>NW_027555847.1:200006515-202935996 GCF_003287225.1 Phascolarctos cinereus | reverse complement strand
CAGTCTCATATTCCCTTGTAGAGGTTTAAACAGCCCACCCCCCTTATTAACAACCTGTTGTATCTTTCTCTCCCATTTACCTCTTTAAGTACTTCTTGAGTCCTGTACTTGAAGATCAAATTTTTGGTTGAGCTCTGGTCTTTTTATCAGGAATGTTTGGAAGTCTCCTATTTCATTGAATATCCACCTCCTCCCTTGAAAAATGATGCTCATTTTTGCTGGGTAATTGACCCTTGGCTGCATGCCAAGCTCTTTCCCTTATGGAATATCATGTTCCATACCCTGCGGCCTTTTAATGTAGAAGCTGTAAGGTCCTGTGTAATCCTGAGTGTGGTTCCATGATATTTAAATTGTTTCTTTCAGGCTGCTTGTAGCACCTTCTCTTTCATCTCGTAATTTTGAAATTTTGCTATTATATTCCTTCGCGTTGTCAATTTGGGATGTCTTTCAGGTGGTGATCGGTGAATTCTTTCTGTGGTTATTTTCCATTCTGGTTCTAGGACATCTGGGCAGTTCTCCCTTATGATTCCCTGAAAGATACTGTCCAGGCTCTTTTTTTTTCATCATGATTTTAAGGTAGTCCAATTATTTTTAAATTGTCTCTCCTGAGTCGCTTTTCCAGGTCAGTTGTTTTACTGATGAGGTATTTTACATTTTTATCTGTTTTTTCATTTTTTGTTGCTTTTTGACTGATTCTTGCTCTCTCATAGAGGCATTAGTTTCCATTTCTCCAATTCTAGTTTTTAGCAGATTGTTTTCTTCTGTTAGTTTTTGTACTTCCCTCTTCAACTGGCCAATTGTGTTTTGTTTTTTCCTTTTAGGCAATTGGGATTAAGTGACTTGCCCAGGATCACACAGCTAGTATGTGTCAAGTGTTTGGTCTGAGGCTGGATTTGAACTCAGGTCCTCCTGACTTCAGGGCCGGTGCTCTATCCACTGCACCACCTAGCTGCCCCAAAGAAGTGTGATATTTGCATTGAGCTTTTTTAAATTTTGTCTTGTTTTGTTTTTGGGCAATTAGGGTTAAGTGACTTGCCCAGGGTCACACAGTGAATAAGTGTCTAGTGTTTGGTCTGAGGCTAGATTTGAACTCAGGTCCTCCTGACTTCAGGGCCAGTGCTCCATCCACTGCGCCACCTAGCTGCCCCTCAATTGTGTTTTTTAGGGACTTGTTTTCTTCAATGTATTTTTTTTTCCAATTGCCCAATTGCATTTTTGAAGGACTCTTCTATCTCTCTCATTTGACTATGAAAATTCTTCTTGAGCTTTTCTAAGAAGGATTTTTGGGCTTCAGAGGAGTTCATATTACCTTTTGTTGTTGCAGATGTGGGTTTGTTGACAATGTTGTCCTCTTCAGAATTTGTCTTGATTTTCACTGTTCTCATAATATGAATCTATGGTACGTTTCTTTTCACTCATGGTGTTTCTTTATTCCCTGACCTTTAAAGAGATTGAGCTCTCCTGCTGGGTAACAGAGGGTACTGACCCAAGCTTCTTGTCTTGGGAGCCTAGGTCTTGGTCACTGGCTCTGTATGCTGGGACCTCTTATGTTGGCAATTGGAGGCTGTAGGTTTCTGTAAGCTTACCTCGTGTTGGGCTGGAATTATCAAGGCTGGAACTTTCAGGCAATTGTAGGTTGCCTGCTTTTCCTTTCCATTAGCTTTCTTCAGCTCCTTTTAGATGGGTGCTGCAAGGTGTTTATCTGCCTGGGGCCCCCTGCAGTGTTGTCTCCCTCGTTTCTGATAATGCACTGGGAGAGTCGTTTGCTGTTGAGTGCCGAGGGTCCTGGTGGTTTTCTGAGCTTGTTTCCACCGGTTCCCCCCACCCTCACTGAGGCACTCGGAGGTCCGGGTGTTAGTGCTTGCCTGCTCTACCACCTGAGCTTCAGGATTTCTTCACAATTGGAGGCTGCAGGACTCTGACAGCTCACCTGGTTTGGGTTGGAATCAGCAAGGCTGGGGCTTTAGGAAGCCTTTAGGTTGTTTTCTTCACCTCCTTTCAGATGAATGCCACAGGGTACTTATCCTTTTGGGGCCCATTGTAGTTCTGTCGCCCTTATTTTTGCTGAGGCACTGGGAGAGCAGTTTGTTGGGCTGCTGCACTGCTGCTCCCTGTCTTTCTTCTAGTTCAGGTTTATTTTTTTTTTCTGGGGTGATATTTTCTGGGTTTTCAGAGGTTGATAGGGGAGAGTGAGAGCGACTACCTTTTCACTCCACCATCTTGGATTCCAGAAGAGGAAGTTGTCATTAGACCTTTTCCTATTCAAAGAATGAATATTTCTGTAGTATCCCTTGTAGGTTGTTTGGAATATATCTGAAGATTTCAAAAGATGAAAAAAAAAGTTATGTTTCTGTTGGGTTCTTGGAAAATGATTTAATCTCTCTCAGTTTCAGTTTGCTCATTTGTAAAATGGGGATGATAATAGCATCAACCATGAAGGATTGTTGTAAGGATCAAATGAGTGATCTACAAAAATTTCCTTGCAAACATCAAGTTTTGTGTAAATGACAGATTATTATTATCATCATCATTATTGGTTCTATTAGCTGATCATTGCTTATTGGTAGAAATTCCCCACTGACATTGAATCAAACATTGGTTTCCGGTTCCTGATATGATAGGCTGTTTTGTTTAGTTGACCTTTCCCCAGTTTACCAGTTCCTAACAGTTTCAACCCTTCTTCATATGATGTGAGGTCAAATAGGCTCACAGTATTGATTTCTTTCCTCTAGGCATGTCAATAATCTGACTTATAGATCTGAACACATTGTTGTGATTGGTCCATTAGAGAATTTCATGAGTACAGTTCTGCATTTTTGCATTTGTCTAATTTCACTGGTTTGTGAATTCATGGCTATAGGCTACTTCCAATGAGCAAACTCCCTTAATAAATGAATACAGATCACCCGCTGTCCTGAAAGCTCTCCTTTTTGACAGTTATTGTCCTTTTATTATAAGATCTGTTTAATATCATAGATTTAGAAATGGAAGGCACTTTGAGGATCATCACCTTCAAGTCCCTTACTTCACAAATATAAAAAACAAATCCTCAGGAGTTACTGTAAACAGGCAGAACTAAGATCTGAAAGCTAGGTCCTCTGTCTTAAAATCCAGCACTCCTTTGAATATGTCACATCATATCACCTATGTACAAGAGCCATCTCTCCATCTAAACTCTACATGCCTTTGTAGACCCCACAGGTTCAAGCACTGAGACTGGAAAACAATAGGCACAGTATTTGAATGGCATTTTGGCATAATTCAGATCTTGCTTGACTTGGAATCAAGAAAAGAGATGCAGATTTCAGTGTGGATATTTGCTGTGTGACCCCAGACAAATAATTTTACTTCTCTGAGGATGGTTTCTCATCTGTAAAAAGAAGTTTTGATAACATGGTTCAAATTCCCCATTAACTCTAAACAATAAAATAATAATAATAATAATATTAATAATATTGTACTTTAAGGTTTACAAAACACTTTACAAGTATTAGATCCACACAACAATCCTCAGAGGTAGGTGCTATTATTTTATTCATTTTAAGAAACTATAACAGAAGCTAAATGACTGGCCCAGGGTCATACAGCTAGGAAGTATCTGAACCTGGATTTGAATTTAAGTCTTCATGACTTCAAGTTCAGCTGTCTAACCACTGTGCCACCTGACTTAATGAGCTTTTATTCTTGGTGATTTATTATTGGATCTTACTTCCATCTTCCCTTCTCCTTTGAAATACTTTTTCTCTTTTTTCCAGGGAATGCAAGTTTCACTTAGATTGAAACTTGGATCTGTATATTCAGAAACATGAAGAGCGGATAATTTAAAAGGATGCAAGCAGGGAATCTATTTTTTAAAAAAGCCAACCATGGAAAATTCTTGATTGATTAATATTGTATAGCTCCATGTTTTTTGTTTGTTTGTTTGTTAAATTGCACAGAACTTGGAATGAAGGGAAGGACTCAGTCCTAGAACCTAAAATCTCATTTTATTCCTGGCCTTGTGAAAGCTGGGCTCACTAATGAGTGACTTGTAATGGATGGATATGCCACAGACATCCCGTCCAGAAAGGAAGGTATAAAGATTTTATTAAGGGTGTATTTGCTAAAGCCTATATGAAGAAATCTCTAATAAGGCAGTCACTGAAGATTCTGAAGTAATCAAATAAAATAACAAGGAAGAACAAATAGAGTGAAGAAAGACAAGCTTTTAATAGCAAAGGAACATAACATTGCAATTACCTGACCTGGACCATCTAAGCGTCAAGTTTCTAGAATTCTGCTTAGAGATTAAAACAAAACAAAACTGTTATCTTTGAGAGATGAACTTCAGGGCCACCACTGGGAAAGAAGCCTCAGAAGTAATATAACAATTGATGACTAAGTGGTAAGGTCACACAAACATCTTTCCATGGTGGGAAAAGTGCTAGCATTGGATTCAGAAAGAATTGAGCTCAACTCTGACCTCTGACATATATCAGTGGTGGTGATTCTAGGCATGTCATTTAATGTCTCAGTGCCACAGACAACTTTCTCTGACTATAAGTTATAGAGGTGATGGTGAAATGCATCAGCAGAGAGTGTCCTCTCTGGGATATCCTTGTCCTAAAGATGTCAAAGTTGTGGTCGTAGGAAAAACCAAAACAAAAATATGAAGTCAATCAAAATGTTTATTTTCTCCACCTCCACCAAAAAAAAATCAGAATTTGCATATAAAATACTTAGAATTGGGGAATTGACAGAGATAAAAATATGAAAGAAAAAAATTTTGATCTTCGGTGTGAAGTTACCAAGGGACATTACAGAATTATGTGTATTTTTTTAAGATGGAAGAAATCTCAGTAACCAGTTATTTCTGCCTATACCTGCAAAAGATTCCTAACTCCACTATCACTGACAAGTTATGCTTTTAAACCCAACTTGAAGATTACATTTATCTCTGTTGCAATTCTTTTTCACGATTAGATTCAACCTTATTTTCTAGTCTTTCAGAATCTTTATGAACACTGATTCTGTCATTCAGTTTAACATGCAAATTGGATAGGTATGCCTTTACAGAAAGGAGTTAAAAAGCTCTTGTGGTTGGATTCCAATCTTTTACTTTATGCTACTTCCTTTCCTTCAGTCATTTATTCTGTCCTCTCTAAGTGAACTTGAACTAGTAGTCATTCCAAATTTTATAGTTTCAAAAGGTTTCATGTTTGGAGATGGAAGGAAAGCATTGAAGTCATGGTGTCCAATCTGCTTATTTCATAGATGAGGAAACTGAGGCCCAGAGAGCTGAAATGATTTGTCCAGGGCAACCCACCTGGTAAGTGTCCAAGGCAGGATTTGAAGTCGTACCCTCTTGACCCCAAGTCCAGGGATCTGCCCAGTATATCATGCTGCCTCATCTCCTCCACTCTTCCACCTGTCTGGAGTGGACACCTCCTATCTTTGGGGATCCTTAACTCCCTTCAAGGCATGGCACAGGTGTGGTATTCTCCATAAAGCCTTCTGTGTTGCTGTTTGGTTCTTCTCTCTGGTAGGATATCCAGAGTTGCTCACTCTTCTTGTACATAACACAGCCCTCTTTGTCCTGGTATGACTTGTATTCACTGGGACTGCTTCTTCTGCTGTGGAATAGGAAAGACTGTTACATGACTGGCCTCCATGGATGACAGGTTCTTTCTGAAGCCTTCTGTGATATGAGCTACTCAAAGACAGAAAACTCAGAAGTCTCCTTGATTAGAAATGTATTTTTTTTTCTTCCCAGAATGCAATTAACCAACCCACAGACTCCTTGTTGTTGTGGAGCAAAAGAAAAATGAAACCACCTGTGACCTCAGGAGCTTATATTCTCTCAGTAAAGATAACCAGACATATGTAGTTGTATGTACTTTTCTTCAGTGAAATTTATACAATGTGATTTGGAGGGAGGACACAGTGCTGTGTGAGTATTAAGAGGGATGTGCTTATAAATGCTTAACAACTAGCTCTCCAGAAAAAAAAATAAATAAATGTACTTTGGACACACTTTCACTTTTAATCTGCATCACTAACACTTCCTTAAAACTAGACAAATTAATAAAACAATAAAATGAGTTCTCAGCTCAAAGGCCTGTTCAAGCTGGCTCCAATATACCCTTGGAAGACAAAAATGAATTACTCTTTATTTTCAAGGACTCTAGATTCTATCAGATGAAGAAAAATTCATAGAGTGGCGTATGTACATAGTTTATAGCCAGTCTGAGATGGTGTCGGCTTATGTCCAGAAAGGAACCTAGAAGATCATTTCACCTAAGAAGGGTGCCACTGCTGCTGCTCTTGGTGTTTCGTTATTTTCTATAAAGCCTGATTCTCTGTGACCTCATCTGGGGTATTCTTGGCAAAGGGACTGGAGTGGTTGGCCTTTCTGCATTGGATTGTGAATTTTTAATGTCCTGTTACATGGTCAGTTTTTGTGTAGGTGTCATGTACAATTGATAAAAAGTTATATTCCTTTCTGCATGTCTTTGGTACCTCTTCATGTGATGAAATTTACCCTATTCTGTCTTCTCGTTTCTTCTTCTCCTAGTATAATATTATTTCCACCCCTTAATTATTTTTATGTCATCACATCAAAGTCAACTTGTACCCAAACCTTCTTTTATATATACTCCTTCTAACTGCCCTAATAAAGATACAGCTCTCAAGAGTTAAAGTATCACCTTTCCATGTAGACATGTAAATGGTTTTATTGAATAACATGATGTTGTTGTTTTCTTTCCTGTTTACTTTGTTATGGTTCTCTTGAGTCTTTTATTTAAAGATCAAATTCTCTATTCTGCTCTAGTCTTTTTATCAGGAAAGTGTGAAATTCCCCTATTTCATTGAATATCCATCTTCTTTCCCTGAAAGATTATGATCAGTTTTGCTGGGATGTTGATTCTTGGTTATAATACAAGCTCATTTGCCTTCTGGAATATCATATTCTAAGCACTCCTATCGATCCTTTAATGTAGAAGTGGCTAAGTTCTCTGCAATCCTAACTGTGACTCCTTGATTTTTTAATTGTTTCTTTCTGTCTGCTTAGAGTATTTTCTCCTTGACCTGATAATTCTAGAATTTGGCTACAACATTCCTTGGGATTTTCATTTTGGGAACTCTTTCAGGAGGTGATTGTTGCAAAGATTATTTTACCTTCTGGTTCTAGGATATCAGGGTAGTTTTCCTTGAAAATTTCTTGAAAACTGCTGTTCAAGTTCTTTTTTATTTTATTTTTTTTTTGATTATGGCTTTCAGCTACTCTAATAATTCTTAAATTATCTTTCCTGGATCTATTTTCCAGGTCAGTCATTTTTACAATAAGGTACTTTACATTTTCTTCTTTATGTTCATTATTTTGATTTTGTTTGACTGATTCTTGGTGTCTTATAGAGTTATTAGCTTCCACTTGACCAATTCTGATTTTTAAGAATTTGTTTTCTTTAGCTAGCTTTTTCACCTCCTTTTCCATTTGCCCAATTCTACTTGTAAAGGAATTTCCCCAACCCCTACAGTGGATTTTTCGCCTTATTTTGCAAATTCTATTTTTTAAGGCATTGTTTTCTTCAATTTTTGTGCTTCCTTTTCTAAACTGTTGACTCTGTTTTTTTCTCATAATTCTCCTATATAACTCATTTCTTTTCCCAATTGTTTCTTCTACCTCTCTTACTTGATTTTTAAAATCCTTTTTGAAATCTTTTAAAACTCTTCTTTGGGCTTCAGACCAACTTATCTTCACCTTTGAGACTTCACACATAGGCATTTTGACATTGCTGAATTCTAAGTTTTTGTTTTGATCTTCCTTGTTACAATAATAGCTATATATGGTAAGCACTTCTTTTCCTCCTCGTCCTCCTTTCACTCCATGTGTTTGTGGGTTCTGTGGCTCCAGAATCAATTTAGAGGCTTGGTTTAATGTTTTTTATAAGGGAAACTGAAAACTCAAGCAACTTCCTGGCTTCTCTCTGCCATATTGGTCCCCACCTCCCTACATTGCTTTTTGAAAATGGTACTGTAAATTAAATAATTTTCCTTTTTCCCAACTGCCAGATTTTATCTCCTTATCCTAATATTTTCCAAGTATAGTTTGATGGATACAAACCATAGAAATCAAGATCACAGAAGTTTTCAAATTATAAGTTATTCCAGATGATTATACTACCTTTCACTTCACAACAGTGTATTACCAAGAGACTTTTATTTTCTTTTGAGAAGTAACATATATATATATATATATATATATATATATATATATATATATATATATATATATATATATATATATATATATCTGGCATGTATAAATGAAAAAGGAAGGAGTATGTTTATCTGTTGAGGACAAAACATAGCAAATAAAAGGGCAAAATTCCATACTGAATTATTGAAATAACAATGAGGGAGAAAAAATCATGGACATTGTGTAAATCTTCTAAGGGTAGATTAAACCTTCTTATAAAAATCTGCAAAAGAAAAATCAGAATCCACCATGCACACCACACACACACACACACACACACACATAAACAAAGAACACATTATTTTGTAAGACCTGCTGATAAAACTAAAACTACAAAGCCGACTGGCAAACATTGGGCTTAGATTAACATTTTATACTGTATTCCACAATAAATTTTGATGACTTTGTTACCTGAATATTAAAAATCATACAATAAAACAAACATACACAAAAAACCAAATCATAAACACTTTAAAGGTGTAGGTAGAAGGTGAATGCTTAGCAAAAGAAAGGATAAAGACAATTAGAAAAGATAAAATTGATAATTTTGATTCTTTAAAATTGAATAGCTTATGAACAACAACAAAATCTAGGTGAAGATTAGATAAGTGTCCAGAGGATGTCAACAAGTGGTTTCTCAAAAGAAGAAATTCAAATGCTTCACAGTTGTATAACTTAATACCCTCAATCACTAATAATAAGAGAAAAGCAAATTAAAACAAAGTGACACAAAGTGCTAGTATCGGAGGGGATGGAGACGCGGGCCTTAATTTATTATTAGAGGAGCTCTGAATGATTAAACCTGTTCTGTGAAGTAGTGCGGAAGTATTAAAATGTATGCTTTGACCCAGAGATTCCACCACTAAGCATCCATCTGAAGGAGGTCGATGACATGATGAAGTCTCCATCACACCAAAGTATTTGTAGCAGCAGTTTTTTTTTTCTTTTTTCGGGGGTGTGTAGTAAAGAACTAGAAACAAAGTGGATTCCTATGGATTATGGAGTGGCTAAACAAGTTTTGCTACATGATAATACAAAATGAATATTATCAATACAGGGAAGCATGGAATAAACTCATATCAGCTTTTGTGAAATAAAGCAATCAGAGCCAGTAAAACACTCTACATGGTGGCTACCTAAATGTAAATAGAAAGAACATGCCCAAAATAATTTATAATGGATGTAGTGAAGAGACAAAGAGCAAGCTGAAGCCCAGAGAAGAAATATGAGAACAAATCTCCCCAAATCTTTGGCAAAGATGGTGATGGGGTCCTCTCCATGGGTGTACAACACTTTCTATAACATCCTATTTAAATATGTGTGTGTGTGTGTGTGTGTGTATTAATTGGTTTTGTTATTCTTTTTTTTTCTTTTTTCTTTTAAATTTTATTAATTTATTTTGATTTATCAACAATCACTTCCATGTGCTTTTCAGTTGAAAATTTTTCTCCCTTCCTCCCCACCTCCCGCAAGATGGCACACAATCTGTTATATGTTTACATTTACACACCCATTAAACATATTTTCACATTAGTGAAGTTGTAAGTAAAAATTAAAACCAATAGAGGAACCATCAGAAAGATGAAAAAAACTCAACAGTAAAAATAAGTGATAGTGATTCGACTTCCATAGTTCTTTCTTTGATGTGCACAGCATTTTCCATCCCGAGGCCTCTGGAGATGTCTTAGATTCTTGTAATGCTGAGAAAGGGTTCAGTTTAACAACATTAGTCATTGCATAACATGGCTGTTATTGTGCACAAAGTCCTTTTGGTTCTGCTCACTTCACTCAGCATCAGACCATATCTTTCCAGGTTTTTCTGAAGTCAGCCTGTTCATCATTTCTTATAGCACAATAGTATTCCATTACATTCATATACCACAACTTGCTCAGCCATTCCCCAATTGATGGGCATCCTCTCAATTTCCAATTCTTTGCCACCACAAAAAGAGCTGCTATGAATATTTTTATACATGTTCTTTTTCCCATTTGTATGATCTCTTTGGGATATAGCCCTAGAAGTGCTATTGCTGGATGAAAAGATATGCACATTTTTGTAGCCTTTTGGGCAGAGTACCAAACTGTTCTCCAAAATGGTTGGACCATTTCACAACTCCACCAACAATGTATTAGTGTTCCAATTTTCCCACATCTTCTCCAACATTTATCATTTTCCTGTTTTGTCATGTTGGCCAATCTGATAGGTGTGATGTGGTACCTCAGAGTTGTTTTGATTTGCATTTCCTAATCAATAATGATTTAGAGCATTTTTTCATATGACTATAGATGGCTTTAATTTCTTCATCTGAGAACTGTCTGTTCATATCCTTTGACCATTTATCAATTGGGGAATGGCTTGTGTTCTTATAAATTTGTCTTAATTCTCTATATATTTTAGAAATGAGGCCTTTATCAGAGAGACTGGTTGTAAAAATTCTTTCCCAATTTTCTACCTTCCTTCTAATCTTAGTTGCATTGGCTTTGTTTGTGCAAAAACTTTTCAATTTAATGTAATCAAAATTATCCATTTTGCTTTTCATAATGTTCTCTATCTCCTGTTTGGTCATGAATTCTTCTGTTCTCCATAGATCTGATAGGTAAACTATTCCTTGTTCTCCCAGTTTACTTATGGTATCAGCCTTTATATCTAAGTCATGAACCCATTTTGACTTTATTTTGGTATATGGTGTGAGATTTGGGTCTATGCCTAGTTTCTGCCATACTCTTTTCCAGTTTTCCCAGCAGTTTTTTTCAAAGAGTGGGTTCTTATCCCAGAAGCTGGGGTCTTTGGGTTTATCAAATAATAGATTACTATAGTCATTGACTACTGTGTCTTGCATATTTAACCTATTCCACTGATCCACCTCCCTATTTCTTAGCCAGTACCAAGCAGTTTTGATGATTGCTGCTTTATAATACAATTTAAGATCTGGAATTGCTAGGCCACCTTCCCCTATTTTTTTCATTAGTTCCTTTGATATTCTGGACTTTTGTTTTTCCAAATGAATCTTTTATTTTTTTAACTCTATAAAATAATTTTTGGTAGTTTGATTGGTATGGCACTGAATAAGTAAATTAGCTTAGGTAGGATTGTCATTTTTTATATTAGCTTGGCCTACCCATGAGCAACTGATGTTTTTCCAATTATTTAGATCTGATTTTATTTGTGTGAAAAGTGTTTTGTAATTGTGTTCATAGAGTTCCTGGGTTTGTTTGAGTAGGTAGACTCCTAAATATTTTATAATGTCTACAGTAAGTTTAAATGGGATTTCTCTTTCTATCTCTTGCTGTTGGGCTTTGTTGGTAATATATAGAAATGCTGATGATTTATGTGGGTTTATTTTATAGTGCAACTTTGCTAAAGTTGTTCATTATTTCAAGTAGTTTTTTATTGATTCTCTAGGATTCTCTAAGTATATCATCATGTCATCTGCAGAGAGTGTGGTTTTGTTATTCTTTTTATTTAAAGTTTTGTGGATAGTAGGACTATTGGATAAAATAACTAGTCCTTTTTAGTTGAATAACTAAATAGAATAGTATATTTGTGGCCAAAATCCCCTCTACCTTCATGGTCACTGGTTAATATTCTGAGGGAAAAAAAACATTAATTGAGTATAAAATTCTCAAACAGCCCCAAGTCTAAAGGAGTGAGATAATGATCAAAGCCAAGTTTGCTTACATTTTCTTTTCACTCATTTATTCATTTCTATAAACTAAGATTTTTAAAGGTCTTTTTTATTTTCTTTTGTTCACATACAGATTTTCATATTTATAATTCTAACAGCTGGCTTTCATTAGCTTCCCTTCCACTTTAATAGGCGATGTGCACTTCAAATCTAAACTCTTCTTTGGTGAAAGTTTGCTTCATGAATTTAACGAAATGTCACATCATTCCAAAGAGAAAACTAAATATCCATGGAAGGTGAATTATATCCTACATCCATTTGAAAATGAAAGTTGCAATTTCCCATGAGATTGACTTCATTCAAAGTGGAACTGAGTAGAAATATTCATTGTATAGCAAATTATGGGATTAAGGTGCTTGATAAGAAATACCATGATTTACAGACTAAATTCCACAAATCTACAAATATGCTATACACAATGCTTCTCATTTGGGAAAAAGTAAGCATTCTATATTATTGGTTTTTCTTTCAATAATACTTTAATGTCTACTTTCTTGGGCTGTTCTGAGGGTCAATTGAGATGATTCATGTAAAGCGCTTTGCAAATCTTAGAAATCTCATAAAATCATCGATTATTCCTGAACAGGGAAACACTTAGAAGGATTCTTTGGTTAACGAGTTACAGAAGGAGATGGAAAAGAGTGGTAAGGGCCGAGTGGGCATGGATGGCTTTTTTTTTTAATTTTTGCTGGAGGTAGCATATATACCAATGAGATCATAAATGCATTTTTATTATATTTCAATAAGTGAATATTATGGGAATGACTTATATTCCTTCAAAGAAGTAAGTTGAAATACATAGTATAGGTAAAAATGAACTAATAATATAATATACTGAATTAAACATTTATTTGTATTGAGCCACTATAAATTAATATCAGTGATTATGATTATAAAATCATACACGTAACAGAGAAGTACATCACTACTATTATTTATTCCAGTTGTGAAAGAAATCATATACGTAGAGACACTACGTGTGATCAAGCTTCAGCATGGCGTCTATGCACACACCATATCAACAGTTTGTTTCCCCTCCAAAAAGGCCGGTGATGGTTGAGATTTCCTCCTGTTGTACAGCTGATTGTCCATCTTAAGAACATGAGGAGCAGCCTAGATTAGCAGTTTATGATAGCACATCTCTACAAACTAATCCTTCCTTCTTCCTTTCAGGCCATTTTTAGCGTATTTGCATTCTTTTTCTATGCAGGTGCAGGGCTTCACATTTAGACTATAGAAGGCAGACATGAACATACTTAACAAGGTCATCGTCAGAAAGGAAGAGTCTGTGCCCTTCTCAATTCATCATATCGTAATTCCTAATTGACGGTTTTCTTACCTAGAGTGCGGCTCTGGCAAGAGATTGTTCTCCAAAGACAGTCAGCTGGGTAAATGTCAGAGGCTCAAAAAGTAAATTATAGTGCAAACAGCATTGATATTTCTATGAAATGAAAGAAAAGCATATTTATTTTTAAAATATAGAATTTTATTTAAAACAAGTGAAAACCTTCTACTGTGACCTTTACGAGATTCCAAACAGTGACGAATTTGGTCATTACAAATAACCTTTTCCCAGAAAAAGCTTTACCAACTGGGACTTCCTTGTGGTAATATATGTGAATTAATTTCCTTTCCACAAAATAGCTTATGATATTAAATTTTTATGGAATATTTCATCCTCAATGTTACAGTTTTAAGCAAATTTTTTAAGGGAAAAGGAAAAACCTAAATACAGCGTTATATCTTTTTACTTGATTTTTAGGGGAAATAATTCATTTATTTTCTTTTTTCTGTTCTTTACTGGCAAATACAGCATTTCATTATGTTGTGTAGATCTTATATTTCATTCAATTTCACTCTATCATTCATGTTTAACTTAAACAGATTAATTGGCAATGTTCTCTATGGGAAATGCCACATTTACAAAAATTCTATATTTTGAAAGTTAATTTTTTAGTCTGTTGTTTGGAACCATAAATGCCTTTTTGTTTTCCCCATACAGAGAAAATTCTGGGTGGTAATTTGTTCCAGACTCCTTCTCCATATCTGTATGCCACTGATTTAACTGACTCATACTGCTGATCGTCTATGGGATGTTCAGGAGGACTAACACCTCTAGTGTGAGGGCTTGCCAAGCCCATTTCAGGGCTCCTCCTCCACCTTTTGTATTCACCTGATTCGTTCAACTCTCACTTGTTACTCCAAGAAGCTGTAGCATGCCCAGGGGCCACACTCCGGTAAACCATCTCAGTAGATGGGCTAAACCAGGCTGAGGTTAATTGACAGGCCTCAGATCTGTTGGGTAGTTAGGGGGAAGTCTACCCTAAACATGTGAAGACTTTTCCTGGCAGAAAGGGCAGATGAGAAGGATTTGTTCCAGCGATCATGACGGTGACTGTGTGCTATGGAGCGCTTAGAGCTTAGTTAGACATTGAAGAATCCAAGGTCATCCACTGCATTCCAGACCATTGGCCACCATCTTAACTTTGGTCCTGCCACTGGACTTTGATAACTCGGGAGAAGAGAGTGAGGCTTATGAAACTCTGCCTCCCTTAAACCCAATTTATGCATCATCTGTGATATCATTGGTCCTCTTTGAAAGTGAATGGTAAGGGGCAGCTAGGTGGTACAGTAGATAGAGCACTGCCTTGGATTCAGGAGGACCTGATTCAAATCTGGCCTCATCCACATTACATACACTAGCTGTGGGACCTTGGGCAAGTCACTTAACCCGATTGCCTCACCAAAAAGCAAAAAAAAAAAAAAAGGGGGGTATAAATGATAAACAATAATCCCTGATTACATTCTAGAACACAGCCAATGGGCATACTGATACCCTAATTTAAAATGCATCATTTGGGGTGTAAAAAAGACATAGGTGCAACCCATTTCTCTTTCAAATCAACTGCTTGTTGATTAGAGAAACAAGGACTCTCCCAGGTCTAAGACATGGGTGATGATTCCCTGTTCCCTGGTGTCCCTTTGGGCAGAGGTTGGGAAGTGAGACATAAGGACTGGATACTAACAAATGCCGAATTGTGGAGTCATAGGGGTACTAGGTCACCTATTATACATCCCCAGGAAATTTCTGTCTTGGGTTCTTTGAATACAAGTATACACATCTTCAGTAGTGACAGTGTGATCCACTGGATAGACAAGCTGTCTTGGCGTCACCATGACCTGATTTCACATACTGGTGTGGGTGCCTTTAGCAAGACATTTAATGTTTCAGTGTCCCAGACAACTCTCTAAGACTTTAGGTCGCAAAAGAAAATTGTTGGGATATATTAGAGATAAAGTTTCCTCAGAGAGAATTCTCTATGTGGGTGAGATCACAGACCTAGAATATGTACAATCGTATCCACTACATGTCAGAGACAATCTAGAAAGCAGAGCATAATGACTCTGAGACTGGCCTATTACTATACACTAACCCGTCTTGCCCCTTGTATGGAAATTTAGATATCTGATGAAGATGATGATGATGATAGTAATAATAATAATAATGTAATAATAAATAATGTTTTAATAATACTTTAAGTTTTACAAAGTGATTACATAGGTATCCTATTTGATTTTCACAACAATCCTTAGAGGTAGATGCTGTAATTGTCCCTATTTTACAGATGAAGAAACTGAGGTCAGGAGAAGTTAAGTAACTTGCTCTGGTCACATAGGTAGTAAGAGACTGGGTAGTATTTGAATTTAGGCTTTCTGATTCTATATGTAGCCCTCTCTATATCCAGTGCTACATAGTTATTTCTACTTTTATAGCTAAAGAACACAGTACATGGGGCAGCTAGGTGGCCACAGTGGATAGAGCACTGGCCTTGGATTCAGGAGGACCTGAGTTCAAATCTGGCCTCAGTCATATAACACTTACTAGTTGTGTGACCCTGGGCAAGTCACTTCACCCCATTGCCCAAGGGAAAAAACAACACACAGTAGAAATATTGTAGTTAAACATGCCTTTCAGATTCCTTAATGCTAACCCTAACCCTTTTCCCTCTGAGATTATCTTCAAATTATCCTGTATATTTTTCTTTGTACATAGCTTTTTTTTCCACCTCCCCCATTAGATTCCTACATCCCCATGATACACACGCACACACACACACACACACACACACACACACACACAACATTTTTTTTTCATTTCCTTTTATCCCCTATGCTTAATACAATGCCTGGGCCATGGTAGGTGCTTAGTAAATATTGTTGATTGGTATATTAACTATATTATCTGTATTTGTATGTAACCAAAAGAAGAGGGTGAAGGATGTGTGGCATTGTGTTCTTCTCAGATCTGAAGTATTATTTCAGTTTTGGACTTTGGATTTTAGCAGGTCACTGACAAACAAGATGCTGTCCTGCGCAGTGGCAGTGATGATGAGGGCACGAGGCTGTCCTGCCATGAGGATGCTTTGAAGTGAAAGACCTGAATGTTTAGTCTGAAGAAGTGAATCCTTGTTGCATTAGGGGAAGGGGAAGGAGGTGCAACCACTACCAAATACTTGAAAGTCTTAGGGAGAACCGAATAGATTTATTTTGTTCACCCCCATAGGCAGAGGTAGAATAGTCGTTGAAGGTAGAACAAAGTCAGATTTAGGATGATATCATTGATATAGTAGTTTACAGTTTGTAAAGCATTTTCTAACTATTATCTCATTTATCCTCATACCAGCCTTGGAGGTAGTGCTGTTATCATTCGCCATGTTTACCAATTAATGAAACTGCATCAAACAGAGTGGTTAAGTGACTTCTCTAGCATTGCCACAGCTAGTATGTGTGAGGTTCCAGGCTTGAACTTAAGGATTTCTGATTACAAGATCAGCTCTCCATCTCTTTCTCCATGTGACCTTTGAGTGAAAGAGGGTCAGGGATTTGGAGGAAAAATAAGGATCACAGAAAAAAAATCTAGTCTAATTCTCCTACTTCATTTAGTGAGGCAGGAAGCAAAGTAGGTAGAGCCCTCTATTTGAAGGAAGCAACACTTGCGCCTACTTCAAGTATTCTAGATCCATGGATCTTAGCCAGTTACTGCCCTCAGTCTCAGTTTTCTCTTAATAAAATGGCTAAATACAGCATCTTCCTCAATTGATAGCTGTTTGGGAGAAACTACACACACTATATACACATACTGCTTTGCAAATCTTAAATGTTCTACACTTGTTAACTATTATTATTATTATTATTAATTTTAAAATGAGGGAAATTGAAGCCCTGAAAAAACAGAGACCAGCTCAAATGTAGTCAGGTAATGAGAAGAACTGAGCATAAATAATTGTTCTTTTGCTGAATAGGTAATGTGATGAGTGGGTGGAGATTTTAAATATATACTGCTTTGTGAAAAGAGGAAAGGCAATAATTTGGAATCAGAAACTCCCCTTTTAAGCCCAGCTCTGTCATTTACTAGCTGTGTGACCAGACAATATTGCTAGGGCTATATGTGTCAATTCCCCATCTGCAAAATGTTGGTAATAATACCTGCTGCAGCTCCCTTCAAAGTACTTGTAAATGGCGTATGAGATAGAAGTTGCTTTACACAATACAGCCAGCTTTACAAAGATCACCTCTCATAATGATCTCAAGTGCTAATTGTTTAATCACTAAACTATAGCATAGTTGGATTATTTTAGTCTGTTATCCTCCCCACTGCAATTATTGAATAAATAGGCAGCCTACCTCAAGATAGCAAAGGTGGGCCTTGGTTAATTTAATTTCCTCTTTCTCATCTCTTTTTAAACACGTTGTATCACCTTTTAATTTTTTTGGTCATTTCCTAGACCGTTATGAATTTGGTATTTTTTAATGTAATTTTTTGTTGCCTGCAAATTAAAGTTGCAGTTACTCTAATAGTCTTGGCTTTACTACAAACACTTAAATCTGTTGCGTATAAAGAAATTCAAGCTTTAAATCAATTAAATTCTCCAAGGCCTTGGGCCCTTATATGAAACTTGGTGGCAGAGACCAGACATCACCTTTGGTCAAACAATGTCAAATATGGTTCCCGAGGGTTTTTGGAGACAATGAAATTTATAGAGATTCCAATAAGGATGTCTAAGATGGAAGAAATGAGCATCTGCCCAGCACTCTGTCATAATGTTAAGGTGAATATCATGTCCCTCTAGATGGAGGATTATTGATTGGCTGAACTAATCACCAATGGTAAGGATAAACAGCAAAATTAAAAGCCAGATTTGTAAGATGTGTCATCCAAGGTTGAAATAAAAGTGCAAATTCTCTGTGCAAGACTTTCTAGAGCCTCAGTAGCACAGCGTATAGAATTCTGGGCTCAGAGTCTGTAAGACGAGTTAAATTTAACTTCAGACACTAACTAGCTGTGTGATGCTGGGCAGGGCATTTCATGTCTCTCCACATCAGTTTCTTCATCTGTAAGGTGGCAAGAATCATACTTGAAATTTGTCCAAGCTTCCTTTTAGCTCTGCTTCTATTGACCCCTTGATTTTCCCAATCAGAGTTGATATCTTATCCTCATAATCACCATTAGATTTGCATGCATGTCCCTTGTGAGATTGATTTATTGTAATACGTTCTTCTTTTTTTTTAGAGCCAAATGCTCGAATGCAATCTCAAAAAAGAAAAGTACTTCTTAGGCAGCTAGGTAGTGCAGCGGATGGCCATGAAGTCAGACCAAACACTTGACATTTATTGCTGTGTGACTGGGCAAATCATTTAACCAAATTACCTAAAAAAAATAAATAAATGAATGAATAAATATATAAATAAATAAATAGATAAATGAATGAAAAAGGAAAAGAAAAGTACTTCTCACATAGAGTTTGTTAGTACAGCTAACACAATTGATGCGTTATTATCTTCTCATTTACATTGTAGAATGTAGAATTCTACTGGACTCCTCTCATTACTATCTATACTATCTTATATATAACATATATAATATGCCTATATATTATTATATTATATAGCATATATATGTATAATACATATATTATACATATATATCCATTCATACTTTCTGTTTTTGAAAAATATATTATTGAATTTGGAAATATTTAACAAAGTAAATAAAATATTTTATTACTTTATTTTTATATCAGTAATCACTCCATAAGCTTTTGAGTTTTAAATTTTTCTCCCCCTCTCTACCTCCCTCCCTCCCCTACACAGCTTGCAATCTGATATAGGCTATACATATATGTCTATTAAGCAATTTTCAAATTAGTGATGTTGCAAGTAAGAATTAGAACCAATAGGAGGAATCACCAGAAAGAGGAAAGAAAACACAAGAGAAGAAAAAAAATAACAATAGTCTGCTTTGATCTGCATTCAAACTCCATAGTTGTTTCTTTGTTGTAGCATTTTCCATCATGAGACTTTTTGGAGATGTAGATCCTTTTATTGATGAGACGGGAAAAGTTTATCAATATTAGTCATACACTATGTGTGTTTTGTTATAACGGTCTCACTCACTTCGTTCAGCATCAGACCATACAAGTCTTACCAGGTTTTTCTGAAGTCACCTGCTCATATTTCTTATAGCACAGTAGTATTCCATTACATTCATATACCACAACTTGCTTCAGCCATTCCCAATTGATGGGCATCCCTCAATTTCCAATTTTTTGCCACCACAAAAAGAGCTGCTATAAATATTTTTGTACATGTGGGTCTTTCTCCATCTCTATGATCTTGAATAGTTGAAGTGATATTGCTGGGTCAAAGGGTAAGCACGTTTTTATAGCCCTTTGGGCATAGTTCCAAATTGCTCTCCAAAATGGTTGGATCATTTCACAACTCCACCAACAATGCAATAATGTTCCAATTTTCCCACATCTTCTCCAACATTGATCATTGTTCTGTTCTGTCACATTGGCCACTGATAGGTGTGATGTGGTACCTCAGGGTTATTTTGATTTACATTTTTCTAATCAATAGTGATATAGAGCATTTTTTCATATGACTATAGATAGCTTTAATTTCTTCATCTGAAAACTGCCTGTTCATATCCTTTGACCATTTGTCAAGTGGGGAATATTTGGTTATTTATTAAGACCTGTTAATATAACTTCGCTTTGGTGGCTCAAAGGTTTTCCAGAACTGCTTCCTTCCCACCCCTCATCTTTTAAATTGAAAGTCTGTTATAGAAAGATGGGTCACTGAGTAGAAGTGGATATATTTGGAAATATATGTTTGAGTGAACAACAATTACTAAAGAAAAGATATTTTTTAAAAAGTCTTCTCTGCTGGGGCTGTGAAGACAATTTAGTCCACACAAATATGTGCTTTGTGTAGCCTCCATCAAAATCACAGCATGAAACAAAATGAAACCTTCAATACCATAGCTTTTTATTATAAAAAAGATTTGCCAGGCTATCTCCACATTTTTAATGAAAAAAAAATCAAAATTTTCTAACCATTTCCTCTCACAGGAACAAGACTAGAAATTGAAATGAAGCAAAAGTTCAGTACTGCACTCATCCTGTCTCCCTCATACCGCAGCTTTTTGTTTTCTTATCCAGAGAATGGCAAACCATACCGAGGAATTTTAAGTAATGGACAGGCTTTAAACCTGTTGCCTTCTTGTTATCTTTGCATTGAATATCCTCCCCATCCCTCTTAGTTACACACATGCACAAACCTCAGGAGGCTTCTCTGTTATGCTCCAAGAAGAGAGGGAACTAACCCTGACATTTTACAGAGGCTTACTCTGAAATCTTAACCCTTCAGCTCTCACTTCCTCCTCTGTATCTTCTATTTCATGCTTAAGTCCCTAGAAGGCATTGTGTACAGGTCTTTAGCTTCTTATTAAATCTGCTATGCATAGAAACTATTATAACTCTATAGCAATAAGTAAAAGAAGCTTGTAAAGTTTTTGTTTGATTTGTTTTGGGGTCTTTTTTGGAGGGGCATGGAACTTCATTAAATACTACCAACTAGAGTGGTTCTCAAACTTGTGGTAGCTCCAGAACCCTATACTTGAAACAAAATTTTGGTTTAACTCCTTCAGCAATAACGTATTAAGGGGCTTTTTAATAACTAGTAATAATAATAACAACCATAAGGGCAATAAAAAGAAAACTTTTTCAGATCAATATATTTCAAATCTAACAATATGCAGAAATTTAATGAGAAGGACCTGATTATTTGCAATCAATATGTGTTCAATAACTGGGAACAATATCAGAAGTTCTTGCTTGTCACAGAAGATAAGTTACAACAATTTCTCCTTCCACTTACAATAAACTAGTAATTTTTTTGGGGGGGGGATGAACTTTTTTGGTCCAGACTTTCATTGAAAAACTAGAGTTTTTGGGAAATAAGAAATACAGGAAATAGGGTATAGAAATCTATGCTGCCCTATAGGAAAAGAGAAGGGGAAGGGGATACAAGGGGGGGGGGGTGAGATAGAAGGGAAGGCAGATTAGGGGAAGGGATATACAGAACGCATGCCATCTTGGGGTAGGGGGAGCAATGAGATGGAGAGAAAATTTGGAACTCAAAATCTTATGGAAGTGAATGTTGAAAACTAAAAATAAATAAATAAAAAACAAAAAAAAACCCTAGAGTTTTGTGGTATATGATTGTGATGGAATACTACTGTGCTATAAGAAATGATGAGCTCAATGATCTTAGAAAATCATGGAGAGACTTGCATGAAATAATGAAAAGCAAAATGATCAGAACCAAGAAAATGTTGTATACAGTAACAGCAATATTCTTTTAAGAACTTTGAGTGACTAAGTCATTTTGCCTGTTTTAAATACCCAAATTAACTACAAAGGACATATGAAAGAAAATGATATTTGCATCCAGAGAAAGAACTGATAAATAAAAGTAGGTATAGAATGATTTTACACATATATACATATTTGTATATGGTAGCCATCTCTAGAGCACACCATGAGCACTAGAAATAAATCTACTTGGGAGAAAGACTTATTTTTGTTTTCTCCATTTTCCAGATTTGGTGCTTTAACTAGATTCCTGAATATTTATTTCATTATCAGTCTCAGTTATTATTAGCATTTTTGCTTTCTTGGTTCTCTAAATGCTCCAGTTTTCTTCAATCATAATGGATGTTAGTACAAAAAATATTTGTAGGAAAAAAATCTTGAAAACTACAATATACACAGACATTGATTATTTCAAAGACTAACATGAAATGGACTGTTTTGAATACAGGGCTTTCAGAAACTTAGCAGTACAACAAGGAGTCCAAAGAAACCTAGGAAAGCAAATTCACTGGAATAACTGGAAGGAGTTTTATGATAATGCAGTGCTAACATTTTGACAGAGGGAGAAGAAACAAGTGTCCCTTCAGAATATTAATTCCCCTATTGTTAGATAATTAGATTGTTTTCCCTTTTTAATCACATAAAACAGTATAAAATCTTTATTCAAAGAATGTTTTACAAATTGCACTTTCAGGGTATATTCTCTACAGTGTAATTATTGGTTCAAAAGTTATGGTTATTTTCCTAACTTTTACTTAATATGTTGCTCTCCAAAAATGCTTTACAAGTTGATGTCTAGCAGGATAAATTTACTCATTTATCTACAACCTCACAAGCACTGAATTTTCATCAATTTGCACCAAGTTGTTTTTCACTTGCATCTATGTAATTATTAAGGAAACTGAACATTATTCTGATTAAAAATGTGTGTTGCCTCCTGCTCACTGTATGATTAAGCTAGATCAATCTTTAATTAAACATCAGCTCAGTACTAATACACCTTGTGCTCACCTGGAGGCACAAAATTTTAGAATTGGAAGAAGACCTTGGTGGCCCTAAAAAAGGAATTCCCATTTCAACATACCTAATATGTGGCGGCTAGGTGGCGCAGTGGATAGAGTGCCAACCCTATCTCCCTGCCCTCCAAGGGTTCATTTCTCTAACACTGGGAACCACCCCTCAAACTGTCTTATACGTGTAGTTGAGGTATTTCTATGAAGCAAGAAAAAATAAAGTTGAAATGGCAAATAAATATACTTTACTCTGGACTGGCCAAAGCCTTGGCAGCAAGTCTCTAGTGAAGTGCCCTAGGCCACTCTTTGCTGGGCAGTGTGCTGTTTACATTTTTATCAGTGACTTAGATAAAGGTATACAGGTGGCATACTTAGTAATTTTGCAAACTGCAAATCTGAGACAAACCTGGTAGGGATTATAAACATAGTGGATGACAAAGTCGGGATCCAAAAAGTTGTTGACAGACAAGAACATTAATTTGATTCTAATAAGATTAAATTCATGGCTATGAAGTCTTGTGTCTGGGTCAAAAAAAAATAATTTCAGAAGCCCAAGGTGGGAGAGGCATCACTTCAACTTACATAAAAAAAGACTTTGAGCTTTTAAATAAATTCAAACTCAATGTGAGGTAACACTGTGACAGGGAAGCCAAAAAAGCTAATGCAATTTGGGGCTGAATTAAAAGAGGCATAATTTACAAGATGAAAGAAAGAGGTAGTAGTCCTTCTGTGTCTTGCCCTAGTGAGATCACAGACAGAGCATAGTTTTCAGTTCTGGATGTTACACTTTAGAAAATCCATTGATTATTTGGAGACCAGCCAAGATCACTAAGGGCTTTGACTCCATGTCACATGAGTATCAAACCAAAGAAATGAGAAAACTTGGGGATATATGAGCATATGCACAAGTATCTGAAGGACTAACACTTAGAATAGGGATTAGATTTTTGGTCTGTTGGCCCCAGGGGGCAAAGCCAGTAGCAATGAATGGCACATAAAGGCATGATGTCAGAAAGGCTTCTTAATACTTAGAGTAAGGGGCAGCTAGGTGGCACAGTGGATAGAACACCAGCCTTGGATTCAGAAGGACCTGGGTTCAAATCCAGCCTCAGACACATAATACTTACTAGCTGGGCAAGTCATTTAACCCCATTGCTTAGCCAAAAAAAAAATACTTCGAGTAATCTTTAAGTGAAATTAGCTGTAATAGGAGGTAACAGGTTTTCTTCCTTTGGAAATTTTCAAACTCAGGCTGGATGACCACATATTTTTGTTGTTGTTCAGTTGTTTTTCAATAATGACTAGCTCTTTGTGATTTCCTTGGCAAAGATATTGGACTAGTTCACCATATCCTTCTTCAGCTCATTTTACAAATAAGGAAACTGAGGCAAACAGAGTGAAGTAACCTGCCCAAGGTCACATAATAAGTGTCAGAGGGCAGATTTGAACTCAGAAAGACATCAGGTCTTTCTGCCTCTAGACCCAGAGCTCTATCCACAACTGCAGATCTATGGAGAGGGGAAAAGTTCATGACCAAAAAAAGGACTAAAAAGATCACAGAAAAGATAATGAACAATTTTAATAATGTAAAATTAAAAGTTTTTGTACAAATGAAATTAATGATGCTAAAATTAAAATGAAAACTGAGAAAAAAATCTGTGCAGCGAGCTCCTCTGATAAAGATCTTATTTTTAAGCTATATAAGAAACTGAATCAAATTTATAAGAATATGAGTCATTCCCCAATTGAGAAGTTGTCAAAGAATATGAACAGTTTTCAAAGGAAGAAATCCAAGGTATCAATAACCACATAAAAATGATAAAAACAATAGAAATTAGAGAAACACAAATTAAAGCACGTCTCAGGTTCTGCCTCATATCTATCAAATTGTAAAAGATGAAAAAAAGGGAAAATGACAATTGTTGGAACAGTTATGGGGAAATCAGGCACACTAATACATTGTTAGCAGAGCTATGAACTGGTCTAGCTATTCTGGAAAATAATTTAGAATTAGACTGCCAAAATCACTAAATTGTGCATATCCTTTAACCCAGTAAGATCAAAGAAAAATGAAAAGGACCTATATATACAAAAATATTTATAGCAGGCTTTTTTTTTGTAGTAGCAAACAACCAGAGACTAAAATGGCACACATTTATTGGGAAATGGCTAAACAGATTATGGTCTATGAATGTAATGGAATATTATTGTGCTTTAGGAAATGACAAAATGATTGGTTTCAAAGAAACCTGAAAAAATTTATATGAACTGATGTAGAGTTGTGTAGAACCATATACTACCAAAAGCCTTATAAAGAAAAATAACTGTGAAAGACTAGAAAACTGATCACTGTAATGAATGACAATTGTTCTGTCAGTGGCCTGATGATCAAGGATGCTATGCTGCTTATCAGAGAAGTAACGGTCTCAAGGCAAAGGACAAGCAATACATTTTTTGGATATGGCCAATGTGGGAACTTGTATGCATACTTTATACAAAGGCGCTGTCTCTCTCTCTCTCAGAGACTCTCCACAATTGTGGGAGGAGAGGTGGTGAGGTAAAGTGGAAAGGAAAGAAAATAAATGCTTATTAGTTGAAAAAAATAAATTTAAAAAAGGCCTAGTACTCCTCTAGGGAACAAAGGCTTTTAAAAAATTTTAAATTTTAACCCCCCAAGAACCTAGTATAGTACATTACATAGAACATAGCATAGTGAATATAGATGTTCAATCATCGGTCTATTAAATGAATGAAAGGCAATATATATACAAGACTACCATTCCTTAAATTGAAATACAGCTATATATGCCCTTAGGAAATTTTCCTTAAAGTAAGGAGGAAGAGGGATTAGGGAGGCATGGAGGAGGGTATGACAAAGTAATCTTTGGGGTTGGGGACAAAGAGGCAAAAGTTGTCCAAGGAACTTGAAATATTTTACTATTTTTATCTAAAACTGGCCTGGTACGTAACCATCTATAAAAACCCTTCTTCTTTAGCTTAGTTTCACTGTTTTCTAAGAAAAATGAAATGATGCCTTGAAGAAGCAAATTTTGTCATGTGTTCTCTTAAGTAGCAAAGAACATACCACTGATTAGCTGATGTGGAGGATTTTTGTTTGGGCTTCAGTATGTCTAGAATAATCTCCAACTCCACTAGAAACTGACCCTCCTAGAAATTTCAGATGTTTTGCCTATTTCTCTGGAGGTGAGTAAATACTTTGGTTGGGCAGTGAATTCTGCAGATAACTGGTGACGCCTCCCGAGAATGTCAGTAATGTGCACAGTCTGTTGTCTCACTGAGCTTCTGAGCACTATTCAAAGTGCTTTAAGTACATTCCTGACTTTGATTATTCCCCCAGACAAGCTCTGAAGGTAGCACTCCTAGACAGGAAATCACACAGGCAGGAGTGTTCTCTCCAATGCAAAAGACCAGAACAAAACAAAACAACTGTGAATCAGAAGCATTCTTGCTTGAATTGTTCAATTTTCCTATGCCAGGATGCTGTTAATGTATACTTAAAATTTTTTAAAACCTAACAGAATACTTAAGGAATAAATTTATGCCAGAATAATACCTTTCACCCTACTAAGCAAATACAAGTTGGTCAGAACCGGCTTTTAAAATTTTCCACAATCTAGTTCTCAATTACGTTTCTAGTATCTCTTCGTGTTACTTCCCTTTACTCACTCTCAGTTCCAATTCAAATCGTCGGCTAGCTATTTTCTGTTACGTGACATGCAAGACCTCACCTCTGTGCATTTGCACAGTGGTTCCTCACACAGTAATGCTTGCCCTCCTTATTCTGCCAAACAGCCTCCTTTATAACACAGTTTATATGTGTCACTTCCTTTGTGAATTGATCTCTCCAGGTATTATCATTCTCCCTCTTTATGCTTAACTGGTATTTACTTATGACAACATTGTATCATGTCTGAAAAATATAAGCTTCCTTGAGGGTAGAGACACTAATTTTTGTCTTTGTATGCCTAGCACAATGCTTGGAACACAGCAGGTGCTTAATAACTATTTACTGAGTTAGAATGAGGTTAGGAATAAGATGTCCTGTTAAGTACAACAACGGTGTTTAATAAAAAGGACCACAAGGATTCTGCTTTACCTTCGAAGTCTTTAACATTGCCAGTGATTATCTAATCACCTCCACTTTGTTTGCTACTGTTGTTCAGTCACGTCCCAATTCTTTGTGACCCATCTGGGTTTTTCTAGGCAAAGATACTAAAGTGGTTTGCCATTTCCTTCTCCAGCTCATTTTATAGATGAAGAACTGAGATGAAGAACTGAGGCAAACGCAGTTAAATGACTTGCCCAGGGTTACACAGCTAGTAGGTGCCTGAGGCCAGATCTGAACTCAGGAAGATGGGTCTTCCTGACTCCAGGCCTGCTGCTCTATCCACTTTCTACCTAATTGACCCATTGCCACCTAGCTGCCCCACTTTGTTAGGTTCCTAAACTTTAGTCTATAATGGGCTAAGAAAGTCTGTAGTATCCTCTATATGTAGTGTGTATTATAGTAGTTTCACTGAAGAATGGAAAAAGAACTTATTCCAATACCCTTTATTTCATCGATAAGGAACATGAAGCCAAGTACTTAACAAGTACTGATGACACTAAAACTGAGGCCTTCTTGCCTCCCAATTTCCTACCATACTGTGTTGTTTCCTCCTGTGGATAACATTCTTTAAAGGTCACCATCTGATTTCACCATTTTCTAAATGACAAACCCTTTATGTACCACACTGCTTAGATCAAATTTCCTTACCAAAAAAAAAAAAAAACTTTTTTCAAAGCAGTATCTGAAAAAATATTTATCATTGCTATATTAAAACACTCAGCTTACCCTGTTAGTCATAGAGTCTCTCTGAAATACCTAGTCACAATTTAAATTAGGGATTCAGGAGCACATATAAAAGCTAAATTAATTTTTTTTGGACAAGACTTCAAAGAACGTGTCCATTCTATGTCCACATGTATACATGTGGTAAGAAAATGAATTGTGGGATGGCTAAAATTACCCCCAAAGGGTTACAGCTGTGGGTCTGTGTTATTAACATGAATTAGTTAACAGCTGCACCCATCTAAATCTCTCACAAAGACTTTCTGTGTGCATTGTTCAACATGTAAATGAGTTCGTTTTAACTGAACTGTGCCTAAAGGAAAGTCAACCCTCAATATTTTTACCTCAAATTTTTGCCTCTGGTTGTCAAACATTTTTCTAACACTGGCCACGTGTGGGGTTCTATGCTAGTTTCTACAAGTATAAAGATAAAAAAAGAGAACAAACCATCATCTACTTGATTACAATCTATTGGGGGCAGGGAGAATCTCTGACGTGTCTACACATAGGAATAACACAAATGTGACAAGGACAAAGAAGAGATTTGGTCAAAAAATGAAGATGATGCTCAACAGGAAAGTCCAGAAGGCTCCATAAAGGAAGAGACAATTAATCAAAGTTTTAAAGGAAGAGAAGGATTTCAGCTGGAGGTGATGAAGGATAGCCTGAAGGAATACACCAAAGTGAGAGACAACAAGATAAGACTGGAAAATGGTTACTGAATAGTCCAGTTTGACTGCAACAAAGGATAAATGTTGTAATGGGAAATAATGCTGGGTCAAAGTTCACAGAAGCCCTTGAAACATCAGCTTAAGGGTTTGTTTGTTTGTTTGTTTTTTAAATTTAATTGTACAGGTAACAGGGAACCACTGAAGGCAGGTGAATAATGGAGTGTCACGATCAGATCTATGGAGTATATTTGGGTGACTTTATGAAGGTCAGACGAGGGAGGGGAAGAGATTAGGGGCAGAAAGACAAGTTATTAAGCTATTACAGTAACCCAGGAAAGAGGTGAAGGAGACCTGAACAACAGTTGTGGTATTAAGCAGAGAGGAAAGAAAAGATGTATGAGAGAAATCCTAGAGACAGAATCAACTTGATTAGCAACTAATCGGATATGGCAGGATGGTGGAGGCATGGGGGGGAATAAAGGAGAGAGAGGTAAGAATCAAAGATTAATCCGAGACTACTGGATTGTAAGGAATGACTGGGTGGTGAGAAAATAATGAATGCAAACTTCTCTTTCTATAAGCTTAACAGTTAAGAGGAGGAAAGATAAAGGAGAATAGTTTAAGGGAATAGTAGAGTCAAGGGAAGATCTTTTTAGGATAAGGCATATTTGAAAGTAGCAAGTAAGGAAACAGTAGCTAGGAGTAAATGAAAGAAAGAGAGAGTAATCAATAAGACAAGCACCT
The DNA here is from genome assembly GCF_003287225.1 of Phascolarctos cinereus. Taxonomy (NCBI): domain Eukaryota; kingdom Metazoa; phylum Chordata; class Mammalia; order Diprotodontia; family Phascolarctidae; genus Phascolarctos; species Phascolarctos cinereus. The sequence goes on along the minus strand of NW_027555847.1, from coordinate 202,907,072 downwards.
GGGTGAGATGAAAGGGATGTGATCAAACCACCAAATGGGGGGTTTCGTCTTTGCGAAAAGGAGGGTCATGTTAGTCTGATGTTTGAGCAAAGGAGGAGAAGGCAGGTAAACAGAATGATTTTTAAGGCACTTAAGGATATGGGCTGAGGAAACTCATTGGATAATTTCAGTCTCAACAAAGAAGATGAGATTGTTTGCTGCCATAGATTTAGGGGCTTGTAGAAAAGGTTAGGAACAGGTTAGGAACAGTTGTTGTGGGGAATGAGATAGCAAGGAAAGCAAGGGTGAATAAAAAGGGCTGCCATGTAGCAGTGGAAAGCCTAGTTAAAATTAGATAGAATGCATGTGTGGTAGGCCAAGTCAACATGGCCTCCCCCAGCAGCACTGGATAGCCAGGTGTTGACATTATTTTATTATAAAATTATTATTTGAAATTTGGCAATGTATATGGTTTATATGGCAATTCTAGACTCATCAGAACTCTAATTCCCTAGAGGAATTGGCCAGTTGATGGTGTTTACTATTTAAAGTGACTCCATTAAAAATAATTAAAAATTAAAAATATTTAAAACCAAACAATACTTTGAGAAACACAGATATTTACTTACTAAACTTTTTCAACTTTAAATAGCTAACAGCAATAAAGCTGTCTTTCTAAGCTGATGGGGATTTACTAAAATTCTTAGTGATAACAGATGTTCAAAGGAATGACATTGCCATCTATGGTTACCATTTTGCTACTGTTGCTTAAAATTGTCCTGAATGAGATTGTCCAGCTATGCGGGAAGGACAGAAAAGCCCCATTTTACATGAAGATCTTTTTTAAGGGGGAGGGGGAGCCCTAGTGTGTCCTTACAGTCATGGATTTGGAGTTGGCACTGATTTGAGATGTCCTTCAATCCAACCTCCTATTTTTACAGATGAATAAACTTAAGCCCAGGGATGTTAAATTACTTGCCCATAATGACAAAATGTAATAATAAGTATCAGAGGTAAGATATGAACTGACCCCAGAGCCAGTCTTCTTTCCAATGGACCACAAAAGCTGTCTGAACTCTCAACTAACTGAAGAGATCAAGTCAATGATCCACTTATCTGAAAGCAATGAATTCATAGCCTAGATTTTTATGTGACAGCCCTTCTGATGAAGAGCAATTCACCCTCACGAATTTGAACATGAATAGGAGTAAAGTAGGTCCAACAAGACCTTGGTCCTCTTAGCAAAAGAATCGATCACAGGACTGATATCTGGAAAGGCTATTACAGATAATCTAATTCAATCCCATTCTTTTGCAAGCAGGGAAACCGAGGCTCTAAAGGCTCAAGTAAACCCAGATCCTCCGATTTAAAAATCCAGGATCTTTCTACTATACAAAGCTCCTTCTCAAAGGTAAAACTCCACCCTAACTTAATATGGCTGTAGTTTATCTGCAATTCAGTTTTTCTCACCTATTAAATCAAAACAAAGCAACCTAAGGGTAAGTGTAAACTTAGAGTTGTTTTGAAAGTGTCTGAATTGTCTAAGGGAGAGAGGGTCTTCTAAAAGCACAGCATTTTGTTTATGGACAAGTCATAATTATTTCCTATCAGAGAGACCTCAGAATTTTTACTTAATTAAAGAAAAGTTTTTAAATCCTCAAATTATCTTCTCTGATGCAGAAGAGAGAATTTGTTGTTGTTCAATTGTTTCAGTTGTGTCTCTTTGTGACCCCATTTGGGGTTTTCTTCGCAAAGATACTGGAGTGGTTTGCCATTTCCTTCTCCAGCTCATTCTACAGATATGGAAACTGAGGCAAACAGAATACATGGTACTAAAGCAACATGATTCCTAAAGATGATGACAAAAGGCCCTTTCCCAACAAAATGTGAGGAAATTATTTCTCTTACCTTCAGAATGGGCTCCATGGACAGGCAGAGAACTTGCCATGGTGCCGTGTACTTAAACATCTTTGGCAATGTCAGTGGGTAATAAAAGGCAATATTCCTGCCCAGGTCTTCTTCTTGAGCCTCTTCTAGTCAATGCCTTTGGTTGTGTTTTTAAATTTTCAAGTGACCTCTTTTCAGTCAGACCAGAGGGATAGTTTTCATTGCAATATCCCTGTGCTATCTGTTCCTAGGACCACACTAAATAAGTAATTCACTAAGAAGCTTTCTTTCCCTGGAAGAGCTTAGCTAGAGCTCAATTAACATGGACAGGGTGATAACCTCTGAACTCAAGTCTTCAGGACTGTGGTTTTAATACCACTATATCTCTCTGCCACTTATATATTTCCTTTCTCAAGCTGCTTTTTTTTTTGCTTGTGGATGCTGTTATTTTTGTGTATGTGATGGTGATGATTTATTTTAAAATTTTTGCATGTAGAAGGGGAAAACATTTCCTTCTTTTTTTTTTAAAGAAGTCTTAGAAAAATAAATTTTTACATGAAAACTTCCCCTGGTCACTATTACCAGATATCCCCGAATAACTATAAATACTCTACCTCTTTCCAAGCAGTTGCCTGAGTTAAAGGGAAAGAACTATTTAGCTAAGAAAAAGAAGGAATTTAATCATGCAGAAGAAGGCAGTGTGGTACAGTGGAAAAAGCTCTGGGAGAGACAGTATGGCGTAATGGAATGAGCATTGGCTCTGGAGTCAGAGGTTATTGTTGTCCAGTCGTTTCAGTGTGGTTCACATCCTGGCTCTGCCACCTCTACTTGTATAACCTCAATCAAGTCACTTAATGTCTCTGGGTCTCAGTTTCTGCATCACTAAAATGAGGGGACCTGGACTAGAAGACTAATATTCTTTCTTTCTCTCAATCTACGATCCTCTAACTAGGAATCAGGAGACAAAGAAAGAAGGAAGCAAACCAGCAAGCATTTATTGGGCACTGTGTAAGTGTTTTACAAGTATTATCTCATTTGATTCTGACAACAACATTGAAAAGTGAGTGCCTATCATTGTGCCCATTTTACAGTTGAGGAAATTGAGGCCGACAAAAGTGAAGTGACTTGCCCGTGGTCTCAGTTGTGCCATTAATTAATTATATGACCTTGCAGTAAGTCAATTCAGCTTTGTGAGCTGCAGTTTCTTCAGCTGTTTAAAAAAGAAAACTCAGGGGTTAAAACTAGACAATTCCCAAGTCCTCTTTAACTCTAACAATCTATAGGATGGAGTGAATGAATTATTTTTCCTGAACAGACGGTCTTTATTATGAAACTTTAGGAAAATAAACTTTATATCTCATTCCTCCAGGCACTTCATCTGCCAGTGATCTGTAGCATAAGGGACCTAAGGAATCACTTGGTCCATTCCTAGAGAAGACAGTTTAAAAACAAAGAAATAAAAAAGGTCAGAGCAAAACAAAAACTTTTCTAAAGTCAATAATATGCTGAGTCAATTGAATTTCTGGGTCTACATGTACTTTTTTTTTTGGGGGAGGAGGTGAGGCAATCAGGGTTAAGTGACTTGCCCAGGGTTTGCACAGCTATTAAGTGTCAAATGTCTGAGGCCAAATTTGAACTCAGGTCCTCCTGACTCCAGGGCTGCTGCTCTATCCACTGCACCACCTAGCTGCCCCATTTTGAGTACATATTGAGTATTAAACCCTCTTCCTTCTCTTCAAAATTCAGAAACTTTCTGAGGTAAAAGCCTGAGTAAAATTTCTAAGGCAGAAAGAATACTAGGTTTGGAGTTGTTTCAAATCCTGGCTGTGTGGATGAGGTCTCCCACACTGGACCTCAATTTTCTCATCAAAAAGCTGAGGGTTGTCCTTGTCAGTCCACATGTGGAGATATCTGTAGTCACTTCTGGGGGCTGTATATTTGGGAAGAACACCGACAACCCGGAGAGTGTACAGAGAGTGCCTAGGCTAGTGAATATCTCATGAAGGTAACTGAACTCGGAGGAATAAATCAGATCATCAATGGAATAAGTATTGAAAGAAAAGAGAGAACAGGATAGAGCCTTGGTGGACCCCCATGCTTACAGCACAGGAGATGGATTCAACAAAGATTGAAAATGAGTCATTAGAGAGGTTAAAAAAACAACAACAAATAAAATAGTGTCATGGAAGGCCAATTGAGAGCCATTGAAGGAACTGGGGATGTTTGGGCTGAAGAGAGAAACCTTAAAGGATAAATATAGCCCTCTTCACATAGCTTTCAACTCCTAAACTCTGTAAAGTATTTGAAGGGTTGCCAAGAGGGAGAGGATTAGCCTTGTTCTGCTTAGCTCCAGGGGGCAGAAGTAGAAGCAGTGGGTGAGCAGATTTAGGTCTGATGTCAGAAAACTCCCATAACTAGATCTGTCCAAAAAGGAAATGGGCTGCTTTGGGGGGTGGGGATGGATTCCTTCTCATAGAAGCCTTCAAATGAAGACTCCATAACTATTTGTTAGGAATGCTGTACAAGTACGTTGGGACAGAAAGCCTCTGAGGTCCCTTCCAGCTGTAAATCCTGTAATCCACTGACTTCATGTCTCCCCAAAGCGACTCCCACCTCCAACACACCAGTGCAGAGGCAACTTATGAGTCCAATCCTGCTGTTTATCAGAATAGAGCTTTGAGCCACTCCATTTCCAATTTGGAGCAGTTTGTTCTCCTTAGGTATTTTGTGGTCCCGTCCCCCACCCCCCACTTATGAGGGCTTACCATGCTGATGCTAGACTAAGTATGGACACCAAACTGGTTTAGCCCACTCCAACTCAGAGCTTCTAAGCTCAAAAGATCTGCCAGCCTAAGCCTCCCTGTTAGCTGGGATTACAATTGTTTTTTAACCATTAAAGAATGCTTCTACATGCCAAGAAAGTGGCACTCATAGATCAAGATAAGGTTTTAAAATAAAAATTATTTTTCCAGCAAAGAGAACATGCTGAAAAATTTATCTCAAGATGTTCATATTATATTATTATTTCTCTCTGCATCGTTTCTGGTATTTGGTGGACCTGTACTCATACCTTGAATGATGATCAATATAAATGGGAATACTATATTATATAAGCCTTAATTATCCAAAATTAGGTGGTCCAACTTGGAAAACTTAGCAGATAGAATTTTAAGGCCAGTAATTACTAAAGAAAGGCATTCCAAAGTTTTAATATCCACTTAAGAAAATGAACTATCCCCTCTCTACTCACATTGGCCAGCCTCAAGAGGTTAAAAATTCTCTTTTGAGAGTAATTTTAAGAATAGGCTAATGGCTGTAACTGTATTGCATTTCTGAGTACAGATACCTTAGTTGAATCCGAGAGAGTTAAGGTTATTATATCCAGGTTGACTAATGTCCATTAGCAAAAGACAGATGGGGAATCAGATAGCGCTTGTGCTGATAATTCTGTTTACTGAAACTTTTATGTTCACAAATATGTTTTGATGTTCTAACAAAATGATAGGTGATACTCATATTTACTGATTTTTTTTCTTTCTCAAGGGCATCTTAAAAAAAACCCCTTCACTTTGATGTTAAGATCTCCTAATAAGGGACCCCCTCTCAGCTAAGTAAATAAGCTATTAAGCAGAGAACAGCAGCTTCAACACAATTTTTTGGTTAATGGACACATTCACAACAGACAAAGCCCTAATCTTTTGGCTCACTCACTTTTATCACTTATAGCAGTCTCAATATAATTAGGCCCTATGAAAATACACAAAATACTCATCACTACTACTTCCCTATGACTGGCTACAACCCTTGCAGTTTTCATGTTTGAGATCTCTTTGTTTAGTCATTTCATTCAGGTCCAACCCTTTTGGGGGTTTTCTTGGCAGAGATACTGAAGTGGTTTGCCATTTCCTTCTCCAGCTCATGATGAGGAAACTGAAGCAAACAGGGTTAAGTGACTTACCCAGGGTCACACAGCTAGTAGGTGCCTGAGGCCAGATTTGAACTCAGTCTTCCTGATTCTAAGTCCAGCGACATGCCATCCACTGTACTACCTAGTTTCTACTCAACTGCAAACCAAAAGTTGTCATAAAGTCTGCTTGGCTGACCCAACTAATATGAAGGCCACAAGAAAGTCCAAAAGATTCCAACTCTGGGGACATCACCGGGGAGTTTTGTTCTCCTTACACACTGAAGATGTGGCACTTTCCTTTTCCCATCCCACTGTGACATGAATCACCATATGAGCTTTTCCTTTCTTAGCCCCAGAACATAAAGCAAAGTGCCACTCCTATAACTACAGGAGATCCCAATCATAAAAAGGGGAAGCAAGGTTAGTTTTAGATACCCACAAAAAGTCCTTCTACCAGTTTAGACCAGCAAAAATATTGTATCTTGGTTATCTAGTCCAATTCCATCCTACAGATGAGCAAACAGACTCAGAAAGGACAAGTAACTTATCCAAGGTCACACATGTAGTAAGTAGTAAAACTGGCATATGAACCTAGATGCTCTGATTCCAGAATCTTGGACTCCAGAACTAGTGTTCTTTCCACTGCATCAATGGGCTTATCTCCCAACAACAGTGACTGTGGTTCCACTGTTTTGCTTCAGAAGAGAGCTCCTGCACTGCTTGTTATGTTTCTTCTACCACTTAAATTTCATTTAACTTGTGTTGACAAGTGAGGTTGCATCTCACAAATACAAAAGCAAAGGTTTCCTCAATTTCTAGAATGACTGAGAAGAAAATCGGTCCCCATGTTTATGGACTGTGCCAATACCAGAAAGAATATTAATGGCATGGTAAAAAGACTGTATTGAGAGAAGAGTAAAAAGCATAAAAAAAAATAGGAAATATCATCATGCCTCATTAGACAAAGACATCTTACAAAACGGTACAAAAAGCTTTGGAATGAAACACATTTAATAACCTGTTATGGTAATTAGCTCTTTTTAAGGCTACAGACAAAAACAAACATAAAAGACTCCTGAGATCTTTGGTGTTTTTTTCTTGGAGTCTTTAGAAAGCTTATGAGTTCAATCCACAAGAGTTATGAGCCCCCATCAGGGAAATTTCTAACATTTAAGCCGAGGTTGGGCTCTCTGCATTTATTTAAATTTATATCTATCTCCAGCTAAGTAAGGTGCTACTCTTTTAAATACTAGAGGTTCCCTGGCCTCTTTGTGATTGAAGCACAACTCAGGCTACTGGAAATGTCTGGAAAATGAAATAGCAGATTATATTATAGTGTGTCTAAATAGACAGGCACTGGAGGACGGGTAGGAAGTTGGGAAAAGAGCTGACTTTTTTCTTGGAACTCCTCTCAGTCCTTGAGGAGGTCTCTGCACAGGAATGTACTCTCTCCTAATTTCTGCCTCTTTAGAATTTTTCCCAGAATGACTTCTGGGATCAGCTCTAGTGCCACTTCCTAAATGAGGCCTTTCTTGAGCTACCTGGTTATTATATACTTTGTATGTTATAATTGTATATTATATACTTTGTATATAATGAAGTTAATGAACAAGCATTTATTAAATGCTCATGTATTTTGTCTGTATCACTGGTGCCTAGCATATAGTGCCCAGCACATAACAGAAGCTTAATGAATGTTTGTGAATAGAATAACCAATCAAGACACTGAACATGGGTCTTCAGCACCTTGACTGGCAATCTGGTTCATTCACTCAGCACAGCACTGAATGCTCATTGCCTTGATTTGTGATTGGTTTATTCATTCAATAAGGTGCCTCTTCTCCCTTGTGTTTTCTTGATGTAAATGGAGCTTAAAATTTATCACTAATCTAGTAGGATGCTAGAGATTTTTAAAAATGCATCCCTCTAACTACATTCTCAAGTGAAAAAAATTATTTAAATTATCATATGGACTAGATATTCACAACTCTGCTCAACCTCAAAAGATGTGGATAATTGAGAGCTGATTATAGATAGGCAGGTATTCACAGACTTTTGACTTGACAGCATAAAAATACCTAAATATTAATAGCAGATTTTTAATGTCTCTTCATGGCTCAAAGACCGACCCTCTGTTAACTCACCAACAGCCATGAAATCTAACCATGGAAGACTTATGTCTGGACTTCTCACGCTGGGGCCCTGCTTTAGTGACTGCTGGTTACCTCAGTTGCCCATAAACATCTAAATCCCAGTTCCAGCCACACTTCCCTTTGCTTGCTAATTATTTCCTTTCGAGTTTCCAGGGTACTTGGAGTACCACTACTCCTGCTTTTCCCATTCTGGAGCCTTATTCAGTTAAGCTTTGTCCTATATGGCTTTGATCATCATCCCTCTAACTTTCCAAACCAAATTATTCATCCCTCCCTGGCCACAATTCCTCTATAGGTGTATTTCCTTTTAGAATTAATTTTAGACACACTGAGTCTATGGGACACCCAATCTGAGATGTCCAATCAACAGCTAGAGACATGAGACTGGAGATTAGGAGAGGTTAAGGCTGGATATGTAGATCTTAGAATCATTTGCCATAGATATGATAATTAACATCTGCTACAAAGGTTTTGATTCCCTTTTTTCTCACTGTGAGGGGGAAGGATAGGGTGGATTTAGGAAGCTAGGGGTAGGATTGCCAATAAAAAGAAAAGAGGGTTATTGAAACCTATTTTGAAATACACAGAAGAGAACAGAAAGAAGACCACAAGGAATCATAGACAGGCATGTCAGTTTTGAAAGGAATAGATGGAATTATATACTGAAAAGTGAAAGAAAGGTGTATGCAATAGATGCATGGTTTCATTAAAATGGGTGGAATGAAAAAAATTCATGGTTCTCCAGAGGAAAAAAAAAAGAACAAAGTAGAATAATGGTTCTTATAATAAAGCACTTTAAGAATCACAGATCCCAACAATCATAAAGGCACAGGTTAAGCCAAAAGAGTAAAATGGACAGGCAATATATAGTATGTGAAAGTATATATTTATGCTAAATGCAAGTGACTTTGAGCAAGAGTTTCAGCTACTGTGGTTCCTCTCAATATGCAAGAAGGAAAACAGTCCAGTTCTTTTATCCCTCTTATGCTAGTATTTTCAAACATAAAATAATGTATATTACAAGTAAGGACCCTACAGATAGTCAAGTCATTTCCTAAGGCGATTATTGCAATTAGCATTCAAGCAATGTTTTTATATATATTAAAATTTTTTTACTATTCTTCTTAATCATATTAGTTAGCTTATCATTATCCCCATATTTTATAGATAAAAGACAGAATTAAAGAGAGGAAAAAATTCTAAGGAGGTATTAAAAAATCTCAAATGAAGTAGAATTCTCCTAACATTCCAACTTCATCAGAAGAGTCAATCACTCAAAGAGGTTTCATTCCACACCTGTGAGCTTTGGCAACCTTCTATCTGTATTCTGCCTTCTTTGAATTCCTAAACCAGGCACATATTCTCATCCCCAAAGTTTGGATTGAAGAGAGACCATGAGTCTCCAAGCCAGTGAAGCTGAAAATCTAGGATTTACATTTGTGTAAACACAGGCTAGAAAAACAAAGTCCAAGTAATGATAAGATGAGCACTTTGTGCTAATGTTGGAGTTGTTTTTTCAATTAACAAGGGATCACAATTAGCTTAATGGTTAACAGTTTTTACCATTACAACTTCAAAAGGCTCAAGATCTTAAATGAAGATGGTTTCCTGGCATAGAATGCATTGTATTCTGGGGAGAATCTTAAATGTGACAAAATTTGAACAGGACTCAGGGTCAATCTGTTTTGATTTTGAGAAAAATCTGGATGGGACACCATTAGAAACCGGAATGAACTCAAGATACTTACTAGTTATGAGGATGAATTTAAGACCCTGTATATGGACAATGAATTGTATTTAGACACTTCATTAAAAAAAAAAAAACAAAATCAAAAGATGGAGAACTTTCACAGCTCCTAAGTATAGCCAGCCTCCTCTCCTTTTCTGAACTTTTTGAACATCAAATAAAATAAGCATTTCCATATTTATTGTACAACAGGAGGAGGAGATTGTTTATGAATTGGTCCCGCTAACTGAGCACAACTTGTTTATAAGATTGCCAATTCAGTACCAGAGCTAACAGTAGGCAAAGTAGAAAACTGACTAGAGCTCCAGGGCCAGGAGGGGACAATAAGGTACAATTCTTAATATAAAATTTTATAATTTAAAATAATTTTATAAGCATCCTTTTATGTCGGAAAATTCCATACATAGTTACTTAGTGCTCTAAAGTCAGTGAAGGCTCAAACTCTCTGGTGGACAGTAAGGGAGGAAGAGGATGGTGGTGGCACAATTTTCAAGTCTTCAAAAATAGAAATTTCATAAAACAGAAAAAGAGGAGATCAATGAATTGGGAATACAACTAAAAAAGCTAGAAAAAACAAATTAAAATTCCCAATTAAATACCAAATTGGAAATTCTGAAAACCAAATTAAGAAATTAAGAAAATTAAGAAAACTACTGAACTAATAAATAAAATTATAGATGGTTTTATGAAAGAAAAAAAAACAGTAAAATAGATAAACCTTTGATTAATTTGATATAAAAAAAAACAAAAACAAAATTACCAGTACCAAAAATGAAAAGTGTGAATTCACCACCAATGAAGAGGAAATTAAAACAAAAATTATGAGCTATTTTGCCAACTGTATGCCAACATATGACAATCTAAGTGAAATGTATGAATATTTACAAAAATGTAAACTGCCCAGATTAACAGAAAAGATAATAAAATACTTAACCCCATTTCAGAAAAAGAAATTGAACAAGCCATGAATGAACTCTCTAAGAAAAAAATCTTCAAGGCCAGATGCATTTACAAATGAATTCTACCAAACATTTAAAGAACAATTAATTCCAATACTATAAAAACTATTTGGAAAAATAAGTGAAGAAAGACTCCTGCCAAATTCTTTTTATGATGCAAATATGGTGCTGATACCTAAACCTAGAAAAGCCAAAACAGAGAATGAAAATTAAAGACCAATTTCCCTAATGAACGAATGTAGATGCAAAAATTTTTAATAAAATATCAGCAGAGAGATTACAGCAACTTATCTTGAGGATAATATACTATGACCAGGTGGGATTTATATCAGGAATACAGGGCTGGTTTAATATTAGGAAAATTATCAGCATAACTGACCAATAACAAAATTAACAGAAATCATATGATTATCTCAGTAAATGCAGAAAAAGCTTTTGACAAAATACAATACCCATTTCTATTAAAAAACATTAGAGAGCATAGGAATCAATGGCGTTTTCCATAAAATGGTAAGTAGCATCTATACCAGAAGCATTTCAAATAAGATCAGAGGTGAAACAAGAATGTCCATCATCACCACTGTTATTCAATATTGTTATTAGAAATGTTAGCTTTAGCTAGAAGGGAAAAAACTGAAGAAATTAGAATAGGCAGTGAAGAAACTATTAGTCAGTGAAGAAACTATCACTCGTTGCAGATGATATGATGGTATACTTAAAGAATCCTAGAGAATCAACTAAAAAGCTACTCGAAATAATTAACAACTTTAGCAAATTTGCACTATATAAAATAAATCCACATAAATCATGAGGATCTCTATACATTACTAACAAAGCACAGCAGTAAGAGATAGAAAGAGAAATCCCATTTAAAGTAACTGTAGACAATATAAAATATTTGGGAGTTTACCTGCCAAGACAAACCCAGGAACTACAAGAACACAATTATAAAACACTTTTCACACAAATAAAGTCAGATCTAAATAACTGAAAAAATATCAATTGCTCATGGGTAGGCTGAGCTAATAAAATAAAAATGACAATTCTACCTAAATTGCTTATTCAGTGCCATATCAATCAAACTACCAAAAATTATTTTACAGAGTTAGCAAAAAATAATAACAAAATTCATGTGGAAGAACAAAAGGTCCAGAATATCAAGGGAATTAATGAAAAGAAATGCAAGGGAAGGTAGCCTAGTCATACTAGATGTAAAACTGTATTATAAAGCAGCAATCATCAAAACTATTTGGTACTGGCTAAAAAATAGAGTAGTAGATCAGCGGAATAGGTTAGGTACACAAGACACAGTAGCCAATAACTACAGTAATCTATGCTTTGATAAACCCAAAGACTCCAGCTTCTAGGATAAGAACTCACTATCTGACAAAAGCTACTGGGAAAACTGGAAAATACTGTGGTAGAAAGCAGGCACAGACCAATATCTTACACCATATACCAAGATAAGGTCAAAATGGATACACAATTTAGACATAAAGGATGATACTATAAACAAATTAGGACAGCAAAGAATAGTTTACCTGTCAGAGCTATGCTGGACTGTGCTCCTTTCTTTCTCAGCCTGCCATAGCAGACCTTTCCCATCAACCATGCAGGTTGTGTTTGGCGGGAAATTTGTTTCACTGTCTTTTGGTAGGTTCTGCTTCTCTAGAATTTGTTTAAAGTCATTTTTTACAGGTATTTGGAGGGGTTTGGGGGAGAGCTCAAGTACGTCCCTGCTTTTACTCCACCATCTTGGCTCTGCCCTAAAGGCCTTATTTCTAAAATATATAGAGAACTGAATCAAATTTGTAAGAATACAAGTCATTCTTCAATTGATAAATGGTCAAAGGACATGAACAGACAGTTTTCAAATGAAGAAATTAAAGCTATCTATAGTAATGTAAAAAATGCTCTAAATTACCATTGATTAGAGAAATGCAAATTAAAATAATTCTGAGGTACCACATCACAGCACCTATTAGATTAGTTAAAATGACAAAACAGGAAATTAAATGATAAATGTTAGAGATGATGTCAGAAAACTGGAACACTAATGCACTGGAGATGTGAACTAATCTAACCATTTACGGAACAATTTGGAACTATGCCCAAAGGGCTATAAAACTATGCATACCCTTTGATCCAGCAATACCACTAATAAGATCTATATTCCAAAGAGATCGTAAAAAAGGGAAAAGGACCCACATACAAAAGTATTTATAGTAGTTTATTTTGTGGTGGCAAAGAATTGGAAATTGGGGAGATGCCCATAATTGGGGAATGACTGAACAAATTGTGGTATGTGAATGTTATGTAATGTTCCATAAGAAATGATGAGCATGCAGATTTCAGAAAAACCTGGAAAAACTTACATAAACTGATGCTAAGTGAAATAAGCAGAACCATGAGAACATTATACACAGTAATAACCACACTGTGCTATAACTAAGTTTGATAGACTTAGCTTTTCTCAGTAGTGCAACATTTTAAGTCATAGAAGTTCCCAAAGTGGGTGATACTGATCCAAGGGAGTGGTAGTAACCCTGAGTACAACTGGGGGGCACTGAATAAAAATAAGGGGATGTTGGAAGTATAAGGAAAGAAGAGAAGAAAATTTTTGAAAAATTGTTCATACATGTTTCATCTGTTTGTATAACAGAGTTAAAGTTGTAGGGATTACATTTTTTTCCCAAATTAACACACAAAATGCCAGTTATAACAGATCAGTAGTCAAGTCTACTGACAGGTCTTAACAAGCAAGTGTTGGCAGGTTAAGTGTATAGCACATTGTTGGGAAGTCCAGCATGCATTGGCAGGAATATGTGTAAGTAATGACTTGTTTGCAATATAATACTGTAAAGTTACATGATGCAATACTGTGTCATCAAAATTCCAATGCAAAATAAACACAAAAAATGATAACACTTTACATTTAATAATTTAAATTATTATTAAATATAAAGTGTTATTTTTAAAAAATATTTTTAAAAAACCATTAAAGGTAAAGAAAGTAGATTTCCAGTGGGGCATTGATTAATTTTTTTTAAAGGGGTGGTAGGCCAAATAAATTTGGGGACCTCTGATCTAAGACAATTCCAAAAGATTCACAGTAGAAAATGCTATCCACATCCAGAGAAAGAACTATGGAGTCTGAACGCGGAGTGAAGTACATTATTTTCTCTCTTCTTTTTTTCTTTCTTGTGGTTTTTATCTTTTGTTCTGATTCTTCTTTCACAACATGACTAATATGGAAATGTTTACTATGATTATACATGTATGACCTATATCAGATTGCTTGTCTTGGGGAGGGGCAGGGGAGGGAGGGGAAAAAATCTGGAACTCAAAATCTTATGAAAGTGAATGTTGAAAACTAAAAATAAACAAATACATTAAAAAATAAAAATAAAAATGGCTTGTTCCAATTCCACTACACTACAAGTTACTAAGGCCAGAAGGATTAAACCCTAAAGGAGAAGAAAGGCATTCAGGCAGTAACAGGGTAGAGTGACTGTCTTAACGAAGTATAGAATGAAGATTTCTGTAAGCCATGGGTCCTTGTTGCCATAGCTATAGAGGGTAAGGCGTCTGCTGTTTACCAGAGGAACTGCACTAGTATCAGGAGGGAAAGAAAAGAGGAGGGCATTGGTTATATGGGTAAAAAAAATGTCTGGGCAGGAAGGGAGTGGGTAAAAAAGCCTTGTTTGTGATCCCCTGCCAGTAAGGAAATGCATTACTCCCTATTCAAAAGCATGTACATGAATAGCTTTAGCTATAAAACTCAAGAGATTTCATGAGTTTTCAGCAAACTCTGTTGGAAAAAAAAAAGTAAAAGGTAGGAGAGAAATACTATTAATGGCAACTTTCACATCCTAACTGAATTCACTGGGATGTCATTTTTGTTCTCTCAAAACTGAAAATACAACCAAAAAAGTGGGGGAAATATCACTCTGAATAAGTCATTGCTAGATCAACTTCCCAAGAGATGTTGTGAGAACAAAATGCTCTCAGCTACATTTCCCAGACAGAAAGCATGAAGTCGTCAAGACCAAGTCTTTATCAGGAGCAGAGCTCTTTTTCTTTTTCCTCCATTCCAAAAATGTGAGATAATCATCAGCTATTGGCTACCAGCATCATACACTGGGAAGTGAGTTGCACAAATCTCCCTAATTCATCAGTCCAAAAACATCAACTGACTTCAAAAAAATCTTTTAGTTTCCTTACTGCTAAGGAAATGAACATACAAATTCCTTTGGTCTGTCCCTCCACAGTCCAGCTCCAAACTACCTCTTCGGTCCCTATCTCATAATTTTCCTCCTTAAGTCCTGGGCCAGAATGGGCTATACATCCTTCTCTAAACCCATCCTGCCCTCTTCTTATATGTTTCTAGTCATGCTATTCCTCTGCACCTGGAATAGGGCCAAAGGGTAGGGGCTAGACCTGTGAATTCATTTGTAAAAGCAAATCTTAATAAGTAAATTCCCTCTTCCAATTCTGATCAGACTTTCCATTGCCTAGAGCACTAACAGGTTAAGTTTTATGCCTGTAACATCTCCTGAATACAGCCCCTTCCCTCCTCTGACACTGCCATCATTCCAGTGCAGGCCCTCATCACCTCATGCCCTGATTCCTGCAATGGCCTGCTGGTGAGTGCTTGCCTCAAGTCTCTCCCTGCTCCAATTCATTCTCCATTCGACCACTAAAACACAAGTCTGATCACATCACCCCTCTGATATTACTCCAGTGGCTCCCTAATGCCTTTTAGGAGCAAATATAAACTGCTATGTTTGACATTCAAAGCCCCCACCTCTTCCAGTCTTCTTACACTTTATCCCCTGACCTGTTTTCTTTGATCCAGGGACACTGGCCTCCTGGATGTTCCACAAAAAAGACTCTCCATTTCTCGGCTCTGGGCATTTTCTCTGGCTGTCCTCCCTAGACTGGAATGTTACCCCTCCTCCACTCTGACTACTGACCTCCCAGGCTTTCTTTAAATCTTAACTAAAATCCCACCTCCCATAGGAAGTCTTCCCTAATGCAAATTATCTAGTGTCAGCCCGGGTCCCACTTCAAAAAGTCAGTTATTTTGGAGGTGATGAAGAGATAAAGAGGGGAAAAAATATTTGGGTTGCTAGGAAAGGAAAAGACTCCATTCTCAAAGATCTCTATTTAGGATAGCATGGAAACTATTTCAATTCAGGACCAAAGGGAAAAGTTCTTGGCAAATAAAAAGGGAACCTGGACAGGGCTTTCCCCTCAACCACAGAAAGAAGCATTAATAGTCCAATGAGTTACAAGAGTAGAAGACAAAATGTGAACCTCAAGGGGACTGTATGCAAATCAATACTTCTAGTGCCACAATAAAAAAATCTAGAGCTCAACTGCTGTCACATCATAATCTATTCTTTGTAATCCAGGATAGAGATAGGAAGAGAACCTGGAAAGGATATCAGGCCAACTTCCTAGAGTCAAAGTAAAGTGGACTTCTAGTTAATGGAATAATTGAGGCACATTTCCCCCTTTCTCCACGTCCCACTGGCCTGAACTTTACTGGTAGTGATTTTTCTGTTTGTTATTTTAAAGACAGTGGCGTAGAGCAGTGGATAGAGCATTGGGCCTGGAGTCAGGAAAACCCGAGTTCAATTCCAGCCTCAGACACTTATTAGCTGTAATGATTCTGGGCAAGACACTTAACCTCTATTTGCCTCAGTTCCTCATCTGTAAAATGGGGACACACTGGAGAATGAAATGGCAAACCACTCTGGTATCTTTGCCAAGAAAACCCCACGGACAAGTCCATTAGGTCATAAAGAGTTGGACATGACTGAACAACCAGGTAATTTATCTAAAATATGGCAAACTCAGCCTTCATTTCTTGCACCAGACACAAGGCCTTAAAGTCCAGATGCCCCACAAGGATAATTCAGTGATCAATAGAAATCCAACAGAAATGCAAGTTTCAGTTTGACAGAAAGAAAATTTTCCTGAATCCCTAGGGCTGTGAAAAAAATTTGAATATCCCTATTCCTAAGGTAGTGGTGATGAGGATGGGATCTAGACCCCAGAAAGGAAAAACCCTGGACTTCCCCACAAGGCCAAATCTCTGGCATTAGCTTGAGGCTATAATCCCATCAACTGGCCTTTCATTGTGGTTCCACCCAATCTCCCAATTCTATAACCCATAATTTAGCCTAGCCTGTCCCTATGGCCCCCGGCCATTTCCCACACTTAATCCTAGCCAGGCTCCATTCTCTCTAAGCTCCATTGTCCAGGTCCCAGGAGTTCTGTTCACCCCAGCTTACTGGCCACTCCCATCCAGATCTCCTTAGACCTCTCGTCTTTCTGTATATAAGGTTCAAATTCTTAGAATCTAGCCAATAGCTTATTAATGTTCAGACTCTTTAAGAGTCTGCCCAATATGATGGATGTGCTAATAAACCTTGTCTTTGGCGGAAAGAAGGCTTGGGTGGAATTCTTTCTGACAGGACCCACATGTTGTGATTTTGGGGTCCCAGTGATGGGGTTGGGATCTGTGCCCCAGAAAGCAAAAACCCTGGACTTTTCCCACAAGGCCAAATCTTTGGCATTCGCCTGAGGCTATAATCCCATCAACTGGCCTTTTGTTGTGGCTACATCCCATCTCCCCTCCATTGTCTTACCTCCCTATGGCCCCTGGCCATTTCCCACACTTAATCCTAGCTAGACTCCACTGTCCAGGTCCCAAGAGTTCTGTTCACCCCAGCTTACTGGCCACTCCCATCCAGATCTTCCTTAGACCCCTCCTCCTGGCACCCCAAACTACTTGGCCACTCCTAGATCCCTCCCACTATCTTTCTGTATATAAGGTCCATCTTGTCTCCATTAAGATGCTCAGATTCTTAAAATCTAGTTAGACTCCTTAAGACTCTGCCCAATATGATGGATGTTCTAATAAAACCCGTCTTTGGCTGAAAGAAGGCTTGGGTTGAATTCTTTCTGGCAAGACTGGCATGTTGTGATTTTGGGGTCTCAGCACCCCTGAACCCCTAAACCTTAACACTTTGGTGGCCCTATGGGGAAACTGCCTAACCCTAAGCTCTCCTCCAGCCAAGACTGGAAGGTATGTAAGCCTCCCCCTCCGTTCTTTTTTTTCTCTACAGTTGGGGTCGCTCTCCAAGCACAAAGGCTTGGGGGTGCTTTTCGGGCAGACAGTTACGAGGCTGTCTCACACTCAGCCTGCCACTCTCAGGCTCTCGATCCACTGGATCAGTTCGATGCCATGGACTTGAACTTCTTTACCTTCTGCAGCAGAGAGGACAAGGACAGACGCCCTATCCGGAAGTGTATGCCCAATTCTGTTAATTCTCTGGACGATGGGGAATTGGGGAAAACTGCAGTTGTTTTTTGGTTCCCTAAGGCTTATTTACTCCCTTCCCTCTATACCCTTGAATCTTCCTTCATGGAGGTTACTGGGAAAAGTTAGAATAGCTAAAGCTATCTCAGCAGATTTTGGAGGTTTTATGACTGATCATTAAGGAGTTTTGAAACTCCTCCTTACAACCCTGGTCACTCCTTTCTCCCACTCCTCTCCCTTGAGTCAAGAGGGTATATGTTAACCCCTCTCACAGGATGCGAGAGTTTCACCCTTTACCCCTCACCTTTGAGTTTACCCTCCCCCACCTAGGAAAGGAAGGTGGGGGGAAGGGGGGAGGAGCAGCAGCTACAGCGTGGGCCCCCTGGCAATGGTCTTGGGCAACCTTTGCCTGGATGCATCACCCAGGTTCAGCACATCCTGTTCAAGGCAAAGAAACGAGCCTCTGAACTTAGGTAAACATGCTCTTCTCAAAGTTGTAGTTTTAACTGTTAATGATGAGATGTTGATTCTCTGTGTAAAGTAATTTGGAAATGCATTTAACAAAACTGAAGTCACCTGATTGGAAATTGTTTGTATGTTATATCTTATTTATAAACAGTTGTTTGCATGTTGTCGTCCCCATTATACATTCTGAAATCCTTGTGAGAAAAAACCGTTTTGTCTTTCTTTGTACCCTCAGGGCCCAGAACAGAGCCTGACACATACATAGTAGGAGCTTAATAAATGCTTGCTTGACTTCAATGAAGTAAATTTTTCTGACCCTTACAAATTTATGAGCTGTTAACAATTTGATCTTTCCAGGTTATGCCCCGAGTTGGGGTCATCACTGTTGTGGGAAAGTGAAAAAACAAAACAGGAACAGCTAGGTGGTGCAGTGGATAGAACACCAGCCCTGGATTCAGGAGGACCTGAGTTCAAATCTGGCCTCAGACACATAACACTCACTAGCTATGTGACTTTGGGCAAGTCACTTAACCCCACTGCCTAGCCAAAACAAAACAAAATGAGAAGAATTAGGTAATTGTACATTATCAAATTTCATCTCTATTTGAAATATCTACCGCTGCTTTGAAATAGCTCCTGATCAAGGGAAACCACCATTTTACAGTGACCCAAGCTCACAAACTTGGTGTTACCCTCAATGACTTACTTTCCCTTACCCCACATATTCAAACTGTTGTCAAAACTGGAGAGATGCTTTGAGTTACTTATCTACTCACATGGCCCTTATCATTTCTCTCCTAGACTATCCCAATAGCCTTCTAATTAGTTTTCCTGTCTCATCTCTTGGGGGCAGCTAGGTGGTGCAGTGGATAAAAAAGCACTGGGCTTGGCATCAGAGAAAAATTTATCTCCATGAGTTGAAATCTGGCCTCAGAAACTTACTAGCTGTGTGATCCTGGGCAAGTCACTTCACCCTGTTTACTTCATTTTTCTTATCTGTAATGAGATAGGAAAGGAAATGGAAAACCACTCCAGTATCTTTGCCAAGAAAACCACAAACAGGGTCACAAAGAGAGGGACATAACTGAAATGACCTCATCTTGCCCTACTCCAATCCACCTTCCTTTCATTCCTCTGCCAAAGTGATTTCTCTACACTCCTGACCATGCCACTCTCCTACTCTGGAAAAAATACTGGCTCCTTATTCCTCTAGGATCAAAACTAA
Organism: Phascolarctos cinereus; assembly: GCF_003287225.1. Classification (NCBI taxonomy): domain Eukaryota; kingdom Metazoa; phylum Chordata; class Mammalia; order Diprotodontia; family Phascolarctidae; genus Phascolarctos; species Phascolarctos cinereus. The sequence goes on along the minus strand of NW_027555847.1, from coordinate 202,887,417 downwards.
AAATAGAGAAACAGGGTTGCATCCCTACCTAGAAGCTTACATTACTCCGCTTAGACTTTTTAAAATTAAATCTAGTCCTGAGGTCATAAAGCTACAGATTTAAATGTTGACAAAACACATTGCTTACCAAAGGCGTTTAGTTAGGAGTTGAGGCCAAGTGCTTCGGAACAACAAATTGCTTTTCTTCTATGTGAAACTGGAGGATAAACTACAATAGTTCTTTGGGAGCACCTATGAGATAAGTTTCTCAGAGGCAGAATTTCTATTGTATATATTGAAACAGAGGATGTTGTTAGTAGTTTCTGGCAACTCTACAGTACAGTAGGCTTCAGAATTCAACTCCATGCCTAGGACAATGAATGTTACCCTAATTCTAAAAATATGAGAACAGCTGGAGGGTTTCAAGATAGCACTGAGAAGTCTGTTCTGTTCTCACTGGTGGAAGCGAGAGGAACAGCTGCATCTGCGTGTTGGAGTCAAAGATGACATACACAATTCATGTTAAAAAAGCATGTTGCCCTTGTCTGACTCATCCTGAATGAAATCCTCTCTGAAATGCACTGACATGTGCTGCAATTCTTAACTCTTCTGGAAGAGTCAGAAACCAACAGTGAAGAAATTATTAACTACGTGCTTTTTGTTGTTGTTCAGTTGTTTCAGTCAGGTCCGACTATTCCTGACCCCATTTAGGATTTTCTTGACAAAGATATTGGAGTAGGTTTGCCATTTCCTTCCCCAGCTCATTTTACTGATGAGGAAACTGAGGCAAACCAGGTGAACTGACTTGCCCAGGGTGACAGAGCTAGTAAGTGTCTGAGGCCGGATTTGAACTTAACAAGATGAGTCTTCCTGACTTCAGGACTGGGATGCTACCCACTGAACCACCTAGCTGCCCTTCAACTCTATGCTAGTGCTCTGGAAATACTAAGGGAGTTCCTATCCCACTTCCAGGCAATAATCTGTGGTACTCAGAAGAGCAATGAACAAAGATGGGTAGGGATGTCACTAGGTCTTAACTAGGTCTCCTCCCACCCCAACAACATAGCAGTGAAATGCTTCTTTTGCTCAGAGGTCAAATCCACTGAGAAGGAAATGGCAAACCACTCCAGTATCTTTGCCAAGAAAACTCCATGGATGATACTGGTGGGGTAACAAAGCGTAGGACACAACTGATCCGCTGAACAATAACAACAATTTCTCGTTGGAAAATAATTATATCTACTTAAACATTAACACCCCTCCCTCCTCGGTATAAACAAGCTGTTTTCATACCCTGTGACACACAATGGGGCCTGGATATTTTCCCACAAATTCTTCACATTCCTCATATGCACCTCTTCTCTTCCTGGATTCCACAGGGAAAAATGGGCAGATAAGGTAGATGAAGAAGGGAGAGGTGTGAACCAAAAACAGAAGTACAGGGAACATCTGCTAGAAGTCTGGTTTTTTTTCCTCTTGGGGTTTGGCATGAGACCACTTGTTTTTTGTTGTTGTTTTTTGGCTAGGCAATAGGGCTAAGTGACTTGCCCAAGGTCACACAGCTAGTAAGTGTTATGTGTCTGAGGTCGGATTTGAACCCAGGTCCTCCTGAATCTGGGGCTGGTGCTCTATCCACTACACCAACTTGCTGCCCCTGATTTTTGGATACACAACATTTTTGCCTGCCTGAGCACTCCCCAAGTCCTCATGAGCAATCCTTAAAACTCACACAGTAGATAATTATTGCCTGGTAAGTGATCCTTGTTCCTCTCAGGATCAGATTAGCACAAGAGGCACTTCTCCTGTCCCACCCCACTACACTCCTCTTCCCCATTTTCTCTAGGTTAAGAAGGGCTTAGGACAACCTCGTGTCCAGCCAGAGAACACTTTACCTATCAGAATCAAAACATTCTTGAGAAGATTCACCCCAAATAAAATTTGAAAATGATGGGACTTGAGGGTGGGTCTGTTAAATCTTCAGGGTCCAAGGGTGGGATACAGGAAATAATCATGGAGTTCCCTCCCTCAGCCCCTCATTTCAATTCCTACTTTTCTGTGGATCATGGAATCTCAGATTTAAAAGCAGAAGGGAATTTAGTGATCTTCTAGTCCAATCTCCTTCATTCTACAGATGAGGAAACTGAGGCTTGGGGAGGTAAGGTAACTTTGTCCAAGGTCACATCGGTCATTTGAACAGCTGGGATTTGAACCCAGGACATGACTGCAAATCCAGCGCTCTTTCCACCACATCTAGCTTTCCTCTCACTGTGATCTGAGGGTATGTTGACCTCTTCTGGCACAGAAAACCGAACAGATGAAGATAGGATAGAAAAACTGTCATCAAAACATTACCAACTACCTTTCTAAGGCCCTCTAGAAAATATCTTCTCCTATTATGAAGCCAAAACACTACTTTAAAAAATTAAGATGGGGGAGGAGGGGAAAATCTTGATCCTATTACTAATAATGCCTCTAATGAAGAAAAAACTTGATGCAGCACTTGAAGTAGGGAATAAAAAAGAATATGGACTAATGGGAATAATTTTCTTACTCTCTTCCCTCTTGCCCAAATACTTCACCTCCCTATTTCACTCTTTCCCTTAAGTATGTCATGCTGTAGGGTCAAGGCAGATCGTCAGGTGTTTATGGACTGTATCCAAGATGCAAAAAGGCAGAGATCAAGAAGGCAGAAGGCAGCTAACAGATTTTCATCCACCAAGAGGGCAGATTGTGTATAAGACAGACTTTCATCCAGGAGGAGGGGAAAAGGTTGGCTAACATTTTCACCTGCTTCTAAGAAATGGAATGAAAGCTCTTTCCCACTCCAATACAGAATCCATGTGTAAAACTGGGAGAACATTACTTTTCAGATCAGGGCGGTTATGAAGCCAAGTCAGATTTAGATTTGTAATATAACCATTCACTATAAGGTAATTCACAATCTTTTTTTCCTTTTTTTCTTTCTTGCAACTTCTCATTTTTCAGCTTTAGTTTGGTTCCTGATCCATGAGAAAAAAAAAATGAATTTAAAAAATAACATAATCTGTCACAATTCCATTCCCTGGGGCTATCCTCTTCTATTTGTCTATGAGGTAATACATCCCATCTGCCTAGGAAGAGTCTGTATTTTCTGGATGGCTAGAGAAGGGATTTCAAATGCCTTACTCATTTTGAGGAAACCTATAAATGTAGCAAGGGGATGAGGGGATGTGAAGACAGCCAAATCTCCATTTTCCTCCCCCTAATGATCACTGCCATGAAAACACTCTGGAAATACACCTAACTTATTCAATGTTAATTGGGACACCTCCCCATTCCCTTCCTCCGGGATCCTCCTCCCCTAGAGTAATTTAACTAGGTAAGGGAGAAGCCCCACAAAAATCGATGATCTCTTTCCTGAAAACCAGATGCCACCTAACAGTAACAGACACAAAACAATGGGATCCCGCTTACAATTCTGTGCAGGCCACAGTGGAAAATAAGATGAGAACTGGCAAATTGTATCCCTGGGAGCTCAAAGTCTGCTATGCCCCTCAAAGAATCCTATAAAAATAATCTCCCTGGTGAAGTACTTTCCTTTTTTCAAGAGTGGAAACTTGGGAACGGCTAACCATTAGCTAGTTGAATTTGGTAGACTGAGGTCTTCCAAATCAGAGAGTTTATGAATGGGGAAAACTAAATATATGAGAGGCTGATTAGATTTCCTTTACCATGAGGGACAATACAATACATTTGCTATTTTCCATAGGGCGTGTACCTGAGAAAAATAAAATATAATTTTAAAACACTGCCTGTGAGGCCCACCCCTCCTGAAGAGGGGTGGAGCCTGCTTCTGGCCAGAAACGTCTAAATCCTCCGGACTTTCTTTATAATAAATTTTCTTGATACTAAAAAAAACCAAACAAACAAAAACCACCACCTGTGACAACACTAAGTGAGGAATCTATGCTTTTCCATTTCTTAAATATTAGATTAAAGATTTTTAAAACGTTACCACATCTAAAAATACTCATTTAAATCAGAGGCAGAAAAACATACAAAATGGGTAGCATGTATTTAAATGAATATATATGAATCCTCTGCTTAAGAAGGTATTTAGAAAACAGCCAATTAGATCTTAATACTCAACAACGGGGCAGCTATATGGCCGAGTGCACAGAATGCCCAGCCTGGAATTATCACTTAACTTGGCACACAGTGGGTGCTTAATAAATGCTTGCTGACTGACTTATCCATCACTTAATAAATGCTGATTTGAAGTAGCAGACCAAAATTAACAAAATCTAATGATCTATTTATTAACTCAAAATGGTACATAGAACTGATTCAGGCATTTGCGCCCTACTTTTGCTTTAAGTGTGAGAAGAATGACTGAAGCTGGAGAAGGCAATAGTGAATGCACATGCACAACTATCTACTAGCCAAGTAAGATGAGTTCATTCTGTGCCTGTACATGCATCTTTCTGTTAATTTCCCCTACATCTAGCTTGCTTTGTATAAATTTGTTTATATTTGTGTCTCATTAGATTGTAAGCTCCATGAGGGTGGGATCTGACTTTTGCCTCATTTGAACCCCTACTGCTAGCACACTGGCTGGCATTTAGTTGAGTCATTTTGATGGGGGTGGGGTCCAAGCCAAGATCTTCACCCTTTGCCCCAAAGGGAATCTGACTCACAGGCCCCAGACCCTCATCTCCCTTTGAAAGCCTTAGCCTTACCTTTTAATCTTATTCAGATGTGCCCTAAAAGAATCTGTCTCCCTTTTGTCTCTAGGCCCCAGAAAGGTCTTCCTTAATCTCCTTTTGAAAGTCCTAGCCCCACCTTGATTTTGTGCAGATGCCTTTCAAACTTCTGCCTTCAGGTTCCCTCCATTAGCTATTCCCATTGTCTATTCAATCTCTCAGACCTCCCCAATTAGAATTGTTACCTAGACCCTTTTCCCAACCCCCTTCTCTGGCCACCCAAAGTTACTTTAGTATTTAAGATCCACCCTAGCCCCCATTCAGATGCTGAGAATCTCAGGCCTATAAGGCTGAGAACCTCTCATGCCCGCTGGTCCCTATGTTTTACCACTAATAAACTTTTCCTCTGGCTGAAGCTTTGAGTTGAATTCTTTCAGTCAGGGCCCGGTACCGCGATCTTGGGGTCCCAGCACCCTAAAACCCCTAGACCTCTACAATTTCAGTCATCTCTGACCCTCTGTGACCCCACTGGGGGTTTTCCTGTCAAAGATACTAGTTTGCCATTTCCTTCTTCCGCTCATTTTACAGATAAAGAAACTGAGGCAAACAGGATTAAATGACTTGTCCAGGGTCACACAGGCCAGATTTGAATTCAGGTCCTCCTGACTCCAGGCCCAGCACTCCATTTACTGTACTACCAACTGCCCTTGCACATAGTATATGATTAATAAATATTTATTAAATTGAGTTGAATCCCATTCTGCCTTCCAGGGACCAACAAAATCTTGACCTATGTGGTTTCTTTCCATTTTAATCCAGACTGTTCATAAAAAAAAAGGCAATTACTATTAACTTTCTTTAGTTTAAAGCTACATTGCAAGTCTATTGACTTCTAGACTTTTGATGGCGATGACATAATTTAGGAACTAGAAAGGACCTTGAAATAAAAATGTGACCTATCTAGAAGCAGGTTTTAAGTGTCATAGTGGATAAAACACTCACCTTGGGGTCAGGAAACCTGACTTCAACTCCTACCTCAAATCAGTTTTCCCATCTGTAAAACTGTTTTGTGGATTCAGTGAGATCATATATATAAAGTGCTTTGCAAACTGTGAAATGGCATGTGTGTTAGCATTTATTATACAGCAGTCTGCAAAATTATCTGATCCAAGTGAATGCATGAGTTGATACAGAAACCTAGCTGGATGCCAAGCTCAGCCAGGAAGTTTCTATGGCATATCACCAACAAAACACTATCTGAACAACATTAAAAACCAGAGCTATTAATCAGCCTCCTAGCAACCGGTAAAGCTTTTAAAGAAATAAATCTTTCAAGGAGGGGGCAGGTTAAGTAACAGGAGGACAAGGTAGTGGGTAGAAGTAAAGTAGAGGAGTTAGGAGGGATAGGAAATAAGACACACAAACATAAAATGAAGATCAGGAGTAGAATTTATTAGGGGAAAAAAAAGCAGAGGTAGTAATCATGACTTCAGAAAAAGTTAAAGCTAAAATAGACTTAATCAAGAGAGAAAAATAGGGAAACTACACTATAAGTCGGCCATATTAATGTTGTTTTAGACTATTTAAAATAACTAGACAGTATAAGGTTGGAAATTTGCTGTGGTGTAAGAAATAATGAGTTGATGGACTTAGAAAAATATGGAAAGACGTGGACTTCTGAAGGAAGACGTTATCCACCCTCAGAGAAATAGAGGACAAACACATACAGTACATTCTTACATAGATGCATATGAATGTATATGTCTATGTATGAGTATGATTACAGATATCTAAGTAAGCGTAAGTGTATGTGTATATATACTTATATGTGTATATAGGTATGTATGTGTATATTTTTATATATACACATAACTTCTTGGGGGAGGAGTGGGAGAAAGGGGGAAAAAAGAACAAAATAAAAAGTGCATAGCAGAGAACAAAAGAAAACTTACAAGTAAGCAAAGAAAAGATGGACAGCTCTGAGCACAATGTGTAGTATTTATTATGTAGGTTTTCTTGAAATAGAAATTTATTGCCACATGTTTTTAATCCTCTCTTCCATTCCACTGTGCTTTTTTTCTTTTCTTATTTTGAATTTAAGTTTAAAATAAATTAATTTTTAAAAAATCTTCCTTTATCTTGGGAAGTCCCTTGATACAATGAGTGCTAGGCCTGGAGTCTGGAAGGCTCATCTTCCTGAGTTCAAATCCAGCCTCAGACACTACTAGCTGTGTGACTCTGGGCAAGTCACTTAATCCTATTTGCCTCAGTTTCTTCATCTGTAAAATGAGCTGGAAAAGGAAATGGAAACCCACTCTTTGCTAAGAAAACCCCAAATGGGGTCACAAAAGAGCAGGAAACAACTGAAAAAAGAATAAGCAGCAACAACAAACTCAAAATGTGGATCCCCCCTGCAAGCATTCTAAGAAGTCTTTAGAGCAAAGAGTCTTAAGCTTGAACCTGTGAACTTGTTTTTTAACAAGAATTTGATAACTATATTTCAATATAATTGATTCCTTTGGTAATCCTACGTATTTTATGCGAAGCATTTAACCACCTAAGGTAATGCAGTAGTTCTCGGTAACTCTGGGTAGGTCACTTAACCTCTCTTAACCTCAATTTCCACACCTGTAAAATTGGGATAACAACAATAACTACCTCACAGGGGTGTTGTGAGGATGAAATGAGATAACATGTAAACCGCTTAGCAAACCTCAAGGCACTACATAAATATTATTACTATATGATGATGATGATGAAAATGGGTCCATGAGCTTCATCAGACTGACTAATGGGTCTGTGATACAAAAAGAGTTAAGAACCCTTGACTTAGAGATCTGTCAGGAACTAATAGTACAATCATTTTCGTGAGAAAAATGTAGTAGAATCACAGTGAGAATCCAAAGGAATCTCAGAGGTCATCTAATTCAACTGACCTAGCCAATTCAGGAAGCCTTTCTATAGCATCTGTCAGGTGGCCATGCATCCTCTGAATATATGCAGTGAGAAAATTCAGAGGCAGTTAGGGTTATGTAATAAGTCTCTTCCATCTTTCACTTTCACAGGAAATATGTAAAAGCAGACATTGTATCTTCTCAGTTCCACCAACACTGTCCCTTCCCTCTTTTCTAAGGTTTGCTGCCCTCTTGCATCTCCCAGTAATATTGCCTCCAACAGCATAACTTCAAAAAACATGATTACAGCACCATACTGCATTGCATGATCTGGGAATTCAAGGCCTGAATCTTGCATTTATTACATCTGAGACTGTAAGCAATCCACTTAACCTGAGTTTCAGTTTTCTTTTCTGTAAAATGAGGACATTAATATTGATATTATCTGTTTCAAGAGGTTTGAACTAGTTATACTTCATAGGCAATAAGGGGTTACTTTAACGCAAGCTGTTATTATTATAAAAAAATACACTATAATTCCTTTTCAGTCAATATTGTGAGATGCAAATCAGTGATGACCCAAAATGGGACTTGAGCCTCAGTGGCCTCTGTTTGAGCACTGTAGCCCTCCTGGGGAATCCCCGGGGCCAGGTGCTAGTGTGAGCCTTAGGCTTGGAGGCCTCACCTATTCCTCATAAGAACGCCTCTTCTATACCTACAGCTTTTAACCATCTTTTAAATAAAGCTTACTATTGCTTCTCTTTGATTTCATGATCGTTATTCAATCTGATGGCCTTTTTAGGTCTTTGCTGAAATATATGTGGAATAACCGGGTTCCTCTGCAACCTTTCACACCAACATCTTAACCAGAAATATCTCTTAAAGATGACTGAAAAGCAACGTCCAAGAATAGAACATGGACTTATGAAGCCCAGGTTACAGTAATGCTTTGTGATAGGGTCAGAAATGTGATATATTTGCAAATACCAGGTGGGATGAGAAGCAAGACAGAGAGGATGGTTTGTTCATACTCAATCCTATCTCTAGAATTAGGAAAAAAGCTCAAACTCACATAGCCTCTTATTTACAGTGCAGGTCAGAGTATCACATTTACACTGGAATTGTTACACATTGATTCCTGTCTTAAAGCCACTAAAAGGTAAGGCTATGAAATAATTCACATATCTAAGTTTGCTTTGTTGTGACCATGACATCTTTTTGATGCTATACATTAATATTATAACCAACTCTCAATTTTCTCTGTATAATTTCCTGTGCATTTGTAATACCAGACTAGATTCCTTATTCCCTCTTTCATCTTCCAAGTCCACTTCTCCTACACTATCTAAGAAGGTTCCCAGGGTGTGTAAACTCAGTTTAAATACAGGCTTAAGAAAATAAATTGAAAAGGTCCAAGTCACAGAATGCCGAACTTCTCTATAGTTTTGGGAATAGTTCACATCATGGCTCACCTCTGGGTTCAAATATTGACCACAATTTAACATTGTTTTTCTTTCTGAGATTATGCACACAAAATAATGGAAGCATGATCATATAACATTCTAGCTTTGTACATGTCCACAATTGTGACTTCCTCTAGTCTAGAAAGAGCCACATTATCGTATTATTCACGACTGCTATGAACTAGGAGAGACAATAACTGAAAATGAGGAAACAATGTGTAATGTGAACAATGTGGAACATTTCTAATTACTTAGAGCCTATGCCTACAGTGCATGCCATGCACCGGACTTCTTTCTGTCAAAACCTATTATGCTAGTTATTTATATATATTTTAAATCATGTAAAGTGTCATCATATGACCTTATTTCACTGTTCCTATAATCAACTGATAAGTATTTATTAAGGCCCTATTAAGTTCCAGGTACTGGGGCTACAAAGGCAAGAATGAAAACTGTCTCTGCCTTCAAGGGTGTTATATAACTTTGGGGGGGGAACATATACATCTAAGTATATATAAGATAAATAAAAGATAATGAGGGAGGGACAGAAAAGTTTTCATATAGGAGGCAGGACTACAAGCAAACATTTATCTCTCAGCTGAACTTTGTAATCTTTCCATTGCGGCAGTAATCTGTAGGACAATGCAAACATGCTTTTTTTCTCAAAGTAATTTCACCTTTTTAGAAGGGTAGGAATGAGAATAAATATTATCGTCCCTTCACTGCTACGTTCTGTTTTCTACTTGCCTGGGCTAGCAGTAGTTCTTTCTGCACAGTGGCCGGAAAAGCAGGTCAAGACATAATAGGAGCTTATCAGGAGTGTTCAAGAAGAGGGCAAAAGCCATTGAATTCTCTTTGTGTCCCATTTAAGAAAAGGAAGGGAAAAACCTCCAGATTTATAATTATCCATTTTGACTCAACTCTGTCTTCCATCCATCATTCTGTATCTTCTTAAAGCTCACACAGGATATTTCTTTGTGCTGGATACAGGAAATAAAAGTTCCCTGTTGCAGGGTTGGGGAAAAGAGCGAAGCAAGAGAAATCTAATATCATCCTGTATGACAGCTAACCTAGGGCTAAGATGCTAATTTTTCCTAGCCAGTCTAATTTCTCTAGTATCAATCTTAATGAAACAAAACAAAAACCCCTTTTACTTTCTCACATTAGTTTTAAAGAAATATTATGAGAAAAAAGAATCAACTGGGATAATAATGATGAGTTCTTATTTTAAATAATCTCTCTGGGAGAAAGAACATTTACAACCTAGAGCAGATTCTAGCAAATTTAAGAGGATGATGTATTGGGAAGTGGGGGTAAGGAGATAAAGTGAGAGATGAGAATTTGTTATTTATTAGATATCCCTTAGAGGCCCTAAGGGCTCGAGATAATAGTATTCTGGGGAACAAAGCTGATTGGACTAGTTAGGTTGAGATGGACAAAAGTAGCCTCCCCTCAGTTCTGATACTTCTCAGAAAACAGAACTTGAGCCAAAAAAGCAGAGCAAAACCAAGGTAAGTTAATCCCATTTTTTCCCCAGGAGAATTAAAGATCAACTGCCCTAATCCAGGCTTGCCAAAAACCCAAGGAATAAATGAGGCCTAAGTTCTCAAAATTATGGAAGAGCAAAGACTAAAAAAACAAACAAAAAAAAATCCAAAGGGTACATATGGTCAACATTTTGTACTCCCTACTGATGGATTTCTGAGGCTATCAGAGGCAGTGTGGCCTAATGGATGGAGATGCTGTTCAATTGTTTCTCAGTCATGTCCAATTCTTCGTGACCCCATTTGGAGTTTTCTTGGCAAGATATTAGAGTGGTTCTCCAGTTCATTTTATAGATGAGGAAACTGAAGCAAACTGAGGAAATGTCTAGCCCAAGGTCACCCAGCTAGTATGTGTCTAAAGTCATATTTGAACTCAGGAAGATGACTCTTCCTGCCTCCAGCAATGGATACAGCCAGTCTCAAAGCCAGGAAGACCTGGGTTTAATTACCACCTCTGACACATTAGATGGGTAAGTAACTTAACCTGAGTGCTATCAGCAGCTCTCTAAGACTATAATATTGCAAAGGAGGTGCTGTCTTGAACTTGTAAAGGAAGTTTCTCACCTGGGATTTCCCCATACCAAGGAGATCAACGGGTCCAGTTTCAGTCCATTCTTGTGGCTAATAAGCTGATCCTGAATTGCAGGGGGAGAGCTTAGCTGAGTTCAGTTTGAGAATTCCCACTGTCTTGGGGGAGAAACCTAGCAGCTGGGTTTGAGGACGCCTTGGTAATAAGAACTTTACAATTTTAAGATACATTTGAAGTAAAAATTTAACAATCATCTGCTTCCTTAGAAGTTTCCAAAGGACATTCATTAGTTCTACCCAGCCCACACTTGAGATTCAGGAAACCCCAAGTAGGATACAGTGTGCTTGCAAGCAAGCCATCTCTCCATAGTTATTAGCCCCTATTTTTTATCAAGGATTTACTAACACACTGCTTATTTTTAAAACCCCACAATTTTCACAATCTAGATAAACTTGATTTATCACTTACATATCTCTATTACATGATAATTCTTATAATTATTACATGGCATACTTATAATTACAGGCTGCATACAGGGGTAGCTAAGTATGTCCAGACACATCCTAATATCTCAAAAATGTTTTTGTATTTTGATTCACATTTTAAAAGTTTGTCTATATACATAACCATTTTTATTATTGTTGTTTAGTCATTTCTTTTTGTGACCTCATTTGGGATTTTCTGGGCAAAGATCTTGGAATGGCTTGCCATTTCTTTCTCCAGTGTGTCCCCATTTTACAGATGAGGAACTGAGGCAAATAGGGGTTAACTGACTTGTCTGGAGTTACCCAGCTACTATGTGTCTGAGTCTGGATTTGAACTCAGATTTTTTTGACTTTGCTCTACCTACTGCAAAGATAGCCAGTAGAACCACAGCTGGAATTTAGGTCTCCTGGTTTTACTGCTTTCTAGCTTTTTAAAAATTAATTTGTGCCGATCCTTTGTTTTTCACTTCCAAAATTCATCCCTCTTTCCTCTCTTATTTCCCAAGACATCTCTTATAACAAACATTTTTTAAAAGCAGCTCAGCAAAATAACACGCCATCTGAGTTTGATCACATACACAATGTTCCACACCAGTAATCTACCCCTTCTAAGATGATGTATTTTCTCATTTCTTAGTGGAGAGGAAGCCTTTCTTATAACAGAAAAAAAAATGTAACCTTGCTTAAGAAGACATAGCCCTGTAATATAAGAGGTGCCAGTTTTCAACCTGGTTAAACGTGCAATTCTAGGATTTAAAGCAGGAAGGGTCCTTAGAAATCTAAGCCAATTCCTCTTTCTGTATGAGAACAATCTGGGGCCCAAACGAAGTGATTTGTCCAAGGTTACACATATATTAAGTAGTTATAATTCAAATCCAGGCCTGCTAAATACACATCAATCTAACTATTCTTTTTACTATTCTACTCTGCTTTTTCATGGATACCTTTCAATTCAATTCCATCTGCAACTACTGTGTGCTAGGCCCTGAGAAAATAAAGACAAACTTTTAAAAATACTTCTTCCTTCCTTCCTTTAGCTAGGCAATGGGGTTAAGTGACTTGCCCAGGGTCACACAGCTGGTAAGTGTTATGTGTCTGAAGCCAGATTTAAATTCAGGTCCTCCTGACTCCAGGGCCGGTGCTCTATCCACTGCACCACCTAGCTGCCCCAACAGTAGTTCTTTCTTTCAAGAAGCTTGTAATCTAAAGAGAGAAGAAAATACAATATGTATACAGATGAATAAACTCAAAATCTATACTAATTACATACTAATTGAGGGTGGGCACCAACAACTGGGGAACCAGGAAAGGCCTCTTTTCTGAGTTTAGCCTTGAAACGTGCTGGGGGTGTCAAGAGGCAGGGGATGAGGAAGCACGGCATTCCAAGCAAGAGGAATATCTTATGCAAAATCAGAGATGGAAAATGGAATGTTGTGTATATATAGAATAAGCCCAGTTTGGCTGGAAGATGGCGCGTGTGAAGGGGTGAGAAACGTGTAGTTAGCATGGAAGACAGGTTGGAGTTACAGTGTGAAGGGTCTAAACTGTGAAAGAAGTTTGTGTTTTAACCTAGTTTCTTGGGCATACTCAAATCTATGCTTTAGGAATATTTGACAGCTTTGTAGAGGATGGGTTGAAGAATTAGGTTGGTTATGATGTTAAGTCAAGGTTGGAGATAAGCTATGTGGAAGAAGAAGCAACAGAACCTGGCAAATGATTGGGGCCATAAGAAGAAGAGAGAGGAGAAGATGACTCCAAGGTTACGAACCTGAAAAGATCAGAAGACACTTACTAGCTGTAAACTCACTGTGCAAAATGATTTCTCTTGGTAATCTGTGTCTTGGAGACTCAGAGCTTCCCCCATGCCAGCCTTCTTACCAAAATTCTTCAGAAGGATATCTCTGATAATGAGATTGCACTGCATCTTCTTATCCTGATCAAACTCCAACCCAGGCCTGAATTGATTTTATCCTACTCAGGTTTGGGTGGAGACAGACTCCCAAGACTGGAGGTGGTATTTCCTTTGATGGGGACAACATCGATATGGGCCCAGATGGACTAAGTGATGTAAAGCACGTACTCAACACCTCATTATAATATGACCCACCTCCTGGTATATCAACCATGGTTGATCAGTACCTCTTGGGAATACCTACTCTTTGAAGGGCATATAAGGTTGTACCTCCAAATCCCAAACTAAGCCACTTCTCCTCAACTGGCCCCCTTAAGGGGGCCCAGTTTTGGATTGAACTCCCATGCAATGCATATAAAGCCAGCTTGAGAGAAATTAAACTGTGGATACACACACCCAATTTCGTTTGTCTCTTAGAATAAATAATTTGGGGTTCACATCACAACCCTGTTTGCCTCAGTTTCCTCATGTGCAAAATGATCTAGAGAAGGAAATGGCAAACCACTCCAGTACCTCTGCCAAGAATATCCCAAATGGGGTCACGACTGAAATGACCAAACAGACCCCACCTAAACACCTGCAATGTTGCCATTCAATTCAGACTCAACACGTATGTCACACTGTTTTGCCAAAACAGGATCATAACCATCACTCACAACAGGATGTTCATATGTGTGCTAAGAGGACAGAACAGATAGGAATAAAAACCAGAATGGGACAGTGAAAATAGTGATCAATTTGGAGTCAGAGGATCCTGATTTGAATCTCAGCTGTGCTGCTTATTACCCATGTGACTTTGGGCAAGTAACTTACTCTTAGCTTATTTACAGATTTCAGTCTATGACGCTATATGTAGATTTTTTTCTAACCACCCACAGTTAAGAATGTTGGCCTATATAAAGTTTCTGAAAGGGAATTAATCTACTCATTTTCAAACCTGAGGCCATTCTTACATCTGTACACACATACATGTTCCAATATTTTCAAGGTCAGCAGGTAAACTTCTTGATTAAATTTTATCATGTACTCCAGAATATATTTAACAACATACATCAGATCAGACATTTAGATCAGGAAGAGATCTTAGAGGTCACCTCATTGAAATCCCTCATTTTATAGTGAGAAAACAGGCCCCAAAGGATTAAATGATTTTCCCAAGGTCACACAGGTAATAAGCAGAGAAAGGATTTAAATAGAGCTACTCTGACTCCAAATCTAGGACTATACAACATATCCATATGTGTATATATCTATATAAACTATGTTTGGCCAATTTTTAGAATTAGATCTATAAATATTATTAACTACTTCATCAACAAATGAAAGTTACCTGGCTTATCAAAACTAACTTTAAATCATAAAAGTTAAAGAGATTTGATTCTTCCTAGAAGAAAAGTGTTAGGTAACTAAAAGATACCAATGCAGCAGGATAATAACCATCATTACTTAGAAAACAAATAATTTACAACAACAAAATCGAAAGTTAGAGCTAACCTAGCATTTTTATCTGATTTAAGATCATCGAGTTTAGCCCTACTAAAGAAAAACATATTACACAAATAACAGCTATCTTCCTGAATACAAAGATTTGTATTAATAGAAAGGCAAGGAAATTTATCTCCGAGGCATGACAACACCTTAGTTTGACAAATATAATCTCCCTAAACAACAAAACGAACTGTCTTAATAACATGGCTGGGTCTGAATTTCAGAAGATGTAAATCATTTTCCTAGTTTCCAAACTTCAAACTAAAACAGTTAAAAAAAAAAAGAGAGAGACCTACCAAAAAGAAAGAGAACAGCATCCAAGTAGAAATCATGACCTTATTACTCTGCCTTTTGGTTACAACCTGCTCTTGAGACACATGTCTTATTACTAACAATCCACATAGGTCTCTTTCCTTTCCCCTTTCTTCTGTATTTGTCTTCATAAACAATAGGGCAGGCATGCAATAAGCCTGTAGCTGCTTGAGTCCCAGGTCACAGAGTAGAAAGCAAAAAAAAGTGGGAACTGAGCTGCTTAGTTTTTGGTGTGTGAAAGTAGCTCCCGATTCTGCTGCAATAAGCCAGAAAGAAAGCAATGTAAGCTGACCAGACCTCTCCAGTTCAAAGGTGCAAGCTGGAACCATGTTAGAGAGCCTTCAAGGGCAAATGAAAAGGAAGGAGAAGGTGTTTATTTTTAAACAGCTACTAATGGTCAGTTAACATTTTATCAGACTGTGACTCAAAAAGCACCTTTTAATTCAATTGATAATGTAACAGGTCAACTCCATATACTCCTATATAAATTTTCCTGAAGTGGTTTACAGACCTTTAAAAAGGCCAATGATAATAATACAAGTACAAGTATTGACACTGACAGATAACCTTCAAGGCTTTTTCTGGAAAGCCTCTTTCTTATTTTGTTTTACATATGGAAGAAGAGTCACGGGGATTTGATTTTAATATAAATCCAAGTTCACAGAATTAGCTGAAAACAAAAGCCCTTTAAGAAGAGGAGGACAAAAAAAACCCTGTTTAAACAAAAAAAGACAGACAGACATACAAAGGAAGAAAAACACTTTGTGAAAGTTGATTTGAAATTAAAGTGCCTGTGTCCTTTAACTGATAAGCTACTTTGTTTCACTAGAAAGTTCATAAAATTGGCAATAATTACCAAGATAAGAAAAGATTGGTTGTGATTGAAGATCCAAGTTCACTTTTGCCAGACCAAGTGCAACTAAATTTCATTCCCAGTGTGAGCCGGTCACAGTGCAGTCATGAAACATACCACCTTGAGAAATACTCTAAGGTCAAATACCCAATTATGAATGCACGAGCAGACCTTCTCCGCCCCACCCCCCAGTCACCTTCAACAACAAAACAGTGTTTTCTTCTGGGATAAAATAAATGTATCCCTTGTTTTTATTTTTAATTATTTAAGAGGTATGACAACTTAAAAAAGATTTATTTCTAATTAAACCACAGTAGCCTAAAGAAAAGTTTTTGTTGAAAACTGCCCTTATCTTTTTTCTTTTTTTTTGGTGAGGCAATTGGGGTTAAGTGACTTGCCCAGGGTCACAAAGCTTGTAAGTGTCAAGTATCTGGTCTGAGATCACATTTGAACTCAGGTGCTCCTGACTCCAGGGCTGGTGCTCTATCCACTGCCCCCCCCCACATTTCAATAGTATTTAGAAATGGAAGACAAATACTGATAGTACTTGGATGGTACATGGACACCTAATAAATTTATTTCTAAAATACGTGTTTGGTGATAAAAATAACTTCTCTCTAAATGTGCATTTCATATGTCTCTTTTGAGAAGGCAGGAAGACACCTGGAACTGATTAAAAATGATGACATATGAGTACAAATACATTCAATCCTCGACATTTAACTTTTGTGATGTGTTGGCAACCTTGCATATGCATGGCTATGCTCATTAGAGAAAAAAATGAGAGGCCGATTTGTGCAAGTTTGTGGAGTGGTTGGTATCCCACCTGGTGCTTCTCTGGTCTTGTTCACCCTACTGTTTGCTGTAAATAGCGCCCTGTGCATTCACTGCAAATTTTTATGTTTTCTCTCCCATTAGATTGTAAGCTCCTTGAGGGCAGGGACTGTCTCGTTTTGTATCCCTAGCCTTAGCATAGAGGCTGGTACATAGTAGGCACTTAATAAATGTCGATGGATTGTGTTTTATCTATTTACTAGACTCTAAGCTCTAGGAAAACAAAGACTAGTCAGTCAACAAGTTAGTTTGCCTTTAAAACTCAAGTTTTGTGCTGAACAACCCCGTGAGGTAGGTGGTATCATCATACCCACTTTTCAGAAGAGGAAACTGAGGAGGTGAGATAGGTTTTGAAATAAGGCCTTTCTGACTCTGTCTAATGTTCTGTGTGGTGTGCTAGCTAAATGCCATGAAATGTAGATACAGTTCCATACAGAATCATCTTTTTGCATTCTACTATATTTATGGAAATGCTTTTTGTGTATGTGTGTTTAAGTTCAATTTTTTAAAAAATCCATAAAAAAAATAATTTCAACCCTTCATGAATACCTCTGGAGCGGGGGGGGGGGGGGGGCGCGGCGCGTGGAGATTTAGCCTTATGCTGGGCAAAGCTACACAATGAGAGCTTGGATAAAGATCACCAGAGCTTATAATAGTTACATGACTAAAACATACTTCAGAAATGATTTCTTCTTTAACAACGAGATTCAACCAATGCCTTTAAAATTAATGATCTTCTTGGCATATTGAAAATACAAACAGAAATTTCCAAATGGCTTATTATATAAAGCATGGTATTCCTAGATAATACACAGTTGAAAATACCAAATACCAATTTATTTGCTCTGTCATAACATCAGGAGAATTTCAAAAAAATTAAGGGGGAGCTATGGCACACTAGAACTCACATTAACATAGATGCATATTACATATAGGTTGGAACACTGCAGCACTCAGATGGTGATCTCCTATATAAATATATATTTTAAAAGCCTGACATGATAGCTGATAAGATTAGTGCTCAGGAAAAAAACTGTTACAAAGAATTTCACACTATTATTCATTCAACAAACATTTACTGAGCACTCCATTTCATCCTCTACCTAGCTGTAAAGTTGCCCTTCCTAAAGTACAGGTCTGTATAACAACAACAAAAACTCCAGTGGCTCCCTATTGCCTAAAAGATCAAATATAAAATCCTCTTTATTGCATTCAAAGCCCTTCACAATCTAGCCCCCTTCCTCCCTTTCCACTCGTATAACACCTTGCTTACACCCTTTCCCCCACATATTCCTTTTGTTGTTCAGTCATTTCAGCGCTGAGTGCCAGGTAGACACAACAGCTCTGAAAAGGGCTCAGCAAGCCCTTACTGAGCTAGTCTTCCAGAACACCCCCATACATCCCTAGTAAGTGACTAATCTGTATTTTCCTAGAGCTTAGAGTCTAGTAAGTGGGTAAAATACAATCAACCAATCAACATTTATCAAGTGCCTACTATGTGCCAGGCACTCTGCTAGGGTTGGGAATACAAAAAGAGGCAAAGGACAAGTCCTTGCCCACAAGGAGCTTACAATCCAATTGGGGAGACAACATGCAAACACATACAGAGAGAAGGCACTCAATTTAGAAGGGGCTGGGGTAAGCTTCCTGTACAAGGCGAGACCTTATTAGGAGATTAAAGGAAGCCAAGGAGTTCAGAGTGGAGAAGGGAGAATATTCTATGAGAGACAGCCAGAGAGAATGCCTGGAGAGGTAAGAGATGGGAGTATTTTCTTTGTGGAACAACCAAGAGGACAGATGGAAGAGTTCAGGTCAGCAAGTAAGGTGTAGACTGGAGTGGGTGGGGGGGAGCAGCTAGGTTATGAAAGGCTTTCAACGCCAAACGGGGCATTTTGCATTTACTGTTGGAGGCAACAGGAAATCACTGGAGTTTACTGAGTAGGAGAGTCACACAGTCAGACCTTCACTTTAGGAAAAGTGCTTTGGTGGCTACATGGAGGACGCTGAGAGAGACTTGAGTCTGGCTGACCCACCAGCAAGCCATTGCAATCATCGAGGCATGAGGTGATGAGGGTCTCCACTAGAGAGTTGGCACTGTCAGAAGAGAGAAGGGGACTTACTCACAAAGGAGAAATCAACAGGCTTTGGCAACAGCTTAAATATGGGATGTGAGGGATGTAGGATGACTCCTAGGTCTTGAGCCTGAGGGACTGGTGAGGATGATGATGATGTCCTCTACAGTAATAGAGAAGGTGGGGGTGGAGGTGCTGGGGAGGGTTAGGGAGAAAGAGAATGAGTTCCGTTTTGGATATACTGAGTTTAAGATGTCTACTGGACATCCAATTTGACATGTCTGAAAGGCAGTTGGAAGTGTGAGACTGGAGGTCAGCGGGGAGATTCGGGGATCAGTATAGAAACAGTAACTAAATCCATGGTAGCTGAATAGATTACTAAGTGAAGTTGTATAGAGGAAGAAAACAAATGCAGACAAATATACATTTCATGATAAGGGCACTGGAAAGTAACCCAACAAAGTGCAAGGTGAAGTCAGAGAGGAAAGATGACTTGAGAATCAGGCAAAGCATCATGAAGAAAGTAGCATTTCAAGAACACGTAAAAATTCAACCAAAAAAAAAAAAAAACCAAGGGAAGGAAAGAATACTCTAGGCAGAGCACAGGAGATAATATAAGCAAAAGTGTGGAGGTGAGGCTGTGCAAGATGTACTCATGGGATACAAAGTTTGGGTGCAGGGTAGCTGTGGAAGGACTTGAATGGTAGGCTAAGGTCTTTATTTCAGTAGGCTTTTTGCTCTACACTGCAGTGATTAGTTAGACCTTCACAAAAGGAACACACAATCGACAATGGTGTGACTTGTGGATTAGAGAAGGTAGAAGACAGAAGCAGGAAGACTAGTCAGAAAGCTATTACAATGAGTACAGGCAAGAAAGACTGAAAGCCTTTACTGTTCAATCATATTTTAGTTGTATCCAACTCTTGTTGATCCCATTTGGGGTTTCTTGGCAAAGATACTAAAGTGGTTTGCCAACATTTCCTTCTCCAGCTCACTTTACAGATGATGAAACTGAGACAAACAGGGTGAAGTGACTTGCCCAGGGTCACACAGCTAGTAAGTGTCTGAGTTGGATTTGAACTCAGGTCTTCCTAACTCCAGGCCTGCTGCTCTATCCACTATGCCACCTAGCTGCCCTAGGCCTTTACTAGAGTAAAGAAAAAGAGGAATGGCTAGACGGCATAGTCCACCATCATATTAAGCTCACAATCACAAAGTTCTGAGTTTGAGTACTGCCTCAGATACTTACTAGTTGTTTGACTCTGGGTCAGTCACTTAACTTCTTAGACTCAGTATCTTCATTTGTGAAATGAAGATGATGAACAGAACAACCACACAGAAGTGTTACGAGGATCTAATGCTTATGTAAAGTTCTTTGTAAAACTTAAAAATTCTATGACGATGATGTGAGGCATTGGTAAGGCAGAACTGACAGGACTTGAGAGGAAAGAATCAGTGATGACAGTGAGTTTTCTCACATGGGTGACCAAGTTAATGGCAAACATTTAATCACTAGAAGAGTGAAAATAGGTAAGACAGAGCAAAGATGAAAACTAAGTAAGCAAGCACACTGTGAATTCAGTAATTGTAGAAGCATCATCAATTCCCAAGAGAAGGAGTCACATATAGTAGACTTGAATGTATGGAGATCTGCTCACATCTGAAGAAATACAGAAAATATAAAATAATAATTCAATGAAAACATTTTCTACAGATGCTACAATTTTGCATGCTTATGCTTCAATAATGCAGGTAATATACAAAAACAACCTTTGAGATTTTTTTAGTCTCAGGAAGAAATGTAATATCAATCAATATTTATCATTTTGAATGTTTACATTTAGACTATCACCATTCTTTCTAGGTAAACTGTCCTACCAATTGGATAAACATCTGTTACTACAGTCAACTTCTCTTAAAAAGTGTAAAGGTTAGGTTACATTGATACGCATAATGAAATACTATGTTAGCAGAATGTGGAGATAAAGATTTTAAATCCTAAACTAATCACATCCTGTTTATATCAGCAATTTTACTTAGATACATTCCCCAGGAGAACACTTTCCCCTTACAAGCCTCAGACTATAGATAAAAAATTTAGTGCTGGAAGGGACCTCAGAGGCCATTTGTCATCAACTCTTCTCGTTTTACAGATGAGAAAACTAAGGCCCCAATAAGTTAAATGTCTTGCCACGGTCACATAAGAAATAAGCATCAATGTAGAATTTGAAAACGGTTCTTCTGACTCTAGAGCCAATGATCTTTCCACCATACCTACCATGCCACCTCCCAGACTAATAGGGCTTGATTTCTGGGCACACTATATCTAAATAGCTATGTGTGTGACACATAGCAGCCTTAATCTTAGCCTGGTTTTCCTCTGTATCTTGCAGTAACTATACATATAAAGTGTAATACATTTGTCAACTGTTGCAACATCTAGAACTTTGAAGAATGGTGCATTTCATTCAACTGAGAGTTGCTATATATATCACACACGGACAGCAAATATTCAAACACTTGGACAGAAACTACTAAAATCACTTAGAGCAGAATTCAGCCAGACTGATACCAAAGATGGTTTAACCTCCTACAGCACTTCAGAGTTGTTCTTGTAAACAAATATTCTGACACACCTATAGCAGGCTGAGCTTAATCTACATTTAAATACAAAATTCCATTATCTGTTTCTGCTGCTGCTTTTCTTTTAAAAATAAATGTTAAAAAATTGCAAAAAGAAGCAAGTTGTGGCAATTTAACAGCTCCTCAGCTGTTTGGGATTACCGATTGGGAAGCTAACATATTTGAATATCTAAACTTAAATTTAGATCAGTTGGAGAGGCCTGTTTCACAAACGATTCATCAGAATTCCTTAAAATGTTAACCTTCCAAAAAACATTTTTTATGCTTTAAACAATTTGCTGCAGCATAGTGTTATGAAAATAACACTGGACTGGCAGTGATTATATGGTATGTCTACACCTGATGGAGCTGCCTACACCATGTCAGCACCTCAACTGACATTACCTATCCACTTACAGAATCACAGAATTTTAGAACCAGAAAGGACCTAAACAGTCATCTAGGCAAACACGCACATGAAAAATACCCTCTACTCTAACATATTTGATAAATCATCTAACCTTTGCTTAAAGTCTTCCAATAAAGGGGAAATCCATTCCATTTTTGCATTGCATCAGTTGTTAGGAGGGCACCTAGGCGGCACAGTGGATAGACGGGAGGGCCTAGAGTCAAGAAGACCCGAGTTCAAATTCCACCTCAGACACTTAACTTGCTGTGTGACTCTGGGCAAGTCACTTAACCCTGTTTACTTCAGCTTCCTCATCTCCAAGTGAGCTGTAGAAGGAATGGCAAACCACTCCAGCGTCATTGCCAAGAAAACCCCAAACGGGGTCACAAAGAGGCAGATGTGACTGAAAAGAATTGGACAAAAATTGTTAGGAAAGTTTTCTTGACAAAAAGCCTAAATCTGCTTCTTTGCAACTTCTGTGCATCATTCCTAATTCTGCTGTCTAGGGCGAAATGGGGTAAATCTAATCCCTCTTTGGCATTATAGTTCTTGAAGTACTTGAAGACAGTTATCATGTTTCCCCTAAGTTATCTTCTTCAGGCTAAAATTGCCATTTCCTTTATGAGATCCTTATATGGCATGGACTCAAGGCCCTTGGCTCTCCTGGTTGCCCTCCCCTGGACATTTCGACCTATCAACCTCCTTCCCAAAGGCCCACCACATTCTGATAGTCTGACCAAGTCAGAAGAGTCCAGAAGGACTATTACCTCCATGTTCTGGGACACCACAACCCTCCAAAAGCATCTTAAAATTGCTTTCAAGTTTTTAGGTGCTATTATCATATGTCATGATCTTTCTCCAAACAAAATCATAACTTTCCTATATTTTACTTGTAAGTCGATTTTCTGAACCAAAGTATAAGATATAATATACATATATATATATGTACATGTTGTTATATATATATATATATCCCTTTTAAATTTCATTTCATTATATATGTAATCTGAGTCTCAAAGGGCCACTTTTATGGGACGCTCTCCTCATTGGTGGAGAATGATTACTCAATACCCTGTACCTGTATGAAATGGTGAGAGCAAGAGAGAAGATGCACAAATTCCAACAGGTCCATGAAAAAAGAAAGACTCTGGAAAGAAGATGACATGTAGAGAAGCTGGCAATCTCTATAATTCCCCTATCCCCACCCCCACCCCCCCACTTACTACACTAGAGACTCCAGGTATTTTCCCCTTGGGTGACATCTGGGATTCACTCTTGGTTCACTTGAGTTATTCCAATGGGAGAACTCATTTAACCTATATTATCTAGTACATATTTTATGTATGCTTTCTCTTATTTCTGTTTTGCTCTTGACTAGAATAAATGCGTTTATTTGTTATTTGCTATGTATGTTCATCACAGAACTGGCATCTGGTGAGAAAGGAGTCAAGTCTTGTATCTACAGCTTGGGGCCCCCTTTTCTTGTTAAGGAATAATGATCAGGAGTTTTCAGAAATAATTAGAAAATTACTTCTCCTAGAATAATAATATTTAAGGGAACAAAGAGATGTAATTCTAGCCTGGTACCCCCTCCCTCTGAGAAGAAAAGAGCAACCAGCCTCTGGCCCCAACACACTGTTATCCCTTGGCAAGAATCAAAGTCTCCCCTGGAGAACAGTGGGGGAGGAGACATTATAAAATATCCTTACTTCCTTGTGAGCCGTGTCCTTTCAGTTCCAAGCCTGTGATATGTAATCCTATGATATCTCATAATTTAAATATTAAACAGAGAAGCTAATTTTTCCTCAGAACTTTTTAACGATACAAAATTGAGTTGGTCAAGATACATCAAATAAATTGATAAGCTGACAATCTACAGAACCTTATATGCATTAGGCATTTTAAAATTCCATTTGAATACTTCTTTTAAAAAATTCCTAGAAGCAGCCCATAAAAATAATGCAAGGGCATTACTAAGACGCAAATTCATTCAACAGCTATCTCATGGTCAATCTACTTTATTGTCCTAGAGCTATCAAAATAATCAAATCCAGACTTAGTTCTTTGGTGTGTATAATGTTTAAAGGATAAGTAGAGTCTAATTTCTATCTAGAAGTTGAAGCATAGAAATTCAGAACTTGGAAGAGAACCCAAAAGCTATTTAGTCTTCTCTCTCTCATTGTTATTATTCATCTTAACATTAAGCCCATTGCTCCTCTGATTATGTCATCCAACATGTTAGCTGTTTCCCGAAGTTCTGTGTCTTTTCTAAATATAAGCATCCCCCATTCCATAAGCATGTCATCCAACACGCACACATGATGTCATCAGAAAGAAAGCTCAAGTTGGAGTTGCCAGACCTTGGTTCAGGTCCTTACTTTGACAATGATTACTTCCATTCCCTCAAACAAGTCACTTAATCTTACTGGATCACAAGGAGGAGTTTGAACCCAAGATCCTTTAAAGTCTTTTCTAGCATCAGATCTGTTAAGATCCCAAAATGAAGAGCTGACCTTGACTGTTTCTATTTTAAAACAAAGCATTAAATCGACTCCCAAGACAATATGCATAGAAGAACTAAAAGCTTAAAGATGAGGTTCCAACTATGACTAATCTGTTGCCAACACTTTTCAAATAATCTTACAATAAATTAAACACATCATCCCCCTCACAAAGGGTTTTACAGTGTTGAGTTTTAATTTTTAAACTATTAACTACGCCAAAAGAAAAAGTAGGGCTTTAGGCAGACACCACTATTTTCAGTCTTTTAGTTTTGCTTAATGTGTCTTCCTGGTTTACAGCAATGACAAATCCAGCTTGAATCTATGCATCCCCTGGACAGTGGAATTTGTAGGTGCTCTATCTTTGTCAAGGTTGGCAAGGTAGTAACCTTATAACAATTACATAAACTGGTAAAATACTGAGGTAAAATATTTAGGGAAATAAGATTCTTAAGCTTAAATCCTTAAAAAATCCTTAACTGGGACAAAATTCTTCCTCATTCTAATCTTGGGTCTCACCTAAATCACGCTCATAGATGAAGCAAGCCACAATCACTCATGGGAGACACTGCTAACATCTCTCATGTAGAGTGTTTGTCTTTCAAGAAGCTTTGTGTCTGGCTGAAAAATATGACTGGTAATGATGAACTCATTCCCAGGACAGAGTCATTAAGAAAGACTGAGAGATTGAACCTTCAGTACTTTGTATAAAAGGGTAAATACCCTGTTTCTGTACATTCTGTGCTTTGGAATTTATGACCAGGTTACTGGACTAAATCCACACCTATGAATTACAAACTCATTACATTTGAGTTTAAGTTACAAACACAATTAATTTTATTGTACCCAACAACCAAAATGATAGAAATCTATCCTAAGACAGGTCTTAAAATTTAGATTTTGTTCCTTAGTAAATTCCTAAATCTGGATGAGGAATTATACTACAGAAGAATTTAAATGATGATTAAAAATGCTTTTGAGTTACTTAGCTCAAGAGAGCAAGGTGATTCTGATGAGGTAGAAAAGAGTGCTTAAGGCAGATGGAACAAGCAGGACGCGAGATAGGAGATAAGTTGCAGGATGTGACCAGCCAGAAAAGTGATCAAACACTATGCATTGAAGCCCCCACTTGGGAACTTATCTGAGTGCTTTCACAAAGCACCCTCAATTCCAGAATAACTTCCTCTACCCTTTCCTGTTCTCTTTGCTTATCACCTCTGGACTACCTGATATTCCAGGCATTTTGGAGCCAGGCTTATTCCTCCCATTCTCTTGTCCCCTTCCCTCATTCCATAAAATTGTATTTAAACCATTCCTTTGACCGAGTTAACCACCTTTGCCTCCTACAGGAAGCAGGAGTCACATTGCTCCCTTAGGGGAGCAAGGCCTGTGGCCTATGCTCTACTTCCCATGTGGAGTAGAACCCATTGGGGCTCTGCCTCACAGGGAGCAGGCTTGGATGCATCACCCCAATAAATGCCTTTCTTTAACTTGGAGACTGTCGGATTGAATTCTTTCAGAACATTAGGACGCGCATGTCTATTCTTCCTCATTTCAGGCAGCACCCCAACATTCTTGGGATCCACCCTGAACTCATCACCAACGGCTACAGAGAATGTCTAAGTGAATTGTTTCACAGCTAAAGCAGCTCTCTCAACTCTGACCTCAACAATTCTAACTAAATGTCCATTTTAAAACTACCTCTATTCTCTTACCAATATTCTCTTTTTATCATCACGACCTCAGTTTCCCCAGAGCAAATCCAGGTTCAGCCTAAGTCAGATTTGAGTGCTTCCAAGTTGGTATCATGGAAAGAATACTAGAAGTCCAGAAATCTGGGTTTCAGCAATATCGGGCAATTATTTCATAATTATTATGTGTATAGTTTATACCTATACAGATGCATAATATATATACAGCTACACACACATATACAATCTATATACAGATATGCAAACATACACACACACACACACACACACACACACACGGTGAGACACAGCATAGAATACTGGAATACTAGATAGGAAGCCAGCCTCAGTCAAAAAGACCAGGACTCGTGTCTCACCTCTAACACACATTTTGTCTTAGTCATCTTGGTTAAGTTTCCAACCTTTGCAACTCTAGGTATACTGACTGCAGAGCAGCTGTCTATAGCAGCGGGATTTCCTCCTCATGGACAGCTCCCTATATTAAGTGGGGCTGGGGGTGGGGAGGCAGGAACCCAATAGGATCTAAGTTTCTGTAAGGCAGGGACTATTTCAAGTCTACTTCTGTATCCCCAACAGCCAGCACAGTATATGGCATGTAGCAGCAACTTACTAAAGGTTTGTTGATCTATCTGAAACAGTCATATATGCAATTAGGCTAGATGATTTCCAAGGTCGCTTTGAAGATCTAAAAGTCTGATTCCCAACCTCCTGAATTTCATAAGGTGGGTTACCTGATCTTTACATACTGGCAAATGCTGGGCTAATTCAGCTCACCAAATCAAAAAACCTTCTGAGATCTCAGAAGTTTAAAAAAAAACCTTACATAATTAGAATTTATAAGTCAAATCACTCTCTAAAGATGCTCAGTTCAACACAACTCAGTGTTTCTCTTCTCTGGGAGGAGGGCTATTATAGCCCAATCAAGATATTACAGAAAATTATGGAGCACAGGTTAGCCAAGGGCTGAAATTTAACAGTCTGAGAAAAATACCTGAGGACAAGTATGATCGGAAATTTTAATGAATGTACTATGGATCACCAATTACCATTTATTCCCCTTAAGCTCTGCTGTTTCACTTGGTAAATAAAAGGAAGCAACTTTGTGTGCAATATAACCTTGTTCTACATACCAAAACTACTTCATACACATGTGGATGATTCTTTTATTTTTTATTATAAAAAGCTGCACCTCTACATATAAAATTCCTTTCCCCTGTAAGAAATCAAATATCTATCTACTATATTACACATCTATTACATAACTAGCAACACTGTAAGCTCTAGATGGCAGAGTGGATAGAGTACTGAGCCTGGAGTCAGAAAGACTTCTCTTCCTGCTTTCATATACGGACTCAGACACTTAGTAGCTGTGTGACCCTGGGCAAAACACTTAATCTTGTTTGCCTCAGTTACTCAGGAAAAGGAAATGGCAAACCACTCTGGTATCTTTACCAAGAAAACCCCAAATGGAATCACAAAGAAAAACAACTGAACAGCAGCAACAAAATTATATATGCATACATAGGGACAAACTACTTACTTTGTATATGCATTTATTTAAATGAGTTCATTTTGGCATATATTTTATGTATCTCTTGCTTGTTCTTTTAAAAATAAACACAACAAAAAATGCATTGCAAACCTTAAAGAGCTATAAACAAATAAATGTGCAATAAAAACACTCAGTCACCCTATTAAGTAGAAAATTCAGTCATGCCACGTGGGCAATGTTTCAAGTTTATCACAGAATATTCTACTTCTTTCTCTTTATTTTCCTGAAAGGAAAACCAAACCCCTATATACACTAGCTTTGGAGCAGAAAATAGTTTGGAATTTTGCATTTAAAGAGACCACTAGGCACCACCAACAAAAACAGAATGTAACTAAGGCATTTCAATAGGCACAGAGTAGTAACAATCCGATGATTCAGGGACTGAAAGGAGGGAAATTTGGGGAAACCCATGAAAGGACCTGGTTCAACAAAAATCCTTTAATGATGTCAAATTTAAGCAGAAATGAGGGCTGCTAAACAGTACGTAAGGATCCCTGCAGGCTGCACACTGACTTAGAAAACCACATATTAACATCTACGTTCCGTATTTTTATTTTTTTAAAAAACACATCAATTATATTTTAAGCTTCTCTTCAGTGTTGCTGACCCTGTGTTTTAATGGACCTTCAATTCTTTTTCAGTTTAATTCATAAAATCCCAAAATATGCTAAAGATTTGGGTATTTTTTTCTTTGCAAGAGCTATTTACTATCCCTCCAAACAAGTAATAAACTCCTCCCTGCTCCACCCCCCTCCCCCCCACCCCAAACACACCAAATATGAATAGATCAAGGCAAAGATGATTTTAAAAAGACCTTGGAAACTACAGTTTAGAGAAATAAATCTCTGGCTCAAATTAGTCATTAGCAGAAGAAAGATCTGAATGAAGGTCTTCCCATAGCCAGCACAATGCTCTTTTCACTACCGTCAAATCTGCCTATATCAAAGTAACGATTTACTTTACCAACAATTCATGTAATTAACTACTCCTTTTGTTCAGATCCAGCTGAAGGAAGTGCCAGTAAAGTCCTGTGTGATTGGAAAGTTGATCAAACTTGCAACTATTACAATAAGGATATATTGCAGACTCAGAAAAATTGCTAAGTTACAAATAAATTTCTTATCAAAAGCTGTTTGCAAATCTATTCTTCAGAACTCAGACCAAGCTTCCAAAGCCAAGTCTATTCAACCTATAGCATAGTTAAAATCCTTATGAATGGCAAATGTACAGAGCAGAAATACTAATAAAACAAAGTTACTTAAGAAATTATTTTTATTGCCTTTGAATACTGGTTTTTGAGGACAGAAATAATGATAACAATAATAATAACTAGCATTTATATAGTGCTTTAAGAATGGCAAAGCACCATATATTACATATATACATATATAATATTTATATATCATATCATCTGATCTTTACAAGGACCTTGATAGTTGTGTTATACTGTGACTTCGTTTTGCTGAGGAGGAAACTAGGGTTTAAAGCCATTGTCACACAGCCAGTGTTTTTGACTCTTGGTCTAATACTCTTGTCTTCATCTGGTAGGGTGAAAGATGGGGGGGAGGGACACAGAGAGGAGAGATTTTTCCAGACCTTCTGAAAGGGACGAATGGGATCTTTTAAAGACTTTGGTGGTTGATAATACTGGTCCTTTATTCTGTATAATTCTTCTTAAATACGTGGCTTTTTCTTTAATTTAGTTGTTCATTAACATTATGCTTACAGTTATGAATCGTAACTGGGCTTTTCTGGCTTATAAATGGAATAAAGAAATTCAGAGAAGGGAAAACAGAGAACAGGTGAGAATGGAAAGAGAGGACAATGAGATACAAGAGAAAGAATGAAGATGATTAGGAAGAGTCAGAGATTTTCTTGAGGTAACTGGTCAAGAGCTGTCCCAGAAGAAGAAGGAAGTTAAGGAGGTAGTACTTCAGCTTAAAAACGAGGTAACTGCTGTAAGCCAAGAGAAAGAAATAGGGAAAAAGAGAAAGTTTGAGGAAAACTCAGATATATGCATCCTTAAATACATACACACACACACAGAGAATCTTTACAGGTTAAACTATGTTTTGGGTTTGGAAACAAACATATTATGTCTAGTAGAGGTTAGTGTGAAAAATGATCACTTTTGGTATACTGAATATAGTTTTTTAAATAATTAAAACATAGAATTAAATTTATTTTAATATATTTAATTTTTACCATTCAGGATGTTGCAAGCTTTGCAAGTTGCAAAGATTTTTAAGGAATCCAGCATCCCAAGGTTTTTGTCAGGTTTATGGGAAGCAGGCAAAAACTTGAGAACAAAAGAAACATCAACATGAAAATAAAATAAACCCAAGGATCAGCTTTCCAGTCCTTTGAGGCACAGCCAGAAAGAAAATAACAACAATCTCTAGATCAAAAGTCCTAAGGAAGCCCAATAGCAAACAAAGAATTGAATGCTTCTTTCCTTTCTAGTGTACATGACAATGCCCCCAGAGGCAGAAATGCCTATTACTCTTTCTCCATAGAGCTGTTCTCAACATTCAGGTTTTGCAGCAAGTGAGTGATCTGATACTAAAGAAAATTTTGTATTAAAAATCTTCCGTTTGCATTGTTCATGGAAATTATTTTAGAGGAGTGAAAACTGATCAGCAATGGATGAATACCGTATAATAGTAATTTTCTTTATTCTTTTTTAAAATTCACAATTCAACATTTTAAAAGCCTTGAAAATGGGAAAAGATGGAATGACATTAAGGGAGGGGAAGTGGGCAATGAGCAAAGTCCCCAGAAAATAAATTGGATTTTCCCCCTAATTTTTAAAATTATTTTCCCCACTGGCCTTTACCTCTCTGATTTTGCATTGATCTTAACCATGAAAATATTTTTCCTTTATTTCCAGTGGAAAGCCCAATGGTTAACTGAATCTTAAAACAAAGGGACTGTATCACAGTCATAATTTTAGTGGACAAGGTAACCATTTGATAAAGACTGATACTAAACCACATTAAAAAGTCAGGAGTATTATTTTTTGACTAGCCTGCACATGCATCAGGTCTTTTTTAATAGCTTCTTTATAGATAAGTGTATAACTTTAAAAAAAAAAAAGAATGCAAGTACTCAACTAGTTTGGGCTCTGGAGAAACATTTCATTCTACAACATAGCGCATGCTCTCCTTACAATGGTCCTGTCATTCAACTGTTGTTATACTACCCCTTAAATCACAGCTCCCCTTACTGTCTCCCAGAAGCCACATACAAAAATGGTGCTTTTAGAAAAGTTCATTTACACTGCATTTTTTCCGAGAATGTGCACGGTAACATAACAAACATACACATACGTGTACATATATTTATATATTATATAATATGTTCATATACCATATATAACATTTATTATAATTTTATATATATGTATATATATGAATGAGAGAGAACTTATGTTGGGCTTTTTTCCCCCAAAGACCTTAAAAAGCTTTCCCCTATTTTATCTTATTTATGCCCACCAAACATCAACATATTGAAAGTCTATTTCAGTACTTTTTAAATTTCAATATGATGTCATATTAAATTAGCACTATGGCAATGTATCCATGGGGGACTACGTGTGGATCTGCTGTATTTCCTCCAATTCATAAGGTGTGGTGAGAAAAGATGAGGCCCTGTAATTGGGAATCCAGCTGTTTCTACAATCAATTGTTTCTGGTCTTTTCTGACTCTTTACTCCTCTCCCTCTTTAATTTTACCACATACCCACTGCAGAGACAGAAATAAAAAGAACACCTGGATTTCCTCATATTTCTTAACAGACCCACTGCTATCTTAGTGCTCTAAAGCTCAATAATTGTTGTGATACGACTCAAATTCTCAAGCCACAAGGCTACCCCAGAAGCTAGATTAGGTGAGTACAATAAAATCAGAAATCCATCTCTACCCACCATGCCCCAAAATGCAAAAGGACAAAAACAGTCAATCTAGACCAGATAAGGTTTCATCAGACTTTACCAAGACCCCTGGGGAAGGAGTAGGGGGCAATAGGCATAACAGAATGGAGAGAGTAGTGGGCTTATAGTCAAGAAGACCCACTTTAAATCTCATCGCTGACACTTAGAACCCTTACTAGCTATGCCCATGGGCAAAGCTTTTCATCGCTCTGCACCTCAGCTTTCTTACCCATAAATGTGTGATAATATTTATGCTCACTACTCAAATGAGACCCCACATATAAAACACTTCAGGAAAAAAGTATTACATAAATGTCAACTAATTTTTGTTTTTAAAGGAAAATGACATCAGCAAAACACCAAAACAACCCCTTCTCCCTTACAAAGGATTACATATTCATGAAAACTTCATATTTGCCTCCTACTGCCCAGCTGAACTTTACTGTTTCATAAAAATTACTGCAAATCCTCTAGGAAAAATTCCTATTTACTAGCAACTTTTTAAAAAGCCCCATGAATGACAATTCAGTTACTGTCTCCTTTAAAAATATTATATATTTAATAAACTATCAATAAAAACAATCACGACCAAATTCCTGCATACTAAAAGGGGATTTTTAAAAGGGTTCTAAATTCTCAGAAATACATGACATCTTTTCTTTCTTTCTTTCTTTTTTTTTTTTTGGAGGCAGTTGGGGTTAAGTGACTTGCCCAGAGTCATACAAGCTAATGAGTATTACATGTTTGAGGCTGGATTTGAAATCATGTCTTCCTGACTCCAAGGCTGGTACTCTATCCACTGCACCACCTAGCTGGCCCAGTACACGCCGTCTTAAATTAAGGAATGTGAGCCCTAAAAACAGGTAAATTAAACCACAAACCATTGTTTTGTTCAGCATTTGGGTGGAAGTCTTAACTTAGGGCTTGTAAATAAAAAGCTGAGACCTTGCTATTTTCTTTTCTCTTTCACACTCAATATTAGCTTACAGCTTAGTGACAGCAAGGGAGGAAGAGGAAATTCCTCTGTTCTCACCTTCTCAAACTGCTGTGATTTTTTAAAAGTTGTATAAAATGTAGTGATTATACTGCTTGGACGGGGTGTGGAAATGATTTTTTTTTTAAATAACTAATGAGTTTGACTATGCCAAATATATGTAGCTACTGAGGTTTGGGAGGGAAGGAGAGAGGTGTAAAATAGACAAGAATTAGCTTTTGATAACAAGTCAGAAATAGAAGCTTTGATTTAGAATTGGAAGAGTCCTTCCTTAGGGGCCAATGAGTGCAACCCCCACTTTTTAATAAAAAAAAAAACCCAAACATACACACACACACACACACACACACACACACACACACATACATACATGTGTGTACATAATATATAGATATAAGTTATATATCTATGTATTTATATGTTGTGAAAAATGATTTCTCTTGGTAATACGTGCCTTGGAGGCTCAGAGCTCCCCAGCAACCCCAGTCTTCTGTCCAAAGTTATTCAGAAGGACATCTCTGATAATGAGATTGCATTGAATCTTCTTATCTTGGTCAAACTCCAACCCAGGCCTGAATTGATTTTATCCTACTCAGGTTTGGGTGGAGAAAGATTCCCAAGACTGTGGGTGGTATCCAGATGGTGGATGATAACAACCCCGTTGACCAAGACCCTTGTTTTAATATCACCCATCTTCCAGTATGTCAACCAATCAGGGTTGACTGGCACTCCTTAGGAACACCTACTCTTTGAAGGGCATATAATTCTGTGCCCCCAAATCCCAAATGGAGCCAATTCTGAACTAGCCCCCTTAGGGGGGCCCAGTTTTGGACTGAACTCCCATGCAATGTGTCAAGCCAGCCTGAGAGAAATTAAACCATGGACACATGCTCCCTAATTGCGTTTGTCTCTTTCTTAGAATAGCCTCCATAATAAATTGGGGTTTGATAGTGTGTGTGTATATATATACATACACACACACACACACACACACACACACAAATAGATGAAAAAACTGAAACACAGAAGTGACTTGCCCAGGGTCACACAGTTGGTATGTGGCTAAGGCAGGAGCTGACTCTGGTCTTCTGATTAGAAGTCCAGCCCCCAGTAAATTATTCCACACCAAGTCTAAAACTCAGTTCAGTAATACTTTAAGACCAGCTTCAACTGGACATACTTCCACCAGTAAGTTAATATGAAACCTAACAGAAAAGATAATTCTCTTACTGCCTCCATGTGTTACAGGTCTGCATAAAGCACAGAGGGAGCACTGGTTTCACTGTGATGCATAAGTCTGTGACAGCACTGTGGAGTCCTTGGCACATACAAATGAGGAGCCACTGGTAGCGGGCGCTGAAGCGCGTGCACATGTGTGTGTGTGTGTGTGTGTGTGTGTGTGTGTGTGACGGGGGGAGAGGGAGGGAGGGAGAGAGACAGAGACAGAGACATGGACACACACAGACTCAGTGCTGAATGACAAAGCAATCCCCTATTGGCTGCTTAGTCTATATAGCTAATGACTAAGTAGACCTTTAAAAGGGGGACTGACTCCATCCAGTCTCACCATCACCTGGTGAAGAGTGGAGGGAGGGCTGGCCTTCCTCTGTCCCGGCAGAAATGTTAGACTACTGAGCACATGGCAGCCGTAGCCCATCTCCTGCAAAGGCATCCCGAGCCTGAGCCCAAGTTTTGGGATGCCTCCTTTGTGTTTGTTCTTTCATAAGCTTGGGTCAATGAACATTATTCCCAAGATGGAAATGTCCTAGCTTGAAGGCCACATTGTGAGTTTGAGTTGTTCAGAAGTGCTGGGTCTATTGAGGAGAAGCTGACTGACTGCAGGCGAAGTTTCTACATTGGAGAGGACACCACTGGTTGAGAGGGAAGACATGTACTCTGAAACAGCAAAGTGACACTGGGACAGGTAGGTAGCGCAGTGGATAGAGCCCAGCCCCGGAGTCAGGAGGACCTGAGTTCAAATCCAGCCTCAGACACATAACACTTACTAGCTGTGTGACTCTGGGCAGGTCACTTAACCCCAATTGCCCTCACCAAAAAAAAAGAAAGTGACATTATCAGGAGTCCTGTATCCCACCTCATGTTTAGGTGCTTTTAAGGAGTAATTTCCAGACAGCATATTGCAGTAGTTAGTACTGCTACTGTTCAATTTGCCCATCCCAAGTAAGCATCTATGTTCCCAGGTGCCAGGATGGGGGAACAAAATGGCCCAAGGAGTATGAAAAAAGAGAGTCTAAGCCCTGTTACTAGAGGCCAGGCTCTCCCCGGCTCTAGAATACAGTTTCCATAGTAGAAATGGAGTGGTGACAGGGCCTCAGTCCCTCTGGGCTCAGCAGCAATCTCAGAATGTTAGACACCACTATGGTTAACTTATCAGACTGCTTACCCAGAGATTTTTTAAGAAAAGCTCAAATTCACTTTTTATCATTTATTTGAATCTTCATATTAGCACTTCAAACTAAAAAGGTATTTAGTACCCTCAATTACCCACTAATGCCTCCAAATACACTCTTCATGAACAGGAATACAACATTTCATTGAGATTACCAAAACACAAAGCTAAGGAAAAGAGGAAGCTAGATTTTAAAGGTGGGAAAGGCAAAGGGGATGTCAAATCATTCATTAAAATTAAACTATACCAGAAATGTATATTTATATACAGCATGGCCCAAAAGTCTTAGTGCAGTTTTAAGCCTTTAAAAGTTTAAGACTTTTGGTGATGACCAGAATACCTGAAGAAGTAATAACAATAATAATAATAATAATGATCCAACAACCCCAGGAAACAGGTTTAATTAAATGATAAATCTAAAAGCAGTGATTTACTTTGTCTTGAACACAAGGCCCTCTGAGGTTTGCACACTTACGCAACTGAATTTCCATCCTCCCAGTGTTCATCAGGTCTGCCTGCAGTTACAATTTCTCTTACCCTCATCATTGGTAATGCCTCCCCCTCTACTGCCAGATACCATTCTTTCTGAAGTAATAGTCTCTATAATTTAGAGACTAAAGAAACCTAAAGAGGTCCAGGCAGCTCATTTTGCCAATAATAAAACTGAGGCAGAAAGAGAGGAAATAACTTGCCTATGGTCACAAAGGTAGTCAGAAACAGCTAGGATTTGCATCCATGTTTTGTGATTAAATTCTAATTCTTTCTCCATCATGCGGCTATATGCCAGTGCAGGAAGTAACCCGAGCTGAATCTACCATTCAGACAAGTGGTACTAGATCAAAGGTTCTTACCCTGGCGAATGTGAATTTTTTGGTCTGTTTTTTGATTCTGATAACTGTATTTCAGTAGAGTTAGTTTTCTTTATAATCCCATTTTATTTTATGCATTTAAACAGATATCCTGAGGAGTCCATAGGCTTTACCAGACCATCAAAGGAGTCCATGACACACGAAAAGTTAAGAAGGCCTGACCTTGACAAACTTTGATCTTAAAGTTTTTGTTCTTGTTTCAGACACACTGACAATTTTTTTTTTTTGGGGGGGATAGGACTAGCATTTCTCTTCCATTTCTCATCTTCCTCCTCAACCTGTTCTTTGTCACCAATGAACCTCTTGTCACTCCTCCACTGTTCCTATCCTAGTCTTACGATCTTGACCCTATAGTTTATACATTTAACTAAACATTATCCTCTATTCTTGAATCCTTTGTTGTCATTTCTAATGATGCTAACACCTTGACAAATCTCAACTCTGAGATACCTCCACTATCTACCTTTTCCACTTGTAGTTCAACTGTGCAGAATTCTGCTAGAGGAAGACGTACAATTGGACTGGCTGGGGCCAATACAAACTTACACTATTTAATTTCAAATGGACACACAGTGCAGTACACTAATCCTTTTATTCTTCTTTCAATTTCATTCAGCAAGCACGTACCAGGCACTGATACAAAAACTACCCTTACCTTCAAGGAGCTTATATTATATAGGGAAGAAATAACATGTACACAGCTAAATAAATACAAAATATACCCTAAGTAAATACAAAATAATTTGGGGAAAGTTGAGAGACCACACTAATAATGGTGTGGAAGGAAGCGAATTGACAAAGGAGTGAGGAAAGGCTCCTTAAGACCTGAGCTAACATGTGGTACTCTCCACAGTGGACTAGCAACCTGATCACAAACCTTACTATTCCTTTATATACTTATAACAATGACCATGGAGGAAAGCAACTTCAATGGCAAATCCTAAAACTGAGAGGAATCCAACTCTCTCTACGTTGAACTTTCTCAGGCTATCTACTCTCTGGCCACTTCCATGATATACTCCCTTGGGCTCAAGCTTTCAGGCTCCACATTTATCCTCATTAACAACCCTGAGACACTTACTCCTGTATGACTCTGGGCAAGTCGCTTAATCTCTCTCTGCCTCAGTTTCTTCAAGTGTAAGAAGAGGATAATAACAGCACTTACCTCTCAGGGTTTGTTGTGAGGAGCAAATGAAATAATATTTGTAAAAAGCACTTAGAACGGTGCCTGACATATAGCAGTCACTATATAAATGCTTATGCTCTTCTCTTTTTTCCCTTACCCCCAAAAGGGTACTCATTACAAGTTACTACCTCTGCTTCCAATGCCCCTGCCTTCACCAAACCCAAACTAGCTTCTCATCACTCCAATGCCAGTTCTCCTCTCATGTCCAGGTATCATACCTAAATGCCCCCCTCTCAAACTGTAATCTGCTTCACCCCTTTGTAAATCTTCCCCTACAATAGCAAGATAGGGAATAGTATTTTAACTACAGATCTAGGTTTAGTCT
This sequence comes from Phascolarctos cinereus, assembly GCF_003287225.1. Classification (NCBI taxonomy): domain Eukaryota; kingdom Metazoa; phylum Chordata; class Mammalia; order Diprotodontia; family Phascolarctidae; genus Phascolarctos; species Phascolarctos cinereus. Next base: position 202,849,858 of record NW_027555847.1, on the reverse strand, counting down.
TTTCTAGATATCCCTAAATTCTCATGGCCTTGACCACTAGGCAGAACCAGAGCCTAATTATCCGCCCTGATGCCGCCATGTAACTCAACATCCCTCCCCCTGGTTCCTCTTCCCCCCAGTAATTGATAATCAAATCAACATTACTACTGCTACCATGAGATGTGTGAATATCTACTGTCCCTAAAGCTCCACTTAAAATCTGATTATGAATCACAGGCCTAAATAAGGCCTAAAATAAGTCTCTCTTCCCTGACTACTACTCCAGGGGTCCTCATACCCATCATTCATTTCAACTCCATCCCCTGTATACCTATCTTACTCTATACTACCCTTACATTGTGCAATTTAGAAATCCCCTTTCTAGATAAATTAACAAATTGTTCTTCATATTGTAACTACTCTCTCCTTGGAAATTACTTTCTATATACAAGTTGCTCCAAAAGTCTTAGTGAAGTTTCAAGCCATTTAAAATGATGTTGCATTGTCACTGTTATGAGCACACAGAAGGACAGTAAGCTTGTGACCAAGCTGCTATCACCCTAACTCCACCGACTCATCCACAATTAATCAATATGTCCAGAGCAAGAACAAAAGTTTTATTATAGTTTTTCTAGGTCAGAGATTCTTAATTTTAAGCTATTTAAAACTATACTAAGACTTTTGAAACAGTGTGTGTGTGTGTGTGTGTGTGTGTGTGTGTGTGTGTGTGTGAGAGAGACATACACACTGATTCTACTGATAACCACATAATGTCAAGATATCAAACAGAATGGTCTCCTGTTTGTGGTATACCCAACCCACACAGAGGATTTATGGGAAGTTATGAACAAGAGTAACACAGGATGAGAAAGCAGTGATGGGCTAGGATCTACATAAACCATAGAGAGAGTAGGCAAAGAATTTACTGCATAAGGTTATTCTAACAATTAAATAAGAGAACATTCATCAGGCATTTGTAACCACTAAAAGATTATACAGGGGCAGCTAGATGGCACAGTGGATACAGCACCAGCCCTGAAGTCAGGAGGACCTGAGTTCAAATCCAGCCTCAGACCAAACACTTGACGCGTACTAGCTGGTGACCCTGGGCAAGTCACTTAACCCCAAATGCCTAAAAGTAAAAACAAAAACAAAAAAAAAACCCCAAAAGATTATATAAAGGCCAACTGTCATATTTAAATGTCAGCTATCCTATAGACTCCCAGCATCACTACTTATCTAAATCTTAGTAGGTTGGTGCATCAATATCATACTTTAGGCATCAATCTCATTTCAGTCCTATCTTTTGTGATTTTTATATTTATATTTCTCCACAAATGTCACAGATGCCAATTCTAAGTCAAAACAACTTGGTGAAATCAATTTAAATTCTCTGATTCTTTTTTTTATTATGTGCTTTATAATTGACCTGCAGGTAGTCTCTTTAAAAAAAGAGAAAGAAAGAAAAGAACAGGTAGCATGGAAAGCCAACAGATTTCCTTAACAGAGACTTTCTCTTTGCTAGGTTTAAAATACAGTAATTTAAAAGAAATTTAGATTTTATATTGATAAAAGTAACAATGAACCTTAAATGGTCTTCCCATCACTTCCCAGGCTAAAACCTGCCATTTTCCCACCCACTTATAACCCACCTGAGTTGTTCTTTAGTGCTCCTTAAGAACAAAATGATTGCCTATCAGACTTGTGAGACACTGCTTCTAAGGGCAGTTTAAAATGTTGGGCATTTTCTGTATGTACAGTGGAGTGTATACAGTGGGCACCTGAGGTTGGAAGCAAAGAGCCTGGTAGAACATACTTAAGACAACAAGACTTCAGAGTTGGGAAGTCCCATTAAAAAGCGTCCAAATGAGTAAGAGTGCCAAAACTGACTTCTCATACACAGCAAGGCCCATGATATTTTAAAAAAAATCATCACCATTATTTTTAATGGTTCATAAAAATAAAGCTTTATTTTAAATTTATCTTCTGATTACTAAAGTTATTATTCATTTTGGCCACAGCAACTCACGGACACTAATTTCAAGCATAGGAAAGGCTCATATAGCTAGAGCTGGAAAGGATTTGGAAGAAATTTAGTCCAATCCCCTCATTTTACTGATGAAGAAATTGAGGCCCTGAGAGGTGACTTGCCCTGGTTCACACTAGCAATCAGTGGCAGAAGCAGGATTTGAACCTAGGGTCCTCTGATTCCAAACATCACAGATCTCTGAAGCTTAGTCCAACCCTAAAATATAACACTAATACCACGAACCTCCTTCTAGATACATTTTTTAAAAATAGACTCCAAAATGTCTCCTTTATTTCTATTTCCATATTTTATTTCTATTTCCATATTGTTTCTCTAGCAGCTATGCGGCTTGGTAGCCAAAGTACCGGGTCTGGAGTCAGGAAGACCCAAGTTCAAATCAGATACTTACTAGCTATGTGACCCTGAGCAAGTCACTTTACTCTGTTTGCTTCAGTTTCCTCATCTGTAAAATAAGTTGGAGAAGGAAATGTTGGCAAACCACATTAGTACCTTTGCCAAGAAAACCTCAAATGGGGCCACAAAGAATCAGACATGACTTAAACAACCAAACATCAAATAACAATTATTTATCTTGTGATAAATGAAAAGAAGCGTATACTGGGATAGACACTTATTATCTCAATACCTCTCACTCTGCATCCCTTCCAAAAACTACAGTGGCACTAAGGTCAGTTTTGAAATATCCAGGTCAGGTGGCCCCTCAGAGAATTGACTCAATTTGGGGTTATTTCTGGCCTGGGGTACTGCTGAGATGCCAGACTCATTCCTGTTCTGACTCAGTCCCCTTCTAGAGTTGCTCAGTTGTTTCAGCTGTGTCTGACTCTTCCTGACCCCATTTGGGATTTTTTTTGGCAAGGAAACTGGAATGATTTGTCATTTCCTTCTCCAGTTCATTTTAGAAATGAGGAAACTGAGGTAAGCAGGGTTAAATGACTTGCCCAGGGTCACACAACTAGTTATGTGTCTGAGGCCAGATTTGAACTCAGGAAGAAAAGTCTTTTCATTCCAGGCTTGGTGCTCTATCTACTGTGCCACCTAACTGCCCCATCTACAACTTATTCTTTTTTGTTTGTTTTTAGGCAACTGGGGTTAAGTGACTTGCCCACGGTCACACAGCTAGTAACTGTCAAGTGTTTGGTCTGAGGCCGCATTTGAACTCAGGTCCTCTTGACTTCAGGGCCAGTGCTCTATCCACTGCGCCACCTAGCTGCCCTGTACAACTTATTCTTAAATCAAACAAGAAAGGACCCAGCCTACAAACTACTGCAGTTCCTTAGTACCTACCAGCAGAGATCCTATGTATGTCATCTTGTGGATATAACTCAAAAATTGTGGAGAAAAAATGACCACAGGGAAGAAGCTACTTGGGTCTGTTAACCATTGTTTTTCCACAGCTTTTCCCACATATTACTTTAATATACCTGCCACTTTCAGGCTATTCTTCTGACACCTTTGAAGGCCCACAGAAAGTGAAGCTGTGGAGGAAACAGGACAAATACCCCTTTCTGTTCCACGGCCTTCCTGGGACAGGAATACATACAAACCCTGTGATCCTAGTGATTTGTGCCAGAGCTGGGTCTCTGAACATTCAAGAAGGAAAAAAGCATATTCCATTTAGCTACTCAAAAGGCTACTTTAGGGAAAGGTGGAGAGGGGCGGTTGGGAAGGAAGGACGAAAGATCACTTTTACCTCACTTCAGGAAGATGAAAGCCCAGAGTCACGGGTGCAGTTACTTGGAAAGCCATGGACACCAGGTAACCTGTGATGACTGTTCAAACCTGGGCAAACCTGGGCCTTGTATGCAGACTGGAGTGCTTCAAAGGGTCCTCTACTCAACACTGTAACTGCCCCCCTACATCAATCCTTCTATCTCATCCTATTCAGTTTCCTATAACAAAGAATAGGGGAATAAGCTAGTTTACCTTTTGGTCAGTGTCACATTAGCAGTATGGGCAGCTAGGTGGTGCAGTAAACAAAGCTCTGGGCCTGGAGTTGAGAAGACTCATTTTCCTGAGGTCAAATCTGGTCTCAGATACTTACTAGCTATGTGACCCTTGGCATGTCACTTCACCCTGTTTGCCTCAGTTTCCTCAACTGTAAAATGAGCTGGAGAAGGAAATGGCAAACCACTCCACTATCTTTGCCAAGAAAACCCCAAAACAGGTCACAAAGTGGTGGACAAGACTGAACGGACTAAAAGGGAACAACACACTTGCACTACCATTCATTTAAATATACTCCCCCCCAATTAATAAAAATGACAATAATAGATACAGATGGACTTTAGTTTGTTTCCTTTATCTCTATTAACATCAAGTGATAAAACACATAAGTCAACAGGATTTCTAGTAAGCATTTTTAAAAGCTCCATTTATGCATTTGCTCTTAGAATATCTTTCATTCTTGAGTATGAAGTACTTCACAATCTCAGAGACAAAGAAAATCATTTTTTTAAAAGAGCAGAATTATTTATCCTTCTGATGAGATGATAACTATTTACTGGTAGGAGGAGTGTTACATGGCACAATTTTGGGGGATTGCATATATACTATGTTGTTATTTTTCATCTGATACAACTTGTCTTAAAAAGATACTAGATTAATCTATTATAATGCACCCTAAAATCCATAGTGACTAATCTTGCTTGTCTAACAATCGACTGCTGAATAATTTCTGCTAGTGTTTTCAAGGCAATTTTGATAGTGTTGCTTGTAATGTTTTTCACCTTCAGCAACGAAACAAGGTCAAGACCACCAAGGGGGCTGTGTGGAAGACTCCCGGAGGTACTGAAGGTTGTGTGAGACATGAAAAGGCACTAGGATGTGTGATAGGAACAGGGTTATAAAGAAGCCAAGGTATCAAAGACCTACTTTTAGCGGTGGCAACTACCAGGAAAACTTACTTGGATGCATCTGTGATCATACCCTTTGGGAGTACTTGGCAATTCAATTCCACACTTCAAAGGGCCTATCACCCAACGAGGGCATTTGACCCAAGGGGAACCTTATAAATGATTTATTTTCTTCTACAGAAATATTTAAAACATTCCTATAGGGTAAGGAGATCATCATTCAGATCCCTATTTCACAGTTCAAAAATAAATCCTGAGGTGCAGAGTTGAGACAATTTACCCAAGTCTCTTAATTCAGTCCAGCCTTTTCACAAGATTAAACCACTCTATATTTTAGGGTCTTCAACATGGCTATTACGTTCCAGACTTTGTTTAGCAAGAAGGCAGTATGCAGCCTACTTGGGAAATCCTCCTAGGTCCTACACTATGGATTCTTTTTCATTGTCTGTTCACATCTATGACTGAAAAAGCAGCATGAAGGACTAACTGCTCCATCAACAGAAGGGGGAAAAAATACAGCATTAAATAAGTCTACCAGTCCTCTAAGTCTTCTGCCTCATATGAGTGTCCCAGGGTGCACAAATACATTTGAATTAAACATGTCTGTGCACCGAGATACTGTCAAGACAGGGGCCTTAAAACTCACATGTGGAACTTGAGAGCCAGACTGTTTTCTGTTAAGTCATTTCATCTGAAAAGAATACTTTCTACTACCTGGGTATTTTAAAGATAAACTGAGGACATTGTAAAGAAAGGGGGAAAAAGTTATATGACCCAACATGAACATAAGAGATTTTGCTTAAGAAATTTAGTAATGCTTCATCCTCATCCACATTCATTTTATGTCTTAAGAATCCCTTTACCTTAAAAAAAATCTTTTAAACCAATTTATAAAAGGTTTTTCTTGGACTTTGTTACTTATCCAGTTACTCAATTTCAACTGTCAAAGCATAAGGAGAATGCAAAATAGTGCTGTATTTCTGTATAGGTAACATAAAAGAGGGGTAGGATACAAGAAAGTTTTGGTAATAATTACTGAGCTAGTAAGAACCAAAAGAGTCCCTATGTACCTAAGTTACATAAATCAAGCAACTCGGAATACTAAAGACAGACAAGAGATGTGGATCCTAATTAAATTTCATTTTAAGCTCCTTAAGGGCAGAAACTAAAACTGGGTTGAGCCCAAAGGTTCGTCTCTAATCTTTGCTGATTGAATGTCTTTTCCCAATAAAATAGTATTTTAAATTGTGGCAAGATTTTCAGATTATTCCACAGAAGTCTACAAATGGGTAACATTTAAAATACTACATGAAATATAGTAAAAAAAAATCCTAGTTTTGAAAGATTAGTATTTAACAACCTGGAGTAGTTGGCCTCTGAGCCAGGAAGGTTCAAGTCATATACACATGTATTGACATATACTGGCTATTCACATACCCTGGGCAAGTTACTCTTAGTCACAGATCTTTAGTTACAAAAGAGGGTGCTGGCTTATCATGGGTTCAGTTCCATTCTCTATCCGGAAAGAGATACAGTTTTACAGTTTTAACAGCAATTTGTTCTTTTTCACACCGGTGCCTTAACAGCTGCCAGCACTAATAGTTTTCCATACCAGGCCTTTGGTCCCCCACATCTAGTAACTAAAAGCAAAATGAAACCAAAAATCAAAATGCCTGTGAATGTTGGTGTTTGAGGAAAAGAACATTTAATTGCAGATTGTCAGACTTTTAATAAAAGATTCTGATAGGCATTCCAGGCACTTTCAAGAGCTTTAGAGACTTAGTGTAATTTTTTTTTATTCTATCAAATTTCATTTAATGTAAGTGAACTATTAGTATTATGCTTATCTGCCAAAGAGCAAAGAAATAGGGTGAGAAACAGAGGAAGACAAGTAGGAAAAAGCAATGAGGAAACAGATTTAAGAGGATGCATCTATGAAGGTGCAAGAGGTTACTGGACATGGAAACGTAGTGGTTAAAAGGAAAATATTAACAGGTTGTTTCCCTCCTCTCTCCCCCAAAATGTTCAACCCTCCTTTAAGCACTGGGAGAATGTTATGAGTAAAAAGGTTTCCCCATTTCCCCCTCTATCCCTCCCCAGCCACTAGGTGGCACAGTTGGTCCAACACAACCATCTTGCTTTGGGGTAATGGAAAGGGCAACAGTCAGTTTGCCTGCTCTTATCTTGAAAAGTTTTTACTTGTTTCTGTGTATTCCCCAGCACTGGGCACATAGTAGATACTCAATAAATATCTTTCATCCTAACTTGATTGCACAGCTTCCTTGGTATTCTGGGAAGGACTAAGTCTTGAGTTCGTTATTTCTGAAATTTATGCCCCTTTTCTTGGCACTGTGGGCATCGTGAATATCATATGACTATTATTGCTAAGCCCAGCTTCACTAGAGATGTCCTGATATCTGAAACATGAAGATTTGTCTGAAAGCTGTGTGAGATCTCTCGGATATAGACAAGCAGATTATGCTTTCTTGGGCATAGGGCTGGTGGTCCTAACTCTCTTTCAGTCTTTCTACCCTCCCCCACAACTAACCATGTGGCTAGGACAGTTATCCATACTGGAGGACTCTCAGGAAAAAAAGCCTCAGAAATTCTCCATAAATGGTAGGAATTCCTATAACATGGTACAGTGGAATGACTGTTGTACTTGGAATTAGAAGACTGGGTTGTATCCTGTAAAGATTCCTTACAACCAGGGGTATCCTGGTAAATGTTTAAAAACCAGATTGGGGGGAGGTGCAGAAAAAGTATGGATTTAGGACACTTTTAAGTATAATATGCTCTATCATTTTCCTAAGTCAATCAATAAAATAACAAATCAAGTCTTGATTTGCAGGGTTTGCTGATATCTGAAGTGCAAATAAATGCTTACAATGAAAATTTGGCTCTCCAACTACAGCTGGCTCCAGCATACCCTTGCTACATAAAACATTAAGTCTATGCTTCTTTGATTCCCATGCTCCTCACTTCCTCCACCTTCCCGAGACTCACTATTCTCTCCCTTTCCCTTAGAAATCCAGTAATAGAGACTTTAATTCGACAAACATTATTAAGTGTACACTCAATGCTGTTATTTGTGATGAACTTGGACAAGTCATTTAATCTCTAGGCATCTATTTCCTCATCTGTAAAATATAGGGGTTGGGCTAGACTTTTAAAGTATATACCTCCAAGCCTAAATTTGAGACTATGGTCCCATTCCTATTGCTCCTCATTTCCTTGAGCCTTCTTCACTTAGAAACACAAAAATGGGGAATTCGATTCAATGAACATTTTATCAAGTGCCTACTCTATACAGAGCAGAGTCAGGTCAACAAGCAAGTCACCAAAGATGCTTAGCTAGGTACCAGAAAGAGACATGCAAGCAAAAAAAAATTCCATTTTCTCACAGAGCTTATATTTTAATGGAGGAAGACAACAAATAAGAGGGAACTGAAAAGGTGGGGTGGGTGGAAAAAGAGAGTACAGAAGGTGTTGAATTGAGGCCTAGAGCACGCAGCAAGTGGAGTGAGCATGGCTGGTCTTGATACTTCCTCAAAATGGAGGTTACAGGGGCAGAGGAGTCTTCTAAGGTGAGTACCATTTACGGGAGCTACAAAATGTATATGATATCTGGGGGTTTTTTTTCCCTTAGGGACCTTAGCGTCTGGCAGGGGATAAGAGCTGCATAGATATGAAGTGGAGTGATATGGTGATATGGTTGAGAAGAACTTGGAATCCCAAGATCTGAGTTCTAACTCTGCCTTGGATTTTTACTACCTTTGTGATCTAGCTGAAGTCACCTAACCTCTCAGGTCTGTTTCCTCAAATGTCAAATGAACTTGGAATAGATGGCCCCTAATATCCCTTCCCCGCTCTAGAGTTATGATCCTGTATACCAAATAGGTGCAAAATAAAGTGTTTTGAGATATCTTGACACCATGTTAAAAATAAGGACAAGAAAAGGTGATATGAGTTGGATTTATGGAATGGGTAAGAATTCTTCCTTGATGCTCTCCCTGCCGTTGTAAAGACCTACCCTAGCAATTGTGTGTGTGTGTGTATATATATGAAGAGATATATATGTATATACACATATATGTATGTGAATATGTATATGTGCGTGTGTATATATATATGTATATATATACATATATATATATTTACATCTTTCTTCCTTAGAGAAACTGCCATCAAGTTTTTGTTTTGTTTTCTTTGCCTAATCCTTCTACTAAATTCTAAATTTCCTGAGGGTGGGATCTTTCCCGATCATACTTTCAGCACACAGTTGTAGTTGAATGATAGGATGAATGAACAAATTAAAAGTCAGTAGGCAAAGGGGACAGGCAGAGGATGAGACAGATGAGTAGTGTCATGGAAAACAATGAACTTGGACAGACTTCAAGTCATGGTGGAGGACAGAAGGCCTTGGTGTGCTGTGGTCCATGGGGTCATGTAGAGTTGGACACAACTAAACTACAGCAGCAACAATAAGGCAGAGGAGGAGGAGGGAGTACAGTAGCATGTAAGGCTGATTGGGGGTGGAGGACAGGGAGAGAACAATCCAGTGTGATTAGTGAATTGAGTACAAAGCAAAGAATTGTATGAATTTACACTGGGGTTTGAAGGTCAGGCGAAGCCCTTTACATTTTATTCAGGTTTCCCTTGTCTGGTTAAGGGAATACCCTGGGGCTCCACCTAATTCTACTCTGAGGCCCAGATGGTGGCTCAGGGTCGCCTTCCTTCCCCCACTTCCCAATCAGAGCATGGTCACATGTGCATTCAGCAAACACTCAACTATGACTGTTCCCCCAAGGAGGTACAGCCAGCTTTCCCTATCTTACATCCTTTATGCTTGTCACAGTGGAACATCTGTCATCCTTTTGGATGCTGAGAATTGTTTTCATAATTAAATGTATGATGAAAAGAATATTTCAAAACAATGTACACATTGTGATTTCATACAAAAGCAATGTCCACCCACTCTCCCCCTGTCACGCCTCTCTGCCACACTGAACATTAGTGTGAACTTTCCTCAAAAAGGGAAAGAATCCAGAGCAGGGGAACACATTCTCTCAAGTCTTATGTTCTCAACACCATTTACTCTTCCTTTTCAAAAGCACATGGACTTTTCTAAGCTGCTCTGGCTTTTATGCCATTCTTTGGAAGGATGAAATGAATGACTGCAGAACACTTTTTTTTTTTGCCAGCCTAGTATATTATTACAGTCTTGGAATCACACAGCAGAGGCTTAAGCATGTATTTTAATTCCTATAGGAAGAGGGCTTTTTAATTTGCAACTGGTAACTATTTGAGTTAGCCAGAATCTTGACTGATGAATTTTTTCCCACAAATCCTCAGCTTCATAAAATAGAGGAAGATGTGACAGTATATTCAACCCTCCAGTTTGTGCTGCCTGGCTCACACAAGCTTTTACTCCAGAAAATAAAGCTAGTTGCTGCTTTATTCCTCTACAGAGATGACATCACCTTAATGTAAAACGATGAAGTCAGCCCAGGAATGAAAAAAGTGAACTTAGGCCAAACAGCTGGAGGGCTAAAACACTCATTTGGCCCTCCTCCCCAAATATATACTTCAGGAAGAGGTTATGGCTAAGATGGGCTATGAAAAATAAATAAAAAATAATTACTAACTATATATCAATATCAGGGAAGCAGGCAGCCTGGTTAGAGAAACCGGCCTTGAAACCAGGACCTAGTTCTGCTGGACACATCCTGCCTGTGTGACCCTAGGCAAGGTACTTAACAATTAAGTGTTCTAGAAACCTCTTTAGGACAACAAATTGCTGATTTACATAGGCAGAGGGAGTTTCCTTGCCTGATAGTTCCATATTCCAATGACATCAAAGATCCAGTCCCCATACCGATTACTGTTGAGGGTACCACCATCCTCCCAAGTCATCCAGGTTCACAACCTAGCGGTCATCCTCACCTCTTCCCTCTCTCACCTCCCCTAATATACACTCTGCTGCCAAAGGCTGTTTATTTTACCTTCCTAACATCTCTCGTGTATGTCCACTTCTCTCCTCCAACACTGCTACCCGCCTGGTGCAGGCCCCTATCACCTCACCTCCGAACTTTCAATAGCTCCTTGTTGGGCTCTCCCTGCCTCAGGTCTCTCCCTACTTTAGTCCATTCCCCACTTAGCCACAAAAGTGATCTTCCTAAAGCTCAGGTCTGATCATGTGACACCCAGCCTCTCTTCCTCAACCGCTCCCCCCACTCAATAAACGCCAGTGGCTCCCTATCCCATTAAGGACCAAATCTAAAACCTTCTGTTCGACATTCAAAGTTCTCCCTTCCCCACTTTCCCAGTCTTCTAGTATCTTACATCCATTATTCTTTTTGAACCAGAGACACTGGCTTCCATGCTGTTCTTCACACAAGATACTCCATTTCCTAACACGAGGCACTGTCACTGGCTAAACTCCATGCCTGGAATGCTCTCCCCTCCTCATTTCTACCTCCTGGATTCTCTGGCTCTTTTAAAGTCCAAGCTAAAGCCTTTCCCAATCCTGCATACTTCTAATACCTTCTATCTATTGATTATTTTCAATTTATCTTGTCTATAGCTTGTTTGCACCTAGTTGTTTGCATGTTGTCTCTCCCACGGGACTGTGAGTTCCTTGAGACTGTCTTTTGCCTTTCCTTGTATCCCCAATATCTAGTAAGCACTTAATAAATGTTTACTGATTTGACTGCCAGGCAGTATCCTGGGTCCTGGGGATACAAAGACAAAAATGGAAGGCCCTCCCATCAAGGAGTTTCCATACCATTAGGAAACATAAAACATACATATAAACATTGTGCAGTTTTAAGCTTTGATAAGCTTAAATAGCTTAAAACCACATTAAGCCTTTTGGGACACCCTATATATAAATGAAATACAAAGTAATTTGGGGAGGGGGGAGAAGTACTAGCAACTGGTGAGGTCTTATACAGAAAGTGTCAATTGAGCTGCACTTTAATCTAGAAAGTCTAAAAGGACTGAGTGTATTCTAGACAGCAGAGTCAAAGGCACTAAAATGGAAAATGAAATATTCAACAAAATGATAAAAATCTATGAATGTTTCACTGCCCCTGGAGTCTCTTGGACATTCCTCCCAGCTAGGGCAGAACAGGTTTAAAGGCCATGGGATCAGGATTTAGAGCTAGACCTTGGTCCAATCCCTTTATTTTACTGATGAAGAAAACAGGGCTCCAAGGGTAAGGTGACTGGCCCAAAGTCACATAGGTAGTAAATGGCAGAGTCAGGATTCAATTGCCAATTCTTTGACTCCAAAACCAATGCTCCTGCCAAGTAGAAATCACTTGGCCTAGACTCTACTGTGCATCCTGTTTGGAGGAATTTCCCCAGAGCAGACCTGCTTTCAGTCTGAGGTTTCCCAAGATGACCAAACAAAAAACTAAAACTTCCATATTTGCACTCACAGTTTCTATACATGCTAAGTTTCTATTCATGCTAAAGTTTTTGCTGCTTATTTGTTCCTACTTTATCCACATTTAAGAAATATTTTTCTTTCAGACATACCTCTGCTCAATAAAAAGATTTTCAAAAATTAAAATGGGTAAAATTGGAACGAATGGCAAATTTGGCAACCTACCATTCGGTGCTAGTGCTTCTTTTTTCTATAATTTTGTCAGCAGGTTGGAAGGTAAAGTGAAATTGATACGTACATCTTACAAATATCACTTGCGTTTGTATTTAACCACATGCATAGAGCAGATGCCTTTGAGGACCAACGCAAGTCTTTCCACTTCCTCTGATGTGGCTCTGTGATTGACTCCTTTAAAATTATTCAGCAGGGCACTGTGAACATTTGTGAAGAAGCAGAGACCTATCAAAAAATGAAGCTACAATGCATGTTTTATCTGTACTCACAAAAGGGGGAACGTTCTGGTTAATTTGATATCCTGGTTAACTCAAAACCCCTTGTTTCAATTGTAACTGCCTCAGCAAGGAGAGTATAGAGGACCCTCTGAACAGTTGATGATTGAGAATCTTATAATAGCTCTCTGGTTATTTTCTCAATATTTAGAGCTTACTATAGAATACTGAGGAGGTAATAAAAATAATAGCTAGCATTTACATAGCATCTACTATGTGCAGGGAACTTTACAAATATTATTTCATTTTATCCTCACAACAACTCTGGGAGGGTACTATTATTATTCAGGTTTTGAAGCTGAAGAAGGAGACAGAGACAAACAGAAGTTAAGTGATCTGCCCAAGGGAAAAAACTAGCCTCAGACACTAACCAGCCCAGTCACTTAAGGTCTGTTTGCCTCAGTTTCCTCATTTATAAAATGAGGATAATAATAGCGTTTACTTCCCAGTGTTGTTGTAAGATCAAATGAGATAACAATTGTAAAGGGATTAGCACATTTCCTGGCACAGAGTTCGCTATTATTATTATTATTATTAAATATCTGAGGCTGGATTTAAACTCAGGTCTTCCAGACTCTAGTCCTAGCACTCCATCCACTAAGCTCCATCTACCTTCCTCGGTAGAAAGACATTCTTCTGTTGTTTGACATTCAAAGCCTTCCACCAATCTGATGCCACCTGACATTTCCTGCCTTCTCTCTTCTATTCCTCTTCAAGACTCCATGTTCTAGTCAAATTGGATTATCCTCTGTGACTTGAAAAATCCCATGTATTTTCTTACTTCTATTCCTTCATTCATGCTATTCCCAGTACTTACAATGTTCTCCTTTCCTTTCTTCACCTGCTGAAATCCTCACTATCCTTTAAAATTCAATTCAAATGACATGCCCTCTACGAAGCCTTCCCTGATGCCAGCAGTTGGTAATGCCTGTTCCTTTTTGACTTCACATAATTTGCTTTGTATCTCTCTAATGTACTTATAAAATGTGATACTATCTAATTGTGTGTTTTTGTCTTATCCACATCCTAGACTCTAAGCTGTTGACTGAACCCGTGCTTTCCCACCAAAATGTATGCAAGAAATGAAGATTTCTGAAGAGAAATCTCTCTCTCTACCAGTTTTTTCCCCCAAGCTACAAACAAACAAACAAACAAAACCCCTATTCCTCAAACCTGGGATTTGGACCCTGATCTTCAGCCATCAAGTACTCTTTCTACTCCACCAAAATGCCCTGATTAATCATTCTTTCAATTACGATGATTTAGTATATGTATTCCTCATTTACATGTAATAAGTGAGCCAGACTATACTGTAATTTTTAAAATTTCTCCATATCGGTAAAGTAGTAATGTTTCTTTTTAAGATTTTAAACCAAATGTTCTGTGAGTGTAAATAAAGTTTAGATAAGAAAAAGTTCCTGCTCTCAGTGGGGTTTATAGTGTCCTAGTGATATAAGATGCATCCTCAAAAGAAAACCAACACTGGACAGCCTGAATGATAGACTTCATTCAACCTTTTAAATAATGTACATATTTTCATCTATTTTAGACCTGGTCACCTGCAGATGATGATGATGATAACACCAACAAGAGCTAACATGTTAAGCTTTGTAAAACTTTTTACAAATATTTTCTCATTTGATTGACATCACAACCCTGGGATATAGGTGCTATTATCATCCCCATTTTACAGTTGAGGAAGCTGACTGAGGTTAAGGGACTTGTCCAGGGCCATACAGCCAGTAAGTACCTGTGTCTGCACTTAAAACCAGAGCTTCCTGACTCCAGGCCCAGCACTGTGCCACCCAGCTGCCTATATTTTATGATGCCAATGACAAAGTTATAGTGATAATAGTAATAAAGACTGGGTGTTATAATTTGCATACAGTAAAGAAAAGCCATTACTTCCCTGACAAACTTTATAAAATTTGCTATCTGATTAATATGCTAATCAATCATTTCAAATGTCCAATTGCTGGTATAGAAATCCTGAGAGTAACAATCTAAGCAAAGATAGGCAAATGAGATTTAACACTTTGACTTTATTGAGGTGAATAAAGTGGCTCCCCACTTTTTGTCTCTGAATAAAAGGTACCTAGCATCATAACAGGCATATGCTATAAGCACTTAGTCAATACTTGTTTAATTGAATTATGTATCTCTAGTAAATGATAATATCTTTTTAACTTTCATTTTTATCTGCATCATTTGCAATCAGTAGATTAACTTCAGGTGACACACTGATAAACAGGGCATGCTAACAAATTCATTCTGGAGAAAATGTGCCATCAAATTTTTTTTAAGTGCACTTATTTTTTTCCCGTCATTTTTCTGTCATGTCCAGGGACCCCATTTGGGGTTTTCTTGGCAAAGATACTGGAGTAGCCTACCATTTCCTTCTCCAGCTCATTTTGTTTTACAGATGAGGAAACTGAGGCAAAGAGGATTAAGTGACTTGTCCAGGGTCACACAGCTAGTAAGCATCTGAAGCTGGATATGAACTTAGGAAGATGAGTCTTCCTGACTCTCTACCCATTATACCACCTAGCTGCCCTTATTTTATTTTTATTTTCATTTTTTAAAAGATAAGTGCTACAATCTACCTTGGACTGATTAAAAGACAACTACCACTACCAAAAACAAAAACATAGCCAGGTGTTCTTGTGGGTGTATAATTCTCCATCATCAGATAATAAAATTAAGCAACACAGTAAATGTTATATCTTATTTGTGGTGCCTGAGGCTGTTAAGTCAATAGAACAAAGTTTGTGAAAGTGAAATAGATTTACATGGCTTAGGACAATATTGCATAAAATTCGGTAGAGGCGAGCTTCGTGCCAGCTGACATGCTTGAGTTCTGAGATAACGGCTATTTCCATCTCAAAATAAAGCAACCCTTCTCATCTTGCCCTCAACATTATTATAATTAGTAAGTTGATATGAACTCTGTTTATTCCAAATGTAATCCATTAACATGCCCACCACCTACACTCAACTACTGACGCAGGGAAGATAAGCTAATCAGTGATGTATTTGTGTGTGGAGATCCCAAGTTTTGCATCTTTCCTTCATTACTGTTTATGACTAATTGTGCTGCAACCCAAATAGTTACAGGATGTGTGTAATTCCTGGTGTACCCACTCATAAGTGAAACTATCCTTTAAGGAAATGGTAAATGGTCACTACTGGAGACAATGAGCTCATGAGTGACTACCGTTATGAAACCATTTCTGGCCTTTAAACTCCCACACAGGGCAAGGGAAAAAAAGGTAAAGCAAACTCATTAGCAGGTGCAAATTTTTTCCAGGCATGTGTTACATTTGAAATCCTCTTTATGAACATAAAGTCTACAAGAAAAGGGGAAGGAGAGAGGAAGAGGAATGAGTAACTAAATTTAAACCTTTAATTGGTAGAGGGAAGTTTAATCAATCAAAATAAGTAAATGTGGCTTTCAAATTCTGGAGGCAGATCTACATTCAGCCTGATACTGCTAATATACATGCATTTTAAATGCTATTTCAGCCAGTTCATTCATCAAATGAAATGCAACTCTTTAGAATCCATAATGTAGACAAAGAGTTAGCTCTCAGATAATAAATGTATTCAAAACATAATGTATAAGAAACCCCCTTTCAAATTAAAGAATAAATTAATGCAAACAAAAACAAAGGGCTAGCTCCAAGTTCCTAGCTCACTCAGTTGCAAACAGCATGGGAAAAGTTACAATCTACAGCATCTTTCAAAACACGGACAAATAGTGCATATATAAAAACATTAATATCAAACTCTTTAGTGTTATAGGGGATTCTTCACAAAGTCAAGATACGGCATCCTGCACACTCGTTAAAATTTGTAGGGCTACAATGCACTATACGCCTTATAAATTAAGCCTCCATTACCTCACTCTGCACCATCCTCTCCTTGCTAACTCATATCTCTAGCCTCTTCCTCTTTGTACTCCTCCCCCCAACTTAATTTGGGTGGAGGGAGCTCACTGCTGCATACAGGGCATACCGACAGTAAAATGCACCATTGAATATTCGCCTGTTTGAATTCCACACACATGAGGTTTCAGTAACTAAATCTGGTATTTCATTCCTCCTGTCTGTCTTTTCCCTCCTCAGCTCACCAAGCACTATCTGCTGGTACAATAGGCAAAGGATCCTATTTTTTTTTCTAGCTTCATTCAACCCTACAACCTTAACAAATTCTGCAACCTTGCCCTAAAGTTCCATTATTAATACAGTCTACCCTTATCCCTATACTTTTCAACTCTGGCACCTGAAATCCATATGCCTGGCCCAATACCCCACAATTCATTTTTACCATCACTTCTCAGCCTGTCACAATCACTTTTATTCCATCAGCGTATCACCTTGTGACTAATGGAGACAAAAGAAAAGGAGATTTCCATCCTTTGATTACCCCCCCTCAAACAACACAAGATTTGTATTAGGTATGATTCTCAACCTCAGGTGAAAATCCCCGCCCCTGACATCCATGAAAGCTTAGGAAATTACCCTCCTCCCTCAAAAGAGCCAGAAACAATAAAGAGAGCAAAAAGTCCCTTTCCTCTGTCCACTTACAGCTATCCAAAACTTGTTCCTTAGCTTCAGCTTCCACTTAATCCCACTTTAAATAACACTGTTTCTTACCTAGGACCCAGAGTGTTCCAATCATCATGGTGACTTCCAAAAGATGTTAGTTAATATTCCCTTTCTCATATTTTTTTTTACTTGGTTATTTTATTTTTAAATACTCTAGCAACAGAGATGGCTAGAATGGAGTGGTGGCTGGTGGCTGTAAGGAAGCGGCAATATATTATTGGCATTATTTTCATTTACGGCCAGCGCTGGTTGCCCCAGAAATGGCCAAGAAATGGTGTAAAGTAGATCACCAAGGTCATGCATGACTGGAAATGGAGGTAGACCGGCAGAATGCTGCCCTGGAACCCCAGATATATTCAGACATCTTAAAGGGAAGCATCCAGTCATCCTTAGCTATAGACTCATGGAAGTCTTATGAAGTACATAGGCAAGAATCACCAAGATGTAAGGACACAAATGGGCAGCGATTTGCCCTGGGTGGAATGAATAACCAGGAATGGCAACTTGTACCTAAGGAAAGACTGTATTTACCACTGATCCCGTGGGTTAGGGTGAGATGGAAGTAATTTGTTTTTAAATAAAGCCTGAACAAGGAAGACCGCCCAAGGCACAGTTAAATGGATTCTCCATGGAGAATTCAAGTGAGGACAAGGAACAGAGTCACACCCAGAATGGGCTGGTATGGAGGGGTTTTGATCCATACAACTATGTGGGGATATCCATATCGATGAGAACTCAGATCCACTGGAATATTGGAACATATTAATTACCTCAGCTACAAATAAAACTCGAAATATTAAGGGTAACCCTGTAATCCAGGACACAAATCCATATGTCCCGAAGAAAGCCTTCCCTGTAACCCAACATACTGCTTCTACTCATCAGACCCTTTCAAAACTTGCACCAGACAACCCCCTCAGTGATGACACGTCTCCCTCCTTCATTCTGACCCCAAAACCTCTGACCAAACGCATCCACCCCTAGTCACTTTTATTCCTTCCCTCGAGGTGTTACAAAAGAGGTTCCCACTCAATCTCTAGACCCCCATTCTCTTACCAAAGAAAGAAGCCTGTGTAGGAAAGCGGGGCCCTTTGCTTCCACCACAACTCATGGAGAGCTACTAACTATGTAACCTTCCCGCCCCCAAAAGAGAAAGGGATGAGAGGAGAAAGGGGTGGGATGCCCCCGGCCTGCCTGCCTCCCCCACTAAGGGTCCGGAGGAGATCCCGCCACCGCTGCATTGGGCTCCGGGTGCCAAAGGGGAGATACCCACCTTTCAGCGGGGGCGCGCGGGTGGCCACGCTTTCTGGCTCCCTCCGGCTGCGGCACCAGGTCCTGGGCTGCCACCACCTCCGTCGCCTTGCACCCCCTTCCCTCCAGCACCGCCTCCTCCTCTCACTTCCCCTCCACAGAGCAGGGCTGCTAGCAACTCCGAGGAAGCAATTTGGGGAGAATTGTGGCAGTCCCTCTGCCGAGGGCGTGCGCGCCCGCCGCCGGCTCCGCTAACATTGAGCGCCGCGCAGTCGGCAGCGCCGCCGCCGCTGCGGTGTCCTCCTTCTTCCCTCCCCTTAATCAGCCTCCCTCCCTCCCTCCTCCCTCCTTAGCCCGTTACTCCTCCTCCCTTCGAGTTCCCGGTCCTCCACTCCGCCCCTCCGCTGCTACTGAAGAATAAATAAATAAATGAATGAATGGGCGAAACCCACGAGGGCGGGGGCCTGGCAGCCAGTCCTGGGGAGGGCTTAGCGCGAAGTGGGGTTTGCCGCGCGTCCTCCCACTGCCTAGTGGGGAGACCCAAGGCTGGGGCTGCCTGCCTGGGTCGGGTTACAAGGAGCCGAAGGAAGCCGCAATCTGCTCGCTCCGAGCCGGCCTGCCTCGTCCTGCATTGTGTTTTAGGGACACAGCCAGCGTACCCTGCGGGGGAGTGTGGCTCTTCATTGTCCCGCTAACACGTGCGTCCCTCTGTGCTTCTGGAGTAAGGAGACCAGGGAATTTGCTTTTGTCCTTATTGATTCCACGTGGCTTACACTGGGCAAACAATCAACAAGCAAGCACTAATTAAGCACCTACTATATGCCAAGCAATGGAGCTACAAAACAATCCTTATTCTCCAGAAGTCTGCTTGGATGGTTTGTTTTTATGTTAGTTTTTTTGTTTGGTTTGAGGGGGGTTGTTTGTTTTGTTTTTGCCAGTCTTATCTTTAGGAATATAGATCTTGAAATAGCCCTCAGAGGCCATTTAATCCAGTGGCTCATTTTACATATAAGAAAACGGAGGTTCTGTAAGAGACTTGTTGCAGGTCATAAAGGTGTGGATCAGGTTTTGAACCCAGGTCCTCTGATTCCAAGTCTCTTCCCTCTGAATCACTATGCCTTCAATAATTTGGGGGCAGTCAGTTGAGATACTCTCCCTCCCCAACACACGTGGGGGAAATAGTACAAACTTCTGGAAATAAGTGATAGCAATGTGTCTGCCTGAAGAGTGGAAGGTGGCCAATTGTCCCACATCAAAATGTCTTCCTCCTCCCTTATGGCCCATCATGAATATTTAAGTAATGCTAATATCCCTGTTGCTTCCTTTGAAAACTAGCTGCTTTGGATTTAAAATGAGTCATATCAATCAAAGGAAATTTGAGACGGCCCAAAAAACTCAGCAGCCTCCTTTCTACTTAATAGCCACATTCAGTTAAACTGTACATGTATGATTAATTTATCTTTCTGTTTGTTGTCATAGTTTTAAATGTTCTGAACAATTAAATACATTTCCCCCATAGATGCCAGTCCTACCAAGGCTTAATTCTTACTCTTTCAATTCAATTCAACAAATATTTATTAAGTGCCTCTTATGGGCAAGATACTGCTAAACACTGGGAATACAAAGACAAAAACTGTCTCTTTTTTCAAGGAGCTTTCTTAAACCATCTTTAAGGTCCATTCACAAGAATCCCTAGGCAAAATTTTGGAGTTTACCTATGATCATGGTCATCTAGAGAGCATTAAGATTTTTAAAAATCTGTCTAGCTAACATAGCAACCAATGAAAAATATTTGACTACAGCTCCTGAACCTCCTACTGCAGTTCCTGTCATCTAGCAGAGTTGCCACGGATAAAATAAATACAGCAGCAATTACAAATAATAGCCATGAAATAGGAGACTTTCAATGGGATCCCTTTCAAGAAGTTAACCTTTTAATTTAACAAGCACTTGTTATGTACAAGACCTTGTGCTAAATGCTGAAGATAAAACAATGACATAAAATTTGATTCTTACCTTCAAGGAATAAGTACAATTATGTACAGTGTAATCTATGTGATGCTTTTTTTTTAATGTAATTTACCTCCAGGGTCCAATTCATCGCTGATAGACACTTCATAGTATTTTCTTTAGAGTTTGCAAGGGCCAGGAGGTTTCTTTTCCCTTATATTAAGGAAACCTATTCCTTCCCTTTCTGTTCTATCTATCCTGTCATTTTTAACTCTTAGATTTCCATGGAAAGACTAATGGTTATTATGGCCAAGTAAAAGGTCACAGAGAAGGCTCATTCAGCCACATAAACCCCAACAAATATAGGGAAAAGACCCAGAAAAAACAATGATAAAGAAACTGAAAAAGAAACCGAAACAAGCTCCTGCATCCATTCTAGAGCTGGGAGTGGGTAGAGGTAGAGGGAAGATTCCAGGAGCTAGGGAAAGGAGCCCAGCCAAGAAAGACAAAGTGAGCTTCAAAACCAGATCTGAAGCCAGCCAATCTTCTGAATGGGGGAGGTCACAAGCTAGCTCAAGCTCCAGTATTCAAGTACCTGAAACTAGATCCCAGCCCTGGCCTCTGAGAACAGAAAGGTCAGAACCAACCTCCATATGTCTCTGTTCAGAGAGGCAGTGCTCAGTAATGCAATGTACTTCTCAGAGCAGAAAGCTTGAGAGCAGCTTGATTTCCAGTATCCCACTAGGGCCTATCTGGGATCCATTAAAGGAAGGAACCAATTTCCATTTGAGGATTGTGCAAGACAACAGAGGCCATGACCCACAATGGATTATTAGGAGAGCAAGAGAGAAGCCAGAGACTAAAGCAGAGACCTAATATCAGCTACCCTATCCAGATCAGCATCCAGACTATACATTGGACAGGACTAAACAAAGCCTAATTAACTCTTCCCAAAGTGTCCAAGGGGACTGTCCAAGCACAAAATCCCAATCCCGAACTGATCCTGAAAATATGAGTAAACAGAAGAAAACATTGATCACAATGAAGAAATGGTTAAGAGAAGCACTAGAGGTAAACATAGAAGAAGACAGTAACCTTATAACAACTATAAGCAGAGTCTCAGAGAAAAAAAAGTCTTGGCTTCAAGAATTAAAAATGTGGCTAAAAGAAATGAAGAAAGATTTTAAAAAATGAAATTAGAAATGAAATGAGAATTTAGGGGTTAAAATAGAAAGAAAATAAATCGTATTGAATGGAAGGTGGAAAGCCCTACTCAGGTAGTGGATTTTCTGAAAAATAAAATAGAGCAAATAGAACTCAATGACTACATTGAGACAAGAAATATTAGTATAAAGTCAAAAAATTGAGGTTATAGATAAAAGGTTAGATATCTCCTATCAAAAACAACTGATCTGGAAAATAGGAATAATTAAAAGAGGAATAATTTAAAAATGACCATATCGCCTGAAAACCACAACCAAACAAAAAACCTGAATACCCTATTTCAAGAAATAAGAGAAAAATTCCCAAATCTGTTAGAATCAGAGGGCAAAGCGAAAATAGAAATCACTTCCTGAAAAAAAAACCCTCAACAACAAGAACCCCAAACTGAAAAACATCCAGTGATATCACAGCCAAAATCCAGAGCTTTCAAATAAAAAATTTCCCTGGAACTCCAGGAACGGGAAATGAGTAAGAAGAGCTCCCATATTCCTTCTGTTGGTCAACTTTGCACATAGACTCTGAAGGCTGTACTTTCCCATCAATTTCTAGAAGTGTTAGATACTATTACTTGGGAAACTCACATACAGCTAAGTTAGTTCACAGCTATTAACAATGGCAATGAAGTATAACATTTAGTAGATGTTGATTGCTTGCGAATATATATTGTTTTTGTAGAAAAATGAGGATTTTTCAGGAAACTTCTAAAAACATAGCAGCAGTGAGGTGTTATGTGTGCTCTATTCACCTCCAAAGCTAGAACTTCATTACTGCTCTCCTACTAATAGTCCTATTCCTGTAAAGAAGAAAAAAAAAGCCATAAAGCAAGTAACCTAGATTCTGTTCTGATTTTCCCTTTTACCTTATAAGAGGAACATGCAATTGGTATTGCATGAAATAGTGCTGGAAATATTGTTTCTGGAATAGGCAGTGCCCAGTAGCTGATCCCTATATTACTGAATTTAGGGCAATCTGTATTATTGATATTTTTAACAACTGAAAGAGAGGCATTTTTTTATCGTAGAAAGAGTAACAGCTTTGAAGAAGAGATCTTGAATTCAAATACTGCCTCTGTCTCTTTGTAACTATAGGATTTTGGTTAAATGTCTTAGTCTCTTCATCTATAAAATAAGATGGCTTCTAAGGTCCCTTCTACTTCTAAAGATCTTCTGAATACTTTATGGATGGAGATCATGTTTTAGGATGATAGATTTGGAGCTCAAAAGAATGTCTTAATTATTATTTTTTTTGGAAGGAGGAGGTTAGTCCAGACCTGTGATTTCATCAATGTAGGGGGTTCGTGGGGAGGGATCTCACCCATCACTACAGATGGACATCTGTTTTGCAACTTGCAGTCTTAAAGAGAGTTTCTAGGGTACTTGGAGACTGAGTAATGTACTCAAGGTATTACTCAGGGTATCATTTGGACATTGATGGTCTGGACTCAGAGGGTGGCTTGCTATTATGTGGCACTGCCAGTCTTATAAAAGTTTTTAAGGATATATTTTGTCAATTCTATTCAAGGGAAATGTAATTAAGCAGAAGTGGGAAATACACACTGAATAGACAAAAATAGGCATGAATAATAATTTTACTTTAAAAAAACTCACAAAAGCATTTGAAGCATTGGCTGTGCTCATTTTAGGAAATGCAAAAAAGCTTTAAAGAAATCCAACAGAAATTATTAGTCTATGGCCATTCTTTATGTCCATGAAAGTAAAATTAAAAGTATATTTTGAATCATTTTCATTAGTCTACAAAATAGAGGAAAAACAGTCCCAATTGCTATGTGCATAGGTATATTCTGTATATCTTTTTAGTGTAATAAAGGTTTTTACATATGAAAGACGTTTTTTGAAAGGAGTTCATTTAACTCTCCCAGATGTATTTTTCAAATATTCTTGAAGCAAAGAAACTGCTATCATTTCCAGGAGAAACCAGACATCTGGGATGTCCACAGATCCCAAGGGCACGAAGTAAGCCATCTAGGACACCTCATTTTTCTGCCTTGAAAATAAAGCCTTTTCGGGAAATGCTGTGTTAGGGGAAGAATGATCTTCCTTTCAAAGTGGCCTTGGTGACCATTTCAGCTCAAATTATTTCTACCACATCATCTGACCCATTTTAAATGTGCCCCTACATTGGCGTGACCTTCAGGCAATGTGGAAAATAGAGTTTACTTTAATGGAAAGTGAATGAGAACAGAGTGATACTGTGAGATCTGGGAGACAGAAAAAGAATTAGCAGGATCACAAAAAAGGAAGATTCTTGGAGCCTTAAGTGTCTGAGGAAAGGGCTGGATTGAAAAAAGTCAAGAAAAGATTATCTACATGTCCATCTCTTTCCATTGTGATATATATGTGTGTATGTATATACATACATATATACATTTACACACACACACAAACATATACACACACAAACACAAACACATAGAGTGTCCCAAAAGTCTTACTGCAATTTTAAGCTTTAATGGCTTACTATGGCACTATTATGGCACTTTTAGGACATCCTGTACATATATATACATACATGACAGAAATTATTATTTTCTCTTATATCAATAATAATTAATAAAATTATATTAATTATCCAGAAACTATGTCTCTCGGACTTTCATTCATCACAATACATAAGTACTAGGTTGGAGGGGAAAAACAGAATGAGGGAACTTGACATTCCAGGATCAAAGTAATCTTAAATCTACATCTGAAAGGGACTTTAGAGGTCTATTAGTCTAACTCTCTCATTTTTGAGATAAGGAAACTAGGGCTTATTATGATTTAGTTTCTTTTAATGATACCACATAGCCTGTATGTTTGTTAGGTCATTCATTCATTCATGAATCATTTACTAAACACCTACTAGGTACAACACACTATGCTACTTGATTGAGGAAATCAAGTTTTATGCATTTCCTAAAATTTAAACATGCTTAATACTCCACATGCCTTAATAAGATTTTTTAAAAATAAAATTAGTGTTCATGCATGTCTCAGTGTATTACATAAGACTAGACTGCTGCTCTCAAGAAACTTATGATCTAGCGAGATTGAGAAGAAATGTACACAAATAAATTGAGTGGAAATTAGGATATGATTCCTTCTTTCATTCAAAAAGTTTTTTGTTTTTGTTTTTTTGCTTTTTGGTGAGGTGATTGGGGTTAAGTGACTTGCCCAGGGTCACACAGCTTGTAAGTGTGAAGTGTCGGAGGCTACATTTGAACTCAGGTCCTCCTGCCTCCAAGGCCACAACTCTATTCACCATGCCACTTAGCATAGCACCTCACTAGCCCCCCTTTTTTTTTCAGCTGAAGACAAGTTGTATTAAAATACCAGTTGGGGTGAGTGAGATTCCTAGTGGGTCTATGCTATCGGCCGGATTTTAAGAATCAGAGCTTCAAAAAGTATTTTCAAAGTACCTGTTATATCCCAGGCACTGTGCTTTCTGCTGAGAATACAAAGACAAAAATGAATGTGTCTGCTTTCAAGGAGCTTATCTTCTGTTGGGGATGGAAGACATGATGAATGTAGGTAAGTAAATATATGATATATACAAAATAATCACAAAGTAACTACATGTGGAACAGCCTGTGCTTGGAGACTGCAGGTGGAATGC
The DNA here is from genome assembly GCF_003287225.1 of Phascolarctos cinereus. NCBI lineage: Eukaryota > Metazoa > Chordata > Mammalia > Diprotodontia > Phascolarctidae > Phascolarctos > Phascolarctos cinereus. The sequence continues at coordinate 202,824,428 of NW_027555847.1, read as the reverse complement.
AGTGTGTAGAAAACAACAAATTAGCCAACTTGACTGGAATGCAGTATTCAAGCAGGAAAGCAAAGTGCACTAACCCTGGAAAGGTAGGCTGGAGCCAGTCTACGAAGGGCCTTAGTTAAGGTTTTCAACGATACTTAAATGATATAAGAGGTACAAATAATAAGATCAGATGAAGAATTTCCAAATTGGGGAGAGGGGGAAGGGAGGAGAGGAGGCAAGAATCAGGCTTCATGGTGGAGATAGAATTTGACTTGGGCCTTGAAGTGTCAATAGAGATGGAGGGGTGAGGATAGGAAAGAGTATGCCAACCTTTTAACAGTAACTAGATGTTTTGGTCATTATCCATGTTAATTGACAACATCTAATTTATATGTCTACCCATATTTTTATGTCCACCCATATTTTTCTTTCCATATGCTTATGTCTGCCTGTTCTTTTTCAAATGGATTTGTCTCCATTTCTCTAATACTACTTTTTTTAAGGTCAAAATCTAGATCTCGTGCATGCTGCTGATGTTCCATTCAGTTGTAACATTTTTATGGAGGCTAAATGCTGCATTGCAACCACTTCAAGCATTTTGGATTCAGTTTCTTTACACTGATTTTATTTTATTAAGTTGACTATAGTGATTACATACATGCTTGTCCCCACTTACTGATTAAAAACATATGCTAGATTTGACTTGGTTTGTGTTTCCTATTTGTGTTTTGTCAAATTGAAGATGCTCTACTAAAGCTTTTCTGGGAAGGTAGGAAGTAATATGAATTGCCAGTTGGGATTTCTGGCTATCTCTCAGGAAATTATGGATTATTGGTGATAGAATCCTTCTAAACTAAAGGGTAAGGTGTACCAGGGAAGATGCAGAGTGAAGTTAAGTTGAGCCACAAGAACAATATATACAACTGCAGCAAGCGGTGTTATACAAAAATGGGAATAACAAAAGATTGGGACTGAATGCCATGTAATTATAATGTTGGAGAAGCTTTGCCCTGAAGATGAGTACAGAAAAGGTATTAGGAAATAAGGCGATGTAAAAACCAAAGATACTCAAATGTAAAAGCACAGTGTCTGGCACATGGGAAGCACTATATAAAAGTTAGCTATTGATGATAGTAGCTAGGTGGCGCATTGGATAGAGTGCTAGGCCTGGAGTCAGGGAGACTCATCTCCAAGTTCAAATCCAGCCTCAGATACTTACTAGCTGTGTGCCCCTGGGCAAGTCACTTAACACTGCCTCTCAGCTTCCTTATCTGTAAAATGAGCTGGATAAGGAAATGGCAAACCATTTCAGTATCTTTCCCCGAGAAAAACCCAAGAGTCAGACACCATTGAAAACAATACACAATATGGATGATAATACTGCTGCTCCATCTGTGATCTCATGAATTCAAAAATTCTTTCAAATGATGATGATCTTGACCCATCCATGCCTGTCCAGCCTGCATGACTCATCATCCATGTCCCCCCATAAATTCACCACAGAGGGTCCACCCTACATGTAGGTGGAGGTCTTCCTCTTTTTCTCCTGACATCACAAGCGTAACTGAGGCATTACTACTGTCATCCCTTCCTCTCAGGATCTAACAGTGATCTTCTTTTCCTATCATATAATTCCTTGATGACATTTTAACTTCTCTTTTTCTTTGGATTTCCTGACTGATTATAAGTTGCAGCTTATTCATACCATGATGCAACTCTCCACAGCCCTTTGTATGATGTCCATTTAAAATTATTTCTTAAAAAATAAAAAATAAAGACTAACTTCAGAAGAAGAGATGGAGCTAGAAATTCTAGTAAAGGAGGAGGAGATATTTGAGAATGTTTGCTACCTGTAATTCTAATTACTCATACAATTGTCCTAATTTACAAAATCTTCATCTGTTCTCCACCATCTTCTTCTTTAGAGGATCTGAGTGAACTGCTTTCCTGGGTGTACCATATTTGTTTTTTCTTTTTTCCTATATCTGTAAACACATTTTTAATTTTTTTTCTCAATTACACATAAAAATAATTTTAACATTCATTTTTAATAATTTTTGAGTTCCAAATTCCCTCCTTCACTTTTTATATTCCCTCCCCCCTCCTTGAAAAGGCAAGCACTTTTGTTATAGATTATACATTCCGTACATTAATTCTCTACTGCCAAAATCTACTACAGGAAATGGTGACCTGATTATATTCACTCAAGCTGCTTTTAAGGCTTTTTTTTTTTTAAAGATCCTTAAAAGTCATTCTGGTTCAGTGAAGCATTCCAAACTCCAACGGGTATTTTTTGCCTGTCTATTTCTTTTCCATGTTGTTCTTTGTTCTACCTATAACCTGCCTGCTTTGATTGAGTGTTCTTTAGAACACCAGGGCCCCTGTTATTTGCGTCACACAGTTTAAACTCTCTAATGCCTATGTAAATGGTATCATAAAAATACTGCAATGTCAACACTCCCTAACGAAATGGCTAAAAGACGTAAAGGGACCTAGGTATGTGAGGATGGTACAAGTAGGGGGCCAATATAGGAGAGGTAAAGAGTAAGAGGAGGGAAAGACATACGAAACCAAAGTGGGAGGGATAGAGAGAAGATATGTGTGGAAAGAGATGCTTATTTGTATCCCACATTTCTAAGTACCAGTGGCCCTTGAAGACTCATGTGCAGCATAGTCCGTGGCTGGGAAGTTAACCTCTGCTTACAACCAAAACATTCTTTAAAATCTAATGAACACTTCAGAGTTCATGCCTTAACAAAGACAGCTTCAAACAAGTTACTCTTTAAATATAGCACTGTAAAACTATCTAATGCCTGAAAGTTTAAAAGAAAAACACAAACAAGCCAACTATACTTGGAATTTATATGGCTTAATAGAATCCAAACCTAAAGAATTTCTGATGATTACCTTTCTACAGGGTCAACAAAATGCTTTCAAAGTGAAATTGTGAGCTTTAAAAAAAACCTGCCTTTCTCTTTTATTTTTATGAGATACTTCACCTGTGGACAAGGAGGTAGAAAAGTTTAGGCTTCTCCTGAAAGATTTTTTTTTCTTAAAGCCTCAAAATAACTTATATTTATAAACCAGGCCATTTTATTTTTCTCAAAAATTCCAAGTGTTTCTCTCCAAGCTCAGAAGTATAAGCTAATAAGTGACAGAAGAAAACATACTTTTTAAACATAATTTAAATGAAGAGAAAGAGGCTGCCTTAATAAAGTCAATAATTCTGTGGCCTTGGAATCTGGTTTAAATCTCACCTCTGACACTAGCCATGTGACCCTAGGGAAGTCAGTTAACTTCTATATGTCTTAGGCGACTCCACAGGCTATGCTACCATTCCCACCATCCCTAGTCATCCACCTTGCCTCCTGAACCAGAGGCTTGCTTTCAAGGACTCTCACTCTGCGGGTCTCTGCTGTACAGAATGGTAAGAGCCTCAAATGGCCCACTGTTTCACAACAGCCTGGCCCCAGCAATGTCTCATTTTACTCCCCTGATATCTCCTTGCTGGCCACCTTGCTACTCATCATGTGTCTACCCTTCACACTACTCTCTACTCCTCTGATTTGCCCAGGGTCACACAGCGAGCACTTATCTGAGGCCAAATTTGAACTCATGTTCTCCTCACTCTAGGCTGGGCACTGCACTGCACCACCTAGCTGCCCTAGATTAAATTACTGATGCCCAATATCCTTCCTTGGGGGATGGAAATGGGTCACCTGGGAGGTGCATGAGTTTGAAAGCATCCTGAGAGGGGAGATTGTGATGATGGACTTTCTCAGCCTAAAAGAGGATAAGATCACAGATTTAGAGCTAGAAGGGGCCTTCGGCTCTAGAATCCAATGTTCTGATTTTAGAGCCGAGGCCCAGAGGGGTTAGGTGCCTCACTCACATAATTGCTGATCAGTTTCTTGATTGGAAAACAAAGCCAGTGAGTTATCTGATGAAATGAAGTTTAACTTAACTTTAAACTTAAGTAACTCCATCTTGCAGTCACAGGGCTCCTAGAATTTGTTGGCAAAGCAATGTTCTGTTTATCTTCCCCAAACTCCCTGTACCCTGTTTTCTGTTTGAACAGATGTTTCTTTCCCAGTTAATTGCCTATACTATATATCATGGAAATCCTGCTTTAATTATCTGGACCATATATCATCTATATTCTGCTTTAACTGTTTGTACTATATATTACTACTATCTTGTTAAAAGACTTAGGTTTTTTAACTATGAATTTGTTTTTCTATATTTCCAGAAATTTCTTCTTAGAGCATAGCCAGTCAGAATGGAATAAGTATCTTCTCTGATTGTTGTTCTTTTGCTTTTCTCTATAATAACAACTCTGGGAAAATCTGGTTGAGTTTTGTTATCTCTCTGTGCATCTCCCTTGTATTTCAAGTTAAAAAAATTGTTGACTAGTGGCTGTATCTTGGGGTTTTTCTTTCAGGTACCACAATATTGGACAGTTCAGATTTGATGAGCAGGGGATTTCCTATTCAGAAACTTCAAAGTGTGTCTTAGGAAATCCAGACCACTGGGTGACATTATAAATCAGGGAGGGATGACTGTACAGGACCCTGTCAAAGGGCTGAGTGTCAACAAATTGTCACAGAGTTGCCTTGATACTAACCTCAAATTTAGTTCTGAGTGGAACTGATGGGTTATTCCAGAGTTTTTGTATCTATTAATGGGTTCCTGTGAGTTTTCTGAACCTTGTAAATTTTCTCTGGAGTAAACTAAAGGCTGCCCTACCAAATGTGCCTTGTGAGGAGCAGGCCCTCATCCAGGGAAATCCTAGGCATGCGTTATAGCTAAGCTTTAATTTGGAGATTCTCCCGAGGTTACTCCAGATGGAACAATGAGCCAAAGAAAGATAAAATGGGCCTTTGGGGGTCAACTTCCAAGATCAGATGACAGTCTTGAGAGCTTGATATCAAGTGGGCTTATGAAATAAATACATATGCTTGTTTTCCCAGTAAGAAGTCAATGGTTTATGTCCAAAGAACAAGAAGTAACTATACTATTGAAAGGGAGGGAACAAGCTTAATGAACTGTCCAAACACTTGAAAACTATTTACAACAGTACAAAGATTTGTTTTACATGAAGAAAAAAAAAAGGAACCTTTTGGATTGCATTGGAATGTCATCTCTTAAGAGGGATTTTCCTGTATCACTCATGATAAATTTTATGATGAGCTTTGAAATACTTCTCATATTTAAGGATTTTTTTTTCCTCAAGGTTACCATTTCTAGAATATGTATTTTAAAATAAAGTAACAAGCCTTTACGTTTGAATATTCATTCATTTAAAATTTGAAAACTTTTGTTTACAACAATACCAAATTTTTAAGAAATGTTAGTGGAAAAATAAAAGCTGGAAAAGACTTGAGTAGGACAGAATTTTGAAGAATTCTTTGTGCAAAAATATGTGATATATTTTTCCCAAAGTTTTTAAAAAATCACTCAAAAAGCAACAAATACTATTCTGTTTGTGGCACTAACTATGGAAACTGTGGAGCCACTGAAAAACTTGAAATAGACATTCTCCCAATTCTATGTATGGAAGTCTTTCCCATTAGTGTTTTTTAACATATGCCTGATTTCCACGTGATTCAGTGAGGATGGTTTCTTTTTGCACTGAAATCACAGCTTCCCGCTACCCACTCCTCTCCAAGTTTCCTCCATCTCTGTTGTATCATATTTATGAATCATAGGCGTGGAATGATAATGAAGATATGTGACCACAATTACTGAGGATGATAAGGAAAAGGCAAACCTTTCAAATAATGCCCTACAGATGAAAATCTAACCTTAGACCATCAGATGTATATTTGCATTTGAATATAGAACTTTGCATTTGAAGAACTGATGCAAAGGGAATCTACAAAAAGCTATGTTATTGATCTTGGGCTATGACAAGGTAATCTCCTATTATGTACCAGCTCGATAGAATCATTTTTTACTGATTTCTTCTGAAAGTTTCCAACGTGAAGCTCACCAATAAATTCATAGTGTTAGGGGATAAATAAGAAGAGGAAAAAAAATCAACTAGTATGTCATTTTCATTTTTCCCACCACAAAACACACCTCAGAACTAAAGTGAGATGTGAGGTGAACTGCAGTCCTAAAGTTTGCTTTCAGCATTCCTCAGCACTAAATTTAAAAGTGGACAGTTTTAGAGATTCAAATAAGATTGGTCAAGAGCATAGATTCTCAAAGACTAGGGAGAGGAGAGGGTCCCTTTTCATTTTGGGCTATTCCTGAGGACTTTCCTGTAGTCACACAGGTTTTCCACAGAAGGTTTTCTACTGAATTAACTATGGTTAGTTGAATATATATATATATATATATATATATATATATAATATATATATATATATATATATATGGTTTATAACTCTAGTTTATAATATAGTTTATAACTATAGTTATCTAATTAACTACAGTTATAAAGGGGATTCCCTTTCTGGAAGTCTTTGAGGTCAAACGTTTTCATAACAACACTAAGATGTCATTTGTCTATTAAAATATTCCTCCCCTTTTAAACTGCTTATCTGTGTGAGGCCAAAATTCTCTTCATATATTTCAATCAAAACAACATATTATTACAGATAAAATGCAGAAACAGATATGAGAATCCAGCTGTTTTCTATTAAGATAGACATTAAAAAAGATTTGCAAAAATACACAAAATGCCATTCTCCTCACTAATTTTTTTGTTTTGGAAAAACAGGGTTTTTTTCCCCCATAAAATGTTACTTATGTTAACATGTAATGGATTTAATACTGTTATTTTTTAATGAATTAATAGAACAATCTTATGAGGGCTAAGGTACCCTTTCATTAAAAAAAAATCTGTAACTGTTCCAGCTTAACTCTTTCCCTTTGATACAAGAGAAAAGTTCACTGCGTGGGGTCTGGGAGGCGAGAGGAGTATGGTAGTAAGTCATATTATTACCACTAACACTTGGGCTATAGTTAATTCATTAGAAAACCTTCTGTGGAGAAACTGTGTGAATACAGGAAAATTCTCAGAAATACCCCATCTCTTATAAATCATCACAAAATGAAATGTTTTGGAGGGGACCAGTGCTCAAAACTCTGACTTCATTCCTGTAGGGAGCTCCTGGTGTGGAAACTCTCTCTATGAAAATAGACTAGCAGTTGTTCTATAACTTGTAGTTTTAAAGAGTTGACTGGGACACTGAGCGTTTCGGTGACTTACACAAGGAGAACAGGATGCACGTGTCAGGGAGGATATAAACCAAAGTTTTCCTCACTCCACAATGTCTCTTCAGAGAAATCTTACTGCAGGGAATCCCTTGAAGTCCAATGAATGTGGAAAGTCCTAGGAGTGTATGTGTTGGCATGTTGAGGGGGAAGCAGGTGGCTTATTAAAGAGGAAATTCATAGTATAGAGAGACCCTTTGAAAGCAATGAATGTGGAAAACCTCAACTTAAAGACAACCTTACTGAACACAAGAGAATGAATTATAGAAAGAACCTTTTTGATTTCAGTAATAACTGACATTTTTATAAGGGGCAGGGTGCAGAGAGAAGAAGGCTAGATAACACAGATCCAGAGCTTGAATGCACTTTAAAGGCCATTTTGTTCAATACCTTCATTTTTACAGATAATAAAACTGAAACCTTGCAAAGTTAAGAGGGGCAGCTAGGTGGCACAGTGGATAAAGCACTGGCCCTGGAGTCAGGAGGATCTGAGTTCAAATCCATCTTCTGATACTTATTAGTTTTGTGACCCTGGGCAAGTTACTTCACTTTGCCTCAGTTTCCTCATCTGTAAAATGAGTTGGAGAAGGAAATGGCAAACCATTCCACTGTCTCCACCAACAAAACCCCAAATGTGGTCACAAAGAGCAGGACATGACTGAAATGATGCAGTAACAAGAAGTTAAAAGACTTGCCCCAAATCACAAATAATACACATCAGAGGCAAGACCTGAATCCACGTCCTTTGTAGTTAGTGTTCCCTCCCTCACGTTTACCTATTAGTACCTATGTGAGCTTGGGTAAGTCACTTTATTTGATCAGACTTCAGTCTGGATATCCATACCAGGGTTGTTGGACTAGAAGAACTCTAAAGTCCAAGCCAACTCTATTTTCACTTTTGCCATTAAATTTAAAGATGCAAATCAAAGCAAATAAGTACAAACAGCAGGAGGAGTTTAGTGGTAGTTTCCTGTCTTTGATGTTTCTTTTCTCAGACTGATGACTATGGTATCTCTGATGAATATTTGGATAAGAGGGTGGTACCATACATCCTCCATGTTCCTTTGACATTAGAATTGTAGAACCATAAACTATAGAGTAGGATGAGACCATACAGATCATCTCATAGGGATTCACCTCATTTTATTGATGGGGTATACCTAGGCCAGCGGGCAGCTAGGTGGTACATAAAAGGGAGCTGTAAATGGAGAGAATGGCCTCCTTCTAGAAAGATGGCCTTGACCTCATTAAATTCAAATGATTTCTCTCCAAGATGCATTTGCTTGTCTAGAGTAAAGCATGTTTTTTTGCTTAAGAGCAGTGAGGGGACTGCAAGGCCTGGAGTCAGGAAGACGGAAGTTCAAGTCTAGCCTTAGATATTCATTAGCTGTGTGACCCTGAACAAGTCACTTAACCTCTGTTTGTCTCAATTTCCTCATTTGTAAAACTGGGATAATAATAGTACCTACCTCCTAGAGTTGTTGTGAGGAAGTACGCTGTCTGGCACATGATACGCTCTATATAAATATTAGTTACTATCCTCTTCATAATCATCATCTTTCTGGGCCTGTGTCATTGTTGTTGTTCAGTCATTTTCAGTCATGTTTGACTCTTCATGACGCCATCTGGGGTTTTCTTGGCAAAGATACTGGAGTGGTTTGCCATTTCCTTCTCCAGTTCATTTTACAGATGAGGAAACTGAGGCAAACAGGGTTGAGTGGCTTGCCCAGGGTCACACAACTAGTGAGTGTATAAGGCTGAATTTGAACTGAGGTCTTCCTGACTCCAGGCCCAGCACTTTTAAATCTTCAGAGCATTTCATTTGAGCCTTACAATAATCCTTTGAAGTAGATACTCTTATCTCCATTTTATAGATGAGGAGACTGAGGCTCAGAGCTCTTAAGACACTTGCTTGTGATTGTACAGCTAGGAAGCATTAGAGGGGGGACCTATGGCCAAGTTTGTATTTGCAATCCCAGCATTTAGCACAGTGCCTAGAACATAGCTAGAGCTTAATAAATGTTTTTTGGCTTTCCAAAAAGGAAACTAGTTAGATTGCCTTCTTAAACTACATAAGCAAGGTCATCATAGCTGACTGTGATAAATATTTTGTTTAGCTCCTGTCAAAAGCATCCATTGCATTTAATTTAAGCCCTTTTTTTATGTATGTTGACTTGGTGATTGCTTCAAATAGCTCTAAATGATTCTCTCTAGGGGACATCTGACCAAAACAGGCAAGAAGCCTTATTTGAAAATGGCAACACACAGAGAAGGGATACACAGAATATACAAGTAAAGCACTGTTAGTCAGCTCCATTAGGAAATCACAAAGATATTAATAGGCAAGATCTTACCAGAGGACAGAAAAAGTAAAGATGATAGAGTATCTCTACTGCTTTTATACTTATAAATAGGGAATACTCTATCCCAATAAAGGAAACTCCCCCTCCCAGTGTAGGTCAGCCATATTCTCTGCAGCTTATAGTGCCAGAGAGTTGCATAGATCACTTAGAGGTTAATTGATTTGCCTAGGGTCACATCAGAGGTGAGAACTGAACCCAGGTTTTCCTTATGTAGAGACTAGCTCTCTTCCTCATTACCTCACACTGCCTGTCATATTTATATATGTGATGTACAAATGTATAAAAGTACATATTGCATGTATCAATGCAATCTCTATCTTAGTAAGTTAGTAAACTCAAAAGGGGTGACAGTTGTTCAGTTGTATTTCAGTTGTGTCTGACTCTTTGTGACTCCATTTGGGGTTTTCTTGGCAGAGGTACTAGAATAGTTTGCCATTTCCTTCTCCAGTTCATTTTACAGATGAGAAAACTGAGGCAAATAGGGTCAAGTGACTTGCCCAGGGTTACACAAGACACATGTAGTCAAAAGCACCTAGAACTTGGATACAGGCATGTGGATACTTTAAAAAATAGATTAAATTAAGATGATAAAGAAGTTCATAAAAAATGTCATTCCCTTAAGTCACTCATCAAACTCAGGCTGAAACAACTAGAACAAGAACATATGTCTGTAGAAAGGTCAAGATATGCCCAACAAAGGGCAGCTAGGTGGTGCAGCGGATAGAGCACCGGCCCTGGATTTGGGAGGACCTGAGTTCAAATGTGGCCTCAGACACATAACACTTACTAGCTGTGTGACCCTGGGCAAGTCACTTAACCCCATTGCCTACTCCCCTCTAAAATATAATTAAAAAAAAGATATGCCCCACTTAGGCCACAGATCTTTAGCTCAAGGGTTTAAAAAATTATATAAGCCAGAGTTCTCCATATGCTTACTTCCTAGGGATATCAATAGGAGGCAGTTTTCATTTAGAACCTAGGTTTAGAAAAACATGGAGCCTAGACATTAATATATATGTACACAGGTAAGACATCCTCAATGAAATGTTGAGATGGTGGCAGAGAAATAAGACATTTGTCATGCTCAAATTTGATTAATAGCTGTAAAACTGGAAGTCTCTTCCCAATAAGAATGTAGAATAGCACAGAGGTAAAGCAAAATCCAGATTCATTTTCACTGAAATAAGCAGTGGCACACATGGCCCAAAGGCAGAGTATGAAATGTATTATGTGATTTCCTTTCCATCACCCCCACTCCTCCCGTGACTTTTAGTTTATGGTTATGGTTTGCCTAGGCTAGTGTTGAAATGGGTTTGTGTCAGTGAGGGTAATCCACAAAGCAGATAATCTAAACTTGGATCATGATGAGTAAATAGCAGTCTGTCACTAATTCATAGAGAACTGGATCAGTAGCTGAGCAGCCTCATAGACAGCAGGAGGCTAGAGAAAGGAAGTCTCCTCTTTGTGAGTTCCAATCCAGCGTCAGACACTTACTAGCTGTGTGACCCTGGGCAAGTCACTTAACCCTGTTTGCCTTATCTGTAAAATAAATTGGAGAAGAAAATGACAAAACCACTAGTATCTTTGCCAAGAAAACCCCAAATGGGGGTCATGAAGAGTCAAACATGACTGAATAACAACAATCACACTGAGGCCCAGAGAGATAATAATAATGATGATGGTGATGATGATGATGATGATAGTAACTAATATTTATACAGTGTTTATTATGTGCCAGACACTGGGCTAAGTGCTTTAACAGTTATCGTCTCATTTGATTCTCACAACAACCATAGGAAGTAGGTGCTATTATTATCCCCATTTTGCAGATGGTTCATATTGGATCCTCCATAAGGGAGTAACTTCTGGTAGAGCAGAATGAGCTCTATCATGTGGGATAGCAGATTGAACACTGGATTTGAAGACCCAGAACTGGGCTCAGCTACTTTCTTAGTTGCATGACTTTGAGGAAGTCACCAATTTAAATCTATATATTTTCTTCACTTATAAAATGAATGGTTTGTAGGAGATCATGGGTGTCTAGCTTGGGATCCATGAACTTGTTTTTTTAAACATTTTTATATCATATTTCAATAGAATTAGTTTCCTTTGTAATCCACTGTATTTTACTTTATGCTTTTAAAAGCACTGTTCTGAGGAAGGGTCTGTAGGCTTCACTAGGCTGTCAGAGGGGTCCAGGACACAAAAGAGGTTAAGAACCCCTGGACTCTATAATGTCAGAGATCCCTTCCAACTCTGAATTGATAATATTTGTAGATGCCATTCTTGATCTTTGCATCTTCTTCTGCCTGCAGACTGGCCTGTTTTATGGACTTATGGGCAGTCTCATTTGTAGACTTAACACCTTGCTACATTGCCCTTAGCCACCTCCTGGAACACCTAGAATGTTAGTGTCAGAGAGGGACTGAGAAATCACCCAGGCTACTCTATTCATTGACTCTTCTTTGGCCACAAAACAGAGAACAATGTGTATATTAGGGAAAACCCCCAATAATACCAAAGTTGAAATTAATGAGAAAACAATACCTTTTTGGCCAAGGAAACAGATTGAGAACAATCTACTTATGCACAATACAGAAACGAATGCTGGTCACATATTGTCAGCTTTTTCATGGAAATCCTATTTCCTTCCCTTTCACCCCTCCCCATACATATAACAATCACTGTCTGTAATGAAGTCTTCACATGCAAAGGGCAACTCTATATGTAGGTCTGGCCATAAAAGAGGCTCAGCAGGAGAGATCCATTAAAAGCAAAGGGTAAAGAAAAATATAACATGTGACATCTGTTCACTACAGGAAGAAGCTTTGCCTCTTTGTAGCAAAGACTTCCATTATAGTTTGCTATTTTTCTCCTAGGAATAATTTTTGATATCCAAAAAAGTAAAGGACCTTGTTTATTCTGCATTCCTATTTCTGGACTGTGAATGCTTCTCCAAAATGCTTCTTACACCCAGATTCTTTTAGCTTGTCAGAATGGGATCTATCTTGCTTCTTATGTGAGGCTGTGAACAGGGATTGAAGGGTGGGGAAGGATTGTTTTTGATATTTGAAATACAACAAAGCCAATGATATCTTTCTTAGAAAATGAGAACTGAGTTTGTTAGGCTTCATTTTACATAGAATCTTTTTATTCAGTCTCCCCTCAGCATAAAGGGAAGGGGCAATTTGCCATTTATTTGACTTCTTTGGTTACTGCTGACCCCTCTCCCCCTACCCAATCATAAGATAAATGCCCCAATACCCAGGCCATATTCTGTGTGAATGTTTTTCAGTGAAAAGATCTGAGGGCGCCAATGTTACTGGTCCAAAGCTTGTTGAAAAAAGAAACATTTTTACAAGCAAATGCAGTTGATTGTATCATATGAATTTTCAGAAGGGTGGATTAGGAAGACTGAATAAAGCTGGAGAAAAAGAGTGAGCAAAGTTGTGTGTGTGTGTGTGTGTGTGTGTGTGTGTGTGTGTGTGTGTTTCGCCAAAAACTCATTTCTAAGAACAGTCTATCCTCTAAATAGCTTTTACAATGCACATGAACAGACTGAAAACAAGTGGACAGTTCCTGAATGTGCTAATGTTGCAGGTTCCCACAAAAAATATTCCTTGGTGATTAGAAATACTTATTGTCTTTTAGCTTTCAAGGTGGAGCATTTATCTGTTGCTTACTGACTGCAAGCTTCTTAATGGATGGATGGACAAAGAAAAAAATTTCTGACTAGTTGTATAATCCTTTTATATTTCTAGTAAAAGACTATTTCAGAAGCATAGGCTTGCCTGGGGATGGCAAGGCTATTCTGCCGATAGATAATTGTAAAGCCCAATTGAGGAATCAACCCAATGTCCAGGAATAGATTTAAACATCTTTCTGTTCAATTTTATCACATTCAGCCTTACAAATTCCACTTCTACATCTGAGGGGAATTCAGAATGCCTTCATGCTTAAAAGGTTTGTGATTTTGTTCCTGTGGCTGGTTGGTCTCCCAATACTGATTGAGATGTCTCAATGACTTAGCGGACAGTCTGAGTGTTGCAGTGGCCAAAACATTTATCAGCCTGTGGCCAACCTGGCAATGAGCCTCTCCAAACACAACTAAGTTGATTCTCAGACAACAAAAATCTAGTCCATCCTTATGATTGTGATTCACCATATGACATTATTAAGAAAAAAGTTTCATAAGAAAGTTGGTTTGTTAACCAAGCACTTAAAAACCAGATAGAACATTAATGATTAAATTGTTAGTGTTGTTTGTGCCTAAAATTCCATTAAAAGACAAACATTAAGGATCACGTGGTGAGAGCATATTACAGATCACTGAGCCAAAAGGAAGAAATGTCAAATGAGTCCAGGAAACAGATGGCCTTGGCCTGGAGGAAAGGGAGATCTCAACTATTTGGATATTTGCTGGTGCTCTCTCTTTTAAAAACATAGGGAATATTAATTTCTTGGTTTACATTAATGATAATTTAATTTTTCCAACAGCTGAAGAAGTCAAGACTGGAACTGCTACTCTGTACCTCGTTTTGACACCTAAGGAGGAATTGGTTGCTGAAAGAAAAAGGATGCAAGCCTTCAGAGTAATTCTCCATTTTGGAGTTTTTGATAGAAGAGATGATAGCTTGACAGTCTGACTCATACCCTAGATTTGGTAGAAAATGGGTTTCAAGAGTTTGCAGAGAGGATAGGTAGCATCCCATGGTGTCATATTCTAAAGACCAAATGAGCTCCCAGTGGGATGGAAAGCTCTCAAGAAGGAAATTTTTACAACATAATCTCAAATGATTCCAATGAGTAAGAAAAGGGGTAACCATCAAAAGAGAATAACATAGGTGCATACGAATCACAGGGCAGCTAGGTAGCACAGTGGATAAAGTGCCAGGTCTGGAGTCAGGAAGACTCATCTTCCTGAGTTTGTCTGGCCTCAGACACTGTGTGACCCTGGGCAAGTCATTTAACCCTGTTTGCCTCAGTTTTCTCATCTGCAATGAGATGGGGGAAAAAATGACAAATCACTCCAGTATCTTTGCCAAGAAAACCCCAAATGGGGTCACAAACAGTTGAACACAACTGAAAAAACAACAACACAGGAATCTTATCAGTTGACTTTAATTTTTAAAAAGACATATATAGACAAAGATTATTATATATATTATTATATATTATATATTATATGGAGAGCCAGCCTTGGGGCTAAGAAAATCTGGATTTGAGTCCAGCATATCATTTAACTCAGAGGTTGCCAAACTTATTTGGCTTATTGCTCCCTTTTAAAAAAAACTTGCTCAGCACCCCCCTGGAAATCTTTTTTTTAACCCTTTAATGGTTTCTTAAAATTTGCAAAAACTATAACTTTCAAAATGACACATCTTAAATTTAATAGTTTGTTGTAAATTTGTGGGTTTTTTCCGGCATTGAAATTTTGATGACACAATATTGCATCATGTAACTTTATAGTACTGTATTATAAACAAGTTATTACACTCACATATTCCTGCCAATGCATGCTGGACTTCCCAACAACATGCATCATGCTAGCCTGCCAACACTTGCTTGTTAAGACTTGTCAGGGGACTTGATCAAAGATTGGTAGTAATTTGCATTTTGTGTGTTTATTTGGGAAATAAGGTAATTGCTACTACTTTAACTCTGTTACATAACAGATAAACCACGTAAGAATAGTTTTTCAAAATCTTATTATCATCTCTTCTTTCCTTATGCTTCCATTGCCCCTTTATTTTTATTCAACACCCCCCAATTGCACTGTCCCAGTTCCCCTTAGGGGGTGATACTGCCCACTATGGGAACGTCTGAGTAACTTCTCAGTGCTGTAAGCAACTCTCTCAAGACTAGAAATTGTAGAAAAGGGGCCAAATAGAGCACTGGTAGAGGGAGTTCTTTACCTGACAGTTGCTCATACCAATAGAATCAGTGATCCAATCCGCACCCACTCCAAGTATAGACAACAGAAGCCAAGATAGGTATTTGAAGAGGAATATCCAAGAGTGGCTTGGTCCTAGAAGATTAGTGTCAGTACTAAAGCACAGAATGAACTGGGCTTAACAAGGAATGTCCGAGATAGCAGAAAGATCGAATAAGAAAACTACATTGCACTGGGAAGTACAGAACAAAAATAGGAGGGAGGTGAAAACCAATGTATGCGAGATAAGAGAGCACTAATTTGTGCTCAGTGAATTCAAATCATTAGGCCTAGCTGAAATACTTTCCTTGTTTTTGAAATAAATGGTTTAACTTAACACCGTTGTTGATCTATTGTGGATAATCCTTTAAAAATCATGGAGAATGGGAACAGGGCCATAGAAGTGGAGATAGGCAAATGTATTAAGAAATTCTGAAAACTATGGAGACAAAATATTGATTTTGATTGTTGGGGAAAAAATTATAGAATTTGACTTTGTGAGCATTTGTAAAGGGAAGGGGTGACAGCTAAGAGCCAGCATGGGTTCATTAAGAATGGGTCATGACAGTTCAACTTCATTTCCCTTTTTATACAGAGTTACTAGACAGGTAGGTCAGGGTGATGCCATAAAGGAGCGATAGCTAGATTTCATCAAGGTATTTGAAAATGTCTCTCATGATATCCTCATGGAAAAGGTAAGGAGATATGGCTGATGAGAATATAGTTACATGAAGTTGGACTTGGTTGAAAGAGGTAGGAAAACACTGAATATAGTTAGAGAAACTGGGTTCAAGTCCCTCCTTTGGCATTTACTTCTTGACTGGCCTTGGGAAAGTCACTCCTGAAGCTTCAGTTTCTTCATCTGTAAAATGGGAAGTAGTCTAACTAGATGGTTTCTCAGATTCCTTTAAGTACTAGGTCTAGGGTCGTATGAGCTGATATCACTTGTACCATGTAGCCAGCCTTCTAAAGTACTTAAAGTTTATGCTCATTATTCTGAAATTGTGTTTGCACTACTCATTTGTTTCCTACACTTCTTCTTCAAACACAATACAAGAGTAACGTTCAGTCCCACTCTTCCTGTTTGATTTGTCAAAAATTCCAAATGAGCAAGTTTGAATTAACTTCAACAGTTTGTCTGATATCCCTATCATCCTATTCATTCACAGCTTCTGAGTTTCTAGTCTTTGCAATAATTCAATAAAATGCCAACACATCATTACAATTTCTTTTAAAGCTCTGCTAACCATAATAGCAATCATATGACTTAGTTGAGATTATTTCAGACCAATCACTATACTAGCCTATCTGTCCTTTATTAGTTTTCCCTTGTGACAGCATTATGTTGGCTTTAAGAAAAAAAATGCCTATTATACTGATAATGCCAATTCAGCCTTCTTATCACAAAGGAAAGCTAGCAAAGTCAATTCTGCTCGCAGATCCTCCTGCACAGCTGTTACTGACAACAAATCCCAATATTACAACTGTCATTCTTTCGAGAATCAGAGGTGTTATTATTTTTTGCCTGTCAAAGCTGACTCTCAGATAGTTTATACACAGGAATTCTTTAAAAATTGTGATTAGTTGTAAGTGTGGGCTAATTTGATTATGTTCTTGTTTAGAGGCTAAAGGCAAAATGAATTATATAAGTAATAAAAGAAATATCTGAATCACTAGCATTAGGTTTTAATCCTGTGTCCCCAAGGGGGGAAAAAGAAATGGAATATAATTATTTGTTATTGTGCTCCAGTGCTTACCTAGCACAGTGCCCTCCACATAGTTGGCACTTAATAAAATTCTTTTTAATCTAGATTGGAATGAACTTGACATGATTGTATATCAAAATATCTGGGGGACTCAACAGCTACTACCTACTTCAATGTGTCAAGTATCTTATTTCATCCATGTGGGTAGGCATTCTTTCCCTAATATGCTTTAGCATGTAGTCCTTGTGAATTGCTGGGGCTGCCCAAATATCTAGTGATAAGTTTCTTCCAACATACTTTATCTCCACTGAGGTCCTCTGGGAGACTGTCTCATGGTTGGACGGGACCTTGGAGAGCACTGAATGGAGGTACTCTTGGCTTTTCGGAGGTCTGGAAGAAGAATGCAAAGTCTGGCAGGCAGAAAAAGCTTTATGTACAGATAGTGATAGACTGTACACTTGTCATCCAAAGACTAGCTTAATGGAGCTCAAGGAGACTGAGCAAAAACTTGAAATAATAAATAAGTTCACCAAGGCTGCAGGATACAAGTCTAACCTATAGTTTTTCCACTGATAAAGATCAAGAAAAATTAGATGAAAATTATATTTCCAAAAATGAAAATATTACATATTTTCCATTAATTTACCTAGGCACACATGAACTTCATAACTTTTATGCGGAAATAAAGCAAGAATAACTAGTGTTCATGGGTGGGTCAGATCACCATAGTAAAAATGTCGATGCTTCCCAAATTAATTTGTAGAAAATGCAATTAAAATGGGAATAGGTTTATAGGACGAGATAAAACTCTAAAAACACTAATGTGAAAAAAACAAATGGGCAAGAATATCAATGAGGCACTGTCATAAAAATGGATGAAAGTAGATGACTAGATTTTAGTACAGCAGTTACCACTGAAATAATTTGTTTCTGGGGGGAAAAAAAGACCAACAGAACAGAATAAAGAACCTCTTTTATACACTCAAGTATATTTAAAAATAAATCTAAGGAAAAATAAATACTGGGGCAAGGATTAATTGTTTAATAAATGTTGGAAATTGCATAGCAATGTGGTAAAAACAAATTCAGATCTTCATCCCATACTATATCCCATAATAAATTTGGTCTACATCAAAGAGATAAATATAAAAATGCTAAAAGAAGGGGCAGCTAGGTGGCGCAGTAGATAGAGCACCAGCCTTGGATTCAGGAGGACCTGAGTTCAAATCTGACCTTAGACACATAACACTTATTAGCTGTGTGACCCTGGGCAAGTCACTTAACCCCATTGCCTAGCTTAAAAAAAATGCTAGAAGAAAGTACTGTAGCAATAAATATTTATCTCACTTGGAAAAGGAAGACAAATTTTTCTCTGTTGAACAGACAAAAAAGAAATTTTTTAGGAAAAAATAGGACTTACTTGATTACATTGAAATAAAAAATTTAACAAAAACAATATAACTGTGATGAAAAATAAAAATATTTGCAACAATGTTATCAGATAAAACCTGATAACTAAAAATTACAAAGAATGCCTATAGTTATAGGCATTCAATATAGACTATTCAATAGCAACATTATGTCTACAATGGTTAGTTAAATGATTAAAGGATATTTATAGAAAATTTACAAGAAAATATATAATTTATTTTCTTGAAAAATAATTTGCCAACAATTTTAAAATAAAAGATGGTAAATAATAATAAAAAAAAGGAAATAAAAATACTTGTGAGTCACAAAATTGCCACAAAACTGATAAGAATGACAAAATTCAAGTCTGGGAGCTTTTGGGGGAGAAATAGGTATGTTTATACATTGCAAATTGGGAATCTTTTCAGAGAGCAACCTGGCAGAATATTTACAGGAATTATGGCACATCCTTTGACCCAATAACACCCCCACTGGGAATATACCCTAGCAGTGTTATTAAAAAAGGGGAAAAAAGAACTATTTTTACAAAAGTATTTATAGCAGTATAATTTATAATGGTGAAAATCTGGAAACAACCTGAATACCCAGCAGTTGGGGGAGAGCTAAACAAAATGTGTCATGTCAGTATAGTGGAATATATAATAAAACTTCAGAAGGACAGATATGAAGAATACAATTATATTAAAGACATGAAAAAAGCAGTATGCAAAATGCAGACACAGTTTTTAGAAGGAAATATATGCATGACTATAGATATATGTAGAGGAAAAAAAATGATCAATGATTAGAAAGAGAGAAAATGATAGAAACAGGTAGGTAGTATGAGGCAGTTGCTGGTAGAGTCAATAGAATGCTGAGCCTGGAGTCAGAAGGACGTGAGTGCAAATTCAGCCTCCAACCTTACTAGCTCAGTGACCCAGAGCAAGTCAATTTAAGTTCAGTTTCCTCATCTGTGAAATGGGGTTTTGTTGTTTTCCAGTTGTTTAAGTTATATCCAATTCTTTGTGACCCTATTTGGGGTTTTCTTGGCAAAGATACTGGAGTGGTTGGCCATTTCCTTCTCAAGCTCATTTTACAGATGAGGACACTGAGGCAAACAGAGTAAAATGACTTGCCCAGGGTCACAGAGCTAGAAGTGTCTGTTGCCAAATTTGAACTCAGGTCTGCCTAGTGCTCTATAAAGATCAATCAACAAACATTTATTAAATGTCTTCTATAAGCTAGGTACTGTGCTAAGCTCTGGGTATACAAAAAGAGGCAAAACACAGTCCCTGCCCTCAAATAACTCAACAATCTAATGGGAGAGACAACAAATAAACAAATGTGTGTGTACAAACAAGCTACATATAGAATAAATAGGAAATGATTAACAGAGGGAAGGCATTAGAATTAAGAGGGGTTAGGAAAAAAAGCTTCCTGTAGAGGATAGGATTTTAATTGGGACTTAAAGGAATACAGGAAAGCCAGTAGAGGAAATAAGGAGAACATCCCAGGCATGGGAGATAGCCAGAAAAAATCCCTAGAGCTCAGAGATGGAATGGCCAGGAGTCCAGTCGCTGGAATGAAGAGTAGCATCAGGGAATAAGGTGCAAGAAGAGGACTAGAGATGTAGGAGGGGGCTAGGTCATGAAGGCTTTTGAACACCAAGCAGATGATTTTGTATTTAATCCTAGAGGCACTGGAGTTTATTGAGCAGGAGAGTGACCTGGTCACTTACAATAATAATGTAATAATGATAATAATGATAGCACCTACCTCTCAGGGTTGTAGAGAGAATAAAATGGGATATTTGTAAAGTGCTTTGCAAACCTTAAATCTCTATATAAATGCCAGCTATTGATAGTAGTAGTAATTTGTCAAAGTTCATTTTAATGTAATTAGTTTCAAATGTAAGTAGAATCAATTTTGTTGTTTAAAGAAAAACACACAATTACTTTGAATGAATAAAATGGAACACTATCCAGTGATTCCTTCTTAGGGACCATCTGTCTTTTGGCCTATGATACAAGAATTGGCTGAGCAGTAGCTTTCTAGATCATATATTTGCAGGATTTAGAGCTTGAAAAGATCTTTTTATGCATCTGACAACTTGTATTACAGATTCAGCAATGATGATCTCATGCAAGCTTATTCATCTGCTAATTAGATTTGGATTCCAGAATGACACATTTTATTAACCTCTGGTCATTGCAGTGCTAACTAGAGTGGGCTGCTAATTCCAGACAACAGTGGAAATTATGTGTCTGGATCAAAACTGTTTTTTGTGGTTCTTTCACTATGACCAATAGAGGCAAGACCTTCCAGCTTGCTGGACTTCTAAATGGATGTCTATACCACACAGTGGTGGACTGAAACTACTGAAAAATATTATGTGTAAAGATGTAGCAAAGTTAATACTAATAGTACATATTTGCATAGTCAGTCAACAAGCATTTATTAAGTACCATTATGAGCCAGGTCCTGTGCTAAGCCCTGGGTATACAAAGAAGCAGAAATGCTTGTTCCTGCTCTCAAGGCACTAACAGTCAAATGACATAGATATTACTGGTTTGTAAAGTGCCTCCTGCACAACAATCCTATGCAGTAAGCAGTCCAAGTATTTCTACTAGTGAGGAAACAGATTTAGACAGGTCAGAAAATCTGTGAGTCACATGCAAGAGCCATAACTCAAATCCAGATCTTTATTCCTAGTCCAAGACACTTTCGAATACACCATGATGCCTTATGTCAGGTTACCCCTGACACACATGTTTTAGAATATGGTTCAAAGTTATTTTCCTAACCCAGAACCCAAATTAAAGGAAATTCCACATCTGGTCCCTTCATCAAGTTCTATAATTATCTAGAAAGGAAATCCTACCACCTGAAGACAGTCATCTCAGCTACTGGTCAACGAATCTGCCACATCAACCCTTTGCTTGCATACAAAATGAACACCCTCAATGTCAGAGTATGGATTTTTCCTAGGAATGGGTAGCAAGAAAGTGGACATGTTTCTGTAGTTTGTGATAAAAACTAAGTGTAGGTAGACTTACCTGTATAGTCATTTCTGTGTCAAAAGTTTCTAATGGATTGAAGGTTTTCTGATCACATGGCAGCACACTGTCCCACTGAGATCCTGCAAGGCAAAGCATATATTTTTATTTTTATTTTTTTTTAATTTTAATTAAAAAATTTTTTTTCTTCCATATGCTTTTGAGTTGAAAATTTTTCTCCCTTTTCCTCCCCCCCACCCTCCCCAAGACAGCGCACAATCTGACATAGGCTTTACATTTACATACCCATTACACATATTTTCACATTAGTGAAGTTGTAAGTAAAAATTAAAACCAATAGGAGGAACCATCAGAAAGATGAAACAAAACTCAACAGAAGGTAAAAATAAGTGATAGCGATTCGACTTCCATAGTTCTTTCTTTGGATGTGGACAGCATTTTCCATCCCGAGGCCTCTGGAGATGTCTTAGATCCTCGTAATGCTGAGAAGGTTTCAGTTTAACATTCTTAGTCACTGCATACCGTGGCTGTTATTGTGTACAAAGTCCTCTTGGTTCTGCTCACTTCACTCAGCATCAGACCATATAAGTCTTTCCAGGTTTTTCCAAAGTCAGCCTGTTCATCATTTCTTATAGCACAATAGTATTCCATTACATTCATATACCACAACTTGCTCAGCCATTCCCCAATTGATGGGCATCCTCTCAATTTCCAATTCTTTGCCACCACAAAAAGAGCTGCAAAGCATATATTTTTAAATAATAAAGTTCTCTGCTTTGGACTAATAATAATCTCATTGTGGAGGAAAAAAAAAAAGAAAAAAGAAGCACAAAACACCTGACTGAAAGTCAGAAAACCCCAGGTCAAATACTGCTTCTGCCCTTAAGTAGCTGTAAGACCTTGGGCAACTCATTAAGAAAATACACACACCTCTGTGCCTCAGTTTCTCCATCTATTAAAAATAAATAATACTTGTATTAACTATCTTGTAGAGCTATTATAAGGAAAGTCTTTGTAAACTATATAATAATATTATAAAGGAATTATTATCCTGTAAGTTATAGTTGAATTATTACTTTTTAATAGTTAATTGATTAACCACAGGAAGATTACTCTGATAACTTTCTACAAATCTTGTTTTCAAGTTCAATGTCAATTAGTTCCTATTCTACTTTAAACAATTACTTCTAGCTGGTTTCTTGATCCCTCTATGGTGAAGAAAAGCTCTTTTAAACCCAAACTACTTAATCATTAGCCATCAAGTAAGGTTTGAGAAAGGGCACAGACCTGGATCAGTATAAAAGAAAGATTTCCAGCATTGAGTGGATACGAGGGTCAGGGGATTGGGATGGGGAAAGTGGAATGCTTTACAATTCCAGTCTTCCCAATATGGCTTTATTATTTAGTTTGAAGTGAATTCTGGGAACACTGAAATACACATTTAAATTTAAGTATAAAAACATAATCCAAAATCAAGTAGCAGAGGCTTTTGGATTACCTTGCTGTCTTGGATTACTAATATCCTGCAATAGAATGAAGACTCAAAGGATGACTTATTTTTGTTTTGTTTTTTAACTTACTCCTTGCTTCTCCCTAGGTGCTCACATACCCTGCCCTTTTCCCTTCTCTCTCCATGTACTTGGGTAGATATGAAAAAGCAAATAGACTGTTTTGGGAGAGGATGAATTCCCCATCACTGGAAATATCTGAACAGTGGAAGGAAAACATTTGTCAGGGACATTGATGGAGATTTCTACATTGTTACAAGGCTGAACGAAATGACCAATAAGGTCCTTTCTACATCTGAAATTAAATGAAACATTAGCATTCTTTCTTTCTTAGGCAGTTAGTTTACATGCAAGTTCACAAAATATTGTTGCTTCCATTCTCAAAGTAGAGAATATGAACTGATCTCATGAACTATTTCAGAAGATAACATAGAAAAACTTCACTAATTAAAAAAAATTTTTTTAGGCAATTGGGGTTAAGTGACTTGCCCAGGGTCACACAGCTAGTTAAGTGTCAAGTGTTTTGGTCTGAGGCCACATTTGAACTCAGGTCCTCTTTCTCTATCTACTATGCCACCTAGCTGCCCCAAATTTAAATTAATTTTAATAAGGTCAGTTTGAAATGGCCCAAAAGTCAAAATTAACAGCTTTTTTAAAATGACATTTTATTATTAATTTATTATTTTCAAGTCCAATGACTCCAACTGGAGAAATAAAGTATTGTTTAGTAGCATTCCTCAAAGAAACTGCTGAAATAGGAAGATAAGAATGCTTTATAATTAATATGTCAAGTATTTGTAAATGGGGTATTTAAAAGTAAAGAAAAGTTTAAGGGAGTTAAACATTACATTTTTTTGTGCTTAGAAATTATTTCTTCCCTTCTTGACCATACAAGTGAAAACTTTAACCCAGTCCCTGTCTAATTATTATAAATTCTGATAGTAGCAGAGTCTAAAGTTTAATTGTACTTATTTACTAAGAACTCTCTCTTCTTCCTTCTTCCTCATGTCACAGTCCCTTGATTTCATGTCCAACCATTTCCTCCTTTCCTCAAGTGTCTGTTAAATAGGTGATCCTCTCCCTCACCAAGGCCGACTCCTCTGCTCATACCCTTGATCCTGTCCTTTCCTGCCTTCTTCAGCATTCTTTGAAAAAGCTCTTTTCTCCTCCTCCTTTTCTTGAGGAAGGTAGCATCTCTTTTGTTTTTTGCTGTAATATCCCTAAACGTAGCAGAGTGCCTTGTAAATAGTAGTTAATAAATATTGCTTGAAATTACAGTCAATGAAATGGATCTGAAATTAGTACAAAAAGTAATTTCCTGTTCACTTTTTTTTAGATCTTGAGTCTTGAGCTAGAAAAAACAGATGGAAAGAGTCACCCCTAAATACTATCTCTTGAAGAAGAGCGTCTGCTCTGAACTGATCAACTGAATCATCTTTATTTAACGGGGCTAAAAGGGCCTAGAGCCTAGAGGGCAGTGCCTGCAGTGAGATGCCATTTGCTGATGTCAATAAATGCTCTTGACAACAATTTAACTCAAGAAGCATTCATTATATACCTACTGTATGTAAGAAATTGTGATAGGCATTACATACTATAAAGACAAAAAAGAGAGAAAGAGAAAATTTCTGTCCTCAAAGAGCTTATATCCTACTGGAAAAAGAAAAGAGGATGGATGCTAGGAGGGAGAAAAAGATGTGGACATGATTTTATCTTTGCTATCAGGCAAGAATGTGCCTTAAGCAGCCTAGCCATAGTAATTAAGAAGCTTTACAAAGATAATCATAGAGCTGGGAGGAATAGTAGGTGCTTAGCAAATGTTGCTGATTGGTTGAATAATCATTCCAACTTATAAAGCACTTTGGCTTGATATTTATAGTCTGATTTTGATCATTTCATCAGCTATGTAAAACAGGTATTTTGAATATTATTATCCATATTCTGAAGATAAGGAAATTGAGGTGAAATCACTTGAGCAAGGTCATGCAACTTGTAAGTAAGGGACCCAGGACTCAAATTTGGGTCCCAAATTTCCAGGACCAATGCTCTGTCCACTAAGGTTATCAATTATGTTGCTTACAAAGTTCCCTCCAGCTTTAATAATTTCTCTGACCTCCAAAATCTTCCCATAATTTATAAGACTGTCCCAAAAATGTTACTGCAATTTTAAACTTTAATAATTTCAGAAATATGCATGTCACTAAGTTACAAAAACACCATTTAAACATTGGATCATTTAAATTTATTTTATACTTATTTAATTTTATGAATTTTGAATAACAAATTTTTAATTTCCATTTTTAACAAGCTTCTGGATGACACTTTTTTTCATTAGTCAAGAAGAATTACAACCAATGGGAGGAGCTATGAGAAAGAAAAAACAAAACAACAACAAAAGAGAGCAAACGGTATGCTTCCATCTGCATTCACATTCCATAATTCTTTCTCTAGACGTGGACAGCATTTTCCATCATGAGTCTTTTGGAGTCATCTTAGATCTTTGCATTGCTGAGAAGAGCCAAGTCTAAGAAACTTAGTCATCGCACAATGTGACTGTTACTATGTACAATGTTCTCCTAGTTTTGCTCACTTTACTCAGCATAAGTTCATGTTAAGTCCTTCCAGGTTTTTCTGTTGCCTGTCTGCTCACCATTTCTTACAGAATAATAATATTCCATTACATTCATATACCACAACTTGTTCAGCCATTCCCCAATTGATGGACATCCCCTCAATTTCCAATTCTTTGCAACCACAGAAAGAGCTGCTATAAATATTTTTGTATATGAGAGTCCTTTTCCCGTTTTTATGATCTCTTTAGGATACAGACCTTGAAGTGGTATTGCTGGGTCAAAAGGTATGCACAATTTTATAGCCCTTTGGGCATAATTCCAAATTGCTCTCCGGAATGATTGGATCATTTCAGAACTCCACCAACAATGTATTAGTGTCCCAATTTTCCCCACATCTTCTCCAACATTTATCATTGTCCTGTTTTGTCATGTTAGCCAATCTGATAGGTGTGATGTGGTACCTCAGAGTCATTTTGATTTGCATTTCTCTAATGAGTAGTGATTTAATACATTTTTTCACATGTCTCTAGACAGCTTTAGTTTCTTCTTCTGAAAACTGCCTGTTCATAGCCTTTGACCATTTATCAATTGGGGAATGACTTATTTTCTTATAAATTGACTCAGTTCTCTATATATTTTAGAAATGAGGCCTTATTAGAGTAACTGACTATAAAAATTGTTTCCCAGCTTTCTGGGATAATAAATGGGATAACTAACAAATGTTAGTTTTGTTTCTTGTTTGCCTATTCTAATGCCTATTCTAATTCCTTTGATTTCTTTTTCTTCTCTTGTAGCTAAAGCTAACATTTCTAATACAATACTGAATAATGGTGATAATAGACATCCTTGTTTCAGCCCTGATCTTATTGGAAATGCTTCTAGCTTATCCCCATTACACATAATACTTGCTGACAGTTTTAGATAGATGCTACTTGTCATTTTAAGGAAGACTCCATTTATTTCTATGTTCTCTAGTGGTTTTTTGTCAAAAGCTTTTTCTGAATATATTGAGATAATTATATGATTTCTATTAGTTTTGTTGTTGATATGGTCAATTATGCTGATAATTTTCCTAATATTGAACCAGCCTTGCATTCCTGATATAAATCCTATATGGTCATAGTGTATTATCTTCAAGATAAGTTGTAGTAATTTCCTTGCTAATATTTTATTTAAAATTTTTGCGTCTATATTCATTAAGGAAATTTGCCTATAATTTTCTTTCTCTGTTTTTCTCGGTTTAGATATCAACACCATAATTATATCATAAAAAGAATTTGGTACAACTCCTCCTATTTTCCCAAATAGTTTATATAGCATTGGAATTAACTTCTGTAAATGTTTGATAGAATTCACTTGTAAATTCATCTGGCCCTGGAGATTTTTTTCTTAGGGAATTCATTGATAGCTTGTTCAATTTCTTTTTCTGAAATGGGGTTAAGTATTTTATTTCCTCTTCCATTAATCTGGGCAATTTATATTTTTGTAAATATTCATCCATTTCACTAAGATTGTCAAATTTATTGGCATCAAGTTGCGCATAATTTCTTATTCATTGGTGGTTCATTTTTGTTACTGGTAATTACCAAATTTGGTTTTCGTCTTTCTTTTTTAAATCAAATTCACCAAAGGTTTATCTGTTTTATTGTTTTTTTTTAAAACCAGCTCTTAGTTTTATTTATTAGTTCAATAGTTTCCTTAATTTCAATTTTATTAATCTTTCCTTTGGTTTTCAGAAGTTCTAATTTGTTATTTAATTGGGGATTTTTAATTTGTTCTTTCTCTAACTTTTTTAGCTGCATGCCCAATTCATTGTTCTCCTCTTTCTCTATTTTATTCATGTAAGCATTTAGAGATACAAAACTTCCCCTAAGAACTACTTTCACTGCATCCCATAAGTTTTGGTATGTTGTCTCATTATGTCATTCTCTTGGATGAAATTAGTGATTGTTTCTATTATTTGTTGTTTGACCCAATCATTCTTTAGGATTTGATTATTTAGTTTCCAATTAATTTTTAGTCTATCTTTCCATGGCCCTTTATTACATGTAATTTTTATTACATCATGATCTGAAAAGGATGCATTTAATATTTCTGCCTTTTTGCATTGGATTGTGAGGATTTTACGCCCTAATATACATAGTCAATTTTTGTGTAGGTGCCATGTACTGCCAAGAAAAAGGTACATTCATTTCTATCCCCACTCAATTTTCTCCAGAGGTCTACTATTTCTAACTTTTCTAAATTTCAATTCATCTCCTTAAATTCTTTCTTGTTTACTTTTTCCTCTCTCTCTCTCTCTCTCTCTCTCTCTCTCTCTCTCTCTCTCTCTCTCTCTGTCTCTCTCTCTTTTTTTTTTTTTAGTGAGGCAATCAGGGTTGCCCAGAGTCCCACAGGTAGTAAGTGTTATGTGTCTGAGACCGGATTTGAACTCAGGTCCTCCTGATTCCAGGGCCGGTGCTCTATCCACTGTACCACCTAGCTGCCCTTTTTCTTGTTTATTTTGTGGTTAGATTTATCTAGTTCCAAGAGGGGTAGGTTGAGGTCCCCCACTAGTATAGTTTGTTGTTTATTTCTTCCTGTAACTCCCTTAACTTCTCCTCTAAGAATCTGGATGCTATACCACTTGGTGCATTTTAATGATATTACTTCATGTCTATTGTACCTTTTGGCAGGATGTAGTTTCCTTCCTTATCTCTTTTAATTAGATCTAGTTTTGCTTTTGCTTTGTCTGAGATCAGGATTGCTACCCTGCTTTTTTTTACTTCAGCTGAAGCATAATATATGCTTCTCCAGCCTTTTACCTTTACTCTGTGTATATCCTTCTGCTTCAAATGTGTTTCTTGTAAACAACATATTGTAGGATTATGGTTTTTAATCCACTCTGTTATTCACTTCCATTTTATGGGAGAGTTCATCCCATTCACATTCACGTATACGTTTCTATGTGTGTCTTTCTCTCCATCCTATTTCCCCCGCCCTGTGTATGTTTTTTCTCTCCTTTCTTCCTTTCCCTCCTCACTAGAGTTTTGCTTGTGCCTCCTTCAATGTGCCCTATCTTCTATCAGCCCCTCTTTTTCCTTACTACTTCTTCTCTCCTTTCTATCCCCCCTCCCTTTTCTTTTCCCTTTCCCCTCTTATTTCCTATAGGGTAAGTTAGATTATGTTATTCCCTCTTTGAATCAAATCTGATGCGAGTAAGGTTCAAACAGTGCTCATCTCCCTGCCTCCTTTCCTTCTACAGTAATAGATCTTTGTGCCTCTTCATGTGATATAATTTTCTCTTGTCTGCTTCTTACTTTCCTCTTCTCCCAGTACAATCCTTTTTCACCACTTAATTAGATTTTTAATCATCACATCAAAGTCAACTTATACCCACACTCTCGGTCTATGTATACCCTTTCTAAATGTCATAATAAAGATACAGTCCTCAAAAGTTACAAGTATCATCTTCCTTTGTAGGGATGTAAACAGTTTGCCCTTATTGAATAATGTGTTTTTTTTTCTTTCCTGTTTACCTTTTTATACGTCTCTTGAGTCTTGTATTTGAAGATCAAATTTTCTGTTGAGCTCTGGCTTTTCATCAGGAAGGTTTGGGAGTCTCCTATTTTGTTGAATATCCAACTACTCCCCTGAAAGATTATGCTTAATTTTGCTGGGTAGCTGATCCTTGGTTGTAATCCAAGCTCCTTTGCCTTATGGAATATCATATTCTAAGCCCTCCAATCTTTTAATGTAGAAGCTGCAAGGTCCTACATAATTCTGACTGAGGTTCCTCAATATTTAAATTGTTTCTTTCTGCCTGTTTGCAGTATTCTCTCTTTGACATAATCATTTTGGAATCTGGCTACAATATTCCTTGGAATTTTCAATTTGCGATCTCTTTCCAGAGGTGATTAGTGGATTCTTTCAATGACTACTTTACTCTCTGGTTCTAGGACCTCAGGGCAGTTTTTTTTCTTTTTCAGTTTTCTTGAAAGATGCTGTCCAGGCTCTTTTTTTCATCATGGCTTTCAGGTAGACCAATAAGTTATAAATTATCACTCCTGGATCTATTTTCTAGGTCAGTTGTTTTTCTAATGAGGTATTTCATGTTTTCTTCTATTTTTTCATTCTTTTGATTTTGTTTGACCAATTCTTGATCTCTCATAGAGTCATTAGCTTCCACTTGCCCTATTCTGACTTTTAAAGAGTTGTTTTCTTCAATTAGCTTTTGTGCCTCCTTTTCCATTTGGCCAATTCTACTTTTTAGAGAGTTATTTTCTTCAGTGTACTTTTTTTTTTCCATTTGGCCAATTGTATTTTTTAAGGACTTGTTTTCTACAATCAATTTTTGTCCTTCCTTTTCCAAGCTATTGACTCTCTCTTGCATACCTCTTGTTTCTTTCCCCAATCTTTCTTCTACCTCTCTTATTTGACTTTTAAAATACTTCTTGAGCTCTTCCAAGAAGGCTTTTTGGGCTTGAGACCAGTTCATATTCCCCTTTGAGATTAAAGATGTGGGTATATTGATAATGTTGTCCTCTTCTGAATTTGTGTTTTGATCTTCCGTGTCTGTCCCCATAATAAGAATCTATGGTCATTGTCCATTTCTGCTTTTTGCTCATGATGTTTACCTATTTCCTGGCATTTAAAGTTGAGCTCTCCTGCTGGAGCACCAGGGACCTGGTCACTGGCTTTGTGTGCTGGGGCCTGGGGTGCTAGTAGCTGGAGGTTGTAGGGTCTGGCAGCTTACCTCGTGCTGCTGGGGTCAGCAACACTGAAGCCCTCAAGATTGGAGTGGGGTCTGTCTCCTGGAGCCTACTCACTCAGGCTGCTCTGAAGCACTGGAAGATTTGGCTGCTGGAGGATGCAGCCTGCCCTTCTGAAGTTGTGTGGAAGCACGAGGAGTTTTCTGAGCTGGCGTCTACCAATTCTCCTGCCTGTGCCAAAGCACTTGGGAGGTCCTGGTGTTGGTGCTTACCTACTCCATCACCCTGGGGCTCAGGATCTCCCCCTGGTTTGCTGAGGTGGGGCTTGCCACTGGCTTTCTGGGACATCTCCCATTCTGTGTTCCCCTTCCACCAGAGTGAGAGGGACCTTTCCTGTTAATCCCCCAAGCTTCCCAGGCTACAAGACTGCTGCACCTCATCTTTCTGTTGGCTCAGCAGTATTTTCTGGGTCAAGAAGGAAGAATAAGGGCAACTTACTTCTTACTTCACCATCCTGGCTCTCAAAAGTCCCCTGGATGCCACTTTTTCAGACCAGTGGATTAGTAGAGAATGCCCTCTTATTTGTCTACCTTGGACACTTGATCTGGCTCCTAAAAGTATCTTGGATGCATCAAAACCCCATTCTGTGGATGATCTTAAGACTGGGATGACAATACAATCTTTTTAGTCATTGAGTATCAGATGAGGAAAATTTCTACAAAGTTAAAAAATTGTCTAGAGTGCTGTATATAGCATAAGATGATAGTTATGTTGAATTTTAATATGAAACAAATATTTTAAAAATCCAGATAATTAACATTCCAAATGTTGCTTTTGTAAGTTTGCAGCTTAAAAGTGTACTAAGACTTTTGGGATACTTTTTATCTTCCTGGTAAGAATTTCCATTCGAACTCTAACCTATTCGGTATATAAACTATAACATAATTACAGCATCTAACTGTAAACTTCACTTAGCTTATAACTATAAATAAAATAGAATAGATGTAGACTGGAGAATTTTTGTCTGTTGTCACACAAGCATCATAACTCATCCTGATTTCAGAGGATATCATATATAAATAATATGACCTATAAATATTGATACTAGTGTATTTGTTTGTGTCCTTAAAATATTTGTTTTCACACGACCATAGTTCTTTTCTTCCTTCCTTCTTTTGCTTAAAATATGACTTAATAAGATTATAAATCCCTCAGGGATAATAATCCTTTTCCAATCCCCCTAGCACCTTACATTGTGCTCAGTACACAGAATCACTGAATCTCAGAGTTGGAAGATATAACTGGTGTTATTTAATTCAACCCCACAGTTGACAGAATTGGTGCATCACCAACAAAAGATCAGCCATCCTTCAGGGCTAACTATCTTTTCTTTTTTTAGACCTCAAATATTAGAGACTATGTCCTCAGACAGCCCATTCTACTGTTGGGACTATAGCCCTAATTATTAGGAAGTTTTTCTTCATGGGGAGCTAAACCAACCTGTCTGAAACTCTCACCTAGCCACTCTTCCTCTGGGGCCAGGCTAAGCAAGCTGAATCCCTAATACCAAAGTAAGTACCTAGAGGTGGGCCTGCTTTTTGTGTTTGTATCCCCACCAGCCTTGCACCATGTCCTGAATACAGTAGGAGCTTAATAAATGCTCTTAAAATTGAAACAAATTTTGCCAGTATCCTCTGGCTGTAAAGAGAAAGGAAAGAAGATCTCAAAACACCTTGGGTGGACATCTACACTGAATTAATGGGATGTCAGGGACAAGAGTTGCTCAGGATGAAAAGACATGGAGAAGCAGTGATTTGAACCATTGGTGAAAACCTCCAAATTGATGGGATCACAGACCTATTGGAGTACTTAGGGTGAGACAGCGCTCTGCATACCTAAAGACAGCTCTTATGGACTCCCCAAATCTTCTTTTCTATAGGTAGTTCCTTCAAGGGCTCCTTAAATGGCACAATTTTGAGACCCTTCATTTTACTCTAGATATTTCCAGTCTGTCAATACTCTTTCTAACATTTAGTGCCAAAAACTAAACACAATATTATAGATGTAGTTATAGTAGAGAAGTATCTTCAAGGTCCTGGACACTATACTTCCCGTAATGCTTACTAAATTGAATTGAATAGAATCTTTTTTTGTTTTGTTTTGTCTTTGCAAGGCAATTGGGATTTGTAGATTCTATATTCTAATTTCTTTATAAATTGCCTTCCTCCCTGGGACTTGCATGAGAAACACTGGGATTCCTTACGAATACTACTACTTATATTAAGTAAGATAAGTAAGAAAACAATATATCAAGATATAAGTTCACCAGTAAGATCTACTGTTTAGCAGAGACAACAGGCTACACACTTATCTCTGTGTGAAGGAGATGGTTTTGGCTGAGTCTTTTCTCTAATAGTTATGATTTCATATTTATGTGTGTATGTGTTTACATGGACGTCTACTTTTGTTGGATCTGAGGAAATGATTCTAGACCTCAGGTTATTGTTTAGGAGATAGCGGGAAGCCAACTACACTTTATTTAATCTTGTTGACAATTTAGGGATGAAAAAAATTTAAATATAGATGAATGAAGGCAGAGCTTGGGGTGGGAGATGATAGCATCTCCCTGGTCATGTTGCTGTTGCTCTTTAGTTGTTTCAGTTGTGTCAGACTCTGCCTTTTCTTGGCAAAGATACTGGATTGGTTTGCCATTTCCTGCTACTGCTCATTTTACAGTTGAAGAACTGAAGCAAATAGGGTTAAGGGACTTGCCCAGGATCACACAGCTAGTAAGTGTCTGAAGACAGATTTAAACTCAGGAAGACTGGTCTCCTTGACTCCAGGCCCAGTACTCTATCCTCTCTGACAAGTAGCTGCCCCCTCTCTGCTCATACTTAAATTAAGTATTATTTAATATTTAAATAAGGAAAACTCTCAGGAAGCAGAGAGCAAAAGCATCCTGGCTCTGGTGTCATTAGTTCTGAGTTTGAATCCCAGCTTTAAAATTTATTTTCTGGGCAAGTTACTTAACTTCTATAGGCCTCAGTTTCTTTACCTGTAAAAATTAAGGGATTAATATGAGAGAATGCTCTAAATCTCCAATAATAAGAGAACTACAAATCAGAACCACTTTGAGCTTTTGTCATGAGCTTAGTAAACTTGCAAAGATGACAAAATATGGCAACAGTATTAAAGTGGTTATAAAAAGATGGGCATACTAAGGCATTGTTGGTGGGGCTTTAAATCGATTCATCCATTCTGAAAAGTAATTTGAAATTATGCAGACAAAACAATTGAAATATGCAGACTCTTTGACACAGAAATTCCATTTCTAGGAATATACTTCATGGAGTAAAAGAAAGGCTCCCTAGACACCAAAATATGTACAATAGCACTTTCTGTGTGATAGCAAAGAATTGGAAACAAATAACATGACCATCAATTAGGGAATGGTAAAACAAATTGTTATACATGAATGTAATGCAATATTATTTTGCTATAAGAAATGATGAATACAAAGAAGCATGAGGATTATATAAATTAATGAAAAGCGAAGTAAGCAGAATCAGAAGAACAATATACATGCTATCTATAAAATATTTATTAACTTCACATTTATGCTGTATACATACTTACGCATATATATAAAATAATATAAATACACAAACATAAATATATAAGCATTTACACTTACAAGTATCTTCATGTATATATTATAAAATGTGTTTCTCTCTCCTATTAGAATGTAAGCTACCCTGTGGGGATTGTTTATTTCTTTGTACTTATATGCCTAGAGCCTAGCAGAATGACTGGCACATAGAAGGTACTTTAAAAAATACATGTTGATTGATACTACAATATAAATGGGAAGAAAGCAATAAAACAATCACGCTGAATTCTGTGAAATTATAATGACCAAACTTGGCTCCAAAGAAGAAATATGAGAAGGTACCTCTCCCTACTTTTTTGTAGAGATGGGATAAATTATTATTATTACTGTAGGCATATAATATCAAACTTTTTCAGTGTGTTTTACTGAACTTTTTTCCCCACTTTTTTATTCTTCATTATAAGGGATGACTTTTTAGGGGGGTGGGGAGAGGGATACAGTGGGAAATGTGGTAATATAAAAATAAGATATCAATAAACACTTTTTTAAAAGTTTTGGGGTTCTACTAGATTACAGGGGTCAAACATGGCCTGTAACACTCCACAGTATGGCTAAAAACAGATTCAAATGTGTAACTGGGAAATATTTAACAAAATAAATAAAAGTACAGTAGAACATAGAAAATGTTAATATGCGGTTTTCTACATCAATATGCTGCCAGCAGGGATTCTTATGTATGGTTTAGTGGTCCCTCTGCTTCTGTTTGAGTTTGGTACAAGTGTACTAGATAACCTCTTAGGTCCCTATCAGCTCTAAATTGGTGATCAGTGTTCTAGACTCCAATGTTCTTTCTGGATCCTAACTCTATTAGTCTGTTACTGTCCCTCTCAGCTTTGGCTTATCTACAGAATTTGATAGGCAGGCCAGATATAACTTCATCCAATTAATTATCCAAATGTCAAATGGAGCCAAAAGATAAATACCTACAGGCACCTCTATCCAAGTTAACATCGTTCCATTAATGAGTACTGTTTGGGTTGGGTCTGGTCATTCAATCTGTTAGGAATTCATCTCACTGTTCATCTAGCAAATACTGCTTCATCTTGACTACAGGATAGCATGGGAAATAATGTCAAATGCTTTGATGAAATTTAAATAAATTACAAATGCAGCATTCTCCTTATCTACCCAGTCTAGTTATCATGTCAAAAAAGGAAATGAAACTGGTCTGGTATGACTTGTTCTTGATGAAGATGTACTGGCTCTTTGTGATGGTTGCTTCCTTTTTTTTGAAGTTCATTAACAATCCCTTTAAACAGCATTCCATAATCTTGCTTGAAATAAAAGCTGACCTATCTATGACTAGCAGACTCTACTCTCTTCCCTTTTTGATGGAGCATTTGCCTTTCCCCAATCTTGTTGCCTTTCTTTCATTCTCTAAAGATCACTGACAGTGTTTCTGTAATCATACCCTCTAGTTCTATCAGTACTCTATTATCTTCTTACTTTTCTTGCGTTTCCACTTCCTAATAGTTTTTGTCCTATCCTTTTTAGTCCAAAGATCATCCTCCTTGGTAGAGACTACAGAAATAAACATCAAATTGTTGAGAAGCTTCCCTTCTCCCACTGTGCATTATCTTTGTCTAATCAACTTCAACTGTGGTCCTCATCCCTTCCTTAATAGCCTTCATTTTCCCCTAGTTGCTTTAAAAATAACTGATTAATACACAGTATGTATTGAATAAATATTTTTTGATTGATTACTTTTTGCATTTTTTAAAGAAGACTTTGAAATCACTAGAATAAGACTTTTTTGAAAAAGAATAATCTCACACAAATGCTTTTATCTTCAAGCCTCAAAGGAAGTATAAGAGAGGAATATATTAGGTTTGCATTTCCATGTAGTATGAGAAACTGAGATGTTTCTATTGTATCAAAGGCACCTGTGATCTGAATCTCCAGCTGGTGCCTTTTTGTAAAGATCTTTTAAAAGTGGATAAAATAAACCAACAGTTACTTGTCTATTGTTTTTCATTCATCTTATTCACATACACAGCCCATGTGAAATAGACCAGCCCTTATAGCTACAGAAAAACCTCTATCAGCAATTCCCTAGCTTTGATCTGCTTTCGTTAGAAGCCCTTTACTGATTTGTTTTCTTTATTTTGCTATTGATTTCATCTATGAATGGTGTTTTTTGATGGCTGAAGAGTCCTCTACAACAAAATGACAGGACAACATAATAAAAATGAAGTGACACTAAGAGGCTCTCTCTGTCTCTCTGATGCAGGTTCGCAAGGAGGAAAAGGAAATCATGGTAATTGAAGATGGAGAGGAATTTGGACTGTTGGTTTAGCAGGTAGCAGAGCTTAAGTACACGTATCCTGGAAACCAAATAAATGCTGCATTATTTTAACAAAGGAGACAGGATGTAACACTCAACAATGGAAGGCATGACAACTCAGGGGTAGCTTGTGTGGGGCATAGCTGATGTCAACATTCCAGATCAGAACACTGGCTCATTTCCTTAGCTCTGTCCCTATTTATAGTCAGAAACCTGTTGAAAGGCAAGAGGCTCCCTGGTAGAAAGGCTGCAGATTATAGCATATCACTTTCCTGAAGTCACCCAAAAAATCAGGTATGCCATTCCTAAGAAAGAGACAAGGATAACTTGAATGACAGGTTTGAAATCAACTGTTATCTTTGTAATAAATTAGAACCCTATCATAACCTGGGGCAGCTAGGTGGCTCAGCAGATAGAGTACTGGGCTTGGAGTCAAGCAGACACATCTTCTCGAATTCAAATCCAGCCTTAGACCCATACCAGCTGTGTGACCCTGGACAAGTCATCTTGTTTGCCCCAGTTTCTTTATCTATAAAATGAGCTGGAGAAGGATATGGCACACCACTCCAGCCAATATCTTTGCCAAGAATACCCCAAATGGGGTCACAAAGAGTTGGACATGGCTGAAATGACTGGATAACAACAACTACTATGATAATAAGTATATATATTATAAAGCTTTTACAAAATAGAAATTTTAAAAGGATGAGATAAAGGTAAAATAATATTAGATCTTAAAGTAAATAGAGAGGTACTAGAGTTTATCCAGTATGGGACTAATGAGGTTAGATCATTGGAATGTAAACTCCTTGAGGGCAGGGACTGATTTTATCTCTCTTTTTATCCATAACATGTTTTTAGCACAGAGGCTGGCACAGAGCAAGCACTTAATACTTGTTGAACTTTGATTTAGGGAAACACTTTGGCAGCTAGGTGGAGGATGAATTGGAAGAATTTTGGTGAGGTAAAAATAATAAGAATTGTTAAATGATCAAGGGAAAGTTGGGAACCCAAGAAAGATGAAGTGGAGATTGTGTACCTAGGTGACTAGAAGGATAATAGGTACTCTCAAGTGACAGGTAAGTGGAAGACAGGCAGGTTTCTGAGGAAAGATAATATAATGAGATCTGTGATGAAGATCACAAGCTGTCCAAGCCTACTCATCTGTATGGCTTACCCTCTTCTACCCATAATGAAAAAGGTAGAGGCAGGCTCTTACTTATGGGTCACTGCCCCAGAGAGTAGAGGCCATCTTCCAAAGAGGGCCTATACTAACCATGAGGTGATCTGAGGGACAGGAGAGTAGGTAGACAGTAGAGACATGAGAGGGGTGGGATTTTCCCACTGGAAACAAGAGTTGCTGTGGTAGGTATCTTGGAAGCCAGCGGGTTATAACTGCCCTGAGGAGTCTACACCTGCTTCACAAGGAGAGAGGTTGTGAGCTGGCCCAGTGGAAGGATGGCAGAGTGGGAAAGTGTTAGAGGCTAAGGATACACGTATAGATAGGTAGGTTTGAAACGACCTTACATTTGGCTAGTGTATAGGAGGTGGGATTCAACCTTTTTTCCTACTCTTTGAATTGTACATCTTATACCTATTGCTGGTAAGGCCTCCATTTTGGAGCCTACTGCTCCACAAGCACCATGCTACATTATTTTCTAAATAGAACTGTTATATTTTCTTCCTCCTAATTACAATAATTACCCCTTGAGTGTAGGAACTACATCTTATACTTCTTCTCTGTCTCCCTCAGTGTGGCTAAAACAGTGCTGAAGGCCTTTGTTCATATCCCTTCTGCCTCCCCTTCCTCCATTTCATGTTTCACCCATCTTAATTTTTAAGACCGAGTTCAAGGCACAGATGCTCCATGAAGCTTTTCTTATATCCTTGGCAATTACTGTATATAGCATTCATTTGCCAATTAATTATGGGCTGTGCATGTGGTCTTAGATAGGAGAAAAATATGAGAATTAATGAGAGGATCAGTACTGTGGAAGAAGAAGATGCTGGTATCATCCCTCCCAGGTCCTAACCTTCACAAAGAAGAATGCAAACTGCATGTTTATTGGTTCTTCCAAAAGTTTTAATGCCTTTTTAAGCTATGAAAGCGCAAAACTGTGCTAAGACTGAATGTCTATCTATAGAGTCTCTATTTCTTCATATGTGAGAATCTGCCAGCATAGAAGTTCTCTTTCCCCACTCATTTAGAACATTTGTAGTTTTTGGAGAGTTGCTTGAGATACTGATAACCTAAGTGACTTGTCCGTGATTGCACAGCTAGGAAGGGTCTGAGATAGGGACTTAAACCCAGGTTTTCTTGACTCTAGGATTGACCATCTATTCAGTCAGCCATGTTGCTTCCTGGTTCAGTAACAATAAAGACTGGTTCTTTTGGTTTGGACCTGTGATTTCCTCCAGGCAGGGAGCTCTCCTCTACCAATAAGACTGAGAAGTATTCTTTGACTTTCAGTCTTAGAGAGCTGCCTGAGGACACAGAGAAGTAAATGATTTGCCCAGTGTCACACGGTACGGTGTCAAAAGGCAGGCCTTGGGGCAGCTAGGTGGCACACTGGATAGAGCACCAGCCCTGGAGTCAGGAGGACTTGAGTTCAAATCCAGCCTTGGACACATAATACTTCCTAGCTGTGTGACTCTGGGCAAGTCACTTAACCCCAATTGCCTCACTGAAAAAAAAAAAGGCAGGCCTTGAAAACCAATTGTCCTGACTCTTCCTCAAGCTCACTCTCTGAACAGCCCCTTTTAAATACATAATCAGTAACAATCTAGTCTAACCATCTCCTTTCAGCCTTTCTGACATCTACAACATCATTTTGCTATTTCCACAGTGGGTAAAGAAGATGAATACACTCCACCTGCATGGACTTATGGGCTAGGCTCATGGATGTATTCTAGAGGAGAGACTCATGGATTTATAGATGTCATATGTCTGATTGAAAGACTTGGAAGGGGCAGCTAGGTAGTGCAGTGGATAAAATGCCAAACCTGGAGTTAGGAAGGCCTGAGTTCAAATCTAGTCTCAGACACTTACTAGCTGTGTGATCCTAGGCAAGTCACCTCACCCTGTTTGCCTCTTCATCTGTAAAATGACCTGGACGAGGAAATGGTAAACCACTGCAGTATCTTTGCTAAGAAAACCCGAAATGGGGTCAAGAAGAGTTGGACAAGACTGAAACAAATGAACAACAACAACAAAGACTGGGAAAAAGTCATACAAAGACACCAATCGCAATAGTTACAGCTTCCTTAGATTTATGGAGAGTAACAGTAGGGAGTAGGTAGGGAGAATGTTCTTCCTATGTAAGGTATAGTTTTAGGTGGTGAACAACTATCCTGTTCTGATATCATAAAGAGTATTTGCTGGAGAAGCTGTTGGCCAGAGGAAAGAGAGATTCTTAGCTTGCGCCTGCCTTTAAAAAAAACTGGTGTGTGTGTGTATGCGCGCGCGCGCACACACTTGCAGTGGGGGCCATTTACAGTTGTAAGAGCCTTCTAATTGATGTTTCATCCTCAAATCTCTCACCAGTCCAATCTATCCCTATTTATCTGCCAAAGTGATTTTACTAAAATCTCACTCCTTCAACCTCCAACTCAATAAACTTCCCCGAAATGAAATATAAAATTATATGTTTGGCATTTTAAACCTTTTATAATTTGGTCCCTTCCTACCTTCCTACTGACCTACATTTTATTCTCCTTTACACTTTCTATAATCCAGTGACACCAGAGTGCTTGTTGTGATTCATACATGACATTGAGCTTCTAACCACACATTTGTACTGACTGTTGCCCATGCTCTGAGCGTTCTCATCCTGCACTTCAGATTCCTAGTTTCCCTGGATAAAATCTCACTTTCTGTAGGACACTTCTCCTTCTTTTTCTCTAGGACTACCTTCCATTTATATTGCATTTATTTTATATGTTATTTCCCCCATTACTAGATCTAGAGAGAAATCGGGAAAGTGTTTTTGCCTTTCTCTGTATCCCTAGCATTGTGCTTGATGTATAATGTGCAGCTAGGTGGCTCAGCAGATAGGGCACTGGGCCTGGAGTCATGAAGACTCATCTCTAAGAGTGTGAATCTTGCCTTAGAAGGGGCAGCTAGGTGGTACAGTGGATAAAATGCCAATCCTGGAGTCAGGAAGGGCTGAGTTCAAATCTACTCTCAGACACTTACTAGTATGACCCTGGGCAAGTCACTTTACCTTGTTTGCCTCAGTTTCCTCATCTGTAAACCAAGCTGGAGAAGGAAATGGCAAACCACTCCAGTATCTTTGCCAAGAAAACCCCAAATGGGGTCACAAAGAGTTGTGCGTGACTGAACAACAACTGACACATAGTAAAGGTTTACCAAAAAAACTTTTTTAACCGACTGCAGGTTCCTGAGATTTTTATGGAAGAGCTTGGTTTGAGAGCTCAAGACTCTTGCTGTTCATTTTGTTCATCATTCACCCAACATCCCTGCATAGTCAGAGGGCCCTTAGACATAAGATGTTAAGGTGGAAAGCACTACTGATAACTAATCCAATCTTCTCATTTTCATAGTATATTAGACTTAGAACAGGAAGGGACCTTTGAGACCATTTAGTGCAACTTCCATCATTTTACCAATGAGGAAACAGGTTCATAAAAATTAAATGACTTGCTCAAGGTCATTAAGGTAATTAGTAGCAGAACCAGGATTGAATCTAGGTCTTCTGTCTCCAAATCCAGCATTCTTTACTGTACCACAATCTAGAAAGGTGAAAAGATATGCCAACATCATACCCCGCAACAGATGGAGAGTTGGGATTCAGATTTGGATATCTTAACTCCTAGCCTAATGTTCTTTATACTATACCATATTTATCACACATATGTATATATATATATATATATATATACATACATATATTTTTTTTCATATATATGTGAAAAATGACCCACCCTGACATAGGCCTGCTTGGTTATTTTCACTGAAAATGACCAATTCACAGATAACACTCAGGTTTCTAATTGGCATGACCCTTATTCTCTTACTGTATTTTTTAAAAATTGTTCATTGGACAGTTCTAGTTAAGCAGGGCTTTGGAATTCAAACTTATTTTCTCCTGTAATTGTTTTTGGCTCATGTTAATCCCATGGCGGGTGGTGGGAGTGGTGGGTGTGCGTGTATGTGTGTGTGTGTATGTTTTTTAAATTTCACTTTGTTCTTGGAGGATTTCTCAGTAGGTTGGTCATTAGAACTCAGAGGAACTTCTAAACAATGATTTCCCTTTAAATGCTTGGCTTTGGGAAACCCCACCCAAAGATGAGCTGATCAGATTTCCTTTGGGTGGGAAGCCCTACTCATGAGAACAGGGGATTAGGGGAATAAGGAAGGGAAGCAACCCAGCCCCTTATTCCACTCCCAAGGGGTGGCTCATCATTGTATTTATAAATTCCAGTGTACCTACTCCTTGAGATAAACAGTGGCTGGTTCATGGTCAGCCATGTGGCTGCACTGAGTATGTCCTAACACTTTTGTGACTTGATTATTTCGAGGTAGTAGAATCACATCTGCCAGGTTGGCCTGAATTACTCTAGGATTGGGGATCACTTCCACCTTTGTTCTCCTCACTTGCTATCAAGAGAGAAGACCAAAGATGAAGGAGGCAAATGGAATAGTGCCACAATGCCTGGGAGGTTTTTTTTTTCCCCTTTTAATCCAAATACACAAGAAATTCTGATCAACATTATTTTATACAGTATTGCCCCCTGAATCTTTTTTTTTGCCCCCTGAATCTTGAAGGGTAGGAATGCTAGATATCACTGAGATCCATGGATAGATCACAACTCATGACCTCTGTTCTGAGTCAGGCATAATTTAAGATGGTCTAGGGTCCTGGTTAAGGATTGGAATAAAATGAGATACTCATAGACCATCTACGAGCTAACAGAGAGAAGTTTACTTAGCCTTGGTATGGAAAAGATATTCAGCAAGGATATAGCACTTTCCTGCCTCAGTGTTGACCATACTGGTGAACTGGTAAATGACATGCCTGAGGTAGAACCAGTGTATTCTTGTCCTGCTCTGGATTGTGTAGTTAGGCAACCAGAAAGCTACATCAGTAGTGCAAGCATTAGTCATGGATCATACATTTAGAGCTGGAAAAGATATTGTTGTTGGTGTCATTGTGTCTGACTCTTTGTGATCACATTTGGGGTTTTCTTGGCAAAGATACTGGAGTGGTTTGTCATTTCCTTCTGCAGCTCACTGTACAGAGGAAGAAGCTGAAGTAAACAGGGTTAAGTGACTTACCCAAGGTCACACAGCTAGTAAGTATCTGAGGCCAGCTTTGAACTGATGAAGAGGAGTCTTCCTGACTCCAGCCCAGCACTTTGTCCACTGTGCCACCTAGGTACTCTCAGAAAACATCTTACAGGCCATCAAATACAACCTCTTTTTACAGATGAGGAAACTGAGGCTGAGAAAATTTAAGTGACTTGCTCAGAGCAAATTAAGTCTTGATACATTTAAGGCAAAACTAGATTAGCGTGTGTGGTAGAGATGATTTTCCTACAACAACCTCACATGAAAGGGAGTATGATAAGAGATCATAGAATCATATGTTTAAGGCTAAAAAGGACATCAGAGGTCACCTAGTCTGGCCCTCCCCGCCTTTCTACATTGAGAAAACTGATGTCCAGAGATGTAAGATGACCTGGATAAAGTACTGAATTGAGTCAAGAAAACTTGGGTTTGACTGTCATAATAGATTGTTACTATGTGACCATGAGCAATTCACTTTACTTGGAGCTTCAGTTTCCTTATCTATAAAATGGGGAGAATAATATCTATAAGTATTATATGTTATTATATATAGTATTACATATCTCAGAGGGTTGTTCAAAGTACTTTACAAATAGATCTTGTCAGTATATATATATGTGTGTGTGTATATATGTGTATATGTGTGTGTGTGTGTGTATATATATATGTATATATGTATGTATGTATGTATGTATATCAGCTTTTATTCTGTGTTTCTTCCAATGGGCTTCAAGAGGCATCATCTCATTTATTTTTATCATATTCTCTTTTTCTCCTTCAGTACCACATCAATGAAATATCATCCCCATTTTTCACGGATGACATAAACAAGGCACAGGAAAGTTAAGTGACTTGCTTGAGAATACAAACGAAGTAAGCTATAGGGCTGAAGCTAGAAGCCCAGACTCTTCAGAAAGGGAAGCCCCCACATGTGGGTTTCCAAATTTTCTACAGCCCTGAGGGATGGGATAATGAAAGCAGGATAGCATAGACTCTAAACCATCCTACAGATGATAGAT
Organism: Phascolarctos cinereus; assembly: GCF_003287225.1. NCBI lineage: Eukaryota > Metazoa > Chordata > Mammalia > Diprotodontia > Phascolarctidae > Phascolarctos > Phascolarctos cinereus. Next base: position 202,780,742 of record NW_027555847.1, on the reverse strand, counting down.
GGTCTTTCCAAGCCATATTTTTCACTAGACGCCTTCCACAGAAGGTAGGATCCACAGTGTTTTATTCAGCAGAAAGGCTAACTCTACCCCTAATTCTTGGGTTCGTGCTCTAACCTTCAGACCATGATGATTTTTGAATAAATAGGAAGGATTGCTACACTACTTCACTCATGTCATAGTATACATTAGGAAAAGAAAAGCAATGGTCATGGCAGAGCAAGGGAGCACATCTGCTTTCTTTAACTTTCAATTATATAGGCTACCTAAGATAGATTTCTAAGATAGATTTTCCTATTGATTCTACCCTCTTCTCTAGGCTTTTCCTGCTCACTTGGTTACTCTCTTGGCCATGTTTTCCTTTTTTCTTTTTTACCTTCACAACTCCCTAAAGCAACAATTTCCTGTTTTCTCTGTTTCTCCTCACTTCCTGGGGAAATGCCTCCCTCCTCCTATGTGTTTTGGTGGGAAGAGTTCAGTTGCTAAATGAGCAGAGTTGCCAGCTGGCTCACACAGCTTGGATGGTGAGAAGCAATGGGTACTGAATACTCCCCTGGGGACCACTTATGAGGGCAGATTGCCCTGAGGTTTATGCTGATTAAGTAGTTTGCTATCCATCCCCCATCCCATAGAAGCAGGCCCAGCATCACACTGCCATGAACAGGCTTTTATCATCTGCTTTGCTGCTGGCACCTGTCCGTCATACATGCAGCTGAAACCTTCCATATGGGTTATCTCCTTCATTGCAATGTGACAGCAAGGTCTGTCCTTTCTTTTTGTATCCCTAGTGTTCAGCACAGTGTATAGTCAGTGCTTTATTTATAGTAAGTCACCTTATTCTGTAAGGGGTTAAGTGTGGGTGGAGCCTACTATTTGTGTGGGATACTCACCTCTTATTTTTTTTTAAATTTTAAAATTTTATGCTGAACTGGAATTGCAAATCTGTTATGTACAACTTGCTATTCCTTTTAAATTTATAATAAAGGTTATCATGTAATTTTCTTCCCCCCCCTTTTTTTTCTTCCCTTGCACCCTACCCTAGAAATGGCCACCATTAGACACAAATATATATATATATATATATATATATATATATATATATATATATATATATGTATGTATGTATATATGTATGTATGTATGTAAAACCATTCCACAACCCTTCTATTTATCAATTCTTTCTCTGGATGCAGATAGCATCTTCCTTCATATGTCCTTTGTAGGTAATTTGTGTTTTTATAATAGTCAAACTGACAGTTATCCAAAGTTGTTCTTAAAACTATTGCTGTTACTGTGTACAACATTCTCTTGTCATCTCTTATTAAAACGGTCTTATTTATGCTCACATATGGAAAACAAACCTGAAAAAACTTAGGTTTTTTTCTCTTGCATTAGGAAAATAAAAATATACTTCTCTCCCCACCCCAATTTATTCATTCTGCTCCTAATCTACTCCCAACATCTTTATCCAAGTGAAATCAGGCAAAAACCGGTAGACGGATAAGGGGTATTCCTGTGATTTCTTTGCTATAGGGAACTCCCAAATGAGGGAACTCCCTTTACCAAAGTAGTGGTCATCTTTTCTGCAAGTTATAGTCTTGGAGATTAAGAGACTTGCCCAGGGTCATATTGCTAGTATGTGTCAGAGGTGATCCACACAAAGACTTTTAGTGTAGTTGGTGAAGTAGGAGCAGATGTTTATCTGGAACTCCCTTGATTTTGTGCAAACCACTGTGCCTCAGCTTCCTCATCTAAAAATATGAGTGTTGTACTAGATAACCTCTAAGGCACTTCTGAGCTTTACACATATAGTCCTGTGGTTCTCTTCAGCCTTTGTTTTCTTGGTAGTGTCTACCAGCAGTCATTTTGGCCCTTCCCTCCACTTCTCTGATACAGTCTGTTTCTGATGTGTTGGTAGTGCAGCTGTTGTGCCTCAAATCCTTTTTAAGCTACATGCAGTGAAAAGTCTTAAATACAAAATCTTGGGGTAGGGAAGGGGAAAAAGAACAAGGGGGAAAAATTGCAAGGTTCTGTGACATATCTCTCAGATGCACACCTAGGAAGAGAAGGGCTCAAAATGAATTATAGCTGTAGCTTTCACTGAACACAGAACTGCACTATTTAGCTCTTTCATATCTGATGTGCCTAACACCTCAGGCTGCTTACAGCACAGTCCAATGTACAAGACCATTTCCAAGAGCACATACAATAAAGGAGAACACAAATACAAACATGACGGGAAAGTCAACCAAGGAAAAAGATTCCCTAGTACAGGGCTACTATGATATCAGGTTTTGCCTGGCTCCTTTATGATTGCTCAGAGTCAATGTTCTATAGAGTGCCCTAGACTGGTCAGAGGAGACAGTGGTTCAAATCCTGCCTTTAACACTTGATAGCTGAAAAACTTCATCCCCAAATCTGTTTCTTCATCTCTACAACAGGGATAGTTGTAGTATCTAACTAATAGCATTATGAGGATGAAATATGGTAATAATGTATATAATCTATATATAAAGTCTTATATACACTACAATGTATATAAGGTTTGCAAAGTTCTATGTAAATGTAAGCTAGATTTATCTTCTTCTGTCAATGTATTTAGCTCTATATTGACGAAATAAGGACACCTTTCCAGAGGCCTGACTCGACTCTCTCTGCTTCAGAATTAGAGAAATGCTGATGCCTTCATTTGGTCTACTGGCAACAGCCTCTATCTTTCTATTCTCATAATTAAACCCTAGTGCCACTCTGATTATGGTAACAATGAGAGAGGAGACCCCATGAGCCAGCTGGCATGTCAGGAATATTGACTAAACAAAGGTGTCAGGCTCAATAGCTCAGAGTGGAGCTGTATTCCAGAAAATTCTGGGCAAAGTGATTGGTTTCAAGCTCTAAATGCCTTTAGTCTTGGGAATTGATAGGAAAGCATTCTGCCTCTTCTCCTCCCTAATTTTTGCCTTTAAATCTGATTCTCTTTTGGCCATAACCATATCGACTTATTTCTGAACTTCCCCTTCTCCTAACAAAGGGTTAGGAAAATGGAAAGGGTGGAGTTGGAGAAGGATTAGGATGGTGAAAAAGACAGTGTGAGGGCTCAATATTTAGGTGAAGTGAAACGGAATGGTAGAAGGAAGGAAAGACAGAAACAAGCATTTATGAAGCACCTATTATGTGCCAGGAACTGTACTTTATAAATATTTTCTCATTTGATCCTCACAACCCTGGAAGGTAAGGCGCTATAATTATCCCCATTTTACATATGAAGAAACTAAGTAAGACAGAGGTTAAGTGACTTGCCCAGGGTCAAACAGCTAATATGTGTATGAAGGCACATTTGGGGTCTTCCTGACCCCAGGCTCTTTCCATTGTGCCACCCCTTGGAGATGGTAAACCACCATTAAATGTGTGGTTCTTGGCTAAAACTATACATATGATTGGCAGTCAAGCTGAAAACTCCTTTGGAAAATCCCAGCCAGTGTGTAGTTGCTGCTTAAAGGACAACATCATTAGATCCCAGAATTTAAAATTGAAAAACACCTTGGAAATCATTTCATCATCAGTAAGATCCAACCATCTCATTTTGCACGAGAGGAAAATGAGGTGTAAGAGACGTGAGGTGTCTTGCTCAAACTGCCCACACAACTAGCCAGTGGAAGAGCTGGGACCAGACCAAGGTCTTCTGGCTTCCATTTTACTGTTGTTGGTTTTTTCTGCCTGCTGTGCCAGACCACCTACTAGATATATGAGTATGGAATGAATTTTAGTCAGCTACTTTTCTAGTGTAGATCACTGTGAGTTCATCTATCAATTCTGATTTTCCCCTGGCCACTTTATGTGGGTAAGTGAGGTAAACATTTAGATGCATTAACTTAACCCATTCATTCCATGTGTGCATCCTTTCTTCTCTGTATCAGATTCTGCCCAAGAATCTGATATTGTTATTCTAACTTTTAGATTCTACAAAATCAGGATAATATAAGAGTCTCTGGCCCTGACCTATATGTGAGGATTATTACTGAAAAATAGGAAGTAGAATATAAACAATAAGTACAGGGAGAGAGAGAACCTTTAGAATTTGGATAGTAAGAAGAGAACATCAGAAAGCCACAGAAGTGATTTGCCACAACATTTTCCCCTGGTTTATTCCTTTTCCCACTGCCTTCTACCCAGAAATGTCTCTTTGCCACAGGATACATTTAAGACTCTGAGGGCCAGAAGGTTCTCTGATCCAGTAAGTTATCACTGCAAGCCAATATTATACCCTGGGTACCAGCTGCTATTTTAATTGTTAATGAGACCTCTGTATCCTCCATTTTCCTAATCTGGGAACTGAAATCCACAATCGGGCTTGGATTTTAGTTGAATTTTAAGTCATTGTTAGATAAGAACCACCTTTCTAGTTCAGTAAATTCGGGTTGCAGGCTACTGATAACCGGGGCACTATGTATGTCTATCAGAGGACTACAGAAGCCCTGAAGAAAAAATACACTGAACTGGAAGATTAAGTAAAGGAATTAGAAAATGAAGAAGGTTCAGTACTTTATAATGTCTGGGACATCCTTCTGAATATGGAAACCTTTCCAAAAAAGAAAAAACCCCAAACAATTCCTTAAATGTCCAAGAAACAACTGTATGGTTGACCAGAAAAACATTAATCTAACAAAAGCCAGCTTACTAGGACACAACCATTTAAAGACATAATTTGGTTTGAGCCTTGGGAGCCTTTAAAACTTCATTTTAAATAATGTACCATGAACCCTTTCCTCCCTCATTTTCATCAAATTGTATTTCTTTTCCCCTTCAGGTTTAGGAGAGCACTCAAAATGCCCCTTTGAAAGGATGAAAGCTCAGGCCTCCAAGATTTTCAGATGCAAGGATAGGAAAAAGGCTCTTCCCATTTTGAGATGGTTTCAAAATAGCAGTCACTATTACAGCTCTGGTGTAGGCACCTGTTCCTTGTTGTCATTCAGTCCTTTCAGTCTGTCTGACTCTTCGTGACCCTATCACAAAGATACTGGAGTGGACTGCCATTTCCTTCCCATGCTCATTTTATATATGAAGAAATTGAGGCAAACAGGGTTAAGTGACTTCCCCAGGGTCATACAGCTAGTAAGTATGGGAGGCCAGATTTGAACTTGGGAAGATGAAACTTCCTGTCTTAAGGCCCAGACAAAGGACAGGAAGAAGGCTCTTCTCACCTTGAGATGAGTTCAAAATTTCACAATAGTAATCACTGCCACAATTCTAGTGTGGTTACCTGTTCCCCATATGAGTAATTTCTTTGGGGGGCAGAAAGTACCAACTATTATAAGTGCTAGGAATACAAAGAAAGGCAAAACATAGTTTGTCTTCTGCTCACAGTCTAACAGGGAGACAACATTTAGACAACCATGGACAAAGAAGCCTTATACAGGTTAAGCTGGACATAATCAGCAGAAGGAAGGCACTAGCATTAAGGGAGATCAGGAAAGGCTTCTGGTAGAAGATTAGATTTTTATCTGGGACATAAAAAAACCAGGGAAGCCAAGAGGTGTAGTGAGGAGGCAGAGCATTCCAGGCATGGGGGGCAGCCAGTGAAAATACTTGGATTTTGGAGGTGGAGTATTTTGTTCAAAGAACATCAAGAAGGCTAGTGTCACCAGATCACAGAAGGCCCAGGCAGGGTGGGGGAGGAGGGAATAAGGTGTTAAGACTAGAAAGGTAGTGGGAGCAAGGTTGTGAAGGGCTTTGAAGGCCAGACAGAGGATTTAATATTTAATCCTGGCTGAGGCTCCAAAAGCAAAACTGAAATAGGGCCTGCCACCCAGGACCTTACATTGCATAGCTATGGCCAGTAACTAGTACAGTGCTTTGTAAAGACAAGGCACTGAATGCAACAAATGTGTAGTTGAAAGTCATTTGGCCTAGAGTTTCTTGTGAATTTAGGCATAGAGACTCCAGAATTTAGCACAGTGCCTTGCACACAGTAGGTTCCTAATAAGTATTGACTGATTAATTAATTAATATGGACTAGACCTGTGATTTCATTGATGGAGGGATTGCCCAGTAAAGAACTTCCCTATCAATGCAAGTCAGCACCTTCTCTACAACTTGTCTTAGAAAACTGCCTAGAGCACTGAGAGGTTAAGACACTTGTCCAGAATCACATGGCCAGTATGTGTCAGAAGCAAGATTTGAATCCAGGTCTTTCTGGCTTTAAGGCTATCTCTCCTTCCACTATGTCATGTTTCCTTCATGTGCTTTTAGGACTTTATTTGGGAGGGGGGGTTGTACATGGAGATAGGTGGATTCAATTTATGAGTTTCCTACTTCAAAATAAGATACTGTTTTGACAAACTGTGGAAATGTGTTCATAACTTAGTATAGAGATATTTATGCTGTTTCTCTCTATCACCATCTGCAAGTTCGCCTACTCAACTATTCAGCAGACCTGAGCTTCAACAGCCTCTCCTCCTCCCAAACTAAGAATCTGAAGCAGCTTAAGGAGACAGGATGAATCCTTAATGGCAAGGTATCAGGTACCTATTATGTTTTTAAACTATTTTTAAAAAAATTTTTAGCATTTTATTTTTCCCCAGTTACATACAAAAACAATTTTTTAACATTTGTTTTTAAAACTTTGAGTTCCAAATTCTCTCTCTTTTTCCCTCTCCAACCCTCCCCCCATTGAGAAGGCAAGCAATTTGATATAGGTTATACATATGTAGCCTTGAAAAACATTTCCATAATAGTCATGTTGTGAAATAAAACAGACTCCCTCAAAAAAAAAAACCTCAAGAAAAATAAAGTACCAAAAAAGTATGCTTCAATCTATATTCAGATACCATCAATTCTTTCTTTGGGGATGGATAGCATTTTTCATCATAAGTCCTTCAGAGTTGTCTTGGATCACTGTACCGCTGAGAATAACTTAAGTCATTCACAGCTGATCATCTTACAATATTGCTGTTACTTTGTACACAGTACATTTCACTTTGCATCAGCTCGTGCAAGTCTCTCCAGGCTTTTCTGAGAGGATCTTGCTCATCATTTCCCATACCACAATAGTATTCCATCAAAATCACATACCACAACTGGTTCAGCCATTCCCCAATTGATGGGCATCCCCTCAATTTCTAATTCTTTGCCATGAGAAAAGAGCTGCTATTAATATTTTTGACCATAAAGGTCCTCTTTTTTTTTTATTTTCTTTTGGGATACAGAGCCAGTAGTGGTATTATTAGGTCAAAGATTTTATAGCATGGTTTTATAGCCCTTTGGGCATAGTTCCAAATTGCTCTACAGAATGGCTGAATCAGTTCACAACTCTACCAACAGTACATTAATGCCCCATTTTCCCCATATCCCTTCCAGTATTTTTCATTTTTCTTTTTTGTTTTATTAGCCAATCTAATAGGTATGAGGTAGTACCTCAGAATTGCTTTAATTTGCATTTCTTCAATCATTAGTGAGTTAAAGAATTTTTTTTTCATATGGCTACAGATAGCTTTGGTTACTTCTTAGGTACCTACCATAACAGGTATTCTGATAGTCTTCTTCGAAAGCAAATGAAGTTTCAAAGACTTTGTTATTGTTTTGGTAGATTTTCTGTCCTTAGACTCATGACCAAGGGATTCATTATAGATATGGAGTGGTTTGCCATTTCCTTCTCATTTCACAGTTGAGGAAACTGAGGCAAACAGGGTTAACTGACTTGCCCAGGGTCAGCACTGGCATATTCAAAGGTAGCTGGGATATACACATGCTAAATAAGGACATTTGAAAAATGCTCTCATTCCCTCTGCTCTCTATAGTATAAAAAAGTGTCAGCCTTAACTTCTCTATGGCACTCAGACCCCACTGGCAATTTTGGACAGGGCTGCTTTCTTGGAAGGACCACAAGAGTTATTTGTCTCTCAGAGACCAGAACAAGATGAGCCTTGAAAATGAGAAGCTGAATAGCACATATGTCCTTGTATCCTTCTCTGTATGCCAAAGGTGGATTGAATATTGTCAACAAACCCTATACTTATATTCAAGAAATGTGGGGTTGTGTTTCTGTTTCTCAAGATCCAGAAACTGTCTGAGAGACCCAGAATTGTTGGTAGTGTTCGGTTTTAATGTGCACTCTCCATACCAGAATACCTTGATATTTGGGTTAGCAGTGCACCAATGTAAACTGATGCTGCCTAAAAATTCCATTTGTTTCTGGTGTCACAAGCAGAGACCAGAATTCTTATTAGCTTTGATCTAATGTTCAATTTACATTGACCATAGTGAAAGCTGGAACACTGCTCCTCCTTACTTAACCTTGCCTTCCTTCATTCCTTTCTTCCTTCCTTCCCCTTAAGCAAATTCCCCTTCCTCTCTGCTCCGCAGTGTGTTCCGAGTACAAAATGAGACAGTTCAGGTAGGTGACCACTAAGGTCCCTCCCAGTTCTAAATCTACACTCCTTGTTTCTGCCAACTCCTCAAGAAAGAACACACTAAAGAAGAATGAAAGTTTGGAATTTCTTTAAGTAGATTTTGGGAAATAACAGCTTGTTTCTTTCCAAAAATGGTTAGCAACCAAAAAAAAAAAAGGCAGAAAATTATCTACAGCAGTTTTAACACAGCTTTCATAGAACAATAATTCTGATCCTCTGAGACATGGCAAGACAGCAGCACTGTTTTAAGAGTCTAAATTCTACTTACCCTGTTAAGTATGCACTAGGGGTGGCTTCTGTCTTTTACTTTTTAACATTTTAATGATTCCTGGATGTAAGGGAGAATTCAAGTCAGGTAATATAACTTAACGCTGTTCCAGTGCCATCTTCTACATGACCTCCCATCGCAACTACTTCCAAAATTACCTTCATGTGTATATAGGTATGTAAAAATATATACATATGTATGTGTATAACCCATACATGTAGATATAAAATTGATATATAGAAATAATATATGTATATGTAAATATGCATGTATATGTACATATGTGTATATCTATCTCTCTATCCATCTGTCTATCTTTATCTTTTAGGGCAGAGAGAGTTTCATTTTTATCTTTGTATTCCAAGTATCTAGCGCTGTAAGTACTTGGACATAGCAGGTACTTAATAAATTCTTGTTGACACTTAATTGCCATTAGATAACAGCTATGTTGTACTTTCTTTGCAGATCACCTATGTAATTCAAACTTCTGGACTAAGGTTAGGGTGCAGGTGGGGAGAGGAGCAGCAAATAGGAGAAAGGCATCCCAGGAATTTGCCCAAATGGCATCCTCTTAGCTTCTGATGCAAAGTGGCTTTTCAATTCAGAAGTTCCTGTGGTAGGACAGGAATGAATATCCTTAGTACTTCTTAAATGATCACCCAGACCTCTCCTTTTGTAACTTTAAAAGGCAAGTCTTTGCAATAGTGTTTGCATTGGTGTTTGATCTAAATAGTGGTCCATAGAATATCACAGCTTGAAAGGGACCTCAGACATTATTCTTTCATTTTACAGATGAGGAAACTGAGACTCAGAGACCTAAGGTAGCTTGCCCAGAGTTAAACTGCTTGTTAGTGGAATGACCAGGACTGAGACCCAATCCAATTTTTTTTTTAACTACATATTACAATTCCATATCAAAATCTATTTAAATAAAAATATTTAAAAGGGTGAATAGGGAAAGAAAATGCCTCCAATAATACTTAGTTCCCTTTAGCATTGGTTATGTGAGAGATAGCATAACATGGTGTTAGACTGTTAAAAAAAAAGTATAGGACTTGGAAGTCAGGAAACCTGGGCTTGAATACTGGGCTTACTGCTTGATCCCTCTGGACTCAGTTTCTTCACCTGTAAAATAAGGGGATAAAAGGCAGCTAGGTGGCAAAGTGGTTAGCCCTGGACTGGAATCAGGAAGACTTCGATTTAAATCTTGCCTCAGACACTTATTAGCTACGTGACCCTGAGCAAGTCACTTAACCTCTGCCTCAGTTTCCTTATCTGAGGAAAGGATATTAGCACTCATATTAGCCAATATTAGCACCCACCACATGGGGGAGTTGTGAGCATCTGGGGAGATAACATTTAAAGCGCTTTGAAAACCATAAAGTGCTACGTAAATGCTAGCTAAAATAAGGTGATAATTAGATGAGCTTTGAGATCCCATTCAACTCTTGATAATCTGTGCTTCTCTGATTCTCCATAATAGGTATAAAGTATTGCCTCCTTTTTTAATGTGGATATTTTGTTTACTGAAAGGAGGGGGGGGGCAGCTAGGTGGACACTTACTAGCTGTGTGACCCTGGGCAAGTCACTTAACCCCAACTGCCTAAAAAAAAAAATGAAAGGAGGAGGAAAAAGGACATTTGTGTGAGAAAGAGAGAAAAGCAACCTGAGAAACACTGTTCTGAAAAGAAAGCAGCCTCTCTGAGGCAGAGTTATTTACTGATGGTAAAAATGGTTGTGGTGCATTATTTTTCATCAACTGACTTACATACAGGAGTGATCTAGAGCCCAGGCCTAAATGGTGATTAGAGCAATTGCTAAATTTTCAGCATATACACTTCAGAAATTAGCAAATCCTACAAATCATTTTGTTGATTGTCTAGACATAAAAAAGCTTTATGTCTTCTATAGACATGAAGCAGATTAAATTTAAAATTGTGTGTATATATCTTAGGAGCCTGGCTGTTAAACCTTTTAGAGTCCTTTGAGACCCAACTAAAATCCCTTTTTTTACTAAAAGCCTTCCCCAACCCCTATAATTCTAATGCCTTCCCTCTGTTAATTGCTTCCTATTTACCCAGTATATAGCTTGCTTTGTATATACTGTATTTCTTTGCATGTTGCACACACAACCCCTCTTCCCTCCATTAGATTGGAAACTGCTTGACAGCAGAGACTCTCTTCCTTTTCTCTCCACAATTTTGCAACATCCTGACCTTCTAGTCTTATCTTTTATGCTCCCTTCCAGATAAAGGGAGCCAAACTGGACTCTTCTCTGTCCTTCAAAAACGCCCCCGTACTATTGCTTACACTGCCTCCAGCACCTGAATTATTGTCCTTTTCTTTGGATTCTACCTATCATTTAAAGTACAGCTCAAATATCTCCTTCATGAAGTCTCTTCTAATCTTTTTTGTAACAACCTTCACTCTTAGACTTCACTTGTATAAAATAGAGAAGTAGGGGATACTACAGCTGTGAAATGGTACATGCACTTTCAGATGAGGTCAATGTATTATTATTTTTACTTAACTTTTCCTTTGTTGTAAGAGATTGCTCAGGAAGTAAGAGTAATCTGTAAATGTAATATAAAAGCAAAACACATTAATTAAAAAAAAAAAGGAAGGGCTCTCTTAATTGCAAGTCCAGCACTCTTTCCTCATTGTGTACTACATCTTCCCAAAGCACTTATTATGCATTATTATATGTTATAGTTGTCTGAGTATTAGATTGTAAGTTTTAGAAGAAGAGGACTTACTAATATTTATGTATTCCTCAGGACTTGGGATAATGCTTTGCATACAGTAAGTGCCTAATAAATGTGTATTGAATTTAATTGAATTGCTGAATAGAAAACTGGAATATAACTTGGAAGATATTTATAAAGGTGACTTAAAACTTTTATTCCATGTCATTCTACATTAAATGTCCTAAAAAAAGTTGTGTATTTTCCATTAGTTCTCCACTAAGACTAAGCTAAAAGGAATACAACAAAATGATATTTGAAGGTCAAGAAAGAAAAGGCCAGTATGGGCCTACAACAGAACAACCTTTTGCATAAATGACAAGAAACAGGCTACTTGAAAAGTGTTGAGGTCTAGAGGTTTAGGGGTGCTGAGACCCCAAAATCATAACACACGAGTCCTGCCCAAAAGAATTTGACCCAAGCCTTCTTTCACCCAAAGACAAGGTTTATTAAAGATGAACTATATAGGTCACACTCTTAAGGAATCTGAACATTTGTGATGCTTTTAAGAATGAGTGGGCCAGCCCCTAAATGGTGGCCAGGATAGATATTACATATACAGAAAGAGTATGAGTGGGGCAGCTAGGTGGCGCAGTGGACAGAGCTCTGGCCTTGGAGTCAGGAGGACCTGAGTTCAAATCCAGCCTCAGACAGTTGACACTAGCTGTGTGACCCTGGGCAAGTCACTTAACCCCAACTGCCTCACAAAAAAAAAAAAGCAAAAAAAAAAAGACTATAAGAGGGATCTAGGAGTGGTCAAATAGTTTGGGGTAATGGGGGGTGGTGGTGCTGGGAGAAGGAGTGTCTTGATGGAAGTGGCCAGTACTGGAGGAGTTTAGGGAGGATCTTGAAGCTGGGGTGAGTCCTGGGAGAATCCAGTAGGGAGAGGCTGGGAGGTTGAATGGGGTCATCCAGGAATAGACAATGGAGAGCTAAGCTTAATTAAGATAACAAAGAATTGGGAGCTGGGGCCTAGTAGATAAGGAAAGGCCTGCTGAGTGGATAATAGCCTCAAGCAAACTCTTGAGACTTCTTTGACCAAGTAAATGAGTTCAAGCTAAAGTTTAAGGGTTTTCTGGGCTACAGACAAATGGGACTCAAATTCTTTTTAGGGTGAGGGGCAAAGGTCTCGATTGGGGCCATACCCAATCAAGCATTAGAAACTTCTCCCTTATCCCCTTCCTTTCCCACAAATAATTGTTTTGTATTGGAGTTTTGGCCTGTTGGCATCTTGAATTCAATAAGTCCAAAACAAAACTCAGGATCTTTCTCTCTCAACCCATTTTTCTTCCAAATTTTCCTATTATCATTAAGCAAAGCACCATTCATTCTCCTTTTTATTCAGGTTTCAATCTATCAACATTTATTAAGCTCCTGTTATTCACCTGGCACAAGTTGGAACCTTGTTGTCACATCTCCGTTCTTCACTCTCATGCATGTCACATACCCAATCAGTTGCCAATCTTGTTTCTCTCTCCACAACATCTGTTGAATATGTTCCCTTCTCTCCTCACCCCCAAGTTCAGGCCCCAGACACCTCTCACCTAAACTACTGTAACTGTCTCCTTTTCAGCCTCCCTCCCTCAAGTCTCTCCCTATTGCAATACATTTTCTGTGCAGCCACCCAAGTGATTTTCCTAAATTGCAGGTCTGATCATGTTACCCTACTACTCAGTAAACTATAGTGGCTGCCTATTACCTGTAGGATCAAATGTATACTCCTCTGGTTGGAATTTAAAGTTACCTTTCCAGTCAACTTATGCATCACTTTCCCACATTCACTAGAGTCCAGACATACGGTTCTACTTACTGTTCCTCACACACAATGCTCTATCTCCCACCTCGGTGTCTTTGCACTCACTCTTCCCCTTCCCCCCCACCCTATGCTTGGACAACTCTTCCTCTTCACTTTTGACTCCTGGTATATTTGGTTTCCTTTAAGACTCAGCTTAAGACACTCCAATATCTTTGCCAAGAAAACCTCCAAATGGCGTCACAGAGTTGGACACGACTGAAACAACTCAACAATGACAAGTATTATCTCCTGAAGGAGGCCATTCCTGGTCCTCCCAGTTATGGCTTTCCCCTCCCAGGTTGCCTAGCATTTTGATTTGCCTATGTCTGATATACACCTACATGGGAACATGTTCCTCCCCCACCACCCTCATTAGAATTTCAGTTTCTTGAGGATGGGAATGGTTTTGCTTTTGTCTTTGTATTCCCAGCATTTAACACAGTCCCTTGTACCTCATCTGTGCTTAATAAATGTTTGTTGATTGGGTTTTTTTTGGTCCTCTTTTATATGATATAATTAATAAGTGGTCTTGACACCTCAAATTTCAAGCACAGAATAACGTCAAAAAACAGAAAAGCTAGAATTACAAGGGACTGAGAAAAGAAAACTGTGAATTTGTGACAAGGAAAAAAACAATGTATGAAAGTATGACCGTTTCTTACACAATCAGTTTGTAAAATGTGTCCCTAAGTCTAAGGTTTGCATTAATTAACTAGCAAAAATGTGAATGAGAAAAGACAGTATTGTTATTGAGCAGAATATCTATCTGTTTGAATGTCTGGAAGACATAGGGAGAAAAAAGGAATTTAAATGAAAGAAGACTTATCAGATAGACTTTGGGTTAAAATACTGATGTGAAAGATCCTAAGGGATCCTAGCTCTCCCATAAACTTGCCAACAATGTTCTAAAAGTACACCAGAAAGAAAATCAAAGAGAAAAACGAGTAAGCTCCACCACCCATTATAGCAGCATACAAGAAGACTCACAGAAGCCTGCCAGGATGTGGAGTTGGAGGCAAAGGATGGTAGGGGTGGTGGAGGAAGATGGAACCCTGATCTGGGTATGAAAGCCAGTGAGATTTTGGCTCTTGCATATTAGAGCAGAAGGGGGAAGGATGAGTTACCACAGATCAGTGCACAGGGAGGCAGGACCTGGCAGTGTGTGTACATCTGGGGCTTTCCAGAAGGCTGGAAGCCAGCACTCAGGAGGCTCCCACTGGAGCCACAGCAAGCAATGGAGCCAGCGCATTTCTTCATCATACATATTTATGTATTATAAGTGTCTTGGTACATGTCTTAACTCAACTATAGGCTCTATGAGGAGTGAGACTTTTAACCTTTTTCTACTCCTTAGGACCTAAACAATAAACATTAATTAATTTAATTTATTACAATTGAAATTGTAATTGAAAACCAGGATAAAACTTGGAAGATTCTTCTATAGATAATTTAGTGCATTTATCTCAGGACATTCCAGTATAAAAGCCCTCTAAAAATGGATTTTCCATTAGGTGTCCCATCTCCAACAAGCCCCAGCACCCATGGACCCTCTAAGAGATCAGAAATCTGTGCTTCTGTGGCATCTGATACAAGAGATAGGGCCAGAAGAGCAACCACCCCCAACCCCACCCCCACCTCCAGGCAATCTCAGGATAGGGGGAACTGTACGGGTAAGGGTGTGCTGGGGCTAGCTCAAACCAAGACAGATTGTTAAATTTTCAGGGTGAGCATAAAGCTCAGAAATTGGCAAACACTGCAAATCAGGGCTCGATTTATTGTTCTGTTGATTGTCTAGACTTAAAAAAGCGATGGACAAAAAATTAAACTTAAAAGTGTGTTGAATGTTTCTCTTTCTCCTTCCTCCTTTTTTTTCTTTGTCTTCCTTCCTTCCTTCCTTCCTTCCTTCCTTCCTTCCTTCCTTCCTTCCTTCCTTCCTTCCTTCCTTCCTTCCTTCCTTCCTTCCTCTTTCTTTCTTTCTCTTTCTTCTTTCTTTCTTTCTTTCTTTCTTTCTTTCTTTCTTTCTTTCTTTCTTTCTTTCTTTCTTTCTTTCTTTCTTTCTTTCTTTCTTTCTTTCTTTCTTTCTTTCTTTCCTTCCTTCTTTCCCTCCTTTCTGAAAAGCAGTTTTTAAAGTTATCACTATACCACTACTTACAGGGTTGTTACGGGAGACTTGTAACCAGCATATGATTCTTATAGGAGACTTGTAATGTCAATGACATCTTGTTGGAATCTATTAGGGACATAGCAAGCGATGAAACCAGTGCCAAGTTGTGCAGTGAGAAAGGGACTACAAAAGACAGATGCCCAAAAGACTGTAAATCCACCAGGAGATGGAACAGAATCCAGGGATTCTGACACAGGGTCAGGCCTAGTCTTTAATAGCTTAAAAATGCACTCAGAGTTTTGGGATACCCTGTAAAGAGAAAAACAGGCCATACATGGTGAACACCATATATGGTATGGAGTGCAGTCCTCATTTAAAATTCTTTTTGGTGGGGAAAATGTTCATATTTGTTGATGTTTATCAAGTTCATAATGATAAAAAAAGAAAGTAAACATCTAGTCCATATTAAATAAAAATGCTCTCTGCTTTTTAAGGGGAAAATGGTATTTCAAAGTTGCAAAATGGATAAACTGATTGCATTATAAAAGAATTCTTTGATCAAAAAAAAGATTCAGATTTCCTTTAAAAATCAGTTCCTCAGTGAATTTAAATTTACTCGATTTGCAATAACTAGATTTATACAGAAGTGTTCAGGAAGACATCTATTCCTTAAAGAGTATTAAGTGTATAGTGTAAAGTATAAAGGGAACCAAGTCTACAGTCTTATAAATTTTATCATACCAGGTTTGGCTTTAGAAATTCCGATAAACAAATTCTATATATGGAATGGATGACCTGGAAATGAAAACATTTTCTCAGAAATAAAAAACTCTTTCAAAAATGAGGTGGGGCAGCTAGGTGGCTCAGGGATAGAACACCTGCCCTGAAGTCAGGAGGACCTGAGTTCAAATGTGACCTCAGACCAAACACTTGACACCTACTAGCTGTGTGACCCTGGGCAAGTCACTTAACCCCAATTGCCTTAAAAAAAAAGTGTATGAATCTAAAAAAAGGGACAAGAGCATGTCCAGGGAGACAGATATTGGCAATCTTGCCACAACTGTTTGCTCTCAAGGGGTCCTTCTCCTCCATATGCTAAAGGAGATATGAAGGAGATAATTAAAGAGTTTGACATCCTTAATACTCTGGCCTGGTGGTCATAGCTACTGTTGTCAATCTGTTAATATGGTTAATATGCTTTACGGGTGAGCCATGTCAGATCCTGAATCAGAAGGAAGGCTAAACAATCTACTGAGTTAATATGTTTAGCTCAGAATTTGCTATTTTATAAAAAGCCTATCCTATGAAAACACAGAGAACAGCCAAATACTAAAATTTGCAGGCACTTTAAAGACCAGAGGGTCTTAACCTTTTGTGTGTCATGGAACCCTTTGGCAGTATGGTGAAGCCTATGGACCCCTTCTTAGAAAAATATTTTTAAATGTATAAAATAAAACACATAGTATTACAAATGGCAGCTAGGTGGAGCAGAGAATAGAGCACTGGGCTTGAAATCAGGAAGACTCATCTGCCTGAGTTCAAATCTGGCCTCAAACACTTACAAGCTGGGTGATCCTGGACAAGTCACTTTATCCTGTTTGCCTTGGTTTCCTCATCTGTAAAATGAGCTAGGGAAGGAAATGGCAAATCACTCTAGTATTGCCAAGAATGGGGTCATGAAGAGTCAGACATGGCTGAAAAGACACAGCAGCAATTACAAAGGAAACCAAATATATTGAAATAAAATTATCAAAATATATTAAAAAAAAATTCACAGAGTTCCAGGTTAAGAACCCCGATCTAGTACACCCTCCTTGTTTTACAGATGAGAAGACTATGGCCCAAGGGATTTCGTCAAGGTCACTCGGCTGGTGTGAGCTACAGCCAGAATCAGAAACAGAACCTAGACCTGCCAACCCCCGGGGCCAGTGCACCTTCCTCGACTGCTCATTGGTTTGATAAATATTTCTTAGGGGACACTTGGCTCCCTCACGCAGAAACTTACATCTGTTGTGCCCCTAAAGTTAGCAAATACCAATTTGCTATTTTGTATATAAGCCTGGTAGAACAACAAAAACAGGAGCTTATGTTTATTTATTTGTTTGTTTGTTTTGCCAGGCAATGGGGTTAAGTGACTCACCCAGGGTCACACAGCTAGTGTCAAATTTCTAAGGACACATTTGAACTCAGGTCCTCCTGACTCCAAGGCCAGTGCTCTATCTACTGTGCCACCTAGCTGCTGCTGTAGCTTATGTCTATATACTGTTAATTCAGTCATTTTCCAGTTGTGTCTGACTCTTCATGATCCCATTTTGGGTTTTCTTGGCAAAGATCCTGGAGTGGTTTGCCATTTCCTTCTCTAGATCATTTGGGGAAACTGAGACAATCAGGTTAAGTGACTTGCCCAGGGTCACACAGCTAGTAAAGTATCTGAGGCCAGATTTGAACTCAGGAAGAAGAGTCTTTCCTGACTCCAGGCCTGGCTTTCTATCCAATAACCCACCTATGCGCCTTCTTTAAAGACACTAAGATACTATCAACACACACTGGAGCCCAGGAGTTAACATAAAACTCTTACTGTTTTTTTTAATCATGTAGTAATGTTAAATACTCCAAATCTTATGAGCTTATGACCATATTTCTGGTTCATTTCCTGAAAATAATAATGATGATGATGATGATGATAACCATAATAAGTGACATTTATATAACAATTTGAGTTTTGCAAAGTGCTCTACATAGATTCCTTCATTTGACCTTCACACAACAACCCTATGGAGTAGGTAATATAGTTATTAGAAAGAGGGAAGGGATCTGTAATTTCATCATACATGGAACTCCCCTGAGAGGAAACACCTTTTACTGATGCAGGCTGTGGCAACTTGTCTGCAACTTATATAGTCTTAGAAAGATGCCTAGAGCCTTGAGAGTTAAAGGACTTGTCTGGGGTCACCCATACAAGTAGATGTCAGATGAAGAACTTGAACCCAGGTCTTCCTGGACTTAAGGCCAGCTGTCTATTTGCCAACCATGCTGCCTCCCAATATAGTTATATTATCCTAATTTTACTGATAAGAAAACTGATATTAATATTATATACTCACGTATGTGTGTGTGTGTGTACCCCTAAGTGTAGTAATGGATAGAGCGCTGGGCCTGGAGTCAAGAAGACTCTTTTTCCTCATTTCAAATCTGGCCTCAGACACTTAATAGCTGTGTGACCCTGAGCAAAGTCACTTAACCCTGGTTGCCTCAATTTCCTCCTTTTACTGATGAGGAAACTGATATTAATACCACATATATGTATATGCATGTATATATATGGATATGTATGCATATATCCTTATAAATGTATATGTACATAGATACATATATAGTGGTACATAGACATGTATATCCATATACCTACATTCATATCCACACATACATATACATACATTCCAGTGGCCCCCTATCACCTCCAGCATTAAATATAAAATCCTGTGTTTGGAGTTCAAGGCTTTTCAAAACCCAGAGCCACTCCTACCTCTCACCTTTCTGGTCTTACACCTTATACTCCCCCACATACTCTTCAAAATTGGCCTCATGGCTGTTCCAAGAACAAGATATTCTCTCTTTCGGCTCCTGGCATTTTTTCTGGCTTTTTCCCATCTCGGGAAAGCTTCCTTCTTCATTTCTGCTTTCAGGATCCCCTGTTCAAGTCCCAGCTAAAATCTTACCTTCTAGAAGAAGTCTTTCCCAATTCATCTTAATTCTAGAGCCTTTCCCTCTGTTAATTATTCACTATTTATCCTATATAGCTTGGTTCTTTTACACATGTGTTTACTTGTTATCTCCCTCATTGTTTTTCTTTGTATCCTCAATGCTTAGCATAAAGCCTGACATATAGTAAGAATTCAATAAATGCTTATTGATTGACTCACACACATACACATTTATATATATATTTACAGGTTGCATATACAAGAAATTTGACTTCCTTAAAATAAGAATCAGGTTCAGGGTCACTACAACTGGCTTTAGCATACTGATTGGTCTGATAACCAGTTATTTGACAAAAGTCATTAATAAGCAATTAGTAGCTATCCAAATCAGGTAAAATGTTAAAGTGTTCTTGTAGATAGCCTTAGAGGCTATCATGATGCTAAGTATATACTTGGGTATTAGCAATCCTTAGATTTATGAACAGGTGAAAAGGTTTTAGTAAGTCAATTATTTGGAACTGAAGAATTTCTTTTCCTAAAGAAACATTAATGACTGATTTTTTTACACTATTTACATAGTGCTCTGCCTATAGCATTTCATTTGAGCCTTATAACAACCCTGTGAGGCTAGTACTACATGAATTATCCCCACTGTGTGCTTAGAATAGCACCTGGCACACAGTAGGTGCTTAATAAATGTTTATTGATTGATTCAATTTACAGATGAGGAAACAGGCTCAGATGGATTAAATGAATGAATGAATGAATGAATGAATGAATGAAAAGTATTTATTAAGCATTTACTATGTGCCAGACAAGAACTATACTAAGCTCTGAGGAAAAAAAATAGAAAAGATGAAACTACGTATTCTAAAGGAGCTCACATTCTAATTGGGGATAAAGAATTTAGTTACAAGATGGATGGAATGGCCCAGAAGTCCCAGGTACAGTGGTTGACAAGGACCAAGAATTCTTAGGGTACATCAGCAGGTCATGTGGCAGTGCCTTTGGGTCTAGAGGGCAAAGTGATAGGGAAGATAGTAAGATTTAGAGGTTTTTCATATCACTAGAATTATTGAATTGTAGGTGGTGACTCCCAGGTCATCCAAGTCATGTGAGCAGGAGTATTGCTCTTTCCCACCAGCTGCCCTGATAAGATCTAGGAAGACCAGGGCTAGTTGAAAGAAAGGATGAAATGACTTGCTCATGGCTACAAAGTTATTAAGTGTCAGAAGCAGGGCTTGAACCCCTGTTTTCCTGACTCTGAGGTCAGCAATCAATCTGGTATTCTATGCTTCCCATACTGTTCTTAAAATGGAGCTTAATGGTGAGCCATTAAGATGAGGAAAGGCATGAACTGGTTTTTAACAGGAGGTGCAAAAGATGGCTTATTGAATGAATGACCCTTATCAGCCAGTAAAGTTAATTATAGTAGTGTTGAAAGGAGGAAAAAAAGAAACAAGTTTATCCATGGTGGCTATGTTCCAAGGCCAGTCTTCAAAGGATTATTTGATTCATATTGTAGCTAAGTTATCATATTAGCCTAAGTTCTGTGCCTTGGATGCATAGGGCCATGCTGCCTGGGAGGAAGAAGAAAGAAACAAGGAGGGAAGAGAAAGGAAAAGTAAGAAGGAAATAAAGTTAGGAAGGATCAAAAAGGGGGGTAGAAAGGAGAAGGGGGAGGAAGATGATTAATAAGAGCTGACAGAAAGAAAAGAATTTATTCCTTCCTCGAAACAGGGTTAATTCTATCTAAAATTTTAAATTGTAGGCTGGATTAAATGACTCCTAATAAATATGTTCTGTGAATGATGTCACATCTGATAGTGACGGTTGTTGTTACATTTTTATGGAGAAGATTCAGACAGTGGGGTGGGGAGGATACACATGGGGGGTGGGTCAGCTCTCAAAAATCTCCACTTAAAGCTTCTTTCCTTTACTTTTAAACTCATGTGTTCTCTAAGCATCCCAATTTTTTTTTACAATGGTTCCTATAGTGAGATCAGGGTATCAGAGGTTAAACCTAGAAGGAACCTGAAAGGACATCTGGTTCAACCTCTTCATTTTGAAGAGGACGAATTTGGGGTCCAGGGGTTAAGTGACTTGCACAAATCCACACAGGCAGTAAGTGGCAGAGCCAGGATTCTAACTTAGATCCTCTGAGTCCAAATTCAGCACCACATTGATTGGTGAATTTTCTAAGAATGGGGATTATGGTAGACTTTTGTAAGTTGGAAATAATTATAAGTACCACACCTGAGTATAAGGCTACTAGTGTAGCAAACTCTTTTGGCCATTTTTGCAACTTTCTCTCGCGCTATAGGGCTCTGATTACAGAGGACATCTGTTAATGGAGGTTCTAGGGTTACCTTATGGATCTATACACGTAACACTATAGCTCATGAGCCCCCACTGGTATGCTTTCCATTAATAATCAGCCAGTAGACAAAATGAGAATAGCTCTTAGAAAAGTTATTTACTAAGACGGCACAGAAAACCGAGTACCTATAAAACATTCCTCCCATAAATGTGCAGTACAATTTCCCACTAAAACATATATTGTTTGTGGAAATAGGCACAAATTTGGATCATGATGGTAGTGAGACATACATGTAGAGAAGATGTGGCCAAGGCTACTCATTACTATGGTATTGTAGGTCCAGGAAGTTTTTTCTCTCCCTGGTGGAGTCCTCACAAACCCTTTCTGAATGCAGTGTTTCTGCATGTCAGGTTGCTCAGCTGGGCACCAAAAGTCTATTTCTTCACCTATGACTTGATTATTCTTGCCCTGATTCTTTCTAGCTGCTGGATGGCAGCATCTCACCTTCTGGAAGAGGAGCTCTGCTACTAGATGCAATGGTCACTAGGGAAAGAAGGAAGGAGAAATCCCCATCCTAACTTATAAGTCATTATCTATGATTCCCTTCCACATACTCTCTGCTCTACTTGATATACACTATTCTCTGCATTCAGAGTGTGTGCTCTTCATTCTTTCATTTCATTTCCTTTGTTTGTGTTTTTACAAATGCCCAGTATTCCCTCCATCCTCACCTCTGCCTATTGAATTCTTATTCATCCTTTAAAGCCTAACTCAAATGCCTCCTCGTCCAAAAAGCTTGTTCTGATCTACTGGTTGGTAGTAACACTCCTCCATGGACCTCACTCAGTCAACTGGCATTTATTAAGGGCCCACTGAGTGCCATGTACTGTGGTAAGTGCTGGATACATATATCAATTATAGTTATTTGTGTTTGGGTCTGATCCCCCTAAGGGGAACTTTAAAACTGCAAGAGAATAGGAAAGATGTCTGATTTACACTTTGTATCCCCCTCAGTGCCTAGGACAGCATACCACACACAGGCGAGCCCTTAATAAATGTCTGTTGAATGCATATTGTTGACTGAAGCATTTTTATTCATGTAATTTTTTTTTCTTGCCTTGAAGATGAATAACTCCAAATTTCAATTACATCTTAATTGAGTCTTTCACTCAAGGATTTCTACAAGCTGTCAAGCAATTCTACATTTTACTTTTAAAATGAGAGGTTTTTCTTTTCTTTTCAGAACACCCCATTAAGAAACCTATAAAACTGGGGTAAGAAGAAGCCCATTTGCAGCTTCTCCAATCCCCTGGGTGCATCATATCAAACATTCTCAAACAAATCATTTGCATGAGGTTTATTGAAAGTAGGATGCAAATTCTTTGAGGGTAAATACTTTTGTCTCTGCCAATGTAATTATCCCTTGTCTATAACAGCCTCTTTTTCAGTCATGCCGAACTCTTTGTGACCTCATTTGGGGTTTTCTTGGTAGACATGCTAGAGCGGTTTGCTACTTCCTTCTCATTTTACAGATGAGGAAACTGAGGCAAACAGGGTTAAGCGACTTGCCTAGGGTCACATAGCTAGTAAGTATCTGAGGTTGGATTTGAACTCATACAGAGGAGTCTTCCTGACTCCAGACCTGGCACTCTATTTATTCACTGAGCCACCTATGCTTGGTGAATTGATTTGAGAGGTGTCAAGTTACAATTTTATCCCAATTTTCTTTCTTCCCATTCTTTGTCTATGCATATCAAATATATCACCATATAGATGTGTGCATGTATACGTATATATCTGTCTGTCTGTCTACCTGCCTCTCTATCACCCTTCGAGACTCAATTCAAATTCTTTTTTTCATGAAACCTCCCTGATAACTCTGGCAAACAAGACACTCAAATGTGAAATCCCCACATTTCCTGCAAAGCACTCATTTGAAGGTTACTCATGTATTGCCTATCTGTACTACACATTTATTATATTGTTTTCTTATATTGTTATTTAGAGTGACAGGGGTATTGTAGTCACCTGAGGATCACCCAATCTATTTTAAGTCAAGTCAAGAAGCATTGGCTAAGCATTTATTAGTTGATTCTTCATTCTTGAAGAGAATGACACCACTATGTTAGAGTCAAGTTACAGTGTGTCCTACTATGGCTGATCAGATCAATATGAGCTCAGAAAGCTCTACACAGGTAGAGCAGAGATAATCCATGTGAACGTTTGGGGTAGATTCTCTAAATTTGTGCATCTTGAGTTTTTTTTGAGCACAGCACCATCTTTGATGAGTGCTGGCCATGCCAGGCAGTTTATTATTAAGCATTTACTATACACCAGCACCATCCTAAGCACTGGAAATGCAAATATAAGCAGAAAGAAAGACAGTTCTAGTCACCAAGGAACTTATTTCCTAACAGGGAAAGTAACACATGAGAGGATGCTGAAAAGTTGTGGGGGTGGGGAGGGAGATAAAGGTGAGCTTGGTAAAGAAATTCCACAGTCTGGGGAGAAATTAAGTCTTGGCTGTCATGGGTCTCCCCCTTAAAATGGATATTCTGGGAGGAATCATCTAATCAGAGGGAGAGGCCGTGGGGGAGGGAGGAAGGTTGGAGGTACTTCCAATATGTGAATTCTAAGGGGCGGTACAGTGGATAGAGCCCAGGCCTGTAGTCAGGAGGACCTGAGTTCAAACGCAGCCTCAGACACTAACTGTGTGACCCTGAGCAAGTCACTTAATCCTGTGTGTCTCAGTTTCCTCATCTATAAAATGAGCTGGAGAAGGAAATGGCAAACCACTCCAGGATCTTTGCCAAGAAAACCCCAAATGGGGTCACAGAGATTTGGACTTGACTAAAACAACCCGACTACAACAACAACAAACTTAGGATAAATGGATTTCTGGGGCATGGTAGGGAAAGTAGGGGAGAGTCAGGAGTGCAGCTGAGACAGGAATGAAGTAAGTCTGGGTAGACCCAATATCCCAGCTTTAGCTACTAGTCATCCCAACATTTGGCCTTAGGACTTAGTGAAGGTCATTCACTAAAGTATACCCTAGTTAGAGTTTGTATCAGTGGAAGGAGTAGTCTCATTGGCGAATTTAGCAACTTTGAATTTGAAGAAGTCACAGGATTAAAAATTCTAAAAGGGGAAGGCCCCTAGCACATGGAGAGTATGTTTTCTACCGATGATTTATTGGAAATGTTGATCAATAATCACACAGGATGAAAAATTGTGGAGGCCTCGCAACCTGTTTAGGTTGATGGAATGCTCTGAAGGAACTTTAGAGAGACTTTTGTCCAACCACTTCATTTTACAGATGAGGAAGACTTCTGTACCCTATAACTTTAAGTGTCTTGGTTTTACTCCCTAGTAAGTTGGTAAATTCCTTGAGGGCAGGAATTATGTCACATAATTATATTATGGGGTAGTTCAGCGGTGCAGTGGAAAGAGTGCCTGGCCTGGAGTCAGGAAGACCTTTTTTTAATTTGTTTTTTTAGAATCTTTAGAATCTATTTTACCTAGGCTAGAAATTCAGAGACAATTTACAGGCCTAATCACAATAATGATTAGTACAGAAGCCTACTTCATTTTCTTGACCTGAGTTGATCTGCTCCTCCTTAGGTAGCCTTGTGGTCCTCCACTTCCTGCACATCACCATATTGTTGCCAGACTTAGAGTGGACATCAGAATAGCTTTAGCTCTACTGAAGCTCAGAAATTCTGCCAAGCCTAAACCTCTTTCAGTAACAGGGATTGGGCTAGCTAGGTTGTGCAGTGAATGGAACACTAGGCCTGGAATCAGGATCATTCTGAGTTCAAATTTAGTCTCATGCACTTACTAGTTGTGACTCTGGCCAAATCACATAACCACTGTTTGCCTAGGTTTCCTCATCTGTAAAATGGGGCACACAGCTATGTCTTTAACCCAGTCTAAGAATATGCTAGAATCCTAGCTATGGGAGCTAGATATTTTGTTTTTGTTTCCCACTCTAGGTACAGGAGACTGTACCTGTTGTGCTGTCTTTTTGCTCTACTCAGCTGGGTAAGGGGCCTTAAACAGAAAACATCTGATGGTTTGCAGAGGGTTTGGTTATTTTTTTTTCCCTCCCCAACAGAACTAAGGCAAAGACAGTTATTGGACAGCTATTGTTTGAATATTCTGTTAAGGCCAATTTTACAGCATCGTTTTGGAATGTGCAGGGGAAGAGAACTGATCCAGGTGATGAAATGGAGCAGTCTCCTGACACTAATCAATTTCTGATGTCATGTAACTAAATAAAGATTCTAAATTTTTTTTTAAATGGGGATAATAGCACCCACCTACCAGGGTTGTGAGGATCAAATGAGTTAATAATTGTAAAGCACTTAACAGAGTGCTTGGCATATATAAACACGAGGAGGTAGCTAGGTGGCTCCGGGGATAGAGTGTTGGCCTGGAGTCAGGAAAACCCAAGTTCAAATCCAGTCTCAGGCACTGGCTATGTGACCCTGGGTAAATGCTTAACCTCTGTTTGCCTTAATCCACTAGAGATGGAAATGGCAAACCACTCCCGTATCTTTGCCAAGGAAATCCCATGGATGTTATGCTCCATGGGGTCACAAAGAATCAGACATGACTAAAAATAATATATAAATGTTAGCTAATATTGTTATTATTTAGGCATACTACCATATCTGTGAACTCATTTAAAAATAATTTGATAACTGTACTTCAAAATAACTGGTTTTCTCTGTAGTCTCATCTTATTTCATGCATTTAAAAACATAATTCTGAGAAGAGGTCCATAGAATTCACCAAACTGCCAAAGGGATCCATGACACAAAAACAATTGAAGAATTCCTGCTATAGAACTGAACAGAAAAATCTCTTTATGGAGGAAATTATTTTAAAAGGAAAGTATTAAGTATTTTAAAAAAAGGCAATAAAGTATTATTGCTAAAGGCTGAAGCACCTGAAGGACAATGGAACATGAAAACAAAATGATTACACTGCATTCACATTTCTGAAGGAAATCAAATGTAAGTTATCAGAGTTACCACAACTACCTGATTTCCCTCATGGGTTTTAGCCTCCATGATGATTTCAGAAATTCTCTGATATGGAGGTGAGTCCAAACCACAAATCATTCTTTCTAATTCACAGTGCTGTCTGTCCTCCTTGGACCAAATGCCACAGTCATAGGAGAAATGGAACCAGTCTTCTTATTAAGTGGTAGCATATTAAATGAGAGAAGCCCAGCCTCAGAACAAATATCCCTGGGGAATTCATAAACAGAGCCCAAAATACAGTACAGAAAAATGGCAAAGGTGTCTGTTCTCATCTCTCAGGAGGCATTTCTATTTCCAAATGCATCTTATGCGCTGCATGCTTTTTGCCATATCACTGCCTCATTAAAAATCAGTCTACTTTGCAGCTTATTCACCATTTTCATTTGATGAGTGACTGCTTACTTCTTAACTGACTGTGCTTGCAGGGGGGAGGTAGCACAGTGTGTGTGGGGGCATCCGGAATGATAAATATATTCACTTAAAAAAAATCCCATGCTTTCATACTGAGATAGATGGTACCGTTTTGAATGTTGCAGAAAGAAGAAGAATCATTTTCCCCCTCAATACTTTAAAATCTGAAGCCAGTAACATCGAAGGGAAGTGAAAATGACCTGTTTTGGCAAGCCAACATGTACTCTGTCACAGATGACTGAAATCCATTTCAAATCTTTTTTCTCTTTCCTCTTTTCAGGCTGAATCTGAAGTCTCTTTCTCTTTTTTTTTTTCAGGGTGCTCAGTGGTATACAAATCTAAGATAAAGTCTTAGCAAGGGGTTTGATTAAGCATTGGATAAAATTCTCAAAGCATCTGACAAAGTCCTTCACACTAGTCTTGTGGACAAGATGGAGAGATGAGGGCTAGATATAGCAGTCTATACCTATTCAATGGTCAAACCCCAAAGAACAGTCATTGATGGACTGATGTCAACCTGGAGAAAGGCCTCTCGAGAAGTGCCCCAAGATCTGTCCTTACATTTTTAATTGTGATTCAGAAGGAGAAAGCATAGAAGGCACACTTATCAAATCTGCAGCTGATATGAAACTGAGAGGGGGCAGCTAATATGCTGGATAACAGGAATAAAACAGAACCCCACAGGTTAGATCACCGGGCCAAATCAAATGAGGTCAGTTTTAGGATCACTGCATTTAGGACTTGAAGGTGACTTATAACATGTTACTCCCCTCCATGCACTCTATGGTCAGGTTAACTTGGCCCTCCTACTGCTTCTCACCTAAAATACTGCATCTCCGATCTCCCTGACTTTGTATTGGCTGACCTCAAGGTTGTTTTGTATCTAAGTCTATGATCTTTTGATTCTAGAACGCTATATGGGAGGGGATTCCTCTTCAGGTATGGATTGGATTAGATGTCCTCTTTTCCAACTCTTGAGATTTTGTGATTCTGCGCTAACAGAAGACCCTACAAACTGGAATGTGTACTTGATAAATTTTTGTTAATTATAGCAAATGTAAGATCCCATCTGAGTTGCATGAAGGTCAACAAGCTAAGTTCCATTTCCTATCTCCATGACTTTGCACTGGCCATCCTCCATGCCTGGAGCACACTCCCTCCTCAACTCCATCTCAGAGAGTCCTTTGTGTCCTTCAGTACTCAGTTCAAGCATCGCTTGCTACTTGAGGTCTTTTCTGACCTCTATCCCTAAACTACCTTGTATTTATTATGAATATACTTCATGTGTGCATGTCATAGAAAGCTGGGCCTGGAGTCAGGAAGACCTGAATTCAAATCTTTTCCCAGATGCTAGCTGTGTGACCCTGGACAAGTCAGGGTCCATCTGCCTCAGTTTCCTCAAATGTAAAATGAGGACAATAATAGCACTTACCTCCCAGGGTTGCTGGGAGGTGCTTAGCACAAATGTCTGGCATATAGGAGGTACTTAATAAATACTCTCTTCCTTTTCCTTCCCAAAAGAAAGTCAAATCCTGAGAGCAGGATACTCCTATTACCTAGTGTGGTTGTCTAGTATGAGGGGGTACTTAATAAATGCTATTGATTAACTGAATACCTCAAACTGGCTTTAAGCCAAATTGATACTGAGAGTAGGCAATCATCTACCTAACATGAATTATGCAAGTGGACAAAAAAGACCTATTTTTATATAATTAAAATAAAATATTTTTGAATGTCAGAAAATTGGTTTGTAGGTATTCTGTAATAAGCTGAAATGCACACGTTTCAATAAAGGTTAAAAGCTCTGCAGGTTGTTATTGTTGTCCAATCATTTCAGTCATGTCTGACTCTTCGTGACCCCTATTTGGGGTTTTCCTGGCCAAGGTACTGCAGTGGTTTGCCATTTTCTTCTCCAGCTTATTTTACAGATGAAGAAACTGAGGCAAACAAGGTCAAGTGACTTGTTCAGGGTCACATAGCTAGTAAGTGTCTGAGGCTAGATTTGAACTCAGGTAGAGGAGTCATCCTGACTCTAAGCACTCTATCCACTGTGCCACCTATCTATCCCTGGAAGGGAAAACCCACAACAGGGTAGAAACAGTGTAAGGAAAGTAACACCTGACTTGGAGACAGAAAATATGGATCAGAAGTCAGCTCTTCTACAACTGTCTGACATTGAACATGTTACTTTCACCTCTCTGGGTACCTCAGTTTCTTCATCTGTAAAATGAGATTTTTAGACTATAAGATCTTTAAGGTTCTTTACAGATCTAATAGTTTATGGTTTAGGGAACTCAACCACAACCAGCAAAACTGATTACAATCCTTCAGGGGAAAAAATAGAAGACAGACATGTGATTCAAGGACTTACCATTGCACATACATAATTCATCTGTAACTTACAGTCTTAGAGAGCTGTCCACAGCTAATATATGTCATAGCCAGAATTTGAAACCAGGTCTTCCTAACTCTAAGGCCAGCCCTCTATTTACCACCTGATTTTGCCTCTCTACATTTCCATCGTATCATTGTTGTTCAGTTGTTTCAGTCATGCCTGACTCTTAATGACCCCATTTGGAGTTTTCTTGGTAATGATACTAGAGTGTTTTGTAATCTCCTTCTCTAGCCCATTTTACAGATGAGGAAATGGAGGCAAATAGAGGTAAATGCCTTGCCCAGGGTCATACAGCTAGGAAGTATCTGAGGCTGAATTTGAACTTGGGTCTTCCTGACTCCAGGCCAAGCACTCTATCCACTGTACCACCTAAATAAATATATATCCTACATCATATAGACACATACATATATACATATAGGGTATATAAATACTCATTATGCTTACATATATAAACACACAATGTATATGTGTGTGTATGTGTGTGTGTATACATATATATGTATATATATGTATATATATATGTATATATATGTGTGTATATATATATATATGGATGTATACATCTCTCTTGAGCTTCAAGTTTCATACAAGCAGAAAGTAGTGGAGCTGAGAGTCTGATCCTGGTCTAGTTTTCTTTTCATGATGCCATGCAACATACTTTGATTCTCCTCTGCTCCCTTGTGAATGCTTCAGCCTTCAGCTCCATTTCTTATACCAGCTCTTTATGCCATCCTGATTTCCTCACTTACACAGTTATATTGCCTTGAAGCTATTGTGTAATCTCTTGTGATTAGAGAAACTGAAGTCATACTCTGATGTTTCAAACACTGTGTAGAGGTACCACTTGGGTTTATTAAAGGCTATATTAGTTAAGTGTGAATTCTGGTAGGTCCTACTAGGATTATACGTTACTTTTGTCCAAGGACCAGGCTACCTTTTGGAAAAGCTCATTATCATCAAGGTGGCTACTAGTACCTGTTATTTTGGAGGAGAAGGGTGGGCATAGCAAGTCAAGCTACAGTTTACTAAGACATGGAATGTCTGGGATTTGAGTTAGTGGCAAGAATACTTATAACAATGAAATCAGTCTATCAACAAGCACCAACATCAATATCAACAAAAACAATGTGTCAGGTACCATGCCAAGAACTGGGGAGCAAAGGTTAAAGTGAGATAGTCCTTGCCCTCAAGGAGCTTACACTAGGGGGAGACAACATGTTAGCAGATAAGAAAGCTGGATATGTACTTCAAAAATGTACAGTGATGGGTGGGAGGAAGAGTAACAACTACGGGAATGAAGAATGGTTTCCCGAAGGAGGTGACATTAGAGCTGAGCCTTGATGGAAGCTAAAGGTTTCAAAAGGCAGAGGCGAGGAGAGAATTCCTGGCATGGGAACAGCCAGCCCGCAAAGGCATGGAGCTGGAAGATGGAATGCAGTGTATGGGGAACACCAAACAGTCCTTCTTTGGCAATATTAAAGTATACTTTTATTTCATCTGCTACACTGTAGATGCCTGAGGACTGACTAAATTTATCTTTCTTTTTCTACGTATCATTGTATCTTGCTCAATAATAGTTTGTTAAATGAATGAATGAATGTATGAATACATGAAGATGTCTTTTGTTGCAATAGGCATTATACAATTCATATTATTGACCAGAACCTTTAGGTTGTCAAAATACCCTCCAGATCTTTATGTTGGATGGGAAGGGGCTCTTTCTGATTAATTATGAATGAAAGAAGTGAATCATTACTAGGAATTTCTGGAATATTAAATCAGATATGACATTGTATTTTGGTTCATAATTTGAATTTCAGCATCGGAGTATACAACTAGTGTAGTTCTTAGTAATTCTGGTTTTTCGTCTAAGAGTAGTATTTCTAGGAAAGGAAGAAATTACATAAGTGAAAAATGGAGACCTCTCAACATTTATCTCTTGATAGCCTCAATTTATAAAGGATTTCTTCTGTTTTATTTAAAGTATAAGTTTTGATTTAGATACAAGGAGATCTTTGGGATTTATTAGCTGATAACAAGGGGAAGTATAAGGGGAAATGGTTTTAGGAACAGAGTACCTGGGTTCAAATCTATGCTGTATTACTACTTGTATGATCTTGGCAAAATCACACATCCCTTCTAGGTTCCAATTTCCTCATCTGTAAAACTCAATTATTGTTGAATTCAATTATTACCAATTTTCCTTCCAGTTCTAAATGCTATTAATTATATATAGAATGTGGCTCTAGGAAGAAAGTTATAGGAGAAAGTTGATAACTGCCTTTCCATGATTGTTCTGTTTGTTGGAAATGCTATTCTTTGCAGTTGCTATGTTATTTTTCTCAAGTGCTCCAAAGCACTTTATCAATGTGATTTGGTGGTATTTTGATTCATAGAAAACTTCTTTGTGTTGCAAACTGTTATAACAATTCCACCATGTATTTGAATAGTTTTAAAGAACTTTCATGTACATCTGCAATCTGTGGCCCATGGCCTCCCAAAGACTCTGGGCTCACATTGACTGAGTTCCATACTCGGGGTTTGAACCCAAATGGTCAATTTCTCTTTCTTTGGTTCATTGACCCCTACTATGATTAATTTGGAAAAGTCTAAAAAATAAAACTGAGGCATAGCTTGTATCTACAGTGTTCCAAATGTGGGTCTCAGGATCCCTAATCCTGCACATACAAATAACATGAAATGCAGTTGCTGAGTAGGGAGGAAAAAAAAATAAATTTGTGAAGAACATAAGGTAATCCTTTTATAAGTGAATAGGTTGATAGCTAAAAGTGGCAAAAAAAGAAATTTTGTTTAATAAAAATTACTAAAATCCATGTGTAATGAAACATAATTTTTTAGATGGAATGTGAACCATTTGGTTACTTTAATGGGTCAGAAAGTGAACTTCTGCATAAATAAAAAGGATTACATCACCTTGTAGAGAACATAAGGCGATGCTCCTTTTGAATGTGAAACTTTGGTCACTGAAAGGGGCAAAAAAACCTTTTGTCTGCTAAAGAAATCTTTTAAAATGCAACTGTGAAGAAACAGTTTTTTGAGACAGAGAGTGTTAAGAGGACCAGTTTGAGGACTAAGAATGGGCCGAGGCTGAAGAGTATCTGATCCATTAGTTCATTTGCACATAACAGTTTTTTAAGGCCTAAGAGGCTAAAAGTTACAAAATGATAAACACAAAATGATCTGAAAATTATGGGATGGTTACATAAGGACTATTGGTTTCAGTCCTTACAAAAAGAGGAGTTTAAGTGGAGTTAGTGCATTTTTACCTCGAAAAGGAAAGGTGAGACACTGATTCAAACTGTGGGAAGGGTGAAGAACTTGGCTGGATTGGTCAAGAAGAGGCAAGAGAGAAAAATCGAGTAACAGAATGGAGACTCAGCAGGGAAGTAGAAAAACCAGTTCTGACAGATCAGGGTGAAGAAGAAACTTGTTGAAAACTTCAGTTGCTATTGGCTCAATAAACACTGAATGCTAAGTAGAAGATAGTTATTATCTTTTACCATCATCTCCAGTGTGAGAGAGGTGAAGCTTATGAGAAGTACTGCTGTTCTCTGCTACTCTCTTTGGTGTGAGCAGGAAATGGAGAAAGGAGAAAAACAGGCCTTGTGGCTAGCTGATTCACTGTTGGATTGCAGAATTCTTGCAAGTGAAGGGGCTTGTCTACAATGTCCAGAGAGGGCCACCCTAATGAACTCTGCAGCTCTCTGGCTGAAATGGACTACTAGACAATACAATAGTATGACACTTTTTTCATTGCTCTCTTAAGGGTTAGTTAAAAGAATTTATCAATGCTTTATTAGTTCAAGAGTAGCAGAGAAGAACAGTTAGAAGAAAAGCAGCTTTATATGGTACCAGTATTCCTGAACAAATTGATGTTATCAAGGCCTAGACTCCAGAATTGCGAGTTATCACAAGCATACTGGTTTTCCTCACTCTTATGTCCCTATGTCAGGTTTATGTAAGTATGTATCCAGGTTTATGTGTGGAATGTGATGTAGAGATGATTTTTGCATCTGTTTTATATTGAGCACCTACAATATGTTGTTGTTGTCGTTCAGTCATTTCAGTCATGTCGGACTCATATCTAATGGTGTCATATTTGTAAGTAGCTGATTTTGTATAAATGGAAGCACACTAGTGGAGACTTGAGAACAACAGTGGTGAACAGGAGAAGTTATTACCTCTCAACAGAATCACTTGTAGGCTCCTGAAGAAGTCTGAGTGTAATAACAGTAGACTTTCTATGGGAACCCAGACCTGACAGTGTGACGGCAGGTTGGGGTGAGTGAATCCATGACTGAGTGGATGGCCCATACCCTGTATGAGGGGTTTATAGTGTGGGAGTCCATACTGAGCATGACACGTACCCATTACACATATATTCATTCTGTACATATTCTGTATATACTTCTATATGTTCATATTGTCTCTCCTATTAGAATGCAAGCTCCTTGAGGGCAAGGTTAGCCTGTTTTTGTCTAACTTATCCCAGTGACTGGAACATAAATAGTAAATATGTATTGATTATTTGATTGTAGCTGTGTGCTTCTGCCATAAGTTGCCAGTGCTTCTCATGGTGGTGGAAGAAGGATAGTCCCTCCCTCCCTTCACTCCCTACCACGTGGCTGTACTTTGGCAGAAAGCACAAGGGAAAAAAGTGAAGAGCGAATACTCAAGAGGTGAGTACCTCCAAGAGTGATACAGGGTTGCATGCTTTGACAGGCTATGAATAGCGGTAACCAATCTTCAGTCAGCCAATCACTGTGTCCCATCAGTTGCTTTTAAACTACTGCCCCAGGACCTATAATTTCATCATTTTGATTAGGGAACTTCTTTTATTTGGGAAAGGATTAACAGGGGAATATAGTCTATAATCTTATCAGGTTAATTAAGGAACTTCCTACACCTCTCCCCCCACCCCATATCATTTCATCAGAACCTTATAACAGCCCCATTAGACAGGACTTCACTTATAGAAGGGGAAATTGAGGTTCAACGAGTACACAGCTAGTTAGGCACAGATAAAAATTCGTGCCTTTTTTTCTCTTTGCCCAGCACTCCATTGTACTGACCTGGAGTATCTTGATTCTTGTCGTATCTAAGTTTTCTTAATTTCTAGTCTATCGCCTTATTACTTGAGCCAGGCAGGCCCAATTCTAATTGCCCACTGTTGTTGGGTATACATGCAATTTTTTCTTTTCTCCTCATCCTCTCATTTTTCAGAATGCTGTTTTTATTTTCTCCTTCTCTGGCCATCAAGAAAAGTACATTTTTCTCAGCTCCTCTCATATTCATAGGATTTCTCACATAATCTTAGGATTTAAGGCTAGAAGATACCTTAGAGTTCATTTAGTCCAGTCTCCTCATTTCACAGATGAAGGAACTGAGGCCCAGAAAAGTTAAGGAATTTACTTAAGGTCATACAGGTAGTAAATGGCAGAGCCATCATTTATATCCTGATCTCCCAATTCCAAATCAAGGCTATTTCCACTGTACTACACTTGCCTTCTTCTTACTGCCTCATACAGGGAGCCAAGCTGTGCATGCATGGGGATGGGGGGGAGGAGGGAATGCACAGTGTTATATTGTATTGGTGTTCATATAAAAAATGGGGTACTGTAATTCTAAAAAGGTAGGGCATCATTGCTCTGAAGGTATGCACAGCATTGCTCTTTTTGAATGAAAATGATGCAGTTACCATCATGCTTCTGCAGTTCTTGCAGGCATAATTTGGTGTCCCCCACTCACCCCTTGCCACTCTGTCTTTGCTTGCATTAAGTTACATAGTCTTGTCTTGAGGGCAGAAATTATGTCTTTTCTTAGGCTTTGCCAATCTTAGGATCATCGAACAATACTTTCTCAGATATGTTACTGGTGTTATCATAAATTTTAAAAAAACAAGTTAGTTCTTCAAATGATTAAAGCATACGTTGTAAACAGCAACAGCCATTAGCCACTGTGCTAAAAGCGAAATACAGATGCCCAGATAGTAACTGAGTCCAGCTCTTGATAATCACCAAGGGCCAGATCTCAATTCTTGTGTGTGTCTCATGACTTCTTTCCATTGCTTTCACAGGAAGGAAATGGGGCTACAAGTATTGCAGTAGGGAATGAGAGCCTCCCTTTAGAAACCCACATTTTCTCCCCAGATATGCCAAACCGCATCGATCTCCCAAAATTGGACAGAAGACGCATGTCCTTGGGAGAGTCCTTTGAACCATTTCCTGTTTCTGATCTCCCTAAAATTCCCCAGCAAAAAACTCCCTTATGAGCAATCTTGTCAGTTCTGCCTCTCAATTCTATCTGTAAACAGGAAGTGGAGAGAGCCAGGCAGAAATGTAAAATAATAATCAAAATAGCTGCTAGTAAATTATCTGTTTTTCCTTCTAAAACTCAAATTTCAATTAGAATATGGCTAAGAGCTATAAGCAGAGGTAGCTAGGTGGCTCAGTGCATAAAGTACTGGGTCTGAAGTCAGGGAAGACCTGAGTTCAAACATGGTCTCACACTTATTAGCTGCATGACCCTGGGCAAATCACTTAAGGTTTATTTGCCTTAATACACTGGAACAGGAAATGGCAAACCATTCCAGGATCTGCAAAGAAAACCCCACAGACAGCATTGGTGTGATATGGTCCATGGGATCACAAAGAGTTGGACACCACTGAACAATAATGACAGAGCTATAAGGGAAGGTTTCCTTTGAAATAACCCTCTCAAAGCCTTAATAATAAGCAAAGTGAAAAAGTATACTTATTAAGTTACCACTAGGCACTATGTAAAGTGCTGAGGAACCAAAGACCAAATGAAACAGGCCCCTCCTTTCAAGGAGCTCATATTTTACTGGAGGAGGATATATAAATAAATACAAGACATACGCAAAATAACTGTAAGGTAATGGGGGACACTAACATCTGGGGAAATCAGGAATGGTCTCTTGGAGGTGGGTCCTTGAAGGGATTTAGAACTTCCAACAGGAGATGAGGAAGAAGAGCATTCTAGGCATGGACATGGAGGTGGGCGATAGGCTGTTTAGTAAGGAGAGCAGCAAGAAGGACAATCTGCCTGACATGGGAACTGTGTGGGGATGTATAATCAGTCTGAAAAGGTCGACTGGAGCCAAACTGAGAACCTTCAGGAGGTTCTCTGTGGACAAAAGGTATTAGCAACAGGAATGCACAGAATATACTTTTTGATACACTAATTCAATTGTATTAAGTTCAATTCAATTAAATTCAATCAAACACCAAATGGTACCCACAGCTATGAAGCAATAAATGCGTCTTCCTTCAGCTTCTGAGATCATCGAACCCTTTGGGTCTGACTTTTTTTTTAAATTAGTTTGATCCATAGTTCTATTACACCAACTCCTAAAGATGGGCAGCTAGGTAGCACAGTGGATAGAGCACCAGGCCTGGAGTCTAGGAGACTCATCTTCCTGAATTCAAATCTGGCCTCAGGCACTTGATCCTGGGCAAGTCACTTAACTCTGTTTGCCTCAGTTTCTTCATCTATAAAATGAACTGGAGAAGGAAATGACAAAACACTCCAGTATTTTTGCCAAGAAAACCTCAAATGGGGTCACAAAGAGTCAGATACAACTGAAATTACTAAACAACAAAGACCACTCCCCCTCTCTCCTGAGATTTACTATCATGTGTACAACTCCCTGATGGGTATTTATATTTGCTTTCACCTTATACTCATCATGTCCCAAACCAAGCTCATCATTCAAGTTGATATAATAAAAATTTCTAGAACCTACTATGTGCAGGATTAGATACAAATATAGATAATTATGGAAAGATAACACATGACAATCATGGAAACCTACACGGAGAAGATACAAAACCATTCTAAAAATATTTGAAGAATTGTCCTGTAGAAGAGAGGTTCACCTGGTTTTGTTTGCTCATAAAGGGCAGAACTAGGATCAATGTGCAGAAGTTATAGAGACAGTTTTCTGCTAACATATGTATAAAAAAAAACTTTTGAAAAGTTGACAGTGTCCCAGAATAGAATGGACCTCCACATTTTTGGAAGTAATAAAAAAGGCTGGATGTCCTCTTTTCAGGAATACAGTCAGTGGTGTCAAACATGTATCCCAGAGCCACATACAGCCCACCAAACTCCTGAGTGAGGCTCGAACCAGAATAAAATGGAATTGGGAAATATTTAACAAAATAAACCAAAGTACAACAAAACACAGCTACATTTTAAAACTAAGTCAATACATGTGGTCTGTAGGGATCCTCATGTACAGTTTAGTGGCCCCCATATGAGTTTGACACTACTGTTGTAGATGAGATTCATCATTTTAGATGGGGTTTGGACAAGATAACCCTCTGGAGTCCTTTCCAACCCTGTTCTGATTCTATGTTCATCTTAGGGATATACAGTAAGCAGGTAATACAGTTCAGCTGAACTTCTGCTGCTTTTGGTCATGATTATTCTTTACTTATCTCACATTTTTAAGTGATTTCTGACCGGACTGGTTCAATGTGGTCATCACCATTACTATAGTTGGGGAAAATATTTTGTATAATTACCACTAGGGAATTTTGCTTGGTCTATCCTTTTGATAGCATCCTTAATCTATTCAATAAAGATGAACAGATTTACTGATTTCAAGGATTTTCCTTTAAGGAAATCGTGGTCTCAAAGCTCATTTAAGCATTGACTGTCAAACTGGTCTTCCACTGATGTACTTGGCCAAGGATCTGAGTATCACTGGCATTCCATCTAAGACAGTATATGTATATCATCTAAACAATGAAAATTTTAATCTTTTTCATAAAATATGGGTATGCTCTGGGAATTAAGCCTATCATATACAATGGTGTCAACACCACCACCATATACAAAAGCCAATGTGATCTTAATCATTTTCCATCATCTATTCCTATAAAGATGTATCTCAAGCACCAAAATTGTGGCAAATATACAGACCTGCTACTGTTTAGTAGAAATCTAAGTCTCTCCCCAGTAAATCTGTAACTGGGGAATGAGTTTTGTCCCTTCTAGCAAGAGTGAAACCAGAGAAGGAATTTTTGGTAAACAAGACCGGGATTGAAATTAATATTCATGCAACAGTGTACTTCAAGAATCTATGAAGATAATAGTGCAAGTAAAACATCTAATCGTGTATATTACAGTAACACTATACCTTAATGGTCTGTCTTCATGAGTTGTCATGACTAAAAAAAAAATCCACTAATAAGTGGCCAGCCTCCAGGTGATAAACCTCTCTTAATATAGCTAGGCTGGTCTTTAGATGACAAACATACATATTGACAGTTCTGTATGAGAAATTCTCATGTTAGCAAAAAAGTTGTTATTGTTCAGTCATGTCCAACTTTTTGTGACCCCATTTGGGGTTTTCTTGTCAAAGATACTGGAGTGGTTTGTTATTTTCTTTTCTAGCTCATTTTACAGAAGAGAAACTGAGGCAAACAGGGTGAAGTGACTTGCCCAAAGTCACACAGCTAATTAGTGGCTGAGGCTGCATTTAATTCAAGTCTTCCTGACTCCAGCCCTAGCACTCTATCCACAGTGCCACCTACCTGCCCTAGAAAAAAGTACAGGGGCCCAAATTACAGAGACACAAGAAAATAGAGATACATTCTGGCCACCAGTAATCAGAGTTGCCTTTATTTTGGCCACAAGTGGATATGCTAGAAGTTACCACTTCTAACATTTTTCTGATAAAGCTCCAACTTCAAATACAGAAAGGGAATTGTTAAAGTCTTCAAGAGGATTTTCAGCACAGGAACATCTAAGTCCTCTTTTTCCTGGGTGAAGCACAGAAACAAAAACCAACCATCAATGATGGGGATACACTTCTTCACAGACAACCATCCTTGAAACTAACACATCTTTATTCTGAAAGATTGAAGAGTTTATAGAAGAAGAGACTTAAGGCAAAGACTATTATCTTTCTTTTATATTTTGTATTGGTCAAGTTACTCAAGAGCTTCAGATGGCAAAATGGGATAAAAATTTGGACACCGTTTCAAAGATAATGAAAGGCTTGCCAAACAGGGAAACTATAAACAGTCATATTGGTCAAACATCTGTTGTTGAAGTGAACATCTGTCTTAAGTTTGTTGCTTTGGAGGTCATCTAATCCAATGTCCTCATTTAATAAATGAGGAAACAGAGGCCCAGACAGCTCAAGTGACTTGCCAAAAGTTATTTTAGTATTTAAAGGCGAGGGGGATTTCAACCAACTCCTCTCACCCCAAATCTGGTAACCTTTCCACCACACTGTAGCACTACAAAATGTACTTCTATGGGGGTCATGGAGTCTTCTTCCTTGAAAGTTTTTAAAAATAAGACTGTTCCAATTGGCCTAGAACATTTCAAGTAAAGTCATATATAGAATTGGATTTGGAGTCAGAGTGGATTAAAGTCCAGCCTCTGGTGACCAGAAGCAAGTCATTTAATCTCTGGAGACCTAGCTGTATAATGGAGATCAGCACACCTTAGTATGGTTTTGGAGAAGATTTAAAGAGATAACGCAGGTAAATCACTTTGCTGAAGAAACTATATAAATATTCAGTTTTAATTATTGTGCTTGAAAGAGGTGATAGACTGGGTTATTCCTTCCAACCCTCTGAGTCTCAGGCTTTTACCATACTGAGAATGCCATGAATGTAAAGGGAAAATGATATACTGTAAACCTTCAAGTGAAGTAACTGCCTAACCAGTATCTCATTGCTCTACCCTATTCCCAATTCCTCTTCCCTCACTCTGCCTAACTTTTGGACTTGACCTAGCTTTTCTGAAAACCTTTTTCTCAGTTCATCCTCTAGCATTCCCCGTTGGCCCCCAATGGGCTTTCCTGGCTCCCTGGCATTTCAGAACTTGGGATTCCTTCTTCTGATATATCTTCTTGGTTCTTTCTCAGGCACCATCAACAGGTTCCTTCTCAGGATTTTCATCTCCTAGAATCCAAGCCCCGCTATCCCTTATCTACCCAATTCTGACAATGAGTATAGACTATATAACACAGATTCTATATTATAAAAGCCTATAAAGTTCTGAAGTGTTTGTGTTGTCAAACGATCAATTTCATGGCCATCACAGGGTTCTGCACATGCTAAGAGTTTAATAAATGTTTTTCATTCATTCATCCTCTTAGACTAGGCAGAGAGCTGAGGCAATCATTTTTATCTTTTTTGGAAGGAAGATGCAATTCCCAAGGGAATTCTAAGGGATTTTCACATGAAACTTGCTCTCCTAATTGAATCATTACATCCAGGCCAAATTCATGTAGTGGTATAGCTATGAAGGGCTTTTTTCCTTAGGATCTGTGTTTGAGTGATTAGGGAATATAACTATAACTGGAGCCTATCAAAAGAAAAAAGCTTTTCTCCCTATTATTAACTTAGAGACAATGTATTTCAGGTCATATTGATTTCTGTCCTAGAGAAACTTGTTTCTCACTATGCACCATATAATCCTTTTTTAAGATTACTACTACTCTGCACAGTTTTAGCTATTCTAGAGAAACATCATTTAGTGTAATTGATTTTGTAGCTGGCACATGGTGAGGTCTGTTCTACCACAAGTGATTAAATGAGCAGGAACTAATGGTGAACAAAGAAACATGTGAATTTTGCCAAGCATGGCAACAGTGGGAAGATGTCTGGGTATGCACTCAGAGGACCCTAGGTGCTGGCTTTGCCCTTTACTATTTGTGTGAAGCAAATTACCTCACCTCTTTCACCTTAAATTCAGAGATGGTTAGTGCTAGAAGGAAATCAGCACTTGGTCATTTAAACCTTTTTTGGATAGTCTCTAAAATGAGGCTAACAATACTTGTGTTATTTAGTGCAGGAAGTTTTTATAAGGATCAATTGTGCTAATGGTTTTTTCCCAACCCTCATCGTCTTTGAGCTCTCTCCTGATTTTGACATTGTTAATCACCCATTCCTGCTGGATGTGCTCCTCTCTCTTGGTTTTCATGACCAGATTCTCTCCTCTTATCAATTTGCCCCTTCTTAGTCTCCTTTGCTGCTTCTTCATCCATCCCTACTAACAGGACTCTGTCCTGGGGCCTCTCCTTTTTTCAATCTATACTATCTTACAAGGTGATCTAATTAGCTATTGGGAATTCAATTACCATCCCTATGCAGATGGCTCTTAGATCTATACACCCATCCACAGTCTTTCTCCTGAGTTATAGTATCCTAATGTCAACTGCCTTTTGGACATCTCAAACTAGATATTCCACAAGCATCTCAAACTCAATTCAACAATTTGGCTTGGACTCAAAACAGAACTCATTATCTTTCCACCTAAACCCTCCCTTCTTCTCAACTTTTTTTTTTTTATTGCTACTGAAAACACTACAATCCTTTCAGTCACCCAATACCACAACCTGGCCCAATGCCTACCACAAAGTACTTAATAAATGCTTACTGACCCTGAAATTATCCTTGACACTTCACTCTCAACTCACCCCATATATCCAACCTATTGCCAAATCTTGTTCCAACCTTCATAATATTTTTCATTTAGGTCTCTTTCTCTCCATTCACATAGCAGCCACTCTAATTCAGGTCCTCCTCATCACCTTTTACCTGGGCTAATACAATGGCCATCTAATTGGTCTCTCTCCATCCACTACTCAGTAGCCAAAGTAATTTTTCGAAAGTGTAGGTACCGCTTCTTTTCTCCCCACCACTTGCTGCCCCTAGCTACTCCATAAACTTCAGTGGCTCCCTGTTACTTCGGAATCAAACCCTCTGTTAGTCATTAAAGCTCTTTATAACCTAGTTCCTTTCTACCTTTCTAGTCTTCTTACACTTTATCTCCCTGCACGAACTCTACCATCCAGTGTAAATGTCAATCTGGAATGTGTTCTCTCCTCACTGCCACCTCCAAGTTTCCTAGCTCCCTTTAAGACTTGGCTTATATCCCACATTCTGCTGGAGGACTTTTCTGGTCCTTTCACAGCAAACATCTTTCCTTCTCGGATTACCTTTCATAGACTTTGTATGTACCTTGCTATTTACATGTAGTCTTCTCCATTAGAATGTAAGGTCTTTGAGGACAGGAACCATTTTTTGTGTTTTGTTTTGCATCCACAGCATTTAGCATAGTGCCTGGCCCAAAGTGAGCACTTAACAAATGTTTGTTAACTGATTAATGTATGGAAAGTGCTTTATGTAGCACTTAATAGTTTATAAGGCACTTTCATTTTTGGGTGTTATCAATATTATTTATTATTATTAATACTAATATTATTATTGATGTTATTAGTATCCACAAGCATTTAAGATGTTTTGCTGTGGGTGGGTTTAAAATCAAGAGGACTTCGGAATGCAAAAAACAACATAGGCTAATGAGATCTAGGACAATGAATGACTTATTATTATTCTTTTTAATGGGCAGCTAGGTGGTATAGTGGATAGTACTGGGCCTGGAATGAGGAAAACCAGAGTTCAAATTTGGCCTCAGATACTTACTAGCTCTGTGACTCTGGGCAAGTCACTTAACATCTGTCTGCTTCAGTTTTCTCAACTGTAAAATAGAGATAATAATAGCAACTGCCTCACAGGGCTATTGTGAGGATTAAATTAGATAATAATTGTAAGGTACTTACTTAACACAGTGCCCAGCATATAACAGGCACTTAATGATACTTATTCCCTTCCCTCTAGCTGTCAGGGATCACATTTCTATCCCTGAACTTTTTACTGTGCTTGACTCTCTCTGTCTCTGTCTCCGTCTAGATTTTTCTCCAAAACATGAACTCTCTATTTACTCTCTGATGCATTATGTGCAAATATTTATTCAATCACATATGTGGTAACTTGTCTGCTGGGATGCTCTTTGTATGGTGGTCACTCTTAGATGGTGATTTTTAGAAGGCAGGCTCTGAATCTATCTTTAAACAGCATATCACAGGATTCAGACAGGTACTTAATGGAGAATTGTTTTATTAAGTAGGAAGACCACTAGCTTTGTAATTATAAGACCTAAAGTAGAGATTGGGCTCCACCACTTACTAGCTGAATGACCCTGAGAGAAGTCACTTAGAATGGATATTCCCTTATTTATAAAATGGGGATGAATTCTGAATTCTGTAGAGGCAGCATGGCCTAGTGGATAGAAAGTTGGCTTCAAATTCAGGAAGATCTAGGTCTA
This sequence comes from Phascolarctos cinereus, assembly GCF_003287225.1. Taxonomy (NCBI): domain Eukaryota; kingdom Metazoa; phylum Chordata; class Mammalia; order Diprotodontia; family Phascolarctidae; genus Phascolarctos; species Phascolarctos cinereus. The sequence continues at coordinate 202,737,370 of NW_027555847.1, read as the reverse complement.
AGTAGACATGTGCTGACTGTGTGACCTTGGGAAAGTCAATTAACATCTCAGTGCTTCAGGCAACTCTAAGACTTGAATTTTCAGAGCAGATAACATCTGCTTTGGGAGAGGCAGTTTTCTCACTAGGAATTCCCTCTACCAATGAAATCACAAGTCTGATCCTTCCCTGCCTTTCCCTCTCCTTCCCCCTAGAGAGGGATGGGAGTAATTCAGGAAAAAATAGTTTCTCCACTTCTCTATCAGATTATAGTGACTTGTCCAGGCCTGCCCTAAACCAAGATGCCTTCTACCAGCATCATTCATGGGATCTTAGAGGCATAATAATGCCTTATCTCTCTATGAAAGCTCTTCTTGTCTCCCACTGAATTTTAGATAGGAGGCAACAAAACTAACATTCTCATTAAGCAAACCTTAGTGTGATAACCCTCCTAATTATATAAATGTAGCTCTCTGAAGGGTGAGCCCCTGCTGCTGATATGATTGTGTATGTACATGCATGGACTTGCATCCTCTCTCATCCCCTGATATGCTGACATAAGCTAGCCTGCTCTTTATGGGTGGGAAGGGGAACAGGTGGGGAGGCTCATCATTTATACGGGCATCACACTTCACAATGGTTTTTATTGGATATTCTTAAATTAATTCAGCTAAAGCTTTCCAAGAAGCAGAGATAGAATCTAGTAGAAGGCCAGGATTGGTATGAAGAGTTAGTTGCAGGTTTTGGTCAGGTACAGGGAAACCAGGGCCTAGCTCAATGAACAAGCATGGTCTTAGTTTTTCATGTTTTACTGAAAGTTGATGCTCACCTAGAGTCAGGAAGCCTCATCTTCCAAAGTTCAAATCTGGCCTCAGATATTAACTAGCTGTGTGACCCTGGGCAAGTCAGTTCACCCTGTTTGCCTTAGTTTCCTCATCTGTAAAACGAACTGGAGGAGGAAATAACAAACTACTCTAGTGTCTTTGCCAAAAAAACCCCAAATGGGGTCACTAAGCATCAGACATGACTGAAATGACTGAACAACAAAAAAAGGTAGTCAAGAGTATTAAATTCTTGTCAGGGGATGTTCTTTTTTGTTTCTTCTAATTGCTTTTACTTCATTTAAAATGACTTCCTGTAAGGGAGTTTTTCCAGTCTCCCAGGGGAGGGCAGTCATATTTAAATACAATGAACATTTATTAAGGACCTAGTATCATGAGGCACATAACAAACTCCTCCCTCCCCATAAATAAACAAAAACAGTGCCTAGCCCACAAGAAATTGATATTCTTCACATCCTGCTAAGAAAATTTCTTAAGCAGCTTAAACTTCTGCATCTTGTATTCTTAATTCTTCCCACCTCCCATGACCTCTCCATGGTTCTCAACACAGGAGTATGAGCCATCCAATCCAAACCCCTCATTTTACAAATGAGGAAAAATGAGGCCCAGAGAGGTTGTGATTTGCCAAGAGTGAAACAGTAGTAAGTGCCTAAGGCAGGATTTATTGACTCTAAATCTAGCACTCATGACAAGGCTGTAGAGTCACTATCACTTTCCTTGGTGGTCCAATATGCTAACTGATGGTTTGTTTGTCACACATACCTGATCCACTGTTTAACATAATTACATAGGTTCATATATTAACTAACTCTGTGGATGATTTGCCTTCTCAGAACTTGATCCTGTCCCAGGACATTTTGGTATCTACACTACACAAACATGACAATATGAAGGCTAGCCTTAGACCATGTCAAAATTCCATGTGAAAGGAAAGACTGTCCAGATTAATCATTTTGTACTAGGACAATTATCAAGAGTTCCAACAGGGTTCTAGGTCCATGGGCCTTCCTGTTCTCCTTCCTCCAGAAGAGCTATGGGAAATGGAGCATCCAGAAAATTTAATACTGGCTCTTGAACTTTTAGGTTACATTAGGGATGTTAGGAAAGTTAAAGAATAAAGAGAGCATATAATTTAAGAAATTCACGGATGGGTTTCCCCAGTAATGTCTTTTTTTTTTTTTAAAGTGAGGCAATTGGGGTTAAATGACTTGCCCAGAGTCACACAGCTAGGAAGTATTATGTGTCTAAGATCAGATTTGAACTCAGGTCCTCCTGACTCCAGGGCCGGTGCTCTATCCACTGTGCCACCTAGCTGCCCCCCCCCCCCAGTAAAGTCTTTAATAATACTTCTGAATTATTCTGGGAGGGTTTTATCTTCATGGATGCATTGTTCTGGGTCTACTCTATATGTAGACATAGAGAGTGTTCCTTTTGTAGGGTTGTCTGGAACAGAGAGTCAGTGATCAGTAGCCTCCCCTCCTCTATATTCTGTTCTCCTTTGAAAGTGATAACCATACCACCTCCACACATCACATGGGTAGACTTTTTGTCAGTTTCCAGTTTCTCTATTATCTTATATAGCTTTTTCATACATGCCTGATTTATTTGCGTATACTAACAGGAAATAGGGGTAGGGATTGTACCTGTGATGTTCCTAGTGATGAACTCAATCTACCAATACAGGCCGGCACTCAGAGTCTTAGAGAATGACCAAGAGCACTGAGATATTAAATGCTTAAACCATGGTCACAGAGCTAGTATGCGTTGGAGGCAGAACTTGAACCCAGGTCTTCCTGGCCTCAAGGGCAGCCCTTCATTCACTATGCCACACTGCCTCTATTTCCCTAGGGTCCCGGGCCTCTGAGAAATATTAATTCTTTTAGGTTATAAGCAAGGATCACTTAATTTCCGGAATCAGTGATGCATAATCCTATTATAATAATAGTTTACATTGCTTTAATCTTTTGAAGCTTTCAAAGCACTTTTTCTCAAACTAGATCATTAGATCTTCACAGCTACAGCGTAAGGTAATAGTCTTCCCATTTTGCAGATGAAGAAACTTGAGTCCCTAAGTCTGTTGATTCAGGTCAGTGCTTATTCTAATACACCACGCTGCTCCTTGAAAGAGTATATTGCTTACCTAAATGCCTACCCAGGAACGACTTGGTCTTTGGGGTGTCTAAAGCTCATTAAATAGAAAAGAAAATAGAAGTAGATGGAAAGTTAACACTAATGTCACATTTGTGAGGTCTTGTGAGCAATGTCCCTCCTCCACTATTCCCACCCCTATGGGCTGCTTATTTCTCCAGTTGTGAGTGAACCAAGCCTGCTGTATTTACTGTTCTTGTTTACTAATCCCCAGAGTATTCAAACAGCAATCACGCATACTCTCAAGTCTGAGTTACACGATGAAACAACAGTAGCTGCATATTTCCAGGTGCACTGAATACAGCCTTGCTAGGTTCTTGGCACAATGAGTAAGTAGGCTTGGTATTTGTGTGCTGCTTGAGTTTCTACCATCTGTCTGGAAATTCACATCTGGCCCCATAAAATCACTCTTATAGCTCAGCAGAAGCCAATGAGATCTGCTTTTCATCAAGGAGTTTTTTGGCCAGGGACAGCTGTTCAGCTGGAAAACTTGTTACTATTGCTTTGTCTGAATTGGAGGTCTTTAAGTAAGAATTTGAACTTCATGGTTGATATATTCAGTTCACTACTTCTAAGACTGGCATGTTTTAAAGCTCACTCCAGATCTGATCTGGTTTTCACTTTGAACCTGTGAGCTGAAAGCAAGCATCAATAAGACTTTCTAATCTAGGAGATGCCTTTGAATCTATCCATGTATTTCAGTGTGAGGTATGCTTTCATTTAAGGACAACCTGAGGCTATATTCTAAAGGACAGAAAATTCCCACTTAACTACTGAACTTTCTGTCACGCGCTCTCTCTCTCTCTCTCTCTCTCTCTCTCTCTCTCTCTCTCTCTCTCTCTCTCTCTCTCTCTCCTCCCCCTCACCCCCTCTCCTTCCCTGGCCCATCTCTCAACTCTAGGGATTAACTGGGACCTGCTCAAAGACACTAATTATGAAAAGTTCTGGGTCCCCAGACTAGAGGGTTCTGGTCCATTGGGCACATATAATTTTGGCCCAGAAAAAGAGAACATAGTACCCAAATTTAATAACTTTAAAAGTGAGAAGATACATAGTTTAGTACGGTGTTTCCCAAACTTCTTACACTTAACACTTACAGTTAAACTTACACCTTTACCTTTTTAAGCTCTGAAAAATTAATGAGAAGCCCAAAGAGTTTTTTGTCTGTGTGAGTTCTATCTTTTGAAATGTATCATATTAGAAATTATTAATAATAATTGCTAGCATTTATGGAATACTTACGATTTGCAAAACACTTTATACATATTATCTCTTTTTATCCACATATCCTAACCTTGGGAGTTAGGTGCTTTTATTAGCAGCATTTTACAGATGAGGAAACTGAGGCAGACAGAGGTTAAGTGACTTATTCTGGATCATTCATCTAGTTAGTGTCTGAGGCCACATTTGAACTTAGGACTTCCTGACTCCAGGTCCACTGTGCAACTAGCTGCCTATGTCTTACTATTATTATAAAAATAGTTTTGACCTCAGGGATCCTCTGAAAAGTTCTTAGTGGCCCTCAGGGGTCCCTGGACCACACTTTGAAAACCACTCATCTAGTAGACAGAAAGGTGGCTATAGTTGGAAGACCTGGGTTCATGTTCTGACTCTTACACATACTAGTTCTGTGATCACCAGGAAGTCCCTTCATGAGTCCATAAAACTTTCAAAGTCTATTTGAGTTGCTAATGTGCATTGGTGGAGGCAGTTTCCACACCAGGATCTCCTATCCTAACAAAATCACAAGACTAGATTAGAAATAATAAAAACATAAAAGAAATGGTTATGAGAAAGCCTTCATCTCTGGTGACGATAAGTAACACATTTTCCAGAGAAGTCTGAATCTCAAGAAAATCAATCGTACTTTTAACAAGGCTTTACAAAAGTACTATCTTCTGTTAGACCTTGTGTCCCTGTCAGTAAAATATGTTCAAGGAATCTACGTCCCTGTTCTTCTTATTCCTTTTGTGGAGACATACAATTAATTTTCTCTCTTTCTCTGATTTTATGTCTAAGTGGATTTAAGATATGTTAACGTGAAGCCATCACACCCTAAAAATGAGAAGTGGATACACAGGCAGACAGTAACTGGAAGAAATTCTTAGTGTAGTAAGCCTACATCTTTCCTACTAAAAACAAATGCCATTTGTGGACAAAATTTTAAAAGGCATTTGAAGATATTTTTTCACATATAAAAATAGAGAAAGAAGCATTTGGTACATGGAGGGACAAAAGTAGCTATGGAAAACCATGATGTGGGAATACCAGCAAAAAAAAGTTTAATATTCAATGGACCCAGAGAGGATTTTTTGAAAACATCTGGCTTTGTTGTTGTGATAGAGGAGAAGTAAATCAGTTTAAGAGACAAGAGGCCTGGGTTCTAGGCTCAGCTCTGCCACTGGGCCACTGTGGGAAAAATTAGGTCTCGGTTTGCTCATCTGTAAAGTGAAAAGGTTGGACCTGGATACTTTCCAGGCCTATTATTCTATGAGTCTGTGATATTAAATGGTGCCAGCCTTTGTGCAAGACATAGCAACTGTTAGAGGAAATCAGGAGAAGTCAGTTGCATGTGGGCTGGTGAATGCGGGGAAGACCTTATTTAATAAAGGAGACATTTTGCAGGGTGCTAGATGCAGGAATGAAAAATCCTAGCCTAAGGAGCTGACCAGGAAGCAGTGTGGGGTATTAATCAACAACCTGGAAGTAAATGAAGTACCACAGTTTGACCTTTTGCCATCTAGAAAGTTGAATCCAGTGAGCAACAGTCCCTTGGGAGGTTGCCAAAGGTGGAAAGGGCTAAGAAAATTGTTTTTACACTTGGAATTTTCTAGATGAGGCAGCTTGGTGGCACAGTGGACAGAGTGCTGGGCTTGGAGTCAAAAAGGACTCATCTTCCTGAGCTCAAATCTGGCCTCATACATTTACTGGCTTTGTGACCCCGGGCAAGTCACTTCATCCTATTTGCCTCAGTTTCCTCATCTGTAAAATAAGCTGGAGAAGGAAATGGCAAACCACTTCAGCATCTGCCAAGAAAACCCCAAATGGGGTCATGAAGAGTTGGAAATGACTGAACAACAACAACTTTCTAGATGAGCCTTGGAATAAAAACCTGTACTTTCTCTCTCTTTCTCAGTTTTATGATGAGCTCCTCAATGAGGCCTAATGGATAGAGTATCAGGGTAAGTAGAAGGAGTGATAGTTTTGCAGTCATGCAGACCTCTCTTCAAGACCCACCTCTGACCCACGCTGGCTTTGTGACCCTGGACAAGTAACTTGACTTTTCAGTGCCCCAGACAATTCTTCCAAGACTATACTAACGTGCAGCTGGTTAAAGGGAGTTACCCAGGGTCCAAGTCCTCGGATACATTTAGGGAGGGGGAGGGCACTCCATGAAATAAGATGGAGAAAAAAGACTACATTTTTATTTTCACTAACCTCTAACTGAAATTTAGCATTTCTCCTAATTATTTAAAAATGGCATAGTGAGAAAGAGTCCATAGACTTCACCAGATTGCCAAAGGGGTCTATGGCAAAAAAAGATGAAGAACCTCTGACCTATATGACTAAAATAACAGGTCCAATTTTTGAAAAATCCTCTTGACTTTACTATATTTAGTGTAGAGGCAAGAGCACTGGATTTTGAGTCAGAAGTCCTGGGTTCAAATCCTGCCACTGATCCATATAATCTGTGTTAAGTCGGGCAAGAGACAACCTCTCAGGACCTCAGTTTTCTCATCTGTCTAAAGAGGAAGTTGGACTACATGGCGTCCGTGGTCCCTCTTTGCTCTGAATCTATGCCATTACAATCCTAGGCCTGGGACAAAGGAGAAGTTAACTTTTGATCTTTGTGGTTTGAGAATAACTGATTTATCAAATAGTTGTAATTCCATGTTGCATTCCATATTCCAAGGATCTTTCTTAATCATTTATGGGGCTGAGAGTGGTGGTGGTAGGGGAGACTGGTGACAGCTTGGTGTTGCAGTAAAAACACTGACTCTGGGGCCAGAAAACTGGAGTTGAGGCCCCAGTCCTGCCACTTTCTGTGACCTTGCCCAAGATCATTTTACTTTTCTGAGGCTTAGCTTCCTCATGTCTAAAATGAATGGTTTTGACTACATACCTAACCCACTTAAGTGTGAAACATTTTACATGGATTCTTTCATTTGATCCTAATAACAAATCTGTGAGGTAGGTGTTATGATTATCCCCATTTTACAGATGACGAAACTGAGGTTGAGAGAAGGTCATATGAGGTGGCCCACGTTCACAGGTAAGATTCAAATTCAGGTCTTCCTGACTCCAAGTGCATTACTCTCTCCACTATGTCCTTTTAGCATGAAATCTGATAGAAATGCTATACATTGAATATGAGCAAAATTTAAAGTTAGAGATAAAAAAGGACTTCCTGAGAGAAAAGAAGGTTTAAAATGATAAAAGCAGACTATGAAACGTCCTTCCAGCAATTTTAAAATAGTCTATCATTCCCTTTGTCTGACTCAACTAAGTCATCCAGGATGCCTTTTCTCAGCTCCTTGGTTCTGTATTCTTTTAAAATCTAAAATGTTGTCCCCACTCTTTAAACAATTAGCATTTAAGCAGAGCTGGAAACTCATGAAACCACAAGAACTTTATCTTGTTCCACCCTAGGGTACACCTCGGGGCAGCGAGGTGGCCAAGTGGATAGAGTGTCAGTTCTGGAGTCAGGAAGACCTGAGTTCAAATTTGGCTTCAGACACTAACTAGGACTGAAAAGACTGAAAAACAAAAGTAGTAAGCCTCTCCATATATTTGATTTGCCCAACAGTGCCATTCTTTAATTAGCAAATGACTTGGTATGGCCTGTTTCTAGGCCTATTCCCCCTTCTTGGAGGATTGAAATCCTATTTTTCTAGTTAACTTGAAGGAAAGTGGAGTCATGACTGATGTGCAAGGGGAATTTTAAACCAATTATAAGATATATGGGTAATGAACCCAAGGATGCCATTCAGCCAGAGGTAATCACCTGGTCACTGCTGGTAACTTTCTGGAGCCAACAGAAGAGTCTATCTGTATGATCGGATAAAATACTAATTGCTATTAGATCACCCTTTCCCCATTTTATTCAGTGATTAAGAATTAAAAATTATTTTACTGTCTATCACTCACTGGAGGGACTGTTGTCTCATTGCATTTCTTTCTGTAGAACCTTGGAACTTCACCATAAGTATGCTGGGTCTGTCTCCAAGGGTTCATAACCTGGGGTCCATCAGTATTTTAAAAAATATTTTTAATGATGATGATGATTCTAATAATAACTAACATTTATACAGTGTTTTAAGGTTTACAAAGCATTTTGTGCATATTACTTCACAACTACTCTGGGAGGTAGTTGTAATTAGTGTTACTATTTTACAGATGAGAAAACTGAGGTAGAAAGGGGTTAATTGACTTATCCAGGGTCACACAGATAATATCTGAAGCCACATTTAAATTCAGGTCTTCCTGATTCCAGGTCCAGCACTTTATCCACTGAAGCATTTAACTGTATTTCAATGTAACTGGTTACTTCTATAATCCTATACATTTTATTTTATGCATTTAAAAAACATTATTCTCAGGATTCCATAGGTTTCACCAGCCCTCCAAAGAATTTCATGACAAAAATAGGTTAAGAACCCCCAATTTAGCCCCTTTTGTCAGGGCTGGAAGCACCTAAAACACCTCAGCTTTACAGTTTTGCTTACTGAGGTGGTCCCCAAAGCAAGGACGACCGTTCCAGGGGACTCAATTTCTTTCTGTCCAAATCTAGCTTACCAGTTTAAATCTGTCTTGTTTGAACAAAAGTTTATAGGGTCACTGATTTAAAGTTGAAAAGGATCTTAGAAGGCCATTGAGTTCCACTTCTTCCTTTTACAAATGAGGAAACCGAATATGAAAGAGGTTAAGTGACTTGTCCAGGGTCTCACAATTAATGTAAGAGGCAGGATTCAAGTCCAGTACTCTAACCACTGTACCATCTACCTCAATGCCTTAGGCACTAAGAACCCAGTGGCTATTAACTCCCAAAGTGAAGGGGATGGGAGGACAGAGATATACTGAGGATCGCTACCTGTCAATATATAGTAAAATCCAACACTTTGATAAGTGCTATAGCTCTCAATCCAGACACCCACAGAGACTTCCCTACAAGAAACGTCAAGGGGACTGCCTACCTAAGTAAATTGTCTCAAGGTTTAGTCCTGATTTACTGAAACTCTCAGTACCTGAAGAATGTGCTAAGTGCTTAAGGTGAGGCAAAGTCTTTAAATGAGAAGAAAAGGGATGGCTTTATCCAGACATATATAGAATAAGAGATTGGGGCTGGATGGGATAGAAAGCAGCAGTGAGGTGAATTAGTAGTCCTGGGTGAAAGCTACCAGCCATGGAGCAGTCAGTACAGAACATGAACTCAGAACAGTTGTTAGTGTTTATTTGTTTACTGAACAGCCTTCTCCATTACAGCATGTCACCCCAATACAGAAGATCTTGGCAAAGCGGGAACTGAAAAGAATCTGAGCACGGAGACACAGAGGTAGGTGCAGTGAAAAGGCAGTTTATTTTCTATTAATACTGTACAGAGGAAAAGAGAGAAGCCACAGTTACAGTTTGACTGTCTCTGGCAGTGTTATTTCTGATGTCTTTTTTTGTTGTTATTAATCTGTAGGAGACAGAACAGTCAATGTATGCTTCAGGTTACAAAGTTCAGCAGCTAGCCCAGAAATTCTAATTCAGTGTGAGCACAACAGGTCCCCTTTCCCCCCTCCCCCAACAAAAGTGGATCTATTTACATGTATAAGGCTCACCCAAAATGAGCAGCTAAAGCTGAAAATTTCCATCGACAACCTACATTCAGTGTAAAGCTGCATTTTACACAACATTTTCTTAAACCCCTGTAAGAACCAAATGTATCTAGGTTTGAAGTTTGAGAAGAGGAAAAATATGCACCCCCTCCATTCCCTTGCCCCACCAAACCCCAGCAACCAACCAACCATAAAATAATAGGAACTTCTTTCCATTTTCTGAAACATCATTTCACTCCACTGGATTCTTTTTGTTCTAACCAGGACTTATGCTTTGTCCTCTACTGCATGAGCTGTTGCTAGCTGCTGCAAAACCAAGGAGACACATTTTCTCTCTGAGAGATGCTTTCCCTGCTCTAAGACAAAGCAGGCTTTTAGAGATCAGCTCTTATGGACAATTGCACGGTGCTCCTCTCACTAGACTTTGGTTGCACAGATGCTTCTGTTACAGAGGTGCTCATCCAAAATAATGGCTGATCTTGAGTGGGACCTATTTGAAAAGAGCCCAAATGACATACAAGAGAAAACTGGACAGGACATGGGAGGGCTTCTCTCCTTCATTAGACTGTGAATGCCTTGGGAGCGCTGGCTTTTCTTTTTTAAAACCTTTCTTTGTGTCTCCAGCACTTAGGACAGTGCCTGACTTATTGCAGATACTTAATAAGTGCTTGTTAGCTAGACTTCTGGTAACTTTCTGAAACCAACTGAGGAGTCTATTTGTTTGATCAGATAAAATACTAACTGCTACTAAATCACCCTTTTTTGTTTGTTTGTTTTGTTTTATGCAGTGACTAAGAATGAGAAATCTAAATCCTCAAAGGAGATTCAGAGGGCTAAATGCAAAATGCATCCTTTAGGGTCTAGTTTCCTCAGGTCTGAAGAAAGCTATCTGTGCTTGGAAACTGTGTAAAGATGCGAGATGTAGGCAACTTTTTTTAAATGTTCGTGTTTTTTTTTTTTTTAATAGGTAGTGTTGACTGAGCTATGATGTTGCACCTGGGGAAGATCTGGGGAAAACTAAGGACATGTGCAATTAGGAATGGTGACATTCAGCAGAAAGAATGAATTTGAAAGCTTTGGGGTACATTTCACAACAGGTTGGAAATCACTCATATATGGAGAATAAGAATTATTCTATTGTTTTAAATATGTTCTCTTTCTCCACTGATATTTATAAGGCAGAATATCAGGATACTGTAATTTGTAGCTTTTGTCGTTTTATGCATTTATGGACAGATCTTAGGCACACAGATGTTTCTGAAATGCCAACAAAATACAGCATAGTGATTTTTTCATTCAACTTCAACTATACTGTTATTCCTGAAATCATTGAGAAAATTTGACTCGGATCCCTCCTGGACTTTATTAACCTATTAGATATCCATAGCTGCTGGGAAGTTATTAATTCTTTCAAAGGATCAATTGATGAGATACCACCGCTGGTATAATTAAATTATTTTTAAAAAATGTTATCTGATCTAATGCTAGGTATGAAAAAATTCTATCTTTTGGTCAGTGTTGGCTGAAAACAGTGCTACAGTGGAAAAGAATGCTAAATCTGGACCAGTGCATGAATTTGGACTCCAGCTCTGATGTTCACCACTGGGGTGACTTAGGCAAGTCATTTAACCTCGATGTGTCTTAGTTTCCTCATCTGTAAAATGAGATTGGACTAGATGATCTCTGAGATCTCTTCCAGCTCTGTCATTCTATGGACAATCCCACCACCTGTTTTTATTTAGTGGTAAGGCAGGGTCAATAATCTCTCTGACAAAGGTATCTGTGAACCTGTTTCTGGAACCCAAGGCTTGGGTGAGCTCTGTAAAGCCCACTGCAAAACTGTCATCCTAATAGTGGGGTGGAAATGATTCCATTTGTCAAGAATGCAGTGTTTTCAAACTAAGTTTACAGAATATGTTATCTCATTAGAAAAATATTATTCCTCTAAAAAATACATAAATGTAAAATACTACATTATGTTACCTCTCTTCACTTATTTCCATAGCACATTATTAATAGTATTAGGCAAAGTTAATGACTCTTCTTTGAAACTAGACATCAACAATGGATTTCCCTTAATATGTCTCATGCCATTCTTATTGTGCTTAATTAAAAAGAAAAAGAAAAAAAAGCTCTCTTAGACCTAGATATATACTATCACTATACTACCAACTCTGGGCAAGAGCAGCAAAACCAACAGCAAGTTGGCTACTAAATGTTTTTCACTGGCACTACCATATTATGAGGGTGTCAGTAACTAAGGTGAATTTCAGTATATCTTCAATATATCTTTCAGAAACATGAATAAATGTTCTATTAATATTACACTGCAGAAATTATTGCAACTACACATTTAGATAGAGGAATAAGAGTGTGTAGAAATGCATACACTATAGATAATGATTTTCATATGGGAGAAAGCCCTGGCAGGAATTCTCTAGGACAAAAATGAAACTTTACCTTAGTTACTGACTCCTAAATATAGGATATGGCAGCATAATATAATGACAAGAGTCCTGGCCTGGGATTCTATTCTCAGCTCTTTCATTAATTGTGTTATCCTTGGTTAGTAATTTCCTCTGTCTGCACCCCAATTTCCTCTTCTGTAAAATGAGGAGATTTGATAAGATGACCTCTGATGTCCCTTTGAGCTCTGACATGCTATATTTCTATGGTATCACAAATTCAAATAGGAACACAGAAAGATGTCCGATTGGCTGGTACAGATACAAAGATACTGCCTACATTATAGACCCTGTAGATCACTTGTGCTCATGGGAATTTTTTTGTGTGTGTCTTAAGGATCCTGGATTTTAATTACATTTCAGAGGAGGCTTGGGCTCTGACACTTGCACTAAGGGGTTGCAAAAGAGAATGTTGTGTTTATACAGCTTTGGAATACAGCCTGAATTATTGAAAAGGACAGAAAAGAAGAAAAATAAATAGAGTACTAAGGCAAACAGTCAAATGGTCCATCAGACCTATTTTATCATTCATTTAGGTAACTTCACAAAGGCAAATCAGATAAGTTCTGTAAACATAAACCATACAGTACATCAGCTATAGGTAAACGAATAGAAAGCCACCCTGTAATTCTTTTCTTTCTGTACTTCTATTCTCTTGTCCCAAGGGTCTTTTTTTTTTTAACTTTCTGACAAAAATTCAATGCTTTGCAAAAAACAAACAAAAAACAAAAAACCCAGCCCCAGATGAATGACGAACAGTGGGGAGGGGAAAAGAAATATCATGATACCCCAAAGTGTAGAAACTTAGAAAAAATTCACAAAGTATTTTTTTTAAGTTTCACAGGGAATCATTTTTTCCCTATTTAGTAAAAATGAATATTGAAAAATGTATTTTTTATAAAAGTTAAGGCTAACCATAATAATCATTGATGGAAGAATCATGCAGTTCAGTACATTTCACCATGTAAGGAGTTTTTCATGTTGCAGTTTTGATCTACATATATTTAACTTTTAATGGAGTTCGGGAGTTGAGGTCCTCTTAAGTAAAAAACAAACAAAAACCCCAATAAACTTTTCTAAAGATTAAGCTTGAAAACTTGCTCTGTATCCTTCATGATGTGGAGTATAAAGGTCCTTGAGGGCAGGGCCTACTTGTTTTCCTCTATAGCCCCACTGTCTAGGTCAGTGCTTGGCACACAGTAGGTGCTTAATGAATGCTTCTCAAATGAATGAAAGAATGGAGCTTTTGTTTGGATCTTGATTGTGCAGGTAGGTATCCATGTTCAACTTCTAGAAGGTTTTTTTTTAAATAAAAAGAAGTATTATGTAGTGAGTTTGGTGGAACTATGAAAAATGCAGTCTGATTTCCTAATTATGATCCAAAATAGGAAATCTTGGTGACAAGTCAGTGCTATAGGCAAATGCTCAATTCAATGCAACGTTATCATAAAAATTCTTCATTTTCAGAAAAGACCAGGCCTGGTGTACATAAGTCAAAGAAATGGGAAAAAAATCTAGTCCAGCTGATTCTCCATAGTTGTCTACACCCAGTGGGACTGATATTCCCAGGTTCTCTGAATGGGTTAACTGTGGCAAAGATGATAAATCAAATCTTCTGACTAAGACTTGTCCTATTCAGACTTGCTTAAGCACTAGGTGTGTTTCTGAAAAATTGTCAACAGGTAGGATTTTGGATAATCACATCCTATTTTAAATGCAGAGAGAAACCTGTGACTTAACTTTATGATGCTGGTTGTGAAAACACAACACTGCCTTTAAAAACTTTTCCATCAATATACTAGAGTTCCTGCAAGTAGATGAGTCTCTGGTTGGTAAAACCATATATCACAATCCTCACTTTACAAAGCAAGGATTGACATAGAGAGAAGATCACCCTCTCTTTAAAAAATTCCCATACTTCTACATTCTGGATAAAAATTAAAATATATCTTAGTAAAAACTGTGATAATATTTATCCATCGTTCTACTATACAGGGTTTTTTATCAAGGTCATTACACTTTTGCAATTATCTGCACACCAGGACAATTTCCTTCTCCTTAAGCAGTAAATTTGCACTGCTGATGAGGTATTTTCCGGTGGATTTTCTACAGTTTCTGAAATGCAAATTATAACAAGGACACAGGATGGAAGGCAAACTGTATTTTTTTTTAACCTTGCCTGAATTCTAGAGATATTCATGTTTTATGCAGGTGATTGGTTTTCTGTTCATCAAAAATTTTTCCAAAATTAGTTAAAAAAGGACACTTACTTTGTCCTTAGGGTAGATGTTTTTCATCACCTGGACAAAAGAGTAAATGCAAATTCGACTTCTTTTTTTTTTTAATTAGCATTTCAAAATGTGCCCAAATGACTTCTGAAGGTATTTGGCTTGCTTGAAAGCCACTGAATGATGTCTAATTACTCTGGGGGCCTCAAGCAGGAAAGTTTTTATTTCAGTTTTAAGTATAGTTTTAGAGAACTCTCATCATAACTCAATGCAACTTCTGTAGGTTAAGTCTACAGATATAAAATATACAGTTATTGGCAATGGAGGCACAATTTCAGCATCTCCCAATTTTCCTCCAGTACTTGTTTCTTGAGAATGAAAATTACAAAATTTACTTAGGATGAAAAAAAGCCTTAGGCTTTAGGAGTCAAAGGAATCAAAAAGCCATGTTTGAACTGTTTAGTAAACTTTTAATGACTATATTCATGGGATCTGTAAACATATTTTAAAAATATTTCCAATATAACTTTTTCCTTTATAATCTACATATTTTATATTATACATTTAAAATAATAATTCTGAAGAGGGGGTCCATGGATTTCACCAGATTGCTGAGGGTCTATGACACACATAAACAGAGAAGGTTAAGAACCCCTGATGTAAAGGAATACTGTTGGCTTTGAAGAGAATGATACCACATACAACATTGTAGCTAAAGGCAGAAAATCTAACAAGAGCAACCGTGAAGAACAATTAGGAGTTTCATGACTTTGGGGTCTCTTTATACATGTCTAGTATTTAGAACCTGAAAGCTGAGTGAGACTATGCCTTGATTACAGGTATTGGCTGAACCTCTGTCCCTGTTGGGAAGTAAAAGATGTGAGAAGTTCAAAGACTTAAATGATTCTTCCTAAGCATGAATGACTTTAATAAAGATGGAAGTGAGAACATTTTAATTTTAAAACTATTGACTAATCAGGCTTGTAACTACAATGATAAATAAAAATCTAATTTATTTAATTTGCTAATTGTTATTTTTCTACTCTGGATATTAGTTGATTTGGGGGGACTTTAGAAGTGGAAAACATTCTTTAAACACACAAGGTATTATTTGGGAATAACTCAGGCACTTGTGGAAGCTGGAATTTCTTCCAGGTCACAGCTTTTTACTTGGGAGAATTAGACTCAGTGTTTTTGGAAAGTACCAAAAAAAAATGCTAAACTTAAGCTATCATTCTATATTTATCTGCTCATGGCTTAAAAAAAAAAACCCCAAACCATATTGGATAGTTCAAAGTCTTGAATAAATTGAAAAAGATAAGTTACAACATGCTTTCATGCTGTTTCTTCTCTACAATAAAACACAAAAATAATGTATTGTCAAAACCAAGATGCTCTGTTTTAAGCTAGTTTATTTCTTTTAAACTGGATGTTTTCTCTTTTCATACAGGCAGGTATCTGCCTATAAATTGCCCTGGCTGATTATCTCATTGAATTTTAAAATAAATATTAATTTGTAGACCGGAATATAATTGAGGTTAGCCAAGTTTACTTCAAACAAAGTTTGGCTTCTAAATTAGACAGCTTTTTCAAAGGCAGTTATTTTGGCAAACCACATCTTTTAGAACTTCTCATCCTCAAGTGGCTATAACCTCCCCATGGAATAAAAAAAACTACCCCTTTCAATTTCATTCATCTGTAAAATTAAAGCTAACATAATTGACGTCATATTCTGGAAAACTGTATACAAAATACTTTGGGGCCATAAGTTGCTTCTAAAAACACAAAAGATGTCATGCAGATAACAACATTTACTCTTCTAAATAAAAATAAACCTAATGTCAGGCCAAGAAATTAAAATTGGAAATAAAAAAATGTTTTCACATACTAGTATCAAGCAAGTTGTCACTGGGGCCAATTCAGCCAATACTGGGTCTATATTCACAAAACTGCCTTTTAAAAATTTGTATTGGTCCCCCTCAGAAATTGGATCTGGTCATTTGATCTCAGATCTAGCTCAATATTTATGGAGCTTTCTTAGTCTTTCATTTTGTGGTAGAGTGGGCAAGATTTCATGCTGAAGTTATCTATAAAGCACTGTAACTTGGACAGAAAGAAAAGAACACAGAGTGTATGTAGATTCAGCAGTTAATGCATTTAAAGCACCATCCATGGTAGAAGAGAAATATCATAGAAAACAAGCTTAGGTTGGAAACACTATTTGAGAAATATGGTCACTTGAGAGAGATTCTTTAAAATAATCCCTTTGTTAAAATGTCAGAAAACAGCCATGAAAAAAACACACACATGTCTTAATAGAAAAATTTACTTTTCTCTTTTTGAGAGAATAGAAACTAGATCATGTTTCTGTCGTCTGCCTCCTTCAAGTCTGGAGATAAGTCAATATGTAAAACAATGTTTGTTTCATGTTCTTAGAAAATTTTTTTAAAATGGCAGCTTTTATACACAGAGATCATCAGCTGTGATGGACAGTTCCTGACAGGTTATGGAATGAGTATCTAAATTTCATTTTGGTTGAACGATGGATTCTTTTCATTGTCCAGTTCATTTCAGTTTTCACTGAAGGAAATATGTAGCTGCACAATACTGTAATCTGGAAGCTTAAGTCAGGTTAAAAGAGGATGAAGCATCACCCTCTATCCCTAACACCTAGGTATAACCAACAGCATTTTATCACTCATGACCTAAAAATGGAGGCTCATGTTAAAAAGATTCATAAAAAGTCTTGGGGACAGGTTAGGACTATATTTTAGAAACATGCCACAGAATTAAAAAAAAAACCCTAACAAATATTCTATTTCAGGGAAAGGACTTAAGGCTACTACATATAAGTGGCTAACTGAACAGCAGACTTCAACAAAGCAGTATAAATTTGAGTCAGTTTTTCAGACCCACATCAAAGTGTGTGTGTGTGTGTGTGTGTGTGTGTGTGTGTGTGTGTGTGTGTGTATGTGTGTGAGAGAGAGAGAGAGAGAGAAAGAAAGAAAGGAGAGAGAGAGAGTAAAGCAACTCCATAAGAAAAAAAAACCATAAGATAAATATAATTACACATCCTTCGCCCCTTGATTGGGAAAACTGGTAAGAAAAAAAAGTAAAAGAGAAAGAATACATTTGATGGAGGTAAAAGCAAAATAAGAACATCATGGTTCAGTTTATTGAGGAAAGCGAAATCAAAGCCATCCACCTGCAAGGCAATGAAGGCCTTTACTTCCAGTTCACAGTATTGCAGTTAGTTGTACAAAGAGGTCTATGTAAGTGACAGAGGGAGCAGAGGCTCCTCAGAAGGAGAGAGGAGAGAGAAGTGGTCACATGACAACACAGCACTGACAGCGTTTTTTCTTTTGGGTACCTGGAACTGGTTCTGTGGCCAGGCTTTCTTCCTTCACGTCAGGGGAGGAGGGCTCTGTGGTGTCCGAGATGGGCTTCCCGGAGACAAGCTCGGCGGCATTTCCGTCAATAGTGGACACGTCTGTCACTGTCTTCTCTCGAAGTGACTTCTCATCGTCTTCGTCGATGAGCACCAATTCAGCTTTGATGGTCTCGTCATACCCTAGCACCTTTTTAGCCTCTTCTTCACCCTCTATGTTTTGGTAGCCCATGAAAATCATGGTCACTGGCTGGTCCATGCTCCCATCTGGGACTTCAGCTCTAGGGACTTTCGCCTGTCGTTCTAGGCTCTCGGCAGAATAGTCTTTCCGTGATTTGTGGACCATTTCTAACTTTGCCTCCTTGCAGAGCATCTGTTCGTTTGTTTGGCCGAGTCTCCCGTCTACTATCACAGTCCTCTCCGACAAAGCCTTTGCTTCATGTCCTCCTCTAATGTTTGATTGTCCAGCTTTCTGAATAAATTCATCTACATCCTTTGAGCTTAATTTATGAACTCCATTCTCTACCACGGTACCTCCCGAGTGCACCTCATAGACTACTTTGGTACCATCATCATAGACTTTGGCTCCTCTCTGATGGACCCCCTCTGGGCCAATGGTTGATGTAGAGAGAATCTTGGTCTCTCCTGTCTGTTTGTCTTTCTCCACATTAATTTCCATGGCGTACACAGCTTGAATGAAAACAAGAGAGGAAGTGCATGTTACAACAAAAAAAGCCAGTGAATGGTTAATTGCCAAACAGACCAAAAAAAAAAAGTTATCGTGCCCTTTTGCCTATCAAGCTATTTCTAAGTGCCAAGCATCCTGTGTGTTAAGAGTAAGGTACATATGGTGAATACAGATGGTTACAGAGAATACAGCAGTATGTGCATTACAAAGACAAGTATAGTAAAGAGGTACCACACATCAGTAGTGATGAGCCTGTCAGTCCTGTGCAAAGGAAGTTCAGTTAAGAGAGAGCCATGAATGACTGCTTAAGATGCAGTGCCATGTGATGCATTAAGACTGGCAATATGCAAGCTGACCTTTATTATGGGGCTTACCTCCTACTGACAGAAGAAGGGAGAATTTTTAAAAGTACTTAACATTCAAGTGGACTAACTCTAAAGTGTCAAAGCCCTCTGGCCATTTTCCCTCAGAGGCCTTTGCCCATTTCCAACTTCCCCTCTATCTTCTTTGATGCCAGGATTCTGAAGTTAGGGGCTCTCTCAGAGCTCTTTCATATTTTACTCCAAATAAAGTAAAAAAAAAAAACAACAACCCCCCCCCCCAAGCATTTTTTAAAGCTGTGGAAATCTTCAGGTGATGTGAGCACTTGAGACACTTAGCTTCCTTTCTAAATAAATGACTAGAAGTGGGGGCAAGACGAGTATGGGAAGGATGGTCATTGGAGATCTAGTTGCAGGCTCCAGTCCTGAAGACCACAAACCCTTCTGCCCACTATAGCATTGCTCAAAAGGCACTGAGAACAATTCAGAGTTGAATCAGTCACTTGAACATGTGTGATGAAGAAAAATGAAAATATACCATTTCTGGAAGAAGATAAGGCAATCTGCATGCTGGTCACATTTTTTTTTAAAGACTACAATAAAAAATTCAGTTTTGTCTCTTCAAGGCATCCGATCATTAAAGTTTTACTTAATCCAAAGGAATCTTATTTTTTCCTCAAGAGGACACCTAACCTTTGTCTCTGTCTCTCTCTCTCTCTCTCTCTCTCTCTCTCTCTCACACACACACACACACACACACACACACACACACAAAATGTACTCACACAGAGCAGTGGTTAAAAAAGCAGCTAGACAGCTAGGCAGCGCAGTAGATAATGCACCGACCCTGGAGTCAGGAAGACTTGAATTCAAATGTGATACTTACTAGCTGTGTGACCCTGGGCAAGTCCCTTAACCTGTTTGGGCTTCAGTTTCTTCATTTGTAAAATAAGGCGTTTGGACTACAATGCTTCTGAGAGATCCTTTTCCATTTTAAATTTTTGATCTTAAAAATCTATCTTCAATTGTTTAAGAGTACAGCAGAGCAGTTGCACTCTGGGAAAGTAGGAGGTTAAGTTCCAAAGTAAGCCTTTCTAAATAGACAAAACTACTCCCAGAAAATCCCAACAGTCACCCATAAAGTATAGAACAGTACTATTAAACAATTGTTGCTGGAAAAGGATAGTGTCTCTGTAAAAGAGGGCAGTCTGTATCACAGAGTAGTAGAGCTGAGAAAACAGCTGATTTTGAATTGTATTTTTCATGAATCCTTATGAATGAGAGGTTCTTAAACTTTTTGGTCTCAGGACCCCAAAGAGCTTTTGTTAACGTGGGGTTATATCTACTGATATTTACCATACTAGAAATTAAAGGTGCTAAAATTTTTTAAAATTGTTAATTCATTTAAAATAATAGTAAACTTATTACATCTAAATATAAATAAAATTTTTATTAAAATAGGTGTATTTTCCAAAACAAATAATTCTAATGAGAAAAGTGGCATTGTTTTACATATTTTTGCAAACTTCTTTGATGTTTGGCTTAATAGGAGATAGGTGGATTCTCATATCTGTTTCTATATTGAATCTGTTGTGATAAGTTATTTTGGTTGAAGAACATCTGGTTTCTCACAGATAATATAGTTGGAAAAGGAAAGAGAATTTTAATAAGCATATAATGTCTTAGTTTTATTACAAAAAATAATAATTTTTGTATTATTATTGTTGAATAATAATAATAATTATTATTCAATAATTATTGAATTATTGAAAGGGTGTCAGGGATAGCCAGGGGTCCATTAAATACACTGGAGAACTTATGACTTTAGCTAATGATCAGAAGACAGGTGGGAACAAGGACTTGTAGTTAAATAGAAGAAAGTAAAACAGGTGAAAACTTAGCTGGCAGGAAAACTAATGATGGGGGAAGCCCTTGAAAGGGCATTTGAGGGGTTACATCTCCTTATAACTTTCTTCTTGTTTCATAATGAAAAAAAAAAGACATAGATACATTGAAAGTCTTCCAGTTTATCAGAAGTGCTAGAATGGCCAGCTAAGGCTGTCCCTCTCATGAACTCTACCAGCTTTTAAGTAGGATGATGAGAGTGTCTATGGGTGTGATGAAGAGAAGATTGTATATTAACTCAGTGCCGGGAGCATGCAGGCAGGAGGCTGAAAGAGAAGTAGATTTAAGATTGTAATTTTAATGCAAGGATGCTTCATCTTTCTTATGTCATAGACCCCTTTGGCAGTCTGGTGAAGCTTATTGACCCTTCTGTGAATAATATTTTTAATTGCATAAAATAAAATATACAGGATGACAAAGGAACCAATGGTTAGTGAAAATAAAGATTTTTTTTCCCCATCCAAATTTACAGACTCCCAAAATCCATATATCAACCCAGGTAATGAACCCCTTATCTCATGTCTTACTCTGGGGCTTATTGAGAAAGGCAGTTGTAATTATTGTACCATTTAAACTTTTATTCTTCTATGTACCTGTGTATCTATCTATCTATCTATCTATCTATCTATCTATCTATCTATCTATCTGTCCATCCATCTGTCCCCTCTGTCTGTCTCTCTATGTATGAATGTAGCTGAGTGGATCTAGTTGAATTCCAATGAGTTAAATGGCATAGGATTTGCCTGAGCCTATGATGTTAGAGTTGAAAGCAACTTTAAAGAAGTCATTTAGTAAAATTCCTCACTTTATATATGAGGAATCTGGGCCCCAGAAAAGTTCAGAGACTTGCCCAAGTCCACATACACGTTGAGGCACAAAGTTGGTCCAATATAACTCCACTGTGCATCCTACCCTGCCAGAGCCACGTCATTTGCCATAACAAACTGCAAATCTGGTCTAAGATAAAGTAACGTAAATTTCTATGTAATAGTTTGTATTGGATTAATGCAATGCAATTCTATCAGGGTCCTTTTTTGTTTCTCCTGCTTCAGGAGAAACATCTCTGAAAGTCAGAGGCATAGACTTTCAGCACATATATATGGAGGTTCTTGGGAATGACAAGGGTTCAGTGGACCTTGAGTCAGCTTCAATGCAGCCAGGCCTCTTGCCTTGCGAAGGGGAGAAGCCCACTGAAAGAGAAATCACACACATGGTAGAAATGAGCGAGGGTTTTATGAGCATTCCTGAAGACAGAAGCCAGCTAAGAAGAGAACGATTGGGAAAAGAAGCAAGCTCAGTGGAAGAATGAAGTAAACCGTGGGACAATTCTTTAAAAGGGAGGTCTATAAATCTGTTTACTTTAGTACGAACACATTTCAATGGTCCATCTTGAATATGCTTGAATGACAATAAACATTTGTATACAGATACATGCATGTATGTCACATACACTTAAAGCTTGATGCCTCTGCTTCCTCACCACATACTCTCTCTTTTACCCTTTGCAGAAGAGTGGTTTTAACCCTATCACTCTTGCGAAACCAATCTCTAAGGTCACCTGTGACCATCTCATTGCCAAATCCAAGGTCCTTTTTCTTTTGTTTTAAAGTCTCATACTTTCTGGTCTTCTCTGTAGCGTCTGACACTATTGATCCCTCTCTTCTATTGGATACTCTCCTCTTCTCCTTTGGTTTTTACTCTCCTGGTTCTCCTCCTACCTCTCAAACAACTTCTTTTACTCTTTCACTGACTCTTTATCCTTTTCCTAATACCTTCAAGGAAGATGAACTGCAAGGTTTAGTTCCTAGTATCTCTTCTCTCTATAACCCTTTCCCCTGGCAATCACACGTAGTCTCATGGCTTCCACTACTATCTCTGTACAGAATATTCCTAAATCTTTAAGTCCAGCCGTGACATCTCTTTTGAGCTTCAGACCCGCAATTCCAACTGCCTTTAAGCTGTTTCCGCCTGGATGTCTTACCACATCAACATATCCCAAGGTAAGGTTTTTTTCTTTCCCTTGCTTGTCATCAAAAGAGTCTTGCTAATTCCACTTCTATGCTATTGCTCAAAACCATCCCCTCTTTTATATTTTCACTGCAACCAACCTAGAGAAGGTCATTTTAGTATTGTTCACCTCATTTTTTGCAATAGTCTTCAAACACATGTTCCTACCTCTCTTCTCTCCCCATCTAATTTATTTTTCTACGCAATGCCAGACTAGGGTTCCTTATTAATAGATCTAATCATGTCATGCCTTTGCTTGAAAATCTTCAGTGGCTTCCTGTGTTTTACCAAGTAAAGTTCAATCTACTTTGCTTAGCATTCAAAGCTTTCCACAAACTGATGCTATTATACTTTCCCAGGCTTTTATTCTAGTAGTATAAGACAGTGTTATATAACACTCCATTACATATACTCTACCCTCTAGCCAAGCTGAATTATTCTTTTCCCTCAGGACACACATTGGATTTTCCTACCTATGCTTGTCTCTGTGCCTCTGCTATTTATTTTCTTATTGTTCAGTCATTTTTTTCAGTCGGGTCTGACTCTTTGTGATCCCATATAGAGTTTTCTTGGCAAAGATACTGAAGTGATTTTTTACAGCTCATTTTACAGATAAAGAAACAGAGGCAAACAGGGTTAACTGACTTGCCTGGGATCACACAGACAGTAAGTTCCTGAGGCCAGATTTGAACTCATGGAGACGAGTCTTCCTCACACCAGTCCAGCACTCTATCCACTTTGCCACCTAGCTGCTCCAATTATTTACTACTCATCATTTGCCCAGAGCAAATGCTAACTCCTTCAGGAAGACTTCTCTCCTTTATCTCTTTACCTTCCCACCCTTCCTAACCTTGGATCTCAGCACTTAGTTTCGAACCTCTCTAATACAGTTGTAACGTGTTATAGTTATTTGTGCATATGTTTTATTTCTCTATGAGATGGTAAGTTTCATGAAAGAATGGATCTTTCGTCATGCAGAGTGGAAAGAGATCTGAACATGGAGTATAAGAATTTAACTTTGCTACTTAACCCTTGTGTGGTTTAACCTCTTCCTCATTTGTAAAATGAGGGGTTAGATTAGATGATCTCTAGGTTTCCTTCTAGTTCAAGATTTATAATTTTATGAAATGGATGCATCTTCTCCAAGACCCAACATGGTGCCTTTCACATAGAAAGTGCATAATAAATGCTGTTAAATCGAATGCTCCAAGGATCCATGACTGGGGTGGGGCCTCTTAAGATGAACCTCTCTAAACTTAGCCTAGGCTAGTCAATCAACGAAAGATACACAGTCTATTACTGAATCTGAACTCAAAGCCTTTCTAGTCTGGTAGGAAATGTCAGAACTTGTACTCTCATTATCACAACCATAAAGAACCCAAGGACACCTCTGTACCAGGTGGAGGCAATGAAGGAAAAGAGTTACTCTCAGACCATCTCCAATCCACTGGCAACTTGGACTCCACTCCTCAGTCTCCCAGCTCTGATAGGTGAGCCTTTTGTCTCATCTTGAAGGGAACCAGACCTCCATGCAGGGGCAGATTGGAGCCAACTCTAACTGGCTTGAAGAAGTTGATTGTTAAATTTTCAGTGTGAGCACTGATAATTCAGAAATCTGTAATTATTAACAAATCAGGGCTTGACTTAGTGTTTTCTTGATTATCTAGATTTAAGAAAGTATCGATAATTTGGATTAAATTTAAAAGTGTGTGTGCATAATTTTTTTTTCTGGAAAGCCTGGCTGTTAAACATTTACCAGCACACCCCTGCCTCCATGACACTTCCTGTGGTTTCTTATATATACCTAGCATTTATTTATATAGCACTTTAAGTTTTGCAAAGTACTTTACAAATATTATCTCATTTTATCTTCACAACAACCCTGATAAAGTGCTATTATTATCCCCATTTTACAGATGAGGAAACTGAAGGAGATAGAGGTTAAGTGACTTGCCCAGGGTCACATAGCTAGTAAGTATCTGAAGCCTGATTTGAACTTAGGACTTCCTGATTCTAGCCTGCAGTCTACTCACTGTGCTATCCAACTGCCTCTAGGCAGTTCCTCACCATCTTTCCCATGGGTACCCTTTCTAGCACCCTTTTATGAGTTATCTTTCTCCATTGAAATGTAAGCTTATTGAGGACAGAGACCACCCTGTTTACTCTGTAGTTATATCCCTAGTGCTTTCATAGTGCCTAGCACGTAGTAAGTACTTAACAAATGATCTTTCCTCCTTTCCTTCCTTCCTGTATACATACGTATGTATACATACGCACACATTTAAGTTGTGTGTGTATATACACTATGCTTGCCTCTCTCATTTTCACCCTCAATGTTAGAGAATTGGCCACTAAATGTTTGGCCACATCAGCTTATAAAGACCATCTACTAATAAATGGAGGGATCTGAGATTTATATCTACTGAGGGAGGGAGTATGCAGGGAAATCATGAATCTTCAGCATATTCACTTTACCAGTAATTCATATGCTGCACACAGTATATATTTCCAGAGGCAGTGTGGTATAGTAGACAGATTGGTACAGCAGAGGATTGCTCTGAGACTAGGAAGATGTGGGTTTAAGTCTGCCTTGGGCACATACTAACTGTGTGACTGTGGGCATGTTACTTAACCTCTTGGTGCTCCCAGCACCTCTATAAAGACTCTTAAGTCACAGTTTATTGGCACTGATAGAAATTGTTTTCTCATTGGGAGTTCTTCATGATAAGGAGATCACAGATGTATTCCCCTGCTCCCCATGTTTATTAATGTGTATGCTGATATCTATAAATATATATTTATACATATATATACAAATTACTTTTAAATAATTGTCTTTCACTCCTTATAACCAGTGAGGTGGCTGGGGAGACGTTATTTTCATTGCAAAGATGAGGACAATAAGACACAAAATGGTTAAATGACTTAC
The DNA here is from genome assembly GCF_003287225.1 of Phascolarctos cinereus. NCBI lineage: Eukaryota > Metazoa > Chordata > Mammalia > Diprotodontia > Phascolarctidae > Phascolarctos > Phascolarctos cinereus. Next base: position 202,711,652 of record NW_027555847.1, on the reverse strand, counting down.
TTGCCAAGGGGCCCACAGCAAGTGAACAGAAGCAGAGCTAGCATTACATTCTGTGGCCTCTGGGTTTAGTTTGGCTAATGAATAATGCAGGTGGGCTATACAATATCCCCCCAATCCCTCTTATCATGAGGACAGCACAGAGATTAGGTGGTATAGTGAGGGTAATGTCCAAGTATGGGCTTCAGTGGGCGTGAGGCTCCTTGCTAAGTTAGAGAGTCAGGGCAAAGATTGGGGATTGAGGATTGTGGGAGGTAGGAGGAAGTGAGGCAGAAGGGGTTTGGGGGCATGAAGGACTTACAACTATGCCCTGTGGCTCTAGGAATACTTTTTTCTTATCTCACTTTTATTCTTCAACCATTCCATGTTATCTCTAGATACAAAGGGAGCACAGTAGATACAGCACTGGGCCTGGCGTCAGAAAGACAGAATTTGAATCTGGCTCCAGTCCCTCACTAGTTATATGACCCTGGGCAAGTCACTAAACCTCTGTCTGCCTCAGTTTCCTCAGTGGTAAAATGGGGATTTCACAGGTTATTATGAGGATCAAACGAGATATTTGTAAAGTGCTTAGCATGGTGCCTGGCACGTGACATGCCTCTTTCTTTCTAACAGGTTTGAAAATGAAAGGGAATTCAATTTAGTACTATTGGGAATATACAGAGGGGGAAAACCAAGACCTTCTAACATGGAAATGACTCACATTCAAGGGCATACACAAATTAGAATCAACAAATTAGCATGAATGATGTATGCACTGCTGTTGTTTAGTTGTTTTCAGTCCTGTGACACCATTTAGCAAAGATACTGGAGTGGTTTGTTATTTCTTTCTCCAACTCATTTTACAGATAAGGAAACTGAGGCAAACAGGATTAAGTGACTTGCGCAGGGACACACAGCTATTAAGTGTCTGAGGCTGGATTTGAACTCCGGTTCTCCTTTCTCCAGGGCAGCTGCTTTATCCACTGTGCCGCCTAACTGCTCACGGGAGTTTCTTTTAGAATAATTTATTTAAATCAAACAATATGATTTCATCTTCGTATAGTTCAGAATGTTATCCAAGCCAGTATCTCTCCCAATTTACTACTTTTAAAAAGAAAAAAAAAGACTCAATTTCGGTTAAGGAAAAATTTGTTGCTCTTGCACAGATTAAATCGCAGATGTTGATTTTTAAAAATTATCTCCTGGATGGCCCTTTCAATGACTGACCATCATCTTAATTAAGTGAACTCTTTCTTTCAAGGGAGGAACACATCTTATGTATTTTATTACACTGTAGAACTGAGAAACAGAAGCAATGTGGTATAAAAAAATCCTGGGCTGGGAATCTGGAGACTCAAATTCTAGTTCCCAGCCTGCCTTTATCTTGTGGTTTTCCCCTTGGAGTAAATTACTTCCCAACTCAGCCTCAGTTTCTTCATTTGTACAATAAGTAATTAGACTTGACGATCTCTAAGCTCTGTTCCAGCCCTAATTCTGCTCCCTATTGCAATTACACACAGACCAAAACATTAGCTTCAAGTGAAGATATCAAATCCACCTCTTTCTTCGGGTTTTCTTCCAAAGGAACAACAAACACGGAATATGAGGTTACTGGAGTCATTCACACTTAGCCCCTCCAATATGTTGTCACTAATGGAAAACAGACTAGATGTTGTATATGTGCATCATGATGAATTAAATTTTATTATAACATGACCTTCTTCCCTTATAATGTGTGATAGAAGCCTACTTACTGTTACTTAAATTAATACTCTGCAGATCTGATGGATAAATCATGTATCTATTCGGTATGGTGTTCTGCACAGAAAAGAATGTAAATCAATACCAGTTGAATGAATGAGGGCAGAACAGAAGAAGGGAGACAAAGAAGGAAAAGAAAGAAGGAAAGGAAGGATAGGAAGAAACAAGAAAGGAAGGAAGGGAAGGAGGAAAGGGAAAGAAATGGAAGAGAAGGGAAGAGAAGAGAAAGAAAGAGAAGGAAAGAGAATGGAAAAAGAAACGAAGGAAGGAAGGAGAAAGGAATGGGACTGATGGCTACCTGTAATAATAATAGACAGCAAAGCACTTTATAAATATATCACTTGATCCTCACAGCAACACTGGGAGGTATGTGTTATTATTGTCCCCATTTTACTGATGAAGAAACTGAGGCAGGAGTAGTTAAGTTAATTATCCAGGATCATAAAGCTAGTATCTGAAGCCAAATTTAAAATCAGGCTTTTCTGACTCCAGATCCAGTGCTCTATACACTGAATCACCTAGTTGCCCCTAAGAAACTCTTCTCATAGTGAATGTGGATTCTCTCTGGTTAAGTATGTTTACATACACATTGGATAATAGTTTCCAAGTGGGAAGGAACCTCTGCAGTCACCTAATCCAACATCTTCATTTTATAGATGAGATATCTGAGGGCCAGGGCCATAAATCGACTTGTTAAATGTCACAGAAATAGCAAGCAACAGAGTTTGAATTCAAACCCTGGTCCTTTGACTCTAAAGAGGCATATCTCCATTTTCCATTTTACTATGTCTTCGCTAAAAGCACCATTTTTGGCCACTTCTCTTGACATTGGCGATATAAAAATATGGCTATTATTATCTCACCCATTACTATTATATTGTTGCTAATAATAATTCAGAGTGGTATCTCTCTTTCAATTCAGATATTGATCTAGAACAGAGGTGTTGTGTGCAGGCCACATGTAGGCCACCACAGCACTCCAACTGACGGGGATTAGGGGGGAGGTAGGGATTAAAATGTAACTGGAAGATATTTGACTAAATAAATAAAAATGCAATAAAACACAGATAATGTTAATATCTGTTTTTCTAAACCAATATATGCCCACAGGGATCCTTATGTATGGTTCAGTGGTTCCACTTCTCCTTGAGTTTGACACTATTGATCTGGAACAATGAAAGAACAGTCTATTATTTGTCTCAGAGTCAAAATTTGGATAATATTTGACTATTTACCTCACAAATTTGTGAGGAAAGTGGTTTGCAGACCTTAAAGTGCTACAGAAAAGTGTTATTGCTATCTATTTACATTATTGGGATTGCTGAACTCTCATAGTATATTTAAGCATGAGGGAGGAGATTTGTATTGCTGCTCAAAAATATTTAGTTTCTTCCTAATGTCTATTGTCCAAAGCTCAAACGATTTTTTCCTGGCATCCTCTATTCTCTTCTCTTTGGAACATCTTCATTCTCTCCTTGAGTAGGCAAAAGTTACAGTGGGAAGAAAGAACACTGGCTTCCAAGTCAGAATATATGGGTTCAAATTCTCCATTGGATACTTGTTATTATATATTGTAATATTATAATAATATAAATTGTTATTTATTATTTTTCATTATTTGTGTATAATGTTATATATTATTAGCTTTGTGTGAGGTCACACAAAATCATTTAACCTTTCTGGGCCTTATTTGCTCTGCTGTAAAATGAAGAGATCGGACTTCCACTTACGTATCTGTGGTCCTAAAATGCTGAATCTCCACGTCCTCTTAATTCTGCAGCTAGCATTTATATAATGCTTTGAAGTCTGCAAAGCACTTCACAAATTTATTTCACTTGATCAACAACTCTGGGAGGTAGATGCTATTATTGTCCCTATTTTACAGATGAGGAACCTGAGGCATAGAAAGGCTAAGTGACTAGTCCAGGGTTATACAGGTAGTGATTGAAACTGGATTTGAAAAGTTCAACACATAATAATAATAATTATGATAGCTAGCATGTATATAGTGCCTACTATGTGCCAGAGACTATGCTAAGTACTTTACAATTTTTATCTCATTTGGTTCTCACAGCAACCCTGAGGGATAAGTGCTATTATCAGCCCCATTTAACAGATGAGGAAACAGGCAAACAAAGGTCAAATGACTTGCTTAGGGTTACATAGCTATTAGATTTTAACTAAGATCTTCTTGTCTCCTGGCTCAGTGCAACCTAGCTAATTACTTAACTTCCTTCAGAAAGCCTTCTTTGATCCTTGATTGAGACATCTTATATTTAAAGAGTACTTTGTTTTATACATTTCTAATGCACTTACTGTGCGTTATTACTGTGTTTTATTATCTGGGATATATTTTGACCCCTTATTTCATTAAGTCCCATAAGAGGTGGGATTCAGACTTACCTAACTTTATCATCACAGTATTCCACATAGAGTAGGCATCTAAAATATTTAAATGTTGAATGAATGAAAAGAATGCAGGTGCATATGCATTTAATTTTCTTAATGATGATAAATTTCTATGCACTTGAATGGTACAACCACTGAAAGCAATCTTCTCTTGTGGATTGACTTTTTTCCATCTTTATTTTTTCATCATCTCTTATTCTGTCTGTACTGTGATTTCTTTGGAGGGAGGGGAGATTTGAATGTCAGGAAACGACTAAGAAAGGGATCTATACACAAGTGATTTTCAAAACAAAGAAATGAAAAATGGAGCCTACAACCAATGAGATACCCAATAACAAAAGGAATGACCAGTTAATAAATTGTGCTGACCTCATAAGAACTTTCTCTCTTCCTCTGGCACCATTACACAAACTCTTCATGTTCAGGAAGCCAAACTTCTCATTTTGCATGTAAACTTTTAGCCATTTAACCTCAGGGTGATACTCCAATGCTAACCACATTCAGATTTACTAATGACTATAAATTTAAGTGAGAGCCAAATCCAATGTCCTGCTTGCAGGTTTCAAATTCTGGTTTTGTAAGTAATAAATAAATGCTTAACTGTGGAAATCTACTCTTTTGTGATTTTATAGTTACAATATGCTCAGTAGGTTAGTATGTGAGGGGCTATGGAAATGTAGAGGGGAGCTAGGTGGTGCAGCGAATAGAGTGCAGGGCCTGGAGTCAGGAAGACTGAGCTCCCTGAGTTCAGATTTGTCCTCAGACACTTACTAGATGTGTGACCCTGGACAAGTCACTTAACGCCGTTTGCCTCAGTTTCCTCATCTGTAAAATGACCTGGAGAAGGAGATGGCAAACCACTCCAGTATCTTTGCCAAGAAAACCCCAAATGGGGTCACAAAGAGTGGGGCACAAAACAGATGACTGAACAACAACAGCAAAATGGAGATGTAGAGAGGCAGAGTCAGGTATTAGATAGAGGGCTGGCCGTGGAGTTAGGAAGACCTGGGTTATAACACAGATTAGCTGTGGACAACTCTCTAAGACTGTAAGTTACAGATAAATTATGTATGTGCAATGGTAAATCCTTGGATTACATGCCTCTCCCTCTTTCCCTCCCTCCTAATTCAGCCTACAAAGTAAATTTAACAGTTTATTAGTTTTACTTAGGGCAGATAGGGGGCACAGTGGATAGAGTGCGGGCTTGAAGTCAGACGACTCATCTTCCTGAGTTCAAATCCAGCCTCAGACACTTACTAGCTGTGACGCTGGGCAAGTCACTTCACCCTGTTTGCCTCAGTCTCCTCATCTATAAAATGAGCTGGAGAAGGAAACTGCAAACCATTCCAGTATCTCTGCCAAGAAAACCCCAAAATGGGGTCACAAAAAATACTACCAAAAAAAAATTTTTCAATGCATTTTCAATGCATTCATCTTCATATACCAATAACAGATTTTCTGTACCACGGCACCTGTACCAAATGAGTTTATATTTATATTATCTTTTTGAGTTTATATTTATATTAAAGTGATTGATGTGTGTAGGTGTGCACTAGTTTGAGCAAATTCTTTATAAAAGCTCTAATTTATAGAAAACAAACATTACAAACTAAAATGATGTGGACTAAGCTAGATCATCCCTATGATCTCTTCCAACTCTAAAATTCCATGATTTTATGTTTCTTCTCTTTATGAGGAAGGGCAGAGTGGTATATACAGAAGGCAGGAAGATCCAGATTCAATTCTACCTCTGACATGTACTGGCTGTGAGACCTTAGGCAATTCACTTAACGTCTAAATGTTCTAGGCAACTTTCTAAGACTATGAGAAGCAGAGAAGATGCCAACCTGCATTAGTAGAAGAAGCGTCCTCATCCAAGAGCTCATTCCAAGGAAATCACAGGTCCAGTCCCTGTCCTTTTATAAAAGGTTTCACCAAAGAGTTCCTTTAAATAGCAAGCTCTCCTAGCACACTGAAAGCATGATTTGATATGTTGTTTGTTTTTAAATCAACTTATGTTCAACTTTACTGAACACATCTACTATATGAAATGAGGCATACACACATGTACATAATCTGACTAGTACATCACTTTGGAAACATCTATAAATACAAGAAACAACAGCAAAAAAAAAAATACATATTCTTTGAAGGGATATGACTTTTTCTTCAGAGACCAGTAAAATTAAGAATGACCGTACCCACTTGTCTCTTTGAGAGTGAGTGTGTGTGTGTGTGTGTGTGTGTGTGTATAGATAAAGAATTCCCAAAGTATTGGATAATATACTTAAATAGACCATTTAAAATACCATACACAGATCTTAGACCTTGTTCTCCTCTCTGGCTGAGTTCCAACTGGAGTAAATGTAAGTCACTGAAGAGAGGATAGTGATATTTAATTCATACAGACTTATTTGGACATAGTGACAGAGATAAAGCAGAGTGATGAACAAGGCAGACAAATACACAAATTCCAAAAGGGACTCTCCCAACCCCTAATATTACTGGTTTCACTGTGGTGACCTCTCATAGGGTCACAAGATACTAAAGATATTTCTTTTCTTTGCCTCACACAGTTCTTGGGAGGGGGCTTGCTTGAGAAAGGATGTCCAACAAGACTTAGTCCGGAAGAAAGGCATCTGGGTGAGAGGGCCATCATTAAAGTTATCAGGGAAAAAAGGACACCGGCCCTGGTTTGGCTTTCATAAACACAGAATTCCTCCAGACTTACCAGCTACCCTGCTCGTCCCGTCTTGCTCAGGAGATGATTCTGTTGTTCGTGAATAGAGGATTGGCAAGTCAGGGGGCTGGGTGGAAATGTAATTTACTGCATCTAGCGTCAGAGAACAGGGAACACAATTAGGGACAGTGGCTTCACTGCTTAGGCAGCAGCATGCTCACTTATCAGCCACACACAATAGACATCAGGGCTTCCCACTGAATAACTGGATAAGGCAAACAAAATGTAGAGCCATTTGCCCAGGGACTAGGTCTCAATAGGCTAGCTGAGGTAGGAGGGAATTGGTCCAGATGAGTCCAGCTCTGGGACCATTGCGTGTATTCAATTATTTGTCAGGAGGTTTTGGATCTAGCAAAGCACTGACCTCGAAAAGGATATAAAGAGATAGGGACAGCCTGGTGGCACTGATGAATGAGCGATGTCTAAATAAACCGGTGTAACGTACTATTTTAAAATACATCTTGGGTTTGCCTTCTATAGGAGAAAGACTAATAGTTAATTGACTCATTACTACTGATATTTTTGGATATGTGTTCAAATGTCATAGAATTTGTTCTCTGAAATCAATACTGCAGACAATCCGGTTTAACTGGTGAAGATGAGTAGTGAGATTCGGATGAACTCACATTGACTTGTACCTCAGAAACTCAACCTATTGGAAAGGAGCTGTCTTTTTATTCGTTTATTCATTTATTTATTTATCTATCTATCTGTCTGTCTGTCTATTTATTTATTTATTTTTTGGGTCAGGCGTTGCTATTAAGTGATTTGTCCAGGGTCACACAGCCAGTAAGTACTATGTGTCTGAGGCTGAATTTGAGCTGAGGTCCTCTTGACTCCAGGGCCAGCGTTCTATCCACTGCACCACCTAGCTGCCCCAAAGGAGCTGTCTTCAAGTGACATGGGCTAACTTGGGAGGAAATAGCCTCCCTTCCTTGCCCTTCTGTGTACAGAAGCTGCAGCTAGGTGGGGCAGGAGATAGAATGCAGGGTCTTGAGTCAAAAAGACTCACCTTTCTGAGTTCAAATCCAGCCTCAGACATGTACTAGCTGTGTGACCCTGGACAAGTCACTTCACTCTGTTTGCCTCAGTCTTCTCATCGGCAAAATAAGCTGGGGAATGAAATGACAAACTATTCCAGTACCTTTGCCAAGAAGACCCCAAACAGAGTCATGAAGAGTTGGACATGACTTTAAAATGACTGAAAAATACCATATAGAAGCTGGATGAACACCTCACAGGGATCCCTGTTCAAGTATAGATTGGATTAGGTGACATCTGATATACCTTCTCACCCTAGGAGTACTGTGATTCTGAGATGCTGGCTTCCTGAGGTCATTTTTATGAAGATAAATATGGTAGTATTCTGCAGAATGAACTGGAGGTGGAGAGACCAGTTGGGAGGCAGATGGGGGTAGTTCAGGCTTGAAGGAGCCAGGGTCTGAACTAAGATGGCACTAGGCTCAAGAATTCAGGGTATGACTGTTCTATGCAAAGCAGTGATGAGATTCCATGAGTATTACAACTATTAGAGGTATAATTGGGGTTTTGAACCCTAAGTCTATTATTTGTTACTAAATATTCTCGGAGGTGATGAAGCCTCTCTAAGAAGAAACTAGTCTGTGAGAAGAAAATAAGCAGGAAATTATCCCTCTTTCATAATAACTGATATTTTACAGAATGCTTTTAAGGTCTGCAAAGAACTTTCCAGTATTAGCTCAATTTAGCCTCACATTTTACAGATGGAGTTCTTTCCCATCCTAATTCACAGACCCCCTGAGGTCTATCTCTGTTAAGAGAGAAAGATGGCCTTAGGAAGCTTGAGTTCAAATCATCTTTAATACAGATTGTTTCTGTGACTCTGGGAAAATCACTTAACCTCTCAGAACTATAGACAACTGAGATGCTAAATTACAGAGCAGGTGACAGTCTGAACTGGGAGTTCCTTTACTAGGAATTAGTTCCTTATACCAATGAAATTATAGGTTTGATCTCCCTGCCCCCAAAAAGTGCTATATAAATTTAACATTATTATCATCATTTTCACTGATTCCACAACTATGTTAGATACTTCCACTCCTTTCTATATCACAGTTACATACATACTTACTCCTCAACCTCTTGCAATCTGTCATCTAAAGAACAGTTTAAACTGAGTGGTAAGAGCAGAGGTCAACATTATTGTTCAGTTGTTTTCAGTCATGTCCGACTCTTCATCACCCTATCTGGGATTTTTCTTAGCAAAGATACTGGAGTGGTTTGCCATTTCCTTCTCCAATTTATTTTATAGATGAGGAAACCGAGGCACACAGGGTTAAGCGATTTGCCCAGGGTCACAGAACTAGTAAATGTCTGAGGCCAGATTTGAACTCAGGAAGATGAGTCTTCCTGATTCCAGGGCTTGCACTCTAACCACTGTGCCATCTGGCTGTCCACAACTGTAGAAGTCAATAGTGGCCTCTTAATTCCCAATCCAGTGGGTTACCTCCTCAGGTATCATCATGCTCCTTGACCTCTTTGAAGAATTTTATATAGGTGACCACACCCTTCTTGAAACTCCTCCTTTGGTTTTTGTGATGCCACATTCTTAGCAGTACCCTTCTGCTCCCACCCACTAGTAAGGTTTATGGTAATTACAGAGTAGATCTGGTAACTCTGAAAGCCTTGGAAAACAGGGCCAATCAAAAGACCTGGGTTGTAGTTATCAGCTAATTTGTACATATTTGTGTCAGGGTGCACACATGCACAGACTTCCACAGCATAGCCACTGGCAGAAGTTAGTAACTCCTAGGTGACTTTATTAAAGGGGTAGAGATGTGATCCAAAAGTTTTCAGGTTTCCTTTTGTGTCATCAAACATGGATATGTGAAGTGGGCGGAATAAAACTGGGTCTCTTTAGCAGCCTTGCTTCATTTCTCTGGTTATAGGGACAGCTCTGACCTGGTTCCATTATAACATTATAGATTATAGGCTCTTAATGATGTGGAGGGGAGTCTTTATTTATTTATTTTTTTTCTCTCTAGGAGTGCAGGGCTATTAACCGAACTTTTGAGGTCAGGGACTTTTTTTTGGTCTTTCTATTCTAAGCTCTTAGTAAACGTTTGTTGAATCAAATTAAAGTTTTTTTTTTTAATTAGATCTGCGATTTTATTGGCATAGGGAATTCTCAGTAAGGAAATTACTCCTACCAATGCAAATGGTACTTGCTGTGCAATTTATAGTTTTAGAGATTTGTTTGGGGGCACTGAAAGATTAAGTGAATTGTTCAGAAAGTATGTTTAAGAGGCAGGATTCCAACCCAGGTCTTCTCAACTCTGAATCTGGTGATTTATCTACTATATCACAGCTTCTATAAACAGAAGATTAATGATTAATATGGAAAGCTCATGGTAATGGTCTACCACATTTTATATTCAGCACAGCTCATACCAACCATTCTTGCAACACCATCGTGTGAGTTAACAATACATGATGATTCTTGGAAGATTTGTCTCATAGTGTCATTCATCAAAAAGGCTTCTCTGACCATGAGTCTGCCAATGCTCAAGCCACGACCTAACATAATATTCACCTTCCGTCAGCCTGAGATTCAAGGTTCTCCATAGTTGGATGCTACCATATCTTCACAGCTTTTCCTGACACCCTTCTCCATCATGTCTGTTAGACTCTAATCAGACTAGCTTATTCACTGTCCCCTGGACAGATCTGCACTTTACTCTTTGGTTGTGCCATTCTTTGTCCCTATAACATCTTTTGCCAATATCACTAAGTATTCATTGAACAAACCTTTAATTCAGTAAGCATTAATTGAGTTCTTATTGTATTGAAAGGCATAATTTAATGTCGTGAGGATAAAAAAAAGAAAAGAAATATAGTACCTGCCCTCAAAGAGCCTGGAATCCAGTTGGAGGAAAGAGACATGAACACAAATAACCTCCAACTTAGAGAATGATTAAGCACATAGAAGAGTGACCTGAGATATTCAAGAAAGGAGGGGAAACTCTGTGTGTGTGTGTGTGTGTGTGTGTGTGTGTGTGTGTGTGTGAACAAAATCCTGAAATTTTGAGTCTGCATGACTGGGAGAATAAAATAAAAATAAAGAGAAAGTTGGTCTTCTCAATGAGGGTGGGGAAAGAGGAAGGGAGAGAATTTGGAACTCAAAGGTTTAAAAACAAATGTTAAAAATTGTTTTTACATGCAACTGGGAAATAAGATATACAGACAATGGGGTACAGAAATCTATCCTGCCCTACAAGAAAATAGAAGGGGAAGGGGATAAGAGAAGGAGGGATGATAGAAGGGAGGGCAGATTAGAGGAAAGGGTACTGAGAATGCATGCTGTCAGGGCAGATAGGTGGTACAGTGGAGAGAGCACCGGCCTTGGATTTAGGAGAACCTGAGTTCAAATCCAGCCTCAGACACTTAACACTTACTAGCTGTGTGACCCTGGGCAAGTCACTTAACCCCACTGCTTAGCCAAAAAAAAAAAAAGAAGAAGAGAATGCATGCTGTCTTGGGGTAAGAAGTGGGGAGAGATGGGGAGAAAATTTGGAACTCAACATCTTGTGGAAGTGAATGCTGAAAATGAAAAATAAATTAATTAATTTTTTTAAAAAGAGGAAAGTTGGTAAATTCAGTTTACCACAAGTTAAATTTGAGGTACGCTTCTGAGGCCAGAACTCACCATTTGACAAAAACTGCTGGGGAAAATGGTAAGCAGTTTGGTATAAAGTAGGCATATTGACCAATATCTCATACCATATACCAAAATAAGGTCAAAATGGGTAAATGATTTAGACATAGAGGGTGATATCATCAGTAAATTAGGGGGGCATGGAAAAATTTACCTCTCATCTATGGATAAGGGAAAAATTTATGACAAAATTAGAGATGATCACAGGAAGTAAAATGGATAATTTTGATCAAATGAAATTAAAAAAGGTTTTACACAAACAAAACCAATGTAGCCAAAATTAGAAGGAAAGTGGCAAAAAAATGTTCATAGCAAGTATCTCTGATAAAGGCTTCATTTCTCAAACATATAGAAACTAAGTCAAATTTATCAAAATAAGAGCTATTCCCCAATGGATAAATGGTCAAAGGATACGAACAGGCAGTTTTCAGAAGATGAAATTAAAGTTATCAATAGTCACGTGAAAAAATGCTCTAAATCACTACTGATTGTTGTTATTCAGTCATTCAGTCATATCTGACTTTTCATGACCCCTTGGATGATACTTCCATGGGGTTTTCTTGGCAAAGATGTAGGGCTGGTTTGCCATTTCCTTTTCCAGGAGATTAAGGCAAACAGAGGTTAAGTGACACACACAGCTAGTAAGCATCTGAGGCCAAATTTGAACTTAGGTCTTCCTGACTCCAGGGCCAACAGTCCATCACTGAGCCTCCTAGTTGTCCCTACTATTGGTTAGAGAAATGTAAATTAAAACATCTCTGAGGTACCACCTCATACTTATCAGATTGGCTAATGTGACAGGAAAGAAAAATGATAAATGCTGGAGGGGGTGTGGAAAAATAGGTACATTAATGCACTGTTGGTAGAGATGTGATCTGCTCTCAGAGTTCTAGAGAACAATTTGGAACTACACCCAAAGAGCTCCAAAAGTGTGCGTACATTTTGATCCAGCAAAACCACTACCAGTTCTGTATCCCAAAGTGATCAAAGAAAAGAGAAAAGGACTTCTATATACCCAAAAATATTCACAGCAGCCTTTTTTGTGGTGGCAAAGAATTGGAAATTGGGGGGATGCCCATTAATTGGGGAAAAGCTGAACAAATTGTGGTAAATGATTATGATGGAATACTACTGTGCTATAAGGAATGATGAGCAGGATCGTTTCAGAAAAACCTGGGAAGACTTACATGAATTTATGAAAAGTGAAGTTAGCAGAACCAGGAAAACACTATACATAATAACAACAATATTTAATCAACTGTGAAAGATTAGCTGGCCCATGATAAAAAATGCTATCTACTTCCAGAGAGAGAGAAATGATGAATTCAGTACAGATGAAAGCATACTTTTTTACTTTCTTTTCCTTGCTTTTTTTTTTTTTTTGCAACATGGCTAATATGGAAATATGCTCTGCTTGAGTTCACATGTATAACTGATATTATATAACTGGCTTTCTCAAAGAAAGGGTAAGGAGAGAATTTGGAACTGAATATTTTAAAAAGCGAGCTTTTAAAATTAATAGATAAATTTGAAGTGCTTATGGGACTTCAAATTTCCATTAGGCAACTGGACATATGAGGCTGGAGTTCAGTACAAAAATGAAGGCTGAAGACAGAGACTGGGGGGTCACCTGCAGAATAGCTGAAGCCATGGAAGAGGATTAGATTTCCAATGTTTGAAAAAGCATAGAGAAAAAAAAAGAGTCAAAGACAAACTTTTGGGCAACATCCATAATGCACCAAGATTAAACAGTGAGGGAGATGGAGTTTTAAAAATACCAAAATCCTTGAGAAACCCAAAGACCCCCAGCTTCTGGGATAAAAACTCACTATCTGACAAACTGCTAGGAAAACTGGAAAAGAATATGGCAGAAATTAGGCATAGACCAAAAACTTACACCATATGCCAAAATAAAGTCAAAATGGATACACGATTTAGATATAAAGGCTGATGCTATGAGTAAACTGGGAGAGCAAGGAATAGTTTACCTGTCACATTTATGAAGAACAGAAGAATTTATGACCAAACAAGAGATAGAGAATATTATGAAATGAAAAACAGATAATTCTGATTACAAACAAAGCCAATGCAACCAAGATTAGAAGAGAAGCAGAAAACTAGGAAAGAATTTTTATAACCAGTGTCTCTGACAAGGGCCTCATTTCTAAAATATATAGAGAACTAAGTCAAATTTATAAGAATACAAGTCATTCCTCAATTGATAAATTGGGTCAAAGGATATGAACAGGCAGTTTTCAGATGAAGAAATTAAAGCTACCTATAGTCATATGAAAAAATTCTCTAAATTGCTATTGATTAGAGAAATGCAAACCAAAACAACTCTGAGGTACCACATCACACGTATCAGATTGGCTAACATGACAAAACAGGAAAATGATAAATGCTGGAGAAGATGTGGGGAAATTGGAATATTAATGTATTATTGGTAGAATCATAAACTGATCCAATCATTATGGAGAGCAATTTGGAACTATGCACAAAGGGCTATAAAACTGTGTATACCCTTTGACCCAGCAATAACACTTCTAGGACTATATTTCAAAGAGATTATAAAAATGGGAAAAGGACCCACATGTATTACAATATTTATAGCAGTTCTTTCTGTGGTGGCAAAGAATTAGGAATTGAACGGATATGCATCTATTGAGGAAAGGCTGAACAAGTTGTGGTATGTGAATGTAATGGAATACTATTGTGCTATAAGAAATGATGAGCACATGGACTTCAGAAAAACCTGAAAAGACTTGTATGGAGTGATGCTGAGTGAATTGAGCAGAACCAGGAGAATGTTGTACACAGTAACAGCCATACTGTGGGATGAATGACTTTGATATACTTAGCTCTTCTCAGCAATGCAAGGATCTAAGTCATCTCCAAAAGACTCATGATGGAAAATGCTATCCACGTCCAGAGAAAGAACTATGGAGTTTGAATGCAGATCAAAACACACTATTTGCTCTTTTTTTTTTCTGTTTTGTTTCTTCTTTCTTGTGGCTCCTCCTATTGGTTCTAATTCTTCTTTACAACATGACTAATGTGAAAATATGTTTAATAGGAATGTATATGTAGAGCCAATATAATTCTGCATGCTGTCTTAAGGAGGGAGGTGGGGAGAGAGGGGGAGAAAATCTAAAAAACTCAAAAGCTTATGGAAGTGCTTGTTGATAAATCAAAATAAATAAATTAATTAAAAAGAAGAATTATAAAAAATACCAAAATCCTTATTTCTATTACTGTTCCCAGCTGGTAGAAGATGTACCCAGTGTATAGTGATTGGGAAATAGCTTTTAACTACTTGGACATAGTGAACTGAGAGGACATATGGTGAGATCAGAAGGGGCGAGAGAGCTGTATTCCTCTGGCCATCTGTAATGATGAAGTCAGCCAGCTGTGTCAGTATCAAGTATGGAGTGAGGAAGCTCAGCTGGGACCCCTCACTGGAGAGGAACATGAACAATGAACATGGAATAGAGGAGCTCAGCTGGAGTTGTTCATGAAAGAAAAGCATTAACGTTAGTCGTGAGTACAGGGGCAGGTGAGAGAATTAATATACTATTATATTAGTAACTAATTATTGTGATCTACCGTTTTTCCTTCTATTTTGTATAAAGGTCCAACTCCTATTAAGGTCAGTCTCTGAAGGGTATGGCTGAATGATGAGATTGCTTCTAGCCCTCAAGGAACATATAGAATCATACCCAACTAGGAGACCTAATTTCTGTTTAGCATATAAACATGTAGACGGATTTATATTAAATGTTTATATATCATTTGGTATTTTTAAAACTCCATCTCCCTCACTAATTAACCTTATTCCTCTTGGTGTGTTATGGATGTTGCCCAAAACTTTGTTTTTGATTCTTTTTTCCCTCTATGTGTGTGTATATATATATATATATATATATATATATATATATATATATATATATATATATTATATATATATATATATATGTATATATATATATATCTCATATATATATATGATATGTACATATATATATGTATATCTATATATATATATCATATATATATATGATATGTACATATATATGTATATCTATATATATATATATCATTATATCATAAATATAAGGGAAGGAACCCCTGTCCCTGGATTTTAGGGGGACTCACCTCATGAAGGAGAAACCTAGCCAGAAAGGCTGAGATGGAAATGGCTGGAGGCTGCTGAGTCTTATGATCAAGCCACATTCTCAGCAGGAGGAGCTGAAAACTTTTTGCCCACCTCCTCATTAAATGCCCACCAATCAGGGTTGATTTTCACTTGTCAGGGGAATTCCCTTTCAGAAGGTATTTAAAGCTTTTCAGGGTCTCCCTAGAGGTCTTTGGTTACCAAGAGAAACCACGGACCATCAATTTATTGATTGCTGGCTAGCCTAATTAACAAATTGATTATTAACTACCCAGAATCTCTGTCTCTCGGGATTTTAATTTGTGTCACTGGTGAATTCAGCTAAGGTTATGTACTGAAGATAAGGATCAGGGATTTCACCCAGATTCAGTAGGTATTAAGCCAGCTTCATGTTGCCTTTGGTGCTGGTGAATCTTGGTCAGACTGGTCTGCCTCTGGTATGAATCTTACTGTAGTATATTATGATGGGAGAAATAGGTGGCAGATAAGGCTCTAAGAAGCTTATCATGGCTTAGCTGTGGTGGTACAGAGTTTTCTAACGTCTTCTCTGATGTGACATGTGGCTCTGGCTGTTATTTTCCAGGAGATCATGTGATGTCTTATTTTCTTGGCAGGACTATGTACTCCATGATTGGGTCCTATGCTAATTTAGAACTAGGAAGGAGAACAAATTCAAGAAGAGTTCTGAGCAGGGATGGCATGTCATTCAGATTCAACCTCAGGATCACAGATTTGAATTCAAAGTACTCATTGGGGAAGACTGTCCAGAATTGGGCATTTTTGAGACAGACGGTGATAAATTCACTGGTAATAATAGGATTATCTTCCCTCCTCCCAATGATCTGAAAGATGGAAGGTGGTAAACAGGCTGGAGAATTAGTCACAAGGACTACAGCAAAAACAGAACTTGAAGTTAATTACCCCTCACACAGGAGGGTTTCCCTTCTGTCAGATGCCTCTATAGCGCTCCCACCCATTATCAAGGGACAGTAGGGGAAAGTATTATCTTTACTTGGCCAATGTGAGTTAACCTTTGAGACACAGCCCTGCAACTCATCAGGGAGACTAACCATGCTTGACTGGGTACCACTACAGAAGGATTGAAGTTCATTGTCTGGGAATTGTTCATGATCCAAAGCTGAGCTACTACTAAACTTTGAATATACAGAGGAAAAGGGACAACGTTACCTTCATGGAGGCATTAAGACATGGGAAGAAGCTATTAATTGAATACATAAATGCATTACAGAAACTAAATGATAGTTCAGTCTGGAAAGAATCATGTTCAAGGTTTTTTAGGAGAGAGTTCAACAATGAACTCAACGTTTGATTAGCAAGGTATATGGCTTAACATTTGGATCGTTTGGCAGGCTTAATACATACTTGACCAAGCAGCTTAATGATACACTAGAAAGGAAGAAGAAGGATTGACAATTTCACCAAGAAATCATAAAATGGGCCACCCAAAAGCATAGAAATCTAAAACTACTGCAACTGCGAAGCCAGTAGGATGACCCAGTTGCTCAGGAGAACAGAATTTATAGCAAAGTGTTAGTTTTGTCCTAGATGTGGGAATCATGTAGCTATTTATGCCAGGTATTCCCCACAAATGAAACTATAATATAATGGATATGGAGTTATTGGTAATTTGTATGGTCTGTCAGAGCATGATACCTGATGACAGCCTTTAAAGATGATAAAAGTTAAAAATATTTGAAGGAAGCACATAGCCTATCTGATAGCCATGCACAATAGGTCCTTATGGTCTTCTTTTTTTTCCTTCTAGGCAATTTATGTACTAGGGATCAAGAAGAATCCCAAAGAAAAGTGCTCAATGTATTAGCTAATTAAAGAGGCAGGTAGGTGGCTCAGTGTATAGAGTGCTGGGCCTGGAATTAACAAGAGCTGAGTTCAAATTTGGCTTCAGACACTTAGTACATAGCCCTAGGCAAATCACTTAACCTCTCTCTTAATCCACTGGAGAAGGAAATGGTAAACCACTCCAGTATCTTTGCCAAGAAAACCTCATGGATAATATGGTCCACAGGATCATAAAGATTTGGACATAACTGAACAACAACAATTGAAGAAGCAACATA
Source organism: Phascolarctos cinereus (assembly GCF_003287225.1). Lineage (NCBI taxonomy): Eukaryota > Metazoa > Chordata > Mammalia > Diprotodontia > Phascolarctidae > Phascolarctos > Phascolarctos cinereus. Next base: position 202,693,797 of record NW_027555847.1, on the reverse strand, counting down.
GTACAGTAGATAAAATTCTAGCCTTGCAGTTGAATTCTGCCTCAGACACTTGAAGTGACTTAACCTCTCATGGCCTCAGTTTTCTCATGTGTAAAACATAAGGGTTGGAATCAATGGCCTCTAAGGTTCCATGTGGTTTTAAATTTATCCACCTATGTACTGATCTGGGGTATGGGAAGAATTTACGTTTTGTTTTGTTTTTTTGGTGAGGCAATTGGAATTAAGTGACTTGCCCAGAGTCACACAGCTAGTGAGTGTTATGTGTCTGAGGCTGGATTTGAACTCAGGTGCTCCTAACTCCAGGGCTCCTGCTCTATCCACTGCACCACCTAGCTGCCCCAGGAAAAATTTATGGAAAAAGAAAAGTCAGAAATGATCTTTGTACCAGGGATTTTTAAATGACATATTAAAAGTTTGGGGGCAAGTTTGTGATTTTTCAATTGATTAAAAAAATGGAATTTATGTGGGGATTTTAGCCTCTGCAAAGCACTTTACAAATATTTCATTTTATCTTTACAACAAATCTGGGAGGTAGGTGCTTTTATTATACCCATTTTACAGACAAAGGCTAAGTGATTTTCCCAGGGTCACACAGCAAGTAAATGTCTGAGACTGGATTTGAACTTGTATCTTTATTGTCAAAAATAGGAAGAATGGAATCTTTGCACAATAAGTTATCAAAGGGATGGTTAGTAAATGTCATACAAGCAGTAAGTAGCAGAATAGGGATCAGAACTGACTTTACATCCAGTGCTTGGAAACACATTTGACAATCTCTCATGCAATCTTTGTTGACAAGATAAAGAGATGGGGGCTATGCAACAACACAGATCCATAGCTATCAGGCTGCTGCCTTCCATGCTGGCGTTATCTATGGTCAGACTGGCTCAATACTTGTATCATTTATGAGATTATGACAGCATAGCAAGTGAATGGCAGGTAAGATTCCAAGAAGCTTGTAGCTGTGGTTCAGGGTTCTCCCTCTTGTTTTGCTTTCATGGAAGTATAACATGTGTCCTTGCCATGTTGTACATCTGAGAAAGCATTCATCTCTTTCCTCGGGGGAAGGGGTCATTCTCTTGGGCCATGTTTAGAACCTGTAATTGGAACTTTGGGAGCCAGGACATAAATCATATTAAAAGGAATCTTGAAGATTTGGCCTTAAAGGTCCATATCTATTTTTTTTTCACAACCTAATCAAATTCTCCATTACAGGGGAAGATTGCCCAGTGGCAGTCATTTTCATGACAGACAGACTACTTAAGTTTCTGTGGTTAGTAATAGTAAGAACATGAACATAAAAACAATGAAAAATTCCAGAGTCTCAGAATTAAACACTAACATTTCCCAGGCCACCTCTGGAAATGTGTTTTTCTTGGGACACCATTGGCTTTGTCAGAGTCAAGAGGTAGATCTGTAAGTCAAGTCACTGAGTGAGGTTTACTGAGGCCGTTAAGGTTTTTTTGATATATATAAATTAGAAATGGCTTTGTAACTGGGGAATGTTAACACATCTGCTGATATTCATGACTAATCAATATATATAAAGATTATACCAAAATTGACAAAAAAGGAATTACCACTAATTTTCCCCTAGCAATGAGCCAAAGACAAGAAACCATTCTTCACAGTCTCTCTGGGTCTGATGTACAAATAGAGGTGGAGCCCTTGAGTATAAACAGGAGCTGTGACAATAATTTTTTATTCCACTCTTTTACTTTTTGCAGATGTGTGTTTACATATATACGTGTGTATGGGTTGAATTAGCTGTGGGAAGGGTTTCCAGATGTGCTACCACCCCAGATCCAAAAGTGTCTGACCTGTAGATGGACTCCAGGCTGTGTCTCTTGAATCTCTGTGGGCTGTCTCTCCTAAATCCTGGCCCACCTAGAAAGCACTGCAGAATGTACAGTGGCAAAACCAGTATGGAAATCTGGCTGTCTGAAGATATGGGTCAGCCTGAGTGTGCGCAGTTCAGGGAATTCTCTGTAAGAATGAAGCCTATGGGGGCAGCTAGGTGGCGCAATGGATAGAGCACTGGCCCTGAAGTCAGAAGGACCTGAGTTCAAATCCGACCTCAGACCAAACACTTGACACTTACTAGCTGTGTGACCCTGGGCAAGTCACTTAACCTCAACTGCCTTAAAAAAAAAAAAGAATGAAACCTACGTATCTCTGACATTCGAACTTAAAAGATCAGTGTCAAGAGAACACCTAAATGGTTTCATTGAGGTCAAGTTGCCGGATGAAATCTTTATTCCAGATTAATGAAATAACTGGTGGATGTGCTCTCCAAGCTGCTGCTGATTTCTGAAAAATCACAGGGACCAGGAAAGGTGGTGTAAGAGTGGAGAAAGACAAATGTCCTAATTTCAAAAGTGGGGAGGGTATTCTTTCAGCTATATGCCAGTGAACTTGACTCTGAATTTTGGAAAATTTCTATGGCATAAAATAAAGGACACAACTTTAGTGGACACTCAAAGTTAGTGGGCATAACCTGGATGAAGATCCAGCAAAGAAGATCAAGCAGTCTGGTAGGACAGCCAAGACAGCAGAGTCATGAAAACCCAAAGACCATATCAAGGAAAAAAGGGTGATCAACAATGCAAAAGGATGCAGAGAGGTCAAGAAGGATGAGAATTTGAGAAAGGCCATCAGATTTGGCAATTAAGAGAACATCAGTAACTTTAAAGAGAACACTTTTGGATGAATAATGAAATGAGAAGACACGACTATACAGAGTTAAGAAGAAGAATGAGAGGAAAGGAAGTAGAGGCATTAGTTGTAGATGGCCTTCAAGGAATTTTGCCATGAAAGGGAGGAAAGATATTAGTGGAGATGGACAGAACAAATTAATGTTTTTTGAGGATGGGGGAGAAACTAATGTGCTTGTAGGCAGCAGGGAACCAACCAGTAGATGGAGATTAAAGATTAGTCAGAGAGTGGAGATGATGGGAGGGCAATGTGCTAGAGAATATGGAATGGAATGGAATCACTAGTGCATGTTGTCTTGGCAAAGAGAAGGGCCACCTCTTCATCTGAGAAAGGAGTAAAGGAGGAGATACTGGGGGAAGGTAGATGAGTGATGTGAGATATGGAGGTGATGAGGCAAATTAATGAGTGGCTCGACATTTTCCCATTAATCACTATTCTTTTGGGTCTGGTCATTCAACCACTTACAAATTTACCTAACAATATTATTATCCAGCACAAATCTGACCATTTTGTCTACAAGGATATTATGAAAGACTTTGTCAGATGACTTACTTAAATCCATGTACCTAAAGCCATATAGGACAATAGAAAGAACATTGGCTCTAGAGTCACGCTTAGCTATTCTTAGCAATACAACAATCCAAGACAATTCCAAAGGATCCATAATGAAAAATTCTATCCACCTCCAGAGAAAGATCTGATGGAGCCTGAATGCAGATCAAATCACACCATTTTCCACTTTCTGTATTTTTTTGTATTTTTTTTCCCCTTTGGGTCTGTGTCTTCTTTCATAACATGACTAATGTGATAACATGTTTTGCATGATTGAACATGTATAACCTATATCAAACTGCTTACTGTCTCATGGAGGGGAGAGATGAAGGAGGGACAGAGAAAATTTCAAACTCAAAATTAAAAAAACATGAGTGTTAAAAATTTCTACCAATTACATGTTAGTGGGGGAAAAAGAAAGGATAGGTCATGATACTGTACGTATATAACCCTTATCGAATTGTTTGCCTTCTCAATGAGAGGGAGGGGAAGGAGAGTGGGAGAGAATCTGGACTTCAAAATTACAAAAAAAATGAAGGTTAAAAATGTTTTAGGGAGCAGCTAGGTGGTGCAGGGGATAGAGCACAGGCCCTGAAATCAGGAGGACTTGAGTTCAGATCCAGCCTCAGACCAAACACTTGACACTTGCCAGCTGTGTGACCCTGGGCAAATCACTTAACCCCAATTGCCTTAAAAAAAAGTTTTCATATGTAATTGGAAAAAATTAAAATATTAAAACAAAAAAAAATAAGGGGAATCTGGAGTGGGGGGAAATGTATGTATTTCTTTCATATACATGGCGTATAGATTAGGGTTTCAGCAAACTACAGCCCACAGACAGCCTGCCATCTGTTTTTGTATGTCCCACGAGTTAAACCTGAGGAAGTCAGCAGACCAGATTTGGCTCCCAGGCCTTAGTCTGCCAACCTTTAATATAGATGGGGGCCTATAGCTAAGTTTGACAATTCAGAGTTGCAAAAGGACTGATTATATAAGGTGAAAAATTACTTCAAGGGCTAGCAGTGCAGTGCTTCACTATCATTGCATTCTAAATATCTGTCCATCCTTCCCACAAATTTGTATTTGTGGAAGTGTGCCCGAAGGTTTTTGTGGAGGGGAGGGTATATTTTATAGATACTATTCTTACTATCCCATATTAATAATAAATGCCTATACTTGAAAAAAAGGTCATAATAGAACTTCCCATTTTGATATGTTTATTAGACTGCTAGAAGAAGGGAATGATGTCAGAGGCCTCCTTGTCCAAATCCCTCATGTTATAGATGAGGAAACTGAGGTTTAGGGAGGTTTGATGTCTTGCCCAAGGACCCCAGCTGTTATCATCAAGACGCAGGATTTGAACCTAAGTCCTTTTGACTTTAGAGCCAATGTTCTTTCTATTTCCTACATAAGATACATGGCTTTAGGTACATGGATTTAAGTAAATCATCTGACAAAGTCTTTCATAATATCCTTGTAGACAAAATGGTCAGATTTGTGCTGGATTAGGTAAATTTGGAAGTGGTTGAATGACCAGACCCAAAAGAATAGTGATTAATGGGAAAATGTCAACATGGAGAGGAGGAAGGGAGGAAAGAAAACAGGGATGGAGGCAGGGGGAAGGGAGAAGCAGAGAGAGAGAGAAACACAAAGATAAAGCAATTATTAAGCACTTACTATGTGCCAGGCACTGTGCTAAGTGCTGGGGATTAATGAATAGTCCCACAAAACTATCCTGGCCCCTGTTGCCTTCAATACATTTTGTCAATAACTTGGAGGTGCATATATGCTTGCCAGATCTGTAGAGGACACCAAGCTGAAAGGGATGTTGCTGGTAGGGATAGATAGCAGAGTCATGATCCAAACAATGTTTATATTATAGAACTATAGGTAGGATCCCATAAGACGGCATTTAATATAGGGATAATATGAAGTATTACACTCCAGTTTTCAAAAAAGTACAAGATAACACACAATATAAATATGTGTATATAAAAATGCCCATCATCTCTAGGCATCATATGCTATACAGTGGAAACAGCCAGGTTTTGGAGAAACTAGTCTGTGACTTTAGTTTTTGACTCTCTGGAACATTGGACCATCATGACCTGCAGAGGTATGATCCACTGATTTGTGGTTTCTTGAGATCCATGCCAAATGTCCTGGAAGCTGCTCTAAAATCAGAGTTGATTCCAGCTACTTACCTTTATGCAGACCTAAAAGGGAATATCTTCCACGTGAGTACGTGACCTTCATTAGATGGAATAAAAGAATGTGTGCTTATGTATTTGTGTGTGCACGTGTGGGTGCACATACATAAGCATAAATTTGGCCAAATCAGATTTAGATGAATGTATTTGCTTTGTCATAGCACAAGGCAGGTTTCAGACTGCTGTCTCAGAAATTGGGCGCTTTCTCCTACAGTTCCCAAACTATGATTATTTCACATAAAGTTTTAAAACACAGAAATGGTGTTAATTATAAGAAATGGTTGGATCTAAGGTTACCTTTGCTCCCCAGGAACTACTGAATCATTGAGGGATGAAAGTATTAAGCCATGAGAAAATAATAAAAATGTCTAATGCCTCACTATTTTAGAATTGCATTCTTCCTGAGAGAACTAATCTATTGCCTCTTGCCCAAGGCCATACTGTGACCTAAACACTTACTGCATTCTTTGAAGGGCATTTACTTTCCTTCAAAACCTTCCGAGCAAATCTGACTACATATGCAGTTAAAAAAAAAAAAGAATGGTGTTATTGATTTAACTACAAAAAGAAAATAATCTTAACACTGATTGGCCATTTAAAAGCAGATTAAATGCAATGTAGCATTTTAGTGCTTGCTGGCATCTTAAGTTCAAAAGGCCAAAAACTTAATTTTATTTTCCCCAAACTTCTTCCTCCTTCAATATCCCTATTTTTGCTGAAGACAACACTGTTCTCACAGTTGCCCAGGCTTATAACCTAGTAATAACCATTGACATTGCTATTCCAATTAGTTGTCAAATCCCATTGATTATACCTCTCTAAGCTCTCATCCACCCCATATTCTTCCTTCTCACTTCAACCATCCTAACTCAAACCCTCATCTCTTCTCATCTAGGTTACTGTAATAGGCTCCAAATTGGTCTTCCTTTTTCCACCCTATTTCCTCTTTAATCCATTCTACACACTATTGTCCTTTCCTTTTAAATGTTTCATTGATGCTCTTACATATATAAAAAATCCCTATTACCTCTTAGTGATTCCCTCCCCCCCAAATAGAAACTGCCCTTGTAACAAATAAGCACAGGTGAGCAAAACAAATCAACACTTCGGCCATTTCCACAAACGTATGTCTCATTCTCCATTTATAGTCTACTATCTCTCTGCTGAGAAGTGAGTAGCATGCTTTATTACCAATCATCCGAAGTCACAACTAGACATTGCCTTGATTGGAGATTGGAAGTCTTTCGGTGTTCTCTTCCTTTACATCACTGTGGTCATCACATAAATTCTTCTCTTCATTCTGCCTATTTTATTCTGTATCTGTTCACACCAATTTTTGCAGAGTTCTCTGAATCCTTAATTCTAATAATCGTTTTAACATGCATCTGTGATTGGTTTGGAGAAGACTTGACTATCTCTACCTGATGAAGCCTTTTCCTTCTTCAAGGCCCCACTTGGACGCCATCTTAAGGAAAGCTTCTTTCTCACTTCTCTTGTTCTTTTCACATTTCTCATAGCCTTGACTGGACCATTCATTTGCACTTATCTTGTCCTCCCTCACATCCTAATGATCTGTATGCATTCCTTTCCTCCATTAGATTGTCAACTCCTTGTGAAAGCCTAATCTGTATTATCTCTTTGTTTGGGGCTTATACGCAGTAGGCTTTTAATAAATGTTTGTTAATTTTAATTGAATATAATAAAGAGAGCTCAATGAGCATCATGAAGCTGGAAGTTCTCAGTTTGAGAAAAAAGTCTATTTTGAATTTCACATCTGGGAGTCTCAAAATATTTTGTGGCCATGAACTCATTGACCCCCCATAACATCCACAGATCAAATTAAGGACGTTTATTGCTTTGCCAGAGGTCGCAAAAGAAGGCAGCAACAGAATCATGAAAAATATCTTGGTCTCCACATTTTCACTTGCAGAAACACTAACAGTTTAGCATATTTTGACTAAAAGCAGATGCATTCTAAATCTCATTTCCATAGCTGATTTATGAATTTTTCATCTGAAAGTTTTCAAACAGTATGAAAAAGTATTCGGATGACAGTTTCTATGTGACCCTTTATATTTATATGTGGATATGTTTTTTCTCCTGAATTGATTCTGTCTTTGTATCCCCAGGGCCTAGCACAGTGCCTAGAAGAAAGTAACTGATCCTTAATAAATGATTTTTTATTGATTGAATAGACTAGTAAATAGCAGGCTAGCTAGAAGTATGTGAATATATTTACATGTGTATAAATTTCAAAGGAAATTTACTTTATAGTCATCCCCAAAACTTGGAAGGAGGCATTTTGTGAACATTGAAAACTACTCACTTATCATAGCTTTATGACATATTCAGATAGGGTAAAGAAAAGAATTGAGAACACCAGTTTAGTATCCTCCTCTCTATCCTACACACGCTCCATCAGGGGATTTGGAGCTCCCCAAGGAAAGGTGAAGAGAGGAGAACAAAAAGAAAAGGAATGAGAAGAGGCATAAGCAGCATGTTGTAGAAGAATGAGCACTGAGTGGATTTGGAGTAAAAGCATGTGGGTTTGATTCCTAACTCCAGCAAGTATTAGCTATGTGGCCTTGGACCAGTCATTACCTCTCTGGGCCTTGGTTTTCATTTGTAAGATACGGGATTTGACTGGATGGATTTAAGTTTTTCTTTCTAGCTTTACAAGATAACCTTCTCTGGACCTCAGTTTTCTCTTCTGTAAGATAACGGAGCTGAATGCTCTCTAAGGGCCTGTCTATCTTTAAAGCTTATGATTTATAACATCCACATACCAAATTGAGGACATTTAATACTTTGCCCTAAAAGAAGTGGGAAGGGTTCAAAATTTGGGGAGCAGAACATCAAAAGGCAGAACCTGGTGGCTGCTCCTAGTGCCTCAACCCTTTGAAATGAGCTTAAGTCCTTGTCAGGTTCAAATGCCCTTTAATGTTAAAAAATATGACTTTTTGATGCAAAGAAGAGAAAAAAGGAAACCTTAGAAAAGGATCACACCACACTGAACATCAGAGAGCTTTTACTAAACGTTTTTTTGGGGCTGGGAGACTATGAAATACTCAGAAATGTAATCAGATATGTTATGATAACTATAATCATGATAACAGAGGATGATGCTATTAAGACCATCATCTTATATTTGGTGAGTACTTTTCAGGAGAAGCTCAAGGAGTTTGTGAGAATTGTTCAATTTGTTCCCTACATCCGGTGTGGTGGAGAGGACAAGGGTAGTGGAAGAGACTGTTAATTTCATTTGGCAGATCAGAAGCTATGGCCCAGAGAAGTCCACAATAACATAAGTCAAGTTAAAATTCCCTCCAAATAGATATACTAGGAACTTCAAAGCCACCCCCCCACAGGCTTTCTGACATTTTGCTGCATTCCAGGTACAGCTGTTTTCTTTCATCCTAAGATGCTTCCAAACCAGTAAATCACATCTTCCCATAATGGCTACTCATTCATGAATCCTATTAAAGCAATATTTTTCTATTCAACAAATTTGTAGTTCATCTGATGGTAATCTAAACATTTCTTTTATTGTTTAAAGTAAGCAGAAAAGCAAAACACTTACCTCCATCTGCATTGGAAAAGCTCTGTGGAAACAAAAATAGGGCAAACCATTACATTTCTGGAGAACATTCTCATTTAATCCTTACTTCTCTTAGATTCACTCTATGCCCCAGATACAGAATTTTAATAGGAGACAGCACTTGACAGATGTTATCCCCTAGGAAGTAACTCCAATAAGTTGGCTATGTTGTTTTTGTTTATTTGTGGTTGAGATTGGATTTCCTTCTTTTGCCTGGGTTAGAAGGGTAGTGGCCACTTATGGGCTGCTCCTAACCCTGATCAACACAGAAGTTTTGATCTGCTCCATATTTCTGACCTGAGCCATTTACCCCTCCCTAAGTAGTCTGCTATCTCCCTGCTCTTTTGGGGTCATCAAATTGGTGTCAGACTCACAGTTCACCTCTGGTTGCTGTTAGCCCTACTATAACTTAGAACTTCCTAACTCAAGTAATCCAGCACCTCAGTTTTCCAAGGAGCAGGGATTTCATTCATATACTTCCACACTCAGCAAGAGAGGTTTGTCTTACAGTATCATGGTCAAGGCAGATTCTGTCTGAAAGACAAAAACTTAATAAAAGAGATGCTGATATGGAATTGAATCCTGTAATGGTTTCCAACCAGCCTAGGAATACTTCCTCTCATTTAATTTTTAGTTATGACAGTTATGCTCAATGAGCAACAATATATGAAGACACAGCGTATAGGAACAGTTTAGCATTAGAATCAAATATCACAAAAAGCCCATTTGACATACATTTGCATGGACTGACATATAAAATATTCACTATTCTTCATGCAAATGGGGCATAAATAACAAGAATTGTATATAAGTGTATACATTACTTTTGCACAGTCAAGTCAGGCATTTTGAGGATCACTGGAAACCCCAGGATTGAAAAAGTGGCAGCAGACCCTGTTCATTTTTTCAAGCAAGGGGTATCTGGATGTTTTGAAAGCCAAGGATTAAAAGCTTTCCTTTCCTTTCCTTTCCCTTCACTTAGGGCCTTCATTAAAGGTGAAATGAGTGGAGTAATGTTATTTAAGGATAAGGCCCCCTGCATTCAGAGATCTTCCTCCTGTTGCCTGAAATTTCATTAACTAGAGATAAATTTGGATTGATAAAGAAATTAACCTGGAAAGGGAAAGGTGGAGTGGGGTGGGGAGGCAGGAAAAAATAAAAATTTAATTTATAGCTTTAAAAAGAATATTCATTTATGACTTACTGTAGGATTATTTAATAAATTTGCTTTAGCAGAAGAGATACACAGAGATTGTATTGGGAATGTGAAAGGGAAATAACAAAGGGTAATTTAGAGCATTTTTTTCTTGGCCATTTAGGTGAGGGCAGGCCAAGGTGGTTCAATAGAGTACAGGGTTTTGGACAACCAGAGGGAAGTATAAGGGTGCTGAATTTATGGGGTCAGGGTAGATAGAAAGGCCAAAGACAAAAGGCCTGCCTGACAATTTTTCCAGCCAGCCTACTCCGCTGCCCCGCCTTGGGAAGCCAAATGAAGCTGTGATTTAACTCCCTGGCATCATCCTCTTGCCGTGCACCATCTACAATGGCAAGGTGGGACATATTTAACTTCTTTAAAGAGAGCTGAGTTTTTCTAGATGTTAAGAAAGAGAGTTGGACCTAATGATCACTAAAGAACCTATAGTTCTAACTCAGGAGATCCTCTATGAACACAAATTGTTTGAGTTCAAGTAACTGTTGCTAATTACCTAAAACTCTGATATATTTATTAAGTCTAGGCCAGACCAGACTGCTACTTCGAAATATTTTATAAGTAATACAACTGAGTTTTTTTTAAAAAAACAATAGCCTATGTAATTCAGACTTTTCACTTATATAGCCTGGCCTCTTCAAACATTCATAATGGATGAGGTTTTACTATATTTTTAATTTTAATAATAAAATTACACTGAGGGATTACCACTTGGGTATTGTTGGAGGGGATGGACTAATGACCTCTGAGGTTCATTCTGACTTTAATATTCCATAATTCTTTCTGGATGGAAACATTCTTATAAATTATATTTTCTTCACCTTTTGAAAGTCCTTCAAAGATTTCTCTGTTTCCTTTAGTTTCTCTAGGATGATTTGCTCTTTGGCAGATATCTGGGACTCTTCACTTTCTAGTGTCTGTATTTCCTGCTCCAGCCTAGAAAACACATAAAGATCAGGTTACTCTATCATTTTGTTATATATTAAAGAGAGCAACTTCTACTTACTGGGTGAATAGTAGCTTTCTTGATTTATCAATCTTATGTTTCAGTGAATTATCAGGCTAACCATCATTACTAGTATCTACATAACATTTCAAACTTAAAAAAATGCTTTATATAGATCTCAGCTGATCCTCACAACGGTAGGAAGTAGGCGTTATTATTTTCTCCATTTTGTAAATGAGCAAACTGAGGACAAAAGAGGTTAAGCAACTTGCCCAGCTGTGTGACTCCACAGCTAATACGCGTCTGAGGCAGGATTTTAACAAAAGTTTTCCTGACTCTATCTAGAGGTCTATCTACTATGCTGTCTAACTTGCTTCATCCTCTTTTACATACACATTATCCTTCAGTGAAGTCCTACTCCTGTCTCATCACAGGGTGGAGTGAGACATTGGTTCTTTTTTTAACCTTTTTCCCCCCCAAATTTATTCATTCATTCATTTTTAGTTTTCAACACTCTTTTATAAGATTTTGAACTCTAAATTTTCCCCCCACACTCCCCTCCCCAAGATGGCATGCAATCTGATATAGGCTATACATGTATAATTATATTAAAACGTATTTCCACATTAGTTGTGTTGTGAAAGAAGAATCAGAACAAAAGGGGAAAACCATGAGAAAGAAAAAGCAAATAAACAAAAAAGAGAAAATAGTATGCTTTGATCTGCATTCAGACTCCATAGTTCTTTCTCTGGATATGGATAGCATATTCCACCATGAGAGACATTAGTTCTTAAAGACTACATCAGAGGGCAGCTAGATGGTGCAGTGAATAGAGTACCAGCCCTGGGGTGAGGAGGATGTGAGTTCAAATCTGGCCTCAGACATATAACGCTTACTAGCTGTGTGACTCTGGGCAAGTCACTTAACCCCAATTGCCTCTCACACACACACAAAAAGACTATGTCAGCAGAACATAATTTCAGACAGGTACTATCAAATGGGAAAGGTTGTAAGTATGGACCCAGTGATGGACTGTGGCCATCATCCAAGTACCATTCTGAAGAAGCTCAACGCCATTTGCAAAGGGAAACATGTTTTGGCCACTGCAATTCAGGAACAGCAACATACTACAGTATAGTGATTTGCACTGGCAGAAACAGGGTGCATTGAGTTCAGATTATGGTTAAAAATAACAAAGAGTGGAGTTTTATTAGTTGGGAAAAATAATCAGATGTCTTTGTATTTGGGTGATGCATCTCAACATATTGTAATGCCTGATGCTGTTCTCTCTCCCTGATGTCTCCTCACGCAATGCCTCTCTAATTGGTACCATCCTTTAGGGTGGTATAGAGTAATAGAGACAGGCCAGCACTTGGAGTTGGAAGACCTGATTTCAAGTCTCTGCCATTTATTAGTGATAGTGACTTGGCCAAGTCACAAGATATTTTCAAGTTTTTATTTCTTTATAAAATGAGGTTAATAATGCCTTTGCTTCCTAACTCATAAGAGCAGAAAGAATTCTGTTGAGAGAGCTTTGTAAACTGAAGCTGAGTTCTTATTACAATTAGAGCCCAGGTTAAATGCCATCTCCTTTATGAAGTCTTCTCTTATTTTCCTAACTAGAAATAATCTTTTGAACACCCCCAAGTTCAGAAGGAACCTTATACCCTTTTATTTTCAGGTTTACATTCTAATTTTTTTTAACACATATATCTTAGCAATTAATCCCTCAATCGACAAGCATTTATGAAGTGTTTACTACATGCCAGAGGCACCATAGTAGAGGAAAGAGAGTTGGGTCTTGGAACCAGAAAGAGTTTGGTCTAAGTCCTACCTCTGACACATATTTTCCCTGTGACCCTAACCAAGTCAATTAATCTCTCAGTGCTCTTTCTAAGACTTTAACAGAAGGCTGTGGACTGCATTGGTAGAGGAAGTTTCCTCATTTGAGAATTCCCTGTGCCAATGAAATCACTGGTCCAGATGCTGTCTCTATCCCTAACCATGTACCAGGAACTGTGCTAAAAATGAGATAATATTTGTAAAGTATTTTGTAAACCTTAAAGTTCTAGATAAATGCTGGCTATTAATATTATTATCACTACTGTTATTACTAATTGCTGAGAATACAAAGAAAGGCAAAAACAGTACCTGCCATCAAGGAAAACACATTCTAATGGGTGAGTCAATATATTAATAGCTAGACACATAGAAGATATATGCAAAATATATGGAGGCTGATCTCGAAAAGGAAGGCAGTAACAGCTAGGGCCATTTTATCTTTCCTATTAGACTATAACCTCTATGAGGTAAGGACTAGTTTCTTTGTATCCTCTCCCAGTGTTTAGCATAATGCTCCCACATAGTAGTTTGCATATGTGTGTTGAATGAATGAATATCAAGGAAAGGATAAATGGATGGAATTTCCCTTTGATTCCTTTCATATACATAACCTTCATTCAAAGCATAATTCATTTTTAGCTAAAGTAGAAAATAACGTCCAAAGCAAGAAAATAATATCTAAAAAACGGCAGACTTAACTTTTGTGTGTCATTAACCCCTCTTCAGAATAATTATTTTAATGGATAATAATAATAAAAATAATAGCTATCATCTTTATAGTACTTTAAGGTTTGCAAAGCACTTTGTGTATTAATAGACACAAATATCCATTATGTATTAATATACATAAATCACACAAATTATTCTATGTTAATACACATATACATATATTGATATACTTCTCATTTGATTTTCACAACAATCTTGTGAGACAGGTGCTATTATTATCCCCATTTTACAGATGATGAAACTGAGGCTAACCTAAGGCCACACAGCTAGTGTAGGAGCCAAGATCTAAATGCAAGTTTTCCTGACTTTAAATCCAGTACCGTGCCAACTACCTGCCTCAAATAAAACACATGAGTTTACAAAGAAAACCAATTACACTGAAACATATTTATCACAAAAATTTTTTTTTATTAAAGTTCATGCCTCTCAAGCTAAGAAATAGTGGTCTAGAGAGATAAATTACTGTATATCTCTGCACTCCCAGTATTCTACCAATGGGATCAGAGAAGGACTGATACAGTGGCTGCTGTTCCTCAGGAAAAACTCCCAATTGTTCCTGAAAGACAGTTTGTTCTAGGAAGTCTCAAGGAGTGATACTAGGCTGTATCTCAAAGCAAGAACAATGGTGATTTGAGGATAGTCTTAGTAGCTGAGCACCCCCAATGACAAGAACTCAATCGAACCACAAACATTTAGCAGCTCCCTCCCTTCTTTCCAGAGGTATCAGACTATGAGAGTAGAGACTGCACACATAGCTAGGTACAGTCAATTTGAGGCATTCCCTGGCTTTGTTCAACTGCTTTTGTCTTGTCTTTCTTACCCCAAGAGCACTGGCAGAGATCTCAGCTGACATCCCAATCAGCTCAGGTATCGCATGAACCTGTGTGAATTGCTTTGTATGAATGAGACAAAAGGGGAGACCTGGCAGATTCCTTGTTTTTAAAAGATGTTACCCATAGTTATTATTTAGCAATTATTAGAGAATTATGTGAAAACAATGCCATTATATTGCAAAGTTAGAAAAATGGAAGGATAAGAAAGATAAGGGCCAGCTAGTTAGTACAGTAGGTAGAGTGCCAAGCCTAGAGTAAAGAAGAATCATCTTGCTGAGTTCAAATCTGACCTCAGACACTTACCAGCTGTGTGACCCTGGGCGAGTCATTTAACTCTGCCTCAGTTTTCTCATCTATAAAATGAGCTGGAGAAGGAAATGGGAGACTACTCCACTATCTTTGCCAAGAAAACTTCAAATGTGGTCACCAAGAATTGTTCATGACTGAACAATAAGAAAGGTAACTTAATCAAGGTTCTTACTTTTTCCTTATCTTTTAGGTTGATCTATTGTCTTTGATTCATGATATAGCACTACCTCATTCATCTAACATTGGTGTGTTCCTGAAATGGTGTGTTCCACATAAATAAACCTTCTGTAACAAATGAGTTTATTCTTTTAAACAATAATTTAGAGGCAGAGTCAAGACAGTGGAGAAAAGGCAGGAACTTGTCTGAGCTCTCCTAAAATTCCCTCCAAACAACTTTTAAAAATTCTTCCAAATGAATTCTGGAGCAGCAGAATCTATAAAAGGTTGGTGTGAAACAATTTTCTTGCCTACGACAACTTAGAAGGACTATAGGAAAGGTCTGTCTCACTCGGGTAAAAGGGGAGTGCAGCTCAGGACAGTCAGTGTCTGGGCAAGGCAGCAGAAGGACTGTAGCCGCAGCACAGGTCAGCAACTGAGAGCATGTGGCACCAGTATAGCAGGCCAGTGGCACAGTGGGCCAGCTATGAGGCCTCTAGCCCCCTACATGTAGCAGGCAAGCCACTGGTCCCAGAGGTCCTGGCATAATAGGCAAGCATTTCAGGCCCAGAGACCCCAACACAGCAGACACTACCAGGCCTGAAGACCTTAACACAGCAGGTGAGCCACTAGCCCTGGAGGCCCTGGTACAGCAGGTGAGTGTCCAGGTTCAGAAACTCCAGCACAGCAGGCCAGTGGCCAGGGCTCTGGTCCCCAGTGCAAGAAGGGTAGTGCCCCCTGTACCCCTGGAGCAGAGCTCAACTTTAAAAGTCAAGAAATAGGCTGGAAAATGAACAACCCCTCAAAAAACCCCTAATCGTAGAAAGCTACCATGGTGACTGAAAAGACCAAAACACAAAGTCAGAAGACAACAATGTCAAAGCACTTTCATGCAAAATCACAAAAAGAAATATGAAATTGGTCTCAGGCCCAAAAAAAACCTCCTAGAAGAACTCAAAAAGGTCAAGTAAGACAGGTAGAAGAAAAATTAGGGGGAAAATGTAAGAGAATCATGAAAAAAGAGTCCATAGCTTAGTAAAGGAAGCACCAAAAAAAAGTGGAAAAAAATGTATGAAATTTCACTGAAGAAAACAACTCCTTAAAAAGTAGCATTGGGCAAGTAGAAGCTAATTATTCCATAAGACATCAAAAATCAATCAGACAAAATCAAAAGAATGAAAAAACAGAAGAAATGTAAACTATCTCATTAGAAAAACAATGGACCTGGAAAATAAGTCCAAGAGAAATAATTTAAGAATTATTGGACTACCTGGAAGACATGATAAAAAAAAAAAGAGCCCAGACACCATCTTTCAAGAAATTAACAAGGAAAATTGCCCTGATATGCTTGAACCAGAGAGTAAAATAATAACATAATGAATCCACTGATAACCTCCTGAAAGAGATCCCAAAATGAAAACTCCCAGGAATATTATTGCCAAATTCTAGAAATATCAGATCAAGAAAAAAACTACTACAAGAAGCCAGAAAGAAATAATTCAAATGTTGAGGAGCCAGTCAGGATTACACAGAATCTAGCAACTTCTACATTAAAGGATCAGAGGGCTTGGAACATGATATTCCGGACAGCAAAGAAGTTTGTATTACAACCAAGAATCACCTACCCAGCAAAACTGAGCCTCGGGGGGAAAAACGGACTACATTCAATGAAACAGAGAAATCTGAAACACTAATTTTTTAAAAAATTCAATCACTTTGGATAGAAAACTTCTTGGAAAATTCCTTGATTTAAGTAGATTATATTGAACTGTCTTTAATCTTTTCTTGATGACAATGCCATCATTATGAATTAACTTGTAATTTTTAAATACTTTGTAACCATAATTAGAAAGAAAAAGAAAGATATAATATTCCATAATTAAAGTGTACTATTATATTATATTGTGATATCCACAAAAGCTCTTGAGTTATACCTTAAATGAATAGTCACAGAGTGCTATATTTTTAATAATTTATTTTGTTTCTTTGTTCCCTTTCAGGCTGTCAGCTATCACTTCTTCCTGTTGGCAAGAAGCCTACATCTAGTAGTCTTCCTAACTTTCCCTGATCATTTCCTAATTTGTTATTTTTAATTCATGGTTGGCTATAAAACCCAAAGACCTAAATGAAATACACAAGTTTTTAGTGCATTGCCTTAATGATAGCTTTTTGCTGTCCTTTTGCTTACATGCTTAGCTGTGTTTTGAGAACACAACATAAAAACAACAATAATAATAACATCAAAACAGCACAAGGACAAATCTCTAAATTGTAGTCAGATGAGAAAACACAGGTCCTTGAAGAACTAATTATTTATTCAACCCAGTTAATCTCTGATGCCTCATTACGGAAAGGTGGTAACTCTGGGTTCTCAAAATCTATGCAATCAAAAAGGGATACGACAATATGGACAAAATGTTGAACATGTCCAACAAGGTCACTACATCAGTTCTTTTCTTGCTTATCAGTGTTTATTAGTTGCAAGTTGTTTGTCTGACTCCTGGGGTTGGGGTGGGGTGGGGAGTGCCAGGAAGTGGAAGTGGATATCTAGAGGTGACTGTGATATAAAAACAAATGACATACATGAAGTGTATCTTGAAATGTTTTTAACTAGCAGATGAAATATCGGGTGTCCTAAAAATCCTAGGTTTATTTAGCTTTAATAGCTGAAGAGCTAAGACTTTTGGAAATATATATGGGTAATTTACAGGCTACAGTATCCTTTGAAAGGGGTGTACCAACTGACCACCCAGTAACAATCTAGGCAGAAATGATAGTGTTCCCATTTTACATATGAGAAAACTAAAACCAAGTTAAGATTGCCCCAGATCATCCATCTAGTAAGTGACAGAACTACAATGTTAACCAATGTCTTCTGTTTCCAAATCTAAGCATTTTTTTTCAATTCTAGGTAAATAGGATATGCCTGTAACTACTTTTGATTATCACCTTAATGCCTTTGTTTCTACTCCCATGTCCTTCTCAAGTTAGTCCAAGCTATAAATGAAGACACAAAGACATTTCCATTAACCACAGAAACCATGTTAGAACTACATTATGTCTAGGACAACCCTGGTTCATCCCTGTTTTAGAGGATAGGATAAATCTCAGAACGGTGGCTAGGCTGCACAATGGTGAGAGTGCTTAATTTGGAAGGGAAAGAAAGGAAAGAGGAGGAAGGAAGGAAGGGAGCAGACATTAATAAATACTGGCATTTATTTATGCCTATGTGCCATCTACTAGCTGTGTGCCCCTGGGGAAGTTAATCTCTCAGCCTCAGGTGCCTTAGCATCAGAAGAACTATAAAATGCTTTGCAAACCCTAAAGCACTATGTAAACCTTAGCTGTTGGTGTATATTATTGCCAAGTCCAAGGAGTTTCTTTGATCTAATATTTCAGGGTCATTTCCTAGATTGAACCTAGATCTTCTCCAGCTACCTGGATTGGGAATAATCTGAGCATGGGAACACACATGGGAACACGCCGTTAGACTTGGACACTTTGGTATCTGACTTTCTGGCATCTTTTTGTCACAGATTTATAATTCCTATAGGCCATCAAAATTGAAGCATCTTTCAAAAATGGAGATAGAAGGACAGCTCTTCAGGCTGAAGTATTTCCTTTACACATTCACAGACTTTCTTAGTACTTTGTTCATTTTGTGGTTACTTCTCATGGGTCAATGGAAACATATGTGTGTGATCCCAGGGCATCCCTAAATTCATGTATGACAGCTTCCTGAGAATTCCTTAGGGACATGCAAGATAAGAAAATATTGTCTTTGCCTACAAGCTATTCACAATTAAATGAGTCTCTCTTGAAGCTAATGCTAGAAAAAAAAATCTTGTCTCTGCACTTGGGAGATTTGGGATTATTCTTTGGGGAATATGGAAAATGAGGCACATAAAAGTCAGGTTATTTCTACTTTAGAAAATCATGTCAGAAATAAAAAATAAAATCATGTCAGCTGGAAGTAGGAGTATTAATTCTTGATATTTAGCATTTCAATTACACACTGAATGCATGGAGATTTGAATGTTTGGTAGGAAAAGAGCCTTCTTCAACTATTAGATGAAGGGGTTGGAATGGATTATCTGTAAAAGCCCTTCCAGGCTAAACCTTTTGGGAATAATAATAGCTCTCATTCATGTTGCTTTAAGGTTTGCAAAGCACTTTACAGTTATTATTTTGTTTTAGCCTCATGACAATCCTGGGAGGTAGGAGCTATTATTATCTCCACTTTACAGATAAGGAAATTGAGACAGACAGAGATGAAGTGACTCACTCAGGGTCCCACAGCTATCAAGTATCTAAGGCTAGATATAGATTTGGGTCTTCCTGACTTCAGCTCCAACTCTCTATCCACTGTGTCATTTAGTAGGGAGAGGGACTGGACCTGGGAGATATACACATATCTATCTATCTATCTATCTATCTATCTATCTATCTATCTATCTATCTACCTGTATATATATATATATATATATATATATATATGTGTGTATATCTATCTATCTATATCTATAGATATAGGTAGATATAGATATATATATGTGTGTTTATATATATGTGTATATATATATATGTAAAGGACTTCCCAGTCTCATGACAAAACTCTCTCCACCAATACACACTGGCATTTTGTTTACAACTTATAGTCTCAGAAAGTTGCATAGGACACAGAGATGTTAAATGACTTTTAAACCAAGGTCATCTTCACTATGAGGCAGATCTCTGTCCCCTATACCATTCTGCCTCTCTCTAACATAGAGCAGTATAGTAGTAGTCTTAATATGCACTGGTAGTTCTATCTAAGAAGCAGCCAGGTGGCCCAATGGATAGAGCATTGGGCCCAGGGTCAGGAAGACCTATTTCAAAACTGGACTCAGACATTTATTAGCTATGTGACCCTGGGCAAGTCACTTAACCTCTGTTTGCCTTGATCTGCTGGAGAAGGAAATGGCAAAGTACCTTTGCCAAGAAAACCCCAAATGGGGTTATGAAAAGTCAGGCATGACTGAATAACAACAGTACTGCCTAGGTACAATAATAGGTGGTACAGCAGAGAGCTGGATCTGGAGTCAGGAAAAGCTGAGTTCAAATCTGGTCTCAGACACTTACTAACTGTGAGATCCTGGGCACTTAAATTCTGTCTACCATAGTTTCTCCTCAACTATTAAATGGGGGGGATAATAACAATATTTACCTCTCAGGGTTATTGTGTGGATAAAAGGAAATATCTGTAAAGTGCTTAACATACTGCCTAGCACATAGTAGGTGCTTAATAAATACTTGTTTCCTTCCTGTTGTTGTTTTTTAAGAAAACTTTAGAAGCTCAGAATTAGATCTCAATCTGATAGTCCAGGACAGTGTTTTGGAAACCCTCACTACCCCTCCTCAGTTTTTTCCTGGTTCAGGAATGAGACGTCTATCTCATCTCTAAAGTACAGTTAAGGTTTTGGAGATTTGGGTCAGTGATAGTGAGAAACTGAGAAGAAAGAGAGAAGAGAAAAGCAAAGAAACAAAAACTTTCAAGATAATTGCAATAAAAACTTTTTCCAAAAAACGGAGTGGGGATAAAATACACAGTTTATGTAGGGACAAATACCTTATATTTAAATGACATCATGATGTAAATGAACCTATGGAATTCATACACCTGGATTCTAGGCCAAATTTTGGTGGAATACATTGGATTAGATCAGGGGTTAACTTTTTGAATGTCATGGACCCCTTTGGTAATGTGGTAAAGGACTATCAAATCTTTTTCCAGAAAGAATGTTTAAAAAAATTGAATAAAACACTAAATTTCAAGTAGAGGTTAGGGAAAATAAAGGTATACTTTTTTCCATCCAAGGTCAAGAATCCCCTAAAATCTATCCTTGGAGAGGTTTACAGACTCTCTAGGTTAAGAACTTCTAGATTAGATGAGTATCTAATTTCATGAGGCCTGGGTTCCAGGGCTAAACAGCTGCTCCCAAAACAAATGGTCCTGGGCATGACAGGTTCTCCCAAAAGGAAAGAAAATGTCATTGCTTTTGATTTTCTTGACCAAAATCCCAGATTCCAAACATCAAGAGCCAGGGATAATCACAAAAAGCCTTGAGAAGCTAAATAGACATTTTCAGTGCTAAAAATAAAAGATCGGAAGGATAAATAATTTATACTGAAGGTTAATTTAGTCTCTGGGAAGATGTGACAAGTATGCATAATAGCCTAGCATTAGCTTGTTTAATTAATTTCTCCAGAACTGAAAGAAAAATAGAAAAGGCTACTGGGGGAAAGGTGAAATACTGTAAGTATATGGGCTTAATTCACTGGCCAAAGTTCATATGCAAGGCCAAAGGGTCTTTAAAATCCCTACCAAACTTCAATATCCCAACCTAAAAATGACCTAACCCATTTATAGATGAAAAGATGAATACAGCATTTATTATGTGTTTACTATGGGCTACTGTGCTAAGTGCTGGGGATATAAAGAGAAAAGTAAGTCAGTCATTGTTCTCAAGGAGCTCATATCTAATGGGGAGAAAGTGGACAGTGTTTTTCTCACAATAATCCTGTCAGAGCAAGTATTGCTAATATTAATATTAATTAATGATATGCAAGTATTACTATCCTCATTTTATAGATATGGAGACTGAGCTTTAGGAGATTAAGACACTTGCCCACAGCTAAATAGCTATTAAGTGTCTGAGGTCACATTCAAACTCAAGTCTTCTGACTCAAAGTCAATGTCCTAATGCCACAAGTATGTTGAACTTGTCTGTTATGAAAAAAAACCAACCACCCTACTTTTTGTTTTATCTTAGAGCTAAATAATAATTGTGGGAAGGCCAGATGTCTACTGATAGGCATTCTGATTGTATTGGTGATTTTGCAGCTAGGTGGCCCAATGGATAAAGTGCTGAACTTGGAGTCAGGGAGACCTAAGTTTGGATCCTTAGACTTGGTTATCCTTACTTAGGTAAGTGCCTTAGATGCTTTCTAGCTATGTGACCTAGGGCAAGTCATTTAATGTCTCTGGGCTTCAGTTTCCTCATCTATGAAATGAGGGGGTTGATTTGGTTTCTCAGGTCCTTTCCTATGGCTACAGAAACAAGCAATTTAGTTAGCATTCTGAACCAATTTTAATCCTTTCTCATTCCAAGTATAAAGTCATATTATGGCCTCTGTTCTCCTCATTCTGTTTTTCAACTTCAAAACATCTACCATTCTTCTTTCTTGTATATCACACCATTGGAAAGTCATTAAAGAAGCTGAAGGAGTTGAAAAAAGGATGCCTCTGAAATGACTGTCCTGATGTCTTGGCTTGCTACCAAATACGAACAAAGTTATAGTAAACATCATGGATTCAGTAGAAAGAGATGATTCTAAGGATGTGTTTCATTGCCTTTTCACCAAGCACAAAAAAATAAAAATCATCTTGGGTCAGTTGTTTATATTTAAGATATGTGCTCAGAGACTTCTGGGAGCCAAGATGGCAGAGTAAGAAGTAAGTTGCTAAAAAAAAAAAAAAGTAAGTTGCTCTCACCTTTCCTTATTGACCTCTGAAAACCCATAAAATATTGCCCCAGGAAAAACCCTGGAACAGCTGAGCCAACAGAAAGATGGGGTGCAGCAGCCTTGTGCCCCAGGAAAGTTGGGGGATTAACAGA
The DNA here is from genome assembly GCF_003287225.1 of Phascolarctos cinereus. Lineage (NCBI taxonomy): Eukaryota > Metazoa > Chordata > Mammalia > Diprotodontia > Phascolarctidae > Phascolarctos > Phascolarctos cinereus. The sequence continues at coordinate 202,671,039 of NW_027555847.1, read as the reverse complement.
AAAGGCCCTTCTTGTTAGGGGTAGCAGTACAGGACGGGAGGTCTTCCAGCAAGCCCCACCTCAGCAAACCAGAGGGAGATCCTGAGCCCCAGAGTGGTGGAGCAGGCAAGCACCAACACTAGGACCCCACCTTCCCCCAGTGCTTTAGTACAGGCAGGGGAACCAGTAAACACCAGCTGGGAAAACCACCACATGCAACGGTGCTCTCCAGCAGCCAGATCTCCTGGTGCTTCAGCACAACTCCAGGCTGGCAGACCAGACATTCCTTCAGCAGCCAAACATTCAGGTGCTTTAAAGAAGCCTGGGTGAGCAGGAGTCCTCCAGGGGTCAGATTCTCCACTCCCACCCTGACAGCTCCAGTGCTGCTGACCCCAGCTCAACACCAGGTAAGCTGCCAGACTCCTACAGCCTCCAGCTGCCAACACCTGAGGCCCCAGCACACAAAATCAGTGACTAGGCGTCCCAGCACAAAAAGCTTGGATCAGTGCCCCCTGCACTCCAGCAGGAGAGCTCAACTTTAAAAGCCAGGAAATAGGCAAATACCATGGGCAGAAAGCAGAAATGGACAATGACCACAGATTCTTATTATGGGGACAGGGAGGATCAAGGCACAAATTTAGAAGAAGACAACATTGTCAATATACCCACATCTGAAACCTCAAAGGGGAACATTAACTGGTCTCAAGCCCAAAAGCCTTCTTGGAAGAGCTCAGGAACTATTTAAAAAGTCAAATGAGATGGAAGAAAAATTGGGAAAAGAAATGAGAGGTATGGAAGAGAGAGTCAATAGCTTAGAAAAGGAGAACAAAAACTGACTGCAGAAAACAAATCCTTAAAAAAATACAATTGGCCAAATGGGAAAAAGTACACCGAAGAAATCAAATCCTTAAAAAGCAGAATTGGCCAAATGGAAAAGGAGGCTCAAAAACTCATTGAAGAGAACTCCTTAAAAAGTAAAATGGGCCAAATGGAAAAGGAGGTACAAAATCTAACAGAAAGAAACAATTCGTTAAAAATTAGAATTGGGCAAGGGGAAGCCAATGACTCAATGAGATATCAAGAATCAGTCAAACAGAAACAAAAGAATGAAAAAATAGAAGAAAACATAAAATACCTCAATGGTAAAACAACTAACCTAGAAAACAGATCCAGGAGAGACAACTTAAAAATTATTAGTCTATCTGCAAACCATAATGAAAAAAAAGATTCTGGACATTATCTTTCAGGAAATCATCAAGGAAAACTGCCTTGAGGTCCTAGAACCAGAAGGTAAAATAGTCATGGAAAAAAATCCACTGATCACCTCCTGAAAGAGGTCCCAAATTGAAAATGCCAAGGAATGTTGTAGCCAAATTCCAAAATTAACAAGTCAAAGAGAAAATACAGCAAGCAGCCAGAAAGAAACAATTTAAATATTGGGGAACCACGGTCAGAATTATGCAGGACCTTGCAGCTTCTACATTAAAAGACTGGAGGGCTTGGAATATGATATTCCATAAGGCAAAGGAACTTGGATTACAACCAAGGATCCCAGCAAAACTGAGCATAATCTTTCAAGGGAGGAGATGGACATTCAACAGAATAAGGGGACTTCCAAACCTTCTTGATGAAATGACCAGAGCTCAGTGGAAAACTGGATCTTCAAATACAAGACTCAAGAGAGGCATAAAAGGTAAACAGGAAAGAAAAAACACGTTATTAATAAGGGAAAACTGTTTACATCCATACAAAGGAAGATGACACTTGTGACTCTTGAGAATTGTATCTTTATTATGACATTTAAAAGGGGTATGCATACATAGAGGGTGTGGGTATAAACTGACTGATGTAATGATAAAAAAAAATCTAATTAAGTGGTGAAAAGGGATTGTACTGGGAGAAGAGGAAAAGAAGAGGCAGACAAGGCGGACAAATTACAACACATGAAAAAGCACAAAAACCTATTATACTAGAGGGAAAAGGGAGGGAGATGAGCACTGTTTGAATCTTACTCTCATCAGATTTGGCTCAAAGAGGGAATAACAAAGAATCAGTTAGGTATAGAAATCTAACTTACCCTATAGGAAGTAGGAGGGGAAAGGGGAAGAAAAAGGAGAGGGCTGATAGAACGGTGGGCAGACTAAGGGAGGCAGTGGTAGAAAGCAAAACTCTAGTGAGGAGAGAAAGATAGAAAAGAGAGAGAAAAGCATAAACAGGGGAAAATAGGATGGAAAGACATAGATAGTAATTATAAGTGGGAACGTGAATGGGATGAACTCTCCCATAAAATGGAAGCAGATAGCAGAGTGGATTAAGAAACATAATCCTACAATATGTTATTTAAAAACCTGGACAGACTTATACAAATTGATGGTGAGTGCAATGAGCAGAACCAGGGGAACATTATACACAGCAACCGCCATACTGGGCAATGACTATGACTTTCATATAGACTTAGCTCTTCTCAGCAATGCAAGGATCTTAGACAACTCCAAAGGAATCATGATGGAAAATGTTATCCACATCCAGAGGAAGAACTTTGGAGTCTGAATGCAGACGATCGCATACTGTTTGCTCTCCTTTTCTTTTGTTTTTGTGTTTTGCTTCTTCTTTCCCGTGGCTCCTCCCATTAGTTCTAATTCTTCTTTACATCACGACTAATGTGAAAATGTTTAATATGAAAATGTATAAATAGAGTTCATATCACACTGTCTTGGGGAGGACGGAAGAGAAGGAAGCGGAGAAATTTAAAACTCAGAATCTTATGGAAGTGAATGTTGAAAACTAAAAATTAATTAATTCTTTAGAAAAAACCAATTAACTTTCAATATAAAAAAGAAAAAAAGACATGTGTTATCATACAGACAAATGTATACCCTCTGATAGCCTTCCAGTTCCAAGACGCTGGGATACTTATGGGGTGTTCTAGCCCAGTAGATATGTGGCAAAATCCTACTACGATGGTCCATCATGAAGTAAGCCTGGGTTGTTGAGGGCAGCTCTGGTACTAGATGGTAGGTCCCACCCAACTGAAAAGGCTTTGAGCATAGGCCTGGTAAAATATTTCTTTTTCAGGAACTGTCCTCACTAAGTTTGGAGAGGCTTCTCATAAACAGGTTGGCCATAGGCTGATTGATTTTTTTTATCCAGAGAAATAAAAGTTAGGAAGAGTTGCAGTCTGCCTTGGGAAATGGATTAATGGATGACTCCGTGGGCTGTCAGTATGACAGTCAAGTACTCAGGCTTTCAGTTTTACTTTTCTGCTTAAGTTTCTGTTTCCCAGGAATTATTTTCTCTCAGCTCATGTGGTTCCCCCTTCCAGGGTGAAGAATAGCTACTGGAAGTTTCTTCCAATCCCTCATTTTCCCCTGGGGTACCTTCTTTTCAGAGATATGACAAAAATCAGGAGGGCACTCTCAGGACTTTTCCATCTAGATTTCTTTTGGGGAATAAAGACCCTTTGGTTATGAAGGGAGGGTCAGTTGACTCAGTGTTAAAACAATGTCCTGCTTTTTTTTTTTGCTATAAAGCTCTCATTTGTGGGACCTATATCACATTGTAAACAGCAGGAAGTTGGGGCTCCAGACCAGTTATATTAAATGGGGCTGCCACTTTAGGGCTACAGAGAATGGATCATGGAACTGCTAATTTCCACATATCCTTTAATAAAACATCACTAATCTTATAACTCTTTCCAGTACTCCCTATGGCCTCAAGGAAAAATATGAAATCTCTTATATACATAAAAATGGACACACATACATGTATATGTGCATATATGTATACATACACGTATATATGTAAAATGCACGTATATATACACACATTCATATATACATGTAAAATGCATGTATGTATACATTCGTATACATGCATACCTATACACACACACACACACACACGCACACATATATACATGTATATCTTTCACAATATGGCTCCTGCCTACCTATTCTGATTTGACTTCCTTTAATTCCCTTTTGTGTGTCCCCAGTATGTGACGTTCCATTTCTTGCATATCTGTGGCTTTGTACAGCAAATTCCCCAGCTCTGGAATGTTCTCCTTCCTCACCTTTACTTCTCAAACTCCTGAGATTCTTTTGAGGTGTGGCCCAGGTGTAGCCTCATATTCCAAGCCTCTCCTAATTCCTCAAATAATTAGTGCTTGCCTTGTCGTGGGTACAGTGGCTTGTGTAGCTCAATTAAACTATGAGCTACGTCACGCAGAGTTACCCAAGACGGACAAGGTCATAGTGGAGAATTCTGAAAAAAGGTGATCCACTAGAGAAGGAAACAGCAAACCACTCCAGTATTATTGCTAAGAAAACCCACGGACAATACAGTCCATGGGGTAATGAAGAGTCGGACACACCTGAACAACAAAAATACTTGTGGGTAGAACAGAAGCGTCAAATTTGGGACCTACCAGCTATAAGCTCCTGAAACATTTCCGTAACCAGATTAAAACATAATTGGGAAATGTTTAACAAAATAAATCAAAATGCAATACAACACAGATCATGTTAATGTGAGGTTTCTTAAGTCACTTTTCAGGCCAGCAGGGATCTGTTTCCATTTGAGTTTTGACACCACTGATGTAGAGTATATTTATGTGTAGAGTATGTATGTATCACTCTCCTTAATAAAGGGATTCTTAACCTCTTGTGTTATAGACCCTCTCTGGCAGTGTGGTGAAACACAGAGATCCATTCTCAGAAGAATGCTTTGAAATAATTGAAAAAAATGTAAAGTTTCAGTTAGAGGTTATCTATCTATATTATAGGTAATATAGAGAGAGGTTTTATATATACATACATACATATATATACATACACATTACATAAAGATGTAATTTTTTCCCTATCTAATTTCATGGGATCTCTGAAACCTATCCACAGATCTCCATTTAAGAGTCTCTGCCCCAATAAAATATAAACACCTTGAGGTCAGGGACGATTTCATTTTTGTCTTTTTATATAAGTCACTTCCAGAACCTTATCACCTTGTAATTCAAACCTGAGCACTGATCACAGCAGGACAATCTGTCTTTTCCCCTCTATATTTTTTTCTTCTTAGAGGGTTCTAGATGGATCAGCATTGCCTGCCATCCCTAGAAGTGCTGGCTAACAACTAAGCATGGAACTTCCCAGAGTTTGCTCTGTAATGGTCCTTCAACCCTGGTAACCAGGAATAGCCTGAGTCTATAACAACTTTATAACTATAAAATGAGTGCAGTATTCCTTAGCTAGATAATTCATGATTGATTTTTAGGAGACAATGGCTGAGTATTTTGAGTTATGCCACCGAGGGAATTATCCCTCCAGTGTGCCTCTGCCCACTACACTGCCTGACAGCAAGCCCCTCTCTGTCATACCAATAGCCTTGGGCATAATAACTCCAGCTTTTCAAGTTCATAAACAGTGTGAGTGTACATCAGCTGTCATCAGATTATATCTTTTTTAACTTGCTTGCCATTACATACATGAATCTTTCATTCCTTCTTTATCCTGAGGCTGGCTGTTAGCTTCTTCATTATCTAGGTCCTGCATTATTTTTTTAACTAAATTTATTGCGCTAATATTATAATGGGAGTCTGACTTGGACATGTAGCTTCTTCCCACCGGTGTGGTATCATTAGAAATGACCGTAAATAGTACCAATTTTCTACATTTCTGGAGAAGATAACATTTAACTGTTGGTAGGAAAGTAAGTACTCCTTTCCATCAGGAGAAGGTCAATTTCCTTGAAATGAACTTCAATTTCTTGACTCTCTTGCAAATGATCACTATTAGTGCAGCAATCCGGTTTTGTGTAGTCTCAGCATTTAGTTTTGGCTTTTACTTTAAATGTATTTGCCTTTTCTTCTTTCTTTAGACTCTCCATGTCTTCTCCAAATCTTCAGAATTCCGTGTTACTGTTACTGTTCACTCGTTTTAATCATATCTGACTCTTTGTGACCCTATTTGGGGTTTTCTTGGCAAAGATACTGGGCTGATTTACTTTTTACTCCTCTAACTCCCAGCATGGAAAGCTTCCTCAGTGCTCCAAAAGAAAATTGCACTACTCAAAATTAGGATGTTACAGAGTGGCTTAACCTTTATGGGCTTCTCCAGCTCATTTTACAGATGAGGAAAATGAAGCAAACAGGATTAAGTGACTTGCCCTGAGTCACACATCTAGTAAGTGCCAGAGGCTAGATTTAAATTCAGGAAGATGAGTTTTCCTGATTCCCAGCCTAGTGCTCTATCCATTGCACCACCTGTGTGTGCGCACATGTGTGTGTGTACACATACAAATATAGGCATGTACACACACATATGTATATATATATATGTGTGTGTGTATACACACACACACACACACACACACACACACACACACACACAAGAAACTTAGGTGGGGGAAAATTTGATTCTTTGTGCATACCGCTAAACCACAAGATGCTGACAGGGCTGGTGAAAAATTCTTAACTCCAGCCTATACTCTGATCTTGAACTGGAATTTCATAGTGGGTAATCAAGCAGGATGGCCATCTAGCTTATCTGTAACTCTGCCAAAATAAGATCCTTCAGAATAGCCTGTGCTACTTGAAGGGGAGATAAGATAGGGTACCTTGTATGTTTCTCAGAAGTATTCTGGTTATTCAGGGCAGCTGCTAGTCACCAGCAAGGAGTCGCATTAACATCTCAGTGGTTGGAAGAAAAAATACTTTGCATTCTGAAGAGTCTGAATACATTAGTGATAATCAACATTTATAAATGGATTTTGTCCATGTGTTGGAAAGCCAAAATAAGTGCTAGTGTCAATGAGGAAAACTCCCTGGCCAACAAAGAAATAAATTGTTGGTTGAACCCAGATCTTCCTGGTTCTAGGCTCACCTCATATTCTTTATCTATTAAATAGGGCTAATGCAATGTGCCTAGTTTATCTCGTGGAGTCTGTTGTTAGGAGAAGTGAAAGAACATATGTGAAAGCATTTTAAAAACCACAGCACACTACAGATATGTAAGATATTATGATTGCCATTGCTGATCTTACTTCTTTCTACCCTCTAGCTCAGAGATTCTTAACTGGGGGTCTGTGAACTTTAAATATGTATGCTGATAACTATATTTAGTATCATAAGTTTCCTTTGTAACCTATGTGTTTGATGCATTAAAATGACTTTTCTTTTGAGAAGGGGTCCATAGGCTTCAGCACCTTGCCCAAAGGGTCCATGACACACACAAAAAGGTTAAGAGCACCTGGTTCTAATTGATTTTCATTGCTAGCATGAGTTTAGCATAGAAGTACCAAAATGAATGAGGATAGAGGCTCAAGCAGGAGCTCCAAGAAGATTCAGTTGAATGCTAAGTGAGCTAAAGAATTCACCAGGCTTCAGGAAGGCCTTAAGATCTCAACTTGGTCAGCATGCACCTATACTGCTGTAGAATGTGGGAATCTCCTGTGAAAGGTGTGGCACAGGTCCCAAGAGGGTGCAGCTCCACCAGGAAAAGGGGGCAATCTACGGCCACAGAATCCAGTATTCCCCATGACATGACTGGTGACCTTCAACCTTTGTCGCCTCACTCCCTGGAAACAGAATAGGGAAAGCAGCAAGTAAGGAGAAGGAGAGATACGGAAGAGAGGCATAAGATTGAAATGGAAATCTTGGTCTGGAATCCTGGGTAGCCATATATCACAGGGATGATAAGCCTAAGGACTGCTGTAAGGAAGACATGGACCCTTATAGATGTTGGCACCCTGAACAAAGACTTGGATGTCAATCCAAATTATATCTCTGAAAAAGAATATTATTCTCTAGGTGAGCAGCAATAAAAAAAAAAGTATCACCCTTAGCTATCAACAGTCAACCATCATGAATAGTGACTGGATTATATGCGTGCTATTGTCAAAGAACGTTCTAGTTCTACTTACTAGTTCTAGGTTCTAGGTTCCAATTTGCCACTTACTAGCTGGTTAAGTTTATGCAAATCACTTCCTGTATTGGGGCTATTTTTTTCTTCATATATGAAACAAAAGTTTTGGGCTAGATAATCTCCAGTGTTCCATCCTGGTCAACTATTCATGATTTCCTGACCCAGGTATTCACTGGGGCCATATTGAGGGTTCCATTCTTCCTTGAATCAATGGCTCACCACTGCGTTAAAAAAATGCTCCACTAAGGCTGTTTAGAATTGTGGATTATTAAGGTTGGAAGGCACTTTAGAGAACATTTCCTTCAATTATCTAATTTTACAGATGAGGAATCTGAGACCACAGAGCTCAGGGAACTGGATCAAGGTCACATACTAATAGGTGGCAGAGTTGGTATTAGAACCTAAGGCTTTTGACTCCTAAAGCAGTTTGAAGTCTTTCTCCTACAACACTTAACCTCCATGGAAACAAATACACATTGGGCAGGATATAAACCAGCACATATAGTTGTAGATGTTGGTGTCTCAACATGGAAACTGATTCTACTCTTTGCTCTTTTATTCCATAATTTTGGAACAAGGAAATTCAATTCAAGGGGAAATGCCTTATATTCAGTAAGAAAAAAAAAAGGTGTCAATTGGTCAAGTTCAATTGCACATTATAAATTTTAGTCCAAGGGAAGGAGTACTCTATGCTCTGCCACAAACTATTTATGTGACTGTGGATAAATTGTTTCATATGTCAGTTTCAGTTTCTTCATGTGTAAAATTAACAGATTGGAATCATCATCATCATCATCATCATAGCTAGCTAGCATTTATATAGTGTTTACTATGTACCAGGCACTGTGTTAAGCTCTTTACAATTATTATCTCTTGTGATTTTGAAAACAACCCCGGGAGGTAGGTGCTATTAGGCACCATCCCACCTTTTACAGACGAGGAAAGTGAGGCAAACAGAGGTCGAATGATTTGCACAAGGTCACATTGCTGGTAAGTGTCCAATGCCAGATTTGAACTCAGGTCTTCTTGACTCCCAGCTGAATGCCATATCCATGGCACCACTTGAGCTGGACAGGACTTTGGAGATCACTAAATCTAACCCCTTCATTTTACAAATGAGGAAACTGAGGCACAGAGTGGTTAAGTGACTTGACCATGATGACACAACTAATAAATGTCTGAGATACGGTTTGAACCCATGTCCAATGAATGCCCTCTTCACTACACCACAATGATCATCTCTAAAATTCCTATCAATTTTAACATAATATGATTCAATGATCTTTAGCCCACTAATAAATCGGTTAATCAATAAACATTTATTAAGCACCTGCTATGTACCAGGCTCCATGCTAAGCACTAACTCCATGTAGAGCAACAATATGGAATGGGTAAGAGGTACTAAACAACAATAACACGTACAGGAGATATGGAAATACTTAACTCACAAATAGAGGCTCGGTGACCCTCAATCAATAGCACACATCGGTCTCAGCACTGAGACAATCCCATGAAAGGCCCCTCTCCATTAACAATCTGTTAATCTGCCATTAATCAAGGGGAGGTCCTTTCTGTGATTAGGGGCCCAGAATTTACACTTAAACTGTCACTATCACATCTGATGAAGGTGCATTAGGCAGTCCAAGAGAGGAGGTGAGAAAGTGATTGATAGGGATGCTCCTACTATGGGACTTAGTAGAACACTGAGGGAAGAAGGGAGAGATTTGAATCTGAGATTTTACAAGGAGAGGGTCCCCATGAAATGATGCAGTGTAGGGCACGTCTAGGCTAGTGGGATGCTGATGTGGAATGAGAAGGAAAAGCATCAGAACAGAGGCAGTCACTGGAATTGCGAAGCAAGGGTGTCACCTCATCAAAATGCGTACTGAATTCATTGAGGATGAAAGCATGTGACAGGGTGGAGAGCAAACTGAAAACCAGGGACTTCAGTCAATGAGAGGCCTACGTATTAGACAGGTTAACAGGTGATGGCCATGATGATGTGGAAAAAGTGATTTAAACAGACGGCACAGACCTCAAAAGAGGCACTGTTGTGTGGTGGTAATGGAACAGTGTGGTTTGGGAGTGGCACTCAGGAGCAAAGAGTCAGCCGGCCCTTCTTCCTTTCTCAGTGAAATATCAAAAAATTAGTGGTTTGAGGGTGAGAGTAGAGGGGAAGAGTTGGAGGGGAGCTTCTGTGAAAAGCTAGATTTCAGTGAAGGGAGCAGATGAAGGTACTCTTGTATAAAAGTTCAAGGATATAAGTGGGCCTGAATTTTAATGGGCATTTCACAAACAGTTGCTAATGGAAGGTGGGGAAATGATGGGAGTAGTGAGTATAACAAAGAGGTCCAGCCGAGGGGAGAAATGAATGTCAGAGTAAAGCTGTCCATACAGTAATATGAAAATGTTTCTCTCTAACTTTTTGTTGTTGTTCACTCATGTGTAGTCACATACAACTCTTTGTGACCCCATTTTGGGTTTTCTTAGCAAAGATACTGGAGTAGTTTGCCATTTCCTTCTCTAGATAATTTTACAGATGGGGAAACTGATGCAAACAGGTTCAAGTGACTCGCCCAGGGTCACATAGCTAGTAAGGGTCTGAGGTCAGATTTGAACTGATGAAGATGAGTCTTCCTGATTCCAGGTTCAGCATTCAATCTACCTAGCTTGTCTTTACCTTTCTTATCCTTTCATTTTTCTAACTTTACAACATAATAGTAATTATTTTCATATAATTCTCCAGTAATTGCTAAATAATAACTATGAGTGACATCTTTAAAAAAAAAATTTGCCAGGTTTCCCCTTTGTCTCATTCATACAAATGAATTCATAGAATTCATCCACCTAACTGCCTCCTTTTAATGTATAATGCATTCAAAATATCACCCTCCCTCCTCCCTACATGCTGAAAAAGGGGAAATTGCTCAGCTCACTGACTTTTTGCAGGACAGCCCCTCATTAGACTATTCCCCACTCAGATCTTTATTTCTTTGCTTTGATGTGACTGGGCAAGGACAGGCTGGGGGAAGTGAATGATGGGAGTTTCTCCTCCCCAGCATGCCTCACCCAAACAATAGTTTGAGTCTCCATGGGTGGTGCTCTTGCCTCTGACTGGGTAGGGGGGTGGTAGGGAGAAAGAAGGAGTAATGACACAAACATTCCTCCTGCCATCTGCATCTCCTTCTTGATCTCCTTTGACAAGAGCTTTCAAAGGAAGATGTACTCTGCTCTTTCTGCAGAACCTATTCTTAAGAGCTGGCCGGGGATTGGAATTGATGAGAATCTTGGCCTTTGAGCCTTTTGGAAAGTGGAATTTTTGTCAGTCTCCATCCCTTGTTAACCCAAGAAGGTTGAGCACAGGGGGGTGGTGGTGGGGAGGGTTTGAGGAGTGGGGGTGGGAATCAGGTGGAGGCTGAAGAATCCAAGATTAAAAAAAAGGTAGCAAGAATCACAGGGCTCTGTATTAGGTGGTGACAGTCAAACAGCTAAGGGTTTTGTTTATTTTGTTTTTATAATGCTATGGGTGTGTAGTCATGCAGCAATCACTTTTTTTTTCCTTTTCAGGAAGAATTTAAAAAGTAAAGCTCTGTAAACTGACTGAATTAGAATATTTTACAGTGCTTTCCTTTATGATATTCAATTATATCCTGAAAATCTACTAGGTTTCTATCTAGGACACTACTCTGTTCATGGACTAAATTCATTCACTAAATTGACCTAGATATTAAGAAGATCAAGAGCTATCTTATTTGTTGGTTTTAAAATTTTTAACTGTTGTGTTCTTTGACTAGCTCAGTATTTCATTATGTGTGTGGGTCATTAAATACTTCTTTGGTCCTTTTAAGATTCCTGCCTTGCCTTCTCTATAAAAGTTGAGATATTGGTGAAATATATGAAAAAAGCCATCTACCCTCCTTCACTAGTCCATACAGAAACGTAAAAGTCCTAACTTAGCTTGATTTGTTTGCTACAGTTTGACAATTTGAATTCTTTATATGTTCAGGGAACACTACAGCTTTTTTAAAAATGTTTTTACAGATACTATTTGTGTCACTTTTAGTGCTAACTGAATCAAGTTTATATAGTGTATATAAGTATGTGCATATATATATATGTATATATACATATATATATACACACACACACACATAGGTCTGAGTGTGCATATACCCAAACATGTACATATATGTACATGTATACACCTTTATATACACACACACATACATATATATACACATACACACATAGCTGGAATATACATACCTATATACATACACACATACATACACAAACACATATATAGATATACACATACACACACATACTTCCTTTCTTTTTTCCATCCAGGGAAGGGACAGAGGTTTGGGATTTAGCCTCCCATACTCCAAAAACTTTCTAGCAATCACTCTGATCAGCATTCAAAGTCTAGAAAGTCTAATTTTAGGAAGCCCTGGGACCTTTTTCTGTTCTGATTCCATCTCCTCTTTCAAAATGAAGACTATACCCTGAGAAAACATATTGGGAAGATTTGGGATAAGCACAGCTTCCTATCTCCAATTTCTAGCTTAGGTGAAGCTAATAGTAGGGAATGTTGACAGCCCTGAGTGATTTGAAAAGTCTCACCCAGTTGCTGAAGAAAAATGTTCAGTGCTAAAGGCAGGAATTATTAACCTTTTTTGTGTCATGGACCCCCTTAAGCAATTTGTTGAAGCCTGTGGAAGCCTATCCTTTCTGAGGAAAATTGCACAAAATAATATACATAAGATTACAAAGAACACTAAAGGTTAATAAAAATAAAGATTTTTTCCCCCATCCAAGCTCATGGACTCTCTGAAATCTATCACAGGACCCCAGGTCAAGAAACTCTGGAGGTATGTGGTTTAAAGGTTGTTGTCTTTGTCCTTCTTGAAGAAGACCAATGACATCAGGAGGGTGATGTCTTGATTTACAAGTGAATTGGATTTAAGTGAGGCAGAGCTGTGCAGAGTCATCAGCCTCACTCTCTCCTCCAGAGTCATTGCAGTTCAGTGGCAAGACATGGTCCTGGATGCAGTGGGAGACCCTGGACCTTTCTGAGCTAGATTCTTTGTCAGGTCTCAGTGTGTCCATTCATTCAGTGATTAAAGGCTAGGTAAGAACTGAGGCAAAAGATGGTCTAATTTGACTTCCCAAAAGAATCAATCTGGGAAGGGAAGACCCTCAGAGTTTCTGGCCAGAATAGGAATAATTTCTATTTATACTCAATCTGAGCCATCAAAATCCAAGCAATGAGCAAGTGAGGCTTGGGCTGGGACCTATTATTGGCCAATCAGTGACAGCCAGAGTGAAGGTTACTTAGGGAGAAACAGAGGTGATTAGTTTGCTCCTACTAAATAAGGTGGGAGTGTTCCCTCAGGTGAACACAAATAGTAAGAATTACAGGGCCCCTACATTGGGTGGCAATAGTCAAACAGCTAAGTTGTTTGTTTTACAATGCAGTAGGTTTTGAGACATACATCCCAGGTTTTTCAATACATCTGAAGCAGTTAAAGACAAGGATTATTTGGAAGTTGCAGGTTGACAAGTGCCCGCTCAGTTAAGCAAGGAAGGCAGGATACATCTTCTGTCCATGAGCATAAGGAATTATTTAACCATTCAGGACATCACTTTCCTCATTTGTAAAAGGAGTTGGATCAGATCTGAAGTCAGATACAATAAAATTTTATTTAAAAATGTGAAAAAAAAATCTTTAGCTCATGGGTTATACAAAAGCAGGCCATAGGCCTCCTGGTCTAAAGTGTCTTCTAGCCATAATTCCATGATAGTATGGTTATCACAGCTAGGTGGCTTAGAGGATAGAGCACCAGGCCTGGAGTCAGGAAGACTCATCCTCTTGAGTTCAAATCTGGCCTCAGACACTAGCTGTTGGACCCTGGGCAAGTCACTTAACCTCAGTTTCCTCATCTGTAAAATGAGCTGGAGATGGAAATGGCAAACTATTCCAGTATCTTTGCCAAGAAAAACCCAAATAGGGTCACGAAGAGTCAGACATGACTGAAACAAATGAACAACAATGGTTATCACAGAATCATACAGCTGGAAAGATTTCAGAGATTATACAGCCCAACTTATAACTGAAAAAAGATTTTCTCTACAACCAACTTGAGAACCTGTCATTTAGAATTTGCTTGAAGAATTCAAGTGAGGGAGAACCTATAACCTCCAGAGGTATCGCATTCCCCTATTCCCTTTCTGGATTGTTATAATTGCTAGGAACTTTTTCTTTATGACAAGGCTAAATCCCTCTCTCATTGCAACTTATACTACAAGTTCTGTTCTTTGGGATCAAGCAAAGTCTAATCCCTTTTTCCCTATGGCATCCAGATCCTCAAAAATTTGAAGGCAGCTATCACACACACGCACACACCCCCTCAATTTTGAGTCATGCTACTCTCTTTGGTTTTCTGTTCTGAAAAACATATAAACGGACCTTACATAAACTCAAGATTTCCTTTTTTACTTATAAAGGACAAGACTTTACAGCACCAAAAAGTAGAAATAGAAAATGAAAGGTTTGTGAAATGGCATGAAAGAAATTTCTCCCTTTAAAAAAGATCTAGAATGATAATTATAATATAATTCTATTTATAAATATAAATAGAATTATAAGCTTATAATTCATAGAAATGGATATAGAAAAATGCACATTAAGTACGGATAAAATAATTTTTCATGTTTCCAACAAAGTATAATACATATATTGAGGAAAAAAAGGAATGTGATGGTAGGATGAATACATATTTGTATGTGAGTATGCAGATAGACACATATGCATGCTATAATGCATGAGTGAATTAATAAATGGTTTACAAAGAACTTGTTATGTATGTGCCAAGCACTATGCTAAGTACTAGGGATACAAATATAAAAATAAAATATTTTGCTTCAAAGAAGCTTACATTTTAATAGAGGGAGGCTAACATCTTGGTGGCCAGGAAGGAGGGTCTGGTCTTGGAAGACACAAGGATAGTTGTGTGACCACAGGCAAGTTAACTGATACATTCTTTCTAGAAGCAATGGTTTGATTATAGTTCCCTGAGCAAGAGGTGAAAAATAGGTGTTGGGGTAGATGAAACACATAGAGTGGCAAAGCAAGAAGATAGGTAGGGAAGAGGGCCAGATTGCAAACAAACAAACAAACAAAAAACCATAGTATGGTTTGGTTTGGGGACAGCTAGATATAAAGGACTATGGAAATTTGCACAGCTCCAGTGGAATATTTGTAAAATATGAATATCAATGATTTAATGACATTTTAAACATACTGATTTTATGGGAGGGTAGCAGAGTATAGTAGAAAGAAACCTGGATCAGGAGTCAGAAGACAGAACTTTATGTTGTCTAAGCTCAATTTGATCCTGACATCTCTAGAGTTTCTCAAAACCAAGCCCTAATTTCAGGAGTGTGCTGGAGCCAGCTCTAACTGCCTTGAGAGAATCAACTACTAAATTTTCTGTGAGAGCATTTGCTTCTCAGAAATCAGCAGTTGCTATAAATCAGGGGTTGATTTATTGTTCTGTCAATTGTTTAGCTAAAGAAAGTGTCAATGCTAATTAAGATTTAACGTGTGTATTCGTGCATTTTTTACCCTCTGAATAGCCTCATCGTTAAACATTTAGCAGCACACTCCTGTATTGCTCTGTAAATGTTAGTAAAACTCAGCATGAGTTCAGTAGAAAGTGCAGAGAATGAAGCCAATATCAGACTGGAGGCCAGGTGACTGGAGGCTAATAACAATAATAACTGCATTTATGCAGCTCATTTATACAGGTCTACAAAGTACTTTGCATCCACTATCTCATTTGAGCCTCCCAACATCCCTGCCTATTTCCCAGCATGCTCCTCACTATCTTCCCCTTCTTGCTGAAGTTATCAGGTATCAAATTAATTATTGACATGGTTTGGAGGATTTTCTCAAGTTCTTTGTGACATTTCTCTACCTCTTCATTCCCTGCAATAGGTATTGTAATTATGCTATTTTTGCTATACTGTACTGCCTTTAGCATTCCTGATGAAGCTGCCTTACTTTCCTTCATCCCTGTACAGGATATATCTCAATTTCCCAGATAGTTGGCATAATGATCCCATCTAGATAGAGAAAAGGTTTCAGTCTGACTATTCTTAAAACAAAACACAACAAAACACAAAAACACCCCTTTATCAAGGGTCACGGGGAGAATGAATCTGCAGGCCATATCTAAGAGCAATCTTTAATCTCTTCATATCCAAATTAACTTTAAAAGCCGTTTGTTATTAACATCTTCTTGTGGACAATCTTCTGTTATACTTTTTACCCTCTGTGATAACAGCTAGATTGGCAGACATATGTAAGCAGTTTTCTCTTTCTACTAGTAATCTCCATTTAAATCAGATGCACCAACATCCAGACAAATACATATATTTTATTATCTGTTGTTTGGTATACTCTACCGCTGACCGAGAGCCCATACTCCCTATATTTTAGGTTATAACCCACAAATCAAAATCATATTTTCCAACCATCTTAATCAGCTATTCTCTTTCCAAA
Source organism: Phascolarctos cinereus (assembly GCF_003287225.1). Lineage (NCBI taxonomy): Eukaryota > Metazoa > Chordata > Mammalia > Diprotodontia > Phascolarctidae > Phascolarctos > Phascolarctos cinereus. The sequence goes on along the minus strand of NW_027555847.1, from coordinate 202,654,572 downwards.
GTTGCCATTCTATTCTAATGTCCCTTAACATCATTGGCAGTAGTGGTGAAAATGCCAGTGATACAGCTAGAGTTTTTTGTTTCTTTTTGCTGGCTACTTCATAATCTTTGGTAACCTTTTTTTTTTTTAATGTTACTTCAAGTAGCATCTTTGTCCCCACATGGATGATGATTTGTCCCAGGGTAGTGGACACTGAGTTTCACAGATTTTGGGAAACTCTCTGTCATGTCCTGATGGTCACTTAACTCTGTTTGCCATAGTTTCCTCATCTGTAAAATGAGCTAGAGAAGGAAAAGGCAAACCATTCCAGTATCTTTGTCAAGAAAATCTCCAAAATAGGGTCACAAAAAGTCCTACATGACTGAAACAACTGATCCACAAGTTAAATCATCCTCCACACAGAAGCCGAGGGGACTTTTGTAAGCCTCAAGTCTACCCGTGATACTCCTCTAGAGGCAGCTATTGTAACAATGACCTGAAATGAGGAAGACCCAAGCTCAAATCTGGCCTCAGACCATTACTGTGTAATCTTGGGCAAGTCACTTAACCTCTCTTTGCCTTAGTTTCCTCAACTGTAAAATGGGGATAATAATAATAGCACCTTTGTCCCAGGGTTGTCGTGAGGTTCAAATGATATAATATTTGCAAAAAGTACTTAGTACAGTGCTTTGCCCTTAGTAAGAGCTATATAAATAATTATTCTCTTCCCTTCTCTTCCCTTTCCTTCCTTCCCTTTACTCAATGAAAACAAACAGTTCCTTATTGATTCTAGAATCAAATCTTATTTCAGCATTATCTCATCCTTTTAAAATTTCTTTTTCTGAGTTAAGTTAATAAATAAATATATCTGTCTATTGGATGTGCTCAAAAACTTTGTACTTATGGAAGATCAACATCAAAAGAGATTGGAGACCATTGTTCTAGAGTACAGGCATGGTAACTTCATCCTCCCAGTGACCCTTTTAAAGGATGTTGTTTTTCAAAGCTTCCCATGTTGTACATGGTCACATGACGAATTCCTCCTGAACACAGAGATATGTCATCCCATGGGGATAATCTCAAGGTTATTCTAAATGTTCCTGCTTGGTGCTGATCAAGCCAGTCAGGAAGCTCCTCCAACTCTGGGCTGTGTTCAGTTTATTGTTTCCACCCTTAGAAGTTTCCTGTGATTGTTCCCAGTCATTTTTCTTAATGGTGTGGCTACCATGGACCCTCCTAGTTCTCTCAGTGTTTCTAGACTTGCCCTGTTTGCAACTGATTGAGATACTACACTTGTTTGCTTTCTCCTTGAGATAATCTGGCTCTGTGATTTCCCCAGATATATCCAAGCTTTGGGATGACGCACCTGAAGTGATAAATGGGCTGGAAGTTTAAGGGAGGCCACCCAGCATCTATCCCTCATGAACATTCTAGTAGGGTAACAGCGGGTGAAGCCATATCACAATATGTTAGAAGAATATGGCTCCACGCCCAGAGCCACAAAGGTCCTGGTGGAAACAGAGGGAAGGCTATCATCTGACTGAAAGGTCAATGGCTAATTGTGAGAAGTCACTTGGGGATGAAGATTCATGGAAATGATACCATCTGCTCATTCCTTCTCTACATACATTTCCCACTCACGAATGGAAGAAAATCCTAAATCTCAGCTCTGTCTTCCTCTCATATATCTAGAGTCCTGGCTCTGGGAATCCTGGGTGAAAAGAGACAGGTGCAGAGAAATGCTGTTGAGATTGGTTCATGACCATCCTTCTGCCCTCTGGAGAGAATGCTTGAAGAGTCCCTTTAATCCTTTAACTTCTTTTGACTTGGAATCATTGGATTGCAAATGTCTGATTTTGAAGGGATTGGATTCAATACAATTCATCTCAAAAGACACCGATCAAACGGTAGTAACTATAGTAGAAAGATCATCAGTTTTGAAGTTAGAGGACTGTGGTTCAAATTTGAGTTCTCTTGATGGGGGGCTTCATGGTATAGATATCAGAGAGTTGGATCTGGAGTGAGGGGAAGCCTGAATTTAAATTCTGACACTGCTGCTTAGATGGGTAAATCACTTAACTTTTCTGAACCTTTGTTTCCTCAAAATGCTAATAATAATAATAATAATAATAATAATAATAATAATAATAATAATAATAATAATGATAGTAGTAGCTCAAGTGAGAGACTACGGAGTGTCCTGAAAGTCTTAGTGTACTTGACAGTAAGACTGCCCTTTTGGGACAACTAGTATTTTCTCACTTGAGCCTGATAATAACTCTGTGAGTGTAAGCTATTAAAACAACAATAACAAAATAATGCCCTTCAAGCGGCACCAAGACTTTTGGGACGCCTCATATATGTAAGGCATGTTGCAAATTTTAAATTGCTATATAAATGTTAGGGAGAAGGATGAACCTGTGATTTCACTGGTGTTGAGAATTCCCACATGACGGGGAAGCTAGGTGGCGCAGTGGATAGAGCACCAGCCCTGGATTCAGGAGGACCTGAGTTCAAATCCTATGTCAGACACATAACACTTACTAGCTGTGTGACCCTGGGTAAGTCACTTAACCCCATTGCCTAGCTAAAAAAAAAAGAAAGAAAAAAAGAGAGAGAATTCCCATGTGAAGGGGTCAGCAGCTTTCTGACTTGTCCAGAGTCACAAAGCCAAGTAGTGTCAAGAGATTAGATTTGAACTGAGGTCTTCCTGGCTTCAAAGACACCTCTCTAATACGTCATATAGTCTCTTGTAAAAATGTTAGCTTTTTTTTTTCTTTGAGGGTAACAGGGTTTTGGTACATGCCCAGACCACCTTAGTTGGAAGTACTCTTCCTCATCTTTGCGGGACATGCCAGTGGGAAACTCCTTGTTACATTATATATGTGTGTCACCTTGGGCAAATCCCTAAACTTCTCTGTGCCTCAGTTTCCTTATATATGAAATAAAGGGTTTGGAGCTTCAAGGTCCTTTTTATCTCTAAATCTACATTCACTGGGCTATGTGCTGGGGCTACAAATATAATAATAGATGCTGATATTTCCTTAGCCCTTTAGGTCTGCAAAGTGCTTTATATAGAATTTCTTAGCTGATCCTAACAAGGACTCTGTGAGGCAAATGACACAGCTATTATCATCCCTATTTTACAGACAAAGAAACCTGTGGGACCTTGTGCGTCAGATGGCAAATCCATCAGTCCTCCTCCTATAGCACACTGCTAACTTGCATTGGTAAAAAGAGTTTCCTCACCTATTCCAATGAAATCACAGGTCTACCCTTTTTCTTATACATAAGAGATACCTTACAGTTTACCAGGAGTAAGGCACAAAGAAGGAGAAGAGGAAGGAGTTTTGTGGTCGTCTTCCTACAAGGTTACAGAGACTGAAGGGGCCTGGAGGGGATATGTGATTTGTCAGAGGTCACATAGATAGTAAGTGGCAGTGATGAGATTTAAAACCAGATCTTCTTTCCAGACTTACTGATTCCCAATCCAGGGCTCCTTCCACACACTGTATTGTCTCTCTTATTTAAGGTCTAAAGAAACTAAAAATCCTTTGGAAGTTGATTTTCTTCCCTCACTATCGCTATTTATTTGGCTTATATAGAGAAAGCAGCTTTTATCGCCGTGCCTTAGTGTACCAGTTTTAAAAATTATGGTAGAAGACTCCTTACTTCAGTGTTCTAATTACTCCATAGTAAAGTGTTTTAAGGGCAGCTAGAAGACACAGTGGATAGAGTGCCCACCCAGGAGTCAGGAGGACCTGAGTTCAAATCCAGTCTCAGATACTTACTGCATGACCCTGGGCAAGTCACTTTACCCTGTTTGCCTCAGTTCCTCATCTGTAACTTCAACTGCAGAAGGAAATGGCAAACCACTCCAGTATCTCTGCCAAGAAAACCTTAAATGGGGTCATGGAGAGTCAAATATGACTGAAACAAAACAACAAACAACAATGTCTTGGAAGCATAGAAAACTATTACAAACTAATGCTTCCTAATTAGGAGGCAGCTGGTAGCTGGCAGCACAGTGGATAGATGGATGGCCTGGAGTCAGGAAGACCTGGGTCCAAATCTAATTTCAGAGCTGTGTGACCCTGGGCAAGTTACTTAACCTCTGCCTGCCTCAGTTTCTTCAACTGTAAAATGAGGAAAATTTACCTGCCTCCCAGGGATGTTGTAAGGATCAAATAAGATAATAATTGTGAGTACTTGGCACAGTGCCTAGAATATAGTAAGAGCTATATAAATGTTAGTTGTTTATTAGTTTGCTTAATTTCCCTCAACTGTAAAATGGGATTAATAATAGTAGCTACCTCCCAGGTAAGTATCAAACAAGGTAATAATTATAAAGTTCTTAGTACAGTGCCTAGCACATAATAAGCACCATGTAAATATTAGCTATTACTAATTATTATTCCTAAACTTTCTAGGTTTCTTACCTATAAAATGAGGGTAATGAGAGCTGTAATACTTATATCACAAGGGTCACTGTAAGGATCAATTAAGTGATCATATGCGAAGTACTTTGTAAACCTTACATCTGTCACCAGTTATTATTTTTAAATTTGTAGGTAGAAGGGAAGGGGAGAAGCCCTTATATAGCACTTACTACGTGCCAGACACTGTATTTAGTGCTTTTACAGACAAACAGGAATCTGCTTGCTACATGCTTGTCTTTTAGAAGGATACAGGAATTTATAATTTATAACCTTTCAAGGGGGGAGGGGGAATCGGTTTGGAATTTACTGTTCTTAGTCATTTGTTTCCTGTACCTTGTGAAATCCGGGTGTTTCAGAGTCTGTGATTATGCATCATTTACTTTCCCCTGGTGTTTTCCCTGAAACCTTGTCTAATAATATCTTTTTGCTTTTTTCTTCTTAAGAGATAACATAAAAAATTCCTTTCCCGGCATGGAAAGTTGGAAGGCAGTCATCTTGAACTGTGGGGAGGTGAATTTCACATTCATTTCTTACAGAGAGCAAGCTGTGGGAATGAAGCACAAGTTGGTCCATTTCCTGCTTGTGTATGGCTTAGTCCAAAGGGTCAGGAATTTCACCCTCAGCCCAGAAAACTCACTCAAGGTTTCAATCCTACTGGTCCAGAATGATTCAAAGAACAAAAGGACTGGGGGTCTGCTGTGAGCTTAAATTCACCTGAAATCCACCTGCTCCTGTGGATCCAAGAAACCAATAAATTTCGAGCTAGATGGGACCTGAGAAATCCTCTTGTCTAATCCATTCATTTTACAGATGAAGAAACTGAGGTAAAGTAAATCTGAGGCCATTCCAGGAAGAAGTGGCGAAGCCGGGATTCGAACCCAGGTTCTCTGACTTTAAATCTTTTGTATTATACTATACTCCCTATTTTAGTCAGGGAGCTCAGGAAGATGCTGACCAGGAAGGTACCTTTTTTTTTAAACTGAGAGAGGCTTTAGGTTATTTGATCTTTAAAGAAACTATTTCTTTTATTTTTATATTAAAAAAAAAAACCTAAGACTTGCTAGATATACCTGAAGCCCCCAAACTTCTGTGGGGTTTTTCTTGTGGCATAGGGAAAACTCTATAAATTATCCTATCCCTTGCACACTGGATGACTAATAGTAATAATAATAATGACAATAATAGCTAGCATCTCTAGAGCCCTTTTGATCCACATGACAGCCCTGTGAGATAGGTGTTATTGTCATCCACATTTGATAGGTGAGGAAACTGAAGCTGACAGAGGTTAAGCTACTTGTTCAAGATCACACAGCTGGTAAGTGTCTCAGGCAAGATCTGAATCTGGTCTGCCTGAGTCCTAATCCAATATGATCCACTGGGTGACCCAGCATCCAGTCCTCTCGATGACTGTAAGCTTCAGCTTTGTGCATTCTAGTGGGGACCAGCATTCTGACAAGCAGATAGATGGCTGTAGACAGTGCTGTAGGTGAGAGGTGTCAAACATGGTTTTCTAAGTCAATATCTGTCCCACAGGGATCCATTTCTTTTTGAGTTTAATAATACTGCAGTAGAGGCAAACATTTCTATCCTGTTCTGACAGGGGAAGCTTGGCGGTGAAGCAGAGGACTGGGCTTGGAGTCAGGAAGACCTGAATTCAACTCTGGCCTCAGATACTTACTAGTTATTTTATCCCAGGCAAGTCACTTAACTGCTATTTGCCTCAACTGCCTCCTCTGTAAAATGGGGATATTAATATCACCTACCTTCCAGGGTTATTATGAAGATAAAATGAGATAATATTTGTAAAGCATTTAGCACGGTACCTCGTACATAGTAGATGTTATATAAATGTTAGATATTTATTATTACTATTACTATTATCATTATTATTACCTCTTCTTTAAATTAAACTAAAATTTAAAATTAAAGTCACTTGGACCCAGCTAAAACAAATTCAAGTAGCTCTTCCTCTTTTAGCCCGTTCTCCATCCAGGCTATCCTTTTGCTGGAGTTCGTGAATAAGACACAATGCCCTAAACTCTTTTTCTAAGCTACCTATGCTTTGTATGTTCCTGAAAACATGAATAACTCGTATCAATGTTGTAGCTATGGTTTACAAAGTAAAATCATGTGAAGTAGGCAGAATAAATCTTCTCCATGTTTAACAGAAAAGGACAAGGAGGCTTTGAGAAGTTAAGTAACTTGCCAATGACAGAATGATGGAATCTCAGAGATGGAATGGGCCTCCAGTGTCATCTCATCCACCCCATTTCATTTAGACCTGCACAGCATTCTCTTCTGCAACATTCTCAACAAGTCCCTGCTTGAAGACGTCTACCGATATGGAATTCACTATACCCCAGGCCAGTAAATTCTGTTTTCAGACAACTCTAATTGTTAGGAAGTTTTTTTCTTCCACATATCTTCCAGTCAAAATCTGTCTTTCCATAGCTAACTTCCATTATTTTGGGGGACTGAGCAAAATAACTTTAGTCTCATTTCCCACATGCCAGCCCTCCAGATGCTTGTGGACAAAGACAACGGAGGTAAAGGGCACAGAAAAAAAAAATTCTGAGTCAGAAGTCCTGGGTTCTAATTCTGTTTCTGAAACTTACTACTGGAATAACCTTGGGCTAGTCAGTCAGTCAATAAGTATTTATTAATGGCTTACTATGTGCCAAGAACTATATCAGCACAGGACACACAAAGAAAGGCAACACATAAATACACACACACACACACACACACACATATGTAGGCACTAGAATCACAAAACAGATGCCTTGTTGTTATTCAGGTGTTCTTCAGTCATGTCTGACTCTTTGTGATTCCATTTGGGGTTTTCTTGGCAAAGATATTAGAGTGCTCTGCCATTTCCTTCTCTAGCTCATTTTACAGATGAGCAAACTGAGGCAAATAAGGTCAAGTGACTTGCCCAGGGTCATACAGCTAGAAGTGTCTGAGGCTAGATTTGGACTCAGGAAGACGAGTCTTTCTGACTCCAGGCCTGGCACTCTATCTACTATACCACCCAGCTGCAAAAAAAAACCAGACGCCTTACTAAATTGATACTACTTACATGCTCACATACTACTTGATAAGTCTTTTTCAAAGATTGTTCCATGACCATGAACTTTGGAATTCCTCTACTAGATCATAATTTCCTACTATTCCATCTTTTCCTATATCTTACTTCTCCTAAACTTTCATTCTTAATCTGACCACCAATTCCTCTATTCCTTAGCATTCTACCCTGCCCTGGGTATGAGTCTCTTCTCTTGATAATTTCAACTTCTTAGTGAACCAGTTCAACTCTACCAACTTCTCTTCTCAAATTATTTGTTTCCCTGTCTTCTTGTTACTTAGGCCTTGCCTAACTATAATCCTGGGTTACTTCCAAAGTCCCCTCCTCTACTCCTACGCACACCCTGACAAATGGGGCTGGGAGAAGTCATGAAGCCATTCTGATGGAGTCAATTTTATGTAATTGCAAGTTTATGTAATCTAATCTCAACTGGGCCTTCACTGGAGCAAGGCAATTCTTTTACTCCTCCTTAATTTATTATCTATCCAATTCATCCATGGTAGTTATTCCCCATACTTGCTTCTATCTTCAAGCCTCCCAAAGAACCCCGTAAGGATCTCAACTGAGGTAACAAAGCAATTTCCTCTTTTCCCTTCTTCCTCATCTCAAAACCCCTTACCATCATTCCCCACTATTTCCTCCTTAGTTCAGTCTCTGAGGAAGAGGGGGCCCTTATTCCTCCCCACGGCCAACCCTCTACATTTAATTCTTGATCCTATCTCCACTCCTCTTCTCCAGCAGGTTGTCCCCACTATCATCATTACCGCTCTTCTCTAATATTCAGTCTCCCTCTATTTTTTGGTTCTTTCTTTGCTGCTTACAAATTCACCAAATCCACCCCCCCCACTCTCATTAGAAGCTACCACCTCTGTTTGCTGCATCCTATTAAATCTCCTTTGAAGACAAATTCCTTTAAAAAGCTGTCTACACTTAATGCCTTCTCTTATTCTCTTCTAAGCTCTTTGCAAAATCTACTTTCTGACCTTTATCCCTCAAATTAAACTTCTTTCTTCAAAATTATCAGTGCTCTTAATTGTGAAATCCAATGTGTTGTTTTTGTTTTTTGCTTTTCTGAATCTTCATTCCTCAACTTTTCTGAAGTATTGGACATTGTAGACCACTTTTTACTCCTGATCTCTGGGTTTTTGCAATACTGCTCTCTCAAGTTCTCCTACCTGCTTGACTATTCCTTCTCATTTTCTTTTACTGGATTATATCCAATTACTGGATCATATCCCAATTATTTGTCCTAGACCCTTTTTTCCTTTTCTTTCTACATGTTCTCAGTGATCTTATCAGAATCCATAAATTCAATAATCTCTGTGCATTTTACTCTCTCTCTCTCTCTCTCTCTCTCTCTCTCCCCCTCTCACCAGCCCTACTAAGTTCCAAACCTACATCACCAACACTTACTACTTCTTGGATGTCCCACAGTTGGCACAAACTCAACATATCCCACGTTTCTCTTCTCTTCCCTCTCCTCTCCTTCTCTACCTTCTTTTTTTCTCTTTCCTTTCCTCCTCTTCCCTCCTCTTTCCCCCCTTTCTTCTCCTTTCCCTTCCCCTCCTGTCTCTTCTTCCCTCTTTTTTTTTTTTTACTTTTAAGTGGCTGTCCCTATGCCATTTAAGCTGGAAGTACAAAGACAATTCATGGGCTTCATCCCTCTCCTCATCAGCACCGGGCTTTGGACTTCTCTGTTTCTAAGTCGAGCTATTTCACCTCTCCTCAGGCAACCTGGAAGCTCCCTCCTCCCCCCTCAGCTCCCAGGGCCTCACCATATTGAACTCTGTGTAGGTACCTGATCTACCCCCTGGAGCTAAGAAATTTTGAGCTCAAGAGCTCCCCCAGCCTCAGTTCATCTGGTAGCTGGAATTACAGGCATGTACCCCCATGTCCAGCAGAACCCCTTATCTTCCCCGCCAACCAAACCCACCCCTCAGATAAACCTCTCCATTATGGTTGAGAGCACCACCATCTTTCCAGTCACCAAGATTTGCAATCTCAGCGGCATCCTGGACTCCTCAATCTCAGCCCACAAATCCATTTCCTGGCAAAATCTTATCATTATGTAACCTTCTCTCTACTCACAAGGCCACCACCCTAGTTTGGGCCCTTATCACCTCATGTCTGGACTATCACAATAGCCTCCTAATTTATCTCCTTGCCTCAAGACCTTCCCCACTCCAATCCACCTTCCACTCAGCTGCCAGAGTAGCATGGCCTACCAGAAATTCCTTTGGTTGTTCTCCCCATTAAGAAGAAAGCACATATGTACGGGTGCATGTCTTACTTTCAGCAACACTTTACATAGACAAGATTGCAAAGAATTTGTGAGAATCTGGAAAAAATTAAGACTTAATTAGACTTTGCTAATTGCTGAATCTGAAATTATTTGACTCAGTCTCCTCAATGTTTACCTTTTATTATTCCCTAATATATTCCCTATATAAATTAAATAATTCCCTATATAAATTATTCCATAATAATTCCCTATATTATTCTCTATATAAATTAATAGTGCAAACAATAGCATGCTATCTATTCAAGAGAACCAAGTGTTTCTGCACAGTTTAGCATACCCATTTATAGACAAAAGTGTTCATTTCAAGGTTTTCAGCTATTTGTTTAAAAGTAGTAGCTTACTTAGCCGTTCATTAGTTTGCTTTACTATAAGTAGTTAAATGCATTAAATTCCTCTAAAATATTCTAGAACTTAAGACTTGTCACTAATCCCTCCTTTCCCCAATTAGTCTGCATATCTGAATGTTCTTATACTCTGTGACTACTTCTGTATATTTAAAATGAGAGACTCTAAATACAACCATCCAGTTACTGAAAACCATGTTCTCCCACCAAATACCGGACCAGAAGGATAAACAGGTTTCACGTCAGTCCTAATTGGAAGCCTACAGATAGGCCTGCCCTCTGCTGGAAAAACCTGATCTGTTGGAATGAGGAATTAACCTTTGTTTATAATGCCCTCTAGAGGCTGACTGGCAAAAATACTTCACACAGTTTCCAGGGCTACTTAATCTGTGCTTCATTATATGGCCTAGGTATAGAAGCCCAAGTTTGGGGAAGCAAAGGCTGTGAATTCTCTTAGTGGAGCATTTATGCTTATGGTTAGCTGATGGCTCTGAAAGCCTGTGAGCCTATGGATTGTTTCAACAATGGGCTGTGATGGTGGTTTGAAACCTAGTAATCCTCTTCCCTCTGCATCCCTCAGAATCCATCAACTCTACTCTACTCACATTACCCTTACCACCAATTAAGCTCTTAACACCTCTTGCTGGTTTATTACAATAGCTTCCTTACTAGATACCCTTTCTCCAATCTCACCCTTCTTAGTCCATCCTTTCCAGTAGTTACCAAAATAATTTTCCTAATGTATATGGAGGACTTTTCCATCCAGTTCAACAATCTTTAGTGGCCCCTTATCATCCATAAAATAAAGTACAAACTTCTTAGCCCAGCATATAAAGCCCTACACAATTCGGCTTCAATTCATCCCATCCTTACTTTAAAATAATTCAATTACTTTTATCGTCCAGTTGAATTAGACTTCAGTTGTTCCCCTGGACATTCATAAAGCATGGACCAGACATGCCAGAACACCTGGGCACCCCTAACCCATGCTCTATGCACACCTTTGGCTGTCCCCGAAGCTCATCTTGCCATATCTTACTTCTATGCATTCACAAACATCCTTTACAGGACCCTCCTAATCTATGCCTGATGCCATCTTTCTCTTTCTTTAAGGATGAGCAGAGTAGCTAAGTGTCGCAGTAGACAGAATGGTGAGCCTGAAGTCAGGAAGACTCATCTTTCTGAGTCCAAATCTAGCCTCAAGACACTTCCTAGCTGTGTGACCCTGGGTAATCACTTAGCCCTACTTACCTCAGTTTCCTCATCTGTAAAATGAGCTGGAGAAGGAAATGGCAAACCACTCCAGTATCTCTGACAAGAAAACCCCAGATGGGGTCACAAAGGGCTGAACGTGACTACAAATGACTGAACAACGACAAAAGGATGAGCTCAGTGCTATTTTTTTTCTATGAAACTCCATCAAAGAAAGTGCCACCCCCCCAAATTAAAATTTTTATGGATGTCTTCTTTGCCTCATCACACTTCTGCTTAAATTATATATGTTTGTGTACATACCATGCCCCCTAACAGAAGGCAAGATCCTCAAAGGCTGATTCTGTATTGTTTTTCATCTTTCTATCACCAGAACATAGCAAAGTACTCTACACACAGGGAGTACCTGACAACAGTTGGTTAAATTTAGTCCAAAGGAATTTGAATTCTTAAAAGGGCAATGCGGGACTGTCCAAACTCTTCGTGTGTGTGTGTGTGTGTGTGTGTGTGTGTGTGTGTGAGAGAGAGAGAGAGAGAGAGAAGAGAGAGAGAGAGAGAGAGAGAGAGAGAGAGTTAAGTGAGGGAAGAAAGAGAACGAACAAAGAAAGCGTGGGAGGATGGGGGACAGAGTCAGAGACAGAGATTCAGAGAGAAAAACAGGAGGAAAAGGGAAGGAAAAAAGAAAAAAAGAAGGGAGAGAGAAAGAGGAAAGAGTGAGCTCACCTACTTGTTGTGGACAACACTATCCATTTTACATGGCTGATGTATTTTGAGCAATTAAAAAAACAAATAAAACACAAGATTTCTAACTAAGCTAACAAAGGGGTTGACCATTTCAAAATATAGCCCTGCTCCAAGGTGGGCTACACTGTAATAACAGCATATGACAAGTCAGACTAAACAATCTGTAGGTACCAACTACACTCCACTATGAAGAGGTGGGAAAGACCGGCACTCGGGGGTGCCCTTGGGGAACAGGGAATTCAGAGTGAGAGAGAAGCACACATGTATACCAGGTCCATTGCGGCAGCTCTATGAGAAGGGTTTGAAATCTGACACACTTGTGGGTGAGTCCGTCTGGCCTCACTTAGAGTTCCCTGACGCCACTGACAGCATGGGCTGGCTTTGATAATACTACAAGCAGACTGTACACATGTTCTATTAATTTGGACACCCCATGTGTTCTTAATGTATTTTACAGTCACCCGTTGCCATAAAACTTGACTAGCCAGGAGCCCAGCAGATCCCAGGGCTTGCTTCCTATGTGGTACAGCTATTGTGAAAGTTTTTTTTAAAAATTGAAGGCACCCCCCCATCTCAATTTCTTCTCATTTTACAATCCAGCTAAACCCTGACCCCCGCCACACTTCCCTCAAAAATAGTTATGAGATGTAATCTAGCAGAATTGAGTTTAATTTTCTTTATTTTAGCCATCTTATACCTAAATTATCTTTAAAAGGGATTATTAATGATAAAGGGTAGAGTTGGAATTTAGAGGGGAAACCTTCTTCTTCCCATTTTCTCCATGTGACAGCCCTTCAAATGCTTGAATTCATTTCTGAGTCTCCTTTTTTTTTCTCTAAGCTGAAGATGCCTAATTCTTTGAGTCTGGCCACTCAATTACTTCTAAATCCATTTGATCAAACTATCTATACCATATCTCTCTATCTTGTGCATAAGAATAATGTAACACAATTTATTGAAAGCCTTGCTAAAATCTAAGTAAAATACATACACAGCATTATCCTCATCTAATAATTTCATGATCTTGTCAAAAAACCAAAGCTAGTCTGTCATGACAAGTTCTTGATGAAACCTTGCTGGCCCTTTACAAGCACTGCTTGGGCCCTTCGAGATATTCAACAACCATCTTTTTAACAGCTACTTACTAAGTAACTAGGATTAGAAAACCTACTCAGATAGAAAAGGTCAAGTTTGGCTTTTGAGGGTAAAGTTCAAAACCAAATTTGGCAATCCTTGAGATGGTTGGTGGGGTTATATTCCCAGAAAATGTACTACAAATCAAAGCATTGTAAATAGAATCTGATTTCCCCACAGGAAAAAAATATAACAGGAAATCTACATTCCAGAACTGTTACCCAGCATTTTAAAGAAATAAGTGCAATATATTCAATCAACTATTTAGTCAATTATAAAGCATATGAAGTTTCTTAGGGTATATGTAAACTACTCAAGCAGGATGGTTTGCTCAAAAATCATATAAATCTAATTTAATTATATTTATTTAAGAAACTTTGCCAGGAAGCAGTTGCTGCTACAGGGTAGGTGAAGGCTGTGTCAGTAAAACAACAGAAAGATTCCGTTAGAGGATGCTTGTGCCTGAGATTTGGGCAACTCTGAGGTGCTGGAAAGCCATTACTGCACTTATTTCAATGCCAAGAACAAGAATAAATCCTGAGTGAATGGAGGGGCAGAGATATGTGTTGGCTGCACTATTTGAAGAACATGACAATGATGAAAAGTTTAAGGATTTTTTAAAAAGTGTACACATACTTTTAAAATAACATCCAGAAAGATGAATTGTGGTACAAGGAAAACATTTCTCATCTGTGTATGAGGCCATCTGCTGGCCAGTAAAATTATAGCCTCTTCAGTGAATATGCTTGGGAACTTATTAAAAAAATCTGTGGGAAGAAATAAACTTTTGATTATATGGATACGTGGAATGTCGGGGGTTTTTTGTGAAGAGGTAGGGAAAGGTAGATAGAGGGAGCAAATGGTTTTAACAATGTTAGTACATTCGTGTCCTTTCTTTTTTGCTGCCCCAAATACTAGTTTTACATTCTAAAAGAAAGGCAATATATTTTAACCAAAACGGCAGTTATCCTTTGTTCTATGAAACACAATTTATACGTTCCTATATTTGGCCTTTAACAAAATTAGTCTACCTTTTAAAAGCCTCATTTTCATAAAGTATCAGAGAGAAACATGAGCTTGTCAAGTAAAATGAATACAATTCATACTTCTAACTTATGTTTTAGGTACTCAATAACTGTTGATATATTCAATTTGATTTCTCTTCTTTAAACCCAACATTTTTTGGAGTAAGTTTTAGGTTTTAAGTAATTCACTGATGTTTTTAAAAGTGAATTGAAACATATCCACTGGGGGAAAAAAGCAACAAATATTTTTACTTTATTCAACTAATGCTGAAGTGAACAAAGTCTTCTTACAGGTAGGTGTGATCACATATTACATTCTACAGGAATAACTAATTACCTGGCAATATTTAAAGTACAATATAAAATCTAAAGAAATATTACATGTATACATTTCAATCATAAAGTAAATCACAAGGAGACATTATGGGAACATTGTATATAAATTAATGAAGTCGCTTCTCGCTATATTCTTCTCAAGAGCTCATTCTGAGTATTGTCTCTAATTCCTGTTGCATGTTGTTTGTCCATCTGATGGAATCCTGTACCCTCAACTTCTTCATAAGGTTACCATGGATCAGACTAATCCTTAGTTTAGATAAGACAATGTCATTAGCTGGATCCCATCCTCCTAAGGCCCCCACTATCAGCGAGTTATAATATACCCTGTAGCCTTCCTAAGCCAGATACGGATAGACTATACAATATTTCTCAATCTTACCAGCCATGGGTGATTGGAAGGCAGAGTATCTATTTTCAAAGGGTATGATTATGTCAATCACAGTGGCATTATGGTTATTATTGTCCAAGATGACTAAGTCAGGCCATAAGTGTTTGAGCTCTCAGTTTTAGAATCACTGAATTTACCTGAATCTCAGTTTTTTTCCTGGCACTCTGATAACTTTAACAAATCTATTTAAAATAGCATCATGCTATCTGGTAATAGCCCCAACCACAGAGGACATGTAGGAGCATTTCATTTGATGCCCCATACTGACAACTGTGCTTTTCTCCAGAGCCAAATCTCCTGACTCCATACAATGGGGTATAATCCAGTCTGGATCTGTGAGTGAACTGCCAGTCCACAAATGCTAAAAGATCCTTCCCTCATAAAAATATTTGAGGCTGCTGCCACTGAGGCAACAGATTACACCCTAAATAGATTTGCTAAATAGCTGTTATTTAAAATGTCTTAGCACATATTTCAAATTCTTCTCCACTCCTTTTACTTTCTACTGAATTGAGATTTTAGCTGACAATATTGGGAAACTACCTGTAGCTAGGACCAGATGAGAGAGGCTACAGTGCCCTTGTATCCAAATTGTCTTTCCATAGGGCCATTCAAATAAGTGGCTAGACTTTCTGGTTGACAGTCATGTTTGATTCTGTTTCTCAACATATCACTAAGAGAACAGTAGAACAGTTGGCCCAGACTGGTTGATGCCAGAAGCCTTGCTCCATGATCAGCCTAACTGATGTCTGTTGCTGTAAATAATGGTAGCAGACTCAATCCCAGCTTTTTGGAAGACATATATCCATTTCTTGGTATCTTTTTACAATTTTCTGTCCAAGAATTTGTGAGCACTCTTGGGTTCCACACCATTCTTGAGGTAGAATGAGACACAGGGTAGAATGAAAGTACTTACTGAATCTGTTTTCTGCAAAGGAGCCAATTTAGACTTGTTCACAAGGTATAAATCTGTAGTCATGTAAGTTATCCTCCTTGGCAGAATTTATAGTGTGGAACCCCGAGGGGATTCCAAGGTAAGAAAAGGTGTTTTCCTTAGACATTACTGAGATCCCCTAATCTTCTATTTGGAATTTTATAGGGAATATCCTCTTTATCTAGACATCAATCAACAAGGACACACATGTGGTTTCTTCAAAATGTAGTCCTGCCCACGTGGCAACCTGACTTACGTCATCCAGCATTTTGGTCAATGGGTGTCAGCCATAATGGCCAAATCACCTGTGTACACCAGGACATTAATTTTTCTATCGTATAAATCATACTCTAGAATTCTCTTCAGGGCACATATTATTGGTTCCCGTGTTAAGTTAAAAAATAGGATGCTAAGAGAGCATCCCTTCCTCACCCTTGTCTGGATATTAATGATGGTCTCTGGTATAGACTGAGGTCTTAATATCCTGGTAAAGTCTTTCTACAATGCTAATTGCCTCATCATGAAAACCAGCCCATTTTAGTGCTAACCACTATTAAAAATGATTGCCCTTGGTAATCTGTGTCCTGGAGACTCAGAGCTCCACTCTGCCTGCCTTCTGCTTCAAAGTTCTTCAGAAGGACATTTCTGATAATGAGATCGCATTGATTCTTCTTATCTTGGTCAAACCCCAACCCAGGCCTGAACTGATTTTATCTATTCAGGTTTGGGTAAAGACAGACTTCCAAGACTGGGGGTGGCATTTCCTTTGATGGCAGGTAATATCGGACCCTGTGGATTGAGTGATCTAAGGAACCCACTCACCTCCTACTATGTCAATCAATCATGGTTGATTGGCACCCCCTTAGGAACACCAGCTCTTTGAAAGGCATATAACGCTATACCCTTAAAATCCCAAACTGAGCCAGTTCTGAACTGGCCCCCTTGGGGGGAGGAGCACAGTTTTGGACTGAACTCCCATGCAATGTATGTCAAGCCATTTTGAGAAATTAAACTGTGGACACATGTACCCCAATTTTGTTTGTCTCCTTCTTAGAGAAGCCTCTGTTCCAGATTGGGGCTCGGGGGTTCTGCCAAGGATGTGATAACTTACATGACTACAGATTTATACCTTGTGAACAAGTCTAAATTGGCTCCTTTGCAGAAAACAGATTCAGTAAGGGGGTTCATGGGATTCAGCGTTCACACCATATTGCCCTGTGTGGCACTGAGCTGAATGCATTGGTTAGATCAGGCCAGACTGTTCTTTAATTTGTCCACCTCTTTGCGACTGCATTTGGGGTTTTCTTGGCAAAGATCTGGTGTGCTTGCCATTTCATTCTCCAGCTCATTTTACAGATGAGGAAACTGAGGCAAACATGGTTAAGTGACTTGCCCAGGGTCACAAAGCTAGTAAGTGTCTGAGGCTGGATTTGAACTCAGGTTTTCCTGACTTCAGGCTGGGCACTCTATCCACTGTGCCACCTACTTACCCCTAGACTACCCCACATATTTTTTTTTTATATTTGTCTTCATCCAAGATAGACTGTGTTAAGAAGTTACATTCTCTGCAGCTGTTAGTAGGCATGGTTCTTGCTGATGTGGCCATTTCTCATACTCCAACTGATGAGTCTTTTAGACAGAACAAAGGTATAGACTTTATCCATGGTGTTACTCAGGGAAATAGGTCTCCAGTTGAAGGGTAAATTACTATTACCTTTTTTTGTCTTAAATAAAACGGTTGCAGATGACTGCCACTCCATGTATTGTTGTAATTCAAGTCTTTGCAATTTCAATAAATATATAGCATTTCATCACATTAATGAATAATACCCCTGCTGTTGGGCATTTAGGTCGTATCCATTTTTTCCATTATCTGACTCTTTTTTTCTAAGTTTCTAAACCAAACTGAATGGTAAGTTAATTCCAAACCCTAGGCTCTTAAACTCAATCTCCATCCTTACAGTCCTCGGCAGCTTCAAACTCTCATGAAGCACATGGAGAGACATGAGACATGAAGGCTGCTATCACTTCCAATGAGGATATGGCTGATAGTTAATGGTACAGATCTCTCCTGGTTCTCCTTTTCTGCCTGCTCCTTCTCAGTCTCCCTTGAAGAATCAGCATCACCACCCCACTGCCTGTGCATAGATGTACCCCAGGACTCCATCTTATTTTTTTCTCTCTACACTTGGTTGGTGATTTTATCAGCTCCCATGGGTTCAACCATCATCTCCATTCAGATGACATCCAAGTCTATATAGAGTTCTCATCTCTCACTTACCCTCCAGACTTACATCTCTAATTGCCTGATGCACAGCTCTATTCTGAAGTACCATAAGCATATCAAACTTCACAAACTTGAGTTTGAGCTCACTTTAAAAAAATTTATGAAATAAAACATTTTCATAATAGTATAACAAAAAAGATGATTACACACAAAACTGCCAATCTATTATGTACAATTTGCTATTTCTTTTAAATATATAGTAAAATTATCACGTAAATTTTTTCCTTTTTTTCTTCCCTCCCCCCACTTAGAGATGGCTACCATTAGATACAAATATGCATGTGTGTGTGTATGTGTATAGATACATATATACACATATATACATTCGTACATATATATATGAAAAATCATTCTGTACATACTTCTATTTATCAGTTCTTTCTCTGGACACAAATAGCATCTTCCTTCATATGTCCTTTGTAGTTAACTTAGGTATTTATAATAGTCAAAATGACTTATTCACTAAACCTACTCCTCTCAACTTCCCTATTTCTGCTAAGAGTTGCATCACTCTTCCAGTCACCCAGATTCTTAACCTAATAATTATTCTTGACTCTCCACCCTCATTCACTTCCCATAACCAATCAATTGCCAAGTCTTATCACGTCTATTTCCAAATTATCTCTCATATCTGTCTCTATCCACTTATACACATGACCTTGATCCTAATGCAGACCCTCATCATCTCTCATCTGAACTACTATAGTAGTCTCCCAATTGGCCTTCCTGCCTCTAATCATTCTCCTTTCCAATCCTGTCTGCCCACAGCTGCCAAATTGGTGTTGCTAAAGGACAGGTTTTGCTCAAAGACTTATAGTGGTTCCCTCCTACCTTGAGAATTAAATACACATTTTTCTGTAATTTAAAGCCTTTTACCATCTAACTCCAAACTATTTTTCCAAGCTGATTATCCATCAATCCCTCCCCCCTCCCTTACCCCCAGCACTCAACACTTTAGCCAAATAAGACTATTTGTTTCGTTTTTCACACAAATAAAGTCAGATCGAAATAACTGGAAAAACATCAATTGCTCATGAGTAGGCCAAGCTAATATAATAAAAATGACAATTCTACCTAAATTAATTTACTTATTCAGTGCCATACTAATCAAACTACCAAAAAATTATTTTATAGAGCTAGAAATTTTATAGAGCTTGAAATAGCTAGATTCATCTGAAGAACAAAAGGTCCAGAATATCAAGGGAATTAAAAATTGCTAGGGAAGGTGGCCTAGCCACAACAGATCTCAAATTGTATTATACAGCAGCAATCATCAAAACTACTTGGTAATGACTAAGAAATAGAGTGGTGGATCAGTGGAATAGGTTAGGTATATAAGACACAGTAGTCAATGACTATAAATAATCTATTATTTGACAAACCCAAAGACCCCAGCTTCTGGGATAAGAACTCACTCTTTGACTAAAACTGCTAGGAAAACTGGAAGAAACTAGGCATAGAGGAAAATCTTATATCATATACCAAAATAAAGTCAAAATGGGTATACAATTTAGATATAAAGGCTGGTACTATAAGCAAAATGGGAGAGCAAGGAATAGTTTACCTGTCAGATTTATGGCAAACAGAAGAATTTATGACCAAACAAGAGATAGAGAACATTATGAAATGCAAAAAGGATAATCTTTATTAACATTAAATTGAAAAACTTTTGCACAAACAAAGCCAATGCAACCATGATTAGGAGGGAAGCAGAAAACTGGGAAAGAATTTTTACAACCAATGTCTCTGATAAGGGCCTCATTTCTAAAATACATAGAGAATTAATTCAAATTTATAAGCACACAAATCATTCCCCAATTCATTAATGGTCAAAGGATATTAACAGGCAGTTTTCAGATGAAGAAATTCAAGCTATCTATAGTTACATGAAAAAATGCCCTAAATCACTATTGATTAGAGAAATGCAAATCAAAACAACTCTGAGGTACCACATCACACCTATCAGATTGGCTAAGACGACAAAACAGGAAAATGATAAACGTTGGAGAAGATGTGGGAAAACTGGATCATTAATGCATTATTGGTGGAGTTTTGAACTGATCCAACCATTTTGGAGCGCAATTTGGAACTAGGCCAAAGGGCTATAAAACTGTGCATACCCTTTGACCCAGCTAATGCTTCTAAACACTTCTAGGTCTGTATCCAAAAAAGAACGTAAAAATGGGAAAAAGGTCCACATGTACAAAAATATATTATAGCAACTCTTTCTGGGATGGCAAAGAATTGGAAATTAAGGGGATGCCCATCAATTTGGGAATGGCTGAACAAGTTGTGGTATATGAAAGTAATGGAATACTATTGTGCTATAAGAAATGATGAGCAGGCAGACATCAGAAAAACCTGGAAAGACTTGTATGGAGTGATGCTGAGTGAATTTAGCAGAACCAGGAGAATGTTGTACATAGTAACAGCCACACTGTGGGATGACTAACTTTGATAGACTTAGCTCTTCTCAGCAATGCAAGGATCTAAGACATCTCCAAAAGTCTCATGATGGAAAATGCTATCCACATCCAGAGAAAGTACTATGGAGTTTGAGTGCAGATCAAAGCACACTATTTGCTCTTTTCTTTTTTCTGTTTTGTTTTGTTTCTTCTTTCTTGTGGCTCCTCCTATTGGTTCTAATTCTTCTTTACAACATGACTAATGTGAAAATATGTTTAATAGGAATGTATATGTAGAGCCAATATCAGACTGCATGCCGTCTTAAGGAGGGAGGTGGGGGGAAAGGGGGAGAAAATTTAAAACTCAAAAGCTTATGCAAGTGCTTGTTGATAAATCAAAATAAATTAATTAATTAAAAAAAAAAGACTGCTTGTTTGGCACATATTACATTACAACTCCTGTCTGTCTACCTTTGAATAGGCAGTCTCTTATGCCTGGAATGATCTCCACGCTACCTTCTGCTCCATAAAACTCGCCCCTCATTTCCCCAGTTGTTAGCTGCCCTCCCAAAGTCTCTGGATGAATTTTGTATATACTTATCTGTGCACATGTTGTTTTCTTCTAGTCCATTGTAAGCTTGAGGGCAGAGACTGATTTGTTTACATCTTTGTATTCCCAGGCTTACCTGTCAGGCATTTCATAAAGCTTGTTGAATAATTCTTCCACTTAATCTTTCTGGGTTTCTATTTTATCATTTCTGACCCAATTCCAAGTTGTCCCAACTTGGACAAGATTATAGATGTATCATGCCTTGAGAAAAATCTGACTCAAAAAAATATGAGCTTACAAAACAAAAATATTAGAAGGCAATCATTTATAGGCAGAGGACATTTTTAAATAGCCAGCTATATGTCTAAAGCAAGTTATGCTGAATTGCTGACTTCGATGTTTGATGATATCACTTCTGAGAGGTCCAAAAGCTAGGAAATATAGGAGGAACTGTCCTTTTGACCAATCTGTGGGACTTTCAGAAGACATAATCCCTCATTATGAGGTCTTAAATGAGATCAGAAGCCATGGGCCCTGCCTTCTGATGTTTACATCAGAAAAAAACCAAACCTCTCTATAGACTAAAGGCTCTACCACAGCAGGAATTAAGCCTAACCCCACCCGCATCTCCCCAAAAATGGTGCAAAGTCCCTTTAGAAATTAGAATTCCATTAAGAAACACATGAATGACCCAGGGCTTGGAGAACAAAACCTTTCAGATTGACTTCAGCTTGTCAGACAAACTTCTTTCTCAGGTTTGCTTTGAAGTTTAATAGTGTGGGAAAAAGGAAGTCATTGACCAAAAAGGAAGGATCTACACATAACAAAACATTTACAGTAACACTCCTGTGATAGCAAAGAACTAAAACCAAAATAGATTGCATTGATCCGGGGAATGGCTCAACACACTGCGGTACATATGAACATCACGCTGTGAGAAATGACAACGTGATGAATACCATGAAGTACCGAAAAATTTATATGAACTGATCCAAAACGGAACAAGCAAAGCCAAGGAAACAAAGTCTACAGTGATTACGACAGTGTAAATGGAAAGAACAGCCACCACTAAATGTTAGAAAACGAATGCTAGCTACAAAATGGCCCCCAAAAGAGAAGTGAGAAAATGTCCTCCTACTCCTTTCTAGAAATAGGGGGTCCACTGCGGGAAAGGAACACTGAATAAAATTGAAGATTTTTTTTTCAAGGTACTGATTAGTTTTGTTGAATTTTTTTTGTCTCTCTCTTTTTTTAAATCTTTGTTATAAGGGACAGCTATCTGGGGAAGGAAATCTAGGTGATGTAAAAATAAAAGGCATCAGTAAACTTTGTTAAAGTAAGGAAACTAGCATCAGTTAAGCACCTACCATCTGCAAAGACTGAGCTAAGAGCTTTACAAATACTATCTTATCTGATTCTCACAAGAACCCTGGGAGGTAGGTGATATGATTAATCATTAATCATTAATTAATATAATTAATCATTCATCCCCATTTTATAGTTGAGGAAACTGAGTTATACAAAGGTTAAGTGACTTTGACCAGGGTCAAACACAGACTAAATAGCTGATGGAGGACTTGAACTCAAGTCTGCCTGACTACAGGCTTAGCCCTTTATACACTAGTAGCTGCCAAAAATTTATAGGGGTGAAGGTATGGAGTTAGTAAAGGTGATTGCATTATGGGTCAAAGTTATGCCAATACTGGAAGAATGCCTATGAGAAGCTAAGTTGGTGAGATCTATTTGCACCATTCTATTTGCGAGGTCTGGATGACTTTAAATACAGGACAACCACAGAACTTAGGGATTCCAGGAGCCTCCAAATGTTGACCTGGAACCACTTCATGTGTAGGCTTGCTTTGGATCTCTTCCAGTCAACCCTCCTCTGAAGAAATTATGAAATGGTTTTCATGCTCAGAAAAAGGGACAAAATTTAAAAACTGCTCCTCTGGAATGGTAATTGTAAATAGGCAGAAGGATGAAGAAAGGAAGAATCTGGGAATCCTACATCACAACAAGAGGGGTGGTAAGGTCATTAAAAAAGTCTTGCCAGATTTATGGTAAAGAAATTAGACATCATCATCACCGTCATCATCATCAGGCAGGTAGGTGGCAAAGTAGATAGAATGCCAGGCCTGGAGTCAGGAAGCCTCATCTTCCCCAGTTCAAATCTGGCCTCAGATACTTACTAGCTGTGTAACCCTGGGCAAGTCACTCAACCCTGTTTGCCTCAGTTTCCTCATCTATAAAATGAGCTGGAGAAGGAATAGCAAACCACTACAGTATCTTTGCCAAGAAACTCCCAAATGGGATCACAAAGAGTTGGACATGACTGAAAAAATGACTGAACTAATCCTCATCATAATCCTCTCACAACAATCCTATAGCAGTAGATAATACAAGTATTATTATCCACATTTTATAGAAGGGGAAACTGAGAATCTGAGAAATTAGGTGACTTGCTCATGATCACATAGCTTTTAAGTTAACAGAGTTGGATTTGAGTTCAGAATTTCCAAGTCTGGTGTTCTATCCATAATATTCATAGCACGGAACAAACTGATTTCCTTGCCTTGGCCTCACTCCATGTGAGCGAGATAAACAACTGGTTTAGGGTCACTGTGCTAGCCTATGACACTGGACCACTATACACAACAGAAAGGAGGTCACAGTTTCTAGAACAGAGTTTCTTAGCCTGGAGTCCATGAATTTGTTTCAGTTTTTTTAAAATAATTGTATTTTAATACAACTGGATTTCTTTATAATTTTATATATTTTATTTTATGCATTTAAAGAAATCATTGAGAGGATAACAAGGCTGCCAAAGGGGTCTGTCACACACACACACACACACACACACACAAAATGTTAAGTTAAGGTACTGACTTTCTGCCTGAAGGCCTTTCTAATTCAGGGGTCCAGAGTCCCTTGTTTCTATCTGAAATCCTTTAAAGGGTCCTCCCCTTCTACTTCTCTCAAAGCCATCTTCCTGCCCCCATCTGTTTTTATCACCACTTCCCAAGTCAGCTTCCAGTACCTATAATGTGTGGTTTGCCTTTCACTAATCTCTCCCCCACATCCTCTAATTTTCCCAATCTGCATATTATGTAACTCCAACTACTTCTACATGAACCACATACTATGGTCACTGGCAGCCTCATTTTTTCTTTCTTTTTTTAAAAAAGTAAAGTTGTTATTTATTATTTTAACATTCATTTAAAAAAATTTTGAGTTCTGAATTCTTTCCCTACGTTCTTCCACTCCCTCCCCTACCCACTGAGAAAGCAAACAATAGAAATCAATTATACATGTGAAATCATGAAAAAAAAATGTTTTTCTATTACAAAAAAAGCAAGAAAAAATAAAATTATATTCCAATCTGCACTCAGAGTTTATCAGTTCTCTTTCTGGAGGTGGATGGTATTTTTCATCATGAGTCCTTTGGAATTGTTGACGATCAGAGAAGGCAAGTTTTTCACAACTGATTATTATTACAATATTCCTGTTCTCCTGGTTCTGCTCACTAAACTCTGCATCAGTTCATATAACACTTTCCAGGGTTTTCTGAAACGATCCTGCTCATCATTTTTTTTTAACAGCATAATATTATTCCACCACAATCACATGCCACAACTTGTTCAGCCATTCCCCAATGGATGAGCATCCCCTTAATTTCCACTTCTTTATCGCCACAAAAAGAGCTGCAATAAATATTTTTGTATATATAAGTCCTTATCCTTTTTCTTTGATTTATTTGGGATACAGACCTAGTAGTGGTATTGCTGGGTTAAGTTTTTCAGCCCTTCAGGCATAGCTCCAAATTGATCTCCAGAATGCCTGAACCAGTTCATAACTTCACCAGCAGTGCATTCGAGTCTCAATTTTTCCACATCTCCTCCATTATTTGTCATTTTTCTTTTCTATCATGTTAGCCAATCTGACAAGTGTGAGGTAGTACCTCAGTGTTGTTTTAATTTACATTTCTTTAACCAATAGTGATTTAAACCATTTTTATATGACTACAGATAGCTTTGATTTATTCTTCTGAAAAGTGGCAGCCTCATTTCTGAAAATTTCCTTGCTCGAAAATTTACGATGGCTGCCAACTGCCTAAAAGAAAAAGTTCAGAATCCTTAACTTACCCCTTAAGGTCCTTCACAATCTGGTGCCCCAGCTGGCTGCTCTCCTACTTGAATACTCCATTACGACCTAAGTGATGATTCCACTTCAAAAATTCATCCTGCCTCCAAAATCAGAGGATGCCAGAACTCTTGGCAAGACCAGCCTTTTCTACACATAGAGAGCAAGGGGCAGGCAAGACATGGACCATTCTGCCAGGAAGGGTTGCAGGTGCCTCACGGTGAGAGTAGTAATTTAAAGATCATGATACTCCTTACCACCACCCTCTTCTCTTCTCTCGTGTACCAGAGATGGTATCACCCTCAAAACATGTAAAAAATCAGTCTGATTTGTTTATGACAGGTGAATGTGCCTGAAACACAGGCTGTGCCAAAAAAGCTATCTGTCTGCATAGAACTCTCATGACACACTTAATGTACCATCTGCAAAGCATTCATGCTCCAGACTGTGGGCTCCCATCTGGCATCTCCCATCTCCCATCAGTTTACAGATGACTTTATCAGTCAGTGACTCAATGTCCTGCTCCAAGGCTCTGGTTTCCAGGGCAAAGTGGCCCAAGGAGGAGCTGAGCTATTAGCCTCAGCACAGCAGACAGAATAAATAGATGGCATTTGCAAAAGCCCTTACAGTGCACATTTTGATTTTTTTTTCCTGCATAAACATGGATGACAAAATGCCAATCATCCAAATCTTTTCACAACACGCCTTCTATATTTCTTGGCCTCTGAGGCTGGAATTTCCTTTTGGAGGAAGAACGAAACACTGCTTTTTCACACTAGGCTCCCTTATTTCTTTTAAAAATTTTTTCTTACAGGAGACAGCATCAAAAATCTATATTTAGGAAGACTTAGCTGTTCAGATTTGGAGCAATATAAAAATATACAGGTTAAGTTAAAAAACTGGAAACAAAACGGACTGGGGGAATGGCTGAATAAACTGTGGTTTATGAATGTGATGGGAAATTAGAGTAAGGTAAAAAGAAAATATGAGGAATTCAGAGAAGTGCAGGGAAATAATATAAACAGGGACTACAACAATAGGAGTGAAAGCAGCACCAAAAGGCGCTGAATCCCAATAAAATGCAATGAGTAATCTTAGTTCCTGGAAAAGAGCTAAAAAAATTGAATTCCTGGCAGCTAGGTGGCTCGGTGGATAGAGCACCAGCCCTGGAGTCAGGAGGACCTGAGTTCAAATCTGAACTCAGATGTGGTGAGCTATGTGACCCTGGGCAAGTCACTTAACCCCAACTGCCTAAGGTAAAAAAAAAAAAAGAAAATACAGTTCCATGTTCTTGGTAGAGAAGTAGTATGTGAAAAATTGTATATTCTGTCAGGCAGATGTGTTGTTTTAGCTTAAAATAACATTGTTAAAATGTTATTAGGGAGGGTCCTATGACTGGTGGGCAGAGCAACTGACATTGGGAAATGACTATGATGTAAAATCAAAAGGAGCTAAAATAAAACCTAACACCTAAAAGAACAAAAGGATAGGCTAACAAAAACCAAACAAATGAAAAAATTGTCTATCATTCTCTGAAGCAACAAATATTCTAGAAAGAAGACCTATTTACAGAGCCACGCAAATTGTTCATTATGAAAACAAGAATAAGGGAAATTTAGGAAATCCTTTTTAGGATTTATTTATTATCATGATTATTACGATTATTATTAATAATTTAGAAAAGCCTGGGTCCCTGCTTAGCTTTGGGTTTTTGGAAACATCCTTTTTCATGCTTATGGAATTGGATTTAAAGTGATTTGGGACATCCCCTAGTTATCCTAGGAAAGAGAATCAAGGGAAGACTGGTGTTTGTGTCCAACACTCTGTGACCCCACTTGGGGTTTTCTTGGCAAAGATACTGGAGTGGTTTGCCATTTCCTTCTCTAGCTCATTTTACAGATGAGGAAACTGAGACAAACAGGGTTAAATGACTTGTCCAGGGTCACACAGGGAGTAAATATTTGCCTGAGGCCAGATTTGAACTAGGAAAGATGAGTCTTCCTGACTCCAGATCTGGCACTCTATCCACCGCACCACCTCGTTTCCCTAGGTATTTGTGAGTCCCCTTTTCTCAGGTTCAGTGAAATGACATTTGTAAATCAGACATGCCCAAATTCTACCTCCTCTGCATAGCCTTGATCTCTTCCTTCTTTGATCTCCTAGGCCATTTAGTTAGTTACAACTGAATAAGGTATTGTGAGACTCAAATGATATTACGAACATAAAGCACATTGCAAACCTTAAAGAGCTATATAAGCCAGTTATTATTACTATTTTTATTATTAGCCTATAGTTACCAGACTTCATTCCTGAGCCTTCTAGTGGACTCCTGCTGAGCTCAAGCAGTGTTTATAGTGGAATACAGAGATGGGCTGGTAAATGTTTAACAACCAAGGAAGTCTGGGAAAAAAAATATATGCACGCAGGCTTTTAATTTTAATCTGTATTTTTCACATTTTCTAAAGTCTATCCAGACAGCAAAACAAGAAATGAAACTTTGATTTGTAGGGATTGAAGTTTTCTGAAGTGTAAATGCACTGAAAATTAAACCATGGGCTCTCACAAAGCTGGTAAGTTGGCTCCAATGTACCCCTGACTAAATGACTACATTCAGAGGTAGCTGGGTGATACGGTGAATAAACTACTAGACTTGGAGTCAGGAACACGCAAGTTCAAATCCTGCACTTATTTGCTGTGTAACTTTGCTGTGTAATTCAGAAAGATCTGAATTCAAATGCTGCCTCAGAGACTTATTTGCAGTGTAGTAACTTGTAAAAATCACTTAGTTTTTCAGTTTTAGCCTTAGCCTCAGTTTTCTCATCTTATAGCTGATGATGATCATAATAGCACCTACACTGCTGGATTTCAGGGGCAGCTAGGTGGCACAGTGGATAGAGTGCTAGGCCTGAAATCAGGAAGACTCATCTTCCCAAGTCCAAATCTGGTCTCAGACACTTTTAGCTGTACAACCCTGGGCAAGTCACTCAACCCTGTTTGCCTCAGTTTCTACATCTGTAAAATGAGTTGGAGAAGAAAATGGCAAACCACTTCAGTGTCTTTGCCAAGACATGATGCAAATAGGATCATGAAGAGTCAGACATGACTGAAAAATGACTGAACAACAATAAATACCAAGTTTGTTGTAGCCACATCAAATGTGTAGTGCTTTTTAAACTACAGAGCTCTATATAAATATTAGCTATTATTATTATTTCACACAACTTGTTATATAAGCACTTAGCACAGTATAGGGCACAATGAGCCTACTTAAGAAATACTGCTGATAGAACCTCAGCTGTCTCATCACAAATAGGGTGATAATAAACATCACTGACCTCACTGGGTTGCTTTGAAGATCAAATGAGATAAAATATGAAAAGGGATTTATAAAATTTAAAGCACCATTTAAGTTGGGCTATCATTGTTATTTCTATTGATATTTGCAATTAAGTCTATACCAACTAACTCAGGTTAATAGTATGGCAGAAAGACAGCACCTTTTCATGGTTTGGTCTATTATTTTATCAAACCTACAAACCCCACAGCAATCCATACCAAGGAAATTGCATCACACTGTGAGAACTCTCTCTTATAAACAGTTACAGAGATCACACGGAATACATGTATAATTTATAGTCTAAGAAAGGTGCCTGCTTGCCCAGAGAGTGATTGGCCTATGGCCACACAGTCCCTAAGTATCAGAAGTGGGATTTAAAATCAGACCTTTCAGGATAATATTTCCCACATTCCAGAAGTGCCAAATACGTGGCCCACAACACTCTCCAGGGCAGGCCAAATCAGATTAAAATATAATTGGGAAATATTTAACAAAATACATAAAAAGACAATAACACAGACATAACATTAATATGAGGTTTTCTAAGTCAGATCGCCTGCAGGGATCCTTATGTACAGTTTACTGTTTGTATTTGAGACTGACACAACCCTATACATCACTCTCAAGAAAATATTACCCTTTTAAAAATTCACAGCCCCTCAGTAATGAAAACAAAGACTTTCATTTCCAGCCAGAAATGTATATGAACAGAGAGAAATCATGTGGGTTTTGGTGCCAGAGGCCCTTGATAATTTCAGGTTGTTGCAAAGCTAGCTACACTTTTCCAGGAAGTTTACAGAAATGGGCCACACTGTCAACTCTCTTAATCTGGTGTTTTGAGGCTGACTGAACATCTTGCAACAAAATGACAACAGAGAATAAATATTTTCTGCTGAAGAAAACACCTGTCAACTTTTGTCACTTTGAAAATTAGCAAGCCCAGCCCTATTTTTTTTAATACATACACACATACAGAGCCAGAAAAGAAATGTTATCATCATGAGAAAGCAATAATTAAAGGAAAAAGGAACAGAGGCCTAAAGGGTGTTTGGATTCAAAGCAGGGACTGCAAAAGAGAAAGGAAGGGAGATGGCAGAAAATCTTAGCCAACACCTGAACTCTGAAGAGCGTGTGTGTGCAGGTAAATAAAACTGTCCTTCAATTAGTGGTAGATTTCTTGCCCATACAGAGTAGTGAAGGTGTGTCACATAGGGGCATCAAATTCAAATACAAATGGGGGCACTAAACATAACATCAGGATCCCTGCGGGTAACACACTGACTTAGAAAATCACATATCCATATCATCTCTGCTTTATTGTTATTTATTTTGTTAAATATTTCTTAATTGCATTTGAATTGGGTTCCTGCTGCACTTTTTGGAGCACTGTGGGCCATGTATCAGACATCTCTGGTTGTAAAATACATTAGGGTTGCAGGGGAAGTAGGGCATTGCTAAACTGTGTGACTTCCTTTTAAGAAGCTATTCAATGACCTTTAAAAAATGTTAAATCTATATTAATTTTCCTTTGAGAACAGAGAAAACTACAAAATAAGATTTCACATTAAATATAAGTAACCCTACTTTTTCCTACCAATTTCTAACCTGAATAGTCATTTCTTGTTTGGTTAATGTGATTACTCATAATTTATTTTAATACAAATACATATGCTACTGTGATTAAGAAACATTTTTGAATAAACTGTTTTTAAATTCTCCATACCACCATGATTAATGAACTCATCTACACACAGGTAGGTAGCCTGCTGGGCCTGAAGACAGGAATACCTAAGTTCAAATCCAGCCTCAGATACTTATTAACTATGTGATCCTGGGCAAATCACTTAACCTCTGTCTGCCTCAGTTTCTTCAAGTGTTAAATGAGAATAATAATGGCACCTACCTCTCAGGGTTCTTATGAGGAGCAAATAGGATAATATCTGTAAAGCACTTAGTACAGTGACTGGAACATAATCTTATTCCCTTCCCTTCCTCCATTTAAGAAAAGGATTATAAATGAAGATAAACATATATTATATAAACATTATATATAAATATACATTTATATATAAAAATCCATCCCAGTTATTGCCAAGAAGTTCTGCTTAGCCTACTCCTTCTATCCATCAAACTACAGAGAAGATGAAGGTAAACAGGACAAAGTTTTCCTAACGCACTGATTCTTCTCTTTTGCTGAGCCATTCACCACTAACCTGAGATACTCCTTTCCCCTCACAACTTTGTTGCCATGTTCTAGACCAGCTGTGCCCCAAATTGGCCCATCTCCTGTTTCTGAATGGCTCGACTGCTAAGAAGTTTTTGCATTTGGATGTGCCTTGTAATCATAGGTTGCTCACCCCCTGTGCTATGCCAATAAATTGTTGAATAAGACGTTCATCTGTTCCAGGCATAAGGAAAAATAATATTCATTAAGGACAAAGAAGGATTCCTTCTTCATTAACAATACTAATAATTTTTCCTTCCTCTGTTTTCACATGGTATTTTGCACCTGCTCTCTATTCGGTACTATAGTCACTGTGTATTTGTATATTGCATAGTATTGTATATTTGTGTATGAATGGTGTATCTTCCATGCTATATTGCAAAATCCATCATGGCAGGATCTTGTCTTCCTTATCTTTTTTTTAAAACATCATAGTAACAAGCATAATACTTTTTGTTGTTGTTGTCTGCTGTTTGTCTTTCATTCTCAGAGAGGACTATGACATCAAAGAGGTGATGCCATGACATGCAAGTGAATGAATTTAAGTGAGGCAGGGCTGTGCAAAGTTACTAGCCTCACTTCCTCCTCTGGAGCCATCTAGGTCCAGTGGCCAGATATGGATCAGGACAACTGGAGAGGGCTCTAGATGCAGTGGGAAACCTTGGCCTTTTTAAGCTAAAGTCTTTAACAGGTCTCAGTTTGACTGAGGCAACCCCATTCGGTGACTAAGGCTAGGTAAGAAATGAGGCAGAGAATGGCTTCCATTACCTGGTCAAAAAAAAATCAATTTGGCAGGGGAAGACTTTCAGGGTTTCTGGCCAAAACAGAAACAATTACTATTTATATTCGCTCTGAGCCAAACAGGGCCCAAACAATGGCCAAGTAGGGCTTCGCTAATCAATCAGAATGGTGAAGGTGGTACCTTTGATAGAAAACTGGGCCTGGAGTCGGAAAGACCCGAGTTCAAATCCTGCCTCAGGCACTTAGTAGCTATGTGACCAAGGACAAATCCCTTATGCTTCTTTTCACCTCAGTTTCCTCAACTGTAAAATGGGGGTAATAATAGCAACTACCTCCCAAGGTTATTGTGATGATCAAAAAAGATGATGATCAAACCCTAATATTTGTAAAGACTTGGCATAGAACCTAGTCCATTTGTTGTTGTTATTCAGTCCTTCAGTTGTGTCCAACTCTTTGTGACCCCACAGACCATAGCACACCAAGACTATTCACGGGCTTTTCTTGGCAAAGCTACTGAAGTGGATTCCTTTGATACTGGATTAAGGGAAACAGGTTAAGTGACTTACCCAAGTTCACATGGCTACTAAGCGTCTGAGGGCTGACTCCAGGCCCAGTGTTCTATTCCCTGAGCCACCTAGCTGTCTCCTTAGTTCATAGTAGGCATTATATAAATGCCAGCTATAGCTAGTAGGTGCTTGTAGCTACTGAATGAATGCTTGTATAATTCTATTGGGTTCAGGATGTGTCTTTAAGTATCCACATGCATTGATCATGAGAATATTACTAGTGAAAACATTACTATCAAAGTGTGCTACACAAATCCAGTTTGTCAGAGAGGTCATTTCAATCATATCTAATTTATAAAGTTCAACCTCGTAGTAACTACCACATCATGCACACAAGATGAAACGAATGAAAGGAATGATTACCCCTTAACATCAACTACATTCATAATGAAGAGCCTGGGGTAGGCTACTATTTGAATGATTCCTGAAATCAAATAAGATAGCTACAAGAATACTATAACTGGTTCCTTCCTTTTGTCATTTCAAATATTTTCCCAATTGCATAATAAATATAACTTAAGGCATTATAGAGAAATGGATGAATCTAGTCAACTCCTCAAATTATAGCAAATCCGGAATGCTTAAGGAATCAGTCTGGAAAGAGCTAAAGGGTCAACCTTTTATAGTATCTTAACATTAAAAATGGACATCTGTCTAGTCTTCTTTATGTACTTCCTTGCCTCCTTAGAGCACTCTGAACATTATTTTTAATGATTGAATGGTATGTTATACTTCTACCTATGGGACCCTGGACAAGTCATTTAACCCTGTTTGCCTCAGTTTCCTTATCTATAAAATGAGATGGAGAAGGAAATGATAAACCACTTTAGTATCTTTGCCAAGAAAATCCCAAAAGGGGTGTTAAAGAGTTGGATATGAATGAAATGACTGAACAACAAAATAAATGTAGTTACAGATGAAGATATGGTGTCAATGGTGTAGGGTCAGAGGGCAAAATAGGAATTGATCCCTCTACTCTGGCTAGAATTCCCTTTCTTGAAGTGCTTGATATCAATTTGACTTCCAATCGACTGCCTCTGTAGCAAAAGTGGAGTGAAGCATATCCAGTTGTATGTACCCCTAAGGAGTACTATACTTTCCATAAATGTTAACTATTTCCCAAGTGGTTTCTAACTCTCTGGAAAATTATCATCTTCTTCAACATTGCTAGAAGTATTCACTGACATTTTCATCATTCAAAATGATGTCTACATTTCATGTGTTACTAATGAGATCCAATGAGATAATTTATGTAAAGCACTTTGCAAAATCTTGAAGCACTATATGTTGTTAACAAAATGTACCACGGATACCTCATAAGCTTCTACTCACTTAAATTTCTATCTCATGCATACAAATTTTTTCATGGGATCTGAAGAAGAGTAACCTCATGCTTTCAAGAAATTGTGTTAGCATATATTAGGACTTCTTCCAAAGACTGCAAAATCTTTAGCACCTTCAGTCTTGCAGGTAGCTAGGTAAGCATGGTGGCAAGAGGGTTGGGTCTAGAATCAGGAAGATGAGTTCAAATCATACCTCAGAAACTTACCAGTTATATGACCCTGGGCAAGTCACTTTACCTCTGTTTACCTCTGCTTCCTCAACTGTAAAATAGGAACAATAATGGCATCCACGGTTGTTGAAAGGATAAAGTGAAATAATATTGGTAAAGCATTCAGCACAATGCCTACAAGTAGATCCTATATAAATGCTAGTTATTATTATTATTAGTAGCAGTATATATGGTCTTTCTCAGCAGAATAAGACCATATCTATATAGACACAATACTGGGTCACAATTTCCACCAAGCTGTCCTCAATACTTAACCTTTATCAGAATTCCAGGCACAAGCAATGTTACAAGTTATATCTATGGTGCTATGAGATTGAAGGTCTTGTATGTTATCTGAATTATGAGATCAAATTTCTAAGGAAATCTCTTTTACAATATCATTTCATATTCTGAATAACACAAGAGAACAACATCTTGGTGATTAGGCTCAGACTGAGATAATGTTAAAAGCCAGGAAGACAGTAAAAATATTATAGGACATTGATCCATTTTCCTTAGGATGGAAGCTATAATTTTCTATTCCTAGACAAGCTTTGCTCTTCTCAGGTGTGCTATGACTTTGGGATGACCTGACATGGCAGACAAAAAAAAGATGATAAAACCAATCTTTAAAGTCATCTCAATTCTTTCTCCTGTGCATCAGTAGGCACCCTGGGAAAAGTAATAATGATGATGATAGCTAACATTTATATGTTTACTCAATGCAGTCATGTCCAACTCTTTGTGACCCCATTTGGGGTTTTCTTGGCTAAGATGCTGGAATGGTTTGCCATTTCCTCCTCTAGCTTATTTTACAAATGAGGAACTGAGGCAAACAGGGTTAAATGACTTGCCCAGGATTGCACAGCTAGTAAGTATCTGAGGCCATATTTGAATTAAAATCTTCACAACTCCAGGCTGGTACACTATACACTGTTCCACCTGGTTGTCCCAAATATTTATATAGGGATTAGTATATGCCACATCTCTGTGAGGTAGGAGTTATTATTATACCCATTTCATAGATAAGGACACTGAGGCAAATAGAGATTAAGTGATTTGCCCAGAGGCACAAAGCTAAGTGGCTCAACTCAGTTCTTCCTGACTTCACGCCCTCAGTGCTCTCTCAACTGTGCCACCTCATTGTTTGATAAATAAATGTCTGCTGCGAAATGCATAGACATGTTCTGTCCTTTATTTTTTTTTAGTTTTCAACATTCACTTCCACAAGATTTTGAGTTCCAAATTTTCTCCCCATCTCTCCCCTCCCCCCACCCGATGACAGTATGCATTCTTTCTCCAATCAGCCTTCCCTTCTACCACTCCCTCTTCTCTTATCCCCTTCCCTTTCTATTTTCCTGTAGAGCAGGATAGATTTCTATACCCCTTTGCCTGTATATCTTATTTTCCATTTGCATGTAAAAACAATTTTTAACATTCATTTTTAAAACTTTGAGTTCCAAATTCTCTCCCTTCCTCCCTCCTCATCCACTGTCATTGAGAAGGCAAGCAATCTGATACAGACTACACATATGCAGGCATGCAAAACATTTCCATAATAGTCCATAATAGTTGTGAGAGACTAAATATATTTCCCTCCATCCTATCTTGCCCCCCATTTATTCTGTTTTCTCCTTTGAACATGTCCCTGCTCAAAAGTGTTTGCTTCTGATTACCCCCCTCCCACAATCTGCCCTCCCTTCTATACCACCACCCCCATCCCCTTCCCCTCTATTTTCCTGTAAGGTAAGATAGCTTTCCATACCCAATTAAGGGTGTATGTTATTCTCTCCTTAAGCCAGATCCAATGACAGTAAGATTCACTCATTCCCTCTCACTTTCCCCCTCTTCCCCTCCACTGTAAAAGCTTTTTCTTGTCTCTTTTATGTGAGATAATTTACCCCATTCTACCTCTCCCTTTCTTCTTCTCTCAGTATAAACCTCTCACCCCTTAATTTTGTTTTTTAGATATCATCCCTTCATAGTCAACTCATCCTGTGCCCTCTGTCTACGATATATATTCCCTCCAACTGCCCTAATACTGAGAATCTCTCATAAGTTACAAATATCATCTTGCCATGTAGGAATATACACAGTTCAACTTTAATAAGTCCCTTATGATTTTTCTTTCCTGTCTACCTTTTCCTCTATTTCATTGAATGTCAGTTTTTTCCCCCGAAGGATCATACTCAGTTTTGCTGGGTAGGTGATTCTTGGTTTTAATCCTGTCTCCTTTGACCTCTGGAACATCATATTCCAAGCCTTCCAATCCCTTAATGTAGAACTTGCTAAATCTTGTGTTATCCTGATTTTGTTTCTGAATACTTGAATTGTTTCTTTCTGGCTGGTTGCAATATTTTCTCCTTGACCTGGGAACTCTGGAATTTAAGAGGTGATAGATAGATTCTTTCAATTTCTATTTTACCCTCTGGTTCTAGAATATCAGGACAGTTTTCCTTGATAATTTCTTGAAAGATGATGTCTAGGCTCTTTTTTTGATCATGGCTTTCAGGAAGTCTAATAATTTTAAAATTATCTCTCTTGGATCTACTTTCCAGGTCAGTTGTTTTTCCAGTGAGATAGTTCACATTGTCTTTGTCTTCTAATTTTTCATTCTTTTGGTTTTGTTTTATAATTTCTTGATTTCTCATACACTCATTAGCTTCCATTTGCTCCATTCTGATTTTTAAGAAATTATTTTCTTCAGTGAACTTTTGTACCTCCTTTCCCACTTGAATTCTGCTTTTTAAGGTATCCTTCTCCTCATTGTATTTTTGGACCTCTTTTGCCATTTGGGTTAGTTTATTTTTTTAAATGTTATTTTCTTCATTATTTTTTTGGGTCTCCTTTAGCAAGCTGTTGACTCATTTTTCATGATTTTCTTGCATCACTCTCATTTCTCTTCCCAACTTTTCCTCTACTTCTCTTACCTGCTTTTCAAAATCCTTTTTGGGCTCTTCCATGGCCTAAGACCAATTCATATTTTTCTTGGAGGCTTTGGATGTAGGAGCTTTGACTTTGTTGTCTTCTTCTGGTTGTCTGTTTTGATCTTCTTTGTCACCAAAGTAAGCTTCTATAGTCTGACTTTCTTTTTCTGCTGTTTGTTCATGTTCCCAGCCAATTACTTGACTTTTTAACTCTTTGTTAAGGTAGGGCTCTGCTTCTAATATGGAGGGTGTTTGTCCCAAGCTTCAGGGGTTTTGTGCAGCTGTTGTCAAAAATACTTCTAGGGACCTATAAATTTTCAGTTCTTCCAGGGTGGTATGATCAAAGGAGAGATGTTTACTCCTTTCCTGGCTTGTGCTCTGGTTTGTGAGTGACCACAAGCACTCTTTTCTGCTCTGTGAGGAGGATTTCCTCTTCACTCCTGCAATATGCTGTATCACACCATGTTCCTCCTTGCCCTGGGACTGCCACCCACTATGACCCATATCCAAGCATGGGCAAATCAAGAGAATCCTGCCTCAGCACCAGCAAAGAGATCACTGCAATCCCTCTCTGATCAGCCACTCAATCTCCCCAACGTCTGTGGGCCCAGAGTTCAGGAAGCAGCTGCCACCCTGAGGCTGCGCCAGGGCTGGGGGCTGGACTGTGCTCCTCTCTCACCCAGGTTTGACAGACCTTTCCTACTGACCTTCTAAGCTGCCTTTGGTATTTGTGGGTGGAGAAGGCTGGAAATCACCACAGCTGCCAGTGATTCAGTCCCCTGAGGCCTGCTCCAGGTTTGCTGGGGTCCCATCTTTGCCAGCATGGCCCACGCTGAACTGGGCTTTTCTCCTGGCCTGGCACAAAAGACCTTTCCCATCAACCATCCAGGTTCTCTTGGGCTAGAAATTTGTTTCATTCTTGTCTTTTTGTGGGTTCTAATGCTTTAGAATTTGTTTAGAGTCATTTTTACAGGTATGTGGAGGGGTTTGGGGGAGAGCTCAAGGAAGTCACTGGTTTTACTCTGCCATCTTGGCTTCACCCTCTCTTTACTTTCTACTCTTCTCTCTGCAAGCACAAGAGCTTTTGCCTCTATTTCCACTTTAATGTAGCTACTACCAATCTCCAACAATTTCTGACCTCTTCTTTCCACATTTT
Source organism: Phascolarctos cinereus (assembly GCF_003287225.1). Taxonomy (NCBI): domain Eukaryota; kingdom Metazoa; phylum Chordata; class Mammalia; order Diprotodontia; family Phascolarctidae; genus Phascolarctos; species Phascolarctos cinereus. The sequence continues at coordinate 202,616,762 of NW_027555847.1, read as the reverse complement.
TTTTTCTCCTCCTTGCCTCATGCCTCTTGACATTTTCCCCACATTTCTTAGCTTTTTGTGAAAACAAACAAACAAAAAAAACAAAAAAAAAACCTGGCCCTTTTAAAGATCGTTTCAGCAAACCCAAGTGTTCTTTTCCTTCTGTGGAGTGAATCATGAAATCACAGGGTACTCACTCACTGACTGTAATCTTTAGTTCTTTGGTTTATCTTAGCTATTTGTTTGCGGCTGGCTGCTTCCCTGACACCAGAGAGGTGGGATGGTGAAACCGGGAGGCCTAGAGTTGAAATTGCATGCATGTATAATGAAAAAAATAAAACCCTCACATGATGTAGTTAACTTTAAAAGCAAATGTTTACACTGGCCCTCTACAGCATTGATGGAAATGAATCATCATGCTGGGAATACTCTGGGGAGGTGATTGGTGCTCTCTGACTTGTCATTTCATCATGTAAAAAACTCTCAGTGTGGTAAATCACTCCAATGATAAAGATGAGCAATTCTTCTGTTATTTCTAGCCTTAGAGAGTTTTTCACATCACTGAGAAGTTACAAGACTCTTCCATGGTCCCACAGTTTGTGTATTAGAAGCAGGACATGAACCCAGATCTTCCTAATTCCATGGAGTCAGGACTTCCACTATCTACTACATCTTGCTGACTCTCAGGAACTATTTTGTATAAGAAAAAAATTAAACCAAGAAAATAATTTTACGCCAATGACCTGATCTAGGAAACCCCAATCTACTTCCCCTCCTATTTTCCCCAAAAACTACTTTGAAAAGAAAAGGAAAAAAAATGGACTAATTTTCAAATTAAAAAAAAAGTATTAAAAACTGCCAATGATATTATTCAAACTGAAAATTTGAATATCAAGGCCATCTAAGTCCTTAAACAGGTAACAACCATGAGGATAATAATAATGTTCTGAATGTAGTGAGTATTAACGGAATGATATTTGGCTGCTAGATGATGTTCTCATTCTGCATAACAGGTAGTGAAAAGGTCTGGCTTAGCTGTGCTACCTAAAGTCATCAGGGAATAATATTTTCATTTGATATGGCTTTTTACTATTTTGTGGGGAGCAGTACAGGACAGCTAGATGTTATGATGGACAGAGCACCAAGCCTGGAGTCAGGAAAACTCATCTTCCTGAGTTCAAATCTGACCTCAGACACTTACTAGCTATATGACCCTAGACAAGTCACTTAACCCTGTTTGCCTCAGTTCTTCATCTGTAAAATGAGCTGGAAAAAGAAATGGCAAATGACTTCAGTATCTTTGCCAAGAAAGCCCCAAATAGGGTCATGAAGAAAAACAACCCAACAGAAACAATACTGCTTTTAATCTTCCATCATATTTCTGGGAAATGTTTTGCAAATTAATATGTTTTATAAACCTGTTTTGGCCTTGACTAACACGTCTCTCCATTTGGCAAGAAGATTAGGGGCTGCTAGGTGGCGCAGTGGATACAGCACCGACACTGAAGTCAGGATGGACCTGAGTTCAAATCCGGCCTCAGACTAAACATTTGACACTTAACTAGCTGTGTGACCCTGAGCAAGTCACTTAACCCCAATTTCCTAACCAAAAAAAAAAAAAAGAATCAAAAGGCAGCCAGTTGTAATTAAAAAAAAAAAAGATTAAGGGTTTGCTGGATGAGGGGGCTTGGGGGCTCTTTTGGTCTTTTATTTGTGATGACTTTTACATCAGTTAGACTTCTTCAAGAAATGTCAGTAATTAAAATTTCTCTTTACTTTAATCCATTTTTTACCTTTCACAATTAACAGCTTGATGATATAGATAAGGTTAGAGCTACCATAATTATATGAAGGGTTTTCTTCTCATCTTTATCCTTCTAATTTAGTGTTGACTTTGATCTTTGTTCTAACTAGTCCATGATTTGACTGGACACAGACAGCTAATTCTGAAATGTCTGCCATTATGGTAATCAGTCATTTCTTGTCCATTTAATATGTAGTCGATTTCATTTCTTGTAACGTCACTCAGTGAGCTCCACATTCAGTGACACAAGTACAGATGTCAGATGTGAAGTTTCTGAGTAGTCTACAAACTCTTGACCATTTTCACTTCAAAATCTATTAGCATTTTTCAACATTTAAAAAATAATCCTCTTCTTTGCTCTCAAGTGGGTCAATGTCAAATTATGTGTTGACATGATTTGGAGGATCTTGTCAAGTTCTTTTTAGAAAGTTTCTATTTCTTCAGTCCTCTGCAATAGCTGCTGACACATAAAGTTTGTCTTTTTGTTTATGGCCATTGTAAGCAGTACAAGGCATGATGCCCAAGCGTCCCATAATGTGGTGTTTCTTATTGCCCAAGAGTGGCCAATGACACCACTTTTTTTCAATTCCTTTGTTCACTTCTCCAAGGAGAACCTATGAACGTTAAAACTTCTTTGTATTTTTTAATCTTTATATTTTATAGCTAAAGCTTCTTTTTATTTTCTTAATTTATAGCTAGATTGTGAATATTAATGTGGAAAAACTGAAAAGGCTCTCTACAGATTGTGAGGTGCTTCAGATAATCCTGTTTATAGAAGGCATTGTGCTAACTGTATTAATCCATAAGGCCTTGATGAGATTTATGGCCATACAGAAGAGACTGGCCTAGAAATCCAAACAAGAAAATCCAAGTGGATAAAGGATGCATATTGCCCTGTTGTTGAATGGGTACTCAATTAGGTTAATCAGAAAGTGCATCTTGTATAGAACACAATGGACAATGAATTAATCTGACGACTGAAAAGGAGTGTAGACTTACATTTGGTCAACTGTAACTGTCAGGAATGTCAGGTGGTTCCTTGTAACAAAAGCCCATATTTTAAAAAATCAAGTATGTTCCTGGAGACACTATACATCTGTGAATCATAGAACAGCATGATTTCAGAAGAATCAAAGATTTAGGTAATCCAGAGAGTAATGGAGAGTGACATGGTAGGTCTAAGCAGGCTGCAAGGATAGCAGAATGGGATGTTATTATCAGTATGAGACAAGTGGCATAAAACCTATCATTTGGGCCATTTACTATTAGAAAAGGAGGTGAACCAGTCATGTAGCAAGATCGAGAACCACAGATGGAGGTCTTAAGTACTGCTGGTATTTGTACTCATAAAGTACTGAAAAGATTTAGAGCAAGTTCTCCAGTACATTGGGCATATTCTCTATGGAAGATTTATGGAACTGTGTGTACAATAACCATATAAGCCAAGAAGAAATGGAAGGGTTTCTATATGAATTGGTGGAGGGACAAGTGCCTGTCCCAAAGGTATCATGGACCTACTGAGGTATCTATGCATAAAAATCTCAATTATATCTCTGGAAACTGTAAAGCAATGGAAAATTTTATTAAAAATGATAAAATGGTACTTACTACATATTTTTATAGTGCTTTTAATATTAGGGGTTTTGAAGTACTTGCTATTAGTAACCTAAGATTTCTTCCCAAATCAGAGCCAAGGTGCTGTTGTTTAGTCATTTTTCGGTTCTGTCCAACTCTTTGTGAACCCATTTGGGGTTTTGTTGGCAAAGATATTGCAGTGATTTGCTATTTCTTTTTCCAGCTCATTTCGCAGATGAAGAAACTGAGGTAAACAGAGTTAAGGCACTTGTCCAGGGTCACAAAGCTAGTAAGTGTCTGAGACCAGATTTGAATTCACAAAGATGAGACTTCAGGGCTCCAGGCCTACTGGAATCACTAGCTGCCCAGATGTTGGTAACAATTTATAAAGTGAAGAAAAAGTAAGACAACTATCAATACTAATAGGGTTCCTGAATTTTGACTAGCTAATGTTTGTTAAACTGAGGCCTGAAAAAGATCTTAATTTAAAAAGGCCAAGTTCACCCACTGCATCCCGGGCCATTGCCAGTAACCTTGACTTTTGTTTGGTCACTGGACTCTGGTAACTCTGGAGGAGCGAGTGAGGCTGATGACTTCGTGTAGCTCTGCTTCACTTCTATCCAGTTCACATTCATGTCAAGATATCACTCTCATGATGTCATTGGTCCTCTTCCAGAATGAAAGATGAACAACAACTAATGTATATCAGTAACATTCTAATAGGTTTTCAACTACTGGAGTTCTAGGATGCCAGGTAGGTTTCATGATTAATCAATCTATCAAGAACTATTTAGATTATATTGAACAGTCCCTTTGTATTGTATGAGGGATACCACACTGCCCCATCAAGCCAAACGATTCTTCTTCCATCATGGAACTTATTCCTTCAATCAGCCTGAAATACCCACCACTAAAATCTTTCCTTTCAGTTAGATAACATCTAAGATGGGCATTGTCTCCAACATGCTTGTTACTTGGGAGGGGAGGGGAGTCTCTGTGGTGGGGAGTGGAGAAGAGAGGGGTAGAAGAGAGAGAGAGAGAGAGAGAGAGAGAGAGAGAGAGAGAGAGAGAGAGAGAGAGAGAGAGAGAGAGAGAGAGAGAGAGAGAAGAGCTACTATGAATCTCCAGTTCCTAGGGACAATTAGCCACTTGCTGCTACCTTGAAGTACACAGAGAGCATTCTCAGGAGATGAATTATATAATGGTCTATACTTCTTTGAGGGGGTTTTAGGGAAGAACTTGATAGTGATGGACTTAGTGTCTTCTGGTCACATAACATACTAGCACAGGGGGAAGTCCTGGTGGGAACTGATCTAGGTCAAGGGACCCATGTAGCCAGTCCTGGTGGCCAGTCCTCAGCATACTAGAGCCTGAAGCAGCTGAGTCCTAACAGTTCTTTGGTCACAGTGTTAACAAGCCACAGCTTTTCCACCTCACTGGATTTTTTTTTTCTCCCATCCCCAGTCAGTCAATAAGCATTTATTAACCACTTAGTATGTGCCAGGCAGTATGCTAAGCACTGGGGATATAAAGACAAAAAAACAGTCCCCACGAGCCTCTAGGGTCAATGCCACAGTACTAAAATGAAACAGCAGATAGTCATCTAACGAAGACAGAATCCACAAGAATGTGTTTGTTTTTTAAGTTCTTTATGGTGTCACAGTAGATAGACAGTAAGCCTTGTAGTCAGAACAACCCAGGTTCAAATCTCTTTCTGTCACAAATTTGCTATATTACCCCAGAAAAGTCAAACCTTTAGGTGTCCCCAGGCAAATCTCTAAGATTGTAAATTATAAATGAGTGGCAGCTCTGTATTGGTAGAAAGAATTTTCACACTGTTAGTTTCTTAAACTGATGAAATCACAGGTCTAGTTAAAAAACTAAACTAAATAAAAAATAATAGTAATATTAGCTAGCATTTATATAGCGCTTTGAGGCTTGCCAAGTGCTTTACAAATATTATTTCATTTGATCTTCATAACCACCTTGGGAGGTGGGTGCAATTTATTATCCTTATTTTACAGATAAGGAAACTGAGGCACAGAAAGGCTAAATTACTTCCTTGCCCAGGATAACATAGCTAGTAAGGGTCTGAGGCTCAATTTGAACTTAGGTCTTCCTGACCCCAAGTCCAGCTGCATCAAAAAAAATCTAAGGTGTCCTAAGATGCACAAAGTTTAATTTGTACATTTTCCTCATTTTCCTCAATATTAACTAGTCAATCTAGGGTGCCATAAAACATAATAATCGGGTTTGGCGACCTTCAAGTTTAGCTGTCCACAGTCTCGTTGCCCTGAAGGACAGTTTTCCTTATGGTCTATGTTTTAGAATTAATCTTTACACAACTCTTTATGTTTTTCCATCAAAAGCCTTCAGGGCTTACTGCAACAATCTCTCAAAAAAAAATGAGTTAGGTAAACTCTTTGGGATTCAGAGCACCCCATTCAAAATATATCTCCAGATTATTAATCTCTCATTGCCTCACCTGCTATGTACACACACTCCCCTAATACACTAGAGAGAAACTGGCATTGTTGGCACTGAATGAAGACAACAGATGGTTTAGCTTTGTAAAATGTGCCCTCAAAGGTTGCAGATTTCATCCACTGATCAAATACTGATGAATATAATAACACAGCTGACATTTGAAGAGTGTTTTTTAAAATTTCAAACTGCTTTACATATAATATCTCATTTGAAACTTAAAACATTGTGAAGTGAATGCTCTGGATTTTATTATCCTCATTTTGTAGAGGGAGAAACTGATGTTTAGAATGAAATTTAAATGACTTGCCCATAGTTAGTGAACTAGTTGGCGTGTGATTTGAACCCAAGTCTTCCTGTCCTAGAATCTGCCCTTCTGTAGGCAGTTAATGTCACTGTTGACAACCCTTAATATCATAAAATTTATCTTGTAAATTTTTGGGGAGAAAAAAACCTGAAAAAAAAACTATACTGTTGTGTGTGGGCTGCCTAGTATTGTGGGGAAACTGGCTATTAATTCACAGATGTGGAATATACCAATTTTCCATTCAGTGCTGTAAAATAACAGAGTGTTGTGCAGTTAAAAATAACCACCATGAATCATACAATGAATTCCAACGTCTGTTTCTCCTACAACAGAGACTCAAGAAAGTATGAATTCACCAAATCCTTCTGAGGCTGCCTTTTCTGGGACAGACATTTGGAGCTGATTTTAGTTTATTTTTGTTGTCGAATTCCTGCAACATTTTTTTTTATGTGTGCTCATGCTCAATGTTGTTGGTATATATCTGGGAATACAAACTTTCCTGGAGATTTCTGATGGTAAAGATATCAAAAAGAAAAATAGATAAGTAATGTACTAACAGTCAACAAGCATTTATTAAGTGCTATGTATTAAGTAACTGTGTCAGGCACTGTGCTTAATTCTGAGAATACAAAGAAAAAGTAAAAAACACAGTCCCTGTTCTCAAGGAGCTGCCAGTTTAAAGGGGAGACGACATGCAAAGTGTCATGCAGTGAAAAATCATCACCGTAAATCATGCAAAGAATTCCAAAGTCTGTTTCCCCTTCAGCAGAGATTCAAGAAGTTACAAATTTGCCAGACTCTTCTCTGGCTGGGAATTGATTGGGAACAACCTGTTTGCAAGTAAATTTAAACTTAAGGATATCCAAGGAAGAGTTTAATCATAATAGGATGCAATGATTGACTGGAGAAATTACTTTTGCAAAGGAATCTGACTGTGGGGCTCATGTAAGGAAAACTGGGTCTAGTAGGGTTGGGGTAGGGGCCTGCGAGAGGGAGACAAATGGAAAAATATGAAGGTTCCCTACAAGTGCTTGTGTGTGGTGTTTGAGTAAATATAGGTCACTGAAAGAACTGGCAGCTAGGTGGCACAGTGGATGGAGTGCTGAGCCTAGAATCAGAAAGTTCAAATCTGGCCTCACATACTTACTAGCTGTGTGACCCTGGGCAAGTCACTTAACCCTGTTTACCTCAGTTTTCTTGTCCATAAAATGAACTGGGAAAGGAAATGGCAAACCACTCCAACATCTTTGCCAAGACAACCCCAGATGGGGTTATGAAGTGTTAGACATGACTGAAAAATGACTGTATAACAACAACTGAAAGAACTGACAAATGTAGGAATGGTCATTTTTTTTAAGCTAAAAGGAACCTCAGAGGCAATCTAGTTCAAACCTCTCATTTTAATAATGGGGAGTGAGAGAGCTTAAGTGACTCGCCAAACTACAAATTGGCAGATGTGGGCTTTGGACCCAAGCCTTCCTGATGTCCAAGCTGTCCAGTCCTCTACCCATCACATCACACTGGGCTTAGAGCACACAACCACTGATTCCTTCCATAAGCTTCATACTCAGTAATAAATAAAACTGTAGCAAATGCTTCTGACCTAACTCATTCAAGTTACCCTTTGCCCCAAGGTCCACCAGGAAGGAAGAGTGTTAAGAGTTAACAGTAGTCTCTAATTTTCTAATTCAAATATCTTTTCAACACTGAAATTTAACGTGAACCCTGAAGTTAAAAATTCTATAATGTAGCTGCAGCTAACAGCCCAGCTTTATCTAATTCCATTTCCCTAATACTAGATCAATTGAGTATCTTCAGCCAGGCACAATAATTGATGGTCATGCCTCCGTCTTGGGAATTCTTTGCAAGATGCTAGTTGAATTAGTACTTGTGACAATGTACAATGATAGTGAGCATTTACTATGCCCCATTTCAGCACTGATTTCTATTCAGAATGTACAATCAGCTCTTGGCCTGAGTCTCAGTGCTTTTCTTCCCCCTTCCTGTGAAAAAAATTCCAGCATTTTCTGTCAAGGTTTTATAAATAAAAGCCTTATACTTATACGCCACCCACACCTCTATGTCGGCTTTGACCCAATGACACTGGCCTCTTTGCTGTTCCTTAAATGAGACACTCAATTTCCTGACTCATGGCATTTTTACTGGTTGTCCTCCATATCTGGAATGTTGTCTTATACCTGTCATCTTTCCTCATCCGTGTTAATGTTAGTGCCTTCCTCTGTTGATTATTTCAAATTTATCCTATATATGGCTTGTTCGAACATACAGTAGTTGTTTCCTTATCATCTCTCTCATTATGCTGTGGTTCCTTGGGAACTTTTGTATCCCCAGGGCTTAGCACATTATCTGGAACCTAATAGGTACTTAATAAATATTTCTTGACTGATATAACCTCAGAAGCCTGAATGAAATCTGATAGAAATCTCAGGGGGAACTCAAGATGAGAAAATCAGAAGGCAAACCCCAGGGCAAGAAGTCAAGTGGACACAGACAGTCATAAACTGGACTTGCAACTCACCTAGAATGTTCACACTGCTCAAACATGTGGCAGACAAATGATATAGTAGAGAGAGCATCTTAAAATCAACCCAAGCAAGTGAGAATCCCCTCTTGGTGAAGGAAAAAAAACTGTTAAGACTGAACAAAAATGTGTGTAAATTTTGATTTTGTCAATTTGGAATTTACGTGTTCAGCAAGGCCAATTTTCCTTCTGGCCACTAGAGAGAGCCAGGAAAATTACCTAATTGTTTGGTATGTGCACATATCATACATGGAAAATACGTCGGAATGAATAAGAATCTAATTGTACATGGCACTAAATGAGTTTCATTCTCCCTCTTTAGCCTTTCTGATATAGTTTCAGGCCACAAATCTTTTCATTCTGGCTTCAAATCCTTGAAGAGGAGGAGAGATTTCCTTAAACCTGAAATTTTCCTTAGCTTCTTCCTTATTTACATGGGTTAAGTTAGTCTGTTTTTAATCAAGTTGAAAAGAAAAATTAGCTTGATGGCTGATCTCTCTCAGAGGATAACTAGAACAGAGAAACTTTCATCTACATTAGTAACTCTAAATTTGATGGAAATTGTATGATTAGTATTCGCTGATTGAGGAAATAATAGCTAATATTTATGCTGTGCTTTTAAAGTTGGAAAAGTGCTTTATATATGTTACATTATTTGACAAAATGACAACACTGTGTGTTTGTGGGTGGCATCTGATGTTAGTATAAGGATGAACTAACATCATCAGTCAACAAACATTTATTAAGGGCCCACTATATGACAGCTGAGGTGCACACATTTAGAGACATCTCCACTGCAAATGTTCATATGAACTATTCGTGCCTGATATATGGTCCTGAGCCTTCTGAACTCTATTGCTCTGCTCAGCCAAAGTCAGCCACACTTTATTTTGACCCCAACATAGTAATGTCACTATGGTCCTCTTCAAGCACAAAAGCCAACCAGAAACACCAACATGTCACATGTGGGCAGATGGTGCTGCATGGGGAGAGTGTTGGACCTGGAGTCAGAAAAGCTCAGGAGAGACGCTTATGAGCTGTGTGACCCTGAGCGAGTCACTTAACCCTGTTTACTTCAGTTTCCTCATCTGTAAAATGAACTGGAGAAGAAAGTGGCAAATCATTCTGGGATTTTTGCCAAGAAAACCCTAAATGGGGTCACAATGAGTTGGACATGAAAAACAACTGAGGAGGTAGCTAGGTTACACAGCTGATAAGAGTGCTGGGCCTGAGTCAGGAAGACCAGATTTCAAATCCAGCCCCAGAGATACTGTAACGTTAGGTGAGTCACTTAATCTCTGTCTGCCTGAGTTTCATCTAGTATAAAATGGGAATAATAATAGTACCTACCTTCCACGGTTGTTGTGAGGATGAAATGGGACAGTATTTGCAAAATGCTTAAAAAAGTGCCTGACAGGGGCAGCCAGGTGGTGCAGTGGATAGAGTGCTGGCCCTGAAGTCAAGAGGACTTGAGTTCTAATCTGGCCTCAGACACGTAACACTCACTAGCTGTGTGACTCTGGGCAAGTCACAACCCCAACTGCCTCACCAAAAAAAAAAAAAAGACTAGGAAGACTTTGGGACAGCTAAGTGGTGCAGTGGATAAAGCACTGGACCTGTAGTCAAGAGGATCGGAGTTCAAATCCAGACTCAGACCACACACTTGACACTTACTAGCTGTGTGACCCTGGCAAGTCACTTAACCCTAATTGCTTCATTAAAAAAAAAGTGCCTGATACATAGTAGGAAGAAAATAAAGAATTATTTCCTTTCTTTCTCTCATTTTGCAGATAAGGGAAGGAATCTCTGAGAAGTACAAAGACGTGTCCACAGTCACACGCTGTCAGAGGTATATTTAGAATCCAGGTCTTCCTGACTCCAAGTCCAATAATTGATCTGTTCATTTTTAAAAGGTCATTATTTATGCTGCAAATTTTGTTGATGCCAAGTGAAGATAAAAATGACAGTGGTTGTTACACATGGGGATGCAGCACCCCTTATAATAGTGCTGTGACAATCTCCTCCCTTTTCCCTCAGGAACCTCAGGGCTGGAAGTCACTAATGTATATTCTACTTTAGATGGTTACTAACATTTAATAGTTATTAAATGGTTAATAGAAAGAGAGGGTGGTATGTGAAATTTGTGAATCTATTATGTACAGCTTGCTTCTCTTTGAAAATGAAGTAGGCAGTTAAGTGGCAGAGTGGATAAAGTGTTAGACTTGGAGTGTGGAAGATGTGAGTTCAAATCTGGCCTCTGACACACAACACTCACTAGCTGTGTGACTCTGGGAAAGTCACTTTATCCTGTTGCCTCAGTTTCCTCATCTGCAAAATGAGCTGGAGAAGGAAATGGCAAACCACTCCAATATCTTTGCCAAGAAAACCCCAAATGGGGTCACGAACAGTCAGACATGACTGAAACAACTGAACACAGACACAACATTGACCAGAGGTGGAAGGGACCAGAGATTCTTTCTTGTGAACTTCTACCACAGCTTTTGCCACAAATCCCACTGTTAAACTAAATGTGTTGGTGTGAAACTCACTTTGAATATGTGCTGAATACTTGACCACTCTGTTGGAATAATATGTAATAATGATTTATTAAATCCAACTGCCTTTCATGCTGTGGTTATAAGATCTATGAGAAACAAACAAAATGACTTAAAAGGCATTATATTAAGAAATCTCTAGCTGTCCTGTCATCGCAAGAGTACCAATTCCATCTGGCACAGATAATGCTGAATGTTTTTAGGATATGTAAAGAAAGAAACAGTCATTTATTAAGTGCCTGCCATGTAAATATCTCATTTTATCCTCACAACAGCCCTGGAAGACAGGTGCTACTACTTTCCCCATTTTGGAAACAAGAAAACTGAGGCTTAAGTGACTTGCCCCGGTTTGGAGGCCACATCTGAACTCGCATCTTCCTGACTCCAAGTTCAGTGCTCTTTCCACTGCATCCCCCCTCTTAAAATGCAGGGCCTAGGAATAGGCCATATAGTTGACTTATGTCAGGATTTTACTAAAATCATAAAAAATTATAGCTAAAAGGGATGTTACAGATTTTTTTAGTTGAGCTCCCATTTTATAGATAAGGGAAGAAGGGAGAAAGGAGGCTACAGAACACTGAGGCTTAAAGAGTATTATCTCCATCCAAGTCATAGAACTAGTTAGCAGAACATACCCTATGATGAAGTAATCACACCCAAGGTGGGATGCCAGGCCCAGGTGCATCAATGAGAGTGACTCAGGCAGCCACTGGAAGCAGCTGCTTCCAATCCCTTCTCAACACCACCACTAATCAACAGTAGGGCTATATAAGGCAATGTCAGAAGGCTGGCTTCTACTAGTAATGTTGAGATAGGCCCAATTAGCTCTGGAGAAGTTAGAGCATGCACATGGCACCCCAGAGGTAGAACTTGGCAGGTTAGGATTAGACCATGAATTCAGGAAACTTAAGGCCATTGCCTTCCCTTTCCATTCTCTTATCTGTGAATTAGAGCTATTCCCTGGAATTGCCTTCCATGTAACTCAGAGCTCAGGAGGCTGATCTTGTGTGTCTGTGTTAGGAGAAACAAGTATTGTCTTATGGGTCTGTGGGTTATGGGAGCAAGCTGAGGCTATGAACCAGGCTTTTCAGGTAACAAAAGAGAAACAGTCTGTGATATCCTGCTATTTAAGTTCAGTTATTTCAGTCATGTCTGACTCTTCATGACCACACTGCTTGGCAGATACTGGAGTGTTTTGCCATTTCCTTCTCCAGCTCATTTTACAGATGAGGAAGCTGAGGCAAACAGGGTTAAATGACTTGCCCAGGGTCACACAACTAGTAAGTGTCTGCAGCCAGATTTGAACTCATGAAGATGAGTCTTCCTGATCCCAGGCCCGACACCAACCACTGAGCTGCTCAGCTGCCCAATATCTAGTCAGGATTTACTAACCGGCAGGTTCCTGAGACACACTTATCTGAGATGTGGGCAATCTTTGACATGGATATGATAAATATTTATCAGGGAAGTGAAAATCTAATAAAAATGAAACTGACTACATCTTAACAAAGAGGAAGTAGCTGATGGGTTGTATGACATGATCACTGAAGTCCTTTCCAATACTCAAATGTCATTTTTTTTTTTTGCTTTTAGGCAATTGGGGTTAAGTTACTTGCCCAGGGTCACACAGCTAGGAAGTGTCAAGTGTTTGGTCTGAGGCCAGATTTGAACTCAGGTCCTCCTGACTTCAGGGCCGGTGCTCTATCCACTGCGCCACCTAGCTGCCCCATTCCAGTGTCATTTTGGATCAGCTATTTGTGTGCAATTAGTTCACTGACTTATCAGGGCAAATGTAAAAAAACAAACAAAAAATCCCCAAACAAAACCCCCCACCAAATTAAAAGAAAAGATAAAGATGAAATGGCTCCTCTCATAGCCTCCCGTTTTTAGAGGGCTCAAAATGCCTGCCACTTCTTCATTTGGGGTTTTAATTCCACCATCATCTACCATTCCCTACCCCCGCCCCCCCGCCCCTCGGTACTCTTGCCCCCTTTCAGCTAACTTGTGTGGACTGTCATCCCGCATGAGAGACTGTAAGCTCCTTGAAGGAATGGCTGTCTTTGATTTTTCTTATTTGTATCTCCACATTAATAAATGTGTATCATATTATACGTGTGATTTCAGCAGCTCCAACCTAACTTTGACAAACTGTCAACTTTCTAAGAAAAAACTTAAGACTAGGGGCACTAGGTGGTGCATTGGATAGAGCTCTGGCTTTGGAGTCAGGAGGATCTGAGTTCAAATGTGGCCTCAGATACTTGACACTTACTAGCTGTGTGACCCTGGGCAAGTCACTTCACCCTGATGGCCTCATGAAAAAGGAAATAGATTCTTTGGGGCAGCTAGGTGGCACAGTGGAGAGAGTACTGGCCCTGGATTCAGGAGGACCTGAGTTCAAATTTGGCCTCAGACTGACACATAACACTTACTAGCTGTGTGACCCTGGGCAAGTCACTTAACCCCGACTGCCTCATCAAAAATGGCAAAAAAAAAAAAAGAAAACATAAGAAAAAAGATATTGACTCAATCACCATTTCCTAAAGAAATGATACAAAACAGGTGCCACAACAAGGAGGCTAAAAGAGTACAAGAATCTCTTTAGCCATCAATCATTCACTCTCCTACCAAAGCAGAAAGATATGACATTCAGGAGCAAAAATAGCTCTACAATACACTCATTTGCTAAATGCTACAATGGAGGATCACTGAAGATTACAAGCATTATCACCTCATTGAACAGTGATAGGAATTTGAAGAAAAAGTAAGTCTAAGGAGAGACTGGCATGAGACCCAAAATGAGACCCAGCTTATCCTGAGAGGACCTACAGTCAAAAAGGGAGGAAGAAAAACATCCTGGCATAAAATGAAAAGAGATCTGATGGCAACATTTAACAGTGATCTTTCCTCATTGAAAACCACAGTGGAACAACTGTATTTGGAAGACGTGGCAATGGTGTGTAAGGAATGAGTTTGGGTAGAACTGCTGGATTGGAGATAATGCTATCCCTAGCCTCACTCTTTCCCACCTCTCCTAAATTTGTTTTTAAAAAAAGGAAAAAGAAAACCATTGTAATAAATATGCATAGTCAATCAAAATAAATTCCCACATCAGCTGTGTCCAAAACTGTTATTCTGGGTCTTGAGTCCATCACCTCTCAGTAAAGAGGTGAACAGCACGCTTCACCATTGGTCCTGTGGAATTGTGGTTGGTTACTGCATTGATAAAAGTTATTAAGTCTGAAAATATACTCTTTAGGTAGTCCTATGCACAGTTTGCTTTGGGCCTAAGACTCAATAGCAAGTTATTTTCCTTGCAGCATGCTAAGGTTTAAAATGAGACTTTGAGGCATCATTTTAATACAGTTACTTGAATGGGGAAAAAAGGCATGGTTAGTTCAATACTGCAGCAAATTGGATTGAAATGACTTTGTGTCCTCTTGGGTAATGGGAGAAAGATTCTGTTGATTGAAATTAAAGCTTTAAATAGCCATTTCAATAGCAGAACAAATAGTGGCAAGGTGAAGCAAAATAACAATACTTATATAGCATTTTATCTCACTTGATCTTCACAGTAACCCTAAGTGATGGAATATATTATTAGTCTCATTTTATAATGAAGCAATTAAGCCTCATTAAAAAAAAAAGAAGTGATTTTTTCCCTTTTCACATTTGCCCTAGTAAATGATAAATTAGAGAACTCAAACCCAGGTCTTTTGCCTATAAGGCTAAAACTTATTCCACTGTTCCTAAAACTGGGAAGGCAGGAAAATGTATCTTTGGGTAACAGGAAGGTAGTAGTTGTTACCAGTGCTGTGATAAGGACAAAAGTGTTTCTCCTTCTATGATGCTTTTTGTTATCCATAGCTCATAAAAGCAGTCAGCCTAGGCTTTTGGGTTGGTGTTCCTAAATTGGTCCATATGCTGTAGGAAGCACTGTGCAGAGAGGGCAAGAGACCATAGGAAGAGCCTGTAGTAGCAGTAGGACCATTTTGCAAATCTGGTTACCTTTGAGATTTTCCCTTTGTGACTGTTTCTGTTTCCTGGTGGTTCGTGTCCTTGCAGAGTCTTGTGCAGCAAACTTTGCTAAATGGCTAGAGCTTAAGGCCAAAGTGCCTTATTGATACATCAAAACCTCAACAGTATTGATGGCAGCATCATCTGACAATGTTTTCTGAGCTCTTGCCTATTTTCTCAGGCTTTCCTAGTTTGAGGATGGTATGTTCTAGAACAGGGATTCTTCTTAACCTTTTTTTGTTGTTAGGGATCCCTCGGGCAGTCTGGTGAAGCCTACTCCTTCTCAGAATATTGTTTTTGGAGCAGCTAGGTGGTGCTGTGGATAGAGTACCAGCCCTGGAGTCCGGAGGACCTGAGTTCAAATGTGACCTTAGACACTTGACACTCACTAGCTGTGTGCTCCTGGGCAAGTAACTTAACCCCAACTGCCTCACCAAAAAAAAAAAAAAGAATAATGTTTTTGAATGTATAAGATAAAATACAAAGGAAACTAATAATATTGAAACACAGTTATCAAAATATAAAAAAAAATTACAGAACTGCTGCCCTAGAAGTGAGCACAATGAGTAAACAATTAGAAACTTGAGAAGGAAGGCAGAGACAGACTAAAAATTTATAACAAACAGACACAGGAACTCCAAAAGCATGGCAGCCTGGGGTCAATTAGTCCTATGTACCTCAGTAAACCCTGAGTACATCATTGAACAATAGCACACAGCATGATATGATGATGATTCATTGTCGTGAAAAAAAAATGTTTAATGCTGTTCCAATATACTTTGGGTAACAAGGCAGAGAAGTGTATGATATGTTAAAGAGTTTTCTATTCAAACAACTTGTTAAAAAAACACTTGGGGGAAGCTAGGTGGCATAGTAGGTAGAGCACCAGCCCTGGAGTCAGGAGGACCTCAGTTCAAATCCAGCCTCAGACATATAACACTTACTAGCTGTGTAACTCGGGATAAGTCACTTAACCCCAACTGCCTCACAAACAACAAAAAAAAACCCTTTTGCTCTTGAAGGACATAAGCTTCAGTTTCATGGAAAAAATACATGCATTCCCTGACAATTTCACATAAAATGGTCCTATAAAAACTGAAGCCAAAATTAAATGTAGGAGTAAGGGGAAGTGGGGAGGGAGAAGACCACAGGTATTTTTTCTTTGGTTGAACAGTGTACAGTCTGTACATGAAACCACTTACCTGTGAATATTATCTTCAAGTTTTTTAACTCTGAATTCATCTTCCTCAGACTGTCGCTTTCTAGCTTCTTCCTCTTCTGCAGTACCAGCTGGCATTCCTTGTAGCAGCCATTTTTCTC
This sequence comes from Phascolarctos cinereus, assembly GCF_003287225.1. Lineage (NCBI taxonomy): Eukaryota > Metazoa > Chordata > Mammalia > Diprotodontia > Phascolarctidae > Phascolarctos > Phascolarctos cinereus. Next base: position 202,600,182 of record NW_027555847.1, on the reverse strand, counting down.
GGAGTGCTTTGGACTGTGGGAATGAGGGAAGAGAAAGGTGTTGAGATGAATTTCTTAAACTCACCATTTTCTTTTTATCTCTAGAGAGGTGGAGTCTCATTTTCAGAATCCTCTTTGGAGTGGGAAATTTATAGAAATTTATAGCAGCTGCATGGCCTAAACCTCCAGGAAGACATTGAGGAGGGAAAAAAAAAATCTTTAATAGGACCTTGGAGACAGCTGTGTCCAGAGCTCAAAATTCACAGATGTTCATGTCGTGCTAATCCTCAAAGCTTTTGCTCTGGGACAGGGTTATTCTAACCATTCAGTCTTGTGATTGTATCAGATCTCCAGTCTGGTACATCGGTGAAAGCATTTCCTAGCCCTTGCTTCTCATAGAAATGGACGCCTGGCTCTTCAGGCTGGTTGGGTTTGTTAGGACTTGCTTTCTCAAGGTTTTCCTGAACTCACTGTCCAAGGTCATAGAGGTAATAAATAACCCGGCTGGGATTCAAAACTGGATCCACTACTCGTCCAGCACTTCTTCCGTAGTAGCATGCTTATTAAAAGTGGACATATGAAGTGAGGAGGTTGGGGTGGGGAAAAATTAAGCAAGCTGGTTAGAAGAGGGATGTTTGGTAAAATATTGAGAAAAGACTGTTAGTTACCAATGGATGTCTTTTATGCAATCCTGCTCCCTGGATTACACTATCCCCATCATTTTCTTCCCTTGAAACCTCTTTCCATTTGCTACACTCTTACTCTATCTGTCCTTGGTGCAATAGGCTTCCATCTCTACAAATATAAAGCAACTAGCACAATCATAAAAGTTTAAAACCTTATTTTGGATTGTCTTCCTTGAGTATGCAAGATGGAGAGAAAAGGAGAGAACCTGTCTTTAGAACATCCATGTACCATATGATTCTTTGCATAGTGACATACACATCCAAGTTATGTGCCTCATAGAGCATCAGCTGATTTAGATCAATGTACTATAGACAAAGTACCCCGTTGGAAATGAAGACTGGTGGGCATATGTACAGTTTTAAATGCATGTGTGCACACTCTTTTACCACTCCCTCTTTTTGTGGCAATGATTTCATTTTGAAGTGGCACCAATAAAATTCTCAGTTCAGAGAGACAGGAAATGATGATCTAATAAAAAGAAATGTAGATCTGTTTCTGTGAAGGCTGTTGGGAAGGTGTTTTGACATCATGAAGAAAAAAAAAACACAGTTGTTTTCTTCTTTTGGGGGCCTGTCAAGGGAAATTAACAATTCAGACACATTTAACTTCAAAGGCTTCCTTAACCCATTGCAGATTTATTTTTTTAATTTTACCAGGAGACTGACTGAGGCATCTGGAATATAACCACACTCAGGCATAGTGAATACGGGCAACCACTGACATAGCTTTTGGATGGTAAAAAGGGGAACAATTTTCAATTTGTATGGCTGTGTGTGTGTGTGTGTGTGTGTGTGTGTGTGTGTGTGTGTGTCCCAGCCTCAGTTATCCAGGTTTCAATGGATTTAAGCAATGATGAAAATGGTAAAAACAAAGGGTCGCGTTAAGCTCATCTTTCAATTTTTACAGACTTAAAAACCTTATAAAGTAAGTCTTTTCCAAAGAGCTCTCTAGATAATAAGTAAGATTGGAGCTAGGAAAGATTAGAGCTTTATATCAAACCATCTGCGTTTGTACAGCCCTGCCAGGTCCTTTCAAGGGAAATCAAGTCCATAAATCCACCAGAAAGAACTTAAAAACAGCATAAATTCATTTTAGAGAGGGCCATGGAATAGCTGCTTCCTCACTCCATGTGTCAATCCAACCTTGGATGGTGTGTGTGCCTATATGTACATGTATAAAAGAAAGAGAATAGGAAGTGTGTATGGGAGAGAGAGAGTGAAGGAGAAAGAAACAGAGACAGAAAGAGACAGAGAGACAGAGACATAGAATGGATTCCAGTAGGCCTTTGGTGACTCACTATAGGTTACTTTTTTTCCCCCTCAGTTAAGTCAAACACTATCCAGTTTGATGACCCATGAAGCCACACTTATATTAAGTACTGTTCTTAGAGTATGTGTAGAATGAGACATATTTCTTTTAACACAACCAATAAGGGATTTTTCTTTTGCTTTACTATGCATGGAATTTTTTTTTCTTTTTCCAATGAGGTGGACATGGGAGGAAGGGAGGGAGATAAAATAGATTTCTGCTCATTAAAAACATAAAACTTAATTAAAGAAAACCTCAAACCACCTTAGAACCTGAGCAGACTGAGAACCAGCACTTCCATGCCCCAAGGGTGCTCTTTAAAGAGCCTGTGCTTCTGTGGACTCAGAGACCAGGAGCTGAGTGCTAACTCAACCTAAAAGATTTTATAGGGGAGTCTCATCCCCTGCCACTATGTGGAGAGAGGCTATGTGACTAGTACCAGGTGTGAGTTTAGCACGGACTGAAAAACCTGAAAGAATTCCACACCACCCATACTCCCTATCCTACATCCCAAGCTTCCCTGTGCTTAGGTGAACCAGTTGTGAATACTAGTGCCACCAGCATCAGTGCCATATTCAGTCATTACAGGTCCCTGGCAGGTGGAGGCCCTGGTTCTGCAGTGGGCAAACTCTGAGCTCCTCTTCCTTTTAATCCTTTGATTCAGACTCTTCAGCTGCTGAGACAAAAAATGCCTTTCCCTTCCTGCTTCCCCCTGTATTTTCCTCCTCAGTCCTGTGGTCCACTGATCTCCCATTTTGTTGTGTCCTCCGTAACCCCAGCTCTATTGTTAATAAACTCTTCTTCATCTTCTTGTCTTTACCTCATGCTTTCCCCAATCCCCATTTTTTCAGCCAATGGCAACCTGGCTTCCCCTGGAAAACACTGCATCCTCAATCAACCAGTTAATCTCCCAATCCACAGACATTTCTGAAGTACTTATTATGCACTTAGCACTTACGTGCTAGGGATGTAAAAGACATAAATTTAACTGTCTTTGATAAGTTTATAGTCTACAGGAGGAGAAAACATGTTCTCACAAAAAGCAAATACAAATACATACATATATATGTGAATATATCTTAATATCTCTTTATATGGCTATATATATAAAAATATATAATATATATTCTTTAGCTGTCTTACTTTCAGGGGACAGCAAGTCCATAAATCCACCAGAAAGAACTTAGAAACAGCAGAAATTCATTGCAGAGACATATAAATGACATATAAATGTTTATACATCTATATGAATACTGATATCTATAGAAATCTATAGATAGATATCACTCTAGATATTATATATATGTCCCCTCTATGCCTTTCCATAAGCTGTCCTCATGTCTGGAATATACTTCTCTTTACCTTTATCTCTTAAAATTCCTAGCTTTCTTTTTGGCTTAGCTCCAGTGTGACCTCTTTCACAAAACCTCAGTTGATTCTCCCCAATTTTTGGTACTCAATCCCTCCTGAAATTGGACATTATTTATGTGTATGGATGTTATGTCTCCTCCCATTCCTGAATACAATGCAGAATATAAGCTCCTTAAGGGCAAGGATTGGTCTGTTTTTGCCTTTGTATCCCCACGGTCTAGCATGGTGGCTTGTGCCAAATGGGCACATAATGTTAACTGAGTTGAGTTGAATTGTTGTCAGTCATCAGAATGGAAGCTTTTATCCCAGTCAGATTCCAGAATATGTCATTCTTTTTATCTTCCCTACAACCTATGGTGCCAACCCTTACTTTCTTTCAGAAATGATTCTACTGGGTGGTAGAAAATGGTTTTTAAGCACTGACAGAAGAGTTTTTACTGCATGAGAACTCATTCATATATATCATCTGTATCTCAATTTCTCTGCTAAGCATGTCTTTATTCTTCCAGGATAGGGCTCTACTGTAAACCTTTTTTGTGAATCATTAAGGAGAGAATCTGTTATTTAGTCATTTATAGACCATACCCGGGAAGAGGAAAGATTTCATAATTTATGATTTAAAGACTAAACCATATGCACATTTGCTGTTAAGGGTGACTTGCATGAATATTTATCCACTTGAAAGTTTCTTTCCTGTGGGTCTAGTCTTAGCAGCTCTGACTTAATATGTAAATCCTGTCACAAAAGTTAAAGATATAATACATATCACCTTCCTAGGTAACTTCTAGAATTTATGAGAAAGTTTCATTGAAAGCATTCATTTCAAGGCTTAGGCTATTAACTGAGAACTATCTGAAGAATCATTGTGCACTCAGCCAATAATTATGTTACACTATATGATGGAGAACTTGATGATTCTACGAAGCATCTCTGGGTTCCTCAAAAGAAAGTGTTAGAAATCTTTAATTTGTTACATCATCTTTTGGTCCCATTTCAGTATAACTGATTGTTTGGAACACAGAAATGTTTCAGAACTTCAAAAGCTTTTCTAGATAAATGGTTTTTATTCTAAAAATTCAATGGAGCACACTGCTCCTTTCTTTATACAGGTAGGGGGATTATGGATATAGAATATTGCATGTATATGGCAGACCTGTTAGGATCACTTTGCTGAATTGCTTTTTTTTTCTCTTTCTTTTAAAATCTCTGTTACAAGGGATAGTGCCTTGGGTGCTGGGAAGAGAGATGCTCAGAAAAGCATAAGGTCCAATAACAAAAGGCATCAATAAAATTTAAATTGTAAAAAAATCAATGGAGCAAAAGACCTTACAAGGCCAATACCCCACCTGTCATCATTAAAAATAAAAAGCCTATTCACAACATGACTAATATGGAAATATGTTTTACATGATTGCACACAAAAAAACCTATTTCAAATTGTTTATTGTCTTAGGGAAGGGGGAGGTGGGAGAGGGAGGAAAAAAATCTGAAACTCAAAATTTTTTAAAAATTGCATTTAAAATAGTCATTACATGCAATTGGGAAATATTATTAAAAATAAAAACAAAACTGTTTTTAAAAAGCCTCACTCATATTGATAGAACTGCTTTTAATGAGGCACCAATGATATGGTTATCAGAATAAATCACAAGTAAATTACTATTTCATATAAGGAAAAAAAGCACTGACATATTTCTGTTGTCATTTGAAATTGTAACTTACAGCAGGCAAGAAAATGTTGGGTTCATTTTAAATTAAGCTTTGAATACCACATGTCACATAAATTAAAACTAAATGGAAAACTACCTCAGAGCTTGACAGGAGATGGGGGGTGGGGAAGGAATTGATTTCTTCATATGGCCAAAAATAAAAATAGAAATTATTTACTGCAAGAGTTCTCAATCTTTTTTGTGACATAGAATCCTTTGGAACTCTGGTGAAGACTATCACCTCCTCAGAAAGTTTTTAAATATATAAAATCAAATACACAGGATAACAAAGGAAACCAATTATATTGAAACAGTTTATCTATCTATCTATCTATCTATCTATCTATCTATCTATCTATCTATCTATCTATCTTTAAAGGTCATGAACCCCAGGTTAAGAACCCTTGATTTAATAGGACATTTGGGACACTACAATGAACTAAATAGACAACTATAAATAGAATTACAACCTATAAAAGACTTCTGCTGTAAAGGAAGAAGAGAAATTATATGAAGAATTTGATAATGTCCTCTAGAATAACTTGACATACATGTAAATGCTCCATGATTTTGATATGAGGGTGGGAACAATGGAAATTGGATTGTAAAATGTGACTTAGGGAAAAAAGAAACAAAAGAAGTTAAAGATGCTGGCCAGCTCCCAGGCAATATGGATCTATATCTGCTCATGTCTCCTTTGGCTAGACTGTAACTTTCTTGAGGGCAAGGCCTCAAGAAGCCTTTTAATTTTTATTTTTGTATACCCAGTGTTTAGCACTCTGTCTGGCACATAGTAAATGCTTAAGAAATACTTGTTAATTGATTGATGTAAACTATTTAGAAGCCTCAAAAAGAGAGTTAGAATGTACTGGATCTTGTGCCTATTGAAGAATATGACAAAATATGAAAATGATTATATCTTAACAGATAGAAATCAAAGAAATGACTGATGCAGCAGTCATTTTAGAATTCAGTAGATATTTGTAAATAAATTAAGGATGTTAACAATGTTAGAAAAACTGGGGATGACAGATTTTTGTCAATTACTGATTTGAAATCTTAAACAGTATCCTTTTTCATACTTTATAGAAGCTGATAATTTTCTAAGGTATAAAGAATCTATAAATAAATGCAAAAGCTTTTTGTGGTGGCAAAGAATTGGAAATTGAGGGGATGCACATCAGTTAGGGAATGGCTAAAGAGGTTGTGGTATATGAATATAATGGAATATTATTGTGGTACAAGAAATGATGAGCAGGATGATATCAGAAAATCTCTACCTTCCCCTAGTTGCTTAAAAAAAATCTATTTAAGTTGTGGTATATGAATGTGGAATACTATTGCTCTATAAGAAATGATGAGCAGGCAGATTTCAGAAAAACCTGGAAAGACTTCCATGAAGTGATGCTGACTGAAGAGGGCAGAACCAAGAGAACACTGGAACACTGTGCAATGATCAACTATGAGTGACTTAGCTCTTATGAGCAATACTGTGATCCAAGATAATTCCAAAAGATTCATGATGGAGTCTGAATGCAGTATACTATTTTTACTTTTTTTGTTTTTTCCTTCTCATGGTTTTTTCCTTTTGTTCTGATTGTTCTTTCACAACATGACTAATGTGGAAATATGTGTGATTGTACTTGTATAACCTATATCATATTGCTTGCTGTCTTGGGGATGGGGGAGGGAGAAAAATTTGGAACTCAAAATCTTATAAAAATGCATGTTGAAAACTCTCTTTACATGCAATTGGAAAAAAATAAATGCAGAGAGAACTATTCAGTGTTTTATAACACATAACAATAGAACGTATAATTAATAAAGAGAATATGAACAAAGGGCACATGCCAAATAATATTGCCTTAAAATAAGGATATCAAAGAAGAATCTTTGAACTACTAATAAATAATTAGATTAAGGAAAATCATTAACAAGAAAGCAACATACTCAAATCTGTGGGATGGAATTAAAGCCAGTCCTAAGGGAGCTCTTTATATCTTTGAACACTTATGTGAGCAAAAGAAAGAAAAGGGAGATCAATGATGTGAACATGTAATTAAAAATTCTGGAAAATCAACAAAATAAAATCAGTTTTTACTTGGGGAGTTGGGAAATACTTCATGGAAGAGGTGACATTTGATCTAGTCCTTGAAATATAGCAATGAAAAAAATGATGGTTTGAAAAGTATAGATGGGTGGGTAAAGGTTTTTTTAGGATAGAAGTATCTTGAGGTTGAAAGAAGGCTAGAAGAAAAAATAAGCCAGGGTAGAAGATCAAATACATATGTCAGAAAAAGAAAATACCAGTACAGAAAATAAAGTGGCTTAGATGTCAGGAAAAGGAGTAAGTCTAAAGGTTTCGCATTATTAAGTGGAATGACAGCTCTTTCATATTGAAGGGAATATAAAAACATAGATACAGAGAAAGAGATGTGCTAAAGTAGGGAGGGAGGTAAGGTAGGAGTTAATGTTGGACAGCCCCAATTTTCTTGGTGAAGAAGGAGACAAAGTTTTTGGATAAAAGTGAAAATACTGATGGTTTAAGAACAGAGAAGATAAATAGGATGTGATGAGAGGTTGATTTGCTCAGCTATCAGTGAAAGGTGAATAAAGCATTGCCAGGCCATTAAGGATGGACCTAGTTGAAGAAAGCATAATTTTGTATGGGGCTAGTTTTCTTTCTTTGGCAATGCTCCTCATCCCAGGAGCGGAATAATAATAATAATAATAACAATAATAATAGTAAAGAGTGGCGAACTAGCATGGTATGCATGACTGTGTGTGCTACTGGTAGTAAGATAGATACAAAGAAATTGGAATACTATGAAACTAGATACCATGGAATCTAGGCTGGAGAGGGATTCTTGTGTAGACAGAGTAGATTAACGGACAAGATGAAGTGAGAGGAGTGGAGTGGTTTGCTGCTGGTTTTTTCATATATAAAACAGAGATAACACTTGCCTTGCCTCCCTTCCAGAGTTCCTGCAAGGATCAACAAATAATACATTTGGAGACATTTGCAAGAAAGTATAACACACTATTCAAAAACATTACCATTGCTTATTCTGAAAGCTTAAGTCAGAGGTAATTTGGTGATCTCAATACTATAAACCTGTTTTCAAGCATATTTACACTTCAGTCAGCTTTGGATGTCCTTAAGTGATTTTTTCACACTTCACAGATATTTGACTGAAGGAATATAATCTCATTGCCAGAGCTTTCATGTTACAAAAGCCACTTTAGGTCAATCATAGATTGTAGTACTGTATTTCACTACATAATTGTCACAGATTTTATGCCAATTTTTTTTAAAGTGGGATGCAGCCATGATATGAAGATTTTTTTTTAATTTGTGCTACATTACTTTAAAAATCATTTATTACAAAACTGTCTTTGGTGCAAGATTAGGATGCATGGAATACTTGTGAATATACGTTAAAATTGGGAAGATGCAAGTTTTACCATATCATGTGACTTACTCATGGCAGCTTTGCCTGCCGGCCAGCTCCCCTTAAAAACCTATGGCTCTTCACTGGGTTGTGTGACAATACCGTTAGTACTGCAGCACTCTAAACAAACCACACAGGTCAGCTTCTGGAAATATATTGACAATGTGTTGTGCACTGAGAATTCTAGGCTTCTGGCTCACAATCCACAAGAGATAAATACATACCCATATACCACTGGGGAATACATTGCTGCTCTGTTTACCTTTTAAGCAGTATGACAAGCAGAATTAAACCACTGACAATTACATGATGAAAGGTTATAAACCAATTTTTGGACTGAGAAAACAGGGTGGGGCGATCATGTGGTGGTGACAATTACGTGGTGAAGTGTGGTATGCTGAAATTTGCATATTATTCTAATGGAATCAGCACTGTATGGTAGCCTCAAGCCAGGTCTCTCACCACAAATGCAGCATTGATCTGTGGTAAACTGTGGTAAACTCTATCTTGATTAAAGAGAAAAGACTAAAAGAAAATAAGCATGGACTTTGGAGTCCTATACTTCTGCCCTTCCCTGTCCTATCTCCCTCTCACTCTTCCTCTTCCTTTCCCTTTCTCTCATAACAGATTCAACTACAGACAAGCCATTGCAGTGGCACTACTTTCACTGAAATGACTATCATTTATTGGAACGGAGGATATTTAACCTGGAAAATGGAAGGGCAGACATGATAACTGTCTATAGGTATCTGAAAGGTTATGGGTTAGGCTTGGCCACAGGGAGCAGACTAGAGTCAATGGGTAGAAATTATAAACAAAAAAAAAATTAGCCTTGATGTAAGGAAAAATTCTTTAATGATTAGAACTACTCCAAAATAGAATGGACTGGCTCTAGAAGTAATATATCCTGGATAGAACACTGGCCCTGGAGTCAGGAGGACCTGAGTTCAAATCTGGCTTCAGACACATAATACTTACTAGGTGTGTGACCGTGGGCAAGTCACTTAACCCCACTGCCTAGCCAAAAAAAAAAAAAAAAGAAATGTAATAGGTCCTATTAATGCATTGTTGGTGGAATTGTGAATTTATCCAACCCATTTGGAGATCAATTTGGAAATATGCCCAAAGGGCAATCAAATTATGCATACCCTTTGATTTAACAATACTACTACTAGGTCTATATCCCAAAGACATCATAAAAAAGGTAAAAGGACCTACATATACAAAAATATTTATAGTAGCTCTTTTTGTGGTGGCAAAGAAATGGAAATTGAGAGGATGCCCATCAACTGGAGAAGGGCTAAACAAGTTATGGTATATGAATGTAATGGAATACTATTATGCTACAAGAAATGATAAGGGGCAGCGAGGTGGCACAGTGGATAGAGCACCGGCCTTGGAATCAGGAGGACCTGAGTTCAAATCCGGCCTCAGACACATAACACTCACTAGTTGTATGTCTCTAGGCAAGTCACTTAATCCCAACTGCCTCACCAAAACAAAAAAAGAAAAAAAGAAAGAAAGAAAAGAAATGATAAGCAGGCAGATTTCAGAAAAACCTGACTGATGCTGAGGGAAGTAAGCAGAACCAGAACACCATACACAGTAACAGTAACATTGTGTGATGATCAACTATGATTGACTTTGCTCTTCTTAGCAACACAATAATCCAAGACAATTCCAAAAGACCCATGATGGAAAATGTTATCCACATCCAAAGAAAGAACTATGGAGTGTGAATGCAGATTGAAGCATAGTACTTTTACTTTCTTTGCGTGTGTGTGTATATGTTTTCCTTTTGTTCTGTTTCTTCTTTCACAACATGACTAATGTGGAAATATGTTTTACATGATTGTACATGTATAACCTATATCAGTTTGCTTGCCATCTTGGGGGAGGAGGGGAGAGTGAGGAAAAAAATTCTTAACTCAAAATCTTTCAAAAGTGATGTTGAAAATAGTCGTTAAATGTAATTAGAAAAAATAAAATATTATTATATAAAATTTTTTTAAAAAGAGAAGTAACAGGTCTTCTCTCACTGGGCTCTCTACTCCTGACTGATAACTCTCTGCCCAGGTCCACTGTTACAGGAAAAGCCCTAGTCATCCTTCCTAGCTCATTTACACCAGTACATCTCTCTCTCTCTCTCTCTCTCTCTCTCTCTCTCTCTCTCTCTCTCTCTCTCTCTCTCTCTCTCTCTCTTTTACTCATAAATATTTTATTTATCTATCTCAGTGTAATGGGAATTCGGCAAATACACAGAATGTCTTTCATGATGGTGAGGTGGCCCACTGGACTGAACTCCAGGCCTGCAGTCAGGAACACCTGGGTTCAAATCCTACTTCACACACTTAGTTGTTGTGTGACCTTGGGCAATTTGCTTCACCTCAGTTTTCCTCTCTGTAAAATGAAGCTATTAATAGCATCTATCTCTCAGAGTTTTTGTAAGGATCAAATGAAATAGTAAGTCTAAAGAGCTTAGCACTGTAAAGGCTACATAAATGTTAACTATTAGCAATTGATGGCATGAGTCATCCTGCATTTGTACCAGACCGTTCTGGGGCATGAAAGCAGGCACGTAATGAAGTACCTACTTTTTGGGTGTGCTCTTTTCATTCATTTTTCTCCATCAAAAATCAGGGAAGTTCAATAATTTATATGGACTATTTTTCTCACAACTACTAAATCCTTTTAAAGCTTATTTAGGGGAATGGGTGGGTAGAAGAAGAGTCCCATCTAGAATTTTTTATTATCTATGCAACTTGATTATACCTTATATATTATATATTAATTTATATATCATAAATTATACCTGTGCCTTTTAGTCTTAGAGAATTGCCAGGGTATACAATTAACACTTCCATATTGTGGGGGTCAGGGGCATAGCACCCCTGTGATCTGGAAAATCCATGTAAAAATTGTTGGCCCTCTTTTTGTACCAACGAAGTCTGAATTTTTTCTTTTCATTTTATGGGGTGTTTACAGTATTTTATTATAAAATTGGGTTGATATTATAGAATAGAGTACATATATTTTATGCATTTCTGAATTTTTAAATTTTTTCTGTGGTCTGCTGGCTTTTGCATGTTGTCTGCAGCTTCCACAAGACTCCTTGAAAATTCCCATTTAATTTTTTTAAATATAAATTTATTTATTTTTAGTTTTCAACATTTACTTCCACAAGATTTTGAATTCCAAATTTTCACCCCATCTTGCCCCTCCCCCCACCCCAAGATGGCATGCATTCTGAATACCCCTTCCCCTAGTCTGCCCTCCCTTCTATCTCTCCCCCCCCTTCTCTTATCCCCTTCCCCTTCTATTTTCCTGTAGGGCAGGATAGATTTCTGTACCTCATTTCCTGTATTTCTTATTTCCCAGTTGCATGTGGAAACATTTTTTTTAAACATGTGTTTTTAAAACTTTGGGTTCCAAATTTTCTCCCTTCCTCCCACCCCACCCACCCTCATTGAAAAGGCAAGCAACTCAATACAGGCCATACATGTGCAGTTATGCAAAACACTTCCATAGTAGACATGTTGTGAAAAACTAACTCTATTTCCCTTAATCCTATCCTGCCCCATTTATTCTATTCTTTCTTTTGACCCTGTCCCTCCTCAGAAGTACTTCCTTCTGATTACCCCTTTCCCAATCTGCCCTTCTCTCTATCATCCCCCTGCTCTTTTGTCCCCTTCCTTCCCTATTTTCCTGTAGGGTAAAACAGATTTCCATACCCAATTGAGTGTGTATGTTATTCCCTCCTTAAGCCAAATCCTATGAGAATAAAATTCCCTCATTTTCTCTCACCGTCCCGTTTCCCCTCCACTGTAAGAACCTTGTCTGTTTTGTGAGATAATGTACCCCATTCTACCTCTCCCTTTCTCCTTCTCCTAGTATAATCCTCTCTCACCCCTTAATTTTATTCTCCAGATATCACCCCTTCATCTTCAACTCACCCTGTGCCCTCTATCTATCTATCTATCTATCTATCTATCTATCTATCTATCTATCCATCATCTATACATACATATAATTTTTCCCCTCCCACTACCCTAATACTGACAAAGGTCTCATGAGTTATAAATATCATCTTTCCATGCAGGAATGTAAACAGTTCAGCCTTAATAAGTCTCTTATGATTTCTCTTTCCTGTTTACTTCTTCATGTTCCACTTGAGTCTTGTGTTTGAAAGTCAAATTTTCTATTCAGCTCTGGTCTTTTCATCAAGAATGCTTGAAAGTCCTCTATTTCACTGAATTACCATTTTTTCCCCTAAAGGATTATACTCAGTTTTGCTGGGTAGGTGATTTTTGATTGTAGTCCTATCTCCTTTGCCCTCCAGAATATTATATTCCATGCCCTGCGTGGAATTTAGAAGCTGCTAAATTTTGTGTTATCCTGATTGTGTTTCCACCATACTTGAATTTTTTCTTTCTGGCTGCTTGCAATATTTTCTCTTTGACCTGGGAACTCTGGAATTTGGCTACAATATTCCTAGGAGTTTTCCTTTGGGGATCCCTTTCAGGGGAGATCAGTGGGTTCTTTCAATTTCTATTTTGCCCTCTGGTTCTAAAATATCAGGGCAGTTTTCCTTGATAATTTCTTGAAAGATGATGTCTAGGTTCTTTTTTTGATCATGGCTTTCAGACAGTCCAATAATTTTTAAATTCTCTCTCCTGGATCTATTTTCCAGGTCAGTTGTTTTTCCAATGAGATATTTCACATTGTTTTCTAATTTTTCATTCTTTTGGATTTGTTCTACTGTGTCTTGATTTCTCATAAAGTCACTAGCTTCCAATTGCTCTATTCTAATTTTTAAGGAAGTATTTTCTTCAGTAAGCTTTTGGACTTCCTTTTCCATTTGGCCAATTTTGCTTTTTAGGGCATTCTTCTCCTCATTGGCTTTTTGGACCTCTTTTGCCATTTGGGTTAGGCTATTTTTTAAGGTGTTATTTTCTTCAGTATATTTTTGGGTCTCCTTTAGCAAGCTGTTGACTTGTTTTTCATGATTTTCTTGCATCACTTTCATTTCTCTTCCCAGTTTTTCCTCTACTTCTCTTACTTGCTTTTCAAAATCCCTTTCGAGTTCTTCCAAGGCCTGGAACAGATTAATATTTTTCTTGGAGGCTTTGGATGTGGGAGCTTTGACTTTGTTGTCTTCTTCTGGTTGTATGTTTTGATCTTCTTTGTCACCAAAGTAAGATAATATAGTCTGACTCTTTTTGCGAGGTTTGCTCATGATCCCAGCCAACTACTTGAGTTTTAAACTCTTTGTTAAGGTAAGGGTCTGCTTCCAATGTGGAGAATGTACTGTCCCAAGCTTTGGGGTTTGTTCAGCTGTTTTCAGAGATACTTCTAGGGACCTATAAATTTTCATTTCTTCCAAGATGGTATGGTAAGGGTCGTGGTGTTTACTCTCTTCCTGGCCTGTGCTCTGGTCTTTGAGTGACCAGCCGCAAGCAGTCTTTTCTCTTCTGGAACTATGAAGAGGGTTTCTTCTCTACCACCCCTACAAGCTCCACCACGCCAGCGCTCCTCCTCACCCCAAGACCACCACCTAGAACTGTGACCCAGATCCAAGCACGGGCAAAGCAAGAGATTTCTGCCTCAGCACCAGCAGAGATCCCTGCAGTCCCCCTCTGCTCAGCCACTTGATTCCCCCTCAGTCTGTGGGTTGGAAGCTCAGGACACAGCCATCGCTCCAGCTTCCTAGCTCTGTGCTCTGGAACTGGCTCTGACCTAGCTCATCTCTCACCACAAAAACAGACTTTTCCCACTGACCTTCTGAGTTGTCTTGAGAGTTCGTGGATTGAGGAGTCTGGAAACTGCCACAGCTGCCTGTGATTCAGTCCTCTGAGGCCTACTCCAGGTTCGCTGCAGCCTGTGTGCCCATGCCAAACTGCACTCCTCTACCTGCCTGGCACAATATGTCTTTCTGATTAACCATCCAGGCTGTCTTAGGCTGGAAATTTGTTTTACTCTGTCTCTTTGTGGGTTCTGCTGCTTTAGAATTTGTTTAGAGCCATTTTTTATGGGTATTTGGAGGGGTTTAGGGGAGAGCTCAAGCAAGTCACTGCTTTTACACTGCCATCTTGGCTCCACCCCTCCTATTTAATTTCTTATGTCAACCCATGATATATCAAAATCATGATGGGGAAAGTTGCACTGTGGAAGAAATAACTTGACCACCTGACAAATAACATGGCCACTTGACCATGGGATCACACAGGTGATATGTGTCAGAGGGAGGACTGAAACCCAACATCTTCCTGTCTCCATTGTGCCATGATGCTTCTCAGATATGTCTACTGCAAGTCAGATTCATTACAATGAAATCAAATTGAGCCTTTTACTGTAGTACTATTTGTTGTAGTAGGCTTTGGACTCCATTTCACTGGTTCTCACAACTCACCTGGGAATCAGGGAAAGGGTAGGTTATAATTACCCTAATTTTAGAGAAAAAGAAAGAGAAAGAGAAAAGATACTTGTCCCTGAGTAGGTCAGAGGCAGAGTTAATACTAAGCCTCTGGAATCCTGCTCTATCTCATGACTGGACTGAAAAGGAGAAGTTGAGGAAGACAGCAATGTGAGCCTTTTCCCAGGAAATCTAACAATGAACTTTTTTTTAATTTGGGCTAGGCAATGGGGTTAAATGACTTGCCCAGGGTCATACAACTAGTAAGTGTTATGTGTCTGGGGCTGGATTTGAACTCAGGTCCTCCTGAATCCAGGGCTGGTGCACTATCCACTACACCACCTAGCTGCCCCCAAATCTAACGATGGAAGAATGAAGAAAGCACACAAAGGAAGACATGAGGGAAATAAGTGGCAGGGGGAATGAAATAAGAGGACAGGGAAATGAGCAATGAAATGAGAAGGGAGAGATGAGCACTGGTACTGAGTATATGGGGGCAGGAAGAAATGAAGACAAGGAAACAGAGAAGGCGTGTATTCAGGGTACATTTGTGAGGGGCTGGGGGGTAGAATAAGCTAACAGCAGAGTTTGTCATATAGAAAGGGCCACATGGGGTCACAGCCATGCCCTGCTAACCAACTTATTTCTACAGACACATAATTGAGGTATTGGTCATTCTGCTCAAGTTGAGAGGGTACTTCTCATACAGTTCAGTACTTGTTTGCTCCTGGCTGAAGAAGAGATAGAATTACATACAGATGATTACCCACAAAGCAAATTACAACTGGTTTGGTTTTCACTACTCAATTTTTCTGAATAACTGTGAGTACCTTTTTCATGGCTATGTGGTTGTTTAATTAGTTGTGTCCAACCCTTTGTGACCCCATGGAGTTTGTCCAAAGGGTTTTCTCGGCAAAGATACTAGAGTGGTTTGCCATTTCCTTCTCCAGCGTATCCACATTTTACAGATGAGGAACTAAGGCAAATAGGAGTTAAATGACTTGCTCAGGGTCACACAGCTAGTAAATTTCTTGAGGGCACATTTCAACTCAGATCTTCCTGACTCCAGATCCAGTGCTCTATCCACTGTACCACCTAGTTGTTCCCTCTTTATGGCTATAGGAAAAAACTTTTTTTTTCTTCAGAATCCTGAAAAGTGTATCATTTCAATTTATTTTTAAAATTTTTTAGGATTTACATTGGAAAACCAATTATTCACTGGTTTTGAGTCATAAGCAACATGTCCAAATGATGAATTAATTAGTTCTCTTTCCTTCTTGGAGCTACTTTACATATATTCTGTATTAACTTATCTGTGCATTCCTTACCCCAATCCCCACTCCTGTAGAATGAAAACTTCTTGACAGCAGAGACCATTTCATTTTTGCCTTTTCATCCCAGAACAGAGTAGGTACTTAATAAGATTGTGTTTATTAATTGTTGAACTGAGACAGTTCTGAGTCTTAGGAGATTTCTTCCATGTCCAGCTTGTGTTATAACTGTACTTGTGATTTCATTGGTATAAGGGAAGGCTGGCACTTTATTTGCAACATACAAGTCTTAAAGAATTGCCTAGAACACTGAGGTTAAATGACATGACCAGGGTCACACAGCCAAGATGTGTCAGCGGCAAGACTGAACCCAGGTCTTCCTGGCTCCAGTGCCTCTCTTTATCCACTGCATTATGCTGTCTTATGTCCAAGCTAACATCCCAAAAAGATGCAATCATGGACCTTTTCCATCTAATGAAGAAAAAGAAAACTTATTATCTTTGATCACACATTGAGTTTTGCCTGAGCTGGAGCTACATGTTTCCTTTTCTTTATGAATTTAGAAGACTTTTATACTCTTCTAGATATACATGTATTTTTCCCTCTTGAATCTATTCCTGATGAAAGTAGGTTTCCAGAACCAACAGCCCTCCTCCCCCATCTAATTTCTCTATCGGTTCTTCCTCTCACACCTCATTTGTATAAAATAATTACTCTTTTTAGCTGTTCCTGAATGGTTTTACTTTTTAAAGTCATATCATACTCAAGTTGACCCCAATCTTTCTTACAAACTACCCAATTACTAATAACAATCTTAGACATACATTTTACATATATAAAAAGTAAACAGTCTGTCCTTATTGAGTCCCTTATAATTAGTCTTTAGCACGTACCTTATATTTCTCTTGGCTCTTGTATGTCAAATCTTCTATTAAGTCCAGGTTGTTTGTTTTTTTTTTTAAACAAAGTCCTGAAAATCTAACAGTTTATTAAATGTCCTTTTTTTTTCTTTCAGGATTATGTTTAGCTTTGCTGGGTACGATATTTTCAACTGGAACCCCAGTTCTTTTGCTCTTTGATATACAGTGTTCTAAGACCTGTGGTCTTTTAGTGTCGCTGCTGCTAGGTCTTGTGTGATTCTAATTGTGGCACTGCTATATTTAAACTGTTTTTTTTCTTGTTGCTTGTCATATTTTATCCTTAAGCTAGGGGATTTCAGAATTTGACTATAATATTCCTGTGGGTTTTCCTCATAGGATCTCTTTCAGGTAGATTTTTTTTTTTTTAATTTCTATTTTCCCCTCTTGTTCTAATGCTTCAGGAAAATTTTCTTCTTGTATTATTGTATCAAGATTCATTTTTTGATCATAGCTTTCAGGTAGTCCAATTATTCTAATGTTGTCTCTTCTTGATCTATACTCCAGATCAGTTGTTTTTCTTATATGTTTCATATTCTCTTCTATTTTTTTATTCTATATATTTTGTTTTATTATTTCTGGATCTCTTATAACTTCACTGGCTTGCCCAATTCTGATTTTCAAGGAGTCATTTTCTTCCTTAAGATTCTGGATCTCCTTTTCTAACTGGCTAACTTTCTTTTCATAATCTTCTTGTTTTTCTTGGAATTTTTAAAAAAAGTTTTTCCCTCAATCTCTCTCATTTGATTTTTAAAGTCTTTTTTATTTTTTTAGGCAATTGGGGTTAAGTGACTTGCCCTGGGTGACACAGCTAGTAAGTGTAAAGTGTTTGGTCTGAGGCCACATTTGAACTCGGGTCCTCCTGACTCCAGGTGCGGTGCTCTATCCACTGTACTACCTAGCTGCCCCTAAAGTCTTTTTAAAGTTGTTCTATGAATTCTTTTTGAGCAGGTGACAATTTGACATTGCTCTTTGGGGTAGAAGAGGATTTCTTTGCTTCAGTATCCTCCTCTGAAAATGAACCCCAGTCTTCTCTATTCCCAAAGTAACTCTTTATGGTTGGATTCTTTCTCCTTTGCCTGTGTTTTTTTCGTAGTAGCTTAGTTTTTATAATCACCGCTAATTCTGGGGTATGTGGCATGGTGCCTCTATCCTCAGATCCTCCTTCCGTTCCCCCATCTAGCCTGGAACTGCAACTAAGACCTCCAGCCTTCAGTAAGTGCCCACAGCCAGCAACACCCCACCCCGCTGCTTCTGCACCCACCAGGCATGTGCTGATTTCTTTTCGCCCCCACCAAACAGCCGCAGCACAGCTGGGTCTAGAGTTCCTTGTCAGCAGACAGAGGCTCCCATCTTCCCCGGCTCAAACCGCTAACACCTTTCACTGTCCCAGGGGTAAAAGTTCCTGCGGCTGTGGCTGAGGCAGCCTCCCAACCCAGCTAATCCCAGGGTTTAGCTGCTTGTTGTTTAAGCAGACCTAGGACCTAGCCTGGAGGTATTTACTCTTCACAGGGAACAAACCTCTTCCTGGGATTTTTTTTTTCAGATCTTCTGATTGCCAGGAGGACCCCTGTTCTGCCCCTACTCTTATTTATTTTTACCAGTCTATAATCGCCCTGATGTGCTATTTCATCTCATTTGTGGGGGAAAATCGTGAGAGTTTGGAATTTTCTGACCTACTCTGCCATCTTCCCAGAATCCTCTCCCTACATGTTTCCTTTTCAAAAATGATGTAATCATTAAAAAAAAAAATAAAAAATCCAAAACCATTTGGAAAATGTGAATTCTAATCAACCTTAAGTGCTTTTTACTAATCTGTTTAAAATTTTTTTTTAGTGAAAACCCATTTTCTCTCTCTCTCCCATCTCTCCCTCACCACTGAATTAAAAAAAAAAAAAGAAAAATTGTAACCAATATGCATAAGCAAGCAAAAATAATTCCCCATTGGCCATGTCCCAAAAATTTCTCTATTATTCTGCCCCTTGAGTCTACTACCTCTCTTTCAGGATGGGGTTCAGTCATGGTTGGTCACTGCATTGGTCAGAAATCTTACAGCTTTCAAACTAGTGTTGTCATTGTATGAATCATCCTGGTTCTGCTCACTTAACTCTGCACCAGTAGCTTCAAATGCTTTTTGCAATTCATCAACTTAAAAGGAGAAGTTGAGGGGAGAGCTAAAGAGGGTCAGAACACTGACCAAGACATAAGTTATGTCTTCCCAAGTATACTCTGTGAATCTAATGGAAACACTGCTGCACAAACTAGATTCCTTAAACCTATTCATGAAAGTACTTGAGCTACATTTTTAGGTTATCCCTACTTTTTAAGGGTCAAGATAAGGAATTTCATTTTGCCCTAAAGGTGGCAGCCATAGCAATATCCACAGATTCCAAAGATACAATTCTCATATACAGGCATACCTCATTCATTGCGCTTTACAGATATTACATTTTTTAAAAATTAAAGGTTTATGGCAGCCCTGCATCAAGCAAGTCTATCAGCAAATCTACCATTTTTCCAACAGCATGTGCTCATGTTGTGTATCTCTGTTACATTTAGGTGATCCTTGCAATATTTCAAACATTTTCATTATATAATATCTGTTACGGTGATCTGTGATCAGTGGCTTTTGTTGCTATTGTATTTGTTTTGGGGCACCATGAACCTTGCCCATATAAGATGGCTAACTTAATTGGTAAATATTATGTGTCTTCTGACTGTTCCACCTACCCAATATTCTTGTTTCTCCTGCTGTCCTCCAGCCTAGTTATCTTGAAACACAATAACATTGAAATTAGGCCAATTAATAACTTTACAAAGGCCTCTAAGTGTTCAAATGAAAGGAAGAGTCAACTGATGTGGCAAACTTCATCACTGTCTTATTTTAAGAAATTGCCACAGCCATCCTTATCTTTGGTAACCACCACCCTGATCAGTCAGCAGCCATCCACATTGAGGCAAGATCTTCCACCAGCAAAAAGATTATGACTCACTGAAAACTCAGATGATGATTAGCATTTTTTAACAATAAAGTATTTTTAATTAAAGTACATACATTTTTAGACAGTACTATTGCTTACTTAACATACTACATTATAATGTAAATATAACTTTTATATGCACCGGGAAACCAAAAAATTCATGTGACTTGCTTTGTTGCAGTGGTCTAGAACTGAACCCACAATATATCTGTATGCCTGTAGAAGAGAAAATTGTTGACTTGAACTTTCAATGATTCCCTATTCTCTCTAGGTTAAAATATAATTCCTACACCTGTCATTTAAGGGCCCCAGAATTAGGCTCCTATTTATGTTTCTAGCTTTATTTCACATGAACCCACCCTGCCCCCCACACCCACAGATACATTCTATAGGCCAAACTCCTGTACAATGGAAATTCCTTGAGTGCAGAGACCATTTCATTTTTGCCCAGGGGACACTCACCAGCTTGACTGCAATACCAATCAGCACAAAACCTGACATGGGCCAGTTCACCCTTCCTTAGGCAAGCTGGGAACCCTCTGTTAACTGGGGGTTCACCACGCTGGTGCCACAGTTAAGTGGCCCTGTTCAATGTTAGCCACAGTGCAGCTCAGAACTCCCCAACTCTGGTGATTCATTAACTGCAGCAAGGATGATAGGCATGTGCCACCACACCTGGCTGTTATATTTATCTATGTACATGTTTTAATGGAGAAGGAAATGGCAAACCACTTCAGTATCTTTGCCAAGAAAACCCAAAATGGGGTTACAGAGTCAGACACAAATGAAATGACAGAATAACAACAAAACAACACATGTTGTATCTCACTCAGCAGAATGTACATTTCTTGAAGGCAGGGACTGTGACATTCTTATTTATTCCCTAGCACCCAGCACAGTGCTTTGCACAAAGTTATAATAATAACTAACATTTATATAGTGCTTTAAAGTTTGAAAAACACTTGACAAGAAATATCTCATTTTGTCTTTACAACAAACATTGGGAGGAAGGTGCCATTATTATCTCCCTTTTACAGATGAGGAAACTGAGGCACAGAAAGTTTAAGTGACTTGCATAGGATCATACAGCTGGTATCTGAGGTTGGATTTGATCTCAGGTCTTCCTGATTCCTAATCTAACACTCCATCTACTGTATCACTCAACTGCCTTTAATAGGTTTTGTTGTTTTATGCCAGAACTAGTTTCTCAACCTTATTGTGAAGGGGTTATAGTCCAAGTTGCTATCCAACAGTAGAAGTGAGAAGGTAACATCAGTTCAGAGGCAAAAAAAAAAATTTTGTTTTCATTTTTGTTTTCCAATCCACTCTCTGATTAGGTAAGTCCTTTCAACAAAGGAGCCATTTCAGTGCTTTTTTTGTTTTTTTTTTTGTTTGTTAGAATTTACATCTATGAGGACACTAGAGCTCTGAATGGCAACCATCACATCATCTAATTACGGATTACATAAGAATCATACAATTTAGTACCTCTTCCATTCTTTCAAATGCTGTTTTCTATAAGCTTCCCAAAGGATAATGACTATATTTTCAATTTCTTCTGTATCCCTTACATGACCTAGTGCAGCATCAGTCACATAGAAAAAGCACTTGATTACTACAGTTGCCACATAGCCCCTTTATAGGGTATTCTCTTTGTACCATTAAATAAAGTAATATTGTACCTATATCATAGGTCAGGGACTTTAAACATACCCCTAAAGCAGAGGTTTTTAACCTGAAATACATGAATTTGTATCTTTAGAAAATGTTTTGATGATGCTATTTTAATATTTTGATAATTGTATTTCAATATAATTTGTAATCCTTTGTATTTTATTTTGTGCATTTACAATCATCTGAAAAGGGGTTTGCAGGCTTTACCAGGCTCCTAAAGGGGCCCATCACACACACAAAAATGCTAACAACTCCTGCCCTAAATGCTAACACTCACCTAGGAAGTGATGGAGGTAGCAGAAAGTTCTGATGATAAAGTTCATGAATTTGCTGTAGGACAGACACAGAACAACTGCCAGATCAATCAGTCATTTATTATGTGCCTATATGCCAGGCGCTGTAATACTGTAATTTTTCAGTCGTGTCCAACACGTTGTGACCCCATTTGGGGTTTACTTGGCAGAGATACTGGAGCAGTTTGTCACTTCCTTCTCCAGCTCATTTTACAGATGAGGAAACTGAGGCAATAGGATTAAGTGATTTGCCCAGGTTCACACTGCTACTAAGTGTCTGAGGCCAGATTTGAACTCAGGAAGACGAGTCTTTCTGACTCTGGGACTGGCCCTCTATCCACTGTACCATCTAGCTGCCCAGTGGCTTTGTACCATCTGTCTTAAAGAAAAGCAGTCTATAAACCTAAAATATTGAGGAATTATGAGCTGTTAACTGACTACGGGTTCTTCTGTGCAAAGGAACCACCACCACCACAAATTCTTTGAGTCACCTCATTGTCTAACCAGAGTATTCAATTTGAGGCTGATAGGCCACAAGCAGCCTGCAAAACTCCTGTGTGCAGCTCAAACCATAATAAATAGCATTTGGGAAGTGTTTAACAAAATAAATAAAAATATGATATAACATAGATCTGTTTCTTTTTGTGTTTGACCCCACTGGTCTAAATTTTTGAAAACCAATGACCACAGCCTTAGTTTTCCTGACAAAAAGTTTAGAATAGAAATGTCTAAAAACTATGGAAAATATTGTTTGTCTTCTGTAAGAGACCAATTTCCCCCAGAAGGCACTGAGCCAACATCTGGATAGTTAAGTACTCTCTGTCTAGATTACACCTTCCAAAAGGATTTGGGACAAAGACTACATGGATCCCAAAAATAATCTCCTATGCATGACATAGCCACATATTACTATAAGGAGGGAGCTCTGAAGGGCTAATGTGCAGACAAATGGAAGCAATGAGGAGCATCTCTTCCCATTTCCAAGCCTTTAGAGCTGGGCTGGGAGAATTCTCCATGTCAATAACCTACAGATGATGGAATGCTAATAATGGACCCCTAAAAGGCCCTGGACTTTCCCATGTGGGAAACCTGAGGGGTCCCTGGCTTTCCCCTGAGGCTCATCTCAGTATAATTCTTTCAACTGTCCTTGCATTGTGGCTTTGACCCTGCTCCAATCTCCAAATTTCTGTTACCTCTAACCTATTGAAAAGCCCTCATTGTCTGTACCTGGCCCCACCCTAGATTGTCACTCCTTGATTCTATCTAGACCCCTTCCATGTGGCCCAGGTCCCTTGGTGCTCAACTGGGGCCCTCGGTCCTTCTGGGTCCATCTCTTTTACCTCCCAGTCACCCCAGACTACTTGGCCAATGCCAGATCACATCCAGATCTTCCCACTTTCTGTATATAAGTGTCCACCTTGCCTCCATTAAATTGCTCAGATTCCTTAAGAGTCTGACCTGGAGGGTCACAAATGGTTGGATTCTTAAAATCTCACCCACCTCAACTGGTGTTTTAGTAAACCTTGTCTCTGACTGAAAGAAGGATTGAGCCAAATTCATTTGAGGCAGGACCTGCTTCTTCTGCCTTTGAATTTTGGGGTTCCCAGCACCCCTAGACCTCAATTCAGAGGACCACAAATATGAGCCAGACAGGTAAGGAGGTGAGCTGAACTAACTGGGAGGCACTGGCCAGCAGAGAAGAAAGCAGCTTAAAGTGTGCAGTTAATGGTGTCTAGCACAAGCTATCCTTCCCAGTCAGTCCTCCTGACCTACATCTTACCACTGGACTCCAATGACTCTGGAGGAGAGAACAGGGCAGATGACTTTGCACAGCTCTGCCTCACTTAAACCCAATTCACTTGCAAGTCAAGACAAACGTCCTCCTGATGTCATTGGTCCTCTCTATGAATGGAGGGCAAACAACAATCTGAGACTGCTGATTGCTACACAATCAGTGTATCTGCCCCCGTGGGGGACCCAACAGGCCAGTTCTGATGGGGATGGGATCCGAACTCTTAAAAGGCAAAGACCATCTCTTTGAGATCTGGACCCCAAAAATGAAAAGCCCTGGGCTTTCCTACATGGTCAAGCCTCTGGCCTGAGGCTATGATCCACTCAGTTGGCCTTTCATTGTGGCTACACCCAATCTCCCAATTCTGTTCTGTTAAGTGGTCCAGGTCTCAGGCATTCTGTTACCCCACAGTCACCCCAGTTTACTGGCCACTCCCATCCAGATCCTCCCTAGACCCTTCCTCACAGTCACCTCAGACCACTCCTAGATCCCTCCTACAGTCTTTCGGAATTCATCTTGTTTCCATTAAGGTGCTCAGATTTTTAAAATGTAACCTGTGGTGAAGACTCACTAGGAATCTCACTCATCCCAATCAATGTTCTAATAAACCTTGTCTTTGGCTGAAAGAAGGCTTGGGTTGAGTTCATTTGGGCAGGACCTATGTCAACACAGGTCTATATTTCAGGGTCTCAGTACCCCTAAACCCCTAAACCTTAGGGACCTGGACCACATGGGGAAGGGAGAGTGGAGTCTAGATAGGATTAAGGGTGGGAAGTGGCCATGGGCTATGGGACATAACAGAACAGAATTAGGAGATTGGGTGTAGCCACAATGAAAGGCCAGTTGAGTGGATTATAGCTTCCAGCTACAGGCCTGACCTTGTGGGGAAAGTCCAAGGCTTTTCCTTTTTGGATGTCAAAGACATGGTTTTCTCCTTTCAGGGGTTCAGATCTCATCCCCATCACTTCCACTTGGGCAATGCTGCTATTTCCTCCTCTTCCACCTCCTCCTCCTCCTTTTTCTCTGTGCACATGGAGAGTCATACCCTTACATATGAATGCTCTTTCCAAAGGCATATAAATTTTGGTCATTTATAGTTAGAAAGGTATCTTGGAGTTTGGGGGCTAGATTTTTTTCTCCTACTTATTTATTCTATCTTTTTTGTTTGGTTTTGTTTTGGTGAAGCAATTGGGGTTAAGTGACTTGCCCAGGGTTATCTTTTTTTTTTTAACTGGGACAATTAACTCTTTTGTCTCATGTCTTCATTTATGATTTTCTGAAATACAGCTCTGAAAAACTGGGCTTTGGTAAAGCCCATTGGGATTCAAATGGAGCTACCTGACTATGCCTTTAAACCCAAATCACTCTGGCTCTCACAGACACAGGTTAAAGCCCAAGCTTCACTAGCTCATTGTGTGGGTTTTGATGGCTCAGAGTGAGTGTAAATAAGATTGTTTCTATTCTGGCCAGAAACGGTGAGGGTCTTCCCGACCGAGACTGATTCTTTTGTGAAGGGAAAGTAGGCCATTTTTTACCTCAATTCTTACCAAACCTTTACTAAATGGGTGTAGCCTCAGATAAACTGAAATTTGGGAAAGACCTTAGCTTAAAAAGGCCAAGGTCTCCTATTGCATCCTGGGCCATTTCCAGTCATCCTTTCTTACCATTGGGCTCAGATGGCTCTCAAGGAGAAAGTGAGGCGGGTAACTTTGCACAGCCCTGACTCACTTACATCCAATTCACTTGCAAGTCACCATAACCACCTTCCTGAAGTTATTGGTCCTCTTCAAGAATGGAGGAGGAACAAAAACAAACAACAATATCCTTCCCTGGAAGAACCAACATTTTAACATTATCTCATGTTTTATCATATTTTTTATTTATTTGTTAAATATATCCAAATTCTATTTTAATCTGGTTCAAACTCACTGGGCAGGGTTGAGTTTGAAGACTTTGCCGTCACAGCACCTATTTAAATTCCTCACTCTTAATAGGGTGTGGAGATAAGGAGATTTTACTAAACAAATGAAATTCCTGATTATCTCTTTCTTGCTGTTTACAGACAAAAGAGAATAGAAAGGGACTCTAAAGTAGAGTTTGCCTTGTAGTTAAAGCTGATAAAGTTTAGAAAGTCACATCCTTTGATACAAGTGGTTAATGCTTGGTGTTTTACCAGGCTTTTTGCAAATTAATTAAACTGTTTAACCTAGACCCTGAGATTTGAATGGCTGGAGCAGACTCTTGCTTGAAGGGATGAGTGGCAAGGCAAGATCCTGGTCTTCCTGGACTTAGACAAAGAATCTGGGTTGTAATAATAAGGGGTAGAGTAGAATGTTGGACAATTGTCACTCATCTCCCCCAAATTCTGTTATAGCCAAGGGAAAGCAATCCTTCTAAAAGTGCATACTCTGATGCACTTTTTAAAAAGATAACAATATTTTTATTATTTGTCTTTATACCACAGTCATAATCTACAACCAGCATGGAACAAAAAACTTTCAAAAGTGTTGAACCACAATAAATCACAGAGTCTGTTCTAAGAAAGAGACAAACGAAATTACGGTGAGTGTGTCCATGGTTTAATTTCTCTCAAGTGGGCTTGACATGCATCGCATGGGAGTTCAGCCCAAAACTGGGCCCCCCTAAGGGGTCCAGTTCAGAACTGGCTCAATTTGGGATTTACGGGTACAGAAATATATACCTTTTCAACAGGGGCTGATATCAACCCACCATCATTCCAGACCACTCCCAACCTTGGTCTATCTAGGCAGAAGAATCTTCACCCAAGCCTGAGTAGGATAAAATCTATCCTAAAAAGATTCAATGCAATCTCATCAGTAAAAGCCTTCTGAAGAACTATGTAGCAGAGTAGAGCTCTGAGTCTCCAAAATAGAAAAAAATAACTTTTCATAAAAGATAACAGTCTATCATAGGGGATCCAAATCATATGTGAAAAGGATGAAGAATATATATGATGGGGTATGGGCCCAAGCCGAGACCTTTGCTTCTCACTCCAAAAAGAATTTGGGTCCCATTTGTCTACAGGCCCTAGAAAACAGCACCTTGGACTCTCCTTGAACTCCCACTTGATTAAGGAAGTCTCTAACCTTTGCTTGAGGCTATAAGCCTATCTACTTACCTTTCCTTATCTCCTATGCCCAATCTCTCAATTTTGTTACCTTTAACCAAGTCCAACCTTCATTGTCTGTTACCTTCCTATAGCCCTGACCACTTCCCATCCTTGATCCTATCTATACTCCATTTTACCTCCCAGTCACTCCCATCAAGATCCTCCTAGACCCCCCCCTCACAGTCACCCCAAACTACTTGGCCACTCTTAGATCCCTCTCACAGTCTTTCTGTATATAAAGTCCATCAAGCGTCCATTAAGGTGCTCCAATTCTTAAAATCTAGGCAATGCTCAGATTCTTTAAGAATCTAGTCAAGTGTTCAGATTCTTAAAATCCAGCCAATAGTTCACAAATGCTCAGATTCTTAAAATCTAGCCAATGGCTGAGATTTACTCTAGCCAGTTTGTCAGTACAAGCTTCACAAATGTTTAGATTCCTTAAGAGTCTGGCCAATATGGTGGATCTTTCATAAACCTTGTGTTTGGCTGAAAGAAGGCTTGGGTCGATATTTTGGAATCCCAGAACCCCTAAACCTCAACATATGGTTCCCTCAACCTCAACATATAGATCTTGAAAATGATCCCCATTATACTGTCTGCTACTAAAGCTGTACTATGGATACTTTTTTTTTTACAAAATCAATGATATCTTTTGTTTTTTGCATTGACTAAATTTCCCCATGTATCCTTCTCCTGCACTGAGAGAGCCATCCCATATAACAAAGTATTTTTTAAAAGAAAAAAGAGGAAGGGGGAAAAAAATCAACAAAACTTGATCATACAATGAAGAAATCTGAGAATATATGCATACCCACAGGACACCTCCTCCCTCCCCCAACACACACCCTTCAAGCAAAGGAATTGTGTAAGGTTGTCTTCAAGTCTGGTCCTTTTTTCAAATGATAAAGTTTCCTTCTTATCTTTGGAAATCTTAATGGAGTCAAGAACATGACTGAAAATACTACTGCATCTCAGTAAGGTGTTCAGACATTTAACACCTAGTTAAAGTGGGGGATGAAAAACCAGTGAGCTTTCAAGGCATATTCATAGCATATTATTATGCAGATGAAGCTGTGGCCTTAAATGAAGGCTGAAATAGTGGTAAGCAATCACTGCAAGAACTGATTAAAATGCATGATCACTTTACACAGCACAGTATGTATAGCTGGCTGATGTGCTGTCTGCCCTGGTGAGCTTCAAAACCTATAAACTTCTTGACTTTAGCTGCCAGTATCATAGAAGTTTTAGATTTGGGGATAGAAGGAACTCTGGTGACCTTCTAATCAAACCCCACCTCCACTGACAGATAAGAAAACTCAAAGAGCAAAGACTTGCCCAAAGTCACAAAGGAAGTAGCAAAGCTGGGATTTGTGCTCTTTCCATGAAACCATGTACAACACATGCAATATTCAAGCAAACATACAAATATCCAATTCTCAGGTTAAACTTGAGCATGGTTAGCTGGTCAAATAATAAAAGGGGGGAAAGTATTGATTGAGTGATAGGACCTAGACCCCCAGAAGGAAAAGACTACATCTTTGAAAGCAACCTCGTCCCTGAATTTCTCCATACATTTCAGCAGCCCAGATCACTGGCTCCTCTGCCCAAGGCACCTGGCCCACCCCAGCCCACCTAGACCACTTAATTAGCATACTTGACATTCCTTTCATTGTAACCCTTGGCCCACTCCAAACTACTTACCACTACTTAATCCCACCCAGATCCCTTCACTGTTCCTTTCCTATATAAGCAGCAAGGCCAACCTCATCAATTCAAAGGTTCACTAGGAACCCTGTTGGCTTACAATAAACTTTGCCATGTGGCTGGAAGACTTTTGAGTTGAGTGTGCGAATTCGTCTGGCAACTCCACTTTGTACCTTGACATTTCAGGGTTCCCAGCAACCCCAAGCTATCAGTATCTTTTTTAAAAAAATTAAGGCTTTAAAAACGAAAGAGTAGGAAAACACAAAATAAGGAAGATCCTGGGCAAACAATAAATTAAGCAAAAATCCAAAGAATAATTTGAGAAGGAGGAAGGAACAAGGGAATAAATATTTAGTAAACACTTACTAAATCCTATCTCATGGAAAAGTCTTGAAAGTAAAGTCAAAGGTGATAGAGGATTGCAGTTAATTTTTTTTTTCATGTTTGGAAAGCTGGATTAGACATAGAAACACTCTCCCTCCTTTGCTGACTACTTACCTCCCAACTAAAATCCCACCCTGAACCCTCTTAGTTCCAGGGCTTTTCCTCTTTGAATTATTTCCCGTTTATCTGGTACATAGCTTGCTTTGTATACATTTGTTTGCATGTCTCCCCTACTGGAATGTAAGCTCCTTGAGGGCTTGTTGTTGTTCAGCTGTTTCAGTTGTGTCTGCCTTTTCATGACCCCATTTGGGTCATGGAGTGGTTTGCCATTCCTTCGCGAGCTCATTTTATAGATGAGAAAACTGAAGCAAACAGGGTTGAGTGACTTGCCCAGGGTTACACTAGTAAGTGTCTGATATGAACTCAGGAAGATGAATCTCCTTGACCTAAGACGTGGCACTCTATCCACTGCATCACCTAGCCGTCCCGCCTTGAGGGTAGGGACTGTCTTCTGCCTCTTTTTGTATCCCCCTTGCTTACTACAATGCCTGGTACATAGTAGGTGCTTAATAAGTGTTTCTTGATTGACAGATTGAAAGGCGAGGCTAAACTGGCCCTTCTTTCTATCCCCATTATTTTGGAGTTCACTAATAATAATGGAATTCCCTCTTCTCTGCTAAGACCAGTCTCATTTAAAATATTTTGGTTAGTTCAATTGGAATAAGGACTCAAAGCATTCTCTCTGAGTAAGCAGATGACACTAAGCTCTTACAAGTAGTGAAATATCAAACAATTAGGGGAAAAGGGCAAGAAAAACTGTATGAAGTAGCAGAAAAGTCCAGCTGACCTTCAGTAAGGCTAGAGAAGATGGAATTTTTGGTAGGAAATAGTTCCAATTATTCTTACAATTCAAGATGGGAAAAGAAAGAGCTACCATGTGTGGATTGTTCTATGAAGACAATGGCATGATGTGTCACTATTGTTTAAAGGGCCAACAAAATGCTTGATATTGTCAGGAGGAGTTCTAGAAACAAACCAAATAACAACAAGGAAGTCCACAAAGTGGACTTTTCCTATGTTCAATCCAATTCTCCACACAAACCAGGAGTAACAATGCTATCATTGTATAAAACCATGGCATCTCTGTACCTAGAAACTAATCCTATTCCTCTCATTCTTTCTCAGCACAGGAGGGGAAAAAAAAGACTTTTGCATTTTTTTCAAGTAAAGGTCTTGAATTTCTGTGTTTTTGCTCTCTCACAGGGAAACAAATAAAAAGATGTGGGCCAAAGTTTAAGAGTGGGCTCTGACTCACAAGCTATGTGATCTTGGTCAGCTCACTTGCCCTTGCTAAGTGTGTTTAGGTTATCTTTAAGAAGAGAGTACTCATGGTTTTACTGCTCAGGAAGATATACGTGATTCCATTCTTTGTTATATTTTTAAAAATCCTGGAGAATGGGAGTTGTGCACATGTTGTACACAAAATAGGTAAATATCTTGATTTTCAAAACAAGAAGAAAGTAGATTCTTCAAACTATGGGCTTGAAAGGGGTAGGGATAGGAGAATTGAGTTGTGATTTCATTGTTGTTGTTGAGTCATTTTTTTAGTCACATCCAAGTCTTTTGGGGTTTTCTTGGCAAAGATACTGGAGTGGTTTGCCTTTTCCTTCTCCAGCTCATTTTACAGATGAGGAAACTGGGGCAAACAGGGTTGAGTGAACTGCTCAGGGTCACGCAGCTAGTAAACATCTGAGGCTGGATTTGAACTCACAAAGAGGAATCTTCCTGACTCCAGGCCTGGCACTCTATCCACTGCACCACCTAGCTGCCCTGTGATTTCATTAGTAGAGGGAATTTTTGTGGGAGAAAATTTCTTCTATCAATGCAGATGTGCACCTACAATCTTGAAGAACTGCTAGAGCACTGAAGGGTTAATGATTTGGCTAGAGTCAATCAGCCAGGATATGTCTGAAGCAGGACCTAAACCCAGGTCTTCTAGATTCCAAAGCTAGCTCTCTGTCTATTTCTTTATGCTGCCCCCAATACTTATGAGCTTGAATGAAATTCCTGGCAACATTTTAGACTTTATTATTAAAGCATAGTTTTGGACAGGTACAAGCCTGGTAAATTGAAGGAATGGTATAGAAATAGCTCATCTAGTTTTCATCAAAGTATCTGACAAGGTCTTTCCTTATGTCCTTATGTATATGATGAAGCAACAAGGGCTTTATGTTAATACAGTAGGCAGATTTGAGTTGAATGGATGAATCTTAACCACAGTGATTAATGGACTGATACCACATTGGAGGTAGGTTTAGAGTAGAGTGTCCACTCCAAGGGATCTGTCTTTGACCTTGTTCTGGTCAACATGTTTAGCAATGACTTGGATGGGGGCATAGATGGAAAATTCATCCAGTTTTCAGATGAAAGAAGCTAGAAAAGAGAGCTGACTGCTAAACACCAGAATAGAATTATGACAGTCTTGGACAACAGGTCAAATCTAGAAAGATGACACTTTATAGGAATAAATGTAATGTCTATATTTGGATTAAAGATCAATTGTATGAAATACTGCTTGTATTAGGGAATGATTCTTTGGGAGGGAATGATTCTTTGGGAGGGGGAAGAATACAGGGGATAATTATGATGATAGAAAAATAGAAGACATCAATAAAAACTCATTTTTTAAACTCAATTACATAAGCAAAAGATGAGTGAGGCATGGCTAACCATGTTAGCATGGAGCACATGTAAGAAAGTACATGTAAAAAATACCTGAGAATGGAAGTCAAAGAAACTCCTGAAATTTTAGGCTATATTAATGGTGTCCAGAATGAGGAAAGTGATACTGCCACTCTATTCAGATTGCATTTGGAGTAATTAGAAGGGATGTTGAGACCATCCAATAAGCTCAGAGGATGGGATATAAAACTAAGATATTTAGCCTAGAGAATACTTGATGGAGAGGGACAGACACAACCTCTGTTTTTATAATGGAAAATGTAAGCCACAAGTGAAGGTTGATAAGCAGCAAATTTTGGCTGAAAATAAAAAAAAAAACTTCCTAACAATTTCAGCTGTCCAAAAGTAAAAGGAGCTGACTTGGGAGGGAACAGGTTCCCCTTCACTGAAATTTAGTTGGATGGTCACTTTTCTGATGTCATAGAGTGGATATTGGACCTCTGAGTCCCTACTAGTCTGGAAATTCTGTAATTCTGTAATTATAAAGCACGGTAAACTTCCTCAAAAGAAAGGTCTGTAAAGGGATGACTTGCTAAAAGGGAACTGATGTTCTTGAGTTGTTTTCAGTTGTGTGACTCTTCATGACCCCTTCTGGGGTTTTCTTGACAAAGATACTGGAGTAATTTACCATTTCCTTCTCCAGCTCATTTTACAGATGAGGAAACTGAGGCAAACAGGGTGAAGTGACTTGCCCAGGGTCACACAGCTAGTACGTGTCTAAGACTTGATTTGAACTCACAAAGAGGAGTCTTCCAGACTCCAGGCCTAGTGTTCTATCCACTGGACTGGCATATGTTATTCTGCTTTTATCATGTCTTCTTTGTGTTTTTTTTTTAAATCTCTGGCATAGTTTTTAATAATGCATAGAAGTGAATAATCATGCTAGACAGAAATATTTACATGGAATTTCTCAAATCAGTAATTAGCTTGTCAAAATTCCCAGTATGGGAAATTAAACACAACCTTGTTTTTAGGGGGCAGATAAAAAAGGGAGGAAAAGAGGCAAAATGTACCCACATAGAGAAATATCCTGCAAATCAATACTAACTCCCCTGTCACTGTCACACCCAAATCACTATCAACAAAATTTAACACAAATTTTTTTATTAATTGTCTCCTGTTTACAATGCAGTGTTCCAGGAGTGCTGTGGGAAATAGATAAATAAGACATGGTCCATTACAGATGATGCCATTTTGCACATTTGACATGGCAATAACTTGGGGCAAACAGTAGAAACATTCTGCTAAAGAACCAAATGCAGTCTCAGTGAAATGGCAACTCATGCTGCTCCATAGGAATGCAGTTGCTTTATTCTCTGATAATGCAGGAGGCAACATTCTGTCACCAGTAGGTTCTAGGGGACAGTGGCAGAGATTTAGCCTAGGCTGTAATCAATTACAGTGCTTAAATGTATTATGTTAGAAAAATGCATTCTGCCTCTCCCACCCTCACCCCCTTTTTTTGGCTGAATGATGCAAGAGAGAGAAAAAGGTATTTTGGGTACCAGTGAAATCTGTAACACACCACCAATCCCGCCTCTGATGAGCTACATTTTATCATATAAAATGATCACATTCAATTTAGAAACAGATAAAAGGCATTAACATGAAACGACCAGAAGTAATCTTCTGCATCAGTTGTTAACTTTCCCTTTATGACATCAAGAAGTTATTTATTTAAAGTGCCTCTTTAAAACAAAACATTATTATGCTAAATGTATTTGTACGCATATTTCAACAAACCTACACACAGACACATACATCGAAAGCATAAACATATGGATGGTGTCTCATTGGAACTATATGCTCTCAATATGTAGTATGCCTATCTAATACCTCTGTTTAACAATCGTACTTCTTATGCATGCATAAAGCCAAATTAGAAATCCTCCCCGCCCTATACACATGCACAGTGTCATCTCTTCCTCCTTGCTGAAATCCAAATGTTCCTCTAACAATGCATTCACTGCATTTGAGAAACACCTAAGAAAAAGCCAAGTGGTGATTTTATAATTAACTCAACCCAGCTTTGTCCCTGAAATCCCCTTCATGTCAGTGCAGGCTCTTCCTGGCTTTTTGAATGTGTGATCTGCATGTCTAATAATGAATAGATTTCGCCAGCTTTTGCTTCCTGGCATCAGCCTCTTACCTTGGAATGCTGCAGCTGAAGGATCTGTTCATCAAGCTGCTGCCTCTTGCCTTCTATTTCAGCCTGTCTTTTTCTTTTTTCCTTTAAAAATAAAGTAAGAGTGGCTGTAAGACCAACTAGGTGTTGGTTTCAGGGATTTTAAAATAGCAAAAAGAAACAGAGGCAGAGAACATCTGTACACATGCTTCTAGGGATGCTAGGCACACATGCAATGTCACCTGCGTCTGTCTGCAAGCATGTTGCAAATAGCAGTGTTCTCCGAACGTGTCTGCTGTGGGTTAGCTACTTCTTCAGCAAGTAGGAGGAATCCTTCTCACTCAGCCTTAGACCAAGAAGCCTCAATTTAATCCAGGGCAAAAGGGGAGACTCTTAACCCACCCTATCCACTCCTGGGTCATGCTTTGAGTCTTCTGTTAACATTACTGAACAGTGTGATTTATTCAATGAAAACTAATAAAAGACAAGGGTTCTTGCAGATTTCAAATATGATAGATTAAAAAAATGGAAAATTCCATGGTGAAGGCTCTGTTCAGGCAAGATGATCCTCACATTTATAGAAGCCCAATCCCTCTCCCAATAAAGTAAAATTAATTGTAGTGGGCAAAGCTACTGAAAATATTTACCGGCTAAGGAACAACTACCAGACAGATGACAGAATATGTGTTTGATGACTCCAGCCTTTGTGGATTATACTGAATAAAGGAACTCCAAGTTCCAACCATTAGTCTAGGTTCCAACTATTAAAAAAAAAAACTCAAACAACTTTGTAAGTAATGCTAGTTTGGCACTGTAGAGAGAAATGTAGTCTGGGAGTCAGGACAACCTGGGTTCAAGTTGGCTGTGCTGTGATGTTAGGCAAGCCTCTCAATGATTTGAGCATCTCTGTAAGCCTAAAATACCTTATGGAATAGTTGCTGACCTGCACTGATAAATGCAGTTTACTCACTAGAATTTCCTTATTCCAATGAAATCACAGGTCCAGTCCAAATAATCCAGAAATTTTGGATATCTCTCCTAAGGGCAGCTAGGTAGCAGAGTGGATACAGCACTGGGCTTGGAATCAAGAAGATTCATCCTCATGAGTTCAAATCCAACTTCAGATACTTACCAACTGTGTGACCCTGGGCAAGTCACTTAACCCTGTTTGCCTCAGTTTCCTCATTTGTATAATGAGCTAGAGAAGGAAATGGCAAAACTACTCCAGTATGTTTGCCAAGAAAACCCTAAAATGGGGCCAGACATGATTGAAAGGACCCAACAACAACAACAAAACACCTCTCCTAAATCCTATAGCAATAGCTGGTATGGAGGTGAACCTAGGTTTGTAAAGGGCATGCTTACAGGAATACAAGCCCTAAGAGGTTTTTCAAAGTTTAACAAATCTTTCATATTTTTTTTAACGAGCAACTATTTACTTTTTCTTCCACCTCCTCCTTAAGGGAAAAGAAAAGAAAGAACAACAAACCTTTGTAACAAATATGAATAATCAAACAAAACACATTTCCACATAGATCAAGTTAAAAAATTTATATCTCATTCTGCATCTTGAATCCATCACATCTTTGTCAAGAGGTGAGTGACATGCTTTTATCAGTGGTCATCTGGTATTGTGATGGGTCACTGCAATGGATCAGAATTCTTAAGTTTTTCAATTTGATTTTACGGGGTTGTTATTGTCCAAATTTGTTCTACATCAGTTCATTTGAGTCTTCCCAGGTTTCTCTGAAACCATTCTTTTCATCATTTCTTACAGCAGGATAACAATTCCACTACATTCATATACCACATGTTCTTTGACCATCCCCCAACTGATGGGCACCCCCTGAGTTTCTGGTTCTTTCCCACTACAAAAAAGAGCTGCCCAAAATATTTTTGTATGTACAGGTCCTTTGCCTCTCCCTTTTATCTCTTTGGAATACAGAATGAGTAATGACATTGCTGGACCAAAGGGTATGCACAGTTTAGTGATTTGAGGGGCAAACTTCCAAATAGTTTTCCAGAACGGCTAGACCATTTCCTTTTTTTTTTGTCAACGTTGCCAGTCTAATGCATGTGAGGTCCTTTGAAGTTTAAAAGGCTCAGAGTATGGGCTTGGTGAGTATGATCTAAAAAATAGCCTACTTAAGTTTGAAAAGGCTAATAACCAGAAGGCTTATTATAGAGTGATTTTTTTTGCTATGGTTACTCATTAAGAAGTACTAAGTGGTCATAACTTGAACTGGTATAAGGAAATCTTGTAATCGTGTAATATTTGAAAAGATACTTTGTTTTACTTATATTGGAAATTTTAAAATATGCTCCATAGAAAAATCATCTAATCATCAAAATATATACAACTTCTCTACTATTTCAATTGAAATGACTGAAATAAGAATTTGAATTGAACCAATTTAAAAATGGAATGGGCTTCATTTTGCTGTAGTTTTGGTTTGCTTTTCAATACTGCTCACTGCACTGCAGTAATATCTTCCTTTATTCACACAAGGTGACACACTGGAACTTCAGATTAAGGCAATTTACTGCTACATTAGATTTTCTGGCTAATAAAGTGGAAGCCCTGCCACTCAAGGACCACTCCCTAAAACAGATTTTCACCAATGATGTTATGCTGTTGAGAACATTGGAATTCCACAATCTCTCAAAAAACTGAAGTTGTGAATGATCTAAAGGGCCATGATGAGATGTATGATATGCAAAAGTAGTTTCCAGCTTATTTCCAATTATGAATTAGGTGCAAAGAGCTGTATAAAAATCATCAAGGAAATTTATAATTGGAAAGGAGGTGGACAAGTCATGTTGAGAATGAGGGATGCTGAATGGACAACTTTAGTGTTACACTGATGTTCAGCTTTTTTGTCAGAGTGGGGAGAAGAGAATAAGAGAATAAGCATTTATTAAATGGCTACTATGTGCCGAGCACTATGTAAAGTTCTTCATAAATATTATGTCATTTGATTAGAGGCAGAACCTGAACTCAGAACCTCCTGACTCCAAGACCTTATTCCATCTATTACTAAGTCTCTACTAACATACATACCACTGACAGAAGCTGAGACATGAAGACGGCAAACCAATTAAGGGGAACATAATTTTCACTGTAGGTACTTCAATCTTTTTTTTTTTCAGGCAACCAGGTCAAGTGACTTGCTGAGGTCACATTTGAACTTAGGTCCTCCTGACTGACTTCAAGGGCTGGTGCTTAATCCACTGTACCATCCAGCTGCCCCTAGGTACCTCAATCATGGAGGGACACTTCGACAGTAAAGTCCAGTAGGCTGCTTGGAGATAAGACACCAAAGTTTAAGGGAGAGGTAGGGTTTGTCAAATTGTCAGAAGAATTGTCAGTTATTTCCCTTTAGGTGATAGTTAAAGCTGATTTTATGCAAGGGGAAGAAAACAGAGAAGATAAATACCTTGCCAGATTTTAGAATTCAGTCTATAAAGCATAAAGGGTCTAAAGATAACGCTTTTAGAGATAGTATCTTAACAGCTCTGTCTCAGAAATGTTATGAGTGATATTCACAGCTAATGCTATTTCACTTTGTAATTATTATATGGCACAGTAGAAAGAGGAATGGATTTGGTACTAGTATACTTAGGTTCATATCTTTGCTGTTCCTTATGCCTGTGTGACCTTGCATAAGTTGTTTAAACTTTCCA
Source organism: Phascolarctos cinereus (assembly GCF_003287225.1). Classification (NCBI taxonomy): domain Eukaryota; kingdom Metazoa; phylum Chordata; class Mammalia; order Diprotodontia; family Phascolarctidae; genus Phascolarctos; species Phascolarctos cinereus. The sequence goes on along the minus strand of NW_027555847.1, from coordinate 202,562,567 downwards.
GGCTTTGGTTTCCTCATTTGAAAAATGAGGATGAAGACAAACTCTATGGTCTCTTCCAGTTTTAAATCCAGACTCCCATGATCCCAATACTGTATCTGTCTTAGGGTTAATACAGTTTAATCCTATGTATACCAAAAGTCCAATAATATATTACTCTTTTGTTTTACATAAAATAGAAATTCCGCAAGAGTTTCAATGTCAATTTCAACTGACACTAAAAAAAAAGTTAACAAGAATTTTATTTAAAATGGCCCGGATTCACCTATTAGAAGAATTCAGTGTGATTCTAACCTGATTGTGGTTAGAGAAGGAGTAAGGTTCATTTAGGTTGGATGCACTGGTTCTGTGTCTCAGCCTACTATATCTTTCCAACAAGTCAGATGTGTCCTCTTGGAACTCAAGTAGATCAGACCACTTCCACAAAAAAGACAGGCCATATTCTCATGTTGCCAAGTTGCTAGGCAGAATTTCTTGCTCCGTTACCCTCACTGTCAAAGTACTTGAAAAGCTCAAGTTACTCATCAGGCCACTGGGCAAATGTTCAGTAGTTCCCCAGGGGCGAGTCTAACACTGGTAACGAGCCCAACTACCAAAAAATATTAATAGGAAAAACATTTTTTGAAACAAGGTCTTGCTGACTCTGAGACCAGCTCTCTAGCTACTACATCAGAATTTTTTCAGGAAAAGCTTAGGAGGAAAATGGAAACCTATAAAGTACATTGTAGTTTAATGAAAATGATGATTGGACTAAAAATTAGGAGAGCCTTATTCTAGCCCCAACCACTTGTATTAGCCCAAGAAGTGACTTCCCTTTTCTAGATTTCATTTTCTTCAGCTACCTGTGTGAACTTGTGCAAATCACTTAAATTTCCGTGGACCTCAATTTCCTCTTCTAGCTCTAAATCTAAATCTAACCTTCCTATACCTTGGTCTCCTCATCTAGGCAGGTAGGTAACAAAGTGGCCAATGCAGGCCTGCACAACTTGCTTCTTGACAAAGGATTTTGGGCAGCCTGAGAAAAAATGTAGTGGTTTCCTCCAGGCCCCAGGCTCTGTAGGCCTGGGGTGAAGACTGGGATTTGGAGTAAAGAAGATGTGAGTATGGATCCTACTTTCAGACACTTACTATATAAGTGGAAGCCTCACTAGCCCTCAGCTTCCTCATTTGTAAAATGAAGATAAGAATACCTCACAGGGTTGTTGTGAGGATCAAATGAGGTAATATATGTAAAGCACTTTGCAAATCTTCAAAAAAATTTTTTTTTACATTTTTATTTAACTTTGAGTTTCAAACTCTATCCCTCTCTCTCTCCCTCCCCCCCTCCCGAGACAGTAAACAATTGGATGTAGGTTATATATGTGCAATTATATACAACATTTCCATATCAGTCATTTTGTATAAGAATATTTGAATAAAAAAAATGAAAGAAAGAAAGTGAAAAATAGCATGCTTGAGTCTGTATTCAATCAATATCAGTTCTTTTTCTGGACATGGTTAGTATGCTTCATCATTAGTCCTTTGAGATTGTCTTGGATCATTATATTGCTGAGAATAGCTAAGTCATTCACAGCTCTTCATAGAACAATATTGCTATTACTGTGTACAACATTCTCCTAGTTCTATTCACTTCACTATGCATCAGTTCATGTAAGTCTTTCCAGGTTTTCCTGAAATCATCCTGCTTGTCATTTCTTACAGCACAAGAACATTCCATTACAATCATATACCACAGCTTATTTAGCCATTCCCCAATTGATGTACATCCCTTTGATTTCTTATTCTTAGCCCCCACAAAAAGAGCTGCTATAAATATTCTTGTACAAATAGGTCCTTTTCCCTTTTTTTTTGAAGTCTTGGGATATAGACCTAGCAGTGGCATTGCTGCATCAAAGAGTTTTTTATAGCTTTTTATATAGTTTTATAGCCCTTTGGGCATAGTTCCAAATTGTTCTCCAGAATGGTTGTGAACTAATGTTCACAACTCCACCAACAATGCATTAATGTCCCAGTTTTCCCACATCCTCCCCCCCAACATCCAACATTTTCCTTTTTTGTCATATTAGCCACTCTAATAGGTGTGAGGTGGTACCTCAGAGTTGTTTTAATTTGCATTTCTCTGGTCAATAGAGACTTAGAGTATTTTTTCAAATGACTATAATAGCTTTGATTTCTTTATCTGAAAAACTGCCTCTTCATATCCTTTGACCATTTATCAATTGGGGAATGACTTATATTTTTATGAATGTGTAAATCTTAAAAGGCTAGACAAATGTTACATATCTGGTTTCTGAGGTCCTTTATGGCTCTAAACTTATTATCCTCTGGTCTATAAAATGAGGAATTTGGAGAATATGATCCCGTCTATATCAAAAGTGCTACAATTTTTTTAGGCAGTGCTTAAAATTTCATAGCTTAGGCTTTTATTTGGGGGGAACTTTTATGTTAAACATCCCTCCTCAAATGAAAAATAAAGAAAAATAAATCCCTTTGTAATACGTATAGTTAAGTAAAACAAATCTTGCTTTGGCCATGTCCAGAAAGAAGTATGTAGCAATCTGCACTCTGAGTTCATCATCTTTTTGTCAGGTATCATGTTTTATTATGAGTTTTTTAGAATTGTGGTTGCTCACTGTATTAATCAGAATTCCTAAGTCTTTCCCCAAAAAATTAATTAATTTTTTTTGCATTTTGGGGAAACTTTTAAAGAGCCCTTGGTTCTTTCTGTGCTTCCCTAACCAATACCTCCATTTACTGTTAGTCAAATTATCTCATATAATTCTAAACTTTTGTCCATCTCCCTTGGGCACACTCCAGATCGACACAGACCTCTCCTCTTAAGATGTGAATGACGTTACCTTCCAATGGTTAATTCTTTCTTACAAGGAGAATATATGCAGTTACAAGTAAGTGCAATTTAGAAATTACTGTCAAACTTCTTTTGAGCTAATAACTTTTTCCTTTACTCTTTCTATTGACAGAATTGCTACCAAAGATTTATGCTTCCTTTATGTCATGTTGAGATGATGGTAACAAGCAATGAAATGGTCTGAAGGCAGGCAAATGAAGCAGCTTTTTACTATCTCAAAGTACAATACAACAGTTGACTTGAAACTCTGTTGAGGAGTAGCTCACTATAATGAGAGTTCTCTGCCTAGCTGGCTTTATGGAAATAATGCAACTGTGAACAGAAAAAAAAAAGAAGAAAAGTGCTGAATAATCCACAAAGTCAGCTCCTGAATTAATAATGGGGAGTTTCTTGCACAAATAGAAATGAATGTTACATGGCTAAAAGATTGGGGATCATCCACCTCTAGTGATTACTACAATAAAATAAAGCAAATGTTTATTCAACATATATTCAATGATGTAAGTTAAAGAGAAAAATATAGTGCCATTTAAATACTAAATGATTATATAAGTATTATATAATTATTATGATTATATAAGAACCACTTGTATAAGCAAACTGTGTTATGCTGAAAAATTCAATAATCATGTCTAGTAATGCACAAGTCTGACCATATCATTCCCTTATTCTGTAAGCACCAATGGCACCCTATTTCCACTGCAATATAATCCTTAGTGTGGCATTTAAGCCCTTCACATCCTGGCTCTCACTTATATTTCCAACCTTCTTTATACATCATTACTGCCCTCCACACACTTTAAAATCCAGCTAAACTTCTCTCCTTGCTGTACCTCAAACTTGACCAACACAACACTTCTGTTTCCATCTCTGTGCCTTTGCACTGGCTGTCTTCCATCCCTGGAGTGTGCTCCTTCCTCAGCTCTAACTAGAAATCTATGATCTGTTACTTCTTTTGTAGAACATGACCTATTTACAAAGACAGACTCATAAAGCGGGACAGAAATATAGATATAGAGACATATAGTTTAGATACATATGTAGATACATTTAAAAGTTCTATATAATATATAGATACATATAACAATTGCTTTGTCTATACAATTGTTTAGACTTAAGAGAGTGCAATAGAAAAGTCTGATCAAAGTAGAACAGATTTTTTTCTCTTCTTTTGTCTAAAGGAACACACAACAAATGAAGTAATGTGTATTTATTAAGTATGTGCTACCCCTCCTACAGAGAACTAGCACTTTACCACAGGCGAATGCATGAGAGTTAATAACCTGATTGTCCATGACTCTTATACATGGAATGCAATGAATACTACTTACACATGCATATCTATATTTATATATTGTATTTCAGAGGTGAAAATTTAGAAATCTAATCCAACTCTCTTGTTGTCCAATTAAGACAATGAAATACAAAATAGCTATCCAAGTGGTTATCCAAAGTCACTCAATTAATTAATAGTTGTTTAAAGTCTTTCTCTAGAATGATCTAGTCTTTTAGATTCCTGGATGTAAGAGCATAATTTGCAACTCCACTAAGACACAGTGGTCCCCCATTTAGCGGTTTGCAAAACACTTGGGGGGTTATGATCATGCTCTAAAAGGTTCACACTAAAAATTATTTAACTGTATCTGCAAAATATCATATGTAATATATTAAATGACCCTGGGGTTAATAACAAGTTTCTGTTGTTGCTGTCAAAAGGGGTTCAAGGAACAAAAAAAAGTTGGGAACTCACTTATGTAGAGCAAAATTCCTTCTGTTCTTTTTTTTCCTGTACATTTCAGTCATGGTCCTTAGTTACACTAAATCTGCAGACAGAAGGAGAAACAGGCATGGTCTACTGTGTAGAAGACACATGTAATGTTTTCTATACTGACTCATTCCACTGTTCAGCTTAAGAAGAGATAGGATACTAGCTCTTCTGATAATAGTTATTTTTATCCCTCTGCATTCTTTTATGACAATTACTTCTCTTGATTCAATTTGTGATCCAGAGTCCTGTCTTCCATCCTTCCTAGCCACTTCGTTAGGATGGTTTGACCTATTTTTACTTGCTTCAAAAAAAGAGCTTAAGTTGTACCTCTCAGAAGCCAATTGTTTAGACTTAAGAGAGTGTGATAGAAAAGTCTGATCAAAGTAGAACAGATTTTTTTCTCTTCTTTTGTCTAAAGGAACACACAACAAATGAAGTAATGTGTATTTATTAAGTATGTGCTACCCCTCCTACAGAGAACTAGCACTTTACCACAGGCGAATGCATGAGAGTTAATAACCTGATTGTCCATGACTCTTATACATGGAATGCAATGAATACTACAACACAAATAATGACTCAAACATTTAGAGGCAGTGTTCCAGACTGGTCAGGGTGCTGGACTTGAAGTCAGGAAGAAATGGGTTCAATTACTACACTAACTGTATAATTGTAAGCAAGTCATTTAATCTCTATGAAACTCTGTGTCTCCATCTGCAAAAATGGGAACAATAATAGCACCAAGAGGGCAGGGTTGTTGTAAGGATGAAGTGAGAGACTGTATGGGAAATACTTTTAAACTCTTGAAGGACTATACAATTGTGAACCGCTATCATCATCACCATCATCATCATCATCATCATCAATCACAGGAAAGATAGTTTGAGTTCTTTTGGCCATTTGACTGTATTATCTTCCAATAGACATACCTCTGAAGAGGAAAAAAGGTGTATCCTGTAATGGGAAGTTAATTTGCACTAATCCATTCATATACTTTTTTCCTTTAACACTAACTCATTTAAGGACCTACTATGAATAAGCACAATATTAGGCACAGCAAACACAAAGGCAAAAACAAAAGCATCCTGCCTATAGGCTATTTACATTAATGTGTATGAGGGAGTGTGGGTTGACAGGAGTGTGGATATCAGTGTGGACACAAACAACTAGAAAAGGTTTAATTAGGGAAACCTCTATGGAGGATTGTACCTGAGTTTCTCTGATATATGTACGTAGGACAAATGATTAAGGAACTGGACAAAGCTAATGTTCTTGTATGAAAGTCGTAGGAACGTAATTAAAACACAGGATGTCCATTATCACCACTATTATTTGATATAGTTCTAGAAATGCTAGCTATTAAAATAGGACAAGATAAATTGACAGGATAATCTAGACAAAGAAAACACAAAATTATCACTTTTGCAAATGATATTACATTTTATTTAGAGAACTCTAGAGATTCAACTAAAATTGACTGAAATAATTAATAAGTTTAATAGAGGAGTAGGATAGAAAAAAACCCCACAAAATTATTAGCTTTTCTGTATATTATCAACTAAACTCACCAGGAAATGATAGAAAAATAAATTATACTCAAAATGACCACAGCATGTATAAAATATCTGAGAGTCACATACCAAGACACACTCAGGCCTTATATGAATACAACTATAAAATACTCCTTACAGAAAAAGTTAATTAATAGAATATTAATACTCATGATTAGAACTTAAAATGACAATTGTGAATATATACTATATGAATATATAGATTTAGTGTCAGACACGTTAAACTACGATAAAGGTACTTTATACAACTAGACAAAACAATAACAAAATTCATCTAGAGGAACAAAAGGTCAAAAGGAGATGTAGGAGGACACACCCATTGATGCACTGTTGATGAAACTATAAATTGGTCCAACCATTCTGAACAGCAATTTGGAACTACCCAAAAATGTCACTAAACTATGACCCTTTGACTGAGTAAAATATACCCCCAAAAGTTCCAAGCAAGAAAAGATCCCTATGTATAAAAATATATATGGCAGCAATTTTTTTTTGTCATAGCAAAAAACTAGAAACAAATTGGGTGTCCATAAACTGGGGAATGGATCAACAAATTTTAGCGTATGAAGATAAAAAAATACCACTGTGCTGTGAGAAAGAATAAAAAGGATGGTAAGATAGGAGCAGTATCTGTTTTATGTGGACTGAGTTGGTTTCTCTTTAAGGGAGTGGGTAGGCCATTCTTGGGATATTGGTTCCTTATTTCCTGGGGCATAAAAGCCTTAACCTATGGGGAGTTGGTTTCAGAGATTTTAGTGGAATTCCTACTGCCTATCTTTCTGATCTGTGGAAGCTGAGGGAAGTAGTTTTTTATATAACTCAACATCCTTTTAAACTTTAGGAAGCTTGTAACTCAAGCACCAAAGGCCATTGGCTTGGGACTATCTCCTCAGTGGAGGAGATCAATGCACCAAGACTGCCTAAGGTGCAGGATGGAGTTGGTGAGAGCAAGATAGAAGGGAGATCTGGTCTCTGCAGTCTCTTCAGATTGCTTCTGGCTTCCATTTTCAAGAGAGATGCTCAATACCACTCACTCTTCAGATAACTGAAGGAAAAAAATGACTATGGGAAGAAGTGGACATAAGAGGAGCTATTAATTTTCATGATGTCTCTATCCCCAATTTATTACATTAGAGACTTCTGGGAATTTTCCTATGGGTGAAATCTGGAATTCTCTCTCTGTTGAGTTGTGTTACTTTGCTCCCAATGGAAGAGTTCTTTCAATCAGTACTGTCTGGTATATATTCTCATGTGTATACTTTTTTTTGTGTGCTGTCAACTTGAATAAATGACTTTCTTTGCCATTTTCTTTGTGTGTTCATTATAGAACTAGTATTTCATGGAAAGGAAATCAAGCTTTAGATATAAAACCTGGAGTTCTCCTTTCCCTTTTATGCAATAGCAATTAGGAGTTTAGCTTGACCCTAAAATCAAATCTCCTAGACTAATGATATTTAAGGGAGTATATAGATATAATTTAGCCTGGTACCCCCTCTCTCTGAGAAGAGCAGAGTGGCTGAGCTCTGACCCTAATCTCTGTCTTCTCCTCCTGGCTGGAATTAAGCCTACCTCGGAGAAGGGTGAGGGGAAGAAACACTGGAGATGTCTATTTTTGTCTTCCTGCAAGCCACATGGCACCCTACACTACCTTTAAAACACTCTAAAGTTTTTCTTTTATAATTGCACATTATATTCTGCAAGTGTCTCATTGCATTTTAAGCCAGAGCCTAAATTACTACATACTGGCCTGGGTTGGTCCTGGCCCAGAAGAGGCAGATTCAGAGACGCCTAGGAAACCTCATATGAACTGATGCAGAGGGAAGTAAGCAGAACCTAAACAATAATTGATAAAAATGATTAGAATAAAGTAAAGGAAAATGATTGATCATTTCTGTGAACAATCACAACTACAGAAGACAGTATGAATAGTCCTTCCAAACTTTTTGCAGAGAAGTGATGCCCCAGAGGCCACATATATTTGCAGACACGGCCAATGTGATGGTTTGTTTTGCTAAACTATACACATTTGTTACAATATAGGGCTTTTAAAGGCAATGAGGTGGTGCAGTGGATAGAGTGCTGGGCCTGGAGTCAGGAAGACTCATCTTCCTGAGCTCAAATCTGGCCTCAGATATGTGTGATCCTGGGCAAGTCACATAACCCTGTTTGCCTCAAGTTTTTTTCTTCTGTAAAATTAGCTGAAGAAGGAAATGGCAAACCGCTCCAGTATTTTTGCCAAGAAAACCCTACATAGGGCCACAGAGTTGGACATGATTGAAAAATGACATAACAACAAGGGCTTCTAAAAGAGGAAGAGCTAGTGGGTAGCGATAATGATGCTGAAAAAAAGAAAAGAAAAGAAAGGGTGAAGGAAATATTTTTAAAAAACACACAGAAGGACAGAGAAAGAATTTCAGAAGGGGGCCAAGACAAGCAGGGACATAACTATTATTCTCAATTTATGTTTTAAAACAAAACATATGTAACACAACTTCACTTTTTTCCTGTTCTTTACATGCTGAAATTCGCAAGTTTAAGTTCATAATAAAAAAAGAAAATTAAAAAAAAAAAAGAAATCCAAACACAAAATCAGTAATTTGGCTACTAATAATCTTAATGAAGACAGATTAAAATAAACGAATCACTGGGGACTTAAAAGAAAACAGGCATATAAACAGAATATTAGGACAAATCTTTGCCAGCATCCTATCCTCCTGAAGTGAGAATGGAAATAGATTATGTGATGGTGTTAAAAAAAAAAAAGGAGAGTGGAATAAGGTTTGAGCATAAACCTGGCTATAATCATGTTTACAGTATTATTACTGGATCCTTCTCTCAGCTGTAAAGCAACTGAAAGGACAATTAAAGTAGTCGGCCAGGTTACTCCCCATTTCAGGGAATTTGTGCTCAGCTGCACAGAATATAGGAAAAGGACAGAGAAAGAGGCAATTTCCTCTGTGCCCAGGACAGTACCATGACAGTTGTAGGGTCAAAAATAGAGTCCATTATATTTTCATGGACTGACATTAATGGCTCTCCTTTTTTCTTAAATGAGCCTGTTCCTTTAATCATTTATTTCTAGGTCTTCTTTGTACCACTGAAGGCTTATAATAAGTTTTCCATGTCATTTTTATTGAGTGAGTTTCCTAACTTTGGGGCTATGCTAAAAGAAGATATCGATTTTCTTGCCAACAGGCTGAAAACTAATTAATCTATAAAATAACCACCACTTCTCCTCTTTAGAAGTTGCCTGTAGGGATAAAGCCTGATTAAGACCCGACGTGGGCAGGGCAGTATGGAAGATCTCACATCATAATTTATGCAAGGTTGCCAAATACCCTGCTTTGGTCTACTTAGAAGTTCTATACCATTATCTGGGCAGTTATCCATTCCCCCTATAATTAGAGCAAATTCATTGTATGCAGCTGTGTGTATAAATGTTACTGGAGATACACAGGGGCATGTTCACAGACAGTATCCTTCCCAAAGAAGCTTAAACAGGAGCTTATGCTTTCTGTAATAATTATCATATTTATTTAATGTTTTAAAATTTCAAAGCACTCTCACTATTGTTTGATTTCTACAACAGCCCTCTGGCACAGGGTAGAAATCATCCTTTTGTTTAGAGGTAAAGAAACTGAGCCTCTGGGAATTTTCACTGGCATGTCCTCCAAACCCGGAATGCTCTTCCTCCTCATCTCTGCCTCCAGACTTCCCCTGCTTAGTTCAAGTCCCAGCTAACGTCCCACCTTCTCCAGGAAGCCTTTTCCAATTCCTCTTAATTCTAGTGCCTTCCACCTGTCGATTATTTCCTATTGATCCTCTATATAGCTTGTTTGTATATGGTGGTTTGTACATGGTTGTCTCTCCCAGGAGACTGTGAGTTCCTTGAACGCAGATACTGTCATGGACCTTTCTTTGTACCCCCAGCAGCACTTAGCACAGTGCCTGGAACATAATAGGTGCTTAATAAATGCTTAATGACTAACCTTATGGAAGTGAATGTTGAAAACTAAAAATAAATAAATTTTTAAAAAAACAAATTAAAATTTTAAAAAAATTTTAAATGCTTAAGGACTGACTGAGGCTTTAATAAGTTAAGTGACTTTCCCAAAGTCATATATCTAATAAGTGGCAGATCCTAGGCAGACTAAGATGCAGGTCTTATGTCTTAATGTAATAATAATAACAATGACAATTTACTTTCTTTATCCAAACCTATTATTTCATCAGTTTTTACTACTTTAATTACTCTTCACAATTCTTGATACTATTTGGTTTCTAGTGTGTGCCTGCTTTCTTTACCTTGTAGGGATTTCCTGATGTGGAAACTCCCTTCCTCCTTATATATAGGTTAATTTGTAACTTACAGTCTTGGTGAACTGCTTAGCGTTGTGAGTCTCAAAGGAGATGATATGTGTGACATGTTTTTCACAAACCTTAAAGTATTAAATAAATATACATTGCTATTATTAGAACCATTATGTCTCCCGGTTATACTCCTTGGTGGTACCTGTCATTAATCTGTTGGTTTATCTGTTTACCTTAGCCTCTATCCTGACATATCTAGACCCACAGAAATAGTTTTTTTTATGGAAAATGATGGACCATCCTTACACAAGCCCCACTAAGAGTCAAAGTCACATGTACCATTGTGAGCGGGTATATTACACCATCGTTGTCCGTACTGCCCTTAGGAATGTAGAACATTCAGCCTGCTCTGTGATTTAATCAACGTCAGATTTATTGGGTGCTATTTTTACATTAAGTTCTATATCATTACTATTGCCCATGTCCTGAATGCTGTAATTGGAGAGAGGTATTCTTAGGAAAACATGTTCAGAGGCAGTATGGTGGTGTTTGTTCTGTTGTGTCCAATTCTTTGTGACCCCGCTGGGGGTTTTCTTGGCAAAGATAATGGAGTGGTTTGCCATTTCCTTCTCATTTTACAGATGAGGAAACAGGGTTAAGTGACTCACCCAGGGTCACACAGTTAGTGTCTGGGGTTGGGTTTGAACTCATGAAGGGGAGTCCTTCTGATTCTAAGCCCAGTGTTCCATCCATTCTGCCACCTAGCTTGCCTTGAGGCAGTATGGTATAGTAGGATAATGATAACTTTGAAGCCAACTGGTCCAGAGTACAAGTCCTCCCTCCACTTACTATCTGTGTGACCTTGGGTAAGTCACTTACTTCTCTGATATCCTCTTCTTGGTTTTAGAGAAACAGAATGGAATAGCGAATGGAGTGACACCTGATTTGAATCCTGCTTACTAGTTCTAGACAAGTCATTTAATCTCTTTGAATCTCTCCTGGTCTATCACACCACTCATCTCACTTGCTTGGATTTCAGTGCTCCTCTGATACCTCAATATTGTTTGGTTTCTAGCTTACACACCTGATTTCTTTAAAAAACGGCAGCTAGTTGACATGGTGAGAGTCCAGCCTCAGACACTTACCAGCTGTTTGACCTTTGGCAAAGCATTTAAACTCTCCTAGCTTCAGTTTCCTCATCTGTAAAATGGGAACCATAATAGCACCTACCACAATGGGTTGTTGCAAGGATCATGCAAGACAATGCATGTGAAGTGCTTTGCAAACCCTGAGGTGCAATTATTCACCACTCAGACCGTGTCCTATGTCCCTGCTGGTAATTGCCCTTCTCTCATGTATGGATTTGGGCCATCATTTGCGTGTATCAGCCCTGAGTTGAGCAGCATAGCCCTCAGAACTGAGAACAGGTACTAGTGAAGGTCCAAACTCTGAAGTAAGTTAGAGTGTCGATGAACACTGAGCTGAATGCCAAGCAGGGCCAGGCTAAGACATTTATGTGCTTGGGGCAGAGTCTTATAATTGTAACCCTTGTACGTCCCTCACTGATGTACTTACTGCGTACGTCAGTCATTCAAGGATCCATGATTTCATTGTACAGGTAACTCTTCCACCAAAACACATAGCGACTCATCTATACCTTAGTAAATGGTGTTTATGAGTTACTATGCTTGAAAAAATATTCATCACCCAGTGGCCCACACATAAGCATCTCTGAACTTAACCAAGCTAGTCCTCAGATAGCAAACAAATAGTCCACCACCAGGCTAGTAGTGAAAATGGTTCTAACTTTGGTAGGCCCCTTCCCAGTGTCACTCCAGTTGCCAACAAATTACAAATGAATGCAGATTTTTCCAGCATTAAAATTATGTGCACTTATAAAATTTTATATAATTTTTATATGATTTTAAATAAAACTTTAAAATAAAAATTTAAATTTTAAATAAAATAAAATAATTTATTTTATATAAAAATTTTTATATAATTATAAAATATAAATTTTATATAAATTTTATATAATTTTTTAAACTTCCCCTTTGCCTACCTCTAGGCTTGGCTATTTGGCAGACTAACCACACCTAGGATTAAATGAACAGTGCCAGCCTCTTTCCCATTATTCTCTCACAGAGAAACTAGGAGGGGCCAAGGAAGAAAAAACATGGCTGTAGAAATGGGGAACTTAAAACAAAAGAGAATGAACAAAACTACATGAAAATCTAGTATGAAACATTACACCATGCTGACAAGAAAAAAATATATATAATTACAGATAAAAATAGCATCTTTTCAGATAAGAGTGTCAGTTTCTTTGGGGGGCGTTGTTATTAAGCTTCCTTTTTTATTTCTTGAGGTGCTACTTCTAGATAATATTGCACACCCATTTCCCCCCTTCCCTGCCCCGCTATTTTTAAATGACATGTTTGGCAGTAAATTTTAAAAAATCAATTCACCACAAAATTGCAAGTCTTGGCGGTCCTTCTTAATCCTCCTCCCAATGACTTTAACAGGCAGCTCAAGAACTTAAGCTGCTTTTTAAAAGAATCTTGTTCTATTGATATCATCTGTTTTTACAGCATCCTCATTCTAAATGTGTCCCTCCCCTTTTTCTTCCCCATAAAGCCATCCCTTGTAACAAAGGTAATGGAGAATTAAAAAAAAAACAATTCAGCAAAAACAACATATCAGCCATGTCTGACAGTCTGACACATAGAGATGTCACATCTCTGCAAAGAGGAGAGGGAAATCTATTTCCTCAACTCTCTGAAGCCACTTTCCTATGAAATATTATATCTGAGGGGTCGCTAAAAATAATAAAGGGCATTTTCAACAATCTGGGAAAACTGTCTCTTGCTAGGAACAAAACTCCTCAGGATTATATGGTTGAAACCCTGCCTTTGACACATCTTGACCAGGTGATCCTGGGCAAGTCACTAGAGCCTCTGTAGTCAAAATGGAAGGTGATACATTGCAGAGAAGATAGTTTCCTCATGAGCTCTGTATACCACCAACATACCGAGCCCATTCCCTCTCCTTCTCCCTTTCTATATGTGTATATCTACGTATACACACACATGTATTAAGTTATCAGCTCTATCAGCTTCTGCTGAGAAGTAAAAGGCACAGTTTTCTTTCCCCAGCCAACACTGCATTGCAATGTCACACATACCTGCCACTATTCCTGCAGACAGGCTCCCCCACCCCCATCTTTCTGTTCCCTCCCTGAATAGTCAGTTCTCATGTGACTAAGAGCCTGCTTTCCTCTTCGTCCTCCTGTGCTTCCAAAGTGGAAAATTTAATTGCACTAACCACCACTTACAAGATTGCTGCCTAGCACCAAATACTCCTTGTACACGGTGGCCCCCAGCATCTTCTGAGACTGTGATCAGAACACATGGGAAACCCGAGTGCACGGAAAGAAAGCACCAGACTACTGCAAAGAAACAAGAGATCACACCCTACAGCTTAAATGAAAAAGATTTTTAAAATCTGGATTTACCTCCTGGTGTCTCCTGCTCTGTGTCCTCTCTCCCTGTGCTTTCTTCTACAGTATTCCCATCATCCTTTTCTTTAAGGTCCTCACTCCAAAGTCACTAATTGTAGCAAGATAGTTCAGAGCTCCAGGGGTTTAGTGAAAGTGGCTTCTAAGTCAGGTGTTAGTGAGCCTGGCAGCCTGGGTTCTGTGTCCAATCTCCAGGGGCTAAAAGTCCTCGAGGGACCTCCTGAAATGTGTCACAACAGTACAAACCCAGTGCTATTTCCCCCAGCCACCTGCCTTCTGGAGAAGGAAAACAAACACCCACGAAAAAGATCACCAAATGGTGCATTGTTATAATGTTCATAATTTACTTTGATCAATTCCTTTTTAAAAAATTTAATAAAAAGTCAACAACTGTGCTAGTGAGTGAATAATAGCGAGGAGCTTCTGACAAGTTACTTGTCCTCTCTGGGACTACAACCACCACACCTGTAAAAATGAGAAAGGCGGAAGATGACCTGGAAGATCTCTTCCTATGACTGATGCTCCATGTGAAAAACATTGAAGATTCTATCACTATTCCACCAACTGACGAGGCTCTGTTTAGTCATTAAAGGGGCAGGAAAAGACTGGAACTGGATGGGGATCTATACTCTATTCAACTTGATTCAATTCAACAAAACTTTATACTCACAAGTTCAGGTGCTAGGGTTGCAAAAATAAATGACAACCCAGTCCCTGCCTCTAATGGGGCTTACATTTTATTGGAGGTTACAACAACGTATAACATGATAAGTAAATATAAGGTAATTTAAGGAGGGAGATGTCATTAACAACTAGGGAATGATGAAAGGCTTCCGATAGGAGGAGGTAACTGAAAGGAAACTGAAGATTCTAAGAAGGAGAGGCAGGAGGAACACATTGCAGGTAGGGGGAGCAGCCTGTACACATGGATGGAGGAAGTAGGATATACAATGCTGAGCCCAAGAACAAAAAATATATCAGTTTTGAGGGAACGTAGAAGGTATGATGAGGCTGGAAATGTGAAATAAAGCTGGATTATCTCCAATTTGCCATGTATATATCTTGTTTAAGGGCAGTTAGGTCGAATAGTGGATAGAGTGCCAGGCCTGGAGTCAGTAAGGCTCATCTTCCTCAGTTCAAATCTGGCCTCAGACACTTACTAGCTGTGTGACCTGGGAGAGTCACTTAACCCTGTTTGCCTCAGTTCTTCATCTGTAAAATGAACTGGAAAAGGAAATGGTAAACAACTCCAGTTTCTCTACCAAGAAAATCCCAAATGGGGTCACAGAGAATCAGATACAACTGAAAAACAACTGAATGTCTTATTTATTCATAGTTGTTTGCATGTTTGGTCCCCATTAAATCGTGAGCTCTTTGAGAGGAGGGCCTCCATGTTCTGGCTCTCTTTGTATCCCCAGGACGTAGCACCATGCCCGGCATGTGGTAGGCATTAACTTGATTTGACTTTAAAGGTGATATATACAGATAAGAAAGGGCTTATTGGCTTTGCTCTGTTGGGAGAGTGAGTCATCTATGGCAAAGCTTTATATACACTGAGATACTTAGTGTTTCCTAATAACTGTTTCACAGGGGTGCTTTGCTTTAAGAAAAACTCATCTACAAAATGACACCTACAACAGAGATAAACTTGAATCAATGACTTACATTTTTTTTTTAAAAAAAGGATTATTTATTTTACTGTTCAATTAACTGGAAGCTTGCTCTAACGTCATGAGTTTCCCTAGTACATTTACAAAATATTGACTGATAACTATTTGGGAGCAAACTGCTATGTAAAAAGAGGTGCATTAAAAGTGAAAGAAAGAATGAGTCCAGCTCCCATTATCCCTGGAAGTTTTCTTGAGGAGAGAAGGAATCCTTTTCTGTTAGGGTTAGACTACTTTTGCTCAATAAAGCATCATATTAAGACCCGTAATGACAAGATCTCTCTCTCTCTCTCTGTCTCTGTCTCTCTCTCTCTCTCACACACACACACACACACACATGCTGTCCATCTACTATAGGATAGCACAAGAGGGCTAACAACAAAGTGGGGGCAATCGACCACAGCATAGGCTTTGGACACATCTGATTGGCTTAGGACAGTATCCAGTTGAGATGCTATTTAGGGATTTTATGAGTAAGACTGTAAGGCTGTGGAGGACTGTATGTCTTTCGCGTCTGGAAGGCCTCCAGTATTCAAGTCTTGCCCCTAATATGTAGTACTGACTGTATGACCTTGGGCAAATCATTTAATTTCTCCATACAGCCCAGGCAGCTAAGACTGTAATTTGCAGAGTAGGTGCCAATCTACATTGGTAGAGGAATTTTCTTTATCAGGAAGTTCCCTCACAAACAAAATTAAGGAGCTAGGAAAAAAAAGGGGGGGGGCGAGACTCAAGGATCATCAATGCACACAGTTAACCGGTCACATGAGGCAGCCTTAGAGTAAGACAAAATATTAAAGAAAATGAAATAATATGCTTATACTTTCTTGACAGCTTGGTCGCCATGAAAGAACATAAAGTTTAAATAAGATGTGATGATGAGATGATTTTTTTCTTGTTGTTGGAATGGGGGACCAATTTTTTAAAAAAAAATACAGAAATCATCATTCTCCATAACTAGATCCTAGATCTCTGTTATCCACAGGATCACCAGAGGAGCCATTCCAACATCATATACATCACATATATGTGTGTGTGTGTGTGTGTGTATATATATATACATATATACGCACACACACACATACATATATACACACATATATATGTATGTGTGTGAGTGTGTGTGTATAGATATTTTTATATATGTATATACTGTTAAAAATGATTTCTCCTGGTAATCTGCGTCTTAGAAACTCAGAGCTCCACCATGCCAGCCTTCTGTCCAAAGCTCTTCACAAGGACATGTCTGATAATAAGACTGCATCAAATCTTCTTATTTTGGTCAAACTCCAGACCAGGCCTAAATTGATTTTATCCTACTCAGACTTCCAAGACTGGGGGTGGTATTTCCTTTGATGGCAGGTGATACTGGCCCCTGTGGACTGTGATCTAAAGCAGGTACTCAAGACCTCATATCACTCACCTCCTAGTATGTCGACCAATCACCGTTGATTTGCACCCTCTTGGGACACCTACTCTTCTAAGGGCATATAATACTATACCCCAAAATCCCAAACCGAGCCAGTTCTGAACTGGCCCCCTTAAGAGGGGCCCAGTTTTGGACTGACCTCCCATACATGTCAAGCCACTTTGAGAAATTAAACCATGGACACATGTACCCTAATTTTGTTTGTCTCTTTCTTAGAGCAGACTTTGTTTCAGATTGGGGTTCATGGGGTTTGGGGTTCACAATACACATATATGTATATGTGTATATACACAAACTTACACACTTAGATATGTATAAGATGTCTCCTTAGGCACTGGTTTTACTTTTATCTTAATATTTCCATGGTGCATGGAATACAGCAAGTGCTTGATTGAATATGACCTTATTGAAAGGAAAAAAGGATAACTGCACCAATTAAAGGACTAGGTTCTGAACTGGTCCTTAATCTCCTTCATGACCTTAGTAGTAACCAGAGTTAGAAAGGAAACCTGCCTTGAAATGATTATTGATGTTACGCGTTACGTTTTAGGTGGTGATGATTCTCAATTAAATGACAGTGTTGTTTTTATTTTCTTTATTCAGAAGAATATCAGAGCTAGTGCATGGATAGTTCTTCCCACTCCCATTCACTTCTCCCCCTCCCCCATCTTGCCATTTTGGACTTAAACCTAATAAGTAAAACTTTCCTTAACCAACCTTTAGGAAGAAGAGAGTTAGGGAGCTGATCCTGTGGGATCTCCCATCCTACCACTGAAATAGTAAGTCGGGAGGAATTCCAGGGCTAACATACAAATACTCAATGAGCCATTTAAGAAATCAGAGATACAAAGGGACTCCCTGAATACACTTCAATTCACAATATCACTATCCTCATTCTCAGAAAGATACTCTTTCTTTCTCTCTCTCTCACTCATTGTCCTTTGTATTTGGAGATAATGTCCCTATCCTTGTATACAAACACTGCAAAGCCCAGATGTTCAAACCACAGCCTTTTTCCTACTGAGGATACATCTTAACAGCCCATGAAATTTTCCCTTTGGTTAAGAGTTTCACCATTTGGGGGATTTTTGGGTTGTTTTGTTTTTTTATAAGCCAGGCCATGGCTCTGCTCATGTTCAAAATGAATTAGAACTTTGGAGTTTTAAGCAACCTTAAAGATTAACCCTCTGGTTTTATACATGAGAAAATTAAAGCCCAGAGTAGTGAAATCATAGAATCCTTGGGTGGGAAGAGACCTCAGGAGACCACTAAGTCAACCTGTCAATTGCCCAAGGTCACAAGAACACAAGGTCAGGGGCAAAGTTGAGACTAGAACCCAAAGCCTCCTACTTCCAAGTCTAGTTTATTGTGTTCAACTACTTAATTCTACTTTGCCTGTGGTGATGACTGTGTGCTAGACTGCTCTGTGCTGTGCCCAAAGAGAGCTCTTGAATTAGCGTGGCGTTATTCATGTTCTTTTCATTTATCCAGCATTTTGGACCAAAGAAAGATTGACTAGGGGTCACCTGTCCTTAATTTAGCTTCATAATCATATGAGGCTGTTTTCTGTGTTCTGTTTTACCCCTTAGCTCTTCAGCTAGAAATTAGGGGGAAAAAGTCATTAATGGTTGATATGTGTTTTTTAAAAATTGTGTTTACTCATTTAAGTAAAATTGAAAATTATAACAATTATCCAGATAATTCCGGCAAAACAAACAAAAACTTTGCATAATCATGGCATAGGATGATCTCTAGGCCCGGATTAAGTGAAGTGACCTTCTTGGCATCACATCAATGACAGTTAAGTGCCGCAATCAGAAATATGAACCCCATTCCTTTGACCTCAAGCCCAGTGTTCTTTCTGAAGCAGCAGGCTAAGTATCCTGCAAAGGACTGATACATTCCATTAACACAGTCCCATAATGTCCTTTGAATCATGGAATCGGATGCCTATGTCTTATCCTACCACCTTATCTGGTTTTTGAAATAGATTCCCATTTGTTGGCTGAGGAGCACAAGGCATCATCAACAAAAGCAGGGACTTTTCCCTTCTTTCTGTTTGAATTGTGCTTGAGATAAGTAACTTCCATTGGACTGGCTTATCCTCCTTAGGGGCTTGAGGATAATTGGAAATAGGAAATTAAAACTGACCTTCTGTTATGCAGTTCTTAAGCAGCTCCAAGAAGGCAGCATTCAGGGTTGGCAAATCAGCTAGAGATTTTGGGGGGGGTGGAAAT
The DNA here is from genome assembly GCF_003287225.1 of Phascolarctos cinereus. NCBI lineage: Eukaryota > Metazoa > Chordata > Mammalia > Diprotodontia > Phascolarctidae > Phascolarctos > Phascolarctos cinereus. Next base: position 202,543,201 of record NW_027555847.1, on the reverse strand, counting down.
GGGGGTGGGAACGCCTAAGGCCTTGGCTCATTACTTGATTAATACCTAACTTAATGTGGAATGTTTTAATGAAAGAAAAATAAAACAGCTAGTAGCTAACAGGCGTTATTTCTTTCCCTTCATTATAACACATTATAGCTCCACGATTTAGGAATGATCCCTAAATGGTTTCTCAATGAGATTCTCTATTTGTCTTGTCATGTGATAGCCTATCTCCCTGAAAGAAGTGAAATACTGTCCAAAAAGAAAATGGAATTATAGAAGAAATGCTAGGACATGCTGCTAAAGGGAACGCTTCATCTGTTTTAATCAAAGGTAAGAATGGCACATTATAATTTCACTTGTATGTTAACATTGTAATAGTGTATAACTGAGTGCTTCTGAAGTCACTGAAAACAGCGTTCTTGAGATGGTTTAAACATTCATCCAGTCACAGAAATAACTAAACTCAATAACCCAGTGTTGGATAAACCCCACCAAAAAAAATTATCCAGCAGAGAATACCCTGTCTGATAAGAACTGAGAAAACTTGAAACAGTCTGGCAAAAAATTAGGGCTGAGCCAACATTTTACACCACATTTTACAATGAATTCAAAATGTATGTGACCTGAATATTAAAAATTATAGCATAAAAAGTTAGAAGAAAATTGGATCATATGCCTTTCACAGCTATTGGTATGGGGTGAATTCTTAACCATAAGGGATAGAGGTAATGGCAGAAGATAAAATTTTGATTACATTGAATTGAAAAGGTTTTTCAGTCTCTTATTACCTCCCATCCCAATTCCCCACCTTGAAAAAAATTAAGGCATTTAGAATAAAAAGGAAAGTGATCAACTGAAAATAATTTTTTAAATCAAATATCTCTTAAGATATAGAACTGGCCTTGAGGCTAGCCACCTCTAAGACATACTAGGTATATGACCTTGGTCAAATCACTTTCACTGCTCTATGCAGCTATAAATTTTAGTGAAGATGTTGATCTGCATTAGTAGAGGAAACTGCCTCACCTGGGAATTTCCTATAGCAATGAAATAAAAAGATATAATCTCTATTACCATCCCTAAGAATATTCAAAAAAATATTCAAAATAAATAGACAAATAACAGAAATATATAAGACCAAAAGCCATTTCTTAAAAGATACAGGGTCAAAGTATATGAATATACAAGTCTTAAAAGAATTAAAAACTATAAACCACCACAGTAAAAAGTGCTCAAAATCACTAATTACAGAGAAATGCAAATCAGAGAAACCCTCAGTTTTCACCTCACACCAAACAAACTGGCAAAAATGACAAAAGTTAGGAAATATTAGAGCTGTAAAAGGACAGGCAACCAAGGCATTGTTGGTGGAGCTGTGAAATGGCCCAGTCATTCTGTAAAGCAATTTAGAATTACGCAAAGAAAGTGGCTAAAATGTTCATATCCCTTAACTCATAGATTCCACTCCTAGGCACAAGTCCTAAGGAGGTCAACAGCAAAAAAAGACTCCATTCTGCATACATTAGAATATTTTTAACAATAATTTTTTTTGCAGTAGCTAAGATTGTTTCTAATATTTAGAAACAAAGCGGATGTCCAACAATTGGGAATGACTAAAAAAATCATTATACATGAATGTCATGGAATATAACTATGTTGTAAGAAATGATAATCATGACAGATATAGAGAGAACAGAAATACTTTTAAAAACAGATACAAAGCCAAGTAAACATAACCAATGCTTACTGGTAAGCACCAACAATACACAATGACTACAACAATGTAAATGGAAGAAAAAAACAACAGCAAGACAGTCAAAACTTTATATTATAAAATTATAATGAGGAAGGTTTGCCCAAAAGAAGAAACAGAAGACAACTCCCCCCTTCCCCGCCCCATCTCTTTGTAAATGTAGGAGTTCAAGGTATGAGAAATTGTATATAATGCCTATTTTTGGTTTTACTAAACTTTTTTTCTACTTCCTTTTTATTTTGTATTTTAAGGAATGGATTTCTGGGAAGGGAAAGAAGAACAAATTGGGAAATATAGCTGATGTGAAAACAAAAGATATAAATAAAAATCTATAAAAACGTCGTCAGTCAACTAATAGCTATTTATTGAGTACCTCCTTTGTAAAGGGTCCCAACAAAATCTTGCTCACATCATATTAATTTTTAATGAATCTTTTAAAATGTAATAAATTTTCTTTTTTTAATGAACTCAGTAGACACAAACATTTCAATATGAACAGAAAAACATGAAAGGAGATTGTAAATGAAACTGTGAATTTCTGTTAGACAGTTTGTCTTTTTTTATCCCTTATTACAGTTTAGTTCTTCATAGAATTCAAATATAATAATTCCACTACCCTGCTTGTCTATGTCGCCTGTCTATAACTTCCTTCTGTTTTCTTATATCTTTTTATTCATTTATATTCTTGTCTTTCTTTTCTTTTTTTTAAAGGAAATCTCTATTTTAAAGTATACTCCCAAATCTCCCAAGTTTTTACCTCCCAAAATAGAAAAATAAAAGTCTACTCTTTAACAAAAAATTAGTTATGCCAAACAAATCCACATATTGGCTACATCTGATAATGTGTATCACTATCAACTTTCTACTAGAAATGTAAGAGAACAATTTTTGTTCAGTGACTAAAACAGTATAAAGAAGAACAACTATAAAAAACTTAAGGACTATATTCAACTCAGTAACCAACTATGTCTCCAGAAGACTTCCCAACTCCTGGAATTTTACAGTTAAGGAAACGAGAGGTCACATGACTTACCCAGGGTCACACAGCTAATAAATGTCTGAGGCTGCATTTGAACTCTGGTCTTTCTTTCTCCAGGCCTAGTCCTCTATCCACTGTGCCACCAGCTGCCTCTATTTGATCAAGAATAAACCCTTATCCAGAGTTTAAAAAGGCATCTCCTTCCTGCTTGTCTAATTTATTTATGCTATAAATTTTAATGCAAGTTCTTTAAACTATTTGGAGATTATTGTGGTTTATGGTGTGAGATTCTGGTCTAAATCTAATTCCTCCACATTCCAGTTTTCCCAGTTTCTTAAATTTTTAGTCCTTAGGCCTATAGTTACTGTAGTCCTTGGGTTTATCAAACTCCATGTTACTATGTTCATTTACTTTTAGGACTTCTGAGTTTAATATGTTCCAATGATATACTTTCCTATTTTTTTAACCAGTGCAAGTAGTTTTGATAATTACTGCTTTGTATTACATTTTGAGTTCTGGCACTGTTAAGCCCCCTTTCTTTCCCTTTTTGTTCCCCAGTCTTTCCCTTTAGATTCTTAACCTCTTGTTCCTTTAGATGAGTCATATATATTATAATTGAGGAAACTGAGGCCCCTGGATTTTAAGTAACCTGTCTACAATAACACAGATTATAAGCATCAGAGGTCACATTTGAACCTAGGCCTTCCAGATCTAGAGCTGGTGCTCCTTCCATTGTATCACACTGCTTCTTCATTCTACAAATGAGAAAACTGAGGCCCAGAAACGTTAAGTGCATTGGGAGATAAATGGAAGAGTTAGAATTAGATTTTCTGACCCAAAGTCCAGCATCATTCTGCCCTTATAAAGCTGCAGAGAAGTGTCCATCAGTGTGTTGTAGGAAATAACCATTTTGTTTGTGTCTATCTGATGCTGCTCAGAAATAGACAAATATCAGAAACCAGTGATGTTCATCCTTTGTTTTCAAAAAGGACTAATGATGTCACAGGTGATGATTTGTCACAGTTGGATTCAGGTGAGGCAGAGCTACACAAAGTTATTAGCCTCACTCTCTGTTCCAGAGTCATAGAAGACCAATGATGAAACCACAGTCAGCATGACTCCATGGACCTCAGTTTCCTCAATTATAATATAAGGGGCTGGACCAGTTGGCCTATAAATTCTCTTTTAACTTTAAGTCTATGGCCTTATGTTCACAACAACCTTGTAAAACAGGCAAAGAAGGGATTATTTAATTCCCATTTTGCAGATGAGAAAACTGCCCATAGGGATTGTGTTTTACCCAAATTCATGCAGATAGCAAATGTTGAATGTCTGTCTTCCAACTCTGAGGGCAGAGCTTTCTCCAAAATACCTTGTTTCTTATCTGCCAAGAACAAGAGTCCTGTTGGGAAACAACCTAAATTTTTTAGCAAAAAAGTTTCCTTTCCTATACAATGAGCATTATACACACACATGTGTATATATATAAATACACAAACACACATATGTGTGTATATGTGCGTGTATATATATATTTTCCCCTCTTTTTTTCACTATTCTCTCTATCCTCTTACTAGTGTCTCATTCCCTGCCCTTAATCTCCCCATGTCAATGGGATATGAGAGTGAGACAAAATTGCAAATGAGAAGAGAGCTGAGAGATCTTAGTAATAGAATAATGGGACTAATAATGGAACTAAGTGGTAGTAAGATTTATACAGGGTATCCCAAAAGTCTTAGTGTGTTGGGGTGTTTTTTGTTATTGTTCATCCTTCATTCTTGAAGGGGACTATTATTTCTGATTATTGGAGTGAGTAATAAATTGTTAGAGTAACAAATAATTTGAATATGAATCAAGAACAATTACATTTAAATTCTGAGGCTCAAAATCAAATTTCCCAAAGGGATCTATCTGTCCTGTAACTCACCATACCCAGAAGTATTCACTGGGTACCCTTCTTTTCATGGACACTAGCTAAGGACACATAGTCAAAAATCTAGCTGTGTTATTCTTATTTTAAAATTTCACTGTTTTGGTATCTTTTGATTTTCATCACCTCCATTCCCCATGGCTTCCCTTTCTCCTACCTCTCCCAGAGGGCCGTTCCTTGCCATAAACCCTTTTACTTTCCCTTCCACAACCTAAGTACTGCCCGGCCCTTCCACCCACCATCAACTGAACATAAACATGAACTTTCTTTTCTGTGTTGCTTCCCCCAATTAGAATGTAAGCTACTTTAGAGCAGGGCCTACATCAATTTTTCATTTGTATCCACATCCCTTAGCACAGTCCTTGGTATATAAAAAGCACTGAATAAATGCTTTCCCATTCCATTCCAACAGACATGCTTCTGAAGAAGAGAAAGTGTGCCCCTTGATCATGAAGTAGATAAGTGCAGTGTATTAGCACAATAGACTGGGCATCAGAAGATCAGCATTCAAGGCTTCACTCTGCTGATCAAAGGAGATGACATATAGTCAGGAAGACCTGAGTTCAGATATGGCTTCAGACACTAAGTAGCTATGTGACCCTTGGAGAACCACTTACCTTCTATCTACCTCAGTTTCCTTATCTATAAAATGGGGATAATAATAGCACCTATCATCCAGAGCTGTTGTAAAGATTACATGATATAATATTTATAAAATGCTCTGCAAATCTTAAAACACTATACAAATATTAGTGATTAGTAATAATTGCTTTTCAGTCATGTCCAACTCTTCATGACCTCTTGAGGGTTTTCTTGACAAGGATACTGGAATGGTTTGCCATTTCTTTCTCCAGTTAATTTTATAGATGAGGCAAAAAAAAATTAAGTAACTTGCCCAGGGTCACATACCAAGTAACTGTCTGAGGCTGGATTTGAATTCAGGAAGATGAGTCTTCCTGACTCCAGAACCAGCACTCTGTCCACTGTGCCATCTAGGCGGCAGTAGTAGTTAGTAGTAGTAGTAGTAGTAGTAGTAGTAGTAGTAGTAGTAGCAGTAGCAGCAGCAGCAGCAGCAGCAGCAGCAGCAGCAGCAGCAGTAGTAGTGCTGTATATAAATTCTAGCTGTTATTACTGATTTACTGTCTGAATTTGGGCAAGTTCTCTAGGCATGTTTCCTCTTCAGAATAATGAGGGGTTTGGATTAGAAGATCTATATGGTCGCTTTCCAGCTCCAACTAAGGTATAGTGACCAATTATACTCATTTGCAGTCAAGTGTGGTCATATTTTAGCATGCCCCTAACAACTATGGGCGTGAAAAATTAAAAATACTGACCTTGAGTTCCTTTTCCTAATGACACTGGGCATTTATGGCACTGAGGTACAGGGATTTGTATTGCTGGTAATAGTCATTCTGCCAACTACAGAGACCACAATTCCTAGCTTCTTTTTCCCCTCTAATTCCACTCAGATCATATTCCCCATGGAACATAATGAAATACTATTTATCTAGCACTAGTAGCTATGGGGCTAAGACACGTGCAATGGTGACCTTGATTCTTGTCGTCAGGAGCTGAAAACATAACAGGAGAGACAGAGCCCAGAAGAATGACAAACAGATTCCAAAGAACATAAAAAACAGGGCAGTGCTAATTATAGTTCTTTAAAACAGTAGCAGAAAATGTAGAAGGCTTGCTGGAATGAATGGAGTGACCAAAGATAGATATAGTGAAGGAGAATGCTGAAGGAGGGAAAGGACATATTCTAGCAGAGAAGAAAGGGGAGGACTTTTCTCTTTAGGAAACAGTTTATATGCTGCATATATTAGTAAGCGTTAATAAATGCTTACTGAACGAATAAATGAATGAATGAATGAATGAAGACTCGGAGATGTGAAGAAGTGGATTACTTCCTAAGCTGGATGGAGCATCCAAGCTTAGCATTTATGAAATTAAAAAAGACTGTTCTTTCTCTTTCCCTCTCCTTTCTTCTTCAACTTATCCCTGAAGTCTCTCTCTTTTCCTCCCCCTTTGTCCTTTTTCCTTTAATTTCACCCTGTCCCAGTGACTTAAGTTCAAATCTCATCTCTTCCATTTAGTAGACTGTGACCTATTCCATTAGACTGTGAGTTCCTTGAAAGCAGGAACCATCTTTTGCCTTTCTTTGTATTCCCAAACACAATGCCTAGCACATAGTAGGTAAACAATGTAGGTTTATTTACCAAGTGACAGCCTACACGAGTCACTTCTTAGGGTTGAACTGGTGTACCTCAAACTCAAAATGAATCAACAGTATGAAATGGAGGTCAAAAGAAGCTATTACAAACTCAGTTGGCATTAAGAAAGGTATAGTGTCCAGTACTAAAGAGGTGATAGCTTGATTGTACTTTCCTGTATAGTCAGACCACATTCAGAGTGTTGTGTTCAGTTCCAGATTCCACATTTTATTAAGCATAATGATAAGCTGGAGGGCATCCAGGATGATGAAGACATTAAATTTGTGCCATATTACATTTGGTGGAAGTTACTGGGGCAGGGAGGTAATGCACTGGATAGAGTGCCAGCCTTGGAATTGGAAAGACTCCTCTTCCTGAGTTCAAGTCTGGCCTCAGACACTGACGATATGTGTAACCCTGGGCAAGTCACTTAACCTCTTTTGCCTCAATTTCCTCATCTGTAAAATGAGCTGGAGAAGGAAAGAGCAAACCACTCCAGTGTCTTTGCCAAGAAAATCTCAAATGGGGCCACAAAGAGTTGGACACAACTGAAAAACAACTGAACAAGAACTGGGGTATTTATCCTGGGCAGTGTTTGAGTTTCTGATCTGTAGTGAGAAGTATGGATCACAGTAGCACAGATTTAGAGCTGGAAAGACCCTCAAGGGGTCATCTAGTCCAACGTTCTCAAGTTATAGATGAGGAAACCAAGGGTGAAGAGGTTATATAACTTGTCCAAGGTGCACAGGTAAGAAGTAGAAAGTCTAGGTTAAAATGTCAGCTCTGCTAACAGCGAATCAAGTGTTTTTCCATTATTCCACACTACCTCTCCGTTATTAATACAGTGCTTCATGATGATGACTCAAATTACTGAGCATTCAGGGACTGGGATAAAATAAAGCAACACACAGATTATGATCAGCTCAGCTTTGGCAAATCCTTGAAAACAAAATGACTGGGGACAGGTATGTACCTACTGTGTGCTTAGACCTGAAGATGATGTTAGGTGTCCCACGCCCGATATTAAATATGGTGCTTAGCCTATGAATCATGTGATGGTCCTAGGTTTCAATGGGCTGGGGGATAGGTAAGCCCAGTTATCTCTGCTGCATATTATTTGAATTAAATCACCTGCTCAGTTTGATATTACAATTTCTCAGCTCTAGCACACATGCTCCATTCAGAAGGGAGAAGGAGAAATAAGGAAATAGGCGATATCAAGGACTGAAATACGAGGGAGAAGCAAGATACCTAATTATGTAGAGATTGATATGTTTGTTTTCTTCCTGAATGTAATATTCTCTCAAGGCTAGAATATTCTGGCTTGGAGAGCTGATTTTAAGATCACTGTGTAGCTAAATTTATAATCCCCAAACACTGGGCTTAAATCCTGCTATTCTTTTTCTTTCTTTTTTTTTGGCGGGGGGCAATTAGGGTTAAGTGACTTGCCCAGGGTCACACAACTAGTGTCAAGTGTTTGGTCTGAGGTCACATTTGAACTCAGGTCCTCCTGTTTAAGGGTTGGTGCTCTATCCACTGCACCACCCAGCTGCCCCTAAATCCTGCTATTCTTAATATCACTATAAGAGCATAATGGCTGCTCTGGTCTCATCCTGAATGGAGAAGGGAAGAGAACTAGCATTTATTAAGCACTTACTATCTGCTGGGCACTGTGACAAGCACTTTACAAGTATTATCTCATTTTATCTTCAAAAAGGCCATGCAAGATAAGTGCCATTATCATCATCCTCATTTTATAGATGAGGAAATTGAAGTAGACCAAGGTTAAGTGACTTGTTCAGGGTCATACAGCTAGTAAAAGAATCTGAGGCCACATTTGAACTCAGGTCTTTCTAACTCCAGTGGCTCTATCGACTGAGCCACCTAATTCAAATTCTAAGGAATGATTATTTGAACCACCATAGCACTTGTAGAATAAGGAATTTAACTTGGTTTTCTTCTTCCCCCACAAGAAGAGCTGATACTTGTGTCAAACTCACTGGAGGGAAGGGTTGTCATAACTCAAGTTTCTTGTCCTTTGTTTTGAGCCAAGCCCATCCTACTGACCCCAAAGATAAGTGAGCCTGACTGGAATGCTGGTGCTTAGCTGACTCTAGGGAAGAGTAGACTAGGGAATTAATTACCTTTTTTTTTCCTGGAGGGAGAGAGAAAGAAGGGAATGATTAAAAAGGGAGAGGGAGGAAAGGAAAACAATAAGAAGGAGAGAAGCTGTTTTAAAGTCTGCAAAGTGCTTTACAATTCTGGGAGATAGGTGCTATTATAACCCCATTTTTACAGATGAGGAAATTGAAGCTAACAGAAGTTAAGTGACATGCAGGGTCACACAGTTAGTCAGTGTCTGAGGCTAGATTTGAGCTCAGGTTTTCCTGAGTCCAAATCCAGCCCCTTACCTACTGCACTGATGGGGGAAGAAGGGGATGTATAGGGAGGGGAAGGGCAAAGAAAGACAAAAAAAAAAACTTGGAAGAGAGGAAAAGGAAAAGAGGAAAGTAACTAGGAAAAGAATAAGAAAAGGGGAGAAATAGGAAAAAGAGAAGGGGAAATATCTAAAAGAAAAGGAGAAATAAGGGAGATGAAGAAAAAGAGAGGAAGAGAAAAGGACGTGACAAAAGAGGAAAGGACAGATGGAGGTGGGTAGGAGAAAATGTGGAGAGTGTTCTGAGGTGGTTTTTCACTTCCTTCTATACTAGGCATCAGCTGGGAGGTGGCTGAACACACTATGGTATTGTAATAGAATTGAATATTTCTGGGCTGTAAGAAGCGATGAATATGAGGAATTCAGAGAAACTTGAAAAGAGTTGTATAAACTAAGGCATACTGAAATAAGCAGAACCAAGAGAACTATAACTATAATAATGCAAAGGAAAACTCAAAAAGACATCAGAACTTGGAGCAATGCAATGATCCATCTTGTTTCCAGAGGAAAGATTGATGAAAGAGACTTCTTTCCATTCAGTAGAGACGTAGGTAACCAAAGTTTCAGAATGAGGCATCCACTGTCAGACATGGTTAATGGGTGGGCTTTGAGGAATTATACTTGCTTCAAGAGAGGATTCTATCTCAGGAAGGTTTTGGTATGTGACAGCATTGTAAACAAACCCAAGGAAGGCAATGAAAATATATATATATTAGTCTCAAAAAAGGAAATGCTCTACCTTATTATAATCCACCCCAAATCCCAGACTTCACCAGAATTCAGAACAGAATAGAAAGTCTTAACCCTTTGAAGGGCTTAATTTCAAGAGTCTTAACAAATTTGTAAACAACTACACATAGAAGACATGGTGTTTGTTTTCCAAAGCTGTACTTCAGTTTTTTGTTTTATGAGGAAGTCAACTAAAGTCAACAAATAATTTATTAAACACCTACAATGCACAGATTGCCTGAATCTGAATAGATGGCACTTCTCAGAGGTGCCCAGGCCAGGCACAAGCTTACTGTGCCTTTACCCTACTATAACCCCAGATTTGCATTTTAGGCTGCTTGCCCAGGAGACAGTCTTCATCTAAGACTCTCACAACTGTATTGCAGTGTTTGTCAGTCACTCTTTTTGTTTGAATGGAACTGTGATCTCATTTGATGTGCTCCTCCCTTCACTGTTGCAGACTATAACTAATCCATCCTTCTTCCTTTGGAACTCTTGTCCATCCACATTGAATTATCCCGTGGCCCTTTTTCCGGAGAGACAAAAGGGGGTACACAAGACTGAAGGTTTTCTCATATTTTTCTTTGTTTCATAAATTTCTGTATCCCAAGAATTCATTACCTGGTTGGTGCATAGCCTGCTGGTGATTTAATTTCTCTGCACTTAAACTAGGCTTGCTCCTGGAAAGTACACACAACTGGCCATAGGGATCTTACCTTTCAAAAAAGGTAAATACCTCATGCAAGTAAATCTAAAACTTTTCTCCGAAACCTATGGGGGGGACCTGATATCCCAGAGACAGTAAAATGATAAGGCATCATACTCAAATACAGTTGCTAAGTTAGTATAAATATAAAGAAAGGGAATTTTCCTTTGCAAATTATTTATGTCTGCTTTTAATGTAATCCTGCTTTTGTCCAAGCCTGAGGCAGTTTTCCTGAAGGACATCACTTCACAGGGTGACTCCTGATGGCTGAAAGGATGCTGAGCTACTGTTTTCTGAGTAAAGAGGTTCACTAGCTATTCATGATGGTCTTTTGTATAACCAGAATTAGGTAGGGACGGACCAAGCTTTCCAGTGCAAACTAAGAAATATCTTGACAGTGGGGCAGCTAGATGGCACAGTGGATAGAGCACTGGCCTTGGAGTCAGGAGGACATGAGTTCAAATATGGCTTCAGACATATGATACTCCCTAGCTGTGTGACCCTGGGCAAGTCACTTAACCCCGACTGCCTGGCAAAAAAAAAAGAAATATCTTGACAATGATCAGGCAAAGTACTTTTCACTTTGAACCTATCATACCCCACATGTATTCCAAATACAGATATCTGAAAGATTAAAGGTAGATACAATTTCGGCCTTACCTCCCCCCTCCCCCCCCACACACACATTGGAGACTAGAGGAGAGATCTCTCAATCTCAGCAATCTTAGACCCTTTCTGACCATCTCCCCAGTTAGCCTGCTGGTGATACTGAAATAGCTCTCCTCCTACTCTCTTGCAAAGGTAGGTTAGATCCCAGATCTCACCTTCCCATGCCACTGTTGAGGCAAATCATTTATATAAATTACACAGCAAAAATAAATAAATAGTGTGTGTGTGTGTGTGTGTGTATGTGTATACATATACACACACACATATGTATACATATACACATACATACATATACACACATACACACATATATACTCCTTATAACAATGGAAGTCTGCACCTTATGGTACCTTATAGCAACTCTTATAGAGAACTGCCTAGAGCAGTGGTGGGCAGCTAGGTAGCACAGTGGATAAAGAGCCAGGCCTGGAATCATCTTCCTGAGTTCAAAAGTAGCCTCAGACACTAACTGTGTGACCTTGGACAAGTCACTGAACCCTGTTTGCCTCAGTTTCCTCATATGTCAAATGAGCTGGAGAAGGAAATGACAAATCACTCCAGTATCTCTGCCAAGAAAACCCCAAAGGGGTCAGGAAGAATCAGACATGACTAAACAATAACAACAAAGAGCAGTGTAGCCAACTCAAATAGAACAGAGGCTACTAAACCAAACATAAGGATCCTAGTGGGCTGCATATTGACTTAGAAAACCACATATTAGTACTATCTGTATTTTACTGTTTTATCCCTCCCAGTGCTTAGCACAGTGCCTGGCACGTAGTAGGTGCTTAATGAAGTGCAGAGATTATTGTATGGTTATTTATTTTATTAAATATTTCTTAAGGACAGTTTAATCTGGTTTAGGACTGTGGTAGGCCTCAGGTATGTTTGACACCTCTGGCCTATAGCACAAAGAAGTTAAGTGACTTGCCTGGGGTAAATCAGCGACAGGATTTGAACCTAGGTCTTCTTGGCTCCAAGATTAGCTCTCAGGCTACTCTGCCACTCTGCTTCTTGACATCCCTTTTATGTTATTTTATGTTAGGAAACAGGATAATATCTGTGTTCAAGGCTAACACAGTTATATTGAGCTTTTATTGTATGTATTTATTATATTTGGAGGCATGTGATGTATCCAAAGCCATGTAATAATAAATTGTGTTAAAACTAAGTTTTCCTCTGTCTCTGACTTGTGATTACCTTCATAATGAGACTGATTTTCAGGTATGGCTTCCTTCCTAGATGACAGAGGTCTGAACCTGGAATCAGGAAAATCTGAATTCCAATCCAACCCCTCCCCCCAGGAACACACACTTTCTAGTTGTGTGACAGTTACTTAAACTCTATGAGCCTTAGTTTCAACATCTGTAAAATGTTTGCTGTGAGGCTCAAATAAGATAATAGCATGGAAAACATGATATAAATACCAGCTATTATTATGGAATTTATGGGCCTATAAAGTGGAAGAATTTAAATAAACCATTTATATAAAAGTATTTTATCTAGTAACTTCTGCCTCTTTCCTCACGGCATGAGGTTTTTAAAAAAGATTATGTTTTTTTGTTTACAGCTTATTACTTCTTGAATGTATCTGTTTTTTCTCTCCATTCAAATCTGCATACCACTTATTGCACTGAATTATTTAGCCCCTTTGTATAAGCCAATTAAATTTTGATGGGGCTGTTATTAACCACAACGTGGTATCATGATGCAGGAAACAATTACAGAGTCAACGAAGATAATGCTGTCCTGTGGAAAGACGTGCCAGCACATCTGAAGGAGAGGATTCTGGGAAATGATACCACTGCCTTGGCAAATTGTTTCCATCCCTCTCATTGTCACAAGCAGCATCCAATGAACATAAAGAAAAGGCAGCAGGAGAAGAGATCAAAACTGGTTTTTATTCTGAAACTGTGGAGACTTTTACACTATGAAACTTCGATTCCCTTCAGAATGCACTTCATTCCTCTTCTCCACCTGTCTAGGGTGGATTGGCCTTCATAGATCTTCTTGATCTCATTTCCCTTACTTTATTGGTGAGGAGACCAAGCTCCTCCTTCCTGGCCTTTCCTCATCTGGTCTCTAAAAACAAGCCTTTTATATCTTTAGCTTGGCAGCTGAGTATGGCTCCAGTTTCAATAATGAGGGAGCTACTTGGCATAGTGCAGAAAGCACGGGACTTAAGTGTTAGGAAGACCTGAATCTGCCTCATAGACTTACTAGCTATGTGATCCTAGGCAAGTCACTAAACCCCTCTCAGCTCCAGCTTCCACTTCTGCAAAATGGAGAGACCAGTAGCAACTACTCGCGTTGCTGTAAGGATCAAGTAAGATATTACCTCTAAAGTGCTTTGCATAGCTTAAAGTGCTATGTAATAGCTATTATTACTATCATATATCCTCATACAGGGTCCCAGACCTATATTGAGCCCGTGTCTGATTCCCTGACTTGGTCATTGCTTGGGGATTACTGCACTGAGGTTCTGCCTTGTTCTCCACCACGTCCATCCCCCCACCCCCATCCAACTATCTTCTACCTGCCCGGAGCCCCAGCTGGCAAAGATGATTTTCTGCTATGTCTAATAGAGCACCCTGGTCTGACAGCCTGCCTTTTGGAATCTCTGCCACTGAGTACCAGGTGTTGCTTGCAGGATGATAGAGGACTAGACCTAGAGTTCATTCTACTTCAACATTTATCCACCTGATGGCATACCTGCCTCTTGCAAATCTTTAAATTCACACTCTCCTCCTTCCTTACTATCAAGCAAGTCAGGCTCTTAACTTTGACAATGACTTCCTTACTTGTGGGCAACTTACTCCCAACTTTTTCAGTGATTTTCAAGGTCGAGGTCTTCATTGACTTTCAAGGTCTTTCCTTCCACTCTACTCTCTGCCATCATTTTTGGGGAATTTAATATTCATGATGATCTGCTTGTAACACATAACACAATTTATCAACTCTTAAAACTGCAACTAATACGAAAATGTTTTACGTGATTGCACATGTATAATCTATCTGATTGCTTAACATCTCAGGAAGGGGGCAGGGGAAGGAGAGAGGGATGAGATAAAATTTGGAACTCAATTCTTATCCACTCATAAAGTAGTACAGTTATATCTTCCACATCGTGACTTTCCCCATTGTGGTTTTGATGTATCTTGGGCCAGCATAAGAAATTAAATAGGAATTTGGGGGGAGTTTTGCGGAAGCCAGCAAACAACACCAAAAAAGTTTAGAAACTCAGAGATGCATAAAATCAACCCAAATTTTACAATAAGGTACTGTAAATACCCCCTAAAAGAAAAAGAAAAAAATTCAGACTTCTTCTCTGGTATGAAAGGAGGGCCAAAAAATTTTATACAGCTTTTCTAGACCACAGGGGCACTGCACCCCCAACCCCTGTGATGTGGAAGAGATGACTGTATAGACTTTCATTACTACCTGCCTGAACTACAGCAACAGCCTCCTTACAAGTTCTTTCTAACTCCATAGTCTCACTCCTCCAGCCCATCCTCTATAACACTGACAGAATGCACAGATCCAGCCAGGTCATTCTTCTGCTCAGAATCTTCAGTGGTTCTCTAAGGCTTCCCGACTGAAGTTTACCCTCCTCTGCCAGACATTCAAGGCTCTCCATCATGTAGCTCTAGCCCATATTTACAGCCCTGAGTCATATTACTCCTTCCATACTAAATTCCAGAAATATCTTACTGTTTATTCTTTACCTGTCTTCACCATCCTTTTCAACCCCATTCAAATTTCCTCTATGAAGATCTGCTCCTGGTCAGTAACAATTCTTCCCCTCAGCATTTTTCTGTGCTTCTTTCTAATTCTATTCCCCAAAACGGTTTCCTCTCCCTTCACCATGCCTTTGCATTATCTTGTAATACATGGGATTCATTCCCTCATCATCCTTGCCTCTTATAATCCATAGCTCCTGATGCCTCTTCCCGATTGCTAATTTCTCTCTCTCCTTTTTCCGTTCCCTTCCTCCTTCTTCTCTATGCCCTTGTTACCCTCTTTCCTCAAATTTTCTTGTACTTTTTATCTCTCACCTGCCCCCTATCCACAATAATGTCAGTTCCTTAAGGGTAGGGACTAGTACACAGCAGGTACTAAAAAAAGTTGATTAGGTTAAATGACATTTATAAAATATTATTCATTTTTGATTATATGTTTTATGTGTCCCCCACCTCCAGCCAAAATCACAAAGAGGAAAGGGATATGTCTTATCTGAACTTTGTATCCTCCTAATACAGTGCTTTATACACAGTAGGTACTTAACACATGTAAAGCAGTATAAATAGCGGGGAGGAAGAGAGAGAGAATTTGGAACTCAAAATTTTTAAAAAACACATGTTAAAAAATTGAATTACAAAACTATTTTTAAAAAAAGTACAAATAAGTGAAGTTTTAAAAATTATTGCTGCATTTCTTTTAGTAGAATGGGGACTTGCATGATTTAAGTGGAACAGTATCCTAAAGAAAATTTTATATTGTATGGATTTGATTCTGCCACATTACTTTAGACTCTTGACTGACAGCTCAGAGGCCATTCAGGTCAAACAGAGCCAAGCACAGATCTGTTTTTTTTATTGATTTTTCAAAGCACTACATTTTCTAGCTTTTCTAACCACTGTTAAAAAAAATACCACAGAAACCATATATATCAATGGTAAGCAAGTATTAGCTTTAAAAGTACAGCTCTAATGAGGTGAGAATTTTTAAAAATTCCTTCAGCCACATCCTGTAAGATCAAATTTCTGTCCAAAAGGAAAACATCAAAGTGCAATAAGATAAATTTTCCCTGGAAGATTCAGTGAATGGAGATAACAGGATGTGAATGAATGACTCCCTAGAAAAGCAAAAGAAGAAAGCAACTATAAAACAGCCAAAATCTTATATTTATTAGCTCTTCCCCCACCCACCCCACCCTCAGCCATGGTCTTGGAGGCATAGAATTACTTGAAAACTTTGTCAAAGTAAGTATTTGATACATTTACCACCCATGTAGAGCCCTCTAAGGGGGCAGGCCTGTTCAGCTTTGTTTATCTTTGCTGTATAATAAGATGGAACATTAAACACTACCCCTAAGCACAGGAAGAGAGGTAGAGAAGGAAAGAAGGGAAGGGAAGGAGGGAGGGAGAAAGGAGACAAGCAGGAAAGAAGGAAGGAGGGAAGAGAGGAGGAAGGAAGCAAAGGGAGGAAGAAAGAAAGGATGAGTTTATTAAGCACAACATGTGCCAGGCACTATGCTAAACACTTTATAACTCACAACAACCTTGGAAGATAGGGGCTATTACTGTCCCCAGTTTCAT
Organism: Phascolarctos cinereus; assembly: GCF_003287225.1. Classification (NCBI taxonomy): domain Eukaryota; kingdom Metazoa; phylum Chordata; class Mammalia; order Diprotodontia; family Phascolarctidae; genus Phascolarctos; species Phascolarctos cinereus. The sequence continues at coordinate 202,526,482 of NW_027555847.1, read as the reverse complement.
ATTTAAAGAAACAGAGGTAGACAGAGGTTAAGTGACCTGCCCAGGGTCACACAGCTAGTAAGCATCCTAAGCCATATTTAAATTCAAGTCTTCCCAACTTCAGGCCCAAAGCTCTCTATCCATTGTGCCGCCAGCTACCTCCCAAGACCTATGGGGTAGCAGGGGCCATTGAGGCAGGCATTACATAACCTCTACTCTTCTTTGCAAGTCTAATTAAGCATCATAATATGTAAGCCTTTGTCTCAGTGTCTAGTCAGACTTAGTTCTGTTGAGGTGTGGGGGTGCTGGGAACCCTGAAATTCAAGGGCAAATGACTCAGGTCCTGCCTCGAATGAATTCAACCCAAGCCTTCTTTCAGCCAGAGACAAGGTTTTAATAAACCTTGGGGTGGGCAAGATTTTAAGAATCTGCCCTATTTGCCAAAATTTTAGAATCCAAGCCTTTGTAATGAGAATACAACTGGTCCAGACTCTTAAGGAATCTGAGCACTTTAATGGAGGCAAGATGGATCTTTTATGCCCTTCCCTCACCTGGCCAAAAGAAGGAGGGAGGAGGAGAGCAGCTACAGCTTGGGCCCCTGGAGCCAGAAAGCCTAGAAGTATCACCCAGGTAGCACAAGGTGAGAAGCCAGCCAGCCTCTGCAATTGGTAAGCCCATCCTTAATAATTTTTATATAATTTGGAAACGCATTCAAGAAAATTGAAGTCACCTGATTGGTAATGGATTTGTTTCAAGTTTCAAATTGGTAAACTTTTAAATCAGTTACTCTTAAGCAACTTTTAAACAATGAACTTGGCTTGCTGAAAATTTGCAAGTATATGGAAATTTCCACCAGGCCAAATTTAAATTTGAAATGTAAATCCTAGAAAATTTTTCTCTAAGCTGTGATTAGTGAAACTTGGCTGTTTGAGGTAAAAGCTCATGGGACCATAACTGATTTTATTTTGAGTTGTCTGATGGATCATGATAATCCATCTGTAATCAATAGTCAATAATCTTCCTTCTGAGAAAAATGCCACAAGCTACTGATGGGGTATGGGCCCAAGCCCCTTACCCCAAAAAGAATTTGATTCCCATTTGTCTGAGAGATTCCCCTTGAATTCTCCCACTTGATCAAAAAGGTCTCTGGCATTCCCCTGAGGTTATAATCCTATCAACTGGCCTTTCATTATCACCAGTGTCCCAATTCTCTGTTACCTTTAACCTAGCCTAGCCCTCCATTGTCTTACCTCCCTATGGAACTCTGGCTACTTCCCACCCTTGATCCTATCTAGACCTCTTTCTCAGCCTCTCAGTCACTCCCATCAAGATCCCTCTTAGATCCCTCCCACAATCTTTCTGTATATAAGGTCCATCTTGTCTCCATTAAAGTGCTCAGATTTCTTTTACAATCTAGCCACTAGCTCACAGATGCTCAGATTCCTTGAGTCTGGTTAATATAGCAGATTTAACAAACCTTGTCTTTGGCTGAAAGAAGGCTTGGGTTAAATTCTGTCGGGCAGGACCCATGTGTCATGATTTCGGGGTCCCAGTATGCCTGAACCCTTGACTTCATATGATTCCCTGACCAGGAAGAACTGCCTAATCCCAATCTCTTCTCCAGTCAAGACTGGAAGGTACGTAAGCCCCTCCTCCCCTTCTGTCTTGTCCTGCAGTTGGGAGGCTGTCTCGCACTCAGCCTGACGCTCTCAGTCCAATGGTTCTGTTCAAGACCATGGACCTGGGCACAACTTCGGACTCCATACTGAGAAGCTTAGACCCAATCCTCTCAATTCTCTCTGAGCTAGGGAATTGGGAAAACTTCAGGTACTTCTTTGGGCTTTTGTTTTTTTGTATGTTTCCCAAGGCTTATTCCCAAATCTTCCTTTAAGGGAGGAAGGACTTCAGCCCCTCACCTGCAAAGGGTCAATCCTCTTCAATTCCTGAAGATTCACCTTTGGGCTGTCTCTTACAAAGTTGGGAAAATTTTAGTTTCTTTAAAGAACTTAAAAAGAAAGGCTGGTGCTCTTTTGCAACACTGTTTGGCCTCAGTTATCACCTGGAAAATTATGAAGCATGGCCCATTTCGGGGACAATATAACAAAATACTCGAGTTAGAATGAAATTGTTGCAAAGAAGGAAAATGGGTGGAGATTCTCTACATGATGACTTTTGAACTTTCCCATGACCCCATTCTCAGAAAAGATTGTAGGATGCTCGTAGCTAGAGCTACCCCACAAATGGAGAATGAGGATCAACTGGACTTTGTGGATGACCCTCTTTTTTATGGTACCAAGGACTATAGCACCTCCCTTTTCTCAGCCTCCATCAGCACCACCTCCCCAGTTCCTACCCCCTCCCTATTCTCCCTTTTTCCCTTGGCCCCCATTTCCCATGTCCCTCCCTCCTTGCTTACCCCATCTTTCCCTTGGTTTTCCTTCCCTTTACCTCTAGCCCACCCCCCTTCATTCCATATCTTTCACCCTGCATTTTCTCCCCAGGCCCCTGCTCTGGTGGCGACCCCTACTTAGGCTTTGGACAAGGATCTTGCCTCCCTCCTCCCTAGGCCTTTCACCCTGAGGGAAGGACCACCCAGACCCTGGTCTCAGTCCCAGTCTCAGTGGTATCAGCCTCTCCTGACTCTTCCCTCTCCAGTGCCAGCTGATTTTTCCCCCTTGCCAGCCTGAATTCCCTAGTCCCTTGCTGACAAGAAGTGGGATTTTCTATCTCCCTTCCCAGACTCTGTTCCCACAGTGCCTTCAGGGCTTTTTCCCCTTAAGGGAAGTTCCTGCCTCCCCTAATGGGACAATTAGGGTACAGTGCTCCATTCTCCATTTCAGACTCATTCAGGTTAAAGAAAAATTGGGGCAATACTTAGAAGATCCCACTAAGTTTACTGAGGGCTTTAGGGATATGTCCCTACAATTCGAGTTTTCTTGGGGTGATTTGCATATCCTCTTCACCACCTGTTGTACCACTGAGAAGAGGAGAATCTGGGAACCAAGCCCAAAAATTTGAGGTCTGTTTGGCTAACAATGACCCCACAAAATACTCCCCAGGAACAGCTGCTGTTCCCACTGCTGACCCAGGATGGGATTATCAGAAGAGTGAGAATAGGGGAGAGACTATGGTAATTTGCCTGTTAGAAGACCTAAGAACTGCATTTCAAAAGCAACTAAATTTTCAAAAAATTAAGGAAATAACTCAGAGAAAATGAAAACCCCACCTTTTTCCAAGACAGGCTAGTAGAAGTTATTTAAAAAGTATAAGACTTTAGATCCTCTACTCCATAGAAGAGGCAACAAACCTTAGCATGTATTTCATTAGTCAGTCTGTCTCAGATATTAGAAGGAAACTGCAGAAATTGGCAATGGGACCCCAAACACCTCAGGCCCAATTACTGGAGATGGCTTTTGGAGTTTTTAACAACAGAGACTTAGTAGCAGCAGAGGAAAGAAAAAGAAGGGAAAGGGCTAGAGACAGAGAACATGCTCATCACTACTCAGAGAATGTGATACAGGTAGGAGGTCTGCATCAGGAAAAGCTGAAAAGACAATTTTAGCCTCTTCTAAGATGGATCCTCCTGGCTCAGTCTCTCCATTATGTTCCTTTAAAAAGGAATGTTTACCCACCTGGCTTTTCCTGAGTCTGGCTATGAGATGGAACTGATATTGCATGATTGCAGTTATACGTGGCTTAAATCTTGTTCCTGCTTTATCCTTTCATAGCAAATTTCTACAATCACAGCAAGTGGTCAGTAAAAGATATAAGCACAATGCAAGTCTGTGAGATCTTGCTGTTTTGACCTGAATGTGTAGTCATTCCATACCCCAAAAAACTGAAATTAAATCAGAAACATATTCAGTTTGGTTTGGGGAAGAGAATTTCAGTGCAGTCAATTTTCTTAGAGGGAGATAACCTATTTGACCTAAGCATCACTGAAGCGTCCTCTCAATTCCTTTGTTATAACTGACAGTCTCTGGCAAATTCATTTGGGTAACTACTGAACCCAGGGGTGGAAAACTTCTACCAGCAAAAGTGTTACTTAAACTTCTGAGAAAGTAATAGATAAAGTAATGATCAGATAATCCTGCAAGTCAAAATGTAAATGATTTTAATGGGGCTCTTGCACTTTTACTTCTCCCTGTATCTGGGCCCTGCAGACTTGCTTGTCAGATTTGCACAGGCCATTCACCTACAGCTGGTAGCACACAGTGGGTACCAGACTATGTCCACCCATCATCCTCTGGATGCAGCTTGTGCTTGGTTGCAATCAACCAACCTCCTCTTTGGGATCCCAGTAAGGCAGAGACAGTTCCACACCCCTTGCCAGTAGAAAGTAGTTTCAGAAGTTGAGACCTTCGTTCCTTACCCCCAAAAGAATTTGGGTTCCTTTTGTTCAAGGGGGAATGACAGACTACAGCCCTGAAAATCCCCCCTTGAACTTTCCCACTTGGCCAAGGCTTTGACCCATCACAGTAATCCTTTCAACTAGCCATTCATTGTGGCCCCAAACCCAAACCTTCAATTCTCTGTTACCTCTAACCTAGCCCAGCTCTTTATTGTCTGGATGGCCCCCAGCCACTTCCCACCCTTAATTCCATCTAGACCCCTTCTCTGTTCCCAGTCTTCTGTATAAAAGATCCATCTTGCCTCCATTAAAGTGCTCAGATTCCTTAAGAGTCTGGCCTGGTCGTATTCTCATTACAAAGGCTCAGATTCTTAAAATCTCACCCACTCTAACCCGTGTTTTAATAAACCTCTTCTCTGGCTGCAAGAAGGTTTGGGTTGAATTCATTTGAGGCAGGACCTGTGTCATTTGCCCTTGAATTTCGGGGTTCCCAGCAACCCTAGACCTCAACAGTAGCAGCAGAGGCTCCCTTGAGGGCCCCTATGGTAGCAACCTCCCTCCTAGGGCTGACACAAAGTTTTGATCAGCAGCTTCTTTCTCCTTGCCCCACTTTGCTCAAATTGGCCAGACCAGGAGCAGCTGTTTCTTCAAGGGGCTTAACCCCAGAGCAGCAACAGCTGCTGCTGCTGATTTAACAGCCAACAGGAGCAGAGCTTGCCAGGGGCCAGAAAAAGCAGTTCTTAAGACAGAGACCACAGAAGCTCCTCCAACATGGGGCATGCCTCAAGCTGCCAAGAGTAACTAACTTCCCCAGGATCAATAGCAAGAATCCCTACCATCCTGCAGTGGAAGCTGGCAGTAGGGGTTCCTATACAGGTCACTGCTTAGGCCAGAATATTTACCAAAATGTAAAATACCCCCTCAAAATCAACCCAAAAGAAAATGGCCCTTAAATGGTCATTTCAGAGAAAGGAATATGGTAAGTTATCAACAAACTATCCAGATGAACTTCTAGGCAGATGGTTTCATGGAAAATTTTTTTCCAAACCTTGAAAGAACAAATCATCTTTATATTACGTGAATTATTTCTAAAAATAGACAGATGGAATGCTAGCCAGTACTTTTTATGAGGCAAATATGGTCTTGATTTTAAAACCTGCCAAAACACTGAAAAGAAGGCATATAGATCAATTTCACTAATTAATATAGTTAATCATGATCAAGTAGGATTTATGCCAGAGATGGAAGGATTGCTCAATATTAGAAAAATTATTACTATAATACATCTGGTCAATAAGAAATATTTTTAAAAGACCATGTCAATAGGCACAGAAGGGCCTGACATGATTTAAAATTGTTACAATAGTATAAGCAATAAGAACAAAAAGATTCTTTCCTAACATGATGTAATGCCATTCAGCAGCCTACAAACTGGGGGAAATGGGAAGCTGAGAACGTGTTTGTGACCATGGGCACTGAGAGAAATATATCTTTTGTAGAATACATTGTGTGGGAGAGAAGGATCTTGAGGTAGTTTTATAAAGAGCTGGCTTCAAAGTCAGAAAGACCTGGTTTGAAGAACTATCTCTGACACTTACTTACTTTTTAATCCTGGACAAGCCCTTAGCCATTCAGTGCCTCACATTGAAACCTTTTTTTCTTAAAGATCATGAGTCAAACCCAAATCACTTTGGAACTCACTGAATGGCCAAACATAGGTCCCAGGCCAAGCCCCACTTGGTCACTGTTTGGGTCCTGACTGGCTCAGAGTGAACTTAAAGCAATTGTTTCTGTTTTGGCCAGAAACCCTGAGGGTCTTTCCCTCCCAGGCTGATATATTTTTTTTTGACTAGGCAAAGAGGCCATTCTCTGCCTCATTTCTTAACTAAACTTAATCACTGAATGGGGTTGCCTCAGTCAAACTGAGACCTGGAAAAGACCTGAATTTAAAAAGACCAAGGCCAAAGGTATGGTGTGGTATGGTATAGTAGGATATGATATGATATATAATGTAATGTAATATATCCTTATAATGTCTAAACAACATTGGTAAAACTAAACTTTCCAAACCTTACTCTATATAGGGCTCAGATCAGAAATTTGCAGGTAATTCCAGTTTCCATCAGCAGTTCTATTTGGTTTTGACTTCACAGAAAATCATAGCTCCTGGTACTCCATCTCTCAACCCATTTCCAGTGTGAACCCCAATTTACAATCTAAGAAAGAGACAAATGAAATTGGGGTACATGTGTCCATGGTTTAATTTCTCTCAAGCTGGCTTGACATGTATTGCATGGGAGTTCAGTCCAAAACTGGGCCCCCTAAGGGGGCCAGTTCAGAACTGGTTCATTTTGGGATTTGGGGGTGCAACATTATATGCCCTTCAAAGAGTAGGTGTCCCCAATGGGGTGCCAATGAACCATGATTGGTCCACATACTAGGAGGTGGGTGGGTTCCTTAGATCACTCAGTCCACAGGAGGCAGATATCGCCAGCCATCAAAGGAAATACCATCCCCAATCTTGGAAGTCTATTTCCACCCAAATCTGAGTAGGATAAAATCAATTCAGGCCCAGGTTGAAGTTTGACCAAGATAGGAAGATTCGATGCAATATCATCAGAGATGTCCTTCTGAAGAACTTTGGTCAGAAGGTGGGCAGGGGGATGGGAGGGGAGGGGAGGGGAGGGGAGAGAGCTCTGGGTCTCCAGGACACAGATTACCAAGAAAAATCACTTTTAACAATACATACACATACATATATGTATGTATAAGAAACATTTCATTTGATCTTCATTGTAGAGTTTGAGCTATATTTATCATCTGTGGAACAAGTTATTTAACATCTCTATACCTTCCTTAGTATCTTAACATATGAAATGAGGATAATAATACTTACACACTGCTTACCTAACAGCTATTTTGAGGGAAATGTTTTCTAGACCTTAAAATTCCACAGAAACATAAGCTATTACTGTCATTATTTAGGTTCAGAGAAAAGTATGCCTATCATAAGCAAAATGTTTATGCTTCAGAAGACTTAGAAGCATTCTACTGCTTAACAAAAAGGTCATTTCATAAATGTGAATAAGTAATTGGGTTACCATCCCTGTGAAGTCAGCTCTGTTGCGAATAACCTCTGGTGTCCAAATAGGCACAGTAAGTTAGATAGACTCACGATAAGTGAATCAGTGAAACCTTTAATACGCTTCCTGCAGGAGGCCGGTGTGGAACTCGGAGATGAGCACACACACTTTACAGAAGGAACAGCAATCATTATATCCCTATTCCTGGCTGCAAGTCCCTCCTAGATGACTTTCATTGGTAGAAGTCAGCACAGGTCACAGACTTCCCCAAATGCCCACCACATGTTTCCCTTGGTATGTTTACCCCTCCTTCAGGCATAAAATGATACTAACCCTGCCAGGAGGTGGAGAAGCTAGTATTTATGAGTCTATTAAGCATACACACTCTAAGTAAAGCTTAACCTTCCAGCCTCTGTAATCAAACAACCAATTTCACCCAATTTTAGCTGGTCCTTGAAGCTCCTGATCCAGAGCTACTTTCCTTCAATTTCCTTATATGGAAAATAATAATTTCTTGCTTCTCACAGCTCTAAGAAGAGGATGAAGATTACAAAATAAAGTTTTAGTGTGTTAGCAAGCCAGGGTAATTTCCAGCTACCAAGATTGTCTACACAAGGGTTATTAACCTGGAGTCCAAGGGGGTCCATAAATAGACTTCAGGGAATTTGTGAAGTTACATGAGAAAAAAAAATTACACTTTTATTTCCACTAATTAAAATTTAGCACTTCTTTCAATTATTTTAAAATATTCTTAGAAGTGAGGCATAGGCCTCACCAGACTGCCAAAAGGGTCTGTCATATCCAGGCATTTGAGCCCCCCAAAGCGCCCACACATACACACACACCCACCCACCACATTGAGAAGTACTTGTGAATAGTGAACAGCTAGTTTCTAGTCCCTGGCATATGACTCAAGAATTATGGTAAAAAAAATCACAGAATTTTAAATTAAAAGGAAGCACAGTGATGATCATCTGGTCCACCTCTTTTTATAGCTAAGGCTCAAAGTGGCTCATTGACTCAAGGTTACATAGACAATTAGATTAAAGTTCATAGGATCATAGACCTCAGAAAGTCATCTACTCTAACCCACTCATTTTGTGGATGAGGAACTAAGGCTTAAGCAGATTAAATTACCTGCCTGAGGTCACCCAGATAATAAAGAGGTAATATTTGAACCCGGCCCCCTGACTTCAAAGCCAGGACTCTTGCTACTGTACCATTCTGCCTTTTTACCAGCACAGCCTAGATTACCTGGCCACATTGCTTCTACATATCACAGGAATCCATAAAAAGAAAAGCGATGTCAAAGGTTTCGATGGCGTAACGAGGGTGGAGATCATGGGATCTTAGATCTTCTGCATCTTCTACTGGTTAGGACTACTTGGCAAAGGTTGTAAAAGAAATGTTATACTTGGAGTCAAGCAAGACTTGGGTTCAAATTTCACCTCTGAAATTTACTCAGTTTCCCCAGTAAAGTTAGACTACTAGGGATCACAGATCCAGAGCTAAAAAGGACCCTAAAGGCTATCTGGTCCAAAACTCTCATTTTATAGATAATGAACCTGAGGCCCAAGAAGGATTAGTGACTTTTATAGTCATACAAAGGCAGGATTTGAACCCTGGCCCTCTGACTCCAGAGCCAGGGATGTTACTACTATATCCATTTTCTACCCTTACCTCATAAATTTGTTATGAAGATCACACAAAATGAGATATGTCATGTACCATATAAATGTCAGCAGCTATCATTCCTGTTGTACTGCAGGGACAAAGAGGTAGATTATTTTTAATCATACATTTTACTAGATCCATACCACAAAGATGGTAGTAGACCCCTCAAACTGAAATCAGACCAGACAATTAATAGGACAGCAAATACCAACAGCAGAACCCAACTAGGATGTGTTGGGGTAGAGAAGTCTCAAGTAAATGAGAGTCAGAATGTTGTGCTAATTGAAATTTCCAGGTGGTCTGTCTTGGTTATGTCCTAAGTTGCTTCTGGACACAATATTTTAATAATCAAAAGTCAACATTACAAATACAAAGCTTTCTTTACCTATCGTGTGGACCATTGGTCAATAGCAAAGACCAGGTTCTCATTTTTTTTTTCAATTATTGTCTGTTTTCTATCATTACAAAGGTTGAAAAAGTCTGGAGATCACAAGTCTCAGAAAGCCTGGGTAAAGCCGCAAAGGAGTCTCCTTCTGCCATGAATCTCAAATTATACCTTACAGAGTAGCTGTATCCCTCAGCTTTCCCGGTGAGTCTTTTCTAAGGAGTCCCTGATTACTGACTCATCTTGGTTAAGCACTTGGGAGGGTTAGACAGCAAGGTGAGGAAACTTCATTTACAAAGGCAGTTTGGCACACTGACAGAGAAGTTAGGAACTTGGCACACAGCCAGTATGTGTCAGAGGTAAGACCTGAACCCAGGTCTTCCCGGCTCTTATGCAAGCTCTGTTTTCAATAGGACACTCTAAAATTAGGGGATTCATAATATATAATGTTTGGGTATCACTTTATAATTTACAAAGTGCTATCACTTAGATTAGGGGAAAGGATAGGAGAAGGGAAGGGAATAATCATTTGTATTTTGTTGTTCAATCATGTCTGACTCTTCATGATCCCCTGGACCACTCTAGGCCCTTCTAATCCTCCACTGTTTCTCGAAGTCTCTTTCTGGAAGTTCGTGTTCATTGTTTCCATTATACTATCTATCCATCTCATTCTATGCCATCCCCTTTTCCTTTTGCCTTCAATCTTTCCCACCATTGGGGTTTTTTCCAATTAGTCCTGTATTCTCATTAAGTAGCCAAAGTATCTAAGCTTCAGCTTAAGTATTTGACCTTTAAGTAAATAGTCTGAATTAATATCTTTAAGTATTGACACATTTGATCTACTTACTGTCCAAGGGCTCTCTAAAGTCTTCTCCAGCACTACAATTCAAAAGTGTGGATTCGTGGCACTCAGTTTTCCTTACATAGTCTTAAGTCTCACAGTCATACATTGCTACTGGAAAAACCACAGCTTTGACTAAACAGATCTTTGTCGTCAAAGTAAAGTCTCTACTTTTTAGTATGCTGTCCAGATTTGCCATTGCTTTCCTTCCAAGGAACAAGTGTCTTTTAATTTCATGGCTGCAGATGCTGTCTGCAGTGATCTTTCAGCCCAAGAATATAAAATCTGACACTGCTTCCATTTCCTCTCCTTCTATTTGTCAGGAAATGATGGGACCAGTGGCCAAGATCTTAGTTTTTTTGATGTCAAGCTTCAAGCCTGTTTTTACACTCTCCTCTTTCATCTTCCTCAAGCAAATGCACCTACTATGTGAAGCAGTTTTGTTTTTTGCTTTTTTTTTTTTTTAACAAATATCTCATTTGATTTTCACAATAACTGGGGGTTTTGCTATTATTATCCTTATTTTACAGTTGTGGAAACTGAGGCTAATAGAGGTTAAGTGACTTTCCCAGGGTCACATAGCTAGGAAGTATCTGAGGTTGCATTTGAATTCAGGTTTTTCTTAATTTCTGGTTCAATTATCTATTGTGCCAGCAGCTGCCTCTAATTACTACATTTGACTGTCATAACAACTCCATGAAGTAGGAAGAGTAGATATTATATTGGCACAAATATAATCTGCAATCCTAAATATCCCCTCACCTCTCTTTCTCTCTATACACACACCCCACATATATATTTACCATACATATATATATATATATATATATATATATATACATACCAGATATATCTGTAAGGTGTACATATATGCATATATATATATAAGTATATGTATATGTATACATGTACCATCTATACACATATAACATTCACCCTCTATATATCTATACATATATATGTGTATCAATACATACATACATACATACATACATACACACACACATGTATAGCAGATATTTTTGTATCTATATTTATATGGAGGCAGCTAGGTGGCATGGTGGATAGAGTACTGGGGAATGCTTGCATGGCAGAAAAGGAAAAAGAAAAGGTGGCACATGAAAGGTCAAAGAAACTGAAGAAAAACTTCAGTGTCCTTTTATAAACTAAGGGAGAAGAGCACTTCAAGAAGAATGAGGTCAGCAGCGTCGGATGCAACTCATTGAGGAAGACGGGCATTGAGGAAAGACCATTAAACTTGACAAGTATGAGGCCACTGGGAGAATGGTTTTGTTCAGTGGTAGCATCAGAAGATAGAATATAAATCTCCTACATGAATGGAGACAGTGAATGCTAATATTAGCTGTTATTTATTTTATTTTTAATGTATGGAATAAAACAAGCATTTCCATAACACAGTATAATAAAAAAAGATGATTGCATATCAAATTGCAAATCTATTATGTGCAACTTGCTATTTCTTTTAATTATCTAATAGAACTATCATGTAAATTTCTTTTTTCTTTCTTTTTCTTCTCTCTCCCTCCACCCCACCCTAGAGATGGCTACAATTAGACAAATAGATGTGTATACATGTAAAATTATCCTATGCATACTTCTATTTATCAGATCTTTCTCTGGATGCAGATAGTGTCTTTCTTCATATGTCTTTCAGAGAATGTCTGAATTTTTTCTTTTATTTGGCCATAGGCTATATGTAGGTCAATGTTAAGTAAAAATACTACATGAAAAAGAACTTTTTAAAAACCTTTTCTGTGTAGTCTGCTAGCCTTCACATGTCATCTGCAACTTCTACAAAATTCCCCATTTAATTTCTTATGCCATCCTGTAATATATTAAAACCACAATGAGGAAAGTTGAGATGTGAAAGAGATAACTGTAATGTTCTCTTGGTTCTACTCATTTCACTCTTCATTATTTCATGCAAGTCTTTCCATGTTTTTCTAAGATCATTGAGCACATCATTTTTCATAGCACAGTAGTATTCTGTCATAATCATATATACCACAACTTGTTCAACCATTCCCCAACTGATAGGCATTCTTGCAATTTTCAGTTCTCTGCCACAACAAAGAGATAGCTATTCTTTCAAAAAGGGAAATGAGGAGACTAGAAGAGAAATAGAAGAGTGAATTAATGACGCTGTAAGATTAGGAAATTTTTGGTTTTCTTTAGAACAGAGATGTACACATCTTTATATGCAGAGGAGATATTGAAAAGAGAGCATAATAGATAGAGCAATGCCACAGAAGGGATGATACAGGATGAGATAAAAAAACTAATGGCTTAGCATTGGAGGGAAAGTAAATTTCTTTAGAGATAGAAGTAAAACAAGATAAAGTGAATAAAAATACCAAGAAATTGTATTTGGGGTGGCCAGTAGGGAAGTAAATGGAACACTGAGTAGTTAAGATGCACCATAGGTCTTTGGCCCATAAATAGCCTTCAGGGCATCATAAAAACACTCTGGATTGTTACTATCAGCATAAAACTGAACATCATCTGCCTTCTTAATGTGCCAAAAATCCTGCATCTCTCTAAGCTTCGTTTGTACCTTACTTTTGATGGAATTAAATGCTGCCTTCTTAGAAATGGATGAACTATCCTGCTGGTAAACTCTGTGGAGTCCTTGGTTTTTTAATTTAGCAGCTTCTGAATTTCCCCATCATTTTCATCAAACCAGTCTTGATGTTTGATGGTGTTCTGACCTAGATAAGCAAATGCAGTGCTGTACACCAAATCTCTGAAAGCTGCCCACTCAGCTTCACTGCTTAGCTGTGTATTGGCTCAACTTTCCCTCCAAGTTAGCAACAAACTGTTCCACTCAGAGAAGCACTCTAAACTGTTGACATTAATTCTTCTGGTAGTCAGTTTGCCTTGTCCCCTTTCCCCCCTCCCCCCTTTTGTTGAATGCAAATATTTAGCTTGGAAAGGATAAATTTATGATCAGCCCAGCACTCTGTTCCACACATTGCCTGTATTACTCTCACATCTTGTCTGTCTCTTCTCCTTACAATCACACAGTCTATTAAATACAAATGTTTGCTTCAAGGATGCATCTATGAGTTTAGGTAAGTGGAAGACTGCATTGGTCATGAGAAGGTCGTGAGATGCTGTGATGAATGAATTCAAAGAAGACATTCTGACCTTGCTCAGTATGCCAGCAATTTGACCCTGACTCTTTTTTCATGTTAATTTTATTCCTAGCTAGATGTGGAAGGGCTGTTTATGGTATTTGCTCCCAGAAAGAGCCAACCACCCCTCCAGGAAACACATATCCATAAATAGGAATACCCTCAAGGATAGTTTTGAGAACAGCTCCTTGCCCACAGATTATGCATTTATTTTGGCAAACTGCCTTCTTTGTTAGAAGGAACTACTGAAAGCAGGTAGCCCCAACTTTATCTTTGGAGTCTCCCCAGAGGTGCAGTCTTGTAACTCGGGATTTTCCAGTTGGAACTCTGGAGGCTGAAAACCGGGACTCCCCAAAGCATGTGATCCAGATGTAGTTCACCTGATGGTGTTGACTGATTGCGACAAGATTTGATACTGATTGAGACTTAAGTATACTACTGTTACCTAAGGTTGCTGCTGCTGTTTCCAACTCCATTCGTCCCAAGGACTCCCTGCCATGTCTGGTCATCTAAACCTACTCTAGCATTAAAGTCATCCAGAATTATAAGCTTGTCCTCTTTTGGTACACTGATGATAAGGGTCTCCAAGTCTTCATAGACTTTTTTGTTCATAGATGATTGCGCACTCAATGTAGCCTCTGAAGATGAGATGCAACAAAGTATGGTTCACCCTGCTGCTTGTGCTAATTTTGGCCTAACAAATAACACCAAGAAAGCAAAGGTGCTCCATCAGCCAGCACCACACCATCCATACGTGGAACCATCAGTTATAGCAAATGGAGAAGTTCTGAATGCTATGGACAAGTTCACCTACCTTGGCAGTATACCTTCTAAGGATGTACACACTGATAATGAGGTTGACACACATATTGCCAGAGCTAGCTCAGTGTTTGGGAGACTCTGAAGGAAAATGTGGGAGAGAAGAGGTATTAGATTTACTACAAACTGAAGGTCTACAGAGCTGTTGTGCTGACCTTATTGTTGTATGCCTGTGAAACCTGGACAATATACCAGCATCATGCTAGGAAATGGAATCACTTCCATTTGAATCATCTTAGAAAGATTCTGAAGTTCACCTGGCAGGAAAAGATACCAGATACTGAGGTCCTTTCTGGAGCTAAACTGCCAAGCATTCAACCTCTACTGCAGAGAGCACAACTCTGATGGGCTGGCCAGGATGTTCAAATGCCAAATGTGTGCTTGTCAAAAAAGACTATTTTATGGAGAACTCACACAGGCCACGTGCTCACATGGTGGTCAGAAGAAGGAATAAAAGGACACTCTTGCAGTCTCTCTTAAGAGCTCTGGAATTGATTGCATGACATAGGAGACATTGGCACAGGACTGCCCAGCATGGCGTGCCCTCATCAGAGAAGGTGCTGTGCTCTATAAGCAAAGCAGAACTGAAGTAGCTCAAAGTAAATTTGAGATGCACAAATTTAGAGAATCCACAACAAATGTTCACATGGACTATTTATGCCAGACTAGTGGTAGAGCCTTCTGAGCTTATATTGGCTTGATCAGCTACAATTGGACATGCTGTAACTTGACTCTAATCTGTCATTTTGGTCCTCTTCAAGAACCAAGGACAACAGTTACCCTGGATAGCAGAAGAGAAGTCATCAGCTGAGAGTGAAGCTGAGGGTGAGAGAAAGTAACAGTATATCATTATACCAGTAATTAATTATTAATTTGTGATTTATCCACTTCCTTCTATTTTTAAGAACCCACTCCTGAAAAGGTCAGTCTGTCGGAAGGCTATGACTGAGTCACATGATCTTCCAGCTCCAAGGCACCTACCTGGGCTGGATCCTAGCTTTTGTTTATGGGATAAACAAAAAGGGTGGGGACTCTTCCTTTTTATTTGCTGTGTAAACAAAAGCCAGTCTCAGCTAGATCTCCTTGACCTTCATCCTCCTGAATTAGACTTTAGGCTCCATAAGGAGAAAACTAGTCAGAGAGGTCTGTACAGGAAATGGCTTCTCCCAGCTGCCTTGAGGCAGCTGAGTCTCAAGATCAAGCCAAGTTCTCAGCAGGTAGAATTGAAGACTTTTACCTCACCTCTTCATTGTCAGGAGAGTTCCTGGTCAGAAGACATACACCTGATTTAAGGTGTTTCAGAGTCTTCCTCAGTGTCTTTGGTTACCAAAACCATTGACCATCAGTTTATTATGGCTGGCCTAATTAATAAATTGATTATTAATTACCTGGAAACTCTGTCACTCAGACTTTTCATTTGCCTCAGGGAAAAGAATTAGGGTAAGAACATGAGGACAGGGCAACATTTGGTAATAGTGGCTGCGGGGACTTTCATTAGGAGTCAAAATAAATGAATTAAAACGATTACTGATTGGCCTTCAACACCTAGTTCAGGTTGCCATTTGTTTCTTTGTTTTTTGGAGAAAGACTAGCAATTTTATCCATGTATGGAAGACCTGGTATGAAGATTCTCTCTGCTACTACTGTTCAGCAACTCACTTCGGCAGGAAATTATAGCTGACCTAATAGGCACAATTTTGTGACTTTCCCTAGCAATGAATGCTTAGTCACCTGGGAATGGGAATAGAGGACACAGACAATGAAATTCCTTGGAGATAGCAGATTGTTAAGGGCAGGATAGGAATTCAAGAGGGAGGAGGAATCTGGAATATGGCTAAGCCCATATCTGAACTTCTAAAAATCTCTTGGCCCTCCTGGAATCCCTTTCCCTCACAAATTGATAATGTGAGAGGCTGAGGAAATGGCAAGTGCATTAGGCATCAATTTCAGTTTATCTGAATGCATTACTTTTCTCTCTTTCTTCATCTCAATTACCTTGCTATGACACAGCCATTCTACATTGCCCTTAAATTAAATGTTTTCTAATGCATTACAAGGCTTGAAAGAACCTGAACATCCTTCAATAATTTAGAACTCAGACTGTGACAAAGTTAATTTTACATTATCATGTTGACCTGTCATCTTTTCACTGGTAAACAATCCTGTCTTGAACACTCAATGACAGATTTCACATAGTGGAAGGAGCTGTAAAATACATCAACACTAGCCATGCATCTATCCATCTACCTTTCCCTTCCAAGACAAAATGGAATTATTTCTGAATGTGGGATTCTTCAAAGAGATTTATCCTTATTGAAGAAGACTGTGAACTACATGTTTCTTCCCACCTTCTGCCTTCAATTAAGTGGAAAAACTGAACACTGATCAACCAAATATTTATTAAGTCCCTGCTACGTGCCAGGTGCTATAGTGGGCACTAGAGATAAAAAGACAAAATGAAAGCAGTTCCTGCTCTTAGCCTGCATGTTGTCAGTATGCAAAATATGTAAATAAGCACAGGTGAAGCAACAAGCATTTATTAAGTGTTTACTATACACCAGGCACTGTGCTATGAGGTAGTGACGAGGTCTAGAGGTTGGGGGTCCTGGAATCCCAAAATCACAACACTTGGGTCCTGCCTCAAAGAATTCAACCCAAGCCTTCTTTCAGCCAAAAACAAGGTTATTGAAGATTCGCCATATTAGCCAAAGTCTTAAGGAATCTGAGCATCTGTGAGCTATTGGCTAGATTGTGAAAATCTGAGCAGTGGCTAGATTATAAGAATCAGAGCATCTTAATGGAGACAAGATAGACCTTATTACAGAAAGACTATGGGAGAGATCTAGGAGTGGTCAAGTAGTCTATGAGGTAATAGAACTCTAGGGGTGGCCAAGGGAGAACTGAGCCTAGATAGGATTAAGTGTGGGAGGTGGCCTGGGGACATAGGGAGGTCTAGGCTAGGCTAAGGGTAACAGATTGGGCACGGCCACAATGAAAGGCCAATTTAGGGGGATTATAGCCTCAGGGGAATACCAGGTAAAGTCCAGGGTTTTTCATTTTTGGGGTCTAGATCCCATCCTCATTAGTAGGGATACAAATACAAGCAAAAAGGAAGACAATGCCTGCCCTCTAGAAGTTTACATTCTAATGGAGGACCACAACACAAAAAAAGCTTTGCTCAACTGCTGAGGGAATAAAAAGTGAGAGTACTCACGGAGTAGCTGGTATCCAAATTCACAAAGTCAGAAACCAGGAGGAGAAAGAAAGCTGGCCAGACTTAAATACTCACCAAAATGGAGGCCCAGGAGAAATTCATTAATGGGAGAGGTGGGGCATATTGGAGGAATGTTTCTTGGAGAGAAAGGAGGAAAGGTAATGGATGTTCCAGGGTAAGAAGGCTCCAGGTGCCAAGGGAAGTTCCAAGGTGAGACTGTAACAGGCTTGGCGGTAAAGAAAGTCAAAACAGAACCAGGAGTGTACAGTACTTTGTATGTAAATACACACACACACACACACACACACACACACAAGCACATACACAGTAAACATAAAGTAAATTTTGGGGTAGGAGAACACTGGCAGCTAAGGAATCAGGAAAGGCATTATGAAGAAGGTGACGTTTTAGCTAAGTTCTGAAGGAAACAAGGAATTCTAAGATGTAGAGGTGAGGAGAAAGGGTATCCCAGGGATGGAAGATGGCCAGTACAAAGGCAAGGAGATGGACTACAGAGCATCACATATGAGAAACCGAACAAAAAAGCCAGACCACAGAATGTGGAGACAATGACAAGTTTGAAAAAGAAGGTTGTGAAGGGCTCTAAAAGCTAAACAGAGGAATTCATATTTGATCTTATTGTTGTCCATCCTGCATTCTTTTTTTTTAATTAACTAATGTTCAACATTCACTTCAATTAACTTTTGAGTTTTAAATTTTCTCCCCCTCCCCACCCCCTTCCTCCCCAAGATGGTGTGCAATCTGATAGAAGCTATACATATGCATTCCTATTAAATATATTTTCACATTAGTCATGCTGTAAAGAAGAATTAGAACCAATAGGAGGAACCACCAGAAAGAAGAAACAAAACAGAAGAAAAAAAGCATTCCAATTCCATAGTTCTTTCTCTGGATGTGGATACCATTTTCCATCATAAGACTTTTGGAGATGTCTTAGATCCTTGCATTGCTGAGAAGAGTTAAGTCTATCAAAGTTAGTCACTGCACAATGTGGCTGTTACTGTGTATAACCTCCTGGTTCTGCTCACTTCACTCAGCATCAGTCCATACAAGTCTTTCCAAGTTTTTCTGAAGTCCGCTTCCTCGTCATTTCTTATGCCCCAAAAGTATTCCATTACATTTATATACCACAACTTGTTCAGCCATTTCCCAATTGATGCCCCTCAATTTCCAATTCTTTGCCACCGCAGAAAGAGCTGCTATAAATATTTTTGTGCATGTGGGTCCTTTCCCCATTTTTATGATCTCTTTGGAATACAGCCTAGAAGCAGTACTGCTGGATCAAAGGGTCTGCACATTTATAGCCCTTTGGGCATAGTTTCCATCCTTTATTCTTGAAGAGGACAATGACATCAGAGAGAGAGATGTTACTTTAAATGAGGAAGAGCTGAGCACAGTCATCAGCCTCAGTCTCTCCAACAGAAAGTCATTGGAGTTTTAAGTAAGTGATACTGTCAGTTCTATGCTTTAGGAAAATCGCTTTAGTGGTTGTGTGCAGGATAGGGAGAGACTTAAGGCAGGGAGAACAATTAAGAGACTTATTCAGTTAGTGCAGGAAAGAGGTAATGAAGACTTAAAGTAGAGTGAGAACTGTTGTGGAGGTAGAAATACAAGATTTGGTAAGTGACTAAATATGTGGGGTGAGGGAAAATTAGGAGTTAAGGATAATGCTGAGGTTGGGAAACTGGGTGACTAAAAGGATGTGCTCTTGACAGTAAAGTTCAGAAAGAGGGGTGGGTTTTGAGGGAATGGTAATGTGTTTTCTATGCGTCTGTAGGAGGCAGAAAATGATATGGTCTAGGGAGGGTTTTTTAAAGATCAGGGAGGGGCAGCTAGGTGGTGCAGTGGATTGAGCACTGGCCCTGGATTCAGAAGGACCTGAGTTCAAATCTGGCCTCAGACACCTAACACTTGCTAGCTGTGTGACCCGACTTAATCTCACTGCCTAGCCAAAAAAATAATAATAAAAAGAAATAGAATAATAATAAAGATCAGGGACATGTGATTTTAGAAATCAGGGAAGAAACCCAGTAGATAGGAAGAGACTGAAAAATTTGAGAGTGAGAAAGGAGATGACGGGGTGGGGGGGCATGTAACACAGGAGCTTTTGGGCTCCAGCCTCTAAAAGGTTCATTCTTGATCTGGGCAGAAGGACAGCAGCGGAGACATAATGAGGGGTAAGTTAATTTATTCTTCTCAATGGGGTTACTGATAACAGGAGCACCAACTCCTACAGCATCCCCTAAGCCTTGATGAGGCCAGGCAAGAAGAACACATTCACAAATCCCCACTTACTGACCAGTGCTCACTTGACTTATAGAGGAGCACACAAAATAGGCAATTTGCCAGCAAGAGCCTCACAAGTTCACATTAACTTTAGCAACATCATGATGACTTAGAGGCACAGGCACAGTATGCTGTTTACACCTTAAGCACAAATGTTTATATTATGCAAGGTTATATAATAATGCAAAAAAAAAAAATAATGTGCAGTCACAGTAGAAATTGTTTACAGCCATGATCCTGGGAACTAATATCTATGATCCTGGGAACCAGTAGATTGTTTATGGCCATAAATCCTGGGAACTAGTTTGTCTAAAAGAAGACATATCCACCTTACATACAGGGCAATATGCTGAACAAGATGGAAGGGGGTAGGATCAGGGGACCCTTCATCAGTTTCCTAATCAGAGAACTGAAGTAAAGAAGAGAATGGAGGATGATGTCAATAGGGTTTTGAGATGTGGAGAAGGGGAAAAAAGGAGTCTCTCACCTTTTTGCACAGTAGGTGGTTAATGTTGGCTGAATTGAATCAAGGAAAGAAAAACTGGTGCCACACAAGGGTTTAAAGCTCAGATTCCAACAGACAATACCACCAAAGTATACAACTTGCTGAAAGGAATAAAGTCCCTGTTTAAGCAGGTTCTGATTAGATCTTAAGACTGCCACTGCTCCTGTCAATACTGTTTTCGAAAGTATGGAGACATTCTATAATTGACTTTATTTAAAATACCATATCCTCCACAGGATTCAAAGTTTTAAGAGTTTTTCTATTTGATGGAAGCTTTGGCCACCCAACTAATGAGCCTCCCAAGATAGGAGCTGGTAGGCACTTCCTTTTGTTCTAACACCAACTTTGTCTCATAAGAAAGAACCTCCCTTTTCCAATTTGGTACAAAATGTCATTCTCTGCCCTGTCAATGAATGGTAGCCCCCATCAAATGGTAGCACCTTGAGAGAAGCTCATTGTTCCAAAGGAAGTCACAAAGCAGGGAACACGTCTAGAGTCTGCGTGGCTAAATTTTTTTTAAACATTGCTATGCATGACAAACAGGGTTCCACTAACTTAAATTCAATATCAGTGTGGACCTAAGGTTGAGTGAATGGCAGTGTTCAAAGTGTGAAACTGTCTTTCAACAATTACTTTTCCTCTAAGCAGCCAAAGTTTAAAAAAAAATGAAGGAGGGGGTCCAATAACATTTGAAACACACAAAGGGGCCCTGTTTCTAAGCATAAATGAAATACAGCTGGTTTACAGCTGCGATACTTTTCCTCAATAAACCAAAGCTCAACACAGAATGAAACCCAATAATGCTTTTGCCCTTATAACTCTGATGTTAATGAATTTGGTGTTTCCCTGAGGGTTCCCACACCCAGGGGACAACCTATTTGTTTCTGATACCTGCTGAATTCCATTTTTAGACTCCCATTACAAGGTAGCTTAGCAGAGATGTGAATTTTAACTATAAACATATAAACACCCATCTACCTCTCTCCCTGCTGTTTTCCAGATTAAAGAAAAGTGAAAATAAGAAAATACATTTCTTGTATCACCTTAAAACTTCAAAGATGAAGATCTTTGTCTGGTTTCAGATTAAATTTGGTTTCCCCATCTGCTTCAAGAAGATTTATGTCTCTGTGGTCTAATAAAGCTCATTGATAGCAGGCTTTCCTTTAAGATACCCAGAGACTTCCTGGATGAGGTGGTACATAATTTATATAGATAAGATACTTAGCCTTGTTAGATGTATGACATAAAACCAATATATTAAAGAACAACAACAAAAGCAACCTCAAATGCCAAACTGGACATTTTCTTGATGCCCTTAAGAAGTCTGGGCTATCAATTTGTAATATTAATTTTCATTTCTCAAACAAGTTGTATGACACAGGCTCAGCTTTATGGTGCCTATCATTTTGTGGTTTATTCCTTTCTTGAAGAATCATTTATTAGAAATCTATTAATGTCCGGAGCATGGCGAATGGAGAGGGGGAACTAGAGAAAGGGAAAAGAGAATTGAGGGAGGCTTGGGAAACACAAAGATAAACTCGACCATCCCTATCCTTGTCAAGCTGACAATTTAGCAGGAAGAATACAACTCAAGTACAAACAGGCAATAAACAAACACAAAAAATCAAATAAATAAACATATATGTAGATAAACAGGTTGTGAGTTTAAAAACGAACAAGGTGGAACATCACTGAAAATTGTTGATCCTTTCTTCTGGAAGTATCTATTCAAATGTATGTGGAACGTAGTAGCCAGACCATAGTAGTTGCTCCTCTGACTGTTTTTTTTTTTGGCATTTAGGCAATTGGGGTTAAGTGACTTGCCCAAAGTCACACAGCTAGTAAGTGTCAAGTGTTGGTCTGAGGCCGGATTTGAACTCAGGTC
This sequence comes from Phascolarctos cinereus, assembly GCF_003287225.1. Classification (NCBI taxonomy): domain Eukaryota; kingdom Metazoa; phylum Chordata; class Mammalia; order Diprotodontia; family Phascolarctidae; genus Phascolarctos; species Phascolarctos cinereus. Next base: position 202,504,284 of record NW_027555847.1, on the reverse strand, counting down.
CTCCTGACTTCAGGGCCGGTGCTCTATCCACTGTGCCAGCTAGCTGCCCCCTGTTTTGTTTTATTTTTAATCAGATTTGCAGAAAACTTAACATTCTAAAGGGGAGTGGAGGAGAAACAAACAGATATCCCAAGAAAACCGCCTTTCATTGAATCTTGAAAATTTCATGGTTGTACCTGAGAGGAGGAAGAGGGAAATGAACACATAGAAAGGGATTTACTGACTATTTTTGAAGATAACACAAAGGATGCTAAAAAAAGTATAACCAGTCTGGTGTGAATTAGCAATATAGTGCAGCTATTGTAGTCCAAACAATCTTGTGACACCATACTATGAATACAACTTGTCAAAACCCAGAGCTCAATTTTCTACTGTACTGTGGTTTGGTTAGATCCATGGTGTAGGGAAAGCTGGCTAGAATTCTAGCTTTCATACTTAATAGCTATATAACTATGGGTAAACCACTGAGTCTGAGACTCAGTTTCCTCTTTTATTAAGTGGGGATAATACTTGCCCTACCTACCCCTCATGAGGTTGTTATGAGCAAAAACTTTTGTAAACCCTAAATCAGAATAGCTATTATTCTATTATTATTCTGAGCTATTATTCTAAGAGTACAATTTTGTATGACTCAACTAAAGAACTGGGGAATTAGCAGTACTTTATAAAGACAGGCATAAAGATAATGGGAAAGGGGGGAGAACAGGCTTGAAGAAGAAAAGCTAAAGGGATGAGCATTCTATATTGTGCTTATTTTACTCTGCTTATGTGCCAAAGGTTGTTGTCTTTCTCCATGAAGGATTAAACTAGAAGAAATCCTCTAAGTTGTGGCAAGGATATTTGGATTAGACATTGGGAAGAATTCTTTGACCACAAGGACTATTCAACATTGGAATTCTAGGGCCTTAAACAACAGGCTATGGAACTTCCTTCTCTGGAGGTCTTTCAATTTGGGGTGGATTTCCCCCTGAGATAATTTTATTCATTTAGTCTTCTGATTTGAATCTGTCACCACTCAAATTTTTTAAACACTATTTTGTCCAAATGATCAGACTATTGGCTTTCTTCTCTGAGTTTTCAACCTTCCAGTAAGCCTTTTGCGATCCCCAGAATCACAGATCTAGAATTGGAAGGGACATTAAAGACATGCTATCAAACTGAGGCCCAGAATAATTAAGTAAATTGCTCATTCACACAGATATTAAAAGAAAGAATCAGGTTTTGAACCCAAGACTTCTGAATCCAAATCCAACATTTTTCTCACCATACACACCACACCACACCACACCACACCACACCACACCACACCACACCACACCACCCTGACTGGATATCTCACTAGAGTCTTCTTTTAAATTCCCTATAAGAAAGCAAGACAGACTTTCATGTAATCCTATCCTTTGGCTTTTAAAGATATTATCACAAAAGGCTTCATTTCTCATAACTATAAGCTTGACTAGAGTATAATGACTAGCTTAGCTTCCTGACTCTCCATCTTTGTTTACAGTTCATGCTCTCTGTAAGCTGGAAGTCCATCTGTTGCCTGTCTTTGCTACATGACCAGCCCAGCATTCCTTTTCACAATAAATGACCTACAGTACATTTGCCATCCTTGACATTATATGGAGCATTTCACATGTTGTAAGATGATACAGGAATATCATTCACCTTTTACATTCCATTTTTCATTGAGTAACCGACAGCTTCTCCTTTCTTTGCTCTTCATTACTGACCAGCATTCCACTATGGCGCAATTATGTAGAACTGAATATTTCTACTCAAGGCTTTAAAATCAGGGGATTAGACCAGAGGATCTTGAAAGTTTATTTTAGCTTCAGAGTCTATGAGTCCATGTTACCTCAGGACAATAGAGGATATTATCTGACCTCACCAGATAAATTATTTAACCTATATGACTTTGGCATGAGATTGATCTTTGTTCTGAGCTGTGATTTCCATTCCATCTGTCATATGCCAACTTTTATTTCTGCCATATACGGAACTCCCAGATGAGGAAACCCCTTTTACCAATGCAGGCTGGCACCTTCTTTGAAACTTAAAGCCTCAGCGCATTACTTAGAGGTTAAATAATTTGCCCAGTATGTGCTGGAGACAGGATCTGCACCAGGTCTTCCTGACTTGTAGGTTAGTTCCACTAAGCCACACGCACCCACACACTCACACTCACACCCTTCATATACCTACCCGTTTAGGACAGTTTGGTTGGGTCATGGCAAAATAGGTTGGAAACAAACTGTACAGGGCTTTAAAATGCCAGGCAGAGGATTCTTTATTTTGTTTGAGAAACACCTGGGAAGCACTGAAGCTCCTTAAGTAGGGTAGTGACATGGTGGGAACCATCCTTGAGGGATATCAGTATGGAGGTTGAATCAGAAGGAAGAAGAGTTTGGAGGGAAGGAAATTAATTAGAATACTCTTCCAATTGGCCAGACCCAGAGATGATTGATAACCTGGCTCTGTGACCTCATCACCAAATCACTATATGCAGACCTGGGAACCCTAGCTACATAGTTCAGAAGAAAAGTTAAAACTGAAGCTCTTACTTATCTATGTAATGGAAATGGAGCTATTGCCAGGATAGTGTCATGCTTTAAAAACACAGAAGCATAAATAGCAATGACAACAAGAACCAGGGGTTTTGTCTAGATCTTTCATAAGCCAAGGAGAATGATGATGCCAAAGACTGCTATAGATTGTTACAGCTGAAACTGAAATCTTAGCATTTAGTCTATAGGTCTGATTTATTGATCCCAAGGGCTCCTGAATCAAATGGTTTCCAATTCATTATAGCACTGCAAGAGAAGGGCTACATACTAGTATTTTTTAGAGTAAGTCTCCTCTTGGCTCTTGACAAATGGAGGTACAGTTAGCTCTAAATTCAGAGGGTGGTTTTCTATCATTTCCTCTCATAAAACTCTTTTTGGGAAAAAAGAGTTTATAGTCAGCTACTTTATTTACAATGATTAGCCAATTTTAATTTCTGCTCCAGGTGACCTCTCTGAGAAAGTTTTCTCAACAGTTATGAAACTTCCCAGTTATACCATGTCAACTTGAAGTCATTTTCAAAAACCATTCAGCCATCAAAGATTTCATATGACTTATTAATTGTACATTGATTATACTTCCCATATACAATAATGGAGGTGGGGGGAGTTGGTTAGGATGCCCCAAACCAGTTGATGTAATCACAGAAAATAGTGGGCAGGTGACATACACGACATGGTATTAAGCAAGGTTTTAAAAGAAGAGCAAAGAAGGGCTTACATTGTTTGTTATCCTTATAAGGAATAAAGAAGACATTCAGAGCAGATGATGGCATTAGGAGCTAGTTTGCCATTGCTGTCTGGCTAGAAAATTGTTCATATCCATGGTATCCTGTAAAAAGCAAACTTGACATCTATGGAGCCAGTTAAGGCAACTTCAAAGAATGTGACCCCTTGGCAGTAGAAATATGAGCCCAGTTTTTGAGAGATCTTTGCTCTTCCCCTTGCACCTATACCAGAGAGCAGTGGAGGACAGGAGATTTCTCTCCCCTCAGGCCCTCCAAGGCATGGTGTCTTCTAGCAGAGCTGCTTTTCTAATAGGAGATACTGCACCAATTGGGGAGGAGGAAAGAAAAAGAGTCAAAGCAGCTCTCAGGACTGTGACCCTTGGCTGAAGAAAACAGAACCAGCTATGGGTTAATTAGCTCTGGAAGAAAGGGAACCTAAATGATCAAGTGGCCTATTTAAGAGAGACATCATGCTCAAAGGGGACCTGTATGAGGACACCACAAAATGAGAAAGGACGTGAGGGTTATGCAGGGCCAGAGTATGAATTGCCTTGATCACACATGTGTGTCTTTCTTCCAGAGTATCATTCATATACATATACATATACATACACACACACACACACACACATCACACTTCCCACTAATACCATGTGTATGTGTAGGAGGGTGTATCCCAGGTTTATGGGAGAAATGTTTTTGTAGCTAACTTTTTTTCCAACGCCATCTTGGTAAACGCCTTGCTTCAACTGAAATATGTTAATTTGATGGCTATTAAAGAGACATGCAATGGTAGGGCCTTGTAAGCTCTAGTTTTCCAAATAGAGACCTATGGAACGTCTTGAGCTTGGAGGTGGTAGTCACTACATCTGTGGAATTCTAAGTTGGGGGAGGGTAGAATCAAAGGGGGTCATCCCATTTAATAACAGGTCCTTATATAATATTATATTATATATGACTCATAATTATGAGTCATATTTATCTGCATCCACTCTTGCACTGTATCCCCACAAATGCACCAAAAATTATAATTTCTATTACTTAGCTGAGGAACCAGAGGAAACAATGTGAGATGGTGGAAAGAAAAGTGGATCTTCAACAGAAGACCCGAGTTCAGATTCTGACTTTGCTGTAGTAATCCATGTAACTGAAGGTAAGTCACTTGATCTCTCTGGGGGACTTTCTTCATATATAAAAGGAAGAGTTGACTTAGAATGGTCTCTAAGGTCCCTTCCTTCCAGCTCTAAATCCCATGTCTTGTCTGGGGTGACAAAGGGAATCAGTGGCAAAAGTAAAAGTAGATTTCCTGGCTCAGTATTATTTCCACTAAAATGACTAGAGCTTTACTTACTGTTCTACCAATATCACTAACCTAACCATTCACAAACATCTGCCCAGGACAAATGCACCCAAAATTGCACTCCTTTCTCCAGATAATCCTCTGGTGATTTAAATTTCTTTCAAAAACAAATAAAATGGAAATGGAAAGTGAATCAGAAAGTACATTACATTTTTTTTAAAATAGCTTCCATTACTCTCATCCTTGGGTCCTGAACATAAAAGACTTATTCTCTAAGAAAAAAAGAGAAAAAAGGTTGAAATTGTGTATAGTTATTGGGACTTTACAAGAGAATCAAATATAGGGATGCTCAGGGATATACTGGTAAATGTTTAATAATCAGCTGTCTTAGGGGGGGAAAGTACTATTCACATACTTGTAAGTTTAATCTGTATAATTAACATTTTTGCTATCACTTTCTTAAGTCTAGACAATCAGCCAAACAATAACTCAGGCCTTGAATTCTAGATAGCATTTGGCAATTTCCAAGATGTGAATGCTCACACTGAAAAAATTTAACAATTCGTTCTTAAGAACCAGTTCAAGGTGGCTTCAGTACACCTTGGACTATGTTCTACTTTAAGAAATCCAACATTTAAAAGATATGAATTTATTAGCTAAATCAGAAGGTGATAACTCAATCTTATATAAAAATTAAGTAGTGTACAGGATTCTTTACCACAGCAAAGCTCCTTATTGCATTTAATATAATTCAACTCACAAAAATTCCATTTGTATATATCTTTTTAAATTTTTTTTATTTTTATAAGGCAATTGGGGTTAAGTGACTTGCCCAGGGTCACACAGCTCATAGGTGTCAAGTGTGTGAGGCTGGATTTGAATTCAGGTCCTCCTGCCTCCAAGGGTGGTGCTCTATCTAGTATGCCACCTAGCTGCCCCATGTGTATCTTTTTAGGAACACAGTTATTGCATAAACCAAGGTAGAAAGTTGCGTGACTAAAAATAATACTAATTATACTTTATTAACTCATATGGTGGGAAGACGTAGTTAGAGTGTGTTCTGTCAGGGCTGACTCTTTATGACCACATTTGGGATTTTCTTGGCAAAGGTACTGGAGTAGTTTGCCATTTCCTTCTCCAGCTCATTTTACAAATGAGGAAACTGAGGCAAAGAGGGTTAAATGACTTGCCCATGGTCATACAGCTAGCGTCTAAGGCTGAATTTGAAATCAGATCCTCCTGACTCCAGGGCTGGTGTTCTATCCATTGCACCACTTATTGTCAGACTATCTAGGTACAAATTACACTCCCTGACATTTACTATTTATAAGACTGAGAAAATCCCTTAACTTTCCTGGGCCTCAGTTTCCTCATCTGTTTCCCCATTCTCATTCCTCATCAAATTAAGAGGTTGAACCAGATGTCCTCTGAGGTCCCTTCTAGCTAAGATCAACAATCTTAGGAATTTAGAGAGACTTGGATGTGATGTGCTATAAAAAGTCTACTCAGCCTTAAGGTGGAAATTAGATGTCTGCTTGATAAAACTTTAAATTCAGGTAATAATTACATATTTCTATAATTTCATAGCTCTGTGATACCCTTCAATATAAGTATGCCTTCTAGTGATACCAATTACAATCTGTTCCATCCTGTAGGATTCTGCATAGTGGATAGAGCTCCGGCCTGGAGTCCGGAAGACCTGGGTTCAAATCCAGCCTTAGATATTTATTAGCTGTGTGACCCTGCGCAAGTCACTTGGTCTTTGATTGCCTCAGTTTCCTCATCTGTAAAATGGGGTAAAAATAGCACCCACTTTCCATAGTTGTTGTGAGGATCAAATGAAATAGTAATTGTAAAGCTCTTAGCACAGTGCCATGCTCATAGAAAGCATTATATAAATGTTTGCTACTGCTGTTTTCTTGTTGTTTGTCCTTTGTTCTCGAAGAGGACCATGACATCAGGAAGGTGATGCCATGACTTGCAAGTGAATTGGATTTAAGGAGCTGTGTAGTCACCAGCCTCAGTCTCTCCTCCTGAGCCACCAGGGTCTAGTGGCAAAATATAGATCAGGACAACTGGAGACGGCCCCAGATGCAGGCCTTGGCCTTTTTAAATTAAGGTCTTTCCCGGTCTCAATTTGACTGAGGCAACACCCATTCAATGATTAAGTCTAGGTAAGAAATGAGGCAAAGTATGGCCTCTCTTACCTAGTCAAAAAGAAAAATCAATCTGGGAGGTGAAGACCCTCAGGGTTTCTGGCCAAAACAGAAACAACTGCTATTCCATTCACTCTCACCCATCAAAATCCAACCAATGAGCAAGTGAGGCTTGGGCTGGGATCTATTATTGGTCAATGAGAGCCAAGGTGATTTGTGTTTAAGGCATGGTCCTTAAGAAAGAAATCTAGCCTGTAAATCCCCAGATATCAGAGATCTAGAGCCAGAAGATATCGGAGACCATGTAGTTCAACCCCTTTGTTTTACATATGAGGCAACTGACGTCCAAGAAGGTTGATTTCCCTAAAGTCCCACAGATAATGAACATCAGGGGAGGGATCTGAACCCAGGTTTGCTGACTCCAGTATTAGCACTCTTATACCCCAGTGCCAATAATATGGCTCAAAAATTTATTTTAAAAAAAATCATCCCTACCTATAATAAGCTGAGGCCCAATTGCATGACTTCAGTTTGCTAAATAATAATAAATGATTGAGACTAAAAATAACCCTTATTAAGTTAACAGGCTTTAGAATTAGCATTTTTAGTTGCTTAAAGTATTAGTATTCAGAGAAAACTGGGATGACCTCTTGGAACTGATGCAAAGCAAATTAAGCAGAACCAGGATAACAATTTATGCAATGGCAACACCACTATAAACAACTCTGAAAGACTTTAGAACTTGGATCATTGCAATGAACAACCACAATTCCAGAGGACTGAAGAGGAAGCATGCTACCACTACCCACCTCCTGCCAGAGAGGCAATGCCTATAAAATGCAGACTGAGGCCATCTTTTCTTTGGCACGGACAATGACAGAATTTGCTTTGCTTAATCATGCATATTTTACAAGGTTTTTCTTTTGTGGTTGTTCAACTGGGGAGAGGTGGAAGAGAAAAACTAAATGCTTCATAATTGAAAAAATAATAATTAAATTTAAAAATAAGAATGGGTATTTCAAATGAGTGGTAAGTAAAAACTTATTTAGTACTAGACATACATTATCTCCTTTGAACTTCACAAATGTTATTATTCCCATTTTTCATAGGACAAAACTGAGCCTTCCAGAGATTAAATGAGTTTTCCATGGTCTTAGTTCTTTTTAACTCAAAATTCTGTCCTCAGAGGTATTAAATATGTGACCAGTAGGCTGCATGTGGCCTACAACATACCAAGTGTAGTCTGAATCAGATTAAAATGCAACTGGGAGATATTTAACAAAATAAAAACATAATAAGACATAGGTAATATTACATTTTAAAACTAAGTCAATTGCATCCTACGGGCATCCTTATGTGTCATTTTGTGCCCCCTCCCCATTCCTATTTGAATTTGGCATTACTGCATTACAATATATTGCCTTTCTACTAATACATTAAATTTTTTTTGGGGGGGAGGGATTTAAGTGCAGGCACATTTAATGCAACATTTCATTTTATGGTATGGAATTTAATTTGGAATAAAAATATCCTATTTTTGACCCTATTGTATGGCCTCACTGATTCTCTTATTTCAATCTTATGAGGCTATGTTTCTGAAGAGAAATACTTAAGGGAGTTGAATGATGACAACCTCAATGTTCAGGTGGCACCCAGAGAGCATGACACCATTCATTCCAGTGAATATTTGTGCATGACTTAGAGTAAAGGAGAAAACTTAGTTGTAGTTAAACTCTTTGGGCAAAAATCCAAGACGATTCTGGCAAGCAGAGTCTAAAAACACAGCCATTCATAGGTTCTGCTGTAAGCCAGATTGTAAACACTCCCTCTCCATGGAAGATTCCAGTAAGGTGGCACCATCACTGGTACCAAACAGAGTTCTTTTTTTTTTTTAATTAATTTATTTTTAGTTTTCAACAATCACTTCCATAAGCTTTTGAGTTTTAAATTTTCTCCCCCTCCCTCCCCAAGACAGTGTGCAATCTGATATAGCCTCTACATATACATTCCTATTAAACATATTTTCACATTAGTCGTGTTGTAAAGAAGAATTAGAACTAATAGGAGGAACCACAAGAAAGAAGAAACAAAACAAAACAGAAGAAAAAAAAGGAGCAAATAGTACGCTTCAATCTGCATTCAAGCTCCATAGTTCTTTCTCTGGACGTGGATAGCATTTTCCATCATGAGTCTTTTGGAGATGTCTTAGATCCTTGCATTGCTGAGAAGAGCTAAGTCTATAAAAGTTAGTCATTGCACAGTGTGGCTGTTACTGAGAATGTTAGAACATTATCTTGGTTCTGCTTACTTCATGCAGCATCAGTTCATATAAGTCTTTCCAGGTTTTTCTGAAGTCCACTTGCTCATCATTTCTTATAGGACAATAGTATTCCATTACATTCATATACCACAACTTGTTCAGCCATTCCTCAATTGATGCCCCTCAATTTCCAATTCTTTGCCACCACAGAAAGAGCTGCCATAAATATTTTTGTACTTTTTTTGTCCTTTTCTCATTTTTATGATCTGTACCTAAGAGATTTCTCCTTGGAGTTTGGAATTGTAGTCAGAGGTCCCACCACTGTGATGGTACTGCTTGGCAAGCCTCATAGGCACTAACCTATTGTAATTACTATCACTAGGATGATGGCATCAGAGGGTTAAGAGACTACAGCAGGATGCTTTTTTGATTTTCCCCATTCCATTCCCAAATTTGAAAAGAAATTTATCCCAAAAAAAACACCATTTCCTAATCTAATCAAGGAGTCATTTCACAGATTAATTAGGTAGTACTTATACATTAATAGGCTTAAATCAGCAGAGACCTTAAACTCACCTTCTTCTCTTCCAACTCCAGGGGAGTTAATCCATTGAGATTTTCCCTGGGGCAGAGGTTAGCAGATTGGAAGGGAAATCAATCTTCACATTAGCACCCTATATCTAGCTAGCCCAAGACCCCCATGCCATGCTTATTCATTTCACCCAGCCATCCACCAGGCCACCTGAGCCTGGCCAACATAGATTTCTTGCCATTTGGCCTGCTAGATACATACACTCCTCTTCCTCCTCTCCCCCACATTTTCTACCTCTTGTTTCAGAAACTATAATCAAATCAATACTGCAATTGTTACTGGAAAGGATAAAGCAGTCTATTATTATACTGTACCACTAACAATTCTTGTGACCACCTAGAACAAAACTCCTTTTCCTGGGCAACCCCTCCCTGACACCCACTATATCCCTCTAATAGGAAGTAAGCTTCCTGAAGTCAGGAACTATCTCCAATTTGTATTAGTATCTGCAATACCTAGCACAAAATCTGGCACAAAGCCAGTGCTTTAAAACGCTTGTTTGCTTGCCTGATCAAACAGTAGAAATATCTCAGAGATGGAAGGGAAGGCAGAGGCCACGTAGTTCAAGCCAAGCCTGAGGAGGCATCTCCTCTAGAGTGTCCCTGACAAGTGGGCAAACTTGCAGTCCAATTAAAGAGACAAGCCACATATAGGTAAGAATCTTCAGTAACTAATCATCCAGACTTGCTTGAAAACCTCCACTGAAGGGGGGAGCCCACTGCTTTCTAACACAGCCCATTCATTCCACCTCTGAACAGATCTCATTGCTAGCAAGAGTTTTCCTTTTACTAACCCTAATTTGCCTCTCTGCAACTTCTCCACATACTGGACGTAGTTTTGTCTACTGGGGCCAGGTCTATGGGTAAGGATAGGCACCAGACCTGTAATTTCACAGAATAGGAAACTCTTAGGTGAAGAAACTCTCTTATACCATTTCAGGGCATATGAGACATCACTGTTGTGACCATACTAAAATATCAGAGAACAGGAAATGTGTAAATGTCCTCGTTTTCCAAAGAACAAGCAGGCAGATTCTTAAAACCACAGACTGGTTAGGGATAAAAATAAGAACTGGACATATGATTGAATTAATAATACTAATGATAACAACAGTAATAATAGCTAATATTTATACAGTGCTTACTATGTGCCAGGCACTGTGCTCTTTACAAATAGCTCAGTTGGTCCTCACAACAACGCTGAGAGGTATGTGCTATTATTACATTATGTTTTATTTTATTTTATAGATGAGGAAACTGATTTACACAGAGTCACACAGCTAGCAAGTGTCTGATGCCTTATTTGAATTCAAGTCTTTCTGACTCCAGGTCTTAGGGAATAGAATAGCTCTTAGTTCCATCAGTCCCCTCCCAACTCCCAATCAGAATGGCAAAGGGTATGTTGAGGTGTGAATACTGGATGAGGTATAAATACCAAGACGGATGCAATAAAAGAGGGTATGATGGAGAAGTACTAAGTAGCAAAGCTAGGTAGAAAATTAAGAAATGCTTAGCTTGGGAGCCCTTCTTAAACGGAGTTTTTGGGAGAAGCTCTTTGCTCCTACTTTTGGACAAATCAGTATATGCCTACTGCTCCTACAGACGAACTACTAAATGTAGGCCACCATCCTCTATTTAGGATATTACATTAGTTTTATGGCTGGACAATAGTAAGGGAATCACTTCCCATCAGTAGCAATAATTATCTTTAGTGTCTGGAAAAACATTACTAATGGAATACAAAAGAAAAAAAAGCAGCTATAAAACAGATAGAAAATGGAAGAAATACAATGTGTAATTATTAAAGAGTTAGGAGATGTACCAAAAATCACATTATCTCCATACCATTTATCTGGGCTAGAGATGGGAAAATGTAGGAAGTCTGGCCTCATTACACAATTTATCATTTAGCAGATGGGGCCACTGGCAGCTTAGCTTCCTCTTACCACTCCTTCTTGTCGGTATGTGTACTGTGTCTCCTACCAACACGTTTCTCTAAATAAACCTCTTCATTAACACCACTATGGTTTCAGATATGTAATAACATTCCTTAGTCTTTGGGAATGTGATGGGGGAATGAAAAATCCAAATGGATTTTAGCTTTATATGGAAGTGAGTGGATGTTTCCATTTCTGTCAGAGAGCCTACGAATACAAAAACATGCTAGTTTCCATCTTAGCCAAAATTGGTATAGGATGTATACTAATACATACCTTCTTCCTTATCTCATTTTCCCTGGGAGGGAAGAATCACGGAATTCCTGAACTCTAGAGTTGAGAGGTCTTTAACAGCCATCTAGTCCAACCTCTACCCCAAAAGGAAGTTCCACCACAAGATACATGATAAACGATCACTGAGCCTCTGCTTGAAGGGAAGGGGAACCCACTACTTCTTAAATTCCATTACAATGTTGGACAGTTCTAATTCCTAAGGAGTTTTTCTTAGTATCAAGTTTAAATTGGTCCCTATGTAACTTCTCTCCATTGCTCTGAGGACTACCAACTTCCCTGCAATTTTCTCCTAAGGTCCCCTAGGCCTTCCAATCTGCCCTGCCTCCATGCCCTCTGGGGTAAAACAGAACAAGTGGAATCCCTCTTCCACAAGCTCCTTCCAATGCTTGAATACAACTATCATGCTCCTCTTAGCCTTTATGTTACTAAGTATCCCATTTGTTCAACCACTCTTCATAATAAATGCTAATTGACTGATTAATATGACATGGGCTCATGGCCCTTCATCATCCTGGTAACTCTCCTCTGGACACTTTCCAGATTAGCAATGTACTTTCTAAACATAAAACTAACCTAATCAGGGCAGAGTACAGTAGGACTATCACATCCTTATTCCTGGAAGTTATGCTTTTCTTAATGTAGTCCCAAATTATATTAGCCTTTGTGGCTATCATACCATACAATTGACTCATATGGAGTTTCAAGTACAACAAAATGCCCAGATATGTCTCCCTCATCTTGCCCTTATCAATGACCTTCTTGAACTCAAGTGTAAGGCTTTATAGGATGTTGGGTACCTTTCTTCTACTACCTTCCTGCCTTGTCCCCTCCCTTATCTCAGGTGTACCTGGGACTCATCCAGGGTAGCTGAGAGACCACCCAGAACCCATCAGAGCTGCTTAACTTGCTCACATGGTTTGGATGAGAGAGACAGAAGTCACCAAATGTATTTCTTTTGAGATGAAAGACCTCCAGGCTTTACCCCTGCCTCCTAAGATCCTCTAGGACTTACAATCTGCTCTGCTTCTATGTCCTCTAGACCCCTGACAATTTCATCTGACCTACTGATTAACCTGAGGACCCCAGGGCCATCCACCCTGCTCTAGACCCCTTAGGACTTCTGGACCTTTCCATTTCTCCTGTAACTGAACCTTCTTTGGGATTGTCTCCCCCAATTAGTATGTGAGCTCCTTGTGGGTTGGGACTATCTCACTTTTTCTCTCTGTATTTACAGGGTTTTATCACATGGCTTAGAACATAGCTAATATAATAAATCCTCATTCATCCATTCATTTATCTTAATTAAATTTTTTGTCAATCCAATGTTCTAGCTTGTCAAGATCGTTTTGGACTCTGGCTGTGTTATCCAAAGTATTAGCCATCCCTCTGAGTAATGTGTCATCAGACCTTAAGGCTGAGTTTTTTCTGCCCTTTGATGGAGGGATGTTAGCTAGGCAGAATGGGCTAGGAATCTTATTGACTTGTAGACTCTGTTTCCTGACAGTAATGGCATGAATGGTAGTAGCTTCATAAAAAAAAAAAAAGTTATACTGAAAGAGTAACCAGACCTTTTAAAACAACTCAGCTCCATCCGGTCTCTGTACCAACATCTGGAAGAACATCTATTAATGTAACTTTCCAGCCTCTGAAAATAGAGGGGACAAGACTTTTGAAGAGGAGGTCCTTTAATATGGCAGTCTGATTCCTTAAGTTGCAGTTGAGACCTGGATGAAGGGTTGGGATAAATCTAAATTATGAGCCATAAGCTACAGGTGCAAATTAGACCTCCATTCTCTTCTCTTGGGCTAGCTTACCTAACAATAATGGGGAGTAATTCTTTTATATGTAGGCAAGGCAAGAGGATAGCTAAAAAGCTTATATGAATGGCTAAAATAATGTAAATGGAGAGAATGAAACTGAATGCTATGGAATACAGAAAGAACAAAATAATAAAACTGAATGACTAAGTTTGGTCCTGAGGAAGTTAAAAAAAATGCACCTCCCAAACGTATACAGAATACTGTATATATTGTCATACGTAGTTGATGTGTTGGTTTTTTCCACTAAACTGTTCTTTTTTAAAATAACTTATTTTTTGTTACAAGGGATGGCTCACTGAGAAGGGAAAAGGGAAGACCTATGTTCAGAAATAGAGATAATGTAAAACCAAAATATATTAATAGAAAAATGTTTACGTTGACATATCTGAAAGAATGGATTTAAGCATAGAGAGATTAATGATTGAGAAGAAAACTAGAAGGATGGACCTATAGACTTTTTTTATTCTGGTATTACACAACTTATTACGCCAATAATCCCTTTAAGGACCCCATGCAAAATCACATACAATATCTACGTTATAATTACTGAACACAACATGCTTATTTTGTTTCTGAGACAGTCCTATCCCCCAACACACAAGTGCACATTAATATTCCCATTTTCTGGTGCCCCAGAAGGCATAGCCTAATATCAAATACAAGCATACACACATACACACTAAAGACACAAATTCATCACACATTATTAACTTAGCAATACTGTGCAATATTTTATCTCCTATCATTATCAGTACCCTGAAGTTTTCTCTTTCATCTCTGGCTCCCACAGACTCTCTTTTCTCATAGACCAAAAGGCTGTCCCCACCAAGATCTTCTATAAACAAGGGACTCTGGGGAGCAGAAGTTAAAAGCTCCCTGAAGTCAGCTTGATTGCCCGGATTCCCATAATTCCCATAACCCTTGTCTCTTAGTCTCTTGGGAGATGCTAAAAAGATCTGCTGAGTTCCATAAGGGTTTAAATTCATAACCCCTAGAACCAGAAATAATTTACTTAATTTCTAGGCCACCAGACGGAATGGAAAAGCATTTACCGTCTGTCAGGAACTGTGCTAAGAAGGCACTGGAGATACAAATAGAAGAATAAAACAACTCTTACTCTAGAGGAACCCACATTCTAATTAGGTGAGAGTATGTAAAAGAGAATTCCATAAAAAAAGAACTCTTTCTTGGTTCAGATAACAAAAATATATTGATATAAATGTTCACTGCACTCTCTCTGCCCCCACCCCTAAACATTGCCTAAAAAACTTAGGGGCCAGAAATTAAAAGTTTCCCAGGCAAAATATATGTCCCTATTCTGCTAATAGTTTTTAAAAGAATGTCTTACAAACTGTTATCAGACTTCGAAGGCTTCAGAAAACCTTGAATTTCCTTATAACATGTATTCCACTACTAACTTCAAATCTTCAACTACGCTGGACTTCATCAGTATGGGTGTTTCCCCTCCATCACTGCACATCACCCACTCCTCATGACTTAGCAGGTATTCAAGGGTTGTTATGGCTGAAAGATCATCACCCTACACCCAATTTAGTAAGCAGTCCTTCTGAATTTAGCTAGGCTCAGCCTTAGATAGTAAACATATATAGTCTGTTACCAGTCCCTCACTCAAAAGCCTTCCAAGATAGGGAGGAACCTGATACAGCTTTCACTCAACTTCGAAGAACCTGGGGTTACTTATACACTAGAGAGCTGGACTGGGACTCAGCAAGAACTGGGTTCAAATCCTGCTCCTGATACTACTGTGTGAACCTATGTGAGTAATTCTGCCACTTTGAATCTGGGTGTCCTCATCATAAAATAAGGGGATGGATTAAATGACCCCTAAGATCCTTCCAGCTCTAAATCTGTGATTCTACTATAATCCTATGACTACATTCTGGGACATCAGAATAGGACTTCAGTAGAGGTATGCAGAATTAAGTGAAAGCCACCAAATTATAGTTGCTAAAAAATCATACTCAAGTAGACAGTACTGGATTACTTTCTTGAAATTTTATTGGGAACAGGCAGGTTTTGGATGAAGAAATAAAAGCAACCTATTGTCATGGGAAAAAATTATCTACATCACTATTGATTAGAGAAACGCAAATTAAAACAACTCTGAGATACAACCTCACAACTATCAGATTGGCTAATATGACAGGAAAGGAAAATGAAAAATGGAGGGGATGTGGCAAATTTCAGATACTAAAGCACTGTTGTAATTGTGAGCTGATCCAGCCATTCCGGAGAGTAATTTTGAACTATGCCCAGAGGACAATCAAACTGCGCATACCCTTTGATCCAGCAATAGCACTACTAGGTCTGCATCCCAAAGAGATCAAAGGAAAGGGGAAAAGCCCTATTTGTTCAAAAATACTTATAGTAGCTCTTTTTGTGGTGGCAAAGAATTGGGAATTGAGGGGATGCCCATCAACTGGGAAATAGCTGAACAAGTTGTAGTATATGATTGCAATGGACTACTATTGTGATATAAGAAATGACAAGCAGAATGATTTCTGGAAAGACTTACATGAACTGATGCAGAATGGAGTGAGCAGAACACGAAGAACATTGTACACAGTAACGGCAATACTGTACAATGATAAATTGTGAATGACTTAGCTCTGCTCAGGAATACAATGATCTAAGACAATTCCAAAGGACTCATGATGAAAAAGGCTATGCACTTCAAGAGAAAGAACTGATGAGGTTTGAATGCAGATCAAAGCATACTACTTTTAATTTTATTTTTTCCATGGTTTTATTTTTGGTCTATATTTTCTTTCACAACATGACTAATAAGGAAATATGTTTTACATGACTGCACATGTATAACCTGCAACAAATTGCTTACTGCCTCAGGAAGGGAGGAGGAGGGGAAAGGAGGGAGAGAATTTGGAACTCAAAATTTTAAAAAATGAATGTGAATTCTGGAGAGCAATTTGGAATGATGCCCAAAGGGCTATAAAACTGTGCATACCCTTTGATCCAGCAATACCACCACTAGGTCTATATCCCAAAGACATAAAAATAAACGGGCGGGGAAGAAAGGAGTTATTTATGCAAAAATATTTATAGCAGCTCTTTTTGTGGTGGCTAAGAACTGGAAATCAAAGGGATGCCCATCAATTGGGGAATGGCTAAAGAAGCTGTGATATTTGACTGTAATGGAATATATTGTTATAAGAAATGACAAGCAGGATGACTTTAGAAAAAAACTGGAAAGATTTACATGGACTGATGCAAAAGCAAAGTGAACAGAACTAGGAGAACATTACACATAGTAATAGCAATATTGTTCAATGAAGAACTGTGAATGTGAGCTATTATCAGCAATACAATGATCCAAGAAAATCCCAAAGGATTAATGATGAAGCATACTATCTGCCTCCAGAGAAAGAATTGATGTTGTTTGAATATAGACTGAAGTATGTTATTTTTTTACTTTTTTTCATTCTTTTTCTTTTATATAGTCTTCTTGTACAAAATGACTAATATGAAAATGTTTCATGTAGTTGCACATGTATAATCTATATCTGATTGCTTATTGTCGCAAGGTGGAAGGAAGGGAGGGATCGAATTTGGACCTCAAAAATTTTTTTAAAAGTTTAGAAATCATTTAAACATGTAATTGGGAGGGAAAATAAAATATATTTTAAAAAAATGAGTATTAAGGGGCAGCTAGGTGGCACAGTGGATAGAGCACTGGCCCTGGATTCAGGAGGACCTGAGTTCAAATCCAGTCTCAGACACAAAACACTCACTAGCTGTGTGATCCCGAGCAAGTCACTTAATCCCATTGTCTAGCCCCCCCAAAAAATGAGTACTGAAAATCATTTTTACATGCAATTGGAAAAAAAATTATTTAAATAAAAAGAAAATGGAAATTGGGGGCCCAGAATAGAACCTTGTATCTCTCTTCTTTTGCATGAGTCTTCAGAGTGACTCAGAGTCAATCTTCATTTAGAATATATAACTTTAGGAGCAATGCTGTATAAGACAGAGGTTCTTAAACTTCCTTTGGCTTTCGTGGACACTTTCGGCAGGCTAGTGAAATTTCTTCTGAAAAGAAAGCTTTTAAATACATACAATTTAAATGATTAAAAAAGAAACCAATCATAGTGCAAATAAAGATATATTTTTCACCCCAGTTGAATGACTCCCTAAAATCTATCCACAGATGCCTTGGGGAGTAGGAATAGTCTATGGATCTCTGGTTAAGAATCCCAAATCTAAGACTGATGAACAGTTGATGATCCACATTGGATGGGGTTTCTTCAATAAGAGTTCTCTATATACAAATGGAAACACAATGGAAATTGGACCAATTTTAGGGGTAGAAGGGCCCTTAGATATTTTCTGACTTCCTTACTTGATAGACTAAAAACCAAAGGCCTAAAGAGGTTAAGTTCTTTGCTTGTGGTCACAAAGTAAGTCAGTGTCAGTGATGGAACCAAGGTCAAGTCTCCTGATACCCAGGCCATGCTCTTACTAATGCATCTGAACACCTTGCCCATATACTTCCAGTGACATATAAAACCAAAGGCAAGTTAAATTTGTCACTGACATAGGACTGCCCTCCATCAATAAGTTAAAACTTCTCCAAGTCAATTCAAATGAATTATTTTACTCATCTTCTCAGAAAGTATGGTTCACAGCAGGTTAGTTAGAGTAGCTGTTGTTGTTGTGTTTGTCCTTCCTTCTTGAAGAGGACCATGACATCAGGAAGTTGATGACATGACTTGCAATTGACTTTGATTTAAATGAGGCAGGGCTGTGCAAGGTCACCAGCCTCATTTTCTCCTGCAGAGCCATCTGGGTCCAGTGGCGAGATACAGATCAGGATGACTAGACATAGCCCAGGATGCAGTGGGAGACCTTGGCCTTTTTAAGCTAAGGTCTTCTCAAGTTCTCACTTTGAGTGAGGCAATTCCCATTCAGTGAATAGGCCTCTTTAAGGAGTTAGTCAAGGGATGGCCCCTTTAATAAATAAATCAATCAATCAAACTAGGAGGGGAAGACCCTCAGGGTTGTTCACCAAAAGATAGTTTCTATTTACATTCACTCTGAGTGAGGAGGGTCCTAAAAATAACCATTAATTTGTGCTTGGGCAGGAACCTATGTGTTGTCTAATCTATGAACAATCTATGAAGCTCTTTGTATGAGCAAGGGAAGTATGTGCTTGGGTGACAGAGTGGTAAACATGAAATCATATTCATGTGTGATATGGGATACCTCTGCTGTGACCTGAATCCAGCACCTCATGATCTTCTGGGGCTCTGTGCAAAGGATAAGAGCAGAGAGGGCAACCTGCAGGCACAGCGCTTGGCTGATGAAAAGTGGTCATTCAGATGGAAATGTTCAATTGTAAATATGGGTCTAGTGCTCAGGAAAGAGGTCAAGGATAGAGACAGAGATCTGGGAGTCATTTGTATAGGTAATAACAAAAGCCGGAGGAATATATGAGTTGATCAAGGGAGAAGGGACAGAGGGGAGCCAAAGACGGAGACTTCATGAACAACAAGGAGTTGGGAACAGGTGCCAAAAAATTTGACATCTGAAGAATCACAAAAGTGCTTTCAAAGAAACCAAGGAAGGAATGAACTTTGAAAAAGAAAAGGTGCCCAGATATCTCATTTTGTAGAGGTCCGAGTGCCTTTCCGACTGTCATTTTTAATTACTCCCAACTGGCCCTTGAGAATAGGGGTGGAAAGAGCCAAAGAGTATAAGAATAGGACCCTGACTCCCTTTCATTATAGGCCAGTTGAATCCAGTTGTGGCATGTGGCATAGGTCGAGGAGCAATTATAACTGTTAGACTTGAAAGAGATATTCTCAGTGATACAACTTAAACTATTCTTAGATTGAAAAACTAAATTGAATTTATTAATATATTTATCTTTTCATCCATTCATTTATTTTCCCTCTCCATTAATATTAACTTAAACCCTCCTTTGTGGGAACTGAATTTTTCAATGTAATTGTAAATATTCTACCTGTGTCTACCTAGACTCTGGGTTATAGAATACAGCCACTCTGACTAGAGATTGGAGCTCATCCTATGGAGTATATAGATGAGAAAAGCAAAATGCCTCCCAGTTCTTATAATTCAGAAGTCAACATGAACTTTCATATAGAGAGAAGATTTTTTTAAATTGGACCAATAGCAGTTTTACTAATGGAAAACAAAACATGACACATTATCAAAAGCAGACAAGTTGCCTCATAGTAGGGAGGGTCATGCATCTTAAAGACGATACAAATAAGAGGATTTGTACTATTTGCTCAGACTGACCAAGGCTGGATCAAACCCAGGCCTTCATGAAGAATGCAGCCTTGACTGTGGGGCTGCTCTGTGTATATGTGTGTGTAAGAGAGAGATACAAACACAAATAATGTGATTTTCTCCCACCAGATAATGCATTGTCTGCACCAAAATATTATCTTTGAATACTTAGAGTCATTCTCTCTTTTTTTTAGTTAGAAAACAAAATTCAGACTGAAATTCTCTAGTGTTAAGCTGTCAGATGTGTTCACATTTTGAATTTCAATTTCATTCAGAGAATCAGAATGGTGTGGAGGAGGCAGGAAACATGTAGTCTAATTGACTGCCATTGAATAAATTACTTTATTTCTGGAGCTGCAGTTTCCTCATCTGTAAACTGGTAGCGGCGAGCAGCGGGGTGGCATAAAATGGTAGGCCTGGTGATCCTACATCCCTTTAAGGCATAAAACTATGCTTTTATGGTTCCATGTGTTGAGCCTATTAAGAGTAACTCAAAAAGGATTGGTTTATTAATTGATGTAGGGAAAAACCAGTAGATGAAGAATGTAGAATGTCCACATTATGACATGGACTTGGAGAGGAGGCCCACTTAATCTGTGTGTCTCTCTTCACCATCACCTACCCTCTGCCCCTTTGTCTCTGTCTCTATGTACACACGTACATATACACACATGTATGCATGTATATATATGCATGTGTGTATATACAATACATATATATCTGCTATATTGTGTATACACATATACATATACAATGCTACAATTAATGCTACAACACTTTATATCACTGTGGCCCGGCTCCCTGGGGGCCTTTGCTTTGTTTTTTAAATGACAAAACCAAATAAAAGTGTCAAGGTGGAAGGGCTACTAGGACCAAGGCTGCCCTAGTCTCCCCTTGACCCCCTGCTCTCAGCTCCCCTTTCCTCCAGCCCTCTTCCTTCAGTATCCTGCCTCCTACCAAATGTTTGCCCATCTCTGTAGACACACACACACTTTAAGACTTTCATTGCTGTAGGGAACACCTGGGTGAGGGAACTCTCTAGCAAAGCAGTTTGAGCCTTCTCTGCAATTTATAGTCTTAGAGAATTCTTCAGAACACTAAAAGGTCTTGACCTCTGGCCCAGGGTCACACAGCCAGTATGTGTGTGGGGTAGGACTTAAATAAAAATTTGAGGCTGGCTATTTATCCACTATGCTCTGTTGTGTGTGTGTGTGTGTGTGTGTGTGTATACACACACACATTTCTTATCATTGGATAGTGTGTAGGGCCTGGAATGAGAAAAATCTGTGTTTAAATCTGGCCTTAGACACTTACTAACTGAGTGACCCTGGGCAAGTCACTTAACCCTATTTGCCTCAGTTTCCTCATCAGTAAAATGAATTGGAGAAGCAAATGGCAAACCCAAATGGGGTCATGAAGAGTTGGACACAACTGAAAAAGATTGAGTTATTATCATAAGAAGCCTAATCGCAGCAATTCATGTTACCTCATAGTAGGGAGGGTCACATATCTTAAATCTGTGCACGAAAAAAAAATCTGCGACTAAGACGGTATTAAATCCAAGCCTTCATGAAGAATGCAGCCTTGACTGTGAGACTGCTCTGTGTGTATATGTGTATAAGAAAGACACACACAAATATTGTGAGTTCCTTACACTGCATATGCATTGTCTGCATCAGAATCTTATCTTTAGGTAAGATTTATATATGTGTGCATGTATGTATACACGCATATATGTATATATGTATACAATCCACGTGTACACACATATGTTCACAGATATTTGTATATGTGGATGTATGTATACATATGTACACACACACACACACACACACACACACACACATCTTGAACAAATCCTTCTGACAGGGCCCAGAACTTCCTAGGAGCAAGGCAGGAGACTGGACTGCATTCAGAAAACGGGGGCAGTGCTTCTGGTAACCTGAGGCTGTTCCCTGACAGCAGTGCCCATCTTTCTAACACCAGTCTTCTCCCAACTATCCCATATGGCTATGAAATATGTAACACAATGATTTCCAAGGAATTCGGATTGTAGGTGACCCAAAGCACAATGGAAAGATGTATAAAGAGGACAAGGGCTTTGCTGAGATGGTAGGTATACTAGCAGAGGACTCACTGATTATGTTTTTGTGTAGCACTCATGTTTTGGCACTCCTAGAGGCTAATCAAAGGGTTAAGACAGAGAGCATGATGGGAGTCAAAAAGGCCCACAAAGAGCAGGTATTCCTAATCGCAGAAAACCCTTAATATAAAGTGGAGACTGAGTAGGGTGGTACACTTCCTCATTCCTGAGGCAGGGAAGAGGGCAGTGAAGGTCACTGCCCTCACTGAGATAGGAGTGGGGGCTCCAGCTCCTCCAAGAAAAAGGGTGAAGCCAGGAAGTGCTATATAGCCACTGCTGCAGGAAGGGTCTTTTGGGTGCTACTTAGCAGAACTATGAGGCAGATGAAACACATGACGAATATCTCCTTTTATTATTGCAAGAACACTTACCTGAAGCCAGAGGCTAAGGCTGTGATGATTTGAATTTAAAAGAAATCAAACAATAGCATTCCCCCTACCCCCAGGCTTGCAGTCTAAAAGGGCAAGGAGAAATAGCAAAGTTTTTCCAGACTGTCACCAAGACCAAGAAACCTGGGATTAGGATGGAGTGAGGCGAAGGCAGTGCTTGCTACTGGTGCTTTGGAAAGATGAACAAGAATTGGCTATAATAAAGCATGTTTTCTTTTGATACACACCACAGTGGCTAGAAGGTTGGCATGGTAGATAGAGTGTTAGACTTGGAGTCAGGAAAACTTGATTTTAAATGTTGTCTAAAATATTTACTTGTTGACTTTTTCACCCTCAGTTTTATCATCTGTAAAATGGGGAGTAAGAACAGCACCTACTTCCTGACAGAAATGATTATTTCTCTTTTATATTAATAACCAATTAATATGGGGAGGAAGGGTTATGGAATCCAGGGTTTTCACCTTCCTATGTCCTCATTCAAAGTCCAGTCTCTCAAGGAGATGACTGTCCAAAAATTTACACCACCCAGACCATTTAATCTAGGTGGAATTGTTACTCTCACCCAACTAGAAAATTTTACAAAGAGAATCTAATCTAGGTGAATTCCACCCCATTGTATTCTACTCGGGACAGTCTTGGGTGGGAGGTAGATCCCTTTGTCCAAATTGCCCAAGGCTGGGGGTAGTCTGGGTAGAGAAGAGTAAGAGCACAATCACAGTCAGGGCTCCAGGCCCTCACTTGAATAGGTCCATCTCTTATTATATTTATTCTCTCATTAATTGTTAACCAATCAGAGTTGATTGCTTCCTGACAGGAACACCCAGTTTTCCAAGGGCATATAAGCATGGAGAGGTCTCCATGATACGTCTTTGGTTTGGAAAGCCAAATGACCACCCTTTTACTGATTATTCACTGGCCATAATTAAAAAAAGAATTAATTACCCAGAAATTATGTCTCTTGAATTTTTTAGATGTCACATCCCCAGGGTTGTTGTAAAGATCAAATAAGATGATATTTGTAAGGCACTTTGCAAAAATGCAAGATGTAAATGTTTATTATTATAATTGTTGTTCAGTCATGTCCCACTCCTTATGATCCTGTAGACCTTGTTGTCCAGAGGGTTTTCTTGACAAAGATGGTGGAGTGGTTTGCCATTTCTTTCTGCAGTGGATTAAGGCAAACAGAAATTAAGTGACTTGACCAGAGTCACACAGCTAGTAAGTGCCTGAGGTCACATTTGAACTCAGGTCTTCCTGACTCAGGCCCAGCGACTGAGCCATCTAGCTCCTATTATTACTACTAATATATCTGAGACATATAACGAAAATGTTTGTTTCCATAAAACTGAAACAACTGCTAGAAAAGTAACTAATTAAAACAGGATAACGCCAGTCTTACCTTGTTTCACCGTTAGAAGTTAGTTAAGTAGGACAAAGGTTAAGCTTTGCTTAGAGTATGCATGCTTAATAGGCTTATGAACATTAACATCTCCACCTCCAGGAGGGGCTAAAATGCCACTTTCTGAACATAGGATGTATGAAGAAGGAGGAAGCACATATCAAGGGATCAATGTGCAATAGGCATACTGGAAAGTTGTACACTCTGGAGTACTCAGCCAATGAGGAAACAGAGGAGGGACTTTGCCACTGGGATTAGAGATGAATAGTGAACTCCTGCTTGGGTACAGTGTGTCCTAGTCCATAGGACACCTGCAGTTGCAACTGCGTAATAAACTGGGCTTTTAACTTCATCCCTCCTGAGTCTGAATGAGTTATTTTTCACAATTCCTGTATTTACACCAGAGAAATCATGAATCCACTTGCATAACAAAGTATATTTATTTGTGACTGTGAACAGAAATATATGCTAAGGTTTGAAAACAAGAAGAGGAAATAAGATGACATTGAGAGAAAAACTGAAAAATTAATGTAATAAAGAGGAATATTAATTTTTAAAAAACCACCAGAATTGTTAAGAGTATTGAATTGGAGTCAGGAAGAGCTGGGTTCAAATTTTGCCTCAGACGCTTACTTGCTACGTGACTCTAGACAAGTCACTTGCCCTCTATTATCCGTAAAACAAGAATAATAGCATTTAACTTCAATCAATCAATCAATAAACTTATATCAATCAATCAACATTAATTAAATGCCTACTACTTCACAAGACTATTGTGAGAATCTAGTGATGCATAAAAATATTATTTGTATCACATATGTAAAGTGTTTTGCAAACCTTTGAGTACTATATAAATTTATTGTTATTGATATTTATTATTAATTTTAGTAAATTATACTTTCTGACCAATATTAATAAATCTAATCTATTTAAATGAAATATTTTATTAATAATTATAATTAAAATAAATTCAGAATTTGTATGATTTAAGTATTATAGCTTTTCTGCTTCACAAAAAATTAGGAAATAGATGTCTATTAAAGTCCCTTTCTCACATTTCCAGGCAGACTGGAGCCAAAACCAAATTTAACATTTTTGACAGAAAAAAAAAATGGAAAGGGGACAAAGATAAATAGTGCTTGACCTTACTCAAAAAGGCTGGTACTAAAATTGGCCACCAGCAATCTTCACTTAACCCTGAGATGAAATTGATGAGTAGCTTATTTGCATCCAGAAGGTCAATTTCACATTCTCTGATACAGCCTAACTTTATGGAGGCTTCATCATAAGGCAAAAGTATAAATAGTCCATTCCTCAGACTTTCTGATTCTGCCTTCCTGGCCAGTGTGTGTTTTTGCCACTGGATCCTAGATGTGAAAAACAGCTCCTACCCTGAAACTTATCAAGAACGGTCAGGATATTGGAAGATGGCTGATGTGGGAGTCAAGAGGCCTGGATCCAAGGCTTGGTGGACTCTGTGACTGGTGGTGCCTTGGACAAATCACTTAACCTTTCCTGGGTCTTAGTTTCATTAGCTGTGAGATGAGGGCTCGAGATAAGATTCCTGCCGGACTTAAAATTCTATGAAATTCCAGAATTTAAGAGTTGAAAAGGACCTATACACAAATGGAAACCCTCATTACAACTTAGTCCGCCAAACAGGCAGCTAACAAGCAGGCAGCCAGGTGGTACAGTGCTGGTCCTGAAGCCAGGAAAACTGGAATTCAAATCTGGTCCCAGACACTTGGTACCTGTGTGACCCTAGGCAAATTACTTCACCTCTTTTGGGTTGGGTTTTTTTGTTTTTGGCTAGGCAGTGCGGTGAAGTGACTTGCCAAAGATCACCCAGCTAGTAAGTGTTATGTGTCTGAGGCTGCATTTGAACTCAGGTCCTCCTGACTCCAGGGCTGGTGTTCTATCCAATGCGCCACCTGGCTGCCCCACTGCACCTCTGTTTGCTTTAGTTTCTCCATCTGTAAAATGTGGATAATAACAATACCTCACTCACAGGACTGTTTCAAGGATCAAATTAATGTGTATGTATGTGTGTGTATCTTGTAAAACCTTAAAACACTATATAAATGCTAGCTGTATTATCTAGTGCAACCTACTCATTTTAGAGGTGAAGAAACTGAGGCAGACATAGGTTAATTGACTTGACTAAAGTCACACAGGTAGTAAGCATCAGAGTCAGGAAATGAATCCACATACGCCGACATTCCTTATACTGTGCCCCTCTTCCACATGACGATCTTTTGAGTACTTGAGAACAGCACTCATATTCCCCAAGTCTTCTGTTCTCCCTGTTATGTGTCCTTAGCTCCTTCAACTGACCCTCAAATGGCATACAATTCTATGCCCTTCACCATGCTGATTGCCTAGGTTACCAGCATCTTTCCTGAAATACAGAGGCCTCAAATAATATTCCAGATGTGGTCTGATCAAGGCAGAGTATCTGTCAGGACCTTGTGCCTGGAAGCTATACCTCTCTCATAGCAGCCCAAGACCTCAATACCTTTTCTGACAGTCACATCACACTCTTAGGAGACTAGAGATTTGGAAGAAAAAAAAAAAGGGAAAAAGACACATCAAAAGAATCTTAGGATAAATTGTAGAATCAGTCAAAAGGTAGCTTAAAAGTCCCAAAACTTCCCTGACAAGAAGTAATCAAATTGTTCCTTGAAAATCTCCAATGCTGAGGACCTCATTAACTTATAAGGCCATCTACTGCATTTTCAAATACTTCCTAATTTGTAGAAAGCTCCTCCTTCTATTGCATTGAAATCTGTCATTTTTATGCCTGGTTATTCCCACTGGAGCCAAGCCGAGTAAGTCTAATTCCTAGACCTTCCTTTGTGCCAGACTCTCTCCAAAGAAAACAGGATTGTTTTAAAATGCAATGCCATTTTGGGTCTAGCCAAACTAGCACAATATCAGATATTCAGATTTTAAAATATAAACATGCATTTGGCTTGGGCAGCCAAAATATAATGAGAAAAAACTGCAGCAATAAAAGCCACATCAAAGTATTCAATAAATGTAAAGTACTTGACACTGTAGCCCAGAAAACTGAAGAATTTGTTAAAGAAGTTTTCATTCCCTCCTTCCACTAAGGAAATAGTCGTTTCACTTTGTTGAGGTCAAAGAGTCTCTTCATATTTCTTAATCACAAATTAAATCACTGGAGAAATATTTTCCGGACAACCAAAACCTACAACTCATTCTAGGGCCAGGGATGATTTTTGTCCAAAATTTGTTTTTCCTTCTTCTTCCTCACCTCCCCAACCCCAAGAGGGACTGGAGTGATTCCAGTGAGTTTCTTTGAAACATTAAAAAAAAAAATACAAACCAAATAAACAAACAAAAAAGAAACAAGACAAGACAAAACCCAACAGCACAAAGACTTAAAGTCTCAGCAAGATAAGTGGGTTGGAAATGATCTAGTTGAAACCAAAACAGTACCCTTTCACTGAATGTCACATGTCACCATCCTGCTCAATCCTGTGCAACAGGTCTAACTTCAAACCCGTTAAAGGATGGTATACCAGTTATATTCTCAGCAAGAGGGAAACCATCTCTGTACTAAGTCGCTGCAATTTAACATTGCTTTAAATTATTATTTGGTTCTCTGCTAAGAGTTTTGTGGTTAACAATGCAAACTGTTCTTGTATTAAAGCCCATATTTATATACCATATATAAAATGCTATATGATTATATAGTATTTATAATATCAATTATATATTATATAATATCAATTGCATAGACTATATTATTATACAGCATATATATTATATATTATTTCACATATATAAAATATATAGTATATATATCAATTGTATACTACAGTATATAATGTCAATTATATATACTATTATGTGATAGTATATAATTAATAGTATATATACTATTAATTATATGCTATATAATTATATAGCATATGTCAATTATATATAGTATCTAATGTCCCTTATATACTATATAAATGTTACATAATTATATAGTGTATATATACAATTACATGCTACATAAAATGCTATATAATTATATACCCTATGCAATATCCATTATAGAGTATATATTACATAATTTTATAGTATATATAACATCAATTATAGAGTACATATATAATTATATGGTATATATACTACCAATTATATTTCTCAAAATAACCTTATAAGGTGAATTATTACAGGTACTCTTGTCTCCGTTTTGCAGGTGAAGAAACGAAGGCTTAGAGAGGTTATATTAATTAAATTCATTCCCCTAGTAGCAATTTTTGGAACTGAAACTAAAATTCTCCATACAGGACTCTTTCTATTACTATCTTCACTTTAATCTACTGATAAAATATTAACAATGTTCAAATACGTTTCCTATTTCCTTGGAAATATGCTAATATTTTTAAAGAAAGATACTTTTGCCTTGAAAAGAAATCATAAAACTTCTGAGCTGGAAGGAGCTTTAGAGATAATTCAGTTCAACTACTTTATTTTATATATAAGGGAACAGAGGCCCAGAGAGGGTTAAGTGAATTGCCCAATATCACACAGAAAATCTTCTTCAATCTGGCTTTCCAACTTCATCACTCAATTGACACTGCTCTGTCTAAAATTAACCCTCATCCCCTAAATGCCAAATCGAATGGCCTCGTCTCAGTTCTCATCTTTCTCGATCCCTCTGAAGCATCTAACAAAGTTAGACAACCCCTGCCTGCAGGATGCTTTCTTTTCTAGGTTTTCACGACACTGCCCTTTCCTGGCTCTCCTTCTTTTAACCTGTGTGGTTGCTGCTTACTGGTCGCCTTTCACTGCTCATTATCCAAGTCATGCCCAACCACTGTGGATGCTCCTCAAGGCTCTGGCCTGGGCCCTCATCATTCTTTCTGTCTATATTAACCTCATAAGGTCTCATGGGTTCAATTATCTACTTTATGGTAATAACTCCCAAGCCCATATATCCAGCCCTACTGTCTCCCCTAACCTCTAATCCTACGTCACCAAATACCTATTAGACATTTAGAACTGCACATGCCATTGGTGTCTGAAAGTCAGAATTAGTACATAGTACTTTTGGGAGGGAGGGCCTTGGCAGTTGGGGTGATAAGAAAGGCTTCAATAAGAAGGCACTATGTGAGCTGTCTCTAAGCAAATCAAGGATTCTAAGAGGCAGAGGTGAGGAAGGAATATCACAGAGAGCAGCCAGTAAAAAGGTACAGAAACTGTGAACAAAACAGAACTCATTATCTTCTGCCCCCAAACCACCCCTCTTCTGAAATTCTGAACCTCCCCCATTAGACTGTGAGTTACTTCTCCTACTACCACCACTACTACTACTATTGTTCAGTCATTTCTGACTCTTTGTGACCCCTTTTGGGGTTTTCTTGACAACCATACTGGGGTGATTAGCCATTTCTTCTCTAACTCATTTTACAGATGAGGAAACTGAGGCAAACTGGGTGAAGTGACTTGCCCCGGGTAATACAGCTAGTAAGTGTCTGAGGTTGGATTTAAAACTCAGGTCTTCCTGACTTCCTAACTCCAGGACTGGATCTTTATCTGCTAGCTGTTCCACCACCACACCACCACACCACCACCACCACTAATACTACTACTACTACTACTACTACTACTACTACTACTACTACTACTACTACTACTAACAGCAGCTAGTTAGCAAGCATTTATACAAATGCCTACTTATGTAACCAGGCACTGTGATAAGCACACTGCAAATATTATCTTATTTAATCCTTGAGCACAGAGACTTTCTTTTGCCTTTATTTGTATCTGCAAGGCTTAGCACAGTGTCTGGCATATAATAGGCTATTAATAAATGGTTGTCAACTACTTGAAATTCCCTTTAGAGGAATTTAATCTTCTATTAGAGGAGAAAAGAAGTGGGGTGGGAGTGGGAATATGTATTTATATTGCGGCTATTATGTGCCACACATTTTCCTAAGCTTTTTTTTTTTTTAACAAATATTATCTCATTTGATCATCTTGACAATCTGGCAAGGTTAAGTGCTATTACTACCCTCATTTTACAGTCAAGGAAACTGGGGCAAACAAAGATTAAGTGACTTTACCATGGTCACACAACTAGTCAGTATCAACGACTAGATTTGAACTCAGGTCTTCCTCTGGTTACCAAGGCTCACACCTTCGAGGTCATCTTTCACTCCTAATTTTCACTCAATTCATATAACCAATTTCCAAGTTTTGTCTTTTCTATCTCCACAATATCTCTCATATATGCTCCATTCTCTCCATCCACACATCTACCATATTAATTAAGGCCCTCATATTCTAGTCCATTCTTGACACGGCCACTAAAATGGTTTCCTAACACAAAGGCCTGACTATGTCATCTCTTCTCTTCCCTAATCTATTCAATAAACTCTAGTTGCTCCTTATTACCTCTAGGATCCAATATAAATTTCTCTATTTGGAATTTATATTACTTGCTTTTTTTATTTCCTTTTACTGACTGTATCCTGTGCCTGGAATCTATTCCCTACTCATCTCTGCCTCTTGGAATCTCTGGTTTTCTTCAGGACTCAGGTCAAATCCTACTTTCTACAGGAATCTTCCTGATACCCCCTTACACCACTGGTGTGCTCCCTCCTCAAACCACCTTGTATTCATCTGTATCTATATTGATGTTAATACCAATATTGATATAGACCTGTATGTGTGTTGTTGTTATTCAGTCATTTGCAGTCATGTCCAACTCTTTGTGACTCCATTTGGGGGTTTTATTGGCAGAGACACACTGGAGTGCTTTGCCATTTCCTTCTCTAACTCGTTTTACAGATGAGGAGATTGAGGCAAACAGGGTTAAGTGACTTACCCAAGGTCATACATCTATTTCTTTTTTTAAATTTATTTTGATTTATCAACAATCACTTCCATATGCTTTTGAGTTGGAAAATTTTTCTCCCCCTTCCTCCCCCCACCCTCCCCAAGACAGCGCACAATCTGATATAGGCTTTATATTTACATACCCATTAAACATATTTTCACATTAGTGAAGTTGTAAGTAAAAATTAAAACCAATAGGAGGAACCATCAGAAAGATGAAACAAAACTCAACAGAAGGTAAAAATAAGTGAGAGCGATTTGACTTCCATAGTTCTTTCTCTGGATGTGGACAGCATTTTCCATCCCAAGGCCTCTGGAGATGTCTTAGATCCTCGTCATACATCTATTTCTTTCAAAGAATCCTTGCATGCCATCATCCCACTGCCACTCAGTTTTGGTTGCCTTCCAAGTTCTAAATATCCTCTCTAAAGAGGAGTCCACAGAACTGAGCCAAGGAAATCACTAATGTCTGACAAAGGAGAAGCTTTGACAGGTCAGAATGATGAGCAACCAGAAATCTGTGAGACTGTGGAATCCACAAGCGAAGTCCTGAACAACCTACCTGGGCCAACCCAGCAATAGCAGAGGTTCAAACTCATCTATCTATCAGCCATGACACATTTGGAGTGAATTTAGGGCAAGTGGCTTTGTAGAAATTACATTAAGTATGACCTATTATGGGAGACAGGGTGCCCTCAGGTTTTAGGGGAAAATGTTTGCACTTCTGTTCTTGCTGTATCTTCAAATAAACATCCCCTTGTAAATGCAAAAAAAAAAAAAAAATGAGGGCAGCTAGGTGGTGCAATAGATAGGCCTGGAGTCAGGAGGAACTGGGTTCAAATTTGGCCTCAGAAAAACTTGTGTGACCCTGGACAAGTCACTTAACCCTGTCTGCCTCAGTTTCCTGATATCTGTCTATCTCTTACTATCTTATTAACAGAGGGGAAAAAAAAAGACGTTTAAAGGGCAATGCACTCCAATCTTTTGAAGATCTTCTATGTGGAGAGCACTGCTTTCTAAGCAATTAGATGAAATAATTAGATGAAAACTGCAAATCTTAAAAATCTAATCTAATTTTATAATATTCCATTTTTGGAAAAATAGAAACACAAAGGACTAAATATCAAATGTTGTAGGCTTAAGTTTTCCTTTTGTCCTGTTGATACCACCTATCCTATGTTTGGAAGCATTGTAAGCTAATTTAGAAGTTGCCAAGTATGAAAAACAAAATTTGACAATTTAAAGACAGGAGAACTGGTGAATCCGAAGATCCCATGTGACTAATCAACCTTTAGGTATGCCCTTTAAACCCAAAAGAAACTCTGTCAACACAGATGGCCATACTCATTTACTTCTGATAAGTAAATTCATAGATATATAATGTTTTCTGGCCATGGATTGGTTCATTTGTAAAGCATACCTCTATAGTTTTTGTTATTCTTGAGTATCAAAGAATATACTCCTGATTGGCAGTGGACCATTTATGGAGAGTTAGCAGGTCCCAGCAGGACACAGGCCACCCACTTGCTGGATTTATGAAGAAAATGTATCCCAGGGACAGGCGTGCTTATACACTTGGGTGCTACCATTTGCAGAGGTATATCTTTATCTTCACTGTTTCTCTTGCTTTGACATCAATAAATCCATCTGGCAAATGTTCTCAAGAAAACTAGGTCAATCTTCCTTAAATTCCAAACAAACCCATATTGTTCATTCCTCCCACCCCCAATCAGGGTTCCATAATTTTGGCCTATTTATTATTCACCACTTTGGAATATCAGGCTCTAAAACATGCCACTTCTCAAAAATTCTTTGATATTTTTAATCTCAAAGCTGCCTACCTCAGCACTGAAGAAAACCCCATATCTACCATTAAAGGGGTTAAGGTTTTCAAACATATGTTTTTCCTTTCAGAATAACATTTTTTGGTTAACTCTCAAAAGTTTCAAATTTCAGGCTTGAATTTAAAAATAAAGTGAATGCTCAAATGACTGTTTGGTTATAATTTAGAAGGCAAAAAATAACAAAAATCCCACCCATCTAGCATAGTAAATAAACCAATATAATTCAGCAAAAAGTTAAGGGAAGGCTAAAGTTGGCAAAGTACTTGAAAGTTGATTTATTGAACAATGCACACTAAGAAGGCAGCTGATGGTGAAGTGAATTGAGCAATGGGCCTGAAGTTAGGAAAATCTGAAATCACATCCAGTCTCAGATACTAGCTGCAGAACTCTGAGCAAGTCACTTAACCTGTTTGCTTCAGTTTTCTCAACTGTAAAATGGTGTAATAATAGCACTTACCTCACAGGGTTTTTGTAAGGATCAAATGAAATATCTGTAAAGAACACTTAGCATAGTGTCTTACATGTAGTAGGCACTATATAAATGCTTATAAGGGAATAATTTATTCCTTTATAATAGTTCCCCCTAGCTGTTTTTATGGATTATACAGTCCCACATCTAAACCCCAGGGATGTATGAAATGGATTATGATGGGAGGGTACATCTCCATCTGAGACAAAGATGGGATTAGCTACCTACTTTCCCAAAAGTCACTAATGATCTCTTAATCAGCAAATTCGTGGATTTTTTTTTCAGTCCTCAACCTCCTTGGCCTCTCTGCAACATTAGGGACCTGGCTGACCAATTCTTTTTACTTTCTATAATTCTCCCTTAGCTTCAAAAGCACCAGAATCTCAAACTCTAGCAATCTAAAGTAACCAAGCTTTCTTTATTTCCCCTTAAACTAGTCTCCTTTATTTCAATATTTCTGGCTATAGCCCCCCAACTTGTCTCACATGATTAAAATATTATTATCTTTGACCATTGTCTCTCACATCTTCTATCCAATCAGTTATTAAATCTGGTCATTTCCACCTCTGCAATGTCTTTCAAATCTTCTCTATATCCACAGCCATCAGCAAAATGCAGGCCCTAATGCACACCTGCCAAAAATATTGGAATAGCTTCCTAACAGGTTTTCTTCCCTAAATTTTCTACCTCCTCCAACCAATTCTTCATATCACTGCCAGAATAAATTTTCTTATTCACAAAGCTAGTCAAGTCATTCCTCAAAAATCTCAAGTAGCTCCCTTCTGTCCATCAAATAAGGTTCAAACTCCTGCCGCTGGGAATTTAAGTCTCTTTACAATATGATACAATATGATACTACTGTACTTTCAACCCCATGCCAGTCTTATCTTCTATTACTTCTCATTATGGAATAGGGTTTATAGGGACAGTCAGTTCTGCTATGACAGGTGTGTTCCCAAAAAAGTACCTTACTATGCAAAACTGCACAAATGAAAACCACAGGGCTTATGGGTGAAATGGGATTCGGTCTAGAATACTCCAAACTTTGTCAGTGACATATTTTAAAAAAGACAGGAGCCTAAGAAAAACAGCAGCACAGTTTTATACATGTTAAATGGTTAAGAAATACATAACTATTACAATAAATGGCAGTCATCAGGTGGCTATCTGGCCTGTACTCTAGGCTATATTACCAAGTTGGTCCTCCAGTGGGCCACAGAAGGATTGCAGTTTATGATTTACCGAAAAAAATGGTGCAGTTTTCCGAATTCTTTCTCTGCTACTCACAGAAGAAATTTAACAGAAGCAAACTCAATCTCTTATGCTCCAAATGTTCTCAAATATATCAACTGGGTTAAAACACATTTTCATTTTCAAAGCAAACACTGTAGCAGAACTGACTGTACTCTATACTCCAACCAAATTTGTCTATCCTTTATTCTCTGAAAATAACTTCAGCTTTCCCACATGGGTACTTTTGATCCTGCTGTTCCCTATGCTTGTAATGGCCTCCCCACCAAGCTGATGAATGCCTAAACCCTCCCTTTTGAAGTCCACCTCAAACGCTTCTTCTTCCATGAAGCTCTTCTTGACCTACCCCTCACCCTAAGAGTAACTACATTTATTCTTGGATCTTTTGTTTTGCATCATGTTTGGTTTGTTAATTTATTTTTATACCTCTTTGACACATCTGTGATATATTATTGTAGGAGAGCCAACATGGAGTAAAAATAGAAAGCCTGGGAGATTTGGATTTAGGACATGTACATGTATATGTATATGTATATATACATATACACACATATACACATATAAATACAGATATACATATATATATATATATCTCCAAGTTATCAAATTTATTGTAATATTCTATGATCATGCCTCCAAATGTGGCTTGATTTTCAGTTTCCTCTTCTGTAGAATGGGAATTTTACAGATCATATTAGGGAAGGTAGGTGGCACAGTGGATAAAGCAGCAGTCCTGGAGTCAGGAGGACCTGAGTTCAAATCTGGTCTCAGGTACTTACTAGTGACCCTGGGCAAGTCACTTCACCCTGTTTGCCTCATTTTCCTCACCTGTAAAAATGAGCTGGGAAAAGGAAATGTCAAACCATTCCAGTGTCTTTGCCAAGAAAACTCCAAATGGGGTCATGAAGAGACTGAACAACAATAGAATGGAGATAGTAACACCTCATGAGGCAGTTGTGACCAAAGCCCTTGGTAAATCATAAAGCACTATGTAAATATAATTTATTGTTACTATTGAGAGGCTGCAGAGTGCAACAGATAGACTCAAGATGATCTTGGTTCAAGTCCTATTGGGAGCGAGTTATTCTCACTGCAAAGGCAATTCCCTAAGGTTATAAATTGCCAAACAATTGCCAATTTACATTGGTAGGAGTTCTTCCTCACCAGAGACTGTTCTATGTCAATAAAAGGACAACTTCAGAACTATCCTCCCCCTTCAAAGAAGTTATTATTGCCATTGTACATTATAGTTATATGTGACTTCTCTTCCTGCCTTGGCTATCAACTCTATGAGGATACCGACTGTATCTTATTTAAGCTTACTACATTCCAGAGCACCCAACACAATGTTCTCCATACAAAAGGTACTCAATAAATGCTCACTGGAACTGAAATGAATCATTGACCATCTGAGGTGCCTGATCTCCACCCATTTAGCATTTCTAGGAGATCTATTAACATTTTTGCTGAAGCATTTAACACATGAAACTTGAAGGCTTTCAATCATCTCCCAAACTCAAGCTCTTGTTGGCTTGTTGGTAAAACGCCATACCACTCCTGGCTGTAAGGCTTTGCCAACTGGCAGCTGCAACTATCAGAAATAATACCTTGAACCTATTCTCAGCTCTGCCTTCTTGACTGCTCTCTGAGGAGCCTAATAAATGAAGTCAGTGAAGTGGCTCAAAGTCAGAATCAATGAAGTAAGGATATCTTAGAGCAAGGGTTCTTAACCTTCTTTGTGGCATGTATACCTCCAACAATCTGGTGAAGCTATGAGTCCCTTCTCAGGAAAATGTTTTTAAATATATAGGATTATAAAGGAAACTAATTTTATTGAAATAAAAATGCATTTTTTTTCATCCAAGTTCAAGGACCTTGTCATTCCCCTAAAATCTTAGGAGTCCCTTTCCTAGAAGTAGATAATTTTAACAACTTTTTAAAAAATAGAGTTCTACACATCTCTAGCACCTTCTAAAAATTATTTCCTAAGTCAAAATACCAATACAACAGAATGTAGGCCCTTTGAAGATATGGGCTATGCCTTTTTCAATTCTTTACATGCCCAGTGTTTTGTACACAGTAGGCATATAATAAATGTCTGATGAATTGAAATAGTTTTCTAAAATTTTTCACTAAATTGTTATTTAAATTAAATCGATTTAATTTAAATAAATTAAATCGATTTAATTTAAATAAATTTATATTAAACTAAGTTATGTTTTCTGTTTGAACACTGAGAGATTAATTATTACTCCAGAATTCTCTGCTTATATTTACAGCTGGCGGTTGGCAGAGGGGTTAAAGGGCAACCTTTGGAGTCAGGAAGTGCAACTGTGCCTCATTTAAATCCAATTCACAAAAGTGAAGGCATCACCCAGTCATGTTATTGGTCCTCTTCTGAAATGAAAAATGAACACTCCAGGGATGAAAAACTCACTGCTCCCTGAGGCTGCCCATTGCATTGTTAGATAGTTTAAATCCCTTCTATTGAACTGCTTTTCTCAACTCTCATTTTCAATTCAATTCAACAAACATTTATTAATTATGTGACAACAGCAAATAAGAAAAAAAAGACATTCCTGCTCTCCAGGAACTTATAATCTAATATATAATATTAACTATATATAATGAATAATTAATTATATTTGTATATAATTATCTAACATAATATTATTATTATATTATTATATAAAACAACACACAAAAGGAAGCTAGAAGGGATGGAGTACCAGGGAGGGTCCAGCATAGGGCATCATGTTTATTGGAAACTAAGCACAACTACAGATGAAAAACGGAGAGCTAGCTGAAAGTCAAGATCACAGCACTCTATAAAGAAAGGCTTTGGGAGGAGTTTAGTGCTTCACCTCCCAGTCCTCCAATCAGAGGGAGTGGAGGCTGAGGCAATTGAGAAGGTGTTAAGTATCCAAAACTGAATCCATCAGTATGATGTTGAGATTACAGGTAATCACCTTATCCCGTGTGTGGTTATAATGTTCCTGGAGTACAGACCAGGCAGAGTACAGGTTTGGGAAAGGGCCAATGTCCTCACTGTCAAAACAGGGAAGACAATACAGTCTGCAGGCTACAAGACAGTGAGCTTGACTTTGATTCGTGGGAAAATTCTTTAAAGAATCTTTAAAAAGATGGCTCATAAATATCTAGCCCACCCATCAGGCCCTTTTGTGATCTATGCTGCTGCTTTGATAGGGACAGTGGCACACTTGACTTCACAAATATCACATCCAAATAGCTCCACTTCCATCATTAAGAACTCTAAATTTCCTCTGACCATAAGTTCCTTTCAATTAATCCACCCCCTCCCTCTTCTCTCCTATACTATATCTTGAAACTCCTTTACCTTATTCCCTATTCACTCCTCTTTCGTGTTAGTTTCTGATAAAAAGTGGCCCTTCTCATCAAAGCCAAGCCCTCTTACTTGTTCCATTGACCTCATTCCCACCTGCCCCCTCGGGCAAACTGTCCCCAACATAGAAGAAACCAGTAGATAAGGAGAGACTGTCCTCTGTGTTCCCTACTATAATCATGCCCAGGTCCCACCCCACCCCCAATTCTTTAAAAAAAAAAAACAACTTTATTTGACTCTACCATCCCACAAAGTTATTCTCCTCACTTTTACAGTCAAACTTCTAGGAAATGCTTTCTACCTACATTCACTTCTCACTCTTCAACTTTTTGCGATACAGCTTATGACTTCATCACTATAACTGCTCTCTCCAATTTCCCAAGTTACAGCAATCTCTTAATCGCCAAATCCAATAACCTTTTCTCAGTCCACACCCTTCTTGATCTCTCTGTAATTTTAGACACTTCTAACCTTCCTTTCCTCACGAGTACCTCTTCTTTGAGTTTTCATGACTCGTCTCCTTCCTTATTCTCTTCCTTTCTGTCTGACCACTCCTTCTCAGTCTCCTTTGCTGGACCCTAATCCATGTCACATTTTCCTCTAGGTGTAATCACAAGATTTTGTCCTGGGACCTCTACTTTTTTGTTCTCTACATTCTCTCCCTTGGTGCTCTTATCCGTATCTGTGGGTTCAATTATAATCACTATGCAGACAATTCCCAGATGCATGCACGCAGCCCCCAGTCTCTTTCCTGAACTCCTGTCCCATACCAACTGCCTATTAGACATTTCCAACTGGCATCTTAAGCATGGCTTTTCTCAAGACAGAATTCATCTTTTCTCCCAAGTCCATCATCTTCCTAACTTTCCTCTTTTTGCTAACAGCAGCAACACCGTCTTTCCAGTCGTCCAAGTTTGCAACCTTGTATTCAAACTCGACTCTTCATTTTCTCTATTCAATCAGCCAAATCTTGTTGATTCACAACATTTCTTACATCCTTCTATTTCTTTCCACTCACAAAACACCTAACCAAGTATGGGCCCTCATTACCTCTCACAAGACTACCACAACAACTTCCTAATTGGTCTCCACACCTCAAGTGTCTCCCTTATCCAATTCATTGTCCACAGACCTGAGAAAGTGGTATTCTTAAAGGATAGATTTGAACATGTCTCCCATGCTCAAAAATCTCTAGTGCCTCTAAGATATAATGCAAACTTCTGTGTTTGTTGGATAAAGCTGCTAACAATTTGGCTAGAGCCCGAATTTCTGGTATTATTAAACTCCATTCCACGACATGCTCTCTGTGGTTCAACCACACTAGCCTACTAGTCTCTCTGTCTCTAATTCTCTCATTTCCTCAGTCTCTCTCTCTCTCTCTCTTCTTCCCTCCCCCACATACATATCTCATTCCATTTCTCCATGATATACCTTTACACAGTTTGTCTATACCCCCCCATAACTGAAATGAACCTCCACCTCATCTCTGCCCATTAGAATCCCTGGCTTCCTTCCCTTAACCCAATGAACTCATATTTTTTTTTTTTCAGAAATATTTGTATTTACTTCTGTGTGTACACATTCCTTTCTCTGATGGAACATAAGCTCCTTATGCCAGGGCCTATTTCCTTTTTTTGTCTTTGTACTCCTAATGCCCCTATAGTACCTCAACTTATCAAGTGCTTAATGAATACACACTGATTCATAGATTTCTTATGATTCTCCCCTTTGATCCTACTTCTACTCTCTGAACCTACAAAAGTACAAATCAACAATTTGGCAAAATTTTTATTAAGTGGCTGCTATGCTTAAGTTGCTGGGAATACAAAGATGAAGTAAGACAACAGTCCCTGTATTCAAAAAGCTTACAATATAATGGCGAGATAAGACCTGGATGCAAATAAGTTCTCTTCCATATGATATATTTTATTTGAAGACAGCAATTAAATTCTCATTGTTTTCCATGTTCTCTCCCTTTTCCTTTCCACCCAGTAGTGGAAGGTACCAATCTATGCACTGTGAGAGGCAGCAAAGTATGATGAAGAAAACACTGACCATGGAGTCAGAGGACCTGAGTTTAGGTCCTAAATTTGCCATTTCTGAGCTGTGTTACCATGGGTAAAGTTATCTAACATTTTTAGAACTTAGTTTCCCCTAAGAGCCCTTCCAACTCACTCATACTACAAATATCATAAGCAAATGCAGTGATAAAAATGCTGATAGCTCCAGGGAAAAGTTGTGCCAGGTTACTTGGAAACTAGAACACTCACATCTCCTGAGAACTGGCTTTGAGAATTGACTTTCTTCTAAATGCTGCCAAAACCTAATCAATATCTGCTTGGCCTTGGTTGATTTCAGATGGCAGCTATGATTCTCAGTGAACCACAAGTCCACTGTGGCTGACGGTCTTTGCTCCCAGGAGGCTCAGGCCTGGAACTTTGAGATGCATGTTTCTCATGTATCAAGATTGCAAACATTCAGTGAAGTTAGAATTGCAAACCCTATTTAGGCTTTATGCATTGTTCACATTGCTTGTTTTCTTTGAGGACAATTAAATTACTAAATTAAATATTCATATGAACTCTAGATACCTACTACTGTCTAACCACAAGGTATCTGAAGTCACATGACTTCATAGTCTTCACAATGGTCAAAAGTCAGTGGCTTTACTAAAAAATGTTCCCTAAACTACTGAGGTGCTTACTTAAGACAAAAAGAACTTTTTCAACTAAGGAACTTTTTTTCAATTATCTTTTTTCCTATGATTAATCAAACTTTTTTGATTTGAGCAGGAATTAGAATAAGAATAATCTTTTCTTGCTGAACTACCACCTTGGTCTTATATTAAAGAAATAGCCCCAATACTAATTGGAAGAAAAATTAAAATGAGGTAAACCTTATTTTTCTCAAAAAAATTTAAAAAATTTTATCCAACCACTTCCTTTCTCAACAATTTTGCCTATCTCCCTGTTTCCTAGCTTAGTGAATTCAAACTCTTCTGTATACATTCTGTATATATTCAACTGCCCTTATCTCTATTCCATTTTTTTCATTTATTGTTATTCGTTAACAACCCCACATACACATCTCCAGATATCTCATTCCCTTCAACTGCAATATCTCCTCTCCCATCCTTTCTACTAATTCACTGGATCTGCTCCTTTAAAAATACTACTTAATGCACACCTGTTGAAAGACTTTCCTGAATAATACTATCTATCACCTTTATACTTTATACTACCTCAGCACTTACTCAAATAGGTCTAAGATCTCCAGTCCCAACCTCTTCATACCTATCAATCCCACAAGCGTCTTGCCCATCCCCTCCCATGTCTGCCACAGGGATTCCATGCAATATTCTGGAAAGCAGTCCTCCATTTCTTCTTTGGAATGTGTTTTAGTTTGATCATGCCCATCATATACTATAACCACTGCCCTTAGGTGGTGCTCATTTTCAGTTCTTTAGAGATTGTAGTGTTTGTTCCATGACAAAGCAATCATACCACAAGAGCACTGGATTTGGACTTGAAGGAGCTGGTTTTAGATCTGAGCTTTGCCACTTACTACCATTAGGACAATGAGCTCCAAAACCTCCTTTTAAGGAGGGGGATCCAGGCCAACCATCTCTTCATTTCCTACCTGACTACACTCCTTTTGTTATCTCCATCATTCTTCCTTTTCCTCTACCCCTTCCTTTCAGCTTCCTGAGTTAGACTGTAAGCTTCTTGAGAGCAGGAACTATTTTTCTTTTATGTATTTGTATTGTCAATGTTTAGCATAGTGCCTGGCACATAGTGGGTGTTTAATAAATATTTACTGACTGATTACCAGGGTAACCTTGTGCAAGTCACTTAGATCTCTAGCTCTTGGTTTTCTCATCTGTAAAATAAGGAGGTTGGACTAGACCTTTAAACTCTCTTATATCTCTAAATCTGTGAAGCTACGTGATCTTGGCATTCTGTGAACAATACTGGAAGAATACCAGCACAAAAATATGGGCCTTTGTTTCAGTGTCCTATTAACATGCTAGTTTTGTAAATTTTCTTGAATATTCAATTGAGATGTGTGTATCTATGTCTACATACCCAAGCAGATTGCAAGCTACTTGAGAACAGGACTGTTCCGTATTTTATTTATAGTTCCTAGGAGAGTGCTATATATATATATATATAGTGTGCTCTTAATAAATGATAAAACCAAACAAAAGTTGGTATAAAGTGGCTCCAAATTTAAACTTTAAGCACACCCAAATTCTCAGGCTTTATCATCCCTGTAACCCAAAAGCGTTACAGCCTGAATGTTCATGGCTTTTCCCCAGAATGCATTTTGCCAAGTTGACTCCAAAGCTATATCTTAACTCAGTGGAAGGAGGGGGATTTTTGAATGGGATGGAATGAGATGCCTTTGTCATCCTTTCTCGAAGCTCAGACACCACACTTCCTTCCCTACATTTGGTTTCCATTTGGTTTCAGTGACCTCTTCAAAATGCAAACGTTATTCATTAAGATACAACTGACATTGGATGGTTTACATCCAGTGAATCAATTCTTGGAATATCTGTAACAGGATGTGGGCCCCCAGCTTACCACTAATACCAGTGGGCTTCATGGTTTCCTCATGCCAAGGGTACATGTCAGGCTGCTTACCAGTGTTCTAACTTCATCCTTCAGGAATTCTGAATCACCCACACTGCTCATAAGGAAAAGAAGATACAAACATGGTGTCCAGAGACACGTTCTTGGCCTGAAACTGTCTTTGGAGCTCATTCCATACTTAGACTAACCTTTCATGTCTAAAATAATGGAAGGTAATTATGACCCCCCCCCCACTAGCTAAAGAGTCATAGCAAAGAGAAAAGCGGAGGTCCTCTGTTGATTGTCTCCAATATATATTCTGTCTTCACATATGTTATCTTATTTGGTCCTCACCACAACACTGCAAGGTAGGTACTATTTTATAGATGTGGAAACTGAGGCTGAGAGAGGGTAAGTGCCTTGCCCAGGATCACACAGCTAATAAGTGACTACGTCAGTCTTTTTGATTCCCAACTGAGAAATTCTATTAACCATACCACTTATCTCTCTTTGTTTCCTTGGGGAGCCTTCCAGTGCCCCAGGCTCTGGAGATAAGGCTTGAGGAGGTGAATGGCTACCACTATTCCTCCTGGGCATAATGAGGAAAGCTTGTTTGCACATAGTTATTTCCATTATACCCCATTAAATTGTAAGCTCCTCGAGAGCAGGGACTATCTTTACTTCTCTTTGTAGCCCCACGGCTAAGCACAATGCCTAGCACATAGCAGGCAACTGAGTTTGTTTGGTTTGATTTGTTGCCTAATTGGACAAAATGGATTTTTAAATCATCTTGCTTATTGTGATTTCCTTTTGGTTTTGGCAAGAAATAAAGATAAGAATAATCCATTTCTGACCGCAGGATAAGAGAACTAAGACAAAAGATTTAAATAGAGAACTAGGAAAAAACATTTTTTTTTTGAGACAGTTGGAGCAGGGTAGATGATGGGGAAGGACTGATTTGTTTGGAAATTAAAATTGTCTGAGATCATGGGATCATCATAGGATCATATGTTTAGGGCTATATGGGAGCTTAGAAATTATTTCATGTAATCCCTTTATTTTACAGATGAGGAAAAGAAGGTTGAATTAGTAAGGTAAATTGTTCAAAGTCACATGTGACCTGATTATTTTAGATAACATGACTATTTGTAACAGCATTAGTTATTACAGTGTTAAATCTCCC
Source organism: Phascolarctos cinereus (assembly GCF_003287225.1). Taxonomy (NCBI): domain Eukaryota; kingdom Metazoa; phylum Chordata; class Mammalia; order Diprotodontia; family Phascolarctidae; genus Phascolarctos; species Phascolarctos cinereus. The sequence continues at coordinate 202,460,866 of NW_027555847.1, read as the reverse complement.
CTATGCCAATTGGTATTGAAAGATAATCTCCCCTGTTTTACTAGTGTCTTATACATAATAGGTGCTTAAGAAATAAAATATTAGCGGTGTGAATTTGTCATAGTCACAATCCACTCACCTAGGGATTCCCCCCTCCCCGTGCCACCTTCCTATCTCTCACCACTTCAAACTGGGCTCTGAGTCTGTAGCACAGGGTGCTGGTATACTGTCTGAGCCAATAAAGGAAATTGCTTCTGCCTGAAGAACCTGAGGAAATCTATATAACATCACTCCAGGTAGTACAGATTTCTTCCCAAGATTCCATCTTAATTACGAACGTTTATAAAATTCTTTAAGATTTTGCAAAGGACGTTACATATGTTACCTCATTTGGTCCTCACCACAACCCTGTAAGGTAGGTACTATTTTACAGATGAGGAAACTGAGGCTGAGAGAGGGTAAGAACCTTGCCCAGGATCACATAGCTAATAAGTGACTATGTCAGAATTCAAACTCAGGTCTTTTTGATTCCCAACTGAGAAATTCTATTAACCATACCACCTATCTCTCTTTATTTCCCTGGGGAGCCTTCCAGTGCCCCAGGTTCTGGAGAGGAGGCTTAAGGAGGGGGAGGTGGATGGATGTCACTATTACTCCTGGGCATAATGAGGAAAGCACTGTCCTTTAGACTGAATTTGCATTGAAGAAGTATGCAGATGAGAATAGGGGTGGCAGAAAACAAATAGATGAGAGGTTGTGAACCCTTTTGGGATCACTGACCCCTCTTACAGTCTGGTGAAACCCACAAACCTCTTCTCGGAATGTTTTTGAAGGCATTCAATAAAATTCATGGGATTATAAAGAAAAACAGTTATACCAAAATATAGTTATCAAAATATTTTTTAAAAAGTTCACAGATCCCAGGTTAAGAACCTACGAACTAGATAATATACCTCAAAATGATGTAATCCTGCATAGTGCCACATTGACAGTAATCCTAGAAAGCACAGGACATGTATTTGTCAAAACCAGCATGTTAATTTGCTTATTTGCAACTGACACAGATAATCCTCCAGGTCTACCCACAAAGAATTACACAGGCACAAGGGATATACATGTTCTTAAAAAATACACGTGTGTATATGTTTATGTACATACACATATATAGAAGACATATATGCATACATATAGAAGATATATAGGAATATGTGTATGTGTGTGTATAGACAGACAGACACACACACACACACACACCAGAGGAAAATCTTCAAAGATTGTGTCAGACTCCTTCCTAAAGTAAACCACTGCTTAGATCAGTCTGCCACATTTTGAGACAGTTGGCACCAGAGGACCTGCATTAGCCAACTTGCCTTTCTCCACGTGCAGAAAGCCAGTCTTCCCCTGGATGCCAGCTTTTGCTTAGCCATTCACTGAATGAAACCAGGATGCCAAGTCAGAAAATGTGACAGCTATGTGAAGGAAGCCCTAGCCCCAGGGATTCCATCTAGGATTCCTATAACTCATCCAGTTGTCTGTGCCTCAATGACAACTCCAGTTACTGCCTGTTATGCCATTGGTAACAAAACATCAGCTATCTATATGGCACCACAATTGGAATACCTCTTCTTATCAAGGGCATGACAAGCTGGCAACACTGGCTTGCTATGGAGTTTTGAAGCAATGAATGACTTCATGTGCCATTAAAATAGACATAGCATTCACAGATAATGACATAGCTTATTGAGTTCTGGAGACTCCAGTTTTCAGAAATTTTATTGTTGGAGGTGACCCTCTCAATTCAACAGTGGCATCTCAAAGCAGAATCTGAGTTTGAAGAGTTAGGAAGGAGGACTTTCAATTCCATAAAGACTCCCTTCATGGCAGAGGTCTTAAGAAGAAAACCAACAAGGCCTTCATGCCCCTTTCCATTAGAGACATGGCTTAAAACCTTCTGGGGGGGAAAACAATATAACTTGCTGGCAAAGTACTGCCCACTACTTCCCTCCACCAAATTAATATTCCACCCCCCCCCCCCAGGAAACTTTGGAGCAGAAGACATATTTAATCTACTGTGCCTCTGGCGATTCTTCTGTGCTAGATGTTATTAGACCTATTTTTTCTTTCTTCCCTATAAGAGCAGTAATCATTCCCTCATCTACGAGGGAAATATATAATCCAGCTGTGGCCTTTATAGTAAAAACACAACATCTGTTGATCATTGGTAACACTGGTCTAAAGGCGGCTAAAATCTGGACAGATTTAGGCGTTTTAAGACCCAAGTAGCACATGTAGCAATCCTGTCTTGCACAACTTTTTTTGAGCTGGCATTTGAACTTTGCCAAAAAGAGATTGCCTTGAACCCAGTTAGATGAAGTGCATAGAATATCCAAGCCTTAGGGCACAGACTCCTTTAATATCATCCCAAAATCTTAGCAGCTCTAAGCTGTGGCTTGCCTGGGCCATTTTATAAGCTCTATGTTTTCCTCTTTGGTGTGCCCTTTTTCATATGACACCAGCAAAGGGGAGGTGAAGCTCAGGGCTTCCAATGGCATCCAGACATTCAGCTCAGTGAGATGGCATTCTACTCTAGCGGTTTAGGGAGCCACATACTTTTTTCCTTTAGCTATGAGAATGGCAGGGAAGTAAAATCACCATTTAATTCAGTTTCCCCACCCTCGGAGTCCATAAAGCAAAGATATTCCTGGGCACGGCATGAGAACATTTTTGGAACCTTTCCATTCTTTCCCCTCCCCACTCTCATCAGTCCTTAAATAAAGCATCTCATTTCTAACCCCTGTACAAATTACTCAATTCACCTCATTCAAATACCCAGTCCCAAGCACACTTTAGTTTTACATGGGTGCATACAGATAGAAAAATGCATGTGGTGACCTTTATGCACACGTCTAAAGAAAAAGGCAAAGCAAGCCCTTGCAAACTTCTTTTTTCAAGAGCATGCCAATATAGCTACTGTGCTGGAATGCTCCCCAACCCCAACCCCCAAACTCTGGTTCCCCCTCCATTGCCACACAATAGAGCAAGTAAAATGAAACCAGACTTACAGCTATGGCTTGCAGCCTTTCCTTGTGCAATTCTGCTTCCGCCATCCTAGAGAAGAGGACACGGGAAAGGGGAGAAAAAAGGGGGGGGGGGAACACCGCAGTCACCAAAAGAAACTGAGTTGCACCGCGGGGTATTTTTTGCACCGAGCCTGGCACTGCTGCTAGGGGAAGCCCCAGGCCCCTTCACAAGCACCGCAGTCGACTACCAAGCTCACGGGAAGCTCATTTTCGTCACTGGACCGTCGCCTCCATGCCTGTCTCCCAGCTGTACTGCTAACTGCATTTCAACGCGGCTTCTGTGTTCCGATGCTGTCACACAAGCCATGGATGTGGGCTGGGAGCAGCTGAGCAGAGGGATAGCTTGCATGGCTAGGATGATTTTTTTTTTTGGCCCTGACGTCTCAGCTTATTTGCTCCGCCTCTAGGGTGTTGGGTCACGACAGGAGTTGAACATCAAGAGAACGCATAGTAATCAGAACCTGCATGAATGCAGGGGAATGAGACAGCTGTAGGACTGCAAGTCTCTGATGAAGTGTGGGGGCTGGGGGGTGGGAATGGGGGCGAGAATGGAACTCGCTAGACAAATTCTTTTGAAAGGGATTGTGTTCTTTTTTTAAAAAATGGCTTATTTGGGAATCAAACTGCAGTCGGGGACAAATAACGGAGAACATAACGGGTGGTTATTGCTATACAAGGGACATTAGGGCGCAGCAGGTGGTATACGAAAATGTAACACTGGGCTTAACTTAAAAGGAGGAATGTGGCTGGGTCTATTCTGGGTATGGATGGATTGAGGAGTGCTACACAACTGGGGTGGGGTGGGGTGGGGTGAGGGGATCCTCTCTGTGAAGGATACCTCGGGCTGAAGAGTCAGCTTCCTTGCAGTCGTTGTAGCCCTGTGGACTTTGCAGCAGACAGCAATGGCTTAAATCTACTGCCTTGGCTTTGTATAAATTTGCTCTTACTAGGTTCGCGGTATTTGTTATATTTACTCTCCTTCCTCAGTAATAGTAACCCGGGTTTTAAAGTCAAGCAAATTTTTAGATGCCCTTTCCTCAGGCCAGCTAAAGCTGTGCCCCTCAGCTCTGCTCTTCCAACTCTCCCAAGTAAGGTTTAACGTTTATGGTTCTAGAAAATTTGGGCCACTTAAATCCTAATAGTCCACACTGAAAACTATTCCTCTGCAGTGTCCAAAAGAATACTGGGCCCAACCCAACAAAATTATTGACTTAGTGTTTACCTAAGGCTTGGAAAGAGCAAAGGTGCAAAGAGCGGGAGTTTACCAGGCACATGTGCCCTGAGACACAAGTTCTTTGGCAAGTCTAATACTGCACCCAGGAGAGAAAACTCTTGGCTAATTTGATTGATTGATTTGTTTTTTCGGGGACTTTTTTTTTTCTCTGTATCATTTATTATTTAGGCAAATCTGTATCAGAATTTGCTTTTATTGTCCCCCAAAGCTCCTCTCTTCAGCTTTTGAAATGTTTTATTTTGCACAGGCTGCCGCCCCCACCCCCAACAGTCTGCCTCCCAGCCTGCAATGCACTACTTCCATGTGTCCACTTCTTAGAATCTCTAGTTTCCTTCAAAGTTTAGCTGGAGTACCACCTTCTACACCAGGTCTTTCGGATTCCTCCCCCTTGTAGTGCCCTTCGCCAGTACTTTGCATTTAAGCTACTAAAACTTAAAATGGCTTTAAGACTTTTGGGACAACTTGTATGTTGTCTCCTGTTGTTTGTCTTTCATTCCTGAAGAGGACCATGACATCAGGGAAATGATGCCATGATATGCAAGTGAAATTGGATTTAAATGAGGGAGAGATGTGCAAAGTCACCAGCCTCACTTTCTCCTCTGGAGCCTCTGGGTCCCCTGGTCAGATATAGATCAGGCCCTAGATGCAGTGGGAGATTTTGGCTTTTTTAAGCTAAAGTCTTTCCCAGGTCTCAGTTTGACTGAGGCAATCCCATTCAGTGATTAAGGCTAGGTAAGAAATGAGGCAGAGAATGGCCTCTTTACCTAGTCAAAAGAAAAAAAAATCATTCTGGGAGGGGAAGATCCTCAGGGTTTTTGGCCAAAAAAGAAGCAATTACTATTTACGTTCACTCTACTGCATCCGGGGCCATCTCCAGTCATCCTGATCTATATCTTGCCGGAGACCCAGATGGCTCTGGAGGATAAACTGAGGCTGGTGACTTTGTACAGCCCTCCCTCACTTAACTCAAATTTCACTTGCATGTCATAGCTGCACCTACCTGATGTCATGGTCTTCTTCGAGAACAAGGACAAACAATGACCTCTGTGAGTAGAAAGAGGAGCTACCCCACTGGTGACCCAAATGGAACTAGGCAGTTGGGCAACACAACCCTTTCCCCTCCCCTCCCCTACCCTCCCCTTTCTTCCACTCCCTTCCCTCCCTCTCTCCTTTCTCCAATCCTCCCTCTCCCTCCTCTCTCCTCCTCTCCTCCCTCCTTCCCTCTTCCTCCTTCCTTCGTTCCTTCCTTCTTTTCCTTCTTCTCCTTCCTTCTTCCTTCCCTTCCTTCCTTCCTTCCTTCCCTCCTCCTTCCTTCCTTTCTTCCTTCCTTTCCTTCCTTTTTCTTTTCTTTCTCTCTGTCCACTGGACCCAGATGGCTCCAGAAGAGAAAGTGAGGCTGGTGACTGCACAGCCCTCCCTCACTTAAATCCAATTCACTTAACGTGTCATAGCTTCATGTCCCTGATGTTGTCTCCTACAATAGCAGGCAAAGCAGAGACTGTTTCATTTTTTTACCTTTGTACCCCCACCACTTTGTATGGTGCCTGGCCCACAATAGGTGTCTAATAAATGCTTGTTGATTGATTATTAATAAGTGGGGTTAGATATTATTAATAGGTATTAATCAATTTTAATAAAGTAACTGAGAAGATGGCCTAGTCGGGGGTGGAGGGGGCAGGAAAGAGCCTTTGAGAGAGAGTAGTTTTGGGGTAGGTAACTTCTAAATTTTCTTGAGTATGATTTATTATGAATGAAATGAGAGCAGGCCTTGGGTTTAAATGAATAAATTAACAGCCCCAAATATAAATGCTTGTAGTCTTTTTAACCTGTAACACAGACAAGGTTATTCTAGGCAAATAGATTATCTGGTCTTCTTAGAATACTTCCATGTCAGGACTCTGCTATCTTAGTCTTAGAGCCCCTGAAAACCATCCCAATGACAGCATTTCCTGCCCAATGTTTCTAATTCCGGCTTGCAAATCAACACTTTCATTCTATAATCCATTTGTTAGTCATGGTTACCATGGTTTGTTAATATTTCTCACAGTTTGGGGGTGTGGGATAAGACCATAAAAAAACTTCTGACTAACAATTACAAGCAATGGTCTTAAAACTATCAGCATTTACTATAAGCAAAATTACTAATTTTTCTTTTTTGCAAAGCATCAAGTGTGTATTTTGTTGGAACATAAATATACATATAACATATATTAAATAATTCATATTTATATAACACTTTCAGATTTACAAAGCACTTTCCTCACAACAACTTTATGATGTATGTTGCACCAGAGGCCTACCTAGAGTATTGGTATGCCAGTGCCACAGGGCACTGAATTTATTTACTTATATTTAAATCAAAGGTTTTTTTTTTAATTAACAGAAAGCAGTTTTCTCTCCCAATCCACCTCCATCCCACTAGGAAAAAAGAAAAATAAATTCCCTGTAACAAATATGCATAGTCAAGCAAAATAAATTCCCTCATTAACCTCATTCAAAAAATGTCTCATTCTGCCCCCTGAATCTATCACTTCTCTAAATAAATTAAGAAACCCTAAGAAGTTTGTCTTCGGGCCTGTATATACCAAAGTATTCATAGCAGCACCTTTTGTGGAGCAAAATCTGCGAACAGGAGAGATGCTTATTAATTTCAGAATAGCTAAACACATTGTGGCAGATATTACTAAGCCAAAAGAAATTATAATTAGGAAGGATTCAGAGTAGCATGAGAAGATTTATCTGAACCACAGCAGAAAGAAAAAAGTAAAACCAAGAGATCAATATATACAATGCCTACAACAATCTAAAGGAAAAGAATAACGCACCAAAAATATGACTACTACATGATTATAATGCCAAGATTGGCCCTAAAAAAAGATTAGAAAATCTCTTTCTCTCTCTTCTGTCTTTGCTGAGGTTGGGGCCTATGGTGTAGAATATCCATGTTCTTTATTACAATGAATGGCCTACTGGGTAAGGGGCAGGGGAGGTGAAGGAATATATATTTGGAAATGAAAGTGATGTTAATAAAAATTACAGATTAAAAAGAGGAAGCAGAATTTGTAAAAAACAAAAATTCAGTTCTCCACCCCACCATTTTTTTTAACTGTTTCATTCTTATGCATACTATCTACCCCTAGAAGGTCTGTGCCCACCCATGGCTTTACATTGTCTAAATGGTGGCTCTCCAAGATCTGTTAGCTCAGGCTTCACTTTCCTCCCTTCTCAATCTTGATTCTAGATACAGGGCTTCCTAACCTCTTTTTGTGTCAGGAATCCCTTTGGCAATCTGGTGAAGCATACAGATGCCTTCTCGGAATAATGTTTTAAATGCATGAAACAAAATACATAGAATTACAAGAACTCATAATATTGAAACACAGTTATCAAAAGTTTTTAAGAGTTTATGGGCCCAAGGGGCAGGTAGGTGGTGCAGTGGATAGAGCACCGGCCCTGGATTCAGGAGGACCTGAGTTCAAATCCAGCCTCAGACACATAACACTTACTAGCTGTGTGACCCTGGGCAAGTCACTTAACCCCACTGCCTAACCAAAAAAAAAAAAAAAAGAAAGAAAGAAAGAAAAAGAGTTTATGGGCCCAGATTAAGAAACTCCATATAGTTAACCAATTCAACTTTCCCCTAAAGCTAGACCTTCCTCCATTCCAAACTACAGGCTATTGAGTTTGACTTTTATTCCAGGGAAAATTATACAATTATTATTAAAGAGATGGCTAACATCTAGAAAGGGAAGCAGTGATTACAGAGGGCCAATATGGCTTCATCAAGAGCAAGTCATGCGAGACTAACCTCAGTTCTTTCTTTGACAGAATTACTAAGTTAGTAGATAAGAAGAGTTCTGTGGATATAATTTACCTAGATTTCAGCAAAGAAAAAAAGAAAAAAAATCTCATTCTCTTTTTATGTATTTTTAAAGGGAATAGCAAGTTGTACATAATAAATTTGCAGTTTCATGTACAATGATATTTTTTTTCTATTCTACTATGTTATGAAAATGCTTGTTTTATTTCTTAAGTTCAGAATAAAATAAATTGAATTAAAAAAAAAAAGAAATTCAGGCCATTTGAGAAAGTTAACACTCTCCTGCACTGTTTTGCCATGCAATATCTCATAAGCTCATGGCCTTTACAGAAGAGTAGACCCCCCAGACTGAATTTTTTCAGGGGTTAGTCAAGGACACTATCTTTATAACAGAAACAAAGTGGGCCATGATATGAGTTAGATTCTCTCTTCTCCCCTTGCCCACTTTTTGTCCCTTCTTAAGCTTTGATCAGTTATAATCTCAAAGATGCCAAAGTATTGATCAAAGTGTAGAGTTAAGAGATAATGCTTACTTCCTCACCAATCATTGACATAAAATCTCAAGGAATTGTGGAAAATTGGTGAAATAACTCATGAGAGATGAAACCTTTCCTGTATTATAAGCATAAATTGAGAAGCCATTTCAGCCTTCCAAGTGTACAGCTATCCTAAGGCCTTGGTAGCTAGGTAGAATATCCTTCAGTAAATCCAATTTGAATACGTAAGTTTTATCCATGAGCCCATGGATATCTCTTTTTCTTTTTTTTATTAGTTAATTTTTAATTTTCAACATTCACTTCCACAAGATTTTGAGTTTCACTTTTTCTCACCATCTTTCTCCTCCCCCTACCCCAAGATAGCATGCATTCTGAATATGCTTTCCCCCAATCTGCCCTCCTTTCTATGAACTCCACCCCCCCTTCTATTTTCTTACAGGGCAGGATAGATTTCTATACCTCATTGCTGTATATCTTATTTCCCAGTTGCATGTAAAAACAATTTTTAACATTTGTTTTTAAAACTTTGAATTCCAAATTCTCTCCCTTCCTCCCTCCCCACCCACCTTAATTGAGAAGGCAAGGAATTCAATATAGGTTATGCATGTGTATTCATGTAAAACACTCCCATAATAGTCATGTTGTGAAAGACTAACTATATTTCCCTCCATACTACCCGGCCCTTGTTTATTGTATTCTCTCCTTTGACCCTGTCCCTCTTCAAAAGCGTTTGTTTCTGATTACCCCTCCTCAAAACTGCCCTCCCTTCTATCTTACCCCTCCCTTTTGTCCCCTTTCCCCCTATTTTCCTGTAAGGTAAGATAGATTTCCGTACCCAATTAAGTGGGTATTTATTACCTCCTTAAGCCAAATCTGATGAGAGTAAGGTTCACTCATTTCCTCTCACCTTCTCCCTCTTCCCCTCCACTGTAAAAGTTTTTTCTTGCCTCTTTTATGTGAAATAATTTATCCCATTCTACCTCTCCCTTTCTCCTTCTCCCAGTACAGTCCTCTCTTACCCCTTAATTTTTTTTTAGATATCATCCCTTCATATTCAATTTACCCTGTGCCCTCTGTCTATATATATTCCCTCCAATTGCCCTAATACTGAGAAAACTCTCATGAGTTACAAATATCATCTTTCCATGTAGTAAACAGTTCAACTTTAACAAGTCCCTTATGATTTCTCCTTCCTGTTTACCTTTTTGTGCTTCTCTTGAGTCTTATATTTGAAAGTGAAATTTTCTATTCAGCTCTGATCTCTTCATCAAGACTGCTTGAAAGTCCTCCATTTCACTGAATGTCTATTTCTTCCCCTGAAGGACCATACTCAGTTTAGCTAGGGTAGGTGATTCTTAGTTTTAATCTTAACTCCTTTGACCCCCAGAATGTCATATTCCAAGCCTTCCAATCCCTCATTGTAGAAGCTGCTAAATCTTATGTTATCCTGATTGTGTTTCCACAATACTTGAATTGTTTCTTTCTGATTGCTTGCAATATTTTCTCCTTGACCTGGGAACTCTGGAATTTGTCTATAATATTCATAGGAGTTTTCCTTTTGGAATCTCTTTAAGAGATGATAGGTAGATTCTTTCAATTTCTGTTTTACTCTTTGATTCTAGAAAATCAGGGCAGTTTTCCTTGATAATTTCTTGAAAGATGATGTCTAGGCTCTTTTTTTGATCATGGCTTTCAGGTAGTCCAATAATTTTTAAATTATCTCTCCTGGATCTATTTTTCAGGTCAGATGTTTTTCCAATGAGATGGTTCGCATTGCCTTCTATTTTTTCATTCTTTTGGTTTTATTTTTCTTTTGGTCTGTTTTTTTCTTTCACAACTATGACTAATATGAAAATATGTTTTACATGATTGCACATATATAACCTATATCAGATTGTTTGCTGTGTTAGGAAGAGGGGAGAGGAGAAAAAAATTGTAACTCAAAATTTTGTAAAAATGAATGTTTAAAATTGTCTTTACATATAATTGGAAAAAATAAAATACTATTTAAAAAAGATTTTTTCCCTCACAACTCCTCCCTTTCCCTAACCTTTCTATTTTTATCAAAGGCTCCACCATCCTTTAGTCACCATGATTTTTGATCTAGGAGTCATCTTTGACTTTTCACTTTCACTCACCCCTCTAATCCCGTATCTAATCAGTTGCCAAATTCTTAATGTCTCTGGTCTCACTCTCTTCTCCCCTCACTCAGCCACCATCCTCAGTCAAATCATCATCCCTTCTTAACAAAGCCATTGCAAGGCTTTGGTCTTCTTGTGTCTAGTCTTTCCTCTGTCTGATAACATCTCCTACAAAACTACCAAATTGATATTGATAATATTGCATCGCTTCCCTGCTCAAGAAATTCCCTGCTGCCTCTAGAATAAGATGCACACTTCTCTATTTAGCATTTTAAACGCTTCACAATCTGCCTCCATACTGCCCTTCCGAATTGGTTACACAATACTCTCTTATCACCTAAGTCTATGTTTCAGGCAAACCGATATATATGACACTCCATCTCTCACTTCCATATTTTTTGCATAGGCTCTCTCCCATGTCTAATATCTGTTCCTTCCTCACCTGTACTTCTTGGAACTCCTAGCTTCCTCCAAAGCTTAGCATAAATACCACCTCTTTCAAGAAGTATCCTAATTTCTCCAGTTGGTAGTATCATCTTGCCTCATCCCTCAAATCACTTTGTATTCATTTTGCATATATGCAGTTTACTTCTACTATGTCCACCCTCTCTCCCATTTAAATGTAAGCTCCTTGAAATCAGGGACTGTCTTGGCTTTTGTATTTGTATCCCCAGTGTCTAACACAATCTCATGTGGTACATGCTTAATAAATGCTTATTGATTAATATTGGTAGATAGTACAAATATTATCCTCATTCTATATATAAGGAAATGGGCCCAAAGAAGTTAAGTGACTTATACAAGGTCACATAGCTGGGAGAGGGATTCTACCAAGACTTGAATCTGAATTGTCTACTTCAATATATGGTGCTATTTCCACTACATCATCAGAATTTCAGGGAACCATAGAAGACATGTGTGACGGGACTATGAGGTAAGTGAGGTGGAAAGAGTCTTCTGGCTGTTTGATTACACACAGCTTGGGTAAAAGGTCCTTTAAATCTCTGCTGTACATGATGACAGGAGAGATCCCATAATATAAAAAGGAGATAGAGTCAATGTAGACCTTTTCCCAGTAAACTGCAAGACTACCTCAAACACTCCATTCCCTAAAACCTTGATCTACTAGCTTTCTGGTATTCATAATAATAGGTAACATTTATATAGTGTTTACTATGTGCCAGGTACTGTGCTACATGCTTTATAATTATTATCTCACTTGATCCTTACAACGACCCTGGGAAGTAATTGCTATAATTATCCCTTTTTTACAGATAAGGAAACTGAGGCAGACAGTTTCCCTCTTCGCAGGAAGCTACACATATCTGAAACGTCTTCTACTGCCCTTGGACTATCAGATATAGCTGTGAATTGAGAACTTTATTTTTCAGGTGATTTTGTTTTTGTTGTTATTGTTATTGTTTTTTTTGTCTCAATAGAAAAGGGGGATAGTGGGAGGGAAACATTAATTTTAGAAAATACTTGGGCAGGTGGAGCCAAGATGGTGGAGCAGAAGGAAACAATGTAGCTGAGGTCCCATTCACAGTTCCTCCGAAAAGACCTAGAAAATGCAACAGGCCAAATCCTGATGGAGAAATTTAGAAAGTCAGAGTGACTCCTCGTCTGGTTCAGGTCAGCAGAGAGAGACAGACAGGATGTCTGCTCACACTGAGGAGTGGTCAGCCAGGAACATGTTGGCAGGGCACTCCAGGGCCTGTATGGAGGCAACCCCTAGACTTGGGCCAGGGCATTGCTATGGGTGAGGTACTACTTGGGAGCTACTTTATTGCCCATTACCCAATCATGGGTCACAGATCCAGGGCTCAATGAGAAAGGAACCTGTGTATGGCAGTGTTCCCTTCCCTGGATAAGGAGGCTACCCCTGGGCAGCATACTGAGAAAGGAGGAATTTCAGAAGACAGTAGCAATAGTCGTGTGGCTCAGACCCCAGGCACAGAGCAGTGTCTCACTTCCAGCCTCTAGCCCAGACAAATAGTCAAGATAAGGAGCCTAGGGAGGCCCTCCCAAAAGGAAGCCAATAATTCTGCCACTCTGTACCGACAAAGCTTTCCAGCTGGCTGATAGGGGTGGAGTCCAGCAGCAGTCTCCTCTTGCATAGACCCAAACTCAAGTCAGGAACTTGCAAGAGCTCAGACCAGGGAGGCAGCAATCAGACTTTGCCTCACATCAGATGACTTTGGGAGCACTGAATGCTTACAGAAGCCCAGCTTGTCCCTGAGATCCTGGAATAACAAAATACTGAATACCCCAAGAAAGCAGCAACAGAGCCAGCCCAGGCCTTCCCTCCAGAAGTGAATCAGACCCCAGACCTAACATCAAGTCCAAAGTAAGGAAGTAGGCTGGAACAATGGGCAAACAGAAAAAGAACCCCAACATAATGAACAATTATGGTTGCAGAGAAACTCAAGACACTCAAACACAGAAGAGAATGATTTTAAAACATCAGCAAGTACAGTCTCAAAGAAAAACACAGCTGGGCACAAACTCAATTAGAATTCCTTGAAGAGGTGAAGCAAGAGTTTTCAAAAGAGTTTTCAAATGTTTTTATAAATGGAATGAGAGCATTTGAGGAAAAAATAGAAAAGGAATGAGTTATGGAAGAAAGATTCAGAAAAGGAATTAACAATTTGGCACAAGAAAAACCTTGCCCAGGCAGCACACTCCCTGAAAACTGAAATGGGCAAAATAGATGCCAATAACTTCATGAGGTAACAAGAAATACTACAACAAAGTCAAAGACTGGGAAAAAAATTGAAAGAAAATGAATTGGAGGGCAGCTAGGTGGTGCAGTGGATAGAGCACCGTCCCTGAAGTCAGGAGTACCTGAGTTCAAATCCGGCCTCAGATCAAACACTTAACACTTAGTAGCTGTGTGACTCTGGGCAAGTCACTTAACCCCAATCGCCTAAAAATTAAAAGAAAAAGAAAAAAAAAAGAAAAAAAGAAAATGAATTGGAAAAAAAAATAGCTTAGCAACTAAGCTAGAAAATAGATTGAAGAGAAGAAAAAATTTAAGAATCATTGGACTATCTGAACATCATGACATCATGTTTCAAGAAATCTTAAAAGAAAACAGCCAGATATTTTAGATCCAGAGGGTAAAGTAGAAATAGGAAGAGTACACAAGTAACCTCCTGAAAGAAACTCCAAAATGAAAACTCCCAGGAACATCAGAACCAAAAGCCAGAGTTTCCAGGTCAAAGAAAAAATACTGCAAGCAGCCAGAAAGAAAGAATTCAAGTACTGAGGAAGCACAGTTAGGATCACACATGATTTAGCAATCAGCATTATAAAGGAGAAGAGAACTTGGAATACAGTATTCCAGAAAACAAAGGATGTGGGCTTATAGCTAAGAATAACTTATGTAGCAAAACTGAGTGTAATATTATGGGATAAAAAGGAAAAAAAAATAGATCCTTAATGAAATACTTCCAAGAACTTCCAGGCATTCCTGATGAAAAGACCAGAACTGATGAGACATGTTGATGTTCAAATACAGGAGTAAAGAGAAATAAAAGAGGTCACTGGCCCTGGAGTCAGGAGGACCTGAGTTCAAATACAGCTTCAGACACGTGATATTTACTACCTGTGTGACTCTGGGCAAGTTACTTAACCCCAATTGCCTCACAAAAAAAAAAAAGAAAAAAAAGAATGGGAATCTGAGAGTCTGAGAGGATGGGATCGGGGAATGGATGAACAAGTTATAATATGTACATATGATGGAATTCCAATGTACTGAACTTTTATCAACATAATGACTAACCAGGATTTCAGCAGACTAATGATGAAATATGCTGTCCCACCTCCTGATAGAGAGGGAAAGGACTCAGAATGTAAAATGAAAGACATTTTTTTTGGACATGGCCAATGTGGAAATTTGTTCTCATTTACTGTATATGTTTGTAATGATATTTTGAGGTGGGAGGGTTAGAAGGTGAATCCTGGCTGGTTAAAACAAGTAAAAAATACTTGGTACTTGAAGAATAAAAATAATAGGCTATTAATTTTTTAAAAATCTTAGTATTAGTATAGCTAAAATAGACTCAGTGGTATATCTGGAGATTCTGATCCTCAGGGCAAAAATTTAAGAAGAATCTTTTCTCCCTGTTCCAATCTTTGTTTATTGTAAAATAAGCAAGTCATCATCTTCTCTGCAATGCAGAGGCTCTTTGGGTACAGAATAGAGGTTCTTAATCTTTTGTGTGTCAAGCATCCCTTTGTCAGTCTGGTGAAGCCTATGAACCCCTTCTTAAAATATTGTTTTTAAACGCATGAAATAAAATACATAGGATTACAACAAAGATTTGTGAAAATAAAGATGTAATTTTTCTTCATCAGAGTTAAAACTCTCCCTGAAATCTATTCATGGACACCTTGGTCTGTGGACTTCAGGTTGAGATCTCTGGTATGGAAGAGTTACTTTCTACTGAGACACATTATGGCACTGGATAGTGGTTCGAGAATCCTGAAGTAAAGTCTTGCCTCTGACACATGTTGTTTGATACGGGGAATGTCACAATATCTCAGTAATTTCCAGGGAATTCGTTAAGACTACAAATTGCAATACCAGGACCACTCTGCTTTGATAGATGTTTCCCTTCTCACCTACGGTTCTGTACCTCAGTGAAAACATTGGTCTGGAAGTTGAAATTTGTATCTTAGTCCTCACTCAGCTATTAATTATATGTCACTTTTCTGCACAGTATTAGACTCCTTTGATGTGACTTTTAAGTTCTCTTCAAGCTATATCAATGGCTATTTATATCAAGAGAAAAAGAAGAGAAAGAAGGTAGTATTCTCCCCATTAGTTTTTTTTGTTTGTTTTAGCATGCATTGGAGAGCAGATAAATTACTGAACTATGCAGCAACAACAAAAGAAAGTTATGATGTTCACATGCTACCACAAAAACATTTAGAATTATAAATGTTTTGCCACATTTGCAAAGGTGATAAAAAGTGGAAATAATCAATGTTTACCATGTATGGGGCCATGGGAAGGTAGGTACATTAATACACTGTTGGTAGAGTGATAAATAGGTCCAACCATACTGGAAAACAAATTGGAATTATGCAAGAAAAATAACTTAACTGTTCATATGCTTTGGCCCAGTGATCTCACTACTGGGCAAACTCACCAAGGAGATGAAAGACAGAAAGAAGGTCCTATACATCAAAATATTTGCAATATCACTTTGCAGATGTTTTGATACATTTGATAGCCATATCACTTTTGTTATTAGAAAAAAATGGATGATCATTGATTAGGGAGTGTTTGGACAAATTATGATACCTGAATATAATGAAATATCATAGCATTGTAAACAACACATGTGAGATCACTGGATCCTAACTTTAGAAGTGGAAGCTATCTTAGAGGCTATCAAATATGATTCTCTCACAGTAAAGATGAGGAAATTGAGACTGAGATCTCATTGACTTGTCCGAGGTCACATAGCTAACAAATATTGGAGGCAAAGTTTGAACTCAGGTTTTCTTATCTCTAATTGCAGCAGTCTATCTAGTGTTCTACCTAGCTGCCAAATCCTCAGAGAAACATAGGAAGATTTACATGAAGTAATTCAAAATGAAGAAAACAAATATATATTATGATTACAATAACACCAAAAATCAATCAAATCCAAAAGAATTTTAATGAACAAATGTGTTTCTGTGTGTGTGTGTGTGTGTGTGTGTGTGTGTGTGTGTGTGGTATAGTAAATATATGGTATACATACAGCTAGTGATTCTGCTGTGGGCAATAAAGGATCTCTTGGGACCAAGGGAAACATTTACATATGATAATTTTAAATAAATATATAAATAACATAAACAAATACATATTAATAAAGTTTAAATATGAAAAAATTAACAGATATATGGTAAGGGCTTAAGACAAAAGGGAAAAGATTTTGGGGGGGTTAGAGAGGTATAAAATGTTACCTAGTTTTCATACAGGGTTGGGGGCCTGGCTTGCAGTCAACTTGGTGGCCAATCATCTCTGACCTTAATTAGGTTGGTCCTTGTATAACAGATAAACTTTTCATCACCAAGCCTATTCCCAAATAGGAAGACCTTGTGCTCCTCTGTCATAGCCTTTGAGAACCCAGGGCTACCTCCAGGCCATGATGACATCAGAATTGGACTATAATTTACATCTAGGAACAAAACAGAGATAAAACTGAGACTTCATCCTTAAGGAACTTACAATTTAATATTGTTACTTTACAAATAATTTTCATATCCATATCTCATTTGATCTTCACAAAACACTATGAGGGTCATTAGAGTAGAAAATCGAGTCTCAGAGACATCTAATAAACTTGGTGTACTAATATGAGTACAATTCTTATTGCTATGTAATGTATATACTTAAATTTGTCCTATTTGTTTATCAATGCTTGTTCTTATGCTCTCTAAACATCCCTTTTATGTTTGACCATGTTTATGATATCTATTATAACCCTTTGATTCCCTGATTGCTGCCCTGAGAGTGTTGCCATAGAGATACCAGACTGCAGAAATGGTTGAATAGATTATTGAGGAGTTTGCCCATTCGGTGATTTTTTTTAACTTGGCTTTGGGAATTGTGGGAAATAAGAATGGAAAGATCTTGCATCTTATGTACCATGCAGGAGCAGGGGCTACAGGCAGGATTTAGCATGTTCTTCCAATCCCTGGAAGCTTACTCCCCTCATCCCCTTCCTAAGGAACTCTGGTGAAATGAGATTTGCAAGATGGCAGTCATCAGAATTAGTGGGATGCCCACTATCAACCCTACCATGTTTCCTGCTTGATTAGGGGAGGAAGACACAGGCGGAGAGAGCAAGATGCATTCCTCTTGGCTGCTACCCAAAAGCAGCCAGTACCTACTGACCTCATTTACTTCCTGACTATATCTCCTTTGGATTCTGTGTATGTCTTTGTGTCTGATAAATGCAAAAAAAAAAATCATATTTGTTTGTGTGGTTAATGCCAGCTCAAATAGTGATTTAAGAGGAATTTTTGGCTCTTAAAGGGACAAGAGGTGTTAACCCGCACGCCAGAGTGAGGTGAAATGTTGAGGAAAGGTTACATGAATCCTGTTAGGATTTCTCAAACACAAAAGAAAGATGTTAAATCATACCCTCTAGGTAAATGCAAGTTTCTCATAAACAGGAATATATAAGCATATCTGATGATTTATATGTCTCTCTGACCTAACATTATCTACTATCTTGAGGCAAATTAAGCCTAGGCAGGATAAGCCTCATGAGGAAAGCAACCTCTACTTGATTTGTGTCATGGAGGGGTCGGGGTGAGGGTTGAGGAATGAGGGGCTAAGATTCTGAGGAATCTCAAGGATACTTTCCCTCGAACTACCCTATATCCACTTGGAATCATAGTACATATATTAGATGATATGAGATATATTACGTATATAATATATTATATTATATGAGATTGGAAGCTTCTTGCTGACCCTGTCACATATTTCACTTATAGTCTCTGTGTGACTTTGCCTAGAATTCACTCCTTCCTTACCTTCATCTCTTAGAATTCCTAGTTTCCTTCAAAACTTAGTTCAAATGCCACCTCCAATGTGAGGTTTTCCTTGATCCCCAACTCCTCCTTGAATTTGTTTATCTATGTATGTATGTGTGTGTGTATGTATACACACACACATACACATACATGCATACATATATACATACATATATGTATACACATGCATATATAAAATATATTTGGCATATGTCTATATGCTGTAACCCCTGCTAAAACATAAACTACTTAAGAGTGATTCTGTTTTGTCTTTGTATTAACTGGCACATAGTAATTACTTAAATAGGGGCAACTAGATGTCATAGTGGATAGAGTACCAGGCTTGGAGTCAGAAAGTCTTATTTTCCTGAGTTCAAATCTGACTGCAGACACTTATTAGCTGTGTGACCCTGGGCAAGTCACTTAACCCCATTTGCCTCAGATTCCTCGTCTGTAAAATGAGCTGGAGAAGAAAATGGCAAACCACTCCAGTGTCTTTGCCAAGAAAACCCCAAATGAGGTCACCAACAGTCAGATACAACTGAACAAACAACAAATTAATTAAATGTTTGTTAATTGACTAGTTAAATTAATCCCTATTTTTTCAAAGAAGATGTTTAGTTAACCCAATAGAATCTCTAATTGGTAATATTTCGGACTGTGAAGTAGAAAAAAATGCAAGTAGTACCATATGTTTAGACAAGGTATGGCAGGGGGGTGTCAGACATAAATGTTCTTCCTGGGAGTCTACCCCAAGTGTCAGCGCTCCAAAGCTGTGCTTACTTTTTCAAGGACTTTTTGACCTTCCATTTCTGAACTTTTTGGTTCTCCAAAACCTTCTGCTCCCTTTTTAAATTTCACACAGGTTTCCAGTGGAATGCAGTGAGGGTGGGGAGGAGATTTGGTGGTCACTTCAGCATGTAAATCATTTGTGAGTTGTTAACAGCTTGTGTTTTGTTTCCTTAGCTTTAGTCAGTCAGCATCACAGCCTACCAGAGAGGTGCTATACCTC
The DNA here is from genome assembly GCF_003287225.1 of Phascolarctos cinereus. Classification (NCBI taxonomy): domain Eukaryota; kingdom Metazoa; phylum Chordata; class Mammalia; order Diprotodontia; family Phascolarctidae; genus Phascolarctos; species Phascolarctos cinereus. Next base: position 202,441,561 of record NW_027555847.1, on the reverse strand, counting down.
ACATCTATATCTCAACTCAGAGAAAGCATCATAAAACTTAGTTTTAAAGGATTGGAAATAATAGTACCATAATTCTAAATACAGTAAAAAACCCCACTTTTCCAGAATGCTTAGGAAATAAGCCTTTCCAGATAAGAGTTCCTCTAAATACCTGAAAAAGTAACCATTTATGCTCCAATTTAAAAAAACATATATATTTTAGTAGCAAATAAAATTTATTATACGCATTCCTGTTTTCTTTAAAAGAGCACATATTAACATATTTTAATTTTTTCTTCATGGCTCTGGCCAATATTGTGAATATCATTTCTTAACTAGTGCTATAAATGCAAATATTGATGGTATACAATGTAAAACTAAATGGGTGTGATCCCTTGTGACATACCGTGAATGTCTCACCCAACCCCGCCTCTGACTTTGACTCTAAACTTAATCCTGAAGATTAATTAACTGAGTTGGCAGGTGTACAACTAGGAAGTGTTAAATGGTGAGCTCCTTAGCTTTTGGTTAGCTGAACTGATCAATTGTGGTATGGTGGGTACAATAATCTTTGGGTCTTTAGCTACTGTTGGCTGTTTGATGAGAATGAGTGGCTGCTTCTTTTCTGCTAAAGACTTTTGATCCATAATATTTCTTTAAAATTTTATTAATGTATTTTGCTTTTACATCATAATAATTCCTGGGGCAGCTAGGTGGCGCCGTGGATAGAGCACCGGACTTGGATTCAGGAGGACCTGAGTTCAAATCCCGCCTCAGACACATAACACTTACTAGCTGTGTGACCTTGGGCAAGTCCCTTAACTCCATTGCTTAGTCAAAAAACAAAACAAAACAAAAAACATCATAATCATTCCCAAGTATTACCCCATAAGCAAAACCCACTGACAGTGAATACAACATTCCACACCTATCATCCCTCACCTTTCTACTGCAAGGTGGGAGGTGTTTCCATATCTTTTCTCTGGGGTCAGTATTGGCTAGTAAAATTATTCAGCATTTTATCCATCATCTGGATATTGACCACTAAAACAGGACAATAGCTGAAAGATGGAGGATCAATGTGTATAAAATGACAGCTTTTTGAAGGAATCTTGTTCAGTTGTTTCACTTGCGTCTGATTCTTTGTGAGCTCATTTGGGGGTTTTTTGGCAGAGATACTGGACTGGTTTGCCATTTCCTTCTCCAGATCATTTTCTAGATGAGGAAACTGAGGCAAACTTAAATGACTTGCCCAGGGTCACACAGCTAGTAAGTCCCTGAGGCCAAGAACACAAGTCATTCCCCGATTGATGAATGGTCAAAGGATATGAACAGGCAATTTTCAGAGGAAGAAATTAAAACTATCTATAGTCATAATGAAAAAATGCTCTAAATCACTATTGATTAGAGAAATGCAAATCAAAACAACTCTGAGGTACCACATCACACCTATTAAATTGGCTAACATGACAAAACAGAAAAAGGATAAATGTTGGAAAACATGTGGGAAAATTGAAACACTAATGCATTGTTGGTGGAGTTGTGAACTGATCCAACCATTCTAGAGAACAATTTGGAATTATGCCCAAAGGACTATAAAATTGGGCATGCTTTTAATCCAGCAATACCACTGTATCCCAAAAGGATCGTACAAATGGGAAAAGGACCCACGTGTACAAAAATATTTATAGCAGCTCTTTTTGTGGTGGCCAAGAATCGGAAATTGAGGGGCATCAATTGGGGAATGGCTGACAAAGTTGTGGTATATGAATGTAATGGAATACTAATGTTCCATAAGAAATGGTAAACAGATGGATTTCAGAAAAACCTGGAAAGACTTGCATGAACTGATGCTGAGTGAAGTGAGCAGAACCAGGAGAACACTATACACAGCAATAGCAACATTGTGCAATGTTAGATGTCTAACTATGTTAGACTTAGCTGTTCTGTGTAAGCAGTGATCTAAGACAGTTCCAAAAGACTTACGATGGAAAATGCTATCTACATCCAGAGAAAGAACTAAGGAGTCTGAATGCAGATTGAAGCATACTACTTTCTCTTTTTTTGGTTGTTTTTTGTGTTTTCTATCTCATGGTTTTTCCCTTTTGTTCTGATTCTTCTTTGACAACATGACCAATGTGGAAATATGTCTAATGTGATCATAAAAAAAAATAAAAATACATGCCAGAAAGAAAAAAAATATAGGAAGCAAACACAAACCCTACTTCTATGTTTTTAAGGTTTATGCTGAGAAAAGTCTCATCCATTGTTCCAATCTATTTTCACTTTTTTGTTTTTTCTTTCTAGTTATTCCCTTTAGTTCTGTTCCTTCTTTCACAACATGACTAATGTGGAAATATGTTTAACATGATTGTACATGTATAACCAATATCAGATTGCTTGCTGTCTTGGGGAAGGGGGGGATGGGAGGAATAGAGGGAGAAAAAATTGGAACTCAAAATCTTATAAAAATGAATGTTGAAAATATCTTTACATGCAATTGGAAAAAAATATTATTAAGTGGTGGGGAAGAATTTTATAAACCATTATGGAAAAAAAGCATCTGAGGTCAGATTTGAACCCTGGAAGATATGTCTTCCTGACTCCAGGTCTGCCACCCTACCCACTGTACTACCTAGCTGCCTACTTTAACAAGAAACAGAGAAGCAAAAGGAAACAGAGGGGATGAGGAAAAAAAGAAAAGCAGAAAGAAGGAGAGGGACAAGAGCGGGCAGTCTGAGAAGCAGCAGCCCTACTAACCCTGGCAAACATGGTGGAGATTTGATATAGTGCCTGAGAAGTTGATCAGGAGACTCTGACAGCGGAGAATAGAGTCACAAGTGAAGAGACAGAAGATATAATAGCCCTGAATAATGGAGGAGATGGTGGAGGAAGAATTGCTCCTACCTTGCAAGCCCTCAGAACATGTCTTACTCTATGTATGGCCACTGAGAGCAGCAGTGAGGGCTGTTCTGAAAGTAAATCCATCCATACGGTGTATAGGTGCTGCATTTACTAGGACCCGTCCTGTACTGCTCCCCGTCATCTATCTATCTTTCTTAGTGAAATTTGCCTTTGCTTTTGTTTTTGATTTTTAGGGGCTCTTCATACCACCCCCCCCTCCCCGCATTCATTCCTACCTGGTATTTTTCTTGTGCTGTTATTATTTAGTCATTCAGTTGCATTTGACTCTCCATGATCCTGTGGACCATAGCATGCCAATACTATCCATGACATTTTCTTGGCAAAGATATTGGAGTGTTTGCCATTTCCTTAAGGCTAACAGAGGTTGAATGACCTGCCCAGGGTCATACAGCTTGTATCTTTTTTTCCCCTTATAAGTCTACATAATTATCTTCATTATTAACTAGTTTTAACTCAACTTGTTTGTACGTAGCTTACGTGTTGTCTCCCCCATTAAACTGTGAACTCCTTGAGAAAGGGGACTGTCTTTTGCTTTTCTTGATTATTTCTGGAATGTAATAGGAGTTTAATAAATGCTCATTGACTGATCAAGCTTCAGTTTACATAACTTTTTGAATACATTTGAACAAAGGTTAAAAATAGAGAAGTTTACATCTTCACACCATCCTAGAAAAACATTCAGTTCTGCTTCTCTAAATGTCATCAATCCTTATTAACTAACAGACAAATTCAGAGGTAGGCATGTATATAGAATCTGTTTTCCAAAGGTTTGCCACGTTTTCTAGTAATGTGGGGGTAGTGGAAAGAGTACTGGATTTGAAGTCAGATGAACTGGCCTCCAGTCCTAGCTCTTCTGTCAACAATCTCTGTGTCCTCAGATAAGTCACTTAATTTCTCTGAGTCTTTTTCGTCATTTATAATATGAGGGTATTGAAGGTCTTATGACCCAACCAAAACGCTTTCCAAATCTAAAGCTAGGAGGCAAAGTCATTTTGTTTCCAATCTGCTCCTTCTAGCCAGAACTATGGTTTGATTTTAGACCACAGGGCACTCCAGCTTCCAAAGAAAGTGATCTGTCACTGAATTCAAGGGACGGCTAAAGCTAATGAAGTCCATCACAAACTGGGTAACAGGCTCATTAATAAGGGAGAAAATTGCTTTTCCAATCCAATGACATAATGCAGAGGAGGAAAAGGTAAGTGGGTTTTATGTTTCAGTTCCCAGGGCCGTTTATTGGCTAGAGAAATTATACTTCTTTGGGGTCCTTAACCTCTCCAATGTTATAATAAAGAAAAATATTTAGGCAAAACCAACTGATACAGTGGGCCTTCCATGCCAGAATAACACATTCCACATCTATAGTCTCCCATCTCTATACTGAAAGGAGAGAAGTGTGTTTCACTATCTGTCCCCTGGGACCAAGATGGTTCATTACAATTCATCATAATTTAAATGCTTTTTAGTGTTATCATTTACATTACTGTACTCATTGTGTATATGGTTATCTTGGTCCTGCTTTCTTTGAGTACATTTATTTTCATAGAAATGCAAATATTAGTAAAAATGGATGAGATCAGGGGCAATGTGAGGTTAAACAGTTAGAAGAAGCATTCCATTTTTCACTTCGAAGTGAGTATACGGCTCTTCTTTGTCCTGCCATAACTTCTAATGAGAAAGAAATGAATGAATATAAGATGAAATATGGGGAAGGTTTCCAAATCTCTCCCTGCGTGGTTTCCTTTCTGCATTTATCAAAATAATTGGTTGGATGTTGCTTTAAAGCAAAACTGGGGCTAAAAAGTTGATGACATTTCATGTTTTAAAATGGTCACTAAGTGCTTTTAAGAATAGACTGTACCCTACAGGCCTTTTGTTACCAGGCAGGAAGTCCCTGCCATGCAAGCTATGCATTTATCATCTAATGACTAAGAAAGCATAGAAACATAAGATCATAAGATTCAGAATTTGAAGAAATCATCTAGTTGAGGCCTACCTTTTATAAATCATGAAACTAAGACCCAGAGGCATGAGTGGTCACATATGTAATAAGGGTCAGAGCTAGGGATTTGTTTCTGACAACAGTAGCTCCAGAAACCTACATCATAAGTAATCTTCCTATTCTGATCACTCACTCATACCTCCAATATTATTAATGGCTCCTACCACTGACCAATCCTAACCCCTTAGATTGACATTCAAGGCCTTTCATAGTCTGTCTTCAGTTTAGGATGGTATAGGATCATGGGATTGTGAACAGTAAGAGAGTTTAGAGTTCATTTAACCCAACCCATACATGAAGAACATATATATTCTATAGCATCCCTACATGCTTGATAACTTAATAACTTGATAAGTCATTCACTATGTGCCTGAAGACTTTGTCAAAGGAAATTCCCAACCTCCCAAAGTCTCCCAATTCCTTTTTTTCCTGATATTGAGCTGAAATCTATCCCACTACTTCTGCCAAGTTCTATCCCCTGGAGCAAACAGGATAAGCCTCATTCCTCTTCTATATGACAGCCTTCAATATTTATAGACAAAGATTATTGTTGTTGTTGAGTCATGTCCAACTCTTTGTGACCCTGTGGACCATACTGTCCCTGAGGTTTTCTTGGCAAAGATACTGTAGTGGTTTGTCATTTCCTTCGGTTAAGTGACTTGACCAGGGTCACAGAGGTAGTAAGTATCTGAGGCCAAATTTCAACTTAGGTCTTCCTGACACCAGGCCCAGCCCTCTATCCACTGAGCCACCTAGCTGCCTTCAGCTAATCTTTAGACAAAGATTGTTGTTGTGTCTGACTCTGTGACCCCATTTTGGGGTTTTCTTGGTGAAGATACTGAAGGATTTACCATTTCTTTCTACAGCTCATTTACAGATGAGAAAATTGAGGCAAACAGGGTTAAATGACTTGCTAAGGGTCACAGAGCTAGTAAGTGTCTGAGGCCGGATTTGAACTCATGAAGATGAATCTCCCTGATTCCAAGCCCAGTGCTTCATCCACTGTGGCTATTACATCTTCTCTAATGTTTCTCTTTTCCATGGAAAATATCTAAATAGTCCCTTCATTCTTTTACTGACCCCTTGAACATCTTGGATACTTTCCTTTGGAGCCACCTTAGCTTATCAGTCTCCCTCCTCAAATATGGCACCTGACAATGCAATACAATATTCCACAAGAAATTTGATGAGGGCAGAATACAGAAGGAATATCACCTCCTTTGTGCTGTATAATCTAGCCTAAGGTCTTATTTACATTTTTTTTGGCTGCTGTATTTCTCTGTTGAAGCATATGGGTCTTACAATCCACTAAAATGTGAGGGAATTTTCATACAAACCATTGTGTTTAGCCAAGTCTTCTCCCTCCTGTACTTGGGCAATTGAATTTTTAAACCATTTATAGTACTTGACATATTTCCAAATTAAATTTTATTTTCTTAGAGTTGACTCAACTAAACATTCAGGTCAGGCTAAATTAGGTCAGGATTATTTAGATCACGGTGTCATCTGTAAGTCTGATATACTGCCACCTGTACTTTGATCCACATGCACTGATAAAAAATATCAAATGGAACATGGCTAAGGATAGGGAGTCCTCCACTAGAGACTTTTTTCTAGGTTGAGGTAAATGTAGTAATAACCATCACTTATTTACTTCCAATTCCAAATCCTCCTAACTGTGCTTGTCTCTCTATTTTGTCCACAAAGATATCATGAGAGATCTTGCTGAATGCTTTGCTATAATCCAGTAATATTAATTTGATAAGTTCAAAAGGATTGGATCTGACAGGTCTCTAAAAAAAGGAACTGAGGTTAGTCTGGTGAAACTTGTTAATAAACATGGTGATTTCTGCTCCCTGTTCTAAAAGTTCATGTTTTCAATGATTTTCTAAGAACCAGCATGAAGCTTATCTGCTTATACTACAGAGAATCAACCCGCTAACTCCTTAATTTATTTATTTTTGAAAATCAGGATTTTGCCTTAGAGCCAACTCTGTGGCATGTTGACTGTTTGCCATGATTTTTCAAAGATCACCAATAGCATTTCAACATTTATACAGTTGTTGAATGAATATTACCTATTATAAAATGAGGCCTGGGGAAGACCTTAATTTGGAAAGCCCAAGGTCATCCACTGCATCCCAGGCCATTGCAATCATCCTGCCTTTTGTCATGCTGCTGGACTTCAATGACTTTGGAAGAGAGAGTGAGGCTGATGACTTTACTCAGCCCTGCCTCACTTAAATCCAATTTACTTGCAAGTCAGAACATCACCCTCATGATGTCATTGGTCATCTTTGAGAATGAATAACAGTAACAACAACAATGCAAATTATGATGATGATGATGATGATGATGATGTCACCATCTTGGGTGTCAGAAGACACGACACTCAATCTCTCTATTATAAATATTAAGATGTCAGAGTCCTTTCCTCCAAATATTCCTGTTATTTCTACTTTCCTAGTTAGAAAAGATAGATTCCTCCCATTGCTACATTAGCATAACTTAGTTTGTTTATTTAGTTCAATTCAATAAACATTTATTAAGTGCTTACTATACACAATGGTCAGGGCTCCGAGTCAGGAAGACTCATCTTCATGAGTTCAAATGTAGCTTCAGACACTTACTAGCTGTGTGACCCTGGGCAAGTCACTTCACCCTGTTTGCCTCAGTTCCCTCATCTGTAAAATGGTCTGGAAAAGGAAACGGCAAACCATTCTCGTATCTCTGCCAAGAAAACCCCAAATGGGGTCACAAAGAATCAGACATAACTGAAACAACTAAACAACACTGTATACAAAGCACCATGCTAGGTACTTGTTTTAAGCATGAAAAGCTTAAAACAAAATAGGCCTTACTCTCCAGAAGTTTGCTTTCTATAGAGGGTTGGGGGGGGGCACAACGTGTTTAAACATAAAGTATATTTAACCTAATGCTAAGTAATTTCAAGAGGTACTAACAACTGGTGGGGCAGCTAGGTAGCAGAGTGGATAGACTGCTGGGCCTGAAGTTAGGAAGACATCTTCGTGATTTCAGTTCTGGCTTCAGACACTTACTAGCTATGTGATCGTAAGCAAGTCACTTACCCCTGTTTCCCTCAGTTGGTTATCTGTAAAATGAGCTAGAGAAGAAAATGGCAAACCACTCTAGTATCTCTGCGAAGGAAACCCCAAATAGGGTCACAAAGAATTGGACACGACTGAAATGAGAATTAAAAATTGGGAAAATCAGAGAAGTCTTCATGTAGGAGGTAGCCCCTGAACTCTGTTTTGAAGGTACTAAGCGAGTCAGCTAGTCAATCAATAAACATTTATTAAGTCCCTGCTATGTGCCTAGCACTGTGCTCAGCACGGGGGACACAAAGAAAAGGAAAAAAGAAACAAAAAGTCCCTTCTCTCAAGGAGCTAATAGTCTGTATAAATAACTATGTACTAGCCTTCCAAAAGGGGACAAGAAAAACCTTATAGAAGGTGCGATTTTAGATGAGATGTGAAGGAGGCCAAGAGATAGAAATGAGGAGAAAGAGCATTCCCGGCATGGAACACAACCTGTGAAGACAAAGGGTCCAGAGCATGGGAGGAGGGCGAGGGGGAGAAGAGAGGGGAAGCAGAGCATGGGGTGAGGAGGGGTAAGGTGTAAGAAGACTAGAATGGTAAAAAAGAGACCCGGTTAGGGAGGGCTTTGAAAGCCAAATTTTATGTTTGACTTTATATTTAATCCTAAAGGTGATGGAATAGATAGATTGGAATCTTGGGAGGGAGGGTTGGTGCTGAGAGGATGCGTAGTCAGACTCGGGCTTTGGGAAGATTATTTTGATACCTGAATGGAGGATGGATTGTAGTGGGGAGAGCCCTGGGACAGGTGATGAGGGACTACACCAGGGTGGTGGCAGGGTCAGAAGAAAGAAGGGACATATTTGAGAGATGTTAGGCTTTGGTCGGGAGATTGAATATCATGAATATCATGAATAACTGGAAAAGAGACTACATGAAGGAAAGCAGTATAAAATAAGACTGGAAAAGTAGGTGGGACCACAATTGTGTCGGGCCCTACAAAACAAACTGAGGATTTTGTACATTATCCTTGTGGCAGTAGGGAGCCATTGAACTTTTTGCATGAAATGGGAGTGGAGAGGGGACGTGTGAAATCCTTAGCTCTATGTTTCAAGAATATCAATTTGGCAGCTGTGCGGAATATAGATTAAAGAGGAAGACTGGATGCAGAGAGATCAATTAAAAAATGGAATGCCTTATGAATGTGTGTTATCACAAGAGCTGATTGTCCACAGGCAAGGTACAGCTTTCCTAGACCCAAGGGGATGAGACACAGGATAGGAAAGTTTCAGCTGTGTGAGAGAGTGGCAGTCGTGGTATTGGCAAAGCCTCATTTCTCTAGCAAGCAGAATGAACACAGTTAAGAGATATTTTGGGACATCCAGGGCATTGCTACAGCCTTCTAATTACACTTTCAAAGACGGTTGTGCCAGATCATAGAGCCAACCAAACTTATGTAAAGGAATTAGAGGTATTATAACTTTATCCTTTCTCTACTATTATATTTACTACTGTACTATATACTATACCACTATATTTTTAGTGAAGTTACTACTATATTTTAGTGAAGAATTTCATGAAGTCTCTCATGATATCTTTGAGGATAAGATGAAGAGACAAGCATAGTTAGGTGGATTTGGAACTGGTTAAATGATTAGACTTCTAATAGCTCTATTACTTCTAATAGCTCTATATTACTGCTGACTGCAAAACACTATGCTAAGTCCTAGACACACACATTGAAAAAGCAAGATAGTCTCTGCTCTCACAGACCTCACATTCTAATAAGAGCAGAAAAAAATAAATATGTGTATATATATATATATATATGTATATATATATATATATACATGTATATATATATATATACGTATATATATATATATACACACACACATATATACATGCATCTATGCATATATAGGAAAGTATATAGGATATGCATATGTATATATACATATGTATATGAATGTGTGTATATATATATATGTATATATATATACACATACATATTTGTATTGTTTGTCTCTATTTGAACGTGAGATCTGTGAGAGCAGACTTGCTTTTTCATTTGTATCTCTAGTGTTTAGCACGCTTTGCACACAGTAAGTGCTTAATAAATGCTTTTTTATTCATTCATTTACTTAAGGTTTGAAAAAACATCACTGGTTTTTCCTCTGTCCTGCCATTATTCTGACCCCCTGTTTCTCCTGTTGTTTTTTTTTTAAGTTTGTTATTTCATACATGTTGCTTTTTGCAGAATACAATCAGCATGGTACAATAGGATACACACATACACATACAAGACTGGATTTGGATTCAGAAAACTCTAATCTGAGTACTGGATCTCTTACTAGTCATGTGATCTTGAGTAAATTATCCAATTTAACTCCCAAATAAAGCATCACTCTCTTCTACAATCTCCTTGGCAAATGCTTATGAATCTCTGCTGGACTACCTCCAGCAATAGGGACCTCACTGCCTCACAAGGCAACCCATTTCACACCCAGACAGCTCTAATCACTGAAAAGGACTTCTTAATATTCAGCCACAACCTTTCTCCTTCTCTCTTCTACCTTTCGGTGCTAGTTCTGTCACGCTAAATAAATTTAATCCCTCTGCAATGTCACAGTCCTTCAAGTATTTGAAGACAATAAGCAGCTCCCCCACTTCTCCAGAAAAACACATCAGTAGCTTTTCACCTTTCCATAGAGAAGGCCTGGTTGTAAGTTCTCCCAAGTTTATGGGATGTATGAGGTATTCAGGGAATACTAGCACCTCTGGTGTGAGGCTTGCCCAGCCCTTTACAAGGCTGCTTATTCACCTTTGGTGTCCACTTTCACCCAACTCTCACCTGTGTCTCCAAGAAGCTATGGCATGCACAGTGACCACACCTCAGTAAACCATCTGGGCAGATGGACTAACCCAGATTGAGGATAACTGACAGGCCTCAAACCTGTCAGTGAGTTAGGGGGATGTCTGCTCCAAGCATGTGAAGACATACTGGCAGCAGAATGGGCAGCTGGGAACAACCCGTTCCAACGGCCACGAAGGCAGCTGAAGCAGGTGCTGTGGAGAGCTTAGAGCTTGGTCAGGCATCGAAGATGCCAAAGTCATTCCCTGCATCCTGGCCAACACCAGTTGTTCTGACTTATGTCTTGCCACTGGATTTCAATGATACTGGAAGAGGGAGTGAGGCTGAGAACTTTGTGCAACTCTGCCTCATTTAAAACCAATTCAGGGGCCCGTGAAAACATCACCCCTTGATGTCATTGGTTCTCCCTCTTCAAAAAGGAAGGATAAGCAACAACCACAACAACCACAACATGACCTCCCATTTAAAGCCCAGGGATACTTACTGTTTCTGGAGACAGTTTTATGAACTGTGACTTTTTTCTGGAGCCCTTTGCTGAAAAATAACCCTACAGAGATGTTCTAGCCCACAGCCTCCACCTGCCTTTGCTGCCCCTGGCTGATGGCTTCTTTATTGCCATAGCTTTGGGAATAGTCCCTGCCTTCCTCCTTTTATTTCCTGTACCAATACACTCTCATGGCAATTGTCTTGAGCAGAGGTGTCAAACATAGTGCCTGTAGGCCCCCTGTGGCCAGCAATGCTCCTGAGTGACCTGAACCAAATTAAAATGCAATTGGGAAATATTTAATAAAATAAATGAACATGCAATAAAAATATAGATAGTGTTAATGAGTGGTTTTCTAAATCGCTATGTGGCCCACAGGGATACTTATGTATGTTTAATGGCCTGTTTCTTTTTGAGTTGACACCAGTGGTCTTGAGTGCCACACAGATCCATGGCACTACAGACAGGAAGATGCGTGAGACTGTATTAAGGTAGGCAATTGTAGGTATATAAAATAGGGATATAAGCTTATAGGTTTAGAGCCAGAAGGGACTTTAGAGGTCATTGAATCCAACTCTCATTGTATAGAAAATGGAACTGAGTCACAGAGAAGTTAAGGTGACTTGCCCAGTGTCACACAACTAATAAGTATCTGAGACAAGATTTGAACCCAGGTTTTCCTGCCTCCAACCTTATCAGTATGGTTCAGCTCTGTCTATCTTTGGGTACAAGCCTTTACTGAGATTCCCTGATGATAAATTCTTCTGTTTATCCACCTGAATATAAAACGAGGCCATTTTTTGTCTCAATTCTTACCCAGCCCTTAGCCCTTTAATGGGCATGGCCTGGAACAAACTGAGACCTGGGAAAGATGCTAATTTAGAAAGGCTTTGGCCACCCATTGCATCCAGCTCCTTCTTCAGTCATCTTGACTTTTGTCTTGCTACTGGATTTCTATGAATCTGGAGGGGAGAATAAGGCTGATGACTTTGTACAGCTCTGCCTCACACAGGCAATCCGTGAAGAGCTCAAGTCATTACCCTTGTAATGTCATCGGTCCTCTTCGAGAATGAAGGGTCAACAACACCAACCACAACCCTAGTCTAGAATGATGACAAGCTTTTCTAGAAGTCTTTACTTTCCTACTTATGATCTGAAGTGTAATAGCTTATCTTTCCATAGTGCTTCATAGTTTGTAAAGTGCTTTCCTTATGACAATCTTTTAAAGAAGTCTCTGAGCATTATTATCCCTATTTTCTCTCTCTTTTTTTTTTTTTGGCTTTTTTGGTGAGGCAATCGGGGTTAAGTGACTTGCTCAGGGTCACACAGCTGTGTCATGTGTCTAAGGCCGGATTTGAACTCAGGTTCTCCTGACTCCAAGGGCAGAGCTCTATCCAATGCACCACCCCGCTGCCCCTATTATCCCTATTTTAAAGATGAGTCTGAGTGGTGAAGTAACATGTCAAAGGAAGGACACGTAGCTTATTAGAGGCAAAACAGGGGTAAGAATCAAGATCTGACAAGAGTTAAGTCAGCTCTCCTTCTCAAGCAGCAAGGTGGTGCAGTAGATAAAGGGCTGGACCTGGATTTGGGAAGATCTGAATTCAAATTCAGCCTCAGACACTTACTAGCTGTGTGGCCCTGGGTAAGTCAGTTAACTTCTCTCTTCTCCTCATCTGTAAAATGGGGATGCCTTTTTGTTGTTGTAAGACAAAATTAATTAATATATATAAAGTGTTTTGCAAACCTTAAAGTGACATACAAATGCTGGTCATCATCATCATCATCATCGTCATCATCATTGTTATTATCATCATCATCATCATTATCATTGTGCCTTGTTGACTCTCACTATGGTTAAGCCACTTCCCCCTACTCCTGCACCTCTGGCCTCCCATCCATGAAGCAAACCTCTCCTGATTTCTAGTTCCTGTTTAACTAGAAACCTTTTTTCTTGGCCCAACAGTTTTCCTTGGACTCCAGCCCAGATGCCTCAGCTCCCATTTTAGCTATTGCTCCTTAGAGCTTAGGAGGAGTATAGGATTTGAGCTTAGGTATTCCTGACTCTAGATTCTACCCAATAGACCACATGGTTTGTCATCTATATATAACTGGGAATTCTTTGGACATACCCAGCTCTCCTAACGTGGAGATGCCCTGAGGGGCAAATCAGGAAAGAATGTACAGTAAAAAACAGCATAAAGAAAAAGCATTTTAAAGACACAGACAGCCAACCAAAAAAGGTTACCCCCCTCCACATGATAGGGGATGCAGTGGGCTCCAAGTTAAGCAAACTAGGCATGTTTAAAAGGTCCCTCAAAGGTATCTTCATGTTAAGAGAACTGGGCATGCCCAGATCAGTCTCGGTTACACATAACATGTAAGGGGTCATTGGCATTAAAAACTAAAATGTATTTGTCTGGCTCCTTCTGAACTGAATGGAGGGGGATGGGATAAGGAGAGAAGGAAGGAAGGTCTGTATCTGAGATTTCACCAGCATAGGGAATTCCTGGTGAGGAAATCTCCTCTATAATTGCACATCATGTTCTGCAGCTTATAGGTATAGAGAGTTATCGGAGGCCTTGAGAGGTTAATTGACTTGTTCAGGGTGTTATAGGGTGATACAGCCTTTATATGTTAGAGCAAGGACTTGGAACCCAAGTCTTCCTGAATCTGGTGACAGCTTTCTATCCATCATGCTCTCCTGCCTCTCTAAAAAGTGACTTTTGAAGCTTAAAGGTCATAAAAATATGAGCTTTCATTATACTATGATATGTGTATATGTACATACATATACACATGTGTATTGCATCTATTAATACGACTGTACCTATTGATATATATCAAGAGGTAAAGATGAAGAGAGAGCAAACATGCACTATGACTTTTGCCCTAAGCCTCGGAGAATGGCCACAATTAAATGGTAGTAAGAAGAAGTAAAACCACTTAAGAAAAGAGAAGGAACAATCAGAATAGCAGTGTAATGTTCTGAAAGCCAAAGGAAGGTTTCAAGAAAATATCATTAAATCATACATGCATGCATGCATACATACATATATACATGCATACATACGCACACACATATTTATTATGGTTATTCCCGATTCTAGATTTTCCCAGTACTCTAACGAAAGAAAAAAAAATTGAAATCAGCAGACAATTTTTTGGGAAAAAAAGAAATAATGTATCTTAAGTGATGTTAGTTAAAAGCCTAAGAAGATGGGGAAAGGTGTAATCTTGTGGCTCAAATAGAGGAGGAAACACAAAAACCTTTCTAAACTCAAAAAACGCAACATACAACTTGTCACATTGCTAAGCTCAGATTGACTACTGATTTTTTACTGAAAAGAACTGAGAAGAGGGAGGACAGGAGGCAGATGCTTTATAACAATGTGAAGTGAAGGACAATGAACATCTCAGCTTGTTAAAATATGCATTTTCCCCATGTCTCATGCTTGGTTTTAGCCCCAAAATGTTCTGCAACAACAAATGCAGACTTTTGACAAGTTTGTCAGCATACGTCAATCATTTGTCAAAGTTAGTGCCGCTGGATACTGGCTTTAAAAAACACTGTATTTATACTGTGTGTATATAAAGAGACATAGATAAACACATACATACACACATCTATAGATTGTCCATATCATAATTGATCTAAGCAATATCATCTCTATGTCTTTCTCTATGATTTAACAATAGTTCCTGAAACTCTCTTCCCTTGGTTTTCATGACATTGCATTCTCCTGGTCCTCTTAATTGGGCTCTTTTTCCAAGGTTCAATCCTTGTAGCCCCTGTTATCCCTTGTGACAAGGACATACACAGTTGGGAATAAAAGTTCTGCTGGCTGGGGATGGAAATTCATCAATTTGTTATGGCCCAAAGACTAAAGATTATGTCTTAAAGGGACAGTGTTGCTTTTCATCTTGTCTTGAAGTGATAGTGAGAGGCATGGGTACTCTGAGAGTACCCAAGAAAGTATGGAAGGAAGGATGGAAAGAAGGAAGGAAAAAGGAAAGAAGAAAAGAAAAAGGGAAGGAAGAAAAAGGAAGGAAGGAAAAAGGGAAGGAAGAAAAAGAAAGGAAGGAAGGAAGAAAAAGGAACGAAAGAAGGAAAAAAGAAAGATAAAAGGAAGGAAAGAAATAAATATTTATTAAGTATCTACTATGTACCTAGCATTGTGCTAAGTGTTTTACAAATATTATCTCATTTGATCCTCACATTTGCTCTGGGAGGTAGGTGCCATTATCATCCCTATTTTATAGTTGAGGAAACTTGAGGTTAAGTGACTAATTTAGAATCATACAGTGTCTGAGAGCAGATTAGAATTCAGGTCTTTCTCACTTCAGGCTCAGTGCTCTTTCCATTTCACAAGTGCGAAAAGATGAAGGGATATTTGGAAGAGTATTACAGCAAGTGATTTGGAAGAAAAGTAAAATGGACTAGGGAGGAGAAGAAAAACAAGGAGGAAACACGGGAAAAATTGGTATTTGAGTAATTGTCTCTGCTGCTGCAGTCCCTTTCATCTGTCAGGACCCTAGTGAGACATGGGATTGGAGCAGAGTAATACTGCAGAATGTGTTTCATCCCTCCTTTTCCCATCCCTCACCTCTTCTTTCTACCACAGAGGGCAGATGCTAAATCTAAAGATTTCCTGTTATTTGAAGTTTTACTTATACTTCCTATTTTACCTAATAGCATAGCTGATTTTGATAAAGATTTTATCAGTCATAACTTCTTTGATTTAAAAGCTTTATTATTTGTGTTTAAGGAGTTACAAAAGAGGGATAGTGGCATATATATGTATATACATATATAAATATACATATGTATATATGTATGTATGTATGTATGAGAGAGGGAGAGACAGAGAAACATAGAGAGACAAAGAAAGAAGAGACAGAGAGAGACAGGAGAAGAAGAGACAGATACTGCAAATAAAGGTTCTCTTCTATCCTCCTCGCTAGAAACTCAGGACCTCTAAAAGAGAAAATCTCATTAATTGTTATATTGGATGAATTTCCCTAAAGCACAGAGATTAAGCCATGAGGATCTAGTCTTTTTTTAAATATTTGAATAAAACTAGTGGCTTTAAAAAAATAGCAGTGTGGCTAACTGGTTGGGCTCTGGCATCACATTGCCACAAGAGAGTATATCACTCATTGGAAGGGAAAACAGAGTGTCTGGAAAAGAACTACAATGCCTATGGGGCATATGGGGTGTTCAAGGAAGACTAGCACCTCTGGTGGCTTGCTGAGCCCTTTTCAAGGTTACTCATCCACCTTTGATGTTCACCTGGCACTCAACTCTTACCTGTGCCTCTAAGAAGCTGTAGCATATGCAGCAGCCACATCTTGGTAAACCATCTAAGCAGACAGGCTAAACCTGGCTGAGGGTAACCAATAGGCCTCAAACCTGTCAGTGTGTTAGGGTGATGTCAACCCCCAAGCATGTGAAGACTTTCCCCAGCAGGATGGACAGATGAGAATAATTTGTTCCAGTGTCCATGAAGGTGACTGAAATAGGCACTCTGGAGAGCTTAGAGCTTGGTCAGGAAGAGGCCAAGGTCATTCCCTGCTTCCTGGGCCATTGCCAGTTATTCTGACTTTTGTCCTGCCACTGGACTTTGATGACTCAGGAAGAGTGAGGCCGATGACTTTCTGCAACTCTGCCTCACATAAATTCAGTTCACACACAAGTCAAGACATCACCCCATGATGTCATTAGCCCTCTTCCAAAATAACAACAATACCCATATTCCAAGGGTGGGGACCAAAAGCTAGACAGCAGCTAGTTTTTCCCCCTCACTTTCTAGATTCTACTCACCCAGTCACACATGCCCTATATAGCCTTATGCTATGGTTTCTCTATAGTTTCTCCTACAGAGAATTCATCACCTTCCATTGCTTTAACCATAACTACTATCCTGCTCCAAAATTTTCAATTGATTTCTGATTCTTGTGTCAAATCTAAATTTGATCTGACTTTGAAAGCTCTCTATAATCTGGTTCCAATTTATTCATCTAAATTCATTTCTGAGGAACTTTCTATAATGATAGCTCAACCCCAGCTTGGGATAAATAACACATACCTGACTAGGTTGCCTCCACTGAGGCATTTTAACACAGTTAAGTAACAATGCTGCAAAAGCTAAACCTGAGAGCATGGGTGTTTATCTACCACTGTCTTTTCAGGATACTGAGGTGGTGGGGTAATGAGATAACACATGGAGAGAGGGCTTTGCAAACTTGAAATCATAATATGATTACTCTCATAGTAGGGTTTGAGTACAAGTTCCTATCCTACTATTATTCTTCTATCTTAGAGTTTGGAAGACCTGCATGAGTGGATAAAATGATTCCTTTTTTTCTTATTAAATTAAAATACTGGGCTATAACTTCATCTTTGTCAGGCTCAGTGAAAGCCTCTTCAAGACAACTCCAGTAATGGTCAACATAATGAGGATAAGTACTTAATCTTGTTCCCACATGCTTTTGATTTCTTCTGCTAGATATTTATATTTCACATAGTTTTGAGGGTTGTTTTTTTGTTTTGTTTTGTTTTTGCACAGCTCTGCCTCACTTAAATCCAATTCACTTGCAAGTCAAGACATTACCCTCCTGATGTCATTGGTCCTCTTTGAGAACAACAGAGGAACAGTGTGGAGGTTATTAGTTTGGAGGGAAGCTAGGTGGTGCAGTAGATGGAATTCAGGGCCTGGAGTCAGGAAGACTCTTCCTGAGTTTAAATCTAGCCTCAGACACTTACTAGCTGCATAACCTTGGGCAAGTCACTTCACCCTGTTTGCCTAGGTTTTCTCATCTGTAAAACGAGCTGGAGAAGCAAATGGCAAATCACTTCAGTATCTTTGCCAAGAAAACTCCAAATGGGGTCATGAAGAGTCAAATACAACTGGAAAATGACAACAACAAAGGAGATTATGAAGATTTAGTACAATGACATCTATTAAAAATACTTTTTTTTTTTTTGGTTTTTGGTGAGGCAATCAGGGATAAATGACCTGCCCAGGGTCACACAGCTAGTAAGTGTTAAGTGTCTGAGGCCACATTTGAACTCAGGTCCTCCAGACTCCAGGGCCACTGCTGTATCCACTGTACCACCTAGCTGCCCCTAAAAATGCTATTCTTGAATTTTTATGGGCCAACATTATATCCAGACAATTGTGAGCAAAAGTTTTGTCAGTGATGATGCTCTAGTTCTAGCTTATCTGCTAAATTCTCAAGGAAATTTTGGGATTCATATTTGTAGCATAGGAATTTGT
Organism: Phascolarctos cinereus; assembly: GCF_003287225.1. Taxonomy (NCBI): domain Eukaryota; kingdom Metazoa; phylum Chordata; class Mammalia; order Diprotodontia; family Phascolarctidae; genus Phascolarctos; species Phascolarctos cinereus. Next base: position 202,422,963 of record NW_027555847.1, on the reverse strand, counting down.
CATTTGCTAGTTTATGAGGGATAGTGAGCTTCTGGCATGCAATCTTAGACATGAGTAAAGGAAGGAAGAAATGAACAAAGGAAAGAATGAAGGGAAAAAATCAATTAGGCACTCATTGTGGGCTGTGTACTAATGATAGAAATTGAAAAGAGACATCATCCCTTTTCTCAAAGAGCTCACATTCTAATTGGGAGAGACAATGCATTTAGGAAGAATTCTCCACATTGTGAATGTCAAGGCCTAAAGTTTTCTTTTGGACATATTTCATTTGATGTACTTGTAGGACATTCAGCTGATGGCTATGACTGGATGGCTATAGATGGATAAATATTTCCAGCAGGAAGCAGATGTGGAACTGGAGCTCATGAGACAGAAAAGGGCTAGATACATTGTTTTAGGAGAAATCTGCCTGAGAATTGGTGAAATAAGCAAGAGAGAAAGAGGAAAGAAAAAAGAAAACTCAGAATGGAGCCTTAGCACCCTGAAAAGTTCATAGTGGATCATATTGGCAAAATACTTACCAGAATTGTTATTAATACTTATAATTGATCATATTGGCAAAATACTTACCAGAATTGTTATTAATGCTTATAATTAGGTATCTATATATTATACTGTATATAAGTACTAATATATTATATAGACATAATATGCTATAACATTAATACCTATTATAACTATAATTCAAATAAAATCTAGCTCAGTTTTGTTTTTAATAATTTGAACGGTATCCGTCACATTCTTATCATTCTATCTCTTCCAATTCCTTACCTGAATCATATTATTAATAATAATAGCTAACATTTATATAGCGCTTTAAGATTTGCAAAGTGCTTAAAAAACATTGTCATTTAATCCTTACAACAACCCTGGAAAGAAGGTGCTATTATTTTCCCCATTTTACAGATGAGGAAACTGAAGCAAATAGAGGTTAAGTGACTTATCCAGGGTCACACAGTTTCTGCAGCTGGATTTGAATTCAGGTCTTCCCGACTCCAGCTCACCACACCATCTACCTGTCTTTTTAAGTCATCAATAGGTTTTTTTTTTTTGCAATTTGCAAAGAAATATTGAATTATTTCTAGCATTTACTTGCAAAATCAGCCCTAACCAAAAAGTCTGGGTTCCTTCAGAATGACAATTTGTGGCGATAACCTAGGCTTCTATCATCATTAAAAACGCCATCACATACCCCATTTCTGTTAACAAAGCCACATGACACTTCTTTGTTAACATACTGCTAATTGACTCTATGTAATTATTTTTATTGCTATTACTAGGCATGGACTTATTGCCATAATTATATTTGATTACTATATCCAACCTTACTCTGCTTGTGCATATAGCAAATACAGTAAACCAAAACTTTAATTGCTAAAGATGAGTGCCCACATGTCATATTGGACAAGGAAGCTCCCACATGTAGCTTCTACATAATAACTGGGGAGGTTCCCACACATAACCTTTAAAGGGAATGTGCTTGCCGGGGGGGTATGGTTTCAACATGCCTCCAACATGTTTGTGACTTTTGGATATCTATTCTTCCCAACTTGTGCCTCAGATTTGTTAAAATGAGACTGTTTTCACCACTTCTCTACATATTCAAACTTTTCACTAAGTTTCTACCCACACTAGTTTTCATCACACCAGACAAGGACTTGGTAGCTGCCAAATTTTCTTTTATACAAAGGAGGAATAACATGATAGTAATGAAAGGAGAGTGAGCATTGGGGAAGAAGAGTTCATTTAAATAGGATGAAGCCATTGGCTCACACTGCTGGCCACCAAGGCTGAAGCAGCTTCTCCTCCTGAAATCAACCCTCTCTTTAAGGAGAAATCATCTACTAGTTTAAATCAGGGGCAAGCTTTGAGCAAATCTCTCCCTAGCTGGCAAGTGGGTAGAAAAGTAGTTCCCTCCTTCCACTTTATAGTCTCATCGTGCATGCTCACTAGCTCTCATCCAGGGAGGAGAGAGACGACCCTTCTCAATGTCAGATTCCCACTGTCTATGGCAAGCTCATCAGATCAAGCAGGCGGCGTAAGGGGAGCCAACACCCAGAAACTGGGTTGCCTCATGGACCTTGCCTGCTCTTCTCCCTTCCTGTGGGGAACAAAGATGTGTACTTGTTCTGTCTAAGGCTTTTCTGTCTGAGAAATCTCCAACCACATAGTCCCAGAAAGTAAAGTTACAACAAACATCACCAACTGGTGAACTGTGGGCTAACATCTGCTTGAATGTCTCATTTCCATAGCAGCACGGGCAGCAGAGATGATACAAATTTGACATTTCCCCATTTCTGGTGCAGACCAAGTGGGACGTGGAGTATCTCCATGCTTAAGGTCTCTAGTTCTTGGGATTCTTTGCTACCTTCCTCACCAGATTTTAAGAGAAGTTATATCCTTATTATATTATGCTCTCCTTTCATTCTTTTTCTTTAATCTTTAACTTTACCTTATTTTGGGTGAGTGATGGGTTGGCATTCAATAGGTGCTTTGTAGTGTCATCCATGACTGATTGATGGTGATGGTGATAGTAACAGGTATTTATATGTCATATAAATTTTGCAAAGCACTTTACAAATATCTCATTTGATCCTCACAACAACCCTAGGAAGTAGGTGTTATCATTATCCCCATTATACAGATGAGGAAGTGAGGCAGACAGAGGTGAAGTGACTTGCTCAGGGCTACATAGCTAGTAAGCATCCGAGGCCAAAGTTGAACTCAGGTCTTCCTGACTACGGGTCCAGAGCATTATCCACTGTTGACGACCGATGGATTGGTTCATCTACGTTCATCAACGTAAGAATCGAAAGACTCAAGCAAAGTAAACGATGCTTATTCACCAACTCATCTTTCCACTTTTATTCAGTGGCTCCACATGACAATATAAATATTTATAGGTTTTTCATTGGGTCTCTATAAAAAGAAAGTTCTTGTGTATTATAATTATACTGCCAGATATTCCAATCCTATAACATATCCCCTCCCTTTCAAGTTAATTATACTAGCATGTACAGTTCAATTATTGTTAGACATGGTATCTGTCTTCAGGTTTTTGAAGGGCTATCTCATATGGACAGGGTTATAATTGTTAGCGTTTCCCCCCAGAGAACTCAGTGTAGTGAATGGAAGTTGCAAAGATGAAAATTTAGGCTTGACCTAATAAAAACTGTAGAATGGTGTCCTCCACAGGTGGAATGGTCTGCTTTGGGAAGTGATGTATTTATTCCCTCTCCTTGGAAACCTTCAAGAAAAGGCTATGTTGGATATGTCTTAGAAGAAAGTGGTTTACGGAATATGAGTTGGCCTCCAAGGTCCTTTCCAACCCTGAAATTCTGTGATTCGACAATGTTTACAAGGAAAAGAAGGATTTTTAATTGTAGTCTTAAATAGCTTTCCTCTCAGAGCCACAGCATGCTAATTACCCAGGTTTTGTTGGTAGAAGTAAAGTACAGAGAGTTTTATCACAGAGGAATTTTCCAATCACAATATATCTCATATTTGGCAGCAGCTAATCTCTGGAGCATGGAGGACCTTTCATCCCATTATAAATCCCCATGTGAATGTAAATTCTATGCTTACAAAAATAATTGAACCAGTAGTTTCCCGTGAGGCAAACAGGGTTAAGTGCCTTAAGTCATAAAACTAGTAAGCATCTGAGGCTGAATTTGAACTCAGGTCTTCTTCATGACTCCAGGCCCTGACCTCTATCTACTACTCTGGGTATGTTTCCTTTTCCTAAGCAGACATCCTAGAAGGTTAGTTTCTTTCCCTTGTAGCTTCATTCCTTTCCCATTCTTTCTTATCACTTCCCTGCCTTTTTCTAATAATAGTCAATCCTTCAGCAAAGCAAAAATCTTGTTGTGTCAAGAGGCAGCCACCCTCTTGGTGGGGTGGTGAATGCCCCCCTCCTCCTCAACCACCTTATTTCCCTTTTCCCCCTCCCAACCCAGTCCCAAAAAATCTTATTTAAAGTTCTACTTAGAATTTATCTCTAATTTCACAGATGAGGAAACTGTCTTAGTGCAGTCAACTGACTTTCTCAAGGTACATAGGTAATTGGTGGCAAGACCAGGACTCACACCTAGGTTTCTTGGTTCCAAATCCAGCACTTTTTATACTGTCTTACGCTGCCTTCTCTAAAGTAGTGCTATTCCCACTCATCCCTATCTGGGAGCAGGTCAGTTTCTCCATGCCAACAAGGAGGATTATTCTCCATGGAGCTACTTCCAGATCCTACTTGGTTAATACAGCTCCAGCAATTGAAGAGGCAGATAGAGGAGCATGATGTAATTTGGAATCAAGACAGAGCAACACCAGATCAGTACCCAAGTACACCAAGCTCTGAACCCCCTAGGGTGAGGGCTAGCACTTAGCAGAGCTAAGATGTCAGTGATTCAAAAAACTATCTTAGTGGGGAAAAGGAAATCAAAGATGAAGGACTATGGAAGAGGAAATGGCAAAGAAGTTTCTCCCTGAACACCATTCAATGATGTGATACTTTCTCCTCCCCAAACCTGGGCCCCCACTGCTTTTCAGCTTCCTTTTGGGTATTGTCTTCCTACAATTAATTGTAAACTTCTCGAGGGCAGGGACTCTCTTTGTTTTTATTTGTATCCTCAGCATTTATCATAGAGCCTGGCACCTGAGTAATGAATGTTTACTGACTAGTAAACTAGTACTATTGGTTCTCAGAAACGTAATCCTTACTGGTCTATCTAGACAGTAATCAGGAATTCTTAGAAAAGAACAGGAAGGAGTAATCCAAAAGTGCCCTGCCAAAGCTTTGGTGTCATTAGTTAAAAAGAAAAGCCAGGAACTAAGGCTCTAGCGTGGCTACGGAGTCCTCAACCCCAACGCCACAGAAGACAAAGACACGCAACCCAAGGGTTTAATCTTACCTGATGTACCACTTAACAAAGATGATGATAGACTTCAAATTAGAATTCTGGGGTTGGACAACCTGGTCTGCATTGTTGTTGCTGCTGCTGCTGCTGCTGCTGCTACTGCTTTTGTTGTTGTTACCATTGCTGTTCATCCTTAGTTTTCTTTTTCTTTTTCTTTTGGCTAGGCAATGGGGTTAAGTGACTTGCCCAGGGTCACACAGCTAGTAAGTGCTATGTGTCTGAGGTGGGATTTGAACTCAGGTCCTCCTGACTCCAGGGCCAGTGCTCTATCCACCGTGCCACCTAGCTGCCCCCATCCTTAGTTTTCTTTCTTTTTTAAAAAATTTTATTAATTTATTTTGATTTATCAACAATCACTTCCATATGCTTTGGAGTTGAAAATTTTTCTCCACCCCCCCCCATCCTTAGTTTTCGAGAATAACCAGTGACATCATGGGGTGAAGTTCTAACTTGCTTGTGAATTGGATTTAAGTGAAACAGAGTTGGACAAAGTCATCAGCTTCATTCTCTATACCAAAAATAGCTTTTTATATCCAATGTAGCCTATATGAACCCCCTCTCTCAAGAAGGATTCTCAAATTGTGCAGAAGAAAAAAAAGGAAGATCAGAAAGAATCACAGACCATGGGACAGCTTTGAAAGCTACTGGTTAGATTTACCACATAATTATAATGAAAAGTAAGTTCTATGTAAGAGAAATATGAAGTTTCATGTATGATCTTTTTATGTTCTACTATGCATATGTAGGGAGCAGCTAGATGGTTCAATGGATAGAGTGCAGGGCCTGGAGTCAGGAAGACCTGATTTCAAATCCAGCCTCAGATACTTACTAGCTGTGTGACCCTGGGCAAATCACTTCATCCTGTTTGCCTCAGTTTCCTTATCTGTAAAATTTGCTGGAGAAGGAGATGGCAAACCACTCCAGTATCTTTGCTGAGAAAACCCCAAATGGGGTTACCAAGAATTGGGCACAACTGAAGCAACTGAACAACAACATACGTAGCTAGGCTCTTCTTCAACTGATGACTCCTATGATAATTCAAACTGACTAGACCATATTTATTAACGTGGAGGGCCAAGGGGAGGTGATTAATAATTATTTTTTTGGTGATGATACTGATCCCTCCTGACTCAATCAAAGAGAGGTTCTCATATCTTATAAGTATGACCTTCACAAAGATAAACGGTGCTGAGCTGGACACTTAGTAATTGATTAAAAAATGCTTTTTGCTTGCCTTCATAAAGTGATAAGAAGGTATTAATACCTAGTTAACACATTAACTGGTTGTCATCTATGATTATAACCTGAAACTATATTTAGTGAGCTGGGGGAGAAGAAGACCAAATTTCCTCTCTTTCCCAACTCACCAGAGGTAATGTTGCTTGGTATAAAGGTTAACCTACAGATTCTTAAAAGTTCACAAATTTGGAGTTTCAAGGCCTGCTAGACTGAGGAAAGTGTGATTTATTGGATACCTTCAGCCTACATCCTTTTCTGCATGCCTAACTGGTGTAAGCCATCCTCCAGCAGATACACCAGCACCACCTATGCCAAACTAGGGAAATGTCAGCTGGAAAAGGAAGAGACAAGAGTTCCTAGAGAACATTAATAAACAAGTGGAAGGTGTGTATCAATCCACACAAGAAGCATTAAGTCTCCTAGAACCAGGATTATTACATGAGGGAAAGTTCTCTGCCCCCTCCTCTTTCATAGTGGCAGGTAGTACAGGCCCTTGTTAGTTCTCTGCCTGGGTGGTTTGTATGCTAGGGTGGCAGAACTGGGTCTTAACTGATATCAATTAAACCACAAAATTCTCCTGCCCCCTTTAATTGGATCCCAGGTAGCTTGAGATGATGTAGGAGGGTCTGCCAAAAATTTAGCCATGATCAAAGGTGGGACTTGATGAGCACACGTTGACAGCTAAGTATTGGCAGGTTGGTAGCTATGTTCAGCCAGGCCAGTTTGGATAGATTCAACCACATCCTTCAAAAATTAATCCACCAGAATCAAGGTCATAACTTAAGAAAGTCATAACTTAAGATCTGGGAGGAGCCAGAATGCTCTGTCATTGTTATTTGAACTGTAGTCAGCTATGTTGTAGGCTAGCCATCATGGCCTGAACTCCATAGACCATCTCCTTAAGATATTGAATAAATCCTATGTTGTCCAATGGAAACTATTATCACTGTGATGGTCCAGCCTGCCCTGCTAAGTATATTAACATTAAGGCTACTTTGGTCTTCTTCAATGGGTGTAAGAACTTTGGAAAGTCCTCTGACTAATTAGAGAGCCTGGGGAATTTCAGGGGCTGAGGCCAGCACCATTGACTTCCAGGGCTTGCTGCCTTCAGAAGGGCAAATGTATTTTTGCAGAGAGACTAGGTTCTCAGACTTTAGGCAAGTCAGGCAGAGACTTGTGTCTTAAGAGACAGAGGTTAGGGCAGTACCCAGGCCAAAAATAATAGATTACCACCGGGCTGGTAAGCAAATTCAAGTTAGGTCCAGGGCTGAATAACCCAATTTCCTCCACTGAGTAACTGACATAGTACGATGTTAATAACCACCACCATCATAATAGCTAACATTTATATAGCACTTTAAGGTTTGAAAGCACTTTATATGTTATCTCATTTGGGCCTCATAACAACCCTGTGCTATTATTATCCCCATTTTGTTGATGAGGAAACTGAGGATAAGAGAGGATAAGTGACCTGCCCAGAATTGCACAGCTAAGAAAGAAAGTGAGAAAGGATTTGAACTCATTCCTCCATCTAGCTGCTTTGTAATGATTGGACAATGCTATTACAATCTCATTTGGTGGGTACCCGCTTCCACCATATCCTACATGTATTTCCATGGTGTCTTGCCCCCATTCCTGATAAACTTTCTTAAGCAATCCTGTTTAGTACAAAACTCATCAATACGATATGAATGAGAACTGAACTCTCTTCCATCTATCTAAATGCAGCATATTATGCCCTTGAACTTTTGAGATTTCCCTTGCAATGGATCTAAGATCAGGAAATCAGTTTTGCACTATTCTTGGAAACTGTTTCAATTCACTTGTTCTAAGAGACATTCTTCTCAGAAGGACTTAAAATATTTGCTGTATTATTGCGGATAATTGCAGGGCTGCCGCTGCCATGAAGAACATCCAGCTTCGGGCCTTTAGTTTGGTCTACTTGCGGCGGTATTTGGCACAAATACAGATCCCACCTTCCTCTCACCATTATACTGTGACCAAGGACTTGTTGTTAGAGAGAAAAACTCACTGATAAAAGTAGAAATTGTTGATGCCGGACTCAATAGCAGCTCAATATGGAATAGGAAAGACTAAGCATCCCATTTACAAAATACCAATTCCTTTTCTATTTGTCTCTTAATTTGAAACATATAATAAAAGGGTTCTAAAATGTATCTGTTGAAGAGTTGAGAAAATGTACCTCTTTCCTTTCTTTGAAAACCTGGAATGCAGAGCACCACATATACTGTCCAACTCAGTTAATCTGGTGACTGGTTTCAGGGAACTAGCTTTTCTCCCCTCTTTTGACGATCTTTGTCACAAGAGATGCTTTTCTGGATAGGAAGTGGGGAGGAACATATCTGTATCACCTATTTCTATATCTGTATCTCTCCATATGCATGGAAATAAAGGTGATGTGAAAATGGAAGCTACCCATAGAGATTTAAAAAAATAAAAACATAGCTGTTAAATAACTGGTGTGTCAGACATTCCAAATATGGACAGCTTTGCTCCAGTCATCAAAAGTAGCAGAATAGTTCTCTAAATTCTCAGAAGGCCAAAAGGAGCCTGAAATACATTGTTATCACTTATAGATTTAAATAATTTGCTATGTTCTTGACTGTTTTCTTAAAACATAGCATGAAAGCACAAGTAAGTTAAAAAAACCAATTATTAAGTGCCTACTCAGTACCTACCAGGCGCTGTGTTAAGCATTAGAGAGGGAAAAAAAAAAAGCAACAGAGAAGCCAAATTCAGGAGTGTGCTGAAAAATGTCTCCTTCCTGTTTCCACTTCATTAGAAAGTAGCTAAGTTAGTTAAGCAATATGAATGAGAAAACCTAAAGAGAGAGGCAGCATCATACAGGGGATTTAGTGCTGGGTTAAGTCAGGAAAAACATGGGTTTAAATCCTGACAGTAGCATCTGACCTAGATCAAGTCACTTACCCTCTGCAAACCTCAGATGTCTCCTTAGGGTGGATTATGCTCTGTGCTGTTGGAAGGAGTTCCCACAGATATCCCCTGAACAAATGTAGTGATTTCTCTTCACTGTCAAACTCACCACTCTTATTCTGGGATACCCTGTGTTAGCAGGAGCAGGGACCATTACTTGAGTCCTTCATGTGTGAGCAAAAATTTGGCCATCAAAAATGCCTTATTCTTGTCTTATGAGAAAACTGAATTTCAATCTTTTTTTTTTCTTGACATTGGTGTCCATGGTGATGTGGAAACATTTTAAAATAGTTATTCAGAAGAGTGAGGTGTCAATGAAAACCAGGGCTACTACAAACACCTCCAGTGTGTCTCTGAAAGAAACCCCTTACGAGGGTGTAACAAAGTTCAAATGAGATAATGCAAAAAATGAATGTACTATATAAATGCCAATTCTTATTTCTGATTGCTGTTATCTCATTTTTTAAAATGTTTTTTGATGGGATTTAGTTAGAAGTGATCTGCTATCCTGCTACTATTCTTTGACATATAAAATTCTATAGAGTACACTGCAGGTGGATAAAGTGACTATTTTTGATAAAAGAATAAGAGTATTGGGATATAAGTTATTTTCCAAACACTCACCAAAAGCATTTCTACCACAATTCCAATAGCAGGCAGGATGACAGGGATGCTGTGTACTTCATTCTGTTCCCATTTATTTTTAATTTCTTTTTCTATTATAAATTATTAATATTATCAATAAGGATGACAAAAAGAAATACATGAAATTGAATCTGCAATACAAAAGTATATTAGAAGTGTCAGATTTGCATAATTAGCAACTGCAAGTGAAAAGTCAAAAGATTAAGGTGAAAAAAGGAGTCAAGGCATTATAAAAAAACAAAATAAAACAAGTCATTTGATGGTGCACAGAAATAAATGGACCCATCCTACTATTAGTCTCTTCTATTTAATGTTATGCAGACTATTGCACAGAATTTGTCTTCTGGTAGTCCATGAAAGTGAACATCTGATGTTTAACTCTGAACACCTACTTGTGTCTTGCTAAATATTCAGAAGCCTAGAATGATGTATTTCTACTATTTCTTTGCACAATCTGCCTTGATCAATAAGTACGGGCTTTTCAAAGATAATTTTTCTGTAGTTGGTAAAGACCTGGTCATGAATTGTCCTCATAAATTCCTTTGTTTCCATAAACATAGCCATATAATAGCCATTTATCAACACCGTCAACATGTTATAGGTTAAATTCAGGGGTAGTTTGACAAACAGCTTTCCAAAAAAACCCCAAAAAACCTTTTAATTTCAATCTGTATTATTGACACTTTCTTATATTTAGACAATCAATACAATAAATCAAGTCCTTAATTGTAGTAACTGATGAATTCTGAGATTAAATGCTCAAGCTGAAAATTTAACAGTAGTCTTAAACAGGCTAGTTAGAGCTGTCTCCAGCACATTCCTAATTTAGTTTATGTAGATATCACTCATGGAAGGCCTTTTAGTTCTTTTGGACATCAGCCATTGGTTCCATCCACTATATAGCCACTTTTGGTTACATTCTAGAAATCCAATAACATGTACCTGTTTTCAGCCTTTACTATTTGGTATGAACCTGTTTCCAAAAAAAGGGGTTTTGGGGTAGGCTTTTTATTTTTGATCATGAGACTATTTGATAATATCTTAGAACTACCATAGAACTACCATAACAGACCTAGAACATATGCAATCCCTACTGTATGTCACCTTGGCTGGCAATCCCTATTTTGCCTCTCCCTCCTTTTCTGCTATCCCTCCTCATCACGTTATGGAAAATGGTTTGGATTTCCAGAAAATTACTATCATTTTCTATTCCTGAAGACCCAAATATATCAAGTAGTGTTTGATTAAATAACAATGCGAACACCCAAAAGCTCTCTTCTAAATAGCAGTAGAGAGAGTTGTAATCAGGCCTAAGACAAGGCATCCAGGTGTAGTGGAAAGAGCTCTGAACTTGGAATCACAGGACCTGAGTTCAAATCCTGACTCTGTTATTCGTATGTGATTTTGGATGTCATTTAACCTCTCGGGCTATTTCCTCAATGGTAAGATGAGAGGGCTGGAATAGTGACTTCTAAAGTACTTTCCAACTCTAGATTTTTTTATTTTCTCATAGAAAAAGTCATGGGTTCTTCATATTTCCACAACTATAAAGACCGCAACTAATCCTCCAAACTTTACTAAAGTCTTATACCATTCATGAGATCTATCTCCAAATCTGTGATACTATGATACCATGTATAGGTGAAATAGCCTTAGAGGTTATATAACTAAGATATTTTGGATGGAGTCCAAAATGAGGAGCCCTCTTTATTTCAATTATTGCTGTGTACTGTATGTGTGCTGATATCACCAGGTATATACATTTTAAAAAAAGTTTTACACAAATAAACTCAATGATGCTAGAATCACAGAAAATACATTGTTTGTTTGAATTACAGATCTCCAATATAGTCTGAATTTTTGAAGGCTAAAATAATGAAGTACAAGCTGTAAAAGGTTCTAGATCCACCAACAGGAACTGCAAACTCTCTACACTTTAGTGAACAGTCCTCATGAGCTGCCATGGCTATGTATATAATAATTCCAGTGATTCCATCTTCTCCATACTCATCTAGGTTAGTCTATATCTCTGTCTGTCTGGCTGGCTACACCTGCGTGTGCATGCGTACATGCACAGACAGACACAGACACATAGACACACACCGACACAAACACAGACACACACACACACACACACACACACAGACACACACACACACACACACACACACACACACACACATTTTCCTGAAAGGCAGGTAGGTGATGCGGTGCTGGACTTGGAGTCAGGAAGGCCTGATATTAAATATTGACTTTAAAACTTACTAGCTGATTACCCTTGGGAAAGGTACTTCACTCTCAGCCTCAGTTTCTTCATCTGTAAAATGAGAATGATAATAGCACCTACCTCACAGACTTGCCCTGAGTACAATGCTTTGCAAATATTAAAGTGCTATATAAATACTAACTGTTACACTTCTTGGGGCAGCTAGGTGGTGCAGTGGATAGAGAGCCAGGCCTGGAGTTAGTAGGACCTGAGCTCAAATCCAGCCTCAAACACTTACCAGCTGTGCAAATCATTTAACTCTATTTGGCTCACTTTCTTTATCTGTAGAAATGGCAAACCACTCCAGCATCTCTGCCACTTAAATCTCAAATGGGGTCACAAAGAGTTGGACATGACTAATCAACAAAACAAATAATTGTTTTTGTTATATGTAGAAATATATCCATCCATCTATCTATCTATCTATCTATCTATTTCTATGTATACATGCATACACACACATCTATCCAGACTATATCTATATAGCACATTACTGGGCTCATACGGAAGTCTCTTTGGGTTAATCAAACCTGTGAGAGCTTGCAGTGGCTGGTATGGCCTTTGAGAAGAGAGGATCACCTCCATACTCTAATACACAAAGTATTAGAGTAAGATTTTTGTGGAGGCTTTGAACAATTTTTTAAAGCAGGAATCATAAGGTCATAGATTTAGAGCGAGAATGGACCTTAGAGGCCATCAAACCCATTTTGTAGATGAGGAAGCTGAGGCTGAAAAGAAGAGCAATTGGTCACAGGATTACACACCTAGCAGTTGTCTGAGGCAGTATTTAATCTCAGGCTTTCCTGATGTCAAACCCAGCATTCTGGCCAGTGGTCACCCAGCTGGAGAGTGATTCTGCACCTGTGATTTCATCAGTGTGGGCAAATTCTGGTGAGGAAACTCCCTCCACTGATGTAGATGCAAATGACCATCTCTTGGGAGAGTTGACTAGGCCACCAGGAAGTTAAGTGATTTGCCCAGACTCACCCCCACACAGAGGCTCTGCTTGAACCCAGTTCTCTCTGCCTCAACAGCCGACTCTCAGTCCCTGCAAAGTGCTTAGTAAATGGTTGATGCCATTGACAGTCAGCCATGCATCCATCTGTCCATCTATTCATCCATGCAGCCAACATTTAAGGAATGCCCATTGTCTGCAGGGAACCACAGCTGGCTCGGAGAAATGCAAACACCTGAACTATTCTTACACATTTTTTTTCCATTCCGTTTGCAAAGCATTTTGTGCTGTACTCACCTAAATGTATGGACTTGACTGATTTATTAGGCAAAGCAGAAATTCAACTAGAAAAGGAAGCACCTGTGCCTATTTAGTAGGTCTTTTGCAAATTTGCTGATTTCCCTAGACTGGAACAGGCTTTCTTTCTGGTTCAGTTGATGGCCCAATTACAAGAAGATTCCTAAGAAAGGACAAAAGCACCCTTGGGTGTACACATTTTTACGTACATTTCTCTGAGCCAGTATCCACATACATTTCTACAAATTAAACCTCCTGTTGAACTTTGCTGCTACAGAGGAATTCCTTACATATAGGTCACATATTGGAAGAACAGGAAAGCAATGGCATCATCTCCCTTCCAAGTCTAGATTTATGATGCGTGTGTGAAATGTACTTCCGGAAAAAAAAAAAATCAGCTCTCCATTCAAGAGTAATATCCAAACTCACACTAGTTACAAACTTTTTAAACAAGCACTTTTAAAAATGCACATTTGAAAAAAAAAAGAAAAGAAAAGAAAAGAAAAAACCAGACTATAGATGGGAGAGGGGGAAGCACATATTACCTCTGGTAATAAGAATGATCCTTGAAGTCATTACATGTTACCTTTGCCAAGTCAGCTGAAAAAAAAAAAAAGATGAGAGCAAAAATAAAATGTGGCTAGAATCCCCTCAATGCAGCTCTGACACACTGATGGCAAAGAAAATCAAACAGAAAGAGCGTTCTTTTCACTTGTGACCTACAGCAAAATCTAAAGTGGGCATAGTTAATGTAAAGTAACAACGAAATCAGGGCTCTCTGACTCTGGGGAATCTGGTTTCAATGTAAACATCTTGAAAATGTTTTGGGAAAAAGATGGATGTACACCTGACTCATTCATCACTTCAAAATATGTATATATGTGTGTATATGTGGAAGTATGAAAGTATTATGTCTGTGTCTGTATCTGCTATTGGGGAATGGATACTAAAACTTTAGAAGGGCCCCAGGTAAATACCAATTTTCTTATTGGGGGCAGATCCTATTTTTGACATACAAGCATATGTGCATACATACATACATACATACATACATATATATACACATATACACACACATACATATATATATATATATATATATATATACATATATACATATATATACACACACACACATAGTCCTCTTAGCTTTGTGGAATCTATGAGTTTGTAATTATTACCTTCATTCACTCTTAAAATATCTGAAATTTATTAATTATTTATGATATTGGAATGAAATGAGACACTGGTAGGTCATCTAGCCAACTAAAAGCACCTTTGTCTATATTAGCAAAGTAGATACAGTGATGTATTTGCAGTCAGGAAAACCTGAGTTCAAGTCTGGCCTCAGACACTTCCCAGCGAGTGACCCTGAGCAAGTCACTTAACCGCTCTCAATCTCAGTTTCCTCATCTGTAAAATGGGGATAAAATAGGAATGGGTAGCACTTACCTCCCAGGGTGGTTGTAAGGACCTGATGAGATAAAATATGTAAAGTACTTTGCAAACCATAAAAGCATTGTCTATATACGTGCTGGTTATCATAATAATAATTATTATTCAACAGTTAACTAAAGGAAATTTACTTAGCCTTAGCATGAGATGGTTATTTAACAAGGGTATGTACTGAGGATACTCTCAGCTACTTTACCTGATGATGACATATAACTACGCATTGAATCTAGTTCTTAATCCACATAAATAGGCCACCTCTATCTCTTCATTTAGTCTGTAAGGAGGGACTTCGTTCCACACTTTATTGCTGGTGAAGAATCATGGTTATTGTTATTATCTCTTGATCTTTTACAACAGAATACTACAAGAGAACTTGTCAAATGCCTTGCTAAGATTCAAATACAGTCTGTCTAGAAATGAGACATGTGCAAATTTGGAGTCATGTCCATTCCAAAAGTTCATATTGATTATCTGTGCCCAATCCGTGGTAGAGCCGACCTAGCTCATACTGGTCCAACCAGCCACAGTCAGCCACACTGTACTTTGACTGCCATATAGTGGTGTCATTTTGGTCCTCTTTGAGCATGAAGGACAGCAACCAATTGTTCCTCTACCAATCAAGTGATCCTGTCAAAAATGGAATGGAGTTAAGAAGCAAGACCTCTTGATAAGCTTATCACAACCTGAGCTTCCGAAGTTTTTTTATGTGTTTCTCTCCCAGAGAGTGTCTAGAACCACACATATCTCTAATCTAAAGAATGTGGAGCCACATGTGTCTCCCCTCCAAGAACCTCTGGCATCAAATCTGCCCCTTCCACAGCTACTCTGTCATGTCACATTTAGCATTCTTTCCACCAAGTAGGAGTCACGTTGGCTTCCTCATACACAGACATGCAAGATGCCCTAGGCTTAGCTGGAAACCCAGGTTCCACTGTGTTAGCTGTTAGTAATCACATAAACCTCCTCTGTCAATTACTACCTACACCTGTCTACCTCTGTTAGTCCTTGGTAGTTTTTAATCCTAGGTCCCCAAAACAAAAATTTCAAATGGTGCTCATCTGTTTCCTTTACTACTATAAAGTTTCATTTCTCTTTACAGAGCCTTAATAATTTGATTACAGTTTTTTACTAAACAAAGGGACAAAGAGTTGAATAATATACAGATGGGATTTGAGGACAAAGAGTCTTGGCACCATGGCCTACATTATTAAGAGATCTCAATTCTAATCCATTTCCCTCATTTTACAGAAGAGGAAATTGAGACCCAAACAAGAAAGAGACTTCCTGAGGACATACAGCTAAATAATAGCAAAACAAGAATTAGTATTCAGACTGCTATGTACATAATCACCTGCAATAGTGTGTATTTACCCAGACTTGTTATACCATATTTCACCACATAATTGTCACAGATTTTATGTAAAATTTTTTGCCAAAAAGTGGGGTGCGAACATTACGTGAAGCTAGAAGATCCAGTGTCTGCTGGCTAAGTTAGTTTTTGGGTTCTTTTCTCTTCTTTCTGGCAACATTTTTGCATCAAATTAAGTTCTCTAAGATATGGTGATAATAAGGTTCAATGTGTTTACTTTTATACATTTCCCATTTGGAAGAGTTAAAATCTCATTCCTTTCATATTGGAGTGAAATAAAAACACGTATTGGCAGATTTATCTTAGCATTTACCTGAATTTTGGTGTTTGCATCCACAAAACATTAGTTTAGACCAATATTGGCACAACAAATCACCAGTTCTTCAATTAGTTATCCATTCATTTATTCATTATTATATACGTAACAATATAGTTCAAATCATTTGAGTCCCAGAACTGCCGCTCCACTAGCTATGTGATTTTTTTTTTTAAGGCAATTGGGGTTAAGTGACTTGCCCAGAGTCACACAGCTAATAGTGTCAAGTGTTTGGTCTGAGGTCAGATTTGAACTCAAATCCTCCTGACTTCAGGGCTGGTGCTCTATCCACTGTGCCCCCTAGCTGCCCCTAGCTATGTGATTTTTAACAAATCACTTAGCTGTCCTGGATATCAGTTTTCCTTATCTATAAAATGAGATTATAACTGATGATAGATTCTTAACTTTTTCTGTATCGTGGACCATTTTGGCAGTCTGATGAAGCTGTGGATCCTATTCAGAATAATGATTTTAAATAGTTGACGTAAAATACATACGATTACAAGGCAAAACAGTTACATTGAAATACAGTTATCTATAAATGGAAAGAATAATCACACACAAAACCCAAAAGTGAATGTATGAAGATTATAAAGATAAGAATGATTCAAATGAAGAGATATGAGAGGACAACCTCAAGGCACCCTTTTTGGAAGTGGTAGGTCCACAAATGTTGCACATTGAATATGTTATCAGAGTTCTTCAATGTATTGATTGATTGTACTGATTGGTTTATCTTCTTTTTCTTGTTTTTTGTCTTTAAAAAATACTTTTTGTTATATGGATGACTTTCCGGGAGAAAGAAGGGGAAAGATACTGGGGAAAATATGATGATGTAAAAAATAAAGAGCATCAATAAAAACTTAATTTTAAAAAATAAAATACAGTTATAAAATATCTTTAAAAAACAATTTCAAGGATGCGAGGTAAAGAAGCCTTGCAGTAGAAGATCTCTAAATTCCCTTTTCTAGCTATAAAGTTATATGATTCTAGTTTTCCTTTTGTTCTCCCTGTCATTTTCATTCCTCCTATTCACTGTCTTTGTTAACCTACAGTGACTTCTAAAGTAGAAATGCATATCTAGTTCTTGCCAACTTAATACTTCCCAGGTCCCCAGCCCTTCACATTCCTGAACTCTTTATCATGGTGAAGACTTGAAGGGGAACAGTTCAAGGCAGATAGCACAAACCCGGCCCTGAAAGTGGGGTAAATTGTTGCTTGTCATCTGGTCCCGACAGGCTTGCACTTGGAGAGGCTGTCTTCTCTTGTGGTGAAGTGAAAATGCCTTATAAGGGAAAGGCTAAGCAGACCATTAAGCAGCCTGAAGTGTTCCTCAGTGCAGCAAACCTCTTGGGAATATACAGCATACCCCTGGCAAAGATTACAGCATATTTTATGGCAAACTTGTGGAGTAACAGAGCACATATTGTTAACTCTGGATTTCAAACTCTGCAGGCCACTTAAAAAATAGTGTTACTCCCACTTACAATATACCTTTTTAATGGGATGAGGGGGACTAGCCTGGCTACAACATATTGGAAGGAGTCATAACACACACTTTAAGTAATGGGGTGAGTTTATGTAACAGAGAGCCAAACTGGAAGGCCAGTCAGAGTAAGATCACTATTACTTCTTAATCATATGGATAAGCCGAAGATAACTTTCTTTCTGGCAGCTGTATTGTTGTATACTTGTCTGTGGAAAGAGCTTGTTTGAAATATTTCCCAGTTGTTTTAACTATCTGGCAGCCGTTTTCCCCCCGCTAAACTTGCTTACTATTAATAGAACCTCCACTCTTAGACTTCCTCCCTGCCTTCAGTATTTTCTCTTTCTTTCTGTCTGTCTTTCTGTCTGTCTTTCTTTCTTTCCTTCCTTCCTTTCTTTCTTTCTTTCTTTCTTTCTTTCTTTCTTTCTTTCTTTCTTTCTTTCTTTCTTTCTCTCAGCTAAGAATTGGAAGCTAAAGAAAACTTGGATATCATGGTATAATACTAAGTATCCAGTGAGGTCTAATGAAGAAAGGGAGATTTGAGTATCTGAACATCTGACTGTAGTAGTTTGATGTTGTGCTTTCTTTTCTTTTTCTTTTTTTTATTAATTAATTTTTAATTTTCAACATTCACTTCCATAAGCTTTTGAGTTTTTAATTTTCTCTCCCTCCCTCTCCACTTACCTCCCCAAGATGGCATGCAATCTGACATAAGCTCTACGTATACATTGCTATTAAACATATTTTCACATTAGTAATGTTGTAAAGAAGAATTAGAACCAATAGGAGGAACCACAAGAAAGAAGAAACAAAACAAAACAAGAAAAAAAAAGAGTAAATGGTATGCTTAGATCTTCATTCAAATTCCATAGTTCTTTCTCTGGATGTGGATAGCATTTTCCATCATAAGACTTTTGGAGATGTGTTAGATCCTTGCATTGCTGAGAAGAGCTAAGTCTATCAAAGCTGGTCATCCCACAATGTGGCTGTTACTGTGTACAATGTTCTCTTGGTTCTGCTCACTTCCCTCAGCATCAGACCATATAAGTCTTTCCAGGTTTTTCTGAAGTCAGCCTGCTCATCATTTCTTATAGCACAGTAGTATTCCATTACATTCATGTACCACAACTTCTTCAGCCATTCCCCAATTGATGGGCATCTCCTCAATTTCTAATTCTTTGCCACCACAGAAAGAGCTGCTGTAAATATTTTTGTAAATGTGGGTCCTTTTCCCATTTGTATTATCTCTTTGGGATACAGACCTAGAAGTCCTATTGCTGGCTCAAAGGGTATGCACAGTTTTATAGCCTTTTGGGCATAGTTCCAAATTGCTCTCCAGAATGGTTGGATCAATTTACAACTCCACCAACAATGCATTAGTGTTCCAATTTTCCCACATCTTCTCCAACATTTATCATTTTCCTGTTTTGTCACATTAGCCAATCTGATAGGTATGATGTGGTACCTCAGAATTGTTTTAATTTGCATTTCTCTAATCAATAGTGATTTAGAGCACTTTTTCATAAGACTATAGATGGATTTTAATTTCTTTTTCTGAAAACTTCCTGTTCATATCCTTTTACGATTTGTCAATTGGGGAGTGACTTATATTTTTATAAATTTGACTCGGTTCTCTATATATTTTGGAAATGAGGCCTTTATCAGAGACACTGGCTATAAAAACTATTTTGCAGCTTTCTGTTTCCCTTCTAATCTTGCTTGCATTGGCTTTGTTTGAGCAAAAACCTTTTAATTTAATGTAATTAAAATTATACATTTTGCTTTTCATAATGTTCTCTATCCTTGTTTGTTCATAAATTCTTCCCTTCTCCATAGCTCTGACATGTAAACTATTCCTGGCTCTCCTAATTTGTTTATCATATCACCCTTTATGTCTAAATTGCTTACCTATTTTGACTTTGTGTATGTGTGTGTGTGTGTGTGTGTGTGTGTGTGTGTATAAGATTTTGGTCTATGCCTAGTTTATGCCATATTCTTTTCCAGTTTTCCCAGCAGTTTTTGTCAAATACTGAGTTCTTATCCCAGAAGCTGGGGTCTTTGGGTTTATCAAACAGTAGGTTACTATAGTCACTGACTACTGTGTTTTGTGTACCTAACCTATTCCACTAATCTACCACTATTTCTTAGCCAATACCGAGTAGATTGCTGCTTTATAATACAATTTGAGATCTGTTATGGCTAGGCCACCTTCCCTAGCATTTCTTTTCATTAGTTCCCTTGATATTCTGGACCTTTTGCACTTCCAAATGAATCTTGTTATTATTTTTTCTAGTTCTGTAAAATAATTTTTGGTAGTTTGATTGGTATGACACTGTCATTTTTGTCATTTTTATTATATTAGCTCAGCCTACTCATGAGCAACTGATGTTTTTCCAATTATTTAGATCTGACTTTATTGGTCAGAAAAGTGTTTTTGTAATTGTGTTTATATAATTCCTGGGTTTCTTTTGGCTGGTAGACTCCTAAGGATTTCATTATGTCTACAGTAACTTTAAATACAATTTCTCTTTCTATCTCTCGCTGTTGGGCTTTGTTGGCAATATATAGAAATGCAAGTGATTTATGTGGGTTTATTTTATAACCAGTAACTTTGTTAAAGTTGTTTATTATTTGAAGTAGTTTTACAATTGATTTTCTAGGATTCTCTAAGTATATCATCATATCATCTGCAAAGTGATACTTTGTTTTTTCTTTTCCTATTCTAATACTTTCAATTTCTTTTTCTCATTGCTAAAGCTGACTTTTCTAGTACCATATTGAACAACAGTGGTGATAATGGACATCCTTGTTTCACCTCTGAACATATTGGAAATGCTTCTAGCTTATCCCCATTACATATGGTGTTTGCTGAAGGTTTTAGGTAGATGCTATTATATATTTTAAGGAAGACTCCATTCATTCCTATGCTCTCTAGTGTTTGTAATAGGAATGGGTGTTATATTTTGTCAAAAGCTTTTTCTGCATCTTGAGATAATCATGTGGTTTCTGTTAGTTTTGTTGTTAGTATGATCAATTATGCTGATAGTTTTCCTAATACTGAACCAGCCCTGCATTCCCGGTATAAATCCTATACGGTCATAGTGTATTATTCTCATAATAAGTTGCTGTAATCTATTTGCTAATGTTTTATTTAAAATTCTTGTATCTATATTCTTTAGGGAATTTGGTCTATAATTTTCTTTCTCTGTTTTGACTCTTCCTGATTTAGGTATCAGCACCATATTTGTATCATAAAAAGAATTTGGTAAGACTCCTTCTTCCCTATTTTCCCAAATAGTCTATATAGTATTGGAATTAATTGTTCTTTAAATGTTTGATAGAATTTGCTTGTAAATCCATCTGGCCCTGGAGATTTTTTCCTAGGGTGTTCATCGATGGCTTGTTCAATTTCTTTTTCCCAAGATGGGGTTATTTAAGTATTTTATTTCTTCTTCTGTAATCTGGGAATTTATATTTTTGTAAATATTATCCATTTCACTAAGATTGTCAAATTTATTGGCATACATTTGGGCAGAATAGTTCCTAATTATTGTTTTAATTTCTTCTTCATTGGTAGTGAATCCACCTTTTTCATTTTTGTAATTTGGTCTTCTTTCTTTTTTTAAATTAAATTAATCAAAGGTTTATCTACTGTTTTTTTTTTCATGAAACCAGCTCTTACTTTTATTTATTAGTTCAATAGTTTTCTTAATTTCAATTTTTAATTTCTCTCCTTTGGTTTTCAATATTTCTAATTTGGTTTAATTGAGGATTTTTAATTTGTTCTTTTTCTAGTTTTTTTTTAGTATGCCCAATTCATTGATCTCCTCTTTTCTATTTTATTCATGTAAGCATTTAGAGATATAAAACTTCCCCTAAGAAACTTTTCGCTGCATCCCATAGTTTTGTATGTTGTCTCATTACTGTCATTCTCTTGAATGAATTATTGATTGTTTCTATGATTTGTTGTTTGACCCAATCATTTTTAGGATTAGATTATTTAGTTTCCTATTAATTTTTAGTCTATCTTTCCATGGCCCTTTATTACATGTGATTTTTATTGCATCATGGTCGGAAAAGAATGCATTTAATATTTCTGCCTTTCTGCATTGGAGTGTGAGGTTTTTAATGCCCTAGTACATGGTCAATTTTTGTAAGTGCCACGTACCACTGAGAAAAAACTATATTCCTTTCTATTCCCATTCAATTTTCTCCAGAGGTCTATCATCTAACTTTTCTAAAATTTTATTCACCTCCTTAACTTCTTTCTTGTTTATTTTGTTATTTGATTTATCTAGTTCAGAGGAGGGGAGGTTGAGGCCCCCCACTAGTATTGTTTTGCTGTCTAGTTCTTCTTGTAACTCCCTGAACTTCTCCTCTAAGAATCTGGATGCTATACCACTTGGTGCACATATGTTTAATAATGATATTACTTCATTGTCTATGGTGCCTTTTAGCAGGATGTAGTTTCCTTCTGTATCTCTTTTAATAAGATCCATTTTTGCTTTTGCTTTGTCCGAGATTAGGATTGCTACCCCTAATTTTTAATTCAGCTGAAGCATAATATATTCTACTCCCGCCTTTTACCTTTACCCTGTGTGTATCCCTCTGTTTCAAATGTGCTTCCTGTGAACAACATATTGTGGGATCATGGTTTTTAATCCATTCTGCTATCCGCTTCCATTTTATGGGAGAGTTCATCCCATTCACATTCACAGTTATGATTACTCTCTGTGTCTTTCTCTCCATCCTATCCCCCCCATTTATGCTTTTCTTTCTCCTTTCTCCCTTTTCCTCCTCAGTAGTTTTGTTTTCCTCCACCACCTCCCTCAATCTGCCCTCCCTTCTATTACCCCCCTTCATTTTCTTCCCCTTTACCCTTACTACTTTTTCGCTCCCTTCTATCTACACTCCCTTTCCTTTCTCCTTTTCCCTCCTATTGCCTATAAGGCAAGTTAGATTTCTATACCTAACTGATTATGTTATTCCCTCCTTGAGCCAAATGGATGAGATTAAGTTTCAAACAATGCTCATCTCCCTCCCTTCTTTCCCTCTACTGTAATAGGTTTTTGTGCCTTTAATGTAATTTACCCTTGTCTGCCTCCTCCTTTCCTTTTCTTCCAGAACAATCCCTTAATTAGATCAACTTAATTCACTTACTTAGATCTTTAACCCACTTAATTATATTGTTTTTTTTATCATTACATCAAAGTTAACTTCCCACCCCTCTGTCTATGTATACCCCTTTTAAATGGTGTAATAATTACATTTCTCAAAAGTTACAAGTGTCATCTTCCCTTATAGGTGTGTAAAACAGTTTGCCCTTATTAATAATATGTTGGTTTTTTTCTGTCCTGTTTACCTTTTCATGTCTCTCTTGAGTCTTGTATGTGAAGATCAAATTTTCTGTTGAGCTCTGGTCTTCTGATCAAGAAGGTTTGGAAGTCCCCTATTTCATTGAATGTCCATCTTCTCCCTTGAAAGATTATGCTCATTTTCTCTGGGTAGTTGATCCTTGGTTGTAATCCAAGCTCCTTTGACTGATGGAATATCATATTTCATGCCCTATGATCTTTTAATGTAGAAGCTGTAATCCTGACTGTGGTTCCATGATATTTAAGTTGTTTATTTCTGGATGCTTGTAGTATTTTCTCTTTGACCTGGTAATTTTGGAATTTGGTTACCATGTTCCTTGGTGTTTTCAATTTAGGATCTCTTTCAGGAGGTGATTGGTGGATTCTTCCTACGGCTATTTTACCCTCTGGTTCTAGGACCTCAGGGAAGTTTTCTTTGATAATTTCCTGAAAGATGCTACGCAGGCTCTTTTTTTTTTTATCATGGTTTTCAGGTAGTCCAATAATTTTTAAATTGTCTCTGCAGGATCTATTTTCCAGAACAGTTGTTTTACCAATCAGGTGTTTTACATTTTCATCTGTTTTTTCATTTTTTTTTCCTGTTTGACTGATTCTTGCTCTCTCATAGAGTCATTTGCTTCCACTTGCCCCATTCTAATTTTTAATGAATTGTTTTCTTCTATTAGATTTTGTAACTTCTTTTCCATTTGGCCAATTCTGCTTTTTAAGGACTTGTTTTCTACAGTTAATTTTTGTCCTTCCTTTTCCAAGCTATTGACTCTGTCTTGTATACCTCTCATTTCTTATCCCAATTTTTCTTCTACCTCTCTTATTTGACTTTTAAAATCCTTCTGGAGCTCTTCCAAGAAGGCTTTTTGGGGTTGAGACCAGTTCATATTCCCTTTTGAGGTTTCAAATGTGGGCATATTGACAATGTTGTCCTCTTCTGAATTTGTGCCTTGATCTTCCCTGTACCCATGATAAGAATCTATGGTTATTCTACATTTCTTTTTACTCATGGTGTTTGCTTATTCCCTGACTTTTCAAAAAATTGAGTTCTCATGCTGGAGAGCAGGAGGCACTGACCCAAGCTTCTTGTGCTGGGAGCCCAGGGCCTGGTCACTGGCTTTGTGTGTTGTGGCCTCAGATGCTGGCAGTTGGAGGCTGTAGGGTTCTGGCAGCTTATCTGGTGTTGGGCTGGAATCAGTAACACTAGAGCTCTAGGAGTATGGGTGGGGACTCTGGCCCCTGCAGGATGCCTATTCACCTGGGCCTTGCATTCCTTTCTTTGGCTCCTACTCACCTAGGCCTTGCATATGGATGTTTTGATGCTGAAGGATGTCTCTCAGCCTGGTGCTTTCCTTCTTGGAGTTGTGCTTCCCAGAGTTTTGCTGAGGCACCTGGACACTTGGCTGCTGTAGAACACCATGGAATGTGATAGTTTTCTGAGCTGGTTTCCACTGGTTCCCCTGCCCTTACTGAGGCACTTGAGAGTCCAGGTGTTGGTGCTTACCTGTTTCACCGCCCTGGGGTTCAGGATCTCCCCCTGGGATGCTGAGGTGGGGCTTTCCACTAGCTTGCCGGGACACCTCCAGTTCTGTACTGTTCCCCCTCCCCAGAAGGAGAGGGGTTTTTCCCTGTTAATCCCCCAGCTTCCTGGGCAACAAGACTACTGCACCCCATCTTTCTGCTGGTTCAGCTGTTCCAGGGTTTTTCCTGGGGCAATATTTTCTGGGCTTTCAGAGGTCAATAAAAGGGTGAGAGCCTCTTACTTACTCTGCCATCTTGGCTCCTGGAAATGGAACTCCGATGTTGTGCTTCCTTTAATCTACACACATATACTTATTCAACATGAGCTAATAAAGGGAAGGGGAAAGAGGAAGGGAAGGAGAAGGGAAAAGGAAAATAAAAAGGAAAAAGGAGGGGGAAAAGAAGACAGGAAAGAGGATACACTATCTAAAAGATTTCTTACAATAAGGAAATAGAAATATAGGAGAAATGAAAACTTAAAAAAAAATAGGGGCCATTTCCTCCTTAATCACATTACATGTCATATCTGTAAGGCATAGAACACATACCCCCCATTCTAGATTGAGGGTAGGACTCATGGTTAGCATCTAAAAAATGGTCACTAAATCAATAAATGATTAAGTATTGGTTCTGTCCTTCCTTAGGAGTTAATCTTGAGCAAGTCACTTAAACTTCTGATTCAGTTTTCTCATCTGTAAAATTGGTTTAATTTGTTGGTAATGGTTGTTATATTTATATGAATTGCCATAGTCAGTCAAATACTCCGAAGTATGAAGGATAGACAGTTATTGAAGAATATAATAGAACAATTATATAGAATAATATTCTATTATTACAGAATAATGATTCTAATGAACCAAGAATAATTCATTAGGCAAGTGGGACATAAGGGTAGAAAAGAGACGTGACTTCTCTTCAATCAATTAAACCTTTTGAATTTTGTTTGCTTTGGACTCAGAATAACGTCAATTTTACCTGCTAGAAATTGTTTTTGGAACCCAGTGCTGAGAATTACATTAGTAATGATTAAGGAGAACCTTTACAAACCAGACTCTGGAGGTGAGGGATCAGTATGGGTCCAAAGGGCAGCTTGCCTCTTCTACAGGTGGAGTCACCAAGGAGGCATTCTGTCACCAGTTTCTGACATAGACATCGTGTTATTGCGGCAAATTCAGGTGGTAGAACTGAGAGACATGTTTTTGAGAAAGCTCATGCTGAAATTTAGTTGATGGAAGGAGTGGAGAGAATTTTATCCTTCTCCAGGATAAAATGAGATCATATTTGTAAGGCACTTAGAACAGGGCCTTGCACCTTGGAATAGGAGTGTCTGGAATTCTTATAAAAATTCTTGGATCCACAGTTGATTCTAAGGAGCATATTACATTAAGAGAGAAGAAATTCCATCTACTGGAGGCAATCTCTAGCATTATTAGAGTTTATTTACCTTAATGTAGGAGTCCTTAACCTTTTTTTGTGTGCATCATGGACCCCTTTGGCAGTCAGGTGAAATCTATGAACCCTTTTTCAGAAGCATGTTTTTAAATGTATAAAATAAAATGCATAGGGTTTCAAAGGAAACAAATTATATTGAAAGAGTTATGAAAGCATTTTCTTTAAGAAAAAAGTTTAGGGGCAGCTAGGTGGTGCAGTGGATAGAGCACCGGCCCTGAAGTCAGGAGGACCTGAGTTCAAATCCAGCCTCAGACCAAACACTTGACACTAGCTGTGTGACCCTGGGCAGGTCACTTAACCCCAATTGCCTAAAACTAAAAAACAAACAAACAAACAAAAAAAACCCGAGTTTGTGGATTTCTGGTTAAGAACCTCTGCATTAATGAAATATTAATGGCAAAGGCAACGAGGATGATAAAGCAACTGAAGGTGATGCTATAGGAGGATCATTTGAAGAGACAGAGAATATTTAATCCAAAGAAGAGACAATTTAGGGAAAATATCAGAGCTGTTTTTTCATTGTGTATTTAGGAAAGAGGGATTAAGTTTGTTCCACTGGTCCTAAAGGAGAGCAAGAACTAGGAGCCATTGGTAGAAGGTGCAGAAAAGCATATTTAGGCTAAATATAAAGCAAATTTTCCTAACAATTCAAGTTGTTGCAAAATGAAATGCATATGAAGAAGGAAAATCTTTATCATTGGCCATTTTCAGGTAGAGACTGGATAGACAGTTGTTAAAAATATCACAGAAGGTATTTCTGTTCAGGTATACATTGGGTAGAATGACTTTTAATGTTTCATTCAACTCTGATAGTTTGAGATTTTTCAGTGCATCATTTACTCTGAGTCCTCTAAGCATTTTACTCTACCTTTTTAAGAGAACTTGAATCTTATTTGATTAAGAAAAAAAATTCTCCCTTTTATCCATAAGATTATTTTTCCTGGGGCAGCTAGATGGCTCAGTGGATAGAGCACCGGCCCTGGATTCAGGAGGACCTGAGTTGAAATCCAGCCTCAGACACATAACACATACTAGCTGTGTGACCCTGGGCAAGTCACTTAACCCCATTGCCTAGCCAAAAGAAAAAACAAAACAAACAAAAAAAGATTATCTTTCCTTTGTTATCTTATGATAGTTAGATTTGAGTCAGCAAAGATGTTTTTGGTTCTTTCCTCTCCCCTCCTCGCACCCCTACTTAATATCCATTACTCCATATGTAGCTAGAACTGGAGGTAAGAGGTAGACAAAAACCTGTGCTTCTTTTATTATGAATAGGATTTTAGCTTATATAACTGAAGCCAGTTTTTTTAAAAATGGCATTTTATTTTTTTCGCAATTACATGTCAAGACAATTTTTAGCATTCATTTTTACAAGATTCTGGTTTCCAGATTTTTCTCCCTTCCCTCCCCTCTTCCAAAAATAGTAGGCAATTTGATATAGGTTATACATGTGCTATCACATAAAACATATTTCCATATTAGTCAGTGTTGTGAAAGAAGAAACAAAAAAAAAACATGAAAAAGAACAGAGTAAATAAAAAATGATTCAATCTGCATTCAGAGTCCATCTGTTCTTTATCTGTATGTGGATAGCATTTTCCTTTGTAAGTCCTTTGTATTTGTCTTGGATCATTGTGTTGCTGGGAAAAGCTGAGTCATTCATAGGTGGTCATCACACAATGTTGCTGATACTGTGTACAGTGTTTTCCTGGTTCTACTCATTTCACTTTGCATCAGTTTGTACAAGTCTTTCCAGGTTTTTCTGAAATCTGCCTGTTCCCCATTCCTTATTGCACAATAGTATTCCATTACATTCATATACCACAATTAGTTCAGCCATTTCTCAAGTGATGGGTATCCCCTCAAATTCCAATATTTTGCTACCACAAAAAGGGCTGCTATAAATATTTTTGCACATGTAGGTCCTTTTCTCTTTTCATGATCTCTTTGGAGTACAGACCTAGTAGTGATATTACTGGGTCAAATGGTAGCACAGTTTGGTTGCCTTTTGGTCATAGTTCCAAATTGCTCTCTCGAATGATTGGATCAGTTCATAACTCCACCAATGCATTCATGTCCCAATTTTCCCATATCCTCTCCAACATTTATCATTTTCCTTTTTTGTCATATTAGCCAATCTGATAGGTTTGAGGTGGTTCCTCAGAGTTGTTTTAATTTGTATTTCTCTAACCAAAAGTGATTTAGAGCAGGACTTCTTAAGCTTTCTACTTGCTACACCTCCAGTGCTTCTTCATATACCTATAGCTAGCTTTGATTTCTTCATCTGAAAACTTCCTGTTCATATCCCTTGACCATTTGTCAATTGGGGAATGGTTTATATTTGTATAAATTTGACTCAGTTCTCTATATATTTGAGAAATGAGGCCTTTATCAGAGACATTTGCTATAACGATTGTTTTCCAGCTTTCTGCTTTCCTTCTAATCTTGGTGGAATTGATTTGTACACAAGTTTTTTATTTGAATATAGTCAAAATTATCTATTTTACATTTTGTAACACCCTCTGTCTCTTGTTTGGTTATGAATTCTTCATTTCCCCATAGATCTGACAAGTAGACTATTCTTTATTCTTCTGAAGCTCCTTCCCCCTGCCCCCAATTCAATTCTTGAGATTGGTTTGAGATCTTGAAAGACTCATAAAAGTAATAATAGCTTCCATTTAATAGCACTTTAGTCCCATAACTTTCACCTACATTATTTCATTCTATAAATGTTTGTTGTAATCATTAAAAAAGTGTTAGTTGGTCAATCAATGATGGAATCAATACTGCATTCAAATTTATTACTTTCCACAGTCTCCTCTGCACACTAGAAGTCAGGACTGTCCTGATCAAATTACAAACTGGCTGGTCCCACTAGCCTTTGGCTCTACCACTGAAGAAAGTAGGCCGCAGGAATTCTCTGTCTCAAATCCAAGATGCTGGCTTTACATTTTATGCCCCAGACATAAAACAAAATTTCTAGCAGAAGAAATCTGAGGTTCATTTGAGTCTTCCTTTTATTCCCTGATTTAAAAAGAGCATTGATCTGACGGTCAAAAGCCTTGGATTTGAGTCCTTCCTATGACTTGTACTAGCCATGTGACTGTAGGCAAGTTTTATACCCTCCCTAAGCCTCCATATCCTCATATGTAAAATGGGGATAATATCACTTATTTCAAATCTTTTGTAAACTTTAATGCACTGTATGAATGTGAAATATTCTTGGTGAACCTTTTGTGACCTTTTGAGTTTCCTGTAATAATAAAAAGTAATTCCCCCAAAAAAAGAATGGTCGGAGACTGGTTCAGTTTGGAACCTCTTTTTCAGTTCATTTAGAAATTAAAGTGGCTTTTATGGAAAAGAATTTTTGTTGAAGGCTATCACACAAAAACTCTACAACCATGATAATGTGTGAGAAACTGACAAATTGCCTTGTGCCTGAATTTTTTTTTTTGGGGGGGCTAAGCAATGGGGTTAAGTGACTTGCCCAGGATCACACAGCTAGTAAGTATTATGTGTCTGAGGCTGAATTTGAACTCAGGTACTCCTGAATCCAGGGCTGGTGCTCTATCCACTGTGCCACCTAGCTGCCTCTTGTTCCTGAATTTTGCATCACATATTTAGTCTTCTTCCCCTCCTCAGAGACTAAGGTGATACAAAGGATAGGGGAGGACGGGGAAAAATTATGCCCCTCGTCTGTCTGGGCAGTATTTGTATATTTGTGACTATACTTTCTGAAGTAAATATTTCTGTATAAAAGAATTTTTTTAAAAATGGGGCAGCTAGGTGGCGCAGTGGATACAGTACCAGCCCTGGAATCAAGAGGACCTGAGTTCAAATCTGACTTCAGACACATAACACTCACTAGCTGTGTGACTCTGGACAAGTCACTTAACCCCAGTTGCCTTATTAAAAAAAAAAGAATTTAAAAAAGAATAATAATAACACATTCACAGAAAGCACCAGGTTTACAAAGGAGTTTCCTTACACCAGGTCTGTGGGGTAGGTATGGTAAATATTTGTTCTGGAGCTTGTGGTTGCCAGTATTATTTCCATTTTATGGAAGAGGAAATTGAAAATAAGAGGTTAAATGACTTGCCCAAATTTATACAGCTAGCAAGTGACAAAGTCTGGACTTGAATTCAGGTCTATGGGTTACAAAGCACCACACCCTGCCATCTCAAAATTGCGTGCCTTTAAAAGTGGTCACCATATCCCCAAAGCTCAGAGTGGCAGACAAATGATCATTCAATTCTACTTGAAGATCTCCAGAGAAGGGGAGTCCACTCTCCCCCTAATTCCAAAAGTTAGTGCATTCTATTTTTGTACAATTCTCACTGGTTGACCCTTCAGACTTTTCAATCACTTTAATGAACAATTTTTTCCTTCCTTCCTATCTCTAATCCCAATCATACCCCAGTATCTGAATTATTGACATCCTACTTTGTTGGCAAAGCAGTGTGTTATTTGTGAATGGGTGCCCAACGGGGCAGTATGATGTGATGGTATGTCATTGATTATTTAAATGATCTTGGGCCAAGTCACTTTACTTCTGAAGGATGACAATTTCTCATCTGGGAAATGTGGAGGTTGGGCTGCTAGGCGATCTCTAAGCTCTTTTACAACTCTAAAATCTCATGACCCTTGGAGCACCATGACTTTCCCTCCATGATCATCCTTGACTGCTACATGTGACTTGGGTCTGCCTTCAGCTGTCATGTCCCAGCTGTCCACAGTTCTGCAGTATAGCTTTACATTGTATTCGATCATGTTTCAAAAGCTTTCCTCCTGTCTGTCCAGCTCATAGTTGCCCCACTTCTGGCCACCCAAAGCAGTTGCTGGTGTGTCTTGCTGACAGCTGTTCTCTACATACATTAACCTTTATTTGTGGTAAGCATTCATTCAATACTGGTAAGACTGGCAGTGTTCCAAGGCCCTACTGTTAGATATCAATCTTATTGTCAATTAATGTCCAGTAGTTTTCATAGACAGCATGGATCAAATAGTCCCACAGGACGAATCTGATACTCTCCTGTGGTTGCTATGGTAGAGTGAAAAGAAGACTGAATCTGGAGGCAGAAGATCTGGATTTAAGTCCCAGTGCTTCTAGCTATGTGACTTGGGGGGGGTAGTCTCTTAATGCAATTCCATGAACTTTATTAAATTAAATTAACATTTATTAGGTATCCATTGTTGTTTGTCCTTCTTTTTCAAAGAGGATCAATGGCATCATGGGTGATGTCTTGAGTTGCCTGTGAATTGGATTGAAATGAGGCCAAGTTGTACAAAGTCATCAGCCTCATTCTCTTTTCCAGTCATCAAAGTCCAGTGTCAAGACAACTGGCAATTGCCCGAGCCTTGGCATCTTTGATAGCTGACCAAGTTCTAAGCGCTACCCAGCGCCTGCTTCAGCTGCCTTCATGGCTGTTGGAATAATTTGTTCTCATCCACTCATTCCACTGGAAGAAGTCTTCACATGCTTGGAGTAAACATCCCCCTAATTCACTGATGGGTTTGAGACCCCTCCCCCCAGATACCCTCAACTTGATTTAGCCCAGTTGCCGAGATGGTATTACCACAGTGTGGCTGCTGCATATGCTACAGCTTCTTGAAGACACATGGAAGAGTTGGGTGACAGGTGGACACCAAAGGTGGATGAGCAGCCCTGGAAAGGGTTCAGCAAGCCCTCACAGCAGAGGTGCTAATCCTCCTTGAACATCCCATATACCCCTAAGCACCTGTTACCTATAAGGCATTGTGCTAGGACTGGGGATACAAAGGTAGATGTGACAAAGATCCTATTCTCAAGGAAGTCTTTAGTCTAATAGGGCGGAAAGACATGTACACAAATAACTATGATGCCTGAGAGGGTGAGATAAGTTCAAGGGCTGAGGCCAGGTAAAAGGCTATGAGAAATCTAAGGAGGTTGAGTTAGGAGTCATGGAAAGCACCTGGAGGAAGTGGCACCTGAGGTTGGCCTTAAAGAAAAAGAAGGGCTAAAACAGATAGAGCTGTGTTGTCTGGGGGATGTGGAAGATCTTTTCAAACTTGGGGGAAACTTGAACAAACCACAGAGATGCAGGAAGGAAGCATGAGAACAAGGGATAGAGAATAGTTCAATTAAAGTGAGACATGTAGCAGACGATGGGGAATAGTAGCAGAAATGGCAAAGAGGGCTACAGCCAGATTGTGGTGGGTCTGAAATATATGTTAGTAAGCAATAGGGAGCTAGAGAAAATTTTTGAGTAAAAGAATTGATATGATGCTCACTCTAATCATTTAATGTCCTGGAGCTTTAGGTATTTCATTTATTAAACAGGAATAATGATATTTGCTCTTATCTTTCTGAAAAGGGCTGTTAACACAGACCAACTGAGTTAATATATGTAAAGTATTTTAGCCAATACTATAATCTAAGAAATGGATAAATATATTGCTTCAGTGACAGCAGCTGTCAAATGCATTGTAATTATTTTAAAAGGCCATTATGGTTATTTCATTGATACTGTTGAGGTAGAAAAGAGGGCTCAAGGCAGATGGAGCAAGCAGGATGCAGGATGTGACCAGCCATAAAAGTGATCAAAGAAGACTATGTATTGAAGCTCCCCACCCCCACCAGCCATCATGGACTTACCTGTGTGCTTTTGCAAAGCACCCTCAATTCCAGAACAACTTTTCCCCTCCCCTTTCCCGTTCTCTTTGCTTATCTGTACGATAAAGGCATCTCCCTACTACCTGATATCCCAAGCATTTTGGAGCCGTGCTTGCTGGGGACAAGAGAATGCTCTTGTCCCCCTCCTCCTATTCCATAAAATGGTATTTAAACCATATCTTTAACCTGGCTAACTGCCTTTGCCTCCTATGGAAAGCATGGCCACTCTGCTCCTTTAGGGGAGTTGGGGCCTGCCATCTATGCCCTCCCGTGTGGAGTAGAGCCCATTGGGGCTCTGCCTCACAAGGAACAGGCCCACTTGGGTGCATCACCCCAATACATGCCTTTCTTTAACTTAGAGCCTGTCCAAGTGAATTCTTTCAGGACAACAGGATCCACATATCTATTCCTCTCCATTTCAGGTGGCACCCCATCATCCTGAACTTATCAATATCTCCTGGTACAGCGAAAGGAGTGCTGAATTTGGAGAAGCCCAGCTCTGCCACTTTCTATTTGTGTAACTTTGCACAAGTCACTTCTTGTCTCTGAGAGTAAGTTTCTTCAACTGTAAAATGTGGGGATTAGAGTAGCTGACCTTGCAGTCCCACCAATTCTAAATCAATGATCCAACGATCTGATTCTTACTCCACACGAACACAATTCATAACAGCTCAACTAAAATTCAGGGGCTTATTATCAGTCCTCATGCTTAAGAATTAAGCATGTTCCTGGGTGCTGAGATGAAGGGCGAATTTCCACTGTGAATTTGGCCTATTGCCTGAAAGTCTGCAGTAGATGTTTTTGTGATGGGAAATGACCTCAACATGGACTAAAGATAACCACTGTGGGAGAAATTTCTACTTGGCTTTCATCTTTATGCTTTGCCAAGTTCCTTTCCATCTGAGAAAGACCAAATTCCTTAAAGTTCACCACCCAGTGCAATCAGTTTTAAATGAAAAGAAGGTAGACCAAGACATAGCTCAGGAAAAAACAAAACTCCAACAACAACAAAAAACACACCAGGAGTTGACTCTCCCACTCATCAGTTTAATAACACAATGAATCAAAGAGTCAGGGATTAGGAGAGCTGAAAAACACTTTAGAGATTGATTTACAGATGAGGAAACTGAGACCCAGACAGTTGAAGTATGTCTCTATAATCACAGAGTAAGTTACTGGCAGAATCAGAACCAGAGTGGCTCTAGATTCCCTCCAGGTGTGAGAACCTGCAGCCTGGAGGCCACATGTGGCCTTCTAGGTCCTTGGGTGCCACCTTTTGACTGAGTCCGAGTTTTACAGAACAAATGCTTTTATTAAGGGGATTTGTTCTGTGAAGTTTGGATTCAGTCAAAGGACCACACTTGAGGACCTAGAGGGCTACTTGTGGTCTTATGGCCACAGGTTCCCTACCCTTGCTAGTCTAGGCTCTTTCTGCTACATCTTTTAGGGAGATGGCTGCTAATACTTTGAAAAAGAAAAAAAAAAGAGAAAAAATGCTGCTCTTTGGGCCTCAGTTTCCTTATCTGCATAGGTGGACAATGGTTTTGGATTGGTGCACTTTCTGTGGAGCTGGATGTGTGCCCTTTGGGCTCCATGGGGAGGGAGCTGTGGGTGTTATGAAGCTCAAATAAGATAATGGATATAAAACACTTTGCTAATTTTAAAGTACTATATAAAAGCCTATTATTATTATTGTCATCATCATTATTAGCCAACAGTCACCAGGCCTCCAATTAAGTGATGACTTCATTCCTGAGTCTTCAAATACACTCCTACTAAACTCAAGCAATGCTTATAGATCTATACAGGGTTTACAGGTGAATGCTTAACTGCTCTCCAGGAAAAAAAA
The DNA here is from genome assembly GCF_003287225.1 of Phascolarctos cinereus. NCBI lineage: Eukaryota > Metazoa > Chordata > Mammalia > Diprotodontia > Phascolarctidae > Phascolarctos > Phascolarctos cinereus. The sequence continues at coordinate 202,388,233 of NW_027555847.1, read as the reverse complement.
ATGTACGCACACCCACGCTTACGTTATGTGTAGGTGAGGAGACTAGCTGAGACTGGACCTCAAGTCCCTGGATGTCTATTTCTTTTCTTGAGCCCAGTTCACCAAAGAACAATTGTGACTGATTTATAGTTCCAGCCTTGGCAATGAATGAATAAATAAATGAATGGAGTTAAAAATATTTAGTAAGTGCTTACTCTGTGCCAAACATTGTGTTTAACTCTGAAGAGACAAAGAGAAAATTCAGACAGGCTCTGTCTCAAGGAGCTCACACTCTAATTGGGGGAGACAATAAATTTTTTAAAAGTTCTGTTTCAGGGCAGATGGCAAAGCCTATGTTCCTTACATTTCATCAGTAAGTCAGATAACAGTGCCAGAGGTCTGGATGTCACAGATTTAGGGCAGATGGAAAGGCTTGGAGGACCTTAGGACTCCATGGTAGGCCAAGTGGTCCTCCATCTTACCTGAATGAATAGAGCTAGTGACTTCCTTCTCATCCAAGCAGCGTGAGTAATCAAACAGTCTAGATGAGTTCTGGGTAACTGAGGCCAGGAGAGGGAGTAAAGAGAAAACAAGGAGGGAGTTCAAAAGCCTGGGGTCTTTGAACAGATTGTTGCCTACTAGGAGGCAGCTAAAATTACACCCTTCTCAGAGCAGATGACCACCTCTAGAAGAATAAGCTATGCCCTGGCTGGCCAGAGATCTGGACCTTAAGCTGCTGCTGGAACAGTACAGAATGAGGTGAAAGGACAATCTGTTCTAAACTCCCACAGATCTCCCAAGATCCTTTCAATCACCTTTATTATACAACCCAAGAGTTAGGAAAGGCTTGCTACAAGTCCAAAGGAGAACTCGTTTGGAGTGTGTACTGACAAAAAGCTCCTTTAGAAAGAATGGAAGGCTTCTCTCCTTACTCCTCATGGTCCATGAGGGCTTCCTGACTCAATCACCAATCGTCTATGACACAGTTCCCTTTTCCCTGTTGTGGGGACCACAGGACCACTCAGGAAGTTCTGGTCATATATCCCTTTAGCCAAGGGCCACAGAGTACACATGTCCTTCCTCATGGAGCCAAAGCATCTGACAAGCTCATGAGAAATGCTATTATTCAACCTGCTGTTACATCTATAACATGAAGTTGGATTAGATGACCCCAAGGTCTCTTCCAGCTCTAACATTCTATTATATGGTACTAGGAAAGATCTATTTTATTGAAAGCAAATATCTACAAACATCTCATTCCCCTCTAGTAATAATAAGGAGATAATCCAAATTATTTCCTGTCAAAGGAAAAAGGTATAGAGATCATTGCAGAATGACGAGGACAAAAGAGTGGGAGAGATCAATCTGGTGTAAGAACGAATCTGAGGCGAGAGATGGATTTTATTCCTGACCCCATGACCAACCTGCCATGTGACATTAAGTGATTCATTTAGCCTCCTTTGGCCCATCTGTAAAAGGGAAATCATAAGGTGTCTTAGAAGCCCTTTGTGTTACTGGCATTGGGAGTGAGAACTAATAATTGAGCTAATGTGTGTAATTTGTTGAAGCAGTTAGTGGATAGAACACTGGTTCTGGAGTCAGGAGGACCTGAGTGTGTGTGTGTGATTTATTGAGAGATGGCATGATGTAATGGATAGAGTGCTGGACAGAGTCAGAAATCTTATCTACTCAAGTCCTTCCCCTTAAGAGCTGAATGATTTTACATGAGTCATTTCACCTCAGGAAACTGAGCTTCAGTTTCAAGTAATGATATTTGTCCTACACACACTTACTTCACAGGAATGCTTGTTGATCAATCCTTTAAGCACTGTGCTTAAGTGTTGGAGTTATAAGGAAAAAGCAATATTAGTCCCTGCCCTCAAGGAGCTTACATTCTAATGGAGGAGAAAACATGCACATGTAAAGATATACATAAGACACATACAAAGTAGAGATAAGGTAACTTTAGAGGGGAAAGCACTGGAAACTGGAGAGACCAGGAAAGGCCTTTGGCAGAAGATGACACAAGCAGACTTTTAAAGGAAACCAGGGAGTCTGAGAGAGAGAAGTGAAGACGAAGAACAACTCCAGGCATGGGGGACAGTCAATTCAAAAGCATGGAGGGAGGAAATGGAATATCAAGAGCAGCAAGGAGGAGCAATGGGACTGGACCATAGAATGTGTGGAGCAGAATATTATATAAGAAAACTGGAAGTAAACAAAGAGACCAAGTTGTGAAGAGCTTTACATGCCAAATAGAGGAGTTTATTATAATCTGTATAGCCCAAATGATATAAGGTATGTGAAAGTACTTTAAATTTTTTTCAACTTTGTAATAATCAATCACAAAAACAAAAATTCAAATATTTAATTTAAAAATGATCTTGCATGAAACCACAAGCTGCTATTTACATTTTAAAAAGAAAATGTATAGTATACATTAACAAAATCTTAAGAAAAACCTCATTTGCTTCTCTGACCCCTTACTATCTCATGTATTTCTGAGTATTTTTTCATCTTTTTGTGTTTTTTTCATGCTTTGTTGTAGTCAGCATGTACATTTTTCTCATTCGGCATTCTTCATTCTGCATGACCTCATACAAACCTTTCCTTATTTGGTTCCATTATGAGTGAAGAAATCATTGTGGACAGGGAGCCCACCTTTCTCATCAGCAGTAGCAGCAACTGCTAACCAGCTACCACCTAAGGTCTCAGGAGCCCTGAGATTGGTAGCACCTCCCCTGTCCTGTTTCCAGTTCCACCCTCACAGTCATCATCCAGGGAGGCAACTCCCTGAGAAAAAAAGGCTAGCCATCCCCCAGCCGCCAACCAATGGCCACACATAGGGCAGGCAAGCCTAGCTGAAACAGAGAGGTACCTTGAAGAAGAGGCAGGAGGCAGCATGTGCCAGGCAAGTTAAATGTTTACCTTCATTTTAACCACCATCTCCTCTTAGACCTGGACAAAAACAGCCCAAGGCCCTGAACCCAAGAGCCTTAGGAACAGCAACGCTTCCAGCCCAGTGTCCACAGACATCATCCTAGAAGGTGACCCCCATGTAGATGGAGTAGATGCATCTGTGTAGATGCCACTTCCGTAGCAGATGTTACAGCCATGACTACTGAAGACCCACAAAAGAACATTCTTGCTACCAAAATTCTTAGCCCTGTCAAATGGTTAAATATCAGCAACTGACATCATTTTATCAGTGGAAATGACACTAAAGAAGATGTATCATCAGCTTTGCCACTGCACCTTAAGGTCAATCAGTCAATAAACAATTATTAAGCACCTATTACATGCCAGGCAGTCAGGAAGACTTACCATCTTGAGTTCAAATCTGGCCTCAGACACTAACTGTGTGACCCTGGGCAAGTCACTTAGCCCTATTTGTCTCAGTTTCCTCATCTATAAAATGAGCTGGAGAAGGAAATGACAAACCAGTCCAATATCTTTGCCCTCTCCCCCACAAAGAACCAAATAGGGTCACAAAGAGTCGGACACAACTGAAAAATGACTGAACAACAACATGGACCAGGCACTGTGCTAAGTGTTGGGATGAAAAAAGAGGGGGCAAAGACAGTCCTTGCCCTCAAGGAGCTTACGATCTAATGCAAGAGACAATAGGCAAACAACCATGTACAAACAAGCTACATACAAGATAAATAGGGAATCATTAACAGAAGGAAGACACTAGAATTATGAAGGGTTGGGAAAGGCTTCCTACAGAAGGTAGGATTGTAGTTGGGACTTTAAAAAAGCCAGAAAGGTCAATAGTAAGAAAGGTGGAGGAATAATGTTCCAGGTATGGGGGACAGCCAGATAAAATGTCTGGAGTCAAGAGATGGAGTGGAACAGCCAACAATCATTGGATCTGAGAGTATGTGGTGGGAAGTAAGGTCTAAGAAGACTAGAGTGGTAGGAGGGGGTTAGGTTATAAAGGGCTGTGAATGCCAAGCAGAATGTTTTATATTTGATTCTGCAGGTGATAGAAAGCCACTGAAATTTACTGTGAGGTAAAGGGGAGGTTTGACATCATCAGACCTGTGCTTCAGGAAAATCACTTTAGTAGCTAAATAAAGAATGAATTTAAGTAGGGAGACTTCAGGCAGGTAGACCCACCAGCAGACTATTGTAATAGTCAAGGATGAGGACCTGTACCAGAGGAGAGAAGGGGGCATATTAGAGAAATGTTGAAAAGGTGAAATCAATAGGCTTGGCAGCAGATTGGATGTGCGGGATGGAGTGAGAGATAGTGAGGGGTCAAAGATGACACCTAGGTGGAGAACCTAAGGGACTAGAAGGATGGTGTTGCCCATAACAGTTATAGGGAAGGTGGCTGCAGGGTCCAGGAGGGAGGGGACAGGTGGAGTATGAGTCCAGTTTGGGGAGGTTGAGTTTAAGATATCTACCAGATATCTAGTTTGAGATGTATGAAAGACAGTTGGAGATGTGAGACTAGAGGTTAGCAGAGAAGTTAGGTCAGGATGGGTAGATCTGAGAATCATCAGCATAGAGACAGTAATTAAATCCATGGGAATTGATGGAAACACCATGTGAAGTGGTATAGACAGAGAAGAGAAGAGGGTGCAGGACAGAACTCTGAGTGACACCTATGGTTAGAAGGTGTGATCTGGAGGAGATCCAGCGAAGGACACTAAGGAGGAGTGGTAAGATAGATAGAGGGAGAACTAGTAAAGAGTGGTATCCTGAAAACCTAGAGAAAAGAGAGTATCAAGGAGAGAGTGATCAGCAACGTCAAAGGCAACAAAGAGGTGGATGAGAATGAGGATTGGGAAAAGGTCATTGAATCTGGCAAAAAAGAGATCATTGGTAACTTTGGAAAGAATAGGTTTAGTAGAATCATGAGGCCAGAAGCTAGATTGTAAGGAATTAAGAAAAGAGAGAAAGTAGAGGCACCTATTGTAGATGGCTTTTTCAAGGAATTTAGATACAAAGGACAGAAGAGATATAGGATGACAGTTATTGGGGATGGAAGGATCAAGGTGATAGATTTTTGAGAATGAGTGGAGACATGAGCATGTTTATAGGCAGGAGGGAAATGAGTCAATAGATGAGGAGAGAGAAAATAAGAGTGAGGATGACAGAGGGGGCAATCTGTTAAAGGAGATTGGAACTGTCTTACTTTATTATTTGTATCCACAGCACTTAGCATAGTGCTTTCAACATAGAAAGCACGTAATAAATACTAAATTTATTCATTTACAGGTCATTATTTGTCTAACATTCCCCAGTTGGTGAACACTAAGATTGTTTCCAGTTTATTATTTTTTTTCTACTATTACTAAATCTATTATGACATTCATAGTGGTATAGTAGATGGAGAGCCCATCTCTGACACCTACTGTGTAAACCTAGAACAGGATTGTTATGAGATAAGTGTTTGTAAAGTTTCTATATTATTATGAACTATTCTTATCATGTGTTGGTGCCCCAAACCAAACTGTAAGATATGTTTCAAAAAGTGGATACTACTATTTATTATAATTTTGATCTTTAAAAAATATGCCCTAAGATTCTCAGGCCCCCAAAATATATTTCTTGATCCCATTCACTAAATAGAGACTCAGAAAAGTAAGTTTTTAACCAAGGTCACCCAAAAAGCCACCAGACTGCTGCCCTGGGAATAGAAAAGGCCGTGCTCAGAAGAGCAAAAACTTTCTGTTTAGTAAATAGTAACTGCAATGCCACAGATGCTTTCAATAACTTTCTAAACCCAGTTAACAACTGGGGAATAATGGGAGTATTTGAAATTCAACTCAAACCAATCAAAAAACGTCTATTAAGTTCTTACTATATAAAAAGAATTATGCTTAGTGCAAGAGATTTTTGTGGATCAATCATTTTCAGTCATGTCTGACTTTTTGTAACCCCATTTGGAGGTTTCTTGGCAAAAATATGGTAGTGGTCTGCCATTTCCTTCTCCAGCTCATTTTACTGATAAGGAAACTGAGGCAAACAAGGTTAAGTGACTTGCCCAGGGTCACATAGCTAGTAAGTATCAAGGGCCAGATTTGATTTCAAGAAGATGAGTCTTTCTGACTCCAGGTCCAGTACCCTAACCACTGTACCATCTAGCTGCCCCTTAAGAGATACAAAGATGAAAAACAACACAGACATTGCCCTTAAGAATTTTCAATTTAATAAAGACAGAAATGATACAAGATAAAATGTAATGGGGCAAAGGAGAGATCAAGACAAAGGGCATTAGGAAAATTTGAGGAGAGAGAAAACTCAGGAGGGAAACCAGGGATGGCTTTATGGCAGCACAACTGATCTGGGCCTTGGGAGAAGGATTTCAAGAGATGAGCAGTATATCTTCATACTGACTGTCCTGCTTTGTTCCCTTCCCTTCCCCCCAGTCCCACCCCTTCCTCCTGTACTCCTTTACTGGCTGGAATGCACTCCTTCCTCACTCCTGCCTTTTAGAATTCCCAGGTTTCTTTAAGATTCAGCTCAAGCATCACCTTCTATTGGAGACTTTCTATTGAAAACACAAACACACATAATGTTAGAAATGCATTAAATTCAACGGGAATAAGGAGGCTACAGGAAGAAGGAAACAGGCATTGAGAGGGAGTATGTTTAGTGAGGGATTAGTCATAAGCAAAGCAAATACCTGTTATCTTCAGAGACTAGTGCATGAAATGGAAAATAAAAGGAATGGGAAAAAAAGGTAAGCACATGTGTTTAGAGACTGGGTTGAAGGAAAGAGGAGTAGTGGAAAAGAAGTAGATTGAACCAAATATAGATCATTAGTGTTTAGCATATTTCTCTCTCAATACACTTTTCTTTCTAAAGAAGGAAGTGAGAGCGGAGGGGAAGTATAAAAGGAAAAGGTAGAGGGAAATACATAATTAATACAAAATTAACAATTATAACTATTAGCATGAATGGGATGAACTCACCCATAAAATTGACAAGGGTAGTAAAGTGGATTAGAAAGCAGAATCCAACAGTAATTGCTTAAAAGAAACACTTTTGAAACACAAAGATTCACAGACTGAAAATGTGTCAGCAGCAAAATCTATTATGCTTTAGCTATAAGCAGAATGAGCAGTCATGATTCCAGACAAGGTAATAATAAAAATAGATTGGATCTAAAAAGATAAATAGGAAAAAAATAAAAAGATAAAAAGGGAAACTGTATTATGTTTAAAGGCACCATAGACAATGAATTAATTGAATTAATATCAATACTATGCATACACACACATATACACACACACACACAGAGAACTTAGTATCTAAATACTTAAAGGAAAAGTTAATCAAATAAAAGGGAGAAACAGTCAGTAAAACCTTAAGTATATGGGATCTCAATATACTACCCCAGACCCAGACAACTCTACCAGAAGATAAAGAAAAAAAAATAAAGGATACAAGTTGAATTTTAGAAAAGTTAGATATAATGGATTTCTGATGATTATTGAATGAGAACAGAAAGGAGCCCACTGATTTCTTGGTTGTGTATTATACCTTTCCAAACAATTAAAATAAAATTTAAAAAATTAATAGTAACATAAGAACTTTTTAACAAATTCAGAAAAGTAGAAATATTAAACATATTCCTTATAATCATAACTTAATAAAAATTATATTGAAAATTATGATTAAATAATTTAATCCTAAAGAATTCACAGGTCAAAGAACAAATCAGAAAAACAGTAAAAATAATTCATTGAAGAAAATAACCATAGAGACAATGTACCAGAACTTTTAGGATGTAGTCAAGGCAATCATAAGAGGAAAATTTATACTTTTAAACACTTTCATTAACACAAAGCCACTTTTGATCCTTCCAAGTTGCTAGTGCCTTCTTTCACCTCACCCCACTTTCCATCACTTTGTGACACTTTGTACATACATGTATTCATGTTTTCACTTCCTGCTAGACATTAACTTCTTCAAGGGCAGGGATTCACTCTTATCTTTGTATCTACAGCATCTAGCACAGTGCAAGGCATCTAGTATGTGCTCAATAAATGCTTAGTGATTGATTCAGTATGAAACTAAATTAATGGAGGAAAGAATGACATGAGGGTCCAGAGAAATTCTAGAATATCAAGAATAGGAGATAATGATGGTCTTGATCTTCTCAGTCAAAACAGGTCAGTAAAAAGAGATGGTTTGAGGTAAGGGCAGTGCTCATGGAAAGAAAAGAAAATTTATAGAAGTCAATATGGGAAGTGTGATTTGGAGCAAATTGGAATGAATAAAAGGTTACTATGAAGCATGAAAGGCCTATTTGAGTTTAGATAGAATGAATTTGTAGTAGAACCAGTTAGCATAGTTTTCTGACTATCTTCTCTGAGGCTTAAGCAAGGGAATGAAGAAAATGGCTGGTGGTAGTGACCTAGAATTGAAGATAATCAGAGGAAACATTAACGATTAAAATGAAAGGTGTTCAAGGATGGAAAGTGGTACATTGTTTAAATATCTCACTTTTAGGGGCAAGACTATGAAGGGAGATAAAGTTAGAAAGAGGGATGGGTCTCAGTTTCCTCAGGTAAAATATGAGAGGACTGATGATCTCTTAGGGTTCCTCTAGCTCTAATTTCTGTGATTTTATGAACCAGGAACATACTGGGGATCAAGTGAATGAGATCACAATGAGATTAAAAAATAGGTTTATAAATAGTGAAGCATCAGGTAAGGAGATACACAGGAGAAACTGCAGGTAGGCTAGCTTCACTTCTTTCCTCTGTGGTTATCTTATTTTATGAACACAGTCTTGCCAATATTTAAGGTGATAGTGGCCAAATAGTGACATAAACGTATAACAAAAATGTGACACTAGTCTGCAATCTCTTTAAGCATTTCAAAGTACTTGTCAAATCAACAAGCACCAACTATATGCCAGAATCTGTGCTAAGTAATTCAAAGTACCCTTCTCTTAACCTCAAATGTTCAACCATTTATAAAGCAGCTCCTGGTCCTATTCTCTTAGCAAGTTTTATCCTGGCAAAACTTTTTGTTTGTATCACCTGCAAGGTATCATTGGTACAACTTTTGCTAGATTTTTCAAGAAAGCTCTGACTGAATTCTCTAGGCATATGTAAGAGAAAAGACGAATGATTAAATGCAAAAATAAATAGATGAAGAAATAAAGATTTATCAATACTTACTGTGTACATAAAACATGGTGCTAAATGCTAGGGATAAATAATGAATCAGTGTAGAGTAGGTATATGATACACAGTAATAAATAATTATAGTAACCTTGTGTTTGAAAAACATGAAAATTTAAGCTTTTGGGATAAGAACTCTATTTGGTAAAAATTGTTGGGAAAATTGGAAAGCAGTCTGGCAGAAACTAAAATGGATACATGACATAAAGAGAAATATCATAAGTGAATTATAAGAACATGCAACATGTTAGCTATCATATTTATAAGTAGGAGAAGAATTTATGGATAAACAAGAGATAGAGAGCATTTTGCATTAATTTAAAAAGGGTTTGTACAAATAAGAACAATGTAGCCAAGATCAGGAAGAAAAGAAAAAATTGGGGAATTTTTTTTTTAGGCAATTAGGGTTAAGTGACTTGCCCAGGGTCACACAACTAGGAAGTGTCAAGTGTTTGGTCTGAGGCCTGATTTAAACTCAGGTCCTCCTGACTTCAGAGCTGGTGCTCTATCCACTGCGCCACCTAGCTGCCCTGGGAAATTTTTATAGACAGTTTCTTGATAAAGGTCTCATACCTCAAATATATAGAGAACTGAGTCAAATTTATGAGTATGAATCATTATCCAATTGACAACGGTCAAAGGATACAAACAGGCCATTTTTCATGAGGAAATCAAGGCTATATGTAGACATATGAAAAAATGCTCTAAATCATTATTGATTAGGAAAATGCAAATCAAAACAATTTTGAGGTTCCATCTCATACTATCAGATTGTCTAAAATTATACATGACAAATGTGGGAGAGGATGCAGAAAAATTGGGATGCTAATACACTAGTGGTGGAACTGTGAACTGATCTAACCATTTTGGAGAACAATCTGGAATTATGTTGAAAGAGTTATAAAACTGTATATACCCTTTGACCAAGCAATAGCACTATTAGGCCTGTTTCCAAAGATGATCAGGAAAAAGGAAAAGAACTTATATGTTCCAAAATATTCATAGCAACTCTCTTAGTGATGGCAAAGAACCACAAATTGAGGGGTGCCCATAAATTGGGGAATGGCTGAATAGATTATGCCATATGATTGTGATGGAATACCGCTGTGCTATAAAGAATGATGAGCAGGTTAATTTTAGAAAAACATGGAAAGACTTGCATGAGATAATGAAGAGTGAAATGAGCAGAACCAAGAGAACATTGTATATAGCAATAGCAATATTGTTTGAAAAGTAACTGTGAATAACTATAAGTAATATGAATATTCAAATAAACTACAAAGGACTTTTGAATGAAGATACTATCCACCTCCAGAAAAAGAATTGATATATGGAAGTATGTACTGTATAATTTCACATATATATATCTATATCAAATGTTGGCCTTCTCTAGTGCAGGGTTGAGAGGGAGAGAAGTAGACAGATTAGAACTCATAATGTAACAAAAAATAAATGAAATGAATATTTTAAAAAGTCATAAAAAATAAAACCTAGGGATATAAATAAAATTAGCCGCTGCTCTCAAGCTCACATTTTATTAAGGGGACACAGCACATATTGTATAGGTCAGGGGTGGGCCACACATGAGGACCTAGAGGGTCATATGTGGCCTCGAGGCCTCAGGTTCCCCACTTCTGGTATAGATTTTAGCTCCAAGGTAGATGGGATGGCCTAGTGGTCCTTGGAGTACAATAACAAAATGATAGTAATATTTCTTCTTTAGTGTAATTTCCATTGATAAAACATATGTTTCTGACATTGAGCTACTTAACAGTGCCAAGGACTTTGGTGGTAAGAAAGACAGAAAAATCCATAAAATATTTAACAGTTCAATATTCTTTAAATAGAAAGAGATAAATAAGTGGAAGGGTAAAACTTGTAATCAAGACAAAGTATATGTTAAAATAAATCTATTGCTAGGTTAAAGAGAACTAAGGAGTGAAAATTAGCTCTTTCTCCTTGAATTAAGTTAATGTGAGGCAGATACAAATGATCTAACATCTTGCCTTCAGGGTGAAAGAAAACCTTCAGAATTTGCTATGGTTAGATCCTTAGAATGTAGCTGAGACCTTTGTGCAATATAAAGATATCACTGCGTGTACTATTAATGCCCGATGAAAACTTCTTTCAGTCTTCTACAACCCTTTTTTGTGGTACAACATAAATTATTACTTGGAATAAGTGACTGACAGAGGCAACTTTCCATTTCCTGCCATAACAACATCAAAAGAAGCTCTTCCAGCACTCGTTTTCATAATCACTATCTTTAATACTAGCAATGAAAACAACAAAAGGACCCCAAATGATTCCACTTTGACTTCTAAATTATCATAGTGTAGCCTCTGTGAAAGCTTCCATACACTAACAAGATAGCTCCCTGGGGGAGTGGATTATCTATCAATGCTGCTTATGGTTTGGGTTGAAAGGGGATAAGATCTACTAGCTACACAAAGCTTGGGGGCACCAAGGGATGAGTGGAATAGAGAGGAAAGACTGTTCTAATGAGAGCAGATGTGCACTTCAGACACCAGATAGCTTTAAGCATCCTCGGGAGCTCTCTCATTATACCTTAGAAGCTTGTGGGAGGGACTACTATAGTGACTGCCTCAACTAAAGTTAAAGCCAGCAAAATTCACAAATTTAGAGATGGAAGGGACCCTCAGGGCCATCTTACCTAATCTCCTCATTGTAAATGATGAAACTATGCCCCAGAGAAGTTGTGACTTCCCCAAGGTCATGTAGTAAGCAAGAGATGGAGGCAGGATTACTCCTCTTACTCCAAGTCTCTGCTCTTTCCATTTCATCCCCTGACTCTGGTCACTTATACTAACCAACTCAATTTATAGATGAAGGAACTGATACCTAGAAAAAGTAAGTGACTTGTTAAAACCACATAGGTCGCAAGTGACAAGGCTGAGATTTAGACCTCAAATTTCAAATTCAGAGCACTTGTTTTTCTTTAGCACCCCTCTCTGACAGGTGAATGAAAGTCATAGAATCATAGGCTTTTAGTCATTTAACATCTCTACTCCCCATTCCAAGCAAGGGGTCCTACCTTGGGTTTGAAGTCACAACATTTTCAAAAGGGGTATGCCAAGTTCCAGACCTGCTTGTTTCTGCTGTATTGGGGTCTGGGATGTGATGAGAACTAGAAATGAGTACCCACTTACCGTGTGACTACGTCCACCAGGGTGGGAAGCATGCAGAAGATGCCAACTGTCGCAACAGCTTTCCTAAATCATAGAGGCAGGATGCAATTGGTGTCAGTCAGCTTGTAAAGCTACTTTTGTGCTGTCTTTGACTCTTGTGAATGAGCTGCCAACATCTGTTTTAGGTTTACATTTTTAGGGCAATTTATGACTACAAAGAGATTTGCATACATTATTTCATTTAATCCTTCAAACAATTCTTTGTGAGCTACATAGTAGTACAAGTATTCATAGATTCATAGATTTTAGGACGATGGAATTGGAGTTAATGGAATAGTATAGTGGAAAGGGAGGTAAGAGATTATTCAGCCAATGAAAAATCTTAATATTACAGATGAAGAAATTGAGACACAGAGGGGTGACATAGCTTGCCTGAAGTCACACAGAAGTGTCTAGCAGCACCAGGACTTAAACTCAGATTTTTTGACTCCAAATACAGTGTTCTTTCGACTGGACTCATTTTGTTGTTTTTGTTCAGTTGTTTCAGTTGTATCTGACTCTTTGTGACCCCTTTTGGGGTTTTCTTGGCATAGATACTGGAGTGGAGCCATTTCCTTCTCCAGCTCGTTTTATGGATGAAGAAACTGAGGCAAACAGAGTGAAGTGACTAGCCCAGGGTCACAGAGCTAATAAGTATCTCAGGCTAGATTTGAACTCAGGAAGATGAGTCTTCCTGATTCCAGGTCTGGCACTTTTTCTACTGTGCCACCTACCTGCCTCAGTTTTATTGTCCCCATTTTACCGATGAGGAAAGTAAGGCTGAAGGGATTTCAGTGACTTTCCAAAGTCACAAATCCAGTAAATGACAGTCAGGACTAAAATCTAAAACCCATGCTGATTTCTCTCTTCCCCATTCTGCATGTTAATAAGTACAAGATTTATGAAATATTGTGAATTCCTACTTGTTTATCATTCTATAGTGGTAAAACTTTGGGATGAAGCAATACTAAAGATAATCCAGATGTTTAAAGAAGAGTATATCTTACTTTAAAAATTCACTTTAATTTTTAAAATGTTAGATTTACTTAGAGTAATTATGCACAGGAAATCATAGAATTGAAGATTCAGAACTAGAAGGGTCTTTAAGGACATCTAGTCCCATACACTCATTTTATAGATGAAGAAACTGAGCCTCAGAGAAGTTATGTGACTGGCTCAAGGACACATGATAGTGTAGCCCAGATCTATTTACTCCAAGTACTACACACTCTCTTCCATTGATTCACACCACCTTCTCTTTGGGTGTGGCAGGGACACAATATAGAGAGGAAAGGGAAATGTTTGCTCTGTTCCAGAATTGACAATATGATATCCCAACTCCAGAAAGGCTAGGAATGACCCCTTTAGATACCCAAATAAGAGGAAGCATCTGTAAGAGGAGAAATCTGTAGAGATGGTTATTCCATTATTATTTGTATTGGCAAAGGTGATGTATAATAGCAATCATCTTTCCCTTAGTGATTTCATTCACTTCCATGGCTTTAATTATCACCTGTATGCGAATGACTCCTTAAATCTCAGATCTGACCTCTCCCTTGAATTCTTATTTTACATATCCAGATGCCTACAGGATTTCTCCATTTGGATTTTTTGTCAATACTTCAAACTCAACCTATGTACAATTTAACTCATCACTTTCCCCTCTGAATATTCCTCTTCCTATAACTTCCCTATTTCTATTGTTGATACCACTCTTCTCCCAGAGACTCATTTTTTAAATGAGAACCTCTTAACTTTTCTCCAGCCCATATCCATTCAATCACTGACACCTGCCCATTCTACCTTTGACACTTTTTTTATCCACTTACTTTAAACTCATATGGCCTTAATTCAGTGCATGTATCTCTTACCTGGACCACTACAATAGTCTACTAACTTGCTTTCTGGACTATATTTTTCTTGCCTTTCAGTCCAGCCTTCACACTGTTACAAATTAATCATTCTATTAATCCTTATCAGGCCATTCATGTTCTTCTCCCTCAGTTGAGAACCATCAATCTTCTCCTAGCCCCCATTCATATAAAGAGTAAAGTACTAACTTTTTACTTATTATACAGGGCATTCCATGCTCTGGTTCTAACTTATTTTCCAATTATAATTTATACTCTTCTCTTTCAAGTACTATATCCTCCAATCATACTGAACCATTTCCTATTCTCATGCTGCCTTCTCTTGTTTGGACCACCAATCTATCTCACCAGCAGAAGTCCTTCAAGTATCTTCAAGGTTCAACTCCTATGCCACCTCTTACATGATGCTGCCTGCTTGACCTTGTCACTTCATTTTTCTTGGACTTGGTTTCCTCATCTATACAATGAGAGAATTATGAGGATTAATGAGACTACATGGCCTCTGTGGTTCCTTCCAGCTCTAAATTTATAATCCTATGATCTTATGTTCCCTGCTAAAAGTGATCCCTCCACTACAAGGGATGGGATAAATGTGTAATCTCAGCTACTGGAGAATCTGAGATCTCTTTAAGTTTGAAATTCTGAGCTGCACGGGGCTATGTTGACTGGCATAAGTCTGCACTAAGTTTGGCATTAATATGGAGGGGAATCCCCAGTTTGCCTAAGAAGGGGTGAACCAGCTCAGGTTAGAAACAGAGCAGATCAAAGCTCTCATGCCAATCAGCCTTGCACTTCCAGCCTGTGTAAGACAGGGAGATCTAGTCTTAAAAAATTTTTTTAAGTCATGCCTCCTTCCTTAAACCTCTCAGGTCATTCACTTGGACCTTAGCTATGTGCTTCATAACTTAAATTACATTCTAGTTATTGGTGTGTATGCCTTATCCTGCCTTCTAGGGAAAGAATCAATTTTCATTATTGTATCCACAGTGTCCATCATGGCACCTTGGGCAGTGGTAAGTTAATTCAATGTAATGCAATACAACTCAACATTGATTGATTCCCTTCTGTGTAGGGGGTCATTACTATAATGTTTGTTATTGTTAATAATTCCTTTTTTTTTTTTTAAGGCAATTGGAGTTAAGTGACTTGTCCAGGCTCACACAGCTATTAAGTGTTAAGTGTTTGGTCTGAGGCCAGATTTGAACTCAGGTCCTCCTGACTTCTGGGCCGGTGCTCTATCCACTGAGCCACCTAGCTGCCCCTGTTGTTAAGGATTCTTAAGGAAGATTTAGGAAAATAAATCATTTACTCATTGTCAAGATACTGTTCCCTTTGGACTTCCAACTATATTGGGCTCTTTCCTTCCTCAAAAGTACAATTCTAATAAGGCAGTCAAAGGCTAGAGCTTCATAAGAATTTTCAGACACATACTGCCCAGGCCTTGGGCAATTCTTCCTTGAAGTAGCAGTTTTCATGGTGACTTGTGTGATGATTGATTTCTTTTGTTTCTTAAGGGCTTTATATTCAGACACAAGCTCCTTGTTAAGGAGACAAAAGTGTTTCAGAGACAGGAATCAGTAAGTGTCACAGATCTCTCATAGCCATACCCAATTATGAAGCCTTAGAAGTGCACTGCTTGCGAAAACAAGGCAGTCAGCCAGAGATCAGCTCTAGAAGCATTTCTTACTGACTAAATACAGAGGCTATTTTATTAACCATATAGACTCATAATTCATTGGTACCTCTAGTGACTAAGTCAAATTCAAAGTTGTAAAATGTGTTAGAATCTGTGAACCATTCTTATAAAACCAGCAGGGGCTGATGTGCTCAGTTTCTCCAATTGTGCATATAGACTTCCCCTTGCTAGATCTGACTTGCCTATAGAAAATAGGTTATTGGCCTAAATCCAAACACTGGCCAATGTCCACAGCAAGGAAGAACAATTAGAAAATAAGGGAATTGGGATTCTGTTTATACTTTTATTGTAAAGGATTTGTTAACATAAGACCTTTTCTGTGAATTAATAATAGCTTACATTTACACAGTGCTCTGTAATTTCCAAAGTCCTTTATAATCGCTATCTCTTTGTCCTCACAAAAACTCAGTCTCCATTGTGCTTTTGTTATAAAAGATTTATTCATTTAAATAAGACCTCACTCATGAATTAATAGTAAGAACTGATATTTATATTGTATCTTGTTGGTTACAATGTACTCTTTCTGTTATCTCTTTCAAACCTCACAAAAATTCTATGAGATATAGAATATGCATATTATACCTATTTGGCAGATGAGAAAACTAGGGCTCAGAGAAGTTAATTCATTTACCAAGGTCACATGGCAGAGTCAGGATTTGAAACCGGATCACTAAATCCAGTACTTTCTCCATTATCCTGTTTCTTGGGAACAACAGTTGTAGTACCTGAGCCTGGGTCCCTGCTGAATTATATGTATGAGACTTAAATGTAAGGGTAGAAATTAAAATATTTTCATTTACAGATCACCACAGATGCCTTAGATGCAGATAGAACATGTTTTAAAAAGATGTTATACATTTGTTATACATTTGCCAGTGTTTACTTTTTCAGAAGGGTCTGTTTCCCAAAGAATCACAAAAGGAGAGTAACTTTGTGTATCAGGAACCTCAGAGGCCCTGATTTCCTCACTTTTCTGGACCCACTCAGGACAGCTCTGTGAGGAAAGTAGGAATATATGTATAGTCGCAGAGAGTAGACTGAACCAGGGGAAAACTTGGATTCAAATACCACCTCAGTTATTAACTGTGTGACTTTTGGCAAGTCATTTTGCCCTTACGAAATTCTGTTTCCTCATCTTTACAATAGGGACAATAATAGTACCTACTCCACAAAGTTGCTATGAGACTCAAATGAGATAAAGCATGTAATATACTATATAAAAGTAAACTATGCTTACTGTTGTACAGAAAACGGGACTAAATCCCACAAACCTACACAACAGAGCTACAATCCGAACATGTGTCTTCTGACTCACAATCCAGTGTTTTTCAACTTTAAAAAAAAATCAATGTTGTATTTAAAATGTAATAATGACCATCATTACAACCACCTAAACTTTTATAGTAACTATTTTATTTTATTCAATTAATTTCAGTGAAGAAAATGCCATGTTGCTTCTCTTTTTTTCCATGTCTATTACTACCCAGTATTCTACCACCTCTTTCCCCATATTAAAGCAATCCCTTATAGCAACTATGTAAAATCAGGCCAAAAAAATTAATACTGACCTTGAATCTGAATGAATGTCTAGTTCTATAACCACTAGTTCATCACCTCTCTGCCAAGGGATAGAAGGTATCATCAACTTTTTGATTAGTCAGTGCTTTGCTCAGAGTTCTGAGTTCTTTCACTTGTTTTCTTTCACATTGCTATGGTCACCATGTAAATTGTTCTGACTCTCGCTAACTTCACTGCAACATATCTTGTAAGTCTCTCCATATTTTTCTGAATTTATCATGTTCCTCATTTCTTGTGATATAATAAAATCCCACTATTTTTATATGAGAAACAACTTGGTATAGTGAATAGTGAGCAGTCCTTGAAGCCAGCAAGACCTGGGTTTCAGTCTAACCTCTAATTCATGCTGGCTACGTCATTTTAGTTTCTTAATGCTTTAAGCATCAATTTAAAATGAAGTTACAGAGAAGGTTCTGACCTGCATTTTTGAGGGAGTTACTTATAGCTATGAAATCACAGGTCTAGTCTCTATCCTTATACTTTCATATCCCAATTTGTTCATCAGTTTCCTAATTGCTGAGCATTTATTTTCTTTCTAATTATTTACTACAACAAAAAGTGCTACTACAAATAGTCTTCATATATGTCTTCTCTTGATCTCCTTGGGGTACCTGACTAATAACATTGTTAGGTCAAAGGATATGCACCAACTTTGTGTCTTTTGGGATATAGTTTCTCATGCCATTGCTTCCACTTATTTAATTCTCATTTTTAAGGAGTTCTTTTCTTCAGTGAAGTTGTGTACCTCTTTTACTTACCATTTGGCCAATTCTGGTTTTTAAGGAGTTATTTTCTTCAGTACTTTTTGTGCCATTTCCCCCCCAATTTTCCTCTTATCTATCTTTAAAGTCTTTTGGGGGGGGCAGGGCTAGTTTAAAAATCTTTCTTTAGCTCTTTTAGGAATTCTTGTTGGGCTTGTGTCCAACCTACATTTTTCTTTGAGGCTTTGCTTTTAGATGTTTTCAAGTCACTGTCTTCTAAGTTTGTCTTGAGCTTCCCTGTCACCACAGAAGTTTTTATGGCCAGATTCCTTTTTGTTATTTTGTTATTTGTAATTTTTCCAGCATACTTCTTGACTTTGGACTTTATGTTAGAGTTAGTCTCTGTTAACCTCTAGAATGAATAACTGACCAGAGTTTGTGTCTTATATCCTATTGCTGTTTGCACAAGCTTGGTCTAGGGGCCTGTAAGTTTTCAATGCTTCCAACATGGTATGACCTGGGGAGAAGTCTGTTCACTGCCCTCCATGTCTATGCTCTGGTTTTTAGCCAGGTAGGGCCCCTGCTCCCTTGAGCTAACCTCTCTTCTTCATCCTAGAACTGTGGCCTGGAACTGGGTAATGGACCTGCAAAATGGCAACTGGATCTGTGCCTATTGCTAGCATGGGGTCCCCTGAGATCTCTTTCTAATCAATTGTCTAGTCCCCTTGCTTAGCACCATTGTTGCCATCACAGCCTCACCACCACCCAGTCCATTTCCCTGTACTCCTGGCCAGCCCCCACTCCAATCTCTGTGAACCCCTCTATCTTCCTAAGCTGCCCTGGGCTAGGAAAATGACTCAGTGTGACTTTTTGTTGGCTTTCCCACTCCGAATTTGGTTTGGTATAATGTCTGTGGTTATTGTAAAAGAAGTTTTTGGGGAGGTATGACAACTGTGACCTTTCCTTTTACCATGTTTACTCCTCACTCTGGGATATAGCTCCAAAATGTTTTCTAGGATGGTTGAACCAGTTTACAACTCTACCAACAATGCACTTATGTGCCTATCCTTTCGCATCTTCTCTAACAACTGCTATTTTTCTCTTTGGTCTTCTTTGTCAGTCTGAGGCAGAACCTCAGAATTGTTTTGCTTTGAATTTCTCTTAAGTGATTTGGAGCATTTTTTCATATGGTTGTTAGCAGCTTGCTTTTCTACATTTGAGAACCAGATGTTCATGTCTTTTGACCATCTCTTGGGGAATGGCTCTATTTCTTATATATTCCTATAAATTCTTTATATATTTTATATATTAGATTTGTTGTAATGATTTTCTCAAGCAAATGATTTCTCATCTTATTGTACCCACATTTATTTTGCTTATTAAGAAGGTTTTCAATGTCATGTAATCAAAAAAAATCATTTTATCTTTTATAATCATCTCTGCTCTTTCTTCAGGTAAGAATTCTCATTCTAATTTAGTTGTGGAAGGTATCTCCTTCCTTTGTCCTCCAATTTTATTATATGACTTTTCATATTTAGGTCGTGTATCCATTTAGAGTTTATTACAGTGTATGGCTTAAGGTATTGTGTTCTATTAGACCATTTGGCAATTTTAGAAGTACTTTCAAAGTACTCGAGTAAAAGAGTTTTTATTCCACACTAGTAAGTGAATGTCCTTATGTTTATTGAACACTATGTTGTACTTTTTATTTTTGCTTACTTCTGGGTATTGTTTACCTAACCTATTCCATTTATCAACTTTTGTATTATTTAATTGATAATAAATAGTTTTACTGATACATAATATAGTTTCAGATCTGATACTGCTAGGCTCCCTTACTACCCACTTTAAAATTTTACTTCCTTTGAGATACTTGACCTTTTGTCCTACAAATAAATTGTGTTATTATTTTATCTAGATTTATATAATAACTCCTTGATATTGATTGGTAGGACACTAACTTTAACAATTAATTTAGACAAATCACTATTTTAATTATATTGGTACAGCCCAACCATGAAATATTACTACCTCTCTACTTTATTTCTTTATTCCTTAATCTTTAGGTCTTCCTTTATTTCTGCAAAAGTGCTTTGTAATTGTGTTCATATAGATTCTGACTGGGTCCTGGCAGATGGACTTAAAGATACTTTATATATACTGTACTTAATTTTAATAGGACTTCTTTTTCTATTTCTGCTGGGGGTTTTTTAAATAGCATACAGAAAAGTTGATTGGCAGTATTTTATATGTGTCTGCTGAAGTTAATTGAGTGTTTCAATTAATTTTAGTTGAATTTCTAGGGGTTTTCTTTTAGGTAAACCATCACATCACATGCAAATACAGATAATTTTGGTACTTATTTACCAGTGCTAATTTCCTCAAATTCTTTTTCTTACTGTATTGTGATAGCTTACATGACTGGAACTATATTAAATAATGCTGGTAGCAACTGATATCCTTCCTTTATCCCTTATCTTCATGGAAAGATCTCTACTATTGCTATATTACAGAGAATGACGGGTTTTGGTTTTTGCTAGATACTATTTGTCATTTCGAGGAAATATCTACTTATTCCTGTGCTTTCTAGTAGTTATTCACATAAATGCATACTACATTTTGTCTCATTTTTTTCTGAATCTTTTGATATAACTATGCGAGTTTATTGTTATTATCCTTCACATGGTATATAATATATTTTCCTAATGTTAACCTATCTCTGCATTCTTGGAATAAATTTATTCTGATCATACTGGATAATCTTTTTAATCTGTTGTTGTAGGCTTTTCCCAAAAATTTGTTTAATATTTTTTGCAGCAATAATCATTAGGGATATTTGTATATTTTCCTGATTTGACTCTTCCCATCTTAGGTATTAGAATCATATTTGTTTCATAAAAAGAATTCAGTTGGATACTTTTGAAATTTTTTCCAAATAACATACAGCATTAGAATTAATTATTCTTTGAATGTTTGATAGAATTCACTTTTAAATCCATCTGAGCCTGTTTTTGTTCCCTTTGGGAGTTCATTTATAATCTAATTTCTTGTTCTGAAATCAGGTTATTAAAATCCTCTTTTTTTTGTTGTGTTAATCCTGATATTTTATGATTTTTTAAGTATTCACCTATTTCTAAGTTATCAGTTTTGGAGGTATGTAATTGGGCAAAATAATTTTTAACAAATTCTTTTATTAATTCATTCAATTTCTGCTTTTTCATTTTTTATATTGGCAATGTGGTTTTTCATTCTTTGAGGGGAATGAAATTAGCTAATGGTTTGTCTATTTTAGTAGTTCCCCCCTCCCGCAAATGCACTTTCTATCAGACCACTGCTGCCTCTTGAGATAGAGCAATTTTCCCATAGAGTGCTAGACACCTAATACTTTTTCTTCAACAATGTGTCAGTCAGGCTGTTGCTTTGATAAGAGGACATTGGTAAGTGATTAAGCCCAGTGCCAAAATTCATCAATACAGGGCAAAGACAAAGGTAAATGAAGGTGTTGGGACCCAGCATGGTATAGTATAAAGAATGCTAAACTTCGACTCAGGAAAGCAGATTCCACCTTTCCAACTTACTACCTGTGTGGCCTTGGGCCAGAAAAATTCAATTTCTTCATGTATAAAAAAAGGGAATTGGACTAGATGCCCTCAAATGTTCCTTCCGTCTCTGAATATATGGTCATATATGTAAGACATTTAACTTCTCAACAAATTCAGTTTCCTCATCTGTAAAATAGAGGACAATTCACTACGTGTTGCCCAGTTGTCATGAGGGAAGTATTTTGTAAAAATTAAGATGCTATTTATAGGAGAGATTACATGGCATAGTAAATATAGAGCTGGTCTTGAGGTCAATTCAACATAGGATACCAGGGAACCAAGAATTGATATTAACTTCAAGTTAAGCACTTAACACAGTGCCTGGCACATAGTAGGTGCTTAATAAATGTTTACTGACTGAGTTACTTAAAGATGTAATAGAATCGCAGGTAAGCAGTGGGATTCAAAGGTCAAAGAATATTTTGCCTGAGGTGGAAATTCGAGGAAGTAAGAGATTTCTCTGTAGAAACTTCTATGAGACAGGAAAGAAGGTATCTTGTCTTCTAGTATCACTCTTGAAGAATACGGAATTGACTTCCCCTACTCTTCAGTAGGCATGTAGGCATTCATGTGGATGGGTACATACACACACCTGGGAAATATACACACACATATATACACACACTCACTCACTCAGGATGAATCGTTTTTACCCTAGCAGTGTGCCACAGGAGAATTCGGAGGAGCAGATAAGAAGAGTACTGTTCACTTTTCATCACAGTAATAGAAAAATGACTGCTGAAAAGACGTGATCTAAATGAAAACTTTTGCTTAAAACAAGATCTATGTTGTCCTGTGTGATTTTGTGTAAGTTATTTAACCCAGTCATAGGTCAGTTTCCCATTCTCTAAAACAGGAGCATCCAACTGTCCCTCTCCTGACCTCAAGGCCATTTGCAAGGGTGAGATCACAGTAGTCATATGCTTGAACCCGTTAGGAGCTACATCCCTCGGAGAACTATATAACATTGTGAAATTCAATCCAACAAATATTTGCTGATGACTTACTAAAAGCAAAGAACTATGACATATCATGGAGTTGCAAACATGAGCAATACATAGTACTTGCCCTCAGAGAGTTTACAATCTAATAGAAAGTTTAGGAACTATTTCACAGATAAGTAGATGACAACGCTGAGTAGCAAAGAGCATGAAAAATAACTGGTACCATTAAAGTTCATAATAGGGAGGGGTTTTAACCCAATACATAGAATGGCCTGGGTTGGGATTTGGAATCGGGGTGGGGGGAGTGATGCTACATGCCACTATTTGTCTAATAAGTCATTTGAGGCATGCATGGATATGGACAGTCATTTAACATCCATTTATTAAGCCCAGAGCCAGGCTTTCTCATCCTCACTGTGTAAGGTGAGAAAGAAAATTTTCTTGTTTTTCAAAATTGGAATGCATTATCAGTCAGCCTCTCCACTTTCTATGTGCCCCTGGGTCTATGAGATAAGGAGAAAAAATAATATCTTTACTTTATACTTGTAAATGACACCACCATTTTCTGAGAAACCTAGTCATGCAATCCTGGAATTATCTTTGGTGCCTCTTTCTCCTTTGCTCCTGAACATGAATGTTGCCAAATCTTGTTGTTTCTTACTTCCCAATATCTCTTGCATCTGTGTCCCTTTCTTTCCATTCCCATGACCCAAGTTCAGTTCCTGATTACCTCATGTTTGGACTTTTACAATAGCCTCTTAACCAGTCTCAGTGCCTTCAGTCTTCTCCTCCAGTATTACCACCATATATTAATTTTAATGTGGGGCTGTAATAAAATAATTTCATTACTCAAGTATCATCAGTGGTTCTCATTGCCTACTGGATGAAGACCAAACTCACTGCTCTTAATTTTAAGTGTTTCCAAAATTTGGCCTCAACCTATCTTTTTGCTTTAGCCTCTATTATTCCCCTACATAATTTAGTTCAAGTCAACCAGCACTAGGAATAGCCTACAGGTCTGTGACAGGCACTAAATTAGGTAATGGGAATATAAAGACAAAAATGGGGAAAGTGTCTGCTTTTGAGAGGCTTATATTTTACTGGGGGCAAAGAACTTCACAGATACGTGTATAAAGTATATGCAGAATATTCAGAGAGAGCCCTAACAACCAAGATCAGGAAAGGTGTTTTATAGTGGGTACCATGTGAGTTGAGCATTTAATGAATTTGGAGATTCCTAAACATGGAGGCAAAGAGAGAAAGCATTCCAGGTATGGGGGACAGCTTGTGGAAGGTATGAAACAGAAGGCTGGAGAGAGGGAAAAATAGGCAGTCCATCTTGTCTGGAATGTATGGTGAAAAGAAGGAAATGGTGTGAAATACATGAATCTTTCTCTCTAGCCAGACTGGACTAACTCACTCTTGCCTGTATATCTTATATTTCATTTCTCTACACTTTTGTTCAAGAAAAGTGGCCTCTCTTTCCCATCTCTGTCTGTTGAAATCCTAGGCCATCTTTCAAGGCCCTATTGAAATGATAGCAACTCCACAAAGTTTTCACTGATACACTTTCATTCGAATGTCCACAGCTTTTTATTTTTTCCAATAAGGGTACAACTCTAATGTGTAGCTTATAAGACTAAATGTAGTGAGGGAAAGGGACTGTGTCTTATTCAGTTTTTTATCTTCCATAGTTCCTTTCATATAATGATAACACATTTTAGATAGAATAGTGTTTTTAAATGTACAAAATAAAATATATATATTTTCAAAGGAAACCAATTACATTGAATACAGGTGTCAAAATCAATATTAAAATAAAGAGTTCATAGACTACAGGTTAAGAACCCCTGCTCAAGCTCCTCAGCTTGACATTTGGAACCCTCAGTCTGACTCTGGCTTATTATTTTTAAAATAAATTTATTTATTTATTTTTAGTTTTCAACATTCACTTCCATAAGATTTTGAGTTCCAAATTTTCCCTCCCTCTCTCCCTTACTCCTACCCAAGACAGTGTGTAAATTGATATAGACTCAACATATACATTCATATTAAACCTATTTTCACTTTAGTCATATTGTAAAGAAGAATTAGAACCAATGGGAGAAACCACAAGAAAGAAGAAATAAAAGAGGGAGAGAGAGAGAGAGAGAGAGCGACAGAGAGAGTGAGAGCGAGAGCACAAATAATATGCTTTGATCTGCATTCAGACACTATAGTTCTTTTTCTGAATGTGGACAGCATTTTCCATGAGTCTTTTGGAGTGGTCTTGGATCCTTGCATTGCTAAGAAGAAATAAGTCTATCAAAGTTAGTTATCACACAGTGTGGCTGTTACTGTGTACAATGTTCTGGTTTTTCTCACTTCACTCAGCGTCAGTTCATATAAATCTTTCCAGGTTTTTCTAAAGTCTATGTGCTTATCATTTCTTATAGTACAACAGTGTTCCATTACATTTATATACTACAACTTGTACAGTCATTCCCCAACTGACGGACATCCCCTCAATTTCCAAGTCTTTGCCACCATAAAAAGAGCTGCTATAAATATTTTTGTACATGTGGGTCCTTTTCCCATTTGTATGTTCTCTTTGGGACACAGAACTAGAAGTGATATTTCTAGTTTACCTTTTAAAGTTTTAAATCACATTTTCTTTGTCAGTTAGGTGGCCCAGTGGATAGAGCACTGTGCCTGGGGTCAGAAAGCCCTGAGTTCAAATGTGGCCTCTATCATTTACCAGCTATTTGATCCTGGGTAAGTCACTTAACTGCTGCCTACCTCAGTTTCTTCATCTAGAACATGGAGATAATAATAACATCTACTTCCCAGGGCTGTTGTGAGGATCAAATGAAATAATGTTTGTAAAGTTCTTAGGATAGTTCTTGGCACATACTAGATGCTTAATAAATGCTTTTTAATTTCCCTCTTCCCCTATTACCTGTCTGCTCCTCCCCTACAACACACACACACACACACACACACACACACACACACACACACACACACCCAAACTTCCTATTTCCTGTTCATGACATTCCTTTGCACAGCCTGCTTTCCAAGCCTGTAATACTTTCTCCTCATTGCCACTTCTTGGAATCCCTAGCTTCTTCCAAGGTTCGGTTCTGATGCTCTTCCTACAGGATGCCTTTCCTTATCATCCCAGTTATTACCACCCCCATAATTTACTTGGTATATCTCTTGTATTGACTTCTCTGTCTGTAAGATTCTTGAAAGCAGGAACTGTCTCATTTTTTTAACCTTATAGCCCCAGCACCTAGCATTATATCTGATACATGAAAGGCACATCATTTTTAAAAGCTTCTTGAATTGTTAAAGAAAGCAAAGGTTCTGAGTGCCAGAAAGGTAAATTAAGGTATTTCCTTTAGTTATATCAAACAGTCTAGAACAAATTTTCCTAGAAAACTGTTTATTGTGATTTACAGTTTGAAAAGTGGTTTCACATACATTTCAGTAGATCCTCACAATGAACCTGGTAATGTAACTCACACAACAATTATTATCACTATTTGACAGGTGAAGAAACTGAGGTTGAGAGTTAGTGACTTAAGTTCAGAAAGCAAATAAAGTACCAGAGACAATGTTGTTTGTTGTTTAATCAATTAGTCATGTCCAACTCTTTGTGACCCCATCTTTGGAAAAGATACTGGGGAGGTTTGCCATTTCCTTCTCAAGCTCATTTTATAGATGAGGAAACGGAGGCAAATGAGGTTAAGTGACTTGCCCAGAATTACACAGCCAGTAAGTGTCTGCAGCTGGATTTTAACTCAGGTCCTCCTGATTCCGTGCTGGCATTCTATTCACCGTGCCACCTAGCCTACTTGAATTCAAATCTTTGTGACTGTAAGTCATGTGCTCTTTCAACTATAATGTATGCCATCTCTGCATGAAGGCAGAAAAGTCATATAACCATCTTGAGATAAGTAACCTAAAAAGTTTTAATGATGAGTCAATCAGAAGAACAGGGAGAAAAACAGCAAGAGTTTTTGACACCAAGATAAAATTCAGATCTGATAAAGATAAAATCTGATCTGATAAAGATATGCTATAGGTTAATGAGAAAGATATAGAATTACATGCTAAACTTTTTTTTTTACTCTAGTGCTCTAAAATATAATTACAGAAATAAATGTCTGACCAAAATTTGAATTTAGGTATTTATTAAAGAATTATGTAAAATAACAACAAAAATGATAGATGCAAGACATACAGCACTGACTTTGGAGTCAGGGCCAGTTTCAAATCCTGATTCAAAAATTTACTTGCTGTGTGGCCTTGGGTAGGTCACTTAATCTGTCTGCCTCAATTTCTTCATCTATATAATGGAACTAATAATAGTATCATGGTTATTATGAGTATAAAATAAGATAACATTCGTAAAGTGCTTTGTAAACTTCATATTGCTGTGAAAAGCTTGCTATACTTTAGCAATAAGAGAAGAAAAAGAAATTGAAGGAATTAGAATAGGCAATGAAGAAACAAAGCTATCACTCTTTGCAGATAATATGATGGTATACTTAGAGAATCAAATAAAAAATTACTTGAAATAATTAACAGCTTTAGCAAAGTTGCAGGTTATAAAATAAATCCACATTAATCGTTGGCATTTCTATATATTACTAGCAAAACCCAACAGCAAAAGATGGAAAGAGAAATTCCATTTAAAGTGACTGTAGATAATATGAAATATTGGGGAGTCTACCTGCCAAGACAAACCCAGGAACTATATGAACACAATTACAAAACACTTTTCACACAAATAAAGTCAGATCTAAATGACTGGAAAAACATCAGTTGCTCATGGGTAGGCCATAATAAAAATGACAATTCTACCTAAGTTAATTTACTTATTCAGTGCCATACCAAGCTACCAAAAATTATTTTATAGAGCTGGAAAAAATAACAAGATTCATTTGCAAGAACAAAAGGTCCAGAATATCAAAGGAACTAATGAAAAGAAATGCTAGGGAAGGTGGCCTAGCCATAACAGATCTCAAATTGTATTATAAAGCAGCAATCATCAAATCTACTTGGTACTGACTAATAGAGTGGTGGATCAGTGGCATAGGTTAAATATGCAAGACACTGTAGTCAATTACTATAGTAATCTATTGTTTGATAAACCCAAAGACCCTAGCATCTGGGATAAGAACTCACTATTTGACAAAAACTGCTGGGAAAACTGGAAAATAGTATGGCAGAAACTAGGCATAGACCAAATTCTTACCCCATTTACCAAAATAAGGTCAAAATGGGTACATGATTTAGACATAGGGATACGATAAATTAGGAGAGCAAGGAATAGTTTATGTGTCAGAGCTATGGAGAAGGGAAGAATTTATGACCAAAGAAGGATAGAGAACATTATGAAAAGCAAAATGTATAATTTTAATTACATTAAATTAAAAAGATTTCACACAAACAAAGCCAATGCAACCAAGATTAGAAGTGAAACAGAAAGCTGGGAAACAATTTTTACAGCCATTGTCTCTGATAAAGGCCTCATTTCCAAAATATATAGAGAACTGAGTCAAATTTATAAGAATACAAGCCATTCCCTAATTGATAAATGTTCAAAGGATATGAACAGGAAGTCTTAAATTAAAAGCCATCTACAGTCATATGAAAAAAATTCTCTAAATCACTATTGATTAGAGAAATGCAAATTAAAACAACTCTGAGGTACCATATCATACCTATCAGATTGGCTAACATGATAAAACAGGAATGATAAATTCTGGAGAAGATGTGGGAAAACTGGGACACAAATGCGTTGTTGATGGAGTTGTAAATTGATCCAACCATTCTGGAGAGCAATTTGGAACTATGCCCAAAGGGCTATAAAAATGTGCAAACCCTTTGACTCAGCATTTCTAGGTCTGTATCCCAAAGAGAACATACAAATGGGAAAAGGACCCACATGTACAAAAATATTTATAGCAGCCTTTTCTGTGGTGACAAAGAATTAGAAATTGAGATGCCCATCAATTGGGGAATGGCTGAACAAGCTGTAATATATGAATGTAATAGAATACTATTGCTCCATAAGAAATGATGAGCAGGCAGATTTCAGAAAAACCTGGAAAGACTTGCATGAACTGATGCTGAGTGAAATGAGCAGAACCAGGAAAACGTTGTACACAGTAACAGCCACATTGTGCGATGACCAGCTTTGATAGACTTGGCTCTTCTCAGCAATGCAATGATCTAAGACAATTCCAAGACTCATGATGGAAAATGCTATCCACATCCAGAGAAAGAACTATGGAGTTTGAATGTAGATCGAAGTGTACTATTTTTTTTTCTCTCTCTTTTTTTTCTTTTTGTGGTTTTTCCCTTTGGTTTTAATTCTTCTTTACAACATGACTAATGTGGAAATAGGTTTAATATGATTGTACATGTATAGCCTATATCAGATTGCACACTGTCTTGGAGAGGTGGAAGGGGAAGAAAATTTAAAACTCAAAATCTTATAAAAGTGAACATTGAAAACTAAAAATAAATAAATATTAAAAAAGAAAATGCTAGCTATAATGATTATCATTATTATCTGTTTGACAAATAAGGTGCAGGTACTTTACACAGAACACGTGATTGACTTATCACCACGACTTGGCATAAGTTCAATTTTTGTACTGGTTAGTAGTACTCTCCTTTTTTAAATCATATCATGTCATATAATATCATACTATAAGCATATCTAATCATAGGCGCACAACTGCCTACTGTGCCTATGTAAAGGAATGGTTCTGTTCTATGGCCACTATTTTTGAAAAATATTTCAATGGATCTATGATGTCATGAAGGTGGGTACACTCTCCCTTCATATTTTCTCATCTTGTGTGAGCCTTATCTATGTCCTATAAATCTGTCATAGAAGATCCACTCAGTATCCTGAAAGCATTCTTTTAGCTCTATTAGTAGCACCCCTCCCAACAAAGGGTGAGTCCCAGGAGGCAGCAGTCCCCATTCAGAACCAAGCAGGACCTAAGTATCCATCAGGACAGTCCAAAGCACCTCTCTGGAAATCTAAGAAGATCTAAGCTTCCAGGAAGCAGCTTGAGTGTTTCCTTTTCTGCAGTCTCTGATTTACGGTCCCCTCATTTTTGGCAGATTCCTAAAGTTTTGAATTCTGACAATCATCCTACCCTTTGTCTTAATGTCTTGGATCACAGAACCCCATGGTCCCTCTGGTAGTGACTCAGCCTAACCCTCACATAACATCTTCTCTAGGCTATTCTACCCTTAGAGAGGCATTGGGATTTAGTAGAAGGAACATTGTACTTTCCCATTGAACTAGGAGACATGATATTTGATTTGAATCCTGGTTCTTTCATTTACTACCTTTGTGTCCTTGGGCAAATTACTTAAACTCTATGAGCCTCAGTTTCCTCATATGTAAAATGAATGAGGGGGAGTTGGACCAAATACCCTCGAAAGTCCACCCCCGCTCTTCATAAATAATTAAAAGATCTCTAGAACCCGGTAAGGATTACTCTTCCCTGGCCTGAAGATTTATTTAATCATTGGCATATATAGGCGGGTACCATAACATACTTGGTTTGTCCCTCTGTTGTTCCTTTAAATATATGATCGATTCCTCTCCTTTCCAAGCATACATGCCCTTGATGGTGCTTTTAAAAAGATGTTTAAGATTACTACTGTTGACATAACCTTTACACTGCTCTCCTTGAAAAGATTTTATTATAGATGCAATTATTAAAATTATTAAGAAAAAAAAACTAGGCTATTTAGTCATGAATGCTTATAACCTTTCCAAAATGTTCCTCACATAGTAATACTTTAAAGTTCACAAAATACTTTCTTCTCAATAACCTTGTGAGTTAGGTAATGTGACACTATTATTATTCCCATCTCACTTTTTAGGAAACTAGGGTTTGGAGAAGACATGACTAAAATGGTATAGCATCTAATCAAACTTTGGGCTTTGGGACTCTAAGTTCAATCACCTTTCTACTATACCAAATCACTCCTACTATATATACCCCTGTGTGGTAATTCAGCTCATCACCTCTAATAAATAGTTTGAAACCACTCCATAAAGAGGACCATAGCTTATATTTTCCCATAGCAGTAATATTATGATTGAGGGTGAGGTTTTTCACCAAAAACTTAGCATCAAATCAAACACAAATGGGGTACCTTAAGCACCATCATAGAATCATAGACACTACAGGAAGGGGCCTGAGATCTTCAACAATCAATAAGTAAACATTTACTAAATACCTCCTGTGTTTCAAGACAGTATACTGAGTGCTAAGAGTATATTGTTGTTGTTCAGTTGTTTCAGTGGCGTTCAACTCTTTGTGATCCTATTTGGGGTTTTCCTGGCAAGGACACTGGTGTGCCATTTCCTTCTCCAGCTCATTTTAGGGATGAGGAACTGAGGCAAAGAGGGTTAGGTGGCTTGCCCTGGGTCACACAGCTAGTAAGTGTCTGAAGCTGGATTAGAACTTGGGAAGATGAGTCTTCCTGACTTCACATCCAACACTCCTAGTTGAGAGTATAGACACAAAAATAAAATAATCCCAGGCAAATAAGGAGCTTATAGTCTATGGGGGGAAATAACCTGTACAAATAAAAAAAAAACCATGCAAAAACATGCAAGGCAATTTCAGGGGGCAATGTCAAAATCTAGGAGGATTAGGAAAGGCCTGCTATGAGGCCTCCAGAAGGTGACTGTTGAGCTGACCTATGAAGGAAGCCACAGATTCTAAGTGGTGGAGGTGAGGAGCAGGATCAAAGACACAGCAATAGACTTTTACTGGCATTTAAAACAGTAAAATTGTACTCTAAGTCATAGACATTTTGAATTAGAAGGAACCTCAGAAATCATCTAATCCAGGCTTTCTTTTTTCTTTTATCTTGGTTCAAATGAGCAAACTATCACACAGCTAATTAATAATAGAATGGTGATTAGGTCAAATTCTCAAGTTTATTAGAAAACTAGAACTAAAACCTCTGTCTCCTTACTCCAGTTCCATGTCACCCCAAAGTATACAAAGGCATAAACATTAAAATATTTTATAACAATCTCCATGTCATCTTTTTTTATCACAGCATTTCAACTTAATGTGTGGAAAAATCCTTCTTGGTGACTATAAACTGCTTATTGCTTTTTCCAGTTTCCTATCAATTACTCTAGATATTTCATAATTTGATATCTTCCCTTCTAAACTTGATACCTTACCTGATATCTTTGATACCTTCCTATTGAAACAGCCAAAACTGATGCTAAAAGTCAAAGGCATATATTGCTAGTCAATTATAAGAGTTTAGTCCTTTTATTTTTCACATAAGGCCAGAAGTTCAGTAAAATGGATTCTGTTTAATAAGAGGAAGAAGTGAATTCTAAATCCAATAGTTCTTAAAGGACAATACCTTAAATCTCAAATTTCAAATTTATGGTGCCAAGACCACCTCAGTTTATGGGTTTGCTTTTTTTTTTTTGTGAGGAACATCCCTCTGTGCATGAGGTTACAGATGATTACTTAGGCTATAATTAAAACCTGTTTATGCCAAGGAATTTGCATTGCTGTTAATTTAAGCCATTCAGAACTGAATTAAATTTAGACTTCCTACCCTTGGGGAGAAACCCCTCAACTACTTAGGTTTGGAAGTTTTTCACTTTAGTGCCAGAAACAATTAAATATTATGATGAATTTGGGTACTTTTCTAACAAATAACTTTATCCTCTAAGTGGCTGAGCTTAAACATTGCCTCAAACTTAACTTTAATAAGGTTGCTTTTAATTAGATAAATGGATAGGGAGTCAAACACAGCAAGGAAATGTGCATGTGGTGACCTTGAAACCTTAAGTCAAACCCTCATCATCATCATCTTTCTCTCTCTCTTCCTCTTTTCCTCCTTCTGTGTCTCCCTCTTTCTCTCTCTGAATGTTGGTGTGTGTACATATACATATACACATATACACCCTTTGTTTATATATAGTTATAGTCATAGACATCTATCTATCTATCTATATATATGTATATGTATATATGTATATGTATATATATGTACGTGCGCATGGATATATATATACATGTATGTATATGTGTATATATGTATGAATTACAGAAGTAAAATTTTGGAACTTTTAGAGACCTTTGTTGTTGCTGTTCAGTCATTTTTCGATTGTGTCTGACTCTTCATGACCCCATTTGGGGTTTCCTTGACAAAGATACTGGAGTAGTTTGCCATTTCCTTCTCCAGCCCACTTTACAGATGAGGAAACTGAGGCAAACAGGGTGAAATGACTTGCCCAAGGTCACACAATTA
The DNA here is from genome assembly GCF_003287225.1 of Phascolarctos cinereus. Taxonomy (NCBI): domain Eukaryota; kingdom Metazoa; phylum Chordata; class Mammalia; order Diprotodontia; family Phascolarctidae; genus Phascolarctos; species Phascolarctos cinereus. The sequence goes on along the minus strand of NW_027555847.1, from coordinate 202,355,202 downwards.
GTAAGTGTCTGAGACCAGATTTGAACTCAAGAAGATGAATCTTCCTGACTCTAGGCCCAGCACTCTATCTACTGTGTCACCTAGCAGCCCTGAGGAAATATCTACTCCCATCTTCTCATTTTACACATGAGGACAGAAGCCCAGAGAAGGTAAGTGACTTTTCTCAAGACTCACAGAGAGTTAGTGACAGATACAAAAGTAGCCAGGTCCCGTGAGTTCTTTTCAGAGCACTACACCATACTAATTCTCTTTCCCTATATTACTTCAGTACGTAGACCTGGATCTACTGAACCCCCTTTGCAGATTGAACCTTTCCTTAGATTTCACAAGCACTTTGGTCCCTATGCAGGAAAAATATGAAGACTCATGAGTCCATGGCTTATAATGAAGTCACCTTGATACTGCTTGGTGTCTGACCTCTTATTCTGGCTCAAGTAACTGGGTTATTGCTATTCTCCTTAAACCAAACCTCTTGTTTCTAAGTTCTAGGGTGGCACTACCTCTGAATTACACTTCACAATTTTCACTCAAATGTTGGTTTAAGCCTAGGGGTGAAGGAAATAAGTTACTTTAAGTTCAATATACTCTGTGAGTCCAAACTTCTAAAACTATATCTCATGACTAAGTCAAATTTATAAGAATACAAGTCATTCCCCAATTGACAAATGGTCAAAGAATGTGAATAGGCAGTTTGCAGACAAAGAAATTAAAGCCATCTATACTCATATGAAAAAATGCTCTAAATCACTATTGATTAGAGAAATGGTAAATCAAAGCAACTCTGAGGTACTACATTACACCTTTCAGGTTGGCTAACACTCATTTAAAGATTAAAATATAAATCAGGAAGTAGAGACCAATGATTCTCTTACATTAATTTTTAAGCCATAATTATGCATTATGTCTCTTTTTAAAAAACTCAAATTTATTTTACTTTCAATTCCTAAATCTCTTTTGCATCCCAACCCATTGAGAAGGTAAGAAAAATGAAATTCCTAACAAATAGCTATAGTCATGTAAAACAAATTCCAGCATTAGCCATATCTAAAACCAGGAAGAAAAAGGAGAAGAAAATATGCTTCAGTTTGCACTCTGAATGCATCAACTTTCTATCTGGAGGTGGAGAGTATGTTTCATCCTTTGGAGTTGTAGTTGGCCACTGCATTAATCAGAGTTACTAAATCTTTCAAAGTTGATTATTTTTACAATATAGCGGTTACTATATAAATTCTTCTCCTGGTTCTGCTCACTTCACTTTGCATCAATTCATATAAGACTTTCAATGTTTTTCTAAAACCATCCCTTTCATGATTTCTTCTAGTACCATTGTATTTTATCATATTCATATACCATCACTTGTTCTGCCACATTGATGACTATCCCTTGGGTTTCTAATTCTTTGCCACCACACACACAAAAAAGAGCTGCTATAAATGTTTTTGTACATGTGTTTCCTTCCCTCTCTTTCTTTGATTGCTTCAGTGTACAGACCTAGTAGTAGGATTGCTGGGTCAAAGGATGTATGTAATTTAATAATTTGGGGGACATAGTTCAAAACTGCTTTTCAGAATGGTTGGACTAGTTCACAGCTCTACCAATAGTGCATTGATGTACCTGTTTTCCCATATCCCTTCAGCATTTGTCATTTTTCTTTTCTGTCATCAATGTAATGAGTATGAGTTGGCACCTCAGAACTGTTGTAATGTGCATTTCTCTACTTATTAATGATTTAGAGCTTTTTTCGGTATGGCTATTGATAGCTTGGGCAACTTTCTCTGAAAACTGCCCACTCATATCCATTGACAATTTATCAGTTAGGGAACAGATCTTATTCTTGTAAATTTGACTCAGTTCTCTACATATCTTAGAAATGAGAACTTCATGAGAGAAACTTGATACAAAGATTCTTCCCCCCCTCTTGTCAAAGTTTTGTGCTTTTCTTCTAATTTTAGCTTCATTGGTTTTTGAGACTAGTGGACCCTAGTTTTTATGACACCTTGATACCTACTCTGTCTCCAACTATCCCAAGAGGAGTTCAGACAATGAGCATTTATCAAACACTCGCTGTATGCAAAGCTCTGTACTAAGCACAAGGGATACAGGAATAGATAAGATATAGATTCTGTTCTTTAAATGCTTACAATATATAATGAAAAGGAAGAGAAGTATGCACACACACAATAATAGCAGAAAGGGTAAGATAAAGGCAAATAGGAGATGCAGACAAAGTATTGAGAAACTTGAGAAGGAAGAGATCACTTTCCCCTTGAAAATATTACTTAAAACATTTTAGATTTAGGCTGATCAGGACCTCTGCCACAAAGGAGGGGGTCAGGAGAACATGAATCAAGACAGAATGATTAATGAATCTCCATAAGTGTAGTCTCTGACTTCAAAGGAAGTCTATCAACTCCATGTGTTCAGCCTTATTTGATCTGTTCAAGATTGATGAATTTAAAGGTACATGTAAGTCTGTCTACTTAAGATTAGTACATTTGCAGAAGGTTCCATCCAGCTTCTGGTGATCACGTTCATATAAAACCATAAAGCCTCTAACTTATATGGGCCAGTTGGGTTTGGATTATCCTGGTCTGGATAGCGCTGTCCTTTTAGAATCAGTTCCATATGCATCTTTTGTGTCCTTGGGCCTTACAAACTTGGGTACCCAGCAGGTGCCAGTTTTGCACTTATGTCCTTGTGGTTTGGATATCATTCTCTATGCCTTTTAGATCAATGTACTGTAGATTTTATCTTCGTTCTTTGGAATCTTAAACCTGACACAAATTCATCCAGCACTCTATTTGGCAAAGAAGGAAACTGAGGACTGGAGATGTGCAATGGCCTGCCACAAGGATGGTAATTGGCACACTATGTAAAAGGAAGGTGATCTCAGAAGGAAAGAGAAAAAAGGGAAAGAGGAAAAGCTATGGGGAGTGGGAAGTGGGAAGTGAGCAGGGGGGAGGAGATCAGGAGGGGCTTCCTGGAGAAGATGGGATTTGAGCGGAGGCTTAGAAGAAGATAGAGAAGTCAGGAGGCAGGGGTCAGGAGAGAGAGTACCCCAGGCATAGGAGACAGCTAATGAAAATGAATGGAATCAAGAGATGGTGTGTGGCATACAAGGAATTTCAAGAAAGCCAGTGTCTCTGGGTCATAGACTATATGGAAGGAAGTAAGGCATAAGAAGACTAGAAATGTAGGAAGGGGCCATGTTGTGAAGGGCTTTAGCCAAACGGAGGGTGTCATTCTAGAGGTAAAAGAGAATCACTGGAACTTGAAACAAATCGTCCAACCAAAGTCCTCTAACAGAGGGATTTGCTGTTTCCAAAGGCTTGTTTAGTCATTTGCAGGTGTATATGACTTTTTGTGGCCCCATTTGGGGTTTTCTTGGCAAATATACTGGAGTGGTTTGCCATTTCCTTCACCAGCTTATTTTACAGATGAGGAAACTGAGGCAAACAGGGCTAAGTGACTTGACTAATCATACTGCTAATAAGTGTCTGAGGCCAGATTTGAGCTCATGTCCTCCTAACTCTAGGGCCAACACTCTATCCATTGAGTCATGTAGCTGACCCATTGTATAATCTATAGCATTTATATATCTATATCTATCTATGTAGAGGAATAGATAAATCTATAGGTTTAGAGCTAGAAGGGACCTTGAGTATCATAGATTTAAAGCTAGAAGGGACCTTCGAAGCTAGTGAGTCTGGTCTTCTCATTTTACAATTTAGGAAACTGAGGCCCAGAGAGGTTAATTGACTTAAGGGGCCTGACAGGGAGGAGGATTTGAAGCCACATCTCCCAGCACCTACCTCATCCATTATATCAAAGCTGCTTCAATAGTCAATTAAATGATACTCGGGAATCATAGCTCCCCAGCTATCAGAAGAAACCTTACTTTCCCCTAAAAATAAAAGAGCATAAAAAAATAATCCTTAACTGAGAAATGTGCCAAGATTTAGCCTCTGAGCTCTTTTTTATTTCTTTTCAAAAAGCCTCATTCACACATTCTGAATCTGGTAACAGGAGATGTAACAGGAGTGTCAGCAGAGGCCACCCGACTGTTTCAGCACTGGAATTCCTGTGCCGAATTTCAAAGGGTGTATAAAAAGATGAACACCGTGGGACTCTCAGACTTTCACCAGGAGGCACAAGGTGACTGGCCTAGAGAGGCAGCTTTGAGAAATGTGTTTGGATTTTTTTTTTCAAGAGCATCTGGTTAATTATTTGTAGCAAGAATGGAAATCTTGTTAAGTCAAATATGTTCCCACAATCAGAGTTTAGGTTCAGACACAAGATACAAAACTTAGATGCCCAAAGAAGAATGACAGGTTTGAAACCACACTTACTGCTGAGTTGTCCCTGAATATTTTTAGAATCATTTTTCAGACAAGCCATATATGGAAGCTGCTGACCCAGAAAATGAGTCCAGAAATAGTCGAAACATGGCAGGGCGATAGACCCATAAAACCAGATAGGTTCACCTTTTCATGTCCGATAGCACCCAGCACAGTCTAGAATAACTAGAAGCACGTAGTGTTTGTTGTTGATAGCACCCAGCACAGTCTAGAATAACTAGAAGCACGTAGTGTTTGTTGTTTTATTTTTGCTTTTCAAATTTTGTTTTTAGGGCAGCTAGGAGGCACAGCGCATAAAGCACTGGCCCTGGAGTCAAGAGGACCTGAGTTCAAATCCGGTCTCAAACCAGACACTTGCCACTTACTAGCTGTGTGACCCTGGGCAAGTCACTTAATCCCAATTGCCTCACCAAAAAAAAAAAAAGTTGCTTTTCCTGGCCTCATCTTAGTCATTTGTAAAATTGGATAAGACATATTCCTCAATGTTGTAAATAATATATTAAATAATAGTAATTATAGCTAATATATATCATTCACTATGTGCCAGGCACTGTGCTAAATGCTTTATGAAAATTATCTCATTTGATCCTCACCAGAACCCTTGAAAGTAGGTGCTATTATTATCTCTATTTTACAGATGAAGAAACTGAGGCAAATAAGGGTTAAGTGACTTGCCCAGGGTCACACAGCTAGTAAGTATCTGAGTCTGGATTTGAATATAGGTCTTCCTGACTACAGGCCCAGTGCTTTAACCCTTGTGTCACCTAGCTGCTTACATATTATTAAAGGATTCATCACCAGAAGGTTGTCAACTAGAAGGTGAATATTTTCACCCAAAACAACTCATGAGATGTCCAAAGACATACAACTAGTTGGTTACAAAGCTAGGACTACAGTTTAAGGGAAAAGGTGGTTTCTTAAATACATATTTCTATACTGAAATTTTTCAAACCATTGTCTTTTGCCTTATGATGAATGTACAGCTGTTTCTAAGTGAGGCAGGAGTGGGCAATAGGGCTGGGATTAAGGATCACAGACAAAATTCTAAAACACCTTTCACTCCAAACTCACTTGACCTTCAGAAAATAAATTCTGATTTCTGTTGAATCAAAGAGCCCACCAAGTTAAGCACTTCAGACATTTCTTTAGACTAATGAAAACAATCCCATTAGCTTTCAAATTGGATTTCTACCTACATTACTATGAAAATACAAGTGAATCAATCCCTTAAGTAGAATCTTTTCTTTTTTTCTTTGAATAAAAAGAAATTACATTCAAAACCCATAAAATAGATTGCAAATATAAGCTCAGAAAAAGGGGTAGATGCAAATACTGAGGGTGTCAGAACCCACTAACTCACCTGAAATAAGGCATGTATTTAATCAGCTAAACATTTGCGTAAGCATAACCACATACAAGCCATGCGACCATAGGCAAGTCACTCTCAGTGCCTTCAGACAACTCTAAGACAACTCTGAGTTGTTATCATTGTCAATCTGCTTGGGGAAGAGAGTTTTCACACCAAGAATTCCCTACACTGATGAAATCATAAGTCTCAACAACAACAGCATCAACAGCCAAACCATTTGTTCAAAAACTGTATGTATAGTAAGAATAATTTAATGTGAATGAGAACACGATCTCTTGTTATTACAATAGCTGAGCTATTTCTTTATGAATATATAATGACCATGCTCATAAGAATCTGAAAAGACATCACCGGGCTAAAATGATGTGTCCAAGCTAACGAGATGAATTTTAGTGGAGATAAATGGAAAGGTGTTTTTTTAAAAAATCAATTGCATGGATAAAAGTTCATGTAAGAAAGACTTGAGCCTTTAGTGAACAAGCTCAATATAAGCCAACAGTGCAATATGGCATCCAACAAAGCTAATGTGATCTTATCGTCCAGTTGTTTCAGTCGTGTCAGACTTTTCTTGACTCCATTTGGGGTTTTCTTGGCAAAGATACCGGAGTGGTTTACCATTTTCTCCTCCAGCTCATTTTATAGATAAGGCATCTAAGGCAAACAAAGTTAAGTGACTTGCCCAGGGTCACATAGCTAGTAAGTATTTGAGGCCAGATTTGAACTCAGGGACATGAGTCTTCCTGACTCCAGGCCTGGCATTCTATCTACTGTGCCACTTACCTGAGCCAAAGCGCGCTTATGTTGCATTAAAAGAAATATTGCGTCTAGAAACAGGGATATGATGTTTCTGCTGTATTTTGTCTTGGTCAGACCACACCTGGGGTATTATTATGTTCACTTCTGAGTGACGTATTTGAGGTAGCTAGGTGGCATAATTAATAAAGTGCTGAACTTGGAAGACCTGAGTTTGAATCCTGATTTTGGTACTTACTAAATGTGTGATCCTGAGCAAGTCATTCAACCTCTCTCAGCCTCAGTTTCCTCATCTGTAAAATTATAGGGATGTTGTGAGGATCAAATGAGATAATATATGTAAAGAAAATGCTTTGCAAACCTTAAAGCACTTTATAAATGTTAGATACTATTACTGAAAGTACATTGACAAGTAGGAACTCATCAAGAGGATGACAACTAATATTAATAATAACAATACTTAGTATTTATATAACATTTACTATGTGCTTTGCAATTATTATCTCATTTGATCCTCCTAACAATCTGGAAGATAGGTGCTATTATTATTCCCCTGGGAGGTGGGAGATGGTAGGAGATTGGGAACCCTGCCAAAAGAAGACTCACTAAAGAAAGTGGGGATATTTAGCTTGGGGAGGCATAGACTTAGGACACATAAAATAACTTTCTTATATTTGAATAGCTATTATAAAAGGAAGAAAAAAATAGATTTCTTTGGCTTGGCTACAAAGCAGAAGGAGGACTGATGGGAAGAAATCACAGAGAGGCAGATTTCTGATCAGTATAAGGAAAAACATTCCAATTATTAGAGCTATCCAAGGCAGAATGGACTACTCTAAAGGGTAATGAGTTTTCTAACACCTGAGGTGAGTTTGGAACTCAAGTAGGGCCTGGACTAAATGATCTCTGAGGTCCCTTCCAACTCTGAAAGTCTTTGATTCAATGATTCTAATAAAGAGCCTACAGTTGTGAGTTTGAACTCCATCCAGATCAATTTCTTTTGCTCTGTTTCATAAACATGGATTAGAATCCTAGTTACTACTACAGGAAAATAGAAGGGGAAGGGGATAAGAGAAGGGAGGGGGGAGAGATAGAAGAGAAGGCAGAACAGGGGAAGGGGTATTCAGAATGCATGCCATCTTGGGGGGAGGGGTGAGAAATTTGGAACTCAAAAACACGTGGAAGTAAATATCGAAAACTAAAAATAAATAAATTTATATTTAAAAAAAAAGAATCCTGGTTACTACCTGTCAGATTGGCTAACATTACAAAAAAGCAAAATGACAAATTCTGGAGAGAATGTGGAAAAATAGGAACACTAATGCAGTTGGTAGAGTTGTGAACTGGTCCAACTATTTTGGAAAACAATTTGGAACTATGTTCAACAGGCTATAAACCTGTGCATACCCTTTGACCCAGCAATACTGCTACTAGGTCTATATAACAAAGAGAATCAAAGAAAAGATTCTATTGTACAAAAATATTTATATTTATATTTATAGCAGCAATTTTTGTGATGGCAAAGAATTAGAAATTGAGGGGATGGCTATCAGTTGGGGAATGGCTGAACAAGTTGTGGTATATGAATGTAATGGAATACTATTGTGCTATAAGAAATGAAGGCAGGATGGTTTCAGAGAAATCTGAGAAGTCTTACATGAACTGATGCAAAGTGAAATGAGAACTAGAAGGACATTATATTCAGTAATAGCAATATTGTAATGATGTGAAAGACTTAGCTACAGTTTCAGAGGACCTATGATGAAAAATATTCTTTGCCTCCAGAGAGAACTCTCAATGCAGATTGAACTGCACTTTTTTTCACTTCCTTTATTTTTCTTCAGGGTTTTTTGTGCGTGTGTTTTCTTTCACAGTATGGATAATATGGAAATATATGTTGCATGACTTCACATGTATAATTAATATCATATCATAAAGCAAGCATTGCCTTCTCAAGGGTCTGGGGATGGGCAAGAGAGGGAATGAATTTGGAACTGAAAAATTTTAAAAATGAATATTAAAATTTTTAAAGTAATTAGAAAAGATGTAATGAAATAAATAAAAACATGTTTTTAAAAACCCAACAGAATCTTTCTTTCAAAATACAGCTAAGTTACCATTTCCTAAAGGAGGTCTTTCCTGATTTCCCCAGTTGTGAGTGAATCCCTGTCCTGGTTTCCCTATAGTTATTCTCTACATATTTTGTATATACTTATGTGTTTATATGCTATTTTTTCTAATAGAACGTAAGTTCCCTTGGGGGCAGGAAGAGTTTTGTTTTTTCTTTGTACCCCCAGTGACAAGTGCAATTCCTGACAAAGAGTAAGCATTCAAATAAATGCTTATTGAGTTGAATGGGTGAAAACAGATCAAAATAATAATAATAGATATAATAATAATCATTCATATATTTAAATGAAAGCATTGTAAAAAGTACTTGCTCTAAGTAAAAGGAGCAGAGCCAGGGGAACATTTTAGGCAGTAAAGCAATATTGTACAATGATCAACTGTGAATGACTTACCTATTCTCAGTAATACAATGATCTAAAACAGTACCAAAGTGCTTATGATGAAAAATGCTATCTACTACCAGAGAATGAACTGGTGGAGTCTGAGTGATGATTGAAGTGTACTTTTTTTTTACTTTCTTTATTTTTCTTGGGATTTTTTTGGAGCCTTTGTTTCTTTTGTAACATGGCTAATATGAAAATGTGTTTTACATGACTCCACATTTATAACCTATTAATTGTCTGCCTTCCCAAGGGAGGGGAAGAAGAGAATCTGGAACTCAAAATTTTAAAAAATGAATGTTAAAAATTGTTTTTTGCATGTGATTGAGAAAAAACAAATTTAAAAAATAAAGCATGTTATATAAAGCCTATGAAATAGGTAATAAAAGAGTAATTGTAAGTGACCAGATTCTCAGGGAAATGGGGTAACTTGTTCTAAGTTACTTCAAGCTCATAAATTAGTGGGGAACTTCTTTTGTAATCAATTACCATAGTTAAGATTTATAAGGGATGAAACAATATCTATGCCCTCAAAAACCTATTAGTAAAAACAATGGTCACTTTTTGCTTCTTCATATTAGCTATGTTACTCAATCTGTATATTCTATAGAATCATAAATTTAAGTACTGAGTTATTCTGAACACCAAGGTTTAAATGAAGCTAGACAAAAATTCAGAGATGTATACACATATTAACTGATGCAGAGTGAAGAAGTAGAACCAGAATAACAAAATATATATAATGATTGCAACAATATAAAAGTTGATAACCAAAAAGAACTGAAATTGAACACTGTGTAAATATAATGATTAAGAAGTTTTAACCCTGGAGAGAGGTTGTGAATATGTAACATTCCCCGCCCCGCTTTGTAGAGGCAGGAAGACTATGAGTGTGGAATATACATTGGTAGGCTTAGTTAGTATATTGGTTGGTTAGGCTGAAAAAATTTTTTTTCTTTATTTAAAAAATTCTCCATTATAAGAAACAGCTTGCTGGGTGAAAAAGAAAAGAGGGCATTTGGAAATGAGGGTGACATAAAAACAAAAAATAGCAAGAAAATAAAAATAGCAAATTTAAAAATATAATGTTTTCTAGAATCACAAATCCTAGAGCTAAGCTCTCAAGAAGTCATATGGTCCAGTACTGCGCGTACAAATGTCTCATGGATTATTATCTCTATCTTACAGAAGAGTTAATGAGGGCTTAAGAGATTGTGTTAATTATTTATCATACAGCTAAGCTGTAAATAATGGATTGAGGTTATGGATAGCTGAGGAGAGAACTAGAAGCCATATCTCCTGAATCTTACCACAGTTCCCTTTCCACCATATTGTGAATCAGAGCCTTGACATGTATTTTCTCACACTGGGAAAACATATATACTCCTGGGGAAGCCTGGTCTTCAACACACCCTCTTGGCAAAACTTAGGAGTCTTTAAAGACACACAAATTAAGTTGTTATTTCTTGGATTGCTTTATTTGCCCTAGTACATATTTGTCTTGAAACTTCATGGGATTGGCTGTAAGCTTTGTCTGGGCTAGGGATCTCAAATCTAAAGGCCCAAGACTGCACTGAGCTGTTGGCAGACTCCTCAAGGTATATTTTGAGCCCTTTGGTTCAGACAAAACCATACATCCCTAGTCTAACTTCCTGCTTTCAGACAGGATTTAACCCACAACAGCTTTAAGGTTCTAAGATAAACTTGTAGAGAATGGCTACCATGGGGTACCTTCTTTGCAATATTTTATCACATTGCAAAGTAATGCTCAATTGGAAGATGATACTTGGCTAATAGAGGAAATGTCAGGCCACACCATTACAGCTGTGGGGGCAGGTACTATTCTTCCTGCAAGGTCCATGAAGATATATATGTACGTGTGTTTGTGTACGTGTATGAGTATATTATATATGTGTGGTGTATATTTAAGAAAATGTTGTATATATGTGTATATAAATACACCCCCCATACACATACATATACTTATATATATACACACATATATTTATTCATTCATTCATTCATTTTATTTTATTTTATATTATTTATTTAATTTCATTTATTTCCACCCTGATTTTATTCTTATTATGAATTACACACAAATTATACACACACATATGCACATGTATATGTATGTATATATAATATGTACACACATATATATTTTGAAAGACAAAGTGATATTAAAAATAATAATAGTTCACATTTATATTGATATTTTAGTCTAAAAAGCATTCTCTTCACAATAACTTCGTGCCTAGGTAATACAAGCTTTATACTTATTTTTAAAATGGGGAAATTGAGACTTTTGGAGGTCAAGTGACTTACCTATGGTCACACAGCTAACATATGTAGAGACACATAAAACTACTCTAAACAACCAGCAAAGGAGAAAGATATTAATGTATTAGGCATTACCATTTTGAAACAAAAAGGAAATATGAAGTAAGCAGGGATGCTGACAAATTCTGGATCAGATTGGCTGCTGTCAAATTAGCCCAAATAGTATCCATTTTTGGAGCTTATAAATGTAATGCACATCACAAATTAGCTGCTGGGTCAAAATGAGTTATTGTGGCTATGGAATTCTAGAATTCTAATAATCATCTAGACAAACTTCTTGCTAATGGACAAATCCCTCCTATGATGTCATCAGATTCCACTTGAATACCTTCAGTGGCAGATAACTTGCTACCTATCAAGACAGCGGTTCCCATTTCCAGACAGCTCTAATTGTTAGAAATAAAACCTCCACACACTTGCAGGAAGATGTTTCTAATTTAAGTGAGAATAAATGTCTCATGTATTATAGCTGAAAGGTCAAATATTTCCCTAACTAGCCTCCTTCTCCACTTCCTTACAATATAAACATTTTATGAGGTCAGCCAAAACTGAAGGGAAAGTTGGTGCATGACATTTTATTTGCAGATGATTATGCACTCAATGCAGCCTCTGAGGCTGAGATGCAACACAGTATGGATCGATTCTCTGCCACTTGTGCTAATTTTGGCCTGACAATTAATGCTAAGAAAGCAGAGGTTCTCCACCAGCCAGCACTGTACCATCCATACGTGGAAACATCAGTTAGAGCAAATGGAGAAATTTTGAATGCTATGGATAAGTTCTCTTACCTTGGCAGTATACTTCCCAGGAATGTACAAATAGATGATGAGGTTGACACACACATTGCCAGAGCTAGATCAGTGTTTGGGAGGCTCTGAAGGAAAGTGTAGGAGAGAACAGTTATTAGACAACCTACCAAACTGAACATTTACAGAGCTGTTGTGCTGACCTCATTGTTGTACTCCTGTGAAACCTGAACAGTACACCAGCTCTATGCCAGGAAACTGAATTGCTTCCATTTGAATTGTCTTATGAAGATTCTGAAGATCACCTGGCAAGATAAGGTGCTGGACACTGAAGTTCTTTCTCGAGCTGAAATGCCAAGCATTCAAATTCTGCTAAAGAAAATATAACTCCAATGGTCTGATCATGTTTTTTGAATGCCAAATGTTCATTTGCCTAAAAGACTATTTTACAGAGAAGCCAAGCAAGGAAAGAACTCGAAAGAACTCACACAGAGCTCAGAAGAAGTAATACAAGGATATTCTCAAGGTTTCTCTGAAGAACTTCGGCATTGATTGTGAGACACGGGAGACACTGGCATAGGACTGCCCAGCATGGCATACCCACGTCAAAGAAGATGCTGTGCTCTATGAGCAAAGCAGAATTGCAGTAGCTCAAAAGCAACATGAGATACTCAAATTTAGAGTCATCTTCACTCCAAAATTTCCTATGGACTACTTGTGCCAGATGTGTGGTGGAGCCTTCCAACCCCATATTAGTCTGATCCGCTGTAGTTGGATACATTTAGTCCTCTTCAAGCATGAAGAACAACCAACCAACAACATAAACATTTTATGAGGTCAGTTATTATTTTATGAAGATCAAAATACAAATCTAATCTGTCTCTTGTGAAGTAGGCATGTTTTCCTTCTTTCCTTCAGCAGTTTTTATTTTTTTTCCCCAGACACCAAAGAACATTTTTTATTGGATTTTATGTAACTCTGAGAATGATATCAAAATGCTGTGCTGTAGACCACATAAGTTTTTCAGTGAAAAACCCCTCCCCAACCCAGTGCTATCCTTCACTATCCCCAGTAATGTTATCTTTCATTATTATATTCTCTTTAAAATTTACATGTCCAATTCATTTCTCAACAAGTCAACATTTCACAGCAAAGAAAATTACTTTTTCTCCTTCTCTCATGTAAACACAACAAGTCATGCTGCTTAGTTTAATGGCCCAACAATCCAATCCAATCCAATCCAATCTGATATGCATTTATTAGAGGCTTAGTTCTACTTTGCTCCTTTATTTTATTATTTTTTTTTCTCTTTGTGAATGATGGGTGGAGGTGAGGTAGTCCCTGCTAATTTGGGAGAGCTTTTAAAAAGTGAGCAATGGAGAATTCTGGTCAAGATGGCAACCCAAACACCTAGAAAGGAGAATAGCTCTTCCATATATATATATATATAATATATATATATATATATATATATATATATATATATATATACTCCAGTAATGATTAACAACAACAAAAAAAAGAATCAGATTGAATATTGATCAAAAACTCCAAAGAGAAGTAACAGTAAAAAGACTTCATCTAACCCAGAGCAATATAATGAAACAGCCAGATACTGCCAGTCTGGGAAAGGGTTCCTCCAGAGAAGCCAGCAAAATGACCTCAGGTCAATAGACCCACAGAAGCCCACTGACAAAGGAAGGCCTGTGAGATATGGAAGCTTACAGGAAGGATCAGCTTGGGGAGGTGGGGACCACAGTTGGGACAGAAACCTAGAGCAATGCCCTGACCAGGGAAGGGCAGAGTGGAATGGAAATTTGGAAACCCATAGCTACATCCAACATGGAGGGAGAGCAAGGGAGAGAAAGAAATTGACCCACAGAGGTACCTTGACTTAGGTCCGCAGGGAAGGCTACCAGTTTGGATGAAGCCAAACCAGGGGAGATGCAAGGAAGCATTGGGAGCCCAGGAATTCAAAGTTGTGATCAAACAGGGTTTAATCACCCCATCCAGGAGGATGATGGCAGAACTTGGTCCTGACACAAAGTCCCAAATTAGTAATGGAGACCGGAGATGTAAGTAAATAAAAGAATGCACAAGACGCTGTGAAGAAATATTATGAATCAGACTCACAAGAAGTAAACCCAGAAGAATACTGTTGTTTCACCAAAGTTGAGGTGGGATGAGGTGATGGTAGGGTTGGTGTTCTGTTTTGATATTTTTAACACAGGACAGAAAAAGAAAGATAAGAGAATATTCCAGGAAATAAATGAGAGAGAATGGATGTAAGTGATTATACCTCACATTTAGGATGCATGAGATTAAAAAACCATGAAGGCAGGGATGTGCAGCTTGGGTATCACATGAACCTCATTATCTGAATGGGACAAAGAAGAGGTCAACATATACAGACACACACAAAAAGATTGTTGTACTAATATATTAAACTCATTAGGGAAACAGAGATGTGGAAAGGAAAGAAAAGGAATTTAGAGAGATGGTAGATGTGAGAAAGGGATAATCACAAGCAAAAGACATTTCAAATTCAAAGGGTGGATTGTAAAGGGGGAATTACAAATAAAGCATAAGGCCAGAGATCAGGGTCTTGGTGAAGAAAAATACAGGAGAAGTTAGGCAGCAGAAGCATATACTTTTAATTATAGATCACATTTCTCTTCTTTTACCATTTTCTTCTTTCTTGCAAATGGGAGAAGGAACACAGGGAGAGAAAGGAAAAAATATTTTAAAACTATTTCTTAAAAGTATGAGAGTGTATAATGAAGGGAAATACAAAATTACCATTCATAACATTATGTGGCGTAGTGTATAAAGTGTTGTTGGACTTGGAGTTAGGAAAACCTAAATTTGAATCCTGCCTACTTAATTGCTGCATGACTCTGGACAAATTATCTAACCTCTCTCATGCTTCACTTCCTAATCTGTAAAATGGGTATAATTATAGAGCATATCTCAAAGGGTTCTTATGAGGATCAATTAAATGATATATGTAAAGCATTTAGCAAACCTTAAGGTCCTATGTAAATATTATTATTATCATTATCGTTATTTGAATGGGATAAAGTAACCTATAAAATGAAAGAAAGTAGCAGATTGAATTAGAAGAGTCCAACAATATATTGTTATTAGAGAACAAAGAATACCACAAAGTTAAAATGAGAGGTTACAACAGAATTTAGTATGCCTCAGGTAAACTCAAAAAGGCAAGGATAGCAAACATGATTTCCAACAAGGCAACAGCAAAATTAGACATGGCTAAAAGAGATAAACAGAGAAACTACATTATAATAAATGCTTTATAGATAATGAAACAATGTCAATATTTAATATAGATATTCCAAATGGGAAAAAGAAAGTAAGAAAGGAGGCATGGAAGGATGGAGGGATGGAGGGAGGAAAGATTTACTAATTATCTCCTATGTGCCAGACACTGTGCTAAATACTTTAAAAATATTATCTCATTTGATTCTCATTACAATCCTGGGAGATAGGTGCTATTACTATTCTAATTGTACAGTTAAGGAAACTGAAACAGACAGAGGTTAAGTGACTTGCTCATGGTCACACAGTGTCTGAGTGTCTGAGGACAGATTTGGACTCAGGTCTTCATCTAAATACATAAAGTAAAATTTATTTACGTTACAGGGAAGAATAGAAAGGAAAATACAGTTGGAGACTTCAGTGTATCCCTTTCAATCCTAGACAAAACTATCCAAAAGATAAACAAAAAGGAAGTTAAGCACCTGAATAGAATTTTAGAAAAGTTAGATATAATATATCTCTATTAATTGCTGAATACAAATAGGAAGGATTACACATTTCTCAGTTACACACGGCACCTTTACAAAAAATTGACCATCTACTAAGACAAAAACCTTATAAAATGAAGAAAAGCAGAAATATTAAACATCCTTTACTGACTACAACACTATAAAAATTATAGTCAATAAAAGGCCTCTGAAAAAAGGATTCAAAATTAAATGGAAATTAAATAGTTTAATCCTGAAGAATTTATATGTCAAAGAATATATCATAGAAATAATAGATGATTTTGTCAAAGAAGATTCATGAACCAATATTAGCGAAATAATTTCCATGATTGAAATGAAACATACCAAAATTTTAGGGGTGCAGCCAAAGCAGTCCTTATGGAAGAGTTTATATTTCTAAGTACTTTCATCAATAAAAGAGAAAGAAAGCAGATCAATAAATTGGACATGTAGCTAAAGACAAACTGAAGAGAAGCAATAAAATTTTTTAAACCCCAAATAAAATCAAAATGGAAATCTGGAAAACAAAAAAAAATTTCAATAAAATATAAAAAAATTCAATTGACAAAACTAGAAGCTGTTCTTAAAATCCAATAAAATGGATGAGTAATTTTTTAAAAAGCTGTATCTTTAACATCAGAAATGAAAAAGAATTCACAACAAATGAAGACAAAATAAAAGAAAATGTTAGAAACTATCTTAGTTATATAAATACCACTAGAAAACAGTCTTTACATAATTAAAGACAGAATATCTTCCCTAAATAACTGGGGAAATTCTATTACTCATGATTGGGCCCTGACAATGTAATTAAAAGAAAAAAACTACCCAAGATAATTTACTTATTCAGTTTCATGACTAGTAAGAACTAGCAAGTAAAACTAGCAAAAGGTTACTTCTTTGTACTTCCTAACTGTTTTAGGAGGATTCTGAAGATCACCTGGCAAGATAAGGTACCAGACATTAAAGTCCTTTCTTGAGCTAAACTGCCAAGCATTCCAACTCTACTGCAGAGAGTGCAACTCCGATGGACTGGCCGTATTGTTCAAATGCCAAATGTATGTTTACCTAAAAGACTATTTTACAGAGAAGTTACACAAGGGAAGTGATCACACAGAGGTTGGAAGAAGTGATACAAGGACACTCTCAAGGTCTCTCTGAAGAACTTTGAAATCCTCGGAGACACTGGCACATTACCACCTAGCATGGCATGGCTGCATCAAAGAAGGAGCTGTGCTCTATGAGCAAGACAGAATTGCAGTAGCTCAAAAGAAATTTCAGATGTGCAAATTTAAAGACATCCAAATGTTTATGTGGACTACTGGTACCCGGCCTGTCATAGACTCTTCTGAGTTTGTATTAGTCTGATCAGCCACAGCTGGACGCACTGCACCTTGACTCCAACATAGTGATGTTATTTTGGTCCTCTTTAGGCCAACAATCAACCTCCACCAGCACCTACCACAGTGCTTGGCAGATGTTAGGCAAGTAATAAATTTTACTGACTGATACTAGATAAATTGTTCAATTATGAATTATAGCATGTAAGTCGGGTTCAAGCTGGGGTATTTTGTGTTTCCTTGTTCATGGAGATAATAATACTCCTTACCTGTTTGAAGAACAGAGCTAGTGAGAGTGGGAGAAAGAAATCCTTCTTCTTATGCCATCTAGTTTCAAAAAAAGAAATATACAGGAAATACAATAAGCCTAGCAGGCAAAATGACAGTCAGCTGGAAGGTCCTCTTAAAGGGATGCCTGAAGAATATAGCATAGGGACAAAGTAAATAGTAATAGTAGGGTAAAATAGGAGAATTCATTTCCTCTCTGCAAGTAGTATTTGGAATAAGTGAGCAGGAATAATGTTGACAAGTTGCATTGAGGTATCAGGGCAATTCAGTGCTTTGGGAATGGAATAGGTAGAGTAGGAGAGCTGAGAATAAAGCCCTTTGGCTCCTGGAAAATTTTTAAATTTAATTTATTCAGTTTATTTAATAAACAGCTAGAATTCTATATTTCCATTTTGTTTTTACATTATCTTCATTTCCAAATTTCTGTCTCCCCACTCCTTTGTTAAGAGCATAATAAAAAAAGGGGGAAAAAAAGTTAAATAAAACTAACTCACAGGTCACCCAAGTCTGACATTATATGTCACATTGCACATCTATAGTGTCTTCTGCCTCTGCAAAGGGATGGATTTTCTTGTCTTTTCTTTGAGGCCAAACTTAGTTACAATAATTACACTGTGTGCCATTGTGTTGTTTCCCTTTACATTGCTATTGTCATTGTGCATATTATTTTCTTAATTATACTTATTCCAGTCTGTACCAGTCATCCTGTAGCTCTCTGAATTCTTCATATTTACTGTTTCTTATTTTGTTTGGTCAGTCATGTCTGATTCTTTGTGATCCTATGGACTGTAGCACACCAATACAGTCCATGGGGTTTTCTTGGCAAAGATACTGGAGTGGTTTGTCATTTTCTTCTTCAGTGGATTAAGGCAAACAGAGACTAAATGACTTGGCCAGAGTCACAGGGTAAGTGTCTAGGACAAATTTTAATTCAGTTCTTCCTGACTCCAGGCCGAGTGCTATATCTAATGTGCCAACTAGCTGCTTCCTTTCTCATAGCACAGCAATATTATATCAAATTCAGGTATCAAAGTTTGTGCAGCCTTTCCCAGTCTACGGGCATCAACTTTGTTTCAGGTGTTTGCTGCTACACAAAATGAGAATATTTTAGTGTGTATAAGACCTTTCTTTCCAACAAATATTTAGTATTTACCCTGTATAAAGTAATGTAGGAATACAAAGACAAAAATGAAAAATAGGTAAAGCTTTCTGTCCTTAGGGAGTTCATATTCAACAACATTTAAACAGATAAGTAAACACAAGATAATTAGAGAAAAGAGAGGACCCTATCTATGTGGAAGAAGAAGGGCTTCATTTAGGAGATGTCTCCAGAGTTAATCCTTGAAGGAAGCCTAGGATCCTAAGAGGCTGAGAGAAGAAGAGAGTGAATTAGCCTCTTCCAAGGAAGGAAATGGAATGTAATCTAAAGCACTCTCCAACTCTGCTCCTTGCTCTAAAATTCCATCATTCTCTTATTCTGTCTTGTGGAGTTTAACAGACATAGCTGTGGCTGAAAATTACTATATTAATAACCTACATCTGCTTGAATCTTGTAAATTTACATGCTGCATTGAATGAAGGTTGGCAATCAACTTACTATAACAGAATATAGGTTTTTGTGTCTTGGAAAGGAAAAGCAGTGAAATGATCATACTTTTCCCCTCTTCATATGTCAAACCCACTTGTTGGGCATGGTATAGAAGGGATTCTTTTCCTGCATGGGTTGGACTATAGAGTCTACAAGCTACCTTTGAATTCTCAGGTTCTGTGATTTTTGAATCTATTTTTTTAAAGCTATAAAGTTGAATTGAGAGTCAGGAGACTAAAGACAAATTACTTTATACCTCTGGCCCTTGGCTATTTGATTTGTTTAAATATAATCTTTCCCATTAGATTATAAACTCCCTGAGGGCAGGGACAATCTTTTGTATCTCCAGTGATTAGCTCAGTGCCTAGCACATAGTTGGTGATAAATAAATGCTTATTGATTGATTAATTGATTGATTAATCTATAAAAAGTGAGTTGTTAGATGGTTTCCATCCTGGCAGCTAGGTGGTGCAGTGGCTAGACCTCCAGCTTTGGAGTCAGGAGGACCTGAGTTCAAATTTGATCTCACTTGACACTTAATAGTTGTGTAGACAAGTCACTTAATATCGATTGCCTCACCAAAAAGCAAAAAAAAAAAAAATTAGATGGTTTCCAAGGTTTCTTCAAATTCTCATCTGTTCCAAATCTATGGGAAGACAGCTTTCCTACTGAGGAGCTTGGAAATGCTGAGGCAAGACTACTTATTCCTCTCTGTTTTATTTTCCTTTCATGGGATTGGTCTCCTAAAAAAGCTCAGATTTCACATGCACAGACTTATGATTATAAATCTAGAGCTGGAAGGAATCTTAGAAATCACCTAGTCCAAAGGCCTTATTTCACAAATAAGGAAACTGAGGTGCAGAGAGGGTGACATGTCCAAAGTCATACAGGTAGTAAGTAGCAGAACCAGGATTTGAATTAAGTTCCTGTGACTCCTATGTGCAGTGCTCTTTCCATTGCACCACTACAATTGTTATTACCATATTTTTTCAGTTTTCTTTTTTAAAATTTATTGTTAACATTCTTTTCAAATTTTGATTTCCAGATTTTCTCTCTCTCCCATGCACCCCTCCCCCACACACTGAGAAGGCAAACAATACGATATTAATTATACATGTGAAATCATGTAAAACATATTTCCATATTAGCCATATTGCCCCCATCCCCCCAAAAAAAGGAAGGAAGGAAGGAAGGAAGGAAGAAAGGAAGGAAGGAAGGAAGGAAGGAAGGAAGGAAGGAAGGAAGGAAGGAAGGAAGGAAGGAAGGAAGGAAGGAAGGAAGGAAGAGAAAATGATATTCCAATTTACACCTAGAGTTCATTAGTTCTCTCTCTGGAGGTGAATAGCATTCTTTCATCATGAGTCTTTTAGAATTGTCTTGGATCATTGTATTGATCAAAGTAGCCAAGTCTTTCACGGTTAATCCATCATTATAACATTGTTGTTACTGTGCACAATGATCTCTCAGCTATTCTCACTTCCTTTGCATCAATTCATATAGGTCTTGCCATGTTTTTCTGAAACCACCACCCTTGTCATTTCTTGTAGCACAATAGTATTCCATCTTAATCATATGCTACAACTTGTTCAGCTACTCTCCAATTTATGATCATCCCCTCAATTTCCAATTCTTCACCACAACAAAAAGAAGTTATAACTTTTTTGTATATATAGGTTGTTTTCCTTTTTCTTTGATCTCTTTGGGGTACAGACTTAGTAGTAGTATTGCCAGATCAAGGAGTATGCACAGTTTTATAGCCCTTTAAGGGCCATAGCTCTAGATTATTCTTCAAATTGGTTGGCCCAGTTCACTACTCCACCAGCAATTTATTAAGGTACCTATTTCCTTCATCCCCTCCAACATTTGTCATTTCTAATAGGTGTGAGGTGGTACCTCATATTTGTTTTAATTGCCTTTCTCTAATCAATAGTGATTTAGAACATTTTTCCCCATATGAATATAGATAGCTTTGATTTCTTCACCTGAAACCTGTTTGTTTATATCCTTTGACCATTGATCAATTGGGGAATGACTCTTATTTTTCTCAATTTGACTCAGTTCCCTATATTTAAGAAATGAGGCCTTTATCAGAGAAACTTGCTATAAAAGTTTTTTTGATATTACTTCATTGTCTATGGTACCTTTTAGCAAAATGCAGTTTCCCTGGTTATCTCTTTTAATTAGGTCTATTTTTGCTTATGCTTCTTCTGAGGTCATGAGTGCTACTGCTGCTTTTTTCACTTCAGGTGAAGCATAATAGATTCTGATCCAGCCTTTTATTTTGACTCTGTGTGTGTGTGTGTCTGATTCAAGTGCATCTCTTGTGCACAACATATTGTTGGATTCTGGTTTCTAATCCATTCTGCTATCTGCCTCCATCTTATGGGTTAACTCATCCCATTCACATTCACATTCACTGTGATTATGATTACTGTGTATCTCCCCCACACCCCCATCCTATTTTCTTCTTTTTATCCTTTCTCTTCTCAGAAGTCTGTTTTACTTCTGACTACTGCCTCCCTTAATCCACTCTCCCTTTTATCAGCTCCCTCCCCTATATCTCTTATCCTCTTTCCCTCCTATTTCCGTATTGGGGAAAATAGATTTCTCTACCCAAATGAGTATGTGTATACATATACATATATATATATATATATATAAAATTGTTCCCTCTTTGAACCAATTCTGATGAGAACAAGATTCAAGTTATATATATATATATATATATATATATATATATATATATATTAAAATTGTTCCCTCTTTGAACCAATTCTGATGAGAACAAGATTCAAGTAATGCCTACCACCACCCCCTTTTCCCTCTCTACTATAAAAGCTCTTTTTTTTCCATGCCTCTTTTATGTGAGAAAATTTTACCCATTGTACCTCTCCCTTTCCCGTTCTCCCAATGCATCATTTTCTCACCCCTACTTTTTTTTAATATCATTGTAATATAATCAACTCATACCCATGCCCTCTGTCTGTGTAGACTCCTTATAACTGCACTAATAATGATAAAGTTCTTAGGAGTTACATGTATCATCTTTCCATTCCTTTAGGAATGTAAACAGTTTAATTCTATTGATTCCCTTGTGATTTCTCTTTTGTGTTTACCTTTTTGTGCTTCTCTTGATTCTTCCATATGAATGGCAAATTTTCTATCGAGCTTGGTCTTTTCATCAGCAATGTTTGGAAGTCTTCTATTTCATTAAATATCTATTTTTTTCCCCTGAAGGATTACATTCAGTTTTGCTGAGTAGATTATTCTTGCTTGTAATCTTAGCACCTTTGCCTTCTAGCATATTATATTTCAAGTCCTCTGTTCCTTTAACATGGAAGCTATTAAATTGTGTGTAATCCTGACTGTGACACCATGATATTTGAATTGTTTCTTTCTGGCTGCTTGCAATATTTTCTCCTTGACCTGGGAACTCTGGAATTTGACTATAATATTCCTGGGAGTTTTCATTTTGAGATCTCTTTCAGGAGGTGATAAGCAGATTCTTTCCATTTCTATTTTACTCTCTGGATCTAAGATACTGGGGCAATTTTCCTTGGTAATTTCTTGAAAGATGATGTTTAATCTCTTTTTTTTTTATCATGACTTTCAAGTAGTCCAATGATTCTTGAATTATCTTTCCTATTTTCCAGGTCACTTTTTTTTTGAGATATTTTACATTTTCTTCTATTTTTCCATTCTTTTGACTTTCTTTTATTGCTTTTTTGAAGCCTTATGGAGTCATTAGTTTCCACTTGCCCAATTCTAATTTTTAAGGAATTATTTTCTTCAGTGAACTTTTGTACTTCTTTTTACATTTGGCCTATTCTGCTTTTAAAGGAGTTCTTTTCTTCAGTTAATTTTTGTGCCTCCTTTACTATTCAGCCAATTCTGTTTTTTAAGGTGTTATTTTCATCAGTATTTTTTTGTGCCTCTTTTACCAAGCTCTTAATTCTCTTTTCATAGCTTTCTTGCATCACTCTTATTTCTTTCCGGAATTTTACCTCTACTACTCATTCTTTCTCGAACTCTTCCAGGAATTCTTGCTGGCCTTGGCTCCAATTAGCATTTTTCTTTGAGACAGCTTGTAGCTATTTTGCATTGTTGTCTTCTTCTTACTTTACATCTTGGTCTTCCCTGCCACTGCAGTAGCTTTTTATGGTCAAGTTCTTTTTTTGTTTTTCCTCATTTTCCCAGCCCACTTTTTCACTTTGACCTTCATGTTAAAGTTGGGCTCTGCTCACCTAAGGATGGGGAGGCATTGTCTCAAGCTTCAGACTTTTTCATGCTGCTGTTTTCAAAGCCAGTTCTGGGGTTTGCAAGTTTTTGGTGCTTCCAAGGTGGTATTATCCTGGGAGAGGTATAGTCACTTCTCTCCTGGTCTGTACTCTGGTCTTTATCCAGGAAGAGCTTTTGCTCTCGTATGGTCACAAGTATTAATGCTCTTCTTGGCCTTGGAACTGTGACTAGGACCCCTGTTCCCTCATGACCAATCACAAGAGCTCCTCTCTGCCTTGGAACTGTGACTCAGAACTGCTTATGGGCAATAGAGTTGCTTATCAGTGACAGCTGCACACAGTGCCAGCAAAGGGTCCTCTGTAGTCTCTTTCTGACAGCTGTCTGATCCCCTCACTGTTTCTGGGCTGAGAGCTCCCAGTGATACTGCTGCTTTTGAAGCCATCTCCAAAACTCACCACTAGTGCTCCTACCATGCCACAGGCTTACACCTACCCCAAGACTGCAGATCTCTCCTGTGGACCTCCTAAGTTGTCTTAGGCTAGAAAAATATCTCCCTCTGACTTTCTTCTTCTTCTTCTTCTTCTTCTTCTTTCTTCTTCTTCTTTTTTTTGGCTCTGCCACTCCAAAAGTTTAATTGAGGCATTATTTTCAAATTGTTGGGAGAGTTCAGTTGGGTCTCAGCCTATATTCCACCATCTTGGCTCCACCTGCTTCCTTGTAATTTCTAATAAAACTTTTAACAATTATTTTCAAACCCCACATTTTCCATTACTCATGTATTCCATTATAATATAATAGAAAATTGGTTTCCAATATTTGAGATATCATTTAATTTCTCTGTTATTACATAGAACTGAAAATTGGTTGGACAGATATCTCTTTTCTCCTAAAAATGGCATCTACAGCAGCATATGTGAAATATAATCATCCCAATCTCAATTTACCTTATGAAATCAAAAGCAATTGATTTTCTTCTTCATAGTAAAAAGTAAGCAAATCAATGGGAAAAGGGGCAGAGTAGGAACACCTGTCTATGTTTCATCTTTGCTATCACTCTCCACTTTATTTACCTCTTCCATTTCATGCTCTTCAAATTCTTATCCATCCTTCGTGTCCCCAGATTCATATGCCTATAGCCTTAAATACATAGTCTCTTACCTATATCCACTTACTAATCTTCTCTGTAAATTTTTCCCCCTGTACTTCAATTTAACCAGTGTCTAACTCATACAAAGCACCATGTACTAGAGGAAATTTGAAGATTACATAAGCAAGATCCTCTCTATTATCTCCAACCCAACATCAAATAATTTGGAAAAATAAGTAGGGGGAAATAGTGATAGTAGTGGTGAATTTGATGGAATTAAGGTGTGAAGAGACAGTGTAAAGGAGAGGGAAATTTCCCATCCTTCTCCTTAGATAAATATGTCCTTGTTCTGCTTAGAGTTAGAAGGTCAGGTATCAGAATATCATATGAAATGAAAGCATTTCCAATGGAAAGCCATCACTGCTGTGACTGTCCTCAGAACTCTCCCTTTCAGATATAAGTGATGAACTTTGCTGCTCCCCTGCCATTCCCTAAAGACTGTATGATAGAGATCAAGGTACTGCTTTTGCCTGTGAGGTATGAGCTCACCATTCAGATGTATAACCATTCTGTAATAGAAGCCAGATGCTAAACCAGCTTGGCTTCCTGATTAGCCATGAGCTCCCTTTAAGGAAAGCATATTTTAGTGGAGATCCTGAAATTCAACCATTGGGTAAACTTTTCAAGTGAAACTAAGATAAATAAAATAACAAGGGCAAACTCATGTGTTGGTGGTGATGACACACAATATTTTTTGAGGTCCTCCCCTCACAGGATATGAAGAACTCAGTCCAGTAAAAATACAAGCTTGTCCAAGTTTTGCTACTCATCACAGCAATTGGCTTATATAAAGATCTGTTTAATATATACATATATATATATGATAGATACAACATCTATTAACACATATATATATATACCATATATATGTGTAATTAGTGGGCAGCTAAGTTGCACAGTGGATAGAGCACTGAACCTGGAGTCAGAAAGACCTGAATTCAAATCCAAATTCAGATTCCTACTAGCTGTGTAACACTGGACAAATTTCTTGACCTCCGTCTGCCTCAGTTTTCTCATATGTAAAATAGGGATATTAATAGCACCCACCTTCTAGACTCCTTGTGAGGATAAAATGAAATATTCGTAAAGTGCTTTGCAAACTTTGAAGAACTATGTAAATGCTATGGTGATAATGATGATGGTGATGGTATCAATATTGTTTGTGTGATTGTAAAAGAGCCACAATTTCCCACTAGAGCAGAGTTAGCAAATTTATTTGGCCTACCACCCCCTTTTAAATAAAAAAAATTGCTCAGCATGCCTCTGGAAATCTACTTTCATTAACCTTTAAATGTTTTTTTTTTAATTTGCATAATTTTTAAAAAACATAATTTTTTTAAATGACACATCTCAAATTTAATAATTTATTGTAAATTTGTGGTATTTTCCTGCATTGAAATTTTGATGACACAATATTGAGTCATGTAACCATTAGTATTGTATTGTAAACAAGTCATTACACACACATATTTCTGTCAATGCATACTGGACTTCCCAATAATGCACACCACGCTCACCTGCCAATGCTTGTTTGTTAAGACCTTCAGCAAACTGGTTATAACTTGCATTTTGTATTTATTTGGAAAATAATGTAATAACTACAACTTTAACTCTGTTACACAACAGATGAAACATGTATGAACAGGTTTTCAAAATTTTATCTTTCTTCTTTCCTTATGCTTCTACTGCCCCCTTATTTTTATTCAATGTCCCCCAATTGCACCAAGGCTACTACCACCCCTCTGGATTGTTCCAGCACCCCCAGGAGGTGGTATCATCCACTTTGGGAACTCTGTGACTAGAGTCTAATTTGATGGGTCCATTGCCTCTTTGCTAAGCATTAGGAGGACAGCTAGGTGGTACAGTGGATAGAGCACTGGGCTAAGAAGCAGAAAGACTCATCTTCCTGAATTCCAATCTGGTCTCACATACTAGCTGTGTAACCCTGAGCAAATCACTGAACACTGTTTGTCTCAGTTTCCTCATCTGTAAAATGAGCTTGAGAAGGAAATGTCAAACCACTCCAGTATCTTCGCCAAGAAAACCCCAAAATGAGGTCATGAAGAGTCAGTTATGACTGAAACAGCTGAACAACAAAAGAAGGTATTTTTGATCAGTGCATCAAAGTCATTATTTTTTGCTGCTCTCATTAGAATTCTGAGGTCTTGCAAAGTTGTTTTTCTTCATGTTATTGTTGTTATCACATAAGTTGTTCTTCCAGGCATCATTATTTCAACTTCACATTTGGCTTTTCCTAGATTTCTCTGACTATATGATCTTTTTTTTTTTTGGCTAGGCAATGGGGTTGAGTGAGTTGCCCAGGGTCACACAGCTAGTAAATGTCAAGTGTTTGAGGCCAGATTTGAACTTAGGTTCTCCTGACTCCAGGGCCAGTGCTCTATCCACTACACTATCTAGCTGCCCCAACTGTGTAATTTTTTAAGGTACAATGATATTCTATTACATTCCTCTACCACAATTTGTTCAGCCATTCTCCAATCGATGAGCACCCATTTTGTTTCCAGTTTTTTATCACTCCAAAAACTGTAGTTATCAATATTTTTATATGTACCAGTCTTTTCACTGTCCTTGATCTCTTTGAGATACATGCCTAACAGTATTGCTTGAGATACGGAATGAGACACAGCAGACACGGCAATATGTTTATTGTTTTGTTGGACTGTATCTATTTGTTTCAAAGGAGTGCTACTCCTTGGGGAGGCACACTGGGGGTGGTAGAGTAGCGGGTTATGATAGAAATGCAAAAAAAAAAGCATTATACTACATTTCCAAGGTAAAAAACAAACCAAAAATTACAGAAGGGGACACAAACAAAATAGAATGGTCTTGTTATGACTTGTCAAATTACATGCATACGTATATTTACGTTCTTCTTAAGAAAGAAATTATACATAATTATAATTATATGAGCCTCTTGTTCTTTTTTATATGTGGAATATTTGTGGATGGTTTTTAAGTTCATAATAAAGAAAAATTTTAAAAATAACTTAATTGGGCATATTTCTTCCTCATTAATTAGTATCAAATTATGAAGAAACTACCAAATGAGACCCAGTCAAAAGTAGGCAAATTCTATGTGGGGAAAAAATTCAGAAAATGAATTATTAACTGGTCTTTCCATATCTAGGGTTTGTTCTTTTTGATTTATTCTACACATCAATGCCAAATTAATTTGTCTAAAGCATGGCTTTGAGAATATCAATCCCTCTGCTTTACAACTTTCATTGATCTACTCAAAAGTCTAAACTCTGTAGCCTGGAACACAAAGCCCCTTCTCCCCCTATTCCCTCATTTATATATATATATATATATATATATATATATATATATATATATATATATATGTATATATATATATATAAATTTTTTTTTGGCGAGGCAATTGGGGTTAAGTGACTTGCCCAGAGTCACACAACCAGTAAGTGTTATATGTCTGAGATCACATTTGAACTCAGGTCCTCCTGACTCCAGGGCCGTGCTCTATGTGCCACCTAGCCATCCCTCAAACATATTTCTCTACCTTTATCTCCCACGAGTTGTAAATCTCACAAAATGAATGAAAAAGAAAACAATAGATTGGTAATACAAAAAGAAAAACATGAAGGAACAATCTGGAAGAAGAAAATTAAAACATGAAAATGTTAAAAGAAGAAACAATGTCACATAAGAAAATATATTGATCTAGAAGACAAGGTGTAGTGATATCTTAAGAAGTATAGATCTCCCAGAAAAACACAATAAGTCAATAAACCTGAGCACTATGATGAAAGTAATACAAGATTACTGACCAGAACTTATGAACACAGAAAACAAAATGCCAAATAAAAGAATCTGCAAATCAACTCCAGAAAAAAAAAAGACCCTGTTTATGGTATCACAAACATTGAGACATATGGTGGTTAGATTTAATAATTCCAAAGACAAACAACAAATTCTTCCAGCAAGCAGGAGAAAGGGCTTCAAATAATAAGGAAAAGAAATCTGAGTTACATGGACAATTCTGCACCTATCAGAAACCACAGAAAGGAATTGAATAATGTGCTCTAAAGCTGCCTCCCTTGAGGGACTGTGACTTCCCTTAAAAAGGAACCTACTTGGTGTGTTACCTGGAATACATGCCTTTCCTTTATTTGGAGACAGCCTAAGCAAATTCTGTTGACATGACACACACAAACCTTGAACCTCAACATTTTGTCAAGAACACTTGGAGTTTAATTTTATTTTAATAAATGTTATACAAATTACCATTTGCTCTATCTTTATTTTAATAACATATGGCCATAGCTATGATTTATTTGGTGTACAGTTCCTGACCAGGAACACAAAGCAGCCCAACTAGAACATTTTTCCTATGAACACTGTGACCATAGATTTACTACTGGAAGAAACCTCAGAAGTTCTCTAGTCCAACCTAATCCCTTAATTTTATAGGTAAGGAAGCCCAGGCCCAGAAAGATTAAGTGACTTCCCCAGAGTCACACAGGCAAAAGTGGCAGGGGCAGAATTTGAACAAAGGTCTCTTGACTCTACATCTAATGACCTTTCCTCTTTACCTGTGAAAAAATTATTTAATAACAAATATCTTGGAGATTCAGAGCTTTCCTCCCCCCCCAAGCCACCCTCTTCTACCAAAGTCCTCACTTTAAATTCAGTTTTTCTCCAGAAGCACATTACTGATAATGAAATTGCATTGACTCCCCTTATCCTGGTCAGCTCCTCCTACCCAAGTTTGCAAGTAATTTAATCTAAAGTAGGGAAGTCCATTGTGTTCTACTCAAGCTTGGGTGAAGACAGATTCTTTTGTCTAGCTAGCCCAAGGCTGGAAGTGGTCTGGTATAGAGATATTTTCTCTGTCCAGGGGTGAAAAGATGATGGAAGAACATCAGCCCCTATTGAAAGGTATATGAACTGTGCACCCTAACGTGAAAGTGATCTCAGTTCCAAACTGCAGCTCCCATGCTTGGATGCACACACGCCACCCACTTTGAGAGAAATAAACACAGGTACAATCTAATTCAGTTTGTCTTTCTTAGACCAAACTCTGAAGGTTGACATACTCCAATGGCTCAATATGACCCATTTTATGCTACAATTTCCAAGAACATATTGCAGGAGGAAAAAAGGAATTATTTTTATTCCAGGATAATCAGAAATCCCACATAAGGTTACCAGGACCCCTCCAAAATTGGCCAAGAGCGTAGCTCCTCCCAACCAAAATGAAGAAGCATTTCAGGGAAGTCCTGTCTCTATTCTAGGCAACCCCAGCTGGTTCTGGGTGAGGTACAAGGCTGGAACACCAGACTTTTCTTTGTGAGAGATTATTTTCCTAAATCCCCTTTTCAGCAATTCCTTTTATAGACAACAATCAAATTTTCTAAGTACCCTTAGATAACTGCATACCAGGGGACTCTTATTAGCCAGCTAGTCTCTTTTTGTAACTGCTATGAAGAGTAATACACAGGTAAACACCAGGTCAGTTCCTAGTCTCCAAAAAGCACAGAAGCTTCCTTATTTATGCTGGAGATCAGTCTGGTTGATGGAAATTGTAGCATAAAGTGGGTCATATTGAGCCATTGCAGTATGTCTGGTTGATGTGCACTTTTTCTATGGGACATTCCAACAATACCCATCAATTACACTCCCTCGCATGGTGAAGATTCCTAAGACAGCACACTATACGTCATTAAATAAGTGTACAGAACAATCCAATCAAATTAATTTGAATTTTAAATCAGCTCAGTGGGAGAAAAAGACATCATCACATTCTATGTGTATTACTTAGCCTGGCTTATCCTGTGAATCTAAATTTCACTGGTAACAAAGGCATTTGTGGGAAACTAATTACTATATTCTTTCTCTGGCTTTGCTGGTAAATTACATCCTTCTCCCAGGGACTAAATTTTATATCTGCAAAATATTATTTGATATATGCCCTAATTGCCACATTTAATGAAACCGTTTCTGAAAAGTGTATGTGTGTGTATGTACATATATACATACATACATACATATATGGGTGTGTGTGTATAAACATTTTAAGCAATGCATATTTTGGGTACTTTTGGAAATATCAACAAAATAGGGAAGCAAATTGGTCTGCATGCCCTAGGTTAAATATTTGAGTAGCATCAGCATACTGGATATAACAAAATGTTAACAGAAAAAGGCATCTGAAGGATCATAGATGTTGAGCTGGAGGTAAAATAATCTAACTTCTTCATTTCACAGATTAAAAAAAAAGGGCAGCTAGGTGGCGCAGTGGATAGAGCTTTGGCCTTGGAGTCAGGAGGACCTGAGTTCAAAACCGGTCTCAGACACACAACACACAACACCTACTAGGTGTGTGACCCTGGGCAAGTCACTTAACCCTGACTGCCTAGCAAAAAGCAAAAACAACAACAACAATAACAACAAACAAAAAACAAAAACAAATTTTTTTAAAAAAGGACCAGAGAGACTTGTTAGCTTGCCCAATGTCACAAAATTCATAAATGAGAGTCTGGATTTGAACCCAGATGCTCTGATACCACTGTACTAGATCACCCTCACTAAGAGTTAACTATTTGATGATAAGTATTACCCATCCTTTTACTTTGTTTATATCAGAGTTCTTGTAAGGTTAACTATTGGCATTGAAGAGTAGAAAGTGAAATTGATTTTCTATTTTATTGATTTGACAAGAAATTGATTTTTATTAATCAGCTGGACCTTAGGCAAATCACTTAATGTTTTAGTGCCCCAGGCAATTCTCTAAGACTAGAAATTACAGGTCAATTGCCAATGAAATCATGGGTCTCTTCCAAAAAATAATAACTTTTTAAACATTAACTACTAATAATCTTTGGCACTATCAAATAGTTCAACATGAGAAACTGAAATGATTTTATCAATGGAAATAACATTGAAGAAAAAGTACTAATATATCTGTTTTACCACTACACAGTAAGGACCATGGGATCTTTCCATTTGACTTGCACCTTATACCCTTCAATATGTGTTGTTTCCCCCATTAGAATGTGAGCTACTTGAGAGCAGGGACTGTTTTACTTTTCTATTTGAATCTCCAACACTTAGCACAGTGCTTTGCATATAATAAGTACTTAATAAATGCTTTATTCCTTCCTTCATTCAACAGTGTATTCATTTTGGGGGTATGGGTGTTCAAGGAGGGCTAGCACCTCTGGGGTAAGGGTTTGCCAAGCATTTTTCAGGGCTACTTATTCACCTTAGCTGTCCACTTGCCACCCAGCTCTCACCTGTAGCTCCAAGAAGCTGTAGCACATACAGTAGCCACATCCTGGTAAGTGTCTTGGCAGACAAATTAAACCAGTTTGAGGCTGACTGACAGGCCATGAACCCATTGGTGGGTTAGGGGAGTATCTACCCTAAACATGTGAAGACTTCCCCTGGATTGAATGAGAACAATTTGTTCCAACTGCCATGAAAGCAGCTGAACCAGAAGATGTGGACCACTCAGAGTTTGGTCAGACATCAAAGATGCCAAGGTCATCTACTGCATCCTGACTTTGGTCTTGCCACTGATGACTCTGGAAGAGATAGTGAGATTGGCAACTTTTTGCAACTCTGTCTCACCTAAATCCAATTCATTCAAGTTGAGACATCACTCTGTGATGTCACTGGTCCTCTTCAAAACAAAGGACAAAGAACAACATTCAACAGAATTGCCATGGTTTTAGAAGTGTTGGAATTTGCAATGCAATTTCCACAAAACTATCTTCTAAGGTAGAGTGCAAGAATTATTCTCCCTCCCCCCACCTTCATTCAACTGTCATTCAATGAGCATTTATTAAATGACTACTAGGCATTGTGTTAGCCACTGAGGATACAAAGAAAAAATGAAACAATCTCTACCTTAAGGAATTTACATTCCATAGGGAGTGATGGGGAGCAAATTGTACACAGAAAAGTAAAGGAAAAACAAATGGAAAATAATTTCTGAGTGGGGAGAGCAGTAATATGGGAAGACCAGGCATTAGGATGAACTTCCTGTAGGAATAGCACTTAAATTGAGTTTTAAAAGAAGTTGGAAATCTATTATGTAGAGATGAGGAAGACTAGGAGGGAGAACATGGGAGGAGAGGGGAAGTGAGGACAGAGATGGGTGTGAGAATAATGAGGTACTGGCCCAAGGTGAGACCTTTGCCCTTTACCCCAAAAAGAATTTGGGTCCCATTAGTCTAAGGGATTCTCCTAGAATTCTCCCATTTGATCAAGGAGGTCTCTGGCAGTCATCTGAGGCTATAATCCTATCAATTGGCCTTTCATTATTGCCTAGCCCAATCTCCCAATTCCCTGTTACCTCAACCTAGACTAGTCCTCCATTGTCTTACCTCCCTATGCCCCCTGGCTATTTCCCACCCTTGACCCTATCTAGACTCCATTCTTCCTTGGCCAGGTCCCTGGCATTCTGTTCACCCTAGCTTACTGGCCACTCCAATTCAGATTCTTCCTAGATCCCTCCCAAGTCCTTCTGTATAAAAGGTCCATCTTGTCTCCATTAAGGTGCTCAGATTCTTTAAGAACCTAGCCAATAGCTTACAAATGTTTAGACTCTGTTTAGGAGTCTGACCAATGTGGTGGATCTTTAATAAACCTTGTCTCCGGCTGAAAGAATGCTTGGGTCAAATTCATTCAGGCAGAACCCATGTGTCGTGATTTCGGGGTCCCAGCACCCCTAAACCTCTAGACCTCATCAGGAATGTCATTTGAAGAAGAACAAATAAGCCAATTTGGTTAGAACAAGGATAGTAATGTACAGCAAAACTGGAAAGGTAGGGTAGAATCAGATTATGAAGGACTTTAAAGCAAAATAAAGGAATTTGTATTTCATCTTAAGAGCAAGAGGGAGCCACTGGACATTCTTGAAGTAAGGAAATGACATGGTCAGATGACTGTATTTTACCAAAGGAGGAAACTGAGGCTCAGAGAGGTCAAAGGAATGTGCCCACAGTCAATTGGTTAATAGTCACTTGACAGGCATTTGTTAAGCACTTGCTTTGTGCCAGGCACTGTGCTAAGTTCTAGGGATATAAAGAAAAGCACACAAAGGCATAGCTCATTTTATTGTGCTTCACTTTGCAGATATTGCAGGGGGTTTTTTGTTTTTTTGTTTTTTCACAAACTGAAGGTTTGTGGCAACTCTGTGTCAAGCAAATCTGTCTATGCCATTTTTTCCAGCAGCATGTACTCACATCATGTCTCTGTATCCCATTTTGGTAATTCTCGCAATATTTCAAATTTTTTTCATTATCATTTTATCTGTTATGGTGATCCGTAATCATTGATCTCTGTTATAATGGTAACTGTTTTGGGGCACCACAAACAGCACCCATAGAAGATGGTGAAGTTAAGCAATACGTGCTGTCTTTATTGTTCCACTGACCTCCAGTTCCCCATCTCTTTCCCTCTCCTTGGGCCTCCCTATTCCCTGAGACACAACAGTATTAGGCCAATTAACAATCCTTCAGTGGTCTCTAAGTGTTCAAGTGAAATGAAGAGTCAATTCATGTGGCAAACTTCACTGTTGTCTTATTTTAACAGATTGCCACAGACACCCCAATCTTCAGCAACCACCACCCTGATCAGTCAGCAGCCATCAACATCAAGGCAAGGCCCTCCACCAGCAAAATGATTACCACTCACTGAAGGCTCAGAAGGTGGTTAGCATTTTTTATCAATAAAGTATTTTTTAACTAAGGTTTGTACATCAGGATTTTTTTTAGACATAATGCTATTGCACACTTAATAGACCATGGTATCATGTAAACATAACTTTTATATGCACTGGGAAACAAAAAAAATTGTATAACTCACTGTATTGTGATATTTGCTTTATTGCAGTGGTCTGGAACCAAACCTGCAATATCTCTGAGGTATGCCTACAGTTAGAAAGCAATGGTACTCAGACCTCAGGTCTTCAGATTTCAAGTTCAATCCTTTTTCTGTTAAACTGAGTGGCCTCTCAGTCTGAATGCCTCATTTAATAGACATGCCAGAAAATGGTGAGTTTACTGTGTGTTCCTCAATATCTTTCAGTAAAGGAAGGGATTATTTAAAAGACTTTTGTGAATACAATAGTCCAGGAAAATGAAAAGTTTTGTCCTGAACCTTTGATGAAAGATTGTGATCACTGAAGGGCTCCTTCCACCCCCAACTCCCTTGGTATATTGCTCCTTAAAATAACAGTGCAATTTTGACTAGTTCAGATTATTTTCCCCCTAAGGGCACAAGTCATTTTGAAATAGTTTTATTTTACAGTCAGAAATGTAAATGGAGATTTTTGTAAAAAGAAAATCAAATAAACAGAAGCTGAAAAATGATTTTAACTGGGAACAGGCAGCACCAAAAATCTTGTACATGGAAGATCAGGCTCATGAGCCATTGAAAATAAGTTTGCATGCAGAGATGACTTCTCAACTTCTTGTAAACCTGAGAAGTTCAAGCAAGTCAGTTCAGAACTTTGTATACATTTAGGAGAGTACTTTAGGGCCAACTGCTGGGATTCCCACTCCAGAGTGACAGATTCAGTGTTTTAGTACCACTTCTAAGAGAAAAGACATGCTGACAAGGAATCTATCTACATTATTGCCTTGCAGAAGGCAGTAATTGCTATTCAAATAATGTTTTCCTTCAAAATCTAATTTAATTTTAGGGGGATAATGAAACTGGATATCTGGAAAACACTAACCATCTTTAGATTGTTCACATTCTTTCATAAAGCAATGGGGAGGGGAGGAAAAAGGAATAAGCAATTATATAGAACTTACTTATGTGCTAGGTACAGTGCTAAGTGCTTTTTCCAAATATGATCTCATTTGAAAATGCCAATAAAGGCAAATCAAAGATATTTTGTGTTTCTCTAATTTCTCTCTCTCATATCTTCTCCAATTGCAGGCTCCCTCTTCCTCTCACGCAAACTATTCATTCTGCTCCATTGCTGCTTCATCATAGATGGAGGAAAACTTCATTTCTTGAAGATTATGGTAGTGGAGCACAAACTCTGATAGTCTGTGGTCTACCATGTTGATACCTACTATTAAAAAATCATTTACTAGTAATTTGACCTTTATTTGATTAATATTTGAGTTTGGGAAGGGTTATAGGGAAATACTTTTTCTAGCAGAGATGTAATGCTCAACAGGAGCTAAGATGGGAGTGGAACCAGGAAATTTTGGAAAATTAAATAGAGGCACTACTGCTTCTGAATTTTACCAGAATTTATTTGGGATTCATAAGTATATTCCTAGGATGTCACAAGTCGCCTCTATAGAAAAGCTACACTGGGAGAAAAAGACAGCACCCAGTATGGAAATATTTTGGAGGGTACAGGAAGAAAAAAGCCCTTCAGGTACAGTAACTGAGATGGTGAGCTTCAATTGAGAATGTGACACTCCCAGAGTATACAAGTGATGCTGCCATTATCTAACCTTGCTAAAGAATCCCACCTTGGTAGTTAGATGAGACTTTCATAACAAATTCTTTTCTCTATCAAATGACAGTTGAACGACATCATGGTACTAAAACATCATAATTCCCAATATACTACATGATTAAATAGAAATGTGACTAAAGAAAAAAAAAAGATGTGAAGAGCATCTAAATTATGTATGCACCAAGTGCATACATAGAAAGTACATATTGGAAGTAACATACTTTTGAGGACATCATTGGATTGATTCTTAAGATATCTGACAAAAAGAGGAGATAAGAGTCTGGGAAAAATCATTGATTTTATTATTACTGAAAAAAGAAATATGATCAAGAGAAAAGCAATCACTACCACTCTGCTTACCTACTTTCTTATCTCCACTAGTCGACATATGCCCCAAGGAAGTTCATAGCAGCACACTTTGTTGGAGCAAAAAGCTGGAAGTAAAGTGGATGCTCATTGGCTGAAGAATGGCTAACAGACTGTAGTAAATGTGGGTAAGATTATATTATCATTCCATAAGAAATCTCAAATATGAGGAATACAGAGAAATATAGGAAGATTTATATGAACTGATAAAGAGTAAAGAAGATATTTTAACCAAAAAAGCAAAATACTGACTACAACAATGTAAATTAAAACACCACCAAAATGCTGTCAAATTCAGATTTATTGCAATTATTAATCTCACAATTTTTTTAAAAAGAAGGAAGATACATATTCTTTCTCCTCATTAGAGGAGGAAAGGGCAATGAGTATAAAGTGGTGGAGATACTTCCTGATGAAGTTGATATGGTGGTTAAGTCTGGTACAATGGAGAGGAGGGTTATATTTTGGGAAATCACTCTAATATAAAGGTTACAGTATTATTAATTGGGAAAATATGAAAATAATCTGTACATATATATTAGGCATCCTTTATGACTGTGTGCTAAAGAGGCATGTTTTCACACATGATAGTTTATAGCTAAACACATTTTATAGTCATATGATTGATGGAAGAAAATTCCACTGTGCTTATTATTGTTTGTTGGCTATAAAAAAGCATTTTATTTGAGAGAGCAAAGAATCATCTTAAAGACTCTCCTACAACAAGGTGCTTTTCACACGTGTCAAAATATCAAGATGTAACAATTCTGATAATTCTGTTTGATGCTTCTCTAATTACTAATATCAAGCAAAGCATAAAACAAAGGTACATGTTCACCAAAGGTACTTGCCATTGTCATGTACCACATAGTCCAAATGAAAGAGATATTTCCTACAAATACAGCAGTCTCCTGATGCTCCTGTTTGTAAATGATACTGGACTGATTCACTAAAGCCCTGGTCCATCATGGAGACTCTGAAGTAAGATCCATTGTCACACAAAACAGTTATGCCTAACTATCCGCACATTAAAAAACTTAAGTGGATGAAAAATGCCTACTGTTCAGACTAGGATAAGTAGTTGGATAGAGAGCCCGTAGAAATGGTCCACTGGTATGTATTTTGGACAGACACTGTCCAAGTGCACAATGCATGGGAATTGAATTGAAGAGGAAGAAGAGAATGTGCTACATTATATTTGGTTGTTTTAATGACTCCAAGCTTCTCCCTGAAATAGAGACTTATCTTTTTAATCATCAATATGCTTTTAGCAATACTGTATAGATGCAAGTCATAGAATGAAAGTCTCTGAAAAAAATGTTATGTCACCCAAAGGTTATTGGAGAAACACATGGTGGCCATGAATAGATTGCAGCATTTTACTACTTAATCTGATAAAAGATTTTTAAAATATTATTCTGCATTCTGGGTATACAAAGACAAAAAAAAAATCACAGTGAATTGCTCAGGAGAAGCAGTGTAAGGCATTCCATCAGAGAGCTATATAACCAGAAAGGGACATGAGCTGGTTGTGTGGTAAGAGCAAACGATGGAAAGTCAGTGTATTCAAATGGTATCCGTGCAATAGCAAGAGGTTTAGAAGAAGGCCTCTAACAAGCTGGGTGAACCCTTGTATGGAAGATTTATGGAAAGTCATGACAACATTCTCTTAAGATGAGAAGGCATAGAAGAGTTGTGATTTGCACAAGGGATACAAACATCCATGAAATCGGAAGTCCACTGAAGTATCTGTTAAGAAAATATGTGCATTTTTCATGATATAACTATATCTTCCAATTCACAATGTGGACCTTTAACATTTTGGAATCCATACATAGTATGCACAGACACATGTAAGTACATACAGAAACATACAAAATGAGTAGGTCTTGTTCATAAGTTCAATACACCATTATTTCTTTGGAATGCAGTAGGAAGTCAA
The DNA here is from genome assembly GCF_003287225.1 of Phascolarctos cinereus. Taxonomy (NCBI): domain Eukaryota; kingdom Metazoa; phylum Chordata; class Mammalia; order Diprotodontia; family Phascolarctidae; genus Phascolarctos; species Phascolarctos cinereus. The sequence goes on along the minus strand of NW_027555847.1, from coordinate 202,316,952 downwards.
AATTGTAGAATATATTTAAAGAAAGTCAGTTTTACTATTTTATATATAGTACATTTTAAAAACATATGTATATATTTATTAATATGTAAAAAGGAGTAAATGATTGAAAGCTATAATTTACAGGAGCAAATTATTTTGTGATGGATTTTTTAGACTCCTAAGTAACATTCTTCTTTTGAAGCTTTTACTCATTAAGAATCACATTACTATGTTTAAATTTTGGCATTTTATAAGTTAACAGAGCAAGAATTAATAAGAAAGAAAACAGGACTTAATTTACCTAAGATTTTTTCTTGCAAGGAAGATCACACAATTTCCAAAAGCCGATGCAATCAAAATTGAGATTAAAAAATTTTCAAACATTTTGATTAAAGAAAAAAGTCAACTAATGAATATAACATGAAAGAAAAATGAGAAAATTGATGAGGACACTGAGAGATTAAGAGATGTTTAGGAAGTAAATTGAAGGAGTTCCCAAGAAATGGCCTCCGTCTTCTCAGAAGGAGGTGAAGTCATCTACTGAGAAGGGGTAGAGAGGAAATGGAGTTGGAGGTTTGTACCTTTGAAACATCAAAAGTTATTAAGAGACAAATGGAAAAATTACTATGGAATAGTTAGATTAGTGTGATTTTGTAGTTAGACTGTGTGAGTTCATAGTGGATCTAGTAAACAGGATTTTCTGATTTCCCGCAGTACCATTTAGCATCTGGAGAAGGAACACATGAGCTTAATGAGGGTGAAGCATCTAGGTGGTACAGTGAATGAAGTATTAAATTTGGAATAAGGAAGACTTGAGTTTAAATCTGGCCTCAGGTTTAAGTGTAACCCTGAACTTAACCTCTCTCTGCCTCAGTTTCTGCAGCTTTAAAATGAGGATAATAATATCACTTACAGAGTTGTGAAGATCAAATGAGAAAATGTTTATAAAACACTTTTATTATTGCTGTAATATAAATGTTATCTATTGTATATTATAGGAGGCAGCTAGGTAGTTCAGTGGATAGAGCAATGGGCCTGTAAGTCAGGAAGAACTCAGTCCAAATCTGGCCTCAGACACTGACAAGCTGTGTGACCCTGGGCAAGTCACCTAACCTCTGTTTGCCTTAATCTACTGGAAAAGGAAATGGCAAACCACTCTAGTATCTCTGCCAAAAAAAAATAAATACTCAAATGAAGTTACAAAGAGTTGAATACAACTGAGTAACCAAAAAAATTATATATAATAATATACTATATTTATAACACATATTATATTATAAATATTGTCATAAAATAAATATTAACTATTGTTATTGAGAGTTAGTGGGATAGTAACAGCAGAGCACAATAATGTGAAGGTGGAGAAGTGGGCAATCCTGAAATTGCATACAGTGATGTCAAAATTGGTTGGGGACAAAAATTAGGTGAGATTGAGGTCAATATACTGGATGATATACTGCTACAATAGAAAGAAATTGGGTAGTTAGAAGTCATAAGAAGGAGAGGGATTGGAGGGGAAGAAAACAGGGAGATAGAGTCACAAGATTGTGCTCAGGAAAGGGAATTTCAAAGTTTAGAATTTGAGGAGTGGAACAATTTTGAGGGATAATGAAATCTAGTGGGTAGCCACCCTAATAAACCACTGAAGTAGATTAGAGGTGAAGGCAATAAAAGTTGAAGAAAAAGTCAGAGTTCAAGAGTTTGTTTTGATGGGACATCAGAAAGATTTCTAACATGTTGAGCAAAATAGTGCATAAAGTCTCTGACGCAAAGAGGGAGAGTGCTAAGTCGCAATTATGGCGCACTCAATTTAACCATGTGACAAAAGACCCTGATATACCATCCCCTACCCCCATGGATGAGATTATCCACCACTGGTCATGTTGAGGAGACCCCAAGACACCAGAAGAAAGCATCTAATAACTTCCTGGTTTAACTAATTGTTCTTGCTAGATGTTTTCTTCACTGCAGAAGAAATGAAAGCACTAATAAAACAAATATAACAAGCCTTAAAAATTAAACAATTTTTTAATGTCATCAATTTTAAACTTGTGCCCTCCAAATTCTGGTGATTTAGGGCAAATCTCCCATCACATCAATGATTGTGTCAGTCAAAGGGTAGAGAGGAAGACTTGGCACTACTGTTAACCCTGTTAAAGACAAGTCCACCATTTCCTCCACAAACACTAACCATCTTCCAATGGCTGGCAGGGAAGCCCTGGAAATAGCAGCACCTACCCAAACCACAGGACTTGCTTTCAGCCCAGCCACTACAGTCATAGTCCAGGGGAGCAAACCTTGTAGAAGCAGAGGGCCATTCCAGCTGCCAACTGGAGACTGATACTGATAGGCAAGTAAGTCTAAGAGCCTAATTAGGCATTACTATTACTTTGCTGCTGTATCCCAAGGACTACTAGACTTTTCCATCTGACTTATTGCTAAAGCCTCCTATAATATGTCTTGTCTCTCCACTATTGAATTCCTTAATAGCAGGGACTGTCTTGTTCTTCTATTCCCCAGTACTCAGAATAGTAATTTGCACGTAGTAAGTGATTAATAAAAGTTTTTATTCATTTATTAATTCACCATAAAAGGTCATATCATAAACAGATTAGAGGAAGGGAAATACCTTCATAACTAGGGTTAAGGGAAGAGTTCTTAATCAAGCAAGTGATAAAGGATCATAGGTGATGAAATAAACAATCTCGAATACATAAAATTGAAAAGTTTTTGCATAAACAAAATCAGGGCAATTGGAATTAGAAAGGGAACAGTTAACTGCGGGGAAATCTTTGCAGCAAACTTTTCTGTAAGCCACGTGTATATTTGTTGTTATGTTTGTTTTTTATATTTCGTTTTTGAAAAGGACCAATGACATCATGGGGTGCTATCTTGACTTGCACCTGAATTGGTTTTAAGTGAGGTAGAATTGCATGAAGTCATCAGCCTCACTTTCTGTCCCAGAGTCATCAACGTCCAGTAGCAAGACAAAAGTCAGGATGACTGGTTAATGGGGCCATTGCCAATGTATGTAGGGAACTGATACAAATATGTGTGTGTGTGTGTGTGTGTGTGTGTGTGTGTGTGTGTGTGCATGTGTGTGCGTAACCATCCCCCAGTAGATAGTTGGTCAAAGAATATGGAAGGCAGTAAGTTATCAACCACCACATGAAAAAAAAATCCAAATCACTAATAATGAGAACGTGCAATTAAAATAACTGAGGCTCTACCTCACATTCATCATATTAGCAAATATGCCAGATTTAGGGAGTAAAGGAAGACATTAATGCATTTTTGATGGAGCTGTGAATAGGGCTATCCATTCTGGAAAACAGCTTATAACCATACGTCCAAAGTCACTAAACCATGCCTACCCTTTGACCTAGAAATACTATTACAAGGCTCACACCCCAAAGAGATCAAAGAGAGAAAGGATCTAAATATACAAAAATATTCCCAGCAACACTTTTTGTTGTAGCAGAGATCTGGAAATAAAATCGGGCTTATCAATTGGGAGATGGCTAAACAAACTATGATATATGAATATAAGGGAATATTACTGTACCACAAAAGATAATGAAAGAAATGGATTCAAGGAAACCTGGGAAGACTTGTATGAACTGAAGCAGAATAAAATAAGCAGAGCTAAGAGTCAGTCAGTCAGTAAATATTTGTTGAGCAGCTACTATGTGCCAGACACTGTGCCAAGCTGGGGATATAACTATGAAACAGTAAGACAGTCTCTGCCCTCAAGGAGCTTACAATCTAATGGGGGAAGACCACACACAAAAAGAAGTTGAAATGGAGGGGGAGAGAGGTACAGTACCCAGTGAGGGGGCATGATGGAAAGGTCTGAAGGAATGTAGCTCAATTAAGAAATGAAGAGAAGGCTAGGCTGGGAACCCTTCTTAAATGGAGCAGAGCTCTTCCCTTCACCTGCCAATCAGAAGGCCAGTGGGTATTGATGAGCTGTAATTAACAAAGATAATGTGATCTTGTGGGATGCTTAGGTTCCTGATGAAGAAGTTGCTAGGGGCATAACAAGTAAAGTCCAAAGGAATTCAGCCCAGTAAGAAATGAAGACAGTAAGCTATGCAGCTCTTTTTGTGGTGGCAACGAATTGGAAATTGAGAGGATGCCCATCAATTGGGGAATGGCTGAGCAAGTTGTGGTATATGAATGTAATGGAATAAATACTATTGAGCTATAAGAAATGATGAACAGGCTGACTTCAGAAAAACCTGTATGGTCTGATGCTGAATGAAGTGAGCAGAACCAAGAGGACTTTGTACACAATAACAGCCACGGTATGCGATGACTAATATTGTTAAACTGAACCCTTGTCAGCATTACAAGGATCTAAGACATCTCCAGAGGCCTCGGGATGGAAAATGCTGTCCACATACAAAGAAAGAACTATGGAAGTCCAATCACTATCACTTATTTTTACCTTCTGTTGAGTTTTGTTTCATCTTACTGATGGTTCCTCCTATTGGTTTTAATTTTTACCTACAACTTCACTAATGTGAAAATACGTTTAATGGGTATGTAAATGTAAAGCCTATATCAGATTGTGCGCCGTCTTGGGGAGAGTGGGGGAGAGGAAGGGGGAGAAAAATTTTCAACTCAAAAGCATATGGAAGTGATTGTTGATAAATCAAAATAAATTAATAAATTTTTTTTAAAAAGATAGTAAGCTATACAATGACTACAACTTTGTAAGGGAAAACAATTGTACAAGAGTTAAGAATTGTGTTGAATACAATGACCAGTCATGACTCCAGAAGACCAATTACGAATCATACTTTTCTTCCCTTGGTGGAGAGGTGACAGACGAGATGTAGAATGTGTGGATTTACTTTTCTTGTCTATATTTATTCCTTATGAGGGAGGGTTGTTTTGAAGGGGGACTTTTTGTTGTTGTTGTTCAGGGAAGCAGGGAGGGTAGTGATAGTGATTCTATAATGAAAGAAAAGAAAGAAAACATTCTGAATGGGGATACAGATAAACAGGGAAGTAGTAGAACTACTGTTTTAAATTTGAAATGTCCTCCCTCCAAAAAGCCCAAGCTGTACATAATGGAGATGAACAGTTTTATACAGAATATTCTTTTTCTGGTCCTCTTTGTGTAAGAAAATGTTCATATTTTTTGATGTCTGTCAATTTCACAATAATAAAAGGGAAAATTTTTAAAAGAAAAAAGATCAATCCATGATGAGTCTCTTCCAATTAAGCTCGGAAACAAGCAAATTTTTATTGCAGCTTTATTTATGGGTTTAATGCCACCAAATGCTGGATTACTGGATAAAAATAGAAATCCAGACACTTTCTAAGAATGCTAAAGTATAAAAAAGGCTTGCCCACATTTTTTCAGAGAATAAAACTCAATTTCATTCCAGGGTTTGTATAGTGTTTCAAATTATCTAACTTCTAAATAAAAACTTCTGGGAAGTCATATTTTTTTGCAGTGTTTATTTTTAGTAAACATATTTCCCACTTCACATTGATTTCAATCCAATAACATCACATTCTTTAGATTTTAACATGCAATTTCTTTTATATAAAAACATCAGTTTATTTATTTTTGGTTTTCAATGTTCACTTCCATAAGATTTTGAGTTTCAAATTTTCTCCCCATCTCTCCCCTCCCCCCACCCCAAGAAAGCATGTAAATTGACCTAGGCTCAACAAATAAATTCCTATTAAACCTATTTTCACATTAGTCATGTTGTAAAGAAGAATTAGAACCAATGGAAGAAACCATGAGAAAGAAGAAACAAAAAAGAGAAAGAGAGTAAATAATATGTTTCAATCTACATTCAGACTTTATAGTTCTTTTTCTGGATGTGGACAGCATTTTCCATCTTTTGGAATTCTTAGATCCTTGCATTGCTAAGAAGAGCTAAGTCTATCAAAGTTAGTCAACACAACAATGTGGCTGTTATTATGTACAGTGTTCTCCTGATTCTGCTCACTTCACTCAGCATCAGTTCATATAAGTCTTTCCAGGTCTTTTCTGAAGTCTGCCTGCTCAGCATTTCGGTTTTAAAAAAAATTTTTATGAGGGCAGCTAGGTGGCACAGTGGATAGAGCACTGGCCCTGGATTCAGGATGACCTGACTTCAAATCCGGCCTCAGACACATAACATTTACTAGCTATGTGACCCTGGGCAAGTCATTCAACGCCCATTGCCCAATAAAAACAACAAAAAAAATTTTTAATTAATTAATTTATTTTTAGTTTTCAGCTTCCCTAAACTTTTGAGTTTTAAATTTTCTCCCCCTTCCTACCCTAGACAGCATGCAATCTACGTATACATTCCTATTAAACATTTTCACATTAGTCATGCTGTAAAGAAGAATTAGAATCAATAGGAGGAACCACAAGAAAGAAGAAATAAAACAAAACAGAAGGAAAAAAAAGATCAAATGGTATGCTTCAATCTTCATTCAAACGCCATAGTTCTTTCTCTGGATGTGGATAGCATTTTCCAACATGAGATTTTTAGAGAAGTCCTAGATCCTTGCATTGCTGAAAAGGGCTAAGTCCATCAAAGTTAGTCATTGCACAATGTGGCTGTTACTGTGTACAATGTTCTCCCGGCTCTGCTCAATTCACTCAGCATTAGTCCACACAAGTCCTTCCAGGTTTTTCTGAAGTCTGCTTGCTCATCATTTCTTATAGCACAATAGTATTCCATTGCATTCATATGCCAAAACTTGTTCAGCCATTCCCCAATTGATGGGAATCCCCTCAATTTCCAATTCTTTGCCACCACAAAAAGAGCTGCTATAAATATTTTTGTACATGTGAGTCCTTTTCCCATTTTTATGATCTCTTTGGGATATAGACCTAGAAGTGGTATTGCTGGGTCAAGGGGTATACACAATTTTATAGCCCTTTGGGCATAGTTTCAAATTGCTGTCAAGAATGGTTGGATTAATTCACAACTCCACCAACAATGCATTAGTGTTCCAATTTTCCCACATCTCCAGCATTTATCATTTTCCCGTTCTGTTATGTTAGCCAACCTGATAAATATGATGTGGTACCTCAGAGTTGTATTGATTTGCACTTCTCTAATCAATAGTGAGTTAGAACATTTTTTCACATGACTATAGATGGCTTTAATTTCTTTATCTGAAAACTGTCTGTTCATATCCTTTGACCATTTATCAACTGAAGAATGGCTTGTATTCTTATAAATTTGACTTAGTTCTCTATATATTTTAGAAATGAGGCTTTTACCAGAGATACTGGCTGTAAAAATTGTTTCCCAGCTTTCTGTTTCCCTTCTAATCTTGGTTGCATTGGCTTTGTATGTGAAAAAACTTTTCAATTTAATGTAATCAAAATTATCCTTTTTTTTTTTTAGGCAATTGGGGTTAAGTGATTTGCCCAGGGTTACACAGCTAGTAAGTGTCAAGTGTTTGGTCTGAGGTTGGATTTGAACTCAGGTATCCATTTTGCATTTCACAATGTTCTCTATCTCTTGTTTGGTCGTAAATTCTTCCATTCTCCATAAACCTGACAGGTAAACTATTCCTTGCTCTCCCAGTTTGCTTATAGTATCAGCCTAAATCATGTACCCATTTTGACTTTACCTTAGCACAGTGTGCAAAATGTTGGTCTATGCCTAGTTTCCGCCATACTGTTTCCCAGATTTCCCAGCAGTTTTTGTCAAAGAGTGAGTTCTTATCTCAGAAGCTGGAGTCTTTGGGTTTATCAAATAGTAGATCACTATAGTCATTGACTGTTGTGTCTTGCATACTTCACCTATTCCACTGATCCACCATTCTATTTCTTAGCCAATGCCAAGTAGTTTTGATGTTTGCTGCTTTATAATACAATTTAAGATCTGGGACGGCTAGGCCACCTTCCCCTTCATTTCTTTTCATTAATTCCCTTGATATTCTGGACATTTTGTTCTTCCAGATGAATTTTGTTATTATTTTTTCTAGCTCTACAAAATAATATTTTTGACAATTTGATTGGTATGACACTGAATAAGTAAATTAATGTAGGTAGAATTGTCATTTTTATTATATTAGCTCAGCTTAAATTTCTTGTCTTCTCTTTTAGTGTCACAAAATAATACTTTTAATAGGTTCTTTGGCTTACACCTGAAGAAAAACAAGCAAATTATAAGCTACACCTTTAGTTTGTTTCTTGAAGATGAATACATTAATGAATATTAAAATATATTAATGAATACCTACTGGATACTCAGCACTGCACTGTTAAGGAGTGCCATAGGAGGGGAAGTACACAAGCATTAATGAAGCATCTATTGGGTGACAGGCATTGTGCTGAGTGCTTTACAAATATTTTTTCATTTGATTCCATAACGATCCTAGATAGTTGCTATGATTTATTATCCCCATTTTACCGATGAGGAAACTGAGGCAAAAAAAAAAGTTAGATGACTGGTCCAGAGACACAGCTAGTAAGTGTTTGAGACCATATTTGAACTCAGGTCTTCCTGACTCTAGGCCCAGCACTCTATTCACTATACTTCCAAACTGAGAAAGAGAGAAAGAGAGAATATGCTGCTCTCTCTTGATATAATAGGTAAGATTGTTGTGGTCAGCAAGGGAAAGCAACAAAGTAGAGACTAGGAAATTAAATTTAGCCATAAAGGATCAGACATGTGGCTCTGAGGATGAATCTATAGGATTTCTCATCTCTCAGATCCTCTCATAGAAATACTCAGTATCTTGACTCCCAAAGAGCATGTGACCAAAGTATAGAAAGCATAGGATTCCCAAGATATGCCAAACATGTCATGCAAGTGTCATACTGCCCTTCCTGTGGGTTTAGCAGCCAGAGCCATGCAACACAGAAGGGAAGAAAGGAGTCAAAAAACCCTGGACTGGTATAGCTGAGCTGCTACGATAACAAAAGCTGTATAAATTCTTTCCCTTTTATTCATTTGTTCATTCATTCATTCCTTGGAGCATGCTTTGCTGTCTACTTTTCCAATCTCTCATTCACCATATTGTAACTTATACAAGGGTTTGGCCATTCTGACAAGGTTACATCATTACTGAAGGCATTATAAAGCTGGCTGAAATCTTTACTCCTAGCCTATTAAATATTTGTTATCTCCAGTACCCAGGTTCATATGAATTAATGATGATAGCTAGCTTTTTTGTATAGTACTTGAAGGTTGGCAAAGTGCATCATATATTATGTTGTTTGAGTCTCAACAACTTTATAAGACAGATGCTATTGTTTAACAGCTGAGGAAACTGAGGCAGATGAAGGTTAAGTAACTTGCCAAGAATCACACAACTAGTAAATACCTGAGATAGAATTTGAACCCAGGTCTTCTTGGCTATCCTCTCTATGCCATAAAGTTCCCTTCCCTACAACTCAATGCATGCTTGTCTAATATCTGGAACATGTTAAATGGGAAAGAAGGATGGAGATCAGTTATAACACTTTCCATGGAATCGTATAGTTAAAGTCTACCATATACCTCTTATTTGGTAGCTCTTTTCCCCAGCTGAACGGGTTTTGGGGTGGCAAAGGATCTCCATAAGGATTAAATAAGGGTTACAAGGAATTCCTTCTCCTATTTCAAAAAGTTGTCTGAGATAGCAAACTATGAGTCAGTTATAGACATAGGGGGTTAAATGAAAAGACTTAATCTTAGCCCAAGGCCACTCTGACTAAATATTATACTGTGTTTTCTTTAGCTGGCTATGGTTATTCATAACATCTTGACTATAACTAAGGAGATGTCAACCTGTCCTAATCAAGGAAAGGCTTTCTAGACACTGTACCCTATCAAACCAGTATTCCTGATAATATTTTGTCCTGAAGAAATGAAACTCAGAAGGTAGTAGCAGAAAGATTAATGGCCATGCATCTGCAGAGATGACCAATATCAGCCAGTGAAGATAATTCATCCAGTGGTTATGATGAGACCAGTAGATATTATAAGCCAAAGAACTCAGAGACACTTGTCAGGGAGCAGCATGGAGTGGCTTTATATCATTACCAGAAGACATAGGTAGCCCTCTATTATCAGAGATAGGAGTTGCCCTATCCACACATGTTCACTCCATTTTTGCTCTTCTGTGTGTATACCTTCTCCATAGGTGATGTGGTAAGCTGTAGAAAAAAAGTACCCTAAAGAGTGCATGGAAAGAGGGAGAGTCCTATCAATTTATTTAGTTTATTATCTGATTAAATATCTTGTTTTGAAAAAAAAAGTGAGTCTGGTAGATCAGCAACATAGATATTGAAGTCATCAACTAGTGTTTAGTTGTTTCAGTCAAGTCCAACTTTTCATGATCCCATTTGGGGTTTTCTTGGCAGAGATACTGGAGTGGTTTGCCACTTCCTTCTCCAAGCCATTTTTTCCTCCAGACCAATTACAATGAGGAGTGAGGGAAGACATAAATGAGGTACTGCTTTCATCCAGAAAGGTATAAGTGCATCTTGAGCAAATCAATAGATAACAACGGTGATGATTTGGAAAGGAAACTATGTAAATGATTGGAGGTTTCAAAGTAAGAGTAGCAGCAGAAGAGTAGCCACAGCAGTGATTTGAAGACTTGTGTTAGATATGAAGAACAGATGAGGGAAGTAAGGAGTTGACAGATTTGTCACAAAGGCTCTTCTCCAAGTTTGCCCTCAAACATATTGATTGCAGATATTTGAGTACAGGCTATGTTTAAGGCATTTTATTAGGCATTAGAATATGAGGCAAGGCAGAGATTCTGGAGGAGAAGATGGAGCCAAAAATCTCTTCCAAAGAGCTTATGTAAATTCCAACAATTTGTTGGCCACATTGATTCCCAAAGCAATTTTAATTCATTTTGTCACCCTACTTTTTGTGTCATGGACCCCTTTGTCAGTTTGATGAACCCAATGGACCCCTCAGAATAATGTTTTTAAAGAATTAAAGGACATGCTAGATTTCAGTTAGAGATTAATGAAAATAAAGGTGTAATTTCTTCCCATATCCAGGTACACAGACCTCCTAATATCCATCAATATACCTTTAGAACACTCTCTGTCCTAGGGGTATTCTTGGTTAAGACAACCATAGAAAATTATTTATCAGTTCTTTTTCTCACACACAAAAAAGATTATTTTATCCTTCAATGGGTTTTTAACATAGTCAAATGAAGAAAAGGTCAATTAAATCTTGACTATAGCTATATTACCGACTTACTGAGGATGTGTTCTTCATTTTCATAAAAACTAGTTTGAAGATGAATTCCAGATACTCAATACTGTCAGGGGAGTATATACAGAACAGCCACATAAATTGATGTTCACTGCAGTTATCTCAGAAGTTAATCCAAAATAAAGCAGGGAGATCTGCTTTTGTGTGATTTATTTGAAAGCTTAGAATGGTGCCCAAAAGGTGTAACAGTAGCTGTGGAATGGAACGTGAATGGGGCCCTTCTAATGGGCTTCTTGATAAATGGCACACACAATCAGAGATGTTGTGTTAGTCTTTATGTCCCTATTCCCCAATCCCCACCCCAGAACTGTGACTTAGATTATGGAAAAGTTCTGGAACTTTTCACGTGTCATGGACTCCGCTGGCAGTCTGATGAAGCCAATGGACTCCTTCTGAGTAGAAAGAGCCCACCACTCAGTGAACTTTAAAATAAAGAGAGATAACTTCTGCTTTCTCCTGAATGTGTGACTTGGAGCTCTAACAGCTTATTCCTCAGACTCCCATTGACGAAGGACTGAGGAATGGGGTACAAGAATATTTCTCTCACCTCCTTCCCCCACTCCCCAGTAGGTATGATAGCTGTTCAGACTCAGCAACGAGAGTATGTTCTATAGACAAATCTGGCCTCTTCTGCTTTATGTTCCTTTGTTGAACGAAGGTGACTAAACATCGATTCTGAAATGGATGTTTTCTAGCCCTGGAGGGAATCTAGTGAGTCCAAGAGGTTGGAAACTCCAGGGTCCAGGCATTGGTTATCCAGCAGAGGTCAATCCCTGAAACAACTTCTAAGAAAAGATGACTGCTGCCAGGAGGAATAGCCCAAAGCAATACCCCAGTAGCTAGAAGATATAGACTTTGTACTATCTGGACAGTAGAAAGCTGAGTTGAAGGTGAAATACCTATTTAGCAGTTCTGCAAAGTATTTCAGGGTTTTAAGTATCAGCCACCCAGAAGAGCTTAAATTTTCCCACTATTTCAGAAGACAATTATCTCCATGGGTAAGATGAGCACAATAATTCTTGGTCTTAACTTGCTTGCTAGACTCATCTAAATGATTTTAATAAATTTCTATGAGAATGAACATGTTAAATATGTATGTGACAAATCTGTGAAAGAATTCTTCCTTCTATGTTAAATAGGATTGTTATCTTTAATGATTTTACACTCACACACCCCAAATATTCATGTGATTATTTCTGCCATATTTTATTAGTCTCTGTATCAAAGTTACCATGTCTCATAGTTTATGTTTCATACCAGGTTTTTATATACCATAAGAAACATGAAGCTAATTCTGCAGTTGAGTCATCAAAATATTATCATTGTTTTATGAGTAAGATTTTTAGTCTTCACATAGCTAGTAAGTGTCAAGTGTTTTGTCTGAGTCTGGATTTGAACTCAGGTCCTCCTGACTTCAGGGCCAGTGCCTATCCACTGTGCCACCTAGCTGCCCCTTTTTGTAATTTTTTAAAAGGGAATTTTAGATATTTTTAAATGCAAGATAAACTTTCTCCCAAAAAAATAGTTTTGAGTTTACAGGTTTAAAATCCAAGCAATACACAAAAATGTGCTTACCCTTTGATCCAGCAATAGCACTTCTAGGGCTATATCCCAAAGAGATCAAACAAATGGGAAAAGGACCCACATGTACAAAAATATTCATAGCAGCTCTTTTTGTGGTGGCAAAGAAATGGAAATTGAGAGGATGCCCATCAATTGGGGAATGGCTGAGCAAGTTGTGGTATATGAATGTAATGGAATACTATTGTGCTATAAGAAATGATGAACAGGCTGACTTCAGAAAAACCTGGAAAGATTTATATGGTCTGATGCTGAGTGAAGTGAGCAGAACCAAGAGGACTTTGTACACAATAACAGTCACGTTATGCAATGACTAATATTGTTAAGCTGAACCCTTCTTAGCATTACGAGGATCTAAGACATCTCCAGAGGCCTCGGGATGGAAAATGCTGTCCACATACAAAGAAAGAACTATGGAAGTTGAATCACTATCACTTATTTTTACCTTCTGTTGAGTTTTGTTTCATCTTTCTGATGGTTCCTCCTATTGGTTGTAATTTTTACTTACAACTTCACTAATGTAAAAATATGTTTAATGGGTATGTAAATGTAAAGCCTATATCAGATTGTGCGCAGTCTTGGGGAGGGTGGGGGGGGAGGAAGGGGGAGAAAAATTTTCAACTCAAAAGCATATGGAAGTGATTGTTGATAAATCAAAATAAATTAATAAAATTTAAAAATAAAATAAAATCCAAGCAATAAATATGCTCCTCTTCAGACACAGACACACACACACATACATACATACATACATACATACATACACAGGAACATACATATACATGAATACTCTAAACCAAAAAGTATGCCTGCCAATTTTGAGTCTGGAAAAATTTTTATGACTCAGTTATAAAATAGAGAAAAAAAAGTTTGACTGGAAAGACTGACATGCTTACCTATAACACTGAAAATGGATACTAAATAAGGAAAAGATGCCAAGTTTTTAGAAGGGGAGAAAGCATGTTTCTAATTTTATCCTAATGAAAAATGTGTGAAAAATTAAAAGTTAAGAAATTTCCCCCAAAAGAATATCTAAGGTTAATTTTATAGCTAGAAAATGACCTTGGATTTTTTGGTTGCCTGCTGATCATACTTGCTCTCCTCATGTGATCACTTTTTATCAAATAGGAACATGCAACTATTCATTAGTCTGTTTGGTCATTAGATAGAACAATGCCCAAGATAGAACATTTTTAAAAATCATTCCTTCTTTTTATCCTCTATTGTAAATTATCACATCACATCATGTTTCTGTGACTACCATAATTTCCAATACTTTACCCTCATTCAATTTCTGGCCACATACTTTACTTAACACCATTTTCTTCAGATCTACTCATGTTTTGATTGTCAAATGGAGGGCAACTTTATCAGGTGATAAAAAAGGCAGATTGGAGTTATAGGATGGAGGTAGGGTGAATACTTGGAGACAGAATTAATTCATTTCACTGTTTAAAAAAACCCAAATCCCCCAAGAACCCTAAATACTTTCCATTTTCTCAAAGATAACCAGGAGGAATTTAAAAGTACACTTCTATAAGGTGTTCTCAAACTTTTATATTCAGATCAAAAGGAACACTTCAGTTCTGGTACTGTCCATCAGTGACTGAATGTGTAATGACAACTGTTATCATTATAGTATGTGATGTGGGGAATTAAAGCTAAAAAAATTTGAGATGATTTATACACCTGATATAGTCTAATACATTTAGAAAGAAAAAAGAATTCTGGGAAAGGATATAATATTTTAAAATATCTATAAAATATTTGACTTTGAGATTACTTGAATATGGCAGAGGATAAACTCTGCTGACAATGAAATCTCACACTCTCCCTTCTGTATAATCCATTCCCCATTTCTGTGCCTTTTTTGAGGCTGTCTCCCATGCCTAGAATGCATTCTTTCCTAACTTCCTCCTCTTAGATTTCATCACCTCCTGCAAAGCTCAATTCAAGGGCCACCTCCTAAATGACATCTTTCTGGATTCCCTCCAGTCACCCTACCTAGAGATACCAAGTATAGCTACTTATTTGCGTACAAGTTGTTTTTCTCTTCACATGTAAACTCCTTGAAGGCAGGAACTGTTTCCTATTTGTCTTTATATCACATGGTATTTTTTTTTCTCCACAAAGTGGAGTATTTAATAAATGTTTGTTGATCAAGTGATTTTTTTCTTAATACATACCTATTCACCAAAGACTAATTCTATATTTTATAACTGAAGGCAAAGTTTCCTGTACTTGTATTGGTAGGAGAAGAGAAGGTATCTTTCAAGACGACAAGGAACAGGAGCAGCAAGGTGGTATAGTGAATAGAGCACTGGCCCTGGAGTCAGAAAGACCTGAGTTTAAATCCAGCTTCAGACACTTGATACATATTAGCTGTGTGACCCTGGGCAAGTCCTTAACCCCAACTGTCTAACCAAAAAAAAAAAAGACAAGGAACAAGTCTATATACCATAAAGCTAGCAATGTCAGTGATGAACAGAAGGAATCAGTATGCCAGAAAAGTAGCAATGAAGGAAATAAAAGGGATAATAAACAAATTAGAACAAAACAGCATTAATTTGGACTACATTGATTTGGAATTTTCCTTTATTTAGCTTATCCATAAAAGGCTTGTTCCAGTGATCATTGTAGCATGGAAGTAATACAAGGATCTGGAAGGCTATACCAGTGGTATACATGCTCTGACAGGTTCTGTCAAGCTTCTGTTATTGTTGAAACATTTTTCAATTTGTCCAACTCTTTCTGACCCCATTTGGAGTTTTCTTGCCATTTCCTTCTCCAGCTCATTTTACAGATGAGGCAAACAGGGTTAAGTAAGTGACTTGCCCAGGGCCACACTAGTATATGTCTGAGGCCAGATTTGAACTCAGGAAGATGAGTCTTCCTTACTTCAGGCCCAGCACTCTATCTACCACACCACCTACCTGCTACATACCAAGCTGGAAAAGCTTCAAATAAAAGTCTAGAAAGCTGAAAAGAAAAGAAACAGTATGTCCGTTGCCCAAGGGCCAGCCTAGCTAAGTTTAGAAAGGAGAAACTCCTTTCTAAAAATTCCGTAGAATTAACTTAGTCACCAAGAGGTGGCCTTAACACTATCTCCTAAAGCATGAAGAAGTTGTGATCTGCATTGGTGGAACAAGCACTCATGCTGCTGAAGTTATGAAATATTGAAGTATGAAAGATCATGTGGATAATCCAGTGACAAATATTAAGTGTTATGCTCCATAAAGAAAGAATTTGCCAAGAAAATCAATAATATAAACAGGAAATCAGGCAAGATGCTGAAGAAACTTCAGGACAAATTACTTCCAAGAACTCTTCACTTTAGAACAGGGGTTCATAACTCTTTCATGTGTCATGGACTCCTTTGGCATTCTGTCAAAGCCTATGGACTCTCTCTCAGAAGAAATTGAGGGCAGGCATTCATCACCTGGACAATTGCCATAGTCTGCTGATTGGTTTGCCTGACACAAGTCTTCCCCTACACTAATCCATCTTCCATCCAGTGATCAAATTGATCTTCTTAAAGTGAAGATCTGACTCTCTTTCTCTCTCTCTGTCTCTCTCTGTCTCTGTCTCTCTCTCTCTCTCTGTCTCTCTCTCTCTCTCTCTCTTTCACTCTCTCTCTCTCTCTCTTTCTCTCTCTCTCTCTCACACACACACACACACACACACACACTCACACACACTAAACTCTAGTGGCTCCTTTCACCTCTAGGATCAAATATAAAGTCCTTTGTTTGATATCCAAAGTTCTTTAAAACCTGCCCTCCCACCAGCTGTCCTTTACTCGGCTCACAATCTCAAACACGAAACTCTACCATAGAACAAAGGAAATAGTATACATCTCTATATTTCTTAGTTTGTTGAGATAATGTCAAAGAAGCGATTAAAAATGTGCAGTCAAGCTAGACGTTATGTTGTGTAGCCAGGTCACCATGACAGAAATATAGCTTACAAAATGTAACAACAAAGTGCAGGGAGGAGGTTTCAGACTTAGCAAACTTTAACTACTAATATGGCACTGGGAGAAAAGGGAACTTACAGAAATCTATATTTAACCCTATCCTGCCACCTGAACTTATTTCCAAACTTAGGATAGTTTTATCCCAAACCTTAATTACATTGAGAAGTCTTCACTGGGACATCCCATTCATGCCCAAGTGATTAGATTCAGAAAGCAAAGTGAAAATCAAAAGAATTCACCAATTACTTCCTGAAAGAAATTCCCAATTGAACACATCTAAGAATTTTATAGCCAAAATCCAGAGTTTTCAGGTCAAAGAAAAAGCAGGTCTATCAGTTAGATGAAAGAAATCAAATAATAAGGAACCAAAGTTAAGCTGAGAAAATATGTAGGAGCAATTACTATAAAGGAAAGGTAATCATGGAATATGATAATCCAAACGGCAAAAAAACCTCCTTTATACACAAGAATAACTTTTCCTTCAAAACAGAATATAATTCTGTAAGAAAAAGAAAAGGAAAACCAAACCTGGATAGAAACTTTGAAATGGAAACACAGGAGACAAGAGAAAATGAGAAAGGTAACTATTTTGTATTTTGGGCAATTTATAGGAGCTAAATGATCAAGTGCTTACATTCTGATAGGAAGAAAAGAGATTATCATCCTCCAAAAGTCCATTGTCTTAAAGAGTTGAAGAGGGAACAAAGAAAGATAAACTCAGGGCTTACACAGAGTCTTCTGCTCTTTTGTTTTAAGCAGAACATACTCTGGAAGAAATGGAAAAAGTAGGAAGAACTTAATATTTCTCAAAATTGGAGGATGACAGAAGAATATACAAACATGGATGTAGGGGTATCAGGAGTGGGCACCTTATTAATCTCACTCTTATCTGAACAAGGAAAAGGAAAAGTTGAACACACATATGTACACATACATGCAAACACACACAAAGAATCTGTTGTAAGAATATATTAAAATCATCAAGGAAGTAGGTGGGGATTCTTTGTGTAGAAATAAAAGGCAAATAGTTGGAAAGATATTAATTGTTCATGGTTGGGCCAATATAATAAAAATGGTAATAGTACTTTAATAAATTTATTGATTTAGTGCCATACTGTTGGGGTATGGGCCCAAGCCGAGATCTTTGCCCCTTGCCCCAAAGGGAATCTGGCTCTACAGGCCCCAGCTCCTCATCTCCCTTTGAAAGCCCTTGCCCTATCTTTTGATTTTATTCAAATGCACCCTTGACCCTTGCCCTAGAAAGAATCTGGCTCCCATTTGTCTATAAGCCCCAAAAAACCCTCAAACTTTTAGGTTCCTTATCAACTCCCCTTATCTACCTTTGAAAGCCCTAGCCCCACCTTTTGATCAAATTTCTTCCTTCCAGTTCCCTTCATTATCTATTCCTGTTGTCTATTCAATCTCTCAGACTTTCCAATGGTAATTCTCACCTAGACCCTTTTCCCAGCCCCCTCCTCTGGCCACCCAAAGTTACTTTAGTGTATATAAGATCCACCCTGGCCCCTACTCAAAGGCTGAGAATCTCTCATGCCCAAAAGGCTGAGATTTTCTCATGCCCCCTATGGGTGTTATTAATGTTCAGATTCCTTAAGAGTCTGGCCTATATGTTTTATCTCTAATAAACTTTTTTTCTGGCTGGAAGAAGATTTGGGTTGAATTCATTCAGGCAGGGCCGAATCACGATCTCAGAGTCCCAGCACCTCTAAACCTCTAGTCCTCATCAATGCCAAACTATTAAAGGACTACTTTATAGATCTATTCTAAACAAACCAAAGCAAAATTCCTTTGGAGGAATAAAAGGTCAGGTATCATAAGGGAAATAATGAAAAAATAAAAAGGAAGGTAGGGAGCTTAACTATATCCCATCTCAAACCATACTACAAAGCATCAAATACTATGTGGTACTAGTTTAAAAATTGAAAAGTTAATAGAACAGATTAGGGAAATGACCCTGAATCGATAGAATATAGTGTTGAGGCTCTATGTGCTGTTTGATAGTATTTGATAACACTAAGGACCCGAACAACTGGAGTAAGCTCATATAATAATTTTTTTTAAAAGTTAATTTTCATACTCTGGTTAAAGAAGAATTTGTACCTAAACTATGGATAATTATAAAAGATAGGATGGATAATTGTAATTACATGAGATTAAAAAGCTTCTGCATAAGCAATATCAGTGCAATTAGAATCAGAAGGGAAATAATTAGCTAAGAAAAATCTTTACAGAACATTTCTCTGATAAAGTCAAATATTCAAGATATTTAAAGAAGTATACATATATAGGAACATGTAACAATTCCCAATAGATCAAAGGATAACAACAGACAGTTCTCAAAAGGAAGAAATGCAAGCTATCAACAACCATATAAAAATGATCCCAATCACTAACAACAGGACAAGCACAATTAAAACTATACATAATCCATCAGATTGGCAAAAATTACAAAAGAGAAAAATAGCAATTGTTCAAGGGGTTATGGGAGTACCGACATACTAATACCCTTAGTGGATCTTGTGAATTATTTCAATCCATTTGGAAAATAATTGATAACAATAGCCAAAAATCCACTAAATTGTACATGCCTTTTGCCCAGCAATAATACTATTAGGAGATCCTATGACCCCCAAGAAGGTAGAGGACAGAGGGAAGATAATATCTACCTCACAGAATTGTTGAGAGAATCAGATAGGCCTATAATACTTATGCCTATAATACACTCTCTCCTCACCCTCTTCAACTGTGCCATTTATAATCTCTAGTGTCCTTCAAATCTCAACTCAAGTAACACCTTCTACATGAGGTCCCCCAAGATTCTAGTGCCTTCCCCTTTCAAAACAGATTCATACTTCTGTAATTATGTTCACATATTTTGCATGTACTTAGGTACACACACACACACACACACACACACACACACACACACACACATATTGCTTCCTGTAGTAGGGATTTTTAATCTGGAGACCATGAATTTGTTTTTTAATTATTTTGATAACTATGTTTCAATATAATTAGCTTCCTCTTTAATGTGTTTTGTTTTATGTATTTAAACACATTATTCTGAGAAGTTGACTGGCTTCATTATCATCAAAGGGGCCCATGACATAAAAAAAAAAAGTTAAGAACTCCTCCCCTATAGTATGTACGTTCCTAGAAGCCTGAGACTATTTCAGTCCTGTCTGTATTTCCAGCACTTAATACTGCAGTGGCCCACAGTAAGTGCTTAATAAAGGCTTATTTATTGTTTAAGCTCCTCTAGAAGGGCCTTGGGCAAAGGGCCATTTGCCTCAGATAACAACGTGCACAGTTTTTAAAAAAATGACAATGGAAAAAATACATTTTAGTTAGCAAGATATTCTAATTATTTTTATATAATTCATACTCAGCAACATTTTGTCTAGTGTTCAAAGAAAAATGATCCAGAGAATGTTACCCACAATGAGGACATGTCTATTTCTGGTTTTCTGATAGCTCACACACTGGTCATAAGACTTCATAAATTATATTTTTGAGATACATTTAGCCTTCAGAATCCTTCATTATAAATCAATTTGTACCTCATTAGGACAAACAGAGCTATTACTCTGACAACTTCCCTTTAATTGCTTTAACTGGTCTAGGAAAATGAAGTGTGCCTTAGAATAGCACAAAATTGCTTCATGTTATTAATCCTCTTAAAATTTCCATTTAAGAAAATTACTATAGAAAAAATACAATGAAGTGTTTAATTGCTGTTCCCTATGTACTGAATGAGGTGCTTTGGTCTGACATCATTAGGTTTGAAGTAGGTGTTTCAAGCCTTCTGTTAATAGGGTGGAAATAAAGAGTGCCACATCAGTTTATTTTGCAACATTCACAAAATGTGGTGCTTGTTCAGATTAATCAAATGACTAGATCTCCTTTAAGTGGCTTATGCAAAATCACTGCACACTGCTTTTGGAAGGAGCATAGAATGATGGAGCAAGAGAGAGAGAGACAGAGACAGAGTCAGAAGAGAGGGAGTATGGGAAGGAAAGACAGGTAAAGGAGAGGATAGGGGAGAGGGAGAAAGGAAGGAAGGGGGAGAGGAGACAGAGGGAGAATATTGAAGATTTAGATGTGGAAGGAACCTAATCCAAATCACTCGATCCAAACCCCTTATTTTATAAAGGTTGAAAAGACTTTTGTTTGTTTTGTTTTTAAAATGACTCATCTTCTTCCAGAAATAAGTCAATAAACATTTATTAAATGCTTACTGTAATTTGCCAGGCACTGTGCTAAGTGCTGGGGATACAAAGAAAGGCAAAAATAGTCCCTATTTCAAGGAGTTTACAGTCTAAAGGGGGAGACAACATGCAAGCTACATAAAAATAAAATATTTAGAGGATAAATCAGAAGTAATCTCGGAGGGAAGGCACTAGGATTAAGGAAGACTGAGAAAGGCCTCTCATAGAAGATGAGATTTTAACTGATATTTGAAGGAATCCATGGCAGTCAGGAGATGGAGAGGTGGAGAGAGAGCATTGGAGGCATGAGGGAGGGACAGCCAATGAAAATGCATGGAGTGGCCTGTGCAAGGACATAGCAAGGAGGCCAGTGTCACTAGGTGGCAGAGTACATGGAGGGCAATAAAGTATAAGACTGGAAACGTAGGAAGGAGCAAGGTTATAAAGGGATTTAAAAACCATTTCACTCTAGAGATAATGTAAAGCCACTCAAGTTATTGATTGGGATGTGGAGGGGTAAGAGTATCATGATCAGACTTACAATTTAGGGAGATAAATTTGATTTCTGAGTGAAAGGTGGTCTGGAGTTGGGAAAGACTCAAAGAAGGGAGATCAACGAGCAGGTTATTCCATAGTACAGGTGTGAGGTGAGGAGGGTCTGCACAAAGGCAGTGTTAAAGGAGAGAAGCGGCTGTGTAGAAAAACACTAGGAAGGTGAAATTGACAAGATAGCCACATCAAACAAGAGTGGCCAATGAGCACTTGCTGCTGTCCCTTCAGTCTTTAAAGTAAGAGACAAATTCTGTTTTCTCTCCCTGCTACATGTGTGGCTTTCTCTTGGACTTCCCATTGGGAAAAGGGCTCCTCCTTTTCAATAGTTTCTCCTCCCAGCAGCTATGGCAGCTGCTTATCCAAATCAGTGAACACATCTGTCCAGGTAAGTCTGACCATGAGCCTCAGGTCCCCAGTTACCTCTTCTGCACTGTCTTTCTTTTCCTGAGCACAGGTGATGGACCAGCAGTCATGAAAAATGGACTTCTGGGGAGTGGCTACCTCAAAAGTTTGGGAGTTCCTAGGTTCTTCAGTTAGAGCTGATTGCACAGCGAGGTGTGCTTCCTATGGCTAGTAAAAGCACGTCTCAGAGGAGATGACCACCAACAGGAGGATGAGACCCTGACCTAGCAGGTCAGCATTAGCCTTCCACTGAACATCATTTATAACACAAGTAGAGCTTTGTGTCTGCACAAGTATGAATGAACATGTACCCACATAACAACAGGCATGTCTGTACAGAGCCAGGTGTGCGTTTCTGTAGCCCATTAAAAGAGAAAGAATGAAATTAAGAGTGCAAGGGGCAGAGACCTATAATTTTATTTATATTGTAACTCTCATGTAAAAAAACTCCCTCAAATGATGCACATTGGCACCTTCCTTTGTAAACTTTTAGTCTTAGTGATTAATTTAGAGCAGATGTGTCTACATGCAGTGCATGGACTGCATACGCAGCCCCTAACACTCCCTAGTATGGCCTAAACAAGATTAAAACATCGTTCCTCTCTGATTTTAATGGGTTGATATATTAATTTTTAAAAAAGAAATATATAAACATGTGTGGTTTTCTGGGTCTATGAGCAGCCTGTAGAGATCCTTATGTACAATTTAGTGACTCCCATTTCTATTTTAATTTGACACCACTGGTCTAGACAATGAAGAAGTTAAATGACTTGCCTAGGGTCACATAGCCAATATTCATCAAATACAGGACTTGACTTCAGGAGTGCCTGGCCTCAAAGTAAGATTTCTATCCACTACAACAGCAGTTCTCAAAGTGGGGACTATGGATCCCTATAGAATCCCCAAGATCTTCTGAGGGTGATCCCCAAGGTCAAAACTGTTTTCATAATACTAAGATATTATTTGCCCATCAAAATACTCTTCCCTTTTCCAACTAGCTATGTGAGACCAGATTTTCTTCACAGACTTCAACCAAAACAATACATCTCAATAGATTGAATGCAAAAACAGATATAAAATACAGCTGTTCTCTATTAAGCCAGACATTAAAAATTTTTCCAAAAAATGTAAAACAATGCCACTCTTCTCATTATTTTGGTTTTGAAAGATATAGTTATTTTTCATTAAAATGTTTTATATTAACATATAATAGGTTTGTTATTAATGAATAAATATTTTTAAATGATCAGTTTTAATTTCTAATATGGTAAATATTGATATAACCCACATAAAAGCTTCTCGAGGTCTTCAATAATTTTTAAATGTGTGAAGGGGTCCTGGAATCAAAAAAACCACTGCACCACACCATGCTGCCTCACAGTTATACTTGAACAAACACAACCTCTTTTCACGGCCAAAAGACCAACTATTACAATTATGGCCAGAAGTAAACCTGGGAATACTTTTATTTTTAAGATCAAATTAAATTTTTTAAAATTAACAATTTTAATTCTCCTCTCATTTCCCCTCACACTTTACTGAGCACCAAAAAAGAATATCTTTATAACAAATATGTATAGTCTTAGCAAAGCAAATTCCCTCATTGACCATGTCCAAAAAACACATCTCCCTCTGCAGTATGAGTCCATGAGTCATCTGTCAGGAAATGAATGGATAGTTTGCTTCATCTTTACTCCTCTGGAATTGTGATTTGACATTGCCTTTTTAAAGTTCTAAAGTTTTGTTTTGTTTTTTTTTCTCTCTCTCTAATGCTGTCAAATAAATTGTTCTGTTGGTTCTGCTCATGTCACTGCATTGGTCCATATGGATCTTTCCATTTACTCCAAAACTGTCCATTTTGTCAGTTCATATAGCATGATATTTCATTACACTCATATTTCATAATATGTTTAATCACTCCCCAATAGACAAGCACCCCCTTAGTTTCCAGCAGTTTTTTTTTTGTTTTTGCTATTTTGAAAAGAGCTGTCACAGACATTTATGCCCATACAGGTTCTTATGCTATATACTCTCACCTACTTAAAAGATATTTTTGCTTCTCGGGAACAATGAAAAGTAAAGCTAACAGAGACAGGAAACCACTGTATACCCTGTTTAAGCTACACTATGCTACAAACACCTTGAGGAACTCCCTCAGATACATACATCTTTGCCTTCCTCTGATGTCTGTTTTTTTCACCTTTGCAACACCTAGCGTTTATAAATATCTAACCTCATATCAGGTGAAACTTCTTTAAAAATTAGAAGGCTTTAGTGTCCATAATTACTGCATATGAGAAACCCTCCCTATTCCTAGTTGTAATCCATAGTTTTGAATATTCAAAACGTACCAAGTTAACCAAGTTGCAGACACAAAGGGAACAGGTGTGCCTCTCTCATTAACACCACCTAATTACAGTACAGATCCAGATTTTCCTAACCTCAAGGATCAGCTATAGAACACATTCAGGGTGTGCTGGTAGAAGTCTAACAACTAGGTTGGAAGGAGAGAATTTAAATGACACACTTTTAAATTTAATCTTCATTAACATTTTCTCCAACACTTTCTTAAGTCTAAACAATTAACAAAACAATAAATCAAGCCCTGATCTGTGGTGTTTGGGGATTTCCAAGGTGTAAATATTTGCTCTGAAAATTTAACAATAGGTTCTCAGGATCCACTACAAGACCAAATGTAAAGGGCCTTCTGTACTTGGATCTGCATCTTTTAGTTGTGTTGTCTTCCATTCAAAGAAAATTTTTCCTTCTCACCTTGGTCTCTCAGAACCTAACTCCCCTCCTGTACCATTTCCTATCATTTGTGACTCCACCAAGTGACTGGTTCACATACCCCTCCATTACGGTAATGTATATTTAGGATTTACTCACCAGTGTACATGTCATCAAATTTGCAGATGACTCAGAGCTGGGGGTTAGGTGGTGCGAGTAGCTAACATGGATAACAGAGTTGGGATCTGTTAGAGTTAGCAGGGCTTACGTTTCCACAGGTAGAATAATGCAGAGATTTAAAGAACAACAGCTCCAGGAAATAGTACACTACAGGTGGGCTCGGGCTTAGCCAATAAAAAGTAAGTTGATGGTTCCACAAAGACCCCCAAATCAAGATAAGGGTCAAGCCAGCTCAGACCAGTTAGGGTCAACCTGAAGATACCTGAAAAAATGTTAGTGTGCCTGCTTAATTAACTTCATTACTATTATCTGACACACCCGCATAAAATTAGAAACTCATTAACGAGTCATGGGACGTATAACCAAGGGAGGGGGAACATACTTGAGCATATCAAGGGGAAACATGTAAGGAAAGGTGTAACCTGGGAAGGGATGGACCAATCCAGGCCTGGGAGATTTCGTGCCGAATTCAACTGCATAAAAGCACGCTTGCCCTTGCACTCAGGAACACTGCCCCGCCTTTAGCTTCCAGTTATATATTGTCTCCATCACCATTAGAATATAAGTTCCTGGAGGGCAAGGACTGCCTTTCTTTTTTTAAAATTAAATTAAATTTGTTACATTTAAAGTTCCAAATTGTCTGCCACCCTCCCTCCCCACCTGCACTAGAGAAGGCCACTATTTGACACAGATATATAGATATCTCTGTGGGGGGAGGGTGTAGTGTGGTGTGGCGTGGTGTGGTGTGGTGTGGTGTGGTGTGGTGAAAAACCATACTGTGCTTCTATCAGTTTTTTTTCTGGAGGTGGATAGCATCTTCCTTCATAGGTCCTTTGGGGTTAATTTGAATATTCATAATACTAAGAATAGCTTAGTTGTTCACAATTCTTCTTCAAACAATATTGTTACTGTATACAACATTCTCTTGGTCCTACTCATTTCATTCTTAAGTATTTCATGCAAGTCTTTCCATATTTTTTAAAATCAACTGGTTCATCATTTATTACAGTATAGTAGTATTCCATCACAATCATAGACTGCCTTTCTTTCTAATTGAATTTGCATTCCCAGCACTTGGGCAGCTAGATGGCATAGTGGATAAAGTGCCAAGCTTAAAATCAGGAAGACCTGAGTTCAAATCTAGCCTCAGACAGTTATGTAACCCTGGACAAGTCACTTAGCTGTTTTGCCTCAGTTTCTTCATCTGTAAAATGAGATAGAGAAGGAAATGGCAAACTGCTCCAGTATCTTTGCCAAGAAAACCCCAAATGGGGTCACAAACAGTCGGACACACCAAACTTCCATCACTTAGCAAAGTACCTAGTGATGGGAATGGGATCTGAACCCCTAAAAGGAAAAGACCATGTCTTTAGGATCTGGACCCCAAAGCCCTTGAACCTAGATTTCGGGCATTCAAAGCACCGATTTTATCCTCATCAAATGTGCAGATTCCTAAAATCTGGCCCGCTTGTATTGGTATCACAAATACAACAAACTCACTAGGAATCTCACCCACCCCAACCAGTGTTTTAATAAACTTACTCTTTTGACTGAAAGGAGGCTTGAGTAATCAAATTCTTTTGAGGCAGGCTCCTGCCCTTTTATCCTTTTTTTAAAAAAAATTTATTAATTTGTTTTGATTTATCAACAATCACTTCCATATGCTTTTGAGTTGAAAATTTTTCTCCCCCTTCCTCCCCCCCACCCTCCCCAAGACTGCGCACAATCTGATATAGGCTTTACATTTACATACCCATTAAACATATTTTCACATTAGTGAAGTTGTACATAAAAATTAAAACCAATAGGAGGAACCATCAGAAAGATGAAACAAAACTCAACAGAAGGTAAAAATAAATGATAGCGATTCAACTTCCATAGTTCTTTCTTTGTATGTGGACAGCATTTTCCATCCCGAGGCCTCTGCAGATGTCTTAGATCCTTGTAATGCTGAGAAGGGTTCAGTTTAACAATATTAGTCATCGCAAACCGTGGCTGTTATTGTGTACAAAGTCCTCTTGGTTCTGCTCACTTCACTCAGCATCAGACCATACAAGTCTTTCCAGGTTTTTCTGAAGTCAGCCTGTTCATCATTTCTTACAGCACAATAGTATTCCATTACATTCATATACCACAACTTGCTCAGCCATTCCCCAATTGATGGGCATCCTCTCAATTTCCAATTCTTTGCCACCACAAAAAGAACTGCTATGAATATTTTTGTACATGTGGGTCCTTTTCCCATTTGTTTGATCTCTTTGGGATATAGCCCTAGAAGTGCTATTGCTGGATCAAAGGGTATGCACATTTTTGTAGCCCTTTGGGCATAGTTCCAAATTGTTCTCCAAAATGGTTGGATCATTTCACAACTCCACCAACAATGTATTAGTGTTCCAATTTTCCCACATCTTCTCCAACATTTATCATTTTCCTATTTTGTCATGTTGGCCAATCTGATAGGTGTGATGTGGTACCTCAGAGTTGTTTTGATTTGCATTTCTCTAATCAATAACGATTTAGAGCATTTTTTCATATGACTATAGATGGCTTTAATTTCTTCATCTGAGAACTGTCTGTTCATATCCTTTGACCATTTATCAATTGGGGAATGGCTTGTGTTCTTATAAATTTGTCTTAATTCTCTATATATTTTAGAAATGAGGCCTTTATCAGAGAGACTGGTTGTAAAAATTCTTTCCCAATTTTCTACCTTCCTTCTAATCTTAGTTGCATTGGCTTTGTTTCTGCAAAAACTTCTCAATTTAATGTAATCAAAATTATCCATTTTGCTTTTCATAATGTTCTCTATGTCCTGTTTGGTCATGAATTCTTCTGCTCTCCATAGATCTGATAGGTAAACTATTCCTTGTTCTCCCAGTTTACTTATGGTATCAGCCTTTATATCTAAGTCATGAACCCATTTTGACTTTATTTTGGTATATGGTGTGAGATTTGCTGCCCTTTTATCCTTGCATTTCATAGTTTCCAAGACCCCTAGACCACATCTAGCACATAGTAAGTGCTTAATGTTTGTAAATTGACTAAATCTAATAAGATAAAAATCAGTAAAAAGTTTTATACCCTAGCATAAAACATCAACTTCACAAGCTTAGAATGGGGAAGACCCATGGCTAAACAGCAATTATTCTAAAAAAAGCCTCTTTTTGACCCCATTTGAGGTTTTCTTTGCAAAGATACTAGAGTGTTTGGCCATTTCCTTCTCCAGCTCATTTTATATGAGAAAACCGAGGCAAACAGGGTTAAGTGACTTGCTTGGGGTCACACAGCTAGTAAGTGTCTGAAGCCAGATTTGAACTCAGGAAGATGAGTTTTCCTGACTTCAGACCTGGCACTCTATCCACTGAGCCACCTAAGATCCAGGGCCTGTAGTAGACTACAAGCTCAATATGAGTTTCCAATGTAATGTAGAAAACAAAAAATAAAACAAACCCCCCCCCCAACAATTTTGAGCTTGGGCAGTTTTAACAGTAGCATAGCTTCCAGGAACAGGGAAGTGAGAGTCTTGGTGTACTCTGCTCTCATCAGCCTTTTCAGCATTGTGTGCTAGGGTTTGAGAAGAACACTGATAAGCTGGAGAGTGTCCAGAATAAGGAAAACTGAATGGTGAATGGCTTTGAATGATATAGGATATATAAGAATTGTCTATGAGTTTTTATTAAACATACATAATAAGTATTTATTAAGCAAGGCACTGTGCTAAGCACTGGAAAGGAAGCAGACATGTTTATCCTAGAGAAGAGAAGGCTTGAAGGTGAGCTAATAATCTATCTTGAAGTATTTATATATGGACAAAGGAATTGATCCTACAGCACAAAACCAGGAGGAAGAGATGGAAATTGCAAAAAAGGTCAGTTTAAAGAAGAAGTCATGGGGCAGCTAGGTGGCACAGTGTATAGAGCACTGGCTCTGGATTCAGGAGGACCTGAGTTCAAATCCGGCCTCAGACACATAACACTTACTAGCTGTGTGACCCTGGGCAAGTCACTTAACCCCATTGCCTAGCCAAAAAAAAACCCAAACAAAAACAACAACAACAATAAAGAAGAAGTCATTTCTGTGAAACAAATTTCTTCGAATCATACTGGTTTAAACTCCTAGGTATCCTCTGCCCTGCCCCCCACCCCCACCCCAGGCCTATGAACTCCTTCAGGGATGTTGGGAAATTGAGAGAAGGACGAAAAAGAGAAAGGGGGTGGAGAGAAGTGGGCTGTTCTCCACCAGAGCTACTTCCTAAAGTGTTTTTTTTGTTTTGTTTCATTTTTTTTTTGTTTTTTTGCTGGGGGTAGGAATTGTGATAATTCAGACTCCACTACAAGGTCAGTGGGAAGAGTGATTTGTTAGCTATCTGACAAGGCATAGAGAGGGTACTTCTAGGGATGAGGAATGGTGGTGAGGGTATCAGGTGAATAAAAATTTGGCATTCTCATGGCAAAAGGACTCTGTCTTGAAGCTGTGGCACTTCCTGCTTCTTTTCTTCCAGTGCCCGCCTTTTCCCCACCCAAGGTGTGTTACAGCCTTCAAACTGCTTTAGGGGAATGATATTCTTTAACAGTATGTTTTGTTTAAACATATTTGAAAACTATTACCAATAAAGTTTTGTTTTTTAAAAAGTCAGTTTAAAGCCTATTGCCAGAAAAAACTTTTTTTTTAAAAACAGTTAGAGATTCCCCAAAGTGGAATGGCCTGTCTTGAGAGATGGTAGGTCTCCTTCTCCATGCAAGTCTAGAAACAGAGGCCAGGCTTCCACTTAATGTGTATATAATAGCACAGATTTCTTTCACATGTTATTTGGACCCTTCCAAATTGCAATTCCCCTTTCCCTCCACACCCAATAGAATATGAACTACTTGAGAGCAGGGACTATTCCATTTTTGTGTTCGTGTCCCTTAATACCTAGACCACTGCCTGGAACATTGTAGGTGCTTAGTAAAAAATCTTGTTGAATGAAATTTAGTCAAATAAAATTTTAAAATGTCTAACATTAAGACTTACTTTGTTAATCAGCACAACCATGATACAGACTTCAGACAGAGACAGACAAAAAGTTTTCTAATCCAAAATTTTTTATCAATATTTAAAAGAAAAATGTAATAATTTCTGTAAGAGTCCTTTAATTTCCTTACTGGTATGATTTATCTTTTATTAAATTTATCACAAGGCTACCATCAGGAGCTTAATAAAATTTTAACCAACCTCTAGCAGAAAGGGTAAAAGCTCCTTTCCACCAAATAAAATTTTGGTGTCAGGTATGATTTCCTCTTCTGAGGATTTAATTTCCTTCTACTGTACAATGAGTATTACCTCCTCTATTTTGAATGCCAGAAAAAAAGTAAGATCCCTAAGATATGAGTGTACTCTGAAAAACAGAATCCATTTGACTTAAATAGGATAAACCAAAGATGTATCAGTTTATTCTCTCAAAACTGCCCTCCTTATCTCACTTTAAGACTGTGGTTAATGGTTTGAGAACTGTATTATGAGAACCTGAGAATCTCCTGGGTTCAAATCTTGACTCTGACATTTACCTGTGTGACTCTGGGTAAGTCACTTCTCTTTGTTAGAAATTGCTTCCTATCTCTGAAAATTAAGGGGGTTGCATCAGTTCTTTAAGGTCCCTTCCCACTCTATATCCAGTGATCTAATTAATTTGCATAATAATAGGGAAAGTATCTGAAGCATAGAAAATTTAGTTTCATAATCTCTGACATGAGAGGCAATACTCAGTCAAAAAGACCTGGATTCTAGTCCAGCCTTTGACTTATACTGGCTTTATGACTCTGGGTAAGTCACTTAACTTGTCAGTATCCCCAGATAGCTAAGACTATAAGCAGTAAAGAAAGTATCATACTACTTAGAGGACATTACTATCACAAGTCCTGTCCAAAAACCCAAACAAAACCTGGGATGCGAAACTGGTTCTTGCTTCACTGATTTAAGGGCAAGGGGAGAATATAAATTAAAATTATGGTAGAGTACTTTGTAAATATTACATAAACAAATGCTCTGTAATTGTAACGGATCTGCATCCCTCTGCTGATTTATCAGGAGCTACTGTTTGACAGAAAAGGAAATATGATAGGAAAGAACTACAGGAGGAGTCTACAAAATATTAATGAAAGTCATGAGCCAGCAGGAAAGAGCATTGGTTTTAGAGGCAGGAGACCTGAATCCCAGCCCTGAGCCTTACAAGCCGTGTGAGTTCAGGGCAAGTTATTTGACCTCTCTAAGCCTTACTTTCCTCTTCTATAAAATGAGATTGTTACATTGGATAACTTGTAAAGTCCAATCCAGCTTTCCAGTCTATGATCTGGAAGTTAGGGGACTTATTAAAGATATAGCATGAAGGGGCAGCTAGGTGGTGCAGTGAGACAAGGCTTGTAGATCCATCTGGCTTTATACCTAAAGCCTCTATGAACTCTATCATCATTGGAGGATATTTGAAGAGAGAAAGGAAGCTAAGAGAATATTCCCTATATTTGGGTATTTTGACGAGCAAAGCTTTAAAATTTCCACTACTAACCCTACCCCTCACCATAGATTTACCAAATCATTTTGGGAAAGGAATGTTTTTGGTAAGAGATGGGGGAGAAGGAATATAATAGGGCAATTTTTGTTGTTGTTCAGTTATTTTTTCAGTCATGTCTGACTCTTTGTGACCCCATTTGGGGTTTTCTTGGCAAAGATACTGGAGTGATTTGCCATTTCCTTCTCCTGCTCATTTTATAGATGAGCAGACTGAGGCTGAGTTAAGTGACTTGCCTAGGGTCACACAGCTAGTGTCTGAAGCCAGATTTGAACTCAGGAAGGTGAGTCTTCCTGACTCCAGGCCTGGCACTCTATCCACTGCACTACCTAGCTGCCCTACTAAGGGAATATCATGAATATAAAGAAATCAACCTAGCTTTTTCCTTCTCTAAATTATTTGTTATATTCTGCATATAGCAATTAAATTTAGTGTGATGAAAAGGTTCAGAGGAAAGATAGCTAGGAGTCCATGGACAAATATCCTATGGGGGGAGTCAGACTGAAAGGCATAAGAAATATTTAAGTATGAAATCGTGAAGAGAAAAATATTCCAAGGAGGAGGAGAAGTGGAATCTTTCTGAAGAGGCTGGTGTGGATTCACAGAGGAGTCACCAACCAACTTAGATTGTAAAAAGAAAAGAACAAAAGATGGAAGCCAGGCCAGGTAACATAGGATGAATACGAAAGCATGGAACAGTGAGGTAAAAATAGTGCCAGGAGTGCTATAGCTCAGAATGTTAAAGACAACAAAAAGAAAAGGATGAGTTCCCCCTCCTTGAAGTTCTTTCAGCAGGGGATGGATACCCATTTATTGGGTATGTTAGAGTTAGCATTCCTTTCATGTGTGAGTCAGGCTGGATGGTCATTGAAGTGCTTTCTAACTCTCAAATTTTGCGATTCTGTGATTTTGCCAGAGAAATTTAATTATATACATACGTGGAAAAAAAATCTGCAATCTCTAATACTTACTTAATATAGGAAAATTTCCTTGTCTCCTTCTAATATGAGCAATAGCTTGCAATAGTATGTTTAGAAAAGCAGAGGAAGACAGAATGGGTGTTAATTGAGCCAGTTGTTTGACCTGAACATAGCTGGAAGAGTTGACAGAATGCAGTTAGAAAGTGGACAAAAAAGAATCTACCAACATCTTATTGCTGGCAAATTCAAAGAAGTGGTTTTAAAAAACTGAACTAAATAGAGAACGCCTGAGCAAACTGTGGTATATGAATATAATGAAATATGATTTTACTTGAAGAAATGAAGATGAGAAATTTAGATGGCAAGACTTAGATGAACTGAAACAGAGCAATGAAAGTATAACCAAGAAAGTTGTAGAACTGCAAGGACCACCATAACGGAAATGAAGAAAAAGAAACACTGAGACATTAGAAATCAGATTAAATGCATGCTGATGGTTCCAGATGGATAATGACAAAACATAACTCCTCTGGGTAAAGGGGGAATATACTATATGTGTGTATGTTTGTATGTGTTTATCTTCTCAGCTTGAATGTAAATTTACTTGGCATCCTCCAAGTGACTAGCATAGTATTATGCACACAAATCTTATCAAGTGAGGGCCAAGCTGATAACCCTATTTGGTCTATGCTTCCCCCTCTGAAAGCAAAAGGCCTAGGAAGAACCCACAGGTCAGATAGAGTGAATGCCTCATTTATCATTCCTTAGATAGCCTGTGTCATCTCAGAAAAGGTGCTGGCATTCAAAAACTAAATAATCCTCAAGGCAATATGTTCTCTGAGCTCATCAGCTAGTTACACAAATGATGAGGGCCCAAGTTAGGTGACAAATTTTAATCGTGCAATCTGCAGGACTTCAGGTGACTACCTTGCTGTAAAGAGAGGAGGAGTGGCTAAAAGCAGGGAGACACTAATTGGAATGTAGAATTCTCAGAGGGTCTCAAAGGACCACTTTATAGCTGGTCCCACTGTGACCTCTTTTAGTTTTTGCAGCTCCATAGACTTATAAGACAGCAGGAAGATGGTATGTGGATCCTTTATCGATTTAAAATTCTACAACTCTCCAGCTCTCTGAAGTTTCTACAATTCTGGGCAAGAGGCAATGGTTTGAGCAATTTAGACAGCAATACGGGGGCAACTAAGTAAATGTCAAACTTCCCATTGAAGCAATTTGTAAGGCTATGTAATAACTACCTTTACTCAAACTTAGATTTCTGAAACTAGAGTTGAGGTTATATTTGAAAATAAGTATGATATATAAAAAAAGCAAAAGTCATCCATAAAAACTTTGGGGAGAAGAAAAAACAACCCAACAACCCTGGGAGGAATAATTGTATACCCATTTTACAGATGAGGAAATTGAGGTTTAGTGAACCTGAGTACCTTCCCCAAAGTAAATGTTGGAGCTAGGACAAGAACCCAGGTCTTCTGACTCTGTCTATTTATAGCATTCTATGCTGCCTTCTCATTTAAAAAAAAAATTGCTTAAACATAAGATTGGCAAAGAATTATACCAGTCCTAAAGGCAGCAAATTATTTACCTTTGCTCTTTTTTTAAATTTTTTTTTTATTTTTAGGCAATTGGGATTAAATGATTTACCCAACGTCACACAGCTAGTGTCAAATGTTTGGTCTGAGGCTGGATTTGAACTCAGGTCCTCCTGACTTCAGGGCCAGTGCTCCATACACTGCACATACCTTTGCTCTTATATGTCATACTTGAGGTCATAAATGGGATGATAGCCACAGTTTAAACAATTGTCTGTATCACAGACTTGACTGCTCTGGTTATCTAATTTCAGTCCAGGATATGTCTTGCTCAGTGCCCAGCACTACTACTGATATAAAGCAGGAGAGAGAGAGCCGTTAAGGGAAAAAATAATATATGAAGGTTTATAAGAAAATGGTAACTACCTTTGCTTATAGCTTCACATTTTGCTATGAGTAATGGCTTAACGATTAATATATAAGTACCATGATTATTGCTTAATTCATGGCCTCAGTTAAGAAGAAAGCTACATGGTATTCGGTAAGAAGAGGAATTTGTAGAGCTCACTGTCCTTGATCTACTAACAAGCCTCCAGGATCTGAAAACCTTGCCAAGTGAGGTACAGAGCCATATGGAATTAGCCTGTTCATTCACTCACTACTCTCAAAGCCTTGTGGCTTTATACTTTTGTGTTGGACAGAGACCACTACTCAAAATCAAGACAGAGACTTAGATACCTTGAAAGCAGAAAGGAGTTTATTGCTTCCTCATGAGAAAGGGTCCCACCCCTCATCCCACTAATGGGGCCAGCCAGGGAGTGAGTATGAGTTGGTTACAGAAAGTAAGGCTTATTTATACCCTACATCGAGCTCTTCCTCCTCCTTCCCTTCATCCTATTGGCTGTGCTTCAGGGGGCACAATCTATTCACAGAAATCTTCCCCAGCAACAAAGAGTCAGGAAGTTTTGCAAGGTAAACAGTTTGGGTTGGGGGTAGGGCTATTCTTTCTGCTATGAGCTTGAAAAAAAACCCAACAGGGTCTGAGTGAGGGGGGTTTTGACAAGGTCAGAAGGGAGTGTGTTTCAACAATACAACTAAATTTCTTGAGAAGGCCATCTACAACTGGTGCTTCCAATTTCTCTCCTCTCACTCTCTTCTTAACCTCTTACTATCTGGCTTCTGGCCTTATCATTTAACTGAGACAGCTCTCTCCAAATGACCAGTGATCTCCCAATTGCTGCCCTTTGTGAGAACTATTATCAAGAACTATTAACCCTTTGAGGAGGCTTCACTTCTGAGAGATCATCTCTCACACTTAAAAAAAAAACTGGTGGCGGCAGCTAGGTGGTGCTAGAGCTCTGGTCTAGGAGTCAGGAGGACCTGAATTCAAATGCGATCTTGATACTTACTAGCTGTGACACTTGATACTTACTAGCTGTCTGACCCTGGGTAATTCACTTAACCCCAATTGCCTTACGAAAATATAAACAAACAAATAAAATAGGGGAAAGATACTCCTTTTCCTTTCCCTTTTTTTTTTTTGGTGGGGTGGAGGAGTGGAGAAGCTTTTAGAGATGGATCTCTAGCTGCTAGAACTTCCGGGAAAAGCTCATATGGTCTCCTTGGTGGGACTGAGTCTGTTGAGAGCCCTGAGCTGAGCATGGCTACAACAAAACAAATAAGGAGTTCTGAGTGGCTGCTTTGGGTTTGGGAGGAAAGGTGCTAAACACAGGGGACTGAAATGAAATTGAGTGAGAGCACTGAGAGGGAATGGAAGCTGGACTGGGGGACTAAATACTGGTCATTTGAGGCAGCTTGGCCATATAAACCTCTGCCTCCAACCTGCTGGGACCGTGATAGAAGGTATACCAGAGGCAGCCCAGTCGCTCCTAGGGCTAGGGCTGGCTGAACTGCTTCTCTCTGGGATAGCAAGAAAAGCAATGACATGATTTACTCCCTTCTCCCTCTGTACTAGGTGGCAGAAGTATATTCTGAAGTTTCTCTACTCTTAATTCTGCTCATAAGTCCTGACCTAATTAGTGACTTAAAACAAATTCACTAGGTAAAAATGTGATCAATCCTAACTGCTTCTGATTGTTTATGTCTTTATTCTTAAATTGAGAGACTACAAAAAGAGATAGTCAATGAATGGTTTGTAGTGTACAAAAACAAAAGTGGGGAGGGGCAGAATAAAGTTCAAAACTGAGTTCAAATGCCCAGCTTTTTCCTGGCTGGGGGTGGAACTAAATGAGAGCCTTAAAGAATTTAGATTTATTAATATTTTTATGAGCTTACCAATAACAGAAAGAGTTAATCATATGAATCCAGACCACTAACCAACCCTAAGCTGTGTCTGAGCCATAAGGAAGCAGATTTAAGCACTGGAAGATGGTTTTGCATGGTGATGTTAAAAAAAAAAGACATCAATAAAATTTTATTTTAAAAATTTATACAACATAGTTATAATATCACTTAAATAGTCAAATTTATTTCACATTATTTCATTACAATAAACTCCAGTGAACATTATAACAGTTGAAATATCATTATTCACTATTGCTTTCATTCATTCAACAGATTTATTGCATTTCTATTTTATGTGAAGCACTATTTGATAGATTCTGGTGGTGAGATGGATAAGATCCAAATATCTATTATAACTACTTCTCGGCTAAGGGACCTTTTCCCCCTCCTCCTTCCTTTAGACTCTCTCCTGGGTTCCAATCCCACCTCACCTTTTGGACGTTTAAAACTGGTTGTTCCATAGGCATCTCAAATTTATTGCGTCCAATTTAGAACTTATCGTCTTCCCCTCTCAAACCTTCCCCTCTTCCAAACCTCCTAGTCAAGTCACCTTCAATGTCATTCTCACTCACTCCATATATCCAATCCATTGCCAAATCTTGCTATTTCTAAAATCTTCACAAAATCTCTCCCCTTCTTTCTGCTCACACAGCCACAACCCTCCTCCTCTCCTGCCTAGTTCATGTAATAGCCTTCCGATTGTTCTCTTTACCTCGTTTCTCCCCAACCCAATTGCTGCTGCATTCAGCTGCCAATATGATTTTCTTAAATCACAGGTCTGATCATGTCATTCCCCCCACCCCTACTCAATAAACTCCAGTGGTTCCCCATTACCTCGAGGATCAACTATAAAATTCTCTGTCTTGCTTTTAAAACCTGTACAGCCTGGTGCCTTTCTACCCTTCTAATCATCTGCTGCTTCTCCCCCTTACATGCACCGTACGATCCAACTACACTTGCCTACTCGATGGGCTTTGGAACATAACACTCTTTTTCCTATCTCCATGCCTTTATGCTGGCTGTCCCTGTGGGATGATTTCTTTCCTCACCTCCACCTTTTAATTTATCTGCCTTCCTTCAAGACTCAATTGAAACCCAAGTTTCTGCATCCCCTCTCTGTACTCACTACTTCTACAGCCTTCACCTTTGAGATAACCTCCCATCTGCTCTTGTACCAAGGTAGTTATTTGCATGCTGTCTCCCACATTGAGCTTCTCGAGGGAGAGGCTATTTTTACAAAGAAAAATTTAACAAATGCTGTCGATTGATTGATTACTCCTTATTCTGTTATACTTTCATATATTCTTTTATATTACTCCTTATACTTTTATATTACTCCTTATTCTTTTATCTTTCCCCCTTTCCATTGCTGTCCAGGCCTCCCTTCCCCAAATTTGGGTATTCTTAGACTCCTCGCATTGTGGACTTTGGGACCCCAGCCCGAATCCTTTTCCAGAGTAAAATTCAAGTACAAAGTTAAACTCAAGTAATACTATCTGTGTTTGCAGCCTACTTTCCCTCAGACATAACATGGTATTTCTTCTTATCTTGTGGGTTCAGCTTTAGTAATTCTATAGTTGGAGCATAATTTCTTATTCTAAGGTTTTGAGATTGGTGAAGTCTGAGGAAATCTTACTGATCACATGATCTTCTCTATCCTGTAAAAAAAAAAGTCCACTCAGCCCTATCTATTTTCAAATTACTATCCTTTGTCTCTTTGTTTGAAGCCAATTCCTTAGAAAGGATTGTGAGCACTCACTGTCCCAATTCCCTAAACTCCCACTCCTTAATTCCTTCCAATCTGACTTTCATTTCCACCTCTCAAAAGAAATGGTTCCCTCCAAGGTCACTTAACTGACAAATCCAATGGCTTATTATTTGCTTATTCTATGTTACTTCATTATAGCTTTAGACAGTCAACTGCATTTTCCTATTAAACACTCAATCTTCCTCTGGCTACTGTGACACTGCTCTGTCTCTGTCTGTCTTGGTTTTCCTCCTGCCTATCTGACCATTCTTTTTTAGAATCCTTTGCTAAAGCATCATTTTTCTCTTATCCAGTAAGTTTCCATTCTTAGATCTTTTCTCCGCTCCCCAAATTCTCTCCCTTGGTGGTCTCATAAGTTCCTGTGGGTTCAATTATCTTCTCAATGAAGCTAACTTTAAGATCTGTATATCCAAGCTTTAATCTCTCCTAAACTCAAGGCTGTATTGGAGCTAACAATCAAGCTGATTGTTAAAATTTCAGTGTGAGTATTTATATCTTGGAAGTCAGCAAATTCTACAAATCAAAGCTTGATTTCTTATTTTATTGATTGTCTAGACCACTGGCATCAAACTCAAATAGAAATGGGATACATAAAGATCCCTTCGGGCTGCTTTTTTATTTGGAAAACCACATATTAATATTATATGTGTTTTGTCATATTTTTATTTATTTTGTTAAATATTTTTCAATTACATTTTAATCTAGTTTGGGAGTATTATGAACCTCATGGGCCTTCAGGCAGGGTGTCTGACACCTCTGACTAGTCTCAAGAAAGTGATAAAGAAAATGTTTAATAACAAAAAGTAAAAGTAAATATGTGCCATGCATACATTCTCCCCTTCCTTCAACCCAGAACTGGTTGTTAATCATTTACCAGCGCATTCCTGCCTGAACTCTAGGACCTCATAAGATGTCTCAAAAGTGTTAGTGCAAAAGCATAAAATTGCACTGACTTTTGGGACACCCTGTATCATTTGTTGCTTGATAGACATTTCCCCCTGGATATCCTATAGGCACTTCTAACTCCACCTTTAAATCCATCACTCTTCCAAATTTTCCTATTTTTACTAAGATGCCACCCCTTTCTAGTCTTTCAGGTTTGAAACCTTGGAATCATCCATGACTCTTCCGTTTCCTTTAACCCCATATCCAGTGAATTGCCCATTCATGTCAGTTCTACCTCCCCAACGTCTCTCACATCTGTCTCCTTTTCTTCACTCATACAGCCTTTATTTTAGTTCACATCCTCATTAATTCTCATGTGGTCTAGTGTAATAGCCTCCTAATTGATCTCTCTTCTCTGTCATCTCTAATCTATCCACCATAAAGCTACCAAGATGATATTCTGAAATACAGATATGATCATACAACACCTCTACTCAGAAAACTTTAGTGATTCTCTCCTGCCTATAGGAAAAAATGTAAACACTTAGGCTTGCATTTAATGAAGTCCTCTATCCTATGTTTCCCATATACCTTAGAGAAAGCATAACAACACCAATTTCATGTGAATATTAATGTTGTTCAGTCATGTCTGACTCTTCATGACCTCATTTGGGGTTTTCTTGACAGAGATACTGGAGTGGTTTGCCATTTCCTTCTCTAGCTCATTTTATAGATGAGAAACTGAGACAAACAGGATTAAGTGACTTGGCCAGAATCACACAGCTAGTAAGTTTGAAGCCACATTTGAAATCTTGAAGATGATTTGTCCTGATTCCAGACCTATCCTGCTCTATCCACTGTGCCACGTAGCTGCCCTTTCATAGAAATAGAGGCAGGATGAAAAAGGGCAGAGAGACATTGGTGATGGGAGAAATTAAATGGGAGATGGGGCTTAAAAAGAGGACATAAATGAGGAAAGCAAACTATGCGTACTTCACAATTTTGCTTAGCGGTAGCTGTAAGCACAGATTAAGGACTAAAATAAACTACCATGAATTAAGATGGTTCTCCTATTGCTTATGTGGCAACTCCTCAGCCTTTTTTCCTGAATCATCATCCATATCTTGCCCTCTAATAATAGTTGTATCCTCAAAGTTCTTTCTTGATTCCTTTTTTCAGGTCTTTCTATACCTTATTGCTGATCTTATCAACTCCCACTGATTCAGTTATCATCTTTATGCAGATGATTCCCAGATTTACATATTCAGCCCTAATCAATCTCCTAAACACCAGTTCCAAGGTACCAATTGCCTCTTGGACACTTCCCACTGAACATCCAGTAAGCATCTCAAACTTAACTGCAAAACAGAACTTGTTATCTTTTTGAAACCCCCATCCAAAACCCTACCCTCTCGTTCTAATTCTCTATATTTATCAAAAGTACCACAGCTCTTGCCATCACCCAGTTTCCCAATCTGGTACTTATCCTTCCTTGACTTTTCACCTTCTATCCACTCCCCATGACCAATCAGTTGCCAAGTCATTGTTTTTGTCTTTTTATCCTCAATTCCTAGCACATGGTAGCTACATAATTGAAGGAAAAACAATGATTCTCACTTGTAAAGCATTTTAAGGTTTGTGAAGGGATTCCAGGCAATAGAACATATGTGCACCTGTCATTATTCCCATTTAACAGATGAAGAAACCAAGTTCAGAGAGGTTGTGACTTAATTATATGTTAGTGTTAGAAATAAGTTTTGAATGCTGGCCTCTTGATTCTAAGCCAGCACTCTTTTTACTACACTACAGGAACTGTTTTTGATTATTACATATTTGTGTTATCTAATCTTAACTGACCATTATTCCTTTTATTCTTCCCTAATGAATTATCATGCTCCCTACAGAAGTGTTCCAAATCTTTTCCTATCTTCCCAAGCTCTTACACATTTCCCTAACCCCCAAATTCTGTCAGCAATGACTTCAATTCCTATGGGCTGAAAAAATTGAGATTATTCACTATGAGCTCTTTTGTGCCCCCCACTTCACTCTTCCAAATCTGTCTTAATAGTCATCTTTATTCATCCTTTCCTCTTTTACTCCAGTATCTGAGGAAGGGGGTGGTCTTCTTTGCCTAGACCAATTTCTCTATTCCTCTTTGTCTTATCCATCATTCCTTTCCTCTCATCTTCCATTTCATTCCATCCACAATGCATGGCATGCAGTAAATATTTAATAAATGTTTGTTACCTGCCTCCTTCCATCTACTGATTTCTCCCTCACTGCTTATAAACAAGTCTAAGTCTTTCCCACCCTTTGGAAAATCTTATGTGACCTTGTTATCCCATCAAGCTATTATCCTCTGTTGCTATCTATACCTGATGCTTCCATT
This sequence comes from Phascolarctos cinereus, assembly GCF_003287225.1. Lineage (NCBI taxonomy): Eukaryota > Metazoa > Chordata > Mammalia > Diprotodontia > Phascolarctidae > Phascolarctos > Phascolarctos cinereus. The sequence continues at coordinate 202,275,762 of NW_027555847.1, read as the reverse complement.
CCTTTACCTCCTGCCCATTCACTAGTCAATGTGGTTTCCAATACTATTCTGAAACTACTCAAACAAACTCAGTTTACCAATGTCTTTTAACTACTATATCCAAAACCTAATTTCAATCCTTGTCCCCCTTGACTTGATTTCTAAGATCTATTCTAGCTCTAAACCAATAACCTGAAGATCCTAGGAACTTTCTGCAACTTTCAAAAACTATTGACCACCCCTGCCCACTCCAGCTGGATAGTCTATTCTCTGTTGGCTTTCATAACACTACTCTCTCTTGGTTCTTTTCTTATCCATGCTAGATCATCTATCTTCAGCACCCTAAAGGAAAGAATTCTCCAAGGTTCCATCCTAGGCCTCCTTCTTCACTTTTCATGTTCCCTCTCTTGAGAATCTCATCTATTTCTATGGGTTTAGTACTGACCTTGATTGATGATTCCCAATCTAATGTCAAGCAGAAAGGCTCCAATGTGGGGGAAGTCACCACCTTTCAAGGCATCCCCTTTCATTCCCAGTCATTTTTAATTCCTCACTTCAAAATATGTCAGTGACTATTGTCTACTGAATAAAGTTCAAATGCTTCTGCTTGGCTTTCAAAGTCCTTTAAGTACTTTTCCCAAACGTTTTCTCCCACCATGCATGCAATCCAACTGGACTACTTTATATCCAGTGAAGACATACTTTATTTAATATCAAATCTCAAATTCTACGATTCTGGGAATAAAGTGAGCAGCTCTATGCATAAGGAAGATTATTCTGATATTGGTAGGAAGGTTATGTTGGAGGAATACAGACAGAGTGGGGAGATGTGAAAAGAAGCTTTTGAAATAGTCTGGGTAGATGATAATGAGAGCCCATGGTAAGGTGGTAATCATATATCTAGGTCTCAGCAAGATCTGATAGTTTCTTATGCTATCTTTATGGACAAGATGGAAAGATCTGGGTTACCCTCCAGAGAAAGAACTGATAGCATCTGAATACAGATTGAAGCATACTGGTTTGTTTGTTTGTTTTTACTTTATTTTTCTTGGGGATTTTTTTGCCTGTGTTTTCTTTCATAGCATGACTACTATGGAAATATTTCATAACATGACTAATATGGAAATATGTTTTGTATGACTGCACATATATGAAATTACTTGCCTTTCCCAATGAGGGAGGAAGAGAGAGATGGTGGGAGAGAATTTGGAACTCAAAATTGTAAAAAAGAAAAAAGGCTAAAAATAGTTTTTACATGTAATTAGAAAGAATAAAATATTTAAAAATTTTAAAACCCCAAACAAGCTAACAAGAGTCACACCAAAAGGGTCCTGATTAGTATTTCTAGACTGATGAGCATGGGAAGCCAAATTCTGAATCCTGAAATAATTTCAAACGGATTCAGTCATTGCACCAAAGTCCCACATTCCTTGGCATCCTAGCTTCCAATGTTTCCCTTTTACAGTCTATCCATACATAGTCTAATTAATGTCCATGTACCCAGTGCCTCTTTCTCAGTAAATGATGTTACTACAGTCATTGGAAAACTCTCAGTTTATATCAAACTTTCTTTTAACAAAAGGCTTTATTTTTTGTCATTACAAGCATAAATATGTCTTGTTTCACTAAATAGTTTAAGCAATTGTTTAGACTTAGCTGCTTTGAGACTTGCAGAGACAAGTCCAAAGAAGGAAATGATGAGAACTGATGTGTTCCTAAGTTGCTTATACATTACACAAAAAAAGGCATGTGCGGGAACAGTATTTTAAGGACATACTAATACACAACGTCAATCTGGTTCACATTTCAATCACTACTTATAGTCGGAAGGCATGTGGGGCCCCAGATAAACTTAAATGTCAGTAAAACTGAAGTTGCTAAAATACCTGCCTCTTTTCATTTTCCTCTTTTCCCATGCTGAAACCACATGTTCCACTCCAGAGCTTGAGCTACATTTTTCCTATTGTGTAACTGAAACTTCTGAAAGCAGTAAGTCAAGTAAATAATTTAACTTAAGGAAACCTCATTTCTAGACTAAAACACAGTCAGAAGAGGTATTCATAGAGCAGTAATTAGGAATGTTTGTACCCAACTCAAATACTGCAAACCATGCCTGGGGTAAATGGCATGAAATATACCCATTGTTGACGAGAGGAGCAGGACACCACCAGGTAGGGAGGGGAAGAGAGACAGAGATAAAGTGACACCCAGTTGAAGCTGTTTACTGGGGAGACTGCAGGAGTAGGGAGAGAAGAAAGGAGGAAAACTGACTCCTGCCTGCTATCTGATAGTTTGCTGCTTTAACTATTCTCACCAGCTAGTATCTAAATACTGTCTTGCATTCTAAAGTCGATGCCTTGTAGAAAAACCCCAGTTGACCCATGCTAGCTTTGTCTCTGGGTGCTAAGGAACTCAATATGCAGTCTAGGATGCTTCATTGTAATTTGCTGCAACTGACTGACTAAAAGACAATAAATAAATCTGTGCACTTTTGTGTAGGTGTCAAGGATGGAATAATACATTTGGATTATCCTTCAAAATTGAAACCCTGGGAGAGCGGAACCTCTGTGTTAGAGTTCATCTAGTCTATCAGAATTTTTCTACATTGAATTGTTTTGAAGTAAAAGGATGCATCTGAATTCAAATTAAAAAAAGAAGTGTAACATTTCAGGTACTATTATAGATAAGAAAAATCTGTTAAATTTCATAGTAAAGGTAAAGGACATTATCAGTAACAACAGCTAGGCTGTATATAGTAGCACTTTAAGATTTGCAAAGCACTTTACATATGTTACCTCATTTGATCCTCACAATAACTGTGGGAGGTAGGTGCCTTACAGATTTTTACAGATAATGAAATTGCAGCCAAAAGAATATAAATGACTTATACAAGTTTATAAAAGTTAATAAGTGTCTGAGGCAGAATTCAAACTCAGGTCTTGCCAATTCCAAGTCTGTAGCCATTACACCACCTGGCTGCCCTTGTTAGGATATGTGAGATAAGCAAAGACCAGAAAGTACCCTTTTATAGATTTATTTTCTCCATCCATGAAAAAAAGCCAGGGAAGTCTCTAACATAGACGCTTGGAGCACTAGAACAGTTAACTGGGCTGTCTGTGCTATCCTTGCCAATAGAATCACATCATGACTTGTCACAGATATTTCTGTGGTCCCAAGGCTGCTTTTGAGTTTTCTTATCCTTCACCCAAAATTGTTCTTAAGTCATCAGGGGTTCAAGGCTTGCCCTAGGCCAGACTTACTGGGCTGCCCCCCTGGAACCCAGCAGCCACAGAAACAGCCTAGGCTCTCTTTGGATTGGAATCCAGCTTAAGTTTTAAATCATTCCCCCAAACCACAAAATTTATTAAGCACCTCATCTATGCTAAGCACTGTGCTGGGTCCAGAGGGAAATATAAAGTTTAGAAAAGACTGTATCTTTGCCCTCATGTAAACTTACATTGAGGGTGGGGTGGGGTAGAGGAAGCATGGGTGGAAGACTTTAATATAAGAAATACACATTATCAAGTGACAAGTGCATTACAGGGTAATAAAACAAATGTAAATAAATGTGAATTATGAAAAGGAAAGTTATTACCAACTGAAAGTAACAGGAAGGGCTTCCTAAAAGATGTGATATTTGAGTTGGACTTAAAAATATTAGTACAAATTCAGTAGGTGAACAGAGGGCATCCCAGGCATAACAGATACTTGAGTGAAGGCATGTGAATACCATGGAAGGTATGTTCTGGAGCCAAAAACAAAATCAAGTTTGACTTCACTCAGCTGATCAAAATGATTTTCCTAAAGGGACACGTGTCCCCCTTTTCTCCCTTCCCCAGTAAACCCCACGGGAAGCAGAGGAGTTTTGAGCACAGGAGTGACATGACTAGATCTACATATAAAAAATGTTCTGGCAGCTATATAACAGATGGATTGGTAGAGGAATAGAATAGAGATAGAAAGACTTGTGAGAAGCCTATTGCAACAATCTAGGCAGGTGGTAATAAGATCCCTAACTAAACTACCTCCTTCACAGCTTTCTCACGACTCCCTGAAGTATTTGTTTATATTTGGCCCTTTCTATCTTCCCTGCCTCCCAGTACTTGGTCATGGTCAAGTCAATTCTAACATTGTTTCTGAATGAGCCATGCCAATCTACTCCCCTGTGGCCTCTCTCACTATCCCTATAACTTTCTGGACCAAAGTTCCCTTCCCTGCCATTATTACCCTATTAAAATGTAAGCTCCTTTAGAGTAGTGGCTATCTTTTTTATATATCCCCAGTGTCTGGCAAACAGTAAGCATTTAACCAATATTTTTTGCATTTATTCATTCAAACACAAGAGAGATGGCAGAAATACCACTACTAGGTCTGTATCTCAGAGATAATAAAAAAGGGAAAAGGACCCACATGTTCAAAAAATATTTATCACAGCTCTTTTTGTGCTGGCAAATAATTAGAAATTGAGAGGATGCCCATCAATTAGGGAATGGCTGAACAAATTATGGCAAATGAATGTAATGGAATACTATTGTTCCATAAGAAATGGTAAGCAAGCAGACTTCAGAAAAACCTGGAAAGACCTGCATGAACTGATGCTGAGTGAAGTGAGCAGAACCAGGAGAACATTGTACACAGTAACAGCAACACTGTGGGATGACTGACTTTGTTAGACTTAGGTCTTCTGAGCTATGCAGTGATCTAAGACAATTCCAAACAACACATAATGGAAAATGTTATCCATATGCAGACACAGAACTATGATCACATCATTTTTTGAAAAGGAAATATGTAGGGAGAGGATTCTGGGAAGGTGGCAGAGTAGGTCAGAAATTTCCAAGCTCTCAAGATTTTCCCCCACAAAAGAGACAAAATAGCACCTTAGGGTATGGGTACAAATAAATGAGACTAGGGGCACAACAAGGGTCTTCCTGGGACAATTGGAGAAGATCAGAAGAAAAATCTCAGGAAGAGGTTGGTCCCTGTGAAGAGTAAACATCTCCAGACTAGGGGCTGTGTTAACAACAAGTGGTAAGCCCCAGGGTTAGCTATTTCAGGAGGCTGCCTCGGCTTTAGCTGCAAGAACTTTTACCCCCAACACTGTGAGAGGAGTTGGGTGTCTGAGCCTGGAAAGGAACTTCTGCTGACAAGGGACTCCAGATCCAGCTATGCTGTGCCAGAGAGCTTGGGGGCAGAGGAGGCTCCAGAAGGAACCAGCATATGCCTGGCGAGTGCAGAAGCAGTGGGGCAGAAGGTCCCTGGCTGTCGGCACTTACAGGAGGCTGGAGGTTTGGCTTTGGTTCCAGGCTAGAGAAGAGAACTCAAGATCTGGGGCAAGAGTCATCATCCTCCAGACCCCAGAGCTAGAGGCAACTACAAAAATTAAGCTTTTACTATTAAAAAATGCAAAGGCAAAGGAGAAAGAATAAAACCATAGACAGATATTATGGGAATAGAAAAGTCCAGGGTTCATCTTCAGAAGATACTGAAGTAAAGAAACCCCCTTATACTCCCAAGAGTAATGTCAAATGGTCACCTGACTAAAAAGAATTCATAGAACTTAAAATAGACTTTAAAAATCAAGTGAGAGAGATAGAGGAAAAACCAAAAAAAAAGAAAAAAGAAAAAAAGAATAAGAATAAGAATAATCCAAGAAAAACAAAGACTATGAAAGGAAAGTCAACCAATTGAAAAAGGAGATCCAGAATCTTAAGGAAGAAAATGACACCTTGAAAATTAAAATTGGGCAAGACAAAGACAACAAAATTATAAGAGATCAAGAAAGAGTTCTTCAGTCAACAATTCAAGAAAAGAATCAAAAAACAAAATATGAATAATGAAAAAAATAGAAAGAAAAAGTAAAATATCTTATAAGCAAAACAACAGATTTAGAGAATAGGTCAAGAAAATATAAAAATAATCAGATTAACTGAAAGCTATGATCAAAAAAGGAATCTTGATACAATAATACAAGAAATAATGAAAGAAAATTGTCCTGAAGCATTAGAACAAGGAGGAAAGTAGAAGTAGAAAAAAATCCATCAATCATCACTTAAAAGAGATGCTATGAGGAAAACTCATAGGAATATTATAGTCAAATTCTGAAACCTCCAGCTCAAGGATGAAATATTAAAAGTAACAAGAAAAGAATTTAAATATGATGGTGCCACAATTAGAACCACATAAGACCTAGAAGCAGAGATACTAAAGGACACAGGTCTTGGAACATTATATATCGAAAAGCAAAAGAACAGGGGCTCTGGCCGGAAAGTTAAGCACAATTTTGAATGAAAAAAAAAAGGATGTTTGATCAACTGTCAGACTTTCAAGATTTTACTTTAAAAAAAAACTTGAACTTAATAGGAGATTTGATATACAACAGCGAAAAGAAACACAAGATACATACCAAAGACTGATTACAAGGGATTCAATAAAGACAGTTTACTTTTTATATATGTAAAATGCAAAACACATGTCTAAGATTCTTATTAATAATTGGGTAGCTCACTAGAAAGATTGGGGTAGACCTGAGTATGATATGACTTTAAAAAGTAAAACTATTTAGGAATAGCTAAAAAGAGTAATTATTTTATACAAATGAGGTAGAAGAGGAAGAATAGATATGGAGGAGGAGGGCTGGTAGTTCAGGTAACCTACTTTCATCAGGAATGGGGTTAAGGGGGAACAATACATATACACTTAGAAGAGTATAAAAGTCTTATAAATTTAGAAGAAAAAAATGGTGAGGGGACAGGGAGGGGGGAGAGGGCAAGGGAGGGATCTCTAGAGGGGAGGGTAAGGGAACAGGTTATAGGGAGCTATAGAAAAGTGTTTAGATTTATGGGAATGGGAAGATAGAGGAGGGATCCTTGAAGGCGGGGTAGGCTAAATAATAGAAGGGCAAGATAGTGGGTAGAAGTAAAGTAGTGGAATCAGGAGGGATAGGAAATAAGAGATATGCACAAACATAAAAACAAAGATCAGGAGTAGAATTTGTTTGGGAAATTATATGTCTATATATGTATAGACATAGATATAGATATAGATATAGATATAGATATAGATATAGATATAGATATAGATATAGATATAGATATAGATATAGATATAGATATATAGATACATAGATAGATAAAAATATATCCACACTCAATTATAACCTTCTGGGGATGGGAGAGAGAGGGGGAAAAAAAGAACAAAGTAAAAACAGTGCACAGCACAGGAGAAAAGAAAACTTACAAGGAAGCAAAGAAAAGATGGACAGCTCCGGACACACTGTGTAGTATTTATCATAAAAGCTTTCTTGAAATGAAAATTTATCATTACATATTTTGAAGCTTCTCTTATGTTCTGCTATGCACATAACATGCTTTTTTTCTTTTCTTACTTTGTAATTAAGTTTCAGTATTTAAGTTTATGATATTTTTTTTCCTTTTCTCTATTCTGTATTTGTGTTCTGGTGTTTGAGTCTAAAATGAAATTCAATTAAAAAAATAGTGACCTGCTTAGGATGTTAGCTTCCCAGAGGATCCTTAGAGGAACTTGTTCAAGAAGATTCCTCTTGATTTGGCCTGAAGATTCTTCTTATTATAATGTAAACCTTACTAGTCTCTAAATACTGATTGAAGATATCTTCTCAGCCCCTGACATCAGTTGGCACTATTTCAAGGCTCTGAAGTACCTGACCACTGATTACCTGACTCCTCCTCACTGAAATGATTCTACCGTGTGGGATAAATGAGCCCCATCTGCAACAAGGTGAATTTTCCCAGCTCTACCCACTTACTAGGGTAATCCATTAATTGTGGCAGTTGGGTTTGGCGAAACTGCTATTATCCTAATAAATGGGGTCCAAGACTTATCCAAAAATAGATTACCCCTAGGAATGTGTACACCTAAAATCCTGTGGGAGACAAGGTCACCTTGTTACCATCTGTGACTCAATTCCTTATCCACTGACATTAAATGTCTGTGTGATATTTGGAAAATTGCTCAACCTCTCAGAGTCTCAGTATTCATATTTGTAAAATGGTAGAGAATGATGGAAGGTTAAACTATATGAACTCTAAGACCCCTTCCAGCTCTAAAGTATTTTCTAGGATACAAGTGATTCTATCAGTTGCAAGATTGCAACATTAATTCAAGAAACATTTATTGAGCACCGACTATATGCCAAGGCACTGACAATCTGGGAGACTGTTGATTGTACATGAATTTACTGTATAAGAAATATTATATGTATATATACATATATATGCCCTCCAGTGCTCTAAAACTGTTCATTACTGGGATAAATTATCAAATTGTTTTAATGGAAGATATCATGTATTTTAAATCATAAATTTTATGTATGTATTAGTCCTATGAGTCAGTTATCTACCTTTTTTAAAATGTGTATCCCTTGGATAAAAGTATTAGGAAGAGCCAGTCTAAAGTTTCTGAATATAAAAAATAAATTGAAATTATCAAAAGAAAGAGGTAGGAAATCACAACAGGAAGTATAGAGCTAAGTAGGGCTGATTAGCTGAACATAGAATTTCTGGAGAAGAGTAGTATGAGGTAAAGCTTCCGTATAATTATAGTACACTGTTGATTAGCTGCTAAATTTGTTCCTATACTATTTCCTATAGCTCATATTCAAGGGAAGTTACTACTATATGTTTCTGAAAGGGACTGTCTATATGAGGTCAGTAGATTCTGCTAGTCTGTTGAGGGAAAGGAAGGATTAGAATTCTTGTACCCTTTTACTCTGGTATTTCCAGTCTTTTCCAGACACTCCTCTTTTTCTCCCACCAGGTATGCCTTTCTTTCTAGTCACTACCCTCAGATCAACTCTTTGGAAGGATCTCCTTGTACATACTCAAAGTAGAATAATGGAGAAGCACAAATAGTCTATTGTTAGAGCTTGCCCATCTCCCTTACCAGACAGCTACAGCTGTTAGGTTTCTCTTTTATCTATCAGAAAAGCAAATTAATATTTTTACCACATTTTAGGAAGTTATGAAATATAAATCAATAAGATTCTCTTTCATTTAGCATTTAGTCCCCAACCATAAAATGCCCAGAAATTTCCAGTCTATTTTTTCTTGTCTTACTTTCAATATATGTAATATGCAGATCACTTTCCTCTCTTTCTCATATAAATCCATTAATGAAACATATATAAATTAGAAATGCTATGGTCAACCATCCTTTCATTTTATTTTAACTTTCGACACTAATTGAGCAGAAATGTAAACAAATATTAAAAAGTAGGTAGACTCTGGATTTAATAGATGGTATTCCAGACAAGAAAGGAGTGAGGAGGTGGGAAGAAGAGAGTAAAACCACTATCTTCTATCACTTCTCCTGAATGGCAAGTTCAATAATGACCAACCCAACTCATCCAGACAAGCCTCTCACCTGGTTGCTCTCTTGGCTATGATGGGCATCAACAGCAGCAGTAGCTTAGCTGCAGTGGCTGCTCAAACACTAGTACCTTCCCCTTCTCCTGCCCTGTGAGGGACCCCCACCTGGAATGTCAAACTCACCCCTGCATCCTACCCACATCTCTTCTTTCATGATACTTCCTCAGGGCAAGGACAAAGTAACACTTTCTCTAAGAAATAGTCCCTCTTTAGTCAATCAAAAATAAACTGAGTATCTCCATGTTATCCAGAAGACTCATCCTAAGTGTTTCAAATCATTCCTTTGGTAGTTGGGGTGTCACATCATATTATCAATATAGTTTTTATTTTTAACTTTGATAGAAGAGTGCTGAGATTCTTAATCTGAGAAAGCTTTCCTACATAAAATGAAATCATAGAACCATTAGATTTAGAATTGGAAGGGATTGTAGAGATTTTAGGAGGGTCATTAAGAAAAGTTATTCCTGGTATAGGAGCTAGCAGAAGTAGGTACAGGTTCTGGATTGGGCCCAAGAAGGCATTAGCAGGTTTTCTTGACAGAGGTAACTGTAAATGGACCAGGAGGAGGATAAGAGCAGACAAAAGTGGCCTTGAGCTACTCTTGTAATTAAAGGGTAAACAAAGGGGGAAGATGGGGAAGGGAAGCACCTGCACCTATTATGCTCCAGGCACTGTGTTAAGTGTTTTACAAATATTATTTTGAGACTGATGGAAAATGCTACAGAAAGCTTTTGGTTAGGTTTGATTGCGATAATGTAAAATTATATGGACTGCTAGAATGGATTGTTAGGTGGGCAGGGAGACTGCCAGGTAACACCTGAACCAGAAATAGCTTGGAGAGGGGAATGTGGAGTTGAGAGGAAGTGAGGATCTTTATGAGCAGATTAACTGAAGTGTGCCTTTTGAGCATCAAAGTATTATTTGAGGAATGGAACATAGCATTATAGCTCCAACTTAGGATAAGAGGTCTTGAGGATGAAATTAGACTCTAAAGAAGCAAATCAGAATGTAATGCTATATAGCCTAAGACAATCAGTCAATAAACATTTATTAAGCACCTACTGTGGGCCAGCTATTTACAAATATTATCTCATTTAATCCTTACAACAACCCTGAGAGGTAGGTTCTATTATTATCCTCATTTTGCAGTTGAAGAAATTGAGGCAAACATAGGTTAAGTGATTTGCTCAGGATCATACAGAAAGTATGACTTGTATGGACTGATACTGAGTGAAGTGAACAGAACTGGCAGAACACAGTAACAGCCACATTACTCAATGACTAATATTGATAGACTTAGCCCTTCTCAGCAATGCAAGGATCTAAGACATCTTCAAAGGTCTCATGATGGAAAATGCTATCCACATCCAAAGAAAGAGTTTGAATGCAGAGTGAAGCATACTATTTGCTCTTTTTTTTCTTCTGTTTTGTTTCATTTCCTCTTTCTTGTGGTTCCTCCTATTGGTTCTGATTCTTCCTTACAACATGACTAATGTGAAAATATGTTTAATAGGAATATATAGATAGATAGATAGATAGATAGATAGATAGATAGGTAGATAGATAGATAGATAGATAGATAGATAGATAGATAGATAGATAGATATTTGTAGAACCTATATCAGATTGCATGCCATCTTGGGGAGGGAGAGAAAAAATTTAAAGCTCAAAAGCTTATGGAAGTGATTGTTGATAACTCAAAATAAATCAATAAAAAAAATTTTTTTTAAGTGTCTAAAGATAAATTTCCTAACTCCAAGCCCCAAACTCTATCAATGGCACCACCTACCTGCCTCTAAAGCACTGGGGACACAAATTAAGGCAAAAGACAGTCCAAAGCACACTCTCCCTCAATGAGTGTGAATAAGGAGCAACCTTGTATCTTAGCTAAGTTACTGAAATTTCATCTGTTGCAAAGTGCAATTACAGCCTCAAACCAATGAAAACAAGAAGACATTAGAAATCAGGTTGCCTACAGTTTCTATTCCACATCTCCAAATCTGCTGGTTTCTCCTGGTTGGTTAACAAGGGATGTGCAAGTGTCTGGAGAATTCTTCCACCTGCACTCCTATCAGGAATATGTCACTGGCAGATGGTGTTTCTTTTGCACATTGCCTGAAAAAAATTGCTTTGTGTCAACCAAAGAAATCCTGCTTTGGCAATGAACAATGCTGGGGCCCTTCTGTATTTCCTCTGAGGATCAAATTTTATCTACTGACCTGGAGGGAGGAGAAGGCAAAAGGCTGCACCAAGTTTGATTTGGTTTGACATAAAGGTTCTGCTCCTAGAAAACCATGTTATACTCTCCTGGATAACTTAAGTAGAATGTAATACAGTCACAGGACTGAAGAGGGTCACTGGGGAATAAAAAAAATGGAGAGATGATAAAGTGAATGGCCTCTAATAACTGGCTGAAAAAAATTACCCTTAGAGTTCCTCAATACTAATGCCTTAGAGGGAGGCTGTAGTAGCAGTATTTCTGTGATGAAGAAGAGAAATACAGAGATGAAAGGGAAAGGAGAAATCATGACTTATCATTTGGCAACATTTTTGTGACTTGCTGTCTTATCCTTTGGTCTCCCATTCTCTCATCCTGGACCCTTCTATTCAATGACCATGGCGCTGAATGCTGGTAATTCAGCCCTAGTTTCTGTATTATTTGTTCAGTATTATCAAACACATTTCTCTTCCTTTTTTTTTTCCAGGTTCCAGACCAAATAAAATTCCTAGAGCTGTCTAGTCATGTTTGGGGTGGATAGGGCATTACAGCCCTAACCACGAATAGTTTCTTCCAGCTTAAGCTTTTTGCTGAGCCATACTTCTCTTAATTTTTTTTCAGCTGCACACCAATAATGCTGACATGATTATGAATAGGAAATGATGGTTCTTGAAGCCACTTAACAGGAAAATGCAAGGCTGGAAGTATAATGCAAAGATGGGAATGAACAACAAATTTGCCTCTACCTAAAAAAATTAAATTAAAAAAAAATCTTCCCCAAGAGATATAGGTTACTAATGTGGGTGTTGACATAAAATGAAACCATCTTACTTCTCTTCCTTTCTTTTCTCCCACTGCTATAGAAACAAGCCTGAATAAAACAAAAATGAATTAGATGGTTACCGGCGCCAGTAAATCAACCCTGACCAGTGTCACCATAGCAACATGCTGAAGTGAAAGGAGGAAGGAGCAAACTGAGGACATCAATACTCACTCCATTTCTTGGGGAGGGAGGTGCCTCCTCTTCTGTGTGCAGGCGCTGCAGTGCTGACCAGCCACGAGGTACTTTTCCTGCGAGTCCTTTTTGTTGTACTCAAGGTGGAGCTCTGATTCTTCTCTTCCTCTTCCCTCTCTTTGTGCCACCCCGCCCCCCGCACTTTCTCCTACAGAATGTGTTGAGTAAAAATTCAGTATCTCTCAGAACAGCCCTGTAAATAAAAAGAGAAGCAATTAGCCAATAATCCTTACTGGAAATCATACTAGTCCATCTACTTAAGACTTTTTTGGTATGTCAGTCAATCAACAAGTATTTATCCAACTATGTACAAGGCAGTTGGGAATACAAAGAACAAAACAATTGATAAAGCTCTGATAAAGGGAGTTTCTTCACAGGTTCCCTACACCAATGAAATCAAAGATCTGGACCAAAAAAAAATTTTTTTTTATTTGCAAGGCTCTGATAGGCACTACTGATACAAAGATCATTTGTATTAGCATTTCTTGCCCTCAAAGAGCTTATATTCTACTCTGGAGGATACATGTTACTCTGGAGGATATATGTTGTGAACCCTGGACTTCATGAACCCCATGAACACCAATCTGAAGCAGAATCTGCTCTAAGAAAGAGACAAATGAAATTAGGATATATGTGTCCACGGTTTAATTTCTCAAAGTGGCTTAATATGCATTTCATGGGAGTTCAGTCCAAAAGTGGGGCCCCCTAAGAGGGCCAGTTCAGAACTGGCTCGGTTTGGAATTTTGGGGTACAGTGTTATATGCCCTTTGAGGAGTAGGTATTCCCATGAGAGTGCCAATCAACCATGATTGGTTGACATACTAGGAGGTGGGTGGGTTCCTTAGATCACTCAGTCTACTGGGCTGATGTTTCCTGTCATCAAAGGAAATATTACCCCTAGTCTTGGAAGTCTGTCTCCACCCAAACCTGAGTAGGATAAAATCAATTCAGGCCTGGGTGGGAATTTAACCAAGATAAGAAGATTCAATGCAATCTCATTATCAGAGATGTCCTTCTGAACAACTTTGGACTAGAAGCTGGCAGAATGGAATTCTGAGTCTCCAAAACACAGATTACCAAGAGAAATAATTTTTCACAATGTACATAAGTAAGTACATACAGAGTACTGTGTTGTTATTCAGTTGTTTCAGTGACCTCATTTGGAGTTTTCTTGGCAAAGACACTACAGTGGTTTGTAATTTCCTTCTCCAGCTCATTTTTACAAATGAGGAAACTAAGGCAAATGGGGTTAAGTGACTTGATCAGGATCACATAGCTAGTAAGTATTAACTCAAAAAGATGACTCTTCCTGACTCCAGGCCAGGCACTCTATCCACTGCACCACCTAGCTGCCTCTGAAAAAGTAGAGGGCCAAAAAACCCTGGTACATAGGGATGGGATCTGTACACTACATGTAGACTCAACACCCAAGAGTAGGAATGGGCACCAGGACCATATCCAATTAGATTTGACTGCTTTTGAATTACAAGATTTGAAATTTCATTTGTTCTATAAATGGCTATTTATACTCATATTCTATAAACAGCACTTAGAAATGCGTCCCATTGTGACTACACAATGTACATTTGTATGACAGTTCTACTTAAGGAAAGCATTGGGCTGCAATGAACTACTGCAGTATATTAATAACTTAAATCAGCTCTTGATTCAAAGGCCAGTGCCTTTTCCAGTCTGGTGACCCTTCAAATACTGCAGATAGTAGATAAGTAAAGCTTCTGTGTTTGATAAAAAATAATCTAGGTGCACTTCGTCCTTTCCCATCTTCCTTTGAAAGATGATCTACAGAGGTAAGCAAAGCGTTACTCTGAATTTGATGCCAATGCTTCTGTTGAGTGAAAAGGTCTTATTTCATAGGGAATCACCAGTGAAAGAGATTTAAAAGACAATTTAAACCAACCTTTTCATTTTAAGGTGAGGAAACAAAAGTCTAGAAGAATAAAGTGACTTGCCCAAAATCACACAGTTGGTGAGAGAGAGAGAGAGAGAGAGAGAGAGAGAGAGAGAGCTAAACTCAGATTTTATGACTCCTAGCTCCAAAGCTAAATCACACTCCCTTACCTTATTTTTTTTTAATTAAAATGAAGTTTATATAGCTACTCCCCTTTGCTTTCAAAGAAATGCTACGGAAACTTCGTTTTGTTTTGTTTTTAAAGAACATACCAGTGAAAGTATTGGACATCTAGGAAAGAAATTACTATATAAATCCAAGGTATTGTTTATACCTCTTTATAAAAATAAATTTTATATACCTTTATACATGGGTTATGGTTTAAAGGAGTTGTTTCTTATTGTCATGGAAAATCTGAAATCATTAAGGAAATAACTTCAAAAAAATCTATGTAGATGGTATATCTTCCTAGTAGAATAAAATATGCTTTAGGTGAGGGACTTTTTCTCCACCACAGCCCCTTTTAAACTTTAACAATGGACCAATTCATGTAGGAAGTACACCTCATAAGGGCAAAGAGGAATGTATTTATTTTCCAGGAGGATAATTGATTTTATTAAGATAACTTAAAACTGAAAATGAAGGAAGCATTAAAGTACATACATTTGCTTAGTTATATACTATAGAGAGCACATATAACACAGAAAGAAGAAAAGTGGTAGATATGCTCAGTAATTTAATGGAGACAATGACAAGGAAGAATAATAGAAACAATACTCATGGTATTTGATGCCTAGACCCCAATCCAGGGAGCATGAATAATAATAGCAGACATATCCACACACCACACACACACATACACACATACACACACTCACACTCAGTCATATTCAAAGAGTATTTTGAGGTTTGCTAAGCATTTTACATAATTCTCCTTTTTTCAGTTTGACAACAACTCCATTTTGCAGATGATGAAACTAAAGCTCAGAGAAGTTAAGTGACTTGCTGCTGGTGACACAGCTAACAATTATCAGAAGCAGAATTCAAACCCAGGTCTTCCTAACTCCAAATTCAGCTCTGTATCCACTATATCATGTTGTGAGGCAGCTAGATAGTCAAGAAGACCTTAGTTCAAATCTAGCTTCAGATACCAACCTGTGTCACAACCTCTGTCTGCCTCACTATCTTCATCTGTAAAACGAATATAATAATAGAATATACCTCTCAGGATTGCGGAGATAAAATGTAATATATAATTATGTAATGCTTTGCAATGATATAATGCTTTGCAAACCTTAAAATACTGTACAAATATTAGTTATAATTATGCTGCCTCCATTTAGTCAAGAAATATTTATTAAATGCCTACCATTGGCAGGCACTGAGTTAAGTGCTGGAGATACAAAGAAAGGTGCTGTGGTAAACACTGGAGATATAAAGGAAAAAAAAACAGTTCCCTGCTTTTGAGGAATTCAAAATCTAATGGGGAAGACAACATGCAAACAGCTATGTATAAACAAGAGACATAGAAGATAAATTGAAGATATTGTCTGAGGGAAGGCAGTAAGAATAAACAGGACTGGGAAAGGCTACTTGCAAAGGTATAACTTTAGCTGAGATTTGAAGGAATCTAGAGAAGTTAGGAGCAGGACATGAGGAAGGAGAGTGTTCCATACATGGAATGAAAATGCAAGGCTTTAGAGATGGAATGACATGTATAATGAACAGCAAAGAGGCCAGTGTCACTGGAGTACATGGAGGAGAGTAAGGTGTAAGAGGACTAAGAAGATAAGAAGGGACAATGTATGTAGGGATTTAAAAGTCAAATTTTATATTTGATTGAAGATGTTTTATTTGATCTGAGAGTTAGTGGGGTGCTATTCAGGCTTAGAATGTGGTCATGGAAGAGTATACTTTTTTCAAAGGGAACTGATAAGATAGAAAGAGTGATGGATAACATTGTCCCTAGGATCACAGATTTCTAGCTGTAAGGGATTTTAGAGCTTACCTAGGACCTAGGTAGCTAGCTGGTACAGTGGATAGAGTAAAAAGCTCAAGTCTTGGAAACCTAGGTTCACATTTGCCCTCAGACACTTAAAAATCTTGTAGTTGCAATCTCCTTGCTTCAGCTTGTATGTAGAAGGGCTTCTTTCCAAGAAACAGCCTATTCCAAGCAAAATCAAGTCTACGTCAATTTCGGAGAAAGAATTGGATAGCTTTTGTGACATTTGTTGGGAAAAGAATGGTGGGAAGCCCTACTGATGTCGTTGATGTCTCTGTTTTATTACTGTGTGTCTCTCAAAGCCTTTCTCTATGAGGCTCAAAGGAAAGGCTATGCAGCAAAGGGCAAAATTAGAGTGGAAAGGACTGGAATTTTCTTAGATTCATTGGATTCAATGCATTGCAATACATAGAGACCGTGGAGCTTTGTGCATTTGGTGGTAGACGTAAGACTGCTGTTTCTTAGAACTGGCAAAATACATTGGCTTTGATCAAGTGTTGACTGAAAGAGCAAACATTCTTTGCATGGGGAAAATGTCTATAGAAACCTTAGGAAACGTAATATAATGCAGGAGATGAAAAGAAAGGAGAAAGATAAAGACATGCCCTACAAGATATCCAAGATTTCTATCAATTCCATTCAAGGAAAGCAGCCCTATGTCAAGTATAACAATATTGTACCCAATATGTGTACCTTTGGAAGACAATAGGTAGAGAATCAAAGACTAAGGAAAAGATTTCAATAAGACTCCTAATTCTGTAGATCTTTGGTCCATTCCTTGGGAAAGGACTTTTGTTGTAAACTCCGCGCTTTAGTTTGCATGTAGAAGGCCTACTTTGCAAGGAAAAGTGCATTCCAAGCAGAATCATGTCATTGTCATTGAATTAATTGGTGCATTGCATTGCAGAGAGAGTAGATGGCTTTTGCAATGTCTGTTGGGAAAACCTATTGATTTCAGTGATGTTCCTTTACTCTTTTGTAGGTCTCTCAAAGCCTATCTCTAACAGGCTCAAAGGAAACACTATTCTACTAAGGGAAACTTAGAGTGGAAAGGATGAGAATTCCTCAGCACTTGCTTAGATTTTTTTTTCTTTCCTTTTCTTTCTTTCTCTTTCTTTCTTTCTTTCTTTCTTTCTTTCTTTCTTTCTTTCTTTCTTTCTTTCTCTTTCTTTCTTTCTTTCTTTCGGCTAGGCAATGGGGTTAAGTGACTTGCCCAGGGTCACACAGCCAGTAAATATTATGTGTCTGATACTGGATTTGAACTGAGGTCCTCCTGAATCCAGGGCCAGCGCTATATCCACTGAGCCACCTAGCTGCCCCCCACTTGCTTAGATTTATTAAATTCATTGAATTGTAATAAGTAGAGACTGTGGATCCTTGTGAATTTGGTAGTAGACTTAAGACATTCTCTTTCCTAGAACTGGCAAAATGGATTGGTTTTGATCAAGCTTGACTGAAAGGAAAAACCACCTTTGCTTGGGAAAATGTCTATAGGAAGCTGAAAATTGGCGATGTAATGCAAGAGAAGAAGAGAAAGGAGGAAAATGAAAACGTGCCGTGCAAGAGGTCCAAGATTTCTATGGAGTAGCATTGAAAAAATCTGCTGTGTGTACAGCTTTAACAATAGTGTACCAAACATATATTCCAGTTGATCAATAGGCAGAGATTCAAAGAGTAACAGAAGATTTTAAGAAGACTCCTATTAGATTTAGGGGAAAGGAGCAAATTCAGCAGGACCTGGTCCCATTCTTTTGGAAAATGACTTTTGCAGCAATCCCTTGCTTCAGGTTGCATGCAGAAAATTTTCTTTCCAAGGAAAAGACCAATCCAAACAGAATAATGTCAATTTCATTGAATTATTTGGAGCATTGCCATTGCAGAGAGAGAATTACATAGCTTTTGCAATGTTTGTTGGAAAAAGCCCGGTGTGAAACAAAATTCATTTTGCTGACTCTACTCTTTCTGTGGGGCTCTCAAAACCTATCTCTAATAGGCTCAAAGGAAATGGTGTTCTATTAAGGGCAAACTAGAAGTGGAAAGGATGGGAATTGCTCAGCCCTTGTTTAGATTTCTGGGATTCATTGCATTGTGATACATAAAGACTATGGAGTTTTGGGCATTTGATGGAAGACTTAAGACATGTCTCTTTCTTAGAATTGGCAAAATGGATTGGCTTTGATCAAGTCTTGAGTAAAAGGGAAACCCACCTTTGCATGGGGAAAATGTCTATAGAAACCTTAAAAAAACAAAATATAATGCAGGAGATGAAAAGAAAGGAGAAAGATAGAGACAGGCCTTATAAGATATCCAAGATTACTGTCTGCTGCATTCATGGAAAGCAGCTCTGTGATAAGCTTCAACAACATTGTACCCAACAGGTCTTCTTTTGGAAGTCAATAGGAAGGGAATCAAAGACTAAGAAAAAGATTTCAATAAAACCCTTATTAAAACTAGTGCAATTGAGCAAATTCCGCAGGACCTTGGCCTATTCCTTGGGAAAGGAATTTTGTTGTAATTCCCATGCTTCAGTTGGCGTGTAGAAGGGCTTCATTCCAAGGAGAAGCCCATTCCAAGAAGAATCATGTCAATGTCATTGAATTAATTGGTGCATTGTCGTTTTTGCAATTGCTTTTGCAATGCTTGTTGGAAAAAACATGTTATGAAGCTGTGTTGATTTTGCTGATGTTCTCTACTCTTTCTGTAGGTCTCTCAAAGCCTATCTCTAATAGGCTCAATGGAAATGCTACTGTACTAAGGGAAACTTACAGTGGAAAGGTGAGAATTCATCAGCACTTGCTTAGATTTCTTAAATTCATTGAATTGTAATACATAGAGACTCTGGACCTTTGTAAATTTGGTAGTAGACTTCAGACATTTCTCTTTCCTACAATTGGCAAAATGGATTGGCTTTGATCAAGCCTTGAGTGAAAGGGAAAATCACCTTTGGATTGGGAACATGTCTATCAGAACCTAAAGATAGGCACTGTAATACAACGGAAAAAGAGAAAGGAGGAAGATGAAAACGTGCCATGCAAAAGGTCCAAATTTTCTAGAGATGCACTGAAAGAACCCTGCTATGGGTAGAGTTTTAGAGTTCTATCCAACATATATTCCATTGTCAATTAAAAGGCAAAGATTCTATGAGTATTTGAATATTTCAAGAAGAATCCTTTTAGATTTAGTAGAAAGGAGCAAATTTGGCAGGACCTTGTCCTATTCTTTGGAAAAGGTCTTTTGCTGCAATTCTTTGCTTCAGGTTGCATGCAGAAGACCTTCCTTCCAAGGAAAAGCCCATTCCAACCAGAATCATGTCAATGTCATTGAATTAATTGGTGCATTGCCATCGCAGAGAGAGAAGTAGAAGGCTTTTTCAATGTTTGCTAGGAAAAGCATGGTATTGAAGCCCTATTGGTTTCACTGATATTTCCCTGATCTTCCTGTGGGTCTTTCAAAGCCTATCTCTAATAGGCTCAAAGCAAAATCTATTCTAGTAAGGTAAACTTAAAGACGAAAGGATGGGAATTCTTCAGCACTTTCTTAGGTTCCTTGGATTCAATGCATTGCAAAATGTAGAGACTTTGGAGCTTTGTGGATTTGGTGATAGACTTAAGACATTTCTCTTTTGCATTATTGACCAAATAGATTGGCTTTAAACAAGTCTTGACCAAAAGGGCAAACATTCTTTGCATGGGGAAAATGTCTATAGAAACCTTTAGGAATCGTAATATAATGCAGGAGATAAAAAGAAAGGAGGAAGACAATGACATGTCCTGCAATATATCCAAGATTCCTGTATTGTTACATTGAAGGAAACCAGTTGTGTGTCAAGCTTCAACTATATTGTACCCAATATGTCTTCTGTTGGAAGTCAATAAGAATAGATTCAAAGACTAAGGAAGAGATTTCATTAAAATTTAGTGGAATTGAGCAAATTCTGCAGGATTCTGGCCTATTCCTTGGGAAAGGAGTTTTGTTGTAATCCTAATGCTTCAGTTTCCATGCAGAAGGCCTTCTTTACAAGGAAAAGCCCATTCCAAGCAGAGTCATGTCAATGTCATTGAATTAATTGGTGCATTGCCATTGCAGAGAGAGAACTATTGTACATTTGGTAGTAGACTTTAGACATATACTTTTACAGAATTTGCAGAATAGATTGGCTTTGATCAAGCCTTGAGTGAAAGGGGAAATCACCTTTATATGGGGAAAATGTCTGTAGGAACTTGATGATAGATGATGTAATGCAAGAGAAGAGAAAGGAGGAAGATAACGACATGCCCTACAAGATATCCAAGATTTCTGTGCTGTTATATTGAAGGAAACCAGTCCTGTGTCAGGCTTTAGCAATATTATACCCAACGTGTTTTCCAAAGGAAGTCAATAGGCAGAATCAAAGATTTCAATAAGGCCCCTAATAGATTTAGTGGAATTAAGCAAATTCATATCTTCCATTGGGTGTCAAGAGGCAAAGCTTTGAAGAGTAATGGAAAGATTTTAAGAAGATCTGTATGAAATTGAGTGGAAGGGAACAAATACTGCTGGACCTTTGGCTAGTCTTTTGGAAAAGGACTTTTGCTGCTATTCCTTTGCATGTAAAAGGCCTTCTTTCATAGGAAGAGTCTATTGCAAGCAGAATCAAGTCAAAATCATTGAATTCAATGGCGCATTGCCATTAAGGAGAGAAAAAAGATGCCTTTTGAAATGTTGCTGGGGAATAAAATGGTAGGAAGCCCTTTTGATTTGGCTGATTTCCCTCTTCAAATGGTGTGAGTCTCTCCATTCCTATTTCTAGATGGCCCAAAGGAAACACTATTATTCTCCTAAAGCAAATTAAGATTGGAAAGAATGGGAATTCCTCATCACTTGCTGTGATTCCTGGCATTCAAGGCAGTGTAATAGCTAGGGACTGTGATGCTCTCTGCATTGGGTGGTGGAGTCTTCAGTAAAGTCTTAAGTCTTTTCTCTTTCCCTGTAATGGCAAGGTTGATTGGCTTTGGTCCACCTTGAACTGAAAGGGAAAACCACTTTTCCATTGGGATTGAATTGGTAGAAACTCTAAGAAATGCCTTATAATGCAGGAGATGCAGAGAAAGGAGGAAGATAAAGATATCCCCTGCAGGATGTCCAAGGTTGAAATGAAGTTACATGGAAGAAAACTTTCCCTTTGTCAAGGTTTAACAATTTTATAGCCTACATGTCTTCCATTGGATGTCACTAGGCAGAGCCTCAAGGAGTAATGGAAAGATTTCCAGAATATCCCTATTAGATTTGGAGGCGGGAGTGAATTTGGCTGGACCTTAGCATTTTCTTTTCGAAAAGAACTTTTGCTGCCATCCACTCACTTCTGCTTACATGCAGAAGGGCTTCTTTCCAAGGAAAAGCCTTTTCCAAGCAGATTCAAGTCAAAGTCATTGAATTCAATGGTGCAATGCCATTAGATAGAGAGAAGATGGCTTTTGCATCTTTTCTAGAGAATGGTATGAAGCTCTCTCCCTGTATGTGAGGTCTCTTTTCTATTATTGTGGATCTCTAGATGGCTCAAAGAAAATGCTAATCTTCTAAGGACAAATTTAGAAATGAAAGGATGGACATTCCTCAGTGCTTTGATTCCTTGGATTCAATGCAGTGCAATAGATAAGGAATGTAGAGCTCTCTGCAAGTGGGGTGGAGGTAAGACTTTTCTCTTTCCCTGAATTAGCAATTAGCAATTGACTTTGGTCAAGGCTGTACTGAAAGGGAAAACCACATTTGCATGGGGAAATAACCTATGGAAACCATAAGAAATGTGATATGTCAGAGATGAAGAGAAAAGAGGAAGACGACATGCCCTGCAAGTTGTCCAAGATTTCAATGGAATTACATGATAGGAAACTGTCCCTGTGTCAAGGTTTAACAATTTTGTACCCTACACATCTTCCATTATATGTCAACAGAGAAAACCTCAAAGAGTAAAAGAAAGATTTCAAGAAGACCCCCATTTGATGGGGAAGCAATTTGGCTGGACCTTGACCTATCCTTTTGGAAAAGGACTTTTGCTACTATTCCATTGTTTCAGGTTGCTAGTAGAAGGCTTTCTTTCCAAGGAAAAGCCTATTTGAAGCAGCATCAAATCAAATTCATTGAATTCAATTGGACATTGCCAGCAAAGAGAGGGAGAAGATGGCATTTGCAATGCTTATAGGGTAAAGAAGGTATGAAGCTCTATTGATGTAGTGTCCGATGTCCCTCTTCTACTATGGTAAGTCTCTCCATGCCTATCTCTAGATGGCTCCAAGGAAACAGTATTCTCCTAAGGACAAACTTAGTGTGCAAGGGATGAGAATTTCTCAGCAGTTGCCTTGATTCCTTGGATTCAATACAGTGCAATAGCTAGAGACTATGGAGCTTTCTGCATTGGATGGTGGACTTCAGTCTTTTCTCTATCCATGAATTGGTCCAATGGATTGCCTTTGGGCAAACTTTGACTGAACTGAGGCAAACAGGGTTAAGTGACTTGTCTAAAGTAGTTTTTATTTTCTGGCACATAGTAAGCACTGTATAAATGTTAGTTTTTGTTATTTATTATTATTAGGGGTCAGAGCACATGATCAGTTCCATTAGAAGTACCCAACAATCCATCAGATGACTCCTTGTTATAAGATCATGGCAGGGACCTCAGAGGTTATATCTAATTCAACCTCTTCATTTTGCTAATGAGAAATCTGAGGCTTAGGAAAGTTAAATGACATGTGAGGTCACGTAGGCAGTTATGATTTGAGCTCAGATCTTCTGAATGTGGAGTCAGTGAATTTTCTTTCTCTTGTCAATCAATGAACATTCACTAAGTAACTTTTATGTGCCTGGAATGTGTTTAGGCACTAGGTATACAAAGGCAAACATCAAAAAATCTCTGCTTTCAAAGTTTACATGCTATAGAGGGAGATAACATGTATATACATGTATATATAAAATACGCAATGATAACAAGGTGGTGGGGGATGGTGAAGGAACATCAGAAATTATAGAGATCAAGAAAGACCTCATGAGAGAAAATCTGAGCTGAGCTTGGATTTTAAGGATTCTAAGAGGAAGAGGTGAGAGAGTGCATTCCAGGCATGGGGAACAAATCTGTTCAATAGCATAGATATGGGAAGTAGAATTTCAGGTGTGAAAATCGGCAAAGCTAGTCTGTCTGGACTGCAGAATATGTGAAGGGGAACTATTTGTAATAAGGCTTGAAAAGTAAAGTTCAATTGGGTCCAGGTTTGAAGTATCAAAAAGAGCAGTTTGTATTTAATCCTAGATGTCACAGGGATCCACTGGAATGTAGTGAGCAGGAGAGTGATGTGGTCATGCATGTAATTTCAAAATGTCACTTTGGTAGCTATTCTAATTGCCTCTGCTCTCAATTTACTCAAAGATTAAAACCAATATTTAGTTTTACACCTTGGGTTTGGCTTTGGTCGAGCTATTCTGGGAACAGCCTGAAGAGATATTGTAGAAGCACAGGACAGTTGCCCCTGGGTTAGTGGTACCAACTAAGGGAGGTAATCTCAAAATTGTTAAGATCACTAGGGACTAGGTGTTAGTGCTATGATCTTCCTGGCCACCATTGCTATAGACTCTTCCGGATGAATCAAACATTTACGACATACCAATTATATGCCAGGCACTACAGTAAGTGATGCAGTTACAAAGAAAGGCAAAAAAACAGTCCCATCCCTTCTCTCAAGGAAATCGGATTCTAATGAAGGAGACAACATGTAAACAACTATGTACCAACATTATATATACAGGATAAATTGGAGAGAGTCTCAGAGGAAAGGCATTAAGATTAAGGAAGACTGGGAAAGGCTTCTTGTGGAAAGTAGCACTTTAGCTAAGACTTAAAAGGATGCCCAGGAAATCAAGGGGTAGAGATGAAGAGAGGGAGAGTTCCAGGCATGGGAGATAGCCAGTGAAAATGCTTGGAGGTGGGAGATGCGAGTGCCTTATGCAAGAAATAGGAAGGAGGCCAGTGTCACTGGATCGCAGAGCATCATCCTATTGTCTATTCTAATCAACTGATACTTGGCCTAAGAATAGAAAATTCCTTCTTGCATGCATCATCTCTAGGATTCTGAGTTGCTAGCAACCTATGCAGAAAGTCATTTCCTATACTATATCTTGCTGAATTTTTATCCCTATTCAGCTTAGGCCTACCCCTTAGATCCCTATTCTTCTTTGACTTTCTACTTCAATATACTTTGATATACCAACTCTTACCAACTTTCTCCTTCATAAGCTCTTCCTCTTTCACTCTTTCCATTTTTTGGTGCTCCCTGAAAACTGTCTTGTTCCCAAAGACACTTTATCCCAGGCTATCCTCTCCAGAGCTGGTTGATGGATCAGAAGTCAGCATACTTCTTCTTCCTCAATGACACATGAAAACACTCTGCCACTATCTCTCAGCAACTTCTCTTCATTTCAGGTTCTCCATTCTTCTATATCACCCTGTCTAGTTAATTACTGGGGTCATCTATTAGCCTGAAGATTATTCTCCTTATTTTTATATCCAGTTTATTGCCTTCCTCTCCATCCCCATTGCCCTTGTCCTTGGTGACTTTAATCAATCAATGAGCATTTATTATGGGCCTACTATACTATGTGCCAAGCACTGTGTTAAATGCAGAAGACACAAAGAATTCTAAAATCCCTACTTGCAAGCAACTTACATTCAGTATCTACATTAATGTTCCTTGAAACAGTCCAGCCTCCAGGTTCATTTTCAATTACCATGACTCCACTTTCTACTAAACTTCAGCCACTCATGGGAGCAGTCTGGGGTTGCGCTGGAAGCAGCTTGAACAGTTAAATTTTTGTTAAATTTTCAATGTCAACATTTATACCATGGAAACATCACAAAACAGGTCTTGATTTATTGTTTCATTGATTGTGTAGACTTAAGAAAGTCATGGAGAAAATGTTAAGTTGATTAAACTTAAAGATGTGTCATGATTACTTTTTTTTCCCCAGAGTACTAGTTGCTAAATATTTACTAGCATACCACTGGAATACACCCTGATCCTCACCATCATCCAAAATTGTTGCAAGATCTTTGTCTTTTTTTTTTTAAGTTTTTATTGATTTTATTTTTACATTTCCAACATTTACATGTTACCTTTCCCTCCCAAACCTCCCCACAATCAGGAAAGTCTTTTGTAACAAAATAAAATAGTTAAGTAAACTAATACACTGCCTCATTTGAAAGTACATGCAACATTTAACATCTGTAGCACCACACAGCTCCAATTCTTCTATTTTTTTTAAAAAAAAAAACATCTATTTTCTACCCTCTACTTCACTGGAGAAAAAGAAAAAAAATTCTTATAACAAATATACATAGTCAAGCAAGCAAAACAAATTTTGTCAGTTAGTGTATGCAAAAACAGATATGTCTCATTTTCTATTCTAAATGTATCACCTCTCTCATGGATAGCATGTTTCATCATTAGTCATCTGGAAACATGATCATACTGGTCATAGTTCTTAGAGCTTCAAAGTTGTTTTTACAAATACTGTTACTGTATAAATTTATAAGTTGTTGTTTTCCCCAGAGACTGTTAGTTCCTTAAGGGTAATGCTTTTCCACATTTGCCTCTGTATCCCCAGCACCAGCACCATGTATAGTACATAGTTGGTGATTATTAAATGCTTATTAATTAAGTACCTATCATGTTCAATATACTGAAGGAGACATTTCTTCAACTATAAAATTAGGATGATACCAGTAGTACCTTCACAGGATTGCTATGAGGTTCAAATGAGATAATGTATATAAGGGCTTTACTTACCTAAAAACACAATATAAATGTGAATTCTTATTCCTATACTTAAAGAGCAGACAATTGAGCAATTATCTCTTTACTTTTTTCACTAACTAGATATCTTTTTGTTTCCATGTGTAAGTTAAGCTTCAAATTGGTTTTATCTATTTTCTATCTCTTCTAAGATGTCATCTGTGAACTCCCCAAATAAAGGAGTTCATATTATATTATATTATATTATATTATATTATATTATATTATATTATATTATATTATATTATATTATATTATATTATATTATATTATATTATCTTTTCTTTATATGTCATTAATGATTAGGACAGGATACTGGATTCATGAGTCAGAATACATGGGGTGATAGAGCTAACTGATTCACAGAGGAAATTTTCATTTCTTTAGTCCTTCATGATATTCCTTTAGGCTCCTCTAAGCAAGACCCAGAACCCACAAGCTTTTGGTTTCACTAAACCCTGGCTAGGGAGCTGACTTGTCTGTTTCTATCTAATTTTGGCACCTGTCATCTGTGTTGGAGACAAAGACCCTTAAGGTATATTCTCCCACAAGGCAGCTCATAATGAAAGGGGAAAAAATTTCCTAGAGATTAAAGACTTGCAAGGGCATTCTTGACTTTCAGGTAAGTCACAGAACTCTAAGTCTGTAAGTATCTATATGTTTTGAGTCACTTGAAGACTATATGACTGGCCATGCTCAGGGAGCCAATAATCAGCCTTGGAGACCCTCAGGTAACTCAGTCCTGTAAGATCAGGTTCTGATATGATCAGATAAATGACACCCTGGGAAAATTATACCTAAAACCCATCAGAAGGCAACTGTCTATGAACTGGCTATTTGTTGACTCTGTTATTTATAAAACAAAACCAGCTGTCTCTAAAAGGGGGGAAAAACCTTATTACCTCAGGATACAGGGGGGAGCTAGATGAACATGAGTACTGTAAGAGCTGGAGAAACACTTCCCTAGAGAAAGTAACTTCAGAGGTCAAAGAAATAGTTAAGCAGTTATATTAATAGAAACCTTCGGGCTATACTTCTTTATAACCCTCCCTCTTTTCCTGGTAACAACAGCAATAAGCTTGACTGATTCTATCTTGAAGGAGACATTTATTATCTTGGAGATTTACTGCCAATGTTGGATATTCTAAGACTTGACCACAGAGAAAAATATTTTCCCACAGCAAGAAACCTGATATTTAGCAATTTCTATAAGCTCCAAGGTTTGCATATGTTCCCATTTTCTTTTCTGCTGATGAATGTTGCTGATTGACTTGGTACTCTGAGCAAGCCTAAAAAACTATAAAAACCCAATCTGTACCCTAAGAAGTAGAAACTGCTACCAGCCCAAGTAGTCTTCCTTAGTATACTAATAAATCTCTTTTCCTTTCAGTCTGGCTTCTCACTTTTTGACCCTCCAATCTTGCACACTTCATAGTGCATGAGATCCTCCCTAGGATCTCAGGCTGGAAATTTCCCCAAGTTTCTCTTGCTAAATATATGCATGAGAACTCTGGGTCATATACTGCAAATATTAGGGCAAGGAATTTATCAACAAGGGTTAATAAAAAATTTCAGTGATGTCTTAAGGGATCACTACCTTTCCCCATCCTAAAGCACTGAGGAATAATGAGACAAAGGACCTTTCTAATGAAGGACATATTTTGACTTGCACATGGAAGCAGGAAAGAGACTAGGGGGAGAAGGTTTAAAGAAACTACACTCCAGAAAAGTCCAGAATTAGCTGCTGCTAATTCACTCCCCACCCCTAGCACTCCTCTAGCACTTCTATGCTCATCCCTCCATTGAACCCGAGGAGGAAGAGGCAGATTCAAGGATTCCTTGGCATTGGGGCAACTTAAGAAAAGGACAGCTTCTTTTCTCTTCCCCCATAGCAAATAAGACCAGGAATAATAATTCCTCAAAACAAGGACTTATCCTTCCCCAATGCCTGGTTCAGATAACAGAACACCCAGAGCAGGAAGCCATCTCTGTTTATTCTTCCTGGAAGAGACACCAACTTAGGACAATAGCTAAGGATTCCCCTAAACCTACAGATGTTCCCAGTTAAATGCTGTTCCCTTTTTCCATTACCAGAGGAAATCTCCATAATTCATCACCTTTACTGACACAACCTATCTCCCTAGGTCTGATCTGTCTGAAGAATTCCTTTCAAATGCATTCTGTGATGGATCTTACTACAAAACAAACAAGGAATGCTTTCTGCAACCCCTCATCAAATTGTTGGAAAAGTACATCTCCACCACGTACATTCAACTCATGTTGCTAAACTCATTGCTTTAATCTGAGTTGTCATTTATAAGATAGCCTATATATGAGATCTACCTACCTACTACTATCTAGATGACAGACAGACAGATAGATACACTAACAGCATGCCTTTGGTGTGGTACATTATTTTAGAGTATTTTGGAAACAGAAGGGCTTTCTTACATCTACTAACAGTCCAATAATGGGCAGACTCCAGGTGCAAGGCTTTCATGATACTGTTCTTTGGCCACTAAAGATAACAGTAATGAAAGTCAAAGTACATACACAATCTTTGTTTTTGATAAACTTCTACTTCAGGCTCTCAGGAGCCTGAGACTCAAACTGGATCCACTTGGACTGGATAGCTAAAATGAAGGATGTACAGAAACTTGGCCTCACCCAAAGAGAAACCAAATTGGCTCCAATGTAATTTTTCCATGGATCTGTATGGGATATAAAAGTCCAGGAACAGTATCCTACTGGTCCCTAAGTACAGATCCATTAGTAATAGCCCTACATAGCCTAACCCATTCAGGCAAAAAAATCTAGTTAAGATTTTATCAAATTGGTGGTGAGGGAATTTTCCTGCTGCAATGAAGGAAACAAGCATGTACTAAGTGCTTACTATGTGCTAGGTACTGTATTGAGCACTTTACAAATATTATATCTCATTTGACCCTTACAACAACCCTGGGAGGTAGGTACTATTATGATCCCCATTTTACAGTTGAGGAAACTAAGGCAGACAGGGCTTAAGTGACTTACCTAGGGTCACACAGCTAGTAAGTGTCTGAGGCTGGATATTAATTCAGGTCTTTCTGATTCCAGGCCCAGTGTTCAATCCATTGCATATATACCTGCTCAGTGAAGAGGCCAACTTTCTCTTGTTCTGTCAGTAATTTATACAACTCTGAAAAATCTGTAAGGACATGACAAGGACAAAAGTACGTCTCCACAGTCCCTCTACAATTAGAATTTTTACAATTTCTAAAGTCTAAAGAGTCTTAAGTATGCTTTGATTATTCACATGCTTTCTGATTGGAGGCTTTTTCTCTCCAAAAGGCTATGGCTATAACAGTAGCCAAGATTCCTCTGAATAACACATATCCTATATGAAGAATTCTGTATCAAGTATCCAGTGATTAAGGGAGCATGGTTTAATAGCTCTTCAAAGTTTCCCACTCTTCAAACCTTCCACTGTCCCTATTCTCCTCATCCCCAGAATTCAAGACAAGTGGAAAGGACATTAATGTACTGAAACTGGCCAAATTATGGAACAACTTTTTTCCCCATAGGATGTACTCCAAACTGTCCTCATTATATTCTAATCTACTTCTTAAGAATTAAACTGTTTGCCTCCCTAGGAAATAGTTACAAGCAGGCCAAGGAGGCTCTAGCCTTGGTTCTAACCAGTGTCTACATACTCTGCCCCAGTGCATTCTACAATAATTATTTTGTTGGAAGCTTTCTAAATTTTGCTCAATTCTCAAGTTGCCTGTCCTCAGGGCTCACCCAGGGACCCATTCTACTGTTTTAAACCAGGACACTGAGATTGTTAAAAGAAACATTTGCACAAAGAAGCCTAGATGCAAAGGGCTTCATCAGGTGCTGTTACCCGCTTCCACTACTGTCAAACTTACAGGTATTGATAAACTAGGTCCCCACTTTTCAGTACAACCAAGCCACCTCTCCAGAGCTCACCCACCAGACCATTCAAACTGCAAATCACTCAGAAGGAAGTTTGCCCTGAAGCAGACAATTTCAAGAAGTAGACAAAACTCTTCATTGACAGAAGATGGGCCATGACATGGACACCTTGTCTTTCTGCTCACTGTGTGTTCTACTTTACAGGTTTTCTACATATTCCACACTGTTTCTACTAGATCAAAATAATGTGGCTGCTCTTGCCAATCATAGGACTCACAGACTGCATTAAGAGATGCAAAGTATTCAGAAGAAATAAAGTAATATTTTCATTGTATTCTACCTTGGTCAAGTCATATTTAGATGACATTTTAGAAAAATATATAAGGAAACATTCTAGTAGAGGGTGAGTAGGAGGGTAAGAAGACTGGAAAATATCCAGACAAGGACTAGTTAAAGGAGCTAGGCACATATAATCAGGGGGAATTAAGATACAGAAAGAACATAACTGCCTTTCTAATATTAACAGGTTATCATATAGATGACACATTCTAGTTGTTCTGCTTGGCTCCATTTGGTAGAACTGAGAGAAATGGGTGGAGACTGCAGAGAACCAAATTTAAACTTGGTAGATATAAAAAATTCATAAAAATGAGAGTTAACAAAAAGTAGAATAGGCCATCTATTGGGAGACAGTGGGTTCACTCTCATTAGAGGTCTTCATGAAGAAGATGGAAAACCCACTTGTTAGGGATGCTGTAGAAAGGATTCTGGGTTGCATATAGGACTGGAAAGCCTTTGAAGTAGTGGCTAACTCTTTGGTTCTGTAGTTCTGTTATAGAAGTTTGTTTTACTTGGCCCTAGACAACAGAACTAAGAACAGAGTGCAAATTGTAGAGTCTGATAGTCTGTGATTCTGAAAAGCACAACAAAATCTGAATAAAAATGGGTCATTGTATTTACAAGGTTTCCCTTCATTATACTTTCTTTTACACTGCTTAAGATGTGCTCTCAGACTGAAACTTTTCTGACCACCAATACTTTCAATAATGTTTCTTTCCAATATGAATTCTCTGATGTTGAGTAACATGTGCCCTCTGGGTGAATGCTTTGCCACAGTCATTACATTTATAGGGTTTCTCTCCAGAATGAATTCTATGATGTCGAGTCAGGTTTGCCTGCTTGGCAAAGGCTTTGTGACACTCATTACACTTATATGGTTTCTCTCCAGAGTGAATTTTCTGGTGTTGATTTAAGTTTGCCCGCTTAGTAAAGGCTTTTTCACATTCATCACATTTATAGGGCTTTTCTCCAGAATGAATTCTTCGATGAAGATTAAGTTGTGAAAGGTAGCTATAGTCTTTTCCACATTCATTACACTTAAATGGTTTCAATCCAATGTG
This sequence comes from Phascolarctos cinereus, assembly GCF_003287225.1. Taxonomy (NCBI): domain Eukaryota; kingdom Metazoa; phylum Chordata; class Mammalia; order Diprotodontia; family Phascolarctidae; genus Phascolarctos; species Phascolarctos cinereus. The sequence goes on along the minus strand of NW_027555847.1, from coordinate 202,244,102 downwards.
AGTATGCTGATGCTGAGTAAGGTTTGACCGCTTGGTAAAGGCTTTCCCACATTCATTACATTTATAAGGTTTTTCTCCAGAATGAATTCTTTGATGCTCAGTAAGATTTGCCCACTTGAAGAAGGCTTTCCCACATTCATTACATGTAAAGGGCCTCTCTCCAGAATGATGGGCATAATGAACATTAAGTTGTGAAATCCGCTTGAAAGCTTTCCCACATTCCTTACATTTAAAGGGTTTCTCTCCAAAATGAGTTTGCTGATGTTGAATAAGGTTTGACCTCTTAGTAAAGATTTTACTACATTCGTTACATTTATAATGATCTGGACTCTCTTCAGAATGAATTCTCTGATGTTCAGCAATGTTTAACTCCTTGGTAAAAGTTTTCCTACATTCATTACACGTACAGGGTCTCTCTCCAGAATGATGGTCATAATGAAGATTAAGTTGTGAAACGTGGCTAAAGGCTTTCCCAAACTCATTATATAGAAAAGGTTTCTTTGCTGCAAAGGTTCTTTGACACTTAATTAGCCCTAAATTATCTCTGAAGTTCTTTCCACAGGTACCATATTTACAGATGTTTTTTAGTATAGGAGCCTGGTGTGTATCTAGGATTGGTCTCGGGCTGAAACTTCTCCCAAACTCGTTACTCTCAAAGTCTTTCTCATTACTGGAAATTTCCTCCCGTATGACAGTTTCTTGCTTCAAATGCTCATGGTGGCCTTGCTGCCTCATTAATCTCCCATAACAGTGAAAGGCTTCTCTCAGTTTGAAGTTCCAGGAACGATGTTTTCTGGATCTTTCCATTATTGCTCCCTGAGGTGATCCTTCCATAGATGTTTCCCACTTTTCAACTGATGCCCTGGCTTCGGGACTGCTGTCTGAATCTGAAAGAAGTTTAAAAACATAAATGTCCCCTGTTGTAGAAGGAAACTGTTACAGTGGGAGTGGAATAACAAAATGAGGGGAAAAAATGCCTATGATGAAATAGTTCATATATTTATATAGCTGCTTTAAGGTTAACAATGCAATTTTCTCAAAACAACCCTGTGGAATATTATAACAATAATATTATTACAATCACTATTTTCTAGATGAGGAATGTAAGATTCTCTCAGTCCTTGTCAATACGGCCTAAAGGTTTTGAAGAGTTTCTTGGATCAACATTTCCAACATGTTTTCCCCCTAACTGACAAAATTTATTGCTTGCAATAAATTCCTGTCTGCTAGTTTGTCATTTACTCAAATAGACAAGTACCTCTTGGGGCTTCACTTTCTAGCATCCATGGCACTTTCCCATGTTCCAACTGGGAGATCACATCTGGTTTAGAAGCTGAAAGCCCTGTTCATAGAAGGGTGAAATGGATATTTGCATGGTAAAAATCATTCCAAAATACAATCCAAGGATCTACATATTTAGAGAGGAGAGAATAAGCTAATTAACTACAATTTAGAGGACAGACTTCAAGGATACTCACTGTTATATCCCCATAAAATATAGGAGGATAGGCCATAGGGCTGAGGAGAATACAAATCTCCCACCTGTGGAAATACTGCACTGGGTTCTTGGCAGAAAATTTGGACACAAAAGAGCAAAGGAATGGAAGGGACAGTATCTAGGTTACTAATGGGGGAAAGAAATTGCCCCATTTTCAGTTCTATAATACAAAAGGATCAAGATTCTCTGATTTCTATACTAAAAAATAAACTCAGTTTAATACTTTTGAAAGCCCATGGTCTCTAAAAGTCTGTGATTCTGAGACATAAAGGGGAAATTTACCAAGAAAAACCAAGTTCCTATAGTTCTCCAACAATACATCTCTGTATAGGTTCTGCTCAACAGGGTCCAGCTGTACCAGTTCTTCCCAAGTGAAGTCTGGAACCACATCCTTGAATGTCACTGATTCCTGAAACATAAACACATTTCTGCTTGCCCAGGACCAGGTAGTTCCCAACATTACTCATAAGGGTGAGGTTAGCAGCACTGAAGAAGTGAATAGGGTGTAAGACACTGATAAAACAGCAGAGTAATAAGATATAATTTGTAATCTACTAGACGTAGTTACCATATGTATCACTTACAGCTGAACTGGGAGTGGGGGTGGGGAGGGAAACAGAAGAATGTGATATGCCTCCTGCTTTTACGGAACTTAAAATTTTATTGAGAAGCACTGAATCCTGTTACACAGCAGGAACTTACCTCTAATACTTAGTCTCACAATTCTTGAGGCTATTCAAGGATCCCCTTGGGACACACAGCGTGCTGTTAATTTGCTCAAGTCCACCCTTATTACTTGTCTTCTAAGGAGAGAGGGTGAATTTTAAATGAGATATTCACTTACTCTAAAACCCAAAGAATGAATTAAACTCACCCTAAGATGGATAGAGTTAACACGAACATCAATCTTACTCCAAATATTAATTTCCAATTAAATATGACATAACTACAACCTTCCAATATTAATCAAAGATTATTTGTTATCCAATAGAATCATTCACACCCCCAATGTTATTAGCATCTCCAATGTAGTCTAATGACAAAATATACTATATGGTCACTAAAATAACTTCTCATCTATAATTCCTCTCCTATCAACAAGATGCTTTCTCAAATTTTCCCTTTTCTATCAGTATTAATACACAATAAGGAAGAATACTGACTCAAAAATAATAATAATCCTCATCCCATCCCATCAAAATATAAGGATCAGATCAAAAAGTATGGCTCCTCTCTGACTAAAGTTAAGAATGGGTCTCTACTCATTTTTTTCCTTCTACACATTCTTCCTCAAATTCTGGTTATTCCCAGTACGGATATATTCTTCAGTTGCTTCCACCTAAATCCTTTTTCTATCCAACTCACCTGAAACAAATTATGAATACATATTCTCCTATATCTTCTGTGTCTTGTGCCCTTCTCCACTAATAGGAATTCTGATCAACCATGAACTTTTTCCTCTTCTTCCTGAATTCAGATCTGACCTCACACATTTACTGGCTGTGTAACCCTTGGCAAGTCACTTAACCCTGTTTGCCTCAGTTCTCATCTGTAAAATATGCTGGAGAAGGAAATGGCAAACCCCTCCAGTAATTTTGCCAAGAAAATACCAAAATGGGGTCACAAAGAGTCGGACACAACTGAATAAATGTGCCAGGCACTGATCACCTCAATGGAAGTCTGGCTCTCCCTAAATCAATACATGTTCCCCAATGTCTTTACTGCGCGGAAGAGCCCCAACTTCTCCCACTCTCCCCAGACACAATGGTGTCCCTGGCAACCATATCTCTCTATGTGCCAAGGAGATCAAGTATTTCCTGGCTGAAAGACCTTATAGGACCTTTTGGCCTCCTCATTATCAAAATTATTCCATTAGTTAAAACTTCTCCAAGAAACGGTGAAAAACAAAATCAATATCTTCACCTTTTTATTCACTTTTCAGTTTCTTCAGATAACTCAGTTGAGAGTTGCTGTTATCTCCAAGTAGTATCTTCTTATCTCGGTTCTAATTTGGCCTTAATTTTTAACAGTTCACTCCCTTCTAGCTAGAAAAACTCAACAAATCCTTGTTGACAATAAATATGACATCATGACGTTATAGTTCCTCAACTTCCCTAATTTCCTTTTCAAACAAAGAAAAATATACTATACTTTATGATGCAATGTTACTTATTTATGGCCTGCACAGTAGAGTACAATGGAAAGAGCACTGGATTTGTAAAGAGATGACCTGGGTTCTAGGTTTCAATTCTGCTACTAATTATCTGAGTGATCTGACATTACTTTACTTCTCTGGACTCTATATCTGTTTCCTCATCCATAAAATGAAAGTGTTGGACTAGATGATCCCCTAAAGTTTCTACTAGTTCAAAAAGCCTAGGAATCAAATTTTTAAAAATATGTATCAATGACCCCTGATAGAAAAAATGCTTTTGAACTTTGGCTTAATTCACAAGCTGGACAAATTCACACTCCCTTTTACCCTTTACTATCAACTATATACAAAGTGAGTTACCTTATCTACCTGAAGCCTTAAGAAAAATCAACCACTAAGCCCCTGTTCAGCTTTTAAAAGATACAGAATCAGATTTAGAAAAGGAAGGAAGCTTAGAAATCATCTAGTCTATTGCCTTATTTTACAGTTGTAGAAACTGAATCTCAGAATAGTTAAGTGACTTAACCATGATTACACAGGTAGTAACAGAGGGTGGAAGAACCCAGGTCCTCTAACTCAAAAATCCAGCACTCCTTTCTACTGCACAATGCTAGAGAGGCTGAGTCCTAAATATATATGCCCAACAGCAAATTTTTGCTTTTTCTCCAATTCCTGAGTTCTATTTGTCTACAAAACACTCCTACTTAGAAATCCCAACACTAAAAGAGAGAAATCTGCAAGCTATCACAACGACAGACAGGTTGTGTGTGTGCGTGCGTGTGTGTGTGTGTGTGTGTGTGTGTGTGTGTGTGACAGATAACCATAGCAATAAATTTTGTTCAAACAACTCTGTGATTTCAGCAATTTATAACTCCAGTTTCGAAGATTCCCAACCCATCCAAGCCTGCATATTCTATACTACTACTATTCACATCATGAAATCTGAAAGTTGGAAGGAACCTCAGCAACCATCTATTCCAATCTATATTTGAAAGGAATCCCACTCTAACATATCTGATAAGTGGTCATCCAGTCTCTGTTTGAAACTCTCTAGAGAGGGAACACCCACCACTTCTCAAGGCAGCCCATTCCATTCTTGGTTGGCTCTAATTGTTAGGGAGTTTTTCCTGACTTTAAGACTAAATCTGAATCTTTTCAACTTGTCCCCTTTGCTCTTGGTTCTGCCCTCTGGAGCTCAACAGAGCAAATTTAATTCCCTCCTCCTCATAAAAGCCTTTCAAATACTTGAAGCAGCTATTACATGCCCCAGGTGTTTTCTCCTCTCCAGGGTAAATATTTCCAGGTCCTCTGACTAATCTTCACATAACAAAGAATCAAGGCTCTTCACCATCTTGGTGGCACTTCTCTGACTCTAACTTATCTACTTTCTTCTTAAGCTGTAGCACCTGTCAGATGAGGTCTGAGAAGGGTAGGATGCAATGCGACTACCTTTTAAAAGATTTTTTTTTGGTGAGGCAACTGGGGTTAAGTGACTTGCCCAGAGTCACACAACTATGAAATAATATGTGTCTGAAGCCGCATTTGAACTCAGGTCCTCCTGACTCCAGGGCCAGTACTCTATTCACTGCGCCACCTAACTGCCCCTTAAAAGATTTTTTTAAAAAACAAGCTTTAAAAAAGAAAGCAAGATAATCCTGCCACAGAAATCTCCAACATCATTTCCTTTTGGAAACTGGGAGCAGGATGGAAACACAAACTTCATTCAAAACAGCTATCACAGCCACAAGAACTCAAAAGAACTTTCAAGTAGCTGCAGTTATATTAATTACTGACCATAGCAAGAGTTACAACCAAAGAGTTCCTACTTAAAGGAATACTTTCATGATGATCTAGTTATATAACATGCATGGTTAAGTGTTTGATTTTCTTTTCCTCTTTTATTTTTAATAAAGTTTCTTTTGCAAATATGGAAATAAAATTTAACAAAATTATACTTTTTAGATGGGAAAAAAACTTTTAAAATAGTAGCAGTTTGTTAAAAGAAAAAGAAACAAGAATAAGCTACATGCTGAAGTCATGGGATGCTGCACCTCAAATTTATACCAGCCCTACACACCTGAAATTACAAAATTCTCATGTTATGATAATCAAGTCACAGTTTAGAGGTGCTCTGTTTCCAATATCTGACTTTAGTATCTCATTTCAATTGAGAGATCCCTATTACAGAAGATTATTATTTCCAGAAAGTAGGTCCTTCAATGCAGTTTATGGACACATTAGCTTTTTTTGACTGCTACATAATATTGCTGTCTCACATTAAGCTTTCAGTCCACTAAAACCACAGAATAGTTTTCAGAACTACTGTCTAACCATGCCTTATTCTTGTGAAGTTGATTTGTTTATACATAAGAATAACATTTTACATTTGCTCATAATGAATTTCATTTATTAGATTCAGCCCAGTGCTCTAGCCTGGCACTCCATTCGGATCTAGTGTTAGCCTTCTCGACTTAGTATCATATGCAGGTTTAATGAGTATGCAATCTATGCCAATATACAAGTCATTGATAAAAATGTTTAACATCACAAGCCCAGAACAACTCATGGGGTGCTCCACTCCTGCCAAGTTGACAATGTACTATTAACTATAATTATTAACTATTAACTGTTAATGCTAATTAAGGCCATAAAACTAGTTCTGATTCCATCTGATTATATTAATATCAAATTCATCTCATCTTCTCAAGAATAATATGAGATACTTGATCAAAAGTTCTGCTAAAATTATCTCTGTTGGAATCCAATTGCTTTATTAATATAATATTAATTATATCTTAGACTGTTTCAAAGACATACTATTCAATTTGCAGAGGACTTTGGTACCTCCTCCTCCCTCATTTTTGAGCACTTTACTATTTATGGCAAAGCCCATTTTTACCACTTACTAAGAATTCTAATAAAAAGGTTGGCAAACATCCAGAGAAAGAACTGATGGATTCTGAATGCAGATCAAAGCATGTTATTTTTACATTCTTTTTTTGTGTGTGCTTTTTTCTTTTGCAAGCTGTAATTGTTTTTGCAAACTGTTTCTTTTTTGACAACATGACAAATACGGAAATAGGTTTTACATGATGGCACAGATATAATCTATATCAGAATGCTTACCATTTTAGGGAGGAGGAAGGAAAAGAGAAAATTTAGAATTCAAAATTTTAAAAACATGAATGTTAAAAATTGTCCTTACATGTAATTGGAAAAAATGAAAAACCATAAAAAATGGGGAAAAAAAAGGTTGGTGACAATTCAATGACAAAAATAAGAATTAGTGCTTATTTATGAATTTGATTTCCCCTATCACCAATAAGAAGTCAAAGTTGATTATTAACATCAAATATAATAAAACTATTCAGTTAATCAATCACTCTAGTCAACAATAATTTTTTTTTTTGTATTTTGTTAGGCAATGGGTTTAAGTGACTTGCCCAAGGTCACACAGCTAGTAAGTATCAAGTATTTGGTCTGAGGCTGGATTTGAACTCAGGTCCTCCTGACTCCAGGGCCGGTGCTCTATCCACTGCGCCACCTAGCTGCCCCTCAACAAGAATTTATTAAGCACTATGTACTAGGCATTCTGCTAAGCAAAAGGTATAAAAAAAAAGGCAAAAACATGATCCCTGCCCTCAAGGAGCTCACATCCTAACGGGAGAGAAAACATACAAATAACTAGGTACATAAAAGATATTTACAGTGTAAATGGAAGATAACCTCAGAGGGAAGACACAAGTGGCAGGAGGGAACAGGAAAAGTCTCCTGTAAAAGGTAAGATTTGAACTGAATCTTGAAGGAAGCCAGGGAAACCAGGAGGTGGCAATAAGAACACTCCAAGCATGGAAAACAAATAGTGTAAAGGTACAAAGTCAAGAGACAGAATGTTCTGTGTGAGGAATAACAAGTCAATATGGTTAGATCAAAAATTGATTGGTTGGGACTAAAGTGTAAGAAGACTGGAAAGGTAAGAGGGGAACAGGTTGTGAAGAGCTTTAAATGCTAAACAAAGGATTTTATATTTGATTCTGAGGGTAGAAGGAAGCCAATAAAATGTACTGAGTAGTGAGGTGACATGGTCAAATCTGTGCTTTAGGAAAATCACATTGGCAGCCACATGAATCTCTAACTAAAACTATATGCATTTTGAAGATGGTTTTTGGTTACCTGCTAAAACTCAGGCTTATTCTTGCCAATAAATCATAATCTCTGAGCTTCACCTTCTTCATTTGTAAAATGATAAGGCTGGACTACAAGTTCTAACACTCTTCAATCAAAACTGTTAGTGGGGGGTAGCCAAGATAGCAGAGTAAAAGCAAGGACTTGCTTCAGCTGTCCACCAAACCCTTCCAAATACCTGTAAAAAATGATAACAAATTCTAGAGCAGGAGAATCCACAAAAATATAGTGTGAAACAAATTTCCAGCCCAAGACAACCTGGATGGTCAAAAATAAAGGTATGTTGTGCTGGGCTGGGAGAGCAGTACAGTCTAGTGATGTCTGTACCAGTGCAAACCAGCCCCAGCAGGTCTGAGTGGACTGAATCACTAGCAGCTGTAGCAGTTTCCAGACTTCTCAACCCACAAATGCCAAAGACAGCTTAGAAGGTCAGTAGGAAAGGTCTATCAGACCTTGGTGAGAGAGGAGGGTAGGCCAGCCCAGGCCCCAGCAAAGCCCCAGGGTGGTGGCACTGGTGTCAGCAGCAGCAGCTGCTTCCAGAGCTTTCAGCCCACAGACGGTAAGGGGATCGAACAACTGATCAGAAAGAGATTAAAGGGATCCCTTTACCAGCACTAAGGCAGGATTCTATTGCTTTGCCCCTATTTGGATCTGGGTGGAAGTCCTGGGTGGCAGCCCTGTGGCAAAGTGGAGCACTGGCATAGCAGAGCTTGTGGCAGCAGTGGAGAACCCTCCTTACAGTTCCAGGCCAGAAAAGAGTACCTGTGGTCACTCACAGACCAAAGCATAGGCCAGGAAAGGAGCAAACACCTCTCCTTAGATCCCACCACCTTGGAAGAACGTCTAGGGACTTATAGGTCCCTAGAAGTATCTCTGAAAACAGCTGCACAAAACCCCTGAAGCTTGGGACAGTACACCTTTCACACTGGAAGCAGACCCCTACCTTAACAAAGAATTAAAAAGTGAAGTAATTGGCTGGGAACATTAGCAAACAACAGAGGAAAACTGACTATAGAATCTTACTTTGGTGACATGGAAGATCAAAATATACAACCAGAAGAAGACAACAAAGTCAAAGCTCCTATATCCAAAGCCTCCAAGTAAAATAGAATTGATCTCAGGCCATGGAAGAGTTCAAAAAAGATTTTGAAAAGCAAGTAAGAGAAGTAGAGGAAAAACTGGGAAGAGAAATGAGAGTGATGCAAGAAAATCATGAAAAATGAGTCAACAGCTTGCTAAGGGAGACCAAAAAAAAAATGCTGAAGAAAATAAGACCTTAAAAAATAGACTAGACCAAATGGCAAAAGAGGTCCAAAAACTCACTGAAGAAAATAATTCCTTAAAAATTAGAACAGAGCAAATGGAAGCTAATGACTCTATGGGAAATCAAGAAATTATAAAACAAAACCAAAAGAATGAAAAAAATTGAAGACAATGTGAACTATCTCACTGGAAAAACAACTGACCTGCAAAATAGATCCAGGAGAGATAATTTTAAAATTATTGTACTGCCTGAAAAGCCATGATTAAAAAAAAGAGCCTAGACATCATCTTTCAAGAAATTATCAAGGAAAACTGCCTTGATATTCTAGAACCAAATGGTAAAATAGAAACTGAAAGAATCCACTGATCACCTCCTGAAAGACATAGGAATATTACAGACAAATTCTAGAGTTCCCAGGTCAAGGAGGAAATATTGCAAGCAGCCAGCAAGAAACAATTCAAGAACTGTGGAAACACTATCAGGATAACACAAGATTGACCAGCTTCTATATAAGGGATGGAAGGGCTTGGAATATATTCCTGATGTCAAAGAAGTTAGGATTAAAACCAGAATCACCTACCTCAGCTAAACTGAGTATGGTCCTTCAGGGGAAAAAACAGACATTCAATAAAACGGAGGACTTTCAAGCATTCTTGATGAGGAAATCAGAGCTGGATAGAAAATTTGACTTTCAAATACAAGTCTCAAGAGAAGCATGAAAAGGTAAACAGGAAAGAGAAATCATAAGGGACTTATTAAAGTTGAACTGTTTACATTCCTACATGGAAAGATGACATTTGTAACTCATGAGATCTTTCTCATTATTAGGGTAGTTTGAGGTAATATATATATAGACAGAAAGTACAGAGTGAGATGAATATAAAGAGATAATATCTAAAAAATAAAGTTAAGGGGTGAGAAAGGAATGTACTGGGAGGAGAAAGGGAGAGGTAGAATGGGGTAAATTATTTCACATAAAAAAAGCTTTTAGAGTGGAGGGGAAGAGGGGAGAGGTGAGAGGGAATAAGTGAACCTTACTCTCATTGGATTTGGCTTAAGGAGGGAATAACATACACACTCAATTGGATATGGAAATCTATCTTACCCTACAGGAAAGTAGGGGGGGGATGGGATAAGGGTGAGTGAAGGGTGATAGAAGGAAGAGCAGATTGGGGGAAAGGGTAATCAGAAGCAAACACTTTTGAGAACGGACATATTCAAAGGAGAGAACAGAATAGGGGGAGGGATAGGATAGAGGGAAATAGAGTTAGTCTTTCACAACATGACTATTATGGAAGTGTTTTGCATGGCAACACATGTATAATCTATATCGAACTGCTTGCTTCTCAATGAGGATAGGTGGGGAGGGAGGAAGGGAGAGAATTTGGAACTCAGAGTTTTAAAAACAAATGTTAAAAATTGTTTTTACATACAGCTGGGAAATAAGATATGCAGGCAACGGGGTATAGAAATCTATCTTACCTTACAGGAAAATAGAAGGTAAAAGAAGGGGGAGGGAGGTGATAGAAAGGAGGGCAGATTGGTAGAAGGGGTAATCAGAATGTACATCATCATGGGGTGGGGGGAGGGGAAAGATGGGGAGAAAATTTGGAACTCAAAATCCTGTGGAAGTAAATGTTGAAAACTAAAAAGAAAGAAAGAAAAAGCTGTTAGCAGAAAGCATTAATTAGTCTGAAGTTCGACTTACCGCTTTTACCATGATCTAGCAAATGCTTTGGAGAAAAAGAAAATCCCCATAGTCCATGCACGGCTCAGTGATTTTTAGGGAGAAAGCGGTCCCAGAGACTAAAACACAATTTCTTCAATTGCCTAATCCAGAAAACATGTTTAAAAATCTGTTGGAATTTATAATCATTAACAAGTTACCAGACAACCCTTTTTTCTTCACGTTAGAGTATCACCAGTGATGTGATGTTTATAATTCAGTGATGATTATAACTCTAAGAATACCATTTTGAGTATGACTGAGCACTTAGCTAATTTTCACTACAGTCTTTGTTACCCAAATAACAGAACCTTAGTCCCAGTCCCAGTGAGTGCTTCTAAACCTGCTCCTTACTTTTACAATTTAGTAAGTTAGGTTTCTTCCTTTAACAGTTATGTCATGTTCCATAGCACACATTTTGGCACGTATTTGGCACGGACTTCAATTGCTCTTTACTTTCCCAAATGTTGACCTTGTTACTCTAATAAGGAAGTAAAGTCTTCGTGATACCAATCTCTGTAGTTCATATTTTTTTCCCTCAGAAAGACTTGCATAGTACTGAGTATAAAAACATAAATGAACGAGTTCAGGTTCCGTAGAGAAGGCACCAGGATGTGAAGTGTATTCCCTAATGAATCCATCATGAACTAGGATGGGTCCAGTCTCTTGGGAGAAAATAAAATGGATTGAGAACTCTGGAAACGACTTGGTTAGACACAGAATAGTAAAAACATTAGTAAAAATGAATGAAATATGAATATACTGAGAACTAAGGCATTTTTGGAAAGGGACAATACATTATACTCACCTGAAATTGGGCTGGTGGAAACAAAGCAGACTTTTCTTCTTTCTCTGTGTTCCTATCTTGGAGAATTACAGAATCCTGAGAATGCAAAGCTAGAGAGGACAAAGGATGGAAATAGGATCAGCCCCCAGGTCCTAACAAATTTAAAGAGAAGGGTAGTGCTGCCTATGGCTCTGGAGTTCTGACAATGCCTTTTCAGTGATAGCAAGTTTCCAATGAAAGTTTCCAATGACAGAATTCTGGTTTGTATGCACTAATTTCAAAATTGTTTCTAATATTATGTATCGCATGGAATGTGTAATGCTAGGTATCTGTCATGGTTATCTCCCCACTTCACAAGGAAATATTTATTTTCCTATCTCATAGAATATGAAATAAATTTTGCTGAGTGTCTAATAGAAAATGGCTTCATAGAAAATTTATATCTTCTATCAATGAGGAAATATGGCCTAGCTTAATCTATTTGTATAACCCTTATAGCAAGTCAATTGACTATACCTTACTATACTATATACCTTAGTTTTCTCATCTCCAAAACTGGAATAACCACATCAATATTTCTTACCTCACAGAGTTCTTAAAAATATATTTTTTTAAAATAAAAATGATTATTGTTAAGTCCAATACCAAGACTGATTGATAGATGGGGATGCTACAAACCTTGAGAGAAAATCTCTATGAAAGTTTATGAGGTTTACTACTTTGATTATTTCTCCTGTCACTTTTTTTTTTTTGCAGCCAACTGTTTGCATAGAGTCAAGTTAAAAGGAAGCGACTAGCCTGGATAACATGAGAGAGAAGACCAGAATTGAAACTGAATAGTACCTGCTTCCTCATTACCTTCTCATTACCCCCAATCCAAAGATCTTTCTCTCTGTGTTTTTCCTTCACTATTGTTTCTCCAACCCTGTTCCTGGGTTGTTCTATTCTTATTTTTCACAATCTGAAGAGATTTTGTTCTCTTATGGTATACTTCCTTAACTTACCTTCCTCCTTAAGAATTTGGGTTAAATCTTCCACCAAGGTGACCACCTCCTCAATGTTCTCTGGATGTTGTGACTTCACCCAAATCCTGATCTCACTGGGCAAGATGGTCAGGAACTGTTCCAACACCAACAGCTCCAGGATCTGTTCCTTTGTGTGAATCTCTGGCCTTAACCACTGAAGGCAGAGTTCCCAAAGCTGTTTCACAGCCTCACGGGGTCCAGCTTTCTCTGGGTATGGAAAACATCTGAAGGTCTGGCGAGAAACGTCTGGATTAAATTTTTCTCTTTCTAGAATGTTAACCTGTTCCCTGGGGAAATTTATTCTCAGTAATTTGTCTTGTTTATGTACATCTAGGATTTGGGAGCTCAGAGAGATAGTCATCTTATTCAGGGATAATAGCTCTCCATCTGGGACTATCACAGTGGACTTGGTATCTGTATCCCCAGTAGGGATCCAGTTCCCTTCAGACCCAGGCTGGATACCCACACACATTCCTAAGGGATGCCGTGGACAAAAATATAACATAATTAACTATCACAATCAAGAAATCTCAGTCAACAACTTTGATAGACTTAGCTCTTCTCAGCAATGCAAGGATCTAAGACATCTCCAAAGGTCTCATGATGGAAAATGCTACCCACATCCAGAGAAAGAACTATGGAGTTTAAATGCAGATCGAAGTATACTATTTGCTCTTTTTTTTTCTTCTGTTTTGTTCTGTTTCTTCTTTCTTGTGGTTTCTCCTGTTGGTTCTAATTCCTCTTTACAACATGACTAATGGGAAAATAAAAAAAAAAGAATCAAGTAAGACAAGATGTGTAAAGCAGTTTGCAAACCTTCAGGTGTTATGTGTCAGTTATTGGTTAGTTATGATTATTATCCCTTTGCCTCACTGCTGTTTCCTACAAAATAGCCAGTTGCTCAGGACTCCAACTCATCTTTGGAAATCAGTATGTGGGGCAGGAAAAGTCTGTTTGTTTTCAACACACTGAAATTCTTTTGTGGTCTATTTATAGATGAATAAACATCTCATGAACTACATAAATACACAGTACATAGAAAAACATGAAAAGCATTCTATTGGAACTTGTTTTAAGAAGTCAATTTTATTTTATTTTCAAGTCCTCTTCCTTTCCCTCTTAATCTGCCCAATCACTAATGAAAAAGTAGTAAAAACAAGACCCCTGTTGCAAACATGCATAATCAAGCAAAACAAACTCCAACACTAGCCAAGTAAAAAAAAAAAAATCTAAATATGGACTCCGAAATCTGGAGGTTACAACATACCATATCGGTAAAATGTTCAGCCTTTGACGTCACATCACTTGGTTTGGGGGAGGGGCAGGTGGTTTTGTTTTGCCTATAAGTTCCTGCATCAAGAGCATTCTTTAGAGATGAGTTTGGTTGAGCATCTTCATATCCCTTAGCAACATGGTAAGCAAACCTAAAAGATATGTCTCTACTTGCTTATCAAGTGGAGCTTCCAAACACTTTCGTTCTTGGTAAAGCTATAGCTCTTAATTTTATGCTATTCTCTCTGCTTGATTGTGCAGAGAATCCAGAACAGCCTCTTAGACTTCCTACTGCTCTGATTGCTCAAGGTGAATAAATAAATAAATAAATAATAGCACCCCCAACCCTTAATCTCATGATTAAATAAACAATACCATTAAAAAAAAACCTCAATCAAACCATCGCTTTTCTAGCTCCTACAAAGATTGTTAAGAGATTTTCAATATAAAAATTACCTATAAACTGATTAGGGAATAACACTGAATCGAATATACAAAGTAACAGTTACATAGTATATTACGGTTTACAGAGCTTTAGAGTTCTCTATGGTTTCCTTATATAAACCATGTAACCATGACATAACAAATATGATCTGGTTCGATGAAGAAAACTGAATAACATGGATATCTCCAGACTCCCAGACCAGTACTCTTTACCTTTATACTGAAATAAATATACATACTGTCACCATTCTGTAGATGTACACATGTAGAGAAATACACAAACTGGATCTGCTTCCACTACATTCACGTTAGTCAAAGCTAAAAAATAAGCATTTTGCCTGGGCTATAAAATTCTACAAAACAAGACATTATATTTTCTTCTTTCTTGCCATGGTACCTGGTATGATGCCTTGAATATCATAGGTACGCAATAAATGTTTAATTTATGAAAACTATTGAGAAAGAACAGTGGTTTGAATATAACAAAGAATCCAAAGCTATAACAAACTGCACTAACCTACAACGAACCAACCTAGTTCTATACAAAAAGAAAAATTCTTTGTTTAATAATAATACATGCCGTACATCCATAAGTCTAAAAACGTCCTTATCGACAATCAAAAAACTTAATATGGGGGTAAGATAAATTCTCCTTTACCAAAAATACCTAGATTGTTGGGCATTCCCAAGGAAACAGTCCTATAGGGGAAAAAAGCAAATTTCTTTTTGCTTATTGTACAATCCAGCAATTTCTAATTAGAGCACTGAAACTCTTATTTGTCAGGGAAGAAAAGGGAGCTATTTAAGATACTTTATGCACTCACAAAAGAAATAATTATTTCAAGTAACCAAGGAAACAGAAAAAAGTCTACTTGTCTAACGGCTCTAACTCTGAGCCAGAAAATCTATTTTTATTACATCCAGTTGTTACAAAGAATGATATTGTTTGTTTTTTCTTTTGGCTAGGCAAAGGGGTTAAGTGACTTGCCCAGGGTCACACAGCTTGTATGTGTTATATGTCTGAGGCTAGTTTTGAACTCAGGTCCTCCTGAATCCAGGGCCAGTGCTCTATCCACTGCGCCATCTAGCAGCCCCTGTTACAAAGAGTTATATTGCAAAATTCAATCCAATTTAACAACCATTTGTTAAGTGCCTGCTACGTGAGGCACGAGGACAAAAATCTAAGTCCTCGTAAGAAGTTACATTCTTGTGGGGCAAAACAACAAGTATTACATGTAAATACAAAATTACATATATACAAAAGAAATACAAAATAGTTTTTTTTTAAAATCCCTGAAACTGGGGAGGACAGTCAGGGCCATTGGGCAGGGGCAGGGGATTCCAAGAGATAGAAGTAAGGCGGGAAAGCACTTCAGTTATGAGGTTCAACCTGAACAATGGCAAAGAGGTGGAATATCACGTACAGGAAACAGCATGGCTTGTTTGGCTCTAATATATCACATGTGGGGAAATTGGTCTGGAAAAACAAATTAGAACCAAACTGTGAAGGGATATAAGTGACAGAGGAGATTAACTTTTATCTTCAATGAGGTAGGGAGACACCAAAGCTTACTGAAAAGGTGTGTGACACAGTCAAACCTGTACTTTAGAAATGGACTGAGGAGGGGAGAGATTAGAAGCCAATTCTAATTAAAAGGCCATTGTAATAGTCTGGGTAAAAGGTAATGAAGGATTGAACTAGGGTAGTGGCATTGTGAATAGAAAGATAAAGAAGGATGCAAGATGTGTTGTGGCAGTAGAATCAAGAAGACTTGGTAATTATTTGGTTAGGTAAGGAAGTGGGAAAGAAGGAGAGCAAAGAGTTGAAGATGACACCAAAGTGACAAAACTGGTTTGTTATGACTAGAAGGATGGTGGTGCCTTCAACATAAATACAGAAATTAAGAAAAGGGATGAATTTAAGGAAGACAAGAACATGCTTCCTTTTAAACAAGAGTTTGAGATGCCCAGGGGGGCATCCATCTTGAACACGTTATATGGGACTAAAGCTCAGGATACATTAGTACTAGATGTGTAGATTTAGGAGTCATCTGCTTAGAGATAACAGTTGAACCCAGGAGAGTTGGTGAAGTGATGTAAGGTGAGAGACAGACAGAGTGTAGCCTGGCACACAGTAGGAGAGTAATAAATGTTTACTGACTCAGAGAAGAAAGGGGGTAGAGGACCTGGGTTATACTCATGCAAAGAAGTGGGACATGGGTTATGATCCTGCAAAGGTGACAGAAAAGGAACAAACAGATAAGAGGAGAAGCAGGAGAGAAAGGTGCCAGGAAAACCTATGGGACAGAATATCAAGGAAGGGTTTGTCAACAGTGTTAAGTACTATAGAGAGGTCAGGAAGAAAAAGTCTCAGGACCTGGCAATTAAGACACCATTGATAAGCTTGGTAAGAGCTGTTTTAGTTGATTAGTGGGGTGAAAAGCCAGAATGCAAGGGATTAAGAAGTGAGCTGGAGGAAAGTGAATAAAGGCAAGGTGTACAAACAGCTTTTTCTAGATTTGTTGTGAAAGAGATGAGAGAAAACTGAAGGGATCAACTGAAGGTTTTTTTAAAGATTTAACAGATTTGCCTAGAGTTACAGGGAAAGAGTTAGTAGGAGTTAGATGAGATGGAAAATTTGAGAAAAAAAAAAGGGAGGGATGATCTAAGGAACAAAATCCTAGAGATGGGAAGGGACAGGAATAAAGGAATAAGTATAAAGGAGTTGCCACATTTTTATCAGACACTGGAGAGAACTGAGAAAATGTTGAGTGGATTTGAGGAATAGAATCGGGGAAAGAAGGGAACACATAATAGAGGGCCTCTGCTTTCTCTGCCAAGTATGTTCGTCAAGAGAGCTACAAAGAAGGAACTCTGCTGAGGGGGACAGGGTGGTACTAGGGGAAGTGAAGGCAAGGGAATAAACATTTACATACCTCCTACAATATGCCAGGTACCATGCTAAGCACTTTACAAATATTATTTAATTTGATCCAAGGTAGGTATTGTTATTATTCCCACTTTACAGTTGAGGAGACTGAGGCAAATAGAGGTTAATTGTTTTGCTCAGGGTCACATAGCTAGTAAGAATCTGAGACTGAATCTGAGACTGAATCTGAAATCAGGTCTTAACTGAATCCAGGCTCAGACCTCTATACACTGTACCACCTATCTGCCCCAAGTCAGTGGCTTGAGAAGAAAAGATATGGAACAGATATCATGAGGAGTTCTGCAACAGAAAGCAAAAAAAATTACCTTGCAGCAGTGTAAGTCCATCTGATATCAGACAACAAAATGGGAAGGGAACAGGTTCAGCATACTTTTTCCAGTAGTGTTCAGCAGCAGAAGGGTAGGTGGACAGCAGGAGGTAACCTAAGGCTAGGGTTTGGTGAGGTATGTGAGGGAACAGGGGCAGAAGACAGGAGACAGTTTAAAGCAGAACTGATTAATAAGAGGTTTGAGATTCATAAGGGAAGAAAGGGAGGCCATAACCAAAGTGATAGACCAAAAAAGCAGGGAGGGTAGAGTGACTTGAGATGTCAAGACGAAGACAAAAAAATAAGTTTAAAGAATGAGGCAGAGGTAGAGTTTGAAGGGTAAAAGATTATGATCTAAGAGAAATTTCAGAGCTTTAGCTCATGGAGATGGAAATTATTGGTGATGGTGAGATCAAGGTGAGACCATATCTGCCTGTGGTTTTTGTGAAGTAAAAATGGAGTTCCTGGGAACTGAAGATGATAAAATGGAGAGGCTCTCACCTGATACAATTAGCATTTATTAGTGCTTATATGTGCCAAACACAGTACAAAAATAAGTAGGCTGAAGTCCCCAAGTGATGGTGTGGGGAGGATGGCATGGGAGGGAGACAGCACAGATTAGAAATTTGCCCATCCTTCCATTCTCCCCCTTTCTACCTGTCTGTCTCTTCTCTATGTAAACTCTATGTAAACTAAAGATTCTTCTTCACCTTTTGTGTGTGGGTGTGTGACTTGGACACAATCTGTTCAAATCTATGGAACATTTGTCAGAATTTTTAAAAATATTCATAATTATAGGAAATGGCAAATTTCAGTTAGAGCAGAGGTTCTTTTGTGGGTGTGCGTGCCACGGACACCTTTGTCAGTCTGGTAACGGCTATGGACCCCATCTTGGAATAATCATTTAAGATATTCATAACTGAAGGAAATGCTTATTTCCCGTGACAGCAGGTTAAATAACCTTTTGCGTGTCATGGATCCCTTTTCGGAACGATTTTAAATGCATAAAAATACATAGGATTACAAATAAAAGGGATACATATTAAAATAGTTATCAAAATATTTTTTTAAATATCTGAGTTAGAGGTTAGTGAAAATAAGGATTTTTTTCCTCATTCACTGATAACCCCCCCCCCAAAATCTATCCACCGACCATGGAGTCCTGCTCGAGACTGGGCACCCCCAAAGGCTCCCTTCCCAAGCCCTCTTGTCCAGGGCTGGGTGTCACTGACAGGGTGGAAGCCAGCTGCAGGAGCCCGGAGCGGAGCGAAGAGATGCGAAGAGGAAATCTAACGGAAAGCAGGTGAGACAAAAGTACTCTGGGCGGAGTTTGCCTCCAATGCCACGGCGCCCTCCCTGAACTCAGGTCCGCACCCACAGTTCATAGGTCAAGCAAGAGTTAAGGTACCCTCCCACCACAAGGAACCAAGAAGCCAGACCACACAAGTAGCTCCTCTCAGGGGCGCTGCTAGGTGAGAACGCCCCGTGAGGAGCCAGAGGAGGAAGGGGAGGGGAGGTGCTGGCGCCTGGGTCCCCAGTACCTGTAGGCTGCGTATTTCTGACTTGACAGGGAGTCCGACGACACACTTACTGCGCTTCCGATCTGACATATACGGTAATGGCGACAACGGAAGGCGGCACCCCCTAGCTGGCTTTCCGGTCCAGGCTGCGCAGACTCTCTCAGATCTACCGTTCCCAGAATCCTCTGGGCACGCCCTTTCCTGGAAGTGAGTCGCTTCTGAGGCTTGAAATAGTGTACAGAACCGTGGAGATGGAGTGAGAAGCTTTGAGTTCCGGCCCCGGCTCCCGTACTAAACAAATAGTAACATTTTATCCTTCTGTGGGCCTCAGTTTCCTTTTCTTAAAATGAAGCGTTTGGACTGTTTAACCGTTTTTCAGTCGTGTCTGACTTTGTGACCCCATTTGGGGTTTCCTTGGCAGAGATATTGGAGTGGTTTGCCATTTCCAACTCCAGTTTATTTTGCAGGTGAAGAAACTGAGGCAAACAGTCAAGTTACTTGCCCACGGTCACACAGCTAGTGTCTGAGGCCAGATCTGAATTCAGGAGGATGTCTTCCGATTCCAGGCCTGGCACTCTATTCACAGCGCCACCTGGTGATCTGTAAGGGTTCTTCCAGCTCCAACATTGTCAGGTTGAAAGTTACTGCAGCAAGTGATACCCGCTGTTATTTGGTTTTTGTAGTGGACTTTGTACAAAAACAAAATAGAAAATTGCCAGTGAGGGTTACATATACATGTACATCAGCATGGTGGGGCAATCTACATTCTTAGAAAACTGCTTATGATGGGAATGGGATCTGAACCCCTAAAAGGAAAAGGCCATTTCTTTGGGATCTGGACCCCAAAAAGAAAAAGCCCTGGACTTTCCCACATGGTCAAGTCTCTGGTGTTTGCCTGAGGCTATAATTCTCTCAACTGCCCTTCCATTGTGGCCTATGGCGAATCTCCCAACTCTGTTACCTCCAGATTGCCCCTGGCTACATCCCACCCTTGATTCTATCGAGACCCCACTGTACATCCCAGTCACCCCAGCCTACAGACCACTCCTATCACCCCAGATTACTTGAGACTCCTAGATCCCTCTCACAGTCTTTCTGTATGTGAGATCCATCTCACCTCCTTTAAGGTGCTCGGATTCCTTAAGAGTCCAGACAATGTGGCAGGTTGTTAGAATCAAGTCCACCCTCTTTCAGTGTTTTAATAAACCTTGGCTTTGGCTGAAAGTGCCTGTAGGTCTTTTGCATTTTTTGCATTTTCAGTGGGATGAAATAAAAACTGTATCTGGTTTGTTTATTACTTTCAGTATTTGTATGAGAGTTGGGAATTGTCTTACCCACATTTCATTACAGCTAGTCACAATTTATGCCAGTCCTGCACAACATACAGCTTGCAGGCTGTATTTCTGTGGCCAGTGAAAAATGTAGGGTTGCCACTGCGCACTCCCTCATGTTTGTCACATGACCCACAGCAACTAACCTTCCTCAGTCTGTCTCTAGTCTAACGTATCTGCTGCTAGAAGAAGTTTAGCTTATTTTTAATTTAAATTAAACTTAATTTAATTTAAAACAACTGCCAAGTTGTACAGGTCTAATGTATGCCATAAACATTTTACAGTTTTTCCTAGAGTACCTCTAGGTGGAGATATCAAGCCAAAGAAAGAAAATATCAATCCCCATTGAGACCTCTCTAAGTGAGCATAGAAGCACCCTAGGGCAGGATGTCAGCCAAGTCCAAAGCTAGAGACAGTGAGATTATAGCATAGCCTCAGAGGACGCCCAGTGGGCTCCAAGTGAATTACCCAGCAGATAGCCATACCCCTTGAACAAAAGCATGAGCACAATGTGGTAAAACATCAATAGGGAACTAAGTTGCCATGGCTACATGTGTTCCCTATTAAGTGTGCTTCTCAACTTGTGAATTTATATTAATATTGTATATTTGTAAGAGAGTACACCCCAGTTTTATTGAGGGGTGGTAATGTTTGTTGATTTCATTCTTACTATGGCATTTCATTAAGTGCTTTTGCTTTGAACTAATTATGTCCTCCTACTAACTTTAAGGTAAACACTTAAGTAGCAGCTTGTTGGTTATAATTGTAGTAATACAGATTCAGCTTGTGAGTGTGAATTTGTTTAGGGAGTAGTTAGCTCAGAGAGGTACTACAAAATCAATATGTCAAACTCATGCTACTATATGTGATGGGGTATGGCCCAAGCAGAGGTCTTTGCCCCTTGACCCAAAGGGAATCTGGCTCCCCTTTGTCTACAGGCCCCAGCCCCTCATCTCCCTTTGAAAGCCTTAGCCTACCTTTTAATCTCATTCAGATACCTTTCAGTTCCTTCATTATCTATTCCCATTGTCTATTTAATCTCTTAGACATTCAAATCTCTGGGAATTCTCACCCAGACCCTTTTCCCAGACCCTTCCCTGGTCACCCAAACTATATAAGATCTACCCTGGCCGTCATTCGGGGCTGAGAACCTCATGCCCAAAAGGCTGAGGCCTTCTCATGCCTGATCATCCTTCCAGGTATCACCTGGCCTAAGTGTTTTATCACTAATAAACTTTTACTCTGGCTGAAGAAGATTTAAGTTGAATTCTTTCAGACAGGGCCCGGTACCGTGATTTTGGGGTTCCAGCAGCACCCCAAAGTCCTAGACCTCTTCATATGTACCATGTAGTTCAAGTCTTTTTTGTCCCCTGTAAGTACCTAAGGAAATAAAGGCTGATAGAAATAGAGTAATTTTTTTGTCCATGTTCATATGGCACCTAGGTGGTGTAATGAATGTAATGCTAGGCCTGGAGTCAAGAAGACCTAAATTCAAATCCAGCCTCATACACTAGCTGTACAACTTTGCTTGCCTCAGTTTCCTGTTCTGTAAAATGGGGGTAATAATTGTACCTGCCTCCCAGGGTTGTTGTGACAATCAAATAGATAATATTTTGTAAAGTGCTTAGTACAATGCCTGGCGCATGGTAAGTGTTTTACAAATATTAAATATTATTATTATTATATAAGTGGTAAATGTCAGAAGTTGAGCTCAGATGTGGGCCTTTTGACTCTTAAAACCCATGCTTTTTCCATTAAAGATTGAAACTAACAAGAATCCACCCACAATAGATGGGAATAGCTCTCATAGGATGGTCAGAACTAAAACAGATACTTGAGGAGGGGACATGGTTAAAAAGAAAAGGATAAATAGAATAGGATGGAAAGATATATATTTAGCAATAATAACTAGGAATAGGATGAACTCACTAATAAAATACACAACAGCAGAATGGATTAGAAACTAGAATTCAACCATACACAAAAATTGTGTTTACAAGAAATACGCTTGAAACAGGAAGAAACATAGAGTTAAAATAAGGGGCTGGAGTTGGATCTATTATGCTTCAGCAAAGTAAAAAAGGCAAGAGTGGCAATCATGATCTCAGACAAAGCAAAAAGCAA
This sequence comes from Phascolarctos cinereus, assembly GCF_003287225.1. Taxonomy (NCBI): domain Eukaryota; kingdom Metazoa; phylum Chordata; class Mammalia; order Diprotodontia; family Phascolarctidae; genus Phascolarctos; species Phascolarctos cinereus. The sequence goes on along the minus strand of NW_027555847.1, from coordinate 202,221,514 downwards.
AAATAGATTTATTTAAACAGTAACATTTTGTTAAAAGGTTCCACAGACAATAAAGTAATATCAGTACTAAACATATGTACCAAATGGCATAGTTCAGTGATTCGCAACAAAACTGCAAATTCCTTAAAAGTGGCAACCATCTCACCTTCCCCTGTTATATATTTCATCATGCCTGACAAATTGCTAGATTCTCAGTAAAGAGATGGTTGGATGATTTGCCTGAACAGTATTAGAATCACTTTCTATATTCCTTTGCTCATGTGCTAGCAACATCACTGTTAACAGTAGCATAGCCTTAAACTGTCTAGTCTTAGACAAGTAGATATGTGTTTGATATTTCAGGAATCCATGACATTCAGGGATGTAACTTCAGACTTTCACCTGGAAAGAATGAACAATTAGACCCTGTTCAGCAGGACCTGTTCAGCATGGATGTGCTTCTGGAGAACTATAGGAACTTAGCTTTTCTTCATAAATTTTCTTATGACTTGAAATCTTTACTTTAGATTTTTTAAAATGTGGGTTTTTTATTTTTCTGAGGCTGTAAGACTTATGAAGTATTTAGCCAAGTTTTGTTTTAGTGTATATAAACCAAAGAGAGTCCTAAATGCATTTGGGTCAATTAACTGGGTATTTCTTCCTTGTATTCCCAAGTGAAAGCTCCTTGTCCCAGTAGAACTTAAGATAGAACAACTTCACTCCCCCATTGCTACTCCTGGTACTACTCTTTCTTTATCCTTGTCTTCTGTGTCCAGATTTTTCTGCTGAGATTCCAGTAGAAATATCTTCAATAAAAGTAGTCCACTAGTGACCTATTTTCCTCAGCCTAAATGAAATCTATATCCTATTCTCCTAATATTAGGTGGGGAAACAGTACTGAACACTTCAGAAATCCTTTGAACTACCCTTTTGGACTGCTTGACCTTTTAGCATATTCTCTCTTACCTAACACAGTGGCTAGAGAGTCAGCCTCAGAGCTAGGAAGACCTGGTTCAGGAAGACCTTGTTTCTGTCCCATAGAGCTGTTCCGAGAGCAAGTCACAACTTAGGTTCCTAGGCAACTCTCTAAGATAATGATAATATGCAGTGAAGGTGCTGACATGCATAGGTATAGGAAGTTTCATCATCTGAGAATTCCCTGCACCAATAAAATCACAGATCCAGTCTCTATCCCTCTTCCATAAATATGAAAGGTATCACAAACTTATAGGATCATAGGTGTAGAGCTAGAAGAGACTTCAGTGGCCATCTAAGCCTAATTGGATTGCATTGTGGAGTAATTTTTCTCCAGCACAAATATACATGTTGCTTTTCCTTTCCAAAACCAGGACTTTCAATTTCTAAACCAGATGATATTTTTTTGAGTCAGAGCATGGGAAAGTGCCATGTATTTTGGAGGTCAATGCTCCAAGAAGATCCTATCCATGTGAATAAATACTAGAAGATGGTAATTTGTTATTACAGGGAACAGAGAAGCAGATCAGTGAGGGAGAAACTCCATCTAAAATGTTAGTCTTACAAAACAGGAAAATGATAAATGTTGGAGAAGATATGGGAAAATTGGAACACTAACGCATTGTTGGTGGAGTTCTGAAATTATCCAACCATTTTGGAGAGCAATTTGGAACTATGCCCAAAGGGCTGTAAAATGGGCTATACCCCAGACAGACCATACAAATGGGAAAAGGACCCACATGTACAAAAATATTTATAGCAGCTCTTTTTGTGGTGGCAAAGAATTGGAAATTGAGAGGATGCCCATCAATTGGGGAATGGCTGAACAAGTTGTGGTATATGAATGTAATGGAATACTATTGTGCTATAAGCAATGATGAACAGGCTGACTTCAGAAAAACCTGGAAAGACGTGTATGAAGTGATGCTGAGTGAATCACGCAGGAGAACGTTGTACACAATAACAGCCACGTTGTGCAATGACTAATATTGATAAACTTAACCCTTCTCAACAATACAAGGATCTAAGACATCTCCAAAGGCCTTGTGATGGAAAATGCTACCCACAAAGAAGAAAGAAGTATGGAGTTTGAATGCAGATCAAAACATACTATTTGCTGGGTTTTTTTCTTCTGTTGTGTTTTGTTTCCTCTTTCTGGTGGTTCCTCCATTGGTTCTAATTCTTACTTACAACATCATTAATGTGAAAATATGTTTAATAGGAATGTGTATATATATATATATATATATATATATATATATATAGCTTATATCTATTTCTCACTGTCTTGGGAAGGGAGATGGGGAGGGAGGGGGAGAAGTGATTGTTGATAATTCAAAATAAATTAATTTAAAAAATTCAGGGTTCTTTTGAGTGATGATTGTTTCATTCTTTGTACTTGGATCCTGGTGCCTGGCACATAGTTGTGGCTTAATAAATACTTGATGATTGAAAAAATAAATAAATAAAATGTTAGTCTTAGAAGCTCTGCTCAAAACTTTTCAGGCCAAAAGGCTGAAACTTACTCTCTTAAATCTCTACATATTGTTACAACCAAAATTAAGGTAAACATGAGGCACACATCTTCCAATAAACACAGTCTCAGAGTCCTCAGAAAAGCTAACAAGAAACAGAAAAACAAGAACAGAAAAAGCTGAACAAGAGTGACAGCATCCACAAGAAGCATCCAGAATAGAAGGCAACATCATAGATGGGGAAAAGCATTGTGATAGGTTACAATTTTTAGGTGTGAGGAACAATATAATTGACTGGAAATTGGGAATAAAGGGCTAGCAACAACGCCTCCTTCCATTCTGCCACTAAGAATGTTCATTGTTTGAGTCTACCTGGAAGGATAGCTTATCAATAGTGGATCAGACTTCCTTGGATAACAGACCAGATTCCCTAATGTCCACCTGTATCCTTTAAGAGTAATAGATTTCCTTGAGGCAAGAATAGAACAGTGATTAGCAGGAAAACTGAATTTCTAAACTTAACTCAGAAACAATGAGTGGTTTACAGGAAAGCTGAATTTCCAAACTTAACTCTGAGACAAATGAAACATAATTTGGGAAGTTACGAAAATGTCAGCAATGATACAGACTGAAATAAATAACAAAAAAAAGATAGAAACAGGGAAACCAACTAGAAGCCTATTGACATAGTTTAGGTGTGAAGTGATGAAGATCTGTACCAGCATGATAAGTGTGTCGGAGGAGAGAAGGGGGTGAATACAAGAGATGTGGTAAAGGGAGAATTGGCAGTACTGGGAAAGTTTGGGGAGAGGGTGAGATATCTAGGATGACATCTGTACTGTGAGCCTGACTTAGAGGATAGTGGTGCCCTCCACAGTCATAGGAAAATTAAGAAGAAGGAAGAATTTGGTAGGGGAAGATGATAAGTTTGACATAGATAGTATTTTAATATAGTGATAGCAATTTATGTTTCTCCTGATTCAGCTTTGTTTGATTTGGGTTTTTCCATATATTTGTGCATAGCTTAAAATATTTATCCTATCGTTTTTAATCGTGAAGTCACATTCCATCATGAGTCAACTGCAATTTATTCAGTATTCCGAAAGCAAATGAATTCTTAGGATTTTTTTTGCTTTTAAAAAAAATTTCCCTATTGGAAATAATCAATACTCTATATCCAGATCTCTTTAGAGCATTTTTTTTTGTCCCCCTTTGAAAACATCGCCAAGACATCACATTGTAGTGGTAAATGGTCATAAGAAATAGATGACTTCACATGTATAATTGATATATTGCTTGCCTTCCCAATGGGTGGGGGAGGAGCGGGAGAGAGGAAGAGAACTGGGAACTCAATTTAAAAAAATGTAAAATGGCTAATGTGGAAATGTTTTGCATGACTTCGAAGATATAATCGATATCAAATTGTTTGCCTTCTCAAGGAGGGGAGAGAGAATTCGGAACTAAGAATTTTAAAAAATGATTGTCCAAAAACTTACATGTAATTGGGAAATATTTAACGAAATAAAAAATATATTTTAAAATGAATGTAAAAAATAAAGATGTAGATAGATGAATGAATGGGGGGAAAAAAGAAATGGATTTACATCCCACTTTTCACACTTAATAATTGTGCCACGCACTGGTAAGTCTCCATTTCTCTGAGCCTTAGTTTTTTCCCTTTCTAAAACAGGAATAATAATGCTTTCATTACCATATTAACAGTAGGAAGAGACTTTAGAGATCATGTAGTTCAAGCTCGTCGTGAAGAAACTGAGGTTTAGGGGGGTAAAATAGAATTGCTAATTATGGGTGGGATGTAGGAGCTGAAGGTGAACTAAAAATTGAATTTCGGAAATCCCAATTTTTCTGGTCAGCCGTAGTTCAGAAGAGAGGTGGAAGGAAAAGTGCGTGAAGGCACTGTGGGAATCGTAGTCTTGAGAGGGTGCGTGCCCTGGGGAACTATGGGAAACGAAGTTTTGAGAGGGGGGAGGGGGAGAGGGAGGGAGAGAGGGAGAGAGAGTGTGTGTGTGTGTGTGTGTGTGTGTGTGTGTGTGTGTGTGTGTGTGTGTGTGTGTGTGTGTGTGTGTCTGCGCGGGTTGCGCGCGCATCAGAGTCGTGATGACTGTTACAGTTCCCTCAGAAGTGGCTCAGGGTTTGCTTCCGGTGTAGTAAGAGGGACTCCAAGCAAGAGGTTTTGGGGACCCAGGCGTCTCGCTCCTCGCAGGACCTTCGCAATTCTTGGACCCAGCAGCTGCAGCCGTGGGAGGAACTGAAGTTCCTCGAGCGTGTTGGGAGACACCTACCGTCTACTTGGGGGTAGATGAAAAGAGAAGGTATAAAGTAATAATGATAAGCATTTTTGTGGTGCTTTCAGGGTTGCAAAGCGCTTTACATATCCCATTTGACCCCCAGAACAGCCCCTCTGTGGTAGGTGCGGTTATCGTCATTTCATAGGTGAGGAAACTGAAGCAAAAAGTTAAATGACTTGCGCAGGATCACACAGCTAGTAAATGGCTGAACCAGGATTTGAGCTCAGGTCTTCCTGATTCCCAGGTGTAGTTCTTGATCACCTGGTCAAAAGAGAAGAGGGAGAGAAAAGATGGGGGACTCTACTCTATCCATATTTGGAGGTAGATTTTATTATCACTGTTGAATTTGATGGAAGTGGATTTGCTTGGCGCAAAGGTGGAGTGTGCCATGCCTTGTGTGCTTCCTTGGAGACTTATGACCTAGAAATTAACCTGAAATAATGGTTTCTTTGGGGGATATATAGAATGCCTTAAATTGATTTTAAATATCTCCTCAATTTCAAACATGCCTTGGATTTTGTGTGTATCTATAGTGCTTGGCATGGGATGGGGGGAGCAGGAGAGGTCTGGGCCTGTGATTTAGAGCTGAAAGGGGCTTGGAGGTTATAGGGTCATATTACAGATGAGGAAACTGAGGCCCAGAGAGATTTGGTGAAGTGCCCAAGTTCAGAAAGCTAGTGTCTGAAGAAGGATTTGAACTCAGGTTTTCCTGACTTCCAATCCAGCACTCTGTCATGGGAACTTCCAATGAATAAATCCCATCCACCAGTACAGATTGTTCTTCAACTTAAGGTCTTAGAGAGTTACCTAGGGCCCTCTCAGGGAAGATTAAGGGAGATTTGCCCTTGGTTACCCATCCTGTTTGTGTCAGAGTCTAGACTTGAACCTGGGATTTTTTTTTTATTCCAAGGCCAGCTCTATTAATCATGCCAGATGTTTCTGTCTGACACAAAATAAGCTCTTAATAAGTCCTTATTGAATTGAAATGGATTTTAGTACGCTAATTGAAAATTGCCATACCATTTACTGGCCTTAAAATGATAATCAAAAGAGTGGTTTCATTTTTTTCAAAGGAACTTTTTACTTATGAACCACAAAAACTTATTTGTTTCTGGTAAAAAACACCAGCTTCCCCACTAATACTGGGTTTTTAAATTATTGTTAAGAACAATTTCAAACATGTGCGCTATATCATGTGTGCAGTTATTGAGCAGAATGTTTTGTATTGGTTCATTTGATTGTGTAGTAGGTGTTTGCAGATTGATTCAAACATCCCTTTGCTTTTTGTGTGTGTGTGTGTGTCTGTGTGTGTGTGTGTGTGTGTGTGTGTCTCTTGTATTGAGTGGCTTGTCTGTTGCCAACCCCATCTATTCAACAGACATTTTTGGAGTTCCTATTGTGTACAAGGCATTATGACATCTGCTGTGGCAGATCCAAAGAAGAAAAACATATAGTTTCTGTCTTTGTGGAATTTACAGCACACGCAAAACATGTATTTCTTTCTTTTTTTAAACAATTAATTTATTTTTAGTTTTCAACAATCACTTCTATAAGCTTTTAAGTTTTAAATTTTTCTCCCCCTACCTCCCCCCTCCTTCCCCTAGACATTGTGCAATCTGATATAGACTCTACATATACATTCCTATTAAACATATTTTCACATTAGCCATGTTGTGAGGAAGGATTAGAACCAATAGGAGGGACCACAAGAAAGAGGAAACAAAACAAAACAGAAGAAAAAAAAGAGCAAATAGTATGCTTCAACCCGCATTCAAACTTCATAGTTCTTTCTCTGGATGTGGATAGCATTTTTCATCACAAGGCCTTTGGAGAAGTCTTAAATCCTTGTATTGTTGGAGAAGGGTTAAGTTTATCAATATTAGTCATTGTACAACGTGGCTGTTACTGTGTACAACATTCTCCCGGCTCTGTCCACATCACTCAAGCATTAGTTCATACAAGTCTTTCCAGGTTTTTCTGAATTCTGTTTCCTCATCATTTCTTATAGCACAATAGTATTTCATTACATTCATATATCACAACTTGTGCAGCCATTCCCTAATTGATGGGCATCCCCCTCAGTTTCCAATTCTTTGCCACTATAGAAAGAGATGTGCACATGTATTTTTGTACATGTGGGTCTTTTTTCCATTTTTATAATATTTTTGGGATACAGTCCTAGAAGTGCTATTGCTGGGTCAAAGGGTATACACATTTTTATAGACCTTTGGGAATAGTTCCAAATTGCTCCCCAAAATGGTTGGATCGTTTCACAACTCCACCAACATTGCATTAGTGTTCCAATTTTTCCACATCTTCTCCAGCATTTATCATTTTCCTGTTTTGTCACATTAGCCAATCTGATAGGTGTGATGTGGTACCTCAGAGTTGTTTTGATTTGCATTTCTCTAATCAATAATGATTTAGAGCATTTTTTCACATGACTATAGATAGCTTTAATTTCTTCCTCTGAAAACTGCCTGTTAATATCCTTTGACCATTTATCAGTTGGTGAATGACTTATATTCTTATAAATTTGACTTAGTTCTCTATATATTTTAGAAATGAGGCTGTTATCAGACACTGGTTGTAAAAATTCTTTCCCAGTTTTCTGCTTCCCTCATAATCTTGGTTGCATTGACTTTGTTGGTGCAAAAACTTTTCAATTTGATATAATCAAAATTATCCGTTTTGCATTTCATAATGTTCTCTAGCTCCTGTTTGGTCATAAATTCTTCTGTTCTCCATAAATCTGACAGGTGAACTATTCCTTACTCTTTTTTAGTTTGTTTATAGTATCAGCCTTTATATCTAAATCATGAACCCATTTTGACTTTATTTTGGTATATGGTGTAAGATTTTGGTCTCAGCCTAGTTTCTGCCATACTATTTTCCAGTTTTCCCAGCAGTTTTTGTTAAATAGTGAGTTCTTATCCCAGAAGCAGGCGTCTTTGGGTTTATCAAACAGTAGATTACTTCAGTCATTGACTACTGTGTCTTACATACCTAACCTCTTCCACTGATCCACGACTCTATTTCTTAGTCAGTACTAAGTAGTTTTGATGATTGCTGCTTTATGATACAATTTAAGATCTGCAATGGCTAGGCCACTTTAAGACATGTATTTTTTGAGCTATTAGCTAGGATAGTGTGTTGGGATGCAGGACTAGTGTTAGTCTATATGTGTTTATTTTTATATAGAGGCAACATGGTATAGTGTAAAGCAGTAGTGTCAAACTCAGATAGAAACAAGAAAGCCACAAATTAACATTACCTATTTTGTATCATATTTTTATAGATTTTGTTAAACATTGCCCAATTACATTTTAATCTAGTTCCAGCACTTGGGTGAGTTTGATACCTTTGGTGTAAAGAACATTGGACTAGGAATCATGAGATCTATGTCACAGTCCTGGTTCTGCTTACATGTTATTATATAACTCTTAGTCAGATAATCTTTATAAATTTTATTTCTTCAATTGTGTAATGCATATAATAAATTTCTATTGCTTACCTCACAAGAGTTGTTCTGGTGATATGTAAAATGTAATAGAGAATATAAAATATATTATCAATCAGTTAACCAACATTTATTGAGTACCTAAAACAAACTCAAACATGAAGAAATCTCTGATCTCAGGGAACTTACCTTGTCTTAGGGGAAACCATAAGCATCAATAAGTACAAAATATATACAACGTAAATGGAAGGCAATTTCCAGGGGGAGGCGCTAAGCATCTGGAGCAGAGAAGTGAATCAGAAAGGGTCTTATGTAGGAGGTAGCATCTGAGCTGAGTTTTGACGGATGGGAGGGATGATGAGGAGGTAAGGGAATGCATTCCAGGCGTGGGGGACAGCCTGTGCAAAGGCAAGAAGATAGAAGGTGGAATGTCACCTGTGAGAAGCATCCAAGTATTCTGGCTGGTCTTAGAGTGTGAAGTGGGTGAAGAGTAATATATGAGTGTGGAAAGGTAGATTGGGGCCAAATTGTGAGGGGCTTTAAATGCCAAGCTAAGGAGTTTGTATTTAAAAAACCTTACCCCTTCCAAACTTCCTTGTTGTTTTTTTTGTTTTGTTTTGTTTTATTTTTAGATAGGCAGTGGGGTTCAGTAACTTGTCCAGGGTCACACAGCTAGTAAGTATCAAGTGTCTGAGGCCACATTTGAACTCAGGTCCTCCTGACTCCAGATCCAGTGTGCTAATCCACTGCACCACCTATATGCCCCCCAAACTTCCTTATTTCTTTTGAAAGCACCACTATTATAGCGTCTCAGATTCATAACCTCAGGAGGTTAGTCTGTCTCTTCCTGTCAATTTAACTCATCTTACATATCCACTCAGTTGCTGAATCTTGCCATTTCTACTCCCACATGTCTCATAACTGACTACTTTCCTCTCACACTGACAGCACCTTAGATTAGATACTGTAGATATCACCCTAATACAGGGAGTTTTAACTTGGGGTACATGAACTTAAAAAAAATGATAACAATTTCAGTGTAATTGGCTTCCTTTGTAATCCTTTGTGTGTTATGCGTTAAAAACATTATTCTGAATTGAGCTCCATAGACTTCACCAAACTGCCAAAACGATCTATAACACACAAAAAAAACCACTTAAGAATCCCTGTCCTAATTGACCCTTCTTCAAATCTCTCCCTAGTCCATGTCATTTTAAATACTGTTGCCAAAGTGATTTACCTTAAGCATAAATCTCACTGTATTACTCTCCTACTTGATAGACTGCAGTGACATTCGAATCTAAAATAAAATGTAAACTCTGTTTGGCTTTTGAAGAACTTCATAACTTGCCCCAAACCAGTATTTCCACTAACACTGTATATCACTTTCCCTCCCTCTCTAACCCACCAAATTGCCTTTCTGTCTGTTGCTCACATATGACAATCCATCTCCCACTGGAAGCAACAATTACTATAGGGGCAGGTAGAAATAGAAACAGGAGGCACCATGTGCCAGCCAACTCAAAACACCACTACTTTGACCACCATCTCCCCTCAGACAGACACCTATGGAGACATTCTAGGTTCCTAAATACAAGAACCTTGGGAATAGCAGTGCCCTCCAAGCCACCAGACCTGCTTCCAAACCATCCCCCACAACCGTCGTTGAGGGAAGAAATAATTGTAGAGAAGGGCCCACTTTTCTCATCACCAAAAGGAACAGCTGAAGACCAGATGCCACCAGTGGGTAGATGGGCACAGGAGCCCTAGAGGAGGAAGTACCTTCCAGACCAGCAGTCCTGCCCTTTTGACCATCACCTGGAGAAGCAACTCCTGTGGAGAAGAGACCAGCCATCTCCACCAACTGGTAGTCATTAGCTTAACACAAGGCAGACAGGCCAGTCTGGCTGAAGCAACAATGTGCTCTGAGGGAGAGATAGGAGACAGCATGTGCCAGTCAGGTCAAACCACCAATGCCTTACCCACCATCTTTTCTCATACTGTTAGAGAAAGCACCACCATCTTCCCTTGTGCTGATGGAGATAACCTAGAACTCTGAATACAAGAGCTTTGGGAGAAGCTTTGGCTTCCTTGGGTCACTGGATGTGCTTCCAGACCACCCTCAAAGCTCTCTGTGGGATGACAGATCATTTTGCCCTTAGCCATCATTCTGGTGATACAGCCTGGTAACTGTTCCTGCAGGTGCTAAAACCACAGCTACTGAAGACCCAGAAAAGGACGTTCTTCCTACCAAAATCCTTGACATCATCAAATAGCTCATCATCACAAACTGATAGGTTTTTTTTATCAGTACAAATGAAATTTGAAAAGAGACATTTCCATCTGCTTTGCCACTGTACCTTAAGGACCATGGCATTCTTCCATTTAACTTACAGTTGAAACATATGTGTTGCCTCCCCAATTAGAAGGTAAGCTCCTTGAGAGGAAAACTCTTTTACTCTTCTGTTTATATTTCCAGCACTTAGCACTGTGCTTTACACATTGTAAGCACTTGATAAATGTTTTTTAATTCATTCATTTCCATCCCTGTGCTTTTGCATTAACTGTCCCCAGTGCTTGGAATTCATTCCTCTCTCCCCTCAACCTTAAGAATCCTTATCTTCCTTCAGGATGCAGTTCAGGAACTACCTTCTACACAAAGCCTTTCCTGATCCTTCCAACTGCTAGTGCCCTCCTCATACTACTTTGTAATTAACATACTTTTGTATTCTCTTTATATTTTTTTCTCCATATAATTAGATAATGTACTTGTCTCCTCCATTAGAATATAAGCTCCATGCAAATAGAAATTGCTTTATTCATTATATTGTGTCTGCAGTATGTGGCACATAGAAGGAACTTAATAAGTGCTTGTTGATTATTGGTTCCCCTTACTAACCGTGATATATTTCTTTCCACAGTGCTCCTCATGAATGTATGCAGATGTCCATCCTGAATCTGAAAGGAATTGACTTCCCTGTGGGAATGCAACTCTGAAGCCCACTGTTACAGTACCAGATGGAGAAATGTTAGCCCAGAATAAGATGACGTCCATCCCCCTAGTTCCCCATATTCTGGATGTAAATGAACAAGACAGGTTACTAAAAGGTGCTCCCAAGGGACAGATCACCATTCTAAGAAGAGAGAAATTCAATCCTGAGGCTTCTCGCCAAAACTTCAGATATTTTCCATACCCAGAGAAAGCTGGACCCCGTGAGGCTGTGAACCAGCTCTGGGAACTCTGCCTTCAGTGGCTGAGGCCAGAGATTCACACAAAGGAGCAGATCCTGGAGCTGCTGGTGCTGGAGCAATTCCTGACCATCTTGCCCAGTGAGATCCGGATTTGGGTGAAGTCACAGCATCCGGAGAACATTGAGGAGGTCGTCACGCTGGTGGAGGATTTGACCCAAATGCTTGATGAGGAAGGTGAGACCTACAGAAGGATAGAGGGAGAGAGCAAAGTTTCTTCAGGGCATGAGAAGAATAGAAAATCCAGAGAAAGGATCCCTGGGAAAAATAATAATGAAAGAGGGAAACATCAGAGGTGAAAGAAAGTCTATGAATTGGTCAAGATGAGAAAAGAGATTCTATATACTCTCTGGAGACATTGAATGAGAACCTTTTAAGTACCGATATTGTTTCTGTGTCTTATATCATCCAGCCCACTGCATTCCTTGTAGTTTTACTTTATGCAAAGTATGTGGTCATTGAATGGGAGAGCATTCTTCATGGGCTGTTTTTCTGAGGGAATAGATATTAGAGGCAGTCAAAAATATTCCTTCTTCCTATAAAACTCTCACAAGGGTTCTTTCTAGGAAACTGTGGCAACCCATTCATAAATCAATAACTGGGCAATGGGCTCAATAACATTTTTCCGGTACAATATGTTTTCATATATAAGACCTTATGAGGTAAATAGGTAAATGAGGTAGATGTAATTATTCCTAGTTTTACATGTGAGAAAATTAATGGATAGTGTGATCAGTTGACTTGTTCAGTGTCATACAGCTAGATTAAGTAAGCATGGTTTTGGTCCTAATTTCCTAACTCCCATCCTGTCCTACAGACTACATTTTCTGGCTGATCAATAAAAAATACTAATTTTATTATGAAGCCATTTTATGTAAGGAAATTGGCACATTTGTTCATCCCACATTCTATACAATTGAGAGTTCTCATTAAATATAGAGAATTCTATGGCAAAGAAATCATATTGAAGACAGAATTGTGAAATCAGCTCCTAAACAAAATTCTGTCCTTGGAAACCTGCTGTGACCACAGATACAAAGTCAGGGCTCCAAGTGATATTGCCATTCCCTCTGAATTTTTCAAAGGCTACATCTGTTCTGAGTCCTGTCCTTTTTTCTTCCTAGCTCTGAGTTCTCAAGATCCTACTCTTCTCCAAGAGGGAAGCATAGAGAAGGAAAAGTCTGCTGTGTTCCCAGTAGTGAGATTTCAGGTAAGTTGGTGTATCCTTTCTCTTTCCTAATTTTTGATTCTCAGTGTAATAATAGCTAGCATTTATATAGCATATACTATGTGCCAGGCACTGTACTAAGCACTTGCAAATGTTATCTCATTTGATAATCACAGCAGTGCTGGAAAATAGGTACTCTTATTTTCCCCATTTTTACTGAGACAAATAGAGGTTAAGTGACATGCCGAAATAAATTGTGTGAGGCCAGATTTAACTCAGGTCTTGCTGACTCCAGACTCAATGCTTTATCAGTTGTACCACCTAGCTGCCCTCAAGTATAGACAGTTTCTTTGATTCTTCATATTCATTGTTTATTAAGGTATAACAGTATATTTTCTAAATATTAGTGAGGCTCCAAATAGAATAATTTTTTAAAAGCCCTCAAGTAAGTATGCATAATCCCACAAAACAAATTCTCACACTGGCCATGTTCAGATATGCATGTCTGATTCTGGATTTTAAGTCTGTTACCTCCCTGGCAAGTTGGTGGGTGCATAATTTGTTTTCAGTCCTCTGTACTTATGTTTTATCATTGCAGTAATCTAATTCTAAAGTCTTTCATATTGTTCTCTATAATGTTATTTTGTAAATTGTTCTCCTAGTTCATCTCACTGCACTTATATCAAATCACAGACATCTTCCTAGTTTCTTCTGAAACTGTCCTTTTTGTCATTTCTCATGGCAAAATAATATTATTACTTTTATATACCATAATTTGGTGGGCATCCCCCTAGTTTGCAGTTTTTCACTGCTGTGAAAAGAGTTATGATGAATATTTCATTACATATGGGTCTTTTTCCTCCTTAATTTATTTAGGTGCAGGGGTGGGGAACCTGTGGCCTTGAAGCCATATGTGGCCTTCTAGGTCCTTGAGTGCAGCCTTTTGACAAAGTCCAAGTTTTACAGAACAAATCCTTTTATTAAGGGGATTTGTTCTGTGAAGTTTGGATTCAGTCAAAGGGCCATACTTGAGGACCTAGAGGCCCTGGTAGGAATCTAGTGGTATAGTTGGATTACAGTTTGATAACTTTGATATGCTTTAATGACTTCGATGAACTTAAAATACAGTTTGATAACTTTTGGAGTGTAGTTCCAAATTTCTTCCCAGAATGGCTCCACCAGTTCACAGCTCTACAGGCAAAGTGTGCCTGCTTTCTCACAACCCTTCTAGTGGTTATCATTTTTCTCTTTTATCATCTTTGCCAATTTATGGATGTGAAGTGAAACTTTAGAGTTGTTTTAATTTGCATTTTTCTAACTATTAGTGATATGGAACATTTTTACCTGGTTATTGATAGGTTGGATTTCTTTTTTAAACATCCTTGTTCATATCCTTTGACCATTTGTTTATAATCTAAGAGTTACTTCCCAATGTTTATTTTGCAGTGCCTCTTAGATTTATAAATTTGAGTCAATTCCTTATATATCTTGGATATGAGACCTTTATCAGAGAAAATTACTTAACAGATTTTTCCTCAGTTATCTGTTTTTCTTCTGATTTTAACTATTATATTTGTGCTAAAATTTTTAAACTTTGTATAATCAAAATTGTCCATTTCATTTTCTGTGATCCTCTCTATCACTTGTTAAGTCATTCTTCCTCTATAGATTGGAAAGGTGATTTCTTCCTTACTCCTCTAAAATTTGCTTATGATGTCAGCTTTTATGTCTAAGTCATGAATCTATTTGGAGTTTATCTTGGTATGTAGTATAAAATGTTGGTCTATACCCAGTTTCTGCCAAATTGCTTTCCAGTTTTCCTAGTAGTTTTTTCCAAATAGAGAGTCCTCACCCCAGTAATTATGGTCTTTGGGTTTTTAAAAATACTCTGCTATTATATTTATGTGCTTCTGTATGTCGTATTCCTAATTTGTTCCACTGTTCAACCTATATGTATTTTAATTAGTACCAAATTGTTTTGTACTTTGTTTTGTAGTATAGCTTGAGATCTGGTACTGATCTTCCCTCCTTCTCACTTTTCTCATTACTTCCCTTGAGCTTCTTGATCTTTTGTACCTCCAGATGAATGGCATTATTATTTTTTCCAGCCCTATAAGTTGATTTTTTTGAAATTTTGATATATGGCACTGAATAAATAAATTAATTTAGTATTGTCATTTTCTGATATTGATTCAGCCTACTATGAGCAATTAACATTTCTCCAATTATTTATGTTTTTTTTTTATCCCTGCAAATTGTATTTTATAATTGGATTCATATAGTTCCTGGGTGTAGGAATTTGGACAAGAATTACAGAGATTGAGAAAGGGTATGTAGATGGTTTGCAATCTGCACTGTTGTTAAGTAGTGAAATCAGTGAGATCACAGGTGCATCAGAGTTTGAAGTATAACAAACTTCATCTCCTGGAGTAACATTAAAAAGTAGAAGTAAGATGCAAGTCTCAGAAGGAAGGGGGTAAAGTAGAAAAATGGAGAGCCCCGTGCTTAAGTAATCTAATAAACTCACATATGTGTTTTTGTGGTGATAGCTTGATGTCAGCAATTTGGAGAGATTAATACAGCTTTATAGCATTTACAGAGAATGAAGGCAAATGGAGAGAGACCTGGTGCTACAGAAAAAAAGGCAGAATGACTTTCTTATTCTCTCTGAGGTAGTGAGGGAAATTGAGGTTCTTCTAGGAGAAAAGCACTGGATATAGTAGTAGAGTTAGGGAGAGCCAGGCTTTCCCTGAGGTGGCATTTTACCGCCTTTAGACTGGAAATTCCATAAGCACAGTGGAAGGAGATATTAGAAAAGAAGGTGAAGGAGAACTGTATGTATTGTTGTACCAGGTGATCTAACTAGATCAAAAGTGAAGGCCATATTTCATTCTTCTTTTAAGTCTACTACCTAGTCTGACAAAAAGTGATACACATGGTGAAATAATAACAATACCTAGCATTTATATAGTTCTTCAATCAACAAATGACTTGGGTTTCTTTTGTTTCCTGAATAATGTTAGCATCACCCTCTAAATACTCCATGCATTTTCCAAGTACTATCAACCTCCCCTAAGACTAAGGAGCTAGTCTTAGGAAAGTGCAAATGTGTTTGATGTTTCAGGAATCGGTGACATTCAAAGATGTGGATCCAGACTTCACTTGGGAAGAGTGGGCTCAACTGGCTCCTGTTCATCAAGACCTCTACAAGGAAGTGCTTCTGGAGAACTATAGGAATCTGGTTTTTCTTGGTAAATTCTCCATATGAGGCAGAGTCTTTACTTATGGGTGTTTTGTATCCTACTTCTCTAAAGATTATGGGATAGGAGAAGTATTTAGCTGAGTTTTGTCTTAAGTTTCAAAACTGGAGATTCTTAATTCCCTTTGGCCTATTAGATTTTTAAGTCTTTGCCTTGTAGAACTAAAAATGAGGCAGTGTCATTACCTTACTGCCATTCCTGATACTGCCATTTTCCTATCCTTTGCTTCCCTGTGTCTAGGATTTTTTGCCAAGGTCCCAATGCAAATGCCTCTGGAGGTGGGGTACTTGTGGCCTTCTAACAGAAAGGGCAAATAATATAAGTACCTTTCTAACCTAAATCAGTTCTATGATCTGTCATCCTAGTATGGAAACACAATGCCAAATATTCTTCAGAAATCATTTGAACTATTCTGGGCCTTCTTAGCATATTAACTCTTTTCTGAGTATAATGAGCCTTGAATTATATTCTGGAATGAATCTTTTTTCCTCAGCAGCATAAATATCCATTTTGCTTTTCTTCCCCTTGGCAGGGCTTTCAATTCCCAAACCAGATGTCATCTCCCAGTTGGAACGTGAGGAAATGCCATGGGTGCTGGAGAGTAAAGCCCCAAGAACCATTTGTCCATGTGAGTTAATGAAAAACTAACAGATGGATATTTACTACAATTAGTCATTAAGGAAGTCAGTCAGGGAGAAAGCATCTTTGAAATTTTGACCCAAGAAGCTCTTTTCTAAATGTTTCAGGACAATGGGAAAGGGTTGAGACTAACTGGCTTGATGCATATGTATTTTATTGTCGTCATATATTGTGTGTCCATTGTCTCTGCTCAATTCCCATTCCTTTCTTAATTTCCTTGAATCTAGCTTCAGCTCTCAGTACTTGGCAGAAACTGATTTTATAAGTTATCTTTGATTTCTTTGACTTAAATGTAGGAGTATTTTCATGGGCTTTATATTTAAATCTTTCCTCTTCATTTGATATTGTTGAGTAAAATCACAGAATATCAGAATAGAAAGGCATTCAGAGACCCTCCAGTCCAACCCATACTTTAATTGAAAGGACAGCTAGATGGCAAAGTGGATAGAGTACTGGGCTTGGAGTTAGGAAGACCTGAATTCAAATGCAGCTTCAGATATTTTCTAGCAATGTGATGCTGGGCAAGTCATTTAAAGTTTACCTCTGTTTCCTTATCTGTAAAATGGAGATAATAACACCTAACCTCCCAGGGTTGTTGTGAAGATCAAACAAGTTAATAATCATAAAGCACTTAGCACATAATAGGCTCACTATAAGTGTTAGTTATCATTATTATTATTATTATTGAATAAGAAACCTTGCTATGATAGGTAATATGTAACTATTCAACATAAGCTTAAAGATATCTTGTGAAGAGAAATGCACCACCTTTTGAGGTTCCTCTTTACTTTACTTTTTGATTCATTTTATACATAAGGATGAAGGGCATTAGTGGATCATGATCTGATGATATTAGTGCTATAATAAGATACAGTGGAGAGGGCCAGGTGTGAAATAAGGAGATTTTAAATTTAGATTCTATCCTGCTTCCACCGTGTATTCTATTTGATATTTTGTCAACATTTCCTGTTAAACCTAGGTCCTTGTTTATTCTTTCTTCTTTATTCCAAGCTTGTATTGAATAATACAAATGAGGATAACTCCTAGCATTTTTAGTTTTCCAAAGCTCTTTCTTTTGTAGTATATAAAATACAAAGTCTATATACATAGTAGTGGGAAAGAGTTCTGAAGTCAACTTTGGAGACTTGAATTAAGTCTGAGTTCATTTGCTTATTGGCAATGTGACTACAGAAAAATCACTTAACTTCTTTGAATCTCAGTTTACTCATCTGAAGATCACTGAAATTGGTACTACTACCCTCACAGTTGTAAATATGAGTTGTTTTAGAATAGACATTTTTCCCCTTCTTATTTCCACAATTTTCTTCTAGTATAGGAGATTTTTTTTTGTATATTTCAGATTTTGACACTGACCCTGAAGCAAAGGAGCCATTTCCAAAGTTGGAAACTTCTGTAGAAAAACTGTCTCAGAGGACAATAATAGAAAGACCTTTCAGACATAGTTTCTGGGACTCCAGATTAGGAGAAGCCTTTAAATTTCAAGGCCCATTAGTGAGAGAGCAGAGCCAGCAAGACAATCATTTGAAGCAAGTAATGATCACACATGAGGAAACACTAAGTAAGGAAAAAACCTCTGAAAGTAATGAGTTTGGGAGACACTTCAGTTTGAGATCAGTCCTCATTACACAACAGAAAGTTCCTGTACTAAATAGTGTCTATAAATATAATATGCATGGAAAGTGTTTCAGAGATGATTCACAACTAACTAAATGCCCAGGAATCTACACAGGACAGAAACATTTTACATATAATGAATTTGAGAAACCCTTCAGACATATTTCAGAGTTGAAACTTCACTATACCCGTCATTCTGGAGAAAAATCCTATAAATGTAATGAATGTGGGAAGGCCTTCACCAAGTGGGCAAACCTTACTCGACATCAGAGAATTCATTCTGGAGAGAAGCCTTATAAATGTGATGAATGTGAGAAAGCTTTTACCCAAAGGACACACCTTACACAGCATCAGCTTACTCATATTGGAGAGAAACCATTTAAATGTAATCAGTGTGGAAAAGCCTTTTTCCAGAGGCCACACCTTATTCAACATCAGCATACTCATATTAAAGAGAAACCATTTAAGTGCAATGAATGTGGGAAAGCCTATAGTTCCATTTCACAACTTAATCTTCATCAAAGAATTCATTCTGGAGAGAAATCCTATAAATGTAATGAATGTGGAAAAGCCTTTACCAAATGGGCAAACCTTACTCGACATCAGAGAATTCATTCTGGAGAAAAGCCCTATAAATGTAATGAATGTGAGAAAGCCTTCTCACAGAGAGCACACCTTACGCAGCATCAACTTATTCATATTGGAGAAAAACCATTTAAGTGTAATGAATGTGATAAAGCTTTCTTCCAGGTCTCACAGCTTAATATTCATCAAATAATTCATTCTGGAGAAAAACCTTACAAATGCAATGAATGTGGGAAAGCCTTCACCCAACGGACAATTCTCACTCAACATCAGAAAATTCATTCTGGTGAGAAGCCCTTTAAATGTAATGAGTGTGAAAAAGCTTTTACCAAGCGGTCGAACCTTACTCAACATCAGCATACTCATATTGGAGAGAAACCATTTAAGTGCAATGAATGTGAGAAGGCCTATAGTTATATTTTACAGCTTAATATTCATCAAAGAATTCATTCTGGAGAGAAACCCTATAAATGTAACGAATGTGGGAAAGCCTTTACCAAGCGAGTGATCCTTACTCAACATCAGAAAATTCATTCTGGAGAGAAGCCCTTTAAGTGTAATGAATGTTGTAAAGCTTTTACCAAGCAAGCAAATCTTACTCGACATCAGAGAATTCATTCTGGAGAGAAACCTTATAAGTGTAATGACTGTGGCAAAAGCTTTACCCAGAAACCAAACCTTACTCAACATCAAAGAATTCATACTGGAAATAAGGGCCTTGTGCATGGTAGATGTGTAATTAATGTTTGTTGAATTGAAGCAAATTAAAATATTTTGCTGAAATCTAAGTGGCATATGTCATCACCCTGATCTACAAGTCCATAATAAAAGAAAGAAAGAAAGAAAATTTTAGTCTGGTATGACCTATTGCAATGAAGATAATTTCACTTTAAATAATGCTTCTTTTTCAAACTGTTCACAAAGTGTCCCCTAGTAATGTGTTCTAGAATTTTACCAGAGATATGTCAGACTCACTAGTTTCCAGATTTGGCCTTTTATCTTTTAAAAACCTTTTAAAAATATGGGTATTTATGTCTTTTGTCTTTACATCACTGTCCTTTCTAGAAAAAAAAATTCTTCTCCAAATTGGATATTGCCTTGAGAAAAACAATTAAGCACAAACATCCAATACAGAGACTGCCTCTGACAATATACACAATATTCTGCCCTAGTAGTCCCCACCTTTCTACTGTGAAAAGAGAGGCATATTGCATCATTTGTTCTCTTTCATTTGTTCAAGGTTCAGATTCCTTTTAGGGATTTTTTTTCATTTATATTGTTCTTTTGATCTTCATTTTAACTTTTCTAAAAAATGGAATGTTTGCCCTTCTCCTATCATAAGATTCCTCTCATGTTCTTCAAGATATTTCAAATGTCATTGATATGGCTTAGTGAGATCTGTTAGTTCTTTTCATATTCTAGGATGTCATTCATCTGTATCTGGTGACTTGAACCTATTGAGAGTAGCTAGGTGCTTACCCTCACCTAATCAGTTTCCATTCCCTACTAACCATTTGTGTTCCATCCTTTTCAGTCCAAAGAACATTCTTCTTGAAAGAGAAAAGAGGGACAAAGTGAGAACCCACTTACTTCAGCTTTATCTGTTACAATCAGCCCTTCATGTAGAGGTGCAATCCTGTCCTTTCTTCCTTTGCTCCCAGCATAGCTAAAATACTTTTTAAATTTTCCTTAGCTCCAGCCTCAGCGGGAGCCCTGACTACCAGGCTCAGCTCATTCTTTGCATTATCATTCCTGACATAGTTGTTATAGGATCATGCTACAATTTTATATTCAACCTCCGTTACTTCACATTGCTTTCATCATCTATATGTGTCTCTATTAAAGCCTACACTGATATGTTCATTGTTCATCCATTTCAGTCTCTACCCTTTCCTCAGAATCTCATTCTCAAGAGCGCTAACTTTCCTTTCAATGTATTAGAACATCAAGTACTATGTATTCTTTCTCTGAACTTCACAAATCTTTTCTCCTAAAATATTAGGTATACATTAGACTCATGTCTCACTTTTATCTCCATTGCAAACTCCTGGATAGAGTGGTCACTCCCAAGGTTCCTGTCATTTCTATTTCTGCCACTATTTTTCCCTTTGGTCAAAATTGTGTCGAGAATACTACTTGCCCTTGTTGCTTCCTCTACTTTTTGAAGGATGAATTGAACATGAAGGTAAGTCATAAGTTTGTTGGCTTTTGTCAGAAAGTACCAGAAGATGTTCAGTTCCCTGGCATTATTGTACTCTGATGACAGATTGCAAACTTTTCTAGACTCCTTCTCTAATTTTTCTCTCTGCTATTATACACCCTTACTCCAGTGGACCTATAATCTCAGTGATATGGGTATTCACTTGAGTGATGTAGATTACATTTGATCCATGCCTGCTCATCCTGTGGGATTTTTGTCCACACATTCCAACAGATTTGCTGCAGTTCAGTATGTTGGGGGACTTCCTTAAGCTCTCTTGATATCTCAAGGATAACAATGGAGCTATCGGAGCTATCGATTGTCTTTTGTTCTTACTAAGTAACCAGACTATCTTTTTAGATCGTCTATTCCTTTGACAACATCCCTCACACTTCTGCATTTGTAGTGTGCCAGCTTGTGTCCACCATGTGTTCACTATTTGGGCGATCCTTAATTTTAGTTCTTTAATGACTGTAATGATCCATTACTCACAGCCATAAAATATCAGCAGAAGAATATTAGTTTTTGAAAGCTGAGTGTTTTTTCATTGAAAGAACTGCAGTTCCCCAGCAGCAATCCAACCTGTTCACTCTGGTGTACTTTAAAATGTCTTTACCTTAACTAATTATGATCAAGTGCTCTCTGCCATTCTTCTCCCCTCAGGATCTTGGATTTCTTTAAAAGTGTATTTTCCTAATATACTCATTTTTTTCTGTTTTGTTCCATTTGGATAAGGCATACCTTTTCTGAGACAAACTCTAGCCCATCCCTCTGTCTTTGTGAGCTTTATAAGTCAAAATTGCCTCAGTGTGTGTGTGTGTGTGTGTGTGTGTGTGTGTGGTGTGTGTGTGTGTGTGTATGAGGCTGTGGGTTTTGTCACTGGCTGTCTTTAAATATTTCTCCCATTATTTTTACTGATTCATCTGATTTTCCTCCTGTGTAGTACATGCTTGTTGCTTTCTTTGATAGTAGGTTTATCAGAACTATGTGTACAGTTTTCTCCATTCCCTTTCAGTTTAAAAAGCCTTTTGTATTTGGTAAGCAGGTAAATATGTTTTTACTAGTCCTCTTTAGAAGTAGCTTTGTGGTGTAGTACATAGAATGCTGGACTTGGAGTTAGGAAGACCTGAGTTCAAGTGTTGCCTTAGATTTACTAGCTGTGTGACCCTAAGAAAGTTGTTTAGCCTCTCTGTGTAGTTTCTTCCTCTATAAAATGAGAAGGGTTGGACTTGATGTATTCTGGAGTCCATTCCAGCTATAAATCTATGTATAATCTTTGCCAAGAATTTATCATTTTTATATTTTTAGCCATGGCCTAGCTAAACAAAGTCTTCTTAAATACATCTTAGCTTTTCAATTCCAGATCTACTTTTCTCTTAAGTCATGCGGAATGTGCTTCTTTCCAAGACATTCAGTTAAAATTCATGCGAATTGCTTCCAAAAACAAAATAAAACAATACAGAGGTTACAGAGGTCTTGCCACTTTAAGGATTGTTGGGTCACCCTGACCTATAGATAGCTGTTGATCTACTCAGTATTCCAAATTATGGTACAAAGAAGTCTAATGTCCAGTAAAATGAAAATCCATCACATAAACATACATACATAGTGCAATGTGGGAATTCAGCTCATCACAGTGAGACTGGGGCATATGATATAGGTAATAGATAAGAGGGCCAGCTAGGTGATGGAGTGGATAGAGCTCTGGCCCAGGAGTCAGGAGGATCTGAGTTCAAATTTGGCCTCAGACACTTGACACTTACTGGCTGTGTGACCCTGAGCAAGTCACATAACCCCATTGCCTAGCCTCCCCCCCCAAAAAAAAAGAGATAGAGAGAAGGGCTAGAAATTTAGCCAAAAGATGGTAAACCATACAAACCATGAGGTTGAATTAGGGTCACTCACTGGAACAACTTGAATGAGCTCTTCTTATGTGAGTTCTTGTAGTTTTGAAATGAAACATGATTATTCTTTCCACCTATATCAGTTCCTACATCTGGCAGCAAAGGCCTTTCTAGATGGATGATTATGTGGCAACCCAGCATCTGTATACTAGGAAAGGGGAAAGGAGGAAACCCATGCGCACCATATAACAAAAAGATTTATTAGAGGATGTTCTGTACAGACAGCCAAGGCCTTGGATGCAGTTACAAAATTCTAAGGAGTATAAATTTAGACACATATAATAATACAATAAATATATACATATCATTTAAAAGGTCATAGAAACCACAAACCAAACACTATGAAATTAATTGCCACAGTCATAGTTTAATGAGTACTGTGGATGACTGGTCTTTTGCTACCAAGTCACACCTCTTTCCTTTGCAGCTTCAAGTAAGGAAGGACTACTTAAAGCTGTCTCTTTGAGAGTGAGATAAGGCAAAAATTCCAGCAGCCCTATCTCCACCCAATCCATGGTGGCTCTAAGCACATGGCCACTTGTCTATAGTATTTGTTCTTTTCTATCTTAGGCAAACAGTATTCAAAGGTGAATGAGTCCAAATCACAAACTTGGGAGTCTGGGAAACACAGACATGACAGCCATTGCAGTGGCCAATGGTAGTAGAAATGAATGCAGACAAGTGCTGAAAAAGTTAACAAGGACAGTAGCAGTTTAAGGGAGTATGGTTCCTCAGGACAGAAAGAAATTCTTGGCTAAAAAGTCACCTACCTTCAGATCCCAGCAGAGAGCTACATGTAAGGGGAACTGCATGAGGCATCAAGGGAGAAAAGGACTTACAGGGCCTTGCCAATCACCCTGCTCCCACCAGAGACCATGCCCTGATGATTTCATTCCCTTCATCTTCATAACTTCTACCCAAGAGGCCCACTGTCCTGATTGGTGATTAACCTGGCCCGTTTTTTCAACAAAGCTCTACGTGCTTTTCTCCTTATTTGCTGGCCTGTCTC
This sequence comes from Phascolarctos cinereus, assembly GCF_003287225.1. Lineage (NCBI taxonomy): Eukaryota > Metazoa > Chordata > Mammalia > Diprotodontia > Phascolarctidae > Phascolarctos > Phascolarctos cinereus. The sequence goes on along the minus strand of NW_027555847.1, from coordinate 202,197,667 downwards.
CACAAACAGCCTCACCAACCTCCTTACTGCCCTGTGCAATCCCCTCCCACCTCCACCCTTTCCTCCACCATCTTCAGCTCTGGAACCATGATCAAATCAACTTTGTCATTGTTCCTGAATAGTGTGTCAATATATTCCCCTATGGCCTCAGCCTCTCTTGTGACTGTCAGTGCCAAAGTACCCCTCTCTGGTCACCTATTAGAATGGAAGCTTCTTATGTGCAGGGATTGTCTTTGCTTATGTATTTGTATACCCAACAGTCAGCACAATGCTTGCCTTACGGTAAGTATATTCATTCATGAGTAGAGAAAGATAGGAAAGCTGTACATGGTTCACTCACAAATTCTGCATGAGTCATTTCTCCCACCACTTCTCCAACTATTAGTTTGTTGCTACAGTATGGAGCTAAGTTATTGCCATCAGTTTTTATGATAGCAGATAAGATGGGGGTGTAAGGACACCAGATTTGTAGGGGACAGACTATTGCTGATTATGCCAGCTGTAAGAGGGCAGATCTGTTCTGCCCTGATTATGCCAATTATAGGGTGGCAGACCCTCTGAGATAATACTGAGATACAGAATAAAGAGGGTCCCATGCCACCTTGGTAGTAAATAAATATTATTTGGATTAATTGGGGGAGCTCACTCACAAGAGGCCAGTCATGGGTGGCAGCAAGACAATGTAAAATGGATTCCCATACCAACTTCAGGTCAGGCCAAAAAAACAGAATAAAGAAACCAGAACATATATAGAGAAACAGAACAGAATATAGAAACAAGATAAAGAAGGCATAGTGCCAGGAATGACCCAGGGTCACATGCAAGTTCTCTCATTGGATAGTTGGAGCTTCTTTTGCTGTTTACATTAATCAAGGTAGTTTACATTCTCTGTGAAGTCATATTTCCAAGCTCTGGCTTCCATCATGCAGGAGGAGAGAAAAGAGGAATACTTCTCTAAATCTGATTCTGCGATATCAATATTTCACCTCCCTTTCCCCAGCCTTCACCAACACCATACTACCCAGTGAGTTATTAAATACAAAAATAAATACAGGCCTACACGAAGTACTGAAACTGGACTGATTAGAAATAATGGTACGAAAGCCTTCCTTGGCTTTATGAGTTAGATCTAAGGCAAGTTTTGAAATGTGTTTTATTTGCCACATTTGATTACCTAACAAAAATGACTTATGCATTTTGTCCTCTGAACCACAGGCTTCAAGTTGAAGGGCCTAATTATGGACAACTCACAAGGCAAGAGACATGACACTAATTGCCTATTACTGCTGTCCTTCCAGACAAAAAGCCAAGTTGGGAAAGAAGATTGTGATTAGAGAATTCAGTGTGGAGAAGTCTGGAGCTCAGGTCAGCACAGTTTTAGAAACAACTCTGAATAACCCAAGATAGGTCTCCATCCTATCAGACATACAGTATCTGCCTCTCAAGAACAACTTGGAAAACCATAAAGTATCTCATGATAAAATGTCATGAGAGACAAAGACTGGAAGCCAGGATAAGGAGAATGAAAAAGGATAGTTTGGACTCATCATCACTGCACTGGTACCAGGAAAATAGAAGGGAGAAAGATTAGGGACTATTTTTCTGTCTCTTACATATTTGCCTCATGTTATTTTATTATGATCTTTGGACCTCTGGCCTGATATTGAAATTCTTCTGAATGAGAAGAATAGCCCCTAACCACTATTTTCAAACACTGAATGGCTTTAGAAACCAACTTTTGCTGCAGACTTGGTCATGTTATTTAACGAATTCAACCTAGAATTACAGGGCAAAACAGTGCCTCCACATGGAATTTATACTATACTAAAGTCAATTCGATGACAACTAATGTTTGAATCTCAAGTCAGGTCATGTTTTTTCTAAAATCACTGAGCTCATCATCTTTTGCAGCTCAGTAGTACTCCATCATAATCATATACCTATGGCTCAGTGGATAGAATGCTAGGGCTGGAATCAGGAAGACCTGGGTTCAAATCTGGCCTCAGATGCTTATTAGCTAGGTGACCCTGGGCAAGTTTGCCTTAGTCCCCTGGAGAAAGAAATGGCAAACCACTCCAGTATCTTTGCCAAGAAAACCCGATGGGCAGTATGGTCCATAGGGTCACAAAGAGTTGGACCAACTGAACAGCTTACATGTGGTAGCTAGAACAGGTGCTTTAGTCACAATCACAAGGATCTAGTTGCTTCTGCTTTTTCTTTTCCTGAGCTCAGGTAACTAAAGAATACTCCTGGAAGAGACCTTCTTAGTCTTATTCCTAGACATCCTAGTCAATTCAAGAGGTTGAGTGTCCTTCAGTCAGAGCTGACTAAAACTGCCCACGTGCTAAATTTCCTTTCCATACTATCGTTAAATAAACTAATTTCAAAAGTGTTATGTGATCTGTGAATGTCTCCTTTTATTTCAACCTAGAGCCTGAACTGCTTATGATTAATCTAAATTCATGGGAAGAAATGAAGGGGAAGTAACATTATCTCTCATCATTAGGGTACTAATGAAGTACATAGATATGGAGAATGAGGTAGAGTGAGTGGATATCACTTGAACAAAACTCTTACCCAAACCAAAGGAAGGTTGAACATACACAGAGAGTTTGATGTAGAAATACATCAAGGAGAAGGAGAAGAGAAAGGCAGAAAGAAGATAGAGTTGGGTAGAGGATAAACGCAAGCAAAATATACTCATTTCAAAGGTAAATGATACAGTGGAAATTAAAAGGAGAGAAAAAAAGTGATTGGTGTACACACTAGGTGAAAAGATGAGGGGCGAAGGAGTGCAAACACTTTGATTAGAGATCACTAGTGTTGATCTTATTTCTTGCCTTTCACCATCTCATTCTTTTTATAGAGTGGGAAGGGGTACAAATAAAGGAAAAACATATATGAGGATATGATGGCCAGAAATGCAAAATTAACAATAACCATGAACGTGAATGGGATGAACTCACTTATAAAATGGAGGAAATTGTGATTGGAGTAGAAAGCAGAATTAAAAAGTAGTTTATAAGAAACACACTTTAAATATAAAGATTCACAGAGTTGAAATGAGGGGATATACTAGAATTTATACTTCAGGCAAATTCTAAAAATCGGAAATGGCAATCATGATTTCAGACAAGGCAACGGTAAAAATAGAGATGGGTAAAAGAGATAAGCAGAGAAATTACATTATACTTAAAGGCATTGTAGATGATGTAATATGCTATACACACACACACACACACACACGTACCAAATGGCATGGCATCTAAGTAATTAAAAGAAAAACTAATCAATATGGAGCAATAGACAATAAAACTATAATAGTTGGGGACCTTTTAGATCTAGACACATCACATAAAAAAAAAAAAACAAGAAGGTAAGGACTTGAACAGAATTTTAGAAAAGTTAGATTTGATATCTCTGGCAATTACTGAATGTGAATCTCAAAGAGTTTTGTGTGTATACGTACACGTGTATATAGTTATATTTGTACTCATATGTACACACATATGTACTCATATATGTGTGTATATATTTCTGTATTTGTATGTATGCATGTATATGTATATCCCCACTGTGCATAGCATTTTTTCAAAAATTAAGCCCATGCTAGGATATAAAAATCTTATAAAGAAATGCAGCAAATCAAAACTATTTAAAAGCATCTACTGACCAACAAAAATTATAAACAATAAAGGCCATTTGAAGACAGAAAAAATGGAGAATAAATAATTTAATCCTAAAGAACTGATGGGCCAAAGAACAAAACATAGAAACAATTATTTCATCAAAAAAAATTAATGAGACAACATACACAAATTTTTGGGATACAGCCAAAGCAATCCTTAAATGATATTTTGAATCTTGAAACATTTTCATAAATAAGAGAAAGATCAATAAACTGAGCAACTGAAAAAAGAAAGACTGGAAATATCAGAGAGAGACAAAGACCAGGACAGCTTTGAAATTCATCGAATTTATTATTTGTTTTAATCCAAGATATATACAATAGAAATTCACAGACACAATCCTTTATTTCTGTTCTTTTTTATATATGATTCATGTTTGTTTATAGTTTCTCAAGTTCAGAATAACAAAAAATAAAAATTATTAAAAGATAAAAATAAATTAACTTAAAACTATAAAAAGGCACAAATCAGTACCTCTCAAATACAAAAATAGAAATTCTAAAAATTAAATAAGATAAAACTGAAAATAAAGAACTAGGAACTAGGTTTTTCTTTTAACTAATAAGATAGACAAACCATTAGCAACTCAATTTTTTAAAAGGAAAATAAAATTGTCAAAAACAAAAGTGAAAAATAAGAATTTATGACCAAAGAAGGAGAAATAAGGAAACTATCAGAAACTACTTTGTTAATTATGAGCCAAAAAAAATTGGCAAATGAAATGAATGATTATACATAAAAATATGAAACAGATTAACAGAAAAATAAATGAAAAACTTAAGTAAACCAATATCAGGAAATCAAATTGAATAAGACATAAAGGATCTCCCAAAGAAAAAAATCCCAAGAACAAATGGATTTACAAATTAATTCTATGAACTATTCAAAGAACAGTTAGTCCTATTATTTAAAAAGTTGTTTGCTAAAATTAAGAAGAGATCCTGACAAACTCCTTCTATGCAACAAATATGAGCCTAACACCTGAACCAGGGAAAGCTAAAGCTAGGAAAGAAAACTACAGATTTACAAATGAATTCTATGAACTATTCAAAGAACAGTTAGTCTCATTATTACAAAAGTTGTTTGCTAAAATTAAGAAGGGATCCTGACAAACTCTTTCCATGCAACAAGTATGAACCTAACACCTAATCCAGGGAGAGCTAATGCTAAATAAAGAAAACTACAGGCCAAGGTCTCTAATGAATTTCAATGCAAATAATATGCAATAAAATATTAGCAAAGAGGCTATAGCAATACATTTAAAAAGAGTATATACTGTGACCAAGTTGGATTTATGCCAGAGTGCAGGGCTGGTTCAATATTAGAAAAATGAACAGACCATATTAACAACAAAAACAATTAAAATCACTATTAAATCAAAAGATACAGAAAAGGCTTTTTTTTCTTTCAGAAAAAGCTTTTAATAAATTACAACACCCCTTTAAAAATCATTAAAAAAGCAGATGGACCTTTCTTTAAATTTGGTAAATACTATCTAAAACCAAGAATTAGCATAATGGAGAAATGCTAGAGGCCTCCTAGATAAAACAAAGTTTTATCCCTGTCCATTGTCACCACTATTATTTGATATAGTTCTAGAAATGTTAGTGATTGCATTAAGACAAAATAAAGAAATTTAGGGAAGAAGCACACAGAATGAGGATAAAAAAATGTTCTTTGCAGATGATATGGTGGTTTACTTAGAGAACCCTAGCAATTCAACTAAAAATTAATATATACAATAAAATAGAGCATAGTAATAGGACATAAAATAAATCCATATAAATCATGAGCAGTCCTACATATTACCAACAAAACCTTGTAGAAAGATTTAGAAAAAGAAATTTCATTTAAAATAACCACGGAATTTTCACACATCTCGAGTACACCTGCCAACACACACAGGAATTACATGAACACTACAAAAATCTCTACCTAAACTACAAAAAAGAAAGAAAGAAAGAAAGAAAGAAAGAAAGAAAGAAAGAAAGAAAGAAAGAAAGAAAGAAAGAAAGAAAGAAAGAAAGAAAAGAAAGAAAGAAAGAAAGAAAGAAAGAAAGAAAAAAAAAGAAAGAAAGAAAGAAAGAAAGAAAGAAAGAAAGAAAGAAAGAAAGAAAGAAAGAAAGAAAAAGAAAATTCATCTATTAGAATAAAAGATCAAGAATCTCAAGGGAAATAATGAAAAATGTGAGGAATTTGGCCAACAGTATCAAATCTCAACACATACTACAATGCAGTAACCATCAATACTATTTGGTACTAGTATAAATAAGTAAATAAAATGATCAATGGAACATATTAGGTACATAAGACCCCAAAGCAATCTAACACTATAGTAGAATAGTGCTTAATAAACCCAAGGACACTAACTAGTAGGTCAGATCTCCTGGATGACAAAAAATGCTGAGAAAACTAGAAAGTAGTCTAGCAGAAATTAGATTTTGTTGTTGAATCATTTTCAGTTGTGTTCCACACTTCATGACCCTATTTGGGTTTTCACAGCAAAAATACTAGAGTAGATTGCCACTTCCTTCTCCACCTCATTTTACAGATGAGGAAACTGAGGCAAACATGGTTAAGGGACTTGCCCAGGGTCACGCAGCTGGTAAGTGCTGAGGCCAGATTTGGACTCAGAAGTTGATGAAGATGAGTCTTCCTGATTCCAGGCCTGGCACTCTATCCACTGTACCACCTAGCTGCCCTCAGAAATTAGATTTAGTAGCTCCAAATGAATGCATGACCTAAATGTAAGATACCATTTAACAAAAAAATTGGAAAAAGGAAAAGATATAATTTTCACAATTACAGATAAAGGAAGAGTTCTTGGCCAAAGAAGTGATGGAGATTATTACAGGAAATAAAATGTCTAATTTTTTAAAATTAATTAATTAATTTTTAGTTTTCAACAACACTTTCATTAACTTTTGAATTTTAAATTTTCTCCCCCTCCCTGCCCAAGATAGCATGCAATCTGATATAGGCTCTACATATACATTCCTATTAAATGTTTTCACATTAGTCATGTAACCACAAGAAAGAAGAAACAAAACAAGAATTAAAAAAGTTAATAGTATGCTTCAACCTGCATTCAAACTCCATAGTACTTTCTCTGGATGTGGATAGCATTTTCCATCACGAGACTTTTGGAGAGGTCTTAGATCCTTACATTGCTGAGAAGAGCTAAGTCTATCAAAATTAGTCATCGCACAATGTGGCTATTACTATGTACAACATTCTCCTGACTCTGTTCACATCACCCAGCATCAGTTCATACAAGTTTTTCCAGGTTTTTCTGAATTCTGCTTCCTTATCATTTCTTGTAGCACAATAGTATTTCATTACATTCATATACCACAACTTGTGCAGCCATTCCCCAATTGATGGGCATCCCCTCAGTTTCCAATTCTTTGCCAGAACTGTGTACATGTATTTTTGTATATGTGGGTCTTTTTCCCATTTTTATAATCTTTTGGGGATACAGCCCCAGAAATGCTATTGCTGGATCAAAGGGTATGCACATTTTTACAGCCCTTTGGGCATAGTTCCAAATTGCTCTCCAAAATGGTTGGATCATTTCACAACTCCACCAACAATGCATTAGTGTTCCAATTTTCCCACATCTCCAGCATTTATCATTTTCCTGTTTGGTCACGTTAGTCAATCTGATAAGTGTGATGTAGTACCTCAGAGTTGTTTTGATTTGAATTTCTCTAATCAATGATTTAGAGCATTTTTTCACATGACTATAGATAGCTTTAATTTCTTCCTCTGAAAACTGCCTGTTAATATCCTTTGACCATTTATCAACTGGTGAATGAATTGTATTCTTATAAATTTGACTTAGTTCTCTATATATTTTAGGAATGAGGCTATTAGAGACACTGGTTGTAAAAATTCTTTCCCAGTTTTCTGCTTCCCTCATAATCTTGGTTGCATTGGCTTTGTTTGTGTAGAAACTTTTCAATTTAATGCAATCAAAATTACCCATTTTGCATTTCATAATGTTCTCTAGCTCCTGTTTGGTCATAAATTTTTCTGTTCTCCATAAACCTGATAGGTAAACTATTCCTTGCTCTCCCAGTTTGCTTATAGTGTCAGCCTTTACATCTAAATTGTGAACCCATTTTGACTTTATTTTGGTATATGTTATAAGATTTTGGTCTATACCTAGTTTCTGCCATACTATTTTCCAGTTTTCCCAGCAGTTTTTGTCAAATAGTGAGTTCTTATCCAAAGCTGGAGTCTTTGGGTTTATCAGACAATAAATTAGTATAGTCATTGACTACTGTGTCTTGCATACCTAACCTCTTCCACTGATCCACCACCCTATTTCTTAGCCAGTACCAAGTAGTTTTGATGATTGCTGCTTTCTGATACAATTTAAGATCTGGAAAGGCTAAGCCACCTTCCCTAGCATTTCTTTTCATTAGTTCCCTTGATATTCTGGACCTTTTGTTCTTCTAAATGAATTGGTATTACAAAATGTATAATTTTAATATGTACAATTGAAAACTTTCTACAAAAGTCAACCCAGTTAGAATTAGAAGGGAAATAGTTGAATGGGGGAAAAACCATCTTTGATAGACATTTTTCTGATAAAGATCTGCTAACCCATGGATAAAAGGAATTGTAATAAATATATAGGAACCAGAGTCATTCCCCAATTAAAAAAAAAAATGACCAACCCAAGAACAGGTGCTTCTCAAAAGACTATCAACACAATATGAAAAAAAAATCTCTAAACCTGAACTAGTAAATCTAAATCTAGTAAGAAAAATGAAAATTAAAACAATTTTGAGGCTCCACTTTAGATCCATTAAATTGGCAAAGATGACCAAAAAAAAGAAAATGACAATTGTAGGAGAAGCTGCAAGAAAAGAGGCACTCTATTACACTCTTGGTGGAGCTGTGAATTCATCCAACCATTTTGGAAAGGAATTTGGATTTATACCCAAGAAGTCAATAAATGAATACCACTACTATGCATATAAGAAGAGATCAAAGAAAGCTGGAAATGACTCATATATACAAAAATATTTATAGCAGCATTCTTTATTGTAACATAAGATGGAAAATTAGAGATGAACTGGAAAATTCATATGGAATGTAATAGAATATTACTGAGATATAATAAGTGACAAAAGGTAAAGATTCAGAGAAACCTGGAAAGATTTGGATGAACTGGTGCAGAGTGAAGTGTCACCCTAGCAATAAGATGATGAGTAGAAATACCAAATGAAACAAACATTTTTAAATATGGACAATGTATGGATTGACTATACTTTATATAAGGGAAGGCTTTTATTTAGGGTGGGTGAGTTGGAACAAGTGAAACAATAGTGATGACACCAAAAAAAAAAAAGAGAGAGAAGAGAAAAAAGACAAGCACATCAAGAAAATACTAGAAAAAAATACAGAGAGAAGACAGAAAAGGACAGAAGACATAAAGAGCTGTGATAGTAGGGCAATGTTAAATTTAATATATACTTGACTTGCAGTATTGCATATCATTTTTTTTCTTTGTAGCTGGAAAAGTATGTGTTTGTCAAATTAATAAAGAAGAACAGGGAAGTAGAAATGATTAAAAGTTCAGCATGGCTTCACCAAGCATGCAAGACTAACATTTTCTTTTTTGAAGGGTAGCTAGCCTTTTAAATTATGGCAATGCTGTTACTCATAGGCTATGCAGAATTCAACAAGGCATTTCAATTCAATTTTAATTCAACAAACATTCATTAAGTCCCTACTATGGGGAAGAGGTTCTTCTCTCCAGTATGAATCCTCTGATGTCGTGTAAGGTGTGTCTTCCGGTTAAAGCCCTTCCCACATTCATTACACTTATAGGGTTTTTCTCCAGAATGAATTCTTTGATGAATTTTAAACTGTGAAATCTGACTGTAGGCTTTCCCACATTCATTACATTTATAGGGTTTCTCTGCAGAATGAACTTTTTGATGAGTATTTAGCTGTGAAATCTGGCTGTAGGCTTTCCCACACTCATTACACTTATATGGTTTCTCTTGATTATGAGTGTGTTGATGTAGAGTAAGGTGAGTACTCCGGTTGAAACCTTTCCCACATTCTTTACATTTATAGGGTTTCTCTCCAGAATGAATTCTTTGATGTTGAGTAAGTATTCCCCTCTTGGTAAAGGCCTTCCCACATTCATTGCATTTATAGGGTTTCTCTCCAGAATGAATTCTCTGATGATCAGTAAGTATTCCTCGATTGGTGAAGGCTTTACCACATTCATTACATTTATAGGGTCTTTCTCCACTATGAGTAAGTTGGTGTTGAGTTACATGTGCCCTTTGGGTGAAGGCTTTTCCACATTCATAACACTTAAATGGTTTCTCTCCACTATGAGTAAGTTGATGTTGAGTAAGCTGGGCCCTCTGGGTGAAAGCTTTCCCACATTCATTACACTTAAAGGGTTTTTCTCCAGAATGAATTCTCTGGTGTCGAGTAAGGTTTGCCCACTTGGTGAAGGCTTTCCCACATTCATTACATTTATAGGATTTCTCTCTAGAATGATGAGTATGATGGAGATTAAGTTGTAAATCCTGGCTGAAAACTTTCCCAAATCCTTTATACTTCAAAGATTCGTCTTCTGCATAGATTCTTGGACATTCAGATAGTTCTGAATTATCTTTGAAGCTCTTGCCATGTATATCATATTTAGAGAGATTATTTACTAAAGGAATTCTCTGTTGTGTAATTAGCATTGAGCTCAGATTGAAGCTTCTCTCAAATTCACTGCTTTTAGAACCTCTAACCTTGTTTGGATTTTCCTTGTGAGTGATTGTTCCTAGCTTCAAATGATTTTCCTGTTGGCTTTGTTGCCTCACCAACATGTCATAACATTTGAAGGCTTCTTCCAGTTCAAAGTTCCAGGAACTATGTCCTTTTATTGTTGCCCCCTGAGATGACTCTTCTACAGAAGTTTTCCACTTTGGAAATAACTCCTTAGCTTCAGGTCCAGTATTCCAATCTGGAAAAAAGAATTTTTTTTAAATATAAACATAGCCTTAGCAGGGATAAAGGAATTTATTACCTTAGGAATATAATAAAATGGGAAAACATGCTTATGATGAAATAATTCATTTTTCTATAGGCACTATTAGTATGAAAAAAGCATTTTCCTAACAACAACCCTGTGAGGTTGGTAATAGAAGTATTATTGTCATCTTTTTGTAGATGAGGAAACTATGAATCAAAGGGGTTAAATTCATTTGCCACTCACACAGCTTTTAAGGAATGGAGTTGGGATTTGAATACAAATCTTGTAAAAATCAAGTTCATGGTTCTTTCCCACTACAGTAAGGAATGTAAGTTTTGTACTACTTGTTTCACAAAGAGTTTTGGAAAGCTAAAAGGATGATATAAATTACTATCATTATTGACAGCTGTCAATAGAGTTGCTATGGGGTAGCTAGGTGGTGCAGTGGATAGAGCACCAGCCCTGGAGTCAAGAGGACTGAGTTCAAATTCGGCCTCAGACCAAGCACTTGGCGCCTACCAGCTGTGTGACACTGGGCAAGTCACTTGACCCCAATTGCCTAAAAAGAAAAAAAAATTAAAAAAAAAAGAATTGCTATCTTGAAGAAGCTCAAAAGGGGGAAGCATAAACTAAGGAGATACTGATGAAATATTGTGAGTAAGCAAAAGCAAGATAGGATCAGATTGTTAAGACCTCCACATATACCTGTACATTTCTAATATACCATGCATACAACTATCAGATTAAATTTACTACATAATAATAATAATAATAATAATAATTATAATAATAATGATATAGTATCATGATTCACCCTTCCATTCAACCTGTAGAATAAATAAAAACTCCTGGGCCAAAGAGGGAAATGGCTGCCCAGGAAGGTAGCATGTTCCTATTAGAACATAAGTTCCTTGAGAGTACAGATTACTTCATTCTCTGCATTTCTAGCCCTTACTGGTTGACTAATTTAAAGGATATCTTCAAGCAGAGGCTAGAAGACAGTAGACTATGTTAACAGAAGGGATCTTGTTCAGATATAGGCTGAGGTCTCATTCAATGCTGGCAACCTGAGATTCTAGTCATACTACTCAACCTACCTTTTTAGCCTCATTGTACATAGAAAATTGGACAATCTGTTTCTCACAAATGATGTTCCATCTCCTATCTCCATGCCTTTGTAGCAGCTGTCCCCCATGCTGGGAATAAGCTTTCCCCTCATCTCTGCCTCATAGAAACCTTACAACATGCAGCTTGAGCACCAACTTGTACATGAAACTTTTTCTGATTCCCTCAACTGCCAGGGTCCTCTCTCTCAAACTGCCTTGTATTTTAACTACTCCATATGTATGTGCTTTTTTGTAGACTTATACACACACATACATACACACACATATCCATCCTCTTATTGTTTTCTCCATGACAATGCAAGTTCCTGTTGAGTGGGGAATGAAACAATTCACTGTATTTGTATCCCAAGTGCCTAGTACTGTATAGTGCTTGGTATATAGTAAGTGCGTAATAAATATTCTGATAGTTACATGAGGCAGAAAGGTTGACTATGAAAATAATGAAAAAACTCCAGGATTTAAGTATAAGAAATCAGTGGTGACCTTTAAGAACAGTTTCCATAAATTACTGAATACTGAAATTGGGTTATGAAGAGAATGGGAACTGAGGAAATGGAAGGCTATAGGCAAACACTACTTGTTGAAAATTGAAAATCGATGCAAGACACAGAGCCAATTAGGCTCTGCCCTTCTCCAAATACCTGGAAGGTTTAGGGAAGTGATTCCTGGATCAACATTTCAAAGATGTTTTCTCCCTGACTGACCAGCTGATATATTGCTTGTAGTAAATTCCCAGCTGTTAGCTTTTCATTCACTCACATAGACTGATGCCTCTTGGAGCTTCACTCTCCTTCACCCACGGCACTTTCATATGTTCTATCTGGGAGGTCACATTTGTTTTGGAAGTTGAAAGCCCTGATAATGGGGGAAAAAAAGTTAAATGGACATTCATGATGAAAGGGGAAAAAAGTTATTTTAGAATACAGTTCAATCTCTTTGAGAGTAAGTGAGTAGGGAGGAAAAAGAGAATATGCTAAGAAGGCTCAAGAGGTAGATAAAAGAATTTCTGAAGGGTATTTCCTACTGTGTTCCTACAGACTACAGGAGAACAGATCATGGAGTTGATCTGGGTTTAAAAAGACACTTAGGTCATTTGTTCCTCCTAACAAGAATGTACAATTCTCAAATACCTGGAAGAATATGGACTAGGTTTTTGACAAAAAAGTGTGACAAAGGTGAGCACAGGATGGGAAAAGGACAGAATCACAGACAACAATGAGTAAACAAAGCTGTTGTCCAAGTTTTGTTCTATGGGGCAAAGTTTCCTCACTGTAGAACGTAGAGCAAAAAAATCCTGTGGTTTAATTCGAAAAGGCCTAAGAATCTCTAGTTTCTACAAACTAGGAAAAACCAACTTTGACATCGCAGAGTCTTTAAGAAGCAATAATGTTTTTAAAAAATCCAAAAGCATAAATTTGGAGTCATGAGAGGGAAGATTTACCAAGAAAAACTAAGTTCCTATAGTTCTCCAACAGCACATCCCTGCAGAGGTCTTGTTGAACAGGTTCCAGTTGCTCCCACTCTTCCCAAGTGAAGTCAGGAGCCACATCCTTGAAAGTCACTGATTCCTAAAATAAATAAACAAATTGATGCTTGTATAGTGTGAATTTCCTATTTTACCCTTACAGGGGAAAGTGCACAAATGAACAGGGTGTATTGAAGGTGAATCTGATATGATATCACATTGCAAAGTGATCCCAAATCATTTGTTTCTTGTATGTCTACTGTATGTGCCATTTTATATCAGACTTGGTGGAAGACAAAACAAAAATGTGGACCCCTGCTTTTTAAGAACTTAAAATGTTGTGAGAGACACAGAAGTTCATTAGCCAGTGAGAAATTGCCTCTCATAATCTGCTCGTAATGCTTCATGTTGTTTAGTGTTCACATACCCTAGGATATATAGTACATACAAGTTCTAGTAACTAGTTTTCTTGTCTTCTAAGAGGTAGCTGTAAGCTTTAAATGAGTATGCACTTTCCTCTTAAATCACTGAAACCTACAGAACAAACAAAACTTGTATTTGGTTAATCAATCACACTTCCAATATTAATTCCCAATTGAATGCCACACAGAAACCACTCCAGCATGAATCAAAGATTATTATCCAAGAAACACACTGGAATTTTATGACTACCACTACAAAAAGAAATACCTCTTTTCAGAAATAAAGGAAAATTTAAATAATTGGAAACATACTCATTTATTCATGGTTGAGCCATAAAAATGACAATCCTACTAAATTAATTAACACATCTAGTACCATACCAATAAAATATTAAAGTTATTTTGTACAACCATACAAGATAAAAACTAAATTCATCTGGGAGAGCAAAAGGTCAAGAAACTTAAGGGAAATAATGAAAAAAAGTGGGAAGGAAGGGGTAGAACCAGTACATCTCAAACTATATTAGAAAGCACTAATCTTCAAAATTCTTTGGTACTAGTTAAAAAATAAATAAGATGATACAAATTAAGTGCAAAAGACCCAAAAGCAACTGAACATACTGTAGTCACATAGTGTTTGATAAACCCAAGGATGCCAACTATTGGGGTAATGACTCCTTATTTGAAAAAATTGCTGTGAAAACTAGAAAGCAGTCTGGCAGCAGTTAAGTTTAGAACAACATCTCACACCATCTATCACAAAAAGCTCAAACTGGATATGTGACTTCAATATCATTTAATCTTTAAAAAAAAAAGTGAGGAAGGAAATACTTTTCAAAAATATGAAAAGAGATCCAATGAGTGAAAAGGATGATCACAAGACAGAAAAAAGACAATTCTGTTATATGAAGTTGAAAGGTTATTTGTATAGTGATAGAGGTGCAAAAAAAAAGAGGAAGAAGAGGAAAAGGGTATCAACGAAACATTTAAACATGCAAAGAAAAGAGCAAAAGGAAGTTCAGAAGGGGATACAAACAAGCAGTGTAAGTATAGATACTATAGTGTTAAATTTTATACTTAAACTTGTAAAAGATTGTTTTATATAAAATACTTTTTCTGTTATTTTATATATAAATGTTCATGTTAAAGTTTGTAATTTAAAAAATTTTAGAGTAATTATTGAAAGTTGGATCAAACTGAAAATGCTTTCAGAAAATAGAATATTCCCTGTGGAATATTTAGCTACCAGGATGTGCCCAGGCTCCCCTGAGAAAACAATAGAGGTTCCAATCTCTAGAAAGGCCTTTCGTTGAGACGGAAGTCCCAGGAAAAAGGGAATGAAACATGTCCACACTGATGGGAAAGGGAAAGGGCTCTGCAACTCACCAGAAAATTGGTTACTGGGAACATTTCTTCCTTCTCTGTGCTTTCTTCTTGAAGAAGAGAAGAATCACAAGAATATGAAGCTATGAAAAAAGAATGGGAACAAGATCAACCCTAAGGCTCTGACATTTTTTGAGAGAACAGCAGTCACAACCTGAAGATCTGATATTATTCCTGTGGTCACAGCAAGTTTCCAAGGACAGAATTCTGGTTCATGGAAAATGTCAAGATTTAACTATTCAGTCTCAATGCCATCTGATGCATGTAATACACATTTAATGAGGAATTATCATTTTTCCTAAGTGATAGAATATAGAATGAATCGATTGGCTGACATCCCTGGCGGAAAATGGCTTTATACGAAATTGAATATTTCTATCACAAAGTGTAGTTTACTTACATGTAATGTGGAACAAAGAATAAACTTAACCACTGCCTCACTATGTGACCCTGAGCAAGCCAGAGGATCATACTGAACTTTAATTTTTTCCATCTGTACAACTGGGATAGTTATATATGCTTTACTGCTTTGTATTCCCTAGTACCTGGCACATGGTAAGCACTAGTAAATGTTTGCTGAATGACTGACCTCAAAGGACCCTAGAAGATAAAAATAATTATTAATGCAAAACAATAGGCTGCACACAATACTCAGTCATTATATTCACGGATGGGGATGCTATAAACCTTTGGAACACAGGTGTCAAAATACATGGACCTCAGGCCAATATTGCCCTGCAACACTGCCAAAACCAGATTAAAATTGGGAAATATTTTAAAAAAGGGAAATATTTAACAAAATTAATGACACTAGAACATAGATAATTTTAATATGTGGTTTTCCAAGTCAGTAGGAATTCTTATATATGTTTACACCCCATTTCAACTTTAGTTTGACAACACTGCTTTGGAGAACACCCCTGTAAAAGTATATAGGAAGGATGAATAGTTTGTGCTTGATATCTGTATACGTAAAAGAATAAGAGTTATAAAGATGTTTCCTATTCTGTGGTCACATGCTTTGCATCTAGTAAACCTGTAAGACACACAGTTGACTGGGTATCATAGGAAAAGAGGACCAATGGTGGGATTAAAAAGATTCTTACTCATTGTCCTCAAAAGGCTAGGTAGTACCTGCTTCCTTATCCACTTCAGAAATCTGCTTTTTCTCTTTCTATTTCTTCTCTTTACTAGTGTTTCTCCAAGGAGCCCTCTGAGAATCTGTGTTGTTTATTCTCTCCATTCACACTCTAAAGAGACTCTGCTTTTTTCCCCTCTATTCTACTGCAGCTCTCACCTTCTTCCTCAAGGGTTTGGGTCAAATCTTCCACCAAGCAGACCACTTCCTCAATATTCTCTGGATATTGTGACTTCACCCAAATCCTGATCTCACTGGGTAAGATGGTCAGGAATTGCTCCAGCACCAGCAGCTCCAGGATCTGCTCCTTTGTGTGAATCTCTGGCCTCAGCCACTGAAGGCAGAGTTCCCAGAGCTGGTTCACAGCCTCACGGGGTCCAGCTTTCTCTGGGTACGGAAAATATCTGAAGTTCTGGCGAGAAGCCTCTGAATTAAATTTTTTCTCTCTTCCTAGGGCGATTACCTGATCAACAGAAGTATCTACTTTCAGGACTCTGTTTTGTTCTTGTACATCCAAGTTTTGGGTGTTCAAGGAGATGGTCATCTTATTCAGGGCCAGCATCTTTCTACGGGGACTATCACAATGGACTTCAAATCTGCATTCCCAGCAGAGTCAGTTCTCTCCAGGCTCAGCCTGAATATCCGCATACATTTCTGGGTAAAGCTGAAGGTATATATATAATGGTTAGCTGGAGGTATCAAGGAACTCCAGTCATATCTTCTTCAGACCTCAAGGCTCTATAGAGATGTAGACATACAAATGACCCAAAAAGTGAGTAGCAGAAAGCAATGAAATATTAAATTAAACATGGTGTTAAGGTCTCAGCATTGGCTCAAGTTCATATAACAGATCATAGCTATAGAGTGTTTTAATGACAGAACAGTATCTGTACAACTACCCTATTAACTAGGTAGTACAAATCTTATTTACCTGCATCATACAAATGAAGAAACTGGGATTCAGTAAGGTTAACTGACTTAACCAAAGCCAAACAAGTAAATTATCAGAGCTAGGACTTAAACATAGATCTCTGCACTCCTGGTACAGTGCTTTTAACACTAAACCATATTGTGTCTATGTAGAAATATACATGACAAATACTATACACACTAATTATACCTCCCACCATACCCACGCTACCCAGAGCTGAAAAATATATCCATTTTAGTTTGACTGGTAAACTCTACAAGGGAGGAGACAATCTTACTTTTCTATGCACGTGCTATAACTCCCCATACACAGAAGGTACCAAAAATGTATGAATGTCATTGGAAAAAGACATGCTATACCATAGTTTGTATGCCAGAAAGATGTGTGTTATTTAGGAATGATGTAAAGCATAAAGTTCCTTGGCAAGAAAAGGTGCTCTATTTCCACCCCCAAATTGGCCTTCTAGGGCCTGGAAGTCACTTCACATCTCAGTGCTCTAGGGCCTAGAGTCTAGGTGCGGCCTTATGACTGAATCCAAGTTTAGCTGAACAAATCCTTTTATTAAGGGATTTGTTCTGTGAAATTTGGATTCAGTCAAAGGACAGCCCTTGAGGACCTAGAGGGCCACATACGGCCTCGGGGCTGCAGGCTCCCCACCGCGGGACTGTAGGCAACTCCTCAACATCATAAACTAGAGAAGATGCCACCTTGCACTGGCTGAGGGAACTTACTGACAGGGTTACAAGGCGTGTGATCCTACACCGGATCCAATGTAGGATCCTATATTGATAGGATCACAGGCCCAGTCCCTGACCCAAACGGTCACAGATTTAAAGTTGGAAAAGACCCTATCCCTTCTCCTTCTCTCACCAATGCATTTTACAGATGAGCAAACTGAGATCAGAAGTTAAATGTTGTGCCCAAGATTACACAGCTAGTAAGTGTCCGAGTCAGGAGTTGAACTCGGGTCTTCCTGCCAAGCCTACGGTTCTATCACAGCACCACCAAGCTGCTTACTCTGCGTCCCCACAAAATACAGTATCATTTCGAAATAAATTCTAGGCCTCAAATTCCCAATAGATGAGAGGAGAAAAGGCCCACTTGTCACACAAGCTCCTGAGGCCGGAAATCTGCTTCCTTCCAATCCATCACAGATGCCGGTCCCTCATCTGGGCAGGGCCCTCTCCCGTCTTTCCCACCTTTCCCTCCGCCACTTCCCCGACCCCTGCTCTCTCTTCTCTCTCTAGTTCACGGTCCGGGTCTCCCTCTCCTCAGGTCAGTCTGGGGCCCTGCGTGGACCATGCGATCTCAGGTAGAGACGGAGGCGACCAACGTACGGCGAGCAGGTGAGGACAAAAGTGCGCAAAGCACAAGCTGCCTCGACTGTGAGTGGCTGCGGCTCCCTGGGCTCAAGACGAACTTCCCGTAACTCCTCCAGCCGCCTGGGCAAACAGGAAACTCACAAACACAACGTGCGCGGAGTCGAGGAGCCGGGGCGGACGCCTGGGTCACCGGGAGCTGTGGGTTTGGTCGGTCTAACATAACGGTAAGACCGACCCCACCTTCAAATCCGTATTGTTAAAACGTGAGCACCAAGGGTTGCTAACTGCCTGAGCGCATCCTGTCGGAACTACGATCCCCAGAATCCTCTGGGTACTGTTTCTGAAGGTTGGGGGAGTGGAAAGAGTTCCGGGCGGAGTTGGGATTCAGAGAATCTGAGTTCCAGCATGTGTTGTAGAAGCCCTTGATTTTCAGAAATTCTTTGTGTAGATTAAGGAATAAAAGGGTAAGTGGAGAGGATGAGGAAGGGATTTTTAGAAGGAGTGCAGATTAGGGAGCCAGAGGTCAGAAGGATAGAATAAAAAGAGGGAGAGAAGGATAAACAATAAAGAAAAATAGGATAGAGGGAAATATACAGCTAGTAATGTGAATGTGATGAACTCACACATAAAACGGAAATGCATAGCACAATGGATTAAAAAACAGAACCTGACAATATGTTGTTTAAAAGAAACACATTTGAAAATGAAAGATGCAAGGGGCAGCTAGGTGGCACAGTGGATAGAGCACTGGCCCTGGATTCAGGAGGACCTGAGTTCAAATGTGGCGTCAGACACATAACACTTACTAGCTGTGTGACCTTGGGCATGTCACTTAACCCTATTGCCTAGCCCCCCCCAAAAGGAAAAAAATGAAAGATGCACATAGTGTAAAAATAAAGAGTTGGAGCAGAATTTATTATGCTTCAGCTGATGCAAAAAAAAAGTAGGAGTAAAATAGATTTAATTTAAAAAGACAGACAGGAAAACTATTATGTTAAAAGGTACCATGATATTAATATTAATGAAGTTATAGTAATACTAAATCTATATGTACCAAATGCTATAGTATCCAGATTTTAAAAGGAAAAGCTAAATTAATTACAGGTAGAAATAGCAAAACTATAACAGTGAGCGATTTCAACCATCCCCTCTCAGAACTAGATAAATCTAACAAAAAAATGTAAACAAGAAAGAAGTCAAGGAGATGAATAGAATCTTAGATAAGCTAGATATTATAAATATTGGAGAGAATTGAATGAGTATAGAAAGAAATACACTTTTTTCTTAGTGGAAATGGTACCTATACAAAAATTGGCCATGTATTAGGGCATAAAAACTTTATAGGTAAATGCAAAAAAGCAGAAATATTAAATGCATCCTATTCATATCATAATGCAATAAAATTATATTTTACAAGGGACCGTGAAAATATGGATTAAATAATTAATTGGAGACTAAATAACCTAATCTTAAAGAGAGAGTAGGTTAAGCAACAAGTCATAGAAACAATAACAAATTTTATTAAAGAGAATGATAGTAATGAGACAACATACCAAAATCTATGGGATGCAGCAAAAGCAGTAATCAGAAGAATAATTATATCTGTAAATGCTTACATCAATAAAATAGAGAAAGAACAGACCAATGAATTGGGTTTCCAATTAAAAAAACACCTAGATAAAGAACAAATTTTAAATCCACAACTAAACACCAAATGGAAATCCAAAAAATTAAAAGTAAGATTAATAAAGTTGAATGTAAGAAAATCATTAAATTAATAAATAAAACTAGGAGTTGGTTTTATGGAAAAAACAATAAAATAGATAGACTATTGGTTAATATGATTTTAAAAGAGAGAGAAGAAAACCAAATACTAGTATCAAAAATGAAAAGGGTGAATGTGCCACTAATGAAGATGAAATCAAAGCATTTATTAGGAGTTATTTTGCCCAATTACATGCCAATAAATTTAAGTGAAATGGAAGAATACTTACAATAATATAAACTGCCTAGATTAACAAAAGAGGAAATGGAATATTTAAATATATCTATTTTAGAAAAAGAAATTGAACAGGCCATAAATGAGCTTCCTAAGAAAAAAGCATCAAGACCAGATGGATTTACAAGTGAATTTTACCAAACGTTTAAAGATCAAAAAATTCCAATGTTAAATAAATTATTTGGAATGATAGGCAAAGGAGTCCTACCTAACTCCTTTTATGAAGCTCCTAAACTCCTAAACCAGGAAGAGCAAAAACAGAGAAAGGAATTTATAGACCAATTTCACTAATGAATATGGATGCAAAAATCCTAAATAAAATACTAGCTAGGAGACTACAACAATGTATCACAAAGATTATACATTGTGACCAACAGGAATGTAGGGATGGTTTAATATAAGGAAGACTATTAACATAATTAATTATATCAACAAAAGTAACAAAATCATATGATTATATCAATAGATATAAAAAAAGCATTTGACAAAATACGACACTCATTCCTATTAAAAACAGTTGAAAGCATAGGTATAAATGGATATCTCCTTAAAATGATAAGAAGCATCTACCTAACACCATCAGCAAGTATTATTTGTAGTGAGGATAAGCTGGAAGACTTCCCAGTAAGATCAGGAGTGAAATAAGGATGCCCTTTATCACCAGTATTATTTAGTATTGTATTAAAAATGCTAACAATAGCAATAAAAGAAGAAAAAAGATTTGAAGGAATCAGAATGGGCAATGAGGCAATAAAACTATCTATTTTTGCAGATGATATGGTGTATACTTGGAGAATCCTAGAGATTCAACTAAAAAGCCAGTTTAAACAATAATTTTAGCAAAGTAGCAAGGATACAAAATAAACCCCTCTAAATTAGCAACATTTCTATATGTCACCAACAAAGTCCTGCAAGAAGAGATAGTAAGATATACCCCATTTAAAATAACCATAGACAGCATAAAATACCAGGAACATAAGCATAATTATAAAATACTTCTTTTACATTTAAATAAAGTCAGATGTAAATAATTGGAGAAATATTAACTGTTCATGGGTAGGCAGGGCCAATATAATAAAAATTTCAATTCTACCTAATCTACTTAGTCAATGCCATCCCAATTAAATTACCAAAACATTATTTTATTCAGCTTGAAAAAATAGTAATAAAATTCATTTGGGAGAACAAAAGGTCAAGAATGTCAAAGGAATTAATGAAAAATGTAAAGGAAGGAGGTCTAGTAGTAGCAGATCTTAAACTGCCACTACTAAGGCAGTAATTATCAAAACCACCTGGTACTGGCTAAGAAATAGAAAAGTGGATCAGTGTAACAGAGTAGGCATACAATACATAGTAGTAAATGATTATAGCAACCTTATATTTGACAAATGCAAAGATTTAACCTTTTAGGATAAGAATTTACTATTTAGTAAAAATTTTTTGGCAAAACTGGAAAGCAGTCTGGTAGAAACTAGGTATAGACCAATATCTTATTCTGTTTACCAAGATAAGGTCAAAATGGGTACTTAGACATAAAGGGAGATATCAGAAGTAAATTAGAAGAACATGGAATATATTGCCTAGCAGACTAACATAGGAGAAGAATTTATGAAGAAAGAAAGAGAGAGAGAGAGAGAGAGAGAGAGAGAGAGAGAGCATTGAGAGAAATAAAATAGGTAATTTTGATTACATTAAATTAAAAAGGGGTTGTACAAATAAAACCAATGTAGCTGAGATTAGAAGGAAAGCAGAAAATTGGGGAAAATTTTTTTATAGATAGATAAAGGCCTCGTTTCTCAACCATATAGAGAACTGAGTCAAAAATTTAAGAATATCAATCATTCTTCAGTTAATAAATGGTCAAAGGATATGAACAGGCAGTTTTTGGATGAAGAAATCAAAGCTATGTATACTCATATAAGAAATATTCTAAATGATAGAAGAAAATGACAAATGTTGGAGGGGATGTGGAAAAATTAGAACACTAATACACTGTTAGTGGAGCTGGAGAGCAATCTAGAATTATGCCAAAGAATTATAAAATTGTGTATGTCGTTTGACCTGCAATATTAGATCTATTTTCCAAGGTGATCAAGGAAAAAGCGAAAGAACTTATATGTTCTAAAATATTTATAGCAGCTCTCTTTGTGGTAGCAAAGAACTGGGAATTGAAGGGATGCTCATCAATTAGAGAATGGCTAAATAAGGTGTGGCATATGATTGTGGTGGAATACTACTGTGCTATAAGAAATGAAGAGCAGGTTGATTTTTTAAAAAATAAATTTATTTTTAGTTTTCAACATTTACTTCCATAAGAATTTGAGTTCCAAATTTTCTCCCCATCTCTGCCCTCCATACACCCTGAGACAGCATGCAATTTGATATAGGTTCTATATAAACATTCATATTGAACCTATATAGTCATGTTGTAAAGAAGAATTAGAACCAATGGGAGAAATCACAAGAAAGAAGGAACAAACCAAAAAAAAGAAAGAAAAAAGAGAAGGCAAATAATATGCTTTGATCTACATTCAGACTCCGTAGTTCTTTTTCTGCGTGTGAACAGCATTTTCCATCATGAGTCCTTTGGAGTTGCATTGCTGAGAAGAGATGAATTTATCAAAGTTATTCATCGCACATTGTGGCTGTTACCGTGTGCAATGTTCTTCTGGTTCAAGAAGGTTGGTTTTTTTGTTTGTTTGTTTTGTTTTGTTTTTGGTGAGATAGTTGGGGTTCAGTGACTTGCCCAGGCTCACACAGCTAGTGAGTATCATGTGTCTAAGGCCGCATTTGAACTCAAGTCCTCCTGACTTCAGGGCCGGTGCTCTATCCAGTGCGCCACCTAGCTGCCCCAAGCAGGTTGATTTTTTTTAAAAACATAGAAAGAAATGCATGAAATAATGAAGAGTGAATTGAGCAGAACCAAGAGAACATTGGATACAGTAACAGCAGCTGTGAACAAGCTATTCTGAGTATTATAAATGTTCAAATCAACTATAAAGGACCTATGAAGGAAGATACTCTCCACCTCTAGGCAAAGAACTGATAAAAAGACATAAGCATAGTATAATTTTATATTGTGTATATATGTATATATATATATATATATATTATACATACACACATACATATACACTGTTTGTATATGTGTGTGAAATGGTGGCCTTCTGTAGTGCGGGTTGGGGAGGGAAGGAAGGAGGGAAGGAGAAAGCTTGGATCTTAAAATGTAACCAAAAAAATACATTTAAAAAATTTTTGAAAAAACACTGCAAGAAAGTGTTGTGTGTTGTTTTAAGGAAGGAGAAAGAGGAAAGAAGAAAAAGCCTCCATTCTCTCTTGCATGATATTAATCTGGATTTAGGGAGCCTACTCCAGAAAGGAGAAGTAGTGGCAGTGAAAAACCAGAAAGAAGCACTAACAGCCCATTTTTTTGGAACTAGTTGGTGAAAAAGATTGGGGTCATGGACAGCACTAGACCCCAGTATCTGGAGTCACAGTGGCTGACTCAACCTGCCTAATAACATCATTGGTTTGCCCATAATGATTAATTCCAGGTGGATTAGAACAAGAATTAGAGAGGTTTAAGACACATGGATTTCGTCCTTCTGGACTACTCACCCAACTTCAGATTTGCACTTAGTGCCCTGGAGAGAGGGGGTAGGGAAGACAACTTCCAGGTTCTTAAAGTAACACTGTGGAGCTGAGCTCCCAACACTACATTTCAGGAGCCCATACTAATGTGCTTCTCATTAACAATCAGCCAGAAGACACAGTTAGATTTTAGCATACTACTACTAATATGGCCAAGTCAAAACGATAGCTTGTAAAACATTTCTCCTAAACCTAGGATTCACTCTTCCAAAAATATACACAGCATCTGTGGGAAGAGTGGGTTCAGACTTAGAGTACAATGATAGTGGAGCACCCATATAGAGAACAACTCACAACTTCTGGTACTGTATGGCTTGGAAATCCCCTTTTCATAGAGTCCTCATGAAACTTCCCTTTCGTAGTGTGTCTCTATGGGGCAGCTTTATCAGATAGGTTCTCAGAGTCTTCTCCTTTCTTGATTTCATAGCTGGTTCTCTTTTCCCTAGGGCTACTGTCTATCTGGAGGGGAGATGGAACCACCTATCATAATAATAGTTCACATTTTTATGTTGCTTTAAAATTTGTATAATACTTTGCATACATTATATCATTGGATCCTCAAAACAACTTTGTGAGGTAGATAACTATAAGTATTATTATTTACATTTTTATTTGTGAACTTAAAGATAATCAGTAAATACAAACATTCCAAGATACATGGGACAGCAAAGAAAATTTTATATGTATAATATCCCTTCTGGTAAGACTTGGACTTACTGTCTCGTGAGGAGACCTAACTTGCCAAAGTCCCTGAGATTTGTATTTCTTCCCAGCTCAGGAAGAGAGGAAGCTAATGCAAGGTTTTACTACTGTGGCTACAAATGGAGTTGTAAGGGTTTCTTTGTCTTGTGTGGTTCTCAGAGCTGTTGCATGCCCTCACATTGTAAACAGAAGAACATAAGGATATGCAAAGGGCAGGATCAATCACAAGTGTTTATGAGAAATAAGATTGGATCTGTCACATGCAGTTATTAACAGAATTTAAGAATATGCTATATGACAGTGGAAGAGACTAGGGATCATAGTTCCTTCAGATTCAGATTCATTTGAGTGCTAGCAATAAAACAAACAAACAAAACAGTATTATACTTTGCTGCTTTAGCTTTTGTCACTTTAGTCTCCTCTAGAGGCCTAGGTTGGAGGAGATGACTATTGCTAATGCTGCTGCTGTCCACATAAAGGAAAGGGAGGAAAGAAGGGAAGAAAGAATAGCTTCTTTTCTTTCTTAGCTGGGAAGAAATATAGCAGTCTCTTGTGCCTTAGGCTCTTTCGCAATGTAACCAGGCCCAGCTTGCCAGGACTTAAATATAAAACTATGAAATTACCTAAAATTACATTTAAAAAGAAACATATGTTGAGCATAGTGGCCCACACCTATAATCCCTGCAACTGGAAGAGGCTGAGAATGATAAATATCTTGAGTTCAGGATTTCTGAGCTACATTAGGTCTAAAGCACTGAATCACACTAATCTGGTGAGCCCCTAGGAGGAGAGAGGCACCAGGCTGCTGATTAGGTTTGGGACTTTCAGTGAGTAGCAATGGCACTTTCAGCCTGGGAGACTGTGTTCCACCCACCAAAAAAAGAAAAAAATCAAAATTTTAAACAAAGGATATGATAATCAATTAACACGACTGCACATGTGGGTCTTTATCAGAATGTAAGCTCCTTGAGAATAAGTACTGTTTTTGTCTTTTCTTGGTCTAAGAGATAGTGAACTCTTGTCTACTGGTTCTCTGGTTCTCTTGTTCAAAGTTTAATAGTCTATAGACATGTGTATCTATTTTTCTGTTACACAGTCACTGAAGGTTGTGTATATGGGCTACTGACCTGTGATGATGCCATTTACCAGCAGGTCTTTAATATGGTCTCTGAGGTAATCCATTACAGATAAAGTAATAAGGGCCTTCCTGGAAAGGTTGAGTGTCAGTCAGTTGGATTCTGTGGGTGGCTCCCTGGCATATCCCACTCGTGCAATGAGAACACACCTGTTCTCTTGTTGAGCTTCTGCCTGAACCCCTTTTCTCCTTCAGGCACCAGAATCTTGGGAGTCACGTAAATCAGCTTTCTCAGGCTCTCCCTCTGAAGTTGATGATTACTGTCAATGCTTGCTTCTCCCTCTTCTATAAACCTCTGGATAGGCTGCCTGGATGGTCAAAATATGCACTTATTAAAGCCCAGCTTGTTGTTTGTAGTATCCTGCTAGTCTCTCAATAGGCAGCAATTGGTTCCAATTAGTGATGACACTCCATTGATAGATGGTGGACCTAGAGATACTAGAGCCAAGGTGTCCACTGCCCATTTGACACCAGCAACTTTTGGGGGGAAATTTCAAGCTCACTTATCCCTTCACGTCCAGCCCATTCAAAAGCTATAAAGATATTTTTCTCATGTCTCTTGACTGGAATGACTGGAATAGTATGCTGAGGCTTCTGACTGAAAGGTGATAGACTAAAGATGCAAAATAAGATGTGCATTTTTGGACATGACCAGTGAGGGACTTGCTTTTGTTTGGCTCTGCATATTTGTTACAAGGGTTTTGATTTCCTTTTCATTTGCAATGTGTAGGGGTGGAAAAGATAGGAAGGAGAGGGGGGCTAGGGACAGAGATACCAAAAAAAAAAAGAGAAAAAACAGAAGGAAGCACGGAAGGAATTATAGACAAGTGAGACAACTTTGAAAGTTACATGTAAAATTTATTATGTTCTTAAAAAGAAAAGCAGGCTCTAGCTAATAGAGTTTCATAGCTTCATGTATTATTCTTTCCTTCTGTTCTACTATATATATAGGAATTCTCATTTTATTTGATTAAATGTGTCTGAATTTGTTAAATTCAGAATTTAAGAAATTGAATTTACAAAAAAATGACTGGTACACAGTCGTCACTTGTGCTTCATTTTCTAAGACAGAAGTGATGTCTACATTCTCTGTCTGTGCCATTACTTCAGTGAAACATTCTATGAGAACAGATGAGAAAGAAGGCAAGAAGGAAGGAAGGAAGGAAGGAAGGAAGGAAGGAAGGAAGGAAGGAAGGAAGGAAGGAAGGAAGGAAGGAAGGAAGGAAGGAAGGAAGGAAGAAGAAGGAGGGAGGGAGGGAAGGAAAGAAGGAAGGAAAGAGGTATTTGTTAAATGAAAGTATTTGTTAAATGCCTATGTATCAGGTAATGGGGTTACAAATACAAGCAACCAAGACAGTGCCTGTCCTCAAAGAACTTACTGCATTCCAGTAAGGGAACACAGCACAATTAAAATTAGAAAGCAAGCAGGACAGAATTTGGAGGTGGCTGGGCTAAGGTTAAAGTTTACCTATCAGAACCCAGAATCTCAGAGAGGGAATCATTCAGGACCCTAAGCCATGGGTGATGTGTCCATTAAAAACCCTAAGAAAGTCAGGTGGGAGAGTAAAAGGTGTCTGCATTCTGTGATACCTTAAACCAAAGGAAATCATCCCTGGGAAGTTAAAGTGGATGACGGGATCCCATGACTTAAGCAACAAACTTCTTATGGCCTTCTTCCATCTAGAATGGAAGGAGAGCCCAGAGTGACTGGCAGCAGCTATCCCAGGTCTAAGGAAGTTTGTGGGAAATAGATGTTATGGAGATGAGTTTGGTTAATGCAGGGCGGTAGCTAAGGTCATTTGGGAAGGATCCAGGTAACCTGAGTTAAAAATTCTAAAAATATTTACAGAGGACTGAACATAAGACTTTCAGAACAGAGTGGGATACTCTCCTGAACTTCTCCATATAAAGACAGCTAGATAATGTAATAGATAGCACCAGGGTCCTGGAGTTAGGAAGACTGAGTTTGAATCCGGCTTCATACTCACTAGCTGTATGACCCAGGGAACAAGTCCCTTAACTTCTGTCTACCTTGTTTTCCTCATCTGTAAAATGGGAATAATAATAGGGCTGTTGTGAGGATCAAACACGGTAATACATGAAAAGAGAAAAGACTGTAAAGCCTCAATAGCTATATAAAGTTTAGCTATTATTGTTTCACCTCTGGAAGGTACACAGAGCAACCCACTGCTGGAAAAGGATGCACAATGAACAATGCTACCCACTTCCTGGCAGACAGATGATGAATATGCAGATTGTGGTATACATATTTGGATGTGGCCTATGTGTAGTTGCAATTGTTGTTTTGCATGATGAGGTTTATTTGATGCAGGAGAGGTTTTTGTTTTTTTTTAATTTGGGGAAGGTTTAGGGGTAAGAGGAAGGGTGAATGATAAAGATGAAGAATTAAAAAAACAGGAGAACAGAGGGTGGTGAGGAGTCCATAAATGAGCAAAACAGGTTTGGAACTAACATGATGAGTGTATTATATGCTTTAAAAAAAGAGGCAAGCTGTTCATAAAAGAGATTCTCAAATGTGTAATATATGTGCCCACATGGGTTGTCTAAATATATAGATGTGGGTTATGGGTGGCATGAATAGATATGATCTGGTCTGTTCCACCTTCGTGGACAGAAGGAGCACTGAGGCCCAAGCTCACAACAACAGTATGTTAGTTGGAAGAGAAGGACAAGCAGACCCCAGATTGTTGCTAAGGCTGAGCATTCTTTCCCCCATTTTCTAAAAGGGGCATAGGGCTAGAGAAGATAGTTAACCATATCCATCTTTCCCTTCAAATAATGGTAGTCTAAGAGATGATTAGTTCAGAACAAAAGTTGCTCTCTTAATTCTCTCAAGAGGGAGGTTGGCTTATATTCAACAACTTACCACCTTCTCACCAAATAATGGCTACCTAAAATAGCAAATATTGAGTTAATCCATTTATCCAAGCAAAACAGCAAATAGCAATTGGAGAAAAAATTCAGATTATTCACCAAAGAATCCGAAGAATGAATGAACTCTTCATCTGGGAGTGAGATAAAGTCTTAGCTAAAACTGGGAGAAGGAGAACAGTCTTACCTAGATAAAGTCTATTTTCATCAGCCTCTGAAATTTCTAGCAAGTCCAGGGACAAAATGGGGCCAGCTTCCTATGCGTATCCTTCATTGCAAAGTCAGTCTTTCCCTGTCTCAGTTGGCTCTTTGAATTGTCTTCTGTCCATGCATAACTTCTGAAAATTATGTGAAAACGACTCAATAAGTTGCTTATGTGTGTATTTGGTGCTAGGCTCAGTTTTCTCTCTACCAATCAGAAGTCACATCTCTTTCTACATATGCTGCAATATTCAAACCATCCTAGGCTTGGGGGGTGGGGGGAGGTGTGGTTACATTTGCAATCCCTTTTTTTCTATTCTTCCTTGGATATAGAAATGCTCTTGTTAATTGGTGTTTGGTAAATACAGAATAAAATAAATAAATACAAACAAATTACCGTTGAAATCTCAGAAGAAACCATCTGATAAGTATAATACAACATAATAGAGTTGAGGAACACTCCTCCAATAGATAAGGAGTAGTGGCTCCTGAAGAATTTGGGACAGGATTTGATACTCCAGCCTCAGAGGGAGAGAATCACTGAACTAATTACTCCTTTTTGGAAGACTAATTGGTGAGTGAGCCTCTTTCACTCTATGTTTCCCTGCTAATCCTACAAAGTTGTGAATAGGCTGTGTGGCATAATGCAAAGGGCCCTGGATTTTTAGACTCACAGGACTTGTGTTCAAATCCCAACTCTGTCTCTTAGTAGCTATGTGACTTTAAGAAATCACTTACCCGAATTTATTATGTGGCAGGCAATATGCTACATTTATTACATTCATTACATCTTCATGGATGTAACTTCAAAGTGTTGGACTCGAAGTCATGGAGATTCGAGTTAGAATCTTGTTGTGGACTCTTACTAGTTGTGGGCCTCAGTGCAAGTCACTTAATGTCTTCTGGAATCAGTTTTTTCATATATTAAATGGAAAAATAATAACACCTACCTTGGAGGGTTGTAAAGATCAAATGAAATAGCATCTGTAAAGTTCTTTGTAAACCTTAAAGTAATACACAAATGTTGGACATAGGGACAGGACCTAGTATTTCACTGGGAGCTCCTAGGTGAAGAAACTCCTTCCACCATAACAAATTGGCACCCGCTCTGCAACTTAAACTCTTAAAGAATCAGTTAGTCAACAAGCATTTTTTTCCTTTTTTTAAAATTTTTTTTCTAATATTTTAAATTACATTTTTAACATGTTTTTAAAACTTTGGGTTACAAATTTTCTCCCTCCCCACCCACCCTCCTTGAAAAGGGAAGCCTGTCGATACAGGTTATAGATGTGTAGTCATGCAAAACACTTCCATAGTATGCCTGTTGTGAAAAACTAAGTATATTTCCCTTCATCCCGTCCTATCCCCCATTTATTCTGTTCTCTCCTTTGACCCTGTCCCTTCTCAGAAGTGTTTGCCGTTGATTATCCCATCCCCAGTCTGCCCTCCCCTCCATTAACCCCCTGCTCTCTTGTCCCCTTCCCCCCTTATTTTTCTGTAGGGTAAGATAGATTTCCATACCCCACTGTGTATGTTATTCCCTCATTAAGCCAAATCCTATGAGAATAAGATTCACTCATTCCCTCTCACCATCCCCCATTTCCCTTCCACTGTAAAAGCCTTTTCTTGTCTGTTTCATGTGAGATAATTTACCCCATTCTACTTCTCCGTTTCTCCTTCTCCCGGTATAATCCTCTCTTACCCCTTACTTTTATTTTCCAGATATCACCCCTTCATGTTCAACTCATCCTGTGCCCTCTATCTATGTATACATACATATACTTTTTTCCCTCCCACTACCCTAATACTGACAAAGGACTCATGAGTTACAAATATCATCTTTCCATGCAGGAATGTAAACAGTTCAATTCAACCTTAATAAGTCTCTTATGATTTCTCTTTCCTGTTTACCTCTTCCATGTTTCACTTGAGTCTTGTATTTGAAAGTCAAATTTTCTATTCAGCTCTGGTCTTTTCCTCAGGAATGCTTGAAAGTCCCCTATTTCATTGAATGACCATTTTTTCCCTGAAGGATTATACTCAGTTTTGCTGGGTAGGTGATTCTTGGTTGTAGTCCTATCTCCTTTGCCCTCTGGAATATTATGTTTCACGCCCTGCGGTCCCTTGTAGAAGCTGCTACATCTTGTGTTATCCTGATTGTGTTTCCACAGTACTTGAATTGTTCTTTCTGGCTGCTTGTAATATTTTCTCCTTGACCTGGGAACTCTGGAATTTGGCTACAATATTCCTAGGAGTTTTCCTTTGGGGATCTCTTTCAGGAGGTGATGGTGGATTCTTTCAATTTCTATTTTGCCCTCTGGTTCTAAAATATCAGGGCAGTTTTCCTTGATAATTTCTTGAAAGATGATGTCTAGGCTCTTTTTTTGATCATGGCTTTCAGATAGTCCAATAATTTTTAAGTTCTCTCTCCTGGATCTATTTTCCAGGTCAGTTGTTTTTCCAATGAGATATTTCACATTCTCTTCTATTTTTTCATTCTTTTGGATTAGTGTTACAGTGCCTTTATTTCTCAAATTGTCACTAGCTTCCAATTTCTCCATTCTGATTTTTAAGGAAGTATTTTCTTCAGTAAGCTTTTGGACTTCCTTTTCCATTTGGCCAGTTTTTCTTTTTAGGGCATTCTTCTCCTCATTAGCTTTTTGGACCTCTTTTGCCATTTGGGTTAGGCTTTTTTAAGGTGTTATTTTCTTCAGTATTTTTTTGGGTCTCCTTTAGTATCACTCTCAGTTTTTCCTCTACTTCTCTTACTTGCTTTTCAAAATTCTTTTTGAGCTCTTCCATGTTCTGGGACCAATTCATGTTTTTCTTGGAGGCTTTGGATGTAGGAGCTTTGGCTTCATTGTCTTCTTCTAGTTGTACATTTTGATCTTCTTTGTCACCAAAGTAAGATAATATAGTCTGACTCATTTTGCGCTGTTTACTCATGATCCAGGCCAATTACTTGAGTTATAAACCCTTTGTTAAGGTAGGAATCTGTTTTCAGTGTGGAGAATGTACAGCAAGCTTCAGGGGTTTTGTGCAGCTGTTTTTAGAGATACTTCTAGGGACCTATAAATTTTCAGTTCTTCTAAGGTGCTATGATCAAGGGCAAGGTGTTTATTCCTTTCCTGGCCTGTTCTCTGGTCTACGAGTGACCAAAAGAAGTCTTTTCTGTCTTGGAATTGTGAGGGTTTTCTCTCCATAGCCACTACAAGCTCCACCACGCCACGTTCCTCCTCACCCCAGGACTGCCACTCAGAACTGTGACCCAGATCCAAGCATGGGCAAAGCAAGAGAATCCTCCACCAGCAGAGAGATTCCCTGCAATCCCCCTCTGTTCTGCCACTCTGTCTGTGGGCCAGGAGCTCAGGAGACGGCTATGCTTGGGAAGTGGAGCTGAGACCCCATGCTCCTCTCTCACCACCACAGAAACAGACTTTCCCATTGACCTTCTAGGTTGTCTTTGGTGTTTGTGGGTTGAGAAGTCTGGAAACCACCACAGCTACCCACAATTCAGTCCTCTGAGGGCTGCTTCAGTTTTGCTGCAGCCTACAGGCCCATGCTGAACTCTGCTACTTTCCCCACCCGGTGTGATATACCTTTCTGATCAACCATCCAGGTTGTCTTGGGCTGGAAATTTGTTTCACCGTGTCTTTTTGTGGGTTCTGCTGCTTTAGAATTTGTTTAGAGCCATTTCTATAGGTATTTGGAGGGATTAGGGGGAGAGCTCAAGCAAATCACTGCTTTTACTCTGCCATCTTGGCTCTGCCCCCTCAACAAGCATTTATTAAGCACTTACTATGTGCCAGTCACTGTGTTAAGCACTGGGAATAAAGACAAAAACATGGTGCCTGACCTCAGGAAGCTCACTTTCTAATGAGGAACACAAGTCAGTGACTATGTACATATGAGATATATAAGGTATAAATGGAAGGTAATTTAAGAAGAAAGAGGCTAGGAGAGAGGGGAACCTGGAAAGGCCTATTATGGAGATTGAGAATTGAGTGAAAAGTCTTAAAGGAAGCAAGGGAAGGTAGGCATCAGAGATGAAGAGGGAAAACATTATAGGCCTGTGCAAATGCACCATAGGGAAGTGAAGCGTCTTGTGTGAGAAATAGCAGATAGGCCAGGGTACATGGATTATAGTGTGTACAGAAGGAAGGTACTTAAAGGAGAGGTGTCAAACAGGCAGCCTGGTAGACCAAATACAGTCCACAACATTCTTGGCCCAAGATAATGATAATGATAGCTAGCGTTTCTTCTTCTTCTTTTTTTTGCTTTTTGGGGAGGCAGTTGGGGTTAAGTGACTTACCCAGGATCACACAGCTAGTAAGTGTCATGTGTCTGAGACTGGATTTGAATTCACATCCTCCTGACTCCAAGGCCAGAGCTCAATCCACTGTGCCACCTAGCTGCTCCTCATAGCTAGCATTTCTATAACCCTTTAAGGTTTGCAAAATACTACAAATATTATATCATTTTACCCTCAAAAAAACCCTGGGAGGTAGATGCTATTATTATCATCCCCATCTTTGTCTTGTATCCTTACACCTGTATTTTTGCACATTATCTCCCTGTATTGTGTACCTCTTTCTACTAAAATAATTTAGCCTCATTCTCCTGGCAAAGTAGATTTATGGAGAAATGAAAAGGTGAAGATGGGAGATCTAACTGTGCATAGTTATATTTCTGTATCTTTTCTCAGAAACAGATCATTTAGCATAGCAATTAGCCCCAAGAGTACTCAGAATAGCTACCCCCCAAAAAAGTATTTTTGTGCAGTACCTTTACACTGAAAAAGACAGAACAAAAATTGCTAATGGGGAGTTGATAACCATGGTAGTTAAAGAAAGAGACAGCAAGAGAGTAACTAGTTGCCCAGATAAACTTCAGTCACCCAGCTCAGATGGACTACATTCAGGAATATGCTTGTAAATGTTTTAACAAGCAGCTCTCATTACATACTTTTAAGTTTAATCTGTGTTTTTATTTTCTTTATCTGTCATTTTCTTAAGTCTAGACCAGGGGTTGGCAATGGCCAGATCCAGTTGCTGCCAGTTTTTTACATGACCAAAGAACTAAAAATGGTTTTTACATTTTAAAATAAACTATTTTAGGAAAAATAATATTAGGAAACGTCGTGTGATAGTGGGAAGTTAAAACAACACATCAATGATACATCCCCCTGGCTGGCTTGCTGGTGGCTGGGAAAGGAGGGAAGAATAGACCAGGGTAAAAGGAAGTATTATCTTTTTAAACCACAGCATTTTAAAACTCAGTTTATCAAAACAAATCAAAGATTTCCATCTTGTCTAATAGGCTTCATCCCAGCTGTTCTAAATCTGTAGGTAAGGGGATAATTACATTGTAATTTCATTAATCAGTCAACAAGCATTAAGTGCTTGTCCTGCCCTGTGCTAGGTAAAAAGATAAAAATGAACCACTGCAGGTGCTCAAGGAGCTTGTATCTTACATCTGACTGAAGAGCCAGTGCTCCTCATACCATGCTTCACAGTGGTTTGATATGCTATAGTTTGTTTAGCTCTTCCTAAAACAATCAAACCCTTGTATTGTTTCTAATTTTTCCTTGAGGTAGTGGGAAAGGGAATAAGCATTTATATAGTGACTACAATATGCTAAACTCTGTGTTATATGCTTTATAAATATCTCATTTGATTCTCACAACACTGCAAGATAGGTAAATATTATTCCTATTTTACAGATGTGGAAACTGAAGCACACAGAGGTTAAATGACTTGCCTAGGGTCACACAACTAAGTGTCTGAGGACAGATATGAACTCAGGTCTTCCTGACTCCAGGCTCAGCAAACTATGGTTCAACCTAGCTGCCTCTGTTGGTGCCTCTGTTGGAAATAACCAGCAATACTATATACATATTCCCTACAGATACCCTTTTTTTCTCCTTTTGAAAAGAAAGCACACTTTATTTATTTATTTATTTTTGCTAGGTAATGGTGTTAAGTGACTTGCCCAGGGTCACATGACTATTAAGTGTCAAGTGTTTGAGGTAGGATTTCAGGTCCTCCTGACTCCAGGGCCGTTGCTCTATCCCCTGCGCCACCCAGCTGCCCCCAAAAGTACACTTTAGAGTACATATATAATTTAGTGAGTGAAAAGTGCACTGAACTGACACAAGACAGGTCTGAGACCAGCTTTCACCCTCACTAGCTGGTTGAGACACTAGAAAAAGTCATTTAACTCCTCTGTGTCTTAGTTTCATGTTCTGTAAAAGCATGCTCTGCTTTCATGCTTGCAGAACCTTCCTTTTGAACGGGTTGTTCGAGATTTCTCATTCATTCATTTTCAATCAATCCACTGTACTAGGTGCTGAGATTTAAAGACAATAAGTGAAAATCTCTATTCACAATGAACTAAAGGGAGAGACAAAATGGGTTGAGTCAAGATTGAGAATGGCTTTACAGCTAACTGCAGCAGTTTGAATTTTGTTCTTGAGACAAGAGGAAACCGCTAGAGTTTATTGAGGACAGGAGGGACACAGTCTGATACACCCTTAAAGGAAAATCCTTCTGTCAGCAGCGGGGATGATGAGGCAGGGAGATCGATGGGGAGCTGTCTTAATCAACCTAGAGGTGATAAAGTAAAGCCTTAGTTGCGTGGAGTTTATCTGATGATCTGGGTCCGTGAACTTTAAAAAAAGGGTGGGTTGGATAAATGAATTGTGGTATAATTGATTTAGTGTGTAGTTTATTTTAGGCATTCAAAAACATTATTCTGACAGGGGACTTAAGCAGACTGCAAAACGGTTCCATGACAGTCACAAAAGGGTTCATACCTCATCTAGTCTAACTCATTTTTGCCGGAAAAAAAGAAAAAATGATGGCGGCTGCCGCTCAGAGTAGGAGCCAGCACCCACAACTGGAACTGACACTGAAAAGAAAGTCTGATTCCAAGTCCAGGGTTTCTGGTTTCCCCCCCCCACACACACTTCAGAGACGTGTGTGCCCGGAGGATTCTGGGAATCGTAGTTCCGGGCGAATCGGCTCGGGTCATTACCGTGGGTAGGGCGCGGATGCGCACGCAGCGCTGTTGTTCTGCTCATAATTGTCGACTCTGCCTGCGGCGGGTTTGGTGTATGGTCGGTAACACTTTGAACTCTGATGGACACAAACCACAAGGTTTTTGGAGACCCAGAGCCCCCTCCCCAACCCCTGATCTGCTGACTCCTTGCGGATCTCTGGTCGGAGTGGTTGGGTTCTGTCGGCAGAAGAGCTGCTCCCGTAGGGGCCGAGCGTGGGCCTCGAGCCAGGGGGGCTCCGCCGGTTCTGAACGAAAACTTCGGCTTGTGAAGAGTTTTGCCCCCACCTGCCTCCTGTGCCATCGTCTCGCCCTCGGCCTTCCTTTCGCGCCCCCGCCAGTCTCACCCGAAGACCCAGCTGGGTGGGCGGGAGCTGCTCACTGCCTTGTGGAGAGGGGGCTGGGTGAAGAGACCGCGACGGTCCTTGACCAAGAGACTCAGTCTCTGACCTAGCCGAGTTTGCATCACAAGCAAAATGCATGCATTTTTCAGCTATGAGCAGCATGGAGTGGTGGGAGAAGGAATCTCTTTGTGTGTTTGTCTGCATGTGTGTATTTCTATTAAAAAAACAGCATAGTCTAGGATAAAGGGCACTGAACCAGGAGAGATCTGAGTTCCAGTCCTGGGTTTCTGAGCTTGGTTGTGATATTTACCTGTACAACTTCGGTAAATCAGTTAACCCACCTCAGATCTCAGTTTCTTCATCTGCACAATGCAGATCACAAGACTTGTACTAACTAGCCCACAGGTAGTTGTAAGGAAATGTGAATTTTAAAATGCTATATATATGTACATGTATATGTGTGTGTATATATGTGTGTGTAACTGAATAGTTACGTATATCTGAAATGATGCTGTGACATTAACACCCTGCATAAAAACAATATTCTGCTGTTGTCCACTACTCTGGACTATTTGTATGTCTACAATCTCTTAACAATCTCAGGATCCTGAAGTCAGATGGTGTGTGACTAAGAAATCTTGGTTCTTTCAGTTAACCATGATACATATATATGTGTGTATTTTTGTCCACAGCACCCCTCAAGAATGTATGCAGGTATCCAGTCTGAGGCTGAAGGGAACTGGTTCTCTTCTGGGAATGCGGATTTGAAGTCCATGGTGACAGTCCCAGGTGGAGAGAGGCTGGCCCTGAATAACATGATGACCATCTCTTTGAACCCCCGAATCCTGGCAATGCATGAACAAGATAGGGATGATTCAAGAGAGCAGGTAACCACCCTAGGAAGAGAAAAATTTAACCCTGAGGCTTCTCGCCAGAACTTCAGATGTTTTCCATACCCAGAGAAAGCTGGACCCCGTGAGGCTGTGAACCAGCTCTGGGAACTCTGCCTTCAGTGGCTGAGGCCAGAGATTCACACAAAGGAGCAGATCCTGGAGCTGCTGGTGCTGGAGCAATTCCTGACCATCTTGCCCAGTGAGATCCGGATTTGGGTGAAGTCACAGCATCCGGAGAACATTGAGGAGGTGGTCACACTGGTGGAGGATTTGACCCAAATGCTTGAGGAAGAGGGTAAGAACTAAAGAAAGATAGAAGGAAAGAGCAAACTCTCTTCAGGGTGTGAAGGGAGATCTCTAGAAGACAGATACTACCTAGAATCTAGGGACTGGGAATGAGAACATTTTAAATCTCAAAGTCCTCTTATCTTACAGCTTTCCAGCTGGGTCTGTTCCTTGTCTGTCCTTCCTTCCCTTCTCCCCCATCCTTCCCCCGCCTTCGTGCTACCTATTTGTATAGTATCTGATTATAAAATGGGAGAACATTCTTTATGGGCTGGTTTTGTGGGAGTGGAAAGACAGAGAAAACAGTTAAATATTCATCTCTTTTGTAAATTTTTAAAAAAATTTTTTAGGCAGTCACTGGGGTTAAGTGACACAGCTGGTGTCAAGTGTTTGGTCTGAGGCTGGATTTGAACTCAGGTCTTCCTGACTTCAGGGCCAGTGCTCTATCCACTGAGCCACCTACCTACCCCTGTAAATTCTTACAGGGGTTACCTCTAGAGTTTTACTTTGAATATCAATGAATCAGTAAATAATGATGAATATTCTTGCTGTGTTCCTGGCCCAGTAGTAGGAGCTGGGAATACAGATGCAAAAATGAGGCAATCCATATCCTCAAAGAATACACATTCTACTTGGGGGAATCAACATGTTCACAGATAAGTAGACATAAATAGCTACAAAATAAATTCAGAGTGATTTCAAGGCTGAGAAGGGATAATAATAACAACTAGAAGAAAGGCTACTTGAAGGAAGCAGTGTTTGAGCTGAGCCTTGAGAGAAGATAGGATGGCTATAGGAATTCTAAGAGGTAGAGGTGAGGACACAGAATGTTTCAGGCACAGGGATAAGGGAACTGCCTTATAAATGCACAGAGGTGGGAACTGGAATATCTTACATGGGGGAAACAGCCAGTAGGCCAGGTTAGTAGGAATGTAGAGTGTAAGAGGGGGAGTAATATGTAATCAGTCTGGAAGATAGGCTACAGCCAGATAGTGAAGGAAGGGCTTTACATGTTAAACAGAAGTTTATATGCTGAAGAATTACTCAAGTGTCTTGTTCAGAGGAATGACATAGTTAGATCTGCCCTTTAGGAATATCAGTTTGGCAGCTTTATGGAGGTTAGACTGGAGAAAGAGAGTAGATACAGGGGACCAATGAACAGGCTCTTGCAGTAATCCATATGAGTGATATGGTCCTGAATTAGAGTTGTTGTGGAGAGAAGGGACAGATTTGAGAGATGTTGAGAAGGTTGACTCAACAAAACTTGTAAATTGACTGGATATGGTAGGTGAGTGAGATTGTGGTGTCAGGGATGATGCCTAATATGCAAACCGAGGTGATTTGAAGAATTGTGTTATCTCAATAGATGTAGAAAAGTTAGTAGGAACAGTTAGTTTGGGGAAAAGAAAAGTTAAGTTTTGAATATGTGGATTAATTTTGAGGAGCCTATAGGCTATTCAAGTGGAGAAATCTTGGTGGCAGATGGAAATGTGAGACTGGAACTCAGCAGATAGATGAGGGTTAGATATGTATACATGGAAGTCATCTGCATGGATATGGCAGTTGAATTCATGGGAGCTGATGAGATCACTGAGAGAGAATTGAAGAAGAGAGTGCCTGGATAGAGCCCTGTGGTACACATACCTACCTTAGATAGACTTGGAGGATGATACTGCAAAAGAAATTGAGAAGAAATTGATTAGATAGGTAAAATAAGAACTATAAAAGAGCAGTATCCCTAAAGGGAATGGCGAGCAGTGCTAATGCTGTGGTGAAGACAAGGAGGCAGAGACCTGTGAAGAGGGCATTGAATTTAGCAATAAAAAGTTCATTAATGACTTTGGAGAGAATGGTTTCAATCAAGTAGTGAAGATGGAATCCAGATTATAAGGCATTTAGAAGTAAGTGGGATGAGTGGGGGCAATGAGTTTATACAGCTTTTTCTAGTAGTACAGCTTTGAAGGGGAGGTGAGGTATAGGACAATAACTGGAGAGGGTGAAGTGAGAATTTTATAATAGTACGGGAGATTTGGACATGTTTATAGTAAGCAAGAAAGGATCCATTGGGTAAAGAGAGGTTGAAAATTAGAGTGTATTATCAAGGGGACAAATTCAAGGAGAGGATAGATTCAAGGATACTAATAATAGAGGAGTTGTTGGCAAGGCAAGCCATCTCATCCTTTAAGACTAGAGCAAAGGAAGAGAGGAAAAGAGATGTATGCTTTGAGGTGATTTGAAGTGTGAAGGTGGGGGAGGAAAAGAACTAGTGATAGTTGGCCTTAACCTTGTAGTGATAAGGCAAGATCCTCTGCTGAGAAGGAAGGCCCAGGTTGGTGTGGGTGTATTGAAGAGTAGAGAGAATGTTTAGAATATCCCCTGGAGATTGTGATAGTAAATTAGGGAAGAGTTAAAAGATTGTTTTGCAATTGGGAAGGTCCAGTTGAAATTGTATAATATATTTTTATTGGACCTAATCAGGATGGTTGTTTGGCTTTTTCCAGTGACATACAAAAGCACCATAATAGGAGCTGAAAAAGTGGATAGAGTGGATAATCCAAAGCAGGAGTTTGGAAAAGCCTCAATAGCAATAGGACATTGGGGCATGAGATTTAAGTATCAAAGACAGTGAACTGATTAACTAACTGGTTAACTGGCCGAGATTTTGAGGGGAAGAATATGGGGCCAGAGTAGGGATAATGGCCTATAAAATCAGGGAGAAATAGAGTAACAGGAGTTGTAGTGAAGATAGAGAATAGGTTTAGGAAGCTAGAGAATAATATGAGGCACAAGCAGAGATGGAAAAACAGAAAGTTATGATCCAAAAGAAGAATTTCAGAGTTATGGACTGGACAGGTAGAATACTTGTGGATAATGATGAAATCAAGGGTAGGACTATACCTATGTGTGGCTGAGTTGGAGTGACAGTGTAGATTATGGGAGTTGTTGAGGTGGATGAATTTGGGAGAAAGGGTATCTGGGGACATCAACAAATCTAAATTGAAGTCTTCAGCATAAAGAATGGAGATAAGAGGAAGTCCTTGTGCCAGGTACTGAACTCTGAGAGAAAAAAAGAATTGGAATAGGGCAGCTAGGTGGTTCAGTGGATAGAACACTGGCCCTGGAGTCAGGAAGACCTGAGTTCAAATCCAGCTTCAGACAGTTAACTAGCTAGTTGTGTGACCCTGGGCAAATCACTTAACCCCCATTGCCTCCAAAATAATAATTAAAAAAAAATTTGGGGCCAATAAGTAGTAGCTAACAGGATGGTTTGGGCTATCTAGACAGAGTAAATCTCAAAGAAGATGTTACTGAGTGAGGATAGTAGGGAGAGTGCCTGGAAGTCGTAGGGAATGGGGTGAGGGGAGGAGAAAAGGTACATCTAGTACTAATGTGAATGACCAGAGATGCAAAATCTTCTGAGGAAAGCTATATTTCTGTCATGGCTAGGTAGATGGAACATGACATGAAGAAGTTTAATATGAGGGACAATTCGTTAAAAGCAAAATTAGGATTTTGGAGGGCACAGTGGAAAGGTTAGGTAGAGTGGTATAGGTACCTGGATAGAATATGACTGACATGGGTGGTTATGAGGGAGAGTAATGGCTAGGGCTCAGCATTAAACATTTTCATTTAGAAAGCTTTTTATCATTTACAAGCCCTGTGAGGTGAATAAGACATAAAATTAGCCTACTTTTACAGATAAGAAAGGGTTGCTCAGGGACACACGACAGAAAATATTATGATTTCTCAGGAAGTAATTTTCTGAAAGTCAGCAAATTGATTTATTCTGTATTCTTAGAGATAGTTCCTCATACATGGG
This sequence comes from Phascolarctos cinereus, assembly GCF_003287225.1. Classification (NCBI taxonomy): domain Eukaryota; kingdom Metazoa; phylum Chordata; class Mammalia; order Diprotodontia; family Phascolarctidae; genus Phascolarctos; species Phascolarctos cinereus. The sequence continues at coordinate 202,156,212 of NW_027555847.1, read as the reverse complement.
GAGAAAACTATAGCAGAAATATTGACTTTTATACTCTAGGTGGCACATTAGATTAGGCATAGAATGATTAAATCAGGCTGTATGTCTGATGTTTGAATCTAAATTTTCTCCTTGGGAATGTGTTGTCACTATAGGGATATAAAATTAGGGCTCCAGGTGGCATTGCCATTTTTTCTGAATTTGTAAGAGCCTGGACACTGATTTTATTGTCATTATTTCTTCTCCCTAGTTCCGAGTTCACAAGATTCCCCCCTTTTCCAAGAGGGAAGCACAGAGAAGGAGGGAATATCGGTTGTGTTACCAATAGCCAGCTTTCAGGTGAGTTAAAATGTCCTTCTTTCCTTTTCCTGTAATGCCAACTTGAGTCTCAGTACAGACACTTTTCTGTTCTATTTTGCTTGGGCTTCTCTTCCTGACAAAATCTTGTCTAGAGATATGAACTCCTGTTGTTTTCCCTCCAGACACTGGACCTATTCTGAGGGATGGTGGACTCCCTAGGGAATACTCCCTATTTCTTTGCCCAACTGTCATTCATTTTAGTCTGTTAGGTGCTCACATAGTAGCTTGGCCTAGGAGGCCAAGATCCAGATTCAAGTTCTGCCATTGATGCAAAATGGCTTTATGATAATGGGGCAAGTCATTTAACCTCTTGGTGCTCTAGGAAACTCTCTAAGACTAAAAGTTGTAGATAAGGTGCAGGTCTGCATTGGTGTAGGTAGTTCCTAACTGGGAACTCCTTACACTGATACAAAGCCATAGGTACATTTAAAAAATGTGCTCACTGGTATGGCAATCATTCTGAAGGAAACAAAAGAAATGTAAAATAGAATCTTTGGAACCAAGGGCATTATAATCTTATTTGAATGCCAAGTCTAACATATGGAAAAAAAAATAAAAAGAAATGCAAAGCATTAAGTGTCATAATTCATGATACAGAATGCAAGATCTGTCTACCTATCTATCTGTCTGCCATCAGAGATGGAAGAGATTAGTGTGGGTTAGAATATAGGATATGAATACTGAAAAAATGGGGAGTTTGTTATTAGAGAGAATGAGAAAATAGATTTTAAGTGAAAAGAATAAAAAGGTCACATGTCCAGATAAGGAACATGCTCTTTGCAATAACCACTGTGAATATAATGTCCTGGCTACAGTAGAAGATTCATGTTAAGTAGTGGTAGAAGCTAGGTTTGAAGAGAATATTGAATACTGGCCGTTTGAATGGAGCAGGGGAGAATGATTCAAGTGTTTTGAGAAGGCAAATGAAAGGGTCAAAGGATAAGGTGAGGTCCAGCTCCAGGATTTTAATCTTTTAGACTAGAAAAACGGTATTATGTGTAGTAATCATGGCTATGTCAGGTTAACTATACAGCTATGTCAAACTGTTAGAAATAAATTGACCTACTTATCCTGACCCTCCCATAGTTGAGTTCAGTTCTCCTTGAATGGAAAGTATATTGAGAGCCCCTACTTCAGGAGGCCTCAGCTCAGCACTGATGCCTTCAATCTTCCACTCACTTCTCAGCTCTTGTCTTAGTGCATTGTGATAAAAAGATTTTTCCTCCATTCCTCAAATGGTCACTCTCTACAAAATACACATATGAAATGTACCGAAAACCTTAGTTCAGTTTTAAGTTTTAGAAGTTTACCATTTATTAAACTTTTAAAGCTTAAAACTGCCCAAAAATATTTGGGATGCTGTTTATAACTAGCCTATTGGAAAGATATGATACAGTTATTAAATTATGAAATTACGGAACTGGAGTACAGATTAAATGAGTTTCCATATGTAAAGTGTTTTGTAAATCTTAAAGCACATGGATCAAACTGGTGCTTAAATGGAAAAACTAATAGTGAGGAAGCAAGCCTAAAACATGCACCAGTGCTTACAACGCCTTGCCTACAGGTGAATCAGTTTTCATGGGAGTAAACTGAAACATGAGAGGGTGCCCGGAAAAGGGAGAGGAGAAAAATAAGATAGAGGGGAATGTGATGAACCCTAATTAAGTCACTCATAAACCATAAATAGAAAGTAACTCCTATAGTCTCTCAGGAAGAAGAGGACTTACATGAGAATGAGTGAGGTGGCAAGAGTAAGGATTGAAACAGGGAAAAGGGGTGATCTTGGATTGGGGTGGGGGTCCCACTGAAGAACACCCCATAGAAGGAGAGAGATGTTCCATAATGGGAGATGAGGGCTTCACAGTGGGTGTAATCTGCCAGGATTTTATGCTAAGAGACCACTATTTCTGAGAGTGTTGTGCCTCCATGGACAGAATCTTGTCTTAGGCAAAGGGGAATCAAACTTCCTGAGTACAGCTGACATTGAGAAGGGTGGAGGGGGCATGGACCCAGAGAGGAGATTTGATGGCAAATGGGGAAAAAAGGTTATGAGGTTGTCAGGGAGTAGTAATAGGACAGGGAGTAATAGTGTTAGGGAGACAGGAAAATTCCTACCATGGGAAAGTATTTTCATCTTCTCTATCTCTTGTAGGAATTAATACTTCTAAGAGTGAGGCACAACAGAAATAAAAGGGGAGAGGGCAAGATCTACAAGACAATAACAGAGTCTGTTCAGAAGAGGGACTAAAAATGGGTACCTTAGAAGCTTTAATTCCATGAGGAATACATAGCCTAAAAAAGAATAAATATAAAGTATGTGAATAAAAGAATAAAAGTCTAGAGTAGACATAAAGGGAAGAGAAATAACAAATAGAACAAGAAATCTCTTCTAGAAAAGGACATGGGGTGGGGAGGAGGGGGGGATTAGAGCCAAGATGGTGGAGTAAAAGCAGTGACTTGCTTGAGCTGTCCCCCAAACCACTCCAAATACCTGTAAAAAAATTACTAAACAAATTCTAGAGCAGCAGAACCCACAAAAAGACAGAGTGAAACAAATTTGCAGCCCAAAACAACGTGGAAGGGCAACAGGAAGGGTCTGTTGTGCTAGGCTGGGCTGGGAAAGGAGTGCAGTTCAGCATGGGCCATGCTGGCAAAGGCAAGGGCCCAGCAAACCCAGAGCAGGCCTCAGGGGACTGAATCAAAGGTTTCCAGATTTCTCAGCCCCAAAACACCAAAGGCAATGCAGAAAGTTGGTGGGAAAGATTTTTTGGATATGTGTGAGAGGAGCGCGGTGCAGCCCTGGCCCTGGTGCAGCCCTAGCCCTAGTACAGCCCCAGGGAGGTGGCCACAGCGGCAGCAGCTGCTTCCAGAGCTCTTAGCTCACAAATGGCAGGGGTATCAAGTGACTGATTAGAGGGGGATTGCAGGGATCTCTTTGTTGGTGCTGAGAGAGGATTCTGTTGCTTTGCCCATGCTTAGATCTGGGTCACAGTCCTGGGTGGAGGTCCTGGGCCAAGGGTGGTGCTGGCATGGTAGAGCTTATGGCAGCAGTACAAAGTGAATCCTTCTCACAGTTCCAAGGTAGAAAAGAGTGCTTGTGGTCATTCATAGACCAGAGCACAGGCCAGGAAAGGAGTAAACACCTCTCCTTTGATCATAAAGTTGGAAGAACTGAAAATTTGCAGGTCCCTAGAAGTATCTCTGAAAAAAGCTGTACAAAACCGCTGAAGCTTGGGACAGTACACTCTCCACACTGGAAGCAGAGGCCTACCTTACCAAAGAGTTAAAAAGTCAAGTAATTGGCTAGGAACATGAGCAAAGAGCATAAAAAACCTCAGACTATAGAATCTTACTTTGGTGACAAACAAGATCAAAACATACAACCATAAGAAGACAACAAAGTCAAAGCTCCTACATCCAAAGTCTCCAAGAAAAATATGAATTGGTCTCAGGCCATGGAAGAACTCAGAAAGGATTTTGAAAAGCAAGTAAGTGAAGTAGAGGAAAAATTGGAAAGAGAAATGAGACTGATGCAAGAAAATCATGAAAAAATGAGTCAAATGCTTGCTAAAGGAGGCCCAAAAAAATACTGAAGAAAATAACACCTTAAAAAATAGCCTAACCCAAATACCAAAAGAAGTCCAAAAAGCTAGTGAGGAGAAGAATGCCTTAAAAAGCAGAATTGGCCAAATGGAAAAGGAGGTCCAAAAGCTCACATATGTAAAAACTTATTTTCTTCAGAAAATAATGCCTTAAAAATTAGAATGGAACAAATGGAAGCTAGTGACTCTTTGAGAAATCAAGAAGTTATAAAACAAAACCAAAATAATGAAAAAATAGAAGACAATATAAAATGTCTCATTGGAAAAACAACTGACTTGGAAAATAGATCCAGGAAAGATCATTTAAAAATTATTGGACTGTTTGAAAGCCATGAACAACAATAAAAAAAGAACCTAGACATCATATTTCAAGAAATTATCAAGGAAACATGCTCTGTTATTCTTGAACCACAGGTTAAAATAGAAATTGAAAGAATCCACCAATCACCTCTTGAAAGAGAGCCCAAAAGGAAAACTCCTAGGAATATTATAGCCAAATTCCAGAGTTTCCAGGTCAAGGAGAAAATATTGCAAGCAGCCAGAAAGAAACAATTCAGATATTTTGGAAACACAATCAGGATAGCACAAGGTTTAGCAGCTTCTACATTAAGGGACTGGAGGGCTTGGAATATGATATTCCAGAGGTCAAAGGAGCTAGGATTAAAATCAAGAATCACCTACCCAGATTATACTGAGTATAATCTTTCAGGGGTAAAAATGGATATTCAGTGAAATAGAGGGCTTTCAGGCATTCTTGTTGAAATGACCAAAGCTGAAGAGAAAATTTGACTTTCAAATACAAGACTCAAGAGAAGCATGAAAAGTTAAACAGGAAAGAGAAATCATAGGACGCTTATTAAAGTTGAACTGTTTACATTCCTGCATGGAAAGATGATATTTGTAACTCATGAGACCTTTCTCAGTTTAGGGTAGTTGGAGGGAATATATATATATATATATATGCACATATACATATACATGCATGCACATATGCATATATATGCATATATACACACATACATGCATACATCCATGGATACATGCATGCATATACATGTACATACGTATATGCACATACATATATACATATATCTATATATCTATCTCTATATATGCATATATATATATATATAGACAGAGGGCACAGGGTGAGTTGAATATGAAGGGATGATATGTAAAAAAATTAAGGGGTGAGAGAGAATTGTACTGGGAGGAGGAGAAAGGAAGAGATATAATGGGGTAAATTATCTTGCATAAAAGAGGCAAGAAAAAGCTTTTACAGTGGAGAGGAAGAGGGGAGAGGTGAGAGGAAATGAATGAATCTTACTTTCATTGGATTTAGCTTGAGGAGGGAATAACAGACACACTCAATTGGGTATGGAAATCTATCTTAACCTGAAGGAAAATAGGGGGAAAGGGAATGGAGGGGGGTGATAGGAGGGAGGGCAGATTTGAGGAGGGAGTAATTAAAAGCAAACACTTTTGAGGAGAGACAGGGTCAAAGAAGAGAATAGAATAAACAGGAGAGCAAGATACGATGGAGGGAATTATAGTTAGTCTTTTACAACATGACTATTATGGAAGTGTTTTGCATGACTACACATGTATAACCTATATCAAATTGCTTGCCTTCTTGATGAGGTTGGGTGGGAAGAGAGGAAGGGAGAGAATTTGGAACTCAAAAGTTTTTTAAAAAGTGTTAAAAATTGCTTTTACATGCCACTGGGAAATGAGATATATAGGCAGTGGGGTATAGAAATTTATCCTGCCCTACAGGAAAATAGAAGGGGAAGGGGGTAAAAGAAGGGGTGGGGGGTGTGATAGAAGGGAGGGAAGATTGGGGGAAGGTGTATTCAGAGTGCACACCGTTAGGGTGAGGGAGGACAGAGATGGGGTGAAAATATGGAACTCAAAATCTTATGGAAGTGAATGTTGAAAACTAAAAATAAATTAATTTTTTAAAAAGGACACAATTTAAAAAAAACACAACACAATTTTAATGAGAGCAAAGAAGAGGAGATTTTACTTGACTTAACTGAGAGGGAAAAAAGAAGGAAAGAACTTCCTAGATAAAAGGAAGAAAAGGAATTAAGTAAAACTAGGGAAAAGGGTGACAGATGGAAAAGAGAGGGCCTGAAGGTGGCAGAGAGAGTCTATGAGAATAGGGTTGCCTTAAACTAGACTAAGTAAAATTAACTAGAGACAAAGCATTGTTTTTACAGAGGAAGAGGGATGGGGGCTGAGGGATCATAATTAGGGAAAAAAACAGTATTAGAGATAAAATGGAGGAAACTATAAACCTTACTTTTATAACTTTAAATGTAGAAAGCTTTTTTTCTTTTTCTTTTTTTTAGAGAGGCAGTTGGGGTTAAGTCACTTGCCCAGGGTCATGTAGCTAGTAAGTGTCAAGTGTCTGAGGTCAGATTTGAATTTGGGTCCCTCTGACTATAAGGCTGAAGCTCTATCCACTGTGCCACCTAGCTGCCCCCATATAACTTTAAATGTGAATAGATTATACAATCTATTAAAAGGAAAAAGTGACAGATTAGATAAAAAATAAAATCCCACCATAAGCTGATTGTAAGAAACACATCTGAAAAACAGACACAGAATAAAAATGGACTGAAATAAAATTTACATTGCATTAGATGAATCCAAAAAAATCAGGATCAAATAAAGGAAAAAAATTCAAAATAAGAGATAAACAAGTAAACTACATTTTGTTGAAACTATTTTCAATGAACCCATGTAATTATTAAACTTAATATACTTCAAATTCCTTAGACTCTGAGTTTATAAAAGAAAAATTAGCTGAAATACAAGGAGAAATAGATAGTAATATTATCATGGTAGGAGATTTTCCATGCTTCTCTTTCTGTTTTGGGTAAATCGAACAGATAAAAGGAAAAACATGATTAGAAAGAGGGTAGTAAATAAAATCAACAAGAATAGCAGATGAGCAAGGTGGAATTAAAACCAGAAGATTTTTTTTTAATTATCAGAATTTTCTGTGCATTTTTAAGTGACTGCCACTAAAATTGAGAAAACAAAAGAGAAATCTTGAACAATCCAATTTCAGAAAAAGCAATAGAACTAGCTATAAAGGAACTACTGAAGGAGGGAAAAAACTGTAGTCCTGAGGGATTTACAGCATTCTATTAAACGCTTAAAGAACAGTTTGTACCAATACTACATAAATTATATTCAGAAATTGAGAAAGAAAACACTCTAATAGAGTCCTTTTATCAGACAAATTAATCCTGATAACTAAGCCAGGAATATATAAATCATAGAAGGTGAATTATAGGCCAATATCATTAATGAATATTACTTAAAAATTTTTAAATAAGATCCTGTCAGACTACAACAATACAACTAAGAAATCTTTCATTATGATCAAGTTGGATTTATACCAGAATGCAAGGATAGTTCAACATTAGGAAAATATTAACATAATTATATTAAAAACAATAACATCCAAAACCACAGAGTTATCTCAATAGATGTAGAAGAAGCCTTCGGCAAAGTACAATATTCATTTATGCTAAAAATCCTACAAAGTATAGAAGAACCTTTTTTTAGGGCATTATAAGAAATATATACCAAAGACCAAAAGCAAAAGCATTTTACAATGGGGATACATTAAGAGCTTTCCCAGTAAGGACAGGAGTAAAGCAAAAATGCCTGCTTTCCCTGCTATTTGTTATTTGATGTAATTCTAGAAATGTTAGCAATAGCCATGTGACAAGAGGAAGAAATGAATAATGTAAAGATTCTATCCCAATTTGATGATGATATGATGGCTTACTTAGGAAATCAGCAAAGATAACTAATTGAGACAATAACTTCATCAAGGTTGCAGGCCACCAAAAAAAAAACCAAAACACAAAACTCAACAATATTGTGTAATAACAACAGAACCCAAGAGAGACTAATAGAAAGGGAAATACCATTAAAAATAATTACGAAACACATAAAATACTTGGACGTTGATCTAACAAATCACACACACATTACTAATGTAGATTTTATTATAGTGTGCTTCTTTAAAGAAATAAAGACCAACTTAAATAATTGCAGAAGTATTCAGTATTTGTGTCTGGGTATTGCCAGCATAAAAAAAAATCATACTACCAAATTAGTTTTTGTGTTATACCAATCATTTTAACAAAGGGATATTTTATAAAACTCAGTAAAATGTTATATGTGTATATACTTCATTTCCCAATAGACAATAATCAATGGATATGAACAAAGAGTTCTTAAATGAAGAGAAATGCACATCAAAGCAACCCTAAGGTTGCTTATACATTGGCAAAGATGGCAAAAGATGAGAAAGTCATTCCTGAGGGGTTATGGGGAAATAGAAGTGGTAATGTTGTGAATTGGTAGAGACATTTGGAAAGCAGTTTTGAATTATGCAAATAAAGGGACTAAAATCATACCTTTGACTCAGTAATTCTGTTACTAGGCTTACACCTCAAAAAGTTGATTGATAAAAAAGTCCTTGTATATATCAAAATATTTATAGCAGCACTTGTTATGATAGCAGAAAAAAAGAGGGAACAAAGAGGATGCCCCTCATCTGGGCGATAACTAAACAAGCTATGGTATATGATTGTATTGGAATATTACTGTGCAGTTAGAAATGATGAATTTAATGAATACAGAGACACGTGGAAGTATTTCCATGCTCTGGTACAGAATGAAGTAAACAAAGTAAAAATATATATACCACAACCACAACAGTGTAAAAGGAAAGAACACAAAACAATCTAATGTGAACATTACAGAATTACAAAAAGTAAGGATGCTTTCAAAGAAGAGTCATGTGAAAATTCCTTTCCCTCATTCCCTTGTGGAGGTGGAAGGTTGATGGATGTGGCCCATGGTAGCTGTTTTCAGATGTTTTTGATGTATTTATCATATTGATGATTTTTCCTCTTTTTTTTTCTTTAAAAATATTATTTGTTATATGGGATGGTTCTCCAGAAAGGGAAAGGGAGGATGCTGGGGGGGAATTTTGGAAAAACAAAAGATATTAATAAAATTTATCTAAAAAACAACTTCTGTGTTCCAGCCAAATTGGGTTCCTTCTACTCCTTTTGCATTGAGTTTCATTTCCCACTTGCATACCTTTGCAGCTGTCCTCCCCACCAGCAATCTTCTCACTCCTTATCTCTCTTTCTTGTAATCTTTAGCTCTCTTTAGGTTTCAACTTAGAGCCAGTTCCTAAGAGAAGGCTTTATTTGATTTGTATCTATTTTGCATTTACTCATCTGGTACATGTTATTTATCTCCAGTTGACTGTAAGGTCCTTGACAGCAAAGATGGTTTACTTTTTATATATTACCACCTCCTAGCACATAGTAGGTATTTAGTAAATGCTTTCAAAATTGAATTTTCTAGACAACCCAAATGTGTTTCTATTGGGAATTTTTCATTCCTTTGAGAGTGATTTCAGTTATTAAGATTTTTAAATCTACAAGTTTAGGAAGGAAGTGCATGACTTAACTTTTATTCCTACTACTCCCAAGACAAGGAATAAAGGTGAACTTCAGCAAATTAACAGGATTATTTATGTGCCATGTGTCCCTCAGAAGATCTTTCAGCGTTACCAGTCTTTAGTGACTGTTTATGGGAGGCAGGTTCCCATTGACTAATAGGATTTAGTAGTTGTCAAAGAATGCAAGCTCCTTATAATTAGAGGATATGTTACATTATCCTTTTGTGTCTTAAATATGACATAAAGTGATATACAGGAGGTAGATATGCAGTAACAGATTATTTACCTAACTCTGCAGCCTGAATAGTGTCCAAAGCATTTCTGATGCACCCTGATAATTTCTTTCACTGCCAGCTTCATGTTATGATTGATATAGAGGTGAACAAGCAGCAAAGTGCAAGTAAATCCTAGACAAGCAGAAATGTGTTTGCTCTTTCAGGAAACCATCACATTCCAGGATGTGGCTCCAGACTTCACTTGGGAAGAATGGGCACAATTGGACCCTGGTCAGCAGGACCTCTATAGAGATGTGCTGATGGAAAACTATAGAAACCTGGTCTTTATTGGTAAATCTTTCCCTTGTGACTCCCAGTTTTCACTTTAGGATGTTTTTGCTTCACTGATTATTCAAAACTCTTGTGATGTCAGAAGTATTAGCTTAATTTTGAATTACTGTATAGATGCCAGGAATTCTTAGTTCGTTTTGAGCCAGTCTGTAAGATTTTTCTATTCATTCTTCCATGGTTAGAGATTTTTGCCATGTAAAACTAAAAATGGAGCAATTTCACTTCCCCATTGCTATCTCTGGTAATGTCCTTTCCCAATCAGTTGCTTCCCTTTGTCCAGGATTTCCTGCCAGGATCATAGTGCAGATACATCCAGGAGTAGGAGATTTGTATTTGTCTATGAGGAAAAATAAAGGACTTAAGTGTCTTTATGAGCCGAAATCAATTCTCTCATCCATTTTCCCTATAAGTTTTAAGAATCTATTACTGAATATCCTTCTGAAATCCTTTGAAATACCCTTTGGGCCTTCTTAACAGTTTTCTTTACTAACTATTAAAAGGTTTGGATCATATTATGAAATGACTCCTTCCTTGGTGTGAATGTCCATTTTGCTTTTCTTTTCCATGCATAGGACTTTCAATTTCCAAACCAGATGTGATCTCTCAATTGGAGCATGGAGAAGTGCCATGGTTGCTGAAGAATGAAGCTCCAAGAAGCATCTGCCCATGTAAGTGAATGACAGACTATCAAATGGGAATTAATAACCAGCACCTGCTCAGATGGGTAGCATTGGATAGAGTGCTGGGCCTGGAGTCAGGAAGACTTTTCCTGAGTTCAAATCCAACCTCATACACTTAATAGCTGTGTGACCTTGGGCAAATCACTTAACCCTGTTCATTTCAGTTTTCTTATCTGTAAAATGAACTGGAGAAGGAAATGGCAAATCACTCCAGTATCTTTGACAAGAAAACTCCAAATGGGATCATGAAAAGGCGGATGTGACTCAAATAACTGAACAACAACACTTACTGAGAAGGTCAGTCAGGGAAAAAACATTTCAAAATGTTACTCCAGCAACCATACCTTAAAGCTTTCCAGATCAGCTGGTTTGAGCTGTTACATATATTTTCGTTATCAACAAGTAATGTCTGCCCAATGCCTCTAATATCTCAACATTCAACTAGGATCATAGATTTACAGCTGTAATGCTGTAAACTTTAAGATCTTAGAGGCCACATCCAACTGTCTCATTTTATAAATGACAAACTGAGACTTAGGGAGATTAAGAACTTTGTTTCTGGTTATATTCCTTTCTTTATACCCTAGAACCTGGCTTCAGCATGCATTGATTTTTGGAAACTGCTCTTAAAAGGCATCACTGGTTTCTCCTATTTAAATCCAGGGATGTTTTCATAATCTTCATTTTCTGTCTCTTTCCCTTATGAAATGGTATTGAATAGAATCATGGAATGTCACAGTTGAAAGTGTTCAACCCATACTTGAACAAGAATCCCTCTATAACATGACCATTGCCTATAATCCAGCCTTGCTTGAAATTTTTCATGAAGAGGAACATAATACCTTCTGAGTAATAGCCCATGTCTCTTTTACCTTAGTATATCTGATTTTCTTTATACGTTGAGTGAAGGTATTGGAGGGTCATGGATATGATGAAATTAGTGTTAAAATAAATTTAATCTAACAAGTTGTATGCAAGAGACTTTGGAAGGGTCCAAGTGTGAGGTGATGAAGTCCTGCATTCTTTCCTGTCTTGGCAACACTTTTTCATCTTTATTTCCTCAATATCTTCTTTGTTTAGCAGTGCCTTTATTTATTTCTTCAATTTTTTGGCATCTTCTTAAATGCCAAGTGTCTTTTGGGGTGTCAAGTGAGATCATTTTTAACCTTCCAAAACTCTTTGTGAGGTAGATTTTACAAAACCTACTTTTTCTTTGATTTGGTGGAAAAGAGCTTTGGACTTGGATTTAGGAGATTTGTATTATATTGGTCCAGAACAAACCCCAAATCTAAAAAGATTTTTAGAAAGAATTTTATTAAGTCAATTTGGCAAAAGGGAGAACCAGAAAAAGGTGTGGCTCACTCCCTGAAACTTCTAAGTTTTACATTCGATGAAGTTCAAACAAGGGTGTTGCACAAGGCAGTTTCCAGATAAGGGCATGAGTTGCTTGAGATGTATGTCAGCAAGTAAGTCTAAACATTCAATAAAGATTTGGGTGGAGCCAAAACATGAACTTTTTTGATGAGGTCCCAATCCAAGCATTCTTGCCACAGAGCTACCCTGGAGGGTCCCTGGGATCAGCATAACCTATGCATCCTGAGACAAACAGTATCAATAAATATATAAGGTATTTTCCTCACAGTTCACACCCCAGCTCTGTTGCTTATGAGCTGTTAGACTTTGGACAAAGTACTTAGAAGTACTTACTTTCTAGACTATTACAATTGAAAGGGACTTCAGAAGCCATCTGGTCCAACTTATATCTGAATCTAAATCTGTGTGGTATACCTACGGAGGCTTCCTTTGAAGAGGAGTCTGCTACCTCCCCCAACATGTTTATGTTATCTTTTGATTTTTCTCCTGACCTTTGGTTTCATCCACGTGGCAAATTCCTGTTACAAAACTTGTTTCGCAAATGCTGATCAGAAACTCCACTGTAACATATAGTATTATGGATTTTCCTGGAGTTCAGAAATGATTTGGCCATGGTCACATAACCAGAATGTGTTGGAGGCAGGGTTTGAACCTAGGACTTCCTGACTCTGGTGCACCAGATGCCTTTTAAAATTAATCATAAATCATCCAATATATAGAAGGCCTTTTTTTTTAAACTACAGAAAAGCAATAAGTTGTAGTCCAGTGTAACATCTCAGATGATTACATAAATAACCCCCAATATATTTTATTCTTATTTCTGAATATGAAGCCAAAATGCTTAATCTTTGTAAGATTGACTCCTCAAAAGTGATTGTAATAGGAATAACATCTACATCACATAGACTAAGCTAGTTTTTCCTTAAAAGGTATTGAAACTGCTTCAAGACCTACCTATTTAGAGTACCAAAGCGAGGCATGCATTGTTGGTGTAGCTTCCTGATGGTTTTAGTACAAAAGCCGTCTTATAAGGAGCTTCTTCCTCAAGCTTAACACAAGCTTTTACCCTTGTGCCAGCATGACCAATGCAGACAGTGAAACTGTGTCCAGTGGAACTGAGGGTCTTTGCTAAATATCTTCTCTATGCTATGGCTATGCAGGTTTCCTTTTGTTAACTATTAGGTGGTATACAAGTGTCTCATTTTATTCCAATTCCAAACCTGTGCCACCAGACCAGCCCAAGTCAGAACTGACCTTACACTAGTTAACCTTAGAAGTTTGTTGTTGCTGGTGAAAGAAATATCATTTAGTACTGAAACATCACTTTCCAATTGGTTCTACTTTTTAAAATGTACTTCCCATATTGCAAGGTGAAAGCTTCTTTGCCTTTGATTTTTAGGCTAAAGAAATTGCTCGGTGCTCCTCTACACCCCAAAATATGTAGTGTGGCAGATATTTGATAAAGAAGTTTTGAATGTCCTGAATTATGAGATAAACAGGTATAATTGTTTTCCACTTAACTGGGTATTTTTAAGAAATTAGTGTTAGAGTAAGTTTACTCTTGACAGTTTTGTGTAAGGTGTTTTGGAAAAATCCAAATGTGTGATAAAAAAAAGTTCTGTCTTCACTAGTATTTGTTCATCTTAATATTTCCTCTGTCTCCTTTGGTTAGTCAATCAAAGCCCTTGTTTATTCCTTTCCCTTTTCAGATTATTCTCAGATGGCAAAACTGTTATAAGAGCAGTCAATAAAGATTTTTGCCTATAAATAGTCTTTTTAGTTTTCTAAACTTTATTAATAAGGTACATAGTACAAAGTATACACTCATTGATTTAGTGGGAAAAAGCTTTGGAATTGGTTTTAGATGAACTGTGTTCAAATCCCATTTCTGTTCCTTGTTAGATATTTCCCTATGGGTATGTCATTTAACTTCTTTGAGCTTCTTTTTCTCTTTATAAAAATTACAGTGATGATAATTGTGATAATTACCACACAGGTGACGAAAACACTTTGTTGATATTAAAGGGATTGTAGAAGTACAAGTTGTTTCATGAGGCATTTTCTGCATTTTGCTATTCAGTTCTTGAGACAATAATTTTATTTCTCTCAGCAAAGAGGCTGTTTATATTTTCAAATTTCTTTCAGATTGGGACATTGGACCTGAAGTGGAGTTTATTCCAATGTGGGGAACTACTGTAGATGAATCATCTCAGGAGACACTAATGGAAAGAACCACGAGGAATAATTCCTGGGACTCTAGATTGGAAGAAGCTTTTAAATGTTATGGTTCACTAGTGAGGCATCAGGGCCATCAGGAAACACATTTGAAACAAGTAACAATCACACATGAAGAAACTTTAAGTATGGAGAGAGGCTCTGAAAACAATGAATTTGGGGGATGCTTCAGTCTGAGCTCAATTCTAATTACACAACAGAAAGTTCCTATAGTAAATCAATCAATCAACAATAATTTATTAGGTGCCTACTATGTGCCAGGCACTGTGTTAGGCGCTGGAGATACAAATAGAATAAATGAGACAATCCCTAGTCTTTATAGCTTTGACACACGTGGAAAGAGTTTCCAAGATAATTCAGAATTAAATAAATGTCAAAAAATCTACACAGGGAATTATAGATTGATGTATAATGAATTTGGGGAAGCCTTAAGCCAGATTTCACAATTTAACCTTCATCATACAGATCATTCTGGAGAGAAACCCTATAGATGTAATGAATGTGGGAAAGCGTTTACCCAAAGGGCAAGCCTTACTCAACATCACCGTATTCATTCTGGAGAGAAACCTTTTAAATGTAATGAATGTGGGAAGGCCTTCACCCAGAGGGCACATCTTACTCAACATCTGTTTACTCATAATGGTGAGAAACCTTTTAAGTGTTATCAGTGTGGGAAAGCCTTCATCCAGATATCACAGCTTAATATTCATCAAAGAATTCATTCTGGTGTGAGATCCTATATTTGTAATGATTGTGGGAAAGCCTTTACCCAGAGGACAAATCTTACTCAACATCAGAGGATTCATTCTGGAGAGAAACCTTTTAAATGTAATGAGTGTGGGAAAGCCTTTACCCAGAGGGCACACCTTACTCAACATATGTTTACTCACAGTGGATCTAAACCTTTTAAGTGTAATGAATGTGGAAAAGCCTATAGCCAGCTTTCACAACTTAATGTTCACCGGAGAATTCATTCTGGAGAGAAATCCTATAAGTGTAATGAATGTTCAAAAGTGTTTCCTATGTGGGCAGAACTTACTCGACATTTGAGAACTCATTCTGGAGAGAAACCTTACAAATGTAACGAATGTGGGAAGGCTTTACTCAGAGGGCAAGCCTTACTCAACATCACAGAATTCATTCTGGAGAGAAACCTTATAAATGTAATGAATGTGGGAAAGCCTTCACCAAGAGGGCACATCTTACCCAGCATCAGTTTACTCATAGTGGAGAGAAACCATTTAAGTGTAATGAATGTGGGAAAGCCTATGGCCAATTTTCACAGCTTAATATTCACCTAAGAATTCATTCTGGAGAAAGATCTTATAAGTGTAATGAATGTGGGAAAGCCTTCACCCAAAGGGCAAGCCTTACTCAACATCAGAGAATTCATTCTGGAGAAAAACCTTATAAATGTAATGAATGTGGGAAAGCTTTCACCCAAAGAGCACATCTAACTCAACATCAGTTTACTCATAATGGAGAGAAACATTTTAAGTGCAATGAATGTGGAAAAGCTTATAGCCAGATTTCACAGCTCAATATACATCGAAGAATTCATTCTGGAGAGAAATCCTATAAATGTAATGAATGTGAGAAAATTTTCCCCAAGTGGGCAGACCTTAATCGACATCAGAGAATTCATTCTGGAGAGAAACCTTATAAATGTAATGAATGTGAGAAAGCCTTTACCCAGAGGGCACACCTCAGTCGACATTTGCTTACTCATAGTGGAGAGAAACCCTTTAAGTGCAATGACTGTGGAAAAGCCTTCACCCAGAGGGCATATGCTCTTCAACATCAGAGAATTCATTTGGGAGAGAAGTGCCTTACACCTAGTAGGAGCTTAATAAACATTTGTGAATTGAAGTGAATTAAAATGCTTTCCTGAAATCTAAGTAGCCTCTGTCTACTGCAATGATGTCAAACTCAAATAGAAATGGGCGCTCTAATCTGTACATAAAGGTCCTTGTGCCAGCATATTGACTTAGTTTTAAAATGTGATGTTATCAGTATATTGTTGTAGTTTTATTTATTTAGTTGAGTATTTCCCAGTTACATTTTAATCTGGTTGCTACAGGCCAGAGCAGGTTTAACACCTTAGTCTACAGCATTGTTATGCTCTACTACCCTGTCAAATAAGAAAAGATTTTTGATAAGGCCACATCAGCTCTTTTTTTTCCCCCCACACCAATTTTTAATTAGTTTAACTTTTCTTTCTGGCTTATGAACCACCCACTGCTAATGTGGGAATGGAAGTTAAGTTTATTCATTTATAGATTAGTCTGCAGACCCTTTTAGTTTTTTTTTTTTATGGGGGTATTTTCCCTTTTCCTGAAGCTCTTTCAGAAATTATTGATGGTGGCTCCATCTTCAGATCTACCAATTCATTTAACATGCTAGTGTGTAACAACTGGTGACATGAACTCATTGAGGGTAGCTAGATGCTGCTTGAGTGGCTCCTCACTTATTTTGGGTTTACTTGATGCTCTTAATTTTTCTTCTAGTCTTCCCAGTCCATAGATCTTTCTTGGAAGAGAAAAACAATATAAGAGGTAAGTAGATCAGTCAGTCATTTAACAGTCATCTCTTCTGATGATGTAGTATATTCACTTCTTGGCAGAAGTGATAGAGTAGTGGAACAGAATGAGACACTTTGAGACATTGGGAGGCTTCTGCTGTAGGAAGACTTAGGAATGAAGGTGGGTAGTGATAGTGATGCACAAAAAAAAAAATCAAGCATTTAAAAAATATACAGAAGAGAGCAGAAAAAAGTTCAGAGAGGGACACAAGCAGGGCAGTTTTGTTTCAATCATTAAATTTAACATTCTTTAAAAATGTGAGAGAAGTTCACATTTCCTTTTTTTCTGTTTGTGTATTGAAATGTTTAAGTTCAAATTAAAAATAAATTTAAAAAATTATGTTACCATCAGCCTATCCACTCTTAGCTGCAGTTTCTTCTTTGATCTTCCTCTTACCCACAGCCTAATTAAAATAACTCTTTTTTATTCTTAGCATTCATTGGTAGTCTCAGCTCATTCTAGGCTTTTGCCTAGACATAATATTTATAGGGCTTGACACAATATTTATAGGGCTGCCCTTTTTTATGTTCAATCTTAGTTGTCCTTCCTTCCATCTTCTATATTTGCCCTTTTAAGAACTGAAACGATGAGTTCCGTATGCATCCACACTGAGGCTTTCTTTCTTCACCTCATTGGAAATTTCTTGCTATGTCTGCAGAATGTTATTCCTTAGAGCTTTGCGTTTTTTGTGGGCTAACTTACTCTGCCAAGCAATAGGTCATTGGATCTTACTTACTTTTTTTCTTTCAACTCTTTAGGAGAGCTCTGTTCTCCTAAAAACTCAGGTGCACACCAAGTTCTGCTTGGCTTTCATTTCCTCTAACACAAACTCTACAAGGGAGTGACCGTTAGTCTAGGATTCCTGCCATTTCTGCTTCAGGAATTTAGTTGCTTCTTTTCTATTGAGAAAAATTAGGTTCCATTTCCTTTATTGCTCCTCTACCTTTTGAGGGTTGAAATCACTATCAAAGCAAGTCACAAATTTATCATCTGCATTACTTTTGGTAGAGACTGTGGATAGTTAAAGTCCTCCATCACTATTTCTGTTTCACATTTTTTATTTTTCTCAAGCTCCTCGTCTAATTTCTCTCTTTGTGTAGGTGAGTTAACATATATTCTAATACACAAGTGGATTTATAATCTCACTTATGTAAGTATTCAACAGTGTATCCTATCCATGCCTGCGAATCTTTTGGGACTCTTGTATATGTCTTCTCATAACTTTAACATAGGTATTGCAGCTAATGTGCTAGGGGCCTAATTTAAATTCTCTGACATTGCTGAGATACCAGTGGTACACACAGGTTTAGTTTTATCTCATTCTTGCTGCATGGCTGGACATCTGCCTTTTTTCTTTTAAACCATATATGTCTTTGATAACATGGGATCATAGATTTAGAACTGGAAGGGACCTCGAAACCATCTAGTGCAGTACCTTTCTGCCAGGGGAAGGCTATGTTTCAGTGTGAATGCTAAAACTATCAGATCCTGGATGTAGAAACTGGAAGGGACATCAGAGGCCATCTAGTTAAGTACTCTACTCCTTCATTTTAGAGATGAGGGTATTGAGGTCCAGGGTCAGAAACAGGATTTGAACCCATGTCCTCTAACTTTAAAGCCAGTACTCACTACTGTACCACACTAGCTCCTATATCCTTTATACTACTTGTTTCTTGCTAAAGCTTTTAATGCAGTTGATATTTTCTGTTTTATCTTTTGTGGTCACCTCTGTCCCTTGTTTAAGAATCACATCACAAATTGCTGTCACTTCCCAGTGATTCCTTCTACTTATCAGAGAACCTTTTCTTGTAACAACAAAGCATAAATAAGCACAACAAATATATTGGCTATGTCTGACAATGTAAGCTCATTCTTTTGCTGTTGTCTAACTCCTGTTTGCCAAGAGCCATAGATACAGAACTGGAAGAAACCTAAGAGACCATCTGGTCCATTACCCCATTTTACAGATGAGAAAACTGAGGTCCGAGCAGGTTAAGTGGCTTGCCAAAGATCACTTAGCTGGTAAGTGGGGATTTAAACCTAGATTCTCTTTCTACTCTTCCATGCTGCTTTCCATGGTGTTAAGATTTGACACCAAATTGGCCAGTTTACAGTTTCAACATTAACTTCCTCAGAAGGAGATTTAGAAGAGGACACAGGAAGCTGGGCAACTTTGTTACTGTTTGTTAAATATATACTTTAAGAAGCTGCATATAATAAAAGTTAATAGTTTCTTATTTTTAAAAACATAACATCAGTGTAATATTGTACCAGTGTTCCCACAGCTCCTTCAATATTTAAGCTATTTTTGTCTTTTGTAATATTTACCAAGCCACCCGATGGATATGGGATGAAACTTCAGTTTAAATGTGTATTTTTGTTATTAATTGGAGCCTTTCATATGGTAACTGATAATTTGCATTCTTTGAAAACTGTTAACATCCTTTGATCACTTTTGAGAATGATTCTCAAAGTTCTCTTAATTGTTCTTAAAATATTTCTATCAATTTCCTAAATATCTAGGTTATCTGGCATTTATTGCATATTTTCTGTGAAAAGTTTTTTCCAGTTAATAGCTTCTTATTTATTTTATTTGTGCAAAAGCTTTTATATTTTATATAATTAAAGTTGTCTATTTTATCTTTTATAATTACCTTTATCCCTTGTTTAGTTAAGGATTTCCTCTCTAGTCATATGTGGTTATGTAAGGTACTTCCTTTCATTCTTTGATCATTTTTATTTTTATGATATGATCTTTTGTATTTAGGTCACATCCATTTGGAAACTACCACCATCCTCTCAGTTCCCCAGACTTACAACCTAGATATCATCTTTGACTCTTCACTCTCTTTCTCCCTTATATCCATCCAATCTGTTGCCAGTGCCTATCCATTTTACTTTTTGTTTGTTTATTTGTTTTTGACTAGGCAGTGGGGTTAAATTACTTGCCCAAGGTCACACAGCTAGTAAGTGTCAAGTGTCTGAGGCTGGATTTGAAGTCAGGTCCTCCTGACTCCAAGGCTGGAGCTCTATCCACTGCATCACCTAGCTGCCCCACATTTTACTTTTGTAATACCTCTTGCATACATTCCCTTGTCTCCTCTGGCATTGTCACCTCCTAGTGCAGGCCCTCCTCATCTCTCATGCCTAGACTACTACAAATGCCCACTAGTTGGTCTCCCCACCACAGGTCTCCACTCAACTGCCAAAGTGATCTTACTAAAACACGTCTGGAATAAGCTTGACTATTGCTAAGTTACTTTCCAGCTTTCCCAGGAAATCTTTTTTTTTTAACTTCAACACATTTAAGCTTTTTATTTAGCCAGACAAGACAGGTTTCTCAAAAACAACAGATAACAGTTCCATTGGGTTCATCTTCCAAATACAGCGTGCTTCAAAACAGAAACAAATGCTTTTTATCAGGTAACATGCAAAGGTAAACCAATGAGGTAGTCAAAGTGTAATAAAAAGTTAATTACAGTGTTGTTCAAGATGTTCAAGATTTTCAAGATTCAAAGACCTTCAAATCAAGAAAATGATCAATCTCAAAGGTTTCTTCTGAATCTAACTTTCTTTCTCCATGTCCTTTCTAGGAATCATCCAGAGAAGCCAATGCCTCATTTGTGTCACTTGCAAAATTTTCTCAAAATGCATCATCATATTCTTGAAGATTAAGACCTTTAATAGCCTGCTTTGTCTTTTCCCCCAAGACTTGTATTCTTTTCTTAGCAGCTTTTTTATTTTAATATTCTTTTTGTTTTTCAGTATAGAAAATTTCCTTAATTTGTCCATCAGTGATGCTTGGTGTGTTTTTCAGAAGATTCAGATAAACTGCACCTGGTGTTCTGCTACCATTTGTTATTAAAAGTTTACCATTTTGTTCAACTTCTGCAGTTTCTATCAGAAGCTCAATTGCTTCTTTGTTTCTAATTATTCTTACTACTCTGACTATCAGATCTTTCTTTGGTTCCTGTGGTCTGAAAGAAATTTCATCTGCTACTTTTTCTTCAGGATCCTTTTCTGTAATCTCATATCAACCTTTATAGTTCATTTCTAATCTGTTTCCTAGTCTGTCTTTGATAGGTCATTTCCAGTTCATATGACCTTGTCCATTTTCCTCTTTTGGACCAGATTTTTTTATCATCATGCATATATTCATCTAACTCTTTGTCTAGTTTTTCAGTTTGCGATTCCCTCATTATCTTCTTAGCCAGCAAGTAAGTATAAGTCTCTGTCTACTTTTGTCAATGTTGCCCTCCATTCCCAGTATACCAAGTTCATTAGCCACTGCATCTTGACTCTGTTCCTATAGCATTGTACCCCGTATGTTGTTAATCTTCCTTCCTCCCAGAATATACTGTTTCTGATTGTTCTGTACAAACTGAAAAGGCTCTGGTTTGGGAAGAGGATTAAAACATTTCTGTCTCTTTTGTTTCCAAAGACAACTGTCATCTGAATCAGAAAAGCTTTCCTCACTTGATTCTATACCCTTAATAGTTCGATAATATGATACTGGAGAGACTGTAATGCTGCTTTGGAAAGGCCTGGATATTAAATTGCCATCTGGCACTTTCTGAGGCCACTTCTGGAAGCACCGCAGGAAGTAGTTCCACCAAGTCCAGTTCCTTTTCTTCCTTTCCCACAGTGGCTGATGGGGAACAAAAGGTCTGCTTCTGCCCATTCTTCCCTCCTCCCCTGCCCTGCCCCATCCCTTTTCCCCAGCAATTCTTGTCAAATAGGGAATTGTTACTCTTGTAATCTTGTGTTCCTGGTCTTATTAAACACTTGGCTGCTAAGTTCACTTGTTTCTTAGGCTTGCTTAACAAATCTATTTCATTGATCAAGCTTTCTGTTATTTTAATGAGTATCAAATTATATGATAATTGTTGTTGTTTAGTTGTTTCAGTCATGACTGACCCTTTTGTGACCCCATTTGGGGTTTTCTTGACAAAGATACTGGAGTGGTTTGCCATTTTCTTCTCCAGTGGATCCATTTTGTCAGGTAGTCAGAGGTTAAGTGGACTTGCCCAGGTCTAAGGCCACATTTCAACTTGGGTCTTCCAGACTCCAGGTCCAGTGCTCTATCTACTGGGCCACCGGCTACCTTTTATTTGATGATTACTGCTTTATAATGCAGTTTGAGATTGGATTGTGTTAGATCGTTTTTTTCTATTTTTTCTATTTCCCTTGAAATTCTTGATCTTTTGTCTTTCAGATGTAATTTGTTATCATTTTGTCTAGCTCTATAAAGTTACCCTTGGTAGTTAAATTTGGACCACTCACTGCAGCTATTAGAGTGAGAACTCCTTGAATTTGAGGAATTTAAAAATGAGACTTGATCAGTTTTTCTTACCCATTTCAGTTTCTTCATTTGGTATTAAGTACCCCTCCAAATGGCTAATTATCTGGTAGTTTAAGTATTCACACCAGGGAGGGGAAAAGGAAACATGTACAAGGTTACAAGTCCAAAGGAGATTATTATCAGTCAAGTATAGATAGGAGTGGCATATTGCCAGCGTCTAGGTCTGCTAGATTGGGCCAATGGCAACTCACCACATTTTTGTGGTAAAGCAGTTCTAAAAATGGCTTCTCAATGTTTTATGTTTTGTTTTTTGTATTGGTAAAGTCCCTTATATGACTTGTGTTCTAGATACTCTTTCCTTATTAGGGGGTTCCAAGATAGTAATTGGTAGCACAAGGTACTTATCTCTGATATATAATTCTAGATATATGCTTTGGGATCTTTGAGCATAGTAATTAGTTGAAGAGGATTACAGCAAGAGAGGGGAATGGATGCCCATCAAGAAAGGGGAATATTCCATAATTTATCCACATTTGTATCTATAATGCCAAGTACTTGAGGCCCTCTGGGCTTGAATGGACATATGCAAATTAATTATTGACCAAAAAGGGGTAACTTTCTTGGTTGACTTTAGGGGTGAAAGCAAAAAACAAGGAACAGTTAACATTGGATATATACTAATTAGCTGGCAAATGCCAAGAAATTGACTTGGGATATTCTCTCAAGTAAGAATCAAAGGTCTCATAGAAGTGATTTTTTTTTCTCCTCAGATTCCATAGGGGAGGGAGAATAATACACAAATATCCTAACAAGGGGATATAGGCCTTATTTATAAATATATCTGTATAAATGTGTGTGCATGTATATATCTTATAACGAGCACTATTCATTAATTTACTTTTCTCAGAGTAAGGAAGGATAGTACTTGCCTTTACAGAATTTTAAGAAGCAAAACCATATTTTTAAACATCTAATAAGGCAGAGGTATAGAATTACCAAAGGCAGACATTATGGGAAGAATTGCAGAAGATAAAGTCTTGGCCATATCATGGTAGTTTGATCGGTATGGCGTTAAATTTATAAACTAATTTAGATAATCTAATTTGTTGGTACAGCCTAACCAGGAATAATGAATTCCTTTCTGGTTTTTTGAGTCTTCATTTATTTCTGTAAAGGGTGTTTGGTAGTGGTATTCATGTGTCTTCAGTATGTTTTGGTAGGTTAACTTCCAGATATTTTGCATTTTGTAGTTATTATGAATGGAATTCCTTTCCCTACCACCTGCTGGTGGATTTTTGTAGTAACTTTAGTTGAATCTTTGGCATTCTCTAAGTAACCCATCATACCATCTGCAAACAGAAACAGTTTTACTTCCTGTTGCCACATCTGTCAATTTCATTTTCTATCTCATTGCTATATATAATATATCAATTACTTGAGGGTAGCAATAATTCTGATATAATTTCATTTTGCAGAAGCATGTATATGTGTTTTTATTGACAGCAAACTAACTCAGAATGTCTGACTGACCAGATGAAGCTAGATTGAGCTAGTTTCCTATCTGTAGTTAGTTTTCTGTCACATTCTATGCATGTGTTTCATTGATATTTTAAAAATTCTTTCTCAAATATCGTGGTTTCTAAGAATGAATATTACCTTAAGGAAGTGTGGAAAAGTTGTACCTTTTAAAGAGCACATTTCAATGACTATTAGAGATATTGAGGCAGTTTTTAGGGTGGGGAAATAAAATGTTCCAAGGCTCATTTAAGACCTCAATGAAAGAGGATCTATCACACTAAATCAGAGGAAAGTGAGGTAGAAAATTAAAAGCAATGTCAACACAAATTATTACTACTATGCAGCTTAATTAATCCTTAAAAAACAGACCTTTGGAGAAATCTGACAGCTGAAAGGCTTGATACTGATTTTCTGGATAATATGGCAAAAGCTTTTTGAAGTTGGAAGAGTATTGAGAAGAACAGTGAAAATAGTTACTAACAGATTACTAGGAAGGAAAAAGCAGTTGTCACAGGCAAGAGAACACAAAGCCTGGGTACTGAAGATTGGGAAAATGTTAATTTTTGCTGATGAAATGCACTTTTTCATTCAAAGCTATGCCAAAGCTATGCCAAAATCATTGTCATAAGAAGATTAGGTGACTATATAATCTGGATATCTTCATCAGACTGTAAAATATCAACCCCAAAAAAACTTTGGTTATTTTTTTACTTCCAGTGTACTTGTGGGGAGTCTTGTCCCCTTTGAGGGAATGATGGCCTTTGATAAATATGTTGACATACTAAGAAGCAGAATTGTTCCAAAATTATCGAAATTCCCAAATAGAGATAAAATGCTACAATAACACCTTGCACCATGCCACATAGTAAGTGAAGAACTTTACCTAGATGAATATAAACTTGTATCGTTGACCTGGGAATTTGCCTAATTTAAGTCCCTCATTGAAAACCTATGAGATATGATCAAGGCTATTATTGAAAAAGTGGGCTATTTGTCAAAGGTATACCTAATATTTGATGTGATAAAAGTGTGGTTTCATGTTGAATTAAAGAATATGTTTAAAATCTTGTGAACTTAATACCACTTTGTGTAAAACAAATGCATAGGGAGAGAATATTAAAACTTTTTAAAAAGTTGTAAAGTTGTAAGGTTTATTGTACTAGTCAATAAATTTATTTTATTTTAATTCTGTTAATTTGTACGTGTAGCTAGAATTTTTTTTTATCGTTATATTAAATAATAAACACCACAGTAGATATCCCTGATTTTGTTTTAAAAGCTTAATTTGACTTTAGATTCATTTTGCTTGTCATGTTCCCATTTCTTAACCTCAGTTTTCCCAACTATAAAGAGTTGGATCAGATGACCTTTTCATCCTTTCTAATTCTAATATTATGTTTCTGATTTTAAGCCTTTTCCATTTTCTAACCTAAATCTAAACTTTTTCTCTGAGGCCTGGTTTTACAATTACCAGGCTTGCTCTCTAATCATGTTCTTTCCTTTCCTATAGGCTTAATCCTTCACAACCTGGACCAGCAACCCTCATACTGCATAACCCTAGGTACATCCTGTCTTAACCAGACACAATGCTACTGTGGTATCTAGACTGTTTAGACTTACCTCCTAACCCTCTCTTCTCTGTTTGTTTTCATTGTGCAAAACTGCTTTCAGAGTTGATTTATAAGAACTGATGCAGATTTAAGTAGCAGAAGCAGTAAAGAAGCAGGGCAGGAGTAAAACAACATATACAAGGCTACAATAAGATAAATAAAAAGCATGGATTAGTGAAAAAAGTGCTGGATGAGTTAGAGTTCCTGAGTTTGAATGCTAATTCTGCCATGTACTAGCTGTATGATTTTGGGCAAGTGACAATGTGTCTGGGCTCAGTTTTCACATCTATAAAATGAGAGTGTTGGACAGGTCACTTCTAAGTTCTCATTCAGTTCAGAAATTCTTTGTTATTCTGCAGTAAGTGAACAGAAATTTGGTTCATTCCAAAAATTCATGACAACTAATTCATCATGGGGATATGCCCCATTAATGAAACCTATACTCCAGACCAACCAAAGCATTTTGAAGAAGTACCAGTAACTGAAACTTAATCATATGTCTTTGTTCCTTCAACATACTGCCTGATGAGGATGTCAATGTCCTCTGAGAGATACTTTTAAAAAATGCCCAAAACATGCTCTCTCACCTATCAAGTAAATCAGTGAACTCCCTTGATTACCCTCTACTTTTAACTACTTGTCTCTTAGGTTTATTAAGGGGAAAAAACTTAAAACACCTCTTTTTTGTGGTCTGGATCTGTGATTTCAGTTAGGAAACTCACTTACCAATGCAAATTTTATAATTTATAATCCATGAGAGTTGGATTTGGACACTGGGAGGTCATGTAACTTTTCCAGGGTCATATTGTCAAGTATATGTTACAGAATGGACTCTTAAGTCTTTTTGACTTCGAGGGTCACCTTCTTCCCATTATACTATGTCCTTGGTGCTTTGTGACATTTTAAAAAGTTTGAGAGGCATAATTTCTGGGTAATTTAATCATTTTATTAATGCCAGCATATTTGTTAATCCAAAGATGTTCATTTGGTCATCTCTCTCATAGATCAAAGACAATCATGGCAGTAGGGCTCACAGCTTATATGTCCTTTGGAAGAGGAGTGTTCTTGAGGGTGGCAATCAACTCTTATTGGTTGACAATGAGAGAATGCATATTACAATGAAGGGCTGAACTTATTCAAATGAACTTTGATTAATTCATTGAATTCTAAGCTACCCCCTCCTTGGGCAATCTGTTCAAAAAATTAATTCCCACCCAAACCTGAGTGGTGTAAGATGGCTGCCCCACCTGGTTGGGGTCTGAACAAGATTGTTAAGAAAGTTAATCCAATCTCATTATCAGTAATGTTCTTCAAGAGACTAGATTTTTCAAATCAGAACTTTAGAAAAAGGAAAATTTGGATTTCCCCAAATCATTGGTTATTAATAGTCATTTCTCTCATTACCCCATTTTATTCTATTGAGAGGCACAGCCTCCTCAATGAATCACTAACTGATATAACAAACATTTCATCAAGATTTCTAACCATGGGGCTTATGAGAAGAAACAATATAAGGGGAAAGATGGACAGGTGCTTTGATAAAATCAAAGGGGCAATACCCTTTGATAAGTAGATCTTACAGATAAAAGGGACAAAGAAAGTAAACAGTAAAATAAAAGTCTCATGCCTTTGGTTCTTTGCAAACATCTGATGCAGCTTTGTGGCATGGGAGAACAGCAGTTCTCTGGTTCAGGTCACTTGTAGAGATGCTCCTCTATACCTACAAAATTGGTCTTAACATGATTTTAAATTTACTTTTCCAATAACCGGGTCAGATAATGAAAGTTAGCACAAACTTATGTCTTCATTGTTAGAAAAGCTAATTCTGGAATTTTAAACCAGGGAATTTACATTTTTAGGTTGGCCAATTGTCACATTGATATACATACATACATACATATATACACATATACATACATAGAGAGAAAGGGAGAGAGGAAACTCAGATACAAACAGAAAATTAGAACCCAATTTTTATACTTGGCATTATTGATTCCCCCATTAGGAAGAAGAGATTTTGCTAAGGAATTAATTACAGAACACTTTTTATAAGAAGATGGACTCTAATGCAAAAATGAATTCATTTGAAAGTTGCCAGATTAATTTCAATTGTATTGAAAGGTCCTGGGATTGGACATATAAATACATTGAATAATTAATTTCAAGACAGTGCATATCAAGTAAGTTATTTGTAATAAAATATTTTCAACTTCTAGCCATGTTCCAATCAAGAATCCCTCACAAAAGTGCATGTTCCTTTAAAGCGTTTACAAGATGCACCACAAGCTATTCTTCTTCTAATGGTACTGATATTCCTTTTGTTAAGAAAGAACTGAGACAGTTATGATATTAACTTCACTAAATAACAGAATTATATTCTGGTTTCACAAGTCTTTGCATCATTTGCCTAATTATCCCCATATCATTATTAGAAATTAAAAGACCTCAACTTACTTAGGAACACATAACTAGTAATAGGTGTCAAGGCTAAATAGTTAGCTGTTTGGAACATAGCACTAAAATTCTAGGCCAAATAGGTCAAATCTCATACCTTGCATCTCCCTATAGTAACTCAGATGTAGTTCAGCATTAACCTGAAAGCTCTATTTAACTGCACCTAAAATAATTATAGAATTTTCCATAAAAGAAGACTCAAGGAAATAGGGACCAATGCTTCCCTAACTTCATGTTAATTCCAGGCAATAGTTATATAGATAGCCAATTGCATTGAGCCAGGCTTAAAGTCAGCCAGGTGGGATGTTTTCCATTCAAAAGGAAATATTATACTGGAGAAATTAAATAAGAAAAATCCTACCTTAGCCCATGCCAAGAGTAATTACTCCCAGCTCTTCCCATGAGAGCTCCACCTGCAGTTCATGCATGTAAAAGCCCATAGGGTTACTGGCATCATGAATCATTGGCTTAACAGCATTCCTTGATGATCATACCTTGAGTCAGACTTGGAATAATATCAGTTAAGAGTCCCATAAGGTCTTAAATAGCAAGTTCTACTCATCAGAGCTTCAGGTGGATTCAGTTCTCCAGGGAAGTATTGACTATAATCTCACATTTGGTAACAGTAAGAGATTCATCACAGAAAAAAAATCATAACTTATGTTGATAGAACTAGTACTCATGGTAAGTAGATGCTTTTTCATCCCTAAGTTCAACATTACACAAATGATTTAGCTTTAAGATGCTTAATAGCAAACAACAAAAGACTTGGGATGGGATGTTTTGTAAATATATTAATCCCAAACCGTATACAGAGAACAGTTTATATGAACCATGTAAAACATGTTCAGTTATTAACCATGTCCAAATGGACATAAACATAGACTAACTGCTCTCAGAATCCCTTTAAACAATGGGAACAACATCTTTAAGGTGACTCTTAAGTAGTTTGGATGCATTGCTACACATATTCTAATCCTAGATTAAATAACAAATATAAGTGAAATCAGATTTCCCATTAAGATGGCACAAGATAGATCATAAATTACTATTCTTCACTAACATAGCTTACTGTACTAAAATCCTATACTTTAAAACATAAACAAAAGAGGTTCTTGACTTTAACCTCACAACTTAATAGCTTCACATCTTTGTTTCACAGATTTCTTTACCCTTGTCTAATAATATGATTCTGAAAGAATGAGATACTTCAGGAGTTAAATCTTATACATATGACAACTTTGAGTACTAATTTAACTCTTGCTTAGGTTGGGAATGACTACAAATTTAGATCAAAACAGCAAGATCTTTCACACTTACAGCTTATTACAGTAATTTGGATGCCTTAGCATTAATCTAATAACTAATTGATTTAGTATTGCAATAACAAACTTCCACTATTTGTCTCCCTTGATAATTGAAATTTGCTATGAGTGTTAGAAGCAGGGACATGGTTACAACAGCATCAAACCTGGTCCTTAAGGCCTACACCATTATAAGTAGCCTAGCATATGGAAAACCACATGGACAGATTTCTTATATAGGAAAATGAATTAGGAAGAATCCAACCTTAGCTTTCCCAAGGTAACCTCTCTACCTTATTCCCAGGGACAGATATTCACTAGAATTAGATCTCAGATGTCACTCCCATTGAGCTGCTGACTGCTGATATTTTTCTCAAAGAGCTCATTTAAGTTTGGTCCAAGGACACAACAAACCTGATAATGAAACTCCAAAAAGAATAGTCAGGGTTCCAATAAAGCTTTCTGCTCAAACAATAAAGCCAAATTATTGCAATAAATGAGCTTATGAATAAAATTTAGTAGGCCTTCTAAAAATCATACAAAGTCTTTTTAGAAAAGATTTTTTTTACTTAAATATTCCTTCCTAAAATTATTTCCCTTTCTTAAAAACAGCTTAAATTTTATCTGATAATTTTTTTTGCAATGGTGAGGAAATTCAGTTTTTCTAAGCCAAAAGAACCCAAACAATTAAATTAGACTTATCACAATAATAAAGTTTATCAGATCTTCTAAAATTTACTCAATATTTTTTCTTCTTTTTGTCTTAAAATATATCACTAGAAATCAATAATTACATTCTGCAATCCCACATAGTAAAGATGTGATATATATGTATGTATGTATGTATTCATACACACACACACACACACACACACACACACATAACCTTAGATGAAACTTACTCTACATAATAAGCAAGCTTGAAAATTACACCCCCATTTTTTGAAAGGATTACTTGTATCCCATTTACTCAGTAGGAATTATACAACACAAAAAATTCTTGCACAGAGTTAATAAAAATTTATGACTAGATGGTTCCAAGAATCCTTGTAAATTTACAAAAGGAATTTTACAAGGTCGTTTCTTTGTATATTGACCAATTTTCTTTTTTTTTTTAATGTAAATACTTGATGGGTTTTAACATTATGACAATAACTTCAAATAACTTAGTTAACAATCTCATAATTTTTATAAGTGGTAGCCAAATAATTTTTGGTGAAACTTCCTCTTAAATATAGGCAAAACTGGAAGTTTAAGTTCTTAATTACAATGCTACAGAATATTACAACATGTGGTCAGGAGGACTGATAAAATAACCTAACAGCTTTCTAACCCATTTTAAAATGTTCTTTTAACAGTACAGTTCTTTCATAAGGACTCAAAAAACCTTTTAGTTGACTTCTTGTCAAGTTCTATGGGGATGGTAACTGAAATAAAGTATAGGAGAATATTATATATATATATATATATATATATATATATATATATATATATACACACACACATGTGTGTGTGTGTATATATACATACATACATACATACACACACATGTGTGTGTGTATATATACATACATACATACATACACATATATATATATATATATATATATATATATACACATATATATACACCATTTTTCCATTTCCAATGATTACACCATAAAATGTAAGCAAGGCTTCTCGAAAATGCAGAAACATTCAGAATTGAAATCCTCATTCAGACCTTCACAATCCAAAGGAAAAGGAAGTAGAGTGCAAAAGCCCATTAGAATGTCATTACTTCCAACCCAGTCCTCAGCAGGACCTGTTGGCACAATACAAATTAAATTGTAATGTCTTGAGCCCAAAACTGGAGAGAACAGTGTCAATAACTGAAGTATTTAAAAGCGTGAACATTGAATTTAGTCAGAAATGCTTGTCTTTTGCGAGTGAGTATTCACAAGTAACTTGAGATGCATTCTGCTTCTCATCTCTTTGAGTTTCTGGACTGTATGCTTAACCTTTCTGGATGTGTAGCAGCTTGCATGTCTGAAATGACTTGAGGGTATCCATCCCTTTCCACAGAGCTCCTCACTGTGCCCTGGGCCTTCCCTCCTCACCTGGAGCCCTGCCCACCCCATACCCCCTTCCCCGGACTCTTTTTGCCACCATTCTCAAAGGGCAGTTGAACAGAGAGCATATAGATAATTTGCTGTGGCATGGTTTGTAAGCCTCAGTGGAGTTTACAGGCAGCCTCAGATGGTTCAGCTTTAAAAAATTAAATTAGGATGCAAGGTCTGTGTTTTAGTTCCAGAAATTGTATGCAATATATTAATGATGGCTGTGGTTGCCACCAAGTGCCTCATTCACCTTTAAATACGGTTAAAGCTTGTCCTGCATGCAGATGGAAGGGGTGGAGCTGGGCCCTGATTCAGGGGCCTTCTGAGGGGCCTCTACTCTGCCTGGTCACATTTTCAATCTGTTTCTCTATAGAGTATATAGCTCCAAAAAAGTCCAGTCTCTTCAACAGCCTTACTCTGATTCAGCCTCTTGAGATCCTCCAGTGCTGTATCTCAGTTGGCTCTGTGTATAATTCAATGCACTGAGGATACACAACTACCACCATACAATGTGTACAGGATAATTAATGCCTCATGTCAATCAGATGTCCATTTTTTAAAATTGTGTTTGTTAACCCTTTATCTCTTAGTGTTATAAACTCCACTTGAAACTGATTAAAGTCTGGTTCTTGTGGAAAAAAACAAACAAACTAGTACAATTCTTAATCTAATAGCATCTAGATTATAGCAGAAGTTGCTTTTCTAACAACATAGCTGATAGTTTACCAAATTATACACTATAAGGACATTTAGAAAAATAACAATACTATAAACAATATTATGTATTTAAAAATTGAAACAAAACCCATTACCAATCAGGTGTCCTCAATTCAGATGAATGAGTTTCCATATTACACAGAAAATCATTCATGTCATCACTACTGGCATTGTATACTGATCACATCTAAAAACCCATATAAAGTTTTCAAGTATGAAGCAATTACATCTAATTAAAGAAATAATAAAAGCAGTTAGCATTCATATAGCCTTTGCCCTGAAGCACTGTGTTAAGCACTTTACAATTATGTGATCCTTACAATGACTCTGGGAGATGGGCACTTACTATTATCCCTTTAGAGTAAACTGAGGTAAAAAGAGATAAGATAACTTGCTTGGGGTCATACAGCTAATAAATTTCTTAATGCCAAATGTCTTTTTTGTTAGGTTCTAATTTACCATAATTATCCTGATAGGAGAACACACTCAGACCTGGTTATTTTTTTCAGGACAGATTTTGGCTTAAATAAAATCAAATCTGATTTATGATCGGCAGTGGTAACATTTTAATTTCCAAGGCCCAGTACTCATAGCACTTCAAAAGAAAAAAATAATTATTATCCATAATATGTTCCCTCCCCCCCTTTTTTTCCCTCAAAAGACATATGGTGATAATTCCCAGCTTTGTGTAACCTTTTCCTCTACTTCCTTAAAAAGCTAGATCAATTCTCAATCCCCTGCCTCCTTTACCTATCTTTGAGACTTTCCAGATAAGGAGCTGCCCTAAGTATTCCTTCTTCCAATTCCCATCCTCTCAGGAATTTCAAGCTGCATATACTAGGAAATACATATAAAGTTTTACAGTTTAAATCCACACCTGTTGTCATTAAGTGAGCTTAAAGTGTGCTGGGCTAACATATTATGAGATTCTAAGTTAGGTCACTGTTTTTGGCCCAAAGAAGACACCTAAGTAATTTTATTTAATGATGTTAGGGCTTGGCCAGTTTCCCCAGGCAGAAACCTTCAAGAGCTTTCACAGAGGAAGTTACTTTAACCTAACTATGCAGTTAGATCCTGAATTAAATTAAATTAAAATAAAGCAAGAACTTAATGTTACTAATTTTTTTTATTTTTAAAAGATATTTGTTTCAATCTTTTAGCAATTAAATCAATAACCCAAAAGAATTAAAGAGCAAACTTCTCTAACAATATTTCTAAAACAATGAATTATGAAATTAATGTTAGGCACTTTTAAAAAATACATTACAAATCACATTAATTGGGGTAACTTGGCTTACTAACAAACTTCCTGACCCAAATAGTATAATCATAATAGTAATAATAATAATTATCATTTCACTTAAAATGAGATCAGAACAAATTTTACCACATCCAGATCTATTTTCCAAATTATATAATAAAGAAACTTAATTTATAGTTTTAATGATTTAGTATTATATTTTACATAAGGACTATTTATTCCAAACATTTCATATGAGATTCACTCATTTCCAATTAAGGCACTGCCAAAGATTTAAAAAGTGACAGTATATAAGAGATTTTAATTATCACACTTAGGAACACATTGCTCATCAGATTCCTCCTAACCCCCATATTAGACCATCTGAAACTGCCAGGTGTAACTGTTGCAGTCTAGGGATGCTGGGACCCCGAAATTCAAGAGCAAAAGATGTGGATCCTGCCTTGAAAGAATTCGACTCAAGCCTTCAGTCAGAGACAAGGTTTATTCTATTGCCAATAGAAGCAGGCCAGACTCTTAAGGAATCTGAGCAATTTGGTATTCCTGACTGGCCTTTTTTTATAGTGTGGCCAATAGCTTAGGGGTGACTGGGAGGTAATAGAGAAGGGGTCTAGATGGAATTAAAGAGTGGAGGTATAGGATTGTGTGGGATGACACTCAAAAACAAAACAAAACAAAACAAAACAAAATACAGAGGTATCCAAGGAGAAACAGAAAGTTAATTTATTATTATTATTTCAAATCTCAGGATTTGGGTGTCCCTCCACCAGTATGCTCTGATGATGGAAACAAAGACACAGAAGCAGAAAGCCAGGTTAAATAGCCCTAATGGGCAAATCCCACCTCCCACCAACTGTCCATTACTCGAAACTCTACCACAGAACAAAGAAAATAGTATATATCTCTATATTTCTCAGTTTGCTGAGGTAATGTCAAAGAAGCAATTAAAAATGTGCAGTCAAGCTAGACGTTAGCCAGGTCACCATGACAGAAACATAGCTTACAAATGTAACAACTAAACAGACTTTAACTACTGATATATGTTGTACTGTGGAGCCAGGCCACCATGACAAAAAGATAGTTTACAAATGAAACAGCTAAGTGTGGGGGGAGGTTTCAGACTTTAGCTAGTGATATGGCACTAAAAAAAGGAACTTACAGAAATCTATACTTAACTCTATCCTATCTCCTGAACTTATTACCAGATTTAGGATAGTCTTATCCCAAACTTTAGTTACACTAAGAAGTCTTCACTGGAACATTCAATCCCCCCTCTTGTTTATACTATCTGAAGACTTGTTACACCCCACTAAATCTTAGTAACCATCAGGTGATCTCAAACTGGCACTCAACACTGACTCTTCAGAACCATCATCAGCTTGATTTCTTTCCCTTCTACCTTAACCAAAATGGGACAGGGAGTCCTGCATACAGGGGAGATACAATGAGAGTAGGATAATAATTCCCCTCAAATTTTACAATCCAAGTGTTTTAGAAATACAATACAATTTAGAAACAGTAATAAATTTTGTAATACTAACAATAAACTTAAGATAACATCAATTGCATTTCCATATAATCACATACAGAAATTATCATTCTTATGATAGCTTTAACACTTGGCACTTTCACATTAAATCTGAATTCAAATTCTTCTCATCTCTTTTTCTTCTCTCTCTAACTATCACCCCTTTAAGTAAATATAAGCATTGACAAATCAAAGGGGCAGCCCCTTCATAATACAGATACAGAGACCAAAAGAAAACAATAATACAATTGTCCCTTTAAGATTCAAAAAGTCTTTTCTTATACAGCTGTCTGGCAGAGAACACCATCAATGAAGTCCTCTGGTCCTTGGTATTTGTTCCAGTCATCTCCAGCACAGCATCTCAGCATCTTCTTCTTCTTATCTTCTTGTAGGAACCAGCTTTCTGTCCATTCTCCTACAAAAGTGATCTTAGCACAATTTTAAATTACTATTTTTAATTCTTATAGCCCTGATCGTTTTTACAAACTCAAAATTGAAATCATGGCCAATTGTCATGTTCAAGAAATTCACATCAGAACCCAGTCTCTCATACTTTACATTAATCCATTATTAATTTCCTCACAAGGAGGATGATATTTCACTAAGGGATTTATAACAGGCTCCAGTACATACATATAAGTTTTTTAACACAGTACATATAAGATCTTAAACTTTTAGTCATGCCATGTTTCTTTGATGACATTTACAAAATAAACCACAAGCCATTCTCCTTTTAACATTATTAATTGTAACAAAAATTTAAACAAGTATATTATCCAAATAACAAAATAACATTCTCACAAACCCCTGACCTAATTGTAAAGAACCCAAATTCATATGGGAACACACACACAGGAATACTAGTCCCAGTGCTATAGTAACCTAAGATGTTCCATAATCAATTATTTTAATAAATTTGTTACTGTACTTGCAAAATCTTCTGATTATAGAAACTTGCCACTAAGAGCCCAGCAAGTTCCAACAATCAGTTTAAGATATGACCATAATCTCACAATGCCTAAGGAACATCTCTAAAATGAGCCCTAAATAGCTTGCATGCATTTCCACTCTTGTTCATAAAGCCTTAGTAAATTGGTGCAAAAGTCCTTAAATAACACAAATTCCAGAGTATTATCAAGAAACTGAATTCCTAGTTATCACAGAATCCCTAAATATCACAAAGTTCTTTGGTCAAAAGGTGTCGTCATAAAATCTCACATTGGTAACAGCAAGAGACTGATTACAGGAAAAATACTACTGCTCTTAGAATTCTTTTAAACAAATGGAACATCTTAAAGTGAGTCTTAAGCAGTTTGCATAAATTTCTGCACATGTTCTAGTTCTAGATAAAAATATCATTAGATTTCCCAGTAAGACAACACAACAACAACAACAACAAAAAGCTCATATCTTATACTGACTATGATAATCATTTAAGATCAATTGAGCACCAATAAGGGCCAAAAACCTGAATTAATCTTTTTCTCTCTGAGTGAACCAAAAAACACCCCTTTCCAGGATCAGATTGAACTGACCAGCATTCTTTCTGTTTGTTATCACTAAGCCCAGGATGTCTAGGACCAGACACTCTCTTGAATAATGGGACTTTTCTTATCTTGGTATTTTATGGACATAGATTATGCTATGTCATGTTAATGGTAAAAGAAACACAGATATCTTGGTCTATAATTTCAATTGACACCCCGACACTCTCCCATTTTATTGCATCTACAACCCACTCAACTAAGAAAATTCCTTTCCCATGCTACCTGTCAAACAAACACATGGAGGCTGCACTTTTTTTGTAACACAGATATCCCAGGTCTGATCACTCCAAACTGCACAAAATCTCTCTCATTTTGCTTAATCTCCGAGCCAGAACCAGCCTCCATGCACATGACTTGCCAGCCAAATTATACAATCTTGCACCACCCAACTTGTTTGCCTTCCTTAACCAAACTTTCAGGTCGGCAACTACTTGCTCTGATCACAGAAACTTACTGTAGAAGGAAAAAGAGCAGGGACAGGTGACATGTCAAATATGACAGGATAAAACATCCTTAGCTTTGTTTAAATTCAGACAGAGTCACAGTTCTCCAGTCATGCAGTATCTGTTCCACATCATAGCCAGACTCAGGAATAGTCAGGTGGGAAACATTCCTTTCCACAGGAACACAATGGGAAAACTGAGCCACGAGGATCCCATCCTAGATTGAGGCTAAGATTGTCCCCTTGGCTTCCCCCCCCCAAATACAGACCTCCACCTGTTCTTGTGGCATTTTTCCAAGATACTGATTTAACTCAAACAACTATATCCAAATTCAAACTCAAAACAGAATAAGTTATAGTCCCAAGAGCCTTTTACCTCAAAAGCAAGTTTCACTAATCACAGCTTAAAGGCAGATACATTAATTTTACTCTCATGGAGTTGCAATAAGGAATAAAGATTTACTAGAACTCACATAAGAGATCTCATTTTTACAACTTTCTTTCTCAAGTTTAAACTTGTCCTGTACAAAAGCCAATCATTAGAAATCATTTTTATCTACTGTACATAAACTTGTGACTTCTCAGCAAGCCAAATTCATTGTTCAGGAACTTCAAACAAGTTCTTTTCTCAGGGAAGATGACCTTGCCCCCCCACAGATGGTTTCCAGGGATCCTGGCAAGTTTACAAAATAAGGGGAATTGCCATGTGCCCCTCCTTTTCGCACACAAGTAATCAATTAACAATCTTAGGTTTTGACATTAAAACAATAACCCCAAATAACTTAGTTAACAATCTCATAAATTTCATAAATTATAACAAAACAATTTTAACTGAAAATTCCCTTTAAATAAAGATAAAATTTGGAAATTTTATGCTTTCTTAAATTACAATACTTAAAAGGAAATGTTACAAAACAGGATCATATAGAATGCCCCAACAGCCAAATTCATTCCTTTTTCTCTTTTCTCTGAAGACACAATTAATTTAACATTCTATATTATAAAAGAAATTGCCCTTCCAGCAACATAACTAATACAATTGACCCAATAATAAAAAAAAACCTTTCTTTCCTTTTTTTTTTTTATCTATGCTAGCCCATCATTGTCTTTTACTGGTCTGATAGCCCCAGGCTACCTCCACATTCCCAGTTAGACCTCAATGCCATTCCCAAACAGGATACTTCAAAGCCTAGACTTCCCCAGGACCACTAGTCACTGCCTTAAGAGCCTGGCTCATACTGCCCATCCCCCAAAAACCTGGTTGTTAGCCTTAAAAAAAAGGAACTTAACATTTAGATTATAAGAAAAATTGCTTTTTTTTTTAATAACACAGATGATACAGTTGCTTACCAAATTATGCAATAAAGAAAAATTTTTAGAAATACAATACCATAAACCAACTATCATCTATCTAAACTTTGAAATCAAAACCAATTAATTACCCCTCTGATGACTTTACTTTAATCAGACAGAGACCCAAATTGCCTTACACAGAGAATCCATTGACATAAACTTCATATCAAAGAAAATCCACATAAAGTTAATGAATATAAAGCAATTATATTGAACTTAAAACAATTTACATTCAGATAGCATTTGTTTCATGCTAAACCTTGTGCCAAGCACCTTTACAATCATGTGACCTTCATAATATCCCTGGGAATGAATTCTACCACCATCCCCTTGCTGAACAGGGGCCATATAGTTAATTAATTTCTTAATGCCAAGTAACAATATGTACTCTTAAAATTATACAAATATACATTTCTAAGTTCAATACCCTTGACCCTTTATAAAGTAATATTATCCGCAAATTCATATATATTTCTTCAATATTTCAGTTCCCCATTCATGTCCACATTTTCTTGCAAAAGTTTTACAAACAGCTTGGAATCACCTGTTGTAATCAGGTCGGTTTAAAATGTGCTGGGCCAGTATTCTAACTACTTCTTTTTGGCCCAGGAAGAAAAAGCAAGCCTAAGGAATTTAAATCAATGCTGACAAAGTAAGATCAGCTTTCCCTCCAGGTAGACACCTCTGGTGTTTGATAATTAATTAAACAGTAATAATCACAACTCACAATAACCAATATCTT
This sequence comes from Phascolarctos cinereus, assembly GCF_003287225.1. Classification (NCBI taxonomy): domain Eukaryota; kingdom Metazoa; phylum Chordata; class Mammalia; order Diprotodontia; family Phascolarctidae; genus Phascolarctos; species Phascolarctos cinereus. The sequence continues at coordinate 202,117,448 of NW_027555847.1, read as the reverse complement.
TATCATAGCCAGTATCCATATTAGATTTAATAGAACCGACCCACGGATCTAGCCTGAAAGGTGGGTGGACATAATTCCTTCCATCTCTCCATAACTTTATTGTTTTTTAAATTAGGCTAAAAAAAGGATTTTATTTTTCCATCTTTCTACTTAAAACAGACCACTTCCTCACACTTTCTCAACTTACTTTCTTTTTGCATTTCTGAAGGGAGATAACTGAATAGGACTCTCCCTCCCCCTCTCTTTCCCAACCACTTTTACAACTTTACTATGCATTCTAAACAGTTCACTCAGTACACAATTTTCCCACCATTCTCTATTTTCTTTCAATTTACTTTAATAACATTCAAATTATGAAAAGCTACTTAACATAACAACGCAAAAGTTTACCAATTTGAAACAATACTGGGCGTTTTAAAACTTGAAACAAACACATTACCAACCAAGTGGCTCCAATCCTGTTGACTGCATTTCCAACTGGTCACATCTGATTAAGGAATAGTTGTTAACATTTTTAGTGTCTGCCCTCTGCTAGGCATTGTGTTAGGCACCTTCCAATCATATGAAATAAACTGAAATAACAAATTTCAGATCCTTACATTTTCAATTATATTTAACTTAGTGCCAAACAGTGTAATAAATTCTGAACACCACATTTCATTTCCTCGGCAGCCACCGAACACAGCCATCCCAACAAGCTGCGACCCCTCAAGGCAGCCCCCAGCTGCCCATAAATTACCTTTGTTTGTGTTCTGGTTGCTGCTCGATCTGCCTCTCTTTGATCTGAGGGGGAAAGATTCACTCTTGTTTCCTCCTTATCTCTCTCTCCTGCATTCCAACTTAGGAAGAGAATATTTTCCAACAACTCTTCAAGAGTTTCCAAACCTTTTTACTTTCAAAACCTCTATTCACACTATAATGTATTTTTCTTTCTGTCTCTTTCTCTCATCTACCTACTCCTCTAAGGTTGCTGTTATGGGGGGGGGGAGGGAGAAAGAAAACGGAATCCAGAGTCTGGAATGCTTTTCTTGCTGCCTGACTGCAAAAGATGTCAGATTACACATAAGGACTTTCAATCACACAACGCACAAACACAAACACAGAAAATAAACGTACAATAAATTGCTATAAAATCCTCAAATCATATTTAACCATTTTCTTTTATCTCTCCCTTTATATTTTGGTGGTTCATTCCAATTCTAAAGCTTATTCCCTAAGGAACTATTTTCTTGATATACCTTCTTTCTGCTCCATGGTGCTGGGTTAGGATTGCTCCTTACCCATTTTTAATTTTCTCAGGACCTCACCTTAGGCCCTCTCAGGTAATTTATTTAGGACCTAGCTCTAGACCGTCTTAGGACCTTACCCTAGACCCTCAGGGAAGGATCGCCCCACTCCCTTCCCTCAGTCACCTGAGCGCTCACTTGTCAGTGTCTCTCCAGGGATAATCAGTATTATCCCCAAGACCCACAAGTTCTAGCAAATCCTCAGGTTATACGAGTATAACTTATGTGACTACTCTCTTCACCGGCCGGAGTTTTTCACTTGCACCACACTACCAAAGCTTTCCTTTTTTTTTTCTCTTTCTTTTTCCCAGGGGTAGTTTCTGTTTCCCTGAGTTCCTCTCTTCAGGACGTCTGCCACCCAGGAGGGAGACCAATCCCCAAGTCTGGGAGCCACCAAGAAAAATGGTCAGTGGGTGCCTGCTCTCAGCCCTTAGAGAGAGTCGACTCCTAAGAGGCTTATTTCCCAGCCAACACACCAAACTGTGTGGGATGCCACTCAAATTAAAAAACAAAACAAAACACAGAGGTATCCAAGGAGAAACAGAAAGTTAATTTATTATTATTATTTCAACTCTTGAGATTTGGGTGTCCCTCCACCACTATGTTCTGATGATGGGAAACAAAGACACAGAAGCAGAAAGCCAGGTTAAATAGCCCTAATGGGCAAATCCCACCTCCCACCAACTGTCCATTACTCGAAACTCTACCACAGAACAAAGAAAATAGTATATATCTCTATATTTCTCAGTTTGCTGAGGTAATGTCAAAGAAGCAATTAAAAATGTGCAGTCAAGCTAGACGTTAGCCAGGTCACCATGACAGAAACATAGCTTACAAATGTAACAACTAAACAGACTTTAACTACTGATATATGTTGTACTGTGGAGCCAGGCCACCATGACAAAAAGATAGTTTACAAATGAAACAGCTAAGTGTGGGGGGAGGTTTCAGACTTTAGCTAGTGATATGGCACTAAAAAAAGGAACTTACAGAAATCTATGCTTAACCCTATCCTACCTCCTGAACTTATTACCAGATTTAGAATAGTCTTATCCCAAACTTTAGTTACACTGAGAAGTCTTCACTGGGACATCCCATTTGTAATTTGGTATTCCTGACTGACCTTTTTTTATAGTGTGGCCAATAGCTTAGGGGTGACTGGGAGGTAGCAGAGAAGGGGTCTAGATGGAATTAAGGAGTGGAAATATAGGGTGACGCCAGGTGCAGACAATGAGGGCCACAGTGAAAGGGCAGTTGAAAGGATTATTAACTGGGAAGGGTTGGGTGCCCCAGGTGAACACCAGGGACCTGAACCATCTGGAAAGTCCACGGCCTTTTAGGGGTCCATCATTAGCGCCCCATCAGAACAAGAGGGGCTTGGAACATGTAGCCTTCAAGAGGCTGAACTTTACAAATCAGGACTTTAGAAAAAGGGGGGAAACTCTGGATTTCCCCAAATCATTGCTTATTAATAATCATTTTCCTCAGCTTTATAAATGTCAGCTATAATTATATGTAGGTGTGTGTCAATTCTACATAGCAGATGGGATTCTTTTTCTGTAATTGTATTAATTTGGTTATTCCCTGCTTAGAGCTTATTACTTTCCACTCTCCTTACAGGAAGCCTCAAAAGATTCTTCTGTAGCTTATCTTCATTCATAAGTTGATCACTGGGGTTCAAGAGCCTTTCAACAACTCTTCACTTGCACTATTATAATAGCCTCCTTGTTTTTGGTCTTTCCTCTCCCAATGATCCACCACACAGCTGCCAACGTAATCTTCCAAGACACATATCTGACCATTTTACTTCTACTCTGAAGTATTCAGTGTCTACTGTCTTTAAAATAAAATATACCCTCCTCAGCAGGGCATTTAAGGGCTTCCACAGTTTGGCTCCAATTTACTTTTCCAACCTTACTTTATAGTCCTCACTTTTACATACTCTACATTCCAACTAATCTGGAATATTGACTGATCCTTGAACTCTGCACTCTATCTCCCTCCTCTGTGCATTTGCACAATTTGTCCCTCATGCCTAAAATGTCCTCTTTGCCTCCAGTAGGCTCAGAATGAATGTAAATAACAATTGTTTCTGTTTAGGCCAGAAACCCTGAGGATCTTCCCCTCCCAGATCTATTTTTTTTTAAGAGGCCATTCTTTGCCTCATTTTTTAAGTCTTAATTACTGAATGGGCGCTGCCTCAGTCAAATTGAGACCTTAGCTTGAAGAGGCCAAGATCCCCCACTGCATCCTGGGCCATCTTCAGTTGTACTGATCCATATCTGACCACGGAACCCAGATGGCTCTGGAAGAGAAAGTGAGGCTGGTGACTTTACACAGCTGTCCCTCACTTAAATCCAATTCACTTGCATGTCATGTCATCACCTTCCTGATGTCATGGTCCTCTTCCAGAACAAAGGACAAACAGTGGCAGCAGCACTTTTCCATCAAGAGGGGTAACCTTAGGAAATCTAACCCTGCTAAGTGTTAATGCCCTTTCCTTCCTCCAGTTGCCTTAAATTCAATTTTACATAATTTAAAATTGTTTTTAATAACCATTTTTAACCTTCAAAAAAACTTAAAATAATTTCTGCATTATTCCCTCTAATCTTCTGCTATCTTAACTTGTTTATTTTCATTTGTAATGCATAAATTCCAATTATATTTTCCATATAGTCTAAAATGGGACTGGCAAATGGGAAATTCACTCTGAGGACTAAGACCCCATTGGTGGGTATGTTGCTACACTCAGTTCCCAAAGCCTACTGATATGTGACTCTCCTTGTTAGTGGAGATAAATGTCTTTCTTAGCTTGAGGGGAGTGGGACGTAGTTGCTGAGAGGTCTTTTTTGGGGCCTCTTTGAGCTCTGCAGCCTCTCCGGGAGCTTCTGGCATCCAGTTTTGAGAGAGAAGATGGAAGAGGCCAACCCCACTTCAGGTTGCTGAAGGAAACAACTTCTGGAAAAAACTGGGAAAATCAGAATTAATATTTATGTATTTATGAGTGTGGAGAAGGCTGTCCACACACACACACAACCCTACCTTTTAACCTGAAGGTGTCACTGAATGGCTCAAAGGGAGTCTTCTTCCCTCCCACCCACCCTTCTCCAAGAGAGACTTTAATTCCTGCCAGGAGGAGAAGCAGAAGGTGGAGGCTAAACACTCTGCCCTCCTCAAAGACAGGAGGTACTGGGCTATAATTATATCTGTTCCTGATGTGGATAGAAACGAATATTAAGGGTTGCTTTTCCAGTACTTTGGAGATCCTGTAATTTGAGGGCATACTAAAGTCCTTCTCCCCTTATCTTGAAATACTATAAAACTTCTCCTTAACCACCAAAAAAATTGCTTTTGTCTCCCTTATGCTGTGCTCCACCCTGTCTCTAATCTTTAACCTGCCTTTATCCTTTATCTCTAACCTGTGTCCCCTTGCCCTGTCCTTAAATCTTTAAAACATAAAGAATTCCTTTTGTTTTCCTCATCCTATGTCATAAAATCCTTTCCTGTCTGGTGATTTTCCTGACTTTAATCTGGGTTATTTAATATCTTTCCATATTCCTTTACAATTGTCACAGTTGCATTTTTAATAGCATTAGGGCCTCAGCCCTAAGATCATGTGTCTGGAAACCTCCCCAAACTCTCAGTAGGCCCCTGTCCTGTGAGAAAATCTTCCCTTGTTGCAAAAAAACATTCCCTTATCAAAACAGATACAGGGATACTGGCCCAAAGATTTTTTTGTCCCAGGCTGGCCCAAGGACTCTCCCACACATCAGATCCCCAAGGTCCATGCCAGAGGGTAACTAAACAAAAACTGTTTTTTCTCCCTCAATGTCTGGTGTCAGCTGAGAAAGGAATTTATAATTTTCATATCAATCGATATGACATGTGTAATGAATACACTAATAATTTAGTTTTCTCAAGAGCTGCCTCTCTGACTTGGGAGTGAGAGCTCACAATGCAGCTTAAACTGATTAATCAAAACTCTGACAAAGCTCATGATCACTAGACATTAAGTGAATTGAATCAAAGATTGTAGAACCTGTTCCAGTCACAGAACTCTGGTTCTATACCCTAGGGGAGGTGGTCACAACCCCCAAAGGCTTAACTCCAGAACTGTTGTTTTGTGGGACTCTGAGCACTCTCAGGTTAAATCTTGTTAACACAACAAAATTATCTATGCAGATTCCCTGTATTTTCCCATCCACAGATTATAGGCCCTGGCTCCCAAAGACACCTGGACCCCCAATATGTCCCTTGAGGTCCCTACACTACCTAATTAGCATCCTTTGTATTTTCCATATAAGCTCCAGCATCCTCCTCACTAGCTTGCAGGTTTCCTAAGAACTCTTGCCCGCTTGTATTGGCATCGCAATAAACTTTTTCCACTTGACTAAGAGAAAGTCTGAGTGTGTGAATTCATTCTAGGCGATAGTGCCTTGGCATTCTTGGGGTCCCAGCACCCCAAACCTCTTCATTAGTGTAACACCTCTACTTTTAGGTAGGCTATGGCAAAGCATCATGGGAAATGTAGTTCTTCTACCTTTGCCTTTTTCCTGAAAGATAAAAGTGATCTCTATTGAGGGGCAGCTAGTGTGGTGCAATGGATAGAACACTGGCCCTGAAGTCAGGAGTAACTAAGTTCAAATCTGGCCTCAGACCAAACACTTGACACGCTTAACTAGCTGTGTAACCCTGGGCAAATTACTTAACCCAATTGCCTTAAAAAACAAAAAAAAGAAAAAAGTGATCCCTACTGCTTGCTGCTCTACCTATTGCTTTATACTTTGGTATACTGCAGTTCCACTATTCCCAAAACAATCCAACATAGAGCAATAAATTTTGAACTGGAAGGTACCTTAGAGGACATCTAGTTCACAGGAGACCTGAGTTCGGGTCCAAGTTTTCATCCTTTAATAAGCTAATGCTGTATGTCTCTAGTGAAGTCACAACTTTTTTATACTTTAGTTTCTCTCTCTAGTCAGTCTACCAGTTACCGTGCTAAGGGCTAAGACATTTCATCATGACAGAATGTTAGAACTGGAAGGGAATTTGGATAATTTAGTCTAACTCCCTCATTTTGGAGAGGAGAAAATTAAAAAAAAAAAAAGGCTTTTGACTCCAAATCTAGGTTTTTTTTCCCTCAAGCTGCAGAAACTGCACCTAAGAAGCATGTGCCTAGAGTCTTCTGGGAGACGTAGTTCCCGGGAAGAGTGGACTCAGGCCACACCCCTCTGGGTGCGCGCGCAGTTAGGTTGCCCTCAGTCTCACACTAGCGGGGTGTGGTGAACTCGCGGAGAAGCTCAGGGGAGACTCGACCCACAGGTGGCGAGGGCCCCGAGGCTCCAAGAGCTGGAGCGCTTCGGGCATCGCTGCAGGCAGGTTCTTTGGCTGGGGGAGGGGTGCAGCGTCCGTGTCTCTGGACCCCGATGAGGCAAAAGCTCCAGGCAAATTCCGCTTCGTGATTTTTTGCCCCAAGTTGCTTTCCGTACTACGGGTCTTCCAGGTGTTTTCCCAGCGCTGTTCTCCGGCTCTGCCCGAGACCTCGGGTCCCCGGGAGGGGAGAGAGAGACGCCGGCCGGGTGGACTGGAGGAAAAGGTAGAGAAGAAAGGGGAGGGAGGGTGGAGTTCTATCCCGCTCGTATTTGGGGAGAGGCTGCCTGGTGGTCCCTGGCTTCGTGGGCGAAGGCAGACCTGGGGGCTGTGGGCGGGGGTGTGTGACCCCCGAGGCCAGCTCGGCCCCGGTGCAGGTTCGCCTTCCTCTGCCTGCGGTGCATTTTCTTTCCGGTTCTTTTGAATTTCAGAAAAATGGTACTTTCTTTCCCTTCTTCCTTGAGGGCTAGAATTTAACCTCATATTAGTGTTTTCTTTGGCGAGTACTTAAAAGTAACCTTAAATGGCTCCCAAATATTTTCTCCGTTCCCGTCGTTTTCCCCTCCTCAATAAGCTCCAATGGCTCCCTATTGCCTCCGGGATCAAATATTAAGTCTTATGCCTGGCATTTAAAGCATTTCACAATCTGATCCTTTCCTAGTGTGACTATGTTCTGGCACGTTCCCCCAGGGCCAGTCTTGTTACAACTCCCGCTTCAGGGTTAAGCCTCCCGTAGATGGGGAATTTTCATCAGTTGAGCACACTGCCATATCTGTGCCTGCGTCTGTGGTTATACTATCTATAGTTGGTCTTCTTACACTTTATTTGGAGGCAGCCAGGTGGTTCAGTGGGTAGAGCAGAGCCTGGGGTCAGAAGACCTGAATTCAAATGCTAACTTGGACACTTCCTAGCTGTGTGACCCTGGGCAAGTCACTTAACCTCTGTTTGCCTTAATCCATTGGAGAAGGAAATGACAAACTACTCCAGTATCTTTGCTAAGAAAACACCAGGAGGGTATGGTCCACCATATCACAAACACGACTGAATAGCAATAGACGCTATTCTTTCTTCACGCCGCCCTGGTCTACTTGCTGCTCCTCTTCCGCACCACACTTTGTATCCAGTCTCCTTGACGCTCTCTTGCCAGTCTCCCTCCCTTTTCACTTGCCTGCAATGCTGTCTTCCTCCGGTCTTTGCTTTTCCTGGTTTCCTTTCCCGCCTTCTGCAGAGGGCCTTTCCTGATACCTCTCACGTTGCTAGCGTCAGTTCCATGCATGCCTTGTTTGTACACAGCTGTTTTCATGTTTGCCTCCTCCTTTAGAATGGGAGCTCCCTAAAAATAGAGACTGTTTTTGCATATCTGTAAGACGCCTTTCTTTATATTCCCAGTTCTTATCAATCACAATGCCTGGTATGCAACCAGTTTAACAAAGTGCTTATTGATGGACTGACTTTCATGGCAAATTTTGGAGCTAGATGGTGGTCTTAAAATAATTTAAAGATTGATTCTGTGTGGGACAGAGCCCACTTACTCAAAATAAAAAAAAAGGACTTAGATGCCTTGGAAGTAGAAAGAAGTTCATTACTTTCTCATGAGAAAGGGTACTGCTCCTAGACGCCTTTGCCGGCCAGGAAGCCTTATTTTACACCCTAACTGGAACTCCTCCTCCCTAACCCCCTTCCCCTTATCCCATTCTATTCGTGAACATCTTCCCCGGCAACAGAGAACAAAGTCACTTACACAAGTTTGCCCAGAGACAAGAAAAGGCGGGAAGTTTTGCAAGGGCAAGCAGTTCAGGTTGTGGGGAGGGCCATTCTTTTTGCTACTTACTTAAAAACAGGGTCTGAGCGGGGGAGGGGTTTGGAAAGCAACAATGCAAGAACCATTAACAAGAACTAATGACCCTTTGAGGAGGCTTCAGTTCTGAGAGATCATCTCTCACAATTCTCTTTTTTCACATAGAGCTGTTACTTGGGACCCGCAATATTTCATTTTTGGTAAGAGAGGACTGCTTTCTCCAAGTACTAGTTTTCTATGCATATTGGCATACTAATGCAGTTATTAAGTGAAACAATTAAATCCTTCTAGCACAGTGTTTTCTCCCGCCGAGTCAAAATTGGATATCTTGTAAATGAATGCATTTTGTTCCAGTTATGGTTTCATTGATTCAGAACTTTTGCTGCTTTTTTTGGACATATCTGTTTCAAATGACATTCAACAAACAGTGATAAAAAAAATGATATGGTATACTATGTTCAAAATGTTATATCAGGTCCTATGGCAGATTCATAGGAAAAAAAAAGATACAGTTAAAGGCATTTATTTTTCAATTCTGAGTAGCTGGGATGTGGTGGGAAAGAGAATTTATTTTCTTTCTGTTATGTATGTATTTCTATAGAGAGATACAGTTTTAGTGTAAAGAGCATTGAACAAAGAGTCCAAAGATCTTTGTTCAAGAACTGGTTCTGTTGCTTTTTTTTTATGACCTTGGGTAAGTCAGTTAATCCAAGTGAATTTCAATTTCTTCAACTGTACAATGCAAATGATAGGCTTGTACCTACTATATCATAGGTTAAGGAAACTCTTCTGTAAATTAAAAAACACTATAACTAGGAGTCACTTTATATGTTTGAGCCAATGCTGTGAGCTTAATACCTTCCTTAATGGCAGTATTCCACTGTTGGCTAATAATTTTTTTTTTAAATTTAAAAATTTTTTTTAGGCAATTGGGCTTAAGTGACTTGCCCAGGGTCACACAGCTAATAAATGTCAAATGTTTGGTCTGAGGCCGAATTTGAATGCAGGTCCTCCTGACTTCAGGGCAGGTGCTCTATCCACTGCACCACCTAGCTGCCCAGCTACTAATTAACTTTGTGGGCCATTTGTATGTCCACAATCATTTAACAATCTCTATAGTAATAATAATAATAGTTAATTTAATTTACATTGACTTTTTTAGTCAGTTTAACAAGTTTACTGACTCCAGCCCAGACTCTATCCACTGTGCCACCCAGCTGCCCCCAAGACCCTTTGTAGGTAAAATGGTGTGACTGAGGAATCTTTGTCCCCCCACCTAATTATGCTATATCTCTGCCCACAGCAAACTTCAGGACTATGTATAGATGACCATCCTAAATCTGAAGAGAACTTGTCCTTGAGTGAGAAGGTGGATCTGAAGTCCATGATATCAGTCCTTGATGGACAGATGCCAGCCCTGAATAACGTAATGACCATGTCTCTGAGCCCTCAACATGAGCAAAATAGAGATGATTTGAGGGAACAGGTAACCACCTTACAAAGAAAAAAATTTAACCCTGAAAGGTCTTGCCAGAACTTTAGATGTTTTCTATACCCAGAGAAAGCTGGACCCCGTGAGGCTGTGAACCAACTCAGGGAACTCTGCCTTCAGTGGCTGAGGCCAGAGATTCACACAAAGGAGCAGATCCTGGAGCTGCTGGTACTGGAACAATTCCTGACCATCTTGCCCAGTGAGATCCGGATTTGGGTGAAGTCACAGCATCCGGAGAACATTGAGGAGGCAGTCACCTTGGTGGAGGATTTGACTCAAATGCTTAAGGAGGAAGGTGAGAGCTGCAGAAGGATAGAGGGAGAGAGCAAAGTCTCTTCAGGGTACAAGTGGGAAAAATACACAACACAGATAGAGGGGCCCTTCCAGAGGAGAAGGTCCCTTGATGGATAGGTTTGAGGAAGCAGATATCACTGAAAGAGAGCATAGAGCAAAAAAAAAAAAAAAAGATGGAGACCTGTGTTATTTGCATATGCCTTAGGTGGAGACTGAGAAGGATCAATTAAAAAACTAGGAGAACAATGCAGTAGAAGTAACACAAAAACCCAGGGAAGAGAAAATATCCCAGAAGAGGTGGTTGACATTGTTAAATACTGCATAAGGAGGTCAAGAAGGGTGAAGACTGAGAAAAGTCTATTGGCATTGGCAATAAAGAGATTTTTAATGGGAAAAAAAAAGTTTCTTTATTGGATTTAGCAATAGAAAAGTTATCAGTGAAGAGCAGTTTTTGTCAAGTGGTAGGGATGGAAGCTAGACTTCAAGGTAGCAATGGGTATGGACAATTTTTTCTAGGAATTTCACTGTCACCAGGAGGAAAGATATAGAGCAATAATTTGAGGGGATAGTAGGGTTATGTGAATGTTTTTTAGGGATTTAAGTTGGCAAGGGGAAGGGCCAGATTATCCTTTGAAATCAGAGCAGAGGAGGAGAGAATGGGAGATACATGCTTTTGAGGAGATTTGAAATGTGAACCGGAAGAAGAAACTAGGGACAGATGGCCTCTGTTTTTTCTGGGAATTATGAGGCAAGGTCCTCTGTTAAGAAGAAGTGGGAGGTGGCTTAGGTGTCTTGAAAAGAGGAGAGGTTTGGAACAATCTCTGTGGGGAGTGCGATAGTAGATTTTTAGGGAAGAATAAAAGGCTGTGTCTGTAGCAATAAAGGCAGAATTCAGATTTAAAGATTCATTTTTAGTTAACCTAGTCAGGATTGTTGTTTGAATTCTTTTGGCATATAAAAGCACCACAGTAGGAGCTAAGAAGGCAATTGGGGAAAGTACTCCAGGGCTGGGTTTGGAAAGAGTTGAGTGGCAATAGGAGAATGAGACGTGAGATTCAAGGATCAAGGACAATAAACTGGCTAGCTAAATAGTCAAGATTTTAGAGGGGAAGAAAATGAGACCAGAAGAGGGATGATGTAATCCTATGAAATAAGGGAAAAATAAGAATGATGGGAAGTGGTGAGGTTAAAAATAGATTTAGAAGGAGTGAGGCACAGGGGGAGATGGAAGAAGAGGAGATGAGAGAAATTTCAGAGTTATAATTTATGGAGGCAGAACACCTGTGGAAGATGATAAAATCAAGGACCTGACTCTGCCTGTGTGTGGTTGTTACTGAGTGAGAATTTAGATTATAGGAGTTATTGAGGTGGATAAACTGGTAAGCAAAGTTAACTGAGAGAACATCAGCATGTAAATTAAAGTCCCTAAATATAAGGACATAGGTTGGAATAGAGAGAAAGACTGTGAACTCCTTGAGAAAGAAGGGTGGAGAGCCTAACCCATTGCTGGTAACCAGGATGGACATGGTGGTATATCTGGAAAGAATGAACCTCAGAAGAGGACATGTTACAGAGTGATCATATTAGGAATGTCTGGAAATGTCAGTAAAAAGTAAGAAACATGGCTACTCGTCTTCCTGACCCAGTGTGTCAAGGAAAATGAAAGAAGATACATTTAGTACAAGTATGGATGGTTAGGAATGCAAGGTCTTGTGGAAAGAAGTTTCTGTAATTTCAAAGATGAAATTAGGTTTAACATGATAAAAATAGAATGAGGCTTCAAGAAGGCATAGTGGAAGGATGGGTAGAATAGGATAGACACTTAGGCAGAATAAGGCTGACAGTGGTCTGGTATGAGGGAGTGGGGAATGATAGTGTTCAGCAATAAAAGTTTGTATTTATCATGCTTTTTAATTCTTTAATTGCCTGTTGAGATGAGCGAAGCAGATATGACTAGCCCACTTTTACTGATGAGAAAAACTAAGGTGTAGTATGATCAATTGACATGCTCAGGTTTATACATCAAGGAAGTGATTAAGCTTGATCTTGATTCCAGGTTTCCTTACCTGGAATCGTGCTGTTATCACAAGTTATTACTTGCTGTGTAATAAATAGAAAGTTCTCCATTTTCTGGGAAGCAATTTTTTCAGTGAACTGATTATACATCAAATTGGAGATATAATGGTGAAACTAGTCCAGGTATCTTGATTTTCAAACTGTCATTCTCTCCTTAATCAAGTCAACAAGCATTTATTCAGTGCCTACTATAGTGCCAGGCATTTGGCTGAGTGCTAGGGAGACAAAGGAAGACAAAAACAAGAGTTCACAATCTAATTGGGGAGACAACTTGCAAACAACTGTGTACAAACAAGATATATACAGGATGAATTGGAGATAATCTCAGAGGGAAGGCACTAGCATTAAAGGGCATTCTTGCTGAAGGTGGAGATGAGGAGGGAGAGCATTCCATTATATGAAACAGTATGTGAAAATGCCAAGAGTTGGGTGACTAACAGGAGTCCTGGGTGAGTAACAGCAGGAAGGCCAGAGTTACCGTATTGTAAAGTATGTGGAGGAGAATAAAGTATAAGAACACTGGAAAGGTAGGAAAGGTCTGCGTAGGGTTTTAAAAGCAAAACAGAATTAAAAAATTTATCTGAGAGGTTTGAGGGAACCACTAGAGTTTATCAGATAGGAAGTGTGTGGGGGGGTGAGGTGGTCAAACTCTACATTAGGAAGATCAAATTGATAGCTGAATGAGGTATGGATTAAATGGGGAGAGAATTGAGTCAGGAAAACCAGCCAGAAGGTTATTGCAATAGTGTAGGCCTCAGAAAGACTATTTCAGTAGCCCAGACCTTAAAACCTGCTGTCGTCACAGGGACATCAAGTCAAGGCCCCATGTGGCACTGCCATTTTGCTTTGAATTTGTTATAGCCTAGTCACTGATTATTTTTCCATCCTTTTGTCTACCTAGCTCCGATTTCTCAGGATTCTTCTGTTCTCCAAGAGGGAAGCACAGAGAAGGCAGGAATATCTTCTGTGTTACCAATAGCCAGATTTCAGGTAAGTTGAAATGTCCTTTGTCTTTCCTGCAATGCCATCTTAGGCCTCAGTATGGATACTTTTCCATCCTTTTGCCCTGTGGTTTTTCTTCCCAGGAAAGGCCTGTCCAGAGATGCAAATTCCTATTGTTTTCTTCCCCCCCCATAAGTTTTTATTAGTATTATTTGTTTCCTACATTATTTATAGTTATTCCAAGAGAGCCATATCATATTACAAGTAATATTTTTTAACAGAAAAAAAAATCAACACAACTACTCAATGTATGGAAAAAGTCTGAAAACATGGTATAATACCTGGGGACCTCCCACCTGCATGAAGATGGTTTGGGAGTGTTCTGTCGTATCTCTTCATTTGAGTGATGTTTGATCTTTATAATTTTGTTACGTTCACTTTTTTTTTTTTTGATGGTCATTTTCTTTTTTGGTGAAGCCATTGTGGTGTGTTTCATTCACTTTTGATTTTTTGGTGGGTTGGTTCTTTCTGTTTACATTGCTGTAGTTATTGTGTATGTTGTTTTCTTGGTTCTGTTTGCTTCACTCTGCATCAATTCATATAGATCTTTCCATGCTTCTTTGTATTCATCACACACTTCCTTTAACAGTTTGTTTGGCCATTCCTGAATTGATGGCATCTACTTTGTTTCTAATTCTTTGCTATCGCAAGAAGTGCCACTATAAATGTTTTGGAGTATATGGGGATATTCTTCATGTTGATCATCTCCTTGGGCTGTAGCCCAATAACAGTGGTTCAAAGAGTATGACCATTTTAGTCTCTTTATTTGCATAATTCCAAATTGTTTTACAAAATGGTTGTGCCATTTAATAGCACCACCAACAGTGTATTAGTGTACCTGTCGTTTCACAACCCTTTCAACATTAACTGTTGCCATCTTTTTTTTTTTTGTCATTGCCAATTTGCAGATTGGGAAGAGAAACCTCAGGGTTGTTTTGATTTTCATTTCTCTTATTATTAATGATTTGGGGTATTCTCTTGTAGTTGTGAATACTTAAGGAGTTCTTTTGAGAACCATCTGTTCATATCTTTTGACCACTTATATATTAAGAAATTACTTTTAATCATATATTTATTGTTAATCAGTAAACATTTATCAAGCTCCTACCGTGTGCCAGGTACTGTGCTAAGTAAGCACTGTTTATATACATTGGATACCAAACTTTTATCAGAGAAATTTGATATAAAGATTTTTTTTCCCCATTCAACCACTTCCCTTTTCATTCTAGATGCATTAATTTTGTCTGTGTAGAAGCTTTTCAGTTTCATGTAATTGCTTCTGTCATTTATTTGGTTAAGAATAGATCTTCTACCCAGAGCTGTGAGAAGTATATGATTGTTTCCCTTCTAATTTTTTAAAAGTATGATCCTTTATATTAAGGTCACATATCCATTTATAATATATTTTGGAATGTGGTATATATGAGGTATTGGCCTAAATCTGATTTCTGCCAGGCCGCTTTTTGTTTTTCAAGCTTTTGGAGTTTTTTTTTTACAGAGTGTTTTCCTAGGTAATTTATGTTTTCTGTTTTGTCAAACACTGTGTTTTTGAGTTCTGTGGTTTCTAATTATTTCTTTCTAGTGTGTTTCTTATTTATCTCTCTCTCTCTCTTTTATTTTTTAAACAAATGCCAGATGATTTTGATTATTGCTGATTTTTAATATGATTTGAAATCTGGAAGTGCTTTCTTTACATAATTTCCCTTGATATTCTAGATCTTTTGTTTTTCCAAATGCATTTTGTAATTATTTTTATTAAATTCTATGTAGTGTCCCTTTGGCAGTTTGGTTGGTATAGCATTAAAAATGTTAATTGACTTTGACAGAATTGGCATTTTTATTATATTGGCACAGCCTAACCTTGAGTACTGAATATTCCTTTTGCTATTTAGGTTGTTCTTTATTTCTTTAAGAAGCACTTTGTAACTGAATCTACACAAGTCTTTTGTGTGCTTTTCTAGGTTGATCCTGATATATTTTATGCAGTTTGTAGTTATTTTTAATGATATTTGCATTTCTATTTTTGCTTCTTGGTGATCTAGCTAAACTTGCCATTGGGTTCAGATTCCTCAAGGAAGGAGAGACACCTGGAAATACTGACTACCACAACTGTTTATTAGCCTTGCAAGGAAGGAAAGTCACAGGGATGGGAATGACTGGATAGGGTGGGGTGTACACACACACACACACACACACACGCACACACACACACACACTCTCTCTCTCTCTCTCTCTCTCTCTCTCTCTCTCTCTTTCTCTCTCTTTCTTTCTCTCTCTCTCTCTCTCTCTCTTAATTGCACAGTAATGGAGAGGCAGGGTACTGCCCCAGTAAGTCATAAAGGGCCTTCTTATGCCTGGTCAGCATTTGTGCTGTTGCAATCTGGGCATTTTATTCCCTCCCAGGGGCTTGTCAGGAAGGGGATAGCCTGAGAGCTCCTGCTGGCATATTTTTCAAATGATGTCAGTGTTCCTGCTGGGTCTCTTATTGCTAGGGTTGAGGACCCAGACCGCTAGTTAAGTCTTGCTCCCTACTCCGTTATTATTATACAGAAGTGCTATTGGTTTTTGAGGTTTGCTTTTGTAGCCTGTGACTTTGCTGAAGCTTCTAATTGTCTCAGTTAGTCTCAGTTTGCTGATTCCCTAAGATTTTTCAAGTATACCATCATATCATTAGCAAATAGAGATATTTTTTATCTCTTCCTAACTATCTTTATGACTTTAGTTTCTTTCTCTTATTGATGTTGCTGGTATTTCCAGAACTATGTCAAATAATAGTGGAGAGAATGGGCATCTTTGCTTCACTCCTATATTTACTGAAAAAGGTTTTGGTGTATTGCATATGATGCTTGCTTTTGGTTTTAGATGATATTTTTATGATATTTTAAAAAAGTCCCTTTATACCTATACTGTGTAGGATTTTTAGCATAGAATAGTGCTATACTTTGTCAAAGGCTTTTTCTGAATCTATTTAAACAATCATAAGATTTTTCATGTTTTGGTTTTTAATATGATTAATTATGTTGATTGTTTTCCTAGTGTTGAACCATTCTTGCATCCCTAGCATTAAATCTCTTTGTCATAATGAGTGATTTCTTGGATAAATTGCTGTAATCTGACAGATTTTTGTTTAAAAATTTTTGAGTCAGTATTCATTAATAATATTAGCCTATGATTTTCCTTCTATGTTTTATCATTTCATGGTATTCCTTTGGTATTAGGACTATATTTGTCTCATAAAAGGATTCTGGTAGAGTGCTTTCTTTCTCAATTTTTAAGAATAATTTATGAAGTCTGGAGACTAAGTGTTCTTTAAAAGTTTGATGGAATTCTCCTGTGGATCCATCAGAACTGGGAGTTTTTATCTTTCATAGTTTCTTTACAGTTAGATCTGAGAGAAATGATTATTAAATAGCAAATTATTATCTCTGATCTTTCCGAAAAATTTACTCCACCTAGACTATCTTACCTACATAGTTGGAGTTGTTGTTTCACCCAGTTTGAAAACTTTACAAAGAATTTAATCTAAGTTGAATTCCAGCCCATTATATTCTACTTAGGTTTGGGTGATCCTTTGTTTAGATTGCTCAAGGCTGGGGATGATTTGGAAGTGAAGGACTTGATCAAAGTCATGTTTCACCTCCTCTCCCCAGCCTCTCTTTAGAATAGGTCCACCTCATTCACTCTCACTACTTGTTAACCAAACAGAATCAATTGCCATCATCAGGAACATACACTCTTCCAAGGGCATATAAGTGTTGAGTGGGTTCCATAAGAGGTCTTTGGCATTTGAGAGTGTTAGTAACCCCTTTTATTAATTATATGCTAGCATGATTAATAAAATGATTAACTACCCAGAAACTATGTCTCTCAAACTTTTTATACATCACAGTTGTATTTCCTTCTCTGAGATTGGGTTATTTAAGATCTTTTTCTGATATCTCACAATTTGGGTACTTTTTATTGGGCCACTTCTTTCTTTTTTGTTTTCAGTTATGTTACCACATACCTGTGCGTAATACTTTATGATTATTCTTTTTATTCTATTTTTGTTGTGATTTCACTTTGTTCATTTACTATTTTATTGATTTAATAACCCTCTTCTTTTTAATGACAGCTAAATATTGATCAATTTTATTAGCATTTTCAAAGAACTAGAATTTACTTTTTATGGTTTATATGTTTTTTTGTTTCTAATTTATCTATTTCTTCTCTAATTTTTAATATTTCCTCTTTTGTGCTTATTTTAGGCCTGCATCATGAGCTTCATTGTTCTTCGGAACACATTATTCCATTTCCCTCCTACATTTTCTGGTGGGTGCAGAATAGTTTTGTACTATTTGAATTTCCTTTTCTTTGATTTTGATAGCCTTTTGCCTGATGGCTTGCAGAACTTGTTTCTGAATTGAATCGTTAAATATGTCTACTATATATCTTGAAATTGGCAGCCTTGGTTTTTTTTTATTTTTTCCTGGAGGGATCTATTAATTCTTTTAATTGGTATTTTATTTTCTGGTCTCAGAAGGATTGGGCAGTTCTCTTGTATTACTTATTGCTGAGGTTTTTTTGTCTTGTCTTCTGGGAGACCTATGATCCTTACATTGTCTGTATGCATCTTGTCTTGGAGATCACTATGTCTTCTTTGGATAGTGAGCATATTATCTTTTGATGTTAATTGTTTTTTTTGCTTCTCTTCCTCTAGATTGTCCTTCACTTCTGTGTATTTGTATTCCCAATTTATTGTCCTCTCTTGTTTGCTGAGACTTGCCATCACAGATTCAGGTTTTGCTATTCTGCCCATTATTTTTGTTGAGCAAGTCATTAATTCTGCTTTCAAAATTCTCATTTCTCTTTTAAACCACTCAACAACAGTGTGTTGTGGTTCCACGTTCTCAAATTCCACAGAGTCCTCTGTCTCATCAAATGTTGAATGGTTTCCCTTTGTTTTGTAGTATTTGTTCATCCTTCTGCTATTGATGTTTTCTCTGTTAATATGTCTGCTTATGTTTAAAGTCTTTGAGTTTTCTTCTTCCTGAAATCTTTGGTAGTGTCAGTGGATTTTTTTTTTTCTCCTTATTTTCCTCCTTCCCCTCTGATAGTGGTTTCCTTGAATCTTGAAGTATCTCAGCCTCCTCCCACACTGGGCAATTCACAGTTTAGCAGCCTAGATCTCTGGCCCAAGTAACTTTTGGAACTGGCTCGCTGGATACTGAGTTCTCCCCAGATCCTCCCTGCCACTTTTCTGAATGTCTTATTTCAGTGTCCAGTTCCACTTACTACTGTGGTCCAGTACTAGCAGAGAGCTACCATGTGGTGCTATGAGGTTGATTTGGGTCTCTGAGGCTCTGGGAGGAAGGGTTTTGTGGGGTGTGAGGTTTGATGTCTTTTGATAGCTTGAACATCGGTCCTGCTTTTCTGTTCTGCTCTTCTGCAGAGACCATGCTGGTGCTATAGCAGTACTTGTCTGTTGTAGCCCTGGCTGGTTCTGCAGCCTGGAGCGCTGACACAACGCTGGCCATTTTTTGGTTGCTTCCTGAGCAAACTATCCAAGTAAACTTCTGCAGCTTTTTTTTTTAATCTTCTTTTGGATTCTAAGTGTCCTAGACCGTGGAAATTGATGAAGTTTCTTTATCTTTGACAGATAATTTCTGTTTTGGAGAGGTTCTGGATGTAGGAAGCACAGAAAATATCTTCATTTTGTTGGTCATATGATCTAAAAGTTTCAAACTTCTGTTGTTTTCTTTAAATTTAAAATTAATTAAATTTTCTTTAAATTAAATTGGACCTATGCTGTGCTTCTGAAGATGATGGATCCTATAGGGAATATTCCCTTGTTTTGCTGTGTCCTCCCTTTTCTACCCAAGTTTCGTTTGTAACTATTATATGTTTATTGTAGCGGCAGTCACTCTGATGGATATAAAAGAAACATAAACACAGTCTGTGGAATCAAAGAAATTATAGCCTTGTTGTAATGACAAGATTACAGATAGGAAAAAAGGAAAATAAGTGAAAGTGCATAACTGAATCCCACAATGCATAATCCAGAAAGAAAGTGCTATCAGTTAAGGGAGAGATCAAGAATGGGTTGCAGTGTAGGAAGTAGATTATGAAAAAATGATTGTATTTTACTAGGAAGGATAGGGAAATAGATTTTAAGTGAAAAGAATAGGACAAACACAGAGAAGATAAGGAACATGTTATCTGTGATAACTAGTGTGAATAATATACTTTCCTGGCTAGAGTAGAAGGCTTTTTAAATAGTTTTTTAATACTCAAGGCAGTATTCAATATTCTCTTCAAGCTAGGTTTGAAGAAAATATTGAATACTGGCTTGAGCAGTTTGAATTTTATTTAGGAGGCAGTGGATAGTGCTTTAAGTTTTTTGGGGAAGACATTTGAAGGGATGAAAGGGTAAAGAAGAGTCAAAATCAACTCTAGTATTTCTAACTTTCCAGACTAGAAGAATGGCATTATATGTTGCGATCATGGCTATGTGAGGCTGACTATAGAGCTATGTCAGATTGTTAGGAATAGATCGGTCTGCTTATCCCCATTTCTGGGCCATGTCTCTCCCATGCTCTGAATTCATTTTCTCTTGAATGGAAAGTGAATTGGGAGCCCTCCTGCCTCAGGGAGCCTGAGTTCATCATGGATGCTGTCAACCTTCTACTCACATTGTACATCATAATAAAAAGATTTTCTTAGGCCTCTATACTCTTTAGACAGTTACTCTCCACAAATTTCACATATTGCTAGCTTTTTTGAAAAGAAGAAATCTGGTTTTTTTAAACTCTGAAAATAGGGAACAGTTAAGAGAATCCATTGGTTTTAGTGTGGTAGTTATCCAAGTTCAGCTGCTTAGAGTGGAAATTACTCCAAGCAATATTCTTGGAAATGTAACTTTAACTTACTTGGCAGTATTCGACTTCATTTCTAACTAAAGAAGGAGTACCTGGTAACTTATCAATAGTTATAATTTCCAAGAAATTTTTCAACTTGTTTTTACGGATTAGGCAGTGACTTGAAACAAGTGAAGAATAGTCTTCCCTCCTCCTCCTTTTCCCTTTGAAATCCCTGAGTGTGTGAATAATACTAGAGTTTCCATATCTAAAGAACTTTGCAAACCTTAAAGCAGTGTATATAAGTATTAGCTAGACAGCTTGAGTGCCCTATAGTATCCTTAAGGTGTCAGGGGAAAGGGAAGAAAGTCCCCTAACACTTGGAGTGGGTCTTCTCTGATGAGCTTATGTGAGGACATTTGTAATCCTAAAATGCTCAGTTCACATTTCTATTACCCAGTCTCAGGTTCGAGTGTCTTATCTGTGTGTAACCAAGACAGAGGTCTGAACAGCAGTTAAGTATCTTGTTCCTAGCTGACTTTGATTCTTCTCTACCCTTTCATCCCTTCAAATGCTTTCCCAAAAAAACTTGAAACTCTATCAGAGTTCCTCTGAGGCTGAGCTTCTCTAGTCTTCTATTCCTGGGTGCCCATACTATATGTATTTTTATTCCTCTAGATAATCAGTCTCTCTAGCCTTATTACTCTGAACAATAACTTTTGCTTGTCCTTCTTAATCATACTTCCAACCTCAACCACATTGTCCTTCTTTGGTTGGTCAAACACCAAAGATGACAACTGTCAGATTTTATACAGATTTTATACAAACACCATATTTGGGTCCTGTTTCTAGAACACACTTGTATTCTGTGCCTTCAGTCTGGTCCAGATTCCAGATTGTGGAGCCCCATTTACTTAGCTAGACTTATAGCCTTCCTGATCAAATGAGATAATATTTGCATGTGCCTGGCACATAGTAGGTACTATATAAATGCACATTTCGTTCTCTTCCTTTTCCTCCCTCCCTCCCTTTTCTCCAGTTCACAAGGTCTTATACCTCCTTGATCATCTCCATGTGTCTCTTCCATATATAGAATGCAAACCTCTGTCATCCCTATTGGACCATCATGGCCATGCTCCTTCCTAGTCTGTCTCACCCTTCCTCACAGTATATAAATATGAATGGAAAATCAAAACCTATGTAGGTTTTGGCTGGCAAACATTAAAATTACATTTTAGTCAAACTGGCCTTCTGTTTTGTCACTTTTGTTAATTCCATCTCCTACCTGCGTATCTTTCACAGGCTACTCTCCATGACTGAAATGTTTTCATTCCTCACTTATAGTTTCCAGAAATATGTAGATGCATTCAAATTTCAGCTCAAGTACTACCTCCTATAGCATGCCTTCCCTAGTTTCCATAATTGTTAGCATTCTTCACACTCATCCTCCCTTAGTTACTTCTTATTTTTTATTGTATATGTTTTGTACGTATTATCTCTAATTTTTTATATTCCCAAAAGACTATACTCCTGGAGGACAGGTATAGTTTTTTTCCTGTGTTTATATCCTTTCCCTCCAGCAGAGTGTTGGTACTTAGTAGATGTTAATAAATACGTGATGAGAAAATTTTTCTAATTAGAAAATGTCTGAGAATTGTGTTTTTATTGAAAAAATGAACAAATGAATAATCTTTCATAGTTGAGTAGAATTGCTACATTTTGTTCAATTGGAAATTAATATTTGAAGTATGATTGATATGTCTCATCATATAATATCATAAGATGATATGATTGATATTAACCAAATACATCTTATGATGACTTTTGTTAAATTGGTGGCCTTATGGAATTTTGGAAGGAAAGCATGAATTAATTTTTCACCAAGTTAATAGCATTATCCACTATGTGCACCTGAGGATCCTTCAGCAAAATAACCAGTAGTGCTGATTATGAAAGGTAGGTTCCCATTGGTTCATTGGTTTTTTTAAAAAAAATTCCAAGTTCCTTAAGAGTATAGGTTTTGTCACATTCTTCTTTCATGTTTGCCATAAAGGGTTAAATAAAACTATGTACATTATAGATAGACAAATGATTTGGGATCAGTCTGCATGCTAAAAATGACTGTTACTTATTATGTACCCTATTCATTTCTCTACTGCTACCATTCTTCATCACTAGTGTTGTAAGGGAGCTTGTACCAGGTAAGCAGAAATGTGTTTGCTCTTTCAGGAAACCGTCACATTCCAGGATGTGGCTCCAGACTTCACTTGGGAAGAGTGGGCACAATTGGACCCTGGTCAGCAGGACCTCTGTAGGGATGTGCTGATGGAAAACTATAGCAACTTGGCCTTTGTTGGTAAATCTTTCCTTTGTGACTCCCAATTTTTACTTTGGGATGTTTTTGCTTCACTGATTATTAAAACCTATATAATATCAGAAGTACTTAGCTCAATTTTGTGTTACTATATAGGAACCAGAAAATTTTAGTTCATTTTGGGTCACTTCACAGGATTTTTATTTTCATTCTTCCCTGGCTAAAAATCTTTTACCTTGTAGAACTAAAAATGGAGCCACTTCCCTTGCCCATTGCTATCCCTGATAATATCCTTTCCCAATCATCTGCTTCTCTCTGTCCAAGATTTTCTGCCAGGATCCTAGTATAGATACCTCTAAGAGTGGAGGACTCTGAGTGAGGACTTAAGTGTCTTTCTGAACTGAAATCAATTCTGTGTCTATTTTCTCTATAACTTTTAAAAATCCATTACTGAATATGCTTCTAAAATCTTTTTAAGTACCCTTTGAGTGTCCTTAGCAAATTTTCTCCAGATTTTTTCCATAACTATTTGGATCATATTCTAAAATGACTTCTTCTGTCGTGTGAGTGTCCATTTTGCTTTTCTTTTCAATGTATAGGACTTTCAAATTCTAAATCAGATGTGATCTCCCAGTTGGAGCATGGAGAAATGCCATGGTTGCCGAGGAGTGAAGCCCCAAGAGGTGTCTGTCCAGGTAAGTGAACGAAAAACTATCAAATGGGAATTAATAACCAGTTTCTACTTAGATGGTTAGTCAGGCAGAAAACATTTTTAAAATATTGCTCCAGCAACCCCTCCATAAAACTTTCCAGGTTTTTGGAAAAGGGGTGAAGCCAACTGGTTTGAACTATTGCATATATTTACATTATCAACAAGTAATGTGTGCCTAGTGCCTTGAATCCTCAACATTCATTCCTAGGATCATAGATTTAGAGCTGTAAGGAGTCTTAGAGGCCAACTCCAACTGTCTCATTTTACAAATGAGGACACTGATGCTCAGAAGTTAAGTAACTTTATTTTGGTCACTTTGCTTTCTTTAAATTCTGAAACCTGACTTTTTAGCCTGATTATATTATGAAAGTTGCACTTAAAAGTCATCGCTGGCTTCTCCTGTTTAAATCTAGGGATCTTTTTGTAATCCTTATATTAAAATTCTTTGCCTTCTTAGATGGTGTTGAGTAGAATCACAGAATATCAGAATTGAAAGGGACCTTAGAGGCCATTTACTTCAACTCATACTTGAACAGGAATACTCTCTATGACATGGCCACTGACTGTAATTCAGCCTTGCTTGAATATTTTTCATGAAAAGGAACATGCAGCCTCCTGAGTCGGCCCATTTTATTTTTAGTTAAGGAGTTATTATTTAATTTATAGGTAAAGTGTAAGGATATTGTATTGTGACTAGGTAAAATTAATGCTATAATTTAATCTGACACATGTGAAAAATACAGTGTAATAGAATCCAAGGGTGAAGTTTTCTGTGTTTGTAAGTTCTAGGTAGTTTTTCTTATATTATTTCTTGCGTTACAGTATTCAAGTATTTTTTTTCATTTTTATTCTTGGATACCTATAATTCTTAAGTTGTCTCTACACATCGTGTCTTCCATATCAATATATTTTGCTTGTATGCAGATCATATTTGCTTTTTGCTTCTGTTCTTTCAGATCATTCTTTACATCTTTATATTTGCATTTCTAATGAGTTATTCTCATTTTTGTTCCTTTAATAAAACTTGTCACCATAGATTCAACTTTTTCTCTTTTGTTATTAATATCTTCCTTGCTGGCTTATCTGCTTATGCTTCAAGATCTTTAATTAGAGTTTTCTTCTTCCTGAGATTTTTGGCAGTTTCAGTCTTTTTTCCCATATAGTCTTTATCACCTACTCTCTGACTTCTCTTCCTTTGATTGTGGTTTCTCTGAATGCTGGACCTTACAGCTGTGTCAGCCTCCTCCCTCACTGGATAATTCACCATTTTATGATTTCAGTCTCAGCCCCAGATGACTTCTGAGAGGATAGGACTGGCTCCAGATAGATGCTAGGCTCTTTCAGTCTTTGTGAAGGGGCATACAGCCATATACTTGTTCTGCCCCAGTACTCTTTGTTACTCAGTTATCTGACTGAGCTCTGTTGCATTTCATTTTGTTGTTTCCCTGCTGTCCCAGCCCAAACTTTTTTGTTTGCCAGGGTAGTGAGAAGGTAGAGCATGGAGTAGAATAGAGTTCTTTATGATGATAAAACTTGTAATATATATCTCTCAGTGATTCTGTGAGGAAAGTACTTTGTTGCTATTAAAGAGGCTGTAGAATATGAGTTCTTTCTCTTTCTTTCTTTGCGAGGCAGTTGGGGTTAAGTGACTTGCCCAGGGTCACACAGGTAGTAAGTGTCAAGTGTCGGCTCTGAGACCGGATTTGAACTCAGGTCCTCCTGACTCCAAGGCCGGTGCTCTATCCACGTGCCACCTGCCTGCCCCAAATATGAGTTATTTCAAGAGGTATTTTTCCCATTTTGTTTTTCCATTGCCATGACAGCAATCTTCTCTCTTCTAGCTAACGAGACATTTATATTTTTAAATTTCTTTCAGACAAGGACATTGAACCTGAAGCCAAAGAATCAGATCCAAAGGGGGAATGTTCTGTGGAAGAATCATCTCAGGAGACAATAATGGAAAAAACTACAGAGCATAGTTCCTTGGATCCTGAAATGGGCAATGAAACCATTGAATATCATGGCTCACTAGAAAGGCAGCAGGACCACCAGGAAACACATTTGAAACAAATAATAATCACACATGAAGAAACTGTAAATAAAGCAGGAGACTCTGTAATTAATCAGTTTAGGGGATGCTTTATTCTAAGGTCAACCCTAATTACACAGCAGAAAGAAAACGGTCTTTATAATAATGATACATGTGGAAAGACCTTCAAAGATAATTCAAAACCAAATAAATGTCAAAGAATGTACATAGGGAAGTATAGATTAAAATATAAAGAATTTGGGAAAGCCTGTAACCAGATTTCACAGCGTAATGTGCATCATACCAATGATTCTGGAGAGAACTACCATATGTACAATGAATGTGGGAAAGCCTACAAAAAGTGGGCGAACCTTACTGAACATCATAGAATTCTTCCTAGAGAGGAACCTTATAAATGTAATAAATGTGGGAAGGTTTTCAGTCACATTTCACAGTTTAATCTTCATAATGCTAATCATTCTGGAGAGAAATTCCATAAGTGTAATGAATGCGGGAAAACCTATGACAAACAGGCAGACCTTATTGAACATCAGCAAATTCATTTTGGAGAGAAACCTTATAAATGTAATGAATGTGGCAGAGGCTTCACCCAGATGGCACATCTTATTCAACATCAGTTCACTCATAGTGGAGATAAACTATTTAAGTGTTATGAATGTGGAAATGCCTTTATCCAGAGTTCACAGCTTAATATTCATCAAGTAATTCATTTTGGAAAGAAATTCTATACATGTAATTATTGTGGGAAAATCTTCAGCTTGAGGACAAACCTTTCTCAACATCTGAAAATTCATTCTGGAGAGAAAGCCCATAAATGTAATGAATGTGGGAAAGCCTTTTCTCTAAAAACAAACCTTTCTCGACATCAGAAAATTCATTCTGTAGAGAAATTCTATAAGTGTAATGATTGTGAAAAGGTCTTCACTATGAAGACACAACTTTCTCAACATCAAGTCAGTCACCTTGGAGAAGAATTCTTTAAACCTAATGGTTTTAGAAAAGTTATCTCCCAGAAGCCAGACCTTCCTCAACATCAAAAAATTCATCCTGGAGAGAAATCCTATAAATGTAATGATTGTGGGATAGTCTTTACCCAGAAGGCTTATCTGACTGAACATCAGAGAATTCATTCTGGAAAGAAACCGTATACATGTAATGATTGTGGGAAAGCCTTTACCTATAGGGCAAATCTTACTCAACATCAGAAAATTCATTCTGGAGAGAAACCTTATATATGTAATGTTTGTGAGAAAGCTTTTAACCTAAAGACAAACCTTTCTAGGCATCAGAAAATTCATTTTGTAGAGAAATCTTACAAATGTAGTGAATGTGATCAAGTCTTCACTAAGAGGACATGCCTTACTAAACATCAGAGAATTCATTCTGGAAAGAAATCCTATAAATGTATTGAATGTGGGAAAGCTTTTAGTGTGAGGACACACTTTACTCAACATCAGTGTGGTGGAGCAAAACCATTTAAGTGTAAGGAATGTGGAAAATCCTTTGCCCAGCAGAAAAGACTTGCTAGACATCAGAGAATTCATTCTGGAACAAAATCTTGTAAATATAGTGAGTGTGGGAAAGCCTTCACCCCTCGGACAAGCCTTACCCAACATCAGAGAATTCATTCTGGAGAGAAATCCTACAAATGTGTTGAATGTGGGAAAGCTTTTAGCCGGAAGACACAACTTATTCACCACCAACTTAGTTATAATGGAGTCAAATCACTTTAAGTGTAAGGTATATGGAAAAAGCTTTACCCAGAGCACTTGTTATTCCACATAAGAGGAATGCTTTGTACATCATAGGCATTTAATGAATATTTGTGAATTACAAATTACAAATGAAGTAAGTTAAAACACTTTGCTGAAAACTAACTAGTCTCATGTCTACAGCATTTCTTTGTTCTGCTGTGCAAGTGAAATGTCATTGCTCTTGTGGCATCTTTATTTGCTTGTCCACTTTGCTGGTAATTAATAAATTGTTAACACGTGTTGTTGCTATTATTACTGCTAGTTTGTGTAATTCTTTTTGCTGATATTTTACAAACATCATTGTCTTGGAGTTTGACTAAATTATTTTGTCAGTTGGTGATTTGCCTTTTGATAATACATTAAATGTTGGTATTATGAATCAGTATTGTGAAAATATAAGTGTGATACTTAAAGAATATATCACTTGATGAATTTTAGCATTTATTAAGAATTATGGATATATGAAGTAGACTCCATGTATGGAACTGAGGATGGAATAGAAGTCTTGAAACGCATTGGGGTATAGTGGACTCAGCACTAGATTTGGAGTTCT
The DNA here is from genome assembly GCF_003287225.1 of Phascolarctos cinereus. NCBI lineage: Eukaryota > Metazoa > Chordata > Mammalia > Diprotodontia > Phascolarctidae > Phascolarctos > Phascolarctos cinereus. The sequence goes on along the minus strand of NW_027555847.1, from coordinate 202,089,911 downwards.
TATAGTTCTCATAGACTTGGGTTCAAATGTGACCTTAGACATCAGCTGTGTGACTCTGGGCAAATCACTTAATTGATTTGTGCCTTTGTTTCCTCATGTGTACAATGAAAGGTTTTGGACTTGATGGTCTCTGAGATCCTATTCATCTCAAAATCTATGATCTTCTGACAAAGTGAAAGAATTGAAGGACTGTGGAATAGTCTCTATTGGAATGAAGTTAGGAAAATCCATTAAGGATGTGTTCTTTGAATTACTCTTTCATTTGACCACTTAAAAAATACTTGATAAAATTCAGATAGAGAGTAGTACCAGGGAGCTAGCTAGTAATCTATTCTCAGAATTGGAAAAGCACTATAGAAATATAACAATATTCATTAATGAAGCTGATGTAACAGAAAAGTTGAGGTACAACATTTTACAGCGCTTGAGCTTTCACAGAAAACTAAACAGTTTGTTATCATCAGATTTCATTTGTGAATGATAATTCCATGTTTTCTGGGTAAAGCTTTACCTGGCCCTATATGAAAGGCTGACTTCCTTCTGCCAGGTAGCAGTGTGACAATTGCATGAGTACCTCAAGCTAGGTCTACTCTAGTGGAAATCTCTAATTGGTTCATTGGCATGTCATGTGAAAGCCAGACCTTCTGATTGTATCACTTGAAAGCATGTTACAGATAAAGGAACTCAGCATAGATCTGGGCCACATGTTCAATAAAGCTACTACTAAAGGGCTGGCAAGCATCAGATAAAGAAATGATGGGCTATTTGATGGAAAATCCCAAAGGCCCCATATTTGATTACTTGTGGGATCTATAGAAACCCCAGAATCACATATTTAGAATATTTAAAAGATTGAGATGTTCTGTGTCTCTTTGAAGTATCAGAGGATATGGTACCTTCAGAATTTGGCAGTATTCAGTACAAAGGGAAATTACCATCTCAATTTTTGGCATGGGTAGAGAGACACTTTGTTAGCCTAGTACAGAAAGGGTTAGTCCTTAAAAAAAAAAAAAGGAACAGATTAAACCAAGTAGTGAACTGGTATCCCTAAATGATGCTGTAGCAAAATGCCGCATTGGTCATGTAAGAAATTAAAACAGCTCATGAAAGCATATGAGCTAATGGAAAAGCTCAATAAAAGGCCCACTCATATATGCCACTCCATCACCTTAGGAACATCTATTCATGCATGGTTTAAGGAAACTAAGCAAGAGGACAGCCCTGTAGGTGCACTGTTAAATGGAGAAACTTAAAAAATCTGGTGGGACGTAGACCTGGAATAGACCTGTTCCACCTGGAAAGGTGTGAGACAGATGTCCTATGAATACTGCCATCAGGAGAAAGACCAGAAAGGCATTTATATTCCATTAAAACTGGCCATAAGGGGGTACTACCAAAGAATAGAATCTTTTGTGTGTAAGACTACTGGGCTTTGGACAAAAGCACCAAAATGGCCCAGTATACCATACCAAGAGTTTGAAGTGGACCAGTGCTCTGAATTTTTGGTTTAAGTCAACCAATTGTTCTTAGTAGTTTCTATGTTCAGTGACTGTTACTAGATTCCTATGGCAAATAAAAAGACTTCTTTCATCTGCTTGGCTGGGTTTTTACCAGTTTGGCCATATACCTCAAGGTATCTTGTAGCCATCTACCACTTTCCAAAGATTAGTGGAGAACACAGTCAGAGATAGAGCTATTTGTAAGTGCTGGTGTAACTTGATGACATCATTGTCTTTAGGAAAATCATTGAAGAACATGAATAAAGACTGATGAAAGTCTTTGCTTGGGAAAAATGTCCTAAAGTTTTGATTTGAAAAGTGCCGGTTTTGTCAAGTATATTGATAGCATAGTATTGCAACAAAGTATGAGAAAGAAGCACTTCTGAACTTTCAAGATCTAGTGACTTTTCTGAGATTTGGCAGGTGTTAACCACAAAATTTGTTAGAAACTATGTTGCTATTCCTAAGCCATTGAATGATGTCATTTGAGCATACGTGACTGAAGAGATAGGTAGAAGGGCAAGAAATACAGTTACGTTAAAATCAGAAAACCCTTTTTGAGACCAGTGGGCAGATAGATCTGAACAGGGTTTCAGAAGTTTGGTCATAAGAACATTAGGCCTAGGTAGACTGAGCCTTTTGTACTACACACTTCGGTGTCAGCTTTAGAGAACTTAGGAACAGTTTTATTCCAAGAGGGTGGTGGTCATCAAAAACCAGTTACTTTTGCCAGCAGAGGCTTAAAAGACAGTCAGACTCATTATCCCATACACAATCTACAATTCTTTAAAATGGGTTGTTACTCATAAATTCAATGACTGTATATAAAAGGGAAGTTGCAAGTGTGGAATAACAATGATCTATTCACATTCTGACCAATACCAAGTTAGATATTGGTTTCCAATGATAGGTGGAAGCATTAGCCAATTGAATCACAGCATACATTACTGATCAGGGAAAATTAATGTGGATGCAGATATGCTGTCCTTGGCTGTATATTGTTAAAAATTTTCTGTTAATGACATTGAAGAAGGCATGTGGTATGCTTAATAATCTGGTAGTATATATGTATACACACACATATACATACATATATATGTACACATATATGTACCTACATATATATATGTAGGTACATATATATATATACGTACAAGTCTAATTCCAAACTGATCTCAATAGAATAGAACAATAGGTCAAATCAAGGAAGGTGAAGTTTACTAAATGTAAAAGTCTGCAGTCAGCCTCAAAAAGAGCAACTTTGAAAATACGTGGTGGTGACACATGACTAGAGAAGTAGGGTATGTGTTTATGAGTTTTAAAGATGGAGGGGCATTAATAGACTGCAAACTCAGTGAGTCAACAGTGTGATATGGCAGAAACAAAAGAACCTGAAAAGCTAATGGCGGTACAGACTGCATTTGTTGAGAGGCACACATTTTGCCCTGGTTGGATCACATCTGGAGTTCATTTTGGGAAAGAAAAGCTTAAGCATACCCATTAGAGGTTGATGGTAATGGTGAAAAGATTGGAGAGTATGATGATCAGTAAAAGGAAGTAGGCATATTTAACCTGGACAAAAGACTTTTGTGGGACATAATAACTTTTCTATTATCTGAAGGGCTGTTAAGAGAGACAGACTTGTTCTGCATGGCTTTAGAAAGCAAAACTGCAATGGATGAAAGCTAAAAAGAGACAGACTTAGGCTTGATATAAGAAAAATTTTCTCAAAAGCAAGAGCCACACAAATATGGATTGGGCTGCCTTGGAAAGCAGTGTTTTCTCCTTCATTAGAAATTTTCAGTCGGAGTCTAGGTGATCATTTATGTGTTTTGTAGAAGGGATGCTTGCTTGGCTATGGGTTGGACTGGATAGCCTTAGGGGTCTTTTCCAGTTCTTAGGTTTTCTTATTTTGTTTGTTTTACTTAACAAAGAAAGAAGTATTTGGGGCAATGAATTTAAATTGCAGACAGATTCTGATATTCTGTGCGAGGCATAAGCTGGCCAAAGCACAGAACAACACATTCATTACATTTTCAGAGGGTTTTTTTTTTCAGTATGCTTGCTTTCGTGGTAAGATGTACCATCAATTTGAAGACTCACTATCATTACTTTTATTTATTTTTAAAATTTTATTGATTTTTTTTTGCTTTTACATCAACTTCATTTTCTAATATATTCCTCTATCCAGAGTGCCATCCTTTATATTTAAGAACACATAGGAAAAAATGTTTCTGTAAAACTAACCAACACATAAAGCAATTCTGACAACATATGATATGTTGCACCTCTATAGTTTTCTGCCTCTGGAAAGAAGGAAGGGAGGTACATTCTTATATCTGCTTGCCAGAGCCAGTCTTGGTCATTATAATTTCATAGTCTTTAGTTTAATTTTTTTTTGTTCTTCTCATTTCCATTATTACCATTATATTATCTTGGTTCCACTTCACTTTCTTTTTTAAAAAAATTTTTTTTTTAATTTTTAGGCAATTGGGGTGACTAGCCCAGGTGACAGCTAGTAAGTGTCAAGTGTTTGGTCTGAGGCCGGATTTGAACTCAGGTCCTCCTGACTTCAGGGCCAGTGCTCTATCCACTGTGCCACCTAGCTACCCCTCTACTTCACTTTCAACCCATTAATATGATTATCCCTACTTGTTCATATTCTTCATAATTTCTTCTGACGTTATACCAAATACACAACACACACCATTTCATTGGAGTAAATGTTAAACAAATTGTGTTGCATAAATGTAATATATTACAATTCTCTGCTACTACAAAAAAGTGTTGCTATAAATATTTTGGTATAAATGAGAATTTTCCATCTTTGACCTTGGAATAGGTGTTTAGCAGTGATGTTTCTTGGTCAAAGAATGTGGACATTTTAATTAATTTAAAATTTTAATTCCAAATGGTTAGACACCAGTAGTGGTTTCAGTGTACCCATCTTTGCACAATCCATTCAACATTTACCATTCTCACTTTTCTTATTTATGACAGTTTTGTAAGTCTGAGGTAAAACCTCAGTGTTTTGATTTGTAATTCTCTTTTTATTAGTGAATGAATAAATGATGAAATATTAAGTGCTGGGTAGACAAACATAAGGAAGCAAGAAAATCCCTTCCCTTAAGGAACATATTACATTCTAATGAAGGAAGACAATACATAAAGGGCAACTAGACAGTGGGTACTGGGCAGAGGCATATGTGTATTGGCTGGGCCAGAAAGTGTTCTGGAGGCCCAGTTCCTGGCAAGATAAGATGAAGGTTTAATTACAAAATCTCCCTAGTAAGCTGGGGAATAAGGAGAATGGCTGGAGTGCAGGTGTAATGATTTGGAAATGGCTTGGAGTGTGGAGCAGTTTTTCATATGGATCACTTATTCACTGGGAAATAAATCTTGGACTAATATATTTGTGTCAGCTCCATACATATTTTAGCTATCAAATTTTTATCAGAGTTGATACAAAGTCCCCCCCCCAATAAACCATTTCCCTTCTTGTTCTAAGTCCACTGATTTTATGTGTGAAAAAGCTTTTCAGTTTCATATAATTGAAATTATTTATCTTTTTTTTGTGATTGCCACTATTTTTTGTTTGCTTAAAGACTTCTCACCCTTATCATGGCTGTAAAAGATACTTTACCTAGTTTTTTTGATGTGACTTTTAATACTCAGGTCACATATCCATTCTGAGCTCATTTGTGACATATTGTGTAAGGTGTTTAAACCAGAGATGTCAAACACATGGCTCACAACAATTTTGAGTGCAGTCCAAACCAGATTAAAATGTAACTGGGAAATATTTAACAAAATAAATAAAAATTCAATAAAATATAGACGACATTACATTTAAAACTAAGTCAATATGTAGTCCATGGGGATCCTTATGTACAGTTTAGTGGTCCTATTTCTATTTGAATTTGACACCACTAGTTTAAACCCAGTTTCTTCTAATTTACTCTTTCCTGAATTTCTTAACAAATCAGCAGTTCATCCTCAACTAAGTTATTACCATTATTACTTTTAATAATATTGTTCTTCTTTATGAATTCTCAGATGTTCAGGAAGTTGTGAGCTGCTGAGCAAAGCCTTCTCACATCGATTGTGTTCCTAGGATTTTTCTCCAGCATGAATTTGCTGAGCTTTGAATGTTTGGTAAAGGCTTTCCCACAATCGTTACGTTTGTAGGGTTTTTCTCCAGCATGAATTTCCTGATGTTGAATAAGATTTGATCACTTAATGAAGGCTTTCCCACATTCATTACATTTATAGGGTTTTTCACCAGAACGAATTCTTTGATGAAGATTAAATTGTGAAAAGGAGTTATAGACTTTACCACATTCATTACACTTAAATGATTTTTCTCCAATATGAGTATATTCATGTTGAGTAAGATTTGATTGCTTTTTAAAGGTTTTCCCACACTGATTACATTTATAAGGTTTCCTTCCAGCATGAATCATCTGATCTTCATTAAGTTGTGATTTGAAGGTGAAGGCTTTACCACCTTCACTACACTTATAGGAGTTCTCTTCAGAATGAATTCTTTGGTGAAAATTAAGTTGTGAAATTAGACTGAAGGCTTTTTCACATGCAGTACACTTAAATGGTTTCTCTCCATTGTGAGTATGCTGATGGTTGAGTAAGATGTGTCCTCTGAGTGAAAGTTTTCCCACATTCATTACATGTATAGGATTTCTCTCCAGAATGAATTTTCTGGTGCTGAGTAAGGTGTGCCTGCTTGTTAAAAGTTGTCTCACATTGGTTACATTTGTAGGTCTGGTTTTCTGCATGAATTTTCTGAACATTAAGCTATAAAATCAGGTTCAGGTCTTTCCCAAATTCATTATAGTTAACAGGTTTATTTATTGTGAAGATTTTTGGACATTCAGTTAGATGCAAATCACCTCTAATGCTGTAAGTATCATATTTATGGAGACTTCTTACTATAGAAACTATTTGTTGTGTACCCAGGATTGATCTCAGACTGAAGCTTCTCTCACATTCATTACTTTCAGAGCTTCTTTCTTTACTTGATGTTTCGTAATATGTGACTGTGACTTGCTTCGAATGTTTCTCCTGGTGACCGTGCTGCCTCACTAGTCTGCCATAACATTTAAAGGATTCTTTTGGTTTGGAGTTCCAGCAAGTATGTCTTGTAGTTCTTTCCATTATCATCTCCTGAAATGACTCTTCCACAGAAGTTTTCTGCTTTAGAATAGACTCCTATGATGGAAGCCTTGTTTTCCAATCTGAAAGAAATATAAAAAAGTATAAAAGAAATATAAAAATATAAATCTCTTTATGGTAGAAGAAAGAGAGCTATTGTAGGAACAGAATAACAAAATGGGAAGATGTCTTTAATGAATTAGTTCATATTTATATAAATGCTTTAATGTAGAGATACTGCTTTCCTGTGAGGAAGGTAATACAATTAATATCATCATTACCATTTTCTTGATGAGGAAACTGAGGTTCTCAAAGAAGTTGAGTGCTTTTCTCATGGTCAAATAACTAGTAAATAACAGAACTTGGATTAGAACTGAGAGTATGTAGGCTTTATACAACCTAATTCAAAAGAAAGCATGCTATTTAAATGTCAGTCAATTAACATTTATTAAGCATTTACTGTCTTTCGGACACTGGATAGTCTCAAATACTTGCCATTGTAAAGAGGTTCAGAGTGAAGGAAAGTGAACAAGGATCATGAGCTCATGTTTTTCTTAGTTTCTCATATTTGTTCTTCCTTACAATGCAATAATATTCCATTGCATGTATATTCCACAGTTTATTTCAATTTTTTGTTGATATTTGAGCACTGACTTTGTTTCCTGTTTTTCGTTGTGTTGCTATGGAGATTTTAGCATATAGGTGCTATATTTATTTCTGTCTTTGACATCTTCATATTTGCTTAGTAGTGGGATCACTGGGTCAAAGGGTAGGAACTTTAATGACTTTCCTTGAATAAGTTTTTAAAACTGATCTCTTTTTTAAAAAAAACTAATATTTTATTTTTCCCCAACTACATGTAAAAGTAATTTTTAACATTCATTTTTTCAAAAAGTTTTGAGTTCCATTCTTGCACAGTTCTTTCTACCAGTAGTGCATTAGTGTGCACAGTCCCTCCAACATAAAATACTTTTGTCTTTTATCGTCTTCTACAATTTGATGGATGTGAGATTGGATCTCAGAATTTTTACATGACTTAATCATTTCATTTTTATTTCAGAAAAATTCTAATCCTTTAATTACTTTCCAATTGGGTAATGGCTCTTTGTCTTTATGTATTGTTGATTTGCTATATATTTTAAATATCAGACTTGATGATCTCTGTAGGTTTATTTTTTTTATTACTTTTCAATGTATCTTGCATAGAATTATCAAAATTAATGGCCTAGGCCTGTGATTCCAAATGCATAGATAACTCCTGGGTAAGGAGTTACAAATTATCAATTTGTATCTTTTCTACAATTTATAGTTTTCAAGAACTGCCTGGAACACCGTGAGGTTAAATGAATCGCCCAAGGTCACACAACCAGGGTGTGTCAGGTAGACCTTGAAACCAGGTCTTTGTAGCTCTGAGGCATCCATTTTGCCATGTTGCTTCTCATTACACTTACCATAATACTAGTTATATCATATCATAAACCACCAATGAATGTCCTTCCATTTGGCCTGTAAGGTAAATAAAATTATTAGGCCAAAAGTGGAACGGACGTAGTGGGTTTCTCTTTAGAAGAGGTATTCAAGCAAAAGTGGTGAGTTTTTCTTGAGAGTGCTATACAGGGACTTCTTATGTAGATATGGAATAGACTAAATGTTCTCCGTGGTCTCTTTCAACTCAGATAATTTGTGATTCTGCTCAATGCCATCAAATGAGACACTAAGATTTAGTATGCAGACTATGAAATAGGCTTTGTATTTAATTATTATAATACCTGTCAGAAGTCCTTTCAATTACTTTGGTATTTCTTAGTATATTCTTCATTAAATATGAAAGACTTTGATTATTTTATGGAGTATAATGCTTTCTCCTTGACTAATCAGATGAGGTATTGCTCACAATGAAAGTACTAGCTTTTCATTCACTCACATGGACAGATGTTTCTTGTGTCTTCTTTTTTAACAATCCATGAAAATTTCCCATTCTCCAACTGGGAGACTACATCTGGTTTGGAAAACCAGGAAGCCCTGCTCATGTAAAAGAAAAGCAAAATGGATGTTTGAGCTACTGAAAAAGAATTACTCCATAATATAACCAGGGTCTTTCATATTTAATGAAGAAGATACTAAGAAATGGCAGAGTAATTCAAAGGACTTCTGATGGGTATTCAGTATTCTGTTCCCTGAAAACATAATGAGATGAGCTGGGGAGTTTTGTGCAGAGAAAGGTATTTAGGGACGCAGAGTAATCTCTACCTACACTCTGAACCTCTTTACAGTGGCAAGTATTTGAGGGCTATCAACAAGTGTATGGCAGATAGTAAATGCTTAATAAATGCTAGCTGACTGGTATTTAAATAGCATGCTTTCTTTGTGAGATAGATTGTACGAAGCTTATACTATTTCTTGCGATGCAAAGAGCTCTGGAACTGGAGACAAAAGACCTGTATTCTATTCCAAGTTCTGTTGTTTATTAGCTATTTGACCATGAGAAAAGCGCTTAACTTCTTTGAGAACCTGTTTCCTCATCAAGAAAATGATAATGGTGATAATAATTATACTACTTTACTCACAGAGTTGTGGTGAGGAAACCACTTTCTCTGCATTAAAGCATTTATACGAAATCAGTGATGAGGTTTAGGAGCAATTTCCATAAAGTAAAAAAGATAGTGTGGCACAGTGGATAGAGTTAGGAGCCTAGGTTTAAATCCTACCTCTAAAAAATACTAGCTGTGTGACCCTGAGCAATTTTCAACTTATTAGTGCCCCAGGGACCTTTTTATAACTATAAAACTATAAAAGGTACCTGGGTTATATGGCATAGCAAGTACCCATCTGCATTGGAGGAGGGAGTTGCCTCTTTGAAAGCTTCCATCTGTTAGAAATAGACTTGACACCAAAAATTTAGTATCAAGAAAATTTATTATAAAGAAAGTCCAGAGGATTTAGACCTTTCTGGCCAGAAGCAGGCTCCACCCCTCTTCAGAAGGGGTGGGCCCTGAGTGTAAGGGCAAGTGTGCTTTTATGCAGTTGAATTCAGCCCGAAACCTCCCAGGCCGGGATTGGTCCATCCCTTCCCAGGCCACACCCCTCCTAACATGTTTCCCCTTGACATGCTCAAGTATGTTCCCCCTCCCCTGGTCATACATCCCATGACTCGTTAATCAGGCTCCAATTTTATGCGGAGTGTGTCAGATAATAGTAATGAAGCTCATGAAGCAGGTGTACTAGCACTTTTCAGGTGTCCTCAGGTTGACCCCAACTGGTCTGAGCTGGCCTGACCCTTACCTTGATTTTGGGGTCTTCTTGGAACAATCCACTTACTTCCTATTGGTCAAGCACAACCCACCTACAGTGTACCACTTCCTGGGACCTTTGTTCTTTAAATCTCTGCATTATTCTCTTTCTCTGTGGAAATTTAACCTTTACCTGACTCTCACACATCTCATAATGAAATCATAGGTTTAGTTCAAAAAAAGAAATGAGGGGCAGAAGTCGTGCTCCGGTATGCTAAGAGAATTGGGTTGAAGAAGTGGAGGCAGTGGGCAAATACCACTTTTTGATACAGAATACATGTAGAATTCAGCACAGCCTCTGACCTTCTTCATAGACTAGAAGAATTTTGAAAGGAGCTTTCTCCCTGACTAACCAGATGAGCTGTTGCTCACAGTGTTAAGTGCTAACTTTTCATTCACTTCACATGGACAGATGTTTCTTTTGTCTTCATTCTTTTTTTTTGTCTGCTTTTTTTAATAGTTATAATTTTTAAAATTAATTTACTTTTAGTTATCAACATTCACTTCCACAAGATTTCGAGTTCCAAATTTTCTCCCCATCTCATCCCTCCCCCTACCCCAAGATAGCATGCATTCTGAATACCCCTTCCCCTAATCTGCCCTCCCTTCTATCTCTCCCCTCCTTTTCTTATCCCTTTCCCCTTCAATTTTCCTGTAGGGCAGGATAGATTTCTATACCCCATTTCCTGTATATCTGATTTCCTAGTTGCATGTGAAAACAATTTTTTTTAACATTTGTTTTTAAAACTTTGGGTTCCAAATTTTCTCCCTTTCTCCCTCTCCACCCATCCTCATTGAGAAGGCAGGTTATACATGTGTAGTCATGCAAAACACTTCCATGGTAGTCATGTTGTGAAAAACTAAGTATATTTCCCTTAACCCTATCCTGCCCCCCAATTTATTCTACTCTCTCTTTTGACCCTGTCCCTCCTTAGAAGTGTTTGCTTCTGACTGCCTCCTCCCCAATCTGCCCTCCCCTCTATCATCCCCCTGTTCTCTTGACCCCTTCCGCCACCTATTTTCCTGTAGGGTAAAATAGATTTCCATACCCAATTGAGTGTATATGTTATTCCCTCCTTATGCCAAATCCATTGAGAATAAGATTCACTCACTCCCTCTCACCTTCCCCAATTTTCCCTCTACTGTAAAAGCCTTTTCTTGTCTGTTTTATGTGAGATAATTTACCCATTCTACCTCTCCCTTTCTCTTCTCCCAGTATAATCCTCTCTCACCTTTTAATTTTATTCTCCAGACATCACCCCTTCATCTTCAACTCACCCTGTGCCATCTATCTATCTATCTATCTATCTATCTATCTATCTATCTATCTATCTATCTATCTATCTATCCATCTATCTATCCATCCATATAATTTTTTCCTCTCCCACCACCCTAATACTGACAAAGGTTTCATGAGTTACAAATATCATCTTTCCATGCAGTAATGTAAACAGTTCAACCTTAATAAGTCCCTTATGATTTCTCTTTCCTGTTTACCTCTTCATGTTTCTCTTGAGTCTTATATTTGAAAGTCAAATTTTTTATCCTGCTGTGGTCTTTTCATCAAGTATGCTTGAAAGTCCTCTATTTCACTGAGTACCCCATTTTTTCCCCTGAAGGATTATACTCAGTTTTGCTGGGTAGGTGATTCTTGGTTGTAATCTTATCTCCTTTGCCCTCTGGAATATCATATTCCAAGCCCTGCGGTCCCTTACTGTAGAAACTGCTAAAACTTGTGTTATCCTGATTTTGTTTCCACAATACTTGAATTTTTTCTTTCTGGCTGCTTGCAATATCTTCTCCTTGACTTGGGAACTCTAGAATTTGGCTACAATAATACTAAGAGTTTTCCTTTGGGGATCTCTTTCAGTAGATGATTGGTGTATTCTTTCAATTTCTATTTTGCCCTCTGATTCTAAAATATCAGGGCAGTTTTCCTTGATAATTTCTTGAAAGATGATGTCTCTTTTTTTGATCATAGTTTTCAGATAGTCCAATAATTTTTAAATTCTCTCTCCTAGATCTATTTTCCAGGTCAAGTTGTTTTTCCAATAAGACATTTTACATTGTCTTCTGTTTTTTCATTCTTTTTTTTTTTAAACAGTGTCTTGATTTCTCATAAAGTCACTAGCTTTCAATTGCTCTATTCTAATTTTTAAGGAAGTATTTTCTTCAGTAAGGTTTTGGACTCCCTTTTCCATTTGGTCAGTTTTGCTTTTTAAGGCATTCTTCTCCTCATGGGCTTTTTGGACCTCTTTTGCCATTTGGGTTAGCTTATTTTTAAGGTGTTATTTTCTTCAGTATTTTTTTGGGTCTCCTTTAGCAGGCTGTTGACTTGTTTTCCATGATTTTCTTGCATCACTCTCATTTCTCTTCCCAGTTTTTCCTCTACTTCTCTTACTTGCTTTTCAAAATCCTTTTTGAGCTCTTCCATGGCCTGGGACTGATTCGTATTTGTCTTGGAGGCTTTGGATGTAGGAGCTTTGACTTTGTTGTCTTCTTCTGAGTGTGGTTTTGATCTTTGTCACCAAAGAAAGATTCTATGATCTGACTTTTTTTGCGAGGCTTGCTCATGATCCCAGTCAATTACCTGAGTTATAAACTCTTTGTTAAGGTAGGGGTCTGCTTCCAGTGTGGAGAATATACTGTCCCAAACTTTGGGGGTTTTGTGCAGCTGTTTTCAGAGATACTTCTAAGGACCTGTAAATTTTCAGTTCTTCCAAGGTGGTATGATAAGGGGCAAGATGTTTATTCCTTTCCTGTCCTGGGCTGTGGTCTATGAGTGACCACAAACACTCTTTTCTGCCTTAGAACTGTGAGGAGGTTTTTCTCTGCACCATCACTACAAGCAAGTTCTACCACGCCAGCACTCCTCCTTGCCCCAGGACCGCCACCCAGAACTGTGACCCAGATCCAAACAGGTGCAAAGCAAGAGAATTCTGCACCAGCAAAGAGATCCCTGCAATCCCCCCTCTGATCAGCCACTTGATTCCCTCTCAGTCTTTGGCCTGGAAGCACACACAAGTACTGGGCCTGGGACTGTGCTTCTCTCTCTCATCACAGTCACAGACTTTTCCTATTGACCTTCTAAGTTGTCTTTGGCATTTGTGGGTTGAGAAGTCCGGAAACCGCCACAGCTGCCTGTGATTCAGTCCTCTGAGGACCACTCCAGGTTCACTGAGGCCTGTTTTGCCTGTGTACCCCTGCCGAACTGTGTTCCTCCCCCACCCAACATGATATATCTTTTAAGATCAACCATCTAGGTTGTCTTGGGCTGGAAATTTGTTTCACTCTGTCTTTTTGTGAGTTCTGCTGCTATAGAATTTGTTTAGAGCCATTTTTTACAGGTATTTGGAGGGGTGTGGGGGAGAGCTCAAGCAAGTCACTGCTTTTTACTCTGCCATCTTGGTTCCGCCCCCCCTCTTGTGTCTTCATTCTTAAGCATCCATGATAATTCCCCATTCTCCAACTGGGAGGTCACATCTGGTTTGGAAGCTGAAAGTCCTGCTCATATAAAAGAAAAGCAAAATCGGTATCTCAGCTACTGAAAAAGAATTACTGCATCAGGATCTTTCATATTAATGAAGAAAATACTAAGAAAGGAGTTATTCAAAGGACTTCTGATGGGTATTCAGTATTCTTTTCCCTGGGAACATAATGGGATGGATGAGGGAGTTGATTTGTGCAGAAAAAAGTCCTTAGGCAGAATAATACAATGGAAGTATCTATAGCTCTGGAGTCAAACAACCCGGATTCAAATACTGCATTTGACAGCTTACAGATGTGTGACCAGGACAAGTCACTTATCTGGGCCTGAATTTTACCATCTGCAAAAATGACCTTTTAGGTCCTTTCAAGCTACATTATGATCCTATGGTCCCTAGCTCATTTGCCCCTTCTGCTAGCAGGCTACAAATCCTTCACTCCTGTAAAAAGGCCTGACTTGGAATCTTAGCAGAGAATTCTGGACACAAAGGAATGAATGGCTGATAGGGAAATGACAGTATCAGAGGTAGAGTATTTAGTTCTCCAAGGCAAAGACATTTTACTAGGGAAAACGATGCAGAAAAAATTTGTTCATTGTTTCCAAGAGGTTAAAAATTTCTGACTAATACACAATAAGACAAAACTTGACAAAACACTTTTGACATTCCACAGTCCTTAAAAATCAGCAAGGTTAAAACACTCCAAAGTAAAGGCTGAGTTATAAGGAGAAGATTTACCAAGCAAAATCAAATTTCTGTAGTTCTCCAACAGCATATCCCTGTATAAGTCCTGCTGAACAAGATCCAGTTGTATCCACTCTTCCCAGGTAAAGTCTGGACCTATATCTTTCAGAGTCATTAATTCCTGAAACACCAAAAAACATTAATGCTTTTCTAAAATTAGCTACCTTCATTACTCATATACTGAGGTGGATAGTTTTGAACAAATTAATAAAAAATATAGAAAGTGGTTCTGATATGGTTCAGGTTGCACAGTGAGGACAAATAATTTTCTTTGATTGATATTTATTTATCACTTCACATTTAACACTTTACATTGCCAGAAGACATAATAGAGGAATGTCACTGTCATTATCTTTCTTTAAAAAGTATTACTGGTGCCTTTTTTTTTACACTACAGTTATTTGTTCTTAAATTGACACTTTCCATTAAATCCTCTTTTTCATCAAAGAAAAAACATTTAAGTAAAGACAATGGATACAATGACCATGCTTGACAGTGTATGCCACATTTTACATGCATGGTCCTCTAAGACAGAACTATGCTTAATTATCATTTGCCTGGAACTAAGATTGCTCATTACCATTTAAAAACAGTTTAAAAATTATTGATAATTTTTATTTTAATATCACCACTGTGGCTAAAAGTAGAAGACAAGCAGGTAAATGGGGAAAAATTCCTGAAGCAAATTTCTCTGATAAAGGTCTCATTTATAAGAAATAAAGGGAATTGGTTTAAATTTACAAGAATAAGTGCAATTCTCCAACTGATAAATGGTCAGAGGATACGAACAGGGGCTTTTCAGATGAAAAAAAATCCAAGTAGACATTGATAAAAATGCCCTAAATCACTATACATACAAATTAAAACAAAGCTGAGGTTCCAACTCACTCCTGTGAGGTTTGGAGAGCTGAGAAGAGGAAAATGATAAATGTTCAAAGGGCTATGGAAAAAAACGGGTTAATTAATGCACTGTTAGTGAAACAGTGAATTGGTCCAGTCATTCTGGAAAGCAATTTGCAACTATTCCCAAAAAGTTATTTAATTGTGCATGCTCTTTGACCCAGTGGTTCAAATATTAGGTCTGTACTCCAAAGGGATCAAAGAAAAAGGGAAAGAACTTATGTATAAAAATATACACAGTAGCTCTTTTTGTGTAGCTAAGAATTGTCAAATGAGGAAGTGCCTATCAATTGGGGAATGGCTGAACAAATTAAGATATATGAATATAATGAAATACTACTGTGCCACAAGAAATGATGAAGGGAATGGTTTTAGAAAAACCTGGGAGAGTAAAGTTAGTAGAGTCATAATAATTTCTACAATAATGTTATTGTAAAGACAAACAACTTTGATTTTAGAATTCTAACCAACCACAATTCCAGAGGACCCATGATGAAATACGCTGTCCACTTCCTGACAGGTAATTGACTGCAGATAGAGACATTTTTTAATATTGCCTTTGGGGAGTTTTGCTTGATTAAACATGTTTATAAGAGGAGTTTTGTTTTTCTTCCTGGGGAGGAGAGGAAAAAAATAATTTGAAAATGAAATGGAGCAATAATGTCAACAGTGACAGAACATAAAATAAATCTACATAAATCATATAAATATATTATATATATGTAAAATCAGCATAACCCAGCAGAAAAATGGAAAGATAAATTACATTTAAAACAATTATGGAATGTATAAAACATTTAAGAGTATGCCCACAAGATATATAATGAAACTATATGAATACAAATACAAAACACTTTATGGAAATAAAGACAGACCTAAATGACTTGGAAAAATATTAATTGCTCATGGGCAGGCCAAGCTAATATAATAAAAGTTACAATGCTATCTAAATTAATTTATTTTGAGGCAGCTAGGTGGCGCAGTGGATAGAGCACCAGCCCTGACGTCAGGAGGACCTGAGTTCAAATGTGGCCTGAGACCAAACACTTGACACTAGCTGTGTGACCCTGAGCAAGTCACTTAACCCCAGTTGCCTAAAAAGAGAGGGAAAAAAAAGTAAATTTATTTATTCAGTGTCAAATCAATCAAACTACTAAAGGGTTATTTCATGGGTTTAGAAAAAATTATAACCAAATTCATCATATCAAGAGAAATAATGGGGAAAAAAGGGGGAGGGGCTGGACCCTAGCAGTACTAGATCTCAAACTATATACAAAGCAGTAATCATCAAAACAATTTAGTGCTGAGTTAAAAAAAAGTTTTTTCTGTGTTATAGATAAGGGACACAACATACATAAGCAAACAAATCTAGTAGCTAGGTGTTCGATACTGCTGGGTGAAATAATCAGCTTGATTCTGCATAATTTTTTAATTGATCCTATTTACATTTAGTTGATTTTGTCCTGTAACTGCTTAAGTCATGGTTCTTTGTCTCTGAACTTAGTTCAGAATTCAGCTGGTTTGTAATGCATTGAGTTTAGAAATCCAGTTCTCTTGTTAATCACTGTTCCATTTTTTTAAAATATAAATTTATTTACTTTTAGTTTTCAACATTTACTTCCACAAGATTTTGAATTCCAAATTTTCACCCCATCTTGCCCCTCCCCCCACCCCAAGATGGCACACATTCTGAATACCCCTTCCCCTAATCTGCCCTCCCTTCTATCTCTCCCCACCCCTTCTCTTATCCCCTTCCCCTTCCACTTTCCTGCAGGGCAGGATAGATTTCTGTACCTCATTTCCTGTATTTCTTATTTCCCAGCTTCACATGTGTTTCTAAAACTCCGGGTTCCAAACCTTCTCCCTTCCTCCCACCCCACCCACCCTCACTGAAAAGGCAAGCAACTCAATACAGGCCATACATGTGCAGTTATGCAAAACACTTCCATAGTAGACATGTGAAAAACTAACTCTATTTCCCTTAATCCTATCCTGCCCTCCCATCTATTCTATTCTTTCTTTTGACCCTGACCCTCCTCAGAAGTACTTCCTTCTGATTATACTTTCCCAATCTGTCCTTCTCTCCATCATGCCCCTGCTCTCTTGTCCCCTTCCTCCCCTATTTTCCTGTAGGGTAAGACAGATTTCCATACCCAACTGAGTGTGTATGTTATTCCCTCCTTAAGCCAAATCCTTTGAGAATAAGATTCCCTCATTTCCTCTCACCTTCCTATGTTTCCCCTCCACTGTAAGAACCCCTTCTTGTCTGTTTTGTGTGAGATATGTACCCCATTCTACCTCTCCCTTTCTCTTCTCCTAGTAATCCTCTCTCACCCTTAATTTTATTCTCCAGATATCACCCCTTCATCTTCAACTCACCCTGTACCATCTATCTATCTATCTATCTATCTATCTATCTATCTATCTATCTATCTATCTATCCATATAATTTTTTCCTCTCCCACCACCCTAATACTGACAAAGGTCTCATGAGTTATAAATATCATCTTTCCATGCAGGAATGTAAACAGTTCAGCCTTAATAAGTCTCTTATGATTTCTCTTTCCTGTTTACCTCCTCATGTTCCACTTGAGTCTTGTATTTGAAAGTCAAAATTTCTATTCAGCTCTGGTCTTTTCATCAAGAATGCTTGAAAGTCCTTTATTTCACTGAAAGACCATTTTTTTCCCCTGAAGGATTATACTCAGTTTTGCTGGATAGGTGATTCTTGGTTGTAATCCTATCTCCTTTGCCCTCTGGAATTTATATTCCATGCCCTGCAGTCCCTTAATGTAGAAGCTGCTAAATGTTGTGTTATCCTGATTGTGTTTCCACCATACTTGAATTGTTTCTTTCTGGAAGCTTGTAATATTTTCTCCTTGACCTGGGAACTCTGGAATTTGGCTACAATATTCCTAGGAGTTTTCATTTGGGAATCTCTTTCAGGGGGAGATCGGTGGATTCTTTCAATTTCTATTTTGTCCTCTGATTCTAAAATATCAGGGCAGTTTTCCTTGATAATTTCTTGAAAGATGATGTCTAAGCTCTTTTTTTGATCATGGTTTTCAGATAGTCCCATAATTTTTAAATTCTGTCTCCTGGATCTATTTTCCAGGTCAGTTGTTTTTCCAATGAGATATTTCACACTGTTTTCTAATTTTTCATTCGTTTGGATTTCTTCTACTGTGTCTTGATTTCTCATTAAGTCACTATCTTCCAATTGCTCTATTCTAATTTTTAAGGAAGTATTTTCTTCAGTAATCTTTTGGACTTCCTTTTCCATTTCGCCAGTTTTGCTGTTTAGGGCATTCTTCTCCTCATTGGCTTTTTGGGCCTCTTTTGCCATTTGGGTTAGGCTATTTTTTTAAGGTGTTATTTTCTTCAGTATTTTTTTGGGTCTCCTTTAGCAAGCTGTTGACTTGTTTTTCATGATTTTCTTGCATCACTCTCATTTCTCTTCCCAGTTTTTCCTCTGCTTCTCTTACTTGCTTCTCAAAATCCCTTTTGAGCTCTTCCAAGGCCTGGAATGGATTCACATGTTTCTTGGAGGCTTTGAATGTGGGACCTTTGACTTTGTTGTCTTCTTCTGGTTGTATGTTTTCATCTTCTTTGTCACCAAAGTAAGATACTATAGTCTGACTCTTTTTATGAGGTTTGCTCATGATCTCAGCCAACTACTTGAGTTTTAAACTCTTTGTTAAGGTAACAGTCTGCTTCCAGTGTGGAGAATGTACTGTCCCAAGTTTCAGGGGTTTGTACAGCTGTTTTCAGAGATACTTCTAGGGACCTGTAAATTTTCACTTCTTCCAAGGTGGTATGATAAGGGGCGAGATGTTTACTCTTTTCCTGGCCTGTGCTCTTGTCTTTGAGTGATCGGCCACAAGCAGTCTTTTCTCTCTTGGAATTGTGAGTAGGGTTTCCTTTCCACAGCCACTACAAGCTCTATGTGCCAGTGCTCCTCCTCACCCCAGGACTGCCACCTAGAACTGTGACCCAGATCCAAGCAGGTGCAAAGCAAGAGATTCCTGCCTCAGCACCAGCAAAGAGATCCCTGCCGGTCCCCCTCTGATCAGCCACTTGATTCCCCCTCAGTCTGTGGGCCGGAAGCTCAGAACACAGCCACCGCCCCAGCGCCCCGGTTCTGTGCTATGCACCCTGGAGCTGGCTCTGATCTAGCTCCTCTCTCAGCACCACAGAAACAGACTTTTCCCACTGACGTTCTAAGTTGTCTTCTGCATTCATGGATTGAGGAGTCAGGAAACTGCCATAGCTGCCTGTGAATCCTGCTCCAGGTTTGCTGCGGCCTGCGCGCCCACCCCGAACTGTGCTCCTCTTGCTCCCCGTCCCCATCCTTGTGCAATATGTCTTTCTGATCAACCATCCAAACTGTCTTGGGCTGGAAATTTGTTTCACTCTGTCTTTTTTGTGGGTTCTGCTGCTTTAGAATTTGTTTAGAGCCAATTTTTTTTACAGGTATTTGGAGGGGTTTGGGGGAGAGCTCAAGCAAGTCACTGCTTTCATGCTGCCATCTTGGCTCCGCCCCCGCTGTTCCATTTTTGTGTCAGGGAACTCTATTGCACTTGAAGGAAGCAGGCCGACACCAAGGCTGGTCTAATATCTTTATACCACCAAGCTACCTTCAAGGATGTCTAATTTGTTATGCAAAGAAGTGTGGTTTGCTATGTCTATCCTTGCAGATGCAGTCATACTCAAACAACACGCAGTCATACTCAAACAACACTCAGTCACAGGAGGAAAGGGGACTTTGTTGCTAGCCCTCATTCCCAAATTTCCACACAATCATATTTTCTTCCATCTATGATGCTAAACTTCCTTTTTTCTGTACTCCCCAAAACTATAAAAGAGAGCTGCCTCCTCATTTAGGATATTAACCAGGGAAGCTGAGATCCTATTTATTGGTATATTTACCCTTTACTAATAAATTGATCATGCTGTGAACTCTGTGCCTCTGTCTACCTTGATTTTAACTCTTACATGGGAAAACTGAGAAGTAATATAGCAGCAACTGGGTTTAGGTCAACACTTCATATCATAAACTGAGATTAACTCTAAATGACACATGAGAAATATAAAATGTCACATCACAAACAAATTAGAGGAACAATAAATTTTACTTTCAGATCTATGGATAGGGGATGGGTTTATGACCAAACAAGGGGTGGAGAGGATAACAGAAAAAATGTACAATTTTGATTGCATAAGTTTTTGTCCAAATAAAAGAAAAGTTAGAACAAGAAGGGAAATAGTTAAATGGAAGTGGAAAAAAAACCTTTGTAGCAAATTTCTCTCACAAAGGTTTCATTTCTAAGATATATAAGGAACTCCTTCAAATTTTATAAGAATCATTCCCTGATTAAGTGTTCAAAGGATATGAATAGGAATTTCTCAAAGGAAGATATCCAAGCTATCTGTAGCCATATGAAAAAATGTTCCACATCACTATTAGAGAAATGTAAATTAAAGCAACTCTGAAGTTGGAGGGGCTGTGGGAAAACAGGTATATTAATGCACTTTTTTATAGCTGTGAAACAGTCCAGCCATTCTGGAAAGCAATTTGGAACTATGACTGAAAAGTCACCGAACTGTGTATACTCTTTGGCCCATGATACTAAGTCTGCATATTCAATAAAAAAATCAAAGACAAAGAGGCCTATGTTACAAAAATAATTATAGCAGCTCTTTAAAATGGCAAAGAACTAGAAACTATCAAATGAGCAGTGGCTGGAGAAATTATGATATACAAATGTCACAGAATGAATATATCTTCTCATTAGAAATGATAAAAGGGACAGTTTCAGAGAAACCTCGAAAAAATAACAAACTAATGATAAGTGAAAGGTGTAAAACGATTTGTACAGTAACATCGTAAAGACAAACTTCTTTGAAAGACCTAAGATATCATATCATGCAATGATCAGCTACAATTTTAGAGTACCGGTAAAGATAATCTGTGCTTACTCACTTCTTGACAGTCAGATGAGTATGAAAATTAAGACATATTTTTGGGATATAGCTAACATGAAAATGTGTTTTGCTTGACTATACATATTTGTTTCAGGGTGTTTGTTCTTTTTTTCTTTAAATGGGGGGGAGAAAATAAATGCTCATTAGTTATAAAATGAAATTTTAAAAACCAATGCTTTAAATTTTGGAAAGTACTTTATTACCTTATTTCACTAGATCCTCACAATAATCCTGTGAGGTAGGTGCTATTATTATTCTCATTTTATAGATAAGGAAACCTAGACTGAGTGGGGTTAAATGATTTGCACAGAATAACATTTGCAGTACTTTTTGTTGTTTGATCTAGAAGCTCCAGATTTTAGCTATGACATTATTAGGAAATCTGATTTGGGGGTTTCTTTCAGGATGACTGGCAGATTCTTCCTATTTCCTCTTTCTAAACCCTCTGGTTCTAGTAAATCTGGGCAGTTTTCACTTTTTACTATTTTTGGAATATGGCATCCTGCTCTTTTGTTTGGTCATTCGGGGAGTCAAATCATTCTTCAATTATGTCTCTTTAATTTGATTTCCAGGTCATTATTTTCATTAATTTTTCATAGTATATACCTAACATTTCTATTTTTTGACCTTTTAAAAAATCTTTCTTTTTTGTTGTTGTTTTTTACTATTTCTAGTTGTCTCATGGACTCTTTGAGTTCTGTTTGCTCCATTCAGTTTTCAGGGAGTCAGTTACTTAAAGTTTCCTCCTCTTCCGAAGTATTTATTCTCCTTTCTTCACTATACTTTAGTTCACACACACACACACACACACACACACACACACACACACACACACACACACACACACACACCCCTGCCCTGTGCCATCCAGCCAAATTGGCAGAAGGCCATTCCTCACACATGGCACCCTATCTCTCATTTATGCATATTTCCATAATCCATAGTCAATGCCTGAATTCTCTTCACACCTCAATCCAACAAAATCTCTCTCTTCTTTCCATATGTAGCTTAAGCACCATTTTCTTGTTGGGCTTGTGTCCAATCTGCATTTTATTTGAGATTTCAATTGTAGATGTTTTCAAGTCATTGTTTTCTTCTGTGTTTTGTGTCTTGAGGTTCCCTATCATCACAGTAGCTCTTAATGGTCTTTTTTTTTTGTTTGCTCATTCTTCCAGCCTACTCCTTGACTATGGACTTTATGTCAGTGTTCTGTTATGTCAGTTCTCTGCTCACTTCTGGGAGGAAATGTCTGGCTAGAATGACTGTCATTTTATGTCCTCCTGCTTCTCTCATAGCTCATTCTGAGGGGTCCAATTTTTTGACACTTTCAAAGTGGAGAGGAGAGGTCTGTTCACTATCCAGATCTGAACACTGTAAGTTTCTCGCCAAAGTTTGGGTCTGTTGGCTTGTGCAAGGCTGAGCTGCAGTGGACTGTTACTGGTCTCACTCATTGTTAGCCTGCTGTGGGGTTCTGCAGGTTCAGAGTGATTGGTTTTCGTCTTGGTCTCCTGCCCTGGTCATTCCACTGCAGGTTTATGTGCTAGGGAAAGGTTAGAGCCAAGTCCTTGGTCTGTTCTTGGGCTCAGAGTCTCAAGAACTAAGTTTATGAAACTTAATTTTTCCTCTGTACACAGCTAGGGCCTAACTGGGTAACAGGCAGCAGAGCTGCCAGTTGGCACCAAATCCTGTTCCCAGTGTTAGTTCAGGTGTCCTCTGTGATCTCTTTCTTCGTGGTGCTTCCTACACTGGTACTGAGTCTCAGCCCCTTTACTATCCCTGGGCACTGCCACTGGCACCCCACCACTGCCACCTCTGTAACTGCACTTCTGGCTAGCCTTTGCCCCAGTGTCCATAGACCTTTCTGTTTGTCTTTCTAAGCTGGCCCAGAATGGAAAAATTACTCACTGATTTTATCTTCAATTTCCCAATCAAAATTCAGTCTGCTGCATTCTTTTAAGTTGTTGTAGAAGAGATGCTGAATGACTTAGGCAAAAATGTTTTCCTTTCCTCCACCATCTTGACCCCACCCCTTCTCCACTATTTTCTACATGAAGCCTTTCCTGTTATCCCCAACTGCTAGTGTTTGCCTTTCCAGTCTACCTTGTATTTAAATATTTTGTGTTTATTCTCTTTTTATTTATTCTTCATACACTTATGTACTTGTCTCCCAGTATAATATAAGCTTTTTGAGAACAAGGATGAGCCATATCTCTTTCTCCTTCGCATGTCAGTTCTTCAAAGAGGCAGGAAATATGCTCTCTGTGAAGAATTGACATGAGTAGGGGAAAGAGATACGGCTCATAGTTGGCCAATCTGCTCATAACAATCTACAATAGTCAGCCTAAGAACTGTAAGATTACTGCTTGTGACTCTCTTCTACCAGCGTCCCAGGCTCAAAATCCTGGAGTTGTCTTTGACTCTTCTATTTTTTTTATTGATGCCTTCTGTTTTTATTTAACATTCATTTCTAAACATACCCCTTCTTATTCTCCTACTCAATGAGCCTTTCCTTATAACAAAGCCTTTCCTTGTAAAAAAACAAAACCAAGAAACATTAAAACCAACCAACATACTGACCACATCTAAGAACAAATGAAGATTCTGTATCCTTAGTTCCCCAGCTCACCACTTCTTCATAACACAGTATTTTCCTCATTTAAATTCTGTTCTCAAAAAACTTAAATAGCTCTTCATTGTCTCCTGCATGAGACACAGCCATTTAAAATTCCCTTCCACAAGCCTTCTGTTCCAGTTAGGTAATTACATTCACACTGGTCCGTGGATGGGAGATGGCGAGGGAAATGGGAACAACAATTTAAGTGTCTACTGTGTACCAGGCATTGTGTTAAGGGATCCTCACAATAAACCTGGGAGGTAGGTGCTATTGTTATGCCCATTTTAGAGCTGAAGTAACTAAGGCAGGCAAAGGTTAAGTGACTTGCTCATGATTACACAGTAAATGTCTGAGGATAGATTTGAACTCAGTCTTCCTAACTCTAGGCCTTGGGCTCTATCCACTGCATCACCTTGCTGCCATAGATATTACTGTAGATATCATATTCACATCTATTTCTGATCATGTGTTTGTGCTAGTCTTTTCCCCTTGGAATAAAGTTCCTCATTTTCTCTAACTAAACAAATCCTACCCGCTTTTAGGAACATCATTATTATCATTACCAAATGCTTTGAAAATATTTTGAAAATTGAAGTGCTATCCACTGCAAAGAAGGGCCTAGGTTGGATAACATGAGACAAGGGAACAATGTTGAGGTAAAAAAGATTCTCGCTCACTGTCCCCATAAGGTAGGCAATGCCTGTTCACTTACCACCAATCTAGAGATTTCCCTTTCCTTCCTAATGTTTCCTTCTTTCCCTTTTGTTTTCCAAGGACCCTTATCACTGTGTTGATTATTATCCCTTTTCACATCCTGAAGAAATTTAACCCTCTATATTTTCCCCTGTATAATTCTTACTTTCCTCTTCAAGGATTTGAGTCAAATCTTCCACCAAGGTGACCACCTCTTTAATCCTCTTTGGATGCTGCAACTTCACCCAAATCCTGATCTCGCTGGGCAAGATGGTCAGGAACTGCTCCAGTACCAGTAGCTCTAGGACCTGCTCCTTTGTGTGAATCTCTGGTCTCAGCTACTGAAGGCAGAGTCCCCAGAACTGGCCCACAACTTCACAAGGTTCCACATTCTCTGGGTAAGGAAAACATCTGAAGGTTTGGCGAGAATCTTCTGCATTAAATTTAACTCTTCCTAGGATGGTTATCTGATCCCCAGGAGAATCTATTCTCAGTAACCTGTTTTGTTCATATATAGCCAACATCTGGGGGTTGAGGGAGATGATAATCATCTTATTCAAGGCCAGTATGTCTCCATCTGGCATTATCCTCTTATTCTTCATAATAATGTCATAATCAAAAGAATGTCAGTTCCTTACAGACTGGAAATCTGTAAACATTCCTCAAAGATATAGTGGGCATAGATGCATCATGGTCAGCTGCAGGAATCCAGAAATTGTAGTCGTACCATCTGATGTCAGCGCCCTTCGGAGATCATGGACATGTATATCATCCACAAAGTAGTGCACAGTGGAGTACACTTCCTAAGCAAACTGTTATGGTCTCAGCATTGGTTCAAACATACACAAATGCTACTGGTTATAACCTGTTTTAAAAGAACAGTTTCTTCTTAATTACCTTTTAGCTAGGGAGTACAAATATGCTTTTCATTGTTCAGCTAAAAAAAGGACACTCAGATACTTACAAGTATGTAGCACAACCAGCACCTGAATACAGATCTCTTGACTTCCAGTGAGGTCTTTAATACATTATACTATGTCCAGTTCAATCCAATCCAATCCATTCATGGATTGAGTACTCATTAAAATCCCATGCAAGGCACTAGGAATATAAAAAAAAGGACCCATTTGTAGTAGGACCAGAGTCCCCTCACTTACTGCAATAGGGATTTGTTTTCCTTGCTTCTCACAACACAGATTGTTAATTTTCCCAAAAGGCAATAAATCTATCCTTGGAATTTGATTGGCCTCTATCTCCCTTAACCTAGCTTTCTGGTAACCTAAGGGCACGAAAAGTCCCACACAGGTGGAGCTGGGGTCTCTCCAATTTGATAGTTTTCTGAAGACCATGCCAATCTCTATATCCTTCATTATATCCTGCTTAGCTGACTGGACACATTTATTTCCACATGGAGACAAGAGAGGCCCCAAACCAGAGAAGCCTAATGTCTCATTTTGTCCTAACATGGAACCTGAACAGAGCAAAGCCCCTAACACCATCTGTGCTATTAAGCAGCTGACACAGTAACTCCTTGAGGGAGATATCACATTGGACAAGAGAGTAAATTTAAAGGACAAATTCTGGAGGGGATATAGGAAAATAGGTACACTAATGCACTACTGGTGGAGACATGAACTAGTCCAACTAGTCTCCAATTCTGGAGAACAATTTGGAACTATGCCTAAAAGGGCTATGAGACTGCACATACCCTTTGACCCAGCATTACCATTACTAGGTCTATATATTTCAAAGAGATCAAAGAAAAAAGCAGAAAGGACCCATATGTACAAAAATATTTATAGTAACTTTTTTTTGTGGTGGAAAAAGCTGGATATCTATGGGATGCCCATCAATTGGGGAATGGCTGAACAAGTTATGGAATATGATTGTGATGGAATACTATTTTACTGTAAAAAATCATGAAGGAGAAGGCTTCAGGAAAACCTGGGAAGACTTGTATGAACTGATGCAAAGTAAATTGAGCAGAACCAAAACAATGTACACAGTAACAGTAATATTGCAAAGATAATCAACTGTGAAAGATTTAGTAACTGATCCATACAGTGACTCACCACAAGATTCATGATGAAAAATGCTACCTACCTCCAGATAGAAAACTGATTGACTCAGAGTAAAGATTAAAGTATCTTTTTTTCTCTTCATTTTTCCTTGCCTTTTTTAAAAACATGGCTAATGTGTCAGTGTTTAGTATCGCCCTTCATTTGTATGATAGACATATTTCTTGCTTTCTTAATGGGTGTGAAGAGTGGAGGGAGGGAAAAGAATTTGGAACTGAAAATAAAAATAAAAAATCTCAGAAAAAATGATCAAAAGCACACATTAAAAACTCCAAAACTAGCATTATTTGTACTGGGAAAATATTAGAAGCTTTCCCAGTAAAAAAAAAATGAAGCAAAGAAAGACTGTTACCTCTTCCCACCTGAACAACATAATTTTTTTTCTTTTGGCTAGGCAATGGGGTTAAGTGACTTGCCCAGGGTCACACAGCTAGTATTTATATGTCTGAGGTTGGATTTGAACTCAGGTCCTCCTGAATCCAGTGCCAGTGCACTATCCACTGTGCCATCTAGCTGCCCCTTGAATAATTTGAGAAATGCTAGTTATAGAAATAAGATCAGGGAACAAAATTAGCAGCATAAACAGCACTAAACTATCCCTAATTGCAAATGACATGATAGTGAACCTAGAAAATTCCATAGAATCAGTGAATAAATTGAGGTTTTAGTTTCAGTAAGGCAGCAGGATGCAAATTAAATATGAAAAGCTATCAGTGTTTCTCTACAGTGTCTTCTGTTTCACATTTAAAGCCTTTCACAATCTGACTCCAGCCTATCTTTCCAGACTGATTAGATATTACTTCCCTACACTTACTCTCTGCTCCAGTGAAGTAGCCTATTTATTGTCCTGTTCCCTCCTTCCACCCACAATACAGTACATAGCATTCCATCTCCCACTTGTGTCTTCTGCAACATGCTGTTCCCCAAGCCTGTAAAGCTCTGCATCCTCACTTTCAACTTCTGGAATCTCTACCTCTTCTTTAAAACTTTAAAACTCAGCTCCACATGCCACTTCCTTCAAGGAGCCTTTCCAAGTTTCTGACTTGTTAATGCCTCTTTCCCTATCACTGTGTATTCATTTTGTATACCTCCAGTATCTATTTATCTATGAATATGTTACATCCCCTCAACAGAATGTAATCTCCTTAAGTAGGCACTGTCTCACTTCTGTATTTGATATCCAGTGCCAAGCACAAGTGCTTAATAAATGCTTTTTGTTTGGTATAGTGCTAACAAAAAACAAGGAAGAAAATAGAAATTTCATTCAGAATGACTAAAAAATGCATTACATTTCTCAAAGTTAACCTATTAAGACACAAGATTTATTTAAACACAGCTACAAAAACATTCTTTACAGAAATAAAGACAAATAATCATAGAGATATTCACTGCTTGTGGTTGGGCCAACCCAACATAATAAAAATAACAATACTACCAGAACTAATTTACAGATTTAAAGGATATTTTCTAAAAACAGACAAAACAAAAATAAAATTCATTGGAAAGGACAAAAGATCTAGAACAGGGGTGGGGAAACTATGGCCTTCTAGGTCCTTAGGTGCAGCCTTTTGACTGACTCCAAGTTTTAGTGAACAAATCCTTTTATTAAAGGGGATTTGGATTCAGTCAAAGGGCCTCCCTCGAGGACCTAGAGAGCCACATATAGCCTCAAGGCCGCAGGTTCCCCACCCCTGATCTAGAATCTCAAGGGGAAATAATAGGGAGAAAAAAAGTAAGGAGCACTGATTAAAAACAGAAAAGTAGATCAGTGAAAGAGATGAAATAAAAATGTAGCAATGTGTTTGATCAAATCAAGAACATAAAATATTGGAGAAGTCCTCTTCATAACAAAAGATGCTGGAAAAAGTAGAAAGCAGTTCAGCAAAAGTAATATTTAGACCAACATCTTATGTCATATACTACAATAAAAGCAAATGGAAAAGAAACTAAATATAAAAGGTCACATCGAAGAGAATTAGGTCAGACTGCTTTTACATTTACGCTAGGGGAAGCACGGCTGACAAAGATCATAAAACATAAAAAAGATATTTTGACTATATAAGACAACACAATCACACTGACACACCCATAAAATATACACACATCTTCCCCACAGCTAGGCTCACACTCCCATACACACCCACATCCCACAGTCACATCCCCATTCATATATACCCCCTCAGCCCACAATCACACCCATACATACGCATACATCCACACATGCCACACATCACGCACACACCCACGCATAACACACATCCTCTCCCACCGCTACACCACACCTCACAACCAAACCCACACACTCATACTATATACACACATCCTTCTTCACAACCACACACATATGCACCCTTACCCGTCACACACACTCCACAACCATTCCCACACACCCATACATACACCTCTCTCTCTCTCTCACACACACACACACACACACACACACACACACACACACCCACCAGCCACTACTGCTATCACCACCTCCCCCCACTTCCTCCCAACTCCTTCCACTGAGACTGCTGCTGGGTCCGCCGACTGGAGCGCAACGCGTCTACCGCAAAGTAGAGCCGCTTCCACTGAGACATTTACGGTAATGGTGGTCACGAAGTACCCCTAGGGGCAGCTTCTGCTGTATAATGGGGGTGGCGGGGGTTGGAGGAAGCGGGGGAGGAAGAAACAAGAGCAAACCTCTTTCGGGACTACATTTCCTAGAATTCGCTAGCCACGCACTTTCCAGCATCTTTTTTTTTTTTAAAGGTTTATTCATTCATTCATTTATTTGTTTTTATTTATTTACTCATCTATTTATTTATTCGTTTATTCATTCATTCATTCATTTTTACGAACTTAACATTAAACATCAGTAAAAATAAGGGCAGGACTAATTTTATTGATATTATTGATGATTATTTATTAAATTTCTAATAAAACATTTTATGTCCATCCTACGAGACACAGACTGACATGGACAGATCATTTAACCTTTCAGTGCTAAACCTTTTCCCCTCTCAAAACAAATAAACGCTTAGGGGTTATGACAGTGATGTCTAATTTTAACACATAATTTAATTTCAAATGATCAACGTCTCTCTAACGTTGAACTCAGGCTTTCTCCATTTTTCTCATTCACTTTTCCCTCAAATGATTGTAGTTAGTTTGTACTCCATTCTTCCGATTCTGCTTCCTTCACATTCCCCTCCCCCCTCCTAGAGGTCTTAATTAAGATGATAGGATCATAGCTCTATGGAAATGGAAAGGAACCTAAGAAGTAATTTAGGCCAATCTCCTCATTTTCCAGATGAGGCCCAAAGAATTTAAGTGACTAGCCCAGGGTCATACAGGCCATACAATAATAGTGGTAAGATTGGAATTCTGGTGTCATGACATCACTTTCACCACTCTTTCCACTTCACCATGCTGCCTCCCTTCAAAGCAATCTACTAAATTCTTTGTTATCTGGGATGTCCCTGAGAGGGAAGAAAGGAAGGTGGGTGTGTTAGATTACAGGAAAAGAAAAGACAGCAATAAAAGTTTATTTTTTTTTAAGGCAACTTACTCTTCTGAGATGGATTTATAGTATTTCATTACATTATTCAGTCAGTCAATAAACATTTATTAAGCTTCAGGAGTGTTTTGCAAAATGCTTTATATCCATTATCTCATTTGAGCCTCACATTACTTTCTGATTCAGTTGTCTTGATTGATATCTGGCCACTGGACCCAGATGGCTCTGGAGGAGAAAGTAAGGCTGCTGGCTTCACAACCCTTCTTCACTCAATTCAAATTCAATTGCAAGTCACATCATCATCTCCCTGATGGCATGGTCCTCTTAGAGAATGACAAACCTACAACCACAACTTTCTAATTAAGTGCCTACTACATTCCAGGCACTGTACTAAGCACTGGGGATACAAGAAAAGGTAAAAGACAGTCCCTGACATCAAAGAGCTCACAGTCTAATGGGATAATAACATGCAAGTAACAAGCACAAACAAAATATATACAAGATAAATGAGAAATAATCAACAGAGGGACACCATCAGAATGAAGGGGGATCAGAACAGTCTTCCTATAGAAGTGAGATTTTAGCTGGAAGTTGAAGGAAGTCAGGGAAGAAATTTAAGTAGCTGGGTACAATATGCCAAGGTACACTATTGCTAATGCTAAAGGATTCCAAGTTTGTAAGACATTTGGAACACGTGTAAGTCATTCTGTCCATGCATTCCCCTGAATAGTTCAGGGGAATGTCTTGACTAGATGTACTGATACTGTCTTTATGTGTGTGAAATGGGAAATTTTGGGTGGTATGATTTGAGATGCATGTGCTACTAAATGAAGATGGAGAAAACATGCAACTATTCTGACTGGGTCCATTACAAACTTGTATTACACAACCTCAACTGGGCCCTCACTGCTGCTAGGCAGTCTTTCTATACCTCTTTCATCAACTCACTATCCTACTCTCCATAGTGGTTTTCTTCCAAACCTATTCATCTCCCCTCAAACCTATGGCTTCCCCTACCCCCACTCTGTCAGCTGAGAACCTTGTTATAGAAAAAAATTGAGACTATTCACCATAAGCTTCCTCTTCGGTCCCTTTTTCCTCATCTCCTATTACTCATATAGCCTTCTGCCACTATCTCCTTCTTCACCCCTCACATGTCTCACATGAAAGGTGACTCCTTAGGCTAACCTCTCTATTTGTTCAAATGATTCTATTCCAACTGATCTCTTCCAACAGATTGCCCCACTCTTTCATTTTTCTCAATCACTCCCTGTCTACTACCTCATTCCCTACTGCCTAGAAACATGACCATGCCTCCCACATCTTGAAAAAATATCCTCACTTAAGCTTTCCATCCCTGCTAACTAT
Organism: Phascolarctos cinereus; assembly: GCF_003287225.1. NCBI lineage: Eukaryota > Metazoa > Chordata > Mammalia > Diprotodontia > Phascolarctidae > Phascolarctos > Phascolarctos cinereus. The sequence continues at coordinate 202,058,581 of NW_027555847.1, read as the reverse complement.
TGTCCTATATCTCCTCTGCTTTCTGTAGCTGACCCCTTTAAAAAAGCCATCTACAATAGGTCCCTCCACTTTCTTTCTTGTTCTCTTCTTAACCTCTTATAATCCTGCTTTTGATCTCATTAATCTACCAAAACTACTCTCTCCAAAGTTAATAATGATCTCCTAGTTGCTAAATCCTATGGCTTTTCTTAGCTCACTCTCCCTGACCTCTGCAGCCTTTGACACTGTTGATCATTCTCTAGTCCTTGATACTCTCTTCTCTCTAGATTTTCAGAACACCACTTTCTCCTGGTTCTCCTACTTCTCTGTTTCTTTTGCTGGAAACTCTCCCAGATCATCCTTTCTAACCATAAGTGTCCCTTGGGATTCTGTCCCAGATCTTTTTCTCTTCTTCCCTATACTATTTCACTTGGTGATCTCATCAGCTCCCATGGATTTAATCATCATCTTTATGCTGATGATTCTTAAATCTACCTTTCCTGCCTCAAACTTTTTCTTTCTTCTTCTTTCTTTCTTTCTTTCTTTCTTTCTTTCTTTCTTTCTTTCTTTCTTTCTTTCTTTCTTTCTTTCTTTCTTTCTTTCTTTCTTTCTTTCTTTCTTTCTTTCTTTCTTTCTTTCTTTCTTTCTTTCTTTCTTTCTTGTTTTGCTTTTTGGTGAGGCAATCAGGATTAAGTGACTTGCCCAGGGTCACACAGAGGCCGGTTTTGAGCTCAGGTCCTGCTGACTCCAAGGCTGGAGCTGTATCTACTGTACCACCTAGCTGCCCCTCCCCAAACTTTCTACTGACCTCCAATCTTGTATCTCTAACTGCCTTTCAGACATCTCAAACTGGATGTCAAGTAAACCTTTTAAACACAGTATGTCCAAAATGAAACTCATTATCTTTCCCCCTAAACCTTCCCCCACCTCCTACTTTCCCTATTATTGTAGAGGATGACACCATCCCCCCAACCTCAGTCCCTCAGGGTCACAACGTAGGAGTCATCCTGGACTCTTACCTGTCTATCTAATTTCTTGCCAAAGCATGTAGATTTCACCTTTGCAAAATCCCTTGCCCTCTCTTCTCTTCTGACTCTGCTACCCCTGTACTGCTGCAGACCCTCATCACTTCATGCCTTGATTACTACAATAGCCTGCTGGTGAGTCTGCCTACTTCACGTGTCTCCCCACTCCAATCCAACCTCCATTCAGCCACTAAAGTGATTTTCCTAAAATTCATGTCAAACCCTACCTACCCACCCACCCCCACTCAATAAACTCAACGGTCCCTATTGCCACTAGGATCAAATACAAAATGGTCTTCTAGGCAATCAAAGCCCTTCATAACCCAGCCCTCTCCTACTTTTCCAGCCTTCTTACACCTTACTTCCCACCATGTACTCTTTAATCTAGTGGCACTGGCCTCTTGACTGTTCTAAGAACAAGATGCTCTATCTCTTGGATCCAGCATTTTCTATGGCTGCCCCCCATGCCTGGAATACTCTCCCTCCTCTGATCAAGCTACTGACCTTCCTGGCTTCCTTTAAGGCCTAACTAAAATCTCATGTTTTACTGGAAGCCTTCCCCAATTTATCTTAATTCTAGTGTCTTCCTTCTGTTAATTATTTCCCATTTATCCTGTATATAGCTTGGTTTGTGTGCATGTTATCTTCCCCATTATATTGCAGACTCCTTCATGGCAGGGATTGTCTTTTGCCTCTTTCTGTATTTCCAATGCTTAGCTCAGGGTCTGGCACACAGCATGCACTTAATAAATGTTCATCAGTTGTTTGATTACTTCAGTTATAGTGTCAGGTAGGAGGTACAGTGGCCAGAGCAGTAAGCCTGGAGTCAGGAAGACCTAAGTTCAAATCTGGGTCATCCCATTAGCTGTGTGATCCTAGGCCAATCATGTTCCCTCTATCTGCCTTAGTTTCCTCAGTTGTAAAATGAGGAGAATAATAGCACTTACCTTCCAAGGTTGTTGTGAGGATTAAATGAGATATTTTTAAAGTGCTCGGCACACAGTGGGTGCTACGTAATTGCTAGCTATTGTTATTGAAATTGCAAAATAAACAATCTTCATATAAAAATCTGATATACATCATCTTGAGTCTGTCTACTCTTAATATAAATGTAAAATATTAACAAAACAGACAGTTCTGGTATTTAAAAATAATTCCTTTAATAACCTTTTAAGTTTTGGAGAACTTAGAACCTTGGCATGGTGCTATTAAAAAAATTCTTACAAGAATAGGAAAAAAGTTTTAAAGAGAAATCCAAGGCCAAAAATAGTTTCAGTTTCAAGAAATTAGCAACAAGAAGCCTCTATCCACAACTGTTTAAAAGGTGCTAGCAGGGGTGGAGCCAAGATGGCATGGTAAAGGCAGGGATTCACCTGAGCTCTCCCCCAAACCCCTCCAAATACCTTTAAAAAATGACTCTAAGCAAATTCTAGAGCAGCAGAACACACAAAAAGTGAGAGTGGAAAAAATTTCCAGCCCAAGACAAGGAAGGTCGACAGGAAAGGTCTGTTGTACCAGGCTGAGAGAGAAGTGCAGCCTAGTGTAGGCCGCAGCAGTGTAGACCAGGCCCTAGCAAACCTGGACCAGGCCTCAGGGGACTGAATCACTGGCAGCAGTGGCAGTTTCCAGACTTCTCAGCCCACAAATGCTAAAGACAACTTAGAAGGTCAGTAGGAAAGGTCTGTTGGACTTGCGTGAGAGGAGCCCAATCCAGCCCTGGGCCCAACACAGCCCTGGCCCCAGGAAACCAGGAGCCCTGGGAATGACTGAATCAGCAGTGGCAGTGACAGCTTCTGGAGCTCTCAGTCCACATATGGTAAGAGGACCGAACAACTGGTCAAAAGGATATTATGGGGGTCTCTTTGCTATCATTGAAGCAGGACTCATACTTGGATATGGGTCACACCTTGGGTGGCAGTCCTGGGGTGAGGGGGCATACTAGCATAGCAGAGCTTGTGGCAGCAGTGGAAAGGGAACTGTCCTCACAGTTACAGAGCAGAAAAGAGTACCTGTGGTCACTCACAGACAAGAGCATAGGCCAGGAGAGGAGTAAACATCTCTCCTTAGATCATACCACCTTGGAAAACTGAAAATTTCCAGGTCTCTAGAAGTATCTCTGAAAACAGCTGCACAAAATCCCTGAAGCTTGGGACAGTTCACCCTCCACACTGGAAACAGAGCCCTACCTTAACAAAGAGCTTAAAAGTCAAATAACTGGCTGAGAACATGAGCAAATAGTATGAAAAACTCCATAGACTATAGAAACTGACTTTGGTGACAAGAAAGATCAAAAACACACTCAGAAGAAGACAACAAAGTCAAAGCTCCTACACTCAAAGCCTCCAAGAAAAATATGAATTGGTCTCAGCCCATGGAAGAGCTCAAAAAGGATTTTGAAAAGCAAGTAAGAAAAGTAGAGGAAAAATTGGGAAGAGAATTGAGAGTGATGCAAGAAAATCATGAAAAATGAGTCAACAGCTTGCTAAAAGAGACCCAAATACTGAAGAAAATAACACCTTGAAAAATAGACTAGACCAAATGGCAAAAGAGATCCAAAAAAGCCAATGAGGAAAAGAATGCCTTAAAAAGCAGAATTGGCCAAATGGAAAAGGAGGTCTAAAAGCTCTATGAGGAAAATAATTCACTAAAAATTAGAATGGAGCAAGTGGAAGCTAATGACTCTATGAGAAATTAAGAAATTATAAAACAAAACCAAAAGAATAACAAAATAGAAGATGATGTGAAATATCTCACTGGAAAAACAACTGACTTGGAAAATAGATCCAGGAGAGATAATTTAAAAATTATTGGACTACCTGAAAGCCATGGTCAATAAAAGAGCCTAGACATCATCTTTCAAGAAATTATCAAGGAAAACTACCCTGATATTCTAGAACCAGAGGGTAAAGTAGAAATTGAAAGAATCTATTAATCACCTCCTGAAAGAGATCCCAAAAAGGAAAACTCTCAGGTCAAGAAGAAAATACTGTAAGCAGCCAGAAAGAAACAATTCAAGTATTGTGGAACCACAATCAGGATAGCACAAGATTTAGCAGCTTCTACATTAAAAGATTAGAGAGCTTGGAATATGATATTCCAGAGATCAAAGGAGCTAAGATTAAAACCAAAAATCACTTACCTAGCAAAACTGAATTTAATCCATGAGGGGAAAAAACTGATATTCAATGAAATAGAGGAATTTCATGAATTCTTGAGAAAAGACCAGCATTAAATAGAAAATTTGACTTTCAAATTGTATTTGAAATTGTATTTGACTCAAGAGATACATAAAAAGGTAACAAGGAAAGAGAAATCATAAGGGACTTATTAAGGTTAAACCGTTTACATTCCTACTTGGAAAGATGATGTTTGTAACTCATAAGACCTTTCTCATTACTAGGGTAGCTAGAAGGAGTATATATAGACAGAGGGCACAGGTGTTAGTTGAATATGAAGGGATGATATCTAAAAAATAAAATTAAGGGGTGAGAGAGAGGAATGTACTGGGAGAAGGAGAAGAGGAGAGGCAGAATGGGGTAAATTATTTCAAAAGAGCAAGAAAAAGCTTTCACAGTGGAGAGGAAAAGGGGAGAGGTGAGAGGGAATGAGTGAACTTTACTCTTATTGGATTTGGTTTAAGGAGGGAGTAACATACACACTCAATTAGGTGTAGAAATCTATCTTACCCTATAGGAAAGTAGGGGGGAAGGGGATAAGAGAAAAGGGGTGATGGAAGGGAAGGCAGATTAGGGGAGGGGGTAATCAGAAGCAAGCACTTTTGAGGAGGGACAGGGTCAAAGGAGAGAATAGAATAAATGGGGGGGTGGGATAAGAGGGAGGGAAATATAGGTAGTCTTTTACAACATGAGTATTATGGAAGTGTTTTGCATGGCTACACATGTATAACCTATATTGAATTGCTTGCTTTCTCAATGAGGTTGCATAGGGAGGGAGGAAGTTTTCAAAATGAATGTTAAAAATTGTTTTTTACATGTAACTGGGGAAAAAATGAAATACCAAATTTTAAAAGAAAAAATAAAAATAATAGACTTTTGTTTCAGGAAAAAAATAGGTACTGGCAACATTAAAAGGAATGTTGAATTTTGACAAAGAAGAGATGGGTTCAGGCTTTCTCAACAATAAGCATTTATTAAGTGCTTACTATGTACCAGGCACTTGCTAAGCCCTAAGGATACAAAGGAAGGCAAAACAAGTCACTGGCCTCAAGGAGCTTATAATATGATGGGGAAGATAGAATGCAAACAACTATGTACTACAAATATATACATATATATATGAAATATATACACACACATACATATCATTATATATAAATTTGCACATCATATAATTTAAAAATATGTATATATACACCTACATCTACATATATATGCAATACATATATTTATATATATTGTATACACACGTACATTTACATATCCATATATATGTATATATACGTCTTATATATATGTGTTTGTATAAACACATGCCTATATATGTTTGTGTATATATATGTATACATATATGTATGTATATATGTATACATATATAGGTATACATATACCTATATATGTTATATATATGTATGTATAATATATACATGTACATATGTATTATATATATGTATATATGTTTGTATAAACACATACCTGACTGAATCATAGAGTGCTTTAAGGGGGAATAAAGTTAAAGAAAACTGGAAAGGTAGAAAGAGTGTAAGTCAGAGGTAAGGAGCCTACAGCCTTAAGGCCACATGTCACCTTCTAGGTCCTTAAGTGTGGCTTTTTGACTGAATCCAAATTTTACAGAACAAATCCTTTTATTTTTATTACTAATACATTTTTGTTCATCTTTTATATTTTTATTTTATTTTTAAAATGAACATATTTAAAATACCAAAGAATAAAATAAGTTTCAATGAAATAATCCTCCCAGATTGACTGTCACAATTAGAATATTATAAAGCCATAAGGGCTAACTTGATGGCTGCTATGCTCATTATTTAGTTCCAACTTCCCCCACCTGACTGGTGCCACTACCGCATGAGGTTGGTTGGTGAGAGTATATGGGAGTCGAGTACGCCAATCTGTTATCAGCTTTAATGGTACACTGTGTTTCTGTTTGAGGTGGAATTTGTGAATAGTTGCACAGATCGACAGTATTTTTTAATTCTGTCTGCTAAACAGCCCATCATGTCAAAGAAAACCAAGAGAAAGCTGAAGAAAACAGATTTTTTTTTAAATGAGGATTGGGAATTGCAATATTATTGTGTTTCTGGTAAAGATGAGATGATTTGCTTGCTTTGTGATATTGTAATATCAACATTAAAAAAATTCAATGCCCATTAACATTACAACACTTATAAGGACCACAAATATTTTAAATTAGAGGGAGAGGCATTGTATTGCAGAAATTAGAAGATGAAAAGCAAAAGCAAAGACAATTCTTTCAAGCAGCAATAAGACCTGAAAATAATGCCACTAAATCAACTTATAAAATAGCTTATCTACTTGGGGGAAAAAAGGGAATTTAGTGGTGTGAAAATTGTGAAGGAATGCATTGTTGAAGTCGTAGGATGCCTAGACCCTGATAACATTTAGTACAAACAACTGCATCTTCCAAGGAGAACCATAACTGATCAGCAGCATGAATTGGCCTTGAACTTAACAGAACAACTTCATGCAATACTTCAAAAGGAAAATGTATATTATTTAATCGTTTTGGATAAATCAACTGATACTACTGACTTGGTGCAGGTTTTAGACTTCATTTGGGTGATAAAAGAAGATTTTCTATGCCATGAAGAGTTACTTTGGGCACTCCTGCGAACAGAACACAGGGAATAGATATCTTCAGTAGCTCTCAAGATAAATGTTGTGAAGTTGAACTGAATTTGGTAAATTTAGTGAGTGTATGTGTAGACGGTGCACCTTCCATGACAGGAAAACATGAAGGGCTTACTGCACAGATAAAAATAAGTGTTAACAAATCCAGATGCTCTCATTTCTGTCTTGCATCAGCAAAATCTCTGTGCTAAAGCTACTATTTTAAGTGACACTTTGCAACAAGTTATAAATATTTAACTATATTCGTACAAATGCAACATGGCATCTTCAGTTTCATAACCTGATAAAGTTGAAAGATGATGTATTCAGTGTGGATTTGCCATATCATTCTAAAGCATATTGGCTATTGAGGGGGCAGGTGTTAGCCAAAAGTTTATTTCTGGGAGAATAGATAGTTAAATTTCATGAAAAATAGAATAGGAAGTGTGAATTATTGAAAGAAAATTTCTATAGGAATGCTGCATTTCTGTGTGATATCATGTCAAATCAAAGTGACTTGAATATTTCTTTGCAAGGTAAAACTAAGTATACATATAATATGGGGCAAAAAGTCAAAGCATTTTGAAAAATGCTATCTTTTTTCAAAACACTTTTTCTTCAAAAGGAAATTTCAGTTGAACATTTCCCCTAGTTAGCAAAGGTCATTGATGAGCAGGATGATATATGCAAATCATTTGAAGAATATGCAGCTGTTATAGACCTATTAATTGGAGAATACACTGACTTTGAGAATCATGACATCATACTCAAATTAGCATTTCAGCTTCACCTAGTTGATATTACCAAGGCACCTAAAGAACAACAGATGGAATTGATTGAGCTCTCAGTAGACGACATCTTAAAGCTATTATTTGATGCTAAGAAAGATCCAATTGAAATATGGAAAAATACAGTAGAACATCCATGACTTTGGCAACATGCCCAAAAAATGCTTTCTTGCCTTACAACCACTTATTGCTGTGAATCTACATTCTCCTACCTTACCCAAAACAAGATTCCCTCAAGGTCACAAATGACTGATAGCCATCTAGAGGATCAACTGAAACTGTGGACCTCCATGCTTCAACCAAATATTCAAATAATTTCTAACAAAAAGCAGACACAACAAAGTCATTAAAAGGTTAGTTAACTTTAAAATGAAGAGTTTTCATTTTTTGAAATTATTAAGTACATATTGGTTAGATTTTTACAAAATAATGTACATTTTAAAGTATATCTAATTGAAGTTTCTTGAATATGGCCTTATTTGATTATAGCTGAATATTAATGTGGCCTTCTAACATGAAAAGTTTCTCCATGCCTAATTTAAGTTACGGAGGGCTTTAAAAGCCAAATAGAAGATTTTGTATTTGATCCTGAAGATACTACAGCGCCACTAGAGTTTACTGAATTGAGGGGAGTGGTGGTGGTGCAACATGGTCAGACTTGTACTTTAGGAAGATCACTTGAATAGCTGGGTGGAGGATGGGCTGTAGCGGGAGAAATTTGAGGCAAGGAGATTACCCAAAAGGCAACAATCCCGGTATGAGATGATGAGGGCCTTTCCCAGGGTCATGGCAGTGTCAGAGGAGAGACAGCGCCATATGAGATATTGTGGAGGTGGATTCTAAAGAACTTAAGCAAAAGATTGGAGATGGGTGATGAGAATGAGGAGTCAAAGATGACACTTAGGTTTTGAGCCAGAGAGGATGGTAGTACCCTCAACATAATAAGGAAATTAGGAAGAGGAGTGGTGTTATGGGGAGAAGATAATGAGTTGTTTGGGACATGTTGAGTTTAAGATGTCTATGCTTGTTAGCCACATAACTAAAACCTCTTGGTTCTCATTTTTCTGCATCTGTTGTAGTTTATCTTGTCTACCTCACAGAATTATGGAAAGACTGATTAAGATAATATATGAGAAATATCTATTGCAATTTTTTGTTTCACTTAAAGGGTGTTTCTATAACTGTTATTCTATCAGCAGCTATTTCTTTAAGTCGGAGTCAGCCTCCTGCTTACTGTGTTCGTGTAATAGTAGCCCTAAATTATGAATAATTACATCACATGAGATTAGTAGATGATGGGGAAAACTTCCCAATTATTTTTAAGCTTAATTTCATAGCTGCTAAAATCCTGATATGGATTTGGAAAAGATATTGAAGCAATCATGATGTGAACATTCAGTTGAGGGACTTGGTACCCTCTGTCTAACAAATGATTATTATAAAAGCTTCTGTGGCCCTATGTCTAATGTTTAAATGTAGGTATGTCAGTGTGTCATGGGTTAATTTGGTTTGAGAAAATATTTCTCCAGTAATTGCAAAGTACATGAGCCCTTGCATAAATCATATCCAGCTTATGTGTCTATTTGTATATGGTCCTATCTGCTGTCAATATTTATGAAAGAAAGACAACTTTCATGAAGTTTCAGAGGAGTTGGAAAATATAGGGAAAAGAAAACTCATACATTTGAATAGAAATACTGAACATAACTGGGAAGTTAAAAAGGCTACATGGATTTTGTAAATATATATATTAAAATAAAAGCTTGTCTATGTGAATATTTTCCCTCTCTACCAGGGGCTCTTAATCTGGGGTCTGCAAGCTTGATTTTTTTTTGGTAACTATTTCAATATGTTTCCTTTGTAGTCCTATATATTTTATTCTACACATTTAAAAAACATTACGTTGAGGAGTCCATAGGCTTTACTACACTACCAAAGTAGGCCATGATACAAAAAAGGTTAACAACCTCTGCCCTATACCTAAGACTATTTGAGCCCTTTCCCTCATGTGGGTGAATGTTCATTTTGTAGTAGTTTATTAGATTTGATTTGATTCTAAATACATTCAGATCTTCTAACAACTCATTTGAAAGAGGGAGTTTGTAGTGCCACCTTTGAGGACCCTAAGACATGAGGAAAGAACACAGAGCTCCTCTTAAAAATATTGCAGATCACATGAACTTTGAATATTTGGAATGAGATCAAGATGCAAAAAACGGGATAACTGAATATTGTAAAAGTTATTGGCATGCAAATATTGAACTGGTAACTGTCATCATTGTACAAACTGAGGTCATCCCAAAGGGCCAGTTTGGGAAGCCATTCTTCCAGTAGCCTTTAGTAGGATATTCATTATTATCAATCTCTAAAATATAAACAGCTAAAAAATGTGTAAAGGGTATCATTACTTTTTTTTTTTTTAAGGCATTTGGGGTTAAATGACTTGCCCAGGGTCACATAGCTAGTAAGTGTCAAGTATTTGGTCTGAGGCCGGATTTGAACTCAGGTCCTCCTGACTTCAGGGCCAGTGTTCTATCCACTGTGCCACCTAGATGCCCCTCAAGGGAACCATTACTTAAGCGGTGATATCAGAATTATGACAGAATGATGAACACACGTAGATCCAAGCAATAACAAAACAAGGCACTTTTTACATGTTGGCCTATCCTTAGTGAGAATTGCTTTCTTTTCTGCCACAGACATAACATAACTAATCGTATTAGGAAATCTTTACATTTGTACACACTGTTTAAGGGTTGTACACACAACCTTTACTGCCTGCTCTTCTTATTGACTCTCCAACAGACTTCTTTCTCTCTCCCAACTAAATATACGTCTTCCTAGAAACTGCGTACACTAGAGACTGAAATTAGAATTATGATTAGTTCTGTGATTTGTTCCTTAGACTTCTGATAGCATGCTTTAAAATTCAGAGACTGGCTTAAGAGGTTGAAGAGTTGAGAACCTAAAGTTGTGGACAAAATCTTTGGTTTTTGCTATTATTTTTACCCTCAGCTCTGGGATTATACAGTTTAAAAAATGTCATAGATGCCAGCCAAGACCATGACAAGAAGCCCAAATGTCTGTGTAATGAACATTAAATTTGCAAGGTCAATCATGGAATGAGCCACTCTTTCTATTTTCTTTTTTTTTTTCCTTTTCTTTGCCTCAACATAGTGTAACGTTCAATGATCACAAAATAAAGATTTGGGATCAGAGACAAGAGACAATACCTTGCATCCTCATCAATCACTGCCCCAGAATACACGGGATACAGGAAAATCAGTGAAGCTGCAGCAACACACATCAGAGATGAGACATTCTGTATTTAGGGGGAAGGCTGGAAAGCCATTTTTATGCTACTGTGTCTCATAAAGCAGTCTGAGGAGCTATGTACTTTCATGGCACAGATGGCAAGCATAAGACTCTCTTTACCTATAGGGCTAGAGAAAGACACATTCTTCTTTCTAGAACAAGGATTTTTAACTCGGGGTCTATCAGCTTGGGGTGTGTGTGTGTGTGTGCGCGCGTGTGTGTATACACAGACACATGCACACACATGCACATACAATAACTGCGTTTAAAAATAATTGGCTTCTTTTGTAACACTATATATTTGGTTTTATGCATTTAAAAATGCTATTTTGAGAAAGGGTCCACAGCCTTCACTAAACTGCCACAGGGGTTCACTACACAAAAAAGGTTAAGTCCTCCAGTTCTAGAAGCACTTGAAAGAAAACTACCATGCCTACGTATTCATCCTTTAGTTAGCTATACAGGATCCTGGCTAGCTATGAAAAATAGCCTTCAATAAACCTTGCTAGGATATATCAGGTTAGTGTGCAGGCAGTCTTTCATTTCTCTGAGGAGCTATAGCTACTAAATGGCAGAACAAGTCTTAGTGACTGATCACCTTTCCCGTGTCTGAGAAAAAGCTCCCCTCAGATATAGTACCCAGGCTAATGAATTTACATTATATCCTATCGGCAACTGAGAATCACTGAGGGATTAAGCAGGGGAGAGACATGGTTTGACCTGTGCCTTAGGAATATTATTCTAACAGCTTTTTAGAGGATGGTTTGAAGAGGAAGAAAGATTGGAAACAAGAAGATAATTAGGTCATTTTTAGCATCTCAGGAGAGGAGTAATGAGAGTTTGAATTAATGTAATGGCTATGTGAATGAAAAAGAGGGGATTAATGCAAGACAAAATGTTGCCTGTATAAAATCAACAAGATTTAGTAAATGACTGGATTTGGGGGAAGGGAGAATGGGGTAAGGGACAGGGAAGAGTCAAGGATAACACTGAGGCTAAGAAACTGAGCAAGTGTAGGGATGGTAATGCCTTGGACAAAAATAGGCAAATTTGTGGGATATCCCAGTTTGGGAAGAAAATGCTAAGTTAACTTTTTTTTAACATTCTGAGTTATAGAAGCTAACATGACATCTATATGGAACTGTTTAGTAAGTAGTTGACATTGAAGGACTGAAATTCAGAAGAAAGATTATGTATTTGGGAGTCATCAGCAGGGAGATAATACTTGAACCCACGTAATTGAGACAGCTGAAAGAACTATGAGAAAGCAGAAGGCCCAGGACCAAAGTCTTGTGAATACCCATGCTGATCAATCAACAAACATTTATTGTGTCTACATGCTGGACCCTTTGCTAACTGGCAGTGGTAAAAATACAAAAGCAAGAGAGCCCTTTCTCTCAAGAAGCTTACATTTTAATAGATAGGAATGCTAAGAGGGGAAAGTATGATTGGTGAACCTGAAAATGATACTGGAAAAGTGCAGTTGTGTGGGTAGTGTGACCACTATACATACTGTCCTTGTGGATGAGATTGAGCTATATATGCTAGATAAAAATACAGTAGGTAGACATGGACCCAAATGACCAACCATGGTCAAAGTATACTCAATAACTGATTGATATTTATTTGAAAGAAGTTACTTACTAAGTAGTGTCTCACAGATTTGTTCTTGGCCTTCTGCTACCAAACGTTTTTATCAGTCACTTGGAAGATGGCATTGGGTGGTATGCTTGTCAAGCTAGACAATGACATAATACTACAACAGATAACTAACATGTCAGTTGAGAATCTAGATTCAGAAAAATCTCAACAGGCTGTAGGATAAACCAAATACAATGAAACAATCAGTATGAATGTAAAGTTCCACAGCTGGGTTTGAAAAACCAACTCTATAAATACCAAAGAAGTGTGTGTGTTGTGTGGAGAGATCAGTTCCTGTGAATAAGATCTGGAGGGATATGTGGACTGAAAACTCAATGAGACAACAGTATGCCTTGGCAATAAAAAGCTTCATTAAGAGTGAAATAATATCTCAGATGAGGAAGCTAATAGTTCCACTACATTCTATCCCAGTCAGGCCTCATCTCAAGTACCACATTTTAGAAAAGACATAAACAAATTTAACATCTCCAGAAGAATGTGATCAGGACAGTGGGAGGACAGGATAACATGCCAAATAAGAACTGAAGTAAATGGGAAGGTTTGACCTGAAGAACAAAAAGACAAAGCAAACATGAAAGCTGTCTTTAAATATCTGAAGGCCTATCATGTAGCTTAATGATTGAAGCTATGGTAGTTGATGAGATATCTGAAAAAGAATGGAGAGAAAGTAGAAGAACCAGGACAAAGCCCTTGCTAATCAATTATCACATTGTTTCACTTGGCCTGAGAGACAACTAGGAGCAATGACTAGAAGTTGCAAAAACTCAGATTTAGGTTTCATGGAAGGAAAAATTTAATGATGTGAGCTATTCCAAAAGGGGAATGGGTTGCTTTGGAAGGTTTTCCTTCATTGTAGGTCTTCACACAGTCTGGATAATCACTTGTTAGGAATGTTACAGAAGGTATTCTTGATCAGTTATTGCTTAAATTGGATGATTCTGGTGGTCCCTTCCAGTTCTTAGGTTTTTGTTTTTAAATGAAATGAATTCATGTTACAAATTTTGATATTCTGTGATTTCAAGAAAGAAATGAACTCTGGCTAAAGATTAGAATAGTCATTAAATTTATGAAGTTCAATATTCAATACACCTCCTTTGATGCTGAGGAGTATGTTCTCAGGTCATACTACTGCCACACAACAGAGACCTTTCTGATCATCTGCATTTTTAATAATGTTACTCTATAATGTGAATTCTTTGATGTTAAGTAAGATGAGACCTGGTGGGAAAGGCTTTCCCAAATGGATTACATTTACAGGATTTCTATCCAGAGTGAATTCTATGATGCTGAGTAAGGCGAGACCTGATGGTGAAGGCTTTCCCACATTCACTACATATATAGGGTTTCTCTCCAGAATGAATTTTCTGATGTTGATTAAGATTTGCCCGCTTGGTGAAGGCTTTCCCACATTCACTACATTTATATGGCTTCTCTCCAGAATGAATTCTTTGATGAAGATTAAATTGTGAAATATAGCTAAAGGCTTTTGTACATTCATTACACTTGAATGGTTTCTCCCCAACATGAATATGCTGGTGTTGAGTAAGGTTTGCCCGCTTGGTAAAAGCTTTCCCACACTCGTTACATTTATAAGGTTTTTCACCAGCATGAATTCTTTGATGTTCAGCAAGCCGTGATCTGACAGTGAAGGCTTTACCACATTCACTACATTTATAGGGATTCTCTTCAGAATGAATCCTCTGATGAAGATTAAGTTGTGAAATTAGACTGAATGCTTTTCCACATTCAGTACATTTAAATGGCTTTTCTCCAATATGAGTATGTTTATGTTTATTAAGGTGTGTCTTCTGAGTAAAAGCTTTCCCACATTCATTACACTTATAGGGTTTCTCTCCAGAATGAATTCTCTGATGTTGAGTAAGATGTGATCTGATGGAGAAGGCTTTCCCACATTCATTACATTTATGGGGTTTCTCTCCAGAATGAATTTTCTGATGCTGAGTAAGGTTTGCTCGTTTATTAAAAGTTTTCCCACATTCATTACATTTATAGGGTTTTTCTCCAGAATGAATTTTTTGATGTTGAGTAAGATTTGCCCGCTTGGTGAAGGCTCTTCCACATTCATTACATTTATAGGGTTTCTCTTCTGAATGAATTTTCTGATGAAGATTAAATTGTGAAATCTGGCTGAAGGTTTTCCCACATTCAGTATACTTAAAAGATTTCTTTCCTGCATAGATCCTTGGGCACTTAATTAGGTACGAATCATTTTTGAAGCTCTTTCCATACATATGACACTTACAAAGACTCTTTACTGTAGGAACTCTCTCCTGTGTAACTAGGATTGACCTTAGACTGAAGTTTTTCCCAAATTCATTTCTTTCAAAGCTTCTTTCCTTACTTGATATTTGTTGAGATGTGATTGTTGATTGCTTTACCAGTTTCTCCTGGTGGATGTGTTGCCTTACTAATGTATCATAATGTATAAAGGATTCTCCCAGTTCAGAGTGCCAACAGCAATGCCTTGTGGATCTTTCCATTATCACCCTCTGAGATGATTCTTTTGCAAAAGTGTCCCATTTTGTAACTGAATCTTTGGCTTTAGGCACAGTGTTCCAATCTGAAAGAAAAAAAAATATATGTATATATGTAAATTTTCCTCATGCCAGAAGGAAAAAAAAACTGTTGCCACTGGAATAGAATAACAAAGTGGAAAAAATGTCTAAGACAGGGATTCATAACTTGGTGGTCTATGAACTTGTTTTTAATAGTATTTTAATGATTATATTTCAATAAAATTAGTTTCCTTTGTAATCCTATGCATTTTATTTTAGGTATTTAAAAACATTCTGAGACATAGCTAATAGTCTTCACTAGACTGCCAAAGAGTCCATGACACAAAAAGTATTAGGAGTCTCTGGTCTAAAGTAAAATACGTTAAATTTATTTAAATTCTTTTTTTTTCTCTTTTTCTTTTCTTTTTTTTTTTTGGTGATCAAGCTAGTTAGCAACAGGGAAAAAAAAACAGCTTAGGATATTTTGTCTTCTGCTTACCCATGTTCTCCCCTTCAATCCATAAAGCCCTTTACAAAAACTCTCCATTTCTGAAATTGTGATAATTAGCTGGCCAGACCAATTGAAGTAATTTTTGTAGCACACTAGTTCTCATAGGTGATAGCTTTAAAATGCTAAACAGAGAGACTGATGAACTCTCTACTCTCACTCTCACCATCCCATTGAGATGATCACTACTCTAGAATCTGCAAAGTATCATAGATGGAACTTTTTGTATAAAAAGGGAAAACTCATGAACTTTCTTCTATTCCTTCTCTATGCTTTCTCACTTTGTGACCTCATCATATTCTATGTATTTAATTATCTCTATGCCAATTACTCTTATCTCTATCTCTAAATCCAACCTAGCAGACTGGATTCACTACAAATTTATGTCATTTAGTCTAAACTGAGCCTTCACCACAGGAAGACAGTTATTTACTTTTCCCTAATTGAGTCTCTATCTCACTTGCCCCAGCAACTGTTCTACACCTTTCCTTCTATCCTCCAGGTAATCCCTTCTCCCTCAGCTGGGGATGTTAAATCATACTTTACTGAGAAAACAGACCATTCACCACAAGTTCCCCTTTTCTATATCACAAAATCACTTGACGTCATCACTCATCTTCTCCTTTACTGTAGTCTTTAAAAAAGATTTCTTGCTAAGGCCAACCCCTTTACATGGGCCCTTGATTGCATCCTTCTTGCATCCTCCGGCAGACTGCCCCCATGATCATCCCCTCTTGGTCTCTAATCTTCAATTTCTCCCTATCTATTGGTTCCTTCCCTGTTACCTATAGGCAGCCTTGGAAAGTCTCCTCCACCTTGAAAAAGACCTCATAGACAATACCAACTCTTCCAGATAACCCCTACATATTTCCTTCGCTTCACAGTCAAACCACAAGTAAAAGCTATTTCCTCTCTAGTTTACTTCTCAGCCTTTTGCAATCTGGCTTCTGACCTTATCACTCAACTGAAACTGCTCTATCTGTTGCTCTTTCCTCAATCCTCCTCCTTCTAGATTTCTCTGAAACATTTAATACTGTTGACCTCTTAGATACTCTCTCTCTGGGTTTTCATGACATTGTTCTCTCTTGGTTTTCTTCCTCTTTTTTCAGTCTCTTTTGTTCGTTTATCAACCATATCTACATTGCTAACCTTGGGTTTTCTTCAAGGCTCTGTCCTGGTTCTTTTATTCTCTCTATTCTCTCATTTGGTGAATTCTGGTTCCTGGGATTTGGTTATCATCTTTATACAAATTACTGCCCAGTCCAACCTTAATCTCTCTTCTGCGTGTCAGTCATTCAACTCCAAATGCTGATTAGATATTTCAAACTAAACGTCCCAGAGGCATCTCAAACTCAACATATCAAAAAATGAACTCATTATCTTCCCCCCACCCCACCCCAAACCTTTCCAAAATTTTCCATTTCTGTTGAAAGTTTCCTAACTTGTGTCTCTGCTTCAGGTTTTTCCCCCTTTCAACATATTCTCTGCATTAATGACAAAATGATTTTCCTCATATTGTTGTTTTTTCAGTCATGTCCAATTCTTTGGGACCGCATTTAGGGTCTTCTTGGCAAAAATATTGGAGTGGTTTACCATTTCCTTCTCCAGCTAATTTTACAGATGAGGAAACTGAGGCAAACAGGGTTAAGTGACTTGCCCAAGGTCACACAGCTTGTAAGTGTCTGAGGCCAGATTTGAACTCTGGAAGATGAGTCTTCCTGATTCCCAGCCCAGTGCTCTATCCACTGCAACACTTAGCTGCCCTTTTTCCTTAAGTATAGGTTTGCCTATATCACTCCCCAACTAAATGAACTCCAATGGCTTCCTCTTGCCTTTAAGATACCACCTCTTTATAGCTTTCAAAGCTTCTTACAACCTGGCCTTAACCTACCTTTCCAAACTTATTATATATTACTCCCCTTCATGCACTTTTAGTCCCAGCCAAACTGGCCTCCTTGATGTTCCTCACATATTAGACTTTATCTCCCACTTCTATGAGTCTGCACTGGTTGCTCCCCATGTCTGAAATATACTGCCTCACTTATACCTCTTAGAATCCCTTAATCCCTTCAGATGACTGTTTAACAACACCTTCCACATGAAGCCTTTCCTGATTCCTCCAGCTGCCTCCCCATTCCCTTTTATGCCCACTTACTTCTGCATGTGTTGTTTCTCCCAAAAGAATCTGTATTTCCAGGTCCTAGAACAGTGCTTGGCACTGAGGAGACGCTTAATAATTGGCTGCTGCCATCTTTGGAAGGATTCTGAACTGCTATTCTCCCTCTTCTTCACTTTACTTCATGCTGTCCAGGTAGCAGAAGGAAACCCTTCTCTGGTCCTGCAACCTTCTTTGAAACCTATGGTGGTCACCATCCACCACTTTATCAACAGAGATCCTTGAGGAGCTGCTGCCCTTTCTCATCCTCCTGTCCTCCACTGGCTGATCTGGCATATTGAGTCCCTGTGGTCTCAACTGGTAGACACCAAACTTAAAACACTGACCTGAGGAGCAAATCATCTTAGCTTTACCACAGCTGAGATCTCTATTGGCTATAAAGAACATCCTTCAGTGAAATTTAGATTTCTAAGTTTTATGAATGTGGCCTGTTTTTTTCCTTCATTAGGCTGGACTACAGAGTAATTTATTACTAATGACTCACTTGGAGAATAATTGCTGTTAAATGTAGAAAATAATGTGAATATAAGAATCTGATCAATCCTCAACATTAATTATTTTCTACAAACTCCCAAAGTAACCCTTACTTCTCTGGAAAAATAAGTAGGACACTAAAACACATGCTTACATAGAGTGAGCTAGTTACATATACTCATTTATATCATAGCATCAAAAATTTAGAGCAGAAAGTGACTTCAGAAGTCTTATAATCCATTCTCTTCACTTAAAAGGTGAAAAAAATAAAGTCTAGAGAGGCTAAGTGATCAAAGTTACACAGATTATAAATGGCAGAACCAAGATTTGAAATCAAGTTTTCTAACTCTGAATCATCACAATGTCTCAATTACAGCATAATATGCAGATTTTTTTTTACTAGCAACCTCAAGACAAAAGAGGTTGTTAGTAAAAAGAGGTTAAAAAAGCAAAACATGCCATATAATTGTGAGTTATTGTCAGTATTGATTGTTCCCATATATAGACTTTCTATCTATGAAGAGACTTAGAAAAGGGAAAAGGAAACAAAGGCAGAGGTTACACAAAGTAGATATAAAGCAAATATTAATGAGAACAGGATTAGAATGTAAGACCTCTTCACCTTACACCTGTACTCTTCCAATGTATCTTACACTCAATTGTCAGATTAAATTTCTACAACAATACGTTTATTATATCATCATCCACCAATGGTACTCCACTTGACCTAAAAGGTAAATTAAAACACCTCTGACTAAAGTGTAATGAGATGCCTCTGGATATAGTGTATTCTTCATAACAGTTCTTCAAATGGAGACAGGGTGATAACTCCCAGGGAAAGGGAAGATCTTTTTTCAGATATAGGCTGGATTTGATAGCCTCTGTGATTCTACTCAGTACCATCAAAGGAGGCAGGGAGGTTAAATATGAAAAGAACATACAGAAGAAACAGTTTCCATAAAATAAATGGAGGTAGAAGCCACCTTTCAGGAGGTTAAGAAGGGAATGGGAATTTGGAAGCAGAGGCACAGGAATAAACTATTTTCTGACAATGAAAAAACATATGAGAGTTCAAATGAGCCTCTGCTCTTCTTCTCACTCCTGAAAGACTTTGAGGAGAACTTCCTAGGCCAGCATTTCAGAAGCGTATTCTCCTTCACTAACTGCACTGCCCAATCTGTTGCTTGTAAGAATTGTTTTCATTCACTCACATGAACTGGTGCCTTTTGGAGTTTCACTACCCAACATCCCTGGAACTTTTCCATCTTCCAACTGAGAGATAACATCTGGTTTGGAGGTTGCTGAAAGACCTGTTCATGGAAAAGAAGTGAAATAGACATTGTTTTTTCTCCTAAAAAAAGAGACATGCCAGAATATAATTCAGGCTCCTTCATATTTAAAGAAGAGCGGATATGCTAAGAAGGTCCAAAGAGCAGTTCAAAGGACTTCGGAAGAGTATCCAATATCATGTTCCCACAAAGTCTAAGTGTCCATGGAGTGGATTTAGATTGAGAAAGGTACTTAAGTTACTAATCTTTCCTTCTAGGAGGGTATAGATTTCTCCGCTGAGTTATCTGTACTCGGTATCAGCAGACAGTGTTTGACGTGTAGAGGAGTAGAGCGTGTGGAAAATGCAGCATCAGGGATATGAATGAGTTAAGTTATCTCATTTTTATTTCTCTAAGGCAAAGAGATTTATTTTTCATTTAGAAACATACAATAAGTATCTTGTTGATTGGTCCAAAAGCATTTTAGAACGTATTTTCTACAAATTAAGACCAAATTCAGCTAAATACTTTGAATATCCCATGGTTTTAAAAAATCTACAAAGTAAAAATACCACCAAAGTAAAGATTTGGAGTAATAAGGGAAATATTTACCAAGAAAAACTAGGTTCCTATAAGTTTCCAGTAGCACTTCTCTGCAGAGGGCCTGTTCAACAGGGTTCAGTTGTGCCCACTCTTCCCAGGTAAAATCTGGAGCCACATCCTTAAATGTCACTGATTTCTGAAACACCAAACACATTTGTGCTCATTCATGAGACTCCCTGAAATACTTACAACTTCTCCTCTATCACTCTCTTCCTAACAAGAGAATTCCCTTTTCTAATTTCTGTCAGTTGTAATATATAATCTTGGACAAGATGGAGAGAGCCCAGGTGAAGGCGAAATGCCTATTTAGTAGTCTCACTATGTATTTCATATTTTTATATTTAAGTTCTTATTTATGTTTTAGTTCAGTCATTTCAGTCATGTATGACTCTTCATGATCCCATTAAGGGTTTTCTTGGCAAAGATATTAGAGTGGTTTGCCACTGCCTTCTTTAGCTCATTTTACAGATGAGGAAACGGAGTCAATCAAGGTTAAGTGACTTGCCCAGTAAGTGTCTTGCCACTTGTCTGAGGCTGGATTTGAATTCAGGTCTTCCTGACTCCAGGTCTGGTACCCTATCCATTGTGCCACCTAGTTGCCCATCAATCATTTGTAGAAGCGTATAATGTGATGGGTTACTGTATAGTGTTTTAAATATCTATCAGTGTGTGCTTGTGAGTTTTGGGTTAAGCATTTCTTTGATAGGGAAGGAAATAGCTTTCCTATATCTGATCTATTTGTACAAAGTATCTACCCTCTTATTAGGGACTCTGTTAATCCCTTTTATGAAGGAATATAGTAAGCACTTAATAAATGCTTTTGATTGGCACTATGCAAGAGCTATTCTTAGGGTATAAAAGATTGTCTCTGGGGCTCCATGGAAGGGGAAAGGGATGGTAAAAAGCTATAGTGTGTGAGAAGTGCTTGATCTCTTTACTCTGGGGTCAGGATACCCCAGGACATGAACCAGGTGCATGTGACCCAGAATTGAGACTTTTTAGAAGATGAAGGCGTCAACCTTCACCCTTCACCTCCTGGGCCCATGGGCTTTTTTTTTTAATATTAAAAAAGTTACAGATTATTATCATTCTATGAGAGGTCTCGTAGTAAAGCAAAACAATTAAACAAAAGTAATAATATAGTGACCTCATTTACAAAATCATGCAACATTTCACAACTATAACAACACCCCATTTTTAAATAAAAAAATGAACAGAAATCAATTCTCTCTCCTTCCCACCTCTCTCCTCAATGAAAAAAAATAAACCAAAACAAATTCCTGTAACAAAAGGGCATAGTGAAGCAGAAAACAAATCTCATCATTGTCTGTATCTAAAAACATGTTTTATTCTGTACCCAAGATCTATCACTTCTCTGTCAGGAGGTAGATAGTATGTTTCATCATTAATTCTCTGGAATCATGGGTGGTCACTGTATTGATCATCGTTCTTATACCTTTAATACTGTTTTTACTGTCTTGTTATTGTATAAATTGTTCTGGTTCTGCTTATTTCATTCTTTATCAGTTTATAACTCTCCAAAATTGTTCATTTTTAGAATATTCATGTTATGGTAGAAATTGTTCTGATTCTGATTCATTCTGCATCAGTTCATATATGGCTATGTTTCCTTGAAATCATCTCTTTCCTCATTTCTTACAGCACAATAACATTTATCATATTCAGATACCATAATTTGTTCATCCATTCCCCAATTGATGGGCTTTCTAGGTTTTTTTTTTGCCCTGACAAAAAGAGTTTTATAAATAATTTCATACATATATGACTTTTCCCTCTTTCTTGATCTCTTTTGGGCATAAGCCTATGTCTGGGTCAAAGGGCATATACTGTTAAATAACTTTTTGTATTATGACTCCAAATTGAATTCCAGAATATTCCAGAATAGCCATTTACCGGTTCACCCACAATGGAGTAATGTGCCTGTTCAGACACATGGATTTTCACACAAATAAGAAAACTGAGAAAGATGGAGTAGTTAAATAGACTCACGATCATATATTTAAAAGAATAAAATGCCAGAAATGGAAGGTTCCTTAGAGATCACATAGCCCTCATTTTACAGGTGAAAAAATAGAAGCCCAGAGAAATTAACTGACTTGCTCAGGGTCACTTGGCTAGTTTGTATAAGTGGAATTAAGGTGTGCTACCTCTGGCTTCAATTCTCTTTCTACTATACATTGTAGTTTAATAAAATTGCATTATTAATATAGTTGAACTTAATTATTTTGAGGGGATTGTATTATTCAAATTGTGGATCATACAGGTCTTTAGAATCTCTATCTTTCTCTATCTTTTTATTTATATATATATATATATATATATATTTTCTCTATCTATATTTTATTTTACTTAGTACTTTATTACTTATTGCACCACAGGAACGGCAGGGTCCATTTTTGCCAATTACTATAAATTCTATTAAGAGAATACTAGGAGTTCGATGACAAAAATACGGTTTGATGATTATTTCTAAATTTGATTTTCCCACAGTATCCTGCTCTATATCAACAGTAAGAACTGAGAACTGATTATGCTATTTCATAACATCAAAGATAATAAAGCCCTATGAATCTATAACAAAAACGTATGAAATTTTAAACATTTTAACTTTTTTCAATTGAAAGCCATTTATTTTCTCTCCTCTCATCCCTATTCCCCCAAATGAAAAGAAAAAAAAACAAATCCTTTTAACAAACAGACATGATCAAACAAAACAAATTCCTGCTTGGGTCATGTCTATGAATGTACACCTCATTTTGCATGGTGAATCCCTTGCTTCTCTGACAGTAGGTGGGTAGCCTCATTCGTCATCATCAGTCCTCTGGAACTATGATTTGGTCACTTCACTGATCAAAGTTTTTAAGCCATTCAACATTGGTTTTCTTTACAATGCTGTTGTTAATGTATATATTGTTCTGTTTTTACTCATTTCAATCTACATTGATTCATACATGTCTTCCCAGGTGTCTCTTGAAACTGTCCCTTTCACCATCTCTTATGGCCTCAAAATATTCCATTACATATGATACCATATATGATGAGTTGGTAAGCCATTCTCCATTTGAAGTTCTAAGCAGTTTTGTAGAATGCATTAGTGGACTTGTTTTCCTGTAGCACCACTAACATTTCTCATTTTCCTTTTATACTTAGAATTGCTTTAATTATCTCTAATTAATAATGATTTGGATCTTTTTAAAAAAATATCATTGTTGATAGCTTGGATTTCTTTCTTCTTCTGGAAAACTTCCTCTTTATATCTTTGGACCATCTATCAATTGGGAAAGAATCACACTATTATCAGAGAAACTTGCTAAAATGATTTCTCCCCAGTTAACTGTTTCACTTCTCTGCCTTTTTTTTTTTCTGTATTGAAAATTGTCAACTTTATCTTATGTAATCCTTTCTATTCCTTGTTTGGGCATGAATTTTTTCTATCTATAGATCTAAAAGTTAATTTCTTCCTCATTCTTCAGTTTTTTTGACATGACCTTTCATATCTTAGTGATTATCTATTCAGACCTTGTCTTGGTATACAGTGTGACTGTTGGTCTAAACCTAATTTTTAGCGGACTGTTTTCTAGTTTTTCTATTAGTTTTTGTCAAATAGAGAGTACTAATCCTAATTGTTGGGATTTTGGGGTTGCTACCATATGTTCCATATCTAATCTGCTCCACTAATCAGCCTCTATCTATATATTTTAAACACTAACAATTCTTTTTATGATTATTGCTTTGTCATATTGCTTAAGATTACTGTCACACTCTGTTCTTTCCCATTTTTTTTCAGTATTTTCCTTGAGATTCTTGATTTTTTGTTCCTCCAGGTAAGTTTTATTATTTTTTTCCTAGCTCCATAAGATGATCATTTTGTAGTTTAATAGGTATGGCATTAAATAAGTAAATTAATTTGGGTAGTATTGTCATTTTTAAGACATAGATGTCCATAAACAATGAATATTTCTTCAGTTATTTACGTTTGTCTTTATTTCTACAGAGTGTTTTGTAGTTGTATTTGTATAGTTCTTGTATGTGTCTTGGTAGGTAGACTCTCCAAGTATTTTATATATTTTGTAATTATTTTAAATGGAATTTCTTTTTTTTTTTGCTGAGTTTTCTTGGTAATATATAGAAATAATAATATTGATGTATTTTATATCCTTTGATTTTACTAAAGTCCTCAGTTGTTTCAATTAATTTTCAGTTGACTCAGGATTTTCTAAATAAACTGTTATGCAGTCTGAGCCCCCCCCCCCCCGCAACAGTTTTGCTTCCTCTTTGCTAAGGTTTATTTACTATTTTCTTCTTGTCATTAGCTAGCATTTCTAATTAAATAGTAGTAGTGATAATAGACATCCTTGCTTTTACCCCTCACCTAACTGGAAAGGCCTCTAATTTATCCCTATTACACATAATATTGGTTCTTAAGTTTTAAATAGATACTATTTATATTAAGGAAAGGTCCATTTATTAATGTATTTTTAAACAGGAATGGGTATAGCTTGTCAGAAATTTTTAAATTTATATGATTTTTGTTGTTCTTGTTATTAATATGGTCTATTACGTAGGCAATTTTCCTAATAAAAAACCAACCATCCATTTCTGGTATACATCTAATAACTATATGTAATCTTTGTGATGTGCTTCTATAGCCTTTGTTAACATTTTATTTAAAATTTATGCATTAACATACACGAGGGCTATCAGTCTTAATTCCCCGCTCCCCCCCCCCCGCTTTGTCTCTCCTTAGTTTACATATAGAGATCACAGTTTTAAAATAGAATTTGGAGGATATTTTTGCAGTTTATATAATACTGTAATTGATTGTTCTCTGAGTGTTTCATAGAATTCTCTTGTAAATCCATCTCATCTGAGGGATTCCTAACCCCTGCACCCTGGGAGTTAGTTTTTGGCTTATTTAATATCTTTATTCTGAGATTGGGTTATGTCGGTTTCCTATTTTGGTTTTCATTTCTGCAAATATTCATGAATTTCATTTAAGTTGTTGGTTTTATTGGTATATATTTGGACAAAATACTTTCTAATAATTGTCTTTTTTATTTACTTGTGAATTCCTTTTCATTTTTTTACTCTTTAAAAAAAATCAAATTAATTTTCTCAGAATTTCTATTTTGTTGTTTGTTGTTTTTTTTAATGTTAGTTTTGTAGTTTTTTAGCTGCATGCCCAATTCACTTATCTGTTCTCTTTTTTTGTTGATGAAAGTATGTAACAAACTAAATTTTCCTCTTGCGAAAGTCATCTATCTCACCAAAGGTCCATTTTTTTTTCCCTCTATAGGATCACACTGTTTTACTTAGTATAGTTTACTGAGTTATTATTGTTGGTTATATCTTTTGCCTTTTGGAATACTGTATTCCAAGCTCTCCACTTTTTCATTATGGCAGCTGCTAAATCTTGTGTGATCCTGACAAAGGCTCCTTGGTACGTGAATGTTCTTTCTAGAAATTGAAGTAAATTTTGTTTAAGCTGGGAGCTCTGGATTTTGGCTAGGGCGATCCTGGAAGTTTTCATTCTGTGGTTTCTTTCAGAGGGGGACCAGAGGATTCTTTTCTATTTTCATTTTTCTTTCTGGTTCTAATAAGTCTGGACTTCATTCATCATTTTTTAGATATGGTATTAAAACGTTTTTTTGAGTTGTTTTGGGCTTTTTCATATCCAGTGATAGTTAGACTTCACTTTGATCTCATTACAAGTCAGTTTTTTTTTATATTAGGTAACTTACATTTTCCTTTATTTTTTTTCCAGGCTTTTGGCTTTGTTTTTAGTATTTCTTGTTGTCTTGTGGATTTATTAACTTCTGTTTGGTTCATTCTAATTTTTAGGGAATCTGTTCCTTGGGTAAGGTTTTGTATCTCATACTAACTTGTTAGTTCTTCTAAGTCTTTCCACTATTGCTCTCAATTCTTTTCTCTAAAGCTTTCATTTAATTTACGATTTTTAAACTCTTTCTTCATTTTTTCCAAGAATTCTACATGACCTTGTGGCCAAGTTTTTTCTTTGAGGCTTTGCTTATAGATGTTTTGGAATTAACCCCTTCTTAGAGGTTTGTGTCTTTGGCATCCCTGGCTCCATAATGGCTCTTTTTTTGTGGGTGTCTTTGGTTACTCATTGTTTCAAACCTACTTCCTGAATTGGGATTTTATGTTAGGAACAGGCTCTGCACATTTCTGAGGGGAATGTTTGGGGCCTTGTTTGGTCATGCTATTCATTCTCTGGGATTTGGCTGCTGCTTTTTTCTGGGTAGACTATTGTGTTCTTCAAAGATCTAAGTGGTAGCTCAGGCTGGGTATTTATAAATTTTCAGCATGTCTTAAGGGGTCTGATCTAGGGAAAAGTCTGATTGTTGCTTCGGCCCCCTTCCCGCTCTCCTTTCCCTCCCCCCCCACCCCAGTTTGAACTTTTCATGATCTCAGTCCTAATGTGAGTATAGGTGCAGGCCTGCTCTAGTTGGAGATCTACTAGGCAGCTGCTTGCTCCTGTCAGCTAGCTAGAAGGTTCAGAACCATATAAATGCAGGGCTGTCCAGATGAACTGAACTCTGGGTATGAAAGAAGCTTGACCTGATAAGGGTTAGTAGAATGTCCTGTTCTCAACAGCCTGAAATAGTCAGTCAGACAAACTCAAGAAAACTACACATAACATCATTATTCCAGGCAATTCGACTCTTCATTATCTTTCACCCTACCCTCCAAACAATCATCATTTATTCCTAACACTCTATTTTCATAATTTCAATTGCCTTCTCAGAAAACTTGAATGGTTCTCTACTGGCTCCAACATGAAGTCACAATGGCATTTGAGAGACCATCTTCAAACCTAGCTCCCCACTATCTTACCTTTCTAATCTAGCCAGGCCACTATATTACAATGGCTACTGCAGAAAACATGTTCAAGTCCACTTCTACGCATGAGCTTATGGTATTACCTACATCTGGAATCTACTGTCCCATATGCCGTATTTAATTAAATTTTAGTCATCTCTCAGGATTGTTCTTCAATCCATGTAGATCTCTTCATTCTTTGATCTCATATAGAATTTACTTTCTGTATCACACCTTCTGGCACTGTGAAGTCTTGGAATCCAAGACTTTTTGTAAACTTCAGGATGATTATTATAGTACTGAGCACAAAGCAGACAGAAGTAAATGCTGGGTAGAGAAAAGAAGGTACTAGTAAATGAGTACTGCTCTATAGTGTCCATCATCTACTAAGATATGCCTAGTCTCCTGTGACCCAAAAAGAGGGGTTCAGACCTCTTTGTAAGTTTCTTTTTGGACAAAGAAACTCCAGGGAAAAGGAAGGAAAAGTGTCTACCAACACAACCAACTCTTCAGAAAAGGGAGAGGAAATTAACTTACCTGAGATCTGCTTATTGGGATCACAGTCAGCATTCCTTCTCTTTCTCTGTCTCTGTCTCCCTCTTGGGGAAGGACAGAATCTTGAGAACAGAGAGCTGGGAAGGAGGAAGTATGGAAATAAGATTAGTCTACAAGCTCAGAAAAATTAAAAGAGGATAATGCTACCTGGGGCCCTGAGTTTGTCTGTGTGGTCTAAATAGGTTCCAAGGACAGAAGTCTGGTTTGGGATTTAAGACATGTGGTTTAATTTCACAATTCTGTCTCTAATCTAATATGTCCTCTGGAATGTGTAATAAAATTCTTTGCAACAGAAACATCTCCACTCAATGAGAAAATATGAAATGATCAATTTGCTAGGTTCCTTTTACATTAAATTAATTCAGAAGAGTTTAATATCTTCTATTTATCATTAAAATAAAAAATAAAAGGTTGAAGTAAACAGACCTGGGACCAAGACCAACCTTAATTATTGCCTTACTTATGTAATCCTGAGTAAGCCAGTTGATTATATTTACCTTCATTTTTCCAATTTTTAAAATTGTGATAGTTGTAATTATTTAGCCCACAGAGATCTTCAAAGGATAAAAAAACTTTATAATTTCAAGGTATTATTATGGAACCCAATGTTCAGAGTCATTGGTTGACGGATGGCAATTCCAATAAACCTTTGAAAGTAAGCTGTGAAAGTTCACAGAAGAGCTAAAGAGTTTACTGTTCCTTGCTTTTCCACCAAAAAAAATAGCCAGTAAAAAACATGCTTTGTAAAGCTGTAAGGAGGGGATTGAATTAGATAAATGAGATAGAATACTAACGTTGAGGCTAAAAAGGTTCTCAGCACCCACAAAGTAGATGGTGCTTGCCTCTTCTCCTCCATCAATCCAGAGATCTCCCTTCTCCTCTACTGTTTCTTCCTTTCACTACTGTTTCTCCAAGGATACCTCAAGTTACACATTTCCTGTTCTCATGTCCTGAAAAGACTTTACTCTCTTTCTTCTGTAACTCTCACCTTCTTCCTCAAGCATCTGGGTCAAATCCTCCACCATAGTGACCACCTCCTCAATGTTCTCTGGATGTTGTGACTTCACCCAAATCCGGATCTCACTGGGCAAGATGGTCAGGAATTGCTCCAGCACCAGCAGCTCCAGGATCTGCTCCTTTGTGTGAATCTCTGGCCTCAGCCACTGAAGGCAGAGTTCCCAGAGCTGGTTCACAGCCTCACGGGGTCCAGCTTTCTCTGGGTACGGGAAAAATCTGAAGTTCTGGCGAGAAGCCTCATGGTTAAATTTCTCTTTTCCTAGAATGGTTACCCTTTCCTTGGGGGCATCTGCTCTCAGTAATCTATCTTGTTCATATACATCCAGGATTTGGGGACTTAGAGTCATCATCTTATTCAGGGTCAGCATCTTTCCATTGGAGACAATCATGAGGGACTTCAAATCTGTATTCTTAGCAAGGAGTCATTTCCTTTCAAGTTGAACACCTACAGACATCCCTGATGTATACTGTAGGTAGAAATTCATCATGGTCGGCTGGGGAGACCCAGAAGCACCAGTAATATCATCTGACCCTGTAGAGATCGATAAGACACTGTAGACATGCAAACTACAAACAAAGTGATTAACGGGCTGCAGTGGGATATTGTTGTTAAGAAAGATATTTAGCTTTCAGCATTGGCTCAAGTATACATAATAATTGTTCATAGGTATTTAGTGCTTTACAATTTACATAAATTTCCTCACAATCACACCATCAACTACATAGTATAAATCTAATCATCTGCATCACACAGATGAAGAAACTAAGATTTAGCCAGCATAATTCACTCAACTTCATACAAGTAAAAATAGCAGGACCAAGACTTGAAATTTGACTTGGTCTAGTCAAATATACATAGATCTAGTCAAATGTATCTAGGTCTCTTGGTCTATAAAAGATACAGATAGAGACAAATACAGAAATTGATTTTGCCTCCTATCACATCTATGCCACTCAGAGCTGAAAGATACATGCATTCCCCTCATTATAAACAAAATTTACAAGGACAGAGACTATCTTATTCCTCCATTAATCTGACATAGCACTCGGTATTAGGCTTTGCACACATAGTGAGTACTGTATAAATGTTTGTTGAATGTAGAAATGTCATTGGAAACATCAAAGAAACTGGCTAAGAGTACAGGTTTGGATCAAAGAATCAAAAACTGGGAAAGACTGTACTTACCTACAAGGTGATGAATAAAACCATTAAAAAATATGTTCACTCATTGCACACAATATAGGGGCCTATTTGGAAAGTACCTTAACAGTCAAGAAAACCACTCACAATTTGAGGAATTCCCACATTCCTTTACTAGAAAAACCTAGGTAGTTCAGGTAGGGGAGGTTCCTAAATGTACACTTCTGTGGAAAAATGGGAACTAGCCTTTGATTTGTCGTTTTAAAATCAAGGTTAGCAACTTTCAATTAGTACACTGAAAATTTGTGCACTCTTTTAAAACCCCTTTTGAGTATGACAGAATCAGAGGCAATATTTAGGAGTGACCCAAGGTACTGTGTGTACTCACAAGTGATTTGTGTCCTAAGAGGCTACCTGGCTCAGTGAATACAAAATCAGTCTCCCAGTCAGGAAGACAGGGGTTCAAGTCTTACTTCTGACACTTATTGGTTATGAGCCTAGGCAGATCATTTAACCTCTCGATATCCCTCACAATTTACCTTCTTTTGTGTCATGCACCCCTTCCCAAGTTTGGTGACACCTGTGGACTCCTTTGTTATAATGTTTTAAATGCATAAAAAATATCTAAAAGAAATCAATTATATACTCACATATATAAAATTATAAAATACACTGATCAAAATGTCTTGGTTTTTTTATGTTTTAAAAAACAGTAGGAGCTCATGGCCTACAGGTTAAGAATGCCATCTCCTCTCAGTCGAACAGCAAGTACCTAGCCATCCGAGAAGAGAGAGTTTCAACACCAGTGAAAATTCCAGGTTGGGTGCCAAAGAAAAGTACTCACAAACGAAATTAATATTGGAGGCTAAATAATACCTCTCAAATGCTAAGGAAACAGGGAAGAGAAAGGCCACACCCTCTTTTGTGTCATGTACTGCTCTGGAAGTTGGATGAAGCTTTTGGACTCCTCAGAATAATGTTTTTACATGCATAAAATAAAATTTATTTAAAAAACCCAATTGTATTGAAATACAATTCTAAATTTAAAAAACAACAACAATAACACACAGACACACACATACAGGGTTAAGAAACCCTGCTAAACTGAAGAGTCCCAATCCATCTACTCCAATTGTCACCAAGAAGCCTAATTCCAAATCTGGGCAGAGTGAAAATTCACACAACCCTCTCTCCTTTTCTTTTATCCTTCCCCCCCTCCTTTTCTATTTACTGCTCCCCTCCTCCCCGCCAGGGATGTGCAGCGTCTGTGGCCCCGAAGAATCTGAAAGGGAAAATGGGCAGGTGAAGGGAAAACTATGCAGAAGGCGGAGGGCGCCTCTTGAGTCCACAGCGCTTCCCGGGTCCACCCTCCTCCTCCCCAGTGCGAGGCTCCCCCGGGTCCTTCTCGCAGCGCTCCCAAGGCAAATGAACCGGGCTGAGGTTTTCCTCTGCTTGCCTAGAAGCGAGACCCCCAGGACACACAAAAGTGCACACGCACACACCACACACACATACGTACGCACGCACGCACACACGTGAACTCCTTACACTGCTGCCAGATCACGCCGGACCCAATCACGCTGCGGGGAGTCGAGTTTAGGGGTTGGACACCTGGACTGGCGGGGTCGCTCTGACTTCTCCCAGGCCCCAAAAGCTCACTGGAACAGCTGCTGGGGAGGCAGTTACCGTAATGGGTAGGATCGTGCGCACTCAGCTTCATCGTTGCCGGTCGCCAGTTCGTGGTCTCGGAACTACGATTCCCAGAAACCTCTGTAAAAGCACCTTCCCTTCACTCTCCTGGGTTCTCAACTGGTGTTCAATCTTTGCAGTCGTGTCCGACTCTTCCGTCACCGCAATTGGGGTTTCCATACTGGAGTGGTTTGCTATTTCCTTCTCCAGCTCATTTTACAGATGAGGAAACTGAGGCAAGCACTGTTTCTAAAAGCACAGGGTAGTTCCTAAACTTTTTCGGGCCTCTTATCCCTTAGTTTTCAGTACAACTTTCTCCTATTCTCAATTCATTATGAAAGGAAATATATTCTTCAGTTTTCCATTAATATGCATATAAGGAAAAAAAACTTCCTCTATTCAGCAAGAAAGGAAATAAGTTTTACATTTTACTTTGCACATAAGAAATAAAGACATTAAATTCAAAGCCCCCTGCTCTGGGTGCCTCTACTTCCCCTCCTCTTGCCTCTGCAGTGTGGCTTCTAACCTCACCATTCACCTGAAACTCTCTCTCCACCAGTGAAATTCTCTCAGCACGAGTGAGATTCCAGGTTGGGGGCCAAGAAAAAGTACTCACAAACGAAATCAATATTCTAAGTTAAATAATATGCCTCAAGTGCCAAGAATACAGGAAATACATTCTACAGCTTGCTGTACTCATGAGTTAGTGATGATCCTCTAAATTGTCGAGTCTTAATGGCCTTTCTTAAATCTTCACCCTGCTTGACTGTCTGCAAACTTTGATGCTGTGGATTAAACTCTTTCCTAGGTTTTGATGACGTTGCTTTCTCCTGGTTCACCTCTTACCTAATTCCTCAGTTGCCTTTGTTCCATCTTCAATCATATCCACTCAGCAAGGAAATCCCCCAAGGCTTTTTTCTTGAGATTTTCTTTTTTTCCTACTTTTTTGGTAGGTGATCTCATTCACTGCCATGCTGATGATTCCAAGGTACAATTATCCATTCTCAGTCTCTCTCCTGAGGTGTATATAGTTCCACATCACCAACTGCCTATTGAACTTCTCCAACTGGTTGTCATATAAGCACCTCAAACTCAATATGTGCAAAATAGAACTCAATATCTTTCTCCCTAAACCTTCCACTCTCCCAAACTTTCATCCTTGGCTCCTTATTCTCACCCTCCATATAAAATCTATTGTCCACAGCTCTTGTAAAAGACCCGTCTCTCAACTCACATAGCCACTGCACTCTTGCAGGTCTGCAGCTCTTTTTTTTTCCCCCTGTACTGTTGCAATAGTCTTCTAATTGGTCTCCCTGCCCTTTCTCCACCCATGCCAATTCATCTTTCATTCAGATGACAAGGCGCTTTTCCTAAATCATTGATCTGACCATATATCCTGCCCCTCCTCCCCCAACACCACCACACACATACACTCAACAAACTCCAGTGACTCCCTATTACTTCCAGAATCAAATATGAAATCCTATGTGTGTATCTAAAGCCCTTCACAGCCTGGCTTCTTCCTACCTTTCCAGTCCATGTACTCTTCAATCCACCCATACTAGCCTATGTGTTGTTCCTTACACATGACTCCAGTCTCCCAGCTTCTTGTATTTGCCTTAGCTATGCCAGATGCTTGGAATACTTTCCCTCCTCACCTCCATCTCCTACCCTTCACTGACTTCCTTTGAGATTCAGCTCAAAGCCTATCTCCTGCAGGAAGACTTTCCAGGTGCCAGTCAATCCCTCTGTGATTACCTTCTGTCTACTCTGTATATACCTTTCATATACCTAGTTATTTGCATGCCCCTCCTTCCATTTCACATAATTATTTGTACGACTTCTTCCTTCAACCTGTAGTAAGTG
This sequence comes from Phascolarctos cinereus, assembly GCF_003287225.1. Classification (NCBI taxonomy): domain Eukaryota; kingdom Metazoa; phylum Chordata; class Mammalia; order Diprotodontia; family Phascolarctidae; genus Phascolarctos; species Phascolarctos cinereus. The sequence continues at coordinate 202,025,310 of NW_027555847.1, read as the reverse complement.
GATTGCAGCAAAAGTCCCTTTCCCAGAGAACATTTCAAGGACCTTCAGACCTTGCTGCCTTCATTTGTTCTAAAAAGTGTCTACTGGAAATCTTTCCTTTACTCATTGAATGTATGACCACTAACATCTAGTGTAAGAAAAGTAGAGTACCAAATTGTTCAATACTGACAAACAGAAGGTATCCTTCCAGGAAGCTGCCCATCAATCTTGGACATCTTGCAGGTGGTCAGGACACATCTTTATATTCTTCTATTCTGTTAATATTGTGCATTATATCGAGTTTATTGAAATTCCTACAGCCTTTGTTCCAATCAAATGTCTTTTACTCTTCCAGATAAGGGTTTATCGAAGCCAATCCATTATGCAAATCAAGGGAAAGAACAGGTCTCAAGGCAACCAACTAAGCCAGAAAGCTTAACAGTTTGTAACTATTGCAATACATTGAATCTAATGAAACCAAACAAGGCATGAGGAATTCCTGTCCTTTCTCCTCTTAGGATTTCCACAGAAGGATGGCCTTTGGTTGAGCCATCTAGAGACAGGCATTGATAAACCCACAAAATTGGAGAAGGGACATCATTGACATCAATATGACTTCATACCAATCTCTTCATGAGAAAAGAGCAAAAGTCCTCCTTTTCTTTCTCCCTTTAACAGCAATGCACCATTGAATTCAATGTCTTTGACTTAATTCTGCCTTGAATAGGCTTTTCCATGGAAAGAATGACTTCTTCAGCAACCTGTAGCAAGTGGATTTAAGGAAAAGTCCTTTTGGCAAAGGATATCCCGGGGGCTGCAGAAACTGCTGACTTCCAGGAGAGCAAACTGTTGTCTTCTTGAAATTATTCCTTACCTCATTGAACGTATGACCACTGACATTCAACATAAGACAGGTAGGGTACCAAATTGTTCTATAGTGACATATGAAGGTATGCTTCAAGGAAGATGCGAAGAACACACCAGGAGCTGATGAGGAGGAGGATTAAAAACTAAGGTGAGGATGAAGAGGAAGAGCAGCATTGATGGGGTATGGGCCCAAGCCCAGATCTTAGCCCCTTGCCCCAAGGGAATCTGGCTCCCATTTTTCTGAGGCCCCAGCTCCTCATCTCCCTTTGAGGGCCTTAGCCCTACCTTTTGATCTTATTCAGATGCACCTTTGCCCCTTGTCATAAAAAGAGTCTGGCTCCCGTTTGTCTATGGGTCCCAGAAAACCCTTAAACTTTTAGGTTCCTTGTCGACTCCCCTCATTTCCCTTTGAAAGCCCTGGCCCCACCTTTTGATCTTCTGAAGATGCCTTTTGGGCTTCTACCTTCTAGTTCCCTTAGTTATCTATTCCCATGGTCTATTAGGTCTCTTGGGCCTTCTGGTAGGAGTTCTTGCCTGGACTCTTTTCCCAGCCCCTTCCCTGGCCACCCAAAGTTACTTTGAGTATATGTGGGATCTACCCTGGCCCCCATTCAGATGCTGAGAATCTCTCATGCCCCAAAGGCTGAGCTTTTCTCATGCCCTCTTCCTTACAGGTGTCACCTGGCCTATATGATTTATCACTAATAAACTTTTTCTCTGGCTGGAAGAAGACTTAAATTGAATTCATTCAGCCAGGGATTGGTGTCACAATCTCGGGGTTCCCAGCAGCACCCCAAGCCTCTAGACCTCTTCAGCATGGTGGCCCTGTTGCCACAGGAAGCAGCAACAGCAACTTTCTCCACAGCCTCAATAGCTTCTGAAGTTATAACGTGGAGCTTTACACTCAGCAAATGTTTCCTTAAATGCAACTCTACAGAAGCCTAGGACATCGTGCAGACTTTGTGGTCACATCTTTAATTTGCTTGATTCTAATAATCTTCTTGATTTTATCGAGTTTATTAAGGTTCCTGTAGACATTTTTTCACTCCAAAAGTGGTTTTCTCTTTCAGTCAAGGCTGGACCAAAGCAAATCAATTCTGAAAATTCAGGGAAAGAGAAAAATCTTAACGCCATTACCAAATGCAGAAAGCTCCACAGTCTCTGGCTTTTGCCATGCATTGAATCTAATAAAACAAAACAAGTTCTGAGGAATTCCCATACTTTACACTCTAAATTTTTCCCTATGAAAAAATGTTTCACTTGACCCATCCAGAGATAGGCAATAACAGAAGAGGGACATCAGCAACATAAATAAGGATACATACCATTCTTTTTCCAGCAAAGGTTTCAAAAATCATCTTCTTATTTCTTACTTTAATGGCAATGTATCCTTCAATTCGATGTCTTTTACTTGATTCTCATTTGAATAGGCTTTTCCTTTGAAAAAATGCCTTCTCCATTCAACCTGAAACAATGAGTTTTCAGTAAAAGTTGCTTTCCAAAAGAATAGTCCAAGATCCAGAAAAAATTATTACCTTCCACTTGATCTAATAGGAGTCTTCTTGAAATCTTTCCATTACTCTTTGAAAATATGCCTATTGACATCCAGTGTAAGATATATAGTGTGCAAAGTTGCCAAAGCTTTACATTCAGGGAATGTTTCCTTAAACACTACTCCACGGAAATCTTGGACATCTTTCAGGTTTTCATGTCTTCATCATCCTTGATTCTGACAATCTTTTTCATTACATCGAATTTATTGAGGTTCACATAGACTTTTTCCCATTCAAATTCAGTATTCTCTTTCAGTCAAAATTTTACCAAAGCAAATCCTTTCTGCCAATTCAGGAAGAGAGAAAAGCCTTCAGCGTACCACCAAATGCTAAAAGTTTCACAGTTTCTAGCTATTGCCATGCATGAAATCCAATGAAACAAAATCCTGAGGAATTACTATACTTCGCCCTCTAAGTTTTTCTTTTTATGAAAAGCCTTTCATTTGACATAGTTAGAGATTGAAATTGATAGGCCAGGAAAAATAGAAAAGGGACTTAAACAACCTAGTTTAGGTTTCATTACTTTCTGTTTTCCAGTGAAACTTTGCAAAGTCATCTTCTTGTATCCCATTTGATGGCAATTCACCATTGAATTCAATGTCTTTTACTTGATTCTGTTTTGAATAAGCATTTCCTTTGATAGAATGTCCTCTGCACTTAACCTGAAGCCTACTTCCCAAAAATATTCCAAATTCCTGCTGAAATTATTACCTTCCTCTAAATCTAATAGGTGTGTTCTTGAAATCTTTCCACTACTACTTGGAAAGGCTGCCTATTAACATCCAGTGAAAGATACATAAAGTCCAAAGTTATTTTACTCACAACGGTAAGTAAGGCAGTTCAGTATCTTCCTTTCCTATTGAACTAACTTAAAGCTTTACTCATAGGGAATGTTTCTTTTATACAAGTAAATACAAATCTAGGACATCTTGCGGGTTTTGAAGGCGTATCTTTATCCTCCTCCATTCTGATTATCTTTTTCATTATATTGAGTTTAGTTAGGTTCCTATAGACTTTTCCCAATCAGATGTATTTTCTCTTTCAGTCAAGGTTTTACCAAATGAAATAATTTCTGCCAATTCAGAAGAAAAAAGTCTTCAGCACACCACCAAATGTTGGAAGCTCTGCAATGTCTAACTATTACAATCCATGGAATCCAATGAAATAAAACAATTCCTGAGAAATTACCACACTTTGTACTCTAAGATTTTCCTTTTGAGAAAAGCATTTCATTTGACACAACCAGAGATAGGAATTGACAGTCCTGCAAAAATAGAAAAATGAATTAACGGCATAGGTCAGGCTTCATGATTTTCTTTTTCCCAACAAAACTTTCAAAAATCATCTTTTTTGTATATTATTTAATGGTTGTGCACCCTTGAATTATTTAATGGTTGTGTGTCTTTTACTTGATTATGTGAAAGCTTTTCCTTTGAAACAATGACTTCTGCGGTCAACCTGAAGCACGGGAATTGCACCAAGAGTCCCTTTCCCAAAGAATAATCCAAGGTCCTACAAAAATTACTACCTTTTCTAGATCCAATAGGAGTCTTCCTGAAATCTTTCCGCTACTTCTTCAAAAGGCTGCCTGTTGACATCCAGTGTAAGACACATGGAGTCCAAAGTTTCTTTAGTCTCAAGGTTAAGTAAGGCAGTTCAGTATCTTCCTTACTCACAAAGTTAGGCTAAACCTTTACACAAAGGGAATGTTTCTTTAAATGCAACTAAATACAAATCAAGGACGTCTTGCAGGTTTTGAAGGCATGTCTTTATCTTCCTTGATTTGGATTATTTTTTTCATTATATCGAGTTTGGTAAGGTTCCCATAGAATCTTTTTCCATCCAAACAGGATTTTCTCTTTCAGTCAAAGTTTTACCAAAGCCAATCCTTCACTCCAGTTCAGGGGAAGAAAAAAGTCTTTAGGTCACCACCAAATACTAGAATCTCCATAGTTTCTAGGTACTGCAATGCATTGAATCCAACGAAACAAAATAATTCCTTAGGAATTACCACACTTTGCCCTCTAAGTTTTTCCTTTTGAGAAAAGCATTTTGTTTGACACAACTTAGGATAGGCATTGACAGACCAGCAAAAATAGAAAAGGGACTTACACAACATGAATCATACTTCATGTCTTTCTTTTTTTCCAACAAAACTTTGAAAAGTCATCTTCTTTTGTCTTGGCAATGTATCACGGGATTCAATTTATTTCACTTGATTTTGCTTTGAATAAGCATTTCCTTTGAAAGACTGTCTTCTACACTCAACCTCACCCCATGGGGAATTGCAGGAAAAGTCCCCTTTCCAAAGAATATTCCAAGGTCCTGCAGAAATTGTTACCTTCCTCTATATTTAATAGGTATCTTCTTGAAATCTTTCTACTACTGCTTGGAAGGGCTACCTATTGACATCAAGTGAAAGAAACATAGGTTCCAAAGTTGCTTTAGTCACTATGGTAAATAATGTAGTTCAGTATCTTCCTCACCTATAAAACTAGCATAAAGCTTTACACATAGGGAATGTTTCCTTAAATGTAACTAAGCACAAATCTAGGACATCTTGTGGGTTTTGAAGACATGTCTTTACATTCCTTGATTCTGATTATCTTTTTCATCATATCAAATTTAGTAAGGTAGTAAGTATAGACTCTTTTCTATCCAAATGGGATTTTCTCTTTCAGTCAAGATTTTACCAAAGCAAATCCTTTCTGTCAATTTGAGGAAAGAGAAAAATCTTCAGTGCACCACCAAATGCTAGAAACTCCACAGTTTCTAGCTATTGCAATGCATGGAGTCTAATGAAACAAAACAGTACCTGAAGAATTACCACACTTTGCACACTAAGTTTTTCCTTTTGAGAAAAGCGGTTCGTTTGATCCAACTAGAGATAGGCATTGATAGATCAGCAAAAAATAGAAAGGGACTTAAATCACATGGGTCAGCCTTCATGCCTTTCTGTTTCCCAACAAAATGCTGAAAAGTCATCTTCTTGTATCTCATTTAATGGCAGTGCACTGTTGAATTCAATGTTTTTTACCTCATTCTGGCTTGAATAAGCATTTCCTTTGAATGAAAGTCCTCTGCACTTACCCTGAAGCATGGGGATTTCAGCAAAAGTCCCTTTCCTAGAAATATTCCAAGACCCAGAAGAAACTGCTGCCTTCCTCTAGAGCTAATAGGTATCTTCTTGAAATATTTCCACTGCTGCTTAGAAATGCTACCCATTGACCTCTAGTGAAAGACACATAGGGTCCAAAAGTCGCTCTAGTCCCAATGTTCAGGATTGTTCAGTATCTTCCTTGCCTATAAAGCAAGCCTGAAGCTTTACACTTAGGGAATGTTTCCTTATACACAACTAAAAACAAATCTAGGACATCTTGCTTGTTTTTAAGGCATGTTTTTATGTTCCTTACGTGTCTGATTATCTTTTTCATTATATCAAGTTTAGTAAGGTTCCTCTAGAATTTTTTCTGTTCAAACATGGCTTTCTCTTTCAGTCAAGGTTTTACCAAAGCAAATTCTTTCTGCTAATTCATAGAAAGAGAAAAGTCTTCTGCATACCACCAAATGCTGGAAACTCCACAGTTACTAGCTATTACAATGTATTTAATGCATCTAATAGGAGTCTTCTTGAAATCTTTCACTACTGCTTGAAAAGGCATATACCAGTCAAAATATGCCCTCCATTAGAACAGTTCTTTGTATCTTTATTCCCCAGTGCTTTAGGATGGGGAAAGATATTGATCCTTTAATTGGTCACTGAAATTGTTCATTATTCCTTGTTAATAAATGCCATTTCCCCTGGTATTTGCAGTATATGGCCCATAGTCCTCATACGTGTATCTAGCAAAAGTACCATGGGGAAACTTCCCAGCCTGGGTTCCATGAGATTCTAGGGAGTATCTCATATACCATGAAGTGTGCAAGATTGGGGAAGGGAGGTCAAAGTGAGAAGCCAGAATGAAAGGGAAAGGAATTTATTAGTATGCTAAGCAGAACTGCTTGGGCTGGTAGCAGTTTCAACTTCTTAGAGTACAAATGAGGTTTTTATAGTTTTTTAGGCTTGTTTATAGTACAAAGTCAATCAGCAGCATTCATCAGCAGAAAAGAAAATGGGGAAGTGTGCAAACCTTGTGGGTTACAGAAATTGCCAAATATCAGGTTTGTTGCTATGGGACAATGTTTTTCTCTGTAGTCAAGTCTTAATCAGTATATCCCATGTTATTCTTTTAGCAAATTGAGAACAGAAGCAAATTAGAATTGCTGCCAAAGTGATATTTTGAAGTTACAGGCATGGCCACATCACTGTCCTTTGATGATAATGTGACCTTACCCAAGTCAAATTTCCCTAAGCCTCAGTTTTCTCATTGGCAAAATGAAGAGGTTGAACTAGATATAACCTCTGGTACGTAACCAGACACCATGATCTTGTAGCAGGGAGTCCTCTGATGGATTGTTGGCACTTCTTATGGAACTAATCATGTGCTCTGACCCCTAATAACAATAAATAACAATAACTAACATTTATATAGGGCTTACTATGTGCCAGGCACTGTGCTAAGCACTTTAAAATTATGTTTTAATTTAATACTTACAACAACCCTGGGAGGTATGTATTATTATTATTATCCCCGTTTTACAGACGAGACTTGCCCAGTGTCACACAGCTAGCAAGTGTCTTAGGCTAGACTTGAACTCATGTTTTTCTAACTCCCTGCCCAGGAGCCCATCCACTGTGTCACCCAGCTGCCCCTGCAGGTGTGTCACAGGCATTGGTCCCTTGCTAAAGGACATATGTGATCAATGCTTTTGTTTGTTTTTTAAATAAGTTTTTGTGGAAGTCTTTTTCATCAGGGTGATCAATCCCTAGAAACCTGAATTTAAGTTTTAGTTCTGCCGTCATCTGTGTGTTCTCATTTAAAACTTTCTCTAAGCCTCAGTTTCCTTATCTGTAAAATGGGTAGAAATAAACTTGTACTGTCTGCCTCATAGGTGAGTGAGCAAAGGGCCTTTGGAAATTACAAAATGCTGTTAAATATGAGCTGTTATTATTATAATCTTATATCTTGCAGTTAGACTATCCTGAAGAGGGCTGTAGTTAGGAGGTAGGGATGGGTGTTTGTTCATTGACTAAAGAATTTTCATTTCTCGTTATTTTTATATAACAAATTTTTAACACATTTTGTTAAGTAGACTAAACACAGAATTAATTACAGTTGGTGTTTCTTAGTATTTTAATACAATAGGCACATATTTCCACAAGGTTTTAGGGAACTTAAACACACTAATATGTTCTCCAGATTTCCAGTGTGATGTACTCTTGGGTCACTCATACTTTCACTAATGTTTTCCCCAAATTCTCTCCTTTTAACATTCCTATGAACGCTGCTGGCATATTTTCAAAACCTTCGGTGATGTATTCTCGGTACTGGATTTTGCCCTGTGGGAAGAGCGAACAAACAAAATAAAAGATTTTAATAGGATTTTTACTGAGCCAGTCTCTAACCCAAGAGTGCTCAGAGTCACATAAAGCAGGGGGGTACCAGTAACCAGATAGTTGAATCAGTCATTAATCAAGTAGTTTAATCAGTTTTAGAGTGAGGAATGTTCTCTTTGCTGAAGTGAAACCCAGATTACATACTTAAATCACAAGATGGGAAGGAGGGAGGAAGGTGGATTACAAACAGACAATTGTTTTCCATGAGAAACCCACAAGTCCCACAACACAAAAATTCTGGAGTCAAGTCTTTGGGGATTGTGACCACCTCCCCTGGAGTATAGAATGAGTTCTGTGATGGGAATAGGTTCTACAATTTTTGATTCACTTCACTCACAGTTCAGTGATTGTGAGCATTGTCAGAGTTTTGATTAGTCAGTTTAAGCTGCATTGTGAGCTCTGACTCCTGAGCCAGAGAGGCAGCTCTTGAGAAAACTATATTAGCATATTCATTACACATATCATATCGATTAATATGAAAATTATAAATTCCTTCTCAACGGGAATAAACCAACTCCAAATTACAACCATGTCCCAGTTAATAAGGGCAGCTAGGTGTGCAGTGGATAGAGTGCCAGGTCTGGAGTCAGGAATGCTTGAGTTCAAATCCAGCCTGAGACACTTACTAGCTGTTTGACTGGGCAAGTCACTTAACCTTGTTTGCCTGTGAAATGAACTGGAGAAGGAAATGGCAAACTACTCCAGTATCTTTGCCAAGAAAATCCCAAATGAGGTCATGAAGAGTTAGATATGACTGAAATGACTGAACCATAACCTAATTAAATCAATAAATATTTCTTAAAATCCCATTTTGCATGGCATCATGGAGCATAGAAAGCTATGAGACATGCCATATCTATAACTATTAAATTGTAAGCTCTAAGAATGTAATGATAGGAGCTGAACCTGTGATCTCACTGGCATAGGGAACTCCCTGGTGAATATATTCCCTCTACCAATTCAGGTTGATACCTTATCTGTGACTTATAGTTTTAAAGGGAGGCCACTCTCTCTTGGTTCTCTTCTTATTTATCGGACTGATCCTTCTCAGTCTCCTTTGCTGTTTCCTCTTACGGAACACATCTTCCGACCACAGGTGTCCCATATGGCTCTCCTCTCTTTCTATGCTACTTCACTTTGTGACCTCATCAGCTCTTTTGGATTTAATCATCTCTTTGTTGATCATTCTCAAATCCACCTATCCTACCCTAACCTCTCGGCTGACCTCCAATCTCATAGTTCGAATTGCCTTGCAGACATCTCAAATTGATGTCCAGTGGACATATTAAACTCAATATATCCAAAATGGAACTTACTATCTTTCCATCTAATCCCATCCCCTTTAAACTGCCCTATGACTGTTGAGGGTACCACCATCTCCTCATTTCCTAGGCTTGCAACCTAGGTATCATCTTCCTGTCTTCATTCTTACCCCCACGTATAATATAATGTCAATTTCACCTTTGCAAGTTCTCTCAAATATGCCTCCTTCTCTTATTCTAATTTAGTATTAATTTTTTGTTTTGCTTTAACAAGTCAATGATCCAACTCTACACAAGCATTCAGTTTGGAAATGTCTCCTGAATGAGTCAAGGTATAATACATTTCACTTCTTTTGTGATGTAATTCTATGTTCACAATGTCCATTGCCTTATAGCTTTCTTCTTCTTCTTTTTTTATTAGACAATGGGGTTAAGTGACTTGCCCAGGGTCACACAGTTAGTAAGTGTTATGTGTCTGAGGCCGGATTTGAACTCAGGTCCTCCTGAATCCAGGACCAGTGCTCTATCCACTGTGCCACCTAGCTGCCCCATAACTTTCTTCTTTAAGGTGTTTTGGACATATTTGTGTGATTCATCTGTGTAGTCTGTAAGCCTTTCATCTCTTTCATTGAATATACCTGAACAATATTTTCCAGTCTATGTTTCATCATCTTCTACAGTGCACTCCTTTGCTTTGACATCATCAGGTATTAAAGTACATATTGATATAATTTGAATGCTCCTGTCAAGTTCTTCACATCCTCTATTTTCATATCCTTTGCAACAGAAGCTGGCACACAAGCCACAATTATCCTCATGTTGGTCTTTTAGAAATGCTCATCTTGTGCACTTCAATATGATGACCACAGCATCCCTTAAAATGTTTATTGTAGCCTGTGAATGCATACTCTATTAGTTCCTGTCATTGTTTTTCCAAGAAGGACCTATGAGCCATCTTTCTCTTTAACTACTATTTCCATTTGTCTCCTGGTTTTATTTTTAATAAGAACATTAATGTTCATATGATGATTTATTTTCTCCAGAGTTATGTGCATTTGATCACTCGACAAGGATTTCACATCAACAGTTAGATTAAGTTGACTAAATTAATTAGTTGACTAAATTAATATTTATAGTTTAAAAACTATGTAATTCTTAGAAACTTTTCCTTTTCCTTTCACTCTACTTCAGAATTATTGAAGAAGTTGAAAGGGAATACCCAGGACTAAGCCCCACTTTGTAATTTTCTTTGCTGGCATTGACAAACCATCATCCGGTGGCCAGCTTTTAGTTAATGATTTACTCTGTTTACCTATGCTATTCCTTGCAGAGCAGATACTGAATTTAGCTTGGATGGTACTGACAGTCAGTACTCTGCCAAAAAAGCCTGCCAGAACTTGAGCTTCACAGACATAATCAGAGTTATCCCCATATCACAATGAGGCATTTTGAAGTAAATTGGAAGTTTTAACTTTTAAGATAAAATTTTTTTATTTCTGTTTTCAAAGGACCTGTGAGAGAATGAGTTGTTTGGTACAGTCTGCCAAGATACACCATTGTAAAAGCTTAAAGATCCCAAGTTCGTATAATTCTTAGACTGTGTATAAAAGAAATATATCTATGGAAGGAGTTGTCATAGAAAATTCCAGCATTAACTTCCAGAAGAGAGGTATCTCGGTTGTACTGTCTTACCTCTAAGACCCATTTCAACAAGTCTTTTAGAGCTTTCTGGCGGATGTCTCCTTGCCAGCGACTGAAAATAAATCCTTCCATACGTAGCTCATTATAGATAAAGGGAAGTTGGATATAGATTCCTGTAAGGAAGAGCACACGGCATATTTACATAATTAATGATAAAGCTTAATAAGCACACAGGAAAAGAAAAGGTTAGGAAAAACAAAGAAAGCTTAACATTTTCTATCAAATATCAATTTCATTCTAAATTGTCCATATGCTTTGACCCAGTAATATTACTGAGCATATAAACCCAAGAAGTCAAAGACAGAAACAGAAGTCCAAAAAATACCAAAATATTAATAGTAGTACTCTTTGGAAACCCAGTGGGTGCCCACCAACTGGGGAATAGTTAAAAATATAATATGGTATATGAATGTAGTATAGTATTATCACATGGCAAGAAATGCCAGATATGAGGAGTTCAGGGAAACATGGGAAGTTTTCAATGAACTGGCACAGAGTGAAATGAGCAGAACCAAAAGAATAATATAAATAATAACTACAACAATGTAAATAAAAGATCATTAAAAGTAAGCTAAATTCCTAATAAGTGAAAAACCAGGGATGGTTCTAGAGAACAGTTAAAGAAACATGCTTCTCTTTTTATATCAGAGGCAGAGGACTACGAGGGCAGAATGTTATATGCATTGTGAGATTCAGTTACTCTGCTGGTAAGAGTGTTCCTTAAAAGTTTTTCTTTGGCATAATGGATGTTATAAGCTGGAGTGGGTAGGGAAAGCGAGAACCATTTATATAATGCTTACTGTGTGCCAGGCACTGTGATAAGCACTTTACAAATATTATCTCATTTGATCTTCACGACAACCATGTGAGGTTGGTACTATAATTATCCTCATTTTGCAGTTGAGGAAACATAGAGTCACACAGATAGTAAATATCTGAGTCTGGATTTGAACTCAGGTCATCTTGACTCCAGGCCCAGTGTTCTTTCTCTTACCCAGAAATTACTATGAGATAAAGACAAAGGGCCTTGTTAAAGCATATTAAATACAATTTTTTAAAAGATTAGTATCATTATCTTCTAATTACTTCTAGGAAAATTGTTGCCCAGCTACACAAAGAGCCCAAATAAAGGTTAAGTGGGGTGGATAAGCCTCTTAATTGGTGTAGGAGTGTGGTTGTTTCTTATTTGGGTTGTCAGTGGCTGACTTGCACTGTAGCATAAAACCAGACCACTGAAAGAGAACTGTGGAGATTGTCTGATCATTACTACAAAGAATCTCAGGCAAGTGGTTCTCTAGGTTATTATACTTCAATCCAAATCAATAAACATTTATTAAACACCTAGGGAAATGTCCAAAACAGAACTTGTTATTTCCACCTCCCGTAACTTACCCCTCTGCCTCACTTGCCTGTTTCTGTCAAAGTTACCACCATCCTTTTAATTGCTCACATTCACAATCTCAGAGTCATCCTTAGCTCCTCACTGTCCACATATCCATTTAGTTGCCAAATCTTATCATATCTACCTCCACAGCATCTCTTGAACTTTGTTTCTTTCTTTTTCAAATATTCTTCCTATTTACATAGCCATCCTGGTTCACCTCCTCGTTCTCTCTTATCTGGGTGTCTCCCTGCCTTGTGTTTTCCCTCTTTCTAATCCATCCTTTATTGGTTTAGCCATGTCCCTCAATAAACTCCAGGGGCTTCCTATTACCACTAGGAGGGCCTGAACAAACAAACTCCTCTATTTGGGATTTAAAACCCTTCACAATTTGGCTCCAGCTTACCTTTCCAGCCTTATAATATGTTGCTTTCCACTAAATCTTCAGTCCTAATAATCTGGCCTTCTTGCTATTTTTATATGACACTGTTTCCTTTCTCAGACCTATGCATAGCCTATCTCCTGTGCTTGTGAATGCACTCCCTCCTCAGCCCTGCCTCTTAGAATCCCTAACTTCCTTCAAAGCTCTACTCAAGTATCACTTTCTACAGGAGCCCTGTCTTAATTTCCCTGAGCTTCTAATTACTAGTGCCTCCTCCTGCCCTAAATTAACCTGATTTTAATTTTGCATACTTAGTTTTTTGTTGCCTTCGTCAAAGCTTATAAGATCCATGAGGGGAGGGACTGTTTTTATTTTTGTCTTTATGTTCCACCAGTATGTTCCACCAGTGCCTAGCACATAGTATTTACTTATTATATGCTTGCTGATTGATATGATGACAAAATGGAAGCAGTCCCTGACTTCAAAGGGCTTATATTCTATTGGGAGGGGGGAGAGGAAATACAACATGTTTACAAATAAGGAAAATAGAGGGAGAAAGAGCCCTAATACCTTGGGGAATCAGGGATGGCTTTACAAAGGGTTTTAAAAACAAAGGTATTAAATTTTTTAATTTTTAATTTGTGGAATAAAACCAGTATTCCTATAACATAGTATAATAAAAAAGATGATTGTACATGAAACTGCAAATCTATTATATACAACTTGCTATTCCTTTTAAATATATAATAAAGTTATCTTTTTTTCCTTTTTTTCTTCCCTCCTTCCCCATTTCTACCCTACAGATGGCTACCATTAGACACAAATATGTAATATATGTATATATATGTATATTTATAAACATATATATGTAAAATCATTCCATATATACTTTCTCTGAGAGGCAGAGATGATAAAGGAGTACTTTCTGAATTTGTGTGAATACATGAAGATAGGAGATGGAGTGTTGAGTTGAAGGACAAGTTAGTAGTCCAGTTGGTCTGGAATGTAGAGTTTGCAAAGGAGAATAGTATGAAATAATCCTGAAAAGGTAAAAACAAATTGTAGAGGGCCTGAAATAACTCTGAGAAGAGAAATTGAACAAGCCACCTGAGTCACCTGCTAGCTACAGTCTTTGGCCCCTTGTACCATAGCTTGGGGGCAGCTTGTAGCAGTGCACAGAGAGCCCACCTTGCCAGGAAAACCTGGGTTCCAGTTCCACCTCTTACACAGACTGACTGAGTGACTCTGGGCAACACGTAAACTCTTAGTACTCCAGGCAACTCTCTTCACTATAAGTTTCAGAGAAAGTGCTAATCTATATTGGTCAAGGGAGTTCCTCACCTGAAAGTTCCCTATGTTTATGGAATCACAGGCCCAGTCTCTGCTCCTATCACCATAGCTAGGACTATGTACTCTAGGGGAAAGTTTGAAAATTGTGTCCCCTATGGGCCCATTAAATGCCTTTCCTATTGTGATAGGGGGCTTGGCACTTTCTTAACAAAATAACCAGGATAGCAGAATTTTCTGACATTAAAAACATGCATTTATAAAAAGTATATTGAGAAGTGCTCCTCCTTGTGCCTTCTAGTATCTTTTCCCCTCTACCTCACTCCTAGCATATTGCATTGTAGGTAACTTCCTACTTTATTTCTAGTCTTACCTCCGCTATCTAGTTTTTAGAGAATTCTTTCTTTTACCTAAATTAATTTGCTTCTGCTTCATTTGGTTCCATTTCATTCTATCTTCAGTAGAGAGGAAAAACAACTGCTTACTACCCTCTGGGCAAATAAAGCCTTTTCATATACTTGAAGACTCTTAGCATGTCATCCCATATTTTGGAAAGGAGGCATTACTATTCTTTTTTTTTATCCTATCCTACTCCCCCCATTTATTCTATTCTCTCTTTTAAACCTGTCCCTTCTCAGAAGTGTTTGCTTCTGGTTACCCCCTCCCCCAATCTGCCCTCCCTTCTACCATCGTCCTCCCTCTTGTCCCCTTCCCCCCCTCCATTTTCCTATAGGGTAAGATAGGTTTCCATAACGAATTGAGTGTATATGTTATTCCCTCCTTAAGCCAAATCTGATGAGAATAAGATTCACTCATTCCCTCTCACCTTCCCCCACTTCCCCTCCACTGTAAAAGCTTTTTCTTGTCTGTTTTATGTGAGATAATCTATCCCATTCTACCTCTCCCTTTCTCCTTCTCCCAGTATAATCCTCTCTCACCCCTTAATTTTATTTTTAGAGATCACTCCTTCATCTTCAACTCACCCTGTGCCATCTATCTATCTATCTATCTATCTATCTATCTATCTATCTATCTATCCACATAATTTTTTTCTCTCCAACTACCCTACTACTGACAAAGGTCTCATGAGGTACAAATATCATCTCCATGCAGGAATGTAAACAGTTCAACTTTAATAAGTCCCTTATGATTTCTCTTTCCTGTTTACTTTCTCATGCGTCTCTTGAGTCTTGTATTTGAAAGTCAAATTTTCTATTCAGCTCTGGTCTTTTCATCAAGAATGCTTGAAAGTCCTCTATTTCACTGAATATCCATTTTTCCCCTGAAGGATTATACTCAGTTTTGCTGGGTAGGTGATTCTTGGTTGTAATCCTCTCTCCTTTGACCTCCATAATATTATATTCCAAGCCCTCTAGTCTCTTAATATAGAAGCCTGAAATTGTGTTTCCACAAGATTTGAAATGTTTGTTTCTGGCTGCTTACAATATTTTCTCCTTGACCTGGAAATTCTGGAATTTGGCTATAATATTCCTAGGAGTTTTCCTTCGGGGATCTCTTTTAGGAGGTGATCAGTGGATTCTTTCCATTTCTATTTTACCCTTTGGTTCTAGAAAATCAGGGCAGTTTTCCTTGATAATTTCTTGACAGATGATGTCTAGGCTCTTTTCTTGATCATGGATTTCAGGTAGTCCAATAATTTTTAAATGATCTCTCCTGGATCTGTTTTCCAGGTCAGTTGTTTTTCCAATGAGATATTTCACATTGTCTTCTATTTTGTCATTCTTTTGCTTTTGTTTTACAATTTCTTGATTCCTCATAAAGTCACTAGCTTCCATTTGCTCCATTCTAATTTTTAAGGAAGTATTTTTTTTCAGTAAGCTTTTGGACTTCCTTTTCCATTTGGCCAATTCTGCTTTTTAAGGCATTCTTCTCCTCATTGGCTTTTTGTACCTCTTTTGCCATTTGGGTTAGGCTATTTTTTAAGGTGTTATTTTCTTCAGTATTTTTGGGGTCTCCTTTAGCAAGCTGTTGACTTGTTTTTCATGATTTTCTTGCATCAATCTAATTTCTCTTCCCTGTTTTTCCTCTACTCTTCTTACTTGCTTCTCAAAATCCTTTTTGAGCTCTTCCATGGCCTGGGACTGATTCACATTTTTCCTGAAAGTTTTGGATGTAGGAGCTTTGACTTTATTGTCTTCTGGTTGTATATTTTGATCTCTTTGTCACCAAAGTAAGATTCTATGGTCTGATTTTTCTTGTGCTGTTTGTTCATGTCCCTAGCCAATTACTTGAGTTTTAAACTCTTTGTTAAGGTAGGGGTTTGTTTCCAGTGTGGATAATGTACTGTCCCAAGCTTTGGGGGGTTTTGTGCAGCTGTTTTCAGAGATACTTCTAGGACCTGTAAATTTTCAGTTCTTCCAAGGTGGTACGATCAAGGGCGAGGTGTTTATTCCTTTCCTGGCCTGTGCTCTGGTCTATGAGTGACCATAAGCACTCTTTTCTGCCTTGGAACTGTGAGAAGGATTCCCTTTTTACCACCACCACAAGCTCCACCATCCCAGCACTCCTTCTCACCCCAGGAGTGCCACTCAGAGCTGGGACCCAGATCCAAGTACAGGTAAAGCAAGAGAATCCTGCCTCAGTGCCAGCAAAGAGATCCCTGCAATGCCCCTCTGATCAGCCACTAGATTCCCCCTCTGTCTATAGGCCAAGGGCTCCTGAGATAGCTGCCACCCTGGGGCTATACCAGTACTGGGGCCTGACTTAGCTCCTCCCTCACTGAGGTCTGACAGACCTTTCCTACTGACCTTCTAAATTGTCTTTGGTGTTTGTGGGTTGAGAAGTCTAGAAACTGACACAACTCCCCTTGATTCAATCCCCTTAGGACTGCTCCAGGTTCACTGAGAGAGGCATTAGTATTCTTTAAGTGGAAAAGAGGTCAAAATAAGCCAAGTGGTCAGAGTTGTTCCTAAAATAGCCATTAAATTAAATTGAAAGAGACCTTTTAAAGGTAAGAGAAATGTCAAAGAAGAGAATGAGACTTTCCTTATTCTATATTGTTTCCCCCTACTCCATTCAAAAGAGAAATTAGAAATAGGAGGTAGAGAAAGGGAAGGGAGGAAGCCAGAGGCCTTGTTGTTGACCACAGTCAGAAACGAAGAGGTGAATGGAACAATCAGATAGGATGGTGTTTTGGGGAAATGCTGATATGGATTAAACTCTCATGGCAATAAAACTGTTTACAATTTGGAATTTATTTTATCTATAGTGACAACCCAAAGCAAAGAGAAAGATCAATTAGTCCACTGGGAAGGTTCATCCTTATAAGGCAAATAGTTTTTCAATGCAAACGATTTTCCACAGCTACTTACAGTATACAGCTAATACATAGTCATTCTGGGTTTAAGTTGGTAAGTAACTGGCCTCGGGGATATTTTGTTATATTTCAGAGGATCAGTCAGATACTTTCTAATTTGTTAGTCTGTTTTTGACCTCAGAAGTCTGAGAAAGGCTAGATTGTCTTGTTTTTTGACTCTCCTTTACACAAGAACTGGGATGAAGGATGTGGTTAAACATAGCTGCCTGTTTATACCACAATAGAAGCTTATTTTAAAATGGAGTTATTTCCTATAACACAATTATCCATGCCCAAAGGTATGGGCATATTATCATGTTCATGCAATTTTACTTGTTCAACCCACATCTGTGACTGTACGTTATTACCTTACCTTGTTGAGGCTCTTCACTGTTGTACGTGGAAATGGCTCCACATATAGCAATTTTTCCAAATTTCTTCATCTGGGGGATAACTGCATTTGTAAATGTTCCACCTACCTAAAGCATCAAAGACAAAACCAGAGTAAAGATCAATATTTACAAGTATCAGTGTAATTCCTGTCTTATGGCCACTGAGATTCCCAAGTAGTTATTGACTTAACAAAATAGTAGAAGAATAGAGCAGTAATTTGTCTTTCCTCTTCTAGCCAGCGAGTGCATTTTTAGCATGCCTTCTGTGGGTAGCTCTAGAACTCTATGACCAGAGTGTTATGTTCAAACACTCATTCATAAGATTTGTGAATTATCTATGATATACATGTAATGGAAAGGACATTTAGTCTTAACCCCTCTTCTCACTTGATTTTGCCTGTCTGCCAAAATGATTTCCCAGGGGATGGCTGCTGTGCATGCTACAGCTTCTTGTAGCCATAGGTGAGAGTTAAGTGAATCAGGCGGACTCCAAAGGTGGAAAGCAGCTCTGATAAGGGCTCTGCAGTCCTCAAACCAGAAGTACTAGTCTTCTTTGAACACACTCTATTACCAAACTGAAGGTCTACGCAGTTGTGCTGACCTTATTGTTGTACACTTGTGAAACCTGGACATTATACCAACTGCATGCCAGAAAATGGAATCATTTCCATTTGAATTGTCTTAGGAAGATTCTGAAGATCACCTAGCAGGATAAAATAGCAGACTGAGGTACTTTCTCAAACTAAACTGCCAAGCATTCAAACTCTACTGCAGAGAATGCAACTCCTATGGGCTGGCCATGTTGTTTGGATGCCAAACATACGTTTGCCAAAAAGATTATTTTATGGAGAACTCACACAGGGCAAATGCTCACATAGTAGTCAGAAGAAGTGATACAAGGACACTCTCAAGATCTCTCTTAAGAACTTGGAATTGTGTGATATAGGAGACACTGGCACAGGACTGCCTATCAAGGGACTGACCTCATCAGAGAGGGTGATATGCTCTATGAGCAAAGCAGAATTGAAATAGCTCAAAAGAAACTTGAAATGCATAAATTTAGAGAATCCATTCCAAGTGTTCTCATATTTGTGCCCTACCTACAGTAGAGCATTCAGAGCTCGTATAGGTCTGATCAGCCATAGACGGATACACTATAATTTGACTCTAACATAGTAATGTCATTTTGGTCCTTTTTGAGAATGATGGACAACAACCAGCTAACCCAGTTGATGTAATTGTGGGAAATGGTCTCAGATGGTAAGATTTATTTAATGTGTTTAATAAGGTATTAATACTCTCTGATCCCTATGTGAAGTGTGAATATTCTTCTTCAATAAGTTAATATTAAACACTCGTTTGCAGGGCTTTCAGCAGTTAAACAGTTAAGTCCTAGCTGAGTTCAGTAGTTTAGGTGAATGTAGGATGAAAGCTTCCTATGAAAGAGACCTCTATTTCAGGGAAGAGATGTTTCTCTCTTTCTCCATGGACATAGCAGCAAGGCCACTCTGTCAGAAGGAACATCCCACTCACCAACTATAGAGTCAGGTGTACAGAGTTTGGCACGTGCCTATGGGAACAAAAACACTCCCTCTGATCAGACATGGATATGGCAAGGCAGTCACACAGGGGACGAAGTAGTGTCAAGGAGTATGACTCCTGGCTGGTTATGAACTCTAGAGCAATAGTGCCAGCAATCTAGAGAGGAGCAAACTCTGGGAACACAGCTGAGTAGCACTTCTAGCTGAGATGTTTTGATTGGGGGTTAACTCCTGATAATAAGGACTCCACTGGGATAGAATGGACACCAAGACCCTGAAGTTCTGGAAATGTGAGTCAGCTCAGACACATGTTCCCTTCACATATTCCTCACCTCCAGCATATTCAAAGTTTATACCTACTCCTCCCATAAATATGTGGTTTTTTTTATTTTTTAAATTAATTTATTGTAAACTTAAATGCTGAAACTGAAATGCACAATAAGAAAATAAAAAGAAACATTATAAACTTAAATGCTAAAACTTAAATACAAAAGAAGAAAAGAAAAAAAAGCATTACTATGTGAACAGCAGAATGTAAGAGAGGATTCAAAATATATAGCAATAAATTTCCATTTCAAAAAAAGGCTTATATAATAAATACTACACATGTGTTCAGAGCTGTCCATCTTTTCTTTGTTTCCTTGTAAGTTTTCTTTTGTTCTGTGCTGTGTACTTTTTACTTTGTTCTTTTTTCCCCTCCCCCTCCAAGTCTACAAGTGTGTGTGTATGTGTGTGTATACACATAAACACACATAATACATATACACACAAACATATATATATACATACATATACACATACACACATGCACTTACATACACATACATATACTTAGATATCTATAATTATACTCATATATACATATATACATTCATACATATCAATGTAAGACCGTACTATACTTGTTTGTCTTTAGTTTCTCTGAAGGTGGCTATCACACATCTTCCTTCATCAGTCCAAGTCTTTCCATATTTTTCTAAGTCCACCAACTCATCATTTCCTACACTACAGCAACATTCCAACCTTGTACTGACTAGTTATTTTAAATAGTCTAAAGCAATATTGATTAATATGGCTGACTTATAGAGTAGCTTCCCTAGTTTTCTCTTTTGATTAAGTCTATTTTACCTCTAACTTTGTCTGAGATCATGGTTACTATCCCTGCTCTTTTTCCTAATAAATCTACTCCTGATCTTTATTTTGTATTTGTATCTCTTATTTCCTATTCCTCCTCACTGTTCTACTTTACTTCTACATGCTACCTTGCCCTCCTATTACTTACCCTACCCCCACCAAAGATTGCTCCCTTATCCATTACCCACCCCCATGCTTTCCCCTTACTGTCTTGTTTCTCTCTGAATTTAGAAGACTTTTATAGCCTTCCAAATACATACACACACACACACACACACACACACACTCACATATCCCATTCCTGTTAATCTAGGATAATTCTAGGATAATAATCTAGGATAATTTTATCCCCCTTTATCCTATTCCCTTACCCTCTTATTTCTTTCTAACTTTAGAAGACTCTTATTCCTTTCTAAATGTATATATTGTTCTCTCTTTAACCCAGATCTGATGTGAGTAGGGTTCCCTCTAAAAATCCCTTTTTTATTATCTCCCCCCTTCCTATCTCCTAGCCTATTTATTTATTTCTGAATTTAGAAGATTTTTATACATATATACATACATATGTGTGTGTGTTGTTCCCTCTTTCACCCATTCCTGATGAGAGTAGGGTTTCACAACTACCAGCCCTCCTGCCCCATCTAATTTCTCTGTGAAAGTTCTTCCTCTCACACCTCATTTGTATAAGATCATAACTTTTTTTTACCTTTTCCTAAATTGTCTTAATTTTTAGAATCACATCATACTCAGGTCTACCCCAATCTTTCTTTCAAATTACCCAATTACTAATAAAAATCTTAGACATATATTTTATATTTCCTCATATAAAAAGTCAACAGTCTGTCCTTATTGAGTCCCTTGTGATTAGTCTTTGATGTGTACCTTATATTTCTCTTAGATCTTGTGTGTCAAATCTTCTATTAAGTTCAAGGTTTTTTTGGCAACAAAATCATGAAAGTCTGGCAATTCATTGAATATTCACTTTTTTTTCATTGAGGATTATGCTTAACTTTGCTGGGTATGATATTTTCAGCCACAAACCATGTTCTTTTGCTCTTCAATATACAGTGTTCCAAGACCCATGGGTCTTTAAGGGTCACTGCTGTTAGGTCTTGTGTGATTCCAACTGTGGCTCTACCGTATTTAAATTCTTTTTTTTTCTTGTAGCTCAAACTATTTTCTCCTTAAGCTGGAGGGTGTCAGAATTTGACTATGATATTTCTGTAGGTTTTCCTCGTAGGATTTTTTCAGGTGGTGATTGATGAATTTTTTTCTATTTCTACTTCTCCCTCTTATTCTAAGGTTTCAGGACAATTTTCTTTAATTATTTCTTGTATTATTGTATCAAGATTCTTTTTCTTTTTTTTGATCACAGCTTTCAGGTAGTCTGCTTATTCTTATGTTTTCTCTTCTTGATCTGTTCTCCAGATCAGTTCTTTTTCTTGCGAGATGGTTCACATTCTCTTCTATTTTTTTTCATTCTTTATATTTTGTTTTATTTTTTCTTGGTCTCTTATAACTTTGCTAGCTTCCCTTGCCCACTTCTCATTTCAAGGAGTCATTTTCTTCTTTAAGATTCTGGATCTCCTTTTCCAGTTGGTTTACTTTCTTTTCATAATCTTCTTGTTTTTCTTGGATTGTTCTTATTTTAAAAAAAATTTCCCTCAATCTCTCTCATTTGATTTTTAAAGTCTTTTAAAAGTTCTATGAATTCTTTCAGGGCAGGTGACCTTTTGACATTACTCTTTGCTTAGTTTGCTTCAGTATCCTCCTCTGAAGATGAACCCCAGTCTCCTTTATTCCCCTAGTAACTTTATGTAGTTGAGTTCTTTCTCCTTTGCCTGCTCATTTAAAAAAAAATTGTAGCAGCTTCTTGTTGTAATCACCTGTATTCCTGGGGCATCGGGGATGGTGCCTGTGGCTTTAGACATTCCTTCAGTTCTCCCCTATGGCCTGGAACCAAAACCAAAAACTTTGCTCTCCTGTCAGTCCCCACAGCCAGCAGTGTTCCCACCCCACTGCTTTTGCACTCACCAGGGGTATGCTGGTTCCTTCTCATCCAGGGCCATGTCTGGGTAGCACAGCTGGGTCTGCCATCGTTTATCAGCAAAGGTTCCCTCAATCTTCCCCAGCTCAGATACCTGACTCCTCACACTGTCCAGGAGGTAAAAATTCCTATGGGTGGGGCTGAGACTACCTTCTAACCCAGCTAGCCCCAGGGCTCACCACTTGCTGTTTCAGCAGAACTAGCCTGGAGGTGTTTACACTTCACAGGGACCAAACCTTGGTCCTAGGATTTTTCCTCCAGTCTTCTCCTGGTTGTCCCAGGAGGACTACTGTTCTGCCACAACTCTCGTTTACTTTTACCATTCTATGTTCACCCTGAAGCACTATTTTGTCTTGTCTGTGGGGGAAAATTGGAGAGCTTGGAATTTTCTGACCTACTCCATCATCTTCCAGAATCCTCACTCTGATACGTGGTTTTCTGTGAGAGTATGATCCAGGCTTATTGGAGGAATGTTTTGTAGCTAATGTTTTTGCTATGCCATCTTATTAAAAACTTTTGTTAAGAGCTCATTGTGTATATTGGCACAATGGGAAGTACACCAGTGGGAGTTCATGGCTATAGTGGCAGAAGTTCAGACCCAGAGGATACTTTAGAGAATAGGAGTAGCAACTGCCCTCTGGGGGGTAGACCTTGGAAGATGAGCTCAAGTTGGAAGAATATCCCAGAGTGGGTACTGCACACAGAAAACCAATTTTTTTAATGGATAATTTGATTCATACAATAGGCTTATTCCCAAAAGGATATGTATAAATCAGTTTTTTTTTTGGAGGCAATAGGGGTTAAATGATGTACCCAAGGTCACACAGCTAGTAAGTATCTGAGGTCTTCCTGACTCCAGGGCCAGTGCCCTATGCATTGTGCCACCTAGATGCCTCGAAATCAGATTTCTTTAAGTGAAATTAATTTTTTGAATTAAATTCTGTAGTTGTGAAAATGTAACAGCACTGCCTGGTTTTAATAGAACATTTCAGTGAATTATTTTGACCAAGTGATTCATTACCTCTTAATTTATATGTTTAACATATTCTGGACTTCATAGGCTCATAGAACTTAGATCTGGGAGAGACCTTCAAGATCATTTAGTCCAGCCTCCTTAGTTTAGAGATTTGGTGATTTACCCAAGGTTATTGGGTTAGGGATAGGGACTAGACCTAAGTTTTAATTCTTATAGAGAACTTCCAGATAAGGGAATTTCCTCTATTAAGTCAAGTTGGCACCTTCCTTGCAAGTTATAATTTTAGCAGTAGCCTAAAACATTAGAGGTTAAGTGACTTGTCTAGAATCAGACAGCCAGTGTGTGTCAGTGATAAGACTTGAACCCAGGGCTTTCTAGCTCAAAGGCCAGCTCTCTATCATATGACCTCTTTCTTTTGAAGGTCATACATAAATAGGAAAGGCAAGGAGCCTTTAGAACCAGGGAATAGCATCTGTCCTCTGGGGATTCAATCTTAGAATGCATAGAATAATTCAGAGTTTCTCTGTCTGTTTTTCTTTGCTTGTTCACCATGTGCTTTTATTCATCTTCCTCTTAATACTGATTTATCTCCATCACCTCAGGATTATTTTTTTCTGGCTTCCTTGCTGGGATGTTTCTTCCACTTTGTCTAGAAACATTTCTTTCCTTACATAAGCCAGAGAATGGAGATGAACAGATGTTCTTCTTTTAAAAAGGAAATAGCCTAGCTTCTCCAAACTGTAGACCAGTGAGTTTAAATTTGATTCCTAGCAAAATTCTAGACGGCAGTGTTATGCATGGTTAAAAGGATGATTTATATGCATATAGAAGAGAAGCATACAGAACTTCATTAGGAATATGTTAACTTATCATCATATATCTCTTACATGGTAATTTGATTGATAGATCAGCAAAGACATAGTATATCTGTATTTCAGCAAAGCACTTGGTAATTTTTCTCATATTATACTTGTAGACAAGGTGAATGGATGACTGTTAGATTACAATAGCTTTAGGCAGACTTGGATCTAGTTGAATGATTGCACCCAAAGAGTAGTTGTTAATGAGACATCAAGAGAGAGGTCTCTAGAGTTCCTCAGGGAACTACCCTTGACCTTGCACTTGTCAATGAAATGGATGAAAACATAATGTTTCATGCTTACGAACATTTTAGCCTGAAATCTTCTCCTCTTTTGTCTCTTCCTTCGGGTCTCAGTAAAATCCTGTCTTCTGTAAAAAGACTTTCTCATAATTGACCCTCATACATCTTGTTTGCATAGTGTTATTTTCATGTTGTCTTCTTGACACCTTAAGCACCTTAAAGGCAAGAATTTTTTTCTTCTTTCTTTATATCCCCAGGGTTTAGCACAGTGCCTGGCATATAGTAGGCACTTAATGAATGTTTAATGATTTGATGACACAAGCTAGGAGGCATAGCTAACACATTTACAGGATGATTCAGGATCTCAGAAATTCTTGATAGGTTAGAGTGATAGGCCAAATCTAATGAGATGAAACCTAATGAGGATAAATTTTTGAGGGAAAAAGTCTGAGAATTTTAATGAATTCAAGCTCAATAGTCATCAAAAGCAAAGCATGACATGGAAAGAGAGAACAAAAAGCCAATTGTATCTTAGGCTTCATTGATAGCTATATATCATGTCTATAATGAAGGAGTTGATAGCACTGTTATACTTTGCCTTGGTCAGACTATATCTGAAATATTGTGTTAAATTCTGGGTACCAAATTTTAAGAATGTTGAGAAGATGAAATTGTATCCAGAAGAGGTGACCAGGATGGTAAGTTCCTGGAGACAATACCATATTAGAACCTATTGAAGTATCTAGGAATGTTTGACTTAGAGAACACTTGAAGGGTAAAAGTGGGACACAATAGCTTTTAGATATTTGAAGGATAGTTATAGGGGAAGCTAGGTGGTACAGTGGATAGAGAGCCAGGCCTGAAACCAGGAAGACTCATCTTCCTGAGTTCAAATCCAGCTTCTGACACTTACTAGCTGTATGACTTAGGGCAAGTCACTTCACCCTGTTTGCCCTAGTTTTTTATTTACAAAACGAACTGGAGAAGGAAATGGCAAACCACTCCAAGTATCTTTGCCAAGAAAACCCTAAATGGGGTCACAAAGAGTTGAACACAATTGAAATGCTGAACAAAAGGGGACTAGCTTTGTTCTGTTTGACTACAGAGGATAGAACTAGGAAAAAAATGCCTTGAAAAGAGGCAGATTTTGCCTTGATGTGATGAAGAGCTTCTTGTCAAATAGAATTGCTTAAAAGTTGAATGGGCTACCTCGAGATATATAGCAGATAACAATAGAGATCATCAATAGAGATCTTTGAGTGGAGATTGGATGACCATGGATGCTGTAAAGGGGATTCCTTCTGAAGGATAGGTTAGACTAGATGGCCTCTGAGATAACTTCCAACTCTTGAGATTCTGTGAATAGAGATGAGTTGTATCATGACTTCATTAATTTTCATATGTCTTAAGCACTTACTAAGTGCAACTTCCACTGCAGAGATGCATTAGCATTCACTGAAACAGCTATATATAAAACCTCAGAAATAAATAAATTTTTTTTAAAGGTTCATTCTTATGTCCAATTCTTTAAGTGGTCCTGTGGGTGGAACCTGTCATGGGTTGGGGCTGAAAGGCTTCCATAGTAGAAACTGAGACTTCCCACACCAGAGAGGCAGGGCAAAGTTGGAGGTTTCTCTCTCATAGAAGGACTCTTCAAGTACACCAGGAATTGTCTACCTTCTGGGTTTTTCTGAAATAATTGCAAAATCCCCTCAAAGTCTCCCAAATATAAAGTTTATGAATAATTTTTACTTCACAGGCAAATCAAAGCTACTGGCTCCCTGAGAATGGATTTGAATTTCTATAACAGCTCTCTGGATTAATCACAGGAGAAATCTTCATTCCTTTGTCCCACACAAGGGCATGGGAACAAGCTTAATGAGACTTTGTAAAACCCTCATACAACCCTTTCTACAACTTTCTTCTCTTCCACATATGAGGATCCATGAAATGTCTACCCAGGCGCAGTGCTTTGTTGTGATGGGTTAAGGTGATGCCCTCTTTGGTGAAAATGATTTGGACTTACATTGTCAAAATAGCAATCATAGCCATCTGGAGAAGCTTTCTTCAGTGTTTCTTCTAAAGATCCTACTGTCTTATAGTTAAAGGCAACATCAAAACCAACTTTTTTAAGGAATGCAACCTTTTCATCTGAGCCAGCAGAGCCAACCACTTTGCAGCCCTAAAGAGAAAAGGAGAAAAAGAAACTACTTACTTTTTTAAAAGACTCAAAGATGGCCTATAACTCAATCTTACCTAGCCCCAGAAGAATTCCAAGTCACTCTAAATAGCAGCTCCATTTCTTTGGAAGAAAAAGGCTTTAGAAATTTTAAGTATTCATAGAATCTTCCAACCAGGAGGCAATGCGAGGCCTGTACCATTCAAGATTATTCAATACTTTATTGTTGGGCTTGTTCATGCAACAAAACCCCAGAACAGAGATGCCACCATCTCTTTGGTAGGCTGTTAGAGTGTTGAATATGCCCTTACTTAAAAAAAAAAAGTGAAATGACCAAGGTAGTGATTTCCTTTGAAATCCTATGTATTTTATTTTTAGTCACTTAAAAGCATTCTGAAAAGGGGTCCACAGGCATCGCCAGACTGCCAATCCCAGGACACAAAAAAGACTAAGGACTCCTGTGTTAGAGAAATACAGTTTGGACTTGAGTGTGATGATTTCACAAATAACAGCATATAATTTATCTTAAAAGGACTCGGATCTGATTCCCCATGGTCCCTCTCTTCCAATTCATATTTTGACAGGGTAAATGATCTCTTCTATTTGAAATGAATGATGGAATAATAGCTTCACAGTCATTGAATTTCCAGACTGGAAGGGATCTTAAGGAAAACATTAGCCAATCCTTTCACTTTACAGATGAGGTAAATGAGGCCCTGACATGCAAAGTGACTTGTCCTATCACTTACTTTGATCTTGGCAATCTGTCCTACCACTGAGCCCACTGCTCCTGCGGCTGCATTGACCATCACAGTGTCTCCCTCCTTCGGAGCACAGATGTGAAGGAGCCCAAAGTAGGCTGTTAAGCTGAGGAGAGGCAAGCAAACATCCTGGTAACTGCAATGTATGGACTTCATTAATCAAATAAAGCAATAAAAGTCTCTTCGCTTTAGTTCATGAAGGGATGGGATGGATGGGATGAATGGGAAGAGGAGAAGGGGAAGGAAAAAAGGGAAGTAGATATAGAAAAAGCAATCTTTACTTGGTATTCCCTCATGCTATTAATCTTTTATTATGTCCTCTAATGCACCCCTTTATGATTCCCAGGATAGATGATGGGTGTTCTTTTTAGAAACAATTGTGCATTTAAATATTAGAATACTGGTGTCTAGAAACTGCTAGTAAGCCATTTAGAAATAAAAGCATATTCCACAGAAATCTGTTATTTCACAGTAATGTCATTAACAATTCAAGTACCAATTGCAACATGCTTTAATGGATCAGAAGTCATCCTGGTATCTCAGTTTCAGTCTCTGTTTTTCTTTTACTTTTTTTTTTAACTTAAAAAAATTTTTTAATATAAATTTATTTATTTTTAGCTTCAACATTCACTCCCACAAGTTTTTGAATTCCAAATTTATACCCCATCTCCCCACTCCTCCCACCCCAAGATGGCATGCATTCTGAATACCTCTTCCCCTAGTCTGTCCTCTCTTCTATCTCTCTCCCCTTCTCTTATCCCCTTCCCCTTCTATTTTCCTGTAGGGCAGGATAGACTTCTGTACCCCATTTCCTGTATTTCTTATTTCCCAGTAGCATGTGAAAACATTTTTTAAAAACATATGTTTTTAAAACTTTAGGTTTCAAATTTTCTCTCTTCCTCCATCCCCACCCACCCTCATTGAAAAGGCAAGCAACTCAATATAGGTTGTACACGTGCAGTTATGCAAAACACGTCCATAGTAGACATGTTGTGAAAAACTAACTCTATTTCCCTTACTCCTATCCTGCCCTCCCATTTATTCTATTCTTTCTTTTGACCCTGTCCCTCCTCAGAGGTATTTACTTCTGAATACTCCCTTTCCCAATCTACCCTCCTCTCTATCATCCCCCTGCTCTCTTGTAGGGTAAGACAGATTTGCATACCCAATTAAATGTGTTTGTTATTCCCTCCTTAAGCCAAATCCTATGAGAATAAGATTCACTCATTCTCTCTCACCTTCCTGTTTCCCCTCCACTGTAAGAGACTTTTCTTTCTGTTTTTTTTTTGTGAGATAGTTTACCCCATTCTACCTCTCCCTTTCTTCTTCTCCTCTCTCATCCCTTAATTTTATTCTCCAGATATGACCCCTTAATCTTCAACTCACCCTGTGCTCTCTATCTATCTATCTATCTATCTATCTATCTATCTATCTATCTATCTATCTATCTACATATACATCATCTTTCCATGCAGGAATGTAAAACAGTTCAATCTTAATAAGTCTCTTATGATTTCTCTTTCCTGTTTACCTCTTCATGTTCCACTTGAGTCCTGTATTTGGAAGTCAAATTTTCTATTCAGCTCTGGTCTTTTCATCAAGAATGCTTGAAAGTCCTCTATTTCACTGAATGACCATTTTCCCCCCTGAGGATTATACTCAGTTTTGCTGGGTAGGTGATTCTTGGTTTAATCCTATCTCCTTTGCCCTCTGGAATATTATATTCCATGCCCTGTGGTCCTTTAATGTCCTTGACCTGGGAACTCTGGAATTTGGCTACAATATTCCTAGGAGTTTTCATTTGGGGATCTCTTTCAGGAGGAGATCTGTGGATTCTGTCAATTTCTATTTTGCCCTCCAGTTCTAATATATCAGGGCAGTTTTCCTTGAAAGATGATGTCTAGGCTCTTTTTTTGATCATGGCTTTCAGATAGTCCAATAATTTTTAAATTCTCTCTCCTGGATCTATTTTCCAGGTCAGTTGTTTTTCCAATGAGATATTTCACATTGTTTTCTAATTTTTCATTCTTTTGGATTTGTTCTACTGTGTCGTGATTTCTCATAAAGTCACTATCTTCCAGTTGCTCTATTCTAATTTTTAAGGAAGTATTTTCTTCAGTAAGCTTTTGGACTTCCTTTTCCATTTGGCCAATTTTTCTTTTTAGGGCATTCTTCTCCTCATTGGCTTTTTGGACCTCTTTTGCCATTTGGGTTAGGCTATTTTTTAAGGTGTTATTTTCTTCAGTATTTTTTTGGGTCTCCTTTAGCAAGCTGTTGACTTGTTTTTCATGATTTTCTTGCATCACTCTCATTTCTCTTCCCAGTTTTTCCTCTGCTTCCCTTACTTGCTTCTCAAAATCCTTTTTGAGCTCTTCCAAGGCCTGGGACGGATTCATATTTTTCTTGGAGGCTTTGGATGTAGGAGCTTTGACTTTGTTGTCTTCTTCTGGTTGTATATTTTGATCTTCTTTTTCACCAAAGTACAATTCTGTGGTCTGACTCTTTTTGCGCTGCTTGCTCATGATCCCAGCCAATTACTTGAGTTTTAAACTCTTTGTTAAGGTAAGAGTCTGCTTCCAATGTGGAGAATGTATTGTCCCAAGCTTCAGGGGTTTGTACAGCTGTTTTCAGAGATACTTGTAGGGACCTCTAAATTTTCAGTTCTTGCAAGGTGGAATGATAAGGGGTGAGGTGTTTTCTCCTTTCCTGGCCTGTGACCACAAGTATTCCTTTCTGTCCTGTAACTGTGAGGAAGGGTTCCTCTCCACAGCCACTCCAAGCTCTACCACGCCAGCGTTCCTCCTCACCCCAGCACCACCGCCCAGAACAGTGACCCAGATCCAAACAGGGGCAAAGCAAGAGATTCCTGCCTGAGCACTGGCAAAGAGATCCCTCTCTGATCAGCCACTGGATTCCCCTTCAGTCTGTGGGCCGGAAGCTCGGGAAGCAGCTGTCCCGCCCCAGGGCCACGCTCTTGGGGAATGGAACTGAAACCCCACATTCCTGTCAGTCTCTGTTTTTCACTAGGATAATTAAATACCACAAAAGATTTTAAAGGCTTTACATAAACAGTTGGAGTTCTATTCATAACAAAGAGCCTTCAAGTGCTATTTTCCACCTATTTACTTCTGGAACATAAAGGAAAACAGAAAAGGAAAAAAAAATCTTCAAGTTTTAACAGCTTTTTGCCTCACTTGTACAAGTTCAAAGTTGCTATCCCTTTTGTTGCTCTGGTCTTCCAGGCTCTTCAATAGGGAAATTTGTATGTTAAACCTACAAGTTCAGGCTCTAATCTACTGTCTTCCAGCTTCAATGTTTTTGTACTAGGGCTCAGCATTTTTTCCATTGCTCTGTTCCTCTGGGAGAAATGGATTGAATCCAGCTGTGGGCATTTCAAATGCTTGTTTTGAGAGACAATATTCAAAACTTTCTAGATTTCACATTTCATGAAGGACATTGATTAGGGGCCACAAGGTCATGTCTTATGAGAATTGCAGAAGATACTGGAGACCTTTAGTCTGAAAAAGGGAAAAGTTAGGGGTACCAACTGATGTTGCCTTCCAGTATTTTTGAAAGGCTGTCACCTGGAAAAGGGATTAGACTTGTTCCACTCCCCTTCCATTCCCCCCTTCCTTATCCTTCCAATTAGACCAAAGGATGGAAATTTCAAAGAGGCAGGTTTAGATTTGATTGACTTGCTAATAACCAGAGCTATCCTGTAGTAGAATTGATGTTTCTTTGGAGCTATGGTGTTGCCTTCACCAGAGGGCTTCAAACAATGGCTGGATGCCTTACTTGTAACTCTGAAGTTCTTTCCAACACTGAGATACTGTCATTCTGTGTTTTCTAGCTGGATCTTAAAATAGAGTTTAAGAGATTCTAGGAGAGGAAAGAGATAGTTTGTCTTCTCATTCCCTTTCTAGGACTTCACCAGATTGCTTTTGCAGCTAGATGGTACATCAAATAGATCAATAGACTTGGGGATGTGAGTTTAAATCTCATGTCAGACATCTACTGTCTGATCCTGGGGAAGTCACTTAATCTCTGTAAGTCTCAGTTTTCTCCTCTGTAAGATGGGGATAATAATAGCACCTGACTCATAGGGTTGTTGTGATGATCAAGTGGGATAACATATGTAAAGCACTTTGAAAACTTTGAAGTGCTATAAAAGTCACTATTATTATTATTATTATTATTTAACTTTGGTGATAATTTACTTTCACATAAATTCATACATACTTCTCATCTTTGAGTTACAAACCTCAGAGATCCCTCTGATGAATTGGGGTTCCCAGTTTCTATATCATATCTGGTATTGTGTCTAAGCAATCCTTCTCTGCCCAGCCTACTCCTCATTTTCCCCTATTATGGTCTCAGATCTCTGCATTTATGCATTTATAGCCTGATTTGACTACTTGATATCCAATTTTCCATTTATAACACTGTAATTATGGAAACAATTACATCATATAATTGTGTTTCACCTCATCATTTTTCTCAGTTTATTAACATTAGGTAGAGGGATACCTAATTTCAACCAAATTTGACACATTAAAAACATAAACCAATGACTGACATAACTTCTGCCAAATTTAACTTCTTTAATATATTTCTGGCGTGTGTGTGTGTATGTCAGGGAGTCAGCAAAATGTGTGGGTATGAGAGGAGGGGAGGTACCCAGAGATCTCACTGAGGACATGTTATAGGGGAAGGGAACATTTTAGGGGGCAGAAGTGAATGGGGATTATCTCAGTACAATGACGTCATCCAAGACAGTTTGTGAGAATTTTATGACATGGTGATGTCACTACTTATTTTTTAAAGTAGAAAATACATGAAACAGCTACTTTGGAAGGCTAGGCAATTGAGCCATGGAAGGTAGAAATGACAAGAACTATTGAATATAACCCCAGTGTAAGTATCAGCCCCCCCCCCCATACACTCACAGGCTGCCTGCAGGATGCTTGTAATCAGGGTGAGTCTGGGCCTCTGGATTGGTATTCCTAAATTTGCCTTTATACAATGGCTACAGAACTAATTGTATTAGAAAGAGGGAAAGCTAGAGAGCCAACAGAGAGTTTTTCATGGCACAGCCATATGACTCTGGGCAGTCTAGTTACTTATGTGGCTTTCTCTGTGTTTCTATATTTGTGTTTCTGTATGTTGGACATGTCCCAGAGAAAATCTTTTGTGCTAGGTTGCACTGTAATCTATCTGAGGCACAAAGCACATCAAAGCTTAAGTAATAATGACTGCTACAAAGTCAGTTAACAGGTGCATCTTTTTGACCATACCTTCCATGCCCTTTCTTATTCTCTCAGTAGTGCCTGTGCTAGAGGTTACATGCTACTACTATTATCTCTTTGCCCTACTTTCTCCTCACCTCTTCTAAGCCCTTATGCTGTATCTAATAGCATAAGCCTATTTCCCCTAGTCTTTCTCTTGCTCTCATTCCTTTTGCTTTGCAAAGCACAAAATCCCTTCCCTTCGGATAATTTTTACATTTCTGAGAAGCATATTTTCCCAGATTAATAGCCTGGGACAGTTGAATTTTACTGTGTTGAATTAAATGAAACAAATCCAGATGACTCACCCTGGCATGCCAATGGTCCCCAGAGCCAAAGATATAGGTAACTTGTCTGGCCACTCAGCAAGCAAAGTCTCTAGGTCTTTTCCATCAGAGATGGAGTGGGTTGTCCATCCAGAACGAGCCACCACAGTGCTACCTACTGGAAAGGCTGAGTTCTTACTTTCCACAACTCTGAAAGAAAAAGTATTCAAATCAGTGAAATTTATAAAATTCTCCTTCTCTCTTTTTCTAAGAGAAATGGGAAGATAACTGTTTAGTGTTCATAAGAATACTGGTGTGGTAATGCAACTATTGAATGTTAAGGTTTATCCAAAAACTATATTAACAGTAACTTGCATTAACAAGTCTTGATTTCTTTGCTCTTTTTTTTTTTTAGCTCTTTTAGACTCAGTCTAACTCCCACCCACTTTGACAACTTTTAGTTATTGAGAGGTCATTGGTGACCTTAGAGAAAACACTAGTACACTGGGAAGCAGAAGACACATTACAAAAACTTGGGGATAGAGCAGGTAATGAGGAAGTGAAGCCATCTTTGTACACAATTAAAAAAAAATTGTTTAGCAGTGAGAGTTTTATGTGAGTGTAAAAATAATTAGGAAATGATTGTTGTATAAAAAGAAAGGCCATCAAAAACTTTTTAAAATGACAAAAGAAGACAAGTTTAACAATGAAGGGGAAGAGAAAGATGAAACAGAAGCTGGAAGGGTTAGGAGGGTCAAGGAAAGAGTTCTTTTTTAAGGCTGGCGAGAACTGAGTATATTTGTAGATAAGAAATCAGTGGAAAGGGAAAGAATGAAAATGTATGATAAAGATGGTGTGACTGCTGGAGTAAGACACTGCAAACAATGGAATGGAATGGGATAAAATGGGCAAGTAGAGAGATTACCCTTAGTCTTAAAGAAAGTTTATTTACTTGCACTGATGTTCAGTGTTATTTTAATATTTTTTAAAAATACACAGAAATAGGGAAAGTGATGAAGGCTAGTAATAAGGATCATAATATATTTAGGCCATACCATACCACAAGTAAAGTAAGAAAATTTGGGAAGTTACATTCATCTCTGAAGAAAAGATCTGAGAAACAGGGTGAAGGGTGTGGCAAGAAAGATGGCAAAAGATCAGCAGAGTTGCTTCTTCCTCTGTGAGGGTCAGCATGTTTTTGATGATCTAGGTCATAGAACTAGGTCTTTGGGGATCAAATTTTCTATTGCACCTTATATAGCAGTGAACCCATCACTTTGGTTTTGGGGATCACTAGACATATTGGCCTCTTGCTTAGGGTATGATAATCTTGATTTGTTCCCATGTGCCCCTATGACACAGCCCCCTGGAGGCTGTGTCAAAGAAGATTGGACACTGAGCATTATAAAGGAATAGATTCCTGTGCAGGCATGTACTTGTTTAGTAGGCTTTATGACTTGTGGAAAGGTTCCACCTCTTATCTCATTTGGACTACCCTCTCTGTACACAGATCCAGTGAATTTCCAGTGAGGGGAGCAACAATTTCCCTTCTCTTCTCACTCAACAGCAAGAATAACTACAACATGAACATATGGTAGCAAGAACATGTGCTTGCCTAGATGAGCCTGAGACTGGGTCTCAAGTACTTTTGTCTTTCTTTCCCTAAGCCCCAATCACTGAACATAATCCTCAGAATGGAATTTTTCAGCCCTGGTAGTGAGTTCAAGAGGTTGGGAGTATCCTAGTCAGTGTTGGCCCCACTGAGGGAGAAGTTTTCTGTAACTATACTTCTTAGAGAAGATGATCACCAGCAGCAGTATCCAGGACCTAAAAGGATTAAAGGGTCATGCCTAGCTCATCAGTGGATCTGACACTGTGAATTGCCAGGAGATTACAGATACAAAGTGAATATATCTATTCCAGCCAACTACAAAGTTGTCTTTACTTCCCAACAGAATATAAAAGTTGTAATAGATTATTGTTTTATAACTTTGTTTGTGAGTCTTTTGTGTTTTTAATAATTTCTTTTGTGATAAAGACAATAGTTACCCAGTACCTGATATCTACTTTTTACAATCGGTACACAGACCCTGTTAATCACTTTTAGGGGAGACCATAAATATGAGTCATGCTTACCCAGAGAGATGAGAAAAAGCCTCTCCTTGGAGTCAGGCTCCCTGAGGACTAAACCTGAGTCCAGAGCAGGGGCTCCTTGTGGGAAGGCATCTCCTTTTCAGGCCACAAGTGACAGGTAAAATTCCAAGTGCTGCTTTTTTGGAAACGTTTTTTGAAATTCAGATACAAGAAAATGAGAGAAAATAAGACTACTAAGACTAACTGAGCCTTGTCTGGGGGGCAGACAATTGGAAGAGCTCAAAGAATTACCTTAAGAAGCATCTAGTTCAACTCTATTATTTTATAGATTGGAGATTTAAAGCCCAGAGATATTAGGTCATCTTGTGTTCACACAGTTAGTTTAGTTAGAGTAGCATTCT
This sequence comes from Phascolarctos cinereus, assembly GCF_003287225.1. Classification (NCBI taxonomy): domain Eukaryota; kingdom Metazoa; phylum Chordata; class Mammalia; order Diprotodontia; family Phascolarctidae; genus Phascolarctos; species Phascolarctos cinereus. Next base: position 201,989,907 of record NW_027555847.1, on the reverse strand, counting down.
TTTGAGCTCTGGTCCTGTATGACAAGCTAGACATTTGAAATGGATGTGCTGTAGGCATGTCAAACTCAGTAAATCCGAAAAAGAAGTTACATTTCCCTCCTCTCTTCAACCCAATTCATTTTCTCTTCCAAAACCTGTAATTGTTAAGAGCGCTGTGCCAGCTGGATAGCCCAGTGGATAGCGTGCTAAGCCTGGAGTCAGGGGAGATTTGAGTTCAAATCCATTCTCAGACACTTAATAGTGGTATAATCTCAGGCAAGTCACTTAATCTCTACCTGCCTCAGTTTCCTCAGTTGTAAAAGGGATAATAGTAATACCTACCTCCCAGGGCTGTGGTGAGGATTAAACAAGATCATAGTTTAAAAATCTTCACGCAGTGCCTGGTACATAGAAGCTGTTCAATAAATGCTTGTTTCTTTCTCTTCCCTTCATACCCTTCCCTCCACATCTTTCCAGCAACCCAGGTTTGTAATCTTGATGTCATCCTTGACTCCTCACTGTCCCTCATGCCACAACCAGCTGTCAAATCTTGTTTCTGTCTCCATAATGTCTCTTGCTTATTTCATCTTCTTTCCACTCACATGGCCACCACCCTAGTTCAGGGCCTTATTACCTTTTGTTGGCAAAAGCCTTCAACTTATACCCCCTGCCTCAAGTGTCTCCCCTTTCCAATAGCCCTAAAGTGATTTTCCAAAAGTACAGGTCTGACCATGTCATCCACCTCCTACTCTCTGGAGTTTTCCAGTGACTCTCTGTTTACACTGGGATCAAAGAAAATCTGTTTGGCATTTTCATTTCTTCGTAACCTGGGTCCTTTCTACCTTTAGAGTTTTTAAAAAATACTTTAATAACTTCCATGAGCTCAAAATTTTAGCTATACTGTCCTTTGGCACTGTTCCTTTCATATCATACTCTTTATCCTATATTTAAATCTTTGCACTAATTGTCTACCATGTCTGGGCCAAACGGTCTTTCCATCCCTGCCTTTTGGAATCCCCAATGGATGCTTTACAACTTCCCTGAAGGAAACTTTAAGATTCAGTTGAAGCACCACCTTCTACATGAAGTCTTTTGTGATCTCCCCAGCTATTCCTACTAGCTACTAGCTAAGTAATACAGTGGATAGAATGCTGGACCTAGAGTTAGGAAGGCCTGAGTTAAAATTCTGCCTTAGTTAGTTACTGTGTGACTTTGGATAAGTCTTTTAACCATTGTTTGTCTCTGTTTTGCAGCTGTGAAATGAGGATAATAATAGCACCTCCCCCACAATTGTTATGAGGATCAAATGAAATACTATTTGTAGAGCATTTTGTTTTTGGGAGGCATTTGGGATCAAGTGACTTGCCCAGGGTCACACAACTAGTAAATGTCTGAGCCCAGGTTTAAATTCAGGTCCTCCTGACTCCAGAGCCAATGCTCTGTCTACTATGTCACCTAGTTGCCCCTGTAAAGCACTTTGCAAACCTTAAAGCACCATGTCAATGTCAGCTAATATTGTAATAATTATTATTAGTTATCCCAGAACTGCCTTTTATTAATTTTATATATTCTTTATATACTTATATGTATAGGTTCTCTCTCTCATTAGAATATAAGTGTTTTAAGAGTAGAGACTATTTAATTTTGTCTTATATACACAGCATGTTAGCACAGTGCCTTATATCTAGAAGATGCTTAAAAATACTAATTGATTATGACTCTAAGGAACCCAATAATATACCCCAATCCAATTAATCTAATAGTTTATCATTTAAGCCAAATGGTGTGTGTGTGTGTGTGTTTATACACACACATACATATATGTATCTATGTCTGTCTATCTATCTATCTATCTATCTATCTATCTATCTATCTATCTATCTATCTATCTGGAGAATGAATACAAATGGAAAAACCCTTAATAAATAAATGCAAACATAAATAACTTTTGTTCCAAGTACAAGAATTTAGTAGTGATGTCAATGGACATAGGAATCATGGTAAATTAAACCTAGATAGGGGAAAATTCCACCCTTCTTCCTGATTTATGAGAAAAGTTGAAGAATTTTTCATGTATTTTGAATAATTGAGAAGAGAGGAAACTTAGCAAGCAAAGGTATGTATGTGTTTCCATGGTTGGGGCGGGGGTGGGGGGAGGTGGAGCAATGTGACAAAGAGAGTGTTTCAGAAAGACTCTAAAGATTCAGAGACTCAAGGTTGAGGTCACACAAAAGGGCCCCCAGCTTTTTTTTTTTTGAAGAGCACACAGACAAACCAAAAGTAGTTAAGTACCTGGCAACTTGGCTTCCCATAATTGTATCACCCTCCTTCAAATAAACCTTCGCACCAAGTCTGAAAAATAGAAACATCTATAGTAATACATTTTTTAATATATCCCTGGTAAATTGGAATATTTTACCTTGGGTTTGAAGTAACAATGAAAAGCCTGTTCATATTCAATTTGTGGTTATTTCATAAAATCTGGGAAGAAGGAATCTGTACCTGTCACTCTGAAATGGTTCTGAAAAACTACTCAGATGATGTCAACATGATGGCAAAATGACATAAATATGTCTGCTGTGCCTGATGCCAAAGAACTAGTTTGGTAAATACCCGCCTCCCCCCTTTGCTGAAATAACCAATGAGTTTGGTATCATTTACATTCACAAATGAGTTTCTAATAATATTCTTCAAGCTGCAGCCTCTGGCTGGATGTGGTGGTGCACTCCTATAATCACTGCTACTGGGGAAAAAGAGGCTGCAGTACAGGAGATCAGAAGTTCTGAGCAGGCTTAAGCTAACCAGTTGTCCCAAGCATCAGTGGAGATAAGTGATGAATGGCATTTCAGCCTGGGCGAGACAGAGAAATCCAGTCTTCGACATCTCTCTGTCTCTCTGTCTCTCTCTCTCTCTCTCTGTCTCTCTCTCTGTCTCTCTCTCTCTCTTTATCTGTCTCAGAGACTGGTTTTCTCTATGTGTATGTATGTATATATGTGTGCACCTGTGCATACACATTTATATTATGCATATATACACATCAACACATGTATACCACACAATATAAACACAATGTTGTGTTCATAAAACACAACACACATATACGACTGCATATGTTCACACACACATGCACACATGTACATGCATGTATATGCACAATGCATGTATACACATATGAGTAATCAAGGATACATACATAAGTGTATATATCCTACATACCAATGATATTGTTTTCTAAAGAGTAGGTATGACCATGTCAACCTTCTGCTCAAGGAGCTCCAGCAGCTTGCTTTTACTCATAGCATATAGTATATACTCCTTTAGTTGACATTTAAAGCTCATCATAACCTGTGTCCTTCCTACTTTTCTAGACTTCTTACATTTTATTCTTCTTCATATACTTTATATTCCAGCAACACTGGCTTACTTACAGTTCCTCAAATATGGCATTTCATCCCGTTTCTGTACCTTTGTATGGAGCACTGAGATCTAAGTTCAAATTTGAACTCATACACTTCTGTAGTTGTGTGACTGTGAGCAATTAATTCATTTCATCTCTTTCTGCTTCAGTTTCCCCATCTATGTTGTTGTTGTTCAGTTGTTTCTGACTCTTTGTGATCCCTTTTAGGGTTTTCTTGGCAAAAATACTAGAGTGGTTTGCCATTTCCTTCTTCAGCTCATTTCAAAGGTGATGAAACTGATGCGAACAGAGTTAATGGACTTGCTGAGGGTCACTCAGTAAATGTCTAAGGCTAGATTTGAGCTGAGGTCTGCCAGACTCCAGGCCTGATGCTTTATCTGCTGTGCCACCTAGCTTCCCCTTCATCTCTAAAATGAGGATAATAACAGTACCTACTCCTCAGCATTGTTGTGCGGATCAAATGAGATAATATTTGTAAAGCATTTAGCACTGTGCCTGACACACAGGAGGTGTTTAATAAATCTTTTCTTCCTCCCTCCCTCTCTCCTTTTCTTCTGTCCTTTCCCAGGGACTGGGATGCTTTACCTTCTCCCCTTTGTCTTTGGCTTCCCTGGCTTCCTTTCAAAACTCAGCTTAAATTTGATGTACTTTAGGAGGTCTTCTCTCAGACTGCATTCTTTCTTTGTATATATTTTGTATGTATTTTGTTTGCATGTTTTCTCCCTCATTAGAATGTAATATTAGAGGGAAGAGACTGCATTTTTGTCTTTTTTTGTATGCCCAACATCTAACATAATGCCTGTCACATAGAAAATATTTAATAAATTTTTGTTGACCTGAATATGACCTTAAATAAATTTTTGTTGTACTCTCACAAAATAAAGGGGATGTTTTCTTAAAAAAGCATTTTCTACTGCAGATTTTAATTTGTAAATGAATATAATAAAACATTGGTTATGGTATAGATCTAGGCCAAATATAATTGTAGCTGACTTATTCTGGGGGTGGGGAGCATTAGGTGGTGAGGTTGTATTGTTTTTGTTTTTTCCACTCTAGTAGCGAGAGGGAGTAGGTTCCTAAAGTGGTCTTCAGTCTAAGGGATTTGAGAACATAAATATTTTACTACAGTTAATTGTAGATTGTGTGAAAGTGGGAAGAATGTTAGTATAGATAAATGAAAGTATTCCATAGCTAAGGCAAATTGTGAATGTCTTCTTTCTTCTAACTCCTTCGGATGCTAAAATCTTTTGCTAGAGTGATTTGAATTTTCCCACTTCTTCCTCTTATCCTCTTCTCAGTTTCTTGTGGACGTTCACTTGATCAAAGCATGGGCTTGCAGAGTGATAAACCTTATCTGGGATTTTTGAAAGTACCTCTCTTTATGAACTGGGGATATGGCCATTGTCCTTGCAGGGAGGACCAGGACAACTATTGATTGAATCTTGTGAACTTTGGTTGTCCCAGAATGATTTAGCTCATTTAAAGCAACCCCTTGGTGCTTTCAAAGTATGGGTTTTAGTGACTAGAATTGTTACCATAATTATTTGATTGGATAAGATTCTTGGGAAGATGAATAGATTATTTTCAGAATGGCTGCTGGTCTATGGTAGCTTGCAGAGAATGCCCCACAGATCTTTCTTTGAAGTGGCTAGATGGCATAGTATGTAGAATGTCGGGCCTATGGTGAGGAAGATCTGAGTTAAAATTCGACCTCACATATTTATTAGCTGTGTGATCTTGGACAGATCATTTTACCTCATTTTATTCAACTGTAAAACAGGGAATATAATAGCATCTGCCTCCCACGGTTGTTGTGAAGATCAAATGAGATGATATTTATGAAGGGCTTTGCCAACCTTAAAGTGCTATATAAATGCTATTAATTAATCAATCCATTTATCCAATCATCCATTGATTTATTTATTCATTCATTTATCTTTCTAACTATCCATGCATCTATCTATCCCTTGTACCCTTTTTCCTTAGTACAGGTGGATAGGAAGGAGGGTATTTCTTCCTTTTCTTCCCTTACCAGGGATCAATAATAGTTGCCTTTCAGCAGAAACTTATTGGAAGCTGCATCTTTCTGTTGACATGGCTTGAGAGGGAATTCCTGGTACCTTCTGACTCTGTTTCACTCTCAGAATATAGTTCAAAGACTGGAAAATGGGGCTGGATTTTTTCTAGCCCCAAAGATGGAAGCAGCCTGGGTGGTGGTGGGATATCAAGAGTTCTTGCACAAATGCCTAGCAGAAGCTATCTTGTGCTTGTACTCTGGGTCTGAGAGGGGAGTATATGGACCATGTTTCTGAATCTCCTATGATGAGGGTGTGTTGGAGGTGGAAAAACTTGATTTGCTAGGAGGTCTTCCAGTGAAAGGAGATTTCTTGGGCAGTGCTACCTTTGAAGGTTGCCTTGAATATTATCCCACCTCCTTCCTTCACCCGTTTTCCAAATGGGGAAATAATAAAGGACTTAAAGCCACGACATGGAAGTAGAGGGCAGAAGATCTGTATTTTGTTCCTTGTTATCACTGTAAGTGATTTACACAGTTCAGCAGCTCCAGCGTGTGTCTGCCTTACAGGGAGAGTCCAAACTACGGAGTGGCACCATGATTCTGGAAGGGGCTGTGTAGGACCCTTTGGAAAAGTGACATTCACAAGAGAAGGAAGAGAATTGTGCTGATTACTTATGAACTATTGTGGATATTTTGTTTCCCATATTTATTTATAGGCTCATGTGGGTGCATCCTTTGCATCTGCTGTATTCTCTATGGCAGCTGTTCTCAAAGTGTAGTCTAGCAACCTCTGGGGGTCCCTGAGTTTAAAAGTATTTTCATAATAATAACAAGATATTTAATTTCTAATAGGGAAAATTCATATACACATATATAAATTATATACATGTATGTGCATATATACATATACACACATATATATCCCACATAAACAAAAACCAATAATTTTTGAGAGTACAAAGGAGTCTTAAGACCAAAAAGTTCCAGGGAATTAAATAAATGCTGCCTTTATCATATCATATCATATCATATCATATCATATCATATCATATCATATCATATCATATCGTATCATGTATCATGTCATGTCGTGTCATATCATGCCAGGTCATACACTACATCTCATCAATCTGCATCCATACATGCACATGTGTGTTTGTATGTGTGTATGTATGCATGCACAACATGTACATAATACACACATGCATGTATGTATGTGTATCTATCTATCTATCTATATCTTTTTTTTGCACTGAGTACTTGTAAAGGAATTAGGTTACCCATATTTGTAGAAGCCTACACAGCAGCTGGGGCAACTAGGTGTCAGTGGATAGAGGGCCAGGCGTGAAGTCAGGAATACCAGAGTTCAAATCTGGCCTCAGGTACTCAGACAGGGCAAATCACTTGACCCTGTTTGCCTCAGTTTCCTAAACTGTGAAATGAGCTGGAGAAGGAAATGGAAAAACCACTCTAGTATTTTTGCCAAGAACACCCCAAATGGGGTCACAAAGAGTTGGACATGACTGAACAACAACACAACAACAACACACATCAGCTAGACACAAATTATATTAAAACACTACCCCAAGTAGTTAATATATGAGTGGGATGTCTTATGCCAAGGATAATGACTTTTTTTGAGATAATCCCCAAGGACAAACCTAGTCCATGTGAAACCAGAGCTTTGAGGACTCTGAGCCACAGATTACAGTAGAAAGAACAAACAGACTGCTATGAGAACATTTTTATGCCAAAAGGTATTTTAAAGGATTTTATGCTTTAAAAAAATAATACCTCATGTAGGGGTCAAGGCTGAGGAACAAAGCTTCAAGGAGGACTTCTGCAAAACAAAATTTCAGAACTTATTAACTTAAGAACAAAAATACTTTTAATACAGTATGCTTACTTAGAACAGGGATTCTAAACTTTTAGCATGTCCTAGTCCTCTTTTGCAATCTGGTGAAACCTATAAACCCCTTCTCAGAACATTGTTTTTAAATGCATGAAATAAAAAACATAGGATTACAAAGACATTAATTGTACTGAAATACATTTATAAAATGTTTTTTTTTAAAGTTCACAAACTCACAGCTACAGACTCCTGACTTACACATACACATGTTCATTGAGGGTTATTGCAGCAGATGGCCACTAGGAGGTTCAGTTATCTTCCTGGGGAGGGACACAGGTAAATAATAAAACTTTGTGAAACTCTTACAAATATGAGTTGGATATGTGTTCTTAACCAAAAGAGATAAATGGAAGTATAAAAGACAAAATAGATAACCTTGATTACATGAAATTGAAAAGCTTTTGCGCAGACAACACTGATGTATGTAAGATAAGAAGCAAAGTTGTAGAATGGGAAAAAAAATCTTTGCATCAAATTTGTCTGATAAAGATTTGTTATTCATGAGATATATATGCATATATATGTATGTATATACACATATACATATATGTGACTAAGAACCATTGCCCAATAAATAAATGGTTAAAGGATATGAACAAATAGTTCTCAAATAAAGAATTGCAAAGTTTTCACAACCACATGAAAGAATACTCTACATCACTAATAAAAAGAGAAATGCAAACCAAAACAATCTGGAGGTTTCATTTCACACCCTAAAAACCAGCAAAAATGACAAAAATGGCAATAAGAAGTTTTTAAGGGGTTGTAGAATGATAGGCACATTAATACATTTTTGGTAGAGCTGTGAAATGGTTCAGCCATTCTGGAAAAGAACTTGAAATTATGGAAATAAAGTGACTAAATTGTTTATACTATTTGAACTTGAGACTTCATTACTGGGCTTATAAGCCAAAGAAGCCATTGATAAGAAAGTCCTCATGTGTTACAAAATATTTATGGCAGCACTTTTTATGATAGCCAAGAATTGGAAACAAAGTTGATTCCCATCAACTGGGAAACAGCTAAACAAACTGTAGGGCATGTATATAATGGAATGTTATTGCACTATAGCAATGATGTGTGAATATATAGTAGTTCATATAGAATATATGAACTGATGTAGAGTGAAATAAACAGAGCCAAGAAAACTATACATATGGAAAGAACAATTACACACCAAAAAAAATCAAAATAAATATAACAAAATTATAAAGCTCAAGCAGGACTCGAATGCAGAGATATGAGGGGACACCCCCATCCCATCCCTTCATGGAGGTGAGAGGTCCACAGTGTTACACATTGTATGTCTTTTTGGACTTTTTCAACCAATAGGTGCTGATTTTTTTTCCTCTCTGAAAAAATATTTGTTACATGGTTTTCTGGGATGGGGAGGAATACTTGGGTATAACTATGACAATATAAGAAACAGAAAATTCCACTAAAAACTTATGCTGAAAAAAAGAACTGCTTCAGAGTGGACTACGTAGGGAAGTAGTATTTTTTCCTTCACAGGAAGTCTTCAAGCAGAACACCGTTGGCATTATTGTAGAGAGGATTCTTGTTTAGACGTGGTCAACCAAATAGATGGTCTTGAAGGGCCCCTGTGAGATTCTGGGATTCTAAGTTCCTTAAGTTATTCTATATGATGCTTTTACTGTATGAAATTCAGGAACAAAGAGAGTTCCAAGAATTCACTGTAGTGTGATTCCACTTACGTAGAAGGGCATTTGATTTTTATTTTGGCACATCAGGTATATATTGACTATGCTTTTTGAGGACATTTTAGAATTAGAGATTTGTGATGCCAAGCTCCCTCTTTGCCTAACCATTCTTATTTCTAGAGTAAACCCATGTACCTTTCTTGAAGCCCATGATGAAAATGGTATCAGGAGTTTTCTCATCATAAATTAGGCTCTTTCCTTGGAAAAAAAGTGAACTGGCCCATCCAGTCATTATAATAGTGATTTGGAACTCTCATGCAGAAGAGACAAAAAGAAGGAGGAAAAAAAAGCTAACCAGGGTCTTACTCAAGATGAAGAATTGGGAAGAAAGGTGCAGTAATAGTGCATACCTGGAACTACAACCATAATTACTTAATTGTATGATTGCTTTTCACTGTGAAGGACATGTCATAGAAAGATATGCAATGGAATTTTTTTTTAAGCGTGGAGTTTCCAATATCTCTGAATAACAACAATACCTATCATTTTTACAGTGCTTTACTGTGACAAAACACTTTTATATGCATTATTTTCCTAATACTCATACCAACTCTATTAAGTAGGTATTGACCACACCAACCTCCATTTACAGAGTGATTTGTGGGCTTAAAAGTAATTTCTTTTTTCTTTTTTTGGTGAGGCAGTTGGGATTAAGTGACTTGCCCGGGGTCACACAGTTAGTAAGTGTCAAGTGTCTGGTCTGAGATCGGCTTTGAGCTCAGGTCCTCCTGACTCCAGGGCTGGTGCTCTATCCACTGCACCACCTAGCTTCACCCAAAAGTAATTTCTTAACAATTCATTATCGTTTGCCCTAAAACTAATGCTCCTCTAAACTTCCCTATTTCTTTAGATTGCAGGATTATAGATTTAGAGCTGGGAGGAACAGATCTGTAGAGGCCAACTAGTCCAATCCCCACAATTTAATGATGAGGAAACTGAAGCCCAGTGAGGTTAAAATGACTTGCACAAGATCACCTGGGTAAGTAAGTGTCAGGGGTGGGATAGGAAACCCAGGTCCACTGACTCCCAAGTCACTGATCTTCCGTTGGTCCTGAGAGCACCACCATCATTCTAGTCATCCAGTTTTCAAATTTCAGAGTTGTTTTCCACTCTTCACTTTTGTTTCTCTCTCTCTTCCCTTTCCGCCCTTCCCCTGCATTCAACCAGTTGCAAAGTTTTGTAAGTTCTCCTCTATAACATTTTGGGAATCTGTCTCCTTCTCTTTGTTCACAAAGCCATTACCATAGTTCAGTGACCTATATGTGTATACATGTGTGTATGTATATATATGCATATTGTGCATATATGTATATATGTATGTGTATACATACACACACACATATCATCCTTCTATAGCTGCCAAATTAATTGTTTTTGATAAAGATTTGACCGTGTCAGTCCTGTGCTACCACTATTGCCCTTAAGAGTAAGATATGAACTTTATACCCTGCCATTTAAATATCATTTTTATAAATGAGGAAAAAAGAAGTAAGAGAGGTTCAGTGACTGGCCTCCTGTCACTTAGTAAGTGTCAGAGTGAGTACTCTAACTCTGAATATAAATTCCTTGAGGAAAAAGTATTAATTATTGTCTTTTTATCCCCAGAGCCCACAATTTTTTTTTTGCTTTTTATAGAGGAGGAACCTAAATAAGGTTGATTAAATTGAACTAAATTGATTCTAAGTCCAATGCTCTTTCCAACATATCATGGTATTAATATCTCAGTTTTTTGAATGAGGAAACAGAGGCACAGAGCTGTTAAGTGACTTGCCCAAGGTCATACAGCTAGTAAGTTATTAGAACTAGGACTTAAGCCCAAGTCTTCTTATTGCAAACCATTTGCTCTTTTCATGTTGCTCTTCTCACCTATTTTTGCTCTTCTCATCCTCCCCAATTAGGTAGTAAACTTCTTAATTAAGGAAAACATTAATTATTATTATTATTATTATTATTAATATTTCCATCATTAAGGAGAACAAAATAATGACATGTTCTCTGGCACCATCTTGATCTTCTTAGAAAAGCGTAGATCTGATCGTATCACACGTCCCTTTCCAATTTAATAAACTGCAGTGGATCCCTATTACCTCCAGGATGAAATATAGAAAACCCTCTGGCTTATAAAGCCCTTCATAATCTGTCCCCTTCCTACCTTTCTAATCTTCTTACACCTACTATCCACAACTATGATACAATGAATTTGGCCTTCTTGTTCTTTGAATAATACACTCCATCTCCCTAATCTGAGCATTTTCACTATGTCTGGAATTGTTTCCCTCCTCATTTCTGCCTCCTGGTTTTTGGGCATCCTCCAAATATCAGCTAACGTCCCTCTTATGCTAGAAGCCTTTTCTAGTCCTCCTCAATCTTAGTGTCTTCTCTCTGAGATGATTTTTAATTTATCCTCTATACAGCTTGTCTGTACACACGTAGTTGTTTGCATGTTATTTCCCCCCTTAGACTGTGTGAACTTCTTGAGACAAGGGATTATTTTGTGCCTTTCTTTGTATCTCCAGCACTTAGCACAATCCCTAGTACATAGATTCTTAATAAATGCTAATTGACTGGACTGCCCAGAAATTAAATACGACTTACCTCCATTTTTTAAGGCTGGTAGCTCAACCTCCTTTAGCTCAAAGTCACTTTTGTTTGGTAGTCCTACAAAGTGCTTCTTCAGTGTCCAGCACTTAGCATAAACCATCCTGAAGCTCCTGGAATGGAAATAGAAACACATCTTTAAATTACAACCCAGTAATTGGCTTCCCCATGGTTACTTACCCTTTATCCAAAGCCCAATTCTCTCTTTTTTTTTTTGACCTTTGATTGATTACATACAAATACAGGTTTTTGGGAGAATCATGATTCACACTGTGAGGAGGAGCAGTCCCCACAAAATACACTTGTGCCTGTTGTTGTGGGGGAAAAAACCCACTGGAATTAGCCTCAAAGCATTTGAGTTTGAGTCCTGGCTTTGCCATTGACTCTCCACTGAAATGTGTGACTATAGTAATCTACTGTTTGATAAACCCAAAGACCCCATCTTCTGGGATAAGAACTCATTATTTGACAAAAATGGCTGGGAAAACTGGAAAAGAGTATGGCAGAAACTAGGCATAGACCAACATCTTACACTGTATACCAAAACAAAATCAAAATGGGCACATTATTTAGATATAAAGGTTATAAACAAACTAGGAGATCAAGGAATAGTTTACCTGTTAGATTTATGGAGAATGGAAGAATTTATGACCAAACAAGAGATAGAGAACATTATGAAATGCAAAATGGATAGTTTTGATTACATTAAGTTGAAAAGTTTTTGCACAAAGAAAGCCAATGCAACCAAGATTAGGAGGGAAGCAGAAAACTGGGAAAGAATTTTTACAACCAGGGTCTCTGATAAAGGCCACATTTCTGAAATATATAGAGAACTGAGTCAAATTTGTAAGAATATAAGTCATTCCCCAATTGACAAACACTCAAAGGGTATGTACAGGCAGTTTTCAGATGAAGAAATTAGAGCTATCTATAGTCATGTGAAAAAATGCTCTAAAGCAGTATTGATTAGAGAAATGCAGATGAAAACAGCTCTGAGGTACCACATCACGCCTATCAGATTGGCTAACATGACAGAGCAGGAAAATGATAAATGCTAGAGATGTGGAAAAACTGGAACATTAATGCATTGGTAATAGAGTTGTGAACTGATCTAACCATTCTGGAGAGTAATTTGGAACTATGTCCAAAGGGCTATAAAACTGTACATACTCTTTGAGTCAGCAATACCATTCCTATATCTGTATCTCAAAGAGATCATACAAATGGGAAAAGGACCCACGTGTACAAAAATATTTGTAGCAGTTCTTTTTGACGTGGCAAAGAATTGGAAATTGAGGGGATGCCCAACAGTTGTGGAATGGCTGAACAAGTTGTGGTATATGAATGTAATGGAATGCTGTTGTCCTATAAGAAATGATGAGCAGGCAGACTTCAGAAAAACCTGGAAAGACTTGAAGTGATGCTGAGTGAAGTGAGCAGAACCAGGAGAACATTGTACACAGTAACGGCCACGTTGTGCAATGACTAACTTGGATAGACTCAGCTCTTCTTAGCAATGCAAGGATACAAGACAATTCCAAAGGACTCGTGATGGAAAATGCTGTCCATATCCAGAAAAAGAACTGTGGAGTCTGAATGCAGATCAAAGCATATTATTTGCTCTCTCTCTCTTTTTCTTTCTTTCTTTCTTTTTTTTTGTTTCTTTTTTCTTATGGTTTCTCCCATTGGTTCTAGTTCTTCTTTACAACATGACTAATGTAAAAATAGGTTCAATATGAATGTATATGTAGAGCTTATATCAAATTGCATGCAGTCTTGGTGTAGGGGTAGGGGAGAGATGGGGAGAAAATTTGAAACTCAAAATCTTATGGAGGTAGATGTTGAAAACTAAGAATAAGTAAATAAATTTAAAAAATAAATTTGTGGAAATTGTTTCAACTCTAAAACAAGAGGGGAAGATTATGTAATTTTAAAGGTCTCGTTCAGCTTTCACACTCTACAATGCCACCTTTTATATGACTTTGGTGATTTGCATTGGGAGTTTTCACCGTGAATGGCCTATGTTCCACCCAATTGGTTTACTTGATGATTCCTGTGCATAAAATCTCACCTTCTCCTCCCTTGCCTGGAATGCTATCATTCTTTGACTTTGCTTCTTGGAATTCCTGTCTCCCTTCAAGACTCAACTAAAGATGTATCACCCTTAAGAGTCCTTTCCTGATCCCCCAAATTGTTACTTCCCTCATCACTGTGTATTATTTTGCATAAAACTTTATCTGTGGTAGAATGTACACTTCTTGAGGGCAGTGTTTGTTTCACTTTTGCATTTGTATTCCCAGTTCCTAGCAGTATCTGAAACATAGTAGGCACTTAATAAGTATTTGGTGAGTGATTGCAGTTAACAGAAACAGACCCTACCATGGTTGCTCTTATTTTGCAACACTGAAGGGGCAACTGTGGCCTGGCCCAGAAAATTCTGGATTCAGAATAGAGGGCTTATGTTAGAATACCAGCTCTGGGGCAGCTAGGTGGCACAATGGATAGTGTATTGGCCCTGAAGTCAGCAGAATCTGAGTCCAAGTCTGGCCTTAGACATTTACTAGCTGTGTGACCCTGGGCAAGTCACTTAACCCTGGTTGCCTCAAAAAAACCCCCAAAGCATCCAAGTTCTGCCACTGACTGAATGTGTCACCTTAGGTAGTCACTTTATCTTTCTAGAACTTAGTTTTTTCATCTATAAAATGTAGGTAGGGTGAGAATTGGTCTAGATATGGTCCCTTCCAGTTGTAAATCCTATGAATATTGCCTCTGTGAATGTGAAGATACTGCTAGTTTTTCTGCTTCCTTACTCTCAATCAAATTAATGTGGTCAAACTAATTTTTGCACACTATGTCTCTCCCTTTAAAGAAACTCTGACTTCTATGGAGAGGTCATATTAATACTACTTAACCACAAGATGGCACTGTGAACTTTCAATTCATAGCCTTTGCTTAACTGGTTTTTATTATTCTTAGTCCATAAATTCTAAAGGTGAAAAAAAAAACCCAAAACAAAACCAACCCAACAGCTTCCATTCTTTATTTATTTTCTTAGTTTGCAATATTTCCTCCACTTAAAATAGAAGGGAAAACCAAGCTGACTTCTTTTGTGCTCTTGGTTCATTTCCGTTTTCTTTTGAGTGCTCAAGAGAAATAAGAGTAGAAAATTATTTTACTTGAAAGCATAAACTTCATTGTTCAGTTTTTAAAAACCCCACATACATTAACTTTAACAAGATCATAACAAAAATACCCTGTTCACTTTCATTTTTCTCCCATTGAAATAGTTATTCCCTTGTGAATTTTCCTGATTTTTTTCCTCTATCATTATTAGAGATAAGTTGTAGTCAGTATGTGTATTGTTTTGACTCTACCTTTTTTCTCTCTGAATTACTTTTCATAAATTTCCCTGTATTTCTTTGTATTTTTCATATTGGTAATTTTTATAGGGCACAATCAAATTTTATTGCATGTGGGTACCCATAGCACCACACAGTGGGACGAGCACTCAATCTGGAGTCAGACTTGGGATCAAATCTAGACTTTGCCACTTATTACTTCTGTAACCATAGGCAAGTCATTTAGCCTAACTTCTTTGGTCAGTATATTGGTGTGTACTTCTTAACTTTAAAGGAGGGCTCTATTGAGGCAACTTGGTAGCAGTACTAGAAATCAGGAAAGTGAATTGAAATACTGCTTCAGGCATTTACTAGGTGTGTGACCGTAGGCAAATCACTTAACCTCTATATGCCTCAGTTTTTCATCTATAAATTAGAGATAACAATAGTACCTTCATCCTAAGATGGCTTTGAGGATAAAATGAAATACTATTTATAAAGAACTTTTATAAATTTTAAGGCATTATATGAATATTAGCCATTAGGAATGTTAGTTTTTAGGAAGTTGAACTGATAACTAGTATCTAACTAGTATTTTTCTTCATGTAGTTTATATCAGCATGAAGTGAGCTCTTATGGAAAGCTGTAATAACATGTTCTGTCCAAGTGTAGTGTGTCTGGATCATGGGTAGGGAGAATAGGGTAACTTAGGTAATAGTGTTACCACAAGGTGGCTGTGTTATCACAAGTTATTTACTTTTTCATACTTCTATACTGGTTTTTTTTTTTCTTATCAGTATCTTTACTGTTTAACTAAAATTCCACCTAACGAGTCATAGGAAGGTTGTGCCTTTAGCACAAAGCATTGTGAAACAGCAAACAAACAGTAACAAATAATTGATTTCAAGGAGGGGACTGAAAAAAAAGAGCTTTTCAGAATTTCAAAAGTGGGGCTGTGGCTAAAACTTTTCATTGTACAAGTCACCGTAATGTGCTTCTTTCCTCTTATTTGTCTCTTGAGGTGAGCAATGTTGTCTTTTGTTTTAATAAAAGTCATACTAGTTCAGAAACTAAGCCAAAAGGTAGTAAATCAATTAGGATAAGGGAATCCACGTAAGTCATATTCCAGGGAAATTCAAACGTGGGTGAGGGCTTTGTATGACCATGGTATTGAGAAGATACAGGTTTCTATTTTAGCTCAAGTGAATATTCTCCTCCCCACCAAACCCTTAATATACAGTGGTTATAATTACTAATTATGGCAGTATGGTTAATACATGCAATCTTTTCTGTCTTTAGCTTCTCTTGCCCCTCACAGATGTAAAAGAGAATATAGACATTGTCTTAAAAGATAACCGGGACCCTCAAAAAGATTACCAATGACTTGATAACAAGAACCCATCCTGCCCCTCCCTCATTTCATCTATTTATCTGCCAAGCCATTGATTAAGTTGTAAAAAAAAAAATTAAGAGAAGCATCAGAGCATCATGAACATTGAGCTACTCTCAAAGTCAGCAAGAGCTTGGTTAAACTTCTACCTCTGACACAGGCTGGCTCTGTACCCTTGGATAAATTCCTTAACTTTTCATTGCCCTCAGACAACTTTCTAAGATTATTAGTTGTAGAACAATTGGTCATTTGCTTTGGTAGAATGGCCTTCTTTCAGGGGCCTATGCCAATGATATCACATATCTGGCCCTAAAATTAAATATAAAATATGCAGTCAGAAATTAAATGATATCATCTCCTCTCTAGCACCTAACTACAACAACGTTACAGGGACTAGTGACCTAAGCTACAATCTTGGTAAACATTCTCACACGCAAAAAACCAAGACACTCTCCTAGGTTTGGGTATAATTTCAGTATGTTAGTCTTGTGTATTACTCCAGTGTCTAGAGTACTAAGATTTCAACTATTTCAGTAGGTCAAATTAAAGATCTGTATATAGAACTCAGAAATCCTGCTTCTGGACCAGGAACTAAAGGCTGTGACTTTTGCATAAATCTCTAAAATAGACTTTTAAAAAAACTATCAGAAAAAGTGTTTACTTACAGAACTCCACAGGTTAAGCAATCCAGAGAAAGAATCAGCAAGAAAGATCTCTGCAGAGTACACTACAGCACAGTGTATTTATAACTCAGTTATTAAGAGGTGGGGCTTCTTCTGGAGCTTGCCCTTTCCCACACTCTCTGACGCATGAGCAGGAGTCTGCAGTAATTTTCCAAGGAGGAGAAGGAGCCTTTTTTTTTTTTCATTTCTGTGGAATTGTCATTATAAGGGAAAGTGCAAAGAGGAGGGAGGAACTGTAACAGAGAAATCCCTTGCTGGATTGAAGGAAGGGTCTACACTCCTTCCTCCATCAAAAGCCTAACACACTAGAATGACATGGAAGAGGAAAGGGTATGGTGGCAGCAAACCAGGCTGTAGATTATCAGGTGGGAGTTCAAGATCTAAGGATTCTAATCTACTTATTAGGGAACTGTTACACTGAAATGCTTACATCAATACTTTTTGTCCCATAGCCCCATTATTTTTCTCTTTGATATTGTCCAAATTCAGCATTTTTTTTTATGTTTTAATTTACCTACATACATCTGTTAAGGTAGAGACCAAGTGTGCTGTTAAGTTCCACAGTATCACCTTTGCCTGGGGAGAACAAATCTAGGAGAGAAGTCATTTTTATTTTTGGGTACAGAAAATCACCATTATAGCTTTGTAGTTGGTGAGCCCAGGAAAAATTTGATAAAGCTCTCCTGAATCCTTTTCTCATCTTCTATATGGTTCTGTAAGGTTAATTCTCTGTTAACAAGGTTAAAGTGGATTAGAAAACCTTAGTTCTTGTACTGAGGATTTTTTTTCAATAAGGCATCAACTTATGTTATCCCTCTAATGCCATGTTAGATGAGAAGAAAACTCAGAATCCCACCCATACCTGAACAAGAGTCTCCTATACAAAATACCATTTTTAACATATAGGAACTTTTACAAACATTTTTGCTTAGGTGACTAGTCCCTGTGAAGTTGTTGTAGTAGTTCTTGCACAGGGAGCTAGGGAAGGGATGATGTTATTTTATTTCTGATTATGTATTTTGTATTTAAATTTGGGACTAGATCTATGATATCAGTGACATAGGCACCCTAGAGGAAGGTCATTCTATCAAAGCAAATGGCCAACTCTTCTACAAATAATAGTGTAAGAAAGTTGTCTGAGGGCAAGAAGAAGTTAAAGGATTTATCCATGGGCACACAGCCACATGTGTCAGAGACAATTCTACCTTCCGATGCTTCTAATTATTAGCAAGTTTTTCATCACATCAAGCCTAAATATGTCTCTTTATAACGCCTACCCATTGTTCCCAGTTCTGTATTCTGGGACCAAACAGAATAAATATAACCTTTCCCCCCCCATAATAGCCTATCAAGTAATTGGCAACAGTTAACTTGTCTACTCTCCCTGAAGCGTCTTCTCTTCTGGTCAAACACCCCAGATTCCTTAAATTCATTGTTATATGGCATGATCCTTTGATTGTTCATCATTTTGGTTGCCCTAATCTAGACACTGTCCAGTTTATCAGTATCTTTCATTAAATGTGGTGCTCACATACTTCAGATGTAATCTGACCAGTGCAGAGTATATCAGAACTTTTACTTCCCACATTCCTTTATAACATTACTGTAGTAAACCCTATTGTAGCATACCATTATTGTAAAGGGTATGACACCTGGCATGGCACCTACAACCCCATTCTTGTTTTCTGGATTGATTCACGCACACCAATCTGAATTCACTCTGGCAAGTCCAAACAGTTTTCCTGGGCTGGGGGTAGATAGAGGCAGTCATTGTGGCCACATGGCTACAACACCCTTTCAGATTCTGAGGGGATAATCCTTGAGTAGGGAAAATACATATCTACTCATGACTGTAACTCCTGAGGCTTAATTTGTGGGCTTTCTAAGCCAGTCACAATGACATCATTAACTCTTTTTTCACAGAGAAAAAAAGGTATCTTTCATCACAGAGGAAAGTGTGACGAAAGCGTTCTCCCACACCCTCAATTTATACTCCCTCATTCATGACAGGGATGTGACACCTTCTTCTCTCATTCTAGCTTCCCGATACAGTTTTGGGTTTTTTTTTTTTTTGGCACAGTCTAAAGCCCTGGTGTATTTTGTTTCTCCTGAAGAAGCTTGAATCTGTATTAGACACCTGATTCTTTCTCCAGGGGGTCATCATTCCTGTTATGAACATACCAGATAGCATCCCAGTTGCCAACAGCTGGGGATAATTCAATACATTATCTAGATTCTTCTGTTGTAGTTTTCCGCTAATCCAGAGCCAAAGAAGTACATAGCAAGCATATGCATGACACCCACAGTGGGAAGGACCATTCCTTGGTATAGGCCTCAAACACCCTCTTTAACAAGTATCTTTCTGAAACAAAGGTCCCAGAGTAGAGACTGGTATTGAACCCAGGTTTTCCTGACACCAGGTCTGGTCTGATATATAACTATTGCTGTTGTTGTTGCATTGTTGTGAGCCTCAGTATGATTCTCTAGAAACATTTTATTACCATAAAATAATATATAAATAAAACTTGCTCATCATTACCATTATTATTGTTATTCATCTTGTTATTCTCATCATTTTCAGTGGTGTTAGAAAAGTTTCTATCCTATTATTGTTTTACATTTAATAATTAGCATGTTACATAGATGTACAAAATGCTTCTTGTAGTTGAATAAAAGCATTAGGGTGTAAGTTTGTAAATAGTTGTTTTCATGTTGTTTCCTCCATTTAGAGTTGGGATTTTTTTTGCTTTTCTTTGTGTCTTAGCACAGTGCTTGGTACATAGTAGATGCTTAATAAATGCTTGTTGACTTGATTTCTTCAAAGTACAGTCTGCAGAAGCACAAAGTCTTTTGTTGAGCGAGGCTTCGGCTTCTCTTGGAAGTTGTTGTCTTTTCCAATGCCATCAGTTTATTCCATTAAGACCTAGGATCTCTAGACCTCTTGAATTCAAAAGTTACCTCTGAGAATGGACATATACTTCTCAAGGATGATATTTGGAAGATGGAGCGAGGGGCCCAGGTCACCAATGCTTCGTGTGGAGTGTTAGGGGAAAACAGCATTGCCCGTCCTCTATCCCTTGATGGGGTTGGGGGAGGAGGAATTAAATGACAGAGAGCTCTATTCACCACATAAGAGTCAAAACACGAAAACAATCCAGAAAGTATCTCTTCTTTTTTAATTGATGTAGCAACTGTCCCTTCCCTACCCCATTTTCATGGACTGGGAGCTGGGATGTGTTGGTAAATGTTTTAAAAGTGGCTCATAAAAAAAATGTACATATGATACACTTTTGAGTTTAATTTATGTTGTTAATATTGTTTTTCTTTTTCTTTTTTAATTAATTAATTTTTAGTTTTCAACAATTACTTCCAAAAGCTTTTGAATTTTAAATTTTCTCTTCCTTCTTCTCTGCCTCCTTCCCCAAGACAAGATGCAATCTGATATAAGTTCTATATGTACATTCCTATTAAACTTATTTTCACATTAGACATGTTGTGTCTTACTTTCTAAAGGCTAACCAATCAACTGAACAATTAAATAGGTTTGCATTTGTAGTCCACCAGTTTCTGAGGTGTGAATGCTTACATTGAAAATTTAATAGTTGGCTCTTGTTAGGAGGTACGAGCTGGCTCTCTTAGCACAACATTGGTCGGGAGGGTAGTACCTAGGTTTTTGGACTTTCCAGTTAGGACTCAGATTTTGCTATGTTATGCTAAATATCCAACGAGCATTCATTCAGTACTGAATCATCATATGGTTGGAAGTATTCGAAGAGTATGCCATTTGGTAGGCCAGAAGCAGGAAAGGCAAATTTACACATGTTTCACGGGATGGTAATGAATGAATTACACTAGTAATTAATGAACCCCCATGCAATGCTTGAACAAATGATACTAAAATTTCAGTTACTTCTACTTCAACTTCTACTTCAGTTACTCCTAGCTTTCATTATATAAATGATGCTCAAACTTCTTGTGTCTTGTTTGATCCAAATCCTATTTCCATTGTGTGGGACTCACTGTGGTCATATAGATAGCCAGAAATTTCCCACTTTCTCTTTCTTCAGGGGTTCTATCTTACCCCTAATTTCTCTATTTCTCAAATATCTTCAGTAAAGGTTTTAGTTGATGTTAAATAGTTTATTTTTATTTATTAAAGCTCCTTTGTCTTCTTGATTACTGTAAAATTAAAATTTTTACTTTCACTTCCTGATTAAGGGAATCTAGGATTCTTCATATGCTTATTATCCCAAGATTCCTATGTGCATATTTCTTTTTTTGTCACCTTTAATTGGGCAGTATTCAAGTATTCAAAGCATTAAAGTTTCCTACTATATGTATCGGCTAGATATGGATGTAATTTTGTATTTCCTCAGATCTTCAATATTTCTCTCAGGTCACTTCTGTCACAGTGGCATTCATTACTTATTCTTAGGCATATTCCTTTATAGTTCTATTTTCTCTCCTGAACATCTTATCATGGGTTAACTGCTCCATGTACTCTTTCATACCGGTCCTGAAATGTTTTTACACTTTTTGTCAGATGCTGTGGTAGAATGCCTTCATTCATGATATTTGGAATACTGTTTTAGTATAATTGTCCTGGTAATTGTGTGCATGCTGTCAAACTCAGATTTTTCCCCCTTCTTCAAGGAGCCTATCCTAGTACTCCCTCAAGTTATATGTATATTGTCTCCTCCATTAGATTGTGAACTCCTTGAAAGTAGGAGCTATTTTTTCCCTTTCTTTATATCCCTAGTGCTTATAACAGTAACTGGCACATGCTAGTTGATTGTCAGTCTGACTGATATTAAGCCTAAATTTGCATTTTTGCAGCTGCTATCTATTACTCCTAGTTGTTTCTTCTGAGGTCAAACAGAAAAGTGTAATGCCTCCCTCTTCCACATGATAGACCTTCATATAATTGAAGTTGACTATCATGTTCCCCTGAATCTACTCTTTTTAGGTTAAACATTCCCAGTTCCTTTACCCCCTCCTCTTAGGACATAGACTCAAGGCTCTTCACCAGCTTTGCTCTCTTCTGAACACAGCAGCTTATCAACGTCTCTCTTAAACCATGGTGCCTAGATATAGCTTGTTATAAAGAAGTAACCTAATTAGAGCTGTCTCAAGATGGACTGAGATGCCTTAGGATGCAGGGTGTTCCCCATTAATGGAAGTTTTCAAAAAGGTCTGGATGACCACTCACTCAAGATGTATTAGAAGTAATGCTCATGTATAGGTCAAACAAGGTGACTTCTGAGATTGCAAACACACACACACACATATAACATGACTGTCTCTGGCTTCACAGTTGTTTCTGCTCAGAGGCTGCTTAACATTTTATAGTCTGATCATTCTTATTTAGGATTCTCTTCTTCCTCACCTAAGTGCTTAATATTTTATCTAATTTATCAGCAGTACCTATTCTAAACCATACTGATTTGCTTTCACTTTTGTGGGTACTTGGTAAGGGAGGTTGGGAGGGAAGAGAAGAAGGGAGGGAAGCAGGACGGCACAGAAAAAGGTGGCCAGTGACAGTAGAGAAAAATTTTACTTAGTCATTGTGACTCGTAGGTAAATTGCTGTTTACTTTCAACAGATAAAAACTGTGTACATGAGGCATAGAGGTAATTCATGCAGATATGCAATCATTAACCAGTAAAGAAGAACACTGGCTTCCGTGCCTGAAAAAATGATCAAAATATAAATGGCTTTAGAATAATTTCCTTACCTTTAATGTAATGCAAATCCAAGATTAATTTGAAACCACTTCCCACTTGAGGTTCTTTCCACTAAGCCTTGCTGCCTCTCCTGGCTTTGTTGCTTTCTGCTCAAGTTTTCCTTTTTTGTTTTTGTTTTTTTTTTTAGGTTGAAGTCAGTAAGTAAATTTTGTGAAACAGAAGGTTCATTTTTTACTTCACCATACTTCAGACTCCTCTGCAGTCAAGTCAAGAAGGCGTAGTCCTTTCTTTTTAAGAGTCAACATATACTTTAACACTCAGTGAAATCAGTGCAAAAGTGGGCTTGTGTGGGAGAATGGAGAAAAATATACTGGAAAATATTAAAAAAAGAAGTAAAAAAGAAAAAATGAAAGAAGCCAAAAGCTTATAGGTTATATCTGACACATATCCTATTTTTTTCTTTTTTAAATTAAAATATATTCGATTATTGCTTTCTTTCTTTATATCATAGAAATTACTGAAAACATCTCTCTCTTCACTGTCCACTCCTACCTTTTAATGGAATCCTCCCTAATAAGAAAGAAAAAAATAATAAACAAAGGTACTTAATATAACATCCCTCTGGAACAGATGACCCCTGTGGTCCTTTCTAGTTTTCAATCTTATTACCTTACATAGGTGCTCCCTGGAAATGATTTTGTAGAATCAAATTAAAATAAAAATTGGATTGATTTAATTTTTTAATCTATATTTTCCAACATAGGCACAAAGTGGCTAAAATAGACATTTTACTTTCTTATTTTACTGAAATTTGCCCTGTTGTGTATTTTCAGACATTTTTCATTTTCAAAATAAAAAAAAATCATAATACCCAAAGTCTTACTTTGATGCTTCATTGTGGAATGGAATTGACCAAGTCATCTTGAAGGCTAAGTCAGCAGAGTGCAACAAGAAGTGGGAGGCCATGCTCGGATGGAAATGGCTTTGTGAGAGGCCCAGCAATAGATTTTAATACAATGATCTGTTTAGTTAAGATTGACAAACCTCAGCATCAGAAGGTTGGTAATCCATATCTTTATATCTGCAATTCATTGAACTGCTTTGGGGTGGGGAGTGGGGTTGTGATCTGGATGACTCCATTGACAAAGAATGAATCTTTTGAACTATTATGTTATTTAATATTATTAACCCATAAAGCCAATTTTGTTTATAAAGTGATACACTTGAACTATGTCCCTAAAGAGCCTGTTATAAAATTATTTTGTGACAAACCTGTTTTTGTAAAATGGACGTGTGTGCGCTCATGAATGCAGTGGTGTAATAGGTTAAATGTTGAACTTGGAGTCAGACCTGCTTTCAAATCCTTCCACTCACACTTAATAGCTGAGTGACAATGGTCAAGACTTACATCTTCTCTGAGTCTCAGTTTCCTCATCTATACAGAATGAAGAAAATACCACTTGTAGTACCTGGCAGAACTGTTTTCTGGCTCAAATGAGGTAAAGTGTTTTATATACTTTAAAGTGAGGTATCATGTTAGCTACTGAATGGGATGTCCCAGTGAAGACTTCTCAGTGTAACTAAAGTTTGGGATAAGACTATCCTAAATCTGGTAATAAGTTCAGGAGGTAGGATAGGGTTAGGTATAGATTTCTGTAAGTTCTTTTTTTTTTTAGTGCCATATCAGTAGCTAAAGTTTGAAACCTCCCCCCCTGCACTTAGGTGTTAACATTTGTAAACTATCTTTCTGTCATGGTGGCCTGGCTCCACAGTACAACATATATCAGTAGTTAAAGTCTGTTTAGTTGTTACATTTGTAAGCTATGTTTCTGTCATGGTGACCTGGCTAACGTCTAGCTTGACTGCACATTTTTAATTGCTTCTTTGACATTATCTCAGCAAACTGAGAAATATAGAGATTTATACTATTTCCTTTATTCTATGGTAGAGTTTCTCATAATGGACAGTTGGTGGGAGGGGGGATTTGCCCATTAGGGCTATTTAATCTGGTTCTTTGTTTCTGTGTTTGTCTCCCGCATCAGAGCATACTGGTGGAGGGACACCCAAATCTCGAGATTTGAAATAATAAATTAACTTTCTGTTTCTCCTTGGATACCTCTGTGTTTTGTTTTTTAGTTTGAGTGGCATCCCACATGCTATTATTATTAATAGTAGTCACAGTATAATTAATAGGTATTGGTAGGCTTTGGCCAGACCTAACACATTACAAAGGCATCAGCAGGCTCAAGAGAGTAGTTAGTGGTGCAGAATAGGCACATGTGCCATGGTGTTGTCTTAAGGAATTTGCTAAGACCATTTCCAAGTGAAGTAAAGGCATTTATTGGGGGTGATGTACCCAGTGGACTCTGTTCTTTACAGGAGGCCATAGTACGCAGTGGGCTCTGATCCCCATGGGAGACAGAGCACTGAGCTGGGTTATGTGTCTGGTCCATACATAATTTGACAGGATAGAGTGAGGGGGGGCTTTAAAAAAATGGGAGGGGGAACAGGAGAAGAGGAGGGGGAAAGCTGCTCTGGAATGTCATGTAGTCCATATACATAAGCAAGGGGAACAAGAAAGGGGGAAGGGGAGCGCTGCTCTGGAATGTCTGGAATGTCAGGTAGTCTGCAGTATCTTTGTGAATGCATACAGATAAGCCCACTGTGGGGGGCTTCAATGCATAGTCTTCTTGAGGTCAGATTGTGATCTATGAGCACTTTCTGGCTGGTCACATCCTGCATTCTGTCTCATATCTCACATCCTGCATCCTGTTTGCTCCACCTGCCTTGAACACTCCTGTCACATCATTTCCCCTCTCAAGAAACATCCACCCAAACCAAAAGGTTTCTTCTGGAGCTGCTTCCTACTGGGAGGGAGTATAGAGCTGTCCCTGTCTGAGTGAGGGTGGGAGGGAGGTAAAACCAGGCTCAGGCAGCATCTAGGGGATGAAGAGAGTGTGGAAAGGATTGGTATTCTTGTTGCATGACCATCTGCAGGTGGACAGCCGATAGTCTAGGAAACACAAATCTGACAAGCAAGGTCAATACGCAGGTCCCAAATACAGGAAACATTAAAGTTGATGTCAGAATGGGGGAAAACAAAGAAAGAAACCAAGAGTCCCATGATGCTCTTATTTACTTTTGACATACAGGATTATCTGATCTTGTTATTTTCTCACAAGTTTTCACTCTGATTCCAGTTCCTTTAGGAAGATCAGATGCTGTTGATGATCCAACCTCACACATGTAAATGTAAATAACAACACATTTGCAAGTAGAAGCTTTCCACTCTTGGGTTCAATAGTTATACAAATGAATTTGCTTATAAGAGTCTGACTTTACTGCATTTATCATAAAAGACTTGGGAGGATACTAAGTAATTAATTCTAAAACACTGCATATCAATAAGTTGTTTATAATAAAACATGTTTGTACCATAGGACAAACATATAAATGGTATGAACAGGTATTATTTCCACAATAGTAATAAACTTTGAATAAAATTGACTTTTGCATTAATGTCAAAATATTCCATAAGTTACCTCCCTGTAAGGAAATTGATTCTCTTCCTCAAACCAAACAGAAGATGATTCTGATCTAGTTTCAGTAATCAATAGAATAACAGCTAGGTCCTTTAAAATAGATTGTACCAACACCCAGTTATTCTTACATCATTTTGAAATTTAAAGATCTTAATTCCATGCATATCTATCTATCTATCTATCTATCTATCTATCTATCTATCTATCTATATATCTATCTAGTAATAGGCAGATGACTAGGTCAGATACCCATTTACTAAGTTGTTTAGGATATAGAAAGAATATAATTTTAGGCTGAATAGCTCAGATCTTAAACACACGTTTTATAATAGTAGTTCAGCAGTATGGGATAGTGATTCAACATTGTGTTTGTACCTTTGTTTCACAAACGTCTTTTCCCTTTGTCTAATTATTTCCACATCATTCAGAAAGAATGTTTTATTCCAGGGATTTAATCTTTCACATGACTATGCAGGCAGGCAGATGACAAGCCCAGACACAAATTTACCCACTTGTTTGGGATATGGAATGACTACACATTCATATTGAGAATAGCAAGATGTCACATACTTGCATCGCGCTCATATTTTTTACTGATCTCTTGTTCTGGTTATAGAAATTTTCTATAAAAGAAGAATAGTGACGTAACTATACAACAAGGGAATAATGCTTCCCTAACTTTATGTCAATTCCAGGTAAAAGTTATATAATGGCCAATTGCATTGGGCCAAGCTTAAAGTCAGCTAGGTGGGATATTCATATTGGGGAAATTGAGTCAGGAGAATCCTACCTCAGCTCATGCAAATAGTCCTTCTCCCAATCTTTCCTATGAGAACACCCCTTGCCGTTTGTAGATGCGAAACTCCACAGGGTCGCTGGCGCCATCGATCATTGGCTCAATAGCATTCCTTAATGCTCGTACCTGGAGTCAGATTCAAGAATAATATCAGTTAACAGTCCCATAAAGTCTTAAAATAGCAAGTTCCAATAATCAGAGCTTCAGGTGGGTTCAGCTTTCAAGGATAACATATCCTAGATAAAAAGTATTGATTATAACCTCACACTGATAACAATAAGAGATTCATCACAACTTGATATAACTAATACTCATGCTAAGCAGATTTTTTTCTCTTCCTAAATTCAACATTGCACAAATGATTTTGCTTTACGATGTTTAATAACAAACAATAAAACACTTGGGATGCATAGATATAATAATCCCAAATTATATGTAGAGAACAGACTTTCTAAGTTGTCTTTGGTGTTTGTGGGTTGAGAAGTCTGGAAACTGCTACCGCTGTCTGTGATTCAGATTCCTGAGGCCTGCTCCAGGTCTGCTGGGGCCCTGTCTTTGCCTGGCCAGCCCATTCTGGACTTTGCTTCTCTCTCAGCCTGGTACAGCAGATCTTTCCTATCAGCCATCCAGGTTGTCTTGGGCTGGAAATTTGTTTCACTGTCTTTTTGTGGGTTCTGCTGCTCTAGAATTTGTTTAAAGTCATTTTTTTACAGATATTTGGAGGGGTTTGGGGGGAGATCTCAAGCAAGTCAGTGCTTTTACTCTGCCATCTTGGCTCCACCCCTCCAGGAAAGACTTTCTTAACTTAATTTTTACCTTTTGCAACATACAATTCTTCTTGCAAAAATTGCTTTAAATTTTGATATGTTGGAAAGGATGCAGTACTGGGAGTCAGGAGATATGGGCTCTACTCTCAGCTCTGCCAAACTAAGTGATTTTGAACAAGTCACTTCTTCTCTAGGTCTCAATTTCCTTTTCTTTAAAATAAAGCGATTAGATTAGTTAATTGCTAAAGCCCCTTCTGGTTTCCAGTGCTTTGTGATTTCAAATAGTTCAAAATTCCAATATTCAGACTCTGACCACTAGGTGGCAGTCATGGAATAATATTCATTTTCTCCATTATTAGAATCTAATTAATAAAAACAAAACAAAACCTCCAGTTAGAAGAAAAAAAATTATTCTATGGTATTGACCATTTGATGTTTCCATTTTGAACTTAACATTAACACCAAAAACAATTTGCATTTCTGTATATATGCGTGTGTATATAAAACAAAGAGGGCTGTGCATGAAACTGAACATCTCTCTTGTGTACAGCATGTTCTTTTAAAGTATCTAATAAATTTGATCTGTAACTCTTAAATAACTCATGATTGCCTGTGATTTTTTTCTGGCCTGCTTTCTGTTCTCTTCCGTACATAAAAATGCTTCAATGGCCCTTTCTTCTTTTTCTTCTTCTTTTTTTTTTTGGCAACCCTATTCCTACCCCATTCCTTTCTACCTTCTCAAGCCACCTTTGAAAAAAAGAAAAACAACTCTATGTAGTTAAGCAAAACAAATTCTAGCACTCGGGTATTTGGAAGACTATTCAGACAAGGTAGTGTTGTAGTACATTGGGTAAAGAACTGCTCTCAAGGGGCAGCTAGGTGGTGTAGTGGATAGAGCATGGGCTCTGGATTTGGACCTGAGTTCAAATCTGGCATCAAACTCATGGTACTTACTAGCTGTGTGACCCTGGGCAAGTCATTTAACCCCATTGCCTAGCTCAAAAAAAAAAAAAAGAAGTGTTCTCAAGCTACAGAAGACCTGGTTTCAAGACTTTCCTCTGGCTTTGAAACCACTGATAAGTTATTTGACCTGTTAGTGGTCTTTAAGCTTTTTTCCTCCTTACATCCATATCAGTAAAATAATTTTGAGCACACACCCCTAATATATGTATATTAGTCACAGATATTAAATTGATGTCTTACTATACTAGTAATCATATACATCAGAGATTTTATACAAAATTGAAATAAAAAGTATGACATGAAGGCAAAATCTTTGATTTCTAAAATTTGGTCTTGGAATCAATAGGAAGTTATTGGAGTTTAATTTGTAGGGGAATGACATAGTCAAACCTATGCTTTGGGAAACTGTGATAGTTGGGTGAAGACCAGGTTGGAGTAGGGAGACATGAGGTTAATTAGGAATCTATTTCAATAATCCAAGGGAAAAGTGATATCACCTGGTAGGGTGATGACTGTACAGTAAAAGAAGGAGATATATGTGAGAGTTGTTATTGAGTTAGAAATGACAAATTTGCAACCAATTGGGTGTATAAAATAAAAGATGGTGAATATGAAAGGCTGACATCCAGTGGTTGAAAGCAGGGTGTTCTGGAAAGTAATAGGAAAGTTTGAAAGAGGGATGGGTTTGAAGGGAAAAGAAAATATGAAATATGATAATTCTAGTGCAGATTGCATCCCATCTGTGCCTATTCATCTTGTGAGATTCAACTTACTGTTCCATAAAAAAGGAAAAGGGTGGGGGGAGGGTGCAGACCTCAGCATTTGTTGCAGAAATGAGGTGATCTGGGCCTGCATAGGTACTGTGGGTGCCTAGGTTCCAGTTAGGTTACAGCTAAATTGACACTCAGGGCAGCCACAGGAAGTCAGAGGTGGGAGGGAGTGGAACTGGACACTGTTTAGCAACGATGAGTAAAAGAATAGTGTAGATCAATGGTGTTAAATGTAGATGAAACAAGGCCAACTAAACTACATAAGAATCTTTGAGGGCCACAAATTGGCTTAGTTTTAAGATGTTATATTATCTGTATTTTGTTTTATTTTTATTTACTTTGTTAACTATTTATCAATTATATTTTAATCTGGTTTGGGCACACTTGAGAGTGTTGTGGGCAGCTGATACTTCTGGGGTAGAGGATTGGCTATTGAGGTGTGATGTCATCATCTTCCCACCTGATTTGTCAACCCATCACAGCACTTGAGATAGACCATGGCTGTTTAGGTAAGCACAGCACCTGCACCAAGCAACTCCTCAAAATTCTAAGTTGTAGAACAGTTGCTGATCTGCAATGGTAGAGGAAGTTACCTCATTAGGAGTTCCCAATAGCAATTAAATCATAGGTCTCGGGTGGGGGGTGGGGGAAGCTACTAGTATTTCTCAGACTGGAGATTCTTCAAAATGGAATCTCTAAGCATCAATTTCTTCTATATGTTTTTGGTAAGGTGTTCATGACTTTATCTTCTGAAGTGGTCGCCCCTCCTTCCTCTTGTGGTAAATAATCATAGATTCCAAATGCAATTGTTCTGTCATCATTTTCAATAGGTCATTGTAGAAATGCAGTAGTATAGCAGGATAATTCTACTTGTGTTTTTCTATTATCTTTCCAGTCTCATGAACAAATACACTTCAGTAAGCTAGGTAGGTGGTATAGTGGCTAAAGTGCTGGGCCTGGAGTCAGGAAGGCCTGAGTTCAAATTTGGCCTCAGATGCTTACAAGCTGTGTGATCCTAAGCAAGTCACTTAAACTTAGTTCCTTCAACTGTAAAATGTATATGTAAAAATAAAATGTAAATGTAAAATAGAACCCACCTCCCAGGACTGTTGTGAGCATCAAATACTTGGAAAGAATTCTCCACAATGGCTGGCACATAGTAGGTGTTTAATAAATACCTGTTTCCTTCTTTGGAATCATTTGGCTTATCTAGATATCATGCCATCTTCTCTGAACTCATTTTCTCAGCTGCTTTGTGTGTGTGTGTGTGTGTGTGTGTGTGTGTGTGTGTGTGTAGTGGTATGGCTCATATTGTTCCATTTTTCATCCTCTACAAAGTGTGTGTTAATTTAGAAGATCTTGTCAAGTTTTCTTCCTATTCACTCTTTGTAGTCTACAATAGACACATATACATAAGCAGCAGTTATTGTTGTGTTCTATTTGCTTATGTTTATTGTCAACATCACAAAAGAGGGTCTAATGAAATTAAGTTTCTTGTTGCCATTGCAGTACATGAAGAAACCGATTCTATCAACAACTTTATTTACTTTGGGGAGAGTCCATGAACTATTATTCAATCTAGCTGCAAATTACTAGTGTGTTTTGGTTTCATTTATAGCAAGAATGTTGATGCACATGATAAATTTTTGTTGAAAGAATAGATATGTATGGAAGCAAAAAAAATTCCACAGCCTTTTTTTTTCTGACTCCTTTAAGATCCATAAGACTGTTCTGTGTCAGACTGCTCTTGGGAAGGAGAGAAAGTTTCCCCTCTTTCTTTTTGTCTACCCCTCATCACTTCTTTGGACTTTTCTATGCTGGGAACCCACCATTCTAGAACCTACCATGCCTTATGAAGTACATGAAGTAGTTTTTATTCATAATACATTCACAATTCTGTTTCATATTCTGAGGGACGTGTTTGGAATGAGGTACTTGCATTCTTTAGTTTTTCTTTCCTCTCTAAAAGACGACTAGGTTGTAGTAGAGATTTGTTGTTCTTGATTCTGTTTACAATTCCATAATTTTGGATTTGAATACACTAAAATTCTAGTTCAGTGCCTCCTTATTGTGTGGAGTCTAGAAGGCATTGGGTAATACTCTGGCTCTATTATTAAATTTCTGTCACCCAAAGATCAGTCCAGCTAAATGCTGAGCAGCTCACCAGTAGATGGTTGCCACTTTGGGATTAATCTTTAATACTATGGCAATTCACAAAGACTATTTACTTAAGGCTTGGAAGGGATACATTCTGTATTGGGAAAGGAAACATCCACATTGATGAAATCGCATACCCTTTTCATCATACAAGAAATATATGAATTAAAGTTGAGAATAGCTAATTTATGTTGAGAACAGCGGTAGTTGTTCCTGAAATTAAGACCATATGTAGAAAACTTCTTTTCTACTTATCTAACTTAAAAACCTGCAGCTCTTGAAGGTGATTGTCCCATTTTGGCGACATCAAAAGAGGAGAGGAATATAAAGGACAATCAGCTTATAAAGGTTGGATTCTAATTAAATTTCTCCTCAATTTTTAGCTTTAAACTTTTAGATAACAGATTGAACATGAGGCAGAATAGACAGCTAATAACCCCTGGGAAAAAACACTTAGAGACATAGGAGCTGTCCAGGTGCTGAGGTGATGCTAGTTGGTCATAAGGTTGGCCCTCCAAACAGAAAGAGGGAGTGGAAAAGCTTGCAAGGAAGGGGGGGGGAGGGACAGTGGATTACCCAATAGTGCCGCCCCTTGGCACAGCTGGTGGCTGCCTCTATCCCAAGAGAGAATGGAGAAATAGGCTGGGAGATGGAGAGCTGAGAAGAGAAAGGTTAGCTCTCTGGAAGAGGAGACTGTCACTGAGAGTGCAAAACAACAGAAGTCTCTTCCTGGATCCTTTTACCTTCTAGGCAGCATGAAAGCTATTCTGCTGCTCAGTTTCCTTTCTAGCTTACTGGTGGGTGAGGGCAGCAGCTGGGGAAGGAGGGCATACTCTACTAGAAAAAGACCTGGGTGTCTGGGATCATCGGATGGCACTCTACAACAGGGGAAGAGGGAATACCAGTATGGGAGAGGGAAATGGCCATCATTTGAGTATGGGTTAAAAGCTTTAGCAGTATGAAGGGACCTAAATGAATCTTTTCCAAGTCAGTTCAGAGTGTCCCATGGAAAGCTATCTTTGAAGGCTGGTTGATTTTTAAACTTCCATGCTTCTCACTAAACTTTCCTCCAAAGTTGGTGAGAAGGGTAGGGAGTAGGAAAGATGCAAAAAAAGAAAGAAAATAGACTTCTTGCACAGACTTGGCTTATAGATTTCATGTGGCCCCCTGGCAGGTGCTTCTAATTGCCAACACCCACGGGTGGCATGACCTGGACAACACCAATTTTGACTGCTGGCCCCTGGAGAAACCTGATGAGATGAATATGCTGGATTGTGGAGGTGAGTGGGGTACTCTGGTGGGAACAGTGCCCTGTTTGCTTTTTTATTTTTTGGTCTAAAAATCTTTTGCCCTAAGCTATCCTTGATCGTGAGTGCATAATTTGGAGGAGGGCAAACACCTAGAGAGATATGGGACAGCAGTGTCCTGAATTCATCTGTGTCTCTGGGTTGTCAACGCAGACCTCCAGCGCTGGTTTTCTGGTAAACTCGTAGCTAGTTATCAACACATCCACATTTGTATTACTTCTACTGGGTGTGATTGATTTTTATTCTGGCCCTTTAAGTTAGCAAAAGTAACTGAAATTGAACGTTGCATATTTGCAAGCATGACATTTAACAGCAATTATATGTGTCAGATATAGGAATCCTTCCTGATAAATTGATATGGTACATATTTCTTTATATTGATTTGATTTTAAAAAGAGATGCCCAGTAATAAATAGGTTAAACTAGAGATTTCTTCATATATCTATATCTATATCTATATCTATATCTATATCTATATCTATATCTATATCTATATCTATATCTATATCTATATCTATATCTATATCTATATCTATATCTATATCTATATCTATATCTATATCTATATCTATATCTACATCTACATCTACATCTACATCTACATCTATATCTATATCTATATCTATATCTATATCTATATCTATATCTATATCATGAATGAAGCTGAATCAACCATACTATCCTGTAACTCAAGGTTTCTAAATCCACTCACTTTTAATTCAAGAAGATTAATAGAAAGGAAATAGAGTAGTCCTTGCCCTCCCCAGCTGCTATATTAAAGTAACAATAAACTGCTGTGTGCCTAAAGTGAAAGAGATAATTTGATAGGTTGGAGACTTAGACAATTAGGTTTTAAAATATTTGGTGTGCCAGGTGCTCAAATTTAACATGTCATCAATACGTTTGTGTTGTGATGACTATTTTCCACATCAATAGCAATTTTGTTCAGGCAACTTAAAGTGGTTTGGTAAAACTTTAAGATTTCAATTATGCATATAGAGAAATGTGTCATTTCTAAGTACTTGCATAATTCCTGTCATTGTAGTGGGTATATAATTGCTTTTAGTTCATTAATCTATTCTTTGTCATACTTTCAAAACATCCAGTGAATTTTCACACACACACACACACACACACACACACACACACACACACACTGGCATCATTAAGAGCAAGATAATGACAATTATCCCTATTTCTCCTCGCATCCATTTTCTCATTACTTTTGGTATCATGTAAGAATTGAATGCTTTACTTATTCCCCACTCTATCCTCAAAGTACCCCATTTCCCTTTGAAAACCTTACAGATGACTAGCAGCATCAGTACCACTACCACATCTTTTGGGTCACCATCAAATATAAGTATGACCATGTGTACATAAATCCCAAATAACAGAACTGAACATCTGGCCAACCTTCCCCCTTTTACAGATTAAGATACTAAGGACCGGAGGTGAAATGATTTCTCTGAAATTACACAGCTGAGAAGTTGCAGAGTTTAGGGAAAACCTAAGTCTTTCAGAGTCTTGACTCCAATGTCCACTTCTCTCTTTATATTAGGCTTCCACCCTGAAATTAGTTTATTATTCCATATGCTACATTTACTTAAGTGCAGGTTTATTCAAAAGGAGCTTGATTTATAAATCAAAATGTTGTAGACTTGCCATATATAAGGTCCATTGCCTTATTCACTGTGATTTCCTTTTTCTTGAAAGAAAATTATAATTTTTTCTTTTTACTGAAATTACCCAACTGTATAGGTCATTTCCCACTGTATAAGAAAACGCTCAGGGCAAATTATAGTAGAAAAGAATTTCCTCCAATGATATTCTTATTCTGTTTGTTTGGATTCAGCACCAACAAAAAAAATCTTGTTATTGTCCTCATTGTTATTTAGCCATCCAAAGAGGCTCATATGTTTATCATTTTTTAATGAGTCTAAAAATTTATGCTTTGGGGGACCTCTTGAGGAAGTGCTAAAAGGGGTTAAAAAAACTGGGGATATTTAGCCTAGAAAAGGGAGCAATAGTTCTTTTCATGAATTTGAAAGTCTGTAATATGGAAGAGGGATGAAATTTATCTTGTTTAGGCTTACTGGGCAGAACTAGGAGCAATAGGGAGAAGGCTGAGGGAGGGAGCACTTACTAGTTAGTGAATGAGTCGCAGAAATGTAGGAATAGAATTATGTGAAAGCCTGTAATAGAACAGAATATTGTGTTTAAGAAGGACTAGTTTGGCAGTAATATGCTAATATGCAGGATGGATTAGAAGGAGAAAACCTCAAGAAGAGAAGAACAGAGATTAAGTTCTTGGAAGAGGTGAGGCAATCAGTTGGTAGAAGTGATAGATAAGAAATATTTTTTAAAAACAATTAATTAAGTTTTAGTTTTCAACATTCAGTTTCATAAGATTTTGAGTTTCAAATTTTCTTCCCATCTCTCCCCTTCTTGTCACAAGACAGAATGCAATTTGACATAGGCTCTACATTTACATTCATATTAAACCTATTTTTATATTAGTCATGTTGTAAAGAAGTAGAACCAATGAGAGAAACAATGAGAAAGAAGAAACAAGCAAAAAAAAAAAGAGAAAGAGAGAGAGAGCAAATAATATCCTTTAATCTATATTCAAACCCCATAGTTCTTTTTCTGGATGTGGACAACATTTTCTATCATGAGTCCTTTAGAGTTGTCTTAGATTCTTGTGTTGCTAAGAAGAGATGAATCTATCAAAGTTAATCATTGTCCAATGTGGCTGTTACTGTGTACAATGTTCTCCTGGTTCTGCTCACTTCACTCAGCATCACTTCATTCAAGTCTTTCTAGATTTTTCTGTAGTCTGACTGCTCATCGTTTCTTATATCACAATAGTATTCCATTACATTAATATACTACAGCCTGTTCAGCCATTCCCCTATTGATGGCCATACCCTCAATTTCCAATTCTTTGTCACCACAAAAAGAGCTGTTATAAATATTTTTGTACATGTGGGTCCTTCTCCCATTTGTATGATCTCTTTGGGATATAAATCTAGAAGTGGTGTTGTTGGGTCAAAGAGCACGTATAGTTTTATAGCCCTTTGGGCATAGTTCCAAATTGCTTTCCAGAATGGTTGGATCATTTCACAACTCTACTAACAATGCATTAGTGTTCCAGTTTTTCCACATTTTCTCTAGCATTTATCATTTTCTTGTTTTGTCATGGTAGCCAATCTGATACGTGTGATGTGGTACCTCAAAGTCATTTTGATTTGCATTTCTCTGATCAACAGTGACTTAGAGCATTTTTCATATGACTAATAGCTCTAATTTCTTCATCTGAAAACTGCCTGTTCATATCCTTTGACTACTTATCAATTGGAGAATTACTTGCATTCTTAGAAATTTGACTCAGTTCTCTATATATTTGAGAAACGAGGCCTTTGTCAGAGACCCTGGTTGTAAAAATTCTTTCCCAGTTTTCTGCTTCCCTCCTAATCTTGGTTCCATTGGCTTTGTTTGTGCAAAAACTTTTCAATTTAATGTAATCAGCATCATTCATTTTGCATTTCTTAATGTTCTTTTCTCTTGTTTGGTCGTAAATTCTTCCATTCTCCATAAATCTGGAAGTAAACTATTCCTTGTTCTCCTGGTTTGCTTATAGTATCAGCCTCTATATCTAAATCATGAACCCGTTTTGACTTTATTTTGGTATACAATGTAAGATGTTGGTCTATGCCTAGCCTCTGCATAATGTTTTCCAGTTTTCCCAGAAGTTTTTATCAAATAGTGAGTTCTTATCCCAGAAGCTGGAGTCTTTGGGTTTATCAAACAGTAGATTACTACAGTCACTGACTACTATGTCTTGTGTACCTAACCTATTTCCACAGATCCACCACTCTATTTCTTAGCCAGTACCAAGTAGTTTTGATGATTGCTGCTTTATAATACAATTTAAGATCTGGTATGGCTAGGGCACCTTCCCTAGCATTTCTTTTCATTAATTCTTTTGATATTCTGGACTTTTGTTCTCCTGGATGAATTTTGTTATTATTTTTTCTAGCTCTATAAAATAATTTTTGGTAGTTTGATTAGTATGGCACTGAATGAGTAAATTGATTTAAGTAGAATTGTCATTTGTA
This sequence comes from Phascolarctos cinereus, assembly GCF_003287225.1. NCBI lineage: Eukaryota > Metazoa > Chordata > Mammalia > Diprotodontia > Phascolarctidae > Phascolarctos > Phascolarctos cinereus. The sequence continues at coordinate 201,952,744 of NW_027555847.1, read as the reverse complement.
TTATATTATCTTGGCTTACCCATGAGCATCTGATGTTTTTTCAATTATTTAGATCTGATATTATTTATTTATTATCTGACACTGAAAAGTGTTTTGTAATTGTGTTTGCTTTGGCAGGTAGGCTCTCAAATATTTTATAATGTCTGTAGTAACTTTAAATGGAATTTCTCTTTCTATCTCTTGATGTTGCGCTTTGTCAGTAATTTATAGAAATGCTGATGATTTATGTGGATTTATTTATATCCTACAAGTTTGCTCAATTTGTTTATTATTTCAATCAGTTTTTTTATTTGATTTGCTAGGATTCTCTAAGTATATCATTGTATAATCTGCAAAGAGTGATACTTAGTTTCTTCTTTGCCTATTCTAATTCCTTCAATTTCTTTTTCTTCTCATTGCTAAAGCCAACCTTTCTAGTACCATATTGAATAACAGTGCTGATGATGGACATCCTTGTTTCACCTCTAATCTTATTGGAAATGCTTCTAGCTTATACTCATTACATATAATGCTTGCTGATGGTGTTAGGTAATGTTACTTATCATTTTAAGGAAGACTCCCTGTATTCCTATGCTCTCTAGCATTTTTAATACAAATGGGTATTGTATTTTGTCAAAAGCTTTTTCTGCGTCTATTAAGATAATCATATGGTTTCTGTTAGTTTTGCTGTTGATATGGTCAATTATGCTGATAGTTTTCCTAATATTGAACCAGTCCCACATTCCTGGTATAAATCCTACCTGGTCATAGTGATAAGTCACTGTATTTGTTTTGCTAATATTTTATTGAAAATTTTTCCATCTATGTTCATTAGGGAAATTGGTCTATGATCTTCTTTCTCTGTTTTGATTCTTCCAGTTTTAGGTATCAGTAACATATTTGTACCATAAAAAGAATTTGATAGGGCTCCTTCTTTGCCTATTTTCCCAAATAGTCTATATAATATTGGAATTAATTATTCTTTAAATGTTTGATAGAATTCACTTTTAAATCCATCTGGCCCTGGAGATTTTTTATTAGAGAGTTCATTGATGGTTTGTTCAATTTCCTTTTCTGAAATGGGCTTGTTTAAGTATTTTATTTCCTCTTCTGTTAATCTGGGCAATTTAAATTTTTGTAAATATTCATCCATTTCACTAAGATTTTCAAATTTATTGGCATACAGTTAGGAAACATAGCTCTTAATTATTGTTTTAATTTCCACTTCATTGGTGGTGAATAGACAAGAAATATTTCAAAGGAAACATTGACAAGATGTTGGAAGATTGGATACGGGACATGAAGGAGAAGCATATCAAATGTTTTGAGATTGGGTAACTGGGAAATGATGTCATCAATATAGTGTCATACTAACGTGATAGAAAGGGGTAGAACCCTGACATGGTACAGGCAAACTAGAACTCTAGTGAAGATTAAGGTAAAAAATGAAAGGTAAGAGTTATCACCGGAGGAGGCTAGATCCAGAAAATGCTCAGAAGCTAGAAGCTGAAATGGAAACTGGTATTCAGAAGCTAGCTTAGTAATTGGGAGTTGGGAAATACAGAAGTGCCAGAAGCCAAGGCAAGGTCCTACATGGCCACAAATTAAGCAAACGAGCACAATAGCAGGTCAAAGGCACTTAAAACAAAGAGACCATGGGTAGAAAATACTTTCCTTAGAGAATTTGTTCTATGCGCCCTATATAGACTGCCTAAAGCCTTGCAGGTGGCAGCAGATAGACTATGTGTGGAAGATAGGGTGTATGTAGTCTAGGTTGATTGGAATAGCAAATAAGGTTGGGGAGTCATTAGCACAGAAAGGAGAAGCGAAGCCATGAAAATGAACAAATTCGGGGGGGAGAGAGACTATATGGAGAAATAAGCATGGGACCAAGTAGAAATGTCAAGGAAAGCTTACATTTAATGGAGATGAGAAGAAAAGGAATCAGTGAAATAGACAAACTATTGACAAAATAATATTACTGGCTCTAAATAAAGGGCCAAGTAAATAGAGATAAATCTAGCATAACATAGGATAGGATAACACAACAAGAGCAGTAATGTCACAGAAGTCACACGAAGAAAGAATTTTAAGAAAGTGTACCAATGTGTAGGAGAATTTTAAGGTGGTGTACTAAAGTGTAGGAGAATCTGAGGAGATAAAAAAAATACATTGCATTTGTCAAAAAAAAGTATCTTTTAGAAAGACATGTCTTTGGAGAGGGGAAGATAACAGTCAGATTACAGAGGCTTAAATATTGAGTGCATAAAGAGAAAATATAAGTAATGGAGGGGGCTGCAGGAAGGTAGAAAGAAAAGGTGAAAGTGAAAGGAAAGGAAGAGCTGGAGAATACTTATAGATGAAGGAGATAGCAACCTATAAGAAAAGGGAGATAGATAGATAGATAGATAAAGACCAGACAGACAGACAGACAGAGAGAAATAGAGACCAAGACAGGCAGAGAGAGGAAAAGAGAGACAGACAGATGTTGAAACAAAGATAGACAGCAGCAAAGACAGGAAGACAGAGACAAAGACAGAGAGATGAGACAAAAGGAGGGAAAGAAGGAAAGAGAGAGAGAGATCGAGTGAGAACACACAGAGACAGAAAAAGAGAGGTAGAGACAGAAAGAGACAGTGAGAGATAGAAAGAGACAGAGACACAGAGACAAAGACAGCAATTTAGAATGAGAAAGATGGTAGAAGTGTAGCAGCATGATTCTCTAGAAGTCGAGAAGGGATGGGGTCAAGGACACAAATAGCTTTAGAGAGGATGAGAGATGATTCTTCCTGAGGCTGAACAACTGGAGGACAGGCTAAGTGTAAGGTTGTTAAAGCATTACAGTGAGCATGAAGGTGATACAGGAGTTAACAAAGATGGCCTGGATCTCAGGGAAGTAGGAGGCCCCCTTATTTTAACTCACAAAATTAAATGGAAGCTACCATCTGTTAAAGAGCTTGAAGTTACAAAGAAACTTAAACTTAACAGAACATAGCTAGGTTTTTCCACATATATAAAATAAATTGAAATTAAATAAGTCAGAATTAAAGCAAAATAAGCCTACACAGTTTGATTTATATTAAAGTGTTAATATATTCCAAACCTAAACATTAAATGTACATTTTTAAGGTTGTTATAGTAACATTTATCTGCACTGAGTGCAAGAATTTTAGATATGATACCCAAATCTGTCATGCCATTTGCCCCAAGTCAGCTTTTCCTGCTTCTATGCTTTTTGTTTTCATGAAGATTCGAAATAGTCAACATGGTTTTGTAAAGATCCATTCCTATACCTTTGTGAGGGTCATTTTTAAGTAAGCAGTTTTTTACAACCTTAAATGATCAAAGAACAGAGTTGGGAGAGAGATTAATAAAGAAAGGAAATTCAAAAAAGCCAGGAAACAAGGATAAACCTAAATCATATTGGTGGTAGTTTCCCCAGTGGCTCTTCACATCCCTTCTTAGCTTTCTGACTCTGAACTGCCACAACTTTTTTGAATTCAATATCTGTGCTAAATGCTTTTGTCTCTGGCTGTATTCTTTCTAGTCATCTCTTTGCCCCTGTAGAAAACTAAGTCTGAGGATGCTCAGAAGCTAAGATGCTTTTTGTGCGGGGGAGGGGGAGGAATGCCTATTGTTATAATGACTTCAAATATCTGTTTCCAGAATTGACTGTAGACAAATGTTGAAGTAGGTTGTTTGTCTTTCTTGTATTTGCCTTTGAAACTTTTGCCTTCCTCATTCTGCACTGCCTGTACCCTCACCCCTCTTCACCAAAGCCCTCATTGTGGCACTTCATGGTTGCCTGTCTTTGCTGAGCAGTGCCAAGACTCTTCCCCTCTCCTTTCCATCAAAATCTGTCCCATTTCCTGAGTGCCTTATTTTCTAAAGCCAGTTGCTCTGATAACCTGTAATCAAGGCTAAAGTGCAGCTAGCTCACAATAACATGGGTCAACATGTTTCCCAATTTAGGTAATACGTTTTCATTTTAATAGGGGCTTTCCAGGAACTAACCCAGAGGAAGGACTCTAATATTCAGACACTGTGGCAGGCTGACAGGAAATGGAATTTATGCCAGGAGTGGGTCTTGTGGTCCCCCAGAAAAGTATAAATATTCTTGTAGAAACATCCCTGTTTAATCTATAGGAGTCCTGCCTGTGTTATACTAAATGGCTGTTTTCTCTTGGGAAGCCTGACTGCTTTTGTATTTGGTCAGTCAACGAGCATTTATTAAGTGCTTAGTGTGTCCCTGACACTGTGCTAGACACTGAGGATACAAAGAAGGCAAAAACTGGCCTCTACCCTCAATGAACTCACATTTGAATGGGAGAGACATTAGGATATATACATACAAGATCTATACAGTGTAAATGAGGGGAGGTAATCTCAGAAGGAAGGCTTTTGCAAAACTCTCTTCGCAGATCTAACCAGGATAGAACAGGGGCAAAGCATTTGTGCAATGTAGGCAAAGTTTAAAAATTGAATATTCTACTATCCACCAGAGGTTTTAATCCTCTATAAATCAACTTGAGTTATCACAGAATAAATACTTACAGGCTCCAAAGAACACACTTTTCTGGAATTAAAAATATGTACATTTATAAAAAAATTTATATGTCCTTGTTTACTTCCTATGAAAGAGTAGCCTATTGGCTACTCCAAGTCTCATGATTTAGAGTCAACATGCTTTTCCAAACAAAATTTTTTCCACTATGAATTTTAGGGTAATGTCAAGTAGGATGTTAACTGTTACATACAAATCAGGGGCTGTCATTGGGCCTCTAGGACTACTTTCAGCTCTGCTCATGTGAAATGGGAGCAGACTTCATGACAGAACTCATTCAAACTATGAATATCACACAAATTGCAAGAACTTAGAGCATGGCTTCCTAACTGGATAAATTTTAGTGTATTTGAATGAAAAAAATTAACATTTTATTTTCCTTAATATCTAAATGAAATTAAGCATTTCCTTTAATGTCTGTATGGCAACAGACATTATTTTGAGAAGGAGATCTTAAGGCTTTACCAGATTTCCAAAGGAGTCTATGGTATAAAAAAAGTTAAGAACCCTTGAGTTGGTTAGGGAATCTGTCCAAGGACATACCTCAAAGCTCAACATCTGGGCTTTATTTATTTATTTAAATGAAAGTATATGTTTTACCATATGCTTTCTTCATAGTATCTTCTTTTTTTTCTATTATGTATTCTGGGAGTTTAATTAAGTCCATTGAGAGAGGTAATGGGAGTAAAAAGAAATTAATCACTTGAAATTTTAACAGGTTTTAATGACAATATTCAGTAGTACAACAATATACAGTAGTAGTCATTATTTATATAGTAATCAAACTATTGAGAAACACAGGTGAGAACTCAGCAGAAAGCCAAAAAAAAAAAGGACCCTGAGAATATGAAAGAGAATCATTAGAATTCATGCACTAAAAATCATGTACTTTATTCAAATGATAGACTTCTGTAGAGGCAGCTGGTGGTATAGTGGATAGAATCCTTAGCCTGGAGTCAGGAAGACCTAAGTTCAAATTTGGTCTCAGACATTTATAAGCTGTGTGATCCTGGGCAAGTTGCTTAGCTTCAGTTTCCTCAACTGTAAAAACTGTAATAATAGCACCTATCTCAAAGGGTTGTTGTGAGGATAAGATTATATATAATATGTGTGTGTGTGTATTTATAATATACATATATATGTATATATGCATATACATATATATAATATACATATATATATATACACACACATACACATACACACACACACACAGAGCACTCAGTTCAGTGCCTGGCACATAGTAGGTCCAAATAAAGCATATTTCCTCCCCCTTCTCCTTCTCTGGGGCCTCACTCAGACCTTTTAATTCTTATTTTGGACAAAGTCTTGGCTATTTTGTTTTCCAGCCCATATATAGTGGAGGGGAGTGGTAGATGCTATAAGCAAGCATATGTACAATAATATGTGATTGCTTATAGCCCCAGCTATAAGGGAGGAGACAAAAAAGACTGAAAGAGCAGATACAAATATTTCCAAATCTAACCAGTTTGAGGACATCTAGTACAGGGACAATGATCTGCAATGATCCCTGAAGGCATCATGATTTTATAGTACAATATAACAGTTGATGTTCAGGTTTTCGTCTTTGTATTTTATGGCCAGCACCAGAGAAGTTGTTAGTTGTCCAACTTCAAATAGGTAGAAAGTGAAAACAACAACAACAACAACCACCACCAGAATTTGGGGTCCTCCAACTCCAAATCCTACACTCTTTCTACCGGACACATGAGTGTGAGATGAAGAATGTACTGTTATATGTGGTCAGTCTGTTGATTTGTTTGGCTTAATTGAATTTCTTTGCTTAGCAGGGGAATTCTTTGGAGGGGAAGGGATCATAGTTATAGAGCTAGAATGGGGCTTCAGAAGCCAACCAGTCTAGTTCCCTCATTTTACAGGTGAAGAAACTGAGTCCCAGAAACATTGTTTCGTGGGAAGTGACAGCAATATTTTTAAAAAGTATCAATAAAACAGGGCAGCTACATGGCACAGAGTGCTGGACCTGGAGTCAGGAAGATTCATTTTCCTGAGTTAAAATCTGACTTCAGACACTTACTAGCTATGTGACCCTAGGCAAGTCACTTAACCCTGTTTGCCCCAGTTCCTCATCTGTAAAATGGACTGAAGAAAGAAATGATAAACTACTCCAGTATCTTTGCTAAGAAAACCCCCAGTGGGGTCGTGAAGAGTTGAAATGACTGAACAACAACAGCAAAATCAATAGAACATGTATTTAAAAAAAACAACAACAAGGAAGCCTTTTAGTGTAAGTACCAATCTGGCTTTTGTTTCTCTAACTTTTTCTTATTTTCTGGGAAGCAACTGTAAATGGCTTTGGATTTTTTTTAAAGTATGAATGAAAATCATGTAGAAAGAGCTAGCCTATCTTTTTTTAAAAGGAGATTTTTAATGTGTTTTAAGCCATTATTAATAACATCATGCCAATGTAAGTTAACATTCTTATTTGAAAATAGAAAGCAAATATGTTGATTTTTCTTTGTTACAAGTACAAATTGCCCAGTGTCAGGAAACATCTTCTCTATTACTGGAGGGAATCAGACTCACACTTTTGTAATTGGACTTCCAAAGATGAGCTATAACTTCTTTTGTGTAAAGAATAGTTTGGGGACATTTATTGTTCAGAAGCCACATGAAATCATTAGGAAACACTGTTCTTCTGAAGACTGAGAATTTGTTGTGATCAGTGGGTACCGCCAGCAGTCAGTAACACTGACATTGTAATTTCTGGTGAAAATGGTGGGGTGGTCTGGTGGGGTTGAATGGGTGGGAAACCAGCTCTTTGTGTTCTTGATCCGCTTTCGTTGTAAATTATTTTTTAAAAATAAAGCACTCAGAATTCCTGGGTTAGCACATTAAAATCTTGTTCTGTGCTATTGTTTAGTGTGGAATAATTAATGCTATTTAGCTATGCTTTCTTTCTAGGTCTAGAGATGTCATGGGTCCAGCGGCCACCAGAGAAGGCTATCAGTGGGGAACCTTTTAATGTGATCTATGCTGTCTTTGCTTCAGATGACTTTTATGACTATGCTATCAGAAATGGAATCTTTTCCCACAGGTATAGCCTTGCCTACGGGCTTCTTCAAGTCTCAAAATACTTACCAATGGTATGCATTTCCTGTATTCTCTGATAAGTGCAACAATGACCTACTTGTGGAAATAAATTGCAGTGCATGTGATTATTGAATTCAGACCTCTTCCCATCTGAACAGATTGGTTTTGGATATTCACAGATCTTTTTACAATCAATGGAAAGTTAGTGCAAATAGGTAACATGAGCCAGGGGTCTCTGTCTAAGGATCAGTCACATAAATTATCTTTGATAGTGGAGGATATCATCTTCAGATAAACTAAATATATCACTTCAGACAATTTTGGCTTCAATATCCTTTCCTATTACAACTCACCCGTTCCCCCCCCCCCCTTTTAAAACCAAAGGTACACTTATTCCCTGCTCCTCCAATTTAAGATGCTATAAGCTCTGGAATGCCCCAAAGATAGAACAAGAGAAATAAAACCTGGAAAATTAATAAAGTGTCTGATAAATGCCTGCTTAACTGAGAGTTTGCTGTAAATGACAGGTCAAATCCTGTTTACTTGAATATCATTAGCAAAATCAGTGGGAACTCTAGTAGTTAATTTTAGTTGGTGGTATCTCAAGAATTTGCTTTCAGAAAAGCCCTGCATAAAGCTTCTTGTATCTTTATACCCTGTCCTGGATCAGACTTAAACTGGAGCCCTCTCTTTTTCCCTTTCTTTTCTTACCACTCTGCTTGGGTTAATGGGTGAGGATAAGAGGTGCTGTTAAGATGGACCCTACTATGCCCAAAGTAAGAATCTTTTCTTCGATAAAACTATATACTTCATCGTAGGGTGAGGGATGAGGAAAGGGCCTGTGCTTCTCATGATGGCCCATCCACTCTGAGTGATATTCAACATACAATGCAATTCTACAAAATGGATGAATTGAGGCACCAATGCCTTTGGCATTCATTTTAACTGAATTCATTGTAATGGATATGAATTGAAACTAAATTGAAGGAACTGAACGAAATGATTTGATATTTTTCTACCAGAGAGTGAAGTGAAGCTCCCATCTGCTTGATAAAACACTCTGAAAACTTTCTTAGTTTAGTGCATTAGCCATTTTTCTTTACTCCCTTTCCTCTCAGGGCTTTCTCCCTTTTAACAGAAAGTAAAAAAGAAAAGACACATAACACATGGTACCAAAAGAATGGTGAGAAAACAGTGGTGGAAAGCACAACATCTATTTAAAACTCACAATCATACAGGATATGATATACAGCTATTCCTTCCACATTGCAACTTTCCCCATCCATGCACTGGCATAAGAAATTTAATGGGAATTTTGGGGAAGCCACAGATGACATGTGAAGGCCAGTAGACAACACAGAAAAAGTTTAGAAACTTAAAAGTGCGTAAAATTTAAATATAGTATTGTATAATATCAACATATTTTATTTTCTTGAGGTTAATAGATAATTTATTTGAAAATAGTTTTATATTAAAGCAAGGAATAAAATAATTACCGTCATGGCTTTTTATAGTATTTCCCAACTTCCAAGGTGTGAATGTTCTTTATACACACACACACACACACACACACACACACACGTATGTATGTCTGTGTGTATGTATATACACATACATATATGTGTGTATGTATATATCTCAAACATTTATTAATTTATTTATTTTTAGTTTTCAACATTCACTTCCACAAGATTTTGAGTTCCAAATTTTCTCCCCATCTCAACCCTCCCCCCACCCCAAGAAGGCATGCATTCTGAATACCCCTACCCTCCTTCTGTTATCCCATTCACCTTTTATTTTCCTGTAGAGCAGGATAGATTTCTATACCCCATTGCCTGTATATCTTATTTCCCAGTTGCATCTGAAAACAATTTTTAACATTTGTTTTCAAAACTTTGGGTTCCAAATTTTCACCCTCCCTTACTTACCCACCCTCATTGAGAAGGCAAGCAACTCAGTACAGGTTATACATGTGTAGTCGTGCAAAACACTTCCGTAGTAGTCATGTTGTGAAAGACTAGCTATATTTCCCTTCATCCTATCCCGCCTCCATTTATGCTATTCTCTTTTGACCCTGTCCCTCCTCAGAAGTGTTTGCTTCTGATTACCCCCTCCCCCAATCTGCCTTCTCTTCTATCATCCCTGGGCTTTCTTATCCCCTTCCCTCCTATTTTCCTGTAGGGTAAGATAGATTTCCACACCCAGTTGAGTGTGTATGTTATTCCCTCCTTATACCAAATCCAGTGAGAATAAGATTCACTCATTCCCTCTCATCTTCCCCCACTTCCCCTCCACTGTAAAAGCTTTTTGTCTGTTTTATGCAAGATAATTTACCCCATTCTACCTCTCCCTTCATCCTTCTCCCAGTATAATCCTCTCTCACCCCTTAATCTTATTTTTTAGATATCACCCCTTCATCTTCAACTCACCCTGTGTCATGTATCTATCTATCTATCTATCTATCTATCTATCTATCTATCTATCTATCTATCTGTATAATTTTTCCCCCTCTAAGTACCCTAATGCTGACAAAGGTCTCATGAGTTACAAATATCATCTTTCCACGTAGGAATCTAAACAATTCAACTTTAATAAATCCCTTGTGATTTCTCTTTCCTGCTCACCTCTTCATTCTTCTCTTGAGTCTTGTATTTGAAAGTCAAATTTTCTATTCAGCTCTGGTCTTTTCCTCAAGAATACTTGAAAGTTCTCTATTTCCGTAAATGTCCATTTCTTCCCCTGAAGGCTCATACTCAGTTTTTCTGGGTAGGTGATTCTTGGCTTTAATTCTATCTCCTTTAACCTCCAGAATATTATATTCTAAGCCCTCCAGTCCCTTAAGGTAGAAGCTGATAAATCTTGTGTTATCCTGACTGTGTTTCCACAATACTTGAATTGTTTCTTTCTGGCCACTTGCAATATTTTCTCCTTGACCTGGGAACTCTGGAATTTGGCTATAATATTCCTAGGAGTTTTCCTTTGGAGATCTCTTTTAGGAGGTGATCTGTGGATTCTTTCCACTTCTATTTTACCCTCTAGTTCTAGAAAATCAGGGCAGTTTTCCTTGATAATTTCTTGAAAGATGATGCCTAGGCTCTTTTTTTTTGATCATGGCTTTCAGGTAGTCCAATCATTTTTAAATTATCTCTCCTGGATCTATTTTTCAGGTCAATTATTTTTCCAATGAGATATTTCACATTGTCTTTTATTTTTTTCATTCTTTTGGTTTTGTTTTACAATTTCTTGATTTCTCATAAAGTCACAAACTTTAATTTGCTCCATTCTAATTTGTAAGGAAGTATTTTCTTCAGTGAGCTTTTGGACTTCCTTTTCCATTTGGCCAATTCTGCTTTTTAAGGCATTCTTCTCCTCATTGGCTTTTTGGACCTCTTTTGCCATTTGGGTTAGTCTATTTTTTAAGGTGTTATTTTCTTCAGTATTTTTTGGGGTCTCCTTTAGCAAGCTGTTGCTTTGTTTTTCATGATTTTCTTGTATCACTCTCATTTCTCTTCCCAGTTTTTCCTCTACTTCTCTTACTTGCTTCTCAAAATCCTTTTTGAGCTTTTCCAAGGCCTGGGACTGATTCATATTTTTCTTGGAGGCTTTGGATGTAGAAGCTGTGACTTTATTGTCTTCTTCTGGTTGTATGTTTTGATCTTCTTTGTCACCAAAGAAAATTCTATGGTCTGACTTTTTTTTGCACTGTTTGCTGATATTCCCAGCCAATTACTTGACTTTTAAACTCTTTGTTAAGGTAAGGGTCTGCTTCCAGTGTGGAGAATGTACTGTCCCAAGCTTCAGGGTTTTTGTGTAGTTGTTTTCAGAGATACTTCTAGGAATCTGTAAATTTTCAGTTTTTCCAAGGTGGTATGACCAAGGGCTGTTTACACCTTAAGGGGTGTTTACATCTTTCCTGGCCTGGGTTCTGGTGTATGAATGACTACAAGCACTTTTTTCTACCTTGGAGTGATGAGAAGGATTCCTTCTTCATCACCACTATGAGCTCCCACACACCAGCACTCCTCCTTGCTCCAGGACCGCCACCCAGAACTGTGACCCAGATCCAAACATGGGCAAAGCAAGGGAATCCTGCCTCAGCGCCAGAAAAGAGATCTCTGCCATCCCCCTCTTATCAGGCACTAGATCCCTCCCTTTGTGTGTAGGCTGAGAGCTTCTGAAGCAGCCACCACTCCTTGGCTGTGCCAGGACTGGGGCTGGGACCAAGCTCTTCTCTCACCATGGTCAGACACAGCTTTCCTACTGTCCTTCTAAGTTTTATTTGGCATTTATGGGTTAAGCAGTCTGGAAATCACCACATCTTCCTTTGATTTAATTCCCTGAGGACTGCTCCAGGTTCACTGAGGCCCTGTTTTTGCCTGGGCAGCAATGTTGAACTGCATTCCTCTCTCAGCTCGGACACAATAGATTTTTCCATTCAACCATCCAGGTTGTCTTAGGCTGGAAATTTGTTTCACTCTGTCTTTTTATGGGTTCTGCTGTTCTAGAATTTGTTTAGAGCCATTTTTTACAAGTATTTGGAAGGGTTTGGGGGAGAGCTGAAGCAAAGTCACTGCCTTTACTCTGCCATCTTGGCTCTGCCCTCTCCCCATATTTTATCTTTTAATAACATCCTAATTCAGACTTCTTCTCTGTTTTGAAGGGAGGGCCAAAAAATTTTTCCTGGACTTTTCACATGAGGCACCACATCCCTAACCCCTCCCTCCCCCCATGTCAAAGGGATGACTGTATTCTGCATACTATGAATAAGGAAGACAATTGATAGCATTATCACACTTGACAATTAATCAGTGCAAATGACTAATAAAGAAAGAGAACATGGCATAATAGAAAGTGCACTCACCTAGGTGTCTAAAGAACCTGGTTTCTAGTCCCAGCTCTTTCACTAACTTAATGTGTGACCATGGACAAGTCACTTTGCATCTGAAGACCTCAGTTTTCTCAATTATTCACTGAGGGAGGTAGAATAAAAGATCTCAAAAATACTTTTCAACCTTAAAATCCAATAACTTTCTAAATGTCTCCATATTTTGTGTCATTGTACATTTGAAAGAATTTACACTATTCATTTTCCCAGGAATATCAGTGGAATGCTTGAATTTCACTTTTTCTCCCAGAAGCAACCCTGAACTCTCTGAGAGCAGAGACTTCCTTTTACCTTTCTTTGTATTCCCAACTCTTAGCACGCTGTCTGGTCCATAGTAGGTGCTTAATAAATGTTTACTGACTGACTGACAACTATGGTTGCCCTTCAGTGTAGCCAGAGAAAGGAGAGTAAAAAATCTTTAGAAATTTAGTGACAAGGCTGAAAAGTTAGGTCACAAGGAAGCTTAATAGGGCAGTTAGGTGGTGTGGTGGATAGAATGCTGGCCCTGAAGTCAGGAAGATGAGTTCAGATCTGGTTTCAGATAACTTTTTAGCTGTGTGGCCCTGAGCAAATTACTTAACTCTCATCTATAAAATGAGCTGGAAAAGGAAATGTCAAACCATTCTATTATTTTGCAAAGAAAATCCCAAATGGAGTCATGAAGCGTCAGACATGACTGAAACCACTGATACCACAACAAAGGAGGCTCAAAAATACAAGAGATTAAATGATCTGTACAGAATACCAGCTCCCTTAAAGCCCTGTCTTACCTTTTTTTTTGGAGGCAATCAGGGTTAAGTGGCTTGCCCAGGGTCACACAGCTAGTGAGTATTATGTGTCTGAGGCCAGATTTGAACTCAGGTCCTCCTGACTCCAGGGCTGGTGCTCTATCCACTGTGCCACCTAGCTGCCCCTTCTTTCCTTTTTCATTTTTTGACTACTGATTTCTATTCAGTGAAATAAATTAATGGGTTTTGTTAGAGTACTAGAACCTTGTTGAAGCTAACTACTCATTAAATCATGGTGTAAAATTTAAATGGGAGGAGAGATTACATAGGGAAGGAGGGAAAGAACAGAAGCCAACTGGTGAAATATTTTGCTAAGATTTTTTTCATCTATTGTTTTAAATGATCCCATATACCAATCAGGTAGGACTACATGGTCCATCCATTTCAATCAAATTAAGTGGCTTGAGCCAATTCTGAAACCTACTGTAACCAGTTTCAACATAAGTAGAATAGGAATTTGTATCACTCACATAGAAAACACTGCTTTTCCCTCATTGAAATTCTTTTGACATTTTAATTTGAGTCTTTTTCTTCTTACATTTGTGCAGAGCATCTATAGCATGAATCACAAAGATAAACTCATTGTAAGAGTTGAGCCAGATTATAAAATAGATTTCCTTTATTTTAAAAACTTAATTGGAAAATTCAGGTATTTTTAAATTGCTGTGATTCAGTCAGCTATGAACATGATTTAGAAAAAAATACCACAGTTTTTCAGATTATGTGAAATGCATTATGGGATAGTGAAGAATTAACCAAAATTGTCATTTTTGACTCCTGAACAAAAATTTTTTCCTGTAGAATGATGTTATTCAGATTGAAAATGAAAGTAACAGATAAACCACAAAAGTGATACAGAGAGCAAAGCTACCTTAGTTTCAAATTGCCTGGCTTGGTGGTGTGTTCTTAGGGAGCACAGACTTAGGAATTACATATGGTCTTCATTATCACTATTGATTTATGAAGAGTTTTCATATGCATTGTTTTATTTTATACTCACCATAAATCCTATGAGGTAGGCAGAGCAAGTATTATTATTCACATTTTACAGAAAAGGAAATGGCAGCTCAGAGAGGATAAGTGTTTTGTTGAAGATCCCAGAGTCACTAAGCATTCTCAGGGTAGAATCCAGGTCTGTTCCACTATATTCCCACTCATTGGTTGATTACTGTAGTTTTCCAAATAATATACCAAGAGAATTCAAACTTTGGAGGGTTTTACCAAGTTAGAAAGACACTGAATATATATCCAGTGATGAACTATATTTGTCTTATGAGGACCAGCTTGGTTAAGTTTGGAAAAGGTCATCAACATATTGGGGCAATTATGAGCACAATGGATAGAATGCTCGGCCTGGATTCATGAAGACTCATGTTCCTAAGTTCAAATATGGCTTCAGACACTTACTGGCTATGTGACCCTGACAAGTCACTTAACCCAATTTGCCTCAGTTTCCTCATCTGTAAAATGGAGAAGAAAATGGCAGACCCCTCCAGTATCTTTGCTAAGAAAACCCCAAATAGGGTCACAAAGAGTTGGACACAACTGAAACAACTGAACATTAACATATTGTTTGAAGGCTGCTTGTCATCATCATCATCATCATCATCATCATTATTTTGCCACAGATATTCTTGAAGACCATTTATAGAAATTATAGATAGATTTCAATCTTCACTGGTAAAGGGAGTACTCATCAATACTATCATAAATCCTTGAAGTATTGGAACAATGATGGTAATATGTACACACATATAAGTAAAATATATGTTGTATTATATTAGTATATTCATGTTAGTTATCATTACTATTTCTTCAATAGTTATTGTAAGAAATATTCTCCCTGTTTTTTAGATGAGAGATTAAGCAACTTATTCAGCCACATGGCTAATAAGTGTTTGAGCTGGATAATATTGACCTAATGTTCCTTTCACTATATTAGTCTCCCTCTTCATCTCTGCCTTGACTTGATGGTTAATGTTACTCAATAGCAAAGTCTCTTCAAATATTTTACCTCCCCAGAAATCATTTGACTGGTATATTAAGAATAAAAATGGATTAAAGTATTTAGTGAACAATCTTGAGTTAGAAATGGTTATTACGCTTGTGCCCTCCACAAAAGTTGTACTTAAGCTAGTGAGATTGTCAGGGCTTTCAGGTCTATTGCAGTTTTGATGGGAGTTGCTTACATGTTATCTGAAACCATTTTCACCATTAACAAAGGACCAAGTGTTTCTTGCTCTTTGTACATCAACACATGTTCACCTCCTAGTTGCAACTTTCCTGATTGGCCACTGTATGACACCTGCTATATGGCTGTGTCTACACAACCAAAATGGCGAGTGGTGAGTTGAAGCTATTAATGAGATGCAGTCTTAAATAACATTGAAAAAAAATAAGAGTTTCATTTGTGTATTTTGTTTTGGTAGGTAAACACTAGATAAAATTAGTTATATCCTTTATCAAAATTTATCAGGTTTTTTAAAATTTAACTGTACATTCCTGCTCACTTCTGTGTGACCTTAGGAAATCGTTGAACCTCTTTGAGTTGCAGTATTCTTATCTGTAAAATGAAGTGGCTGGACTAGATTAATTCCTTCCAATGTAATCCTTCCAATGGTCTCTGAATTCTTCCATTCTACCTTGCCTATGTAGATAGTCACCCCAAATGGAATAAGTAAGAAGGCATCTTCTTGAAATGCTGATTGTTTTGCTAAATTGATACTTACATGCTGTTTATGGTGCGAATTTCTCTGAGGGTCAGTGTTCTTTCATTCGTGGAATCTTCCCCTACAACTTGGTGCTCCAGAAAAGGTATGTTATCTCCAACAAAGAAGGAATACTCTTATTCCCAAGAGAATGTTTCATTTAGCCCAGCCTATTATAAGTCCACTACGATTAACATTGGGTTGTTTGGCTCAATTTTCAGATAAGGCTTCACATTTTGTACCTGCTATTTGAAGAACTTTTTGCTATTCCATTTAGGCATCAGCATCTAAGGGACAGTGTCCATCAGAGGAAGCCAAGTCTGGGTATCAAAATAGAGATTAAAGATGTGGCTTATTTGTTGTGACTGAAATAAACCATGTCGGGTTATTGATTTTTACTTTTACGTGTGGTTTAATGAATAGGGCATGGATTGGCCTCTCTTGGATCTAGGAACACAAGTTGTAAAAATGAGGGAGGGAAGGGGACAAAGGGATAGTACAAGGAGGAAATGAGAGAAAAAAAACAACCTTAAAACATTTTGTTTGTCTAGCAATGCAACTGCTGCAAAGAAATTCTGTGAAGATGTAGAGTGCCCTGCCAACTGGAAGGAAGCAAATGGAGAGAACTGCTGTGTCCACCATGCCAACATTCATTCTTGTCCTCTGGCTTTCATGGTTAGTAGCAATTAGTAGTGTGATGATTTCTATAGGCTTTTTCTATGGGGTGAAGCCTTTTATTGAATGACAAGATTATATAAGCTCCTGGAGGGAAGGACTTTTAAATATTTTTAATCTCCAGGGCTGGGGACAGAGGTGGTATAGTAGGCAGAGTACTAGACTTGGAATCAAGAAGACCTGAATTTGAATCCTGCCTCAGACACTTACTAGCTGTGTGACTCTGGGCAAGTCACTTACCCTGTCTTGGTTTTAGTGTCCTCACCTTTAAAATGGGTGAGCATCTACCTCACAGGGATGTTGTGAGGAATAAATGAATTGATTTATGTGAACTACTTTACAAACCTTGAAGTACTATATAAGTTAGCTCTTATTATATGTAGCAAGTTGACTAGAACAGAGTTGGACCTTAATAAATATTTATTTAATAATAACAAGTGACTTTAATGGCATTTTAATATTCACAAAGCGTTTTACCTACATTATCTCATTTAATTGTCCTAAGAGCCTTGGATGATAGGTACTATAAGTACCATCATCACAACTTTACAGATGGGGAAATACAAGTTTTGAAAGGTGAAATGACTCCTGTGATCACATATTTTGTGTTCAGTTATATTCAGTTGTCCAACTATTTCTGACTCTATTAGGTTTTTTTGTTTTTGTTTTTGTTTTTGTCTTTGCAAAGATACTGGAGTGTTTTGCCATTTCATTCTCCAGATCATTTTACAGATGAGGAACTGAGGCAAACAGTTAAGTGACTTGCCCAGGGTCACACATCCAGTAAGTATTTGAGGCCAGATTTGAATGAGTCAGGTTCTATCCATTATGACACCCAGCTGTCTGTGGTTCAAATTTGGGTCTCTCAGCTACAAGGTCCTTTCTCCACTATACATTGCCTCTCATTAAACATTAGAACTGCCAGTTATTACTCTACAACACATCTGAATCTATTCCTTTCTTTGTATTCTAATTCCTGTAACTAACAACATAGTTTCTAATATGTAACTGTATTCATATTCTTGTACTCAGTATAAAAGAATGAAAAAGCTTTTATTCAGTGCTTAGTATTCATCAAGCACTATACTATAACATTATATATAGTCAGAATCTTCCACAAGATTATATCCTTTGTATCAGCCAGAGTGAACAATGTTGTGAATATAGTGGGCACTTAAATTTTTAAGAAAGTATGATGACTACTGTTTCCCTTCTTTTGTTTTCCAATTAAATTGTAACCTTCTTGTGGGCAGGGGTGATATATTATACTTCAAAGTAATCTTTTGGACACCTAGCACAATGCACTTGGAAAACACTCAAGCACTTGTTAAGTGGGTGAATAGGATTTTTTTTCCCCCAACAGTTACAAACCTCCCTTTGTGGGGAAAGCCTTGGAAAGTATAGTCACCAGCCCAAACCCAGGGTCCAGTGCCAGATTCATAGAAATCATTGGAAGAGAATTATGAGGCTCTATTTAGGAACAACACACACACATATATGAAATATATGTATGTACGTATACACACATACGTAATTTAATCAACCTCTTGCGTTTTCATTGGTATGGGGAAATCGAAGTAAGGAAATTACTTTATCAATTCAGATTGACAATTGATATGTAGGCCTCTCTAACTCAATATGTCCAGAACAGAATTTATTATCTTTCCCCCCAAAATCGTGCCTCTTCCCAACTTTCTTATTGTCATTCTGTCAGTCATTTAAGCTTGAAACTCAGATATCATTCTTGATTCCTCACTCTCAACTCACATACCCATCTGTTGGATCAAATCTTCACAAGGTATTTCGTATATGTTTCCTTTCCACTCACACAGTTCAGGCCCTCATAGCCTGTTGCCTGGACAATTGAAATAGCCTCCTAATTAACCTCTTGGCCTCACTCCCTCCAGCCAGTTGTCAAAGTTATTTGTGCACAAATCTAACCATATCACACGCTTCTTCCCTCCAGGTCTGAGTAAGGTAGAAATACCCAGACGCATAACTCTATTGCTTTCTATCTTAGGAAGCAATAATTCTTTTCAAGTAGTCAAACAAAGGCTTAGAAAGGTCGTTTGCTGATATAGACTAAGAGCATCTCATAACATACACACATATATATGTATTTATATATATATACATGCACCATCAAAACCTTAGTTCTACATATGAAGTGAATTTTTAGAAGTATTTGGAAAGAAACTGCAAATTGAATAATGAACTCTACCTTTCTTCCTGAGAAAGAGAAAAGTCTATCATTCTCTGAATGTTAGCCTAAGCAGTTATCATCAAGCAGCATATATGCATATATGTATAGACATAGTCACTGAATAAATAAATAGATAGAATAAATGTTAATCCTCAATTATGGTTCATTTAAATGAACCATTGAACAAATGAAATAAAATTCATCCTTAAAATGGTTCATTCACTCCCTAGCCTGCAGTATTTAACTAAAGTGTGTCTACATTTTTAACTCAACCAAGTACCTGTCATTCAACAGAGGAAGATACTTAAAACATAATCTATGTTTTATTATATTATTAATTTTTGTTTTTTATTCAAAAAGCCTACTTAAATACTTGATAAAAATACAATAAAATATAGGTAATGTTTTATTGTTAATATTTGGTTTTCTAAGCAGCTCTTAAGGATCCTTATTTTTGGTTTAGTGACCTTTGTTTCTATTTGAGTTTGATACCACTGGAGTAAATGCTCATTTATTTGGTACATTTCAGTTGTAACTCTCTATTTAGAATCAAGTCAACCAATTCTGACAAAAGAAACAGTGCAGAAAGTCCTGGACTTAGTGTCCCAGGGCCTGGGTTTGAATCCTGGTCTGAGATTCTGTTTCCTCATATCTAAAATGAAGGAAGTTAGATTAGTTGACCTCTAAATTCTCTTCCATTTCTAAAGCTATGCCTTTAATAATGATATATATGGATATTATATATATATATATATATATACACATCTATTTATACACACACATATATACATATATATACACATACACAAATATATAAACATACACTAACATTCAGAGAATGATAGACATTTCTCTTTCTCAGGAAGAAAGGTAGAGTTCATTATTCAATTTGCAGTTTCTTTCCCAATATATACTTATACATACACACACATATTTATACACATACACACACATATATAACTTTACAATTTATAAAACATTTACCAATTTACAGAGCTTTTTATACAATTTACAAAGCATGTTACTTGTAGTATATAAGGCACTTAGAGTCAGGAAGAGGGATTCAAATCCTGTCCCCTCAGACAATTACTGGCTATGTGGCCCAGAGTAAATTATTTAACTTCTTTGAGATTCAAGTGTTAGACTTGACTTCTAAGGTTCCTTTCAGCTCTAAATCTGTGATCCTGTGAAATACTTGTTGATGGACTGAATCAGTAAGACACGGGTTTGAATTCTGCCTCATACAGTTACTAGTTGGGTGATTTTGAGTAGGTCAATTAATTTCTCTGAGTCTCAATTTTTCATCTGTAAAATGGATATGATAATAGCACCCTACCTCACTGGTTTGTTGTGAAGATCAAATGAGATAATGTATGATGAAAAATTCTTGAAAAACATTAAAGCACTATGTAAATGCCAGATACTGTGATTATTTCAACACTAGGCAAGAATGAGTCAAATCAATCAATCAATTTATTAAGCATCTGTGAATGCTAGACACTGTGCTGAATGCTGCAGATACAAAGACCAAAATAACACTATCCCTTAGAGAAACTTACCTTCAAATGTAGTGTGGTAGAAATGTAGCCTGGTCCAGGACTTTTGTTTTGGTGATAATCGGCGGTGTGCTGGTAAATGTTAAATAACCAGCCCTCCCCCCCTCAAATGTATACAGGACACACTTTTAAATTTAATCTGCATCATTAGCATTTTATCCATCACTTTCTGAAGTCCGCATAATCAACGAACAATAAATCAAACCCTAATTTGTAGCATTTGCCAGTTTCTGAAGTATAAATATTCACATTGAAAATTTAACAATTGACTCCTAAGTTGCTAGGAGCTAGCTTCCCAGAATAACCTACTTGAAAGGTGGAAACTACTATGGCTGTTCTAGGAGGCCTCCTGCTGTTTTCTAACAAAAACAAAAAAAAAATCCAAATCAAATGCTTTTCAGTGGGCAGGTAGAATATAACATTTACTTGCTCAGGATAATGATTCTACAGAATGGTATGTGATGTTCTTTGAGAACAAAAGGCATGAAATGTGTTTGGAGCAAAAAAAAAGATTTCTGAGTGCATTAGAGGAAGAAACAAAGGGACTGAAATAACAGGGCCATTCTTAGAGCTCTTCAGAATGATTCTAGCACATTTTGTTGAAAGCTTAGCCTTTATCAGAAGATGGGGTTTAAATGATTCCATTGGTGATAACATTTTCCCCCCTCTTTTTCACTTGCTTTTCACTGTTCAGTCAACTTGATCTAATCAGTTCTCTTGCCTGTCTCTGTAGCTAATAAACCAGCTTATCTTTTTTTTTTTTTGTGAAGGGGAAAGGTAGAATATGTGGCCCATGGATCCCTGATGATGGACAGATATTTACTCACACCCTATCTACTGCTGGGAAAATGACACAGAGAAACTGGACAGCCAAGGTATCATCTGTCTGTGGACTCCTGAGCTGTGTGAACATTGTGATGGCCTCAGTAGAGAAGAATGAGATTCAGAGTGTTCCAATCATAGAGAGTGATTGTGTGTCAGATATGGGATATTCTGACAGAAGGTGTTTGGAAAACAAGGAAAACAGATGGTCAAAAAAAGCTGCAAATATAGGGTCAAGATTTTGACATATGGAAATCAAATTTTAGCACCCCCAAATCTTTCCCTATGACTATATATATAAGCATACATAGTATGCTGTAAATGTTAAAGCACTATATAAATGTGAATAAACGATCCCTTGAGGACCTTGTCTGGAAACCTTCATTGCAATGAGCCTCTCTTTGATAAGTCTATCCCTAGTGCTAGAAGTGCTTCCATAGGACCAATTCTGGTGTCTCTTTCTTGAAGTACCTCTACAGATAATCTTATTAATTACTTCAAAGAGCAATTTGAATCAAGTCAAGCCACCACAGTATAAAATGACTTCCTTCTGCTTTGCTTTCCCAATCCAATCTGATCTAGTCCAATCCAATCCAATCCATTCAAATTCAATTAAACAAGCATTTATTAAGCACTTACTATGTACTAAGTTCTGGATACAAAAACAAAACTTTCCTTGTTCTCAAGAAGCTTACATTCTACTTAGATGAGGGGGCAGGAGGAGTAAACACAAATAAGTAAATACAAATTTATCTAGGTAAAGTAATACCAACTAATTTTAACAGAGGATATGACTAACTTCAGGGTGACACCTGAGTTGTGTTTCTTATTTCCCTTCTGCCCATGTACAGAATGCTTTAGAATTATAACTCATCTATGACTTCAGGTGAAGCCTTTTGCTTCCCTCTTCTCTCTTTTCCCCACCTTAAAAAAACAGACAAACAAACAACAGCTTGGCACAGGGGGAAAACTCTTAAATTTGTAGTCAAAGGACCTGGGTTCAAATTCTGACTCTCCTACTTACTACCTGTGTGACCTTGGGAAAGTCACTTAAGCTCTCTGGACCTCAGTTTCCTAACCTGCAAAACCTGCAAGTGTTAGACTAGCTGTCCTGTAAGGTCTCTTTTAGCATTGAAGGTTTGATCCTATGATGCCTGTTTTATAACACATTATTTTTTATGTTCTTCCCATTCCCTAGAAAGTCATACATTGTAACAAAGATTTAAAAAAAACCCTAACATTTAGCAAAACCAAGCAACATATTTACCGTACTTGACAGCATGTACATACACGTATTTGGCGTTCCAAGTCGCCTACTCTGCCAAGAGGGGAGAGAGGTCAGACTGAGGTTATTATATTTGCACAGTGTTCGGTTTTGTCCCCTCGCCTTTTTTATATTGTTGTAGTCAGCTGTATATATTGTTTCCCTGTTTTTTTTTTACTTCATTTTGCAACAGCTCATAGAATTGTAACAATAAGAATCGTTGTTGACTTTTTGAACTCAGAAAACTGGTTCTGTCTCAGGATCACCATTCAGTCACTTGTACTGAGGAAAGAAACCCAAAGCAGAAAAGGCAGCCGGGGTTCAAGTCTCAGGCTCAGTTCATCTAGCCAAGCCTTTGTTTAGTGGCCATGCGGCCGCAGCCTTCCAGCCTTCGTGCTGCCAGGGTGAAGGAGAAGGTACTGCTCCTCCTCCTCATTGCTCACAGGAAGCTGATCAAATGACACTGAGTCAAAGGAAGCTGAAAGCTCTCCCTTCTTTTTAACTGATATATTGCTCTTCCTCTCCAGCTGTCACCAGGTGGGGGAAGGACCAAAGATCCACTCAGGGTCATGCCAAAGCCTTCAGTACTGAGCTGAAAAGGCTACAGTGCCGGCTCAGTACTCCACAGGGGTGTGCTCTTGCCAGAACGTTCCATGGAAGCTTACTGTTTAGCCCCTGTTAAGTAAGTCTCCAGGGAATGTCTTCTTGACTGCAATCCCAGCACTTTCTATCACTCACAAAGTTAGAATTCCCAGGCCAATCAGCTGGTACTTAGGGGTATAGTATAAGCACGCATCTGTGTGGCTTTGGTTTTGTGTGCTGAGATGGGTCATATTATTATTTTCAAGGGAGGTCAATGTATTCCTCTTTGTACATAGAATTAAAGTGGAAAAAAGGAGTCTATTAAATTTTTTCACTCAGAAATCTTGTGGAAAATAAGGCTATGATACCATTAGATGCTGAATACATTTTGTATTTGTTCATTCATACCTTAAAAACTACCCTAAATAGACATTTCTGGACAGCTAAAGGTTAGGAAGGATACTTTTTTTCTAGTGATAATCTCATTATTCTGTCACTTCCATCATATTGGACTTATAAACCGTCAGAAAAATTTGGGCAGCTTGCCTGAGCTTAGAGTTATAGGTACAATTGCTAGAGAAAGCCCCAGGGGAAAAACAATGCTGAGACCCTTGCTTTCACCAACAAATTCAAGTATAGTCAGAAATAAACCTGCTGTGCTGTGATGTCTGTTCGGGGATCTAGTCTGACAACCTATTTCCAAAACTCCCTGTAATATAGTTATATTTCATCAGTAGGAAATATATCTATTAGTATTTTCTGTTAAATAACTGAGAAATCAGATTTGATATACATCAGCTGAATTTAAGGTCCATTAGGCCACGTGTTTTTGTAAATTGGTACTCCCTATGATTTCATTTACTCTTGTGGATAAATACCATAAGTTCTATAGACCAGGGTTCCTGTGGAGAAAACTCTCTGTCATTTGAAGCTGTCAACCAGGTACTGAGAAGCAGTGGATAGAGAGCCGCCCCCTAGATTTAAGTCTTTCCTCTGACGCAAACCAGCTGTGTGACCCATGGAAAATCATTTAACGTCTCAGGGCCCTAAGCAACTTTCTAAGACTAAGCAGAGCAGATGGCACAATCTCTATGAAGAGAGTTTCCTTATTGGGAATTATAAAATCATAAATCTAGTCCCCCCCATCCCTTGCTTCAAGAAATGAGGACTTTTTTCTTCCTTAGATTTCAAGTCTAGGCTTGGGGACTTTCTCTATATGTGTTCTTTCTCTATAGCAGTTTTTCAGTATGATAGATAGGCAGCTGGTTAGGGTGCAAAATCTATTGCAGTGTGAGAATGTAAAGGTATGCACTGTAAATAGTTAAGAAAGTCACCAGGATCCACTGTTGTAGGCAGTTAGATGATACTATGAATGGTCCCGAACCTGGAATCAGGTAGAAATGAGTTCATATCTTGCCTTAGATCCTTGCCAGGTGTGTGACCCTGGACAAGTCACTTAATTTGTCTCAGTCTCAGTTTCCTTTATTTGTAAAATGAGGGTAATAGTACCTATTTCGTAGGGTTGTTGTGATGCTTCAAAGTGATAATATATGTAAAATGCTTTGAAAGCTTTAAAGTGATGTATAAATGCCAGCTGTAATTATCACAAACTAAACCATAGTAATAGTGGTTATACTTCATAGAGGTGCCCTCTGTTTTGTCCCCAGGATGGCTGGCTCACTTTCATCTCATCTCCAGAAGCTGAACTATAACTAGATTTGCCCCTGATAGATAGAAGACACATGGGGGAAGATGATCAATTTGTGCATTTTTCTTCAGTGGTGATTCTCCCATCCTTTATCAACATTTTACCATAAGCAACGCAACCACCCTGTGGCCAGGATTTCATTGTAATGGTGCTCCTGTCATGGGGGCCCCAACCATCTTATTTTCCTTGGCAAAGCTCCATCCATAGGAGGACTGACCTCTGTTTGTTCCCCACCCCATGATGCACCCCCTCATTTCCTCAACTGTATTGCTCCAGGTGAAAATATTCCTCATTATACTGCCTTGATGACCCCTCTGCCCTTTTTTCAAGTGAACTGCCTAGCTTTTAGATTGAAATTGTCTTTTCTTTTTCTTTTTTAATCAGAGAGAAAGAAACTAGTATCCCTTAAAGTAATAATAATAATAGCCTCAGTTCATATAGTACTTTAAGATTTAGAAATTCCTTTCATCATAATTGTTCTGTGAGATCTGTATTGCAAGTTTTATTATTTCCCTTTTACAAGCAATTTACAAGTATGCATTATTTCTCTTTTACAGGCAAGGAAACAAAGAGATGTTGAATGAATTGCTCATACTCACACAGCTATAAAGTATTAGTCCTTAGGTGTTACACTGCAAGTGTTAGACATCATACCCCCAAATCCCAAATCACATGATTCCTCTATCTTCTCCTAGGCTAGAGAGGGTAGGAGGGGGGTGGGAAGTACATGCCACAATTCCCAAGATGCCTAACTATCATCTAGAACATTTTGGAAATAGCCTTTACTATTGCTACTGCCTAGTCTGGTGATTCTCCTAGATTCTTCTCAGGACCCCTGTATCGAGTTTCTCTTCTTTTCCCCCTTCTGTCTGCTAGGAGGCATTTCTTCTTATGAAATTATCTCCTCCCTCTGCACTTCCTTATAATGAACACTTTGTCTATCAATAAAAACCATTTTTTGTTCATTACGAAAAATATGAATACAGGATCTTGAAAGCCTCACTTCACATTTGATAACGTTTTGCTACTAGAAAATGGTACAATGGGGCCATAGGTTTAGAGTTGATCCTCATTTTACAGATGAGGAAGCAATGTCCCAGAAAGACTGTAACTATTCAAGATCACCCAAATAGAGTGAATGGCATCTAGGAAAGAAACCCAAGTCCTCTGACTCCAAAGTCACTTTTTCTTGCCTTTCTCTTGGGCTGCCTAGCAATATATGAAACACATTTTCACAGCCCCACCACGAACTTTGGTAGCATTGTGTAGTAGAAAGGTCACTGGTAGATCAGGGCTGGGAGATTTGAGTACTAGACCCAACTTTGCTGCTTACCATTTGAACCTGAAAAAATTCAAAGCACCTTTGAATCTTAATTTCTTCATCTATAATACCTAATAATTTCTTCATCTAAATACCTGCTCTGTCTGCCTCAAATTGTTCTACTAATCACCCAAGAGAATGCCTGGGAAGACACTTTGTAAAAGAGAAAGGAATATGTAAATGATTGCTATTATTGCTTATCTATTTATTACTGTATTTTATACCCTTAATCTCTACACTATTTTTCCCCATCTCCTCACTCACCCAGGTCAATCTACTCATTTCTATAAGCTAACAACTTATTACACACAAACTGCTGGGAAACAGATTCTGAACAAGAAAAGAAACCTTAGTTACCTTAGCCATACCATAACTGAGGAAGGGCTGTTTAGAAACTGAGTGGTTTTTCAATATAGTGAGTTCTGTTCTTAAGCTGTAATTGTTGTTTGTTCCTTAGATTTTTAAGTCATTTTGCCATACAGAATGCACAATATGAATTCAAAATTAACTAGAACTGTTTAATCATGATGTTTTTGAAAATTGTTTTCTCCTTAAGTTATATGATTTTAAGAAGTTTGCTGAATTCTTGAATTTGACTTACATCTTATGACCAAAATATATTTCAAAGAAATATACCCATTGAAGATCAACTGGGGAAAACAGAATAGATATTAAAAAGGAAATGTGAAAAGACAGATAAATTTAAGGAAACATTTTTTGTTACTTACCAACGACTGTCTCTTCTAATAGAGTTCCTCATTATAACAAAGAAGTACAGTTAAGCAAAACAAATTAACATGGTCATTTCTGGAAAAATATGGCTCATTTCACACCTATAATCGACTATCTCTATGACAAGAAAGTAGAGACATGCTTCATCATTGATCCTTTTAAATTCACAATTGGTCACAGCATTAATCAAAGTTCTAAAGTTGTTTTCATGTACATTATTGTGATCATTGTATAAATTGTTCACCTGATTATGATTACTTTGTTCTATATAAGTTTATAAAAATCTTCTAAGGCAACTTTCCAGGAAGGCATTCATTCCATAAAATGAGGTTTTCCTATGCTGAATGAATAATGCGATTAAGAACAAAGAGGAAGAAAGAATGGATAAGATTTGGTGACTGAGTGGATGTATTGGGTGAGTGAGAATGAGGAATCTAGGATAACATTAACATTGAGAAAGTTGATGGTGACTTCAAATGGAATTAGAGAAGTTTGGAAGCAGAGTGTGTTTTTGGAGAAATACTGTATTGAGTTTTACTTTGGATGTACTGAGTGTGACTTTGAAAGGTACAATAAGTGACTGAAGATGTATGATGGAACTTAGGAAAGAGGCTAGTACTGGATTTATAGATTTAGAAATCATAGAGATGACAGGGAAATCTATGTGAGCTACAGAGGTCACCAAGTGAGAAAGTGTGGAAAGAGAAGATAGCCCAAGACAGAGATTTGGAGGCATACTCAGAGTTAAGGGGGCATAAGATGGATGATGATCCAGCAAGAAAGAGTGAGGAGTAGTCATACAAGCAGGAAGATAACAAGAAGAAACAAATAATCACAAAAATACAGAGAGGAGAGAGTGTTGAAGGGTGAACAATGGTGTTAAATGCTTCAGAGTGGTTGAAAAAGATGAGGATTGGGAAAAGGTCCTTAGATCTGGCAATTAAGAGATCATCAGTAACTTTGAAAAGAGCACTTTCAATTAAGTGATGAACTCAGAAGCCAAGAATCTAGAGAGACATAAGACAATATTTTGAGGGAATGGTAGGAGCTAGCAGGGGTTTTCTAGGATGGATGACATGTGAATATTTACAGACAGCAAGCAATAAACCAGTGGATAAGGAGAACTTGAATAGTAGAGAAAGAGGAGGAATTATAGTGATGATGATCTTCTGGAGAAGACAGGAGAGATGAGATCAAGAGTACACACAGTCTAGTTTTGGGGAAGCAATGAATTAAATATTAAAATCCAATAAATTGAGAGAAATTTGCACATATAATAGTAGACGTGGAAGAGCCTTCTCTTGTGATTTTGAAGAATAGGAGGCCAGATGATCTAAGATGTTTTCCCAGTAAATCCTTTGGGGAGGCAGAGGAAAAGACATAGGTTCCATTCCCATTCTTAGTGTGTGATAATACATGCATCTGACTGTGTACATCTGTTCTGAAACTTGTATTCCCAAGTAATGTTGTAAGGTCAAGATCAAGAGAAATGAGAGCAGTCATTTCTCACTGTCAAGTGTCCCCTTAAGAAAGAAGTTATTTTCAGCAGCTAAGTAGAGCTGCAAGTTGAAGAATCAAATTCAGTTTGTACCGATTCAGTACTCATAGGGTGACCTTAATGTTCTGTATGTTTTGTTCATTTGAATGGGAGGCAGAGTTTGATGCTACTGATCCAAGTGCCTGGGAGGCAGATATGGATCATTATTATCCTTTGAAAGCACCATCCCATGAACAAAGGGAAATGAATGAATTAACAACGCTGGAGTCATGCTGTTTACTATTGTTTGTCTTTTTCTTTTCTAGGTTGTGTTAGTCCATGTGGGTGTGACTTCTCTTATTGCTCATATCAGAGTTGGAAAGATGCAGGTAGCTTTGGAAGCCCAAACCACAGTACTGCATGCAACAGGTAAGATAGTTTCTTATCGCACAAAGAAAGGGTCTGTGGCATTTGTCCTGGGGTGTGTGAATGATCATTGGCCATGATGGGCCACTAACTGTGAACTTTTCTCAAGGGAACTGTTTCAGAGATTTCCTATTTAAGTCTCTGTGGAGGCACTTTGTAATAGGACAGAACTAGGAGTCGTGTGACCTGGATTGTAATAACAGCTGACATTTACATAGTCTTTTAGAGTTGAAAAAGTACTTGACATACAATATCTTTTTGGAGCCTACCTAGGAGGCAGGTATAGCAGTTATTATCATTCCCATTTTATAGACAAGAAACTGAGATTCTAAAAAATTAAGTGACTTGATTATGATGACACAACTAGCAAGCATCAGTAGCAGGATTTGAACCCAGATTTCTGCTGCTACTGATTCCAACTCTGTCCCCCAACCTCCCTTCTTTCCCTCTTCCATTCTCTCTGTAAACCAACGTGGTTAGTCTAGTTGATTCCTAAGATCCCCATCAGTTTCATAGTTCTAATTTTTTTTTGTTTACTTAAATCTTCCACAAATATTGCATATACTGTCAGTAGCTGATATGTTGCTGATTTTGTTGAATTGCTTTTTGTCTTTTTCTTTTAAAAGCATTATTATGAGAGATGGATCACTGGGGAAGAGGAGAGGGATAAGTTTAGATAAGGATAAAAACAAAAGGCATAGTTTAAAATGGGATAAATAAAAGTAAGTCTGTCCCCTACAGTGAAGTCTTTCTCTTTTAAAATTTATTTATTTATTTTTAACATTCATTTTTTTAAAATTTGAGTTTCAAATTCTCTCCCTTTCTCTAGCTCCTCCCTCACCTATTGAGGAGGAAAGCAATGTGGTATTAATTATACATATGAAGTCATGTAAAACATATTTCCCTATTAGCCATGCTGGAAAAACAAGCAAGAAAAACAAAGTGAAAAAAGTATGCTTTAATCTGCACTCAGAGTTCATCATTTCTCTCTCTCTGGAAGTGGATAGCATTTTTCATCATGGGTCCTTTGGAATTGTCTTATATCATTGTATTGATCAGAGTGGCTTTCACAGTTGTTTATTGTTAACAATATTTCTGTTACTGTGTACAATGTTCTTCTGGTTCTGCTCACTTCACCTTGCATAAGTTCATATAAGTCTTCCCAGGTTTTTCTGAAACCATCCCCTCATTATTTCTTATAGCACAATAGTATTCCAATCAGAATCACATACCACAGCCATTTCCCAATTAATGGGCATCTCTTCAGTTTCCAATTCTTTGTCACCACAAAAAGAGCTGGTATACATATTTTAGTACATATAGGTCCTTTTATCTTTTC
Source organism: Phascolarctos cinereus (assembly GCF_003287225.1). Lineage (NCBI taxonomy): Eukaryota > Metazoa > Chordata > Mammalia > Diprotodontia > Phascolarctidae > Phascolarctos > Phascolarctos cinereus. The sequence goes on along the minus strand of NW_027555847.1, from coordinate 201,922,643 downwards.
TTTCATTTCTTTGGGATATAGACATAGTAGTGATATTTCTGGGTCAAAGGAGTGAAGTGTCTTTAATAGATTCTTTTTCTCAGTTCTTATTGATACATGTTCATAGGCCCCTGTCTCAGACTCTCTGGTGAGTCTGCTTGATATTCTGTAGCAGTAAGGAAAGGCTAGTAGAGTATTCCTGTACCATTAAATGTGTGCTCTACATTGAGAAGACAATAGGTAGTGACTCAGACCCCATTGATGGCTGCCATGCACACAGACTGGAGCTTACAGATAAATTCTGTTATAAATGCTGGCCTCATTCTATATTCAATATGACTCTAGTCAACAGGATTCCTAAGCACAGGATGGATGCCAAGCAGCATGACCTTGAGTCCTCAAGGAAGTGTGTTGCATATACAACTGCCCTCAAGGTTTATGAATAGATCCTTGTAGTTTTTCCACATGGTGGCTTCTATGGGAGTCCAATAGAAAGACCCTGTAACAGATGGTTTAACCTTAGACTCAGGAGAGGCAGTGGTCTCTGAGATACCATAGTAGTTTGAAGAAATGTCTGGTTTTTTTTTTTTTGATGAGGCAATTGGGGTTAAATGACTTGCCCAGAGTCACACTGCTAGTAAGTGTTAGGTGCCTGAGGCCATATTTGAACTCAGGTCCTCCTCACTCCAGAGCTGGTGCTCTATCTACTGGGCCACCTAGCTGCCCCAGAAATGTCTATTTTTGATATCACACAGATCACCGGAGTACAAGAAGGTTAAAACTAACCTATATGTCTGAATAGTGTTTGTGTTCAGTGTCTTTTAGGAAACTGCCAGAACCCCTGAGGGCTTCTGAAAGTAATTACAAACCATACCCTTGGCACCATGGAAGACTGAAGCCACTTCTCTGCCAGCAGGAATGCATTCTGAGCTACATGTTCTTACTTACTGCCAGACTAGGCGTGGGTTGGGCCTTGTCCGATGCCAATTGCAAGGCCCTTAGAAGGGAGTCATGTTGAATTCTTGTATAATCAGTCCTTGGAATATTATTTGTTCCATTGGACTAAATTGTCCCAGTACTTAAGCTACTACCCAGTAACTGTAATAACTTCTGAAATGATCAGAAATTATTTCATTCACTGATGTGCTAACATTCTAAATGGTGCTGCATTGAGACCAATGAGAGCCATTTAGTACATTTTTGGAGAAAGTTACTCATCTATCCCAGAAAGAGGAGTTTTGGGGATAGAATAGCTTCATTCTAAACATGCTCTGAGGATACTGTTAGAAATAGAACTAGAAGAAATTTACAAAGAAATCGGTGTGAAAGTTCTCATCAATTTACCATTATAAATTACAAGTTTTTATTCTTGTTCAGTGAAATGCAAAATGTCCTGGAGAACTACCCAAATAAGCAAGACATAGTTTTTTACTTTGTTTTTATAAACTGAGTCACTTTGGAAACAGCATAAATGTTGGGTGAAAAAAAATAATAGAATTAGAATTCATAGGAGTCAAAGCTGGATGGAACATTTATTTACAATCATCTAGTTCAACCCTCTAATTTTTACAGAGGAGGATACTGAGGCCCAAGAAAGTTGTGACTTGACCAAGATCACATAGATAATAAGTAACAGAACAATAATTCAACCCTAGCTTCTTTAACTCTGAATCTCATGGTTTTTTCCCATGACACCACACTGTCTCCTTAGAAAAATATTCGGAATAAAGCTTGGCACTATAAGCCCCTATCATAGGAGGTTGAAGCTGGAAAAGACTTTTGAGATCATCTGCCCCCATCCCCATTTTATAATTTATTAAAATGAGATACTGAGAAATGAAATGCTTGGCCCACTCTAGTCAGTGTCAGGGCCTGGTTTACCATTAATTAGAACCCAGGGCTCCATGCCCCCTAGGCCATACTCTGCTTTTTGTTTTATTGGCTCTCCTCTCTTTGGCTCTGAAATTATTCATTTCCTAACATTCTGTTGTTGTTCTTTCTCCCTTCTGTTCAGTATGCGGGGATGGCCTGTGTGAAGAGGATGAGGGATGTTCCATATGCCCAGTGGACTGTGGGGAATGCCCACTTACTACAGATGTCTGGGTAGCCACTGCTTTGCCAATCTGTTTGGTTTGTACTGCTTTCATTCTGACAATCATGGTAGGTTTTGCTTAACAATTGTGTTATTTTTCCTTAGCTACTTGTTTTCTAGCTTTCTCCTTTGTCTAGACCTGCCATCTCATCACACGTAGAATGGTTTGATAGAAAGATGTCTAGAGTTTCTAAATCTAGCCTCCTACCTCCAGATCTGCCTCTAACCAGTTGTTTGACCTTGGGCAAATCACTATTCTTCCATGTAATTCAAGCCCTCTTTAGGAGACAGAGTAACTGTGATTGGCCCCAGTAATTCCAAATGTTGTTTGTCATAGCCCAGACTCATCCAATAACTGCTCCCCTCTCCATTTGGTTTTGGCTTCATTTAGCTGAATTAAGGAGAGCTGAAAAGAGGAAGGTGATGCTTATGTGAGATCCCAGGAGGAATGAGGCAGGATAGTAGAGTGTAAAGATTAGTGGGGTGAGAGTCAGGGGACCTGGATTCAAATTTGACATCTGGAACTTCTTACCTTGGGCAAGTTGTTTGCTCATTTAACTTTTTTGGGTCTCCTCTTCTGTAAAATGAGAGGTTTGGATTGGATGGTCTCTGAGGTCCCTTCTAACTCAAATGCTATAATTTCTTGATGAAATAAGAGCCTTTTAAAGTGATTTGCCCCTCTTTCTTCACACACTTTCTCTCTTCACTTATTTATATTGCTCCCTCACATAGATGATCACTCATTGATGATCTTCAATGTTTTCTTCTGTTGCCTTTCCAGTAGCACATTACTCCTGGTAGCCTGAGACTTGCACTGTGCTTTACAAAAGTGGGCCATTTCACAAATACTGTTGGAAGTTAGATGGAATGTTGTCCCTAACTCCCAAAGGACTTGATTTATTACAACTATGTACAGAGCACAATACAACGTGTTGTAGCATCTCAGAAGATTATAGGAGCACTGATTTAGACCTGGGAGGGAACTTAGAGGGCCTCAAGTCCAACCTTCTCATTTTACAGATGAAGAAACTGAAGCCCAGGGACTTTAAGTGATTTAAAGATTACACATGTGGTAACCATAAGAGGTAGGATTTGAACCCAGATCCTCTGATCCTACATCCAGTGTACTCTTTCCACTGTACAGAGGGACACTTAAATTTTTTTTTATCGTGTAATACAGAGACATGAAAAATATATACGAAAAGAAAACAACACGCAAAGGAAACATATAAAAAGCTTGTTCACTAGTCACTTATCTGACCTGTGTAGTCCACTGTGGTTTCTCAGTATTTCCCCTGCAGTCAATTAGTATATATTTAGGAAATGTGAATTCATTTGGATCTTATTCTAAAATAGGGAAGCACCTCCACCTAAAGTAGGGAAGCTAACCTCCAAAATTTGTATAATGTATTCCAAAGCCAAATATTAATAATTTAGGATATCCTGCTGTTTGGGGTTATTGAGATCATGTTCCTTTTCATTATTTCAGATAAAAGAGATTGTATTTGAGGCCTATTACTCATTTACCTGTGCCATAGTCTTCCTCCTTTCAAATTTTCCAAATATATCAGAAGAGAGGAAAGTCAGTAGTATTAAATGAGATAATGCATGCAAAGTGCTAGCTACCCAAGTGTCAGCAATTTTTATTACCAATCTTATTATCTTAATATGGAGGCAAAGTATGTAGAGGCGCACGAAAGTGATTTCAAGTAAACTGGCATTATCTCAACTGTTCCGTTTATTAGTTTTTCATTTTTATTATTGTTTATACATAGGTTCCTCTATTGGATTATTTATAATCAGCTTGTCTTTATTTAATAATATTATCTTTATGAGTTTTAGCAATGACAATGCCCACTAGTGTGAGCTATGCATGAAATGCTCATAATTTTCATAGCACAACAGTCCAAATATTTGTTGTTTGTTCATTAGAATGTGAGCTCCCTGGGGGTGGGGGCTGTGTTTGTGTCTTTCTTTGTATTCTCAAAACTTAGTACAATGTATGGAATCTAATAAGTGCTTAATACATTTTTTGATGGACAGTTTCCTTATTATGGATGTTTTGTTTTTAGTGGTTTTGGTATCAGAAGCAAAAGATGTTTTGGGATGAAAGCTGGATTATAGATTTCACCCGCATCAAACAAGGTTTGTAAATGACTATAGGCAATAGTTTTTCCAAGCCACCTACAGTTTGTATCTTCATAACTTAAAAAGAAGCTGAATGAAAATTTACATAAGACAGGCTGTATGGTTGGATTCATGTTATTTTGTCTTAATAGCTCTGTTCATGTGACCCTTTGGTCCAAAATCACATTAATTCATCTCTACGCAAGGCTATCGGAAAGTAACCCAAGATGCATGAATACATGAAAATTTGCCACCTGTGTCTTTCATTTAGCTGTAAAATGCTCACTGGAGACAAGGATGAGTGAAAAATTACTTTTGTCATAAGAACTTTTAACTTTTTTGCAAGGACATCACAGAAGTTTATCTATCTTCCCTCAAATACATTTTTGTAGTTAACTACCAATACAACTGGGAAAATGAGGAGTGGGATGGAGACAGGCCAAAAGGTAAATTCTCTATTTGGAAGCTGATAAAAATTTTCACAATAGGTGGGTTCTTTAAGAATCTTTATTTCCTTATAGCATTCTGTGAATGCTGTCTGGAGTTTCGGAAATCAAATTCAAGTTCATTCCACTTAAAAAAGACTTTCTCCATGCTACTATATATAAGTAAATAAAGTGTAAAAGAGTAAAAATAGGTGTAAATAAAGCATTGAGCATCATCACAACTCATTAGTATCACAACTTAGTATCATGAATTAGAATCACATTAGTATCACAACTCCAGTTCAGATTACACAAATGCCCTGAAAGACTTCTCTTTCTTCAGTTCTCTTGACAATGATTCCATCTATTTAACCTAGTGCTTCTTATTATCAGTTTCCAAGAGTCCCAGGATCCATTTCTCCATACTATGGTGCATTCAAGCTCTCCTGAGAAGGGAGTCTCTGTGAGTTCTCATGGAAACCCCACTGCTTAGGTCAGAGACATAGAATTGAGGTTGTGTTCTTATCACTCAGGTATCACTGAATATAATGTATACATATATATACACATACACATGCATACACACACACACACACATATATGTGTATACACACACACACACACACATATATGTATATAAAATCTACTTCTCGGGGATAAAGCTTTATGCCACAACCAGTCTTCTTGTTCCATAGGAAAAAAGTTGTTTAGTAAGGCTGATCTGTCTCTGATTCAATTAGCTCTTCAGATATTTGTTGAGCGTCTATTATGGGCATATCATTGAGCTAGGCATTGGGGGAGATACAAAGATTAAACAAGACAAGTTCTGTGCCCTTATAGAGCTTCTAATCTAATACGGATATACAGCTCATACACAGGTAATTCTTTTCTATACAAATTATAACTACAGGATATTTTTTAGGAATCATTATTTCCTTTAAAGCATTCTTTGAATGTCCAGTAAAATGCAAATATAAATAAGACATAAGTGCATAAAGAAAATGCTATGGGAGTTTGAAGGGGGAGCGAAGGAGGGAAAAAGTACAAGGATCAGGATGGAGCTTGTCTCCAGAAAATTATGACAAGTATAGGCAGTTTCCAGATTGCTCCATCCTTCCATAGGGTGAAAAATGTTTAAATGCTCATTACCTTATAGGATGAATTACCTTCTGGTTAAGTAGAACCCTCTTTTTAAGAATGAGCTCTTTTGGCTAATGCCCCAAATCAGATAATGTACAACTGAATTATATCAATAAAATTGCATTTGCAACTGACTTTAATATACTCTAGCCATGTATTCCCCTTGTTAAGCTGTTGCTGCTCAGGGAATTACAATTAACTTGAATGTTATTCTAATTATAAGATGATTAGGCTAGTAAATTTATATTTTAAAAGACTATAATGTATTCTAAACCCAAGTTTACATGATCAAGATTATGTAGTCTACTCTTTCCTTGTAGTAGCTATGGTTGTGTGACAGTAAATGGCACAAATAAAAATTTACGCTCCTAAATAGGACCAAGTTACAGGATGCCATTTTGTCCACTGGATTACCTGGATTAGATACAAGGTAGCCTTAAATGTCCTCTGATGGCTGTAGATGAATTGGGATACATTGAGTCAGGTAGAACAGCCAGGAAGAGTCAATGAATATTAGGAGGATGTGTTGGGAGGATCCAATTGTCTTAAGAGAGACATTCAAGTCATAGGCTGCAGGTGCCAAATTTAACATTTGGGGTTTTAGACCAAGAGGGAAGAAAGAACATGTGCAGATCAGGTTCTGAGTTCATTGATCAGTTTCAAGGTCCAGGAGTTTGGAAGAGATTGGGAAGAATGGATTGATAGAGGAGGTTCAATGTGAGGAGGTGAGAGATGACTGACAAAGGAGAGTGGGTGGGTCATGTGGTTCCCAATAAATAAGCCAAATTTGATTATCCTGGAGATGAGCATAAATAGGGAGGAGTAAGTGACTAATGGAATTGGGTGATGGAATGAAGCATTTATTATGTACTTACTTTATGCAAATCACTGTGCTAAGATCTGAAGATACAGATAGAAAAAAGACAGCTCCAGCTCTCAAGGAGCTCACATTGAAATGGGGGAAATACCACATGTGGAAGGTTTCAGCTACAAGTCAGATGGAAAGATTCTGTATTCCTTAGGCTGCAGCAGCAAAGCAGATTTCAATGTTTCTTCTTTAATGTCATTTCGACTGATAAGATCATATTTGTTCCTGCTGATGGACAATTTGAAAGGACCAGGATGAGCTGGTCCTAGCAAACCCCAATAATATCTATTAATTATAGTATTGGTGTGAAATGATAACAAAGTAGCACAGACCTCATTACTCTCAACATTTATTGTGGTACTATTTAGGTCCCTTTCCTTCTGGTTGAGTGGCCTTTTCACCTGGCTCATGGATTTAAGGCTTTTGTGTCACCCATACTCCCTGCCTCCCTCAAAGAAGGTAGAGCCAGCCCTTATTGATGAGCACCAAGTGAGCCAAGGGCTTCTTTGTGTTGCCTGCCATATAGTGTTCTGGGAGCCATGCCAATACTCTCCCTACTGTCAGCTATGACCATAGTGCCTAAGGAGATAGAAACATTTCAAGTTTTTCCTTCACAAGGTCTGGCTGAAAAGATCATGTCTCTTTTCCATGCCTAATGTCAACTTCTGAATTAATAGAAATAAGACTTTATTCCACTCATGTAGCCAGAGCCATTTTAGTCCTTCCTTTCAAATGTGATAAACTGATGGCGTGAGGCACTGCCATTTGAATGATACCGAAACTAACTCATTAAACACTTTAAATGAGGCCTATCCTGATCCCCACAATTATTAGTGCTCTACTTCTCCCCAGAAGTACTTTGTATCTGCTTTGGATAGATTTCATGTTTACTTATCTGTATAAATGTCCATTCCCCACCTCCACCCCCCCCACACCTCTGCCAATGTAAGCCCCTTGAGAGCAGAGACTGTCTTTATTTTTGCCTCTAGAACAATGCTTACCGCAAGGGAGATGCTTAATAAATGCTTTTTGAAATGAATGTTGTTATATTTGTTCCCATCAGAAGCAACTTTGGGACTCAGAGTGGGTTTCAGATTTCAGACAGGCCAATAATGTATAAAGCTCTTAGAACTTTATGGTAGGAGTCTTAACTCCCATGAAGGAAAAGAGGAAGGGAATCAGCATTTATTAGGTGCCTACTATATCTACAACTTGCCAGGTGCTTTACAAATATTATATCATTTGACACTCACAACAACCCTATGAGGTAGGTGCTATTATTATCCCTAGTTTACAGATGAAGAAATTGAGATAGTCAGAAGTTAAATTACTTGCCCAGGGTCACCAAACTAGTGGAGTATGTGGCCAAATTTGAACTCAAGTCTTCTTGATTCTGGGCCCGCTGCTCTATCTACCCCACCGTCTAGCTGCCTCAAAGCCTAACAATATTCTTGGGATGGGAGCAGGGAGGGCAAGGACAAATAAAGAAACAACCATGGAAACCTCTAGACTCTTAGGAATTATGGTCTCTAGACCAATTTTCCTAGAAGAAACTGACATGAAATTTGGCATACCTGTTTTATTGAGCTCTTGACACAACTCCTAGTCAATCAATGATACTCAATACAATGAGACGTTTGTCTCATCTGCCTAAGAGCAACTTGATGATGGAGTCTGGCACAAAGTAGGTGCTTGTTGCCTGACTGACTAATTCACAAATTTTATAGGTGAAAGATAAGCCCTCATTCAAGTGCATCTGATTGGTTGGCCAATGAGTTTTCAGCGTGAGGCATGGAAGTTCTCAGAAAAGGCAGGGAGGGTGTATTAGGCTGGATAAGAGAGTCAAGCCCAGAGCAGAGTCAACCAGCTGCAAGTTCTCCGAGAAATTCCCTAAACCAGACAGATTTCTTTTTTTTTTTTCAATCGGGAAACTTCTCTATACTCTCTCACTTGGTGATCTCATCAGCTCCCATGGTTTTAATTGTAATCTCTGTATGGATGATTCTCACATCCATATATTCTATCTCCAGTCTTACATCATCAATTTCCTGTTATACATTTTGAACTGGTTATTTCATAGACTTCTCAGACTCAACATGTCAAAAACAGTTCATTATCTCTCTCCTCAAACTGAACACTTTTCCAGACTTCCTTATTTCTGTTGCAGGTACTACCATCCTTCCAGTCACTCAACTTTGCAACCTTGATATCCTTGATTCCTTATTCTCGTTAACTACATATCCAGTCAGTTGCCATTTTTTGTAGTTTCTTCCTTCATCTCTTGCACCCTTCCCCTTCTCTCCATTCCTATACCTACCACTCTAATTTAGTACTTATCACCTCTCCTCTAGGCAATTGCAATAACTTCCTAATTGGTCTCCCTGCTTCAAGTCTCTCTCCTCTCAAATCCATCATTCATAGAACTGTTAAAATGATTTTTCTAAAGCACAGGTCTGACTATGGTACTCCCCTACTTAATAAACTCTAGTGATTTCCTGTTACTTCCAGGATCATGAATAAACTGTCCTGCCTGGAATTTAAACTTCTTTTCAACTTGGCCATTTCCCACCTTCCAAGTTTTATAACACCTTCTATGGTCCCACCAAGTTCACTTTCTTACTGTTCTGTATGTACAACACTCTGTCTCCCGTCTTCTTGCCTTTGTAATGCCCATTATGGGCACCTTCCTCTGTACTCAGCCTCTTAGAATTCCTAGTGTCCTGTAAGACTCAGCTGAAGTACTGCTTTCTAAATGAAGCCTTTCTTGATCTTTCCATCACTTAATGGTTATTTTTGGGTCCTCCTGGTTCAGAGGGAAGGTAAATAGAAGCTGTTTCTCTTTTGGTGAGCAACCCTGAGGGTCTCCCAGTTTGATTTTTTTTTAATTATTATTAAATTAGCCATCCCTTGACTCACTGCTTAAAGAGGCCTATCCACTGAATTGGTGTTGCTTCACTCAAAGTGAGAACTTGAGAAGACCTCAGCTTAAAAAGGCCAAGGTCTCTCAGTGCATCTGGGGCCATCTGCAGTTGTCCTGATCTATATCTCGCCACTAGACCCAGATAGCTCTGGAGGAGAAAGTGAGGCTGGCTGGTGACCTTGTACAACCCTTCCTCCCTCAAATTAAAGTAAATTACAAGTCATGTCATCAACTCCCTGATGTCATGGTCCTCTTCAAGAATGAAGAACAAACTTAGTGTCCCTTCCCTACAACTAGCTTGTATTTATTTGATCTATGTTCTATATGTGATTTTAAATACACATTTTGCCCCATAGATATAAGCTACTTGAAGGCAAGGGCCTTTTGATTTTTTTCTTTGTCGTTATAGCACCTAGCACAGTACCTGGTACACATACACACACACACACACACACACACACACACACACACAATTTGTTTTAATCAGCCAAGATCTTCTTCCTCCCTTTCCCTCATTCCTAATCTTTGATCTTAAGAAAACAAGAAAGATAAAACTCATTACATACGTACATAGTCTATCAAAACAAATTTCCACATTGACCATGCTTAAAAAATAATTGGTTCATTCTGCATTCTGAGTCCTTCACCTTTCTATCAGGCGGTAGGTGCCACATTTCACTGTTAGTTCTCTGGAACCCTAGTTGATCATTACACTGATAAGAATTCAGCACAATAGTATTCCTTCACATTTATATACAGATATGTGTCAGCTATTTCCTAACTTATAGAGAGCCATCTCTGGGGCAGGGGTGGGGGGTGGGGTTGGAAATGAAAAAAAAGGGAAAAAAAATTACACATAATTTTGTTGTATATTTGAAAGGAATAACAAGTTGAGCATAATAGGTTTGCAGTTTCATATGCAATCATCTTTTTTATTGTACTATGTTATAGAAATTCTTGTTTTATTCCACAAATTAAAAATAAAATAAATTTTAAAAAAACAAAAGAGCTTTAGATTTTTTTTGTACGTCTTTAGCATTTGTTTTGCTTAAGACTAATTAATCTACCCTTCCTCTAATTTTCCATCTCCTTCTCCCTTTTATCTCCTCTTTTCCTGTTGAGTGAAATGGATTTTTGTATCCAACTCTCACTTTCTCTTTGCCTTCCTCTCTCCCTCCCTCTCCATATTCTTCCTTATTTTGACCAGTTCAGATGACAGTGAAGACATGCCTCCCACCTCCTTCTTTTTTGTGTAATTATCTACTTTTGCATCCTGATTATGTGAAGTAATTTCCCCTAACTTTCCTTTCCCTTCTGTCTCCCTGCTCTCTGCCAGTGTATTCCTTTTTTCTTCTTTTTTTGTTTTTTCCTTATGCCTGGGCCTTGTCTAATTGGACTCTCTTTTTGAAGCTTGATGATAGTATTTGAATGTCAGCAGTTTATTCTTGTTTAGTCCTTTATCATTGTTCATTTATATTTTATGGTTCTTTTTGTTTTATGTTTTATTGGGTTTTTTTTAATGTTTCTCTTCAGTATGATGTCTAAACTTCAGAGTTTTATGTAGCTCTGGTCTTTCCACCAGAAATGCTCAGAAATCCTCTAATTCATTAAAGATTCCTTTTTCCCCCGTAGCACTGTACTTTTGCTGGGTAGGTTATTTTTTGGTTGTAATCTCACATCCTTTGCTTTCTGGAATATCATATTCCAAGTTGTCTGATCCTTCATAGTGGTGGTTGCTAAATTGTTTGTGATACTGACTGTGACTCCTAAGTACATGAATTCTTTCTTCTGACTTTTTGAAGTATTTTTTCTTTGACTTAGAAGGTCTGGGCTTTGTCTGTCACGTTGCAGAGATTTTTCATTTTGAGGTTTCTTTCAAGAGGTGAACAGTAGATTCTTTCTATTTCCACTTTGCCCTCTGGTACTAAGAGATGTGTGCAATTTTCTTCTAAGGTTTCTTGAAATATGATGTCTAGGCTCTCCTTTTTGGCTGTGGGGTTCAGATAATCTAGTGAATCTTAAATTTTTCTCTTCAATCTGTTTTCTAGTTTAGTTGGTTTTGCTATGAGATACTTATATTTTCTTATACTTTTTCAGCCTCTGACTTTGTTTTTACATTTCTTGTTGCCTCATGAAGTCATTGACTTCTATTTAGTCCACCTTACTTTTCAGGGAATTTGTTTCTTGGGCAAGATTTTGTATCAAACTGTTAATTCCCATTCTAATTCTTTATTTCATAGCTCTTATTTCTTTTCCAATTTTTCCTTAAGCACTTTTGTTGTATTTATAAAAATATTTTACCTCTTAAAAAACTCTTACTTTATCTCTTCCAGGAATTTTAGTTGAGTTTGTGCCCAATCTGTTATTTTCTCATAGACATTGCTTACTGATGTTTTGGAGTAATTTCTTCTTTTGCATTTTGGCTTGAGTATCTCTGCCATCATAATAGCTAATGATGATTCTTTTGGTTTTGCCCATTGTTCCAGCTTACTTCCTGACTTCCAACTTGAACTTAGGATGTACTCTGCAGCATATCTAGAGAGAAGGTCTGTTTTGATCCTGTTGCTGCTTTCTTGGAATATTGGATGTTGTGTTATTCCAGGATCTCAGGTGTAGACTGGGAACCTGCAAGCTTTCAGTATTCTCAAAGTGGTCTGAATCTGAGCAAAGTCTAATTTTTCAAAGTACAACTCTGTACTGTTTGATGACTAGGAAATAGTAGTATATTGGTTTGTGTGTGTGTGTGTGTGTGTGTGTGTGTGTGTTTCAATGAAGGCTTTAGGAAATAGATGAGTCAGCTATGTGGTACAGTGGGCCTTGAGCTGGGAAGACCTAAATTCAAACCCCACATCAGACACTTATTAGCCATGTGTAACCCTGGGCAAGTTGCTTAGCTTCTCTTAGCCTCATTTTCCTTATCTGCAAAATGGAAACAATAATAATAATAATAGTGACTATTTCACAAGACTATTGTAAGGAACTAATTAGATAATACATAGAAAGCATTTTGCAAATCTCAATGATCTGCATAAATGTTAGCTATTGTTGTTGTTGTTATTACAATGCTAATAGCTGGTTTTACTTTTTCTTAAGGCAGATTAATTCAGCTCAGCTTTTCTTTATAAATTATCCATTGTGTAGTTTGCCATTAGTACACTCTTTAGACACTTTAAGCATCCCGGATGGACTTGTAAGTTGCACAATGCCAAATAAAAAAGTTGTCTTCTACCTTAGTAAGCTGAGATTTCTCAAGTACTTGGTTTGTACCTCTCCCATGCACCATGTTCTAATTACTCTTCCAGTTTTTCCAGTTTCCTTTTGTTTGTTGTCTTCCCCCATCAGATAATAAGCTCCTTGAGGTTGGGGATTGCATTTCTTTTTTCTTTTTTTCTGTCCTCAGCACTTAGCATGTTGCCTGGCACAGAGTAGGCACTTAATAAATTGATTATTGATTATTGAATATATCCATGTTGCCTCTGTTCAAGAGAAGAGTTTGGGATTTCCCCTCATCAACTTCCCATTTTTTGGTCACTCCTTAGCCTCAGATCCTGATTGACTGCTGCTGTTTTATTTCTTTCACTTAGATCCATGGAGGCGGATGGGGAGTGACAGCAGCATGCCACTTGTGGCCAGCAGCTCCAACATTGGTTCCATTACTGCCATCAGCTCTTGCACAACTACTCTCTATGCTTCTAAAAAACAGTACTTCACCCAGACGGGGATATAGTAAGATTTCTCTGTTTGTTGTTGTTGTTGTTGTCTCTGTACAGGGTAAGGATACTTCCAATTTATGTTGCTTAACACTAGCTCGCTTAACCTTCTTTTAAGCAGAAGACATAACTACTATTCCCTGGATAGAAGATTCTGTTCTCACCAGGGAAGAGCCTGGGTATTCCTCTTAAAGTATTAGATTGTCTTTTCTATATAAATGGATTATTAGATTAGAGACAGCAATGTGACATGGATGATTATGATAAGTTATACAAGTAATTTTTTTTAACAGTTATTAGTTACAATTCATTGAAACAAACATTTCTAAATGACTGTGCTAGGCACTTCAGATACAGAGATGAATAGGAAACAGTCCCTGCCCTCAAGTAGAGATAAAACAGGGTTCACAGGTAACCAGTGTTGTTGTGTGCATGATTTTTTAGTCAGTATGAGGCATTGTGATGGAGCAGATAAAAAGGCCACCTTAGAATCAGTACTTGGGTTCAAATCTTGTCTTTGACCACACTATATGATCCTGTACAGGTCACTTAACCTGTCAGTACCTCCCTCAGCAGGAGCAATTCCCTAAAGCTATGTAGCAGACATTCCCTGCCTGTGTATGGCCAAAAGGAGTCAGGGAGTTCCTTATCCCCAAAAGAGCCAAATACAGAGACACACATGTTGTTTGCTGGAAACAGGCAGGTAATAGCTAATAATTCTCTATGCTACTCATATTAAAACCATAATTTTCAGAGAGAGAGAGAGAGAGAGAGAGAGAGAGAGAGAGAGAGCTTTATGGCAAAAGGGACTTTTTCCCTCCTCATACCAATGAAATCACAAGTTGGGATAAAAAAAAAACCCGCAGCAACAACAGAGGCACTATGTGATCCTGGTCAGGTCACCTAACCTATCACTTAACCTCCCTCAGTTGATGATCGTTGACAAAATTTTCAGACATCACACATCTGCATGTTCACTTTGAGCTTTTGAGGTTACAGCTGAGAATGAAGTGAACAGATGACCATTTCAACAACTTCAGACATGCCTTTGCCTTGCCTTGACCTGCTTACAGAAAGGTTATCTCAAGTCCTCTCTACTCCTTGTTTTTTTGATTAGTAAGCAGATGCAAATGAATAGTTTGCATTTAGTGACGCTACCTAATTTGTGTGCCTTATTGCTGAAGTTCATTTGAGTTTTGCTTTTTCCTTAATATAGTGTGGTTTACCTACACGAATCTATAAATCACCCTCTTCACCCCACCCTCCACTCCCCCCCTTCAATATAACTATGTAGCTATAGCATATGATAGGCTGATTTCATTATTGTACTGAGCTTCCTGTGAGAAACTTTCTTTACCAATGTGGATACGGTTGCCACCTTTTGTGCAATTTATAGTCTTGGAGAATTGCTAGAACAAAGAGAGGTTAAAGGGTCACAGCCAGTATTCATCAGCAGCTGGACTTGAGCACAAATCTGATTCTGAGACCAACTCTGTATCCATGATACTGAATGTCTCATCTCATCTCTTTCTCTCTCTCTCTCTCTCTCTCTCTCTCTGTTTCTCCCTGTCTCTCCTTCTCCCTCTCCGTCTCTTTCTCTCTCTCTCTCTCTCTCTCTCTCTCTCCATCATCATCTACCCATCTATTGATCCATCTATCATCTATGTATATATATATATCTTTTTAGGCAATGTATGTATCTCTCATCCATTTACATATATGCTACATATACTTCAACTTCTTCAGTTTTTAAAGTACTTAAAAATAATAAACTTAAAAGTTTTCAAAAATGGCTATTTTTTCATTTTTCTTCCTCATTTTAAAAACTTAGAGTCTTGGCAAACATGTTTTACTTGGGGAAGAAAACACTGCTTTAATGGAATCAGAATGTAATGCACAGGAGAGGTACCAACAAAGTGCTGTTTGTTGAGAGGAGGGTAGAGATCAGGGAGGCCGTGGAACCTGAGCTGAAGTTCGAAAGAATGAGTAGAGCTTTAATAGAGAGATGATAATGTGAGTATTCTAGGTGAACAATGTGAACAAAAGCATGGAAAGGGGAAAGCAGTCCAAACATCTCTGGAGGAAGTTTGGAAGATTCCATTTCTCAGAAAACTCACAGAGTTTTGTATTATTCTCCTCCTTGGACATTTTACCCAGTAAAGTACTGAGATGCCGAAGCCATTTGCAGAATTTTTTCAGTGGAGGGCCAGAGGGAGATTTTTACAGGGAAGTAACATGACTGCAGCTCTGGATCTATCTTTCAGGTTTCATCTGACAATGGTGGGTTTGGAAAGTGGTTGTTAGGGGCAGCTAGGTAGTGCAGTGGATAGAGCACTGGCCCTGGATTCAGAAGGACCTGAATTCAAATCTGGCCTCAGACACATAACACTTATTAGCTGTGACCCTGGGCAAGTCACTTAACCCCCATTGCCCAACAAAAAAAAAAACAAAGAAAGAAAATGGTTGTCTTGGCTGATAGACTTGAGGTCTGGCCTCCCGTCCTGGCCTGGAATGCAGGTGGCTTTTCAGGGATTATCTCTCAGAGCTTTCTTCAAAGAGGAGGGAGGGTAGCAGGACTTCAGGCAGGGCAAAGTCCAAGATTGTATATAGTCTTGTTCCTGATTGGAGGGGTCATTCTTTCCTTTGGACCCTTCTATCCTTCTACATCTCCCATCCCAGGGACTTTTCCTTTCCCTACAAGATTTGCCTTTTCAGGCTTCTCGAACTTATTGTTTTTTTAAAACTAGATGGAATCCAGAGGTGAGGTGAAGTTGCAGCCAGAGCCTGTCTGATAGAATTGAACTGAACTACCCCCAACACCCATCCGTTTTCCACCTTCCTTGCTAAATTGTATGTCCTGAATCATGAGGCCAAGGACCACTGTTCTATGGGGCTTGATGCCCTTGAAGTAAGACCAAACTTCAACAGCTTGGCTGAAAGAACACTTGCTGGTGAACTAGACCTTTAGCCCCTGTCTGCCACTAAATCTGGGGTGGTTTCTCTTTAAAATGGGAGAATTGGACAAAGTCCTTTCTCTGTGACCTTGGGCAAGTGACTTCCTCTCTCCTAGGCTTCTATTTCCTTTTCTTTAAATGAATTAATTGGACTAGATGGCTCCACTTCTAACAGAATTCTTTCAGGATTTGTGGGGAATTGGCTTCCAGCCTCATTTCAGCCTTTCCCCCCAAATACATTTACCTATTTGTTTGCCCTGATGGTTGTCACTTGTTTCCATCATTCCCTGACCAACCCCTACCCCCTCCATTGCTCCACACTTGGATGACAAGTGTGAAGAAATACATGCCATTAGCATTGGACAGCTGAGTGGTATAGTAGATAGAACACTGGGCTTCAAGGTAAGATCCTGAGTTCTAATCCTGCCTCACACACTTTTTGTTCTTATTGAGTTGTTTCAGTTGTGTCCAACTCTTTGTGACCCCATTTGGGGTTTCTTGGCAGAGATACTGGAGTGGTTTGCCATTTCCTTCTCCAGTTCATTTTACAGATAAGGAACTGAGGCAAAGAGTGTTAAGTGATTGCCCAGGATCATACAGCTTGTAAGTGTCTTAGGCCAGATTTGAACTCAGGAAGATGAATCTTCCTGACTCCAGGCCCAGCACTGTATTCACTATGCCAACTAGCTATATCCTTCAGGAGCCATAAAGTGCTCTATTTTCTCTCTAATTAAGTTCCCTTAAGAATATCTCTTAAGCAACTTAGTGGAATTATTTACATCACTGAAGGCTATCAGTTATAAGCCTCACCTTAAAAAGAAGGAGATCTAGAGGTGGTAGAGGAATTCTTTAAATCCTACACCATGTATTCCTTCAGAGAACAATTTTTATTTGAAGAGGTGGGAGATGGGAAAGGTCTTGGTTCCTTCCTTTGTGTGAACTGCTAGTCTTCAGGTTCAGCCTGGCTTACCTTCGAATCATTAATGACTGTGCTGTGGCAGAGAACCTAACAACCCAATAATAGAAGGACTCTAGGCACAAATTCTGCCTCAGACATTTAGTAGTTGTATGACACTGGATTCCTCATCTGGAAAATGTGTGTGTGTGTGTGTGTGTGTGTGTGTGTGTGTGTGTGGTTGGACTCAATGGACATTCCTTCCAATCCAAAATCTATGATCTTTGGAGAATTAGTAAGTGCAAAATGGAACCGGGGAAGGAGTAGTAATGTGGACAGATCATCTAGCTGCTCAGTGTCTGGATGTATGAAGATTATGACCCATGGAAAATATTTTGTTAGCCATATTTCTTTCCTGACTCCTCCTTCTTTTACTGCCCCTTCTTTCCCTACTACTGCAGCTTTACTCAGTACAATTCTTGCCTTTAGTCTCTCTTTGTCTAGTGCTCTCTATTCTTTTACTCTGTTTTTATGGAAGACCTAAAGGAAAAGTCAGGATTAGTATATGTGCTGGATAATATTGCTTTCTACTACAAGTACAAAGCTATGGCAAGTTACAACCTTCTCTTTCAGACCTCTCCAGACAACTGAAGAGCATCTTCCACAAAATACTTGCTCAAAATACTTGGGGGATCAAACTGGCTTCTTTTTTTTTAGGACTGCACTCTACATATTATCCCCTAGCTTGGTCCTCCTGAAAAAATGAGAATAATATTGTTCTCATATAATTAGGATCTAAATAACTTTTTCCTCTCTCATTGCAGTGATGGAAAGATTGTAGCCATCAAGAAAATAACAAAGAAGACATTTAAACTCTCCAAGATAATACGTAAAGAAGTGAAGCAAGTAAGGTAAATAGAAAATGTTGGATAATAGAATTGTAGGATTTCAAATTGGGAGGACCTTTAGAGATCAACCTATTCACTTTTTACAGATGAGGAAGTTGAATTAACCTCTCTAGGTTCTGCTACCCATTTTACCCAGTGGTTAATAAATGCTTACTGATTGAATGATTGTTTCCGGGAACTTTAGAAAGAACTTGAAAAGTAATGTTACTGAGTTATACTTTGGAAAATACCATTTTAAAATTTGAACCAAGGATTTCTAGATTGGAGGTGGGAGTGGGAAGAAGGTAATGAAATTCTGACTGGACGAAATTGCCAGATTTTCATAAAAGCTACAATATTTTGTTTTGCTGACAGTGAAGAATTTTGGTAATCAACATTGTTAGTGTCAGCATCCAGCTAATGAAATTTTGAAAAGAGGAATCCAGACCTTGTCCAAGGGATGTTAATCTCAATGAAAGCTAATACATCAGAATCAGGTGTGGGGAGAAGCAAACTGGTACCCAATAAGCCTGTGGGGGAAAAATTGCCATTTGTTTTCAGAACCACTGGGTAAAATGGGTAGCAGAACCACTACTAATATTTGGGAGGCATGTTTTCCTCAGAGATGAGAATTTTCCTTTTCCTGTGCTACCCTGCTATTACTTTTCCCCTGAGTGGCTTTCACCCTCAATAATAAATGAAATGTGTCTGGTATTGCAGACTTTTTACAGAGTATTAAGGAGTAAGAGGAATGTATTTCTTATCTTGCTGTTTTGCAGCTTGTTTATTTTCAGCCCTGAATACTTCTAGGTTTTTGCCTTAGCATTCAAATCTCCTTATGAAGCAAAGTAGTAATGGCTGCAGATGATAAGACCTTAATCAGAATTAATAACCATTTTTTTCAAAGTTGTTCTCTTATATATATTAGGGTCACATCACACTGTTTGGCTGTTCAAATGTTTTTTGACATATGTTTTAACACCAATAGCTAGCTCTAAAAGTACATTCTTTCCTTTATATTCAATTTAATTCAATTCAGCAAACATTTAAGTGCTTATTATGGGCCAGGCACTTTTCGAGGTACTAAGGATAAAAAAGAAAAAAGAAAAAAAAGGAACAGCCCCTGTGCTTATGGAGCTTAACCTTTTATTGAGTGGCGAAAGCATGTGCACAGATAAGTATATGTAAAATATAAACAAAGAAAATATAATTCCCAGCAAAGCTGGATGGGATCTCCAACTGGGGATCAGTAAAGGTCTCATACAGGAAGTGACACCTGAGCCTTGAAGGAAACTAGGTATTTCATGTTCTTCATTTCCTTCAAGATGTAGGTCAAATTCAACCTTCTATTTAATTCAGTTCGATAAAAATTTCTTATATGCCTACTATGTGTCAGGCACTGCACTAACTTGTAGGAATACAAATTTAAAAAAAAAATAAGACAGTCTCTGTCCTCAAGGAGCTTACAATCTAATGGGGGAAACCAATACACGAAAGGAAGCTAGGGATACCAGGGGGTACTGTAAGCTGGAATATTTTGTTTCAAGTACAAACTAAGCAGACCAATAGATGGAATAATGAATGCCCTCTCTGCCTTGTAGTTAACTGTGAGGTAGGCACTTAACAACGCTTCTTGATCAAGCACTTTATTTTAAAATAAAAAGGGAGAGCATTCCAGGCATGATAAGCAACCTGTGCAAAGGCATAGAGATGGGAGGTGGAATGTATATTGTCAGAAAAAACTAAGGGAAAAAGGGGAATTAGGAAATATGCCCTAGACAGACCCTATCTCATTTATATTGATTTTTGTAGAGAACTGGATCACCCAAATATTTGTAAATTCCTTGGAGGCTGCATCGAAGAGCCTAACATTGCCATTGTGACTGAGTACTGTCCAAAGGGAAGCTTGAATGATGTTCTGCTCAGTGAGGACATTCCTATCAACTGGGGTTTCAGGTACAAGATGAATGATGGAATGAATGGAGATATGACAATTAGGTTGGCCACTGAGTTGTGAAATCCTGTGACTATGCTTCATTATTGTTAACGTATATAATTAATTGCTTGCTATCTGCTGCTGTCCCCAAGGAGTTATACTGGAAGCAGCTGTGATCCAGGTTGCTAGGCAACATTTTCCTTTCCCCCCCCAAACCTCTTCAATCTCACAGAGTAGGTGAATTAGTGCACATCCACCATACGTGGGAGGTTAAATTAAGTAGGGTTTGGCAAAATATTCACACGAATTATTATTCCTCTCTAGCTCTTTCTCCATTTGTCCAAGTTATTGCTATGACCACCTCCTTGTTGGGAATTAAATCAGAACAACACTAAAATAATTATTATCCAAATATCTGGGCATATAGGGATTTGGGGTTGGGGTGGTGGTCTGGAAGGGGTCAGATGATCACTTATTGGAGATTTCATAGAGAGAATATCTGTTCAGGAACCAAGTTGAAACAGTTCCCCTTCCAAGGCTAAGATTCTGTGATTTCGAGCTTTGTTTCTATTGTATAACTTTGCTTGAATGCTGTCTTTTGGAGACTGGTCCATGGTTTTATGCTGTGATCACTCCAGGCCCTTATTTGTGTTTCAGGTTTTCTTTTGCTACAGACATTGCCCATGGAATGGCTTATCTCCATCAGCACAAGATATTCCATGGACGTCTGAAGTCTACCAACTGTGTGATAGATGACCGATGGGTGTGCAAAATTTCAGGTAAAGGGATCCAACGAATGCTTGGGATGTGTTTTTCATGTCAATTGAGTATTTTCCATCCTTCAACCTGATGTGTTTGATCCTTATAGTGCTTCCACCTCATGATAATTTCCTATCAAACAAATAAACCCCCTAAGGGGAAGGAAAGTTTTCCATCTGAAATTTGTACCTCACCCACTGCATAATGCAGAGATCTACACAGAATAAGAATTCTTCTTGTTGGTGAATGTAGCTTATGGCACCACTTCCATTTCGTAGGTAGTGAAATCAAAGAACAGAGCTGATTTATGTGTGATTGTGATTTATGAAGGAGATAGGAAATAAGGAGTAAGTGTCCTAAAGAGATCAGAATGTTGTTGAGATTTAGGGAGCAGAGCTAAAGAGAAAGACAGTAAGTGCTATTGTTCCTACACAGAGGGAAAGTTCCCTGAGTTGAGAGGGCAACTGAAGAAAGGAGTGATTGGATTGTTCCAGTGCTGGGTTGATATGTGAGTAGTCTGATATATATATAAAGTTAAGACATTACTTGGTGACATAGTGAAATGCATACTACCTGGCATGGGCAGATAATGCAGCATGAATGCTTGCTGGGTAGAGACTGGAATACGCTCACGTGCATTGAGTGGTAAGATATACTGATTAATCTTGGGTTTCCTTCCTTTTCTATGTCTTCATTGTGGCATGGGAGGAGTGTGGCTGTGTGCCTCTGTTAGTCTGTGTTGGTGACTTCTCTTGCTCCATACACAGAATTTAATAGTATGAAGAGAAAGTGATTATGAAGCTGGGAATTCCATTTTGATCTAATACTGCCCTTTTGAATTGTACCAGCTAAACTTGCTCATATTTTCTGAGAAGTCTGCTGAAAGAGTTGGAGGAGATGACGGGGAGGGAAGAGGAAAGGGGAATGATAGGGAACATTCTTTTGGTAATAACATAAACTCACCTATACACTCTGGAAGCATCAAACCTAACCTGGGAATTTAGTAAGCCTTCTTCACTGAGTCTCATTTGTTCATTCCAAAAGCATTTATTAAGTATACTATATGCTAGGCAGTGGGGATATAAAGGGAAAAAAATAACCACTCCCTGTCCTCATGAAGCTTATATTCTACTGGAGGAAAACAAATATATCTATATCTATATCTATATCTATATCTATATCTATATCTATATCTATATCTATGTCTGTGTCTGTGTCTGTGTCTGTGTCTGTGTCTGTGTCTGTGTCTGTGTCTGTGTCTGTGTCTGTGTCTATGTCTATGTCTATGTCTATGTCTATGTCTATATCTATATCTATATCTATATAGATATATATCTACATATAGATATATATAGATATATAGATATGTATACACATATACATATATATGTATATGCATATGCATATCTACACACACACACACACACACAAAATGAATATAAAGGGGAAAAGGGTGCTAACAACCGGGGTGGATGAGGAAAAGCATTGTAAAGTGCTTGAGCTGATCCTAATAGGAAGATAACTTTATTAGTACAATGAAATGATATTTCCAGGCTCCTTGTCTCTTGGAGAACTATGTTAATGGGTTTCAGCAAATTATGCTGACAGAAGCTTTTAGTCTGACATTGTTGTATGTGGAAAGATAATATATAATCATGTATATATTTAATGTATATACATATACACATATTTTTATTAGTTACTGTATATAGTAATTTTATATATAGTATATATCATGTATGCACATATTTTTTAGTAATTTTAATAAAAGAGAGAAAAAATATAAACAAACAAGGGATGATTCAAAAGTATTTTTATGTATGTTTTGAATGCATTCTTTAATATAGACACACTGGTCCTGATCTTTCCTCACTCAGACCTCCTGTCAATAATCTAAGACCTGGTTGTGAGGAATCTGCAATGCAGAAAGTCTACATTTAAATAATCTAGAGAAAATCTGAGAAATTATATCTTTTAGTCAGATACTTCCCTGCTTTAGGAATGGTAACGGGCCATTTACTTTGCAGAGAAGGTGCTGACCTGCAGGGGGGGTTTCCTCACTTGGGATTTTCCTATGACAATAAAAATGAGGACAGGTTCTATTTCTATCCTTTCCCCTATCTTTTGTTTTTATACTACCTTAATTCTTAAATCTCTTTCTCTTTCCAATCTCCCACCTTGCAAGCCATCTCTTGTAACAACAAACAATCAATTTAGCAAAACTAACAAAACTATTAACTACTCAGTATGTTTACCGACAGTATGTTCAGTGTTTCACACCCATAAACCCCTCACTTCTACAAAGGGGGGGAGGAATGGAGCACTTCTTTCACCTCCTTTCTTCCCTTTATTCCACATCATAACGTATTTATTCCATGGACCACAGAAACAATTTTCTTAGACTGCAGTTTGAGTGCATTCATTATTTGTTACATTAGTACTTCCTTAACAGCTAGGGTACTCTACGTGCTCTTAGGTTGTTTTTGACATTAAGATTTTTATGTACCATAGACATCTAAATCGCCATCATTTTAGATTGATTGTTATGACATTAATGTGATAATATGCAATTGTACGATTACATGAATCCTAATTAAGTACTTCTTTCTTTCCTTAATGGTAGACTTTGGATTAAAATCATACCGAGAGGAAAATATGTCTGAAGGTTTTAATTCATATCAACAGCACCTGAGGCAAATGTATCTGGCTCCAGAAGCTCAGTTAGTGCCAAACTGGGAACCATCTGCACTGGGAGATGTATACAGGTGATCCATGGCCTCTTCTGACGAACTATGTATCAAGGACCATATTTGGACAGAAGTTTCTTTGATATTCTGGAATCCACCATTTTAAGCCTCTAAGGGAAGCTACACATACAGATCTCAGTGTGATTGCTTTGGCAGGCAGTGCTTTTTTATTTTTTTAACCTTACAAAGAACTATGTACATATGTTAGCTCATTTGATCCTCTCAAGAACTCCGTGAAGCAAGTGCCATTATTAGCCTGTCAGAAGTAAGGAAACTGAGTTTGAAAAAAGTTAAGTGACTTGTTCATGGACAGACAGATAGTGTCCAAGTCAGCAAGTGAACCCAAGTCTTCCATAATTTAATATGCCCGTTACTAATACATTCATTCTGCTTCTAGAGAAAGCCTCACATTTTGTACAAAAACAGGGAAGATTGAGAGCATTTGCTTGATAGTATGATATCAGGTACATTATTATAATGCAAGATTCATTTCATATTGTTGTCTTTTGCTGTAGAGAAAAAAAATATATATTTTTTGCTAGGAAATGGAGTTAAGTGACTTGCCCAGGGTCATATAGCTAGTTAAGTGTCAAATGTCTGAGGCTGGATTTGAACTTAGGTCCTCCTGACTCCAGGACCAGTGCTCTATCCACTGTGTCACTTAGCTGCCCCCCCATAACAAAATGAAATACACACTGTTGGAAAGGGGAGTTTTTAAGCAGGTGGGGGACAAAAACTGAAAAAGAAGTATGTTGGCCAATGAAATCTTTTCGTTATTGGAAAAAGGACATTGCAAGCTTAGATGTAAACTCATTGATGATCCTGTGACATGTTTGTGCACAAGTGAAAAATAGTACCTGTGATAGATTGGAGGAATATAAAAAAAACCCCAAATTCATAGAAAGCTTGGTATTACATAAAAAAAGGCACCTCTCTGGAGTAACTGGATTTATAGAATGTCTTAACAATGAAGGTCATTAACTTTTTGTCTCTTATAAGTTGTAAACATGATAGATAGCTAAGGATATTGATACTACTCTGATGCCCCTTATTCCACAAAATAGATAGAGCAGATCAAAGTGGGTTAAAGTGGATGAAATAGCCAGAAACTAGGTAGAGAGAGAAGACAGATGCCATTCGAACACTCAAAGTATTAGTGAGAAACATTTAAAATTTTCATCTCAAAGGAAAAAGTTATACAATAATTAGTTGCCCTTCAAATTTAGTAGAAGGTGGTAAGTTAAATTATACCTAGATGTTTCTATTTCTTTAAAATCTTCTATAAAGTAAGTATAATATTGTTTGTAAAAATATTGTACATTAATCATATTTATTTTTTGTTTTTTAACAATATGTTTATGATATAATTTGATTGTTAATTTGCTACATAAATTACTGATAAAGTTGTTTGTAATATTTTTGCCTCTTACTACGAAGGCATTATAAGTATCATCTAGCCTGTTCCTGCACATTAGTAGCCGCAAGGTTATTAATCACTTGATAGTTGCAGGAGTGGGGGAGAGTGAGGGAGTGTTTATGCTGTCGTTCTTAAACTCTGTGCCAAGGAATATATCTATCAATTAAACTTAGCACCAGCCCCTACCTACTTGCTAAAGTATGATTCTTTTCAGTAGGTCTCATTACTTTAGAAAGAATATAATCAAGGTAGCAAAAGAAAGTATAATCGTATTAATAATCTGAATCCCAGGTCATATCCAAGTCACCTAAACAGTAGAAGGGCAAAATATCAGAAATATAGCTCTCAGTGACTCCCATTCAGGAGCTGAGAAAAAGTACTTCCTTAACAATTAATTGTTGTTGCTTACACTGTGATGATCAATGCAAGAGATACTGGGTGCTCTCATAGCTCTAGTCACTCTAACTTTCTTCTCTCTCTGTGATGGTCACCTTCATTTTGGATAGAGTGTGCACATTGTTCTATACCTCAGTCCTTTGAATAATGACACACAGAATATTATTTTCCCCAAAGAGAGCTAGGTTTGCCTGGCTATTAATCTCCCTTCAAGGGCCAATGATAGAAGAGAATAAGTAGGTTGGTTTTACCTATTCTCTGTTGTATCCTCTTTGTTCTCTCTTTTCTAATCCTCAGTGCTCATGTTGCTTTGCCTGCGTATGGGCATAAAACAGGGTGTGCTCACATAACCAAATTACCTTTATTTATGCTAACTGGTGGACAGAAACACTAATTAAAATATACCTCTAATATATGCAATCAAGTTATGCAAACAATATCCACTAACAGCCTGATTCTTAGAGGTTCTGAGAGATATTTATACTAGACTTTGACAAGGTTCCTTCTCTGCCCAGCCACAGGCCATGTGTCTCCCTCTGAGGTGGTCATTAGGTAAGTGTCTGTCAGTCAGCACTGCCCACAAAAGAACTCTGGCTGTTTCAGTCTAACATGGGAAATGTGGTAGCTAATCCTGGTTGAGCCATAGGAACAGGTTGATGCCTGGAGTTTCCAGTGCATTTTTTATGGTTCTAGCTAGGGGTGTTGTAAAGTTGTTTATATGATATAATTTGATTGGTAGTTTGTTACATAAATTACTGAAAAGTTGTTTGTAATATATTTATATTGGTGGTCTTTCTTATCAGAAGGTCCACATATGTCTATCTGTTATTTAAGAATATACACATGTTGTTTGCTGCATCATACTACTCAAGCTCTTATTTCATTATTGAAAAATATTTTACAGAAAAAAAAAACAACTTACCCCCAAAACAACTCAATCACAAAATAGGGGATTAAGACAAAATGGAGTTACTTATCCTAAGCTGACTAACTTATTCTTAGTATCTTATTAAGGTAATAAAACTTATTCTCACTACAATGGGCACATTCATACTGAGCCTTGCCTGTTTGCTACTGCTATGTTGTGATGCACCTGCTATACACATAAAGCACCTAGGACAATCATTCAACAGCCATTTACTAAGAATCTCCTATATGCAAAGTTTTATTCCTGCTTTCTTGTGGTTACCTATGCCAGAAGTAATTCACCTAAAGCCAGATTCACTAGGTGGCAGCTACCCAAATTTCATACATAATGTTTATTGTTTTTTAGTTGTGTCTGATTCTTCATGAACCCATTTGAGATTTTCTTAGCAAGATGTTATTTGTTTGCCATTTCCTTCTCCAGTTCGTTTTACAGATGAGGGAACTAAGGCAAGCAGGGTTAAGGAATATACCCAGGGTCACATAGCTAGTAAGTGTCTGAGGCTGGATTTGAGCTCAGGTTTTCTTGGCTCTAGGTCCAGAGCTCTGTCCACTGTGACACCTAGCTCTTAAGCAGAATATCCAACTTTCAAAAGAGTTGCCTTGGCAATTTAGATATGCTGCAACCACGTTATAGCAGAATGCCTTGGTTGTGCATCAATTCTCTTTACCTGCTTTTGCCTCTTGAAAAAGACAACTCACTGGGGCCTGAGAACAAAATATTGTGGTCTAGACTGTAAGGCAGGTGTGTGCCCCTCAACTATAAGAAAATGGTTTGCTTTCTGAAACTTTCCAAATTTCTAACTACACATTTATATTTCTAAAAACCTCTATTTTTTCCATGTTTAACTGCTTTCCTATAGTTCAAAAAAGATGATTTACTGACAGCAAACTTCAAAAACAAAGTCTAAGATGAAAAATTTATGCTGCAGAAATTTATGCCGTCCACTGAAAGGCATGGTAGCCTAGTTTTATAGACATCTGGTTAGCCAAGGGAGAGGTAGGTGGCACAGTGGATAGAGTGCCAGGCCTAAAGTCAAGAAGACTCATCTTCCTGAATTCAAATTTGGCCTCAGACATTTACAAGCTATGTGACCCTGGGTAAGTCCCTTAATCCTGTTTGCCTCATTTCTTATCTGTAAAAGGAGCTGCAGAAGGAAATGGCAAATAGGGTCACAAAGAATCAGACATGACTGAAAAATGACTGAAGAACAAGAAGTACGAAGTCTTTGACCAATGTGTTCGAAAACTTCTCAGAAGTAGGTTCTAGGGATTGTGTTTCTGTCTTCAGGGTGGAAAAGAGTTCTTCTGGAATTAGGGCCAAAAGTTTCCCAAGTTTTCCAATGTCGAGTTCTTTCCCTAGTGCAGGCCTGCACTACCTGTGGCCTGCCAAAGGATTTTGGGTGGCTAGTGAAAAATGTAGATGTTTTCCTTTCCTTTTTTTTGTCGGCTGCCCAACAGTCTGTGACCACAGGTTGTGTAGGCCTGCCCCAGTATGTGTATGAGGGAAGGGTAGAGGAGGGGAAGGAGGGGACTTAATGGTGTAATTGCCTTTAGTCCTGACATTGACCTTAGTATTGTACACAGATTCAAGTAAAACAAGGTCTCTGACTGATAGCACCCTGAAAGGGGGGAAATTAGAGACTTTTCACCTATTACACCAAGTGAGAAAAATATCCTCTTCTAGAAACCAAGACAGTTCAAATCTTTCTAGATGGGGAGAGAAAATAAGAAGTAATCTTATCACAGAGCGTTGAAGAGAAATACAGAAATGTTGTGTCTTCCTTTCTGTAAGTGGTGCCATACTTACTGAAAGAGGAGATGAGGTTTTTGCTAGATAAAAACTAGAGAATAAGCCCAAAGCCCAGTGGAGAACTTGTAGTGGCGAGATAGGTAAAAGGAATAGGGCTCTTTTTGAAACACAGTAATGGAATAAAGAAGGAAAAGGCTAAGAAGGGTACAGTTAAGCAATAATGAAGACAGATAAAACAGAACAAAATATTTTCAATATTTTCAGGGAGGCAACGTGGTTCAGTGGAAAGAGTAATGGATTTACAGTCAGAGGACTTGGGCTGAATACTGGCTCTGACATTTCTTACCTATATGACCTTCCACAAGTTACTTAACCTCTCTGGGTCACAAATTCTTCATTTGTAAAGTGAAGGTGTTGGAATGAATGACCTCCATAATTCTTTTCAGTGGTAAAAGCAGTGACCTGATTAAGCTCTCTCCCAAACTCATCCAAAAACCTGTAAAAAATGGCTCTAAACAAATTCTAGAGCAACAGAACCCACAAAAAGACAGAGTGAAACAAATTTCCAGCCCAAGACAACCTGGATGGTTGATTGGAAAGGTCTGTTGTGCCAGGCTGGGAGAGGAGTGCAGTTTAGCGTGGGCCATGCAGGCAAAGACCAGGCCTCAGTGAATCTTGAGCAGTCCTCAGGGGATTGAATCAAGGGAAGCTGTGGCAGTTTCAAGACTTCTCAACCCACAAACACCACAGACAACTTAGAAGGTCAGTAGGAAGGAGCTGTCTCACCACAGTGAGAGACAAGAGCTTGGTCCCAGCCCCGGTCCCAGTATAGCCCCAGGTGTGGCAGCTGCTTCAGAAGCTCTCAGTCCACAGACAGAGGGAGGATCTAGTGGCTGATCAGAAGGGAATTGCAGGGATCTCTCTGCTGGTGCTGAGGCAGGATTCCCTCGCTTTGTTGATGCTTGGATCTGGGTCACGATTCTGAGTGGCGGTCCTGGGGCAAGGAGGAGTGGTAGCATGGAGGAGCTTGCGGCAGCAGTAAAGAGGGAACCCCCCTGACAGTTTCAAGGTAAAAAAGAGTGCTTGTGGTCACTCATAGACCACAGCCCAGGCCAGGAAAGAAGTAAACACTTCACCCTTGATCATACCACCTTGGAAGAACTGAAAATTTACAGGTCCCTAGAAGTATCTCTGCAAACATCTCCACAAAATCCCCGAAGATTGGGACAGTACATTCTCTACACTGGAAGCAGACCCTTACCTTAACAAAGAGTTTAAAACTCAAGTAATTGGTTGGGATCATGAGCAAACAGCTCAAAAAAAGTCAGACCATAGAATATTACTTTGGTGATAAAGAAGATCAAAACATACAACTAGAAGAAGACAACAGAGTCAAAGCTCCTACATCCAAAGCCTCCAAGAAAAATATGAATCAGTCCCAGCCATGGAAGAGCTCAAAAAGGATTTTGAGAAGCAAGTAAGAGAAATAGAGGAAAAACTGGGAAGAGAAATGAGGGCGATGCAAGAAAATCATGAAAAACAAGTCAACAGTTTGCTAAAGGAGACCCCCCAAAAATACTGAAGAAAATAACACCTTAAAAAATAGACTAACCTAAATGGCAAAAGAGGTCAAAAAAGCCAATAAGGAGATGAATACCTTAAAAAGCAGAATTGGCCAAATGGAAAAGGAAGTCCAAAAGCTCACTGAAGAAAATACTTCCTTACAAATTAGAATGGAGCAAAATTAAAGTTTGTGACTTTATGAGAAATCAAGAAATTGTAAAACAAAACCAAAAGAATGAAAAAAATAAAAGACAATGTGAAATATCTCATTGGAAAAACAACTGACCTAGAAAAATAGAGCTAGGAGAGATAATTTAAAAATGAATGGAGTACCCGAAAGCCATGATCAAAAAAAAGAGCCTAGACATCATCTTTTAAGAAATTATCAAGGAAAGCTGCCCTGATATTCTAGAACCAGAGGGTAAAATAGAGATTGAAAGAGTCCAGCCTGAAAGAGATCCCCAAAGGAAAACTCCTAGGAATATTGTAGCCAAATTCCAGAGTTCCCAGGTCAAGGAGAAAATATTGCAAGCAGTCAGAAACAAACAATTCATGTATTGTGGAAACACAATCAGGATAACACAAGATTTAACAGCTTCTACATTAAGGGACTGCAGGGCTTGGAATATGATATTCTGGAGGCCAAAGTAGATAGGATTACAATCAAGAATCACCCAGCGAAACTGAGTATAATCCTTCAGGGCAAAAAAATGGATATTCAATGAAATAGAGGACTTTCAAACATTCTTGATAAAAAGACTAGAGCTGAACAGAAAATTTGATTTTCAAATACAAGACTCAAGAGAAGCACGAAAAGGTAAAGAGGAAAGAGAAATCATAAGGGACTTATTAAAGTTGAACTGTTTACATTCCTACATGGAAAGATGATATTTGTAACTCATGAGACCTTTTTCAGTACTAGGGTAGTTGGAGGAAAAAAATATATGTATAGCTAGGTAGATAGATAGAGGGCACAGAGTGAGTTGAAAATGAAGAGGTGATATCTAAAAAATAAAATTAAGGGGTGAGAGAGGATTATACTGGGAGAAGGACAAAGGGAGAGGTAGAATGGGGTAAATTATCTCACATAAAATAGACAAGAAAAAGCTTTTACAGTGGAGGGGAAGTGGGGGAAGGTGAGAGGGAATGAGTGAATCTTATTCACACTGGATTTGGTATAAGGAGGGAATAACATACACACTCAACTGGATATGGAAATCTATCTTACCCTACAGGAAAATAGGGGGGAAAGGGATAAGAGAGCAGAGGGATGATAGAAGAAAGGGCAGATTGAGGGAGGGGGTAATCAGAAGCAAACACTTCTGAGGAGGAACAGGGTCAAAAGAGAGAATAGAATAAACGGGGGGTGAGGGGGGAGATAGGATGAAAGGAAATGTAGTTAGTCTTTCACAACATGACTACTATGGAAGTGTTGCATGTCTACACATGTATAGCCTGTATTGAGTTGCTTGCCTTCTCAATGAGGAAAAGTAGGGAGGGATGAAGGGAAAGAATTTGGAACCCAAAGTTTTAAAAACAAATGTTAAAAATTGTTTTTACACGCAACTGGGAAATAAGATATACAGGCGATGGGGTAGAGAACTATCCTGCCCCACAGGAAAATAGAAGGGGAAGGAGATAAGAGAAGGGGGGATGATAGAAGGGAGGGCAGATTAGGGGAAGAGGTATTCAGAATGCATGCCTTCTTGGGATAAGGGAAGGGGTGAGATGGGGAGAAAATTTGGAACTCAAAGTCTTGTGGAAATTAATGTTGAAAACTAAAAATGAATAATTTAATAAAAATTTTAAAAAAAGAAAAAGAAGAATTAAGACAAGCATAAAAAAGCCTGTATTTCAAGATTTATTTTGGTTACACAGGCAAGATTAACATACATGACATATGGGATGCCATTAGGGAAAAAAGAAAATATTTTAAGGCTAAGATTTATGATATAGACAGTAGAGATTATTGAAGATCACAAAGAGGAAACTGGTTCATTGTGGGCTGCAGATGTCAGGGAAGGCTTTTACAGAGAAGGGAGTGCTTGAGAAGGCCTGGACTGACAAGGTGTAAATTTGGTAGACAGGAATGGGAAAGGGCTTTCCAAATAAAAGAACCAGGAAGAATGAAGGGGTTGTAAATTTGGAGGCATCTAGGGACTGGCTAGACTAGAACAAAAAGTCCAGTGTAGAGTCAAAGATCAAGTTCACATATATAAAAAGGCATAGGGTGTGTGTGTGTGTGTGTGTGTGTGTGTGTGTGTGTGTGTGTGTGAGAGAGAGAGAGAGAGAGAGAGAGAGAGAGAGAGAGAGAGAGAGTCTCAGAATCATGAAGCCCTAGGTATAAGTCCCAAAGACTTACTTGAGTAAGTGCTTACTTACTTATGAGTACTTACAAGTATTTATTGAGTAAGTATTATACTTAACTTGATTCTGATATTGATTTGACTGTGACTGTGGGCAAGGCACTTGACCTCTCTGATTTCTCATCCCCAAAATGGGGATGATGATGATGAAGACAATGATGAGGATGATGGCACTTACCTCAGGGTTGTTGTGAGGCTCAAATGACATACTGTATTTAAAATGTTTTGCAAACCTTAAAACAGGTATGTAAATATCAGCTATTATTATTTCTTGTTTGCTTAGGTGAGAACCTACATGTCATTATAATTCTTTGTATAAAAATATTGACCTACTATCCAGTCATTGGTAAGAAATAAAAGTGGTATATACCTGTGAGTTCAAGCCTATTCTCTAATAGTCTTCAAAACACTGTAATAAATGAAAAAGGCTAGACTAGATTATCATTAAGGTCCTTTCCAATCCTAAATCCTATATAAGATTCTTACTTTAATTATTTTATTTTATATTAGAAATACAATTAGTGAATTAATTTGCTAATACATTTCGTTCTTTGATCCCAGAAATTGCCCCCAAGTTTATCTTTAGTAGTGGCATATATATAATATGTATTTTAATTTGAGGACAAATTTTAATTGTGTTCTGTGAAAGAGTAGCCCCATAGAAGGTTTTGTTTGTTTGTTTTTTAATCTGGAAAATTTATTCATTGGAGAATAGTAGAACTTATCTGAAAAATGTTTTCCATGAAAATTCTTTATTTGGACAAAAGGCAAGTAACCTGTGTGAATTCTTTACAATGTATTTGTGTGTAGGACCAGAGTTTTCATATTAAAATGACATTTGTACCGTTTTGTAGCTATGCCATCATTTTATTGGAGATTGCCACAAGAAGTGACCTAGTGCAGGTAAGACCCTGGGAACTCTTTAACATTTTAAAAAAACATTAAAAATCCATTTCTTAAATTTTTCAAGCAAACAAATCTGTGACATAGCATACAGCATAATGAAATTTTCTCCAGTTCCCATGTAATGCCCTATTCAGGGAACAGTGCTATCTCTGATTTACTCATGAAAATTTTAAAAGAGCATATATTTTGAATGGCAAAGGCTTTGGGTTTGAAGAGACAGAAAGAGATGAAGAAAAATTAAATCCTATAGTATAAATTTTAGGGTTTTTGAGTGTTAAGGATTATCTTCCTGCTTTACTCTTCTCTTCTTCCCCACTCCACCACCCAACTCCAAAGAGTCAGGAGTATTGAATTTGAAGACAGTGGTACTAAAAATACTCCTGCTTCATTTAAAACACTCTCATCCTCTGAGATTTAATAAGTTTGCCTGCATTTCGATCTGTGATGATAAAAAACAAACCCGAAGCCAAATTTGAACTTAATTCCATAGGACATGGCCTTTTTATACACACACACACACACACACACACACACACACACACACACACATACACGCATGCACACACACACACACATGCACACACACACACACACACACACACACACACACACACGTATTTTAACCCAAGGATTTTTCCCTCCCTTTGGGAAATTGTTTGTAAAGGAAGTGACAGAAATGTTTTACTTTTTGACCCAGAGATTCCATGACTAGGCATAAACCTAAAGGAAGTCAATGATTTTTAAAAAAGGATCCATGTAGGAATCAATAAACATTTACTGTACCAAAATATTAAAAGGAGCACTTAGTTTTCAATATGCCCTTCCATAAGATTTTGAATCTCAAATTTTCTCCCCGTCTCTCCCCTCCCCCCACTCCAAGATGGCATGCAATTTGATATAAGCTCTACATATGCATTCATATTGAACCTATTTTTACATTAGTTGCGTTGTAAAGAAGAATTAGAACCAATGGGAGAAACCACAAGAAAGAAGAAACAAACAAAAAAAAAGAAAGAAAAGAGAGAGAGCTAATAATATCTTTCAATCTGCATTCACACTCCATAGTTCTTTTTCTGGATGTGGACAGCATTTTTCATCATGAGTCCTTTGGAGTTGTCTTTGATCCTTGCATTGCTAAAAAGAGATATATCTATCAAAGTTAGTCATCGCACATTGCAGCTATTACTGTGTACAGTGTTCTCCTGCTTCTACTCACTTCACTCAGCATCAGTTCATATAAGTCTTTCCAGGTTTTCTGCAGTCTGCCTGCTCATCATTTCTTATAGCACAATAGTATTCCACTACATTCTACCACAACTTGTTCAGCTATTCCCCAACTGATGGTCATCCCCTCAATTTCCAATTCTTTGCCACCACAAAAAGAGCTGCTATAAATACTTTTGTACATGTGAGTCCTTTTACCATTTGTATGATCTTTTTGTGATACAAACCTAGAATTTGTGTTGCTGAATCAAAGGGTATGCACAATTTTATAGTCCTTTGGGCATAGTAGCAAATTGTTCTCCACTGGTCAGATTAGTTCACAACTCTACCAACAATGCATTCGTGTTCCAATTTCCCCCACATATTCTCTAGCATTTATCATTTTCCTGTTTTGTCATGTTAGCCAATCTGTTAGTGTGATGTGGTACCTAAGAGTTATATTGATTTGTATTTCTCTAACCAATAGTGATTTAGAGCATTTTTTCATATGGCTATAGATAGCTCTAATTTCCTCATCTGAAAACTGCCTATTCATATCCTTTGACCATTTGCCAATTGGAGAATGACTTGTATTCTTACAAATTTGACTCAGTTCTCTATATATTTGAGAAATGAGGCCTTTATCAGAGATACTGGTTGTAAAAATTCTTTCCCAGCTTTCTGCTTCCCTCCTAATTTTGGTTTCATTGGCTTTGTTGGTGCAAAAACTTTTCAATTTAATTTAATGTAAAATTATCCATTTAGCAGTTCATAATGTTCTCTGTCTATTGTTTGGTTATAAATTCTTCCATTCTCCATAAATCTGACATGTAAGCTATTCCTTGCTCTCTCAGTTTGCTTATAGTATCAGCCTTTATATCTAAATCATGTACCCATTTTGATCTTATCTTAGTATATGGTGTAAGATGTTGATCTATGCCTAATTTCTACTACACTGTTTTCCAGTTTTCCCAGCAGTATTTGTCAAATAGTGAATTATTATCCCAGGTGTTGGAGTCTTTGGGTTTATCAAACAGTAGATTACTATAGTCATTGATTGCAGTGTCTAGTGTACCTAGCCTAATCCACTGATCCACCACTCTATTTCTTTTTTTTTCAATTTTTCAATTAATTTATTTTGAATTATGAACAATAACTTCTTAGGCCTTTGAGTTTTTACCAAGTAGTTCTGATGATTGCTGCTTTATAATACAATTTAAAATCTGCTATGGCTAGGCCATCTTCCCTTGCATTTCTTTTCATCAGTTCTTTTGATATTCTGGACCTTTTGTTGTACCAGATGAATTTTGTTATTATTTTTTCTAGCTCTATAAAATAATTTTTGGTAGTTTGATTGGTATGGCACTGAATAAGTAAATTAAGTTAGGTAGAATTGTCATTTGTATTATATTATCTTGGCCTACCCATGAGCAACTGGTGTTTTTCCAGTTATTTAGATTTGACTTTATTTGTGGGAAAAGTGTTTTGTAATTGTGTTCATTTGGTTCTTGGGTTTGTTTTGGCAGGTAGAATTTGGCAGGTAGGCTCCCAAATATTTTATAATGTCTTCAGTAACTTTAAATGGAATTTCTCTTCTTATCTCTTGCTGTTGGGCTTTGTTAGTAATATAAAGAAATGCCAATGATTTATGTGGGTTTATTTTCTATTCTGCAACTTTGCTGAAGTTGTTTATTATTTCAAGTAGTTTTTCTAAGTATATCATCATATCATCTACAAAGTGATAGCTTTGTTTCTTCTTTGCCTATTCTAATTCCTTCCATTTCTTTTTCTTCTCTTATTGCTACTGATGTTTCTTGTACCATACTGAATAACAGTGCTGATAATGAACATCCTTGTTTCACCACCAATTTTCTTGGAAATGCTTCTAGCTTATCCCCATTGCATATAATGGTTGCTGATGGTTTTATGTAGATGCTACTTACCATTTTAAGGAAGATTCCATTTATTCCTATACTCTCTAGTGTTTTCAGTAGGAATGGGTGTTGTATTTTGTCAAAAGCTTTTTCTGCATCTATTGGGATAATCATATAATTTCTGTTTGTTTTATTATTCATATGGTCAATTCTGCTGATAGTTTTCCTAATATTGAACCAGCCCTGCATTCCTGGTATAAATTCTACCTGGTTATAGTATGTTATTCTTGTGATAAGTTGCTGTAATAAAGGAGCACTTTTTGAATTAGAAAAAAAACTAGAAATAAGGTAAAGATCCATCAGTTGGAGAAAAAGTTGTGGTATGTTAATATAATGTAATATTATTGTATTATAAGAGAAATGGATATGATGAATATAAAAAGCATGGGAAAATCTATATGGACTGACACAAAGTGAACTCAACAGAATCTGGAAAACAACCTATATAATTACAACATCAAGGTGATACAGTGGAAAGAGCAATGACTTGTAAATCAGACTACGGTTTAAATCTTACCTTTGTCACTTACTACCTGTATGACCTTAGACAATAAATAATAATAATAGCTGGCACTTATTTAGTGCTTTAAGGTTTACAAAGTGCTGTAAACATGTGTGTGTGTGTGTATGTATATAATATATACACACACATATATATATACATATATATACACATATATACATATATCTATATCTATCTATCTCTACATCTTCTCTCTATCTATTCATTTGATCTTCATAACAACCCTGTAAAGTAGGGGCTATTATTATCTCCATTTTACAGATGAGGAAACTGAGGCAAATAGAAATAACTTGCCCAGAGCCATACAGCTACTAAGTGATGAAGGAGAATTCAAATTCAAATCTTCTTGCTTCCAAGTCCTGTGCTTTATCCACTATGCCAAATCTCCCTGGGACTCCGTTCCCTCTTCAATAAAATGAGTCTGTTAAACTGTGGGTTGTGAACCTATCTGGGGTCACGACCCACAGTTCAAGAAGTGTTGAAGGGGTCATGAGTGGAAAGTTTTAGAAGCCCTGAACTAGATAACCTCTATTATTTCTTCCAGTTCTAAATCTTATGTTCTATGGTCCATACACAAGCCACGTATTGCAACAAAGATAAAATCCTAATTACTTTCATTTGTATAGTACTTTCTAACAAAGTACTCTCCAGGCATTGCCTCATATCCTCCTTAAAATGATATAAGGAAGAAGAAAAAGAATTATTATATAAATTTTACAGGTGAGGAGACCATAACTCAAAGAGATTGCCCAAGGTCATCCAACTAATAAGTGAGTAGCAGAATCAGGATTAGAACCAAAACCTTCTGATTCTAAGTCCTGAGGACTTTCCATTACCCTTAGCTACCTTCACAAATTATGTCTATGAGGGCAAAGTAGATGAGGAGGACAGAGGAAAGGATATTTTCTTGCAGTTCTTTCATTTGATTACTTGAAAAATTGCTTGGATACCAGTGCCAGAAATAAAAAAAATCTTGTTTAGCACATATGAATTTCTTAGAACAGTATAACAAAGATATTCTAGCAGCTGGCAAAGAAAATCAGACCAATCAGATATGTTATAGATTTATTTCAGTACTGCCAGGTTAAAGCAATAAAAAAAGGTAAGAGGGGGAAAAGAAGGAATAGGACACAATCAGAAAATATGCTTGGTACCCAAGGTAGGAACAATTCTCCTATTGTGACAGTGATGAAGGGGGTGTTTTATGGAAACTATACTACTGAAATTTGCCCAATTTAATTATTTCCATCTTATCCTCTTACTTGATCTCTAAGAAATATATTTTGCAGCAAATGAATTAATTACAATCCATCTTGCAACTAAGGTATGCTTCTCCATATACTAAGTCGAAACTGTTGCTCTCCATGAGGATTGACTGAAATTGTAAATCTCTGATGGTTGATATAGTCAGATGTACCAGAGAAGCATGGATTCAGAGGTCACTTCTATACTGAGCAGTGAGGTAACCCTAGAACATCCTAGAGTAATGAGTCTCTTCTGGGTCTTGATTTGTTATTCTATTAAATGAGGTAGCTGAAACCAATTGGGAGTTCTTAACCTGGGGTCAAACAACTCAGTTTAATATATACATATATATATATATATATATGTATATATATTTATATATATTATAAATTTATACATATAGAGAAATAGACATAGATAGATAGATAACTGTATTTCAGTGTGTGATTTCCTTTGTAATCCTTTGTTCTTTATTTCATGCTTTTAAAAACATTTCTCTGAGAATCGTCCACATAGGCTTTACAGAACTGCCAAATCGGTCTGTGACACGAGAAAGGTTAAGAGCTCCTGGCAGAGCTGATCCTCGAGGTTCTTTTTGGCCTTGACATTCTCTAATTCTATGAGGTTGTATTCCCACACACAAAACCACAGCAGTGATCATGGTGTGTGTGTGTGTGTGTGTGTGTGTGTGTGTGTGTGTGTGTGTGTAGGGAGAATGAAGTAGGGGATGGGGGTGAGCGTGAATATGGAAGGGATTATAGTAATGAAAACAGACTTATTGGAAAGAAAATGTGTTAGGAAGTAGTGATACATACAATTGTACAGTTAAAGTGAGACCAATTGATTGAGAATTCTGACTGACAAACTGAGAAATGTAGGCCTTGATCTGATTCTGTCAGCACCCTGAGAGTTGGGATTCTTTCATTTTCTGTGTTTGAATCTCTAGCACCTAGGACAGTGCCTGGTACATAATACAGGAATTAATAAATTCTTGTTGACTGATTGATTGACAGGTCATAATGAGCCATTGCAATGTGAGCAAGTGGTGGCTGCAGTTAGGAAGGTAGGAAACGAATTAAAAACAGATATATTTTCTTTAGTGCTAGTTATGATGGATAGTTCACAAGTGAAGTGGTAGCTCTCCACAACACAGAGCTCTCACTCTGAAAATCCTACTATTCACAATTTGATGGGGTTTTAGAGGTAGGCAGGACCTTAGAGACCATATTATCCAGGAGTTATTCATCTTTTTTGTGTGTTTGGCAGTCTGATGAAGCCTCTGGTCTCCTCAGAATAATGTTTTTGAATGCATAAAATTAAATACATAGGATTACAAAGGAAAACAAATTTTTATATATATGTAAAGTGTGTATATGTTAAATATGCATGTATGGGCACATATTGCATATATACACATGCAAACACATACATATACATACAGGTGCGTATAGACACATACACATGCATTTATGCATACACACATGCACACTCATATATGTATATATGAATATATATGTATATCTTTATATCTATCTATCTATCTATCTATCTATCTATCTATCTATCTATCTATCTATCTATCTAT
The DNA here is from genome assembly GCF_003287225.1 of Phascolarctos cinereus. Taxonomy (NCBI): domain Eukaryota; kingdom Metazoa; phylum Chordata; class Mammalia; order Diprotodontia; family Phascolarctidae; genus Phascolarctos; species Phascolarctos cinereus. The sequence goes on along the minus strand of NW_027555847.1, from coordinate 201,883,389 downwards.
TCATGGACCCCAGGCAGAATTCCTGATCTAGTCCCTCTCCCTCATTTACAAAGGCAGAAAGTGAAACACAGGGACATGAAGCTGCTTATTCAAGAGTACGCACTTGCTGCTAGGTGGCACAGTGGATAGAGCACCAGCCCTGGAGTCAGGAGGACCTGAGTTCAAATCCAGCCTCAAACACTTAACACTCACTAGCTGTGTGACCCTGGGCAAGTCACTTAACCCCATTGCCTAGCAAAATACAAAAGAAAAGAAAAGAAAAGAAAAGAAAAGAAAAGAAAAGAAAAGAAAAGAAAAGAAAAGAGTACATACACAGGGAGCTGGGTGGCAGGACTAAATTAGAAGTAAGGTCTTCTTACTCCCTGTTTTCATGCAATTGAAAGAATTAGATCAATGGAGCTCAAATTAGCTTTCAAATGGCTATAAATGTATTGTTTTACTCTGGTGACATTAGTTGTATGCTTCCTTATTGGTTCCTTATAATACTAAATTGGTCCATTTTTCTCATCTTTTTCTTTTCAGAGAGAAGAGTCTCACTCAATGGATTATGCTTTGTGCCTCCCTCTACAAGAATTAATTACTGGCAAGTCAGAAAATTCCTGCCCTTGCCCCTCAGAGTATGTAGAGGTAAGAGATGTACCATCTGTCTTCTAGAGACTGGCTACTCAAATTTATTTCATTTCTTGAGAAGAGTTATATCCTGTTCTTCCATGTAATAATTCTTGATGTTTCCATGCATTTTTGGAAAACACGAAGTTGTGACTTTGTCTACAATTCTAGATAACAAGGTCCTGGAAACTAGATAGATCAGATCTCTTTCTTCACTGATGTCTATTGTACAGAGTGCCTATTTTGTTTTCTGGTACATGTTACAGTGCTTCTGGTTGGTGAGGCATGTGGTTCCATCTGCCTGATGTTGGCAGGCCATGGAACTTCCTTTAACTCTCATCTTGGGGGATGAACAGGATGGTCTTTCTATGCTGTTGGGATTCGGTTGGGGTGGGTCAGAAAGAAGAAGGCATGTCTTAGAATGAGGCATTCTGCTTTATTTTGTGCCCACTGCTTCAGAGAAGAACTTAGCCCAGCTCATTTAGTATTACCACAGGAAAAAACACTCGGAGCTCTTCAGAGGGGAAAATAAACACTTCTTTTTAATAACTGATGTTGAGGTAGAGATTCTCTCCAAATTCCCCACTGAAAAGGGACTTGCCCAAATTGCTTATAGAAGCAGCTGGTGGTTCAATGGCTAGAGCACTGAGCCTGGAGTCAGGAAGTTGTTCTTGGTGAGTTGTTTCAGTCATGTCCAATTCTCTGTGACCCCATTATGGGGTTTTGTTAGCAAAGATACTGGAGCAGTTTACCATTTCCTTCTCCAACTCATTTTACAGATGAGGAACTTGGGCAAGTAAATGAACTAGCAAGTGAGACCAGATTTGAACTCATAAAGATGAGTATTTCTGATTTCAAGCTTAGTGCTTTATCCACTGTGCCACTTAGTCAGGAAGACATGGGTTCAATTCAGGTCTCAGATACTAGCTGTGTGTCCTTGTGCAAGTCACTTAAACCTCTGCTGGTCTCAGTTTCCTCACTTGTAAATGGAGATAATAATAGCTCCTGCCTCCCAGGGTTGTTGTGAGGGTCAAATGATATAACTGTTAGCACAGTGCCTAGCACATAGTAAATGTATATAAATGTTAGCTCTTATTATTGTTATTATTATTATTACTTACCAAAAGTAATAAATAGAAATATAGTGTCTAGAGTAAGAACATTTTGCATCTCTGTGCCCTTGGACTGGCTGTCTTCTATGTCTAGAAAGCACTCTCTTCTACTTGGAATCCTCAGTTTTCTTTAAAGTTCAGTTTCAGCATCCCTTTTTACATGAGGCCTTTCCTGATTCTTCCTCCCTCCACCCCATCAGAGTTCTTTCTCACAAAAAATTTATCTTTTCCAAATTTGCGTGTGTATGTATGTATGTATGTATACTTCTTGTTTTCCCTGATGGATGGTAAACTCTTTGAGGCCAGAGGCTGATGAGGTGCTAATGATGAACCCCTAAAAGGTCCCTGAACTTTCCCACAAATTTCAGGAACCCCACTCCTGAACCCAGCTCCTGAACCCAGATCCCTGGCATTTGCCTGAAGCACCCTTACCCATGCTAGTCAATAATCCTTTTAGCTGTCCTTTCACTTCTACCCTCATTGTCTTTACCTGGCCCACCGCAGGCTACTTGCCACTCCTTAATCCCATCCAGATCTTCTCACAATCTATCTGTATAGAAGTACCAATATTATCCTCATCAAATGAGCAGATTCCCTAGGAATCCTAACCAGTGTCTTTATAAACTCACTATTTGGACTGAAAGAAAGCTTGAGTGGTTGAATTCTTTGAAGGCAGGACCCACATCTTCTGCCCTTAAATTTCAGAGTCCCAGCACTCCTAGACCTCAATACTTTGGTTCCCTGACCTGGGTGATACTTCCAGGCTTTCTGGGTAGGCTATAAGGTGCCCAGGGACCAGGGACATTGCCAATGGGAATGGGAAACTGCCTAATCTCAAGCTATTCTCCAGGCAAGACTGAAAAGTATGTAAGCCTCCCCTCCTTTCTATCTCTTTCTCACTCTGCAGTTGGGGTCACTCTTCAAGCACCTAGGAAGGCTTGGAGGTGTTTTTTGGGCCTGATGCTCTCAGGTTCTATTTGGTTCAGATGGTTAAGAAGTTATCTCAGACCTAAACACACCTTCCAAAGCAGATGCTAGGGAATTGGGAAAACTGCAGGTGCTTTTTGGTTTCCTGATGCTTACTTCCTCCCTCTACACCCTGGTACCCTCCTTCACAGAGGGACTCTCCATTCTTATGCCTATACTTGCAGGATTCCCCTTCTCTTCCAGCCTCATGGATACTGGAATCCTTGAAGCCAGACTCAGTGGGATTTCCCCAAGATTTGTCGCTAGTTTAGAACTGGAAAAAGCTTGGTCTCCAAGACCTTGAAATGGAAAGCTTTGTGCCTTACCTAAATATGATTTGGAGGACCAAGAAAATTGTTGTTCCTGGCCTCAATATGGTCTAGAGGACCAAGAAAAATTGCAAAAGTTCAAAATAAAAATTCTTAAGACTCTTCTTCCTGTAGTCCTGGCTCTGACCAGGCTAAGACTACAGTGAAAAGTTCGAACAGCTAAAAACATCTTAGCAGATTCTGGAGGTTTTGTGATTGATCATTAAGGAGTCCTTATAATGTCTTTATAATCTCAGTCACTACCTTCCCCGACTCCCTTCCCTTGAGTCAAGAGAATATGTCAGTGCAGGGATTTCGAAAAGCCCTGGGTTTTTCTGATCTGTCCCAGATCAGACTAAGAGAATGGTAGGGAAATTGCATTACCTTCCCCAACCTGGTGAAAGGAAGGAGGGGGGAGGGGCAGCAGTTACAGTGGGGCCCCACTGGTAATGTCCCTGGCCCCTGGGCACCCTGTAGCCACTCAGAAAGCCTGAAAGTATCACTCAGGTTCAACACATCCTGCTCACCACCACCACCACCATCACCACCACACCCCATCACCACTCCCCCAGCAGCTGTGGGGAGAAAGGGAAGGGGGATAGGTCGAGGTAAAGAAGTCAGCCAGCCTCTGCAATTGATAAGACCATCCTATCAATAATTTTTAGATAATCTGGAAATGCAGTTGATGTCATCTGAAGTTTATTGTTTGTGTTATAGCTAAAACAATTTGGGTATCGCTTATGAAAATTGTGATTCTTGGTTATTGTTTTAATGCTAAAACCTAAAGCTGGTAATTGATTACTGTGTGTATGGAAAGGAGGGGATGAAAGTCTCATCTACATTGGTTCTGCCCATTCAGAGCAGTCCTTAGGGCTAGTGAAAAGGTACAGTCCACAGAAGCTCTAAGGGTAGATGGGGTGAACAGGAAGCCCCTCCTCTGGGGTCCCTGTCAATCCTCCTTTATTTTGTAAACTTGCCAAAAAGCTTGTTTAGGTTATGGAGTTCCTAAACAATGAACTTGGCTTGTTGAAAATTTGCAAGTATATAGAAATGATCTTTAAAAGATTGGCTTTTACACTGGACAAATTTAAATTTGAGATGTAAATCTTGGTAAATTTTTCCTCAAGTGGTGATTAGTGAAACTTGCTGTTTGAGGTAAAAGCTCATGGGACTATAACTGATTTTGAATTGTCTAATAGATCATAATAATCCATCCAATAATCAATATTTAATAATACACCATCTGAGAGAAATGCCACAAGCTACTCAGAGAGAATGTGATACAGGTAGAAGTCTGCATCTGGAAAAGCTGAGAGGACAATATTAGCCTTAGTCTAAGATGGGATCCTCCTGGTTCCGTTTCCCCATTATTTTTCTTTGAAAAGGAATGTTACCCACCTGGCTATTCCTGAGTCTAGCTATGACATGGAATTGATGAATCTTATCCCAGCTTTATCCTTTTATAACAAATTTCTATAATTAGAGCAAATGGTCAGTAAATTTTTACTTGGGCTTGTCATCTGCCTGCCTGCATAGTCATGTGAATTATTATCCCATAGACTAAGGCTGGGATAATAAAATGTGTGTTTAAAATCTGAGCTATTCAGCTTATGCTTCCCTTTCTATATCCCAAACAACTGAAATTAAATCAGAAACATCTTCAGTTTGGTTTGGGGAAGAGAATTTTAGTGCAATCAGTTTTCTTAGAGGGAAGTAACCTATAGAAAAATGGATATTTGGCTTAAGTCATTACTTAAATATCCTCCTAACTCTTTGGTTATAATTGGAGTAAAAGTCTCTGGTAAATTAATTTGTGTAAATATTGAACCCAGGGGTTCAATCTTTTACCTGCAAAAGCGTTGTTACTTCCCAATAGCATCTGATCCTACAAAGGAATTAGAATCAGAATGGAAGCTTGGGGAAGTAATAAGATCAGATAATCTTGTAGGTCAAATGTATTCTGATGGGGCTCTTGATTTCTTTCTTTGTTTTTCCTCATTCTGACATCACTTTTACTTCTCTCTATATCTATCTATCTATCTATCTATCTATCTATCTATCTATAATTCAATATATACATATTGAACTAGCTTGTCAGACTTGCTTGTCAGATTTGTGTCTTCTAGACTATAGGCCATTTACCTACAGTTGGTAGCAAACAAAACAAAAGCCAATATGTCCACCCCGCCCCCTTTTGCCCACTGGATGCAGCCTATGCTTGGTTCCAGTCAAACTCTTGCCTCAAGGCAGGGACATCTCTATGCCCCTTGCTAGCAGGAAGCAGTTTCAGAAGCCAAGACCTTCCTCCTTTACCACAAAAGATTTTGGGTCCCATTTGTTTGAGGGGGGAATGATGGTGTACTAATTATAAACCCCTGAAAGGTCCCTGAACTTTCCCACAAATTTCAGCAACCCAGATCTCCCGGTGTTTGCTCAAGGCACCTGGCCCATTCCAGTCAATAATGCTTTTAACTGCCTTTTCATTGCGGTCCTCATTGCCTGTACCTGGCCCACCCCAGGCTGCTTGCCACTCCTTAATTCTATCCAGATATTCAAATACCAATTTAATCCTCATCAAATGGGCAGATTCTTAGAATCCCACCCACTTCTATTGGCAACACAATAAACTTTGTCTCTGACTGAAAGAAGGCTTAAGTGGTTGAATTCTTTGCAGTAGACCCTACTCTGTACCCTTGCATTTTGGGGTTCCTAGCACCTCTAGACCACAACAAGGCTGCTTGTTTTTGCCTTTGTACCACAGGCCTGGAACAGTATCTGGTGCAGAGTAAGTGCTTAATAAATTACTGTTGATTGAAAGGGTCTCCCCACCCTTCCCAATGTATACTCTGCCCTAAGAAGATTAGTTTTGAAGTGTTCTATTTAGTTTTGAGAACTCCATTTTATAAGAGAAGGGAGGGAACAAGCATTTATTAAGTGTTTGCTATGTTCCAAGTCGGGCAGCTAGGAGTCAGGAAGACTCATGCCTCTGAATTCAAATCTGGCACCAGACACTTACTACCTGTGTGACCCTGGGCAAGTCACTTCACTTTGTTTGCCTCAGTTTCCTCATCTGTAAAGTGAGCTGGAGAAGGAAATGGCAAACCACTTCAGTATCTTTGCCAAGAAAGCCTCAAATGGGATCACAAAGAGTTGGATACAACTAAAATGACTAAATAACAACAATAACATGTACATTAAATGCAATATAGCTTCTTAGAGCTAGAGTATGATATAGTGGGTAGATGGACAGACTTAGAGTTAGGAAGATCTAGGTACAAATAAATCCAGTTGTGGTGGCCATGGGAAATTACACTGAGTAATTGAGCCTCAGAAAATTCTCTAAGACTAAATTACAGACTATTTGCCAAGGTGTGGATCTCCCTGACTGGAGGAGAGGGTGGGGAATAGGACATACCAAGATAAATAAGGAATAGTCTTTGCTCTTAAATTTACAGTTTAATAAGGAAGATAATATAGGTAGACAGATAATTATAATGCAAATTGAAATAGAAGTGTGCAGAGGAGTATAAAGTGCTATTCAGTCAGAAAGGGTGAAATGAGAACCCTTATTTGAGATGCATAATTATCTGAGCCTCCTTCATTAGGCTTGTGTTATCTTTATCAATATCACAAATTCCATGAAGCCATTATTGAATCAGGAAGAAGCTTTATTAACCACCTGGAAAGGCCAGGTTTCCCGCATGTGTGAAAGCACACATGTGAGAGCACACATATCGACAAATGCACACCTTTTTGTTCCCTATTCCCCATTCAAATTTCCTTCCTGTTTCCCCATTCATTGGGTACCATAGAGGTTACAGCCTACCTGAAGATCCTAATTTCCCCATGTGAGTCTCTGCCCCTAATTACATCTCCCATGCCCCACTTTCTCTGGCACTTATTTGGGACACCCTTTTTGATGTTAATCTCTACCTTAACCTCAAGAACTGGTTTTCCCACCTTCTAGTCTATTTACCACCAAGAGTGTATTCTTATTCTAATATAACTCCCTTTGTTCAACTTCCACCTAGCCCCTAGACTGCATTCCTTTCCACTAGACTTTTTGTGGAAAAACTATTTCTCTGACTCCAACCTCTGATTGAGTGAAATGCAGAAGCAACATCCGTATATCCCATTAATGACCATTAATAATATTTATATCAGAAGGTCATGCCCTTTAGGAGTTGTACTATTATATTTAATCTGCTTGATTCAGTACTCAGGACAGCATGTATCAAATGGTAGGGGCTCAATAGATTTTTGGTGTTTAGGATGACAGTGGATTCCTAGACATTTTGGCAGTCCAAGACACTTATCATAGAGTATAATGATATATATTATGTAACAGGCTGTAGAATGTTTAAAGGCAATGCCTATGATCAAAGATTCAGATTCTGGATGAGGATGAGCCTTTCCAAAGTTTGCTGGAGTGAAAATTTCTGGAAAGCCTAGTAACCCCTGGTAAGAAGAAAATGCCAGGATTCCTATTGTGTTTCAGGGTTACAAAAAACACATCATTCAGCAGGTGGTCAATGACCCTAAGGAGTTATATTCTACATATGGTGTAAAATGTCAATATGATGTGTGAGAGATGTTATAATATAATGGCAAGCACTGCACCAGGTCAAATTTGTTCTGATACTCGCTGTTGGACAAGTTATGTACCATCACTTAGCTACAATTTCCTCATCTGTAAAATACTGCATGTTTCCTACTTCATGAGGGAGTTGTGAACATCATGAAAAGCATTTTTGACCAAAAAGTACAACAGAAATATGATGGGCCACTCAGAGATCCATCCTTCACAAAGCTTCCAAAGTGATTTTCCCAAAGTCCAAGTTTAGCCATGTTACTTCCTTATTCGATAAGTTCATGGGACTCCCTATTACTTCTAGGGTCAAATATAAATATCTCTGTTTGGCATCTAGGGCAGGTGGGTGGTGCAGTGGATAGAGTGCAGGGGCCTGGAATCAGGAAGATATTTTCCTGAGTTCAAATCTGGTCTCAAATACTTATTAGCTGTATTATCCTGGCCAAGTCACTTCACCCTGTTTGCCTCAGTTTCCTCATCTCTAAAATGATCTGGAGAAGGAAATGACAAACCACTCCAGTATCTTTTGCCAAAAAAATCCCTAAATGGCGTCCCAAAGAGTAGACACAACTGTAAGAACTAAACAAATTTAGCTTCTGGAGCCCTTTACAACCTGACTCCAATCCCCTTTTGGCCTTTATTTATTTATTTACATAAGATTACTTCTTGCACACTTGAGTCCAGTTAACTTGTACTTCTTGCTGTCCTTGACACATGGCATCCACTTCCTGTACCTGCGTCTTTGCACAGGCTTTTTCTGTGCCTAAAATCCATTCTCTCCTCACCTCTACATCCTAGAATCCCTTATTATCTTTCAGTCATTTATCAGTCATGCCTGATTCTTTGTGACCCCATTTGGGGTTTTCTTGGTAAAGGTATTGGAGTGGTTTGCTATTTCCTTCTCCAGCTCATTTTACAGATGGGGAAATTGCCCAAGGTCATATAGTTAGTAAGTGTCTGAGACCAGATTTGAACTCAGGAAGATGAGTCTTCCTGATTCCAGGCCCTTTATTCTATCCTCTACACCACCTAGCTGCTCCTAGCTTTCTTTAAAGTCCAATCTATACACCACCAATGAAATTACCTTGTAATTATTGGGAATATATTTTATACATGCTAACATGCACACATGTTGTTTTCTCCTTAAAGGCAAGTACTGTCTCACTTTTTTCTTTGTATCTCCGTGTTTAGTGTAGTGTCTGGCATGTAATAGGCCCTTATTAAATGCAATAGGGTTAGAGTAATGGACAGAGCCTCAGACACTTACTACCTGTGTGACTCTGGACAAGCCACTCAATCTTGTTTGCTTCAGTTTCTTTATCTGTAAAACGAACTGGAGAAGGAAATGGCAAATCACTTCAGTATCTTTGCCAAGAAAGCCCCAAATGGGGTCACAAAGAGTTGGACAAGACTAAAAAATGTTTAGACAACAATGCTTGTGAAATGGTCAGTTGATTAGTAAGTATCATTTTAGGGGTATTTTAACTGATTATATTTATTTACCTTTCTAAAGCATTAGAGAAGACTAGTGAGGAAGTTAGAGGGGAAGATGAGAAGTATGAGTAAGTTCAGTAAAGGCAATGGAAATGTGGTGTTGAGTACTGGATGGGGAGTAAGTAGGTCTAGATTTGATTTGATACTGAGAAAGTCATAGAATCATACAGAACCACAGAACTTGAAGGTAGGAAGGAGCTCAGAGGCCATCCAGTCCAATCAATACCTAAACAAGAATCCTGTCTGCAATCCAGTTTTTCCTCAAAGAATTCTGGTGAGGTGAAATCCACTACCTCCCAACACAGTCCAGTCTAGTTTTTAAAAATTGAATTTATGGTTTTTTAAAAAAATTTGAACTTTCCAATAAACATGAAAATCTCAGTATACCAAAAAGAATAAGAAAAATATTAATAAAAAAGTCCATATATCAATGTATATTATTTATCTATCTATCTATCGAGACAGAGACATAGATAGAGACAGAGACTAAGAGAAACAGTGTTTGCCTCAAAGCCAGAAAGATCTGCATTTAAATACTGCCTCTAACATATCCTGAGACCCTGGGCAAGTTGCTTATATAAATACAGGCATATAAGAGTAGACATTGCAGAGACAAAGCCAACCTGCATTGGTAGAGGAAGTTACTTCCCCTAATAGTTCTCTAAACAATGGAATTCTGGGTCCAGTATTTATCCCTTTCTGTAACAAGATAGTTACAAAACTGCACTATTTGTCTGTGTTCCCTTCTGTCCCTTTTTTGTTTTATTCTGTGAAATTTAAAGTAATTTAATTTAATTTAATTTAAAGTAATTTAAAATTTACTGGTGATCCTTTTTGCTTTGGCTCCCACCTACTTGAGGTGAAGCATTTCCTTGTGCTAAATATGTATAGTCTAGCAAAACAATGCATTGGTTATGTTTGAGAATACACATTTCATTCTCAATCTGTAGTCTGTTAACTCTTTAAAGAGGTGAGAGGTATGTATCCTCATAGGTTTTTTGAAATCACTATTGTCTGTCATTCTGAGCATAATTCTGAGATCTTAAAAAACTGTTTTTCTTCATATTATTTGTTGTCATCACACAAATTGTGTGCCTAGTTCTGCTTATTTGACCTTGCTTTAGTTAATAAAAGCCTTCTCATGTTTCTCTGAATCCATCATTCATTATTTTTTTTCTTGTGCAAGAATATACCATTCACAATTTTTCAGTCATTTTCCAGTTTATGGGTGCTTCTATTTTGTTTCCAGTTCTTTGCTACTACAAAAAGTACTATTACAAATATTCTTGTAAAATAGGTCCTTTTCCCTTTATTCTTGATTTCCTTGGAATTATGAATGAGTCACAGGGTATGTATAGTTCAGTTAATTTTTTGATATAGTTTCAAATTATTTTCCAGAATAATTGAACCAGTTCATAGCTCCATTACATTTATGTGTTTGAGTTCTACAACTTCTCCAAAAATTACTGTTTTTCTTGTTTGTCAATTTTGCCAATCTGTAGGTAGAATTTCAAAGTTGTTTTAATTGGTATTTCTCTAGTTATTAGTGATGTAGAGCATTTTTATATTGTTTATAGCTTGCACTCCATTTGAGAACTACCCATTCATGAGCTTTGACCATTTATCATTTGGGGGATGGCCCTTGTTAAAATAAATAAAATTTATAAATAAAATTTAGAATTAATAAATTTTACAAATAATAACATTTACAAATAAATTTTTCTTGAGCATACAACTGATCTTGTTACTTTCCTACTCGATCAATTCCAGAGGCCTCTGAGATAAAATATAAACTCTAGCCTTATTGGATGTTATTTCCCATATCACACTCTGCAATTTACTCAAACTGACTTTTTCTCTGTTCTTCACAAGACACCCCATTCTGTCTTTCTGCCTTTGTGCTGGATGTCCCATATGCCTGAAACACACTCCTTCTTTGTTTCTGCTTCATATAATTCCTCTTTCTTTTAAGATGCAGTTTAAGTACCTACTTTTATGTTAAGCCTTTCATGATCTACCTTCCCCTCCCTAACTGCTAGCATCCTTTCTCCTTGCATTTAGCTATTTCACATATATTTATCAGTTTTGTATTTATGCTGTAAATATTTTTAGACAGCAAAATATTTTTAGACAACAAAATGTCTTTGTTGTCTCCCCATTCAGAATGTAAGCTTATTGCAAATAGGGATTGTTTCATAGGTGATTCAATGGATAGATAGAAGGCTGGGGCTTGGAGTCAGGAAGATTTGAGTTCAAATCCAATGAATTCCATTTACTAGCTTTGTGACTCACTTAATCACTATCTGCCTCAGTTTTCTCATCTATAAAATGTGAGTAATAGTAATAGCACCAAGCTCCCCAGGTTGGCTAGTGGGGTAATGAAATTCCAGCTGAGTTATTTAAAATCCTAAAAGAGGATGCTGTTAAAGTGCTGCACTCAATATGCCAGCAAATTTGGAAAACTCAATAATGGCCAATGGATTTGAAAAGATCAGTTTCTATCCCAATTATAAAAAAGGGCAATGCCAAAGAATGTTCAAATTACTGTACAATTACATTCATTTCACACACCAGCAAGGCTGTACTTAAGATTCTCCAAGCTAGGCTTCAGCAATATGTGAACTAAGAATTCCTAGAAGTGAAGGCTGGTTTTGAAAGAGCAGAGGAACTAGAAACCAATGCCAACATTCACTGGATTATAGAGAAGGCAAGAAAGTTCCAAAAAAACAAAAACAAAAAACCCACATCTACTTCAGTTTCACTGACCACACTAAAACCTTTGCCTGCATGGATCACCACAAAATGTCACAAGTCCTCAAAGAGATGGGAGTCCTAGGTCATATTACATATCTCCTGAGGAACCTGTATGCAGGGCCAGAAGCAATGGGACAACTGATTGGTTGTAAGTGCTATATATTGTCACCTTATTTATTTAACTTATATATAGAGCATGTCATGTGAAATGCCAGGATGGATGAATCAAAAGCAAGAATTAAGTTTGCTGGGAGAAACATAAAACAATTCAGATATGCAAATAATACTGCTCTGATGGCACAAAGTGAGGAAGAATTAAGAAGCCTCTTGATGAAGAAAAGAGGTGAGTATAAAAGCTGGTTTGAAGCTAAACATTAAAAAAACTAAGATCATGGCAACTGGTCCCATCACTTCCTGGTCACTTCTTGGTAAATAGAGGGATAAAAAAAATGGAAGAAGCATGAAATTTTATATTCTTGGGCTCAAAGGTCACTGCAGATGATGGCTGCAGCAATGAAATTAAAAGATGTGCTTCTCCTTGGAAGGAAAGCTATGGCAAATCTGGACAGCATACTTAAAAAGAGAGACATCCCTTTGCCAACAAAGGTTCACATAATCAAAGCTATGGTTTTTCCAGCAGCATGGCTACTAGTATGGCTTTGAGAGATGGACTATAAGGAAAGCTGAGGGCTGCCAATGGACACTTTTAAATTGTGATGCTGGAGAAGACTTTTGAAAGTCCTTTGGACAGCAAGGAGATCAAATCAGTCAATACATGAAGAAATTAATTCAGACTATTTGTTGGAAGAACAAATACTGAAGATTAAGCTTAAATATTTGGTCACATAATGAGAAAACAGGACTCTTTGGAAAAGACCCTGATCTTGGAAAAGATTGAAGGCAAAAGTAGAAGGAGATAGATGGTGTAATGGAAGCAATGAACATGAGCTTAGACGGACTTTGAACAAAGTTACCATATCTGACGATATGTGCAATTTTCCACAAGAGTAGTCTCCTACTTCTACAAAGAAAGGAAGGAGGCATATTTGCTCAATTATTTTCTGTAGTCAAACTTAATTATTATTTGTTATTGCTGCCATTCTTTCTGCATTGTTGTAGTCATTGTGTATATTGTTATCCTGTTTCTGTTTACTTCACTCTGCATCAAATCCATTTCTCTGAATTCTTCATATTTATCATCTCTTACACTACAGTAGTATTTCATTACATCCATGTTAATTTGTAGTTTAGAGTGTAGTTGAGGATTATGACATAATATACATTAATATACATTTTTGTTGTTTTGTCATTTCAGTCATGTCTGACTCTCTGTGTGATTTGGGGTTTTCTTGGCAAAGATATTGGAGTGGTTTGCCATTTTCTTCTCCAGCTCACTTTACAGATGAGGAACTAAGGAAGACAGGGATAAGTAACTTGCTCAGGGTTACACAGGTAGTGTCTGAGGCTGGATTTGAACTCAGGTCCTCCTGACTCCAGGAACAGCACTTTATCCACTGCACCACTTAGCTGCCCCTTTCTATCTAGAATGACATTTAATTATAATGTTTACCTGCTCTTTCTAACCAATGCAGCTAATCAGAAAGTGCAAGAAAAATAACCCATCCCAAAGACCAACATTTGAACAAATCAAGAAGCTTCTGTACAAGATGAATCCCAACAAAGTTAGTCCAGTGGACATGATGATGACTTTGGTGAGTTTGGAAAATGCTCAGATCTCATTAAGAGCCAACCTTGAAACTTATGAAAACATGAGCTTGCATAATGCAACTTTCTAGTATTACTATGTCAAGAATTAATCTGGGTGATCCACCCACTATAAAGTAAAGTCAGAGTTCTCCACAGGCATGTGTTACATTGAATCTTAAAGGGATGTTGCTTCCAAAGGCAAGGTTCCTTTAAGGAATCTCCTCTGTTTCCAGGCAACTATCAATTTAGGAGTCTTTCAACAAATCCAATGGATTCTATATAGAGGACAAAATGATTCTTTGTAACAATTTCTTTTTGTGATGCTTAGATGGAAAAGTACAATAAACACCTAGAAGTGTTGGTGGTTGAAAGAACCCAGGATCTAATGCATGAAAAACAAAAGACTGATCGTTTGCTGTATAGTAAGTATTTACTTATTCAAATGAAGAAAACTATACTGATTTTATATAAATTCAACTACATTCAATACATCAAGCATCAGCTACATGTAAGGCACATTGTTAACCAATAAGGATAAAAAAATAAAATAAGGCAACCCTAGTGCTCAACAGAGGAAAATACACACACAAAAACCTATAATATATTAGAATACAATCAAGTACAGGAAAAAGAGGTCAAATGGACTGGCCCGAGAAATTCAAGGAGGGAGGAATCACTTCTAGTTATTCTCAGATAGAACAATTGTTACCAGTGTGGAGAAATGCTTACCTAACACTCCGTAGGTGATTGTAGCAGATAAATTTCGTGGAAAGGTTAGGTTTATCGAACAAATCTAATGAGTTGACTTAAACACCGTGCTCACTGCAAGCCTATCAGTAAACAGAAAGTCAGATAAGTGATGGAAAAGAGAATTAGTCATTCAGTCAACTAGCATTATTAAGTGCCTGTTACATGCTAGGCACTGGGCTATGTCCTTGGATTACAAAGAAAGCCAAAAAACAGTTCCCACTCTCAAGGAGCTCAGACTAATGAGAGAGAGGACATACAAATAACGATCTATAGACAAGATATATAGAATATAAATTGGAGATTTAGGGAAAGGCACTAACATGAGGAGGGATTGGGAAAGACTTCTTGTAGATGGTGAGACTTTATATGGGCCTTGAAGGATGCCAGGGAAACCAGGAAATGGAAATGAGGAGTAAGTGAATTCCAGGCATGGTGGAGATAGCCCTTGAAAAATGAATGGAGTAGGAAGATGAAGTGTTTTGTTCAAGGAGTAGCAAGGAGAGAAAGGAAAACTAGAAGAATTAGAAGCTGGATGAGATCTAAGAAAGTCAGAAAATGCTCAAAATTAATTTCAAGTGCCAAAAGAGGCAGCAGTTGCAGTTGAACTAAGTGTTCACAGGTTGTGGTTTGTCCTTTGTTCTCAAAGAGGACCATGACATCAGGGAGATGATGACATAACTTGCCATTGACTTTGATTTGAGTGAAGGAGGGCTGTGCAAAGTCACCAGCCTCACTTTCTCCTCTAGAGCCATTTGGGGCCAGTGGCTATATATTGATCAAGATGACTGGAGATGGCCCAGGATGCAGTGGGAGACTTTGGCCTTTTTAACCTTTAAGATTTGAAGTCTGTTCAGGTTCTCACTTTGAGTGAGGCAATGCCTTTTCCATGAATAGTCCTCCTTAAGAAATGAGTCAAGGTATGGCCCCTTCAATTAGAAATAAATCAAACTGGGAGGGAAAGACCCTCAGGGTCTCTGACCAAAAGTGAAACAGTTACTATTTACATTCACTCTGAACCTGGAGAGCTCAAAATATAACTATTAAGTGGTGCTAGGGAAGGGACCTATTGCTGTCCAATCCATGAGGTCCAGAATGAATTGAGTTTAAGGCTTGGTCTTTGAGAAAAAAATCTAGCAAATCCCAAGTTAACTAAGCTTTCTATTTGTTATAAGAGATCAAAGGATGATAAAAAAGAAGTTACCTGAATGGTCTTTTAATATTAAGCTTCATTGAAGCAATGGAGCCATGTAGGACTTTTGGATCTAAGGAAAGGTTTAGAATAATTTAGCATCAACATGAACTGGTGTTATTGGGAAAGGTTATGCTGAGAAATAAGACTTGAACCGAGCCTTGAAGATGCATATAATTTGTGGAGTCTGTTGTAAAGAGGGCATTCCAGGTAAAAGAACAGCATGAAGAAAAACTTTGAGTAACAAATGAATATAGCATATGTGGAGGATAAAAACAGGTTGTATCTATATATCGCTTACCTGATTTGACAGAGTCATATAAAATTGGCTAAATTTTTGCTATAACTGACTGAGTCAGTGGGTTGGTTGGTCCTCTTGTAAAGATACCAGCTAATGTGGAAAAGCAAGTAAGTTGAATCAAATTCAAATTTTCTAGAGCTGTTTTTATAGATTATAACTTAGAAGGACTGAAGCATTCACCATGGCTGAAAACTTGTAAATATGACTCTCAGCCATGAAAAACTTCAATTATCATCAATATTCTCCTTTGAATACATGTCTCAAATCAGTATAGCCACAGTACACAAGAAAATATATTAAATGTCCAATCAGTGATTAATGAAGTTCTTCACAAAAGAACAGTGGTATACAGCATTTAAAAAGCATTTAGCATACTACCAGAGCATATTATGAATATGTATATGAACTATAACCTAGTAAAATAGAAATTCCTGAAGGAGTTATGAAAATATTACCTTATTTCACATACTAAAATAATGGTAAAGTCAGATTTTTTTTTGCTATAATTAGACTCAAATAAATATTCATCCTCTATCCCTCCAGGGGATCTTATGCCTCTTGCAAACCAAATGAGTACTAAATGTACTCAGTAGATCGCTATGTTTGTTATAGTTTCTACCCTGTAGTTAGCACAGAAATCCTTCTTTTGTGAGCTCTAAGACTTCTCATACATTTCAATAGACAGGTCTAGGAAGGGAGGAAAACACAAAAACTGCTCATATAGAAACAAACAGAAAAACAGCCTTTGTTTTGGGGTGGTATTTCTTTTAAGTTTAAGAACAAAATGCATGTCAAGGGCTCAAAAACCATAAGTTCTCTGAATGATTAACATGTTTATAGCATTGTGATAGAATGTTTTTGTGCTATAAAAAATGATGACTTCAATGATTTTAGAAAAACATGCAAAGACTTGCAAAAAATAATGGAGAGTGAAATGAATAGAACCAAGAGAACACTGTATATAGTAACAGCAATATTGTTTTAAGAACAACTTGGAGTGAATAAGTTATTTTGTCTATCATAAATACCCAAATTAACTATAAAGGACATATGAGGAAAGATACTATCTGCATCCAGAGAAAGAGCTGATAAATAGATGTATAGAATAATTATATACATGTATATGTATATGTATGTATGTATGTATGTGTATATACCTAATTGTGTCTGATGGTAGCAATCTCTATAGTATGGGGGAAGGGAAGATAAAAAAGAGGAAAAAAAGAAATTCACATGATATTTTGTTGTATATTTGAAGGAATAGCAAGTTGTCCATAGTAGATTTACAGTTTCAGTTGCAATCATCTATTTTATTGCACTATGTTATGGAAATGCTTGTTTTATTCCATAAATTGAAAATAAATTAAAAGAAAAAATGTCTATGGCATTGCAGACTCCTGGAATGTAGGAACTGTGTTTGACTGACTTTGTTCAATATCAGTTCACAGAACAATTCCACCAGGTGGACACAGAAAGAGTGGGGAAGGAGGGAAATGATAAATCAAAGTAATGAATGCCTGCTTTGCTCTTTGGATTAGAGCGTGAGGTTTAAGTCCCAGATATGCCTGTTGAGGTTTAGATGCTAAGGGTGCTGGGACCTCAAAATCACAACACATGGGTCCTGTCCAAAAGAATTTGACCCAAGCCTTCTTTCAGCCAAAGACAAGGTTTATCATAACATCTGCCACATTGACCAGACTCTTGAGGAATCTAAACATTTGTATCACTAATGCAGGTGAGCCAGATCTTCAGAATCTGAACATTTGGCTAGATTATAAGAATCTGAGCGCCTTACTAGAGACAAGATAGACCTTATATACAGAAAGTCTGTGGGAGGGATCTAGAAGTGGTCAAGTAGTTTGGGGTGACTGGAGGAGGGGTTTAAGGAAGATCTGGATGGAGTGGCCAGTAAGGTGGGATAAACAAAAGGCTAGGGACCTGGACCACTTGGCCAAGGGAGAATGGAGTCTATATAGGATTAAGACTGAGAAGTGGCCAGGGGCAATTGAGAGGTAACAGAACAGAATTGGGAGATTGGGTGTAGCCACAATGAAAGGCCAGTTGGTAGGATTCTAGCCTCAAGTGAGCACCAGAGATTTGGCCAGGTGTAAAAGTCCAGAGTTTTTCCTTTTTGGGGTCCAGATCCTAAAGATGTGGTCTTTTCCTTTTAGGGGTTCAGATCCCATCCCCATCATGCCAGTTATGATCTTTCTGTGCCATAGTCTCTGCTTTACCT
This sequence comes from Phascolarctos cinereus, assembly GCF_003287225.1. Classification (NCBI taxonomy): domain Eukaryota; kingdom Metazoa; phylum Chordata; class Mammalia; order Diprotodontia; family Phascolarctidae; genus Phascolarctos; species Phascolarctos cinereus. Next base: position 201,865,372 of record NW_027555847.1, on the reverse strand, counting down.
TTAACTCCATCTTTACAAAGTATGATATTAGTCACAAGAGTGTATATGGATCAGTACAGATCTGTTACAACTGGGAACATAATTTTAAGTGACCTACTTCCATTATTTGGAAGCAATTGCTGATGATAAATAGTAATGTTCTACAGGGAGAGAAGAGAGGAGAGGAAAGGAGGAGGAGGAGGGTAGAGAGAGAGAGAGAAAGAGAGAGACAGAGAGACAGAGAAGGCTGTTAGGATCATCTTCTCATGAAGATATGATAATTACCAATTATCTTTCACATCCAAAAACAGGTATGTTACCCAAACAAGTTGCAGACGACCTAAGACAAGGCAAACTCCCACAAGCCCAAAGTTACTTAAGTGCAACCATCTTTTTCAGGTATGTTAATGTGACTTGATTTAGAATTACATTTCAAAATGCAGTAATATAGCTAGTTCTACAATTTGTGTATTGCTTTTATAAGGTGAGGCATACATAATGTCTACAAATGGAGAATAAAATGCAGCTATTTAAATAAAATATCAGCAGAAATTTATAGACTGCCACTTAAATAGCACTCAAAATTGATTGGTGTGATTTCGTTATAAGTGTTTTGTTTCATTTTTTTTCTTTTAAGGCAGATGTAACATAAAAATAAACTAGCTTCAGTGAGCTAAAAGGAATACATTTTAGCAAAAACAGCAGGAAATTACTCTAGAAAGGTTCATTTTGGCCTCCAGAAAATGTATATTTTAAAATTTTAAGTAAATAGGTCACTCAGTTTTTCACTGCAATAACAAAGGGAACATTGGTAATTTCAGTATCATCACTGAAGCTGAGAAGAATTCGTTTTGCTTGGGGGCAACTTTGAATTTCTGAGAAAAATCCATAAAATCTCAGCTCTGAACACTCATGTGGAAATGCCTGAAGTTGTATTTATGTAAGAGCATCTTGTTAAACCCAAAACATATAAGAAATACTAAGAGTTAATGTCATTATATTAATTGAACAGATAGAGAAATTGAGGCATAGAGATCAAGTAACTTGTTCATAATCATTGATGAGGTGCCTTCCATGGTAATATTGGAGAACCCCTATCTAACACCCAAGACAGCACCAAACTAATGTCTACGTAAAAATAATAGAGGCACTGAAAACCAACTGAAAAAGGATTCGATTCTTTAACAATTCAATTAAACAGATATTTATTAAATATCAACTGTGTGCAGGGCACACTGTGCTTGGTGCTGGGATCTATCATGTATGTGTTATGTATTTGGAAACTTTAGTCTAAACAAATAGATTTCCTTTAAAAAATTGTTCAGCCTTTTATAACTGCCTCTGTACATACAAATTTTTAAATATTCAAGTAAACTAATTGATAAGGGGAAACTGAGACAGTCTGTTTGGAGCTAATTTTCCTTCCATTTGGGCAGACTGAGGGAGGGCTTTGGTTATACCATTGTAATCTTGCAAAAAGCATAATAACTTTATTTTAAAACATTCAGCTGGTCACCAGCTGAATCCCTCTGAGTTGTGTTTCTTAAAGCTGAAGGAAATGGTGCTGAACAAGAAGGCAGCTATGCTTATCAGAACTTGTCACATGCCTTGCCTGACTTAACTATTTTCTTTCCCCTGTGCCTCTCCAGTGATATTGTTGGCTTCACTCAACTATCTAGCACCAGCACACCATATCAAGTTGTAGACTTCCTCAACAAGTTATATACTAACTTTGACGAGATTATAGATAGCTATGATGTCTACAAAGTGGAGACAATAGGAGATGCATGTGAGTAATTACCAAACTGATGTTTCCCTAGGGATATTAATAACGAATTGTAATTGGAATAAAACTGGAGATGAATGGGAGCCAATAATTAGTGTATATGAAAATTCAACCTACCTTATTAAGGGCAATTTTATTATGAAGGAAGCACTCAGTAATGCTCTCTTGCTAACTTATTTTCTAATTTTATTTCTTGAAGTAAGATTCCCAGACACCCAAAGATACAAAGGTACAGATTCCCTGTCCCTTAGTTTATTCATATTTACCTTGGCAAGATGGTGGTTGAATGGTTTTCAAAAGAGTAGGCAGTGAATCAGTGACAAGTATTTAGATTACTATAAAAACAACCATTTTATATTTTTTCTTAATTTAAATATATTTATAGAAATAAATATGGAAGAAATGCTAGCTTTTAAAAGTTAGCCCCTGAAAGTGAATTTGTAGTATTACTTGAAAATTTAAAACAAATCTAGAATTACAATATGACAAATTGGTCGAATGATAAATCTCTTAATAAGTTATAATAAAAGGATATGTCACTTATTTTAAGTCAATTTTTTTTCATTCTAACATTAGTTTTTCTTTTGTTTCCCATTTATTGCTGGAAAACACTGACTTATTAAGTTGATGGTAGTTAACTTTTTATTTAACTGTAAGCTGATGTAGTTAATGCTGTTCATCTGAACAGTTATTTCTTAGGGCACTCCCCAATGAAAAAGAGAGAATCAGAAATAATGGAACTCAATTACCTAAAGTTGAATAAACCTGAAATCACCTATATGTAGGGAAAAACTCTTTATTTGATAGGTATTACTGGAAAAACCGGAAAACAATCTGGCCAAAATTATTCTTAGACCAAGATTTTAAACCCCATTTCACAAAAATTTCAAAATGGCTATATGACCATATGAACATACATGAGCATAAAAAAACAGACCAGAAAAAATGAAGAGATCGTATACCTTTCAAAACTATGGATAAGAGGCAAATTCTTAATATAAGGGATAGAGACAATTACAACAGATAAAATAGATAATTTTAATAATGTGAATTGGGAGAGCTTTTGTGCAAACAAAATTAATGTGTCCAGGATAAGAAAGGAAGCAATCTACTGGAGAAAAGAACACTGGAGCACACAAGGGAGTGCATGCATGCATGAGCACAATCACACACACACACACACACACACACATACATACACATACAAACACATACAAACAAATCATTGACCAAAATGTCAAAATCAATGGCTCCCTGATTAGATCCAATAGTAGCTGTATGTTTATTTTGTCTTATTTTTATGAAAAAAAGTATTCATTATGATCAAGTTCGGATTTATATCAGTGATACAAGGATGGATCCATATTAGGAAAACCATTGACTTGATCCTATTATTTTGTCTGGTTCCTCAATTATCTAATAGCTCTATGTGTTATATGTTGTGAGGGTGAGGGACAGTATTCATAAAGCTATATAAGGATACCTTAGGCATATAGTCAGAAATGGAATATAGTTTAACCCATTTCTACAGTCATATGTAATAACACTGGATTTGGAGTTCAGTGGAGCTGGATCATTTAGTGTGATCTTAGACCAGACACTTACTTTCTTTTGCCTTAGTTTCCTTATTTGTAAAAGGAGAGGGTTAGACTAGATGAACTCCAGGTTCCCATCCAGTTCTAAATATGTGATTCTGTGATCCTAAATTTGAAGAGAACAGTCGTAACAGTCTATCAATTAAAGTGAAGCCAATCAATTTTGTACTATAAAGAACAGCAGAAGCTCATGTAAGATAAGTGTCTAAGGGCCTGAGTACTTCCTTTTTTATCGTTGCGTACCAACAGTTTTTTTAATGTATGGTGATGTTATCTAAAATAGAGATACTGCATTTTATGTAAGATTCAGATTTCTTGGAAAACGCAGTGGCTGGCATCTCAGTGAAGCTGCCTTAGATTTCCTCTTGTTTAGGGACAAGGGAACAAAAAGCAAAACTAGAAGGAGCCTTAATAGTTATCTAGTCCAACCCCCTCAATTTATAGACGAAGAAACTGCAGATCAGAAATGGTAAGTTTCATGCCCAAGGTCACATAGGTAGAAAGTGGCAGGGTCAAGATTTGAACTCACATTCAGTGATGACAAGTTGAGCCCTCTCTCGAGTTCATTGCTAATTCCACTGCATCACACTGATTCTGGAGTTAGGATGATGCCATACATCTATTACTCCTCTGCAATGCATCCCCGTTTCAGAACTCAAGATTCTTAACATAGGATGAGGGAAATCAAAAGTGCCACAAAACCTTCCAAGGAAATTGTGGAGATAACAGCAGGGTTTGGAAACTTGCAAAGGATCGCCAAGCCCAAATTCTTTTCCAGATAGTAATGTGGTATCTTCTATTGTGAGCTGCATGTTTGAGCCTAACCAGGAGCTAGAAAAGCTGATTTGGGGGACGCAGATACCAGAGTTTCAGCAACAGAGATACTAAGACCTAGCCTTGGAGATGGAAGTGTGACTTGGAGTGATAGGGTTTCTGGGAACAGAAAAGTGTGGTTTGGCAGCGTTTTACTTCTTGGACTGCTTAAGCAGGACTGACTCTTACTTCCTTCCCTGCCCTGCTCTCTTCTCTTGATTCTGGGATCTTGCTCCTCTGGTATGAATAATTACCATACTATTCTCCCTTAGCCATATGCTTGGATAAGGTATAGAAAAAACATGAATCACCCTGTATAAGTACATCATACAAACCCTGTAGTGACCGTATAGTAGTCTCATCTCCAAACAAAACTGCTGCTGAGACAAGGAAAAGCTTTTGCTCACTTTAATGTGAACATAGATTCCACTGCCCCACAGTGAAAAGTTCTCAGCAGCACAATGACTTGACAGGAAAAAAGTTTGTCTAACTAGTGATGTTGGATTCTGCTCCTAGACTGCTGTGGATTGAAAGCCACTGTATCTGGGTCCCTGATGGCAGATGTGAAAGAGAGAAGAGATTGTCCTATATCTTCATGGAGTGGGGGGATGGGGAGGAAGAGAATCTAAAGATGGCAATCACATACAGTGAGAGGACCAAGTATTTCACAAAGTTGTTATTAAATGAGGTGATTTAACATAATAGTATAGACCTTGAAGAAGACAAATAAATCAGTAAAGATTTTGGGAAGGTTTTTTTCTTTCTTTTTATGCATACATATGTCAAAACTTTCTCCTAAATTTCAGCTTAACTTTCAGTAACATGAATAGGGTAGGAAAAGATATAGGAGGAAAGAGGAAAGGAACTTACTTTTAAATGTGAACTCCTGAGTCTGAATTTGAGACTTAAAGCCATATAAACCTAAGAACCAAAGAACTGCTAGATTTATTAGTTTCTAGCATCTAGCTTAATTGCCACTCTGGGTTTGGCTTAATATTATTTGTGGCAATGTTATCTTTAATAACTTTTATAAATACTTTTCAATCAAGCAGCTATTATAAAATAAACTATTATGGAAAATGTGAAACAAGGTTGGATTACACTGTTCTAGGATTTTTTAAAAAGTTAACAGGACAAAAATTTGTCTGAGCAGATCATAGGTTATAGATTTAGAACTGAAAGGATCCTTGGAAATCATGAGGTCATCTAATCCAATACTCTCATTTTACATATGAGAAAAAAGGCGCAGAGGAGAATGTGATTTTCCCAAGTTCTCTAGGCAATAAAGAACAAAGCTAGGGTTTGAACCCAAATCCTTTGACTTCAATCCAGTACCTTTTCTACTGTATCATGAGACCTCTCCCCACAGTTGCATAGGTCAAATTCATTAGCTGTAATGGCTAGGGATTTTATGTATGTATATACATATTTACATACATATATACATATAAAACATCCCTACCATTAGTATTAAGAGAGCTATATTTACACATACATACATATATGATTTATTATATTACATATACAGATACAGATAAATAGATAGATATAATTGTTTCTTCCTGTGCTAGAATTTTGTCAGATAAGTAGGTCATCAGTTGGGTTCTTGAAATCTTTATTTGTTATCCCTAAATTACTTCAGTGGTTATTGATAACATCTTCATTCCTTCTTTGTGTGTGTGTCTTTCTCTCTGTGTAATAATATCACCTGTAATTACTCCCATTCTTTTGAAACTTTATCCTCTTCAAACTATCTGAAAAATTATTCATTGAAATATTTTTTAAAAATTGTGTCACATCCAGCATGGATTTCGTCTGAGTGTACTTGGTCAGTTACAGCTACTGTTTTTGTCTTCCTTTTTTTGAGAGACATTTCTATATCTTCATCATGTCTTGAGGTGTTAGAGTCCAAATGTGGCTCTTCGAATCTTATCCATGAAGAAAATAACTTGCTAAAGAAATAATACTGGCAGATCTGGTCCATTTCATATCTATTTGTTGTCTGTTTTCTTTGATGTATTTCCATATTACCAATGATGACTTGTATACAAGTAGTGATACAAAAGACTCCATAAAGTACACAAGACCTGAAAAAGAAATGAATCAATCATACATTGAGAATTATGGATTATAGATTGAAAGTCCAAGTTGCATTAGTATTCACAGCATATTCAATTCACAATATATTCTTTTCATAAAAAATTATTATTAATTTATTTTTAGTTTTAAACATTCACTTCCACAAGATTTTGAGTTCCAAATTTTCTACCCTTCTCAATCCTCCACCACCCCAAGATGGCATGTATTCTGAATACCCCTTCCTCTAATCTTCCCTACCTTCTATCACCACTCCCCCCCACTTCTCTTATCCCCTCCCCCTTCAATTTTCCTGTAGGGCAGGATAGATTTCTATACTCCATTGCCAATATGTCTTATTTCCCAGTTGCATGTGAAAACAATTTTTAACATTTGTTTTTAAAACTTTGGGTTCCACATTTTCTCCTTTCCTCCCTCCCCACTCACCCTCATTGAGAAGGCCAGGAACTCAATACAGATTATACATGTGTAGTCATGCAAAACACTTCCATAGTAGTCATGTTGTGAAAAACTAAGTATATTTTCCTTCATCCTATCCTACCACCCATTTATTCTGTTCTCTCTTTTGACCCTGTCCCTCCTCAGAAGTGTTTGCTTCTGATTATCCCCTCCCCCAATCTGCCCTCCTTTTTATCATCTCCCCCCTCCTTATCCCCTTCCCCTCTATTTTCCTATAGGGTAAGATAGATTTCCATACCCAATTGAGTGTGTATGTTATTCACTCCTTAAGTCAAATCTGATGACAATAAGATTCACTCATTCCCTCTCACCTTCCCCCACTTCCCCTCCACTGTAAAAGCTTTTTCTTGTCTGTTTTATGTGAGATTATTTACCCCATTCTGCCTTTTCCTTTGTCCTTCTCCCAGTATAATCCTTTTTCACCCCTTAATTTTATTTTTAGATATCACCCCTTCATCTTCAATTGACCCTGTGCCCTCTATCTATCTATCTATCTATCTATCTATCTATCTATCTATCTATCTATCTATCTATCTATCTATTTGTCTGTCTGTCTGTCTGTCTATACATATAATTTTTGCCCTCCCACTACCCTAATACTGACAAAGGTCTCATGAGTTGCAAATATCATCTTTCCATGTAGGAATGTAAACAGTTCAATTTAATAAATCCCTAATGATTTATCTTTCCTGTTTACCTTTTCATGCTTCTCTTGAGTCTTGTATTTGAAAATCAAATTTTCTATTCAGCTCTGGTCTTTTCCTCAAGAATGCTTGAAAGTCCTCTATTTTCACTGAATATCCATTTTTTCCCTTGAAAGATTATACTCAGTTTTGCTGAGTAGGTGATTCTTGGTTGTAATCCTATCTCCTTTGACCTCCAGAGTATCATATTTTCTAAGCCCTTTAGTCCCCTAACGTAGAAGCTGCTAAATCTTGCGTTATCCTGATTGTGTTTACACAATACATTAATTGTTTCTTTCTGGATGCTTGCAATATTTTCTCGACCTGGGAACTTTGGAATTTGGCTATAATATTCCTAAGAGTTTTCCTTTGGGGATCTCTTTCAGGAAGTGATTGGTGGGTTCTTTCTATTTCTATTTTACCCTCTGGTTCTAGAATATTAGGGCAGTTTTCCTTGATAATTTCTTGAAAGATGATGTCTAGGCCCTTTTTGTTATCATGGCTTTCAGGTAGTCCAATTATTTTTAAATTTTCTCTCCTAGATCTATTTTTCCAGGTCAGTTGTTTTTCCACTGAGATATTTCAGATTGTCTTCTATTTTTTTTTCATTCTTTTGGTTTTGTTTTATAACTTCTTGATTTCTCAAAGAGTCATTAGCTTCCATTTGTTTCAGTCTAATTTTTAGGAAATTATTTCCTTTGGTGAGCTTTTGTACCTCCTTTCCCATTTGGCCAATTCTGCTTTTTAAGGGCATTCTTCTCCTCATTGGTTTTTTGGACCTCTTTTGCCATTTAGGTTAGTCTATTTTTTAAGGTGTTATTCTCTTCAGTATTTTTTTTTTTAGGTCTCCTTTAGCAAGCTGTTGACTTGTTTTTCATGATTTTCTTGCATCACTCTCATTTCTCTTCCCAGTTTTTCCTCTATTTCTCTTACTTGCTTCTCAAAATCCTTTTTGAGCTCTTCGATGGCCTGGGACTGATTCATATTTTTCTTGGAGGCTTTGGATGTAGGAGCTTTGACTCTGTTGTCTTCTTCTAGTTGTATGTTTTGATCTTCTTTATCACCAAAATAAGATTCTATGGTCTGACTTTTTTTGAGCTGTTTGCTCATGATCCCACCCAATTACTTGAGTTTTAAACTCTTTGTTAAGGTAGGGCTCTGCTTCCAGTGTGGAGAATGTACTGTCCCAATCTTCAGGGGTTTTGTGTAGCTGTTTTCAGAGATACTTCTAGGGACCTGTAAATTTTCAGTTCTTCCAAGGTGGCATAATCAAAGGTGAAGTGTTTACTTCTTTCCTGGCCTGGGCTGTGGTCTGTGAGTGACCACAAAGACTCTTTTCTGCCTTGAAACTGGCAGGAAGATTCCCTCTTTACTGCTGCCACAAGCTTCTCCATGCTGGCACTCCTCCTTGCCCCAGGACCTCCACCCAAGACTGTGACCCAGATCCAAGCATGGACAAAGCAGAGTCCTGCTTCAGCACCAGTGAAGAGATCCCTGTAATCTCCCTCTGATCATCCACTCTATTCCCCCTCCATCTCTGGGCCAAGAGCTCTGGAAGCAACCACCACCTCAGAGCTATGCTGGGACTGGGGCTGCGACCAAGCTTTTCTCTCACTGCTGTCACAGACCTTTCCTACTGACCTTCTAAATTGTCTTTGGTGTTTGTGGGTTGAGAAGTCTGGAAACCACCATAGCTTCCTGTGATTCAGTCCCCTGAGGCCTGCTCCAGGTTTGCTGATGCCTGGTCTGGCCTGTGCTGAACTGCACTCCTTTCCCAGCCTGGTGCAATAGACCTTTCCTATCAACCATCCAGGTTGTCTTGGGCTGGAAATTTGTTTCATTCCATCTTTTTATGGGTTCTGCTGCTCTAGAATTTGTTTAGAGCCATTTTTTACAGGTATTTAGAGGGCTTTGTGGGAGAGCTCAAGTAAGTCGTTGCTTTTACTCTGCCATCTTAGCTCTGCCTCCTCAATATGTTCTTATAGAAAAAGTACAAGGCATTGAGTAGGTATGATTTAGGAATATTTAGAACGTGGACAAGAATTGCATGGCATGAGAATCCTAAATGGATTTTGGTGAATACCAGTAGAGGAAATAGCCATGTCAGTGATATCATGGATCTAAGAAAGTATAACAGTATGTAGCTCTCTGACACAGAAAATTTTCAGTCTGGAAGATAAAATTCTCTGAGCTAGAACAAAAACTTGCCTTTTTGGGCTCTTACTAGAGAGAGGTACAAAGATGTGTGTGTGTGTGTGTGTGTGTGTGTGTGTGTGTGTGTGCGCGCACGCACTGGTTGTTGTACGAGAATTCCTCCACATCTGGAGTATTGAAACAAGAGATAATGCAGGAGTTTGAGAAGCTGAAATTTTAGGGGAGCTTTCACTTTCAATATTACAAGCTGAGGGTGAATGGAGATGATGGAGAGTCAGAGCACCAGGTGATCTGGGTGAAGATTAGAGGAAGTTACATTTGAAGCCTCATCGAATGGAATGGCTATGGTCAGATGGGATATGCCTGCAGTTGAGGCAGGAGACAGGTCTAATGGTCAAACTTCACTCCCCTCCACACCCCCATCCCCCATTTGGAGAGAACTTGTGTGGTTCCTAATATACTGTTTCCAGTTTGCCTATACTTTCTCCCATTGGGAGAGTACATACAAAGATTTCCTGTGCTTTAAAGCTGTACTTTTAATTTCTGTTTGATCAATTTTTAATTCTATGGTTAGATAAAAGATGCAACTGTTTCTAAAGACAGAATGACCAACAAAGTAGACAGAAATTTGGAATATCTGTATAATTCATCAGGATTCCATCCTGTCTGGGGGCTTCTGAGCTAAATGAAAAAGAATCTTATGGACCATTATATTCTATAAACTTCCCAAAGCATAGAAAACTGAATCTGAGGTTTCCCTTTGACAAAAGTCCAAGTCATGAATAAATAAATATAAGTAATAGAAAGGAGGTTGTTTGAGTAAAGAACAGAAGACATTTCCCTTAGAGGCAGGAACTTCAGGTAAATTCACTCCTGAGTGAAGAGTGGAGTGGAGGTTTTGATATTTATATTTCATCCAGATTCAGTTCTTCCCTTTGCTCTACTCCCAGCATGTTCTCCACCCCAGCCATGGTAGATGTCCTCTGGTCAGCCAGGCTAGGGTTTGGTCTCTTCTCTTTGGGAGTTATCTTGTCGAAGAGCATTGACCTGGTTGCTGAGAATGTCTTTCCTACCAGTCAACTCTGAAGAGGTCTCAGGATTGTCAAACTTATAAGATGGACCTCAAGCCTGGACATTACCATCTTGGGAATGATATTCATTCACCTAAGATCAGGAGAGAACAAGTAAAGAAGCAGCCCCAAAACCAGGATCAGAGTCACAGAGGCAGGATTCAACTGTGATATGCTCAACAGTTTGCCATTTCTGATGGAGTTAGAGAAAGGATGACCCCCTCCAGATGTTCCTGGTGGGAAAATTGCTTTCTACATGGGGAGTATAAGGAAGAAGAGATTTTGAGAGGTAGAATCATTCATTTTTAAAAGAGCCAATGAATCATCAGCTTTTCCTGCTCAGTGGCCAATAGGGGATGACTTATCTCAAAGCTTGGGAGCCCTGAGTTATACATGGCTTTGTTAACCCCAAAGCACCTAAATAATTTGCTGATTTGCTAGAATCAGGAAAGGCAGCCTTGTTAATACCTTGTTCAACCCTTAGTTATAGTCACCACCTCCCCTTCTCCCAATTCACTTCTACAAAAGTCATTATCATTATGTCTGTACCTTTGTTGTGTTTTTCCACACTTTTGAAAGCTGCCCTGACTCTTTCTAGGACATTGGATTGTTATTCAGTAACTACTTGTATACACTAAAAGGTCTCAAAGAATCAGTCAACAAACATTTATTAGTCAACAAGTGCCTACATAAGTATTTATAATGAATCAGATTGTATTTAATTATTTCCCAAGTCCCACTATCATTGGCCCAAACCCCTATATTTCTAATGTGTGTGTCAGAGAGAAGAGAAATACAATACTGCATAGATAGTTGCCTGACCATAATACGGAAAAAAATTCATAGTTTGTCAGAAAACCAGAGCCAGAGTCCACAGAATGAGGTGCGTATGCCAATAACTTGTGTCTGAGTGTGATAGTGTTTACTCAACAAAGAGAAGAGGGAATAATGCTCTTCAGGCACAAGAAGCTGGCACTGCTGCTTCTAAGTGGTAATCTGTTCTCTCATTGAAAATGATCCGGGGTGTGCTAAAGCATAGTGGAGATTACCTCCATCCTCTCCATTACCCTCCCCTTCCCCCAAGGGCTTTATAGCTCTCTTAGATACTTACCTAGAATTAATTTTCTGGGATCTCTGCCCTAAGTAGATCTTTAGAACCATAGCTGAAATGTAAAAGGAAGGCATAGAAACAAGAAGACAAGTAATATCTGAAGTGTGCATACTTTTAAAATGCTTTCTCAAGTGTTCCATCTGTGTGTTTCAGACATGGTCGTATCAGGAGTGCCCAAAATGAATGGCATTCTCCATGCTGGGCAAATAGCTAGCATGGCACTGGATTTGGTAGCTGTGTGCAAGACATTTAAGATTCCCCATAAACCCAATGTCCAGCTGATGATACGTGCTGGGATCCATTCAGGTAAGAAATTCCAGTGAAGCGGGAGGCAGTGTGACTTTGTTTACAAAAGCAAGTAAAGTAGAATTGAGTATTTATCCAGTATATTTACAGAGAAAGATAAGCTGAATGAATTTTGCTCTCCATCACTCTTTCTCCTTTCAATGATCAGTATTTCCCCCAAATCACTTGAATAATTACCTCAACTATCCACTTTATCCATATAAACACAGAAAATATTTATGGTACTATTCATATCCATTCTCTGTTCCTCTTTCTCTTACCTCAAAATATTTAAGTATTTCTGTATCATATACTGCCATGGGGCTTAAATATTAATATGATAAACCTGCTAAAATGAGTCTCAATAACCCCTGTTCCTCCAAAATCAAAGAGAAGAAAGGTAGAGTCAAGGGTATGCTGGAGGAAGCCAGCTCCATACTGGCTCCTGGGAGTCAATTGTTAAATTTTCAATGTGAGTAACTAGACCTTGGAATCTGTGAAAGGCTACAAATCAGGAATTCATTTATTGTTTTGTTGAATGCCTAGACTGAAGAAAGTGATGGAGAAACTATTAATAACACAGATTAAACTTAAAGATATATCATGTGTACATTTTTTGAGAACCATTTATTAAATGTTTGTCAATGCACCACTATGCGGAATACCACATTCTCATCCACTCTGCTAATGACTACTCAATTATGGAAATGCAATTCCCTTAGGATAGCAATTCAGGTCTCTTGGAAATTATTTTCATGATATATCATCACAAAATAACAGTTATGTGCAGTCCTCTCGAAACATTTCTTCAACTGCTTTCCCCTTGACAGTTAATTCACACAGTGTCTCAGGAAAGAAATTCTAATTTTTTCTCATAGTGACTCACACTCTTTTCCCTCCTCCCCCAGGATAGTTAATTCCCTTAAGATTGACAGAATACCTCTTTCTCAAGAGTCTAGTCCCTTTTAAAGATACAGTAATCGTGTCCATGGGGCACTATTTTTGCTTAAATATTAATCTTTTTTTAATAAACAAAAATACTCACTATAGACTAAATCTGACAATACATAACAACATTACACCCTAGTAGTTCACTGCCTCTCTGATACAAGTTTAATAAGTTTAATTTTCTGTTTTTTAGGACCATTATTGGTTCTTCAGGTACTCAGAATTCTACCTTTTCATGATCTTTTCCATTAACATTATTGTAGTAATTATATACTCTTTGCATCAGTTCATGCAAATCTTCCTTTGTTTTTCTGAATTTCTAATATTAATTATTTCTTGTTGTACAGTAATATTATGTTACATTCACATGTCACAGTTTCTCTCCACCTCCACTCACAGCCAACTCCCAATTGATGGGCACACATTCTATTTATAGTTTTTTTTCTACTATAAAGAATAAAGAATATGTTAATTTATATTGAATCTGTCTTTGACTTTCATGGAACATATGCCAGTTAATGGGATTGGTAGTACAAAGGATATGAACAGTTTAGTCATTTTTCTTGCATAGTTCTGAATTGATGCCCAGAATGCAACAAACCAAAGCAACCTAAGGGTGTATTGCTATGCCTGTTTCCCTATAACTCTTCCAACGTTGACCATTTTCATTTTTTGTCATCTTTGCCAATTTTCAGGGTGTGAGGTAAAATCTTAAAATTATTTTAATTTGTATCTTTCCTACTATAGTAATCTGAGGCATGTTTTCAAATGATCATTTATAAATTGCAGTTCTCCTGAAAACTTGATTTGTGTCCCTTTGACAGTTTACCTATTGAGATATTAGACTTTTATCAATGGTATTTGATGCAAGGGTTTTTGTCATTGTTGTTGTTGCTGTTGTCACTTTACAGTTTCTCTTCCTATTCAATCTTCACTGATTTTATTAATATATAACAGTATTAACAAGATCTGGGGTCTAACTACAATCACTGGAAGTTCATCCAACTTCAATCTACCACTGTAGTCATTACTGTGTATCTAATTTGTTAATTCTGAGCTCCTTAGAGGTCTATGGATATGTAGAATAATTTTTCATTAATGAATTTGCAATCTTATTCATTAATTAACCAATTAGCTTTAGCCCTTCTCCAAATCATTAAATATTATTCAGTGAACTAGAGTAACCTACTTTACCATTAATAATTACTCTTATTTACTTATATTTAAATCAATATAAAATTACTAAACCAGATATGATTTATAAATAAAGGGAATTGATAAACATAAAAATGTAAAAATAGCTGTGAAATTCTGTATAGTAGTTTCTGATAATTGTTTTCTCTCTCTTATGAATTCACCTTTAAAATTTTTCTTTTGCTAATTTGATTTTCTCCTCTTATTGGGTATTCTAATTTGATTTCATTCTCCTTCCCTCAACTTCTCTCCCTCCTGATTAATTTATTGAGTTTGATTATATTTTTATTGTCTCTTTCATTTGTTTTACCCTTCTCTTTCCCAGTTCAGATTAGAGTAGTTCCTTATCTCCCTGTTTTTTCCCTATCCTTTTTTCTTAAATTCATCTGACATTAATTTGTGACATTCCTTCCATGAAATGTTGTTTTAATTCCATCTGTTTTATGACTTCTCTCCCTTCAAGGAGACTATAGAACCCAATTCCAGGAATTTCAGTTTTCATGCAGCAGGTTGTAATGGGAACCAAGTCCAAGGAGGGCTGATACTGGTTTTTGACTTTTTTCCTCCTTATTTATCTATTTTCATTCATGCCAACCTCCCTTTGAGCATATGACTCCCTGTTTATCTCTCTTTAAGGCATCCACTCCCCTTCTGATTCCCACCAGCATTCTAACACATCCACCCTTCATTGGATACCAACATGCATGACCTTGGCTTGAAGAAACTGATCTTCTGACGTGTTTATGTATCTCCAATGAAATTCGTTGTATGTTTGTAAACTCATCCCCTCCTGCCTCTGTAGAACCACCTCAGGACACTACTAGAATATTTTCTTTCTGCTGATGGGACCTATTTCCCGTTCCCCATTCTGTGATCTTCCTTTTCTCTCTCCAAATATTCTTTTCCTGTTCTCCCTCAACCCCAAAGGCAGGCAAATAAATTGAAAGGCTGCCATTTAGTTCTCCTTTCTAAGTTTTTTTTTTAAACCAATATTTTCCCGGTTTCTTTATCCCAATGGAGAGAAATGCTGGGTATTACATCTCCACTATTTATATTGCTTTATTCTCTTAGATTAGTTTGTAGAATACTTTTTTTGCTTCTGAATTCTTTTGAAAGGATGACTCAAATTATTCTTCTTTGCTTAACATACAGTATTTTCATTAATATTTTGCCTCAGGTAGGCAAGAGGTGGTGACATAGGTACAGTGATGGATGTGATTTTAGGAAGACCTGATTCTGAATCTTGGATCAGGCATTTACTAGCTATATGACCCTGGGCAAGTCATTTAACCTCTCTGAGCCTGTTTCCTCACATGCAAAAGGGGAAGATACTAACATTTCACTGGTAGGGTTGTTGTGAAGATGAAATGAGATAACATGCAAGGTGCTCTGCAAACCTTAAAGTGGTATAAAGATGTAATTATATGCTATTTTGGAGTACCATTTGATCCTCTTTGCTTTTCAGAATATCATTCTACAATTTCCTTAGATTTTTTCTTGTTAATGAGAAGTAATTCTGTGTTATGCTAATTAGTTGCACTTGGAAAAAGCTTTTCATTGCTTGTTCTTTGATTTTGTAATTCCAAAATTTGACTATGATATTGCTCAGTGAGCCAAATTTGGGGTTGATTTCTATTGATCTTGTGCAGATTCTCTCAATTTTTATGTTTCCATCTGTCTCCAATATTTCTGGGCAATTTTCCTATGTGTTTTCCGGAAATATTGTATAAGGTTTTTTTCCATAATTTTTTTGGGAATACCTACAATCTCTTCACATACTATTTTTAAGTTCAACATTCTCATTTGTAAAGCTCTCATAAGTTCTTCCAATTATATTATCTTTTGATAATTAGTTTTCCTTCTGTCTGCATTTTCTACATTCTGATTTGGTCATCCTGTTATTTTCCAGATAAATTGTTACTTTAAAATGTCTCACCCTTTTTTCTAGATTCTCTTCTCCTGATAGACTTGTTGATTAATTCCTTAATAATTCAAATTGTATCCTTATTTCATTGATATTTTCATTTAATTCTTCCAAACCATTCAGTGTTTTTTTTTTTTATTGCTACAGTCATTTGAAATGAAGGGACTTGCAGAATTTGTTGAAATAATTCCCTTTCCCTCAAGGAATTATTAACTCAATTTTCTTTATATCAAAGTATTTGATTTAACTTTCCTTTAATTTTTTGCTCATTTCTTAACTTCAAGCAGGTTTTCCACAGATTTTTGTTAGTCATTCTTCTGATCTTTCTATGGCATCTTTGCTCCATAGGTGCTTTTTACTTTCCCTATCATACTGGATAAATTTGATCTAGGCTTAATATGTTATGCCCCTCCCCCAAAGCCTCCTGCCTATGCTATGTTCTTTCAGACCAGAGCGATCCTTGGGTACCCTGCTATTGAGAGTTTTCTGAAATGCCACTGAATTTGGATTTCTTTTCTTCTTTTCTAAATCCCCATTTTCTGGGTTTCACTTTCTTTTCTGTTATTTTCTTTCTTCATTTCCTTAGCCAAATCTTGAGTGGTGGTCAGAAACAAATTGGAAGATGCTACCCTAGAACATTACTCAGGGAAAACTTTGAGAAGCCATTGCAATTGGACCTCTTCTCCTTTTTCTCCCTCCTCTGGATGGCTGTCTGTGTCCTGGTCAAAGAATAATGAATTTAGAACTGGAAGGAAACTCGGAGTCCTTTTAACTCAATGCTTTCATGTAACAGAAAGGGAACTGAGGCCCATGGAGGCAAAATGACTTACCCAAGGTCACATAGGCAGTAAGCATCATAGAAAGGATTTGAGGCCAGGATTTCTGTCTCCAGAGCCAATGTTCTTTCCACTGTATCATAAGTTGTAACCAGGATCACACTAATTGTTGCTATTGTTGAGTTGTTTTTTAATTGTGTCTGACTCTTTGTGACTCCATTTGGAGTTTTCTTGGCAAAGATAATGGAGTGGTTTGCTATTTCCTTCTCATTTTACAGGTGAGGAAACTGAGGCAAACAGGGTTTTGTGATTTGGCCAAAGTCACACAGCTAGTAAGTGTCTGAGGCCAGGAATTCAGGTCTTCCTGACTCTAGGCCTGGCACTCTATCCACTGTGCTACCTAGCTGCCCTAATTACTTCTTCCCTTTCCCACAGCCTTCTCCCTGGACTCCGTACTTTTCTATGGCTACTTTCTTTCCTTCCTCTTGAACTTAAGGGCTGGTCTAATTCATGAGCCTCAACCCTTATTGGGAGGAGAGTACCCCCTGGGATACTGCCAAGGAGTCAGCTTCAAAAGTTGATGCCTAAAATTGTGGCCAGTTACATGGATCTTGGGGCTATTGTGGGCAGTAAAGCCTTGGTTTGTGGTGGCAGGGGCGGGGGGAAATCAGGTGCAGGAATACCAGAAATGATGGACTGGTGAAATGGTCTTCAGGATTTTGTTTCTGTAAAAACTCTCTTGTTTTGGGTTCTGTCAATTTTTATTTTCCTGTCATTAGAGTATTTTTTACATGTAGGATATTTTTATTTGTTGTGGTGGGATTGTATCTGTACCCTACATTGCCTCTCATTCTTTCACCTTCCAAGGATTCTCTCATATAATTTAAATCATTCTACACTCAACAGATATGACTTGCATGGTGTCAGTTCAATGAATCATTTACTGATTCTTGCTAGAAACTCAAGTATTACCTTACACTGTTATAGCTATGATATCATTTATAAAATGCTTTCAGTTTCTCCTTTGAACTTCACAACAAAATTGTTAGTTGGGCAAAACAGATGAGGAAACCAAAGTGCAGGGAGGTTGATTGATTTGCTTAAGGTCATATAGCTAGGCCTTCTGACTGTTGAGGCAGTGTGGAATAGGGCATTGGACTTAGAGTCAGGAAGTCCTGGATTTAAATCTTGCCTCAAACACTTAATAGCTGTGTGACCTCAGATAAGTCATTGAACCTCTCTGTGCTTCTGTTTCCTCATCTTTGGAGTCAGGGCATTGGGCTCAATGGCCCCTAAGGGCCAGCTTTAAATCTATGATCCTAGGATCCCATAAGATCCAGAGAGTTCTTGGAACCATCAAATGCTTCAATATCAGAAACTTTTTAATGGAAGATGGGTTACCATCTGCCTTGCAACTGTACCCTAAGGATTCCTGGGTCTTTCCATCTAACTCACAGTGGAAACCCCCTGTATGTGTTGTCTATCCTTGTTAGAATGTGGACTTGAGGGCAGGGAGCAAGGGGTGTGCTGGTAAATGTTTGACACCTGGCTCCATGGTAAAAACATGTACATATAACACACTTTTAAGTTTAATCTACTTTATTCATATTTTTCTATAACTTTCTTAGGTCTAGACAGTCAACAAAATAGTAAATCAATCCCTGACTTAAGTGTTTGTCAGTTTCTGAAGTGTAAAAGCTCACCCTGAAAATTGAACAATCTACTCCGGTTGGAGCAGGCTCCACTCTCCCCTGGCAGAGACAATCTTGCTTTTCTATTTGTATTTTTAGCATTTATTAGAGTGCTTTGTATATAATTAGCACTTGAATGCATTTATCAGAGAGCTTTGAACATAATTAGAACTTAATAAATGATTTTTCATTCATTCATTTCACTTACCCCAGGGCTAAAAACATTGACTCCAACATTCAATGTGAGTTTTCAGAAGGCTTACAACTAGTACACACAGATTATGATTGGTTTATAACTACATATATTTATATAGCCATGTCTCTATATGTGGAGCACCTTTTCCTCTTTCCTTGATTTCTTTGGGTTAAAGTTCTATTGGTGATATTGCTAGATTAAAGGAGAAATTATTTGATTTTGCAACTCATTGGATATATGGGGTACATCAGAGTAAAGTGATCCTCTGTAGTTCACTCTGAAATCTAGGTGCCATTTAATGTTGTCTGCTTATTTGGACAAGGTGGCTGGTATTAGATCCTACCTCATTCCTCATTTCTCTTTCCCTGGCTTTTGATTCATTCTTGTGGTGGTCCATTGCAGGTTTCAGGCTTCAGTTTGTCCCTTTTCTTTGCATAATCCTAAATCGGTTAGTTCCACACCTTTACTACATTGTCCTCATTGGATAAATTTACTACAAAGTCCTCATTGGAATGTTTGATATTACATATCCTGTATAATCACTTGAGCACTGACATCCAGGTTCTGTGTTGGCCCTGTCTCTTGCTATGGTTCCCAGGAGGAGTGCATTGCCAGACTCTGACTCCATGAATAAGATATTATTGCACAGCCACAATCTGAGGACTTTGAGGTCACTGTTCCAACTTTTAATGATTTGTTTTCTCCCTCTCATCCTCCTTTTTTTTCCCTTCTCACAGCATATTTTCCTAGTCCCATGATTAAATGGGTAATGTAGAATACAAATTACCTCGGCAGAATCCCTTAATACTTCTCATCTTAATGTGCAACAATTGCAAGAATTTTCATTTTAATATCAAACCTTGCTCATTTTGCATTCATTAGGGAGCAGAGAATAATGATGTGTCTAAGCTTCAAAGACAGTATCCAAGGGTGTATTTTCCTTGGCTTTATTTGAACTTGGCTGTTATTCTTACATTTTTCCAATGTATGGATTTTTTCATTAGGGCCAGTGGTTGCTGGAGTTGTTGGAACCAAAATGCCCCGATACTGTTTATTTGGAGACACTGTGAATACAGCATCCAGAATGGAGTCAACAAGTGAAGGTATAAGTGACTACTATTTGCAGGGTTTACATGTTGAGTTCTTGGGGTGTAGGGGTATTCAGAGAGGACTATCCCCTGGTATGAGGGCTTGCTGAGCCTTTTTCAGACCTGCTTATTCACATGTGGTGTCCACTTGGCACTCACCTCTCACCTGTGGTTCCAAGAAGCTGCAACATGTGCAATGGCCACATGCTGGTAAATCATATGGGCAGACGAGCTAAACCAGGTTGAGGGTAACCAGTAGGCCACAAACCTGCTGGTAAGTTAGCAGAGTGTCTACCCCAAGCCTTTGAAGACTTTCCCCAGTAGAATGGGCAGATGAAAATAGTTTGTTCCAACAGCCACAAAGGCAGCTGAAGCAGGCACTGTGGATTGCTTACAGCTTGGTCAGGAATCAAAGACACCAAAGTCATCCACTACATTGCAGGCTATCTTCAGTCATCCTGACTTTTGTTTTGACCCTGGACTTTGATGACTCTGGAAAAGAGAGTAAGGCTGGCAACTTTGTGCAACTCTGCTTCACTTAAATCCAATTCACACATGAGTCAAGACATCGCCTATGATGTTATTGGTCCTCTTTGAAAAACAAGGACAAAGAACAATGTTGAGTTCTCCTAAAGAGCAGTGTGATACAGGAAAATGTACTCTCTGGTACATCTCTTTTCAGAATATACACAGTCTTTTACAGAATTCTTTAGAACTTTCCATTTTCCTCCTTTGGACTTGGGCCACCAGGCAGATTTGATTCAAGGGAAAGGCATAATTCTTCACTAAGAAAGGCTCATAGAAAGAAATGTTCTTTATCCATTAGGCTAGTAAAGTTTTCTGTAATTCCATGAAATGTACACCTTTGATTTAAGGTGTTGATTTTGAGCTATAA
Organism: Phascolarctos cinereus; assembly: GCF_003287225.1. NCBI lineage: Eukaryota > Metazoa > Chordata > Mammalia > Diprotodontia > Phascolarctidae > Phascolarctos > Phascolarctos cinereus. Next base: position 201,844,628 of record NW_027555847.1, on the reverse strand, counting down.
CTCTTTTATAGCATTTGAAGGTGTTAAAAAGATGGCAGTCACTGTTCCTTATTATATTTATTATATGTTAATGATTAACATGCCATTATATACCTCTTGAGAAGCCACCTAAGTATTTATTAGAGCTGGGTGAAACCTTAAAGATCATTTGATTCATCCCTCTCGTTCTGCAGAGGATTTCCTAAGATTTTGAGTGATTTCTTCAAGGTCAATCAATTAAATTACATGTCAGGCACTTTGCTAGGTGCTGGGGATACAAATAGCAAGACTGAAATAATCTCCACTCTCAAGTAGTTTACATTCTGCTGGTGGAGACAACATGTAACATAGCACATTCTCTGGAACTACTCCTCCAACACTCTCTTCACATTGGCAGGATGAGTCACTAAAGTGACTCTGAATGTTCTCTGAATGTTGAGTTAACCTTTGTGTTTTTCCAGTGCTATATAGCTCAAAAACCTGGTATTCTTCACCCAGTGTCTATTTACTAATATCAATTAGTCAGCCAGACTTAATTAGCTTTTACTTAGGAACACTTACTAAGATGCATAGTAAGAATCACTGATACAAAACATACCTTGTGCCCCCCTCCCATGTCTGTGACACACTCTCTCATGAGTATCTACAGAGTCTAGGGGAAAGTGGGCTCAAGCTTAGAACACATGTGACAAAAAGTAACTTACAACTCCTAGAATTGCTTTTGCTGGAGTCTTGAAGATATTCCTTTTAGGTATGCTATAACTTTTCTTCTACTCTCTTTGTAGAGTCCTTGAAGCTACCTTTCCTCTATGAGTCTAGTTTGTCCTTGGATTCCAAATCATCTGACCTTCCTAGGTTCATAAGGTTTTCCTCTGGTGAAGGGAAGAGGAGGGAAAGTAGACAGGGGCTCTACGAATCCCCTTACAAAGCAATTTGCTCTCAGAGATTTGGCTGGGCTGCTTCCTCCTTGCTACTTGCTCAAATCTTCTGGATTCCTAAGTAGTCTGCTCATTTATACAAAGGACATGGCTGAGCTTTTTCAAGCTAAGTTCTTTCAACAAGCCTTCTGTGTAGTTTCACTCCATTTCATCCCAAGGCTTTCAAGGACACTTAGTTTAATGCCCTTGATTAATTGATTGATTGATTCAATAGAGGTGTTCTCACCTGATTAAGATAGTTATTTCAAGTGGTGTGGGGTGACTCAATGGTAATATCTAGGTCTTATTTACATCTTGGTCATATCTCTGATTGACCCAGTTAAAATATCTGGGTGACCCCATCCTTACATACGTATAAAGGGCTATACAGAATATATATATATATATATATGTATATATATATATACATATACGTATATATGTATATATATGTATATATATATGCATGGAACATTATATAGCAATATAATATATAATAATATGTTATATACAACATTGTATTTATGTACTATGTGGTAATATAATAAAACACATCATATTATATAATATAATATGTAAATCATAAATGTATTCAATATATAGGACTATACAGAATATACATATATATGAATATAGAATTCCATACAGAATATATACACACATACATTCTGTGTAGTCCTATATATTTGTATAAAATATATTTAATTGTCACATTAATATAAAATATATTCATACATTTGTATTTAATATAAAACATATCCATAGATTTATATTTACTATAAAGTGTTTATATTTGATATGAACTAAATTTGTAGATCAAAATTTAATATAAAATATTCCCATATTTTATATTTAATATAAAATATTCCCATATTTTATATTTAATATAAAATATTCCCATATTTTATATTTAATATAAAATATTCCCATATTTTATATTTAATATAAAATTGATGTTTTCATCACAAAAATAATTGTGTATAATATATAAATCATAATATAAGTGCATTTAAATATTTATACATTTATATTTTAAAATAAATACAATTATATGTATATAAAATATGTTTTCACACACATATAAAAATTTATGTTGTTCACATATTTATTCTAAAATATGCTTATATTTATATATATGTAAATAAGTTTACATTCAGTCAGTGAAAATACATAGAGATTAGAGATAGACTGTGAGGAATACAAGAAAGGCCGTTTGGCTGGTCCATAGACTATACAGAGAGGAGTAATTTATTCAAGAACTCTGTCCCCAGTCTTCTGTGCCTATTGCCATGGAATTTCAAGTTCAGTTGTTTCCCATTTCAGGAAAGTACATATCCTGGCCTGCACATACCAATTATTCCTTACCTGTTTGCTACTTTTTCTTGTCCCCTCCACAAAACTGAGTGTTTTGAGGCACGAAGTGCTTCAAGTACACACTATTGTAATCTAAAAATACAATGTTAAGTTGTACTTAAAGTGCTGTTATCCCACATTATGGGAAATAAATCCCCCTATTTTTTCCCACTTGGGAAAAAAAAAAAACCAGTGTAGGGTCTACTCATTTATTCAAAGCCTGTAGAAATGAGAGTCTCTTTGTTTTCATTTCTTTGTCTTCTCTGCCTAACTTTGGGTCATTTTCCTCATCTTAAATGTTTTTCATACAAATTTGTAACTAGAAAGTCTTAAAGATTTGTATTTAGAGAGTAGGCAGGCATGATCAATAGTTGGAACTGAAACTCTGACAACTTACCTCCATCGCTTGTAATAGAATTAGTAGAGGATTAGTAGAGTTTACTGGAGAGGATGGCTAAACAGATTGTGGTGTTATTTGGTAATTTCACTTATCCATTCTTTCTTTGTCCCCAATATCCATAGACAATTAAGAGTAGACTACTTAGGTGAAGGTATCTGGTTCAAAAAGGGCAGGTTTTCTTGATTGGCCAAGAAAATGAGACATAGACCATTGTTTCCTGGAGTGATTTGGAAGTTTCAAATGACTTGGAAGGTGCCATTTAGCAATGGAATTAAAGAGAACAAAGAAGTAAACAGTAGTTTGATTAGACTAAGTATGTGTAGATCTGTGCTGAATCTCTCCACACATAATTATGAGAATGTGAAGAAATTGATATACAAAGCATTTGAAGGAGGCCGAAGTACCAAGGTACTGCACCTAGGTGGCACAGTGGAGATCAGAACTGCACAACTTGGTGGTAGACAGGCGCTAAAATTAAAATAGGCTAAACTTCTTCAGGCCATAGACAGGTTTTTAGTGACTCACTTTCCAAATAAAGGTATAATTAATGATTAAACTATGTTGCAAATAAACCATATTTTAAAAAGGGAAATTTCAATGAAAATTAATTACACTTATTACTTTTTTTTTTTTGGCTAGGCATTGGGTTAAGTGACTTTCCCAGGGTCACACAGCTAGGGTTATGTGTCTGCGGTCACATTTGAACTCAGGTCCTCCTGAATCCAGGACTGGTGCTCTATCCACTGCACCATCTAGCTGCCCCTACTTATTACTTGAGATTTTTATTTATCATGAAATCATATTAATGTTAAAAAAATTACTTTGCTAAGCAGTACAAATTATTTTTCAGGTTTTCTTACTGTTAACATTTAGTAACCACCAAAAACATGGTGAAAAGATACAACTCTTACTCCTCTCAGACTAGAGATAGACTGATGATGGTTAGTTGCCACAGGTCACATGACAAACAGGGGAGAGTGTGCAGTGGCAACCCACACACCAAGTTGTATAATGGCACAATAGTGACTAGTGGAAGGTGGGTTAGGTGAGGCATGGACAAAACATTCATTACATCTTTATCTTTTTTCCATATCCTCTACATTTTTCATGGAGTGCCCGAAATCCTTGTGCAAGCATGGGATAAATCACTGGGCCCAGGATCAGGAAGATTATCTTCCAGAGTTCAAATTTGGCTTCACACACTTACTATCTGTGTGACCCTGAGCAAGTCACTTAACCCTTTTTGCCTCAGTTTCTCATCTATAAAATGGGCTGGAGAAGGAAATGGTAAACCACACCAGCATCTTTGCCAAGAAAACCCCAAATGGGGTCATGAAGAGTTGGATGTGACTGAAATGACTGGACAACAACAACCATGTTAGATAACAAAGGCATGGAAATCTCAACCCTTAATACCAAAAAAATAAAGTGACTAAGAGAACATCAATATGTCAACTGCTATCATTAACAAAATCTTTATGAATCAAGGGCAGACCTGCACCACTTGGCAGTAGGTAGGGGCCAAAATTAAAATAGGCTAAACTTCTTTGGGCCACAGATAGGTTTTTAGTGGCTCACTTTCCAAGTAAAGGTATAATTAATGATTAAACTATTTCTCAAAAACACTTTTTTAATTGGGACATAATCCAGAAATTGCAATCAGCAAGCACTTCTTTATGAAGTCACCTTCAGTAAAAGACTTCCCTGCAACATCAATTTCTTTAGAAATCTAAAAGCTAACCTTAGTAAGCCACCTCATTTTCTGAGTTTACTTTCCTGAAAAACCTTTATTCCCCACTGAGATTTTTAACAATTTGGACACTTTAATTTGTTTTTCATTGATGTCCAATTTGCTTAAGTCTGGATGTTTTAATTCAAAATGGTGATGAAGATTGTATTCCTTCAGAACAGCTACTACTTCTCAGAAACAAGGTACAATATTTTGTCTATCATGTAAGTAAACAAATATCTATTTGTCCACTCTTGATTAAACATTCTATGTTCTGATTCCATCTTCCGATTCTTTTTATCACCCATTTTATGAAGTCAACCTCAAAACTTTAATATTGAACCAAAAAATCTCCATAGCAACTGCTCACATACAAAGAAATACTGAACCGAAGTCTGACCTTGGAGAGGGTGCCAGACACTCATGTAACTTAGAAGGCGGCCGTGCATTGAGGGAGGGGAAGAAGCCCTCATGTTGTTGCCATTCTTTGCATAGTGGCCATCAGCTGCATTGCTTGTCCTTGTTCAATGCCAGTAACAACTGAAAACACAGCGAAAAGAATCTATTCCCCCCTCATCCCAGACTAGGGACATACTGAAGATGGTTGGTTGCCACAGGTCACATGACAAACAAGGGAGAGTGCACAGTCGTAACCCACCTGCCAAATTACATGGTGGGCACAATAGTGACTAGTGGAAGGCAGGGGAAGTGGGGCACAGACAAAGCACTTGTTACGTCTTTATTTTCTTTTTCATCTTCTATATTTTTCATGGGCTGCCCAATGTGGTGGGCTACACGTGGCCCATGGGCCTGATCAAGGGCATCCTCAATGAGGATAGTAGTAGGGAACATGCAAGTTTTGATGAGCAGTTCAACAATGGACTGCATCTTTACCATGTCACAATTGACTGAAGTGTGTAGAGGATGTAAGCTCCCACTGTGCTTGTTGTTTGTTGATTAGTAAAAAAAAAAAATTTGATTCAGTACAGTGAAATGTTGCCTTAAAAGCTTTTTTTTTTCAGCAAGGTGTCTCCCATCCATACATCAAAATAATTCCTGGATATTTTTGGATAGATATAACAGAATTAACTCAGTTGAGTAACCATCTAATCATAAATATCAGGGGAGGCATAAAATAGGGAGATATATGCCCACTAACTATGATTACTACTTTGATAGAGGAGGTCCAGGGCAGAAGCCAAGAGTGATTCCTTGTGGATGGTGAAGACTTCCAGATGCATCTGTTTTGAATGACATACTAATTGTATCAAGTCCTCTGAAATGGTCTCTTTGAACAGATCTGTAACCATTCAAAGGGGTTTGGCCTAACTATCCACACAGAAAAGATGAAGTGAAGAATACTAATTGCCCAGATTGCAACATGGGTTTAGATGGACAACTTATATAACTTGTCCAATAATATGTCTGAGAGAAACAGTTCAGATGGATAACAGATTATAGCTACAGTTGAACACAAGAAGGGGAATGAATTGAATTGCCTTTGGGAAATTGGAAAGCTCCTTTAGTTACCTCAAACTTCTTATAAAAGCAAAGTACTTATTAATACCAGTATTGTGTGAGTTTTGCTATCTGGTAACAAGAGGTAGAATACAGTAGATTCCAAAGATTTAAAAAATAAATGTCACATGAAAAGCAACGGAGAGTCATATGGTGGTTGTGAATAAGTTATAACATATAACCAATGAGGGACCCAAAGTGGGAATAGAAGATACTGTCAGGAAATTGTATGATAGGAAGTGAAGATAGATTGGTCACGTGGTGAGGGTGTGGAATCAGGTGAATAACCAGAGTGTTCCACTGGTATCCTTGGAAAGTCAAGAGAAATTGAGGAAGAATTCTAACATGTTGAGTAGACCATCTCCCCCGTCTCCCTCACTACCCTACTGTCATAATGAACTAATAAGAGAACATGGATAAGAGTCACCCAGAACCAACAGTTATGGGTTGCAATCTGTATCTTTGAAGGGAATTTCCAAATTGATAAAATCACAGTCCTGTTTCAGCATTTGAGTATGCATGGCTGTCATGTCAACAGCCCCTACCAGATGACAAAAGAAAAGATAAAATCAGATGTGAGGTATAGTGGAGAATATGTCAGGTTCATGGGAATCTTAAGACCTTGTGCCTGTTTCAAATTTGATTCAATCAAATAAGCTTTAGAAGGAGCTAGGTGGCTCAGTGGGGCAGCTAGGTGGCACAGTGGATCTAGTGTTGGCCCTAGAGTCTGGAGGATCTGAGTTCAAATCTGGCCTCAGACACTTACTAGCTGTATGATTCTGGGCAAAGTCACTTAAACCCAGCTTTTTCTTTGTTTCCTTATGTGTAAAATAAGCTGGAGAAGGAAATGGCAAACCACTGTAGTATCTTTGCTAAGAAAACTTTATGGATAGTACAATCCACAGAGTCACAAAGAATGGGACATGACTGGAGCAGCTAGATGGTGCAGTGGATAGAGCTCTGGCCTTGGAGTCAGGAGGACCTGGGTTCAAATCCAGCCTCAGACACTTGACACTTATTAGCTGTGTGACCCTGGGCAAGTCATTTAACCCCAATTGCCTAAGCAAAAAAAAAAAAGAATGGGACATGACTTAACAACAACAATAAACATTTATTAAGCATCTAGTTTGTATATGGTATTATGTAATAGGGATGTAAAGACAAAAATGAAACTGTTCCTCTTCTCAAGGCGTTTACATTCTCCTGGGAGATGCAACTTGTATATAGGTAAGTAAATACAAGATAATTTAAGGAGAGAGAGCAAGAAATAACAAGTAGGGGACAGCGGAACTGAAGAGCAGAACCTTGATAGTTGGATCATTCTCTGTATCCTTTGTCTTTGCCAGCTCTTAAAATCCAATGTAGTTCCAGTGCCTACCAACTGTTGGAGCAAATTGGAGACTATACGTTAGTTTGCCGTGGAAACTTGCAGGTCAAGGTAAGTGATCTCCCAGCATTTCTGGTGGACTGGCAGGTATGTGGGAAGAGAGCCAACTGGATATCTTGTCGTATTTGTGCTATCTGAGATAATATGTCAAAAAGAATTTGGAAATCCTATGCTTTTTTTCCTTTATCAATAAAAAGTCCAATTTGTTTTTGGAATTCACTGAAAAGCGGAAGAAAAAGGTGAAAAGGACTTTGTGGACAAAGCAGAATCAGGTGAACCACCTGAACAACCTCACATGTTAGAATTCTTCCTCGATTTCTCTTGACTTTCCAAGGGTATCAGTGGACCTTATCTCAGGACATTGTCTCAGAATTTTAGAATAGGAAAAGATTTGGGTGACTAACTCCCTCACTTTTTAAATTCACTCATACAAGTGAAATTATTCAATCAAGGTTGTATAGTTGGTATGTGGTAGAGCCCAGGCTAGAATCTGAGTTTGAATCCTCTTCTAGTTACTATTTGTATGAACTTGGGCAAGTCACTTTACCTCTCTGATATAAAATAAGAAGGCTGGACTAGTTAACTTCCGTTGCAGGTCTAAAATTATGACTCTGAACTTTTTGGCTTAAGTGATATGTAAAGCATTTTCCAAAATTTAGGCACCGTATAAAGTCAGTTATTAGGGGTAGAAGTTCAATGCTCTTCCCACTTTTCTACAATGCCCTCCTCGTATCTAGTTTTAAAATATTCCTACTAAATCATTGTGTTAATGGTTGCACTGGCTCATAAATGACATTTCTTCCTTCCAGGGCTTATTTATCAATCTAGTATTTAATCCTTCTATTTCCTCCAGAGGTAAAAGGATCACATACATTCATTTTGTGTGTGTGTGTGTGTGTGTATGTGTGTGTGTGTGTGTGTGTGTGTGTGTGTATGGTCCTGGATGCAGTGGGAGACCTTGGCCTTTTTAAGGTAAGGTCTTTAACAGGTCTCAGTTTGAGCAGTCTGACTGAGGCAAAGCTCATTTCAGTGATTAAGGTTAGGTAAGAAATGAGACAGAGAATAGTCTCTTTTACCTAGATGTCATGGTCCTCTTTGAGAATGAAGAACAAACAGCATTTATAGATATATGTACACATACATATACATCTAGATATACATATCTATGTATAATATATAATACACTTATATATTACATATTTATGACTGTGATCATAACTGTTTCCATTATAAAATTTATAAAAATAATGGGATAAATATAAAATAAAGGGTTTTTTTTTTAGCCAATTGGGGTTAAGTGACTCACCCAGGGTCACATAGCTAGTAAGTGTCAAGTGTTCGGTCTGAGGCCGGATTTGAACTTAGGTCCTCCTGACTTCAGGGCCAGTGCTCTATCTACTGCGCCACTTAGCTGCCCCAAAATAAAGTTTTAAAAGTATTTTATTTTAATAGCAACTTTTTGTTCTCACTAAAATATTAAAATGATATTTGTGGTGAGAGAAATGCGAATATACTTCACAATCTTTGAAAAGCATGGTTTAACATTTTGTGATACAGTGGTCCGAAGGTCTGGTTTGAAGTTCAGTTTATTTAATATTTGATTTGAATAGCTGTTACAGTTGGAAAAGATACCTCACAAAGATATATAATCCAAATGGAGGAAATGCATCACTGACTGTGGTTACTGAATTATGATACTCATTTTTCAATCTTGTCTGCCAGTTATGCAAAAGTTTTGTTGAAATTTGGTTAGTAAGTTTCCATCTTCCCTGATGTCAATCAACTCTTACTGCAAACTAATTGGACCATATTACAGTTTTATATTTTTAATAAATCGGTTCAAAAGCCACTGAAACTCATCATTTGGAAGATTTTTTTTAAAGGCAATTGGGGTTAAGTGACTTGCCCAGGGTCACACAGTTAGTAAGTGTCAAGTGTTTGGTCTGAGGCCAGATTTGAACTCAGGTCCTCCTAACTTCGGGGCCGGTGCTCTATCCACTGCGCCACCTAGCTGCCCCCATTTGGAAGATTTTTAAATGAGTTAGAAAACCATGTTTCCAATTTTTAAAATATGAAGACATTAAAGTTTTTGTAAGTGACAAACACAGTTTTCAGCAACCCACAGGGCAGAGAGTATCTAAGAAAGAAGATAGTCTAGAATGTCAAATGCTGGATAGAGGGCAAGAAGAATCAGGACTGAGAATATCACTGGATTTGACAATTAAAGCTCATTAGTAATTGTGAAGAAAGCAGCTTCAGTTGACTGAAGAGCCAGGAGGTGGAGTACCTCAAAGACTGGAAGGAGCCCTTGATGGAAATAGGAGAGTTCAGAAGAAGGGTGGTTTGGAAGGGAAAAAAAGAATGTAATGAGATTTGCAGTTCAGATTGCAACCCATCCACACCTGTTCATTCTGAGCATTATTTCCCACCCTTTCCAATCCCTAAAAAGAAAGAGGGAAAGGAATGAAGAAAGAAAAGTAGGGAACCTCATTGACCTCTGTCCAGTAGCACAGAATCTTCAGTAGCCAGGAGACTGGGGTGGGATGGGAGTCCAGGTGTGAGGAATAATAGATAGTGGGGAGGGGAGCAATGAATTTTGCCTATGAAGCTGCTGGGTGTTTGAGTATCAGGTTATATAACTGGTTGGAGGGGCCAATGTTTGATGGAGGTTAGCTAGGGGCAGAGGGGCAGAGTGTTGAGCAAGGTGAAGCTAGGTGCCATTGTGTTGGAGACAATCAATCAACAAGTACTTATTAATGCTTAGTATATATAAGTCTGTGCTAAGCAACTGGGGATACAATTTATTTTTTATAATTAATTTATTTTGATTTATCAACTTCCATAAGCTTTTGAGTTGTAAATTTTTCTCCCTTTTCCTCCCCAAGATGGCACACAATCTAACATAGGCTATACATATACGTTCCTATTAAACATATTTTCACATTAGTGATGTTGTAAGGAAGAATTAGAACCAATAGGAGGAACCACAAGAGAAAAGACAACAAAACAGAAGAAAAAAATAGCAAATAGTATGCTTTGATCTGCATTCAAACTCCATAGTTCTTTCTTTGGATGTGGATAGCTTTTTCCATCATGAAGCCTTTGGAGATGCCTTAAATCTTTGCATTGCTGAGAAGGGTTAAGTCTATCAATGTTAGTCATCATGCAATGTGGCTGTTACTGTTGTGTTCATCATTTTCCTGGTTCTGCTTATTTCACTCAGCATCAGTCCATACAAGTCTTCCCAGGTTTTTCTGAAGTCTGCCTGCTCATCATTTCTTATAGCACAACAGTATTCCATTACATTCATATATCACAACTTGTTCAGCCATTCCTCAATTGATGGGCATTCCCTCAATTTACAATTCTTTGCCACCACAATAAGAGCTGCTATAAATATTTTTCTACATATGGGTCCTTTCCCTATTTGTATGATCTCCTTGGATTACAGACCTAGAAATGGTGTTGCTGAGTCAAAAGGTATGCACATTTTTATAGCCCTTTGGGCATAGTTCCAAATTGCTCTCCAAAATGGTTGGATCATTTCACAACTCCACCAGCAATGCATTAGCGTTCCAATTTTCCCACATCTTCTCCAACATTTATCATTGTCCTGTTTTGTCATGTTAGCCAATCTGATAGGTGTGATGTGGTACCTCAGAGTTGTTTTGATTCGCATTTCTTTAATCAATAGTGATTTAGAGCTGGGGATACAATTTTTAAAAAAACTTTAAAATAGTTCTTTTTCTCATGGAGTTTATATTCTAGGGGATCTTATATACATAGTCAAGAAATGACTTTGAATCCCATAGAATTACAGATTTTGATCTGGAAGCAACCTTAGAGGTCATCTAGTACAACCCTCCCTCATTATTTTATAGATGAGTTAACTGAGACCCACAGAGATTAAATGACTTGTCCAGTGTTATTCTGCTTGTCAGTATCACAGGCAATATTTAAATCCAGTTCCTTTACTTTATTTCCTCTATCCAGAAGTATTCTCTATAACATGCTAAACAAATAGTACCAAATGTATAGATTTTCAGTTCTTAATAGGTACTGCCCAAATACTTCTCAGGGGTGTTTCTGTGAAAGGAAAGAAGAAAAAAAGGAAGGAAGAAAGGAAGTAAAGAAGGAAGAATTTACTAAGTGTATAGCATATGCCAGGCATTGTGCTAAGTGTTTTTCAAATATTTTGTTTGAGCCTCACAACAACCCTGGAAGGTAGGTGCTATTATTATCCCCATTTTATAGTTGAGGAAACTGAGTTAGACAGAGGTTGAGTGACTTGTCTAGGGTCATACAGCTAAGGACTCTCTCAGGCTGCATTTGAACTCAGGTCCTGCTGACTTCAGGCCCAGCACTCTATTCACTGTGCCACTTAGCAGTTATTGATAGAACCTGACAATAATGGGGATTTTTTTTCTGAGGGAGTGCTATGGTAACACCCTGGTACCATAGGCTTAGAGTTGGAAGGAACCTCAGAGGCCATTTAGTTCAACATACTCATTTTATAGATGAGGATACTGAGACCCAGAGGAATTAAGTGACTTGCCCAAAGTTATGCAAAAAGTGCCAAAGGTCGGATTTGAACTTTTGTTCTCTGGCTTCAAACCAGTGCTGTCTCCCTTTGACTATGTTGTACCCTCATATTTCTCAGAGATGTGGAAGATAAGCAATCAATTCCTGTGACAACTCTAAAATTCGTTTTTGTCCTTCCATCTGTCTTTGTGAAAATTCCTATTTCACTCCTTTGAGATGAATAGCAATTAACTTGTGTACCTTAGAGCAAGGAGTCTTCACCTTTTGTGTATCAGGCACCACTTTGGCAGTCTGATCAAGCCTAGGGACCCCTGCTCAGAAGAATGCTTTTAAATACATTAAATAAAAAACAGGATTACAAAGGAAAGCAGTTATATTGGAATACAGTTACCCAAAGGTTAAAAACCCCCCCACCAAGGTCACTGACTTCCAAATAAGAACTTCTGCATAGACCCTCTCTTCTGCTGCAGTTTGCATTAAAGCGATGTCTGAAGATAGAGTTGATCTAGATTGTGAGCTAAAGTAGTGACCTGTACATTCTATACTATGTGAGAGTGACTGATCTTTGGTTGATGGAATGGCATAAGTTTTCCCATTTATGATCTCTGCCTGCTTAGTGACTGTCATTAGGGACAGATAAAAGTGCTATAAAGCTCCTCAATCATACTTCTTTTTTAGCTCACATAGAAGGACCCCTATGTCAGTCGGGGCAAAGTTCATTCACCCTCTTCCCTATTATGTCCTACCTACGAAATTAGCTGACAATCAGGGCCTCTATGTCTGTATGCTGGCAACCTTACCTCATTAGACAGTAACTTTGGCTTCTTGCCCACTAAAAACATCCTTGCCCTGAAAGCAGGAAGTGCACTCCATTGGGAACCTGAAAGCCAATTAAAGAAAAATCTTGATGGGAGTGCCCATTCCCTTGAGTCTTCAGGGTTCCCTAGGATATGCTTAAAGATGTGTGGTGTCATGTCCCATAAATTTATGAGTCCATCATTTTCTGTGCTCAACTTTCTGGCAGAGTAGCTATTACTTCCCTAATTAAAAATCTCTTGTTGTTTTCCCTAGGGGAAAGGAACAATGGTAACCTATTGGTTGGAAGGAAAGAAGTCTACTGCAACCCTAGAGGGAACCTCCAGCACCACTGCCAACATTCAAGACCCAGAGAGGAACACTTTTAATATGATTCCAGGAGTCTTAACTGTCGAGCCACTCTCCAGTCCAGCTTAAAGTCATTTCTTTGTTCCAGTTCCAGTTTCTGACTCTTTCAGAGTTAAATCAACTTGTCATACATCTCTCACGAGATCCAGAGAGGCCTGAAGTTCCTATTGTAATGGCACTTTTGGAAACAAAGGAAGGATGGATTCCTTTTCCCTTACACCATCTGAATCCTTGAAAGGTTATTAATCATAGCTCAGCCTGTCTTTCGTTTTCCCTTTCTTATTTTCCCCCATTTCTGGCAGTAATACAAGTACAATTCTCTGGCAGTGACAGACTGCTCAGCAAAAAGAAGAGGTCTTCTGTGTCTCTGGAGATGAGGCTTCCCAATTTTGAGCAGACCTGTGAAGCTACCTCTTTGATTTCACTGAGTATCTCCCTGGAGGGCTGACCCTGGGCAAAATTGTAAAGTAGGCAAAGTTTATTTCTTATGGCATTCCACCTCCCCCTTTTCTAACCTCTAGGTATCTAGTGCCTGATTAGTATTCCCTAGCTGCTCAGTATCTCTCCTGAGATACCACATTTACAGCATATGTTACAGATCCTTTCTTCCTTCCTCCAGCTTCCCTATCAAAACGTATCCATCCTATATTCTATTCTGCATTATCCCTTAGGTGACTTACTAATTACAGAAACACAGAGGTTAGGATTGGAAAGGACTTTAAAAATCTTTCGATCCATCTACTTCATTTTATCAATGTGTAAAGTGGGCAGTCCGGCAAGGTTAAATGATTTGCCCAAAGTCACAAAGCTATTTAGTGAAGAGCTAGAATTAGAACCCAGCTGACCTGATTCTGAGACTAGTCCATTTTCTGATACACTGATTATTTTTTTTCGCCAAGTTGTCAATGCTAGATAACAACTTAATGTGTTACTCTTCCTACCCTAGCATATTTGCATCTTAATGGTAGCATTCAATGTTTTAACCCAAAGCACTGAAATAAAGGCTGAAATTTCAGGTAGAAATGGCAGGCCAATGGAGGTGTTTTGTATTCTGTTGGCATTTAAATAGATTTTAATGTTTATTTTGATGGGACTAGAATTTTATTTTGATAGGACTGAAAGGCCAGCACATAGAAACCAGTTGAAGAAGCTGAGGGTGTTTAGCCTGGAGAAGAGATTTAGGTGGGGCATGGTAAATGTCTTTTAGTATTTGAGGTACTGTCATGTAAAAGACAGATCAGACTTGTTCTGATGGGTCCCAGAGGGCAGAACTGGAAGCAGTGTTTGGAAGTTGCAGAGAGGAGTATTTGGCTTGATGTGAGGTAAAAAAACCCTACAATTAGAAATATATAAAAACTTCTTAAGGAAACAGTGGGTTCACCGCCGTTAGAATTCTTCAAGAAGTTTCTGTTCACTTGTTCATTATCATCAAAAACATTTATAAGCCCTTACTATGCCCCAGGCACTGTGCTAAGTACAAGGAGAGGCAAAAATCATGATCTTTACCATCAAGATAATGCCTTGGGATAGATACAGTATGCAAATACAAACAACTATATCTGTACAGGATTCATACAGTGTAAAACAGTCATCTCAGAGGGAAAGTGATAGCAGTGGAGAAAGGGGAGGTGGGGAGCAAGACTGGAAGAGACCCCCTGTAGAAGGCAGGATTTGAGCTGAGTCTTGAAGGAAGACAGAAAAGCCAGCTGGCAGATGTAGAGGGGAGAGATTTCTGTTTAGATATGTTAGACTAGGTGATTTTTGAGGTTTCTTCCAATTCTGAGAGTCTATGTTATGCTGAGAATTCACAATATAGGGTGTGACAAGAAAATAATTAAACTAGATTTTTTTCTCTGTTGTTGTTCAGTTGTTTTTCAATCGAGTATGATTCTCTGTTACTCCATTTAGGGTTTTCTTAGCAAAGATGCTGGAGTGGTTTGCTATTTCTTTCTCCAGTTCATTTTATAGATGAGGAAACTACGGCAAACAGGTTAAGTGACTTGTCCCAGGTCACACAGCCAGTAAGTGTGTGAATTCAAATTTGAACCCAGGTCTGCCTGACTCCAGGCCTGGCATTCTATTCACTTACCATCTAGCTGTCTTTTTTTCCTCTGCATGTTTTAGCAATTATGCTACAAAACTTACAGTGTTATGAATGAGTGGTCAAACCTTAGAACACTATCAGTCTTGTTATAGCATATTTGTGCCTCATTTTTACTTATCAAAGGCATTTTGGGGCTTGATCATTTTCTTTATTCATTAGACTGAATTCTGAGTGTCTTTTGGCCCTTTGCTCTAAAGTGAGATATACCCTTGAAAGGATGTATACCCAACACCATTGAAATTATTCAAAAGATGGTTTCACAGACTTTTACGACTATGTCCAAAATCCTTTTAAGCACTGGAAGCAATAAACGTATTATTTCTCAGGGGAACTATTTTGAAGGGTACTAACTCACTGGGATATAGAAATTCTGGTTTGTTTCTTAAACAATCTATCACTTTTTTCACCCTTTTATGTGCATTGGGCCAATTTGGCCATCTGGTGGAGCCTATTGACCCCTTTTCAGAATAATGTATTTAAAGGCATAAAATAAAATATCCACAATTACAAAGGAAACCAAATTAAAATGAAATATAGCATCATACTACCAAAAAAATGTTCAGGAACCTTAGGTTAAAAACTCTTCTATAGAGTCATTAATTTGGTATATTTGAGAAGTGTTCTATGAGCAGGTCTGGTTCTGTCTCTGTAAATAACACATTTATCTCTCTTGTCAGCCAGCACAAGCTAAATGGGGATTCTGTTATAAAGGCAAGGAAGATTATGATAAAAAGGAAATCCAGGACAGGAACTCAAACTATGATTTCATTGGTGTGGGAAATTCCCTTGAGCAGTGCCAGTGGTCACCTTCTCTGCAACTTACGGTGTTAACAGAATTTTTGTCTAGAATATTGAGCATTTAAGTGATTTCTAGAGTCACAAAGTATGCATAAGGAGCAGGATTTGAACACAGGTTTTCCCGGATTGTAGGCCAGCTTTCTAATCATTACATCACACTGTCAGAACTAGAAGCTGGATCCAGTTAGATATCAAGGCAGGAGCAAGATGAAATCATTAGAACTGATGTCCTTTAGGGGCTTCAGATTGATTTTTCTATCCTTTGACATTACCTGAAAGCTTTAATGGGGGCGGGGGGGAGGTGTCATTTAACTGAGCAAAGGCTGTTTGGAGAGATACCAGCTTCCCCATTCTTAGGTTACAATCTAAACCAAAACTTGCCCTATCTACAAGAGGAGAGTGGGAATCAGTTTACCAACAGTTCAGAAGAAAGTTTTGAGTATTAATATTTTTAAAGATGTTGATTACACAGATGTTGATTACACATTTTAGAGGTAATCCAATTGCTGTTTTTCATAGGTGCCTTGTAATTAGAAAAACCAGTTCAGCCTGAAACATATCATTGGTGATTGCTCTCTCCCTTATAGTTCCTGAACAATTGCTTTTTTCTGAGTGTAAAACATAATGTATAGTGCATGTGTTAAATGGTGTGTCTTGCAAGTCCTTTCATATTAAAATGCTGAAAAGATGCTTAGAGCAGGAGTGAATCTTCTTGAGATTTGACTCTTTAAATGCTGAGCATAAAATTTCATAAATCAGAATTAGGAGGGATCTTTAAGTTCATCTTGTTTAACTCTTTCATTTCATATAGGAGCCCCAGAAAGGTAAAGTAACTTTAGCCAAGCTTTCAAAGCAAATTAGTGTCAAACCTTGGGCAAAAATCCAAGTCTTTTTATTCCCAAATGAGTGTGTTTCCCACCATATTATGTTGCCTCTTGATGGTCAATTGATTCTACTTTTTGTAGTTTGCTTTTTAACTGTATATTCTTTTTTTACTTCTATCTTCATTTTTGTTTAACAGGCATTTATTTTCTTTCTCACTTTTCCCCCACCAGTGAGGAATAAAAAAAGAAAGCTTTCACTTCTACTTGTTAAACAAGTATATCTCATAAAATCCCTGTATTATTTTATCTCTTAATATGGATGTAGTTTTTCCAGGTATCTTTCTGATCATGCTGCTTGTATTTGTAGATTTGTTATGTAGACATGAAAATAAGCCAGCGATAGGATATCCTGACCCCGATTCGTGTCCTGCAATCCTATCTCAGCTTAAACAAAACAAAGAGGTTCCTGACTAACCTCACAACTTGATAGATTTATATCCTTGTTTTACAATCTTGCTTATCCTTTTCTAATTATACTCACTCTGGAAGAATGAGATACTTCAGGAATTGAATCTTGTACATATGATAAGTTCAAAACCAATTTAACACTTGCTTAGGTTATGGGATGACTACACATTCAGATCAAAACAGCAAGATCTCTTCTGCTTTACAGCTCATTGTGATAATTTAGTAATAAATTATCTTGCAAATGAAAATTTAGCAGGCCTTCTAAAAATCGCACAAGAGATTTTTATGGATTTCTTTCAAAAAATATTTCCCCTTTTTAAAAGCGGTTTAAAATTTATCCTGATTGGGGCAGCTAGGTGGCACAGTGGATCGAGTACAGGCCCTGAAGTCAGAAGGACCTGAGTTCAAATCTGGCCTCAGACCAATCACTTGACACTTACTACCTGTGTGACCCTGGGCAAGTCACTTAACCCTTAAAAAAAAAAGATTAAAATTTATCCTGGTGTTAAGAAGAATAATCACTAAACTTTTATGAATTAGTTGGAAACTTCGAAAATGATAAATCTCTCTCTTCCATCTTAAAGCAAAAATAAACCTTTAAAATGGTAATTTACCAAACTAAGTTGGTGTAAAATGTCCTTAAGTAACGTAAATAAGTTCCCAAAATAGTATAACAAACTAAATTTCTATTTATTGCAAAATTCCTTAGTTAAAAAGGGCAAAGAGAGCAAGAGTAGATGGGGACTCAGTCTTGTAGGCCTTCTTCAGAGTGTCCCTGAGGTTGCGGATTTAAAGGGGTAGGTCTCTATGAAGTTAAGTTCAGGGATCTGAGTGCCCATCAGGCCATAGCCTTTAAGGGAAAGGGGAGAGGGAAGGCGATTAAACATCACTGGGGAAAGGGTGCTGAAAATGAAGAGGCTTTGCCAGCTTTAAGGGAAAACACTTCTGATTTTGACTCTGCCATTTTCAGCACTAACTTTCCCACTTTAGTCTAGACATCTTATTAGCCTTTAAGCTTAAGTTGTTTTTAAGACAAACCAATTTAAATTGGTCAAAAGTGAAAGGATCCTTTACCAAAGAGGACCAAGAAAATAAAACCAAAGTGATCCCTGTGCTCAAAGCTGGCTTAGAGAATTGTGGACTTCAACCAAACCCATGGGAGTCTGAGAATGAGAGCTGGGAGTAAAAAGACTTATCTACACACCTGGCAAAGCTGAGACTCCAGGGGAAAAAATGATACTGTGGTCCCAAGTCACTAGTATTGTCGGGGTTGGGGGGACTTGTCTCTTCACTTCAGCAGTTCCATCTGAGTCAAGGCACCAAAATTGTCAGTCACTTACCAAAGGTTTTGTCCAATGAAGCAAATAGAATCAGTTTCCCCCTTAAATGAAGATTTGTCCTAAGAACAAACAGAAGGGGTCCTGCCTAACTGAAGGTTTGTCCAAAGAAAATAAAGAATCGAGGTTTCCCCTTTACCAAAGGTTTGAACAAGGAACAAACATGATCAGGATGTACATGCGCTATAACATAGTTATTTATTCTCATTAAGCCAGAGAATCATGCATGATGGAGTCAGAAAATAATTCTGAACTCACAGGTAAACAAGCTGAAGAAGACCCTTCATATACTTAGAGCAATCTCAACTCAGGATGCCTGTGTCAACCCAAAATTATAATCTCCACATGTGTTTAACCATAATATGAAAAAGGAATTTCTTAATACGATACATTATAAATGCAATAAGATAAGAGAATGTCAAGGTATCAATTGAAATTATAGATCCAGGATGTCTATGTTTCTTTTATCATTTACATATATGTGTGTGTGTGTGTGTGTGTGTGTGTGTGTGTGTGTGTGTATGTTTCATAACGTAGCATAGCATATGTCCATAAAATACCAAAATAAGAAAAGTCCCATTATTCAAGATAGTTCCATTCAAAGTACCTTGTCCTTGCTCTTCATAAACAGAAGAATACTCCTAGTCGGCTTCATCTGGCCTTATAGTTGCTGACACAGGGACATTTTGGGTTCACTCAGAAAGCAAAGAAAGCATGTCTGTTATGCCAGAGCACACAAAGCATTATGGTAGGTTAAACTCAGAGTGGGTCGAACATATCTTTCTCCTGATTGGCCAATCCTGGTTTTAGGCCTTTGTCAGGTGATGGGAGGCTCAAAAATGGTTCACATTTGGAAATAACATATTTATCCACAATAGGATTATTAACTTCTTTTGTTACACTCCTGGGCCTATTCTTCTAAGTCTTAGAAACAGTAAATTAATTCCTGGTTAGAAATATTTACTTTCCAAAGAATATTTTCCCCTTCATAGTTCACTACAGCTTCAGGCCTGTGTAAAAAGATATGTGCTAATCTATAAGATGATCAAACCATTTTCCAAGATTGCTTAAAATCATAAGTGCTCTTTTTCATCTCTCTGCAGAAGGATTTATGGTTCTAGTTACTTTAACAAACTTGACCACTGGTTTACTTGCCACTTTTGATCTTTGTAGGGGAAGGGAGGAGTACTTTGGAGCAGGGATTTTTAATGTGGTGTTCATGGACTTAAAATAATATATTTTGATAACTGTTTTTCCAATATGATTGGTTTCATTTATAATACATTTTATTTTATTTTATTTTATTATTTTTATGCATTTTTTATTTTATTATTATTATGCACTTACAATATCCTTCTGAGCAGAGGTTGAAAGTTTTCACTAGACTGCCAAAGGAGTCCATGGCATAAAAAAAGATTGATAAATTCTGCTCTGTAGTTTTGTGGCTGCTCAGAAATAAGGGGGCCATTTTAAGTTTCCAAATTAATTCAAGCACCATTTTACCTTACCTTCAGCATTGATCTGTAGATATCTTCTGGCCCCAAGGCCAAGATAACAGTAAGCTACCAGGTGTGAGTCTATATTCAAACTAGCAATGAAAATGTGAAACACATTCTTATACTCGAAAATTGTTCTAGATCAGAATACAAGTTCATATGTTCCAGGTAGAAACAATGTATTTGATGTATCGATTATTGAGGTAGGGATTTTTATCACTTCACCAAAATAAATTGTATTTTATCATAAAGGTCAACATTACAATAAGTGCTGGGTGGAGAGTAGAGAAGAGGAAGGGAGAGCTGGAGAATGAGATATTAGCAGCAAGCATGGGGCAGAGCAGTTCAACTGGTTCTGTGTACTGGAAATGATCATCAAGATATTAGTAATGATTCCAGGGATTTAAGGGCTCAAGTGAGGCAATGCCCGCAGAGTGAACATTGTAGTGTCTGCATTGATCCAATAAGTATTCAGCAGCTAAGCAAGCTTAGCCCTACCTCCAGCACCCCAGTCAGACTGGTCCATTACTTGTGGAAGTTATAACATGGTGCATGAGAGAGGAAGGAGGAAGAGATTAGAAATCATGGTAGGTAAGGTTCACAGAAGATTGCAGTGGCTTATTGGTGGCAGTCTTGGGTTTCTTCTTCCTATCTTTCTCGGTGTTTCAGTGTGGCCAGGTTACTGTGCTCTGAGGAGGGCATTCAAAGAGAGTCCATGTAATTATGTCTGGTTTTTTTTGGGGGGGCGGGGGAGGTGTTGTGTGGTCTACCATCAGGATCTCCAAAGCTTTGAGGCCAGGATACAGATTACCTATACCAGAAAAAAAAAAGCTTTGTGGTACTGCTGTGTCCTGCAGACTTATCTTCAGAGACATATATTTGATCCTTCATGACAAAGCTGAACTCCCCCCATCTATCACCAAGGAAGAATTCAAAGAGGTGTGCAGGCAACTAAGGGAGAAAAGAAATGCCATAGAGACTTTGCCTTCATTTTGCATCCCAGAGAGAATATCAAAAGATTATTAGAGAGCTACACTTTATAAACCTGAGAAAATGGTTGAGTAGGTATCAATTCTATGAGAAATGGCTGGAAGTTGGAGGAGGGGATGGGAGAAGAGAAGAGAGGGGAGGGGAGGAGAGAGGAGAGGAGAGAAGAGGAGGGAGAAATACAGATACCCCCTCAAGTGAAAGGGATCAGCAGGACAAAATAGATGGTGCTTGACAGAGGAGCCCTCATATTTAGAATGATGTTCTGGAAACTTATGTACATCTTTGAGACTTGTCGTTGCAAATTCAAGGATCTGTTCTGTTTTCTTTCTTTTGATAAAACTTTTCTTCTGTGTTATTGTGAACTACACAATTCCAAAAGGGGAGTCAATCTTATTAATTACTTGGTACTGTGAATATATTTTCTCCAGGTCTCTTTGTGGCTATGGGCCTAGAAGTGGAACTTAAGAGCCCTTCACTAAATGAGACTCATAAATTTAAGGGAATACCATGTGAAAGTCCATTTAATTCTCATGAAAAAGCATAATGGAGCTGTAGAAAATGTAGAGAAAGACAGCAAAGAGTATCAGGACACTAGAGGTGCTACTGAATCAATAGAAAGAGAAAATTAATGACTGGTCTGGGAGGATGAAAGGAGACAGATCAGGTTGAAGTCTATAAAATTATAAAGGGAAGGTGAAGTAGTCCTGAGGAACTTCAGGTTAAAGATTCAGAGAAAATGAGTCTCAGATTAGAATTTTGCTAATTATATTTTTACTAAGATCATCAAACGATATAGGAATACTAGCAATAAAGGATGTGGAGTAATAGCAGGGTGTGGCTCCCACTTCTCCCTAGTTCCTTAGTCCCAAAGGCAGAAAATCAAGTGAATACGAGAGTCTTGCCAGATCAGAAGAGTCCTGACCTCTTTCCCATGATTGCTTTTATCTCCTCACAAAATTTGGACTCTGAATCAGTCCCAGCTTGTCTCTTCAAACTGAGGGAGTCATTTGAGCAGTTGTTTGAATCTGGTCATAAGTGCAAATATAGACCCTGCCTCCTCCTTTCTGTATTTGTCCTGATATTTTTGTACTAGTGTGTGTGCTAAGTGGTTGCCCACAAGTCTCCTTTACCCCACTCTTCACTACCCAGATCTATAGTTCCCATACTTTCAGAACATCTCTCTCCTGCCCTCAGCCAATTCCACCTTCTGTGTTCTTACTTATATAGTATTGGGCCCTTGGTCACCAGCTTTTAAGACATTCTTTGCAAACCATGTTGGAATAGCATGGGTTCTCATGGACAATTCCTAGGTTTCTGAAGACTAGTGTAATAAGAAGCAATTAGTTGGCTAAGGCCCTTGCCAGTCAAATCTGTGCATGCCCCTGGAAGCAGGGAGATTGATGAATTGTCTGGGTGTGGTATCCGGACCTTCAGGCCTTCACTGCTTCTGCTCAAAACAAGCTGAGAGAGCTTTTCACTGGCGGAGCTTCTGTCCGAAGTCCTGATGTCAGCAGCCTACGTAAAAATGAGGTCCTTGTCCTGTTGGAAGAGCACTAAACCCTTTCTTATGATTACTTCAATCCCTCATCAAATTCTGGGTGCCACAGCAGCCTCAGGGATACTTGGTCAATGGTCCAGACAAATGCCCCAGGGCCGCAGTCCTTGTTAATGTTTTCTATCTGTGCAACTAGGCCTTAGGATGCTTTCCTTCTTTTTCAGCTGTGGCTTAATGGGGGAAGGGAAAGGGATAAGTATTTATTAATGTACCAGGCATTGTGCCAAGTATTTTACAAATATTATCTTATTTGATTCTGGGAGATAGACACTATACTTATTCCCATTTTACATTTGAGGAAACTGAGGCAGACAGACAGTAAGGGACTTGCCCAGGGTCACATGGCTCTTAAGCATCTGAATCAAGATTTGAACTCAGGTCCTTCTGACTCCTGGTCCAGCACTATAGCTACTGTGATATCTAGCTGCCCAATGGAAGAGCCTGATTAAGAGGCTACCACAGAAGGAATCTAGAAAAACACAATATCCTGGTATATTAAAACTTTGTATCTTGAAAGAAGTAAATCACTTTATCTCATTGGGTCATTGTTTCCTCATTGATAAAAGAAAGGGATTGTATTAATCCAGAGGACAAAATATGAAACTCACCATTCACTTCCTGCCAGAGAGGTGATGAATTTAAGACACACTTTTTTTGACATAGCTAATGTGGAAATTTGTTTTGCTGAACTATGCATTTTTGTTATAAAGGTTTTATTTTTTGTTTTTATTGGTCAACTGGAGGGAAGTGAAGAGATACAATAAATGCTCATAAAATAACATTTTAAAAGAAAAAAATAGGTATGTAGATAAATACTTATCAGTTGAACAACACCAATTTAATAAATGTCTTCAGCACTAAAAAATAGGAGATTGGACTAATGGCCTTCGAATTCCAATCTAACTCTAGCTCTATGATCCTATGACCTGTGCATTCTTGGGCAAGTAATTTAACCTCTCTGGGCCTCAGTCTCCTCATTATAAAATGAGATCGTTGGACTAGATGGCATCTGAGGTCTCTTCTGGCCCAAGATCCACAAACCTAGTGTCCTTTGATAAAAGGAAGAAGATTGCTTTACACAACAGCTAACAATTAGCACCAGAGGTGACATAGAATGGAAATATGTTATTTCAAAAATTATTTAGATCAATCAATTCATGAGTATAAGAGCAATAATAGATTATTACAGGAAAATGGGGATAGTTTTTTTTTAAATATACAAACCTAACCATTGGAGGTTACTGATATAGATAACAACTATTTGCTTACAGAGCCTACCCTATCATTCCTTGAGAAAGAACACTGAGCTAAGTGGACCGATGGGTATCTGACTCAGTGTGCTGATTCTTGTGTTCTTAAACCATCTGTTGATAACATATTTTCTTCAAGGCATCAGATATCCAGAGCAGCTGGGTTCCTAGGGTTAAGAAGTCAAATTAGTTTTATTTTGTATTAAGCATTGTCATGGAAAACCTGCCTAGATTTTTTTTTTTTGCTTTTATTTAGTTACGAGTTAGAGGTCATTGAAACTTTCACAGTTTTGGTTTAAGGTTTATGTTAAGGTTTTGCAAAATGGAGCTTGACAAAAATATTCATCTGTATTCAGAAATTAGAGACTAGGAAAACTTCACCTATTGACTGGAACTAGATACTAATTTAGGATACAATGACAGAGAGGAAAGAACACTGGCTCTGGAGTCAGAAGATATACTCAAATCCTGCCTCTGGCACTTAAATCTATGTGACCTTGGGGAAGTTACTTTGTGTTCCTGGCCTCCAGTTTCTTCATCTGCAAAATGAGGTAACTGGATTAAATGAACTCCAAGATGCCTTCCAGACTTAGAGCTATTATATACAGCTTTCTTTCCCCCCTCCTGCTTATTACTCCTACTTATTACTATGATTGGAGAATACACTGAGGAATGGTGCTGTGTCCTAATTCCATTTTGTTATATTTTATTTTTCCCCAGTTAAAACAATTTTTAAACATTTTCTTTAAAAATGGAGTTACAAATTCTATCCGTTCCCCACTCCTACCTGAGAAGGTAAGCAATTTGATTTAATTTACACATAGGCAATCACGTAAAGCACTAGTCCTAATTCCATGCTATACCTCCTGGTGTGGTAGAAGTAGGCCTGAAAAGGAGTCAGAGGGCCTGGGTCTGCCACTTACTAGCCAACTGATTACAGGCAAGTCACATTAACTCTCTAATTCTCATTTCTTTACCTATAAAACGGGGATGATTAATTCTAGTTACTTTACAGGTTGTTGTAAGGAAATTACTTTCTGAATTATAAGGTAGAAGGTATGTATGAGAAAGACAGTGTTATGTAGTAGAAAGAAAGAGGCCTTGGCCTCAGGAAGGTCTAGTTTCAAGTCTGGCCTTTGGCACATACTAGTTGTGTGACTCTGGGAAAGTCCTTCAACCTCTCAGTGTTGCAACTCTCTAAGACTAAAAGTTGTAAAGTGTTGTTGTATAGTCATTTTACATGTGTCTGACTCTTCACGACCCCTTTTGGGGGGTTTTGGTTTTCTTGCCAGAGATATTGGAGTAATTTGACATTTTCTTCCCCAGCTCATTTGGCAGATAAGGTAACTGAGGCAAACAGCTATTAAGTGTCTGAAGTCAGATTTGAACTCACAAAGATGAGTCTTCTTAGCTCCAGGCCACATTCCCTATCCACTTCACCACATATCTGTAGAATAGTTACAGATCTGCTTTAGGAGGACTGTAATCATAGGTCTGGTCCCCTTCCTCCCAAAAATCCCCCTGTAATTAAAAGCTATTGTCATTTGTAGTTGGGGCTTGTTTTATTGAACTCAATCAGTCGTCTCTTATTGAAAATCCTTAGAACTCAGAAGACTCATCCCTCCCTGCTCTCTCCCAATCCTAGGGACATAGATTTAGAGTTGTAAGGAATCTTTAGAGATCATTTAGTTTGACTTCCTCATTTCTATAGATGAAGAAAATGAGGCCTATAATGGTTGAGGGACTTGCTAAAGGACATACAGCCAGTAATTCGCAAAGAGACTTTAAATCATTATTACAGTGAAGAGTCCTTACTTTGCTTTCTTTTTTTTATAAAAAGGTATTTTAATGAAGAAAAATTTAGACAAATTTTAAAAGTACAATTCACATCAGTCAAGATGGCACATTATTACATTTTATTAAACTGAAAAAAAACCCCTTTGATCAGTTTTTCAGTGGTAATCCAAATACTAAAAGCCTGGCTTCATAGTATCCACTTTGAATAGTAAATATGGTTAGAGCTGTCCTATGATCATATCTGTAATGAAGAATAATGACCATCATAATGAACAAAAGAAAACATGGATAAAATGTTATGGAAGTAGTAAATAATGGGAGGGAGAGAGTACCTAAAAATGAAAAGAGCAAAGAAAAATGTTTGGTAAATTGAAATAGAAATGAAATAATAAAAGAAAGCCTATTCGGAAACTTAAACACACCTAAGTAGAACTCTTGCCTCTCCTCTCTCCACCCTGTGAAATTACTGAAATAGTAATCCCTTTTTGATCTTATCTTGCTTTCCTATAGCCAAGAAGCAGAGTTAAAAATTATTGTGGATAGAGAATTCTGGGAAGACAGCAGAGTAGGTAAAAAAAAATTCCAAGCTCTTAAGATTTTCCCCTACCAAAGAGATAAAATAGCACCTCAGGGTGAACAAAGTGCAGGGTAAAAATAAATAAGAGTAGGGGCACAACAGTGGTCCTCCTGGGACAATCCAAGAAAATTGTAAGAAAAATCTCAGGACAAGGTCTGGTCCCTGTAAAGAGCAAATACCCCCAGGCTAGGGTCCGATAGTGCTTAAACAACAAGCCATGGGGTTAGCTGGGTTGGGAGGCTGCCTCAGCCCTAGCCACAGGAAATTATACCCTTGGGACAGTGAGAGGAGTTAGGCATTTGTGCCAGGGAAGGTGGAGGGAACCTCTGTTGACAATGGGAGACTGCGGGGTTGAGAAGGAACCAGCACACATCCAGTGAGTGCAGAAGCTGTGAGGTGGGATGCCCCTGGCTGTTGGTACTTACAGCAGGCTGGAAGTTTGGCTTTGCCCTCAGGCTAGAGGGGATAACTGAAGATATGAGGCCACAGGCACCATCTCCCATACTCCAGGACTAGAGATGATTACAAAAGTAAACTATTACTACAAAAAAATGCACAGGCAAAGGAGAAAAAAATCCAACCATAGAAAGTTACTATTGGAGTTTATTTTCAGAGGAGGATATTTCAGCAAAGAAACCCTCTTCTACCCCAAAGAGTAACGTCAAATGGTCACCTGCCCAAAAAGAATTTATAGAAGAACTTAAAAAAAGATTTTAAAAATCAAACAAGAGAGACTGAGGGGAAAAAAAAAACAAAAAAAGAAAGAAAAAGAACATTCCAAGAAAACAAAATCATTAAAAGAAAGTCAGCCAATTAGAAAAGGAGATCCAGAATTTTAAGGAAGAAAGTGACACCTTGAAAATTAGAATTGGGCAAGGCGAAGCCAGAGAAGTTATGAGATCAAGAAACAATAAAACAAAATATAAAGAATGAAAAAACAGAACAGAAAGTGAAATGTCTTATAAGAAAAACAACTGATAAGTAGAACAGATCAAGAAGAGAAAACATAAGAATAATCAGGCTACCTGAAAGTTATGATCAAAAAAAGAATCTTGATACAATGACACAATAATTAAAGAATAATTAAAGAGTGTCCTGAAGCATTAGAACTAAGGGGGAAGTAGAAACAAACAAAAAAAATCTATCAATCACCACTTGAAAGAGATCCTGTGAGGAAAACTCATAGGAATATTATAGTCAAATTCCAAAACCACAAGCTCAGGATAAAATTTAAATATGATGGTGTCACAATTAGAATCACATAGGACCTAGCAGCAGACACCAAAAGACTACAGGTCTTGGAACACTATAGATCAAAGGGCAAAAGAACAGGAGTTGTGGCTGAAAACGTCACACCCATCAAAGTTAAGCATAATCCTGAATGAATGAAAAAAAAAAATGCTGTAGATTTCGACTGTCAGACTTTCAGGACTTTGTTAAAAAAAAAACCAAACAAACTGAACTTAAAAGATTTGACATATAAGAGCAGGAGAAACATAAGGTACATGCCAAAGACTGATTACAAGGTATTCAATAAGGACAGAACATTTACCTTTCATGTGTGTAAAATATAAAACATATATCTAAGATTGTCATTAGTAATTGGGTAATTCATAAGAAAGATTGGGGTAAATCTGACTATGATATTACTTTAAAAAAGCAAAACCATTTAGGACCAGCTAAAAAGAGTAGTTATTTCATACAAATGAGGTGCAAGAGGAAGAATAGACATAGAGAAATTAGATGGGGAAGGAGGGCTGGTAGTTCTAGTAACCTACTTTCGTTAGGAATGAATTTAAGAGAGAACAATACATATGCATCCAGAAGAGTATAAAAGTCTTCTAAATTCAGAAGAAATAAAATAGTATAAGGGGATAGGGAGAGGGGAGAAGATAAGAGAGGGATCTCTAAAGGGGAGTGTGAGGTATAGGTCAAATGGGGTTAGGGAAGAGTGTTTAGATTTATGGGAATAGGAGAATAAGGGAGGGGTCCTTGGAAGCTGGGTAGGCTAAGTGAAAGGAGGGCAAGGTATCGGGTAGAAAAAAAGTAGAGGAGTCAGGAGGGATAGGAAATAAGAGATATGCGCAAATATAAAAACAAAGATTAGGAGTAGAATTTGTTGGGGGAAAGTTTATGTCTGTATATGTCTATATGTATGTGTATGTCACATGTATGTATGTATACATGCATATGTGTATGTATATATCTATACCTATATATAAATATATCTGCACTTAATTGTAGCCCTTTGTGGGGGAAGAAGGGGGGGTAAAGGAACAAAGTAAAAAGTACACAGCAGAGAATGAAAGAAAACTTACAAGGAAGCAAAGAAAAGATGGACAGCTCTCAACAATGTGTAGTATTTATCATACAGGCTTTCTTGAAATGAAAATTTATTGCTATATATTTTGAATCCTTTCTTATGTTCTGCTATGCACATGATATGCTTTTTTTCTTTTCTTATTTTGTATTTAAGTTTCAATATCTAAGTTTATGATGTGTTTCTTTTTCTTTTCTCTGTTCTGTATTTGAGTTCTGGTGTTTGAGTCTAAAAAAATAATTATTGTGGTGTGAGGACAAAGTGCTTTTGCAGTAGTTTATGCCACTGAATCCTTCTACCAGAGGTTTTTTTTTTGGCTTTTTTTTTAAGGCAATTGGGGTTAAGTGACTTGCCCAAGGTCACACAGCTAGTAAGTGTCAAGTGTTAGGTCTGAGGCTGGATTTGAACTCAGGTCCTCCTGACTTCAGGGCCGGTGCTCTATCCGCTGCGCTACCAGACGTTTAACAGTCCTTAATCCACCATTGGATTATGTTCCAAAATACATAAATCAGTTGTCAGCCAGAAATAATTTTCCCAAAGATAATAATATCATAATGGTACCAATGAATTCCAGTGCCAGGCCTCAAAAGGTGATTTTATTTAGCAAAAGGTAGAAGGTAAACAATGAGCATAGCTGAATAATTGAACTTAACATCATAAAACCTAATCATCCCTTTATAACAATATGTTTATGGAAACTTGCTTTTGGAATTCCGACTGGGGATTCTTAAAACACTATATTTGCATCTCCAGCACAATGCTTTGCTCACAGAAAGTGCCTAATAAAAGCTAGTTGAACTTCAAAATCCTTATCCAGTCAGGAACTGATTGCCCATGGATTTGCCATCCTTCCACTGACCTGCAGTAGTTGTCCTCAGAGTAGACAGAGGGGAAGGGCAGAGTTTCATCGAGAAAAAGATAACAATTTAGAGCTAGAAGGGAGCTTAGAGAAAATTAAGTCCAATTTTAGCAATGAGAAAACTGAGGCACAGAGAAATGAAGTGGTTTGCCCAAGGTCACATGAGTAGTACATTGCAGAAGCAACATTTGAACCTGGGTCCTTTAACTCCAAATTAAGTTCTCTTTTCACTGTATAATTAAAGAATTCCAGCAGGTGGGGAAGGGTATTCTTTGGACAGAGGGGCATAGATTTCCGTGGTCATCAGACGCATAAAAAGCTGCAGCAGTGAGGAATTAAGGCTGGCCATAGATGCCTATACATGGGTCATTTATAAACCAAATATTTGGAAATAAAATTTAATTATGAAGAATTTCAAAGAATTTGTCATTTGAGTGTCCAGGGGCTATGCTTTTGGTAATACAAAGATTTCCATATTTTTTAGAAGTTTTCTTTAAAATCCTTATATTATAGAATTTATGTCATCCTTGACTTGTTAAATTTTTTTTTCCCCCCAAAGGCCCATGGAAATACCTGCATGGTGTAGAGGAGAGAGCACTGAGCCTGGAGTCAGGAAGACCTGGATTTTCCCAGGTGCCACCTCAGGTGCTTACTAGCTCTGTGACATTGGGCAAGCCCCTTAACCTCTCTTGGCCTTGTGTGTAAAAGGGGATTGGATTTGGTGGTCTCTAAGCTGCCTTTCAGTTCTAAATAGATGATTCTACAAATTTTATCTTTGTCCGAATTTAACATCTTATACAAATAAATATGAGGGCAGAATGCAACTTTATAACTAGGCATACTAACAAATTGAAAAACTGCCAATTCAGCTAGCCACACAGTCAGAATTAGAACTTAGTTCAAAAATCACATTGTTCATTCCTGTGGAAGATGTGGGTCCTTATAAATTTTTCTTGAGAACTAAGTTTCCTCTGAAATCCATTAGTAGTGGATAGAAGGACAATGACTGTCTATAGTTGGAGGAGGTTGGGGACTTGAGATAGGTAAATGGGGACCCAAGTATAACCAGCTGTTGGAGGTTTGGCTCTAATTCCAGCACTCTCACACCAGCAGACACTTTTTATTCCTTGGCCACCAAATACTACCTTTTTTCTCTGATGGGAGTTCTAAAGTTAGGATCCATGACCTTGTTTAAAAAATTTTAATAACTATTTTAATATATTTTTTCATCCTCTGTATTTTGTTCTATGCATTTAAAAACGTTATTTCAAGAATGGGTTCATAAAATTTACTGGACTGCCAAAGGAGTCTATGACACGAAAAGGGTTAAGAGCCTCTTTTTAGAAAATGGTTTCTATATGCCAAAAGAAAATGGTTTTAGTAATAGTTTCCTACAGAATATACACTGGATAAGGAAATAGGGATGGTCACAAGAGTTACTGTTTCAAGATAGTTTGGCTATTTTATATCTCTAGTCTTTTAGCATGTAGTTGTTTAGTACTGGGGATTGTGCCCACCTCCCCCAGATATCATAAAAGAAGTCAGAGGTTCAGTTAGAGTACAGGGAAAATTGTGTGAGCAGAACTCTAGGAAGCTAGGGATTGGTATGTGAGATGAGGGAGAAATGAAGAAGAAACACCTGGGGATGACTGTAGTTACAGGAGAAATTAACTACAGGGCTGTTGGCCATTGTTTCCATATAACTCTTAACACCAAGCATGAAAAATGAGTCATTCACTCACTAGTGAACTTACTAAAAAATATTATTTTAGCCTTTTTGTTTTCATCAGAGACATTTCCTCTTCTCTACCACTTCATCAGTCACTGAACCCTCCCTTTCCTTATGAAAAAGGAAAACATTTAAGAAAAACCAACCAATATGAGAAGGGCATCTGAAAATGTATAGCATATTTCACATCTATAGTACATTCCCCATCCCCACCCTGACCTCTGGCATGAATAATTACAATGGTGGTAGTATAACATCTTTCCATTTAAGAGCTCAAAGATCTTTTACATATAGATGGTCTTAGTGACACTAAAGCAACTTGTTTAAAAGTAAAACATTTCATTTATCTAATGATTTAATATTATATAGGTCTCTGCTCTTCCTCAAAAAACAAACAACCCCCCCAAACAAAACTCCATACACATTTAACTGAATCCATTCTTTTAAGAATAAATAACATAGCTAGTGAAACTGATTCTCTGTCCTTTGTGTTGTGAATGGACAGGGTGAGTTGAGGTGTCTATAAGGGCTCCTCAGGTGGCCCCCTGATTCAGGAGAAAGAGTGCTCTCATTTCTCTCCATCCCCCCATGACATGAAATGTATATAGACTTAATCTCATACAGTATTCTCAGTTGCAGTAGGTAGCATGAGGTTACAGGTGACTAACAACCCTGTAAGAACAGTGTTACAAATGGAAAATCAGCCAACTGACATCTCTGTAGGGTTTTAATGACTTTATAATAGGGTTTCATTATTGTATTTATGGCTTTATAGCAATTATGAGGCACACCTGTATTATCATATTGAGAGTACCTGAATTTCATTCCAAAATAGTGACATAGTTAGGGTTGAAACTAAATGAGAAATGATAATTTCATAATTAGTTCTCTTCAGCATTTATACCCTGAGAAAGGTTTTCCCTCTTACTTAGCCTCCACTCCAATTCCCCCATTTCCTAAACCTTGGAGTGTGAGAAGTTTTCTGTGGACCTGGGATCTGAGGTCCCTTCTGATGGTGCAAGGTGGCCACTGGTCACCACAGCTGCAGTAACAGAAATAGGGACAGAACAAAGGTGAGTCTCTTTCTCTCCTCAGGCTGTAAAATGCAGTTATCACTGAAACAATGTTATAAACGGGAGTTTGGTTCCCCAGTGAGTCCTCAAAAATGTATGTAACTCACAATGTAGCTAAACTACCGTATTAATTGTTCTGCATTAATATCAGGAGCAGTAATACTACAATTTTAGCTACATTAAATAGGCTTTTGTGGACTGGCCTGGAATTCTAAATATCTCTATAAAAGGTAACGTTAAGCCTATATATTTCCTGATGAAAGTAATTTCTTTGTTCCCTTTACTGCTTTCTATGTCGGCTACACTCTGACACCCTTACTGGGAAGACTGCCACTGGGCAGCAGGCATACAATTTTAAAAAGCAAATTAAAAAAATAAATGCAGCCCTGCTTTAAATTGAGCATTTGGCTTATATACAAAAAACAGTTCATTGTGCTACAAAATTACCAGAAAAATAAAGAGGTGACTAATTATAAAAATATCATTCAGTTTTAATATTATAGGGCTATATTTTCAAAGAGCAGTATAAGGGGGTATTATATAATGGTTATATTTCTAATTGGTTTAATCTTCTACCTAAGTACATAATCAATGACAGACCATGCACATACATGCACCATATTTAAGACATTACATATAACATAGTGGGCTCAAGACATAACAGGTTGAAGAAAAACTTAGTTACCTTATGATGAGGCAATAGTTCTCCTGCTTTCCACATACATATATGTATATGAGTGTATTTGTGCAGCACCATCAAACAACGTTTATTGAGCATCTACTGTATACAAGACCCTGGGCCAGGCAGATATAAGACAGAGAGAGACCATGCTCTCAAGGGGTTGATGTGATTTTCTTTTGTCAGGTAAACACTGAGATGTGGGACTGACTGAAAGTCAGTTCTTTACTTAGGAAAACAATTTTCATGCAGTTGTCCATTTCAGGTGAGGAAGCTGAAGAATAGAGTTGTCAACCTATGTGCAAGGTGGAGTCAAAATTAGGGTCACTGGATCCTGGATTTTGAATTAAAAGGACTCTTAAAAACTACATGGTCCAGTGAGAAGGGAGCTGGCTTGGGAGTCTGGGATCAAATACTGACACTTTTATTTACTTGTGCAACCTTAGGCAAGTTACCTAACATCTCTGGGCCATGGTTTCCTCACCTGCAAAAGGAAGATGTTAGACTAGATAGACTTGAGGTCCCTTCCATCTCCAGATCTAGATCCTATGATCAGCAAGGCCCCTATTATACAGAAAAAACTACTTGAGCTCAGAAAGGTTGTGACTTATTCAAATCACACAGCAGTGATGAACAGAGATGCAAAGGTAGGGTAGAGCAGAGATTCAAACCCAATCTAGAATGTGAATTTCCACTTTATTGCTAACTTTTGCAACCCCACACATCGTTTTGTGTAAGTAGGATATAGGCACACAAGCATATATACATATCAATTACATATATATGTATATTTCAGTAAGTTACTTTAGAAAATTGCTGTTAAAACAATTCCAAAATAATTGTTATTGCCTGAATTATTTCCACCATTTTGTTCTTTGGACAAAATTGATCATACCAGAAAACAAAGGAAGCACCCAAAAAGTGTGAGTATTGACTAATTGGGCAAAGCTATGTTCTTGGTTCTGAAACTGTTGAACCTTCTCATTTCAGTATTCAAAATACTGGCTATTGCAAAGATAGAAGACTGGTTCCCATTATGTCTACATCTATTTGGAAAAGTATAGGAGGGAGGAACAAGATGAATTTGAACCACATTAGCAAACAATTTCATAGTTCAGTCAAAACAACATTTTTTGTTTTTAGTTTTAAGTTTTGGCTTGAATTATCTTGACTCTTCTTATTTGCATGTGTAGAGATATCTTCTATTTTCCAATTCATGTGAAATAATGTAACAAATAAACAACACTTTAGCTATATAAGTAAGTTTTAGGAGACAAGATGTTAGATTTTACAGACGAGAGAGAGAGAGAGAGAGAGAGAGAGAGAGAGAGAGAGAGAGAGAGAGAGAGAGATTGAGACGTTATGAAGAGTTCCAAAACTTCCTCTCTTACCATTAGCCATTATCCTATTCCCCTCTCTCTCAATTTACATTAAGGACCTAAATGATATTAACTCTTCCAAGGGAACTATTGTTTTAGTTTTGGAGTTTAGATGTGTTATGAATCAATCAACAAATAAGCATTTATTAAGTGCCATAGTAGGCACTGTACTAACTGCTGGAAATACAAAAAAAAATGCAAAAGACACTCCCAGCCCTCAAGGAGTTTATGATCTAGTGGGGGAGACAACATGCAAGCAAACTTGGAGGATGGCCAGAGAGAATTCCTAGAGCTGAGAGACTGAGGATCTTGTTTGTGGAACAGCCAGGAGGCTGTTCATGGTGGAGAGTAAGGGGTGAGAAGACTGGAAAGGTAGGAGGGGGCTAGGTTTTAATTTTGCTTCTTGAGGCAATAGGAAGATTGTAACATGAGAGGCAGCCCTAGACAGTAGAACCAATTAAAATGTAATTGGGAAATATTTAACAATATAAATAAGAACACAATAGAATATAACTAATGATAGTATGTGGTTTTCTATGTCAATAGGTATCCTGCAGGGATCCTTACATACGTTTTAAATGGCCCCAATTTCTATTTGAATTTGACACCATTGCCATAGAGGATAAAGAGGTGGCCTTGGACTCAGGTTGACCTGGGTTCAAATCCTACCTCCAACACATACTGACTGTGTAATCATGGACAAACCATTTAACAAATGACTTAACATTCTCAGCAACTGTCTAAAGCCAGGCATTGAAGAACAGCTGCTGATCCATCTATATTAATAGAAGTAATTTTTTCACCAGAGAATTTCTTACACCAATGAAATCACAAGTGGTGATCATGAAACAAAGAAATTAATAAAATAAAAACCAACCAACCCTCAAAATTAAGACTGTAATACAAAACAAACTGAAACAACTGCCCAAATATGCAACAGATTTGAAGCTTGACTGCTGGGCAGCCTCTGAAACAACAGTTTGATTTGAGGAATTTCTGCAAATACATAATAGAAAGTAGGAAGATACAGAAAGAAAAAATTTAACCGTGCAATTAAAAAAATCTATTCAAAGATCAAATTGAAATAGTATTACTGAAAAAATTACAAAGTAATTATGATAGTTTTATTTGTTCTCCAAGGCTATTCTTCAATGCCAGCTGGAAAATGTTAATGTTTCAATGTCCTTTATGCCAAAATGACCAGTTCATTTAAATTGTGGGTTGGAATTAGGGTATAATTTTTATTTAAGCACTTTATGCTTCTCCTCTTTTTTGGTTGCAGTTTTGAGCATTAGGGAAATATACTCTGAAGAAAGTACACAAGTCATATCAGACCTTAGTTCTTGAAACTGCTAATTTTGTGCACCAAGCTAGTGTAAGGAAGGAGATTTAGTCTAGAATCTCAAGAAAAATATCACATATTCTCACTCTCATTTTATATTATTCTGAGGAAAAAAGTATGCCTTCTTGTAGTTTAGAATTAAATTACTGTTTTAGCTTAAAGTTTTCATATCACAGTGTTAAGGAGGAAGGGTCACAGGGAAGTTAAGGTTCTGAAACCTGATAATGTGATAGAAGACTTTAAACTACTAAAATAGTAGTTCAAGTTAAGCCCAGGTTTATAAACTGGAAGTTTTATGGTAGAAGAGGAGGTGATGTGGTAAAGGGAGAGATATAATGTATGAAACAAGCTGGTTATCGCAGTCCTGCTATGCCTAGAATTAAGTGAGCCTTCTTGTTAGACCCAATGAACAAACGATATTGAAGGAGCAGCAATATACAACCACCTTCGGGGTTTGTCCTCGAACTTCTAAAAGCTCTCAACATCTACCCCAGGTTTGATCACATGAAACCTTTCCCAGGAGCTTAACCAGTGATTTTCATCTTCAGGAAGGTAGCAGCCTGGTGATTTGGTAGCTATGTCTACCATCATCACCACCACCTCCACCACCATCCACTGCCCCCATAGTCCTCGTGTATTAATTAACATAGCACTAGGAAAAATAGATATAATGATGTCAATAAAAGATTTCTATCTTTTCTGTCTGCAAATTTATTTTTATACTTAGTTAATGTCTTATATACTATATTACCTTGGGCTACATATCTATTTATAAAACACTTCTTCCCAAACCTTATTCCTCAAACTAGTTTCCTCTCTGACATTGATAGGTTCTGGTTACAAAATTATAGTCAGTAATATGAAAAATTTACTTTCATACAAGTATACAAAATCATTTTTGCAATAACAAACTCAGTCTCAGAGTTATTTATGCAAATTTCTTTATCTTTGGCATGCATTTTATTATAAATCATTTCCTTGAAGTACACAAAGTTTCATTTGACAGGATCATAGACTCTTTAGAGATTGAAGGGATCTCAGACCTGGTCTACCCTCTCATTTTGCAGATGAGAAACTGAGGTTCAGAGGTCAAGTGACTTGCCCAAGGTCACAGCTAAGTCATTTATGCACAGAAAAAAGATTAAATATATCTGAAATTGATTTGACAGGTGTGATTTATAAAATCCTTTAGCTTAAATGATAGTCACTTTTCTATCCTTATGCAAGGGCTGTAATGACATTGGGTCTAATGTGCCCCAAAGAAATAGCCCCCAAATTAATATCATTCAATTTCTCCTTTCCTCCACATATATTAGAATGAATGGCTGGAAACAACTGTGAGAAATTTTTTAATGATCATTCTCTGAAGTTTGTAAGATCTTCTTTGCTTCCAGATGAAACCCATCACCATCACTATTTTTTCCACATTGATCTTAGATTTCAATTAAGCAGACATATATTTTCACTTGGACTGGTTGCCCTTACTATCTGATGCAATTGGCACTGAAAAGACGAAATGGGAAATATTTGTAAAGTTTTTATTATGGTAGATTTTTTTTGGTTTTGTTTTCTTAGAAACAATGAAATCTCAGTCAAATAAAATTGACCTTTTTAATGAAGTGCTAAGAGATTTAAATCTGCGTTTATCAGAGAGTTTTCTATTCCGTTAATCCTGGTGACATTGGAATGTCTAGGTCTTTGTGAACATGCATGCAAGCACTAGATTTCAAGATAGTTAAGCAATGTATTTCATGCAAATTCAGCACATTTTTCATAGCTGCAGCAATTATTGTGTGTTTATGTGTTTGTGTGTGTGTGTGTATATATATGTAGTCTTTGGATGGGAAGATGCATATGAGAATAGTAATTCCCAAGAAAACTCTACCCATAAATTCAATGGTATTTGCATGTAGTTGTCAAAATTCATTTTGATTTGGTGAAAACTAATTTGGATCCCTGTAATTCTTTTATCCATGTCATATTTTACTGCATGATAAAATTATATAATAAGGTAATTGTATATTGAAAACACTTCGGATAAAGCCATTAAGTGATCAGATTAAGAATTAATATAACATTCTAAAAATGTGAGTTTTTCACATAATTATGGACATTTTATTTTAACTAACACATGCAGTTCCCTGAATGGTGATTGCCAGAAGTTAAGAGAACTGGAATATAATTCAACTTTTTAAAGTTATCCTTGGACTTTCAGGGAATATCTAAGAAGGAATAAAACTATTTTCTTGATTGGGGAATTAAATAAGTAAAAAGCTTCTTAACTATTTAAACCCACCCAATTATCTAATACAACCAAGTGTAAAATTGGTCTTTCAATATTCTTGAGAAAACAAGAAATTCTCTTACTGAAAGCATATATTCTCATACATCATTTGTTATTTTTTTGTATACAGCTGGCTTCTGATTTGTCTTATTCTTAGCTGATAACACATAGTACTTTTGATCTGTTTTGTAAGACACTCAACATCATTTAAATAGGAAAGGAATCTGAATTCCTGTTTCCTTGGTCACCTTTTCACCTCCCCTCCCCTAGATATGTCCTCAAACTCATCATTTCTCACTAAAGTAAGTCCCCAATCCTTAAGCATGCTCATTTACAGGGCTTCAGGCACAGGAGGTTTGAGCATCCATCACATACCAAGCCAATTTCTAACAGTTTGAAGACTTCATGCAGTGCAGTTTCTTTTCCATTAGTAGCTGTAATTTGCCATGTTTGTATAAATATAGATGTGCTTTTGTGCATCATTTAAACTATTGTCTCATGGTCCCAACTGATTTGGCTTGAATTGATGTAACAACAGTATCTATCATAAGGACTGCTCTTGTAGGAACAGACGATGATACTGTCTTGTGGTACAAAGAAAATGCTGTCCTCAGGTTCCGGGCAGTCAGATCTGTCCCAAGTGGAGCACTTTGGTTCCAAGGCACTGTAGTTGGGGGTGCTCCCTGATGGTAGGAAGGTACCTGAAGAACAGCATCCTTCCAGGTATCTGGAAGTCTCCTTCTGATTCTCCTTTTGGACTAGACTCTTGCATTCCTCTTCTCCTGTAGCAATGGTAGTAGTGACAGAACTAGCCACAGGCACCTCTCCCTTTGGGGAAATATTGCCTCTGAGGTATGTCTTTTTGACCAGCTCGTCAGAGCTCCCCTTTCCTGACTCCAGGTCAGATGGGGTCCTCAACAATTCAATAACTTCCTTGTCCTTTGATTTTTTGAAGCAGGGGAGTTTTCGACACCAGAGGAGTTCATTCTCAGGCCATTTTGTGCAGCCCTCTGTTTTCCGGGCCAGAGCAATGGCAGCTATCCCTGGCAAACAAATTGCAGGTCCTATGGCAAGGAGGGGGATGTTCCCCAGGGTCTCCCCTTTCATCCCAGAAACAGTGAACATGAAGCCAAAAACAAGGAAGACACTAACCAAGGCTACCACCAGTCCAGTCCTCGGGTTGATGTCATCTGGTCTCATCTTTTATCCCATCCAGGTCATGAATTGCTTCAGTGAAGAGAGAACAATACTTGAATTCCTTCTGTCAGAGCTGACGCCAGGGTGGGTAAAATCCAAGGAAAGTTTCCTTTTGCAGACACTCCAGGTCTCTTTCTCTCTCACACAAGTAGCCTTGAACACATTGTCACACACCTACTGGACTATTTGGCAATACCCAGAGCTTCTTTTCCAGTCTCCCAAAGGACTTGCCGAGGGGCAATGGGATGGAAACCAGTCCCACTCTCAATAGAAAAATCCACAGCTGCTGTCTCTCAGCTATTTTCCACGTTTCTAGGAGGCAGGACTGGCTTTTCCCCCCGGACTCTGCATCATGCTGGAAAGGGAGGTACTTGTTTCTGTCCAGCTTTCCCTGGGGGGTTTCTAATGCCCTTCTTTTGGTTATCAGGTCAGATCAGAACATGCAAGTGTTCACCTCCAGGCAGGGAATCGAATGCCTGTATATGTGTGTGGATAAATGTGAGCATGTCTGTGACAGAGGGAGGAAGGACTTAGTGTTGGAAAGAGGGAAAGATTTTTGCCTACTCTTGTTACATCACATTTCGGAGCAAGCTGGGAAACAAAGAGAGCGGGTGTGAGGGAGGGTGGCAGGGGTCAGAAGCGGGAATGAGCCCCCAGAGGAACAATAGGGCCGGACGATGTGTCTGTTATTAGAGTAAGTAGAAGCCAGCCAGGTTTCTCCTGAAGGAAAAGATACTAAGTGAGGGAAACACCCAGCACAAAGCCTGGCATATACCCCTCTTCCCAGAGGGAGTTTGGGGAAGGCCGGTGTCGAGCATTTGAGTACACAAACTCAACATGGTACTAAAACCATCTGGTCTCGCTAGGTATAATGCCTCGGAACAAGGAGGAAGTGAGTGGGCAAAGGAGTGGGGGTGGTTGTTCATGGTTGGGGAGGATGGAAAAAGAGTAGTAGGATGGGAATTAGAAACGCCTGACATCTGATTGACTACAGCGCTCCGGCTCCGCCCCCCAACCTGAACATAAACTCTCCAGCCCAGCCCCCAACCTGTCCCTAAACCTACAAAGCCTCGATTGAACCCCCATTTGCTTCCTCCGCACAAAAGCTGGGACCAGGAACAAACTAGCAATTAGGTGGCGCAGCCCAGGAGCGCTGCCCTGACTTCTACCTCCCTTCGCCACTTCCCTACCTCCTTTCTTATCCCCTCCACTCAGCTGTCTCTTAAACCACCCCACCCCACCCCCCAAGCCAGGGAGAGGAGACTGAGCGACACTCGGTCCCCACGCTCCACTGATAGGGGTGGAGTGGCAAGGGGAGTGGTACACGCTAAGACTGGAGAGCCCCTGCTAATAGCCATCCCTGGGGTTGGGAGCAGAGAGTGGAGAGTTAAGAGCGAACAAAAGCCCCCCCGGGGAGAGCTCCCAGGCTGGGAGAGCTGCTCACAAAGCAATCTCGAAGTGCACAGATCGACGAAACAAACTAGCCACCAAACTAAAGTCACCCATATCCTAGGAGTTAGTTGTGGATGCTGTGGAGGCGGGCTTTACTTGCTCTTCTCTTTCCCAGCCGGTGTTTGCGGACCGCACACTCAAGCTAGTCTTTCCTTAAGCATCCAGCATCGGATAGCGAAACAGCACAAGTACCTCAGGGTGTCTCTCCCCAAACGCCCTGAACTCTGCGTGTGTTTATTGTCTGGAGGTGGCGAGAAGAGGGCAAATAGGATTACCAGATTCTCCATTCCTTTCCTCACCACTGTGGAACTCCATTGGGTAGGAGAAATAGGTTGACTCTGCCTAGAACCTAGTAAGCTAGTCATAAACGTTTGTCGACTGATTGGGAAAGTGATCAGGGTGCATCTTTTTGCTGACTTGGTAGCTTGCGTTAGGAGACGACAGGACAACCCTCTTACAACCCTTGTTCGTCTTCGGAAGTCTTTTTGGGCTGCTTTAGTTCAGAGGAAGGAAACAGGAGGTAGAAGGCGGTGTTGAAGAGCAGCAGGGTGTAGATTTTGGTAATTGTGTCCAGTGATTCTGGATATAGGTTTTCCAGTTCAATATAAAGATTAGCTCAGAAGTCACAGTCGATTAAGTTTATTTTCCCAAAGTAGACCTAATCTGCTTTTCAGGTTTGTGATACCCGGTCTACCTGTAGAGGCAGCATAAAAAGAGTACTGGATTTGAAGGAATACGACCTGAGTTCGAATTTCAGTTCTGCCATTTATAACCTCTGTGACCTTGGGCACATCACTTAATTTCTCTAATCCTCAGATTCTTCATCTGTAAAATCAGGGGATTGTATTAGGGTTTTTTTTTCAGAGATTCCCAATCTGGGGTACCAATAATCCCAGGGAGCACAAGAAGCTTGTGGAAAAGGAATGGGGAATATTTAGTGGAGAGGGGGAACCCTATATTATCCTATTGATATTAATAAATTTTATTTCATATGTGGAAATGTAGGCTGAACTCTAGAATGTGTTCTTTTAAAAATATTGAATAGGGTGTTCAGAAAGATTCAATGAAACCCAAGGGATATAGGTACCACAAAAAGTTGGAAACCCTTGGACTAAACAACCTCTAAGATCCCTTCCAACTTAAAATTTATGATTCCTCCTGTTCCATTCTCTGCAAGTGCAGGCAGGGGCTAGATTTCCACTGCATAATGATTCCAGTTGTTACAGGCTGTTGGAGGGGAAAGAAATCAGGGAAGGAAAGAAGAAAGGAAGGGAAGAAGAAAGTGTGTGTGTGTGTGTGTGTGTGTGTGTGTGTGTGTGTGTGTGTGTAAATTTGGGATTGCAAGTATTGTGGAGCTGTCCAAGTGAGCCTCAAGGGATGGGAGAGGACACTACCAAATGATCATTTCTTCCTACGCCCTCTTTTTCATTTTTTTGAGGTTTGTCCTTAGCTTTTTGTGTGTATTAATGAAAAGCTATCAGCACCTAACTTCCTTTAGGAAAGAGAGCATGGGGTTCCCAGATTTTTGTTTTATATGTAAAGTAAATGTTGCTTTCATAATTTCTTCTAGAGAAATTCATCTTATGAGCTCAACATAGGTCACTTCAGACCTAGTCCAACTTCTATGCAAAGCTAGAACATCCTGGTCAAGTGATGATAGAAACTATATTTGAAGACACCTGTTGGTGTCTGAATTCATTGTTGGACAGTGTTAATAATAAGGAAAATTTTCCTTTTCTTAAAATGAATATTGCTCCCAAAGTAATTTCAACCCTTTGGTCTTTCTTCTGCTCTCTGGAGTCAAGAATGTTTAATCATCTTTCATTGGACAACCACTTAAATATTTGGACATAATCATCATGATGACTTTAAGCCATGTTGAGTAAATGCGACCAACAAACATTTCTTAGGCACGTATTGTGTGCCAGGTACTGTGCTGTTAGGGACACAGACATGAAAATGAGTTTTTGTCAAGGACCATGCGTTCTACCGGGGGATGCAACATATTGGGCAATGGCAGCAAGGAAAAGGGATTTGGTCTAGAGATAGGCACAAAGATTATGAATGATGCCATAAGACAGTAAATTGTCATGACCTTTCCAGTTGCAATGGTAATATTGATTTGACAATTATTTTCTGAAAAAGAGCTGAAACGCAGGGTGTTGTTTTGTTCAGTCGTGTCCTACTCTCTGTGACCCCATTTTGGAGTTTTCGTGGCAAAGACACTGGACTGGTTTGCCATTTCCTTCTCCAGCTCATTTTATAGATAAAGAATGGAGGCAAACAGGGTTAAGTGACTTGACCAAGGGTCACATAGGTAGTATGTGTCTGAGGCCAGATTTGAACTAAGGAAGATGAGTCTTCCTGATTCTAAGCCCTATCCACCCTGCCACCTAGCTGCCTCCCACCCAAACAGGGTAGAAAATGGTTTAATTTTGAAAGTGGGACAAAAAGTAAGATACTCATGCTGGCTAGGGATGACTAAGTGAAACTAAGCATGGCCTATAGGGAGCTAAAGTAAGTTCCAGGCAGATAATTTCTTCAACCAATTCTCATTTGTTTTAGTCTGCTGATCAGACTGATCAACCTCTTCTAGACATGCTCATTTGTCAATATTTCAAAGATCCATGCTCTCATCCATTTG
Source organism: Phascolarctos cinereus (assembly GCF_003287225.1). NCBI lineage: Eukaryota > Metazoa > Chordata > Mammalia > Diprotodontia > Phascolarctidae > Phascolarctos > Phascolarctos cinereus. Next base: position 201,801,485 of record NW_027555847.1, on the reverse strand, counting down.
GGTACTTCCCCTTTTAAGGAAGACCACAGGCATGGGCAGTCATATAATGTCTCTGAAGCTCTGGATCACTACTGAGATCTGTTCTAGATTTGGATCCAGATCAAATGATCTTTCTGTATCTTAATAGGTAGTCTTCATTAGTTGCTGTCATCAAAACAATTCATCATTTCCTGTGTAACCCTCTCCAAATTTAGCTAGGCTAGTTCTCTGATGATTAATAAAGAGTCTGTCCACCAACCTACTCAAAGCCTTTCCAAGTTGATAAGAACTATACCAAGCTTGTCCTTAGACAGGACACTTTGCCTGGGATGGGGTGGCGGTGGCATATAAAATGTTCAAAGATAAATAAAAGCAGGATATGTAGAGAAAATAAATATATAGTGATATGAAGGTGGGTATTCATAAATGGGAGAGTCATGGAGATGTGACTAAAGCTGAGATATGAAGGCTCTAAAGGGTTCCATGAAGTAGAGGTGAGGAGGAAAAGAATAGGCATTTATATAGTGCCTGTTATGTGTTAGGCACTGTGCTAAGTTCTAAGTACTCAATGCCATCGTGAAATTCGGTACCAGGAACTCAAACCCAAGACCTGTGGGGAAGGGAACAGGGGAGCTCTGGAAGGGTAGAAAGAGAAAAGACAGCCCTGAAAGCCAACTTCACCTATTTTCCATTTTTTGCCAAGGACCATCCTTGCCCAATCCACCCTACAGCACTTAAGAATAAAGGAGACAAGATGGAGGACAGGAAAAGATAGAAAAAAGAAAAAAGTAGATGGAATGACTAACTCTGGAATATCTTGGGGTTGCAAAAAAGAAGATAGAAACTATTTAGGTTGTCACCTTTCCTTTGCTATTTGCTCACCATCCTTAAGTCCTGATTTGCAACACAAATTAGAGATAGGACATCAAATGGGAATGAATACCCATTCATTTGGCTCTTTCCAATGGAATGATTTTCAACTCCTCAATGGCAAGCCCACCTTTGTTACATAAACATTCTCCTAGGGATGTATGTATGGTTCTACATTTTGGAGCACGATCTCTGAAGAATCAAAGTTTGCAGTTGCCCCAAAGATCAATGGAGAAGTGCTTGGTGGGTGCAAATGAGTTGTAGCATATTTTCAATGTTGATACATGCCTAAAAAGTGGCATAAAAGTTATCTTTCAGGAAAGCTGTGATTATTAAAGGAAGTGGTCATGTGCCAAGACTGAGAAATAAAAAATAGACTGCCTGAGTGCTGTGTTGCTACTAGCAAAATGTTCAAGATCTAGAGAAAGACTTTTAGCAAGTTGGTTGGATCCTCTCTGGAAAATCTATGGGAGAATGTTGGCAAAGAACTGCATGAGAAAAGAATGTGTGGTTAGATTGTGATCTACACTACCAGAGTAAGTGCACTCTCTGAGATCACAGATCCATTGCAATATAAGAACATTGAAGAATAGCAATGTAAGATTCCCACAGATAGATTCCACCATGATTCCAGCTATTTAGGTGCAGTCATGGATAATCTGCTGGGGTCTTTATCAAAATCATTTATTACCCATGATTCTATAATTCTATTCCCAGAGTCAAAGGAAGTTTAGTTTACCTTTTTGAGGACCTTTCAAGTGTTTTTCTACGATCCTACAAAACCATTAATGTATTTACCTTTTCCTGTTTCAATTACATGTACATTACATTTCAATTTTAGATATACCTGAAGGTAGTTTGACTTTCTTGCTTTAAAGTTGTGTACAAATAATATCTCATTTATTCTCACAGCAACCTTGAGAGGCAGGCACCATTATGCCCATTTTACAGATGAGAAAACTGAGACATATAGAGAGTAAATGCCCACGGGCACACAACTGGTAAGTATTTGAGTCTGGATTTGAATTCAGGTCTTCTTGACTCTAGGTTCAGTACTCTGTTCAGTGTGTCACCTAACTGCTTCTCCACATCTAAAGTATCCCCATGTTCATTTGTAGTTCAATGTTGTTTCTTCTGTATTGCTGCTCAACTTCCTCTTATCATAGTTCTTTTGAGGTAACTGAGTTCTTTGCTAAAATATGGCTACATTTACACCCTTACTTTCTTGATTTCAGTTCTCTCTAGAGATGTAAAGCATCTTCAATTGTTTTTCCAATGCTGAATTAACCGTGTTTTAAAAAACCTCCGGAAGCTCATTAGACCTCATTAGAGTCTATAGAATTCAGTACAAAGTACACAATGAGTTCAGAGTCCTCACAAGCCTTTTCTTAACTTTTAAAGTGAAGCTGGTGTGTATTAAAGTCGCTAGAGTCATGGTTCTAAAGGCTAAAGGGCTTTAAGCATCAGGAGTTTATAAACTAGATTGTGCATCTTACACATTTTGCAGGGGAAACCATTAAGTGAAAAGTCTTGATTATAATGAGACCTGAATAAAGAAGACAGACCTGGAACAAGCTGTAGAGATGGAAAGATCCCCAGGCATTTTATTGATAGGCTCATAGATCTGACATTTACTGAGGAATATGTCCATTTAGCTCTCAGAAAAATCTGAGTAGGAAACTTTGTTTTTGTCTCTTACTCTGTCTGTGTCTCATTGTCTCTCTCTGTCTCTCTCTGTCTCTGTCTCTCTTTCTCCTCAAGGTTTAAGACTGGCCAAACAAGCCTCAGGGTAGGAACCATGATTTTCCTCCATGAAGGATGAGGTCTAGGTACGTATAACCAGATGGAAGGGCACATATGGTAGTCATGGCACTGTATTGTTTAAAAAGTTAGAGCAGTGGTGGCAGCAGCAGCAGCAGCAGCAGCAGCAGCAGCAGGGATTGTCATGTTGGATGTAGCCTGTACATATAAGAGGATATTTTAGAACTACTCAAAATTGAATTTTCCTGATTGGAAGCCTCTCAGTGCATTGCTCAAATACCTTTTCTATTAACTGCTCACAACTGCTCACAAATATGATGTTTGTTCTCTGTGGCAGCTAAATGATGCTACCAAAGGGGTGGGGAACCTGTGACCTCGAGGCCACATGTGGCACTCTAAGTTCTCAAGTGTGGCCCTTTGAACTGAATCCAAACTTCACAGAACAAATCCCCTTAATAAAAGGATTTTTCTGTAAAACTTGAGCTCAGTCAAAAGGCCACCCCAAGGACCTAGAACGCCACATGTGGCCTTGAGGCCACAGGTTCCCCACCCCTGGAAGATGAGTTCAAATCCAGCCTCAGAGCTTCCTGATTGTGTGATCTTGGGCAAGCCACTTAACCTCAGTCTGCCTTAGTTTCCCCATCTGAAAACTGGGCGTAACAATGGCACCTACAGAACTGTTGTGAGGATTAAATGAGATACAGTGCTATATAAATGTTAGCTACTGATTGAATAGTTTCTCCCAGTTTTATTGGAATATTTCTCATATTATATACCTCTGGCTGTTTTCCAGGTCTCTAAAATATTCCTATAATGTCCCTGTTTTATAAATCAAGATCTATTAAGATCACAAGACCTTTATATATATCAATGTCAATCACTTCACAATACTTATTAAATACTTGTATTACTTTAAGTAGTTGTGACATAAAATTGTATTTGGCAAACTAATAATGTGAAGCTAGTTATTAAATACGTAGCAATACAGTAATAAATTGTGAAACAATAGATATTGGCGATGAATACAAGATGTATCAAATAAAATACTAAAATAATTACATTAATATCATTACTCAGCAGCAGCACTGTCATATACTTTGCATTTATGATTCTTTGAATCAGATTGGATTGATAATGAGAGAGAAAATGCCTATTGGAAAGAAAACAAATATTAAAACTTCCCAACGATAAACTCTCACAGGAGGCAAGATTTTAGGACCCATCTTCCACACAGAGCCCAGATGAAATGTATGATGTGCTGTTGACAGCCACACTGTTACTGCTTTGTTTCCATATTAATTCTTACCTTGCATTCTAAAGAAATCAAGGGGTGTAATTTTATGTTTCCTTATAGATTAATAAGCATGCACAACTTTCTCACTGATTAATTTGCTTTGAATTACCACATAGTTTATAAGCACTGGAGGAACCTCTTATCCTATAACTTTTCTTTCCTCTTTCAGTATCAAAACCAAGTCTAATAAGCTTGTACAATCATCAGTATAACTGATTATATAATTTATTAACAATAATTTTGGTGTTGTTGTTCAGTTGTTTCTGACTCTTTGTGACCTCGTTTGGGGTTTTCTTGGCAAAGATACTGGACTGGTTTGCCATTTCCTTCTCCAGCTCATTTTACAGATAAGGAAACTGAGGCAGGAAGGGTTAAATGACTTGCCCAGGGTCACACAGCTGTTAAGTGTCTGAGGCCAGGTTAACTCATGAAGATGAGTCTTCCTGACTCCAGGCCCCAAACTCCATCCATAGCACCATCTAGCTGCCTTTTTAAACAATAATAGCTAATGAAAATATTTATTCAAATATTTCAATAATGCATTAGCTGTGTAAAAAGTCTGAGCCAACTAATCAGGACCCGCTCTCCACAGACCCTGAAACCAAAATTCAAAATTCAGCTCTCAAGGATAAACCTTTTCTCAAGATCTCTTCTTCAGAGAAAAAGCATTAAACTCAATTCTCTTAAAATTTCTCTTCAGGCTCTTTCTTCTTGGCAGTTAACTCATTCAGTCTCCTTAGAAAGTTAAGTCCTCTTATTCCTCTCTGTTCTTCACAATCTCTCTCCAGCTATGAGTGACAGTGAAACTGTAATTCTCCTCAAGTTTCAGTTTCCTCTTAAAGATATAGTAACAGTGTCCATAGCCTCAGTTGGAGGGGTTGTTAAGTCTTACATTAACAGTTTAGGGATCTATGATTTCATGTAGTGATACCCTTCCTCCATAGATGCAGACCAAAAATCCTGTAAAACTTAGTAGTGAACTCTAGTCACATGACCAACACAATGGGGAAATGGACGTGTGCTCTGCTCCTCACAACTTTTCAAAACATTCCAAAATAAGAATGATGTATGAAAGATAAAGTGACTGCAGCTGTCTTGGTCTTGTCAGACCAAGATGTTATGAAGTCTAATCAAGTAACAAACATAAATTAGTGTCAGAGAAGGATATTACCTAATATCTATCATGCTCATTCAATATCCTCTTCCCTACCACTTTCCCTGCTCTGGTGGGGCAGAAAACCATACCCACCAAATGTATTTGGAGAACCACTCAGTATTTTCCTTGCTGCTTCTGAAGTCTCTGCCAGCATACCCTTCCCCTGCTATCACCCCACCTTTATGTGGCAATAAGCATTAGATCTGAGTTCTGCTTACCTCTTTTCTCCTCATCCTCCCTCCTAGGAGGAGATAGAAGTATAGGAAAGTGGAAGCTGTGCTCTGCCTAGAACTTTAGTGCACGACCATAGCAGCAGTCAGCCAGAGAACTAAAGAACAGAGGGAACTGAGTTAGGGTTCCATGGGGGCTGCATCAGGCCTGAAGGAAAGGGGATTACCCCTTAAACAAATCACTTTGTGCAGGAACTGAGGCTGGTGAAAATAGAATTTCCCATCACAGGAGGAGGCTGAGATGGCTTTGAAGGATCTCTCATCAAAGGCTAAGGAATTATAAAGTAAGTGATAGGAGCCCATGGAGGGCGGGAAGACAAATTATCAAAGATCTCAGGAAGAAGAAAACTCAATTAAAGACTTTGAGCAAAACAGATAAATCGAACAAGGAAAATACTAATAACAGAAAGAAATATGGCCTCCAGATCAGGTAAAAGACTTTAGGAATCTATGAATATGTTTTACAAACTAAAGGAAAATGAATCCATATCTGATGAAGCAAAGAACCCTGTGGGTTCTCAAGAGAGCATCAAATCACAACAGGATGTTCCTGAGAGTTTTAAAAGAGAAATAAGAGTTGTCAAAGCAGAATTTATGGCTGGCACAGCAGAAATAATTGGCAGAATAAAAAACTTGAGTTTTTAGTCACAAGTCTTTCCAAAGTAGCAAGAAAGAGGGCAACTGATTGGGAATGAAATATACAGAACAGAAAGACAATCTGGAAGAAGAGAAGCAAACAGCAACATTAAAAGAAAACATGGAGGAGCAGCTAGGTGGCACAGTGGAGAGAGCACCGGCCCTGGATTCAGGAGGTCCTGAGTTCAAATCTGACCTCAGACACATAACTCTTACTAGCTGTGTGACCCTGGGCAAGTCACTTAATCCCATTGCCTAGGGCCCCCCCCCCCAAAAAAAGAAAATATGATCTCTACACAGGCCAAACATATTCATCTTGAAGACAAGATTCATTGAGATAATGTAAGGATCATACATCTCCCAGAAAAACAGGGCAAGTGAGAAAATCTGAACACGATAAAACAAAAACAGAAAACAAAACAAAAAACCTAAGAAAAGTACCCAGAATTTCTGAATACAAAAAAGAAAGTGCCAATCAAAAGAATCTGTAAATTACCTCCAGAAAAAAAAAAACAACCAAAAAAACCCCCCAACACATTATACAATCAGTTGGAAACCCATGGATTATCTCCAGGAAAACACACACACACACACACACACACACACACACATGCTAAAACTATTAAGTTATACTCTTTGAGAGCTGTTGCCAGCTGAAAAATTAGCACCCTGTGGTCAGCCTAAAATTTACTGGGTTGGTCCTCAGAGGACAGACATAGAGTTCATCACTTAGTATCTACCCAAGCCTTTTCAGCTTGGTAGACCCTCCAAAACATTCCCTCTGTTGAAATAGTCTTAGGGAAATCAGTGTCATATTCACACAAGGATGTGTACTTTAGAGGAAGACAAATAAGAAGGTGATTAAGAGGAAAGTAGTGCATGTGGTTTACTTAAATTTAAAAAAAATCCTAATTCTAGGGTGGGAGGGTGTAAAGAGATAACAAGTGGTTTGGGGTTTGGGTTTTTTTTCCCCCCCAGCTAGCCAAGTTTTTTGTTAGGGTGAAGGATCTCTTCCAACTCTGAGCTCCTACAATTCTTTAGCCTGGCATTCAAGGCTTTCCACAATCTGATGTTACTCTACATTTCCAGTCTTACCTCACACTGCTACCTTCTATGTAAAATTCAAAATGCTTGACTGGTTCCCAGGAACCATTAAAAAGATATGAAATCAACCAATCAATCATCAAATATTTATTAAGCACTTTTTTAAGAAAAGAAAGTATGGCTACATCATGGCAAGCTAACATAATTTCCTTTTTTGACAGTGTTATTTTATTGATCAGAGGATGTCAGTAAAGAATTTGATGAAGTCTCATGCTACCCTTGTGGAAAATATGGAGGGCTATAGGTTTGATAGTACTATATAGTTAGGAAGATTCAGAACTGGTTGAAAGGCTGGATACAAAGAATAGTCATTAATGGGTCAGTTGAAGGATCCATAAATGGGCTCTAATCCTAAAATGAATTTAGCAAACTGCAAATTCAAAATAAGTCAACAGCGTGATGTAGCAGGAAAAAAGAAAAAGGCTAATGTAACATAAAGGCTGTATTGAAAAGAGTAATGTCAAGAAAAAGGGAGGTTATAATCCACTGCACCATAGTTCGTCTGGAGGGTTGTGTTCAGTTCTGGGGGCTGCATCTGAGGAAGGACTTTGATAAGCTGGAGAATGTCCAGTTCAGGGTGTCTAGGATGACGGAACTCATGAGATCATGTCATATGAGAACTGGTCAAGAAACTGTTTGCTCTGAGGAAGAGAGGAGTTAGATGAAGACATGATAGTGGCCTTCAAATATTTAAAAGGCTACCATATGGAAGAAGGAATGGACTTGTCTTGCTTGGCTCTAGAGAGCAGAGTTTGGAATAATGGCTGGAAGTTGTATGAAAGATGATTTTAGCAGGATGTCAAGAAAATCTTTAAAATTAGAGCTATGCAAAAGTGAAATGGGCTGCCTCAGAAGAAGTAGGTTCCCTTTCCCTAAAGATCTTTCAGAAAATCCCCACCTGGGGATCTGGGGTAAGGGGGAGTGGGTTTCAGTACAAACAGCTGAAATTCAATGATCTCTAAGGTCGCTTTCAATCCTTAGATTCTGTAAATCTCTTCTGGGGGGATATAATGAGGACAAAGAAAATAAATATAAATTAATCTCTAGAGAGATTAAGTGATAACAGCTAGGGGCAGTGGAGGGATCAGGAAAGAAAGATAAGGATTCCATAAAGTATCAAGGAAGAAGTGCATTCCAGATTTTATATTTACAAAGCAACAGAGGCAGGCAATGGGATGACTTGTATAAGGAAATAGGGAGCAAGCCAGTTTGACTAGTATGGACGGTATGGGAAGGGAAGAGTATGAAATAAGACTACAGAGTTAGGGAGCCAGATTATGGAGGGCTTTAAATGTCAAGCTGAGAATTTTAAATTATATCCTAGAGTCTGGACCTCCTCCATCACAGTGATGAATACTTTCAGCAGGCATATATCTCCTTCTTTTATGCTTTGCTTGATGCTTATTATCAAAGGGTCATTGAACAGGGTTAATTCTGTTACATCTTCCAAAGAACTCTGAATGATTTTTATATATGGATGGGAGATGTCTTGTAATTTAAAAAAGCCTATAGGCAATGTTTTGTTTTATCGAGTCGATTAGATTTTTATTTATTTTATTTTTAATTCATGGGATTAAACAAGCTTTTCAATAACAGTATAATAAGAAAAATTATTGTACATGAAACTACAAATCTATTATGTGCAACTTGCTGTCCTTTTAAAATATATAATAAAGTTGCCATGTAAATTTCTCTTTTTCCCCTTTTCCTTTTTTTCTTCTCTCCCTTCCCCCCTGCCCTGCCCTAGAGATGGTGTTAAGACCTGGAATACCACAGCCTCTGAAGAACTAAAGATGAATAACACACAGAGGTGTGGAATGGAAAGGTACGTGGTAGATATAAACAGGCTTTCTCTCTCTCTCTCTCTCTCTCTCTCTCTCTCTCTCTCTCTCTCTCTCTCTTTCTCTCTCCTTATATGTGTATATGCATATATGTGTATATATACACATGCATATATATAAGCATATGTGTATATATACATATATATTTAAAATCCATAAACGTTTATTAAGCACTTATTATGTGCCAATCACTGTGCTAGGTGCTGGGATACAAAAAGGAACAAAAGAGTTCCTTTCCTTAAGGAGCTTACACTCTAATAAGGGAGACAACACGCAAACAAATATATAAATAGGAAATAATTGAAAGAGGGAAGGCACTGGAATTAAAAGGAGTTGGAGGAATGCTTCTTGCAGAAAATAGGATTTTGGCTGAGACATAAAGACTTAAAGGAAGTCAGGGAGGAGGGAGTGGAGGAGGGGGAATATTCCAGCCACGGAGGACAGCTAGAGAAAATGTCCCAAGCTGAGAGATGGAGTGTCTTTTTTGGTTATTAGTCAGAAGGCCTGTGTCACTGGATTGGAGAGCACATGTTGGAGAGTAAAATGTAAGAAGCGTGGACAGGTAGGTGGAACTAGGTTGTAAAGAGCTTTGGATGTCAAACAGTATTTTATATTTGTTCCTGGAGGCAATAGGAAGCTTCTGGAATTTATTGAATGGGGGTGGTGGTGGTGACATGATCAGACCTGTGTTTTAGGAAAGTCACCTCAGTAGCTCAATGGAGACTAGATTAGAGAGGGAGAGATTTGAGGCAGGCAGACATGATGAAGGCATAAGGTGATGAAACTCTGCACTAGAGTAGTAGCAGCATCAGAGGAGAGAAGGAGGCATATTCAAGAGATGTGGCAAAGATGAGAACAGGGCCTGGGCAACAGCTTGGATATGGCGGTGGGAGATAGTGAGGAATCCAAGATGACTCTTAGGTTGTAGCCTGAGGGACTGGAGGGATAGTGTTGCCCCCTATAGTAACAGGGAAGGTAGGAGGTGGGGAGGATTTAGTGAGAAAGAGAATGGATTCTATTCTGGACATACTGAGTTTAAGATGTTTACTGGACATTTAGTTTGAGATGTCTGACAGGCAGTTAGAGATTCAAGGTTGGAAGTCAGCAGAGAGTTTAGGACAGGATAGGTAGATTTGAGAATCATCAGCATAAAGGGGGTATTTAAATCCATGGGAGCCAATGAGATCATCAAGTAAATTTAGTATACTGAAAGCTCAAAATAAGTCAATGGTTTGACATGATAGCCAAAAAAATTTGAAAAGCTAATGTAATCATCAAAAAACAAATTCTAAAGAAGAATGGGAGTAAAGGATATCATCAAAAAATTGTATTACAGAAAAAAGAAGATAAACTGGACATGTGGCAAGAGTGAAGGCTAGATAGACAGAGCTTTTAGTAACCACTTACCATGTTTAGCAAAGCAACAAACAGAAACAGAGACAGACTAGAAATAGAAACAGAAGCAAGCAATCAAGTTCTTGCCAGCAAGAAGCTTACATTTGGATGGAGGAAGACAACTCTTAAAGGACAACTGAAAATTTCAGGTAAGGGGATAAAGCAGTTGACAAGGAGGAGGAAACAAGAACAGAGAGTCATGGATGAAGTGAATCAAGGCCTAGGCCCCTTCTGTCCTGGGCAAACAATCATAAACCAAGACTTTGGGCCATGGGGTCGAGGTTTCTTTGGTGTAGCAAGTGGTTGGCAAGGTGGAGGAGGAAAAGGAGAGAGGGGAGGAAAAGGAGGGGAGGAAGAAGTGAAGCGGAACATGTCCCTTATGTTACAGATTGTTCATGCTTCTTAGATGATCTGGAGGTCAACAATTAAAATCCTTCTGGAAAGATGGAGGACAATAAGTTCTGACCATATGCCTTGCCTCTATGCCCTCTTAACCTCTGACCACTTATACCTGACCCGCTAATGCACTCTAAGAAATCCTGAGTCTTATCATTTACCCCACTACTGTTCCCTTAGGACATCTGGGTCTTTTCATGGACCCAGCAGTTGAACCTCCTATCCTTCAATTAGAGTGATTTCAGCAATACTCTCACTTTCCTTATCCTCTGTGCTTTAGCCCAGTGTTTGTTTGGCACAGTAAGCATTTGACAAATGCTTTTTTATTCATTTTTTCATAGGTCTGAGCTAGAGTTGTGGCTGTGTGAATGGAGAAACGGAGACAAATGTGAAATATATTGTTGAGGTAGAAAAGATAAGATTTGGTAACTGATTTGTCATGTAGGGTAAGTAGAATGAGGAGGTAAGGATGATTCTGAGGTTGTGAACCTGGATAACTAGAAGACGGGACTCCCTCTGCAGAAATAGGAAAAGTTCAGAAGAAGGGTGAATTTGAATGGCAAGATTTTCTTTTAGACATGTTGAGTTTGAGATGCCTATGGGTCCTCAAATTCTAAGTGCTCAATAGGTGGTTAGTGATGTGGAAGTAGAAGTCAGGAAATAGTCTAAGGCTGATGATATCATCTTACAGTCATTAGCATGGAGATGATAATCAAACCTATATGAGCTGATGGAATCACCAAATGAAAGTGTGGTTCAGACAGAGTAAAGAGCGTGATATGAAAAAAAAAAAAGAGCATAATATGGAAAGGAAACTGAGAAGGAGTAGTCAGATAGGTAAGAGGAGAACCCACCCTAGTGTATTCAGTATCAAGCTTTCTCTGGCTCAGCTGAAGCCACCATTTTGACCATGGATCCCATTCCAAGGAGCCCAGAGCATGAGACCTGGAGATAGGAGTTGGGAGTGGGGAGATGTAACGACTCCATTAGACTCTCCACCTTACTAATGAAAGAAGCCCCAGAGAAGCTCAAAACCCCTGAGGCACTCTGTTAGAGTGAAATTACCAGTAACAGCCCAAAGTCCCTTTCCTACAGTGGCAGTTTGAGAATCCACTAGCCAGCAGTTCCCCAGGAATTCTTTCTCTCTCTACTTCCATTAGCACGAAACAGCACCAGTCTCAGTGTCCAGGCTTCTACTTGATCCTGATAATAACCCTATAAACACCCACTAGACTTTACTGGTTTGGGGTACTTAGTTTCACCCAGAGGTTTCCTTCATTTCTACCTTCCCTCTCTTCCTTTCTTCTTCCCTCCCTTCCTCCCTCCCCCCTTCCTTCCTTCCTTCCTTCCTTCCTTCCTTCCTTCCTTCCTTCCTTCCTTCCTTCCTTCCTTTTTTCTCTTCTTTTGTAAATTACTGGTCTTCTGTGGGGATGTACCTTGCATTGTGCTACATTAACTACTCTCTGCATTGTCTGGCTTGGCAGATATATGTGTTCAGTTTTTTTCTCTGTCCCTCCAATTTTAGTGTAAAGCCCTTTTAATCAAATATATTTTTACCTAGACTCACAGGGTGGCACCCCACCTGCTGCCCAGAGTGGTATGAATTCCTATATTTTAAGTCACAGTTGTTGTTCAGTCATTTCAGTCATGTCTGACTCTTTGTGACCCCATTTGGGGTTTTCTTTGCAGAAATACTGGAGTGGTTTGCCATTTCTTTCTGTAGATCATTTTACAGATGGGGAAACTGAGGCAAATAGGGTTAAGTGACTCACCCAGGGTTACACAAGTAGTGTCTATGTCACAGTATGAAGGCCCAAATCCCATTTCCAAGTTCCACCTTTTAGCCAGCTATTCACTTCCCAAGTTGTAACCCCAAAGATAAGCCTGTATGCTGTGCTCCAAGGTCTTGTACTCACCCTTCATTTGGCTGTGAAGGACCCAAGGATCAAACTGGTATTTCCTCATCTTCTTCAAGGAGAGCTTTTCACTACAACTTCATGAGTAGATTCTCCTGTGTTTCAGGCACTACAGAAGGGAAGAGTCAGGATTTTTCCAGGCAAAAAGGAGTAACTCAGCAAGTAAATGAAATTATAAAATGCAGACTGAAATAGCTGAGTCAAAGGGTAACAAAGTCCATCCTGTCCTCCCTGCTGTTATGAAAATTAGCTTTAATGGGCAGCTTTGCACTTTTTCATGTGAAGACTCCTCTCCCCAAACTAGTAATACCATCTTTATTGTTGTTAGATCTGTGGGGTTTTTTTATTTACTTCTTTCTTTCACAAGAGGTCCTCTGTTTTCTCAGCTATAAAATGAGGAGACAACTAAATGGTCTTTAAGGGTCCCTCTTGGTCTATCATTTGATCAGTCTATATGGAGAGTGCATTTGGTGTACATAGCATGTTGGAAAGAGCACTAAGCTTGGAATCAGGAAACCTAGTTTTCAAATCCTGTCTCTGAGTCTCATCTTTAAAATATGGATAATGATACTTTCACCAATGAACTTGAGTTGTTAAAAGGAGAGTGTTTCGAAAACATTGAAGTGCTATATAAATGTGATTCATTGTTACTTTCTCTTCCCCTTTTGGATTCTGATGACATACAAGAAATTACAGGCCAATTTCTATTTATTTTTCATCATCATCATCATCATCATCATTGTAAGCATCAATATATCTCTTAAAAGTTTGTTGAGCACTTTACAGATATTGATTCATTTTATCCTCACAACAAGCCTAAAAGGTAGATACTATTATCATACCCATTTTATAGACAAGGGGACGGGGACAAAGGCAGACAAAGATTAACTGACTTGCTCAGGGTCACACAGTAATAAATATCTGAGGCTTGATTTGAACTCAGGTCTTCCTGTCTGCAGGCTCAGTGCTCTACTTGCATGCATCATTATTGTTACTACTGTTACTGATGGATGCCATAGCCTGTGAATTGATCACCTAGTAATAATGCAAAGGATCATAGATTTAGAGCCTGAAGTGACTTTTGAAGTGATCTTACCCAATCCTGTCATTTTACAGATGAGAAAACTGAGGTTTATGGAAGCAAAGTAATTTGCCAAATTCACACAGTGACTAAGTGTGAGAAGCAGAATTTGAATCCAGGTCTTCAAGACTCAAAATCTAGCACTCTATCCACCATATATAGGGCTTTACAGTTACAAAATATTTTCATTTATACTACTTCATTTGAGCCTCACAACAACCCTAAGGGAAGGAAGTAAAGGACAGAATCCTTATTTTCAGATTAGGAAACTGAGTCTCATACAGGTTAAATGACACACTGGAAAGATGATGAACTTGGTGGTTGGAAAAAGCAGGACACTAGGTTTAAAAAAAAGCTATATACTCATCACAATAGATATACCAAATGAAAAACTTTCTGCTTTTCCTCAGGACTTCCAATGACATCATAATGTAGCTTTTATGAAAGAGGGTGGCTGGCACCTTAGTGTCTCCACCATTGACAGAATTCAGGCATACTTTGCCAGAGGTACTAGCTACACCCAGAGGCACACTAAGCCAGTCTCCACGTCCAGTATGTGGCCTTTAAACTATTGGAAAGCAGTGGCAGTTGGTATTAACACAGTTTGGAGGCCTTGAGTTGACTGCAGCTGAGCTCATGAGACCCAATGAAATTATTAAAGATCTCTGAAAACTTTTTGTAAGGTGAGATGTTTTAGTCACGGCATCCTGAACTAGTAGCAGCTCATGTAATTTACAGCTGACCCAGCAGTTTGCATTGGACATGGTGGAGAGGTTTACATTTATTTCCAAGTTGTTGTCTCAAGTTGCTTGGCAGTTGAAAATTCCAGCTGTGGAGGATCATCTCAGAAATAGACAAGCTTTTCCCATCTGGCTTCCCTGCCTTTCTATCCCCCATTGACTCTCTCTCCCTCCTCCCACACATCTTTTATTTTTCTCCATCCTTTCCCTATCTATTTCTCAAGAGGTTTATGAGGTCTAATTAGCTTAGAACTCTAAAACAGATTTGAAATTCCAGAAGGAAAGAATAATGTCTTGCCATGAATAATAGTTTCTTGGAAACTCAAATCACTTGCAGCTAATTATGTTAGCAGGAGATTTTAACCCTGATACATAGATTCATGTTGTAAACCTGTCTAGGGATTTATGTTAAATGGAGCAGTTAAGATGGACTAAAATCTAGGTCATAGAGTCATAGAATGCTAGCCCTGGAAAATACCTTAGAGAATATGCAGTTCAATCTCATCATTTGACAAAGGAGGAAATTGAGGCTAAGAGAAGTTAAGGAACTCATTGGTTGATGACAATGATGTTCTGAATATAGCAAAAGACCAATATGTGGATCATGCTGAATATTAGGATGAAGAAGTGTGTTGTGGTATTTTGATCATAGGGTTACTCTTTCCTTTCTTCAAAGGGAGATTTGATGCTGTCTCCTCAGTTTCCCTTCATTCTCTGCAACTGGTTTGTTCAATTAGATTTCCTAAGCTATTTTTTTTTTCTAGTAACAGGCCTGGTGGTTGGGATCACACCTCTGCCATACATATGTGAATTCTAATCCTGAACATTAGGCCTTCCTTGACAGCTTCTGGGGAATTTTAGATCCTCCTTAAAATTAATAATCTCTTGTGGTTAGGTCACAAGAGTTTGAAGTCACTTTATCTTCTGTGGTTCTTGACCTGGTAGCACATGTAATTAATGGTCTTGCCTGTGTATATCACAGTTGTTGTTTTGTAGTCATTTAGGACTTGTCTATGGAGTTTTCTTGACAAGAATACTCGAGTGGTTTGCCATTTCCTTCTTAAGTGTATCCCTATTTTAGAGATGAGAAAGTGGCAAATAGGAGTTAAGTGATTTGCCCAGGGGCATACAACTAGAAAGTACCTGAAGCCAGATTTGACTCCAAGCCAGGTATTCTATCCACTGTACCACCTAGTGCCTCTGTGTATGCCAGAGTGATATTCTATTCTATTCTATTCTATTCTATTCTATTCTATTCTATTCTATTCTATTCTATTCTATTCTATTCTATTCTATTCTATTCTATTCTATTCTAGGGGAGGGGAGAAAAAGCAAACTTTAACTGTATATGACAGTTGTTTTTACCCCATTCCTCCTTTGACCAAAGGGAATCACTTGTTAGCCAAGGGATTCCATAGTAAGATGGAAGGAGCACCAAAATCCTGCCATGGAATTGGGAGGCTTCCTGATTGGTTGAGGGTGAGCCTGGGATTGTAGCTTAGCAAATGAGATCAATTTTTTTTTCAAATGAGATCAATTTTAATATACCTACCTAGGCAAATCTCAAGTCAGTGCAAGAGTGTTCTGG
This sequence comes from Phascolarctos cinereus, assembly GCF_003287225.1. Classification (NCBI taxonomy): domain Eukaryota; kingdom Metazoa; phylum Chordata; class Mammalia; order Diprotodontia; family Phascolarctidae; genus Phascolarctos; species Phascolarctos cinereus. The sequence goes on along the minus strand of NW_027555847.1, from coordinate 201,785,498 downwards.
GGGAAAAGCTCAATGTTTTTCTAGAGCCACAAGAGATTGTTGATTTTAAGGAGGATCCAGAATTCCCAGCTATCTGTCAAGGAAGGCCTAATTAATGTTTAAAGTTAGAGGTCGCATGTGGATAGCAGAGGTGTAAACCCAACCATGAGACATGTTACTAGAAAAAAATAGCAATTTGATCAGGGAAGTAAGGATCTTTGACAGTACCACAAGTTTAAAGTGGATATTAATACCAGCTGGTAACTATCCTATAGCATTGTAGGAAAATATTTATAAATGGCAGTTAGGAATAGCTGATAATACAGTTGACCTTGGAGTTAAGATCTTGGTTCAAATACTATCTCTGACATTTATTAGCTATGTGACTCTGGAAAATCCCTTAATGTCTTTGAGAATCAGTTTCCTTATTTGTGAAATGGGGACAACAATACCTGTCTTACCATCGTTGATACAGTGCCAGGCCTGGAGTCAGGAAGACATCTTCTTGAGTTCAAATCTGGCCTCAAATCTAGCCTTAATCGCTGTGTAAGCGTGGGCAAGTCACTTCACTCTGTTTGCTTCGGTTTCCTCAACTTAAAACAAGATGGAGAAAAAAATGGCAAACCATTCCAGTATCTTTGTCAACCCCCCCCCCCAAAACAACTAGAGTTGGACACAACTGAAATGAATGAACAAAAACAACAAATAGTAGCTACCTACCTCACAATATTGTTGTAAGGCTTAGATGAGATAACAAGTAAAATTATTTGCAAATTTTAAAGTGCCAACAAAATGTCAATTATTATTATTTTAATTAAAATTTATGTTACCTACAAGGAGGTTACAATCCAAATATTTCCATTTCTCAGTGCACAAAACAGCAGTGATAATATTTCAATTTGATGGACCCCTGGAGAAACTTACTAAATAATACTAGTGTTGTCTAGAAGAATTAAATATTTCCAAAGTATAATTTATGCCTGGGGATAACAAAGATAAATGTGTCTATGGATTTTATTTTTTGGGTTGCTTCTGGAACTTTCTGATACCTCTTCTTTTCTACTTCATTACTCCCTGCCCAACATACACATACACACACACACGCGCACACACACACACACACACACACACACACACACACACACACATACTCATTCACTCACTCACTCACTCACTCACTGTGCACTCTGAAGGGTTAGGCATAGCATATGAGTGAAGTAATGGACAATCCTTTTTTTCTGTGAACGGCACCTTCCATTCACAGAATGGAAGAAACCCATGCTCTTCCATTTTCCCCACCTCTCACATCAAAATTTTTACCAAATCATTTTTTCTTTTGTTGAGTTAAATTTTTAAAAATTTACTAACTTTTTTTAGCAAGACCATAAGTTCTGATTTCTCTCCTCCTCCCCTACTCAATAAACTATCCTTTAACAAATCATGAAAGGGGGGAGAGGGAAAGCAATTCAATAAAACTGACCAATGCATTAACTGAGTCTAGCAATAAATTCAGTGCTCCACACCAATAGGCTCTCACCATCTCAAAGAAGGAAGGGAAGATGATTTTTTTCCCCCTCTTATTCAGTGTCAAACATAAGCAAGTCCTGATTATTTCTACTCTAAGATGTCATGTTTTTCCTCTCTCTAACACAGTGGATTAATAGAGCTCTTCATTAAACTTTTCTTGGACTATTGTGTTAGTTTTCTCACTGTTTTCCCCACCTCTCTACTGTATTATCTTTCTTTGCCTTTGTTTTTCCTAATTCCTGAGTCATATGGTTTGGGTGAATTTAGCTAATTCAAGCTGTTCAGGATGTCAAGACTTGAGATGTGGTGAGAACAGATAAGAGGTTTTGAAGTGCCTTTAATACTTTGAAGTCAGGAAGAAAAAAAGTGTAATGACCTCAGCTAAGTTCAGCTCTGTTCTCTTCTCTCCACTTGAAGTGCAGAAAGTGCACAACTGAGTTCATCTAGGAAGAGCACTGGATGTACTTCCATGATTTAGCAGAATTTTTCAACTTCATAGTACAATTTATTCTTTGATTCAAAAAAGACTTAAGACTCTTGAATGCCTTAGGGTCAACTTTTTTCTTTTTTTTAAAAAAAAATTATTTGTTTACTTAAAGAAATTTTGAATTCTGAATTCTCTACCTCCCTCCCAAGGCAAGAAATGTGAAATCATACAAAACATTTTTCGATATTAAGTGTGCAAAAAGCAAGAAAAATGAAGTGAAAAATAATTCAGTATGCATTCTGTCATGCAAAACATTTCCACATTAGCCATGCTGCAAAAGAAAACACAGACCAGAACAAAACAAGAAAAATAAATAAATTTTTAAAAGTATATTTTGATCCACATTCAGACTCCATCAGTTCTCTCTCTGGGAATAGATAATATTTTTCATCATAAGTCCTTAAGAATTGTCCTGGATCGTTGTATTAATCAGAATAGCTAAGTTATTCACAGTGGATCATCGTATATTATTGCTGCTACTACATAAAGTGTTCTTTTGGTTTTGCTCACTTCACTTTGCATCACATAAGTCTTACCAGATTTTTCCTGAAACAATCCTGTTCATCATTTCTTACAGCACAATAGTATTCCATCACAACTTGTTTAGTCATTCCTCAATTGATGAAGATTCCCTCAATTTCCAATTCTTTGCCACCACAAAAAGAACTGATACACATATTTTTGTACATGTAGGTCCTTTTCCTTTTCTTTGATTTCTTTGGGATACAGACCTAGTAGTGGTATTGCTGAATCAAAGGGTGTGCAGAGGTTGATTGCCCTTTGGGCATAGCTCCAAATTAATCTGCAGAATAGTTGGATCAGCTTACAACTCCATCAACAATGCATTAGTGTTCCAATTTTTCTATATCCCCTCCAGCATTTGTAATTTTTTTTTATGTTAGCTAATCTAATGGGTGTGAGGTGGTACTTCCAAGTTATTATAATTTGCATTTCTTTAATTATTAGTAATTTAGACTATTTTTTCATGTGACTACAGATAGTCTTGATTTCTTCTTCTGAAAACTTCCTGTTCATATCCTTTGACCATCTTGTCAATTGGGGAATGACTTGTATTCTTACAAATTTGATTCAGTTCTTTATTTATTTGAGCAATGAGACTTTTATCAGAGAAACTTTAAGTAAAAATCTGACCCTCCCCTCCCACCCCAGTTTCCTGCTTTCCTTTTAATCTTGACTGCATTTGGTTTTACTTGTACAAAATCTTTTTAAATTTAATGTAATCCAAATTATCCATTTTACATCCTCTGATGTTCTTTATCTCTTGTTTGGTCACAAATTTTTCCTTTCTCCATAGGTCTGACAGGTAAAATTTTCCACACTACCTTTATTTGTTTGTGGTATCACCTTTTACATATAAATCATGTACCTATTTTGACCTTATCTTGATACATGGTTGTGAAATGTTGGTCCAGTCCTAATTTCTGCCAAGCTGCTTTTCATTTTTCCTAGCAATTTTTGTCAAATAGTGAGTTCTTGTCCCAAAGGCTTGGATATTTGATTTTATCAAACACTGAATTTCTATGATCATCTACTACTGTGTACTCTTCGTCACTTTACACTTGTACTCTTGTCAGATCACATTACACATTACTACTCTTGTACAGTTTTTGCATATCTGAGTATATTTTGTATCCTCCCACCCCAATTTTCATAAGTACCTGAAGGGTAGAGACCAGTATTAAATATATATTTGTTGAATGAATAAATGAATTCAGAAGTCAGAAGGACAAAATACTTCCTCCCCAACCAAAGGACAGAAGGACAGATTTTATATCAAGCTGGTATGCACAGCCCAGAGTTTGTAGGACAGGACCAGAGGACTTGGGAGAAGGTCAGCCTTGTCTTTCTTTAGACATGTCTTCAGCTCCACTCTCTTGTTGTTGTTCTGTCATTTCAGTACATGTCTGCCTCTTCATGACCCCATTTGGGGTTTTCTTGGCAAAGATACTACAGTATCTTTTGCCATTTCCTTCTCCAGTTCTTTTTACAGATGAGGAAATTGAGGCAAACAAAGTTAAGAGACTTGCTCAGGGTCACACAGCTAGTAAGGCAGCATTTGAACATAAGAAGATGAGTCTTCCTGATTCCAGGTCTAGCACTCTAGCCTGCTGTGCCACCTAGCTGCCCAGCCCAACTCTATCTACTCATAAATACAGAAGATGTGCATTTGGAAAGCTTGACTACTCTAGTCTGATACTACAAAGCTGGTGTATAGGTGGGGAACACAATAAAATTCCTTTTTCTCTCCACCACATTCTCTAGAAATTGTGAATATTAGGTTAAAATACTTTACAGAATTCTCTAGGGCCCCAAGGAATATTTTACCTAATGAAAATGAGTAGAAAATCTTGAAATGGAGTCCTCATACCCTTTCCTTTTGTCCTCCTACAATTCATATGCTGGGGCCTTTCATCTCTTCCAGGTGGTCTAAAAGATTGCTGAGCTTGGAATTCATGAGTTCAAATCCCTGCTATGCCATTTGTTATCTGTGTGGCTTTAGGCAACTCACCTAACCTCTCTGCACCTCAATTTCTGTATCTATAAAATAAAAGTATTGTACTAGTGACCTCTGAGAGCCCTTCCAGCTCAATAGCTATTAATTTTGTCCTTGCAGCTTTAAATCTATGGTTCTATACTTTTTTCTCTCTACTTCTTTTAAAAAAAATTAATGTTAAACTAATATTAAAACAAATTCACAATAAGAAAAGAAAAAGCAACATCATAAACTTAAATACTAAAACTTAAATAGAAAATAAGAATAGAAAAAAACATTGCTGTGTGCACAGCAGAATGTAAAAGAGGATTAAAATTACACAACAATAAATTTCCATTTCAAGAAAGCGTATACTATAAATACTATACAATGTGTTCAGAGCTGTCCACCTTTTCTTGGTTTCCTTCCTTGTAAGTTTTCTTTTGTTCTCTACTGTGTACTTCTTACTTTGTTCTCTTCCTCCCCTTCAGAAGCCTACAATTAAGCTTGGAGATATGTATGTATATATATATATATATGTGTGTATGTATATGTATATGTATGTGTGTATGTACATGTATGTGTGTATGTGTATATATATGTATATGCATATACATATATAGACACACACATTATACACACACATATATGCACATATATACATATATACATAAGCATACATACACACATATATATACATATATACATACACTTGCATACCCATACATATACTTAGATATCTATAATCATACTCACATATAGATATACATTCTTATGTATCTATGTAAGACCATACTATGCTTGTTTATCCTCTTTCTCTGAGGGTGGATAACATATTCCTTTATAGGTCCAAGTCTTTCCCTATTTTTCTAAGTCCACCAACTCATCATTTTTTGTACCACAGCAATATTCTGATCTTGTGCTGTCTAGTTATATGAAATAGTCTACAACAATATTGATTAATATGGCCGAGGTATAGTATAGTTTCCCTATTTTTCTCTTCTGATTAAATCTATTTTAGCTTTAATTTTGTCTGATATTATGATTACTACCCTTGCTTTTTTCCCTCTAATAAATTCTACTCTTGATCTTTATTTTATATTTGTGTGTATTTCCTATTTCCTATCCCTTCTCACTCCTCTTTTTCCTGCCACTGCCTTGCCCTGCTATTACTTAACCTACCTCCTCACCAAGGATCCCTCTCTCTTCTTCTCCCTCCCAGACTCAAATCCCTCCCTTATCCTCTTCCAACCTCTATCCCTTAAGCCTTTTATTTCTTTCTGAATTTAGAAGACTTTTATGCCCTTTTAGAGATATATGTATTGTTTCCTCTTCAACCCATTCCTGATGAGAGCAGGGTTCCAGAATTACCAGCCTTCCTTCCCCACCAAATCCCTGTGTGTCAGTTATTCCTCTCACACATCATTTGGATAAGATAATCACTCTTTTAATCTTTTCCTATATGGTTTGCTTTTTAGTATCACATCATACTCAACTCTACCCCAATGTTTCTTTCAAACTTCCCAATTACTAATAACAATCTTAGATATACAATTTAAATTTCCTCATATAAAAAGTGAATAGTCTGTCCTTATTGAGTCCCTTGTAATTAATCATTGATGTTACCTTATATTTCTCTTGGATCTTGTATGTTAAATTTTCTATTGATTTCAGGTCTTTTTGCAACAAAATCCTGAAAGTTGAACAATTCATTGAATATCCTTTTTTGTTGTTGTTCAGAATTATGCTTAACTTGGCAGGGTATGATATTTTGGGCTGCAATCCTAGTTCTTTTGCTCTTTAATATATAGTGTTTCAAGACCTGCAGTCTTTTAGTGTAGCCACTGCTCGGTCCTGTGTGATTTTAATTGTGGCTCTGCCATATTTGATTTTTTTTCTTGTTATTCATAATATTTTCTCCTTGAGCTGGGGGTTTCGGAATCTAGCTATGATCTTCCTGGAGATTTTCCTTTGTAGGAACTCTTTCAGATGGCGATTAGCAGATTTTTTTCTATTTCTACTTTCCCCTCTTGTTCTAACATTTCAAGACAATTTCCTTTAATTATTTCTTGTATTATTGTATCAAGATTCTTTTTTTGATCATAGCTTTCAGGCTGTCCAATTATTCTTATGTTTTCTCTTCTTGATCTATTCTCCAGATCAATTGTTTTTCTTATGAGATATTTTACTTTCTCTTCTATCTTTTTCATTCTTTATATTTTGTTTTGTTATCTCTTGGTCTCTTATAACTTTGCTGGCTTCCCCTTGCCCAATTCTAATTTTCTTCCTTAAGGAGTCATTTTCATCCTTAAGATTCTGGATCCCTTTTTCCAGTTGGTTGTCCTTCTTTTAACAATCTTGTTTTTCTTGAATTGTTTTTGTTTTTTTTTGTTTTTCCTCAATCTCTCTTGTTTGATTTTTAAAGTCTTAAAAGTTCTTCTTTGAATTCTTTTTGCGCAGGTGATCATTTGACATTACTCTTTGGGGTGGGAGAGGCTTTTTTTGATTCAATATCCTCCCCTAAAAATGAAGTCTGGTCTACTCTATTACCATAGTAATTTTCTATGGTTAGGTTCTTCTTTGCCGCTCATTTAAAAAAAATTATTTATAGGAATTTGTTACTGTAATCACTTCTAGTACTGGGGTATGGAGGAAGGTGTCTCTGACCTCAGATCCTCCTTCAGTTCTCTCCTTCTGTTTTGGGTCAGAAACCAAGAACTTCTCCCTTCTGTAAGTGCCCACAGTCAGTAGCATTCCCACCCCACTTCTTCTGCACTCACCTGGCTTGTGCTGGTTTCTTCTTGCCTAGGGCTGTGGTTTAGCAGCACAGCTGAGGCTGGTGTCTTTTATCAGCAGAGGTTCCCTCAATCTTCCCCCACTCAGACTCCCAGCTCCCCACACTGTCCAGGAGGTAAAAATTCCTGAGGCTGGGTCCAGATTGCTCCTCAACCCAGCTAGCCCTAGGGCTTACTGCTCATTATTTCAGCAGAACTAGCCTAGAGGTATTATTTACTCTTCACAGAGACCAAACCTTGGGCCTAGGATTTTTCTTCTGATTGTCACAGGAGGACCACTTTTCTCACCACCCTCTTGTTTGATTTTTACCACTCTACATTCACCCTATTTTGCTCTATTTTGTCTTGTTTGTGGGGGAAATCTGGAGAGCTTGGAATTTTCTGACCTACTCTACCATCTTCCCAGAATCCTCCCACATATATAATTATAAATCTAGATCTGGAAAACGTTTCAGAGGTCAACTAGTCAGACCACCTAATTTTTCAAATAAGGAAGCTGAGACAACAGAGATTAAGTGATTTGACCAAGGTCACACAGATAGTAAATAGAAGATTCAGAATTTAAAGTCAGGTCCTCTTACTCCAAAACTAATACTCATCCAATTGCACCCTTTCTCTTTAACCTGTAAGCACTCCTGACAGATTTAGAATTAACTTTTTCCAATTATGATTTTAGACAGAGAAGCAGGAAACATTGCAGATAACTTCCAGAAAACGTCCACATTTTGTCAAACTTTCAGTATCTTGTTACAGACAAAAGAAATATTTCAAAACACCTCAATTTATCAATCTTTATCCCCTCTACCCATTTTCTTTTTTGATTGACAGTTTCCATTTGAGCACCACATTGAGAACTAGGCAATACTGCCCATTCCTGAGAACTAATCCACTGATTTTTTTAAATCAAAGTCCATTCTGCAGTGCCCAGGATACATTGAGATTCCGTATTTGGAAACTTTTGGAGGAGTTCTTCACTCCTTCCAATCAGAAGGGTCCTAGGGCAGAGGATGCTGATTGAGTTCCTTGTGGATCTTGTCTATTTTTTCATATTTGTATCTCTGGTGCTTAGCAGAGTGCCTGGCACATAGGTATGTGCTTAATAAATATTTATTGATTGACACACTGTCCTAGGCTACAAATTGTCACCCCTGAAGTTGTCACTACTGCCTTAAGTCCTACAGCATAACTGAAAGTTACCTGAGATAGATTGACTACTTATTGTACAAGTTGCATTGAACCAATCCCTTTACTGTATTCTTCAGATTCTTTATTTGAACCATGAATGGCATCTCAGGAATAAAAGTATATTTGTCCTTCCCTTTTAAACTTAGAATGGTTGAAGGCTGTACCTTCATAGGTTTATTGAAGAGAGGGATATGCCCTTCTAATCCTTTACACAGTGTACTAGGTCAAATGCCTTCCAATCTTCTGGGATAGTTCAGCACTTTATCCCCTGTGGACAGTTCCCTTGCATATTACCAGTTGCATCACCACTGTCTTTCTGCCACTCCATTGAGTTTTAGTTTTAGTAGATTAAGGTCAATTAATATAATTGGCTAAGTCTTATTACCAGATAATCCCAACACTTGTAGCCATGATTCTATTTTTGGAGGAGAAGGAAACCTGTATAATCATTTAAAATACTGCCCATATAATTACAATGACCAAGCTTGGTCCTGGAGAAGAGTTTTAAAAAATGCACCTCTCTCCTTCTTTGCAGAGATGGAGAACTATGAATGATAAATAATGCATGTGCCATTAGATATAGTTTATGTTTGGATTACTTTTGCCAAACTGATTTTTTTCTCTTTTTTTAATATTCTTTTAATAAGGGATGTCTCACAGGGAGGGATATATGCTGATGTGAAAATGATATAAAATATTTTTAAAATATTAGATACGCTCTTATCATCTCCCTGCAAGGTTAAGACTACATATCTTACGGAGTCTCTGCAAAGTATTCTTATTCTGTCCTTGCCCCCTGTTTGGTTCTCTTTTGGGGGCTATATTCCTAGATCAGTACAGAGTTATAGGGGTCACATATCATCACCCACACAGAGTACAGAGAGTCATTCTTTCCTTTATCCCTACACATAAATGTGTACTGCCATAACAATGCAGGTTTTTTCCCCTTACCCCTAGTGATTCTCCATCTACTCATCCTATTCCACCCCTTTTCCTACCCACACACTCACATAGGTGAGAACTGACCTCAGAGTCTTTAAAGCACTTTGAAATGTAAGCACTAAATATTATTATTCTACATTTAGAAAATAACATTCTAATGCTTTCTGCTAACATTTCTTAGCATTCTTTTCTGTCCAGTATCTCAATGGGAAGAGCCTCATTATTTTGAACTCCCCACTGGTTTTAATAATCACTTTGTGATAGTTATAAAAAACCTTTATAGATTTTTCCCATTTTCACCTGGCTTTTATTCTCCCAATTTCATCTTTAAATGCCTTTGGTATGACTTTGTTTAGTTGGGTCTCTTGTCAGGCTTTCTTTCAATTTATCTTTTTAACCTCTACTGCTTCTGAATGTTTGATGAAGTGATTCTGATCACAATGTTCCAACATCTTTCTCTGTAAGATTTTTATAATGAGTTTATATTCTAAACCAGTGTCTTCCTTCACTGCTACATCTCTCTTCTTGTCAATGACATCAAAAGTTTGGAGAAGGATGAAGTGATTTCTAGGCCGTTTTGTTGTCTTATTTTGTTTCATTATGACAATTGACTTACATCCATTAACACTTTGTTACGAAATTTCTATAATCCCTATTGATGTTCTTTCTTCCATTCATTTCCAGTTTCTTTGCAACAATAATTTGTTAAAATAGGTCAGATTTCTTCTAGTTCTGTATTTGTCTCTGTTCTGTCGAGTCTTTGTTCTGTTTGAACACCGAAAATTGGTTCAATAATGGCTTGTTGTTGTTTAGTCATTTAGTCATGTCTGACTCTTTGTGATCCTGTGGACCATACTGTCCATGGGGTTTTCTTGGCAAAAATACTGAAGTGATTTGCTATTTCCTTCTCCAGTGGATTAAGACAAACAGAGGTTGAGTGACTTGTCCAGAGTCACACAGGTAGTAAGTGTCTTAAGCTGTATTTGAACTCACATTTTAATGATTCTAGGCCCAGTGCTCTATCTACTGAGCCAACTAGATGCCTCATAGGCAATTGCAGTTAAGCAACTTGCCCAAAGTCACATAGCTGGTAAGTTTCTGAGAACAGATTTTAACTCTGGTCAATAATGACTACTGTATCAATAACCTATCATTCCTTTCTATTAAGATATAATCAATTTAATTATTTTATGTTATTTGGTGCTTGCCATGTCCATCAACCCTTTGATTCTTTTTTTTTTGAAGAAATTAGGTAATTAGGTGGTACAATGAATAAAGTACTGGGCCCACAGTCAGGAGGACCTGAGTTCAAATATGGCCTTAGGCGTTTGCTACCTATTTAAGTCTAGGCAAGTCACTTAACCTCTGCTTGCCTTCATTTCTTCATCTGTAAAAATGGGGCTAATAATAGAACCTACCTCCCAGGGTTGTTGTGAGATCAAATGAGATAATATTTTTATATCACTTAGCACAGTCCGAGGCACATAGTAACTATTATATGTCTGTCTTTCTTTCTTTCTTTCTTTCTTTCTTTCTTTCTTTCTTTCTTTCTTTCTTTCTTTCTTTCTTTCTTTCTTTCTCTTCCTTCCTTCCTTCCTTCCTTCCTTCCTTCTTCCTTCCTTCCTTCCTTCCTTCCTTCCTTCTTTCTCTCTCTCTCTCTCTCTCTCTCTCTCTCTCTCTCTCTCTCTCTCTCTCTCTCTCTTTCTTTCATTCTTTCTTTCTTCCTGTCTGCAATTGGAATCTAATATTTTAATCCCAGAAGTACAGCTAGAGGAAGTAGAAATGCAAATTAAATCAGCTGTAAAGTTTTACTTCTCAGCTATCAGGTTGGCAGTTGTTGAAGGGTCTGTAGGAAAACAGGAACTCTAATGGACTGTTAGTGGAGCAATACATTTTTCCAGCTGTTCTGAAAATCAATTTAGAATAAGATACTAAAAGTCATGAAACAGCATGTACTTTGTCCTACAAATACTACTAGTATCAAAGATCAAATAAAGAAAAAAGGACCCATTTTTATATAAATATTTAAAGCAGCTCTTTTTGCTGTAGTAAAGAATTGGAAACAAAAGGAGTATCAATCAACTGATTGGAATGGAATATTACAGATTTGTAAGAAATAATGAAACACAATCAGACTCAATCTGCGAAGACTTGATGAAGTGATGCAGAGAACCAGGACAAGTATTTAAACAATGAAAATAACATCGTAAAGAAAAACAACTTTGGAAAATTTAAGAATACTGATCAATTCAATGACTATGATTACCGATGACTTATTGTTTGTCCTTCATTTTAAAGAGGACCAATGACATTACAGGGTGATATCTTGACTCATGTACAAATTGGATTTAAGTGAGGCAGAGTTGCACAAAGTCCTCAGCCTCACTCTTTCTTCCAAAGTAATCAAAGTCCAGTATCAAGACAAAAGTCAGAATTATTGGCAATGGCCCAGAATAGAGTGGATGACTTTGGCATCTTCAATGTCTGACCAAGTTCTAAGGACTCTGTAGTGCCTGCTGGTGTATGGGATGTTCAGAAAGGACTAGTACCTTTGGTGTGAGGGCTTGTTGAGCCCTTTTCAGAGCTGCTCATCCATCTTTGGTGCCTGCCTTCACCTGTGGCTCCAAGAAGCTATGTTTGTAGGTGCTACACCCTGGTAAAACCATCTAAGCAGACAATTAAACCAGGTTGAGGTTAACCAACAGGACTCAAATCTATCAATGAATTAGGGGGATGTCCACACCAAGCATGTGAAGATTTCCCTCAATGAAATGGGACTGAAGAGAACAATTTTTCCAGATGATTAGTTAAACATGCTATCTATTTCGTGACAGAAAAGTAATGGACTTAAGGTGCAAAATAAGACATATATTTTTGGACATGACATACATGTGAATTTGTTTTGCTTATAAATTTTTTGTTATGATAATTATGTTTTTCTTTTTAATCAAGATGTAGTAAACTTGAGTGGGAGAGGGAGGAACTAGCAGCAGTATTTAAAAAAAGAAAATAAAGCAAAGAAGATTATTGAAGAATTTTTTTAGAATGTACAGAAGTGAAATGAAGGAAGTTCAGAAGAACATAGACAAGATAAAAAATTTTGAAAGTAAAATGTTGAATTCATTGTATACTTTTTAAAAGCAAGCTTCACATGATAGAAATCCACAGTTTGACAAATAATCCTCTTTTTCTGTTCTATGTTTTTTTTATAGAAATGCTCTTGGGGGGGTGTTCCTTCAATTAAGAATAAAAAGAAGAATTTTTAAAGAAGCTGTAACAACAAGAAAGGCAACATGGTATAGGGACAGAAAGTTGGTCTTAGAGTCAGGAAGAGGAGTTCAAGTCCTGATTTATATATATATATATATATATATATTATATATATATATATATATATATATGTATATATATATATGTGTATATATATATATATATATGTATATATATATATATGTGTATATATATATATATATATATATATATATATATACACACACACACACACACCACACACACACACACACACACATACATACATACGTACATACACACATACATACAGTGTGTTGCTGGGCAAATCACTTCTTAAGTGCCCCAGGCAAACTTCTAAGCTTATGAGGTGCTGATTTGAATTGCTAAAGGGAGTCTGTTACTGGAAGCTCTTTGTATGGATGAAATCATCAGTAAAACACACACATCACTTAATTTTTTTTTTAGGCAATTGGGGTTAAGAGAGATGTCTAAGGAAAACCTAATAAGAGAGAGAAATACATTTTAAAACTAAAATATATTTTGTCAGAGCATTTTCTGGGTGGGAACTTGGTCCAATAGAAAAAAGATTATTGAGGGAGCAGAGCCAAGATGGTGGAGTAAAAGCAGTGACTTGCTTGAGCTCTCCTCTAAACCCCTCCAAACACCTGTAAAAAAATGACTCTAAACAAATTCTAGAGCAGCAGAACCCACAAAAAGGCAGAGTGGAACAAATTTACAGCTCAAGACAATGGAAAGTCAGCAGGAAAGGTCTCTTGGACTGAGTTGGGAGAGGAGCGCAATTCAGCCTGGGCTACGCCAGCAAAGACCAGGCCTCAGGGGACTGAATCATGGGGATCTGTGGTGGTTTCCAGACTTCACAACCCAGAAGCAACAAAGACAACTTAGAAGGTCAGTAGGAAAGGTCTATCAACTACAGTGTTGAGAGGATCTCAGTCCAGCCCCAGTCCCAGCGCAGCCCTGGGGCAATGGCTGCTTCTAGAGCTCCTGGCCTACAGATGGAGGGGGATCAAGTGGCTGATCAGAGGAGGACTGCAGGTATCTCTTTGATGGCACTGAGGCAGGACTCTTGCTTTGCCCGTACTTGGATCTAGGTCACAGTTCTGGGTGGCAGTCCTGGGGTGAGGAGGAGCACTGGTGTGGTGGAGTTTGTGGTGGCAGTGGAGAGGGAACCTTTCTCACAGTTCTGAGGCAGAAAATAGTGCTTGTGGTCACTCATAAAGCAGAGCCCAGGCCAGGAAAGGAGTAAACACCTCATCCTTGATTATACCACCCTGGAAGAATGGAAAATTTGCAGGTCCCTAGAAATATCTCTGAAAACAGCTGCACAAAACCCTGGAAGCTTGGGACAGTGCATTCTCCACACTGGAAGCACACTTCTACCTTAACAAAGAGTTTAAAAGTCAAATAATTGGCTGGGATCATGAGCAAACAGTGCAAAAAAAAAAGTCAGACCATAGAATCTTACTTTGGTGACAAAGAAGATCATACAATCAGAAGAAGCCAACAAAGTCAAAGCTCCTACATCCAAAGCCTCCAAGAAAACCATGAATCAGTAACAGGCCATGGAAAAGCTCAAAAAGGATTTTGAGAGACAAGTAAGAGAAATAGAGGAAAAACTGGGAAAAGAAATGAGAGTGATGCAAGAAAATCATGAAAAATTCATCAACAGCTTGCTAAAGGAGACCAAAAAATACTGAAGAAAATAACATCTTAAAAATAGACTAACCCAAATGGCAAAAGAGGGCCAAAAAGCCAATGAGGAGAAGAATGCCTTAAAAAGTAGAATTGGGCAAATGGAAAAGGAAGTCCAAAAGCTCACTGAAGAAAATACTTCCTTAAAAATTAGAATGGAGCAAATAGAAACTAGTGACTTTATGAGAAATCAAGAAATTACTAAACAAAACCAAAAGAATGAAAAAAAATAGAAGACAATATTAAACGTCTCATTGGAAAAGCAAGTGCCCTGGAAAATAGATCTAGGAGAGAGAATTTAAAAATGATTGGACTGCCTGAAAGCCATGATCAAAATAGAGCCTAGACATCATCTTTCAAGAAATTATCAAGGAAAACTGCCCTGATATTCTAGAACTAGAGGGTAAAATAGAAATGGAAAGAATCCACTGATTACCTCCTGAAAGAGATCCCCAAAGAAAAACTCCTAGGAATATTATAGCCAAATTCCAGAGTTCCCAGGTTAAGGAGAAAATGTTGCAAGCAGTCAGAAAGAAACAATTCAAATATTGTGGAAACATAATCAGGATAACACAAGATTTAGCAGCTTCTACGTTAAGGGATCACAGGGCTTGGAATATGATATTCCTGAGGGCAAAGGAGATAGGATTACAATCAAGAATCACCTACCCAGCAAAACTGAGTATAATCCTTCAGGGAAAAAATGGATATTCAGTGAAAGATACCATGGAGTGAGTGGGGAGGTATAGTCCTTAATTCCACTCTTAACCAGCACATCCCATCACCACTGTCACTATAGCACTGCTAACTTAAGAAGTAATGTCCTGGTCTTGCCTTATAATCACCTACTCCTGTACATTTGTGCATTCTATCCTTCACACGTGTGAAAAAAACTTTGTCCATATCTTTATCTGTTGAAGCCTTCTTTCTGCAAAGCCCAATATCAATATCATCCTGCCCCCTGCCCCACTGAAGCATTCCATGATGATAATAGTTAGATAGGATGCCATTCAGTTTGATAGGGTTACTAATGTGTAAATTAAGTGAATGCTATAGATATAATTTGCATAGATTTTGTCAAAGCATTTGACAAGGTCTGTCGTGAACTCCTGTGCAAAAGATGCAGAGATGTGAAATAGATGAGAGAACAGTCAAGCAGCTTCCCAGCTGATTGCATGGCTAGATGCAAAGAGTAGTCAGTCATTAAGATTCAATGTCATTTTAGAGTGAAATTTCTATTTTTGTGCTGCAGGAATCTGTGCTTGGCTCTGTGCTAGTTAACTTTCTTATCAGTGAGTTCAGATTTCTGATTAAAATGGCACAGTGGAAAGCCCTAAAAAGTCCAGCTCTCCCGCATAAACCCTAGCAAATATGTGGGAAGGTCCCTAAAAAGACTAATAATGATAAGGAGAGCCAAAAAGAAACAAGTAAGCTCTTGGAATCAATCCACTGTTTTTAGGGGTTTTTTTCAGTCATGTTTGACTCTTTGTGACCCCATTTGGCGTTTTTTTGGCAAAGATAGCGGAGTGGTTTGCCATTTTGTTCTCCAACTCATTTACAGATGAGGAAACTGAGGCAAACAAGGTTAAATGAGTTGCCCAGAGTCATACTGCTAGTTAAGTGTCTGAGGCCAGATTTGAGCTCAGCAAAATGAGTCTTCCTGATTCCAGGCCTGGAATTCTATCCATTGCACCAAATGGCTGCCCCTCCAACCAATCTAGAACTGGCCAAAAAGACTGGTGGAGAGGAGGTTAGTTATGCTGGAGAAACCACCAGGAGTTCAGGTAGATGTGCAACATGGCAGAAATGGGGGGAGGAGCTATCCCAAAGAAGCCAGGATGTGCTCTTATAAATGGACCTCCAATGAGCAATCACTTCAAACAGAAGGGTCACAAGTCAGCAGGAATTCTATTAATTGGGGAACTGAAGCCAAATCCCAGACCTGGCTTGTCATAACAGAATTGGGGGATACAACCTGCTCCTACTGATCACTGTGCAAGGAAACAGGGGCCAACCATTTATTTCTCAGAATATTGGGAGTCCAAGTAAGAAACAGAGGCAATTCAGTACCTGGGAGTAAATGCTAGGGGAGGCTGTGCTAATAATCTTGATCATCCCTTTGGAGCCTATTGGCAGGGGGAGGGGAGATATGGGGAGAATATTTGGAACTCAAAATCTTGTGGAAGTGAATGTTGAAAGCTAAAAATTGGTTAATTAAAAAAAGAAAAATAGAATGGTGCAAACAAAAGTTTATGACTCTAGGAGTAACATGAAATACTAGAACAAAGTAAAAAAAGAAAAACTAGAAGGAAATGTAGGGTATCTACTATCAACAACTGGCGTGATCTGCAGACCAGTTGAGGAAAGATCATTTAAGGATCAACAATCAACAATGATAAAAAAAAATATGGGTAACAAATTTCAAGAAATCATGAAAGAAAACTGAACAGGTTTGTCAGAAACAGAAAGCAAAGTGAAAATAGAATGAATCCATCAAACACTTCCTGATTAGAAACCTCAAACTAATAACACCCATGAATTGTCATAGCCAAAATCAAGAGCTTCCAAGTCAAAGAAAAAACACTTCAAGCTTTCAAAGAAAGATTTCAAATTCCAAGGAATGAGTCAGGATTTCAGAAGATCAGAAAGTTACTATCATAAGGAGAGAAGATCTTGGAATATGATATTCCAAAAGGCAAAATATGAGGGCTGACAGCCAAGAATAACACCCTAAAAAACTAAATATAATCCTGCTCTGGGGAAAATAAACATTTAATAGAACAGAGGACTTTGAAATATTCCTGATAAAAAGACCAAGGTTGAGCCAAAACTTCTAAATGCAAATACTGGAGTCAAGAAAAACCTAGATTGGTAAATTTATTGAGAAATTGGAATGAGGCTAATGACATCAAGGAGATGATGAAATGACTTGCAGTTGACTTTGATTTGAGTAAGAGCTGTGCAAGGTCACCAGCCTCACTTTCTCTTCCAGAGCCAGTTGGGTACAGTGCCCAGATATTCATCAAAATGACTATTCTAATAGGGAGAGAAGAGATTCCCTGATTCTGAAGTGCCCCTTCAAAATCCTAATTTTCTCAAGGGTCCCAGGGATCCTTGAACTAAGGAGTTAAATAAGAAAGAGAACCTAGGTATGGTTTCATTCTGCTCTTTTGGTTTTAAGAGAGGACAGAAAAAGGACAGAAAAGGGATTACTAGAGAAAAAAGTGAGGAGGAAGAAGAAACTCACTATTTTGTGTAAGTGGTGTATGAGAAAAACATAGAAAAATTGAGGATGGGTATCACATGAAATTCCCCTTAACTAAACTGAATAAAGAACTTTTGAACACTATTCTTTGCCCTCATCATGAACACCAGTTCCTCTTCTCCTCAGTGCTTTCTCAGATCATTACATCTACTATGGCTTCACGTTCCTCCACTTCCAGTTTAAATCTTATAATTAACAATTCATACTCTATGCTGTCTTCCATTCTCAAATTCATTGCCCCCTTTTCTATAATCATTCATACTTTGACAAAGCCCAACCCAGGGTAATGGCAGAGGACAGAGCCAACTCCTGATTGGGGATTATGTAAGAAGAATTGAGCATTCCTGATGTATAACACTGCCTTTGCTTATCTCCACCTACAAACACACACACACACAAAAACAATCACCATACATTTTAGGTGGTTCTCCAGTATGTTTTGTATTGCACTGAGCAAAAATAAAAACAATGTCTTATTTATGTTGTTAATAGAATGCGACTTTAACATAGTTCTCTTTGTGAATTCCTTCCAGGTGCCCTTCTATGAAATACTCCAGCATTATCACAAGACCAGGTTTAGAATGAGATTCTCCCATTTCCTGAGCACTCAAATAGCTTTCTGTAGCAACATTTTCAATGGCCCCCTGATGACCTAAGAATAAGCATGGCTCCCACTAGGGCACTATTTAGAATGTTAGCACATCTGTGCACTAAACAGCTCCTGATCGGCCAGAAATTAATGCAGTTGCTGGAGAGCAGCTTATACACTAGAGAAATTTAGTCCATTGTCATCCATATGTGCCAGGGACTTATTGTACTGGAGCAAGAATTGGGCAGGACTCCATCTAACAGACTTATACAGACTCATAAGAGGCAATAGTAACACTACACCCCCTTTTTCTGAATCCAGTGGTGATATTGAGTATGGAGAAGAGAAGACTTAAAGAGGTGGAAGAGAGAAGAGAAGACAGTGAGTTGGGAGAGATGATAACTTTCTTCAAATCTTTGAAAGAGTGTCACAGGAACAAAACCAACAGAAACATATGATTATCTTAATAGATGCTGAAAAACTTTTGACAAAGTACAGCATCCATTCCTATTTAAAAACACCAGAGAGCATAAGAATAAAGGGAGCATTCCTTTAAATGATAAGCAGTATCTATCTAAAACAATTAGCAAGCATTATCTATAATGGGGATAAGCTAGAAGTCATCCCAAGAAGATCAGGGGTGAAGCAAGCATGCCCATTATCACCACTATTATTCAATATAGTACTGGAAATGTTAGCTACAGTAATGAGAAGAAAAAGAAATAGAAGGAATTAGAATAGGCAACGAGGAAACAAAACTATCACTCTTTGAAGATGGTATACTTAGAGAGCACTAGAGCATCAACTAAAAATTACTCAAAATAACTAACAACTTTAGCAAAGTTGCAGGATATAAGATAAACCTACATAAATCATCAACATTTCTTCATATGACCAATAAATCCCAGCAGCAAGAGATAGAGAAATTCCATTTAAACTAACTCTAAATAATATGAAATACTTAGAAGTCTACCTGTCAAGACAAGTATGGGAGCTACATGAACACAATTACTAAGCACTTTTCACACAAATCAAGTCAAATCTAAACAATTAGAAAAATATCAACTTCTCATGGGAAGCTGAGCTAATATAATAAAAATGACAATTCTGCATAAATTAATTTACCTATTTAGTGCTATAATAATCAAACTAACAAAAAATTATTTTATAGAGCTAGAAAAAATGACGAAATTCATCTGTAAGAATAAAAGGTCATGAATATCAAGGGAATTAATGAAAAAAAAAATACGAACGAAGGTGGCCTACCAATACCAGCTCTCAAACTATATCATAGAGTAGTAATTATCAAAACCATCTGGTCCTGGCTAAGAAATAGAGTGGTGGATCAGTGGAATAGATTAGGTACACAAGACGCGATAGTCAATGACCATAGTAACCCAAAGACCCCAGCCTTTAGGACAAGAACACAATATTTGACAACAACTGCTGGGAAAACTAGAAAACAATAAGATACAAACTAGGTATAGACCAACATCTCACACCATATACCAAGATAAGGTCAAATAAATGCATGATTTAAACATAAAGGGTGACACCATAAGCAAATTAGAAGAGCAAAAGATGGTTTACCCGTCAGATCTATGGGGGGGAGGAGAAGCATTCATGACCAAACAAAAGATAGAGAGCACTACAACATGTAAAATACATAATTTTGATTATGTTAAAATAAAAAGCTTTTGTACAAACAAAAACCAATGCAACCAAAATTGGAAGGAAAATATAAAGCTGGGGAACAATCTTTACAGCCAGTGTCTCTGATAGAGGCCTTGTTTCTAAAATATATAGAGAACTGAGTCAAGTTTATAAAAATACAAGTCATCCCCCAATTGATAAATGACCAAAGAATATGAACAGGCAGTTTTCAGATGAAGGAATCAAAGCTATCCATAGGCATAAGAAGAAGGGCTCTAAATCACTTTTGATTAGAGAAGTGCAAATTAAAATAACTCTGAGATACCACCTCACACCTATCAGATTGGCTAATATGACAAAAAAAGGAAAATGATAAATGTTAGAGAGGATGTGGGAAAATTGGGACACTGATGCACTATTGGTGGAGTTGTGAACTGATCCAACCATTCTGGAGAGCAATTTAGAACTATGCCTAAAGGGCAACCAAATTGTGCATACCCTTGATCCAGCAATACCACTGCTAGGTCTATATCCCAGAGACCAAAAAGAAAGAAAAAGGACCTATATATAGAAAAATATTCATAGCAATCCATTTCATGGTGGCAAACTATTGGAAATCGAGGGGAATAGCTGAACAAGCTGTGGTTTATGAATGTGATGGAATGCTATATTGAGCTATAAGAAATGATTAACAGGCAGATTTCAGAAAATCCTGGAAAGACCTATTGGAACTGATGCGAAGTGAAATGAGCAAAATCTGGAAAACATTGTATGTGATATAAGCAATATTGTGTGATAATCAACTATGAATGACACAGCTCTTCTCAGCCACACAATGATCCAAGACAAGTACAAAGGACTCACAAAGGAAAATGTCATCTATAGCCAGATAAAGAATTGATTGACTCTGAATGCAGATTGAAGCATATTTTCCCCACTTATTTTATTCTTTCTCTTATTTTTTCACATGTTTCTTCTTTAACAACTGTGAAAAAATTGTGGAACAGCTGAACTAGCAGAACGACAGGGTGCAGCAGTCTTTTAGCCCAGGGAGCTTGGCAGATTAATGGGAAAGGTCCCTCTCACTCTGGTGGAAGGGTGGCAGTACAGGATGGTAGGCATCCCAGCAAACCAGCAGCAAGCTCCAACTCAGCAAACAGCTTCAGCACAACTGCAGGAAGCACAACTCTAGGCAGGCAGGCATCCTCCTGATGTCAAAACTTCTTATACTTCAGAGCAGCATGGGTAAGCAAGTGTCCTCCTGGGACCAGACCCCACTCCCCACCCCAAGAGCTTCAGTGTTGCTGACCCCAGCTCAGCACCAGGTAAGCTGCCAGACATCTACAGCCTCCAGCTGCCAGCACCTGAGGCCCCAGCACATAAAACCAGTGACCAGGTCCCTGGCCCCCAGGACAATAAGCTTGGATTAGTGCTGCCTGTGCCTCAGCAGGAGAACTCAACTTTACAAGCCAGGAAATAGACAAACGCCATGAGCAAAAAGCAGAAATGGACACTGACCATATATTCTTTCTATGGGGACAGGGAAGAGCAAAACACAAATTCAGAAGAAGACAACATTGTCAATACACCCACATCCAAAACCTCAAAGGGGAATGTGAGCTGTTCTTAAGCCCAAAAAGCCTTCTTGGAAGAGCTCAAGAAGGATTTTAAAAGTCAAATAAGAGAGATAGAAGAAAAATTGGGAAAAGAAAAGAGAGGTATGCAGGAGAGAGTCAATAGCTTGGAAAAGGAAGGACAAAAAATGACTGTAGAAAACAAGTCCTTAAAAAATACAATTGGCCAAATGGAAAAGGAGGTACTAAAGCTAATTGAAGAAAACAATTTGTTAAAAATTAGAATTGGGCAAACGGAACCTAATGACTCTATGAGACATCAAGAATTAGTCAGAAAAAATCAAAAGAATGAAAAAGTAGAAAAAAAAGCATAAAATGCCTCATTGGAAAAACAACTGACCAGGAAAATAGATCCAGGAGAGATAATTTAAGAATTATTGATCTATCTGAAAGCCATGATCAAAAAAAAAAAAAAAAAGAGAGAGACTGGACAGCATCCTTCAAGAAATCATCAAGGAAAACTACCCTGAGGTCCTAGAACTAGAGGGCAAAATAGTCATCAAAAGAATCCACCTATCACCTCTTGAAAGAGATCCCAAATTGAAAACACCAAGGAATATTGTAGCCAAGTTCCAAAATTATTTTGCTATTGTGTGTACTAGCTATTTGTTTGCTATCTTTTTGCTAGATTATAAGCTTGACCTCTGTATCTCCGGATTCATGAACATACTAGGCCCTCAAACAATGTATATTGAATTGATGAAGAATGAAGACTCTAAGTACATGCAGGCTTCCCTGCAGACCTCAGAATTTAAAGTCACAAAAGAAAGCAACCATCCCCCAAATGCCTTACCAGAAACTCTGAGGGTCTTCTCCTCCCAGATCTAATTTTTTTTTAAAAAAAGAGGTCTTTTTTTGCCTCATTTTTATTAAGCCTTAATCACTGAGTGGGTAGTGAATCAGTCAAACTGAGACATGTTAAAGACCTTAGCTTGTCCTGATCCGTATCTGGCCACTGGACTCAGATGGCTCCAGAGAAGAAAGTGAGGCTGGTGACTTTGCACATCCCTCCCTCACTTAAATCCAATTGACTTGCATGTCATGACATCACCTCCTTGATGTCATGGTCCTCTTCCAGAATGAAGAACAAACAGCAGCAGCAGCAAACAATTTAAAAAAGAGTTTCCCTCAGAAGTGGCTGTGTGCCAAAGGCATCTAGGAAGTAGCTGGACTTCCAAAAGACAGAAGAAATGCATACAGTTTTACTAAATTGAATAGTTTGAGGTTACAATATAGAGTATAATATTCCTGTTAGAAAAAAAGTCAGTAAGTTGAAGAAATCAGACTATTTGTGGTCTTCATTCTTCAATAATGTTAACTGTCTACTAGAAACTTCAAGAAATACAGAAACCTTACTTTTGCTGACTTGTAAATGGAAAATATATCAGCAGTACACAGCTTAATGTGTTTCCACAGATCCCTGATGAAAAGCAGTTACAGAGACTGAGATTTGAACTCTCCCACTGCAGTTGGCTGGTGGCCCAGATTATAACATCCCAACCAAATAATGCCAAGCCTTCCTAACTCTGAGAACATCCAATCAAGTATATCTGCAACTAAATTTCTTTCATGACCTTTGAAAAGTCCCTTGAAGGGGTGACCAGGGAATAAAAAATCCTAACTTTTTTTTTTGTCAGGTGCTTTGTTGACACGTTTTTTGGCATGTGTTTAGTGTGTTTAG
Organism: Phascolarctos cinereus; assembly: GCF_003287225.1. NCBI lineage: Eukaryota > Metazoa > Chordata > Mammalia > Diprotodontia > Phascolarctidae > Phascolarctos > Phascolarctos cinereus. The sequence goes on along the minus strand of NW_027555847.1, from coordinate 201,762,302 downwards.
CATGATATAATACAACGTCTAGCATGAAAACAGCAAATGGTATACAGGACAATTTTGTCACTTTCTGAAAACTTTTGTATCTACAAGAAAAGCAGTTTATGTGAGAATAGATAATAAATATTTTAAAGTAGGATACCTATTTCAATGTAATTGTGTCAGAACCAAACATAAATGCAAATTCCTGGTGTTTTTTATTTTCTTTTTGTATCTTTGCCCATGGAGGAGAGATAGTTCATGGATCCATGCAATGGGTATTTTCAGATCCAAACGTTCCTTATTTTCCTTTGGATTTTAACATTCTTGACTTGACCTCTTCAGCTTTTGTCACTGTGGTCTCCAGCATGCTTGCCTATTCCTGACCCTTCAAAATTTCTATTAAGGAAGAATTCTAAGATTCCCCTGTTAGGTTTTAGAGATCGAAATTGCAGTGAAATGTTTGCCAGCTAGTTCTAATAGCCATTGGTCAATAGACCAACCTCAAGAACTCACAAGGGCTGTGGTATTAGCCCTTTAAAATAGCTTTACTAAGCAGATGATATTAGGTCATATATGAAAATACTACTACTAAAAAAAACCACTTATGTAGCACTTATAGTTTACAAAGAGTTTTACCTACATTGTCTCATTTGATCCTCACAACGACCTTGTTGTATAGATAGTGCATATCTTATTATCCCCCTTTGCACAGATGAAGAAATTGAGGCATAGAGTAGTTAAATGACTTGTCCAAGATCAGAAAATTAGATAAGCAGCAGAACTAGGATTCATTCCTAGGTCTTTTGATTCCAGATATGGAATAAAATATGTTTACAGTTATAAATTTCAGAGGGATGGAGTTCACCATTCACTCCCTTTATCCTTTGCAAACTGGATTTTCCCAGTGTAATGTTACTGAAAAACAGATTTTTATCTCTGAAACTTGTCAAAGTCTGAAACATGACATGTGGCTTTGACTTAAAAGAGGCAAAATCTTCCCACTGTTATGAATCAAAGAACATAATGTTTTCAGAGATACTGTGATTGCAGTGTTCTTAGAAGAGGGCAGTGCTGTCTAGAGGACAGAGCGCTGGACTTGGAATCAGAAAGAATTCATTCAACCCCTGCCTCAGCCACCCATGATCTATGTGACCCTGGCCAAGTCATTTAACCTCTTGAAGCCTTGGTTTTCTCATCTGTAAGTGAGCCTAATAATTAGCACCTACCTCACAGGGTTCTTGTGAGAATCAGTTGAGGCAATGCATGTAAAGTGCTATATAAATGTTGGCTATGATGATGAAACATGCTTTATATTATGCTATAGGTTCCTTCCTGTTCAATTTTAACAGGAGAGAGTAAGCTACATGCTTTAACTACATATATATTACATGTAATATACATTACATAAATACATGTAATACATTATATAGATATAGATAGATGTTTACAGGGGCTAAAAAAGTGGATGAGGGGTTTTTGTTTGGAGATGCATTTCCCCATGATTAGTCAACAGCTTTGTTTCCACATCAAATTCCTAAAGAAATCTACCCTCTATTAGTTTCAGTTCTGCCAGGAGGTAGATGTATGAACATGAATAAATCACTTCACCCCCCTGAGTCTCAGTTTCTTCATTTTTTAAACTGAATAAATTAGTCTTGATGACTACCATGGCTCATTCTATCTCTCAGGCTATGATTCTATGATACTCTTACATAGTATTAAGAAGAGAATGATCAGATATTTGTTATCTGTGCCTGAATTTGCCTCAGATGAAAATCAGCGTGCAAATCCCTATTGTGCAACATAATTATTATGATTTAAGTGTGAATTCCATTAGAATAAGACATTCACTTTATTTCTTTGAGCATTCAAACAAAAGAATTTTACTTTTTAAAATTTACTAATGACTTTTGTTTTTATACCATATCCCCATCCCACATCCAACCCAATGAGACTACACTTGCAATAAAGAAAATAACTGTAAAGCCAAACTTTCTTGTACATCAGTGTCATCTGGTGAGGCAGCTAGATGGGTCAGTGGTTAGATAGATGGGCCTGGAGTCAGGAACACCTGAGTTCAAATCAGGCCTCACACACTTACTATCTGTGTGATCCTGGGCAAGTCACTTAACCTCATTTGCTTTGATTTACTCGAGAAGTAAATGGCAAACACTCTAGTATCTTTGCCAAGAAAATCCCATGGACAGTATTGGCATGGTTCATAGGGTTACAGTCAGATATGACTGAACAGTTCATCTTGGTAGCATTCTGTTTGCTTCTGGGTGAGCCTGAGTAGTGGATTACTTTAGTATGGGAGTTATAAGTTACAATAAGTCAAAAGATGATTGAGTATCTTTACTAAGTCTGACACATCATAATAAGTCTGACATATAATAAACCCTCCAGGAGCAGGCACCACTAGGCTGCCTAAGACTGGCATCACTTCAGTGAAAGGAAGGAGTGACATTTACTAGCCTCTTCTCTGGAGCCAAGATTGATTGCTACAATTACATAGCTTTTTGCTTTATTTTAAGTGGATGCTTTTAAAAAATATGTGCTATTATATAGCATATATTTTTTTCCTGCTTCTGCTTGTTTCACTATTTATCAGTTCATGCAGATATTCCAGTGTTTTTTTGAATACCACACATTTGTCTTTTTTAAGGTGTAATAATATACTATTACATTCACGTGTTACAATTTATTCAGTCATTCCTCAATTAATGGACATATACTTTGTTTCCAGTTCTTTGCTACCTTGAAAAGTGCTACTGTGTGTGTATGTGTGTGTGTTTCCTTTTCTTTTTTCCCTCTTTCTTTTCCCTCTTCAGGACATATAATCAGCAGTGCAGTCAAATAATATAAAATTTAATGATTTATCACACATAAATGCAAATAGTTTTCCAAAATTGTTGGACCAATTCATAGTTCCACCAAAAATTTATTAAAGTACCTGTCTTCCCATTGCCCCTCTTAAATGGCATATTGTCATCTTTAGCCAACTTGGACAATTAATGAACTTACCTTAAAAAGTAATATTTCCTGGGTAGCTGGAACAGTTTACATCTTTAAAAACTGCCAAACTGGGACTCTTTCCCATGGCATCCAGGAAGGGTAAAGATCCAAATTCACCCAGAGCATGAGCTCTGTGAACTGAACTGGTAAGAGTGGTCCTGAGAATTAAGTTTGAGGTTGTGTTTTGATTTGTTTCATTTCTTCTTTCAGTTCTTGGTGGTGAAATCCTCACTGGACCTCAGAACCTGAGCCATGGTGACCTTGGAGCCTGGAGTCCAAGTTAGATGCTATTTGGACTTGGACTTGGACTTGGGTCTGTGCTAAAAACTGAGCCAAACTGTGAATCTAACCCTCTTCTCCTTCTTAGAATATGAGGTGAGGGAGGGGAGGAGAAAGGGAATAATGCCCCAAGTATTAGAGGGAATGCCTCTGTGTTTATTCTTGCTGGGTTTTGTCCTTCATACTCAAAGAGGACCAAAATGACATCACCATATTGGAGTCAATGTACAGTATGTCCAACTGTGGCTAACCAGACCAATACGAGATCAGAAGGCTGTACCACAGATTGAGCACAAATAGTCTATATGAGCATTTGGAGTGGAGATGTCTTTAAATTTGCACATTTCATATTTCTTTTGATCTACTTCAATTCTGTTTTGCTCATAGAGTATAGCACCTTCTTTGATGGAGGCACAATATGTTGGGTGGTCCTGCGCCGGTGTCTCTCATGTCTCACAGTCAATTCAAAAGTTCTTCAGAGAGACCTTTAGAGTGTCTTTATATTGCTTCTTCTACCTTCATGGAGTACTTACCTTGTGTGAGTTCTCATCAAGTAGTCTTTTAGGTAAATGTACATTTGGCATTTGAACAATGTGGCCAGCCTGTTGGAGTTGTGCTCTCTACAGTAGAGTTTGAATGCTTAAGAATGGCCCTCATTGGGGATGCCCATCAATTGGGGAATGGCTGAACAAGTTGTGGTATATGAATGTAACGGAATACTATTATGCTGTAAGAAATGATGAGCACATGGATTTCAGAAAAACCTAGCAAGATTTAAATGAGCTGAGCAGAACCAGGAGAACATCGTACACAGTAACAGCAACACTGTGTGATGACCAATTTTGATAGACTTCTCAGCAAAACAATGATCTAAGACAATTCCTAAACACTGATGATGGAAAATGCTATCCACACCCAGAAAACAACAACAACAACAACAACTATGGAGTCTGAATGAAGATCAAAGCATACTATTTGCTCTCTCTTTTTGCTTTGTTTCTTCTTTCTCGTGGTTCCTCCCATTGGTTCTAATTTTTCTTTACAACATGACTAATGTGAAAATATGTTTAATATGAATGTATACGTAGAGCCTATATCAGATTGCACGCCATCTTAGGAAGAGGGTAAGGGGAGGGTGGGGAGAAAATTTAGAACCCAAAATTTTATGAAAGTGAATGTTGAAAATCAGAAAGAAAGAGGGGGAGAGAGAGAGAGAGAGAGAGAGAGAGAGAGAGAGAGAGAGAGAGACAGACAGACAGACAGAGACAGAGAGATAGAGAGAGAGAGAGAGAAAGAAGAAAGAAAGAAAGAAAGAAAGAAAGAAAGAAAGAAAAGAAAGAAAGAAAGAAAGAAAGAAAGAAGGAAAGAACATGCTATCCACATCCAGAGAAAGAACTATAGAGTCTGAATGCAGATCAAAGCATACTATTTTCTCTTTTTTTTTTCTCATGGTTTTTCCTTTTGTTCTGATTCTTCTTTCACAACAGTATTAATATTTAATATGATTGTACATGTATGGCCTGTATCAGATTGCACGCTGTCTTGGGGAGGGGGAAGGGGTGGAAGAGAAAAAAACTTTAGAATTCAAAATCTTATAAAAGTGAATGTTGAAAAAAAGATATTGTTAAAAAAAAATAAAAGAAGAGAAAAGCCCTCATTGTCCTGTACCTTATCTTACCAAATGATCTTAAAAATCTTCCTAAGACAATTCAAATGGAAGTGATTCAGTTTCCTGGCATGGTGTTGGTATACAGTCCAGGTTTCACAGGCATGCAGTGATGAGCTTGTATATTTATGCCTTTGAAGTAAATATTCACTTATAAAAGCTTAAAAATAAAAAGCAACATTTCCCAGTTTATCTTTTGTTTTGTTTTGTTTATTTTAGACTCAAAGACCAGAACTCAAATACAGAATAGAGAAAAGAAAAAAAGTATAATTAAACTTAGATACAAAAGTAAGAAAAGAAAAAAACATGTCATGTGCATAGCAGAACATAAGAGAGGTTTCAAAATATGTAGTGATAAATTTTCATTTCAAAAAAGCCTGTATGATAAATACTCCACATTGTGTTTCCTTGTAAGTTTTCTGTTGTTCTTTGCTGTGCACTTTTTACTTTGTTCTTTTTCCACCTTCCTCCCTTCCCTAAAGGCTACAATAAACTGCATATATATTTATATATACATATACATACATATACATACATATACATATACATACATATACATATACATATACATATATACATACATATGTACATATATAGACATATACTTTCCCTAACAAATTTTACTCCTGATCTTTGTTTTTATGTTTGTGCATATCTCTTATTTCCTATCCCTCCTGACTCTTGTACTTCTACCTGCTGCCTTGCCCTCCAATTACTTAGGCTACCCTCCCTCCAAGGATCCCTCCTCTATCCTCCCATTCCCATAAATCTAACTAAACACCCTTCTTAACCTCCTATGATCTATTCCTTCACCCTCCCATCCAGAGATCCCTCCCTTATCCTCTCCCCCCTCCCTATCCCCTTACTGTTTTATTTCTTCTGAATTTAGAAGACTTTCATACACACACATATATGTGTACACACACACACACACACACACACACACACACACATTTCTATCTTATACCCATTCCCAATGAAAGTAGGTTAGCAGAACTACCAGCCCTGCTCCCCCATCTAACTCCTCTGTGTTGATTCTTCCTCTTGTACCTTATTTGTATAAAATAATTACTCTTTTTAGCTTGTCCTAAACGGTTTTACTTTTTAAAGTCATATCATAGTCAGGTCCACCCTAACCTTTCTTATGAACTACACAATTACTAATGACAATCCTAGACATACATTTTACATTTCACATATATAAAAGGTAAATGGTCTGTCCTTATTAAATCCCTTGTAATCAGTTTTTGGTGTGTACCTCCTGTTTCTCTTGGCTCTCATATGTCAAATCTTTTATTAAGTTCAGGTTGGTTTTTTTTTTTAACAAAGTCCTGAAAGTCTGACAGTTGATCAAATGTCCATTTTTTTTTTACTCAGGATTTTGCTTAACTTTGCTGGATATGAGATTTTTGGCCAGAACTCCAATTGTTTTGCTCTTCAGTATATAGTGCTCCAAGACCTGTGGTCCTTTAGTGTCTCTGCTGCTAGGGTCTAGTGTGATTCTAATTGTGGCACCACCATTTTTAAAGTGCCTTTTTCTTGTTGCTCTTAATATTTTATCCTTGAGCTTGGGGTTTTGGAATTTGACTGTAATATTCCTATGATTTTTCCTTATAGGATCTCTTTCAAGCAGTGATTGATGGCTTTTTTCTGTCTCTACTTTCCCCACTTGTTCTAATGCTTTAGGACAATTTTCTGTAATTATTTCTTGTATTATTGTATCAAAATTCTTTTTTTGATCCTATCTTTCAGATAGTCTGATTATTCTTATGTTTTTCTTATAAGATGTCTCACTTTCTCTTCTATTTTTTTCATTTTCATATTTGGTTTTTTCTTTCTTGATCTCATAACTTCTCTGGCTTCACTTGCCTAATTCTAATTTTCTAGGTGTCATTTTCTTCCTTAAGATTCTGGACCTCCTTTTCTAATTGGTTGATTTTCTTTTCATAATCTTATTTTTCTTGGATTGTTCTTATTTCTTCTTTTAGTTTTTCCTCAATCTCTCTCATTTGATTTTTAAAATCTTTTTTAAGTTCTTCTATAAATTCTTTGGGGCATGTGACCATTTGACATTACTCTTTGTGGTAGAAGAGGGTTTCTTTGCTTTAATATTCTCCTCTGAAGATAAACCCCAGTTTTCTCTGTATTCATAATAACTATCTATGGGATTCTTTCTCCTTTGTACATGCATTTTGTGTAGTACTGGCTTAATTTTTATAATCGTTTCTAGTCCTGGGGTATGAGGGATGGTACCTCTGGCCTCAGATCTTCAGTTCTCTCCTCTAGCCTGAGAACAAAGGCAAACCTCCAACCTCCTGTAAGTGTCCACATTCAGCAGCATCCTGCCTCACTGCTTCTGCACTCACTGGGAGCGTGCTGGTTCCTTCTCGCCCCCACAGCTCTCAACAGCACAACTGGGTCTGGCGTTCCTTGTCAGCAGGAGTTCCCTCGATCTTGATCTTCCCCTGCTCAGATGCCCAACTCCCCTCACTATGTAAAAGTTCTAGCGGCTGGGACGGAGACAGCTTCCCAAACCAGTTAACCCCAGGGTTTGCAGCTTGTTGTTTAAACTGCTTGCTGGTTGTGATTAACACAGACCCGGAGGTGTTTTCTCTTCCCTGGGACCAAAGCTGATCCTGGGATTTTTCTTCTAATCTCGGATTGTCCCAGGAGGACCCCTGTTGTGCCCCTATTCTTATTTATTTTTACCCGCACTTTGCTCGTCCTGAGGCGCTGTTTTATCTCTATCGTAGGGGAAAATCTTGAGAGCTTGGAATTTTCTGACCTACTCCACCATTTTACCAGAATCCTCTCTACTTCCCAATTTAGCAGTAGGAGAAGTCACTTGATATAGTAGGAAAAATACTGAAGCTCAAACTGGAAGTCAGAAGGTTTGGGTTCAAGTTCTGCATGTACCATTGTACCATAAGATGAGTCTTTTAACCCTTCTGAACTTTAGTGTTATAATTTGGGAGACAGGGTAAGAGCATCCCACCTTTCCCCATACACTGATTTTACAGGGTCTTTTTTTTTTAAGATCAATGAGATATACGAATGAGATATATTGATATATTTTAGTAGCATTTACTGTGGTAGCATAAGCTAGAAACAAAGTATGTGCTCATTAATTGGAGAATGACTAAAAAAATGGAATATTACTGCACTGTAAGAAATGATGAATGTGATGCCTCCAGAAAAAGCATGGGGAGACTAACTTGATGCAATTGAAGCAAGCTGAACCAGGAAAATAATATACATACTATGACTTCAGTAATGTTAATGGAGGGAACCAAAAACCCCAAACTGAATACTGTCTAATTATAATGAATAATCTTGGCCTTGGAGAAGAATTGAAAAATGTACTTCCCCTTCTTTCATTATAGAGGTAGGAGACTATGGAAGGGAAATATTGCATGTACAGCATCTATATTTTGGTTAGTTTGTCCGAACTGCCTTTTGTCCTCTTTCCTTTTTAATCCTTGTCACAAAGGATGCCTGTAAAAACAAGAATAAGTGGTATAAAATAAAAAATAAGGTGTATAAAAAATAAGATAGATTTTGTTCAACAAAGACTAGATTATTTCTATTCTAGATTATTCAAGAAAGAGAAATTGTGAAAAAGAGCATTGTGAACTATAAAATGCTACACAAATGTTACAAGATTATTTACTTGCACACATCGTACATGTAAAAACTATTTCCACATTTCTTAGCCCCCATCCCATTTCTATACTTTGCTCTTGACGTACTAAGGTTACTGAAGAAAATTCTCTGAGTTTCTGCTGAACAAAACCACAGCTGCCATGTTAAACATCACATGTGTAATGAAACAATTTGTCTATACTGGTGTCCATTTCATGTAGTGCATCAGAGTGTTATGACCAGCTTCTGGGTTTATGCAGGACTTTTCCATAATCAGTTTGCCCAGCTACATTGAGTTTCTATTGCCTCTATAACAGGTTTCATCATCCTTCCTATAAGAACTGAAGGAACACGCAAAATGGCAGGTAAATGTGCTTATTTTGAATACCAAGGAATTCTGCTCTCCATGACACACTATTATTTATTCTGCAGTATTAATTCACAGAGGCAGCTAGGTGGCACAGTTGATAGAGTGCCAGGCCAGTCAGAAAGACACATCTTCCTGAGTTCAAATCTGGCCTCAGATACTTACTAGCTGAGTGACCCTGAGCAAGTCACCTAACCCTGTTTGCCTCAATTCCTCATCTATAAAATGAGCTGGAGAAGGAAATGGCACAGCACTCTAGCGTCTTTGCCAAAAAAAATCCCAAATAGGATCATGAAGAGTCTGACACAACTGAAAAGAGTGAACAACAAAAATTAAGTTGCAAATGTCAAGCATGAAAGATCAAAGTTGCTACAGACAGCAAAATATAGAAGATGAAACCTCAAGACTTTGCCCATGGTGTACAAGTGTCTTGTCTAGGCTCTGTTTAATCTTATTTGTTACCATAGTAATTTGGTGAGGTAGCTAGTTAAAGTATTTTTATCCTAATTTTACAAAAGACGATATTGAGAGGCAGGGAGGTCCATTGTCTAGAACTAGGATTTGAATGCAGGTCTCCTGACTTAGTCCATTGCCTTTTCTACTATAGAACATTAGTTATAGTACCATCCTAGTCCTTCTGAAGAGGGACATGGGATGATAACATTTTGGACAAATATTGGTTGCAAAATGCTTTTTAAATGACTTGGAAATTCAAGGTATGAGCCCACAAGGAAAGGTCCTTTAACTATAGGTCCCCAGTTTTCTCTTCCCCTGCTATTACCATTCTATAAGAATTTAATAAAATAGAGAGAAACATTTTATGTACCTTCTTGATCTTCCATGGCCTTTCTATCTCCCTTCTGGAATGATGATCATTCTAAGGCAACTGAAACCCAAGCCTAAAGCTGATGGATGTCCTGAGGTGCTCTCACAGGCCTCATTATTTGATTTTAAGTGTACCAGTCAAGAGCTCATTCTAAGACATTCTCCTTCAAAATTCACTTTCTCCTTCTGCTTCAGTGTACAGGGAAATTATAAACCTAATGCTCATGGCAACACAGGCTGTTTTCATGAAAGTGATTGTGACACAACATATTTTCACTTTATGCAGCACCAAGCAACAGAAGGGAGGAATGCGAAGGGTAGACCCCCTCACTTCAAATTTAGATATGGCAATAATGATATTAGTAAATGGAAAGGGCCCAAGGATTAAGAAAGCTCCCAAAGAAATGTAGGTTTCTGCCTAAATAGGATGGAGAGAGATGTAAAGGGAATGAATCTGTGATTTCATTGATATAGGGAATTCTTGGATGAGACAACTCCCTCCACCAATGGAGTCAGCATCTTCTATGCAATTTATAGTTGCAGAGAGGTGCCTAGAGAATGAATAGTTCAAGTTACTTGCTCAAGGATAGACAGCCAGCTTGGCCAGACACTAGACACCCCCAGATTTTCTTGACTCCAAGGCTTTCTATCTCTCTGCCTATTTCCTGCCTAAATACTACTATTCCTACTACCACTACCATCACCACCACCACCACCACCACCACCACCACCCACCACCATTACCATCACTACTACTATTACTATTACTACTACTACTGCTGCTGCAATAGCTGCAGCTGCTATTACTACTAACACTACCAATAATAACTAGTATTTGTTATGATTTGCAAAGCACTTTACAAATATTATCTCATTTTATCTTCACAACAACCCTGGATGATAGGGCTATTATTAACCCCATTTGATAAATGAGGAAACTGAGTCAGATAAAGGTTAAGTGATTTAGTGTCTGGGGATGGATTTGTGTTTAGGTCTTCCTGACTCCAAATCTGGCTATCTATCCACTGTATCACTTAGCTATTTCAAAAATACTATTTCAAAATAACTTCTTTCCTTAGTACTTTCTTATTCCTATTTCTCTCTCTCTCTCTCTCTCTCTCTCTCTCTCTCTCTCTCTCTCTCTCTCTCTCTCTCTCTCTCTCTCTTTCTCTCTCTCTGTCTCTCTCATAAATACAAGGAAAATTAGGAGAGGCAATGAGTGGCTAAACATGAAGCTGCATCTATTCATTAGTATGTTTGGTGACCTTGCATAAGTCATCCAGCAAACCTCTCCAGGATAATTGAATGATGGTCTTTGTCAAAACTCATTAAGTCCTCCAATGGCTGAAAATGTGAGAAGTAATAATTACAATAAAAATAATAGCACAGATATAAATGGCTAAAAAAATTATCATTTGGTGATGAACTTCTTCAAACTTAGCTGGGCTGACCCTCAAATAACAGAAATATGTTCCATTGTGAGGCCCCATACTTAAAGGCTTGTAGTACCTGTCAGACCTTGTGCTATGTGCAATCAATCGATCAATAAGCATTTATTAAACACCTGCCAGGTATTGGGGATACAAACATAAGAAATGAAACAAGTTATCAAGGAGCCTATATTACATCAGAGAAGGATGAAATCTTACGGTAAGTCAGCCAGTTTATTTAGTCAGGACATTTATTTAGTGCCTATGTGTCAAATACTAATTGCTGTGGATACAAAGGTAGATAAAAGACAATCCCTGCCATTTAGGAGGTCACAATCTAAAGGGGGTGACAACACACAGGCAACTGTGTAAAAATAAGCTATATACAGGATAAATTGGAAATGATCAACAGAGGCAAAAGCACTAGAATTAAGAAATATCAGGAAGGGCTTCTTATAAAAGGTGGGATTTGAACTGGAACTTGAAGGAAGGCAAGGAAGTGAGGAGGCAGAGATGAGGCAGAAGAGCTTTCCATGCATGGAGGACAACCCATTAAAATGCCTGGAACTGGGAGATAAAACATCTAGTTTGAGGAACAAGGAGGCAAATGCCACTGGATTGAAGGGTATGTAGGGAGTATAATGCATGGGAAGATTGGACAAAGAGAAAGGGGCCAGGTTATGAAGGTATTGGAATGTCAAACAAGATTTCATAATTGATCCTGATGGTGAAAGGGAGCCACTAGGATTTATTGAGTAGGTGGAGAGGGACGTGATATGGTCAGATCTACCCTTTAGGAAGATCACTTGGACAGCTGAGTGGACGGATGGACTAGAGTTTGGAAAAACTTATGGCAGATAAGGTCCCAAGTTAATCCTCTTCCTTGGATAGTTAAGGGATTCCTAAAGTCTTTCTGTCTTCCATAAAGTACATATTTTGATATTGGTTTGGGATCCTGTTCTGGATCCTGAAATCCAAAAAAGTGATTTGAAGCAGGGAGATGAAAACATAAATGAAGTAAATCATGAGGCAAGACGCAGAGTTTTAGTAAGAAGATTATCATCTGACTCAACCTGTCTTTCTCAAATTTTGGCCTTTTGTTGTGACTGAAAGTAATCCTTTTTCACAGTCTGTGCTGATGCCTTGGCATCGTCATAAAGGTCAGCTCTCCATATCCTTTGGTGACCAAATCATGGAGGTAATCCTGATATTAACCCTCCATCTCTCCCTCCTAGGATACTTCTAGACCTTGCCTGACATGGCTGTGGTCCTGGTGAAATAATTCTATGGATTCTGACATGTCCTTTTGCACTAGCTCTCTTATTCTCTCATTGAGCTTGTAGTCCTACCATTTCATTAAGTATTAAGGCAATCTCAGTGCCTCCACATGTCAAGGATTAGTTATATAATGCATCCTCCTTGCTTATCCTTGGTTATGGTAGATGTTGATTGAGGGAGTTATAGTTTGAGATCAATGTGAGCCAATTACAACGAAGGTAGATGGAATATAAGGTGAATAATAATAGTAACAACATTTATGTGGCACTTTACATATGTTACCTCATTTGATCCCCGTAACTTTGTGAAGTAGATACTGTTGTTATCCCTATTTTACAGAAATGGAAGCCCAGAGAAGTTACAGTGATTTACCCAGAATTATAAATCAAGCTCAGGTCTTCCTTACTCAAAGTACAGCACTCTATCCATTTTTCCACCTCTAGCATTGTCATGTCACTGTGCTACCTCTAAAACAGAGTTCCCCTCAAGGTAGGCTGTAGTTTATAGAATCTATTCATGTGGAAGAATACCGGTAATAATATTTTGAAGGTTAGTACAGCTGTATATACAAAAATAATACCTTTATAGTAGTTAGCTTGTTTTTCTCCCTGCACCTGCATATTCCCCAAAATCTCTGTATGCCCTGAACCCTGATGGGCAAAGTGCCCAGCTCCAGGTGGCCACCAAAATCAGAGTGTAAGTATCCCCTTCTCAGAAGGGCACCTTGGAGCATCCCTTTCCAGCTGAATGGACCCATATCTCTCTGGTCCCCAACACAGAACCACCCTTATAAGAGTTATACTCTTAGTGTCGCTGAGTTGTATATTGGGTCCCCTTCTCCCTTTCCCCTCCCTCCTTTTCCCAGTTTACCAAAAAAATGTTGCAGTGAAGTGATTGCTATTATTTTTACATGTTATTTTCAGCATCTAAACTCAGTAAGAGGTTGTTTTCCCGGATATATCTGGCTGACCTGTTGGCATTCCTTTAAATATAAACCAGGAACCCAGATAAGGACTTAATGTGCTGGTAGTCACACCTGCACTAGGGGAGCATGGTGTTATGAGCCTAGGCGTAGAAAGCAAGGTTCAACAAGGAAACTGCATCGTCCCATGAGGGACTCCCTTACGCCAGAGGACTGTCACAAAACAGGAGGGTAATATAAGCCAGTGAGCTACTAAACTTACCACCTGAGTGATGGAAAAGAGGCCTATCACCCTTTCTTCTAGTTTCTGAAAGAAACTAGAGCTATTTCTTAGCGATTAGTGGTGGTAATTAGTAATAGTAATTAGAGAATAACCAGACCTTATCTCCTGTGCTGAAGGGGTCTCTAGAGGTCTAACAGCAATTAGTTCCCTGTTTGTGGGATACTTTGGATATAATGCAAGTCAGCCAGCGGTTATCAATGACTATGTGAAGGGTACAAGTTGAGTACAGGAAAAAAGCAAGGACAGAAGCCATATTCACACAAAAAAGTATGTTCTCAACTGCTGACTAGACTAATGAGGTTTTTTGTGTATTTGGTGTTTGGGGCCCATATATGTGATTTTATTAGTTTAGGGAAATCTCTTTACTCATACTCTACCATTTATAGCATTAGCCAGTTACCTGGGCCACTGAAATGACTTGTCCAGGTCACAAAGCTACCATGTGACTGAGGTAGACCTCACACTCATGTCTTGCTGACTCCTAGGCCAGCTTTGTATCCATTATGCCACTGCCTCTCTTTGTTATTATAATAAAATGTCATCATGAGCAGTAGTATCACAGATGTTAGGTGTTATAACACTGAAGATACTGTTTCTGAGTTTGGTTTGTGTACAGTCTATCCAACCTTCGGACTAGGGATGATTTTTCATGGAAATGTAAAACTTCAGGCTATGAATAGTATTAGTTTGATAAACTGAGATAAACTGAGAAATCTCTGTCAGAGGAAATGAGAAAATTCTTAGCCAAGCATGGTGGCATATATCTACAAACCCTGCTTCTGGGTGAGCCTAAGGGTGGTGGATTACTTTAGTTTGGAGTTCTGAGCTGTGATAGCGCTGAAGGTGATTGATTATTTTTACTTAGTCTGGCACCAATATAATAAACCCTCAGGGAGCAGGGGGCAACTAGGCTGCCTAAAGAGGGGCAAACTGACCTAAGTCAGAATAATGGAGGAGGTTCAAAGTTTTGTGCTGATTAATATTGAGATCAACCCATGAATGGTGACTGTACTTTCCATACAGAAAGGGAAGGGAAGGGAAGGGAAGGGAAGGGAAGGGAAGGAAGGGAAGGGAAGGGGAGGGAGGGGAGGAGGGGAGGGAGGGGAGGGGAGGGGAGGGGAGGGGAGGGGAGGGGAGGGAGGGAAGGGGAGGGGAGGGGAGGGGAGGGAGGGGAGGGAGGGAGGGAGGGGAGGGGAGGGGAGGGAGGGAGGGAGGGAAAGGACTGGTGTATATTAAGACATAGTCACGGCCACCAGATGTCTTAGATAGACATATGCAAGGTCATGAACAGGCCCCTATAATGCCCTACCAAACTATGCTGGCAAAAACAGCACTGTCCAGAGGAATATATAGTTGTGAGCAGAAGTGAAAGAACCCAAATAAGAGAAACACATTCTCAAGAGAGAGTATTGTACTTAATTAGAGCATGAGCCTAAGGGCCTGAGAATAGAGGACTTGTTCCTGCTTCTACCAGGTTAACTCTGGTTTGTCAGATTGAAATTTAGTGACTGCAAAGAGTTTTAACATGTACAAGGACCCAGCATGGTACTTAATCCTTTGGATGTACATATTCAGACTTTCACAGAGAATATTTGTCTGCAGATTCTGATGGCTGGAAATATAGTTGATAGTGAAATTAAACTTAATGAGAAATATTTCCCAGAAGACCTAATGTTGATTGAGCTACCAGACAGGCTGAAGATACTCTAGGTTCTAGTGTTGGCAATGAGTAGACTCTGTGTTCCCTTGAGTTGTTGCCTTTATTTTAAGTAAAGCTCTGATTATGAGCAATTCCGTCTCTGTGATAATATAATTCTCCACAGAAACTTGCTGGTGATTACAGCACCTGATAGGGTGCTTGGGTGCTTGTGTTTGGGTGCTTGTGCTTGGACCTCAATTTTTCCCTAGCCTCAGAAACACTGTCCCTGGCAGTTTCTCCCTAGCCCAAGGACACCGTGCTTAGCAATTACTCATGAGTGGGCCCCAGCAAGACCCTTATCTCTTTTCCTGGTGTAGCTGCAAACAGCACCTGAAGGAATTATTAGTTTGAACTGGCTGTGCACTGGGCCATAAAGATATTCTTACCCACTGGACTACCTACACTACTGCTCTACCTCATTATCTACATCCTGGACTCCTCATTATTTGTATTCTAGACTTAAGACATATGTATACTCCCTACATCTATCTTGTCAAACAAGACATTGAATGGTGGCAGACTGGACAACTCTCAGTTACCCCTGAACTCTAGTTAACTTAGTGATGTAGCAGGCCTAAAACAACACCTCCATGTGGCCCCCCTTGTGGGCTTTTTCTGGTGAACTCTGGGTAAAACGCCTGCACAGTAGGTACAAGAAGTGCATATTCTTTTAACAACTGACCACTCCTTCACTACTCCCTGATCCCACCCTGAATCACCTAGTTAGCATATTTGGCACATGTTTTATTGTATTTTATCCTATACAAACTTTAAGTGTGCCACTCTAAGATCACAGGATCCTTAAGAATCCTTGCCTGCTGAAAAGCATAACAATAAACTTTTTGCCAACTTGACTTAAAGAATGCTTAAGTCTGTGAATTCATTCCAGACGACCCTGTCATGTACTCCAGTCTTTGAGAGGTTACAACCTCTCAGACAGCAACACAACCACTTGGGATTGAGGAATGAGGAATGGAAAAACCTCCTCCAGGGAAAAGAGGTAATAGCATCTGATTTAGGACCCGAGCAAGCAAAAAACAGATGCAGTTCCAGATGAGAAACCTGGATTTCTCCAGAATGTAAAAATCCATGAGTCTAAGACAGAAAGTAAGGTAAAAGAGTATAGGAGATCAGTATTACATCAATAGGTAGCACACAGGCAGTACCCATGTGCTGACTGTGTGATTTAGCCTATGGCCCTAAGGCTTTGGTATTTTATGGAGGGGGAGGGTGGGCACGTATTATCTACCCCTGTACTGGATTGCTCTTACATATCACCTTGGTTGCATCTCCTTTTGACCCAGTGATCAGACAATGTCCATCATCTTCTTGGTTCAGGGCTGGGTTCTGTCATGAGAGACCTCACCCAAATTTATAGTAACTATTCAGTATATTTCCCAAATCTTCATCTTAGCAGGCTAGATTGTTAATTATGCATTCATGGGAAAACACCTCTATATGCCTACCCTTAAATTTTCTAAATCATTCTCTTTTTAGTTCAGCCATGTAAAGGAACATGCTAATTATTTTAAATAGATAATATGAAATGGAGTAACTTGAGGCCTAAAATAATTTGATTCAACTTATTAACTTTTCTGAAGTGCCTACTATATGCAGTAGATGGCATTTGAACCTGAAGTTTGAACTAACAGTATATATCATGACATTTTATGGATATAACAAAAGCTAATAGAACTTGGGCAGAATGTGTAATAGAAAGAGAACTGGATTGGGAGCTTGAAGAGTTGATTCTGTCACTAAAAACCACATTCTCCTTTATGAAACAATCGCCAATCTTCCAACACAAAATCTGCATCTGCAAAGGAAGTTCTTAACAGATTACAAACAATAGGGAGACAACAAGATGACATAGTAGTAAAAAAAAAAAAGCTTACTGTGATCCAAGGATGCCGTGTCACTCCATCTAGAAATAGTGTCCAGAATAAGGGAGGTGATATTTATGTTGTGCTCCTCTCTGGGACCATGTCTGTAATATTGTGTTCAGTTATGGCCAATACATTTTAGGAAGGTTATGTCCTTTTCAACTTTGGCAATTTGTGGGAGGTACTGAATAAGTAATAGGGCAAAAGGGATGTCAGTGAGTTCTTTTCAAAGATGAATGGATCAGTCACTTGTAGGAATGCCAGTCTTTTGCTTAGCAGAATAGGTCAA
Source organism: Phascolarctos cinereus (assembly GCF_003287225.1). Lineage (NCBI taxonomy): Eukaryota > Metazoa > Chordata > Mammalia > Diprotodontia > Phascolarctidae > Phascolarctos > Phascolarctos cinereus. The sequence continues at coordinate 201,744,748 of NW_027555847.1, read as the reverse complement.
TCCAGGCAATGAATGCCCCCAGGGCAATGTACCTTTTCCTCAGCAGTGGCTGAAGAAGTCGTTTCATTTGTGAGGACCAACAAAACTTCAGAGTTTTTAAAAACTGGAGACCTCTGGACCCTCGAGCTGTTTGGTAATGATTGGGCAAATTACCAACACTTACCTATGGTCTTTTCTGCAGAGATGAAGAGTTAGGAAAAGACTGCGTAATTACCATAAAGTTCAGAGCTGACCCAGCGCTGAACCAGGAAGGATTATTGAAACAAAAAGTTAAACCCCTGTTCTTCTGCATCCTGTGGGCAGGTGGCAAGTTTCAGAGCTAAGGACGATATTGGACCTAGAAAGGCTTCTACCAGTCTTAGGCTAAATATCTATGTCCTTCTTTTTTTTCTAGTAACAGCATAATTCTGTATTTACTAGCCAAAACAATCCTAATTACATCAAAGTTTGCAAATAAAACTGTTTGCAAGTAGTCAGTCACTGATAGCAGACCCACAGTAAGGAAGAGAAGAAGAAAAAAGCAAGTCTGGTTAGAGAGTTTGCTCATTGCACTGAGCTGGTTCATTCATAACAGCTAATTCTTGCCCTATATGAAGATGAAATTTCTTTGCTCGGCCTTCTCGTGTACCCTGTGGCAAGTCACGTCATTCATAACACAGTGCACCAATAGCTTTCCATCTTCTACTTTTCTTGTTATTGTGTTTCCTTCCCATCCTGTGCCCGTAGCTGGATCAATGTATCATTTTCAAGGGTACAATGAGTCTGAGTTTTCCTGCCATTGGCTGTGGTTTGATCAAACTTCTCACCAAGTTTAAAAGAGAATTGTGTAGTTTTTATGGTACTCTCAGTTTTAATGGTAATTACATCCCCATTTTCAGAGATATAAACATCTGGTTTGGCCATTCTGGCCATTTTCCTCCGGGCCACCCCTACTCCCAATTCCTCCATGTACTCGTCAAATCCTTTACTTTCCACGAGGCACCATTTGCCCAGCAGCTGCTTGAGAAAGGCGATGGTGAATTTAGGAGAGGAGAGGAGGTAAAAAACCCTGAGAAGAGCAGAACTTTCCACTGAAAGCTAGAGGACCAGCATATAGACCACCTGTGTCCTTTTTTTAAAGAACACAATGGTACCTTAGCTAAAGATTGCAGCTGAATTTGAAGCAGGAGGTAGGGGAGACAACAGCTGCCCATCTAGGAGCAAGCTCAGGAAATCCAGCAGAGCAGCCCATCCAGAAGAGATTCTGTCCCCCATGAGGATCAAGCCTTGCTGAGCAATCCATCTAGCACAGACACCCAGCAGTGAACTTCCAGCAGCGAGCTTTGTGAGAACTCTAGGAAGAGGAAAAGGATATCAAAATACTGGAGTTTTGGATTTGAGTTGCCTTGGCGACTTGTGTTCTCTACACCTGTCTCACTCACTACCATAATCTATTTCATTGCCATTGCACTTTAAATGGATGACCACTCTCCCCACAGATATATGTATTCTTGGGAGAGTGTATCTAAATTTTATGGGGACAGGAGTATTTTGTGACTACTGTTTCTACTATGCCATTTGAGTAATTGTCATTGCTAAGAGCTAATTAAGCCTCCAGACTGCTCTGTTCATGGGAGGCATGCTTGTGGGAGTTTGGGGTCTAGTTTTAGAAGGGTAGTGCCATAGGCTACACTCTTGAACCCTGAGAATAGTAGCCCCTGTGGGGAAATAACCTATCAGTGCAAGTTGGGAGGTTAGCCCAGAGGGGATGCTACACGAAGGATATGTGCAAACAAGAGTATAACCCACAGGAGCAACCATGATGGTGAGAGCAATAGAACCATGCCACTTGAACATCATTTGTGGTATACTGAACATTGGCTTTTGGGACCAGAGGATTGGGCTTCAAATTGTATCTCTGCCAATTACTATTTACAGTACCTTGGGTAAGTTATTTAACCTCTTTTGGCTTTTTCCTGTTTTTTTTTTCTCTCTCTCTATGAAATAAGGCAGCTAGGTGGTGTAGTGGATAGAATTCTGGAGTCAGGAGCACCTGAGTTCAAAACTGGCCTCAGACACTTACTAAATGTGAGACCCCCAGGTAAGTCACTTAACCTCCTTCAAAAGAGCACCTATTCCCCAGGGTTGTTGTGAGGATCAAATGAGGTAATATTTGTAAGGTACTTTGCCAATGTTACAAAGCTAGCTGTTGTTACTATTCATCATCCCTGCTTCATATGTATAAGGAATGTCATTTAGATCATGCCAATGTGGTCTGATGGCATTCCCTAATTTCTTCAGTTTAAATCTGAAATTTGTAATAAGAGGCTCATGATCTGAGCCACAGTAAGCTACAGATCTTGTTTTAATTGACTGTGTAGAGTTTCTCCACCCTTGGCTGCAAAGTGTATAATCCATCTGATTTCTACATTGAGCATCTAGCGATGTCTGTGTGTGGAGTCAACTTTTGGGTTGTTGAAAAAAAAGTGTTTGCTATGACCAGTGAGTTATCTGGACAAAACTGGCTCAAGATGATCTCTAAGGTTCTTTTCAGATCTAAATCCATGATACTATGTACTAAGAATTCTTGGCTTAGAGACTTCAGGAGCACATGATAGGATGGCTGGTATAGATATTTAAAGGATTGTCTTGTGAAATAGGGTTCAGTTTTGTTTTTCTTGTTCCCAGTGAGCAGAACTAAAAGCAATGAATAGAAGCTGTAGAGAGCAAGATTCTGGATAATGAAAGTAAATACCTGTCCAACTATTAGAATTGTTCCAAAGTGGAATAATGTAGTCAATTTTCTATCACTGTTATTCAGATTATTTCAGTCACGTCGGACTCTTCATGATCCCATTTGGGGTTTTCTTGGCAAAAGTGCTAGAGTGGTTTGCCATTTCCTTCTCCAGCTTTTTTTACAGATGAGGAACTGAGGTGAACAGGGTTAAGTGACTTGCTCACAGTCACCCAGCTACTAAGTATCTGTTGTTGTTGTTTGTCCTTCATTCTTGAAGAGGACCTTGATATCAGGGAGGTGATGCCATGACATGCAAGCGAATTGGATTTAAGTGAGGGAGAGCTGTGCAAAGTCACCAGCCTCACTTTGTCCTCCAGAGCCATCTGGGTCTAGAGGCCAGATACATATCAGGATGACTGGAGATGACCTCAGATGCAGTGTCTGAGACTGGACTTGAACTCATGAAGATGAGTCTTCCTGACTTCAGGTCTGGCACTCTATCCACTGTGCCACCTAGTTGCCTCCCTATCACTGGACTTTTTATATTGTAGTCCAACTCAAGATATTGTGGTAGGGGGTGAGGATGGAATTCCTTTTCAAAAACACATTAAAGTAGGTGCTCTCAAAAGTTCTTTCCAACTCTGAGGTACCAGGTACCATAATTCTGTGTCCCCTTCACTCTACAAATGCTTATGAGACCTAGTAATGAGATTTGTTGTAAACAGTTTGTTTCAATCAACTAAATAAACAGTTATCAAATGCCTCCTATATACATGGTGATGGGGATGCAATAATAAAAATCAAACAGTCTTTGCCCTCTAGGGGTTTACATGCTATATGATGGAAACATGTACAACCATAAAAAATACAAAATATGAACAAAATAAATACAACATGATTTCAGGGATGGAAGGGGGAAAGCAATAATCCTCTAATAAAATGTGACATATGAGCAAAGGCTTGAATGGAACTGGGAGTTGCAGGTCCCAAGAGAATGAAGTCCAGGCATGGCGGAGAACTTCTGTAAAGTCACAAAGGTGAGGGCTAGAATATCATGTGCAAGCAACAGCAAATTGACCTTGAAAGATAAAAGGCAATTAACAACAACAAGAATAGTTATTATAATAGCTAACATTTCTGTAGTGCTTACTATGTGCCAGGCACTATACAATTATTATCTCATTTGACCCTCACAACAACCCTGAGAAGTAGGTGCTATTATTATCCCCATTTTACATTTGAGGAAAGTGAGGCAAACAGTTAAGTGACTTGCCCAGAGTCACACACTAGTAAGTCTTTCTCACTCCTTGCTCAGCAATTAATCCACTGGGTCACCTAGCTGCCTCTAAATAGAAACCATTTCATCACTGTGCAGCAATGGTATAACATTAAAAAGAGCTCTGGACTTGGACATCAGTTTGAATTCTAGCTCCAACACTTACTGCCTGGGTGACCAGGAGAAAGTGAGTTAATCTCTCTAACCCTCAGTTTCCTATCTGTCAAATATGGGTAATAATCCTCATGTTACCTCTCTCACAGAGGAAAAACCTTTTGTAAACATTAAAGGGCTACAGAAATGTGAACTATTTTAAAATTGCCTTGTAGCAAGTATTTGTCAGAGCATTTAGCATATTATCTTGATTTCTTCCCTTATGAAAAGGGCACTAAGGGTAGCTTGACAGAGTTTGCCAATTAAGAGAGCTTCTCAGTTGCTAAAGTAGAAAGGGTAGCTGGCACCCAACTTCTATCTTCTTTTATTTCTAGGGTATTTCACCCTCAGATGTGCATCTCCCATAGCCATCCTTCCCCTCCCCACCTAGAAAGTCTTGTATTTATTGCCTCAGCAGTTCGGTCCAAGCAACATAATGTATACCTACTGCAAAGTATTTCCAGGACCTTTCTCAGGGAGTCGCTGACTGCCAGTGCAAACTAATGAGTATTTGCCAGACACAAAGCTTCCAATTGAGGTTATCAAATAATTTATTAGGCCCCTGCTGCATCAAGTACTTACAGTGCCTGCTCCAAACAGACTAATTAAAAACTTCCCTACCACGTACAATTTCATTTGCTTCGGAAAAAAAAATCACAATACCTCTGTAGTCATTTTTCACAGGAAGGAAGTTCTAAAGATCTGCAAAAGAAATTCTGGAAGACTTCCATTGCCTGAATAGACACAAAGCCAGCATCTGTGATTTTTAGGTGTTTGATGTCAAAATATATTTCATTTATTCATAATAAAATCATTTTTCCTGACTCTAATATGATGCAGATTTTTCCCCCCTTAGTTTAGCTGCTATAGAGATAAGGTCATTACAATTTACAACAAATTCAATAAAACGTCATCCAGCCTTTGGTTGAAGAATCTTAAGTGAAGCCTAATCCACTAACAACCTCCTAAGACAACCCATTCCAGTTTGGGAAAGTGTTAATGTTTAGGATATTTTCCCTCACATCAAGCCTAACTTTGCCTTTTCTCATCTTCCACCTATTGTTCCTCATAATGTTACTCCCTTGCTCAAAAATCTTTAGTAGCTCCCATTTTCTATACAATGAAGTTCAAATTTCTTAGTTCAGCATTCCTGTAAATCCACAGTACAGATCTACTCTATATTCCTAATCTTGGCTCATATTGCTTCCTTTCATGGGATGAATTAGAGGGATGCAAAAGCTTCACCACATTGATAAAGGAATCCATGAAACAAAAAAGGTTAATGATCTGTGTGATAAATACTTATAAGAAAACAACTTACTGTGTCAGAATCAAAAAGTGTGCCAAAAAGTTCCAGTAATATGAAGAGCAACTTATTATTGATTCTGTACTTATTGAATAAGCTGCCCCCCAAAGCCATAAGATATATATTGCCTTTGTTAATTACCACAAAGCCTTAGACCCAGTTCCATGCTCATGGCTTATTTACATACTGAAAAGCATATAAAATAGACCAAAATATAGTATGAAGGTTGGAATATTTGATGTTCTCATGGAAAATCATTCTCTATTTAAAATGTGTCACCAACACAATAATGTTAAGACTAATTCATATAAAACATAACATTTTTTCAGAAAGATTTTTTATTCCATTATGTTTTTTCTAGTCTAAAACCCATTACTATCTCTCAAATATTACAAAACTAAGTATGGCTTCCAATTTAAAAAAGTTGAACTAAAACATTTCATCCTTACTGAAGAGGTGACGCCCTGGGAGGGGGAAGGAAAGGTATGCCAGGGGAAATCTAAGTGATATGAAAGCAAAATAGATTAATTAAAGCCCATTGAAATACCTCTCTCTCTCTCTCTCTCTCTCTCTCTCTCTCTCTCTCTCTCTCTCTCTCTCTCTCTCTCTCTCTCCATATAGATAGATAGATAGATAGATAGATAGATAGATAGATAGAGATAGATAGATATGGAGAAAGAGACAGAGACAGAGAATGAGAACACAGATGGATAACGTGAGTGCTGCACTAGGTCTCACAAAATGCTAAAATTGTTGAAGGATAATCTCTAGTCCATTGGGTAGAAGGTCTGTGGAAAATTTATTGGTGCACATGGACAAGAATCCACAGGATGGAAAAGCTTGGATAAATAGCTTTGTGCACTGTTCGAGGAATTACACACAATGAGGAGGCCTCTGATTCCTGTTCATATTGAAGAAGTGGTCAGAGTAGTGGGCTAAGTTTTGTGTCAAAACCAAAGATCAGGTTAGATGTGGTTACTGTCCCTCTGGAGCATATAGTCTAAGAAGAGGATAATAATACTAACACAAATAGCTATAACACACAATCTTATATGATAGATGCATTAAAAGATTACAATGCAAAGGACTATGTGAGGTCTGAAATAGTCAATAGTCAATAAACATTTATTAGTCCCTGCTACGTGCTAAGCACTATGATAAGTGCTGGTGATAAATATATATTAAAAAAAAAAAGACAGTCCCTGCTATCGAGTAGCTTATAATCTAATGGGAGAAGACAATATACAAAGAGAAGTTTATAATGTGGGGGGCAGAAGGTGGTACCAAGGGTGCATGATGTAAATGGACTCAAAATCAACCAGAGGCGGAAAATGAGGTTTAGCTGGAAAGTTCTGAGCCCTCTGTAAAGGAAGGCTTTGACAGGAATTTATTACTTTGTCCACCAGCACTCCAATCACAGGGAAGAGGCAGCTGAAGGTGCTGAGAATGTGTCGGGTGTTAAAGATGGATCAAAATGTTCTGGAATTGAAACCAAACAGAGTAGCTGATGGAAAATGAAGAGGTGGGTTGTTATTTACATAAGGTAGTCAATGAAAGATTCCAGTATGAGTCAGCCTGTGAATTGAAATGCCAGTGAGATTCTTGTCAGGTAAAATGCCAGTCAAAATGTTTTGTAGGTGGTTGGAGTCATAGAACCAGAACTGATAAGAGAATTCAGGACTGAAGATATAGATTTGGGAGTCAGCTGCCTAGAGGTAGTAGTTGAAAACATGTGAGTAGATGGAGAGAGAATAGATATATAGATAGATATATATATATGAAAAGAGAGTTAAAGATAGACCCTTGAGTAATATCCATAATGAGTAGTCAAGAGAAGAGAATTTTGGAGCCAATGAAGCAGATGGAAAAGGAATAGGCAGAGAGATAAGAAGAGAACCAGAAAGTATATAAAAGTATATAAAGTATATAAAAGAATTGTCAATGGCATGAAAATGTGCAGAGGTCAAAGATGATGACATTGAACACTATTTGGTTTTTAGGATTTTTTTTTGTAATCTTTGAGAAAGAAGTTTTAGTAGTATGGTAGGATCAAAAAAGCTAATGCCAGGGGTTGAAAAGAGAGAGAATAGTTATAGGGATACATGAGTGCAGACAACTCTTTCAAGAAATGTACTAATGAAGAGGGGAGTTATGATGCAATAGGTGGATGGGCTAGAATGGTCAAGGGAAGGTGATTAAAAAAAGAATTAGGAAGACTTGAGTATGTTTGTAGGCAATTCAATTCAGCAAGCATTTATTAAATGCCTACCGTGACAGGTACTACGTGAGGCACTAAGGACACAAAAATAAAAACAAAACAACCTTTGTCAGAGAGTAATTTTTATTCTATTAGCGGGAAACAAAATTTACTGACAGGTAGGTGGTAAAATGAAAAGTGCAGGACTTGAATTCAGGAAGATTTGAATTTAAATCCTGTCTCAGTTAATTGTGTGATCCTGAAGAAATCACTTTAACTCTTCTAGCCTCAGTTTCGTCATCTGTAAAATGGGGATAATAGCACCTACCTCACAAGATTCTTGTGAGAATCAAATGAAATAATGTTTGTAAAGCATTTTGCAAATCTTAAAGCACTATATAAATGCTTCTTCTCCTCTTCCTCCTCCTCTTCCTTCTCTTCCTTTTCCTCCTCTTCCTCCTCCTCACAGATAAGGAAACATGCAATTAATACAAGGTAGTTTTCTTGAGAGTGAGGTGGAGCCCCAATATCTGGGAGAATTAAGAAAATAGAAGGTGGCACTTGAAGTGAGTCTTGAAGGGAATCAAAGATTCTAAAAATTAGAGCTGAGGAGGGAGAGCACTCCAGGCATAGAAACAACCTATATAAAAGAACAAAGGTCAGAGATGGAATGTTGTAAATGGAGAATAGCAAGTGGAACATTAAAATGGCAAACATGGGTACAAGACTATGCAAGACTGATCAGAGTGGGACACATGGATTGGGAGAATACAAATAGCTTAAGAAACTTAAAGTCATGATAAAGAAAAGAATAGGTTTTGTGTGAGTGAGAGAATGGGAAAGGTGAGTTGGAAGTTATGATTGGAGTATAAAACTTCAAATTTCTGAATACTGGAGGTACTACAATTTTGAGAGATGGTAAGATCTAAAACATGACCATATCAGTGTCTGGCTGGGGTAGGAGTTGGGCAGAAATAGGTTGATGGAGTTAATGGTTGAGGAGTTATATGATCAGTTTGTCAGAGAGGTCCACATGAATACTAAAATCCTTAAGAATAATTTTAGATTTTTGGAAGAAAGGTGCTTGCCAGTGGCAAGAATAATACCAGTATACTGTTGGTTCCGGTTCAATGTTGAGAAAAAATGAGGCACTCTCAAGTTATTGAACAACTAATGAAAGATTTACTTTACCCTAACCCAACAAGTATATGCAACAAGGATACAGCAGGGCTTAGCTTCTCTATATGTGGCTCTCTCATATGCACATAAAAATCATCTGATCAGAAGGGCAAAGTATTGTAACCCTCATGGATGTCTTCAGACATCCATCCAGTTGGAGTGGCACCAAATCCAAGTAGATAGGACTTTTTATACCCTTAGGTGAAAAGGAAGCAGTGTCAAGTGGAGCTGAGCCCAATCAGGTCCCTGGAACAGCTTTGTTGCCTTTTAAGGAAAACTAATCCCTATTGCTAGGAAATGGGAGAACTCTGATCATATCGCAATACCAGTGAGCCAGGTATGAAAGTCACTGAAAAAAAAAATGGATGTAGTGGAGTAGGCTAAATGATGGGTGAACCAGATTGCAGTAAGACTGGAGAGAAGTAGGGGGTGATTAAAATATAGGGGAGGTTTTCAGGAGGAAGTAATTTACATGTGCCAATTGTACCTAAGGAGGTGTGTCTCGATAAGTAGGATGGGGAGGCAATGTAATGCAAAATGTAGTAATTTGATATGATAAATCCACCTCAGAATTCCAACTCAGATTTGGATGTGAACTATATAAGATTACTTCCTTGAGTGTTCTTTGCTCCTTTATTAAGGAAGCTAGGCCTATGCTCTAAGTAAGAGAGCCAAGAAAGATTGTCGACAAGAGGTTACTTTCCCAAGTGTCCTTTTAAAAAGAGAAATGGTCCTATGGGAAATGTCTTATGAGACAGTGAGTTTCTTAGTAGGTCATTGTCTCTTGTCAGAAGCCTGCCATGATTTCCCAAGCTGCTTTAGAGTAACTGCTATGTTTCACTAACTAGGACTTTAATACCCTGTGATTCTGCTTGCTCACTTGTCCAGGTCAGAAATACAATAGTGTATATCACACTTGACAGGATTACTGCTTTTTAGGATTTTAAATGTCTTAAAATAATAATCCTAATATTCTGTATGGCATCGTGAAAGGAACATTAAGCTGACATTTGCTTATATTTTTGTGGTGGCAATATTGGGGGGAGGGACAGAAGCAGCATCAATTAAGCAAAGGGGTGGTGTGCTTGGAACTGTGTGTCTACCAAAGGTATATCTTTCTGTTAATGGTAGGACAAGTTCTCTTTGATCTCCAAAGCCCATTCTCTAAAGGGACAGTTTAACCCAATGATGCTAATGACTACACTTGGCTAAATGTTGTCCAGGCTCATCTCCCAACAGATACCTTAAAACTCCTGTGTTCTGCTTGCAGAAGCTAGCTGCCCTGTGATGGATCTAAGATTTTTGCCACTTTTTTTTATGTATCTTCTTTGCCTGTCTGCTTCATTCCTGGCCAGATAATCCCAAATCTACATCTGCCAACAAGGATTTACTCTGGCCTAACCTAATAATTTTCTCAATCAGTTGTATTCATTTGTATGATTTTTAAAAACAATTTTTAGGCATTCATTGCATAATTGTTTTTGGTGTTAGCAAGCCATGGTTCTTTTCTTTGTCTTGTGAATATTTGAATTGTGTGTTTAGGTAATCACTTCTCTTTAAGGTGTTTCAAGCTTGAGGTAGACTACAGACTGCTCTGCCTTCTATCACATCTCAGATGATACCAAGCACCTCAACCCAAAGAATTTCATTAAAAAATACTCTGGACCCAAGCAATGGTAAAGGAAGTGAGTAAGTGGAGGAACAAGAAGATCCTGTCTTTGAGCCTCACAATGCCAGTGTAACAACAACAACAACAAAAGAATTATAGTAGTAGTAGCTCTGCTGTTGGAGACTTCTGCATTCTTGATAAAAGAAAATTCATGGCAGAATAAAGCACTATACAATAGCAGCTAATTTTATAGATGGGAAACTAGAATCCCAGAAAAGTTCATCTTTTGCCAATACTCATCTAATTAATACCATAGATTTATTAAGTGCTTTCCTCACACTAATCCAGTGAGGTAGGTATAACAAGAATTATTCTTTCCATTTTACAGATAATGCTTTTAAAGTAACACTCCAAGCAATGAAGTGACTAAATGCTCATAGAGGAATTCACTCCTTTTTGTTTCTTAAAAATGTATTAAATCTTTAAAAAGAGATATGTCATTGTCACTTCCCAACACTCCTGCAAAGAGAAGTCTCTTTGCAATAAAAGGAAATGATTAAGAAAAATAGACTATAAACTATGTTTGACATCATATGCAACATTCCACATCCATAGCTCATACCACCTGTTGATTGAGAGGAGAAAGGTATGTCTCACCCTCAGACTCCTGAATTCAAGATTGGTAATTCCATTAATGTGAATTTTGATATCTTTCAATGGTGTTTTCCTTTGAAGTTTTATGGTGATTGTGTAAATTATTCTCTGAGTTCTACTTCCTGTTTTACATTAGTTCAAGAAATAAAACAACAAATATTTATTAAGAACTTAATGTGTGCCAGGCATAGGGGATACAAGTACAAAGAAAGAAACAATCCGTACCTACAAGATGCTTACATTTTAATGGAAAACAAGTGTATATGGAATTATATACAGCATAATAATAAAACTAATAAAATAAATACAAAGTCTCCTATTGCATCCTGAGCTATCTCCAGTCCTCCTGATGAATATCTGGCCACTGGACCCAGATGGTTCTGGAGGAGAAAGTGAAGCTGGTGACTTTGCACAGCCCTCCCTCACTCAAATGAAAATCAATTACAAGTCAAGTCATCATCTCCCTGGTGTCATGGTCCTCTTCAAGAACAAAGGACAAACCACAACCACACACACACACACACACAACCACATCAGGATGATTAAGGTAACTTTGTGGGCTAGGGGATAGATTAGTTCAATCAGTCACTTCACAACTCTATGTCTAAGTTTCCTATTTTGAAAATTGAGGGGTCTGGGCAACCTCTAAATTCTCTTCCAATTTTATGACTGATTCTATTTTTGCTCTAGTTTAAATAGTGAGGTCACCAAGTTTTATAGTTCCTTTTAAAAGGGTTTTGATTTGACACAATTTGATTGGATTGGACACCATTGAAAACACTAGTAACTGAAAACCAACTATATGGAATAGAAAGATATGATGTAGTTTCTTCACTTATCCTGGTCTGTTTTCCTTTTTCTGAATCTTTCTGAAATCCAAAAAGATCCAAGCTCCAGTGCCAGTCATTCTCTTCCATTCATTGCTTGAGCTCCCAAGGAATAGAGGCAGGTCACTGGTTGGCTGGGGAGAAAACCAGATCAATTCTCTGTGCTGAATAGCCTGAAAAAAGTCACATTCTCTCCCCCTCCTGTCTTCCTAATTCTCAGCTCTGTTACTTAGTCAGATTCAGGTCAGTTCTGTCCATTTGACTAACGTGTATATCTCAGGAAATGTGACCAGATCCATATGAGATTTTCCTCTAAGCTATGAAATGATGAATGGAGAATCAAGTTCTCTATTAAAATAATAATTGTCAATATCTGGTTTGAATCATTAATATAAGTTAAATGTTACCCTTAATTCTAGGCACCCAATAGACAACTACTCCCTGGAAAAGAGCCTTCTGAAGGCATGACAAGAGAGGAGTCGTGCCTATAACATGAATTCTTAATAGTGGCCTATGTGGTTTTGGCAGAACTATCAGCAATCCAGCAATCTCTAACCATGTCTCCTCTCCTCTATAGAGGTTGCTAGGTAGCACAGTGGATAGAGCTCTGGGCAAGGAGTGAGGAAGACCTGAGTTTAAATCTGGCCTCAGACACTTACTGTGTGATCCTGGGTAATTTGCTTCACTTGTCTACCTTGGGTTCCTTAACTGTAAAATGTACAAAATGATAACAAATTCCTCTCAAAGTTGTCAGGACCAAATAAAATAAGATTATTCCTTTCCTCCCCACATATACTCTCAGATCCAAAAGAACTTAGCTACAGATTGGATTTCAGGAATAAAAGATTAGGAATATCTGTTGGAACCCAGAATAGTCTTTGAGTGACTGTTGGCATGCTGATGTTCCAGGGAGATGCAATAGAATCAAAACTTAGCATGTTTTAAAAAAAGTTTGTTCAGTCTCTAAACTATGGTAATTATCAAAAGAATATTGTTCATTTGGAAAGTACCACAATACATAGCTCTGTTTATCAATTTGTCAAAATAAGTTACTTTCTTTACCAATATAAGCAATTTTTGTTGTAGGTTTTTATTTTGTTTATTTGGCCGTATTTTAGTCCATGTAAACACTAAAGAACAGAGTGTCATGTTTACCCATGGATTTGCTGTCTAGAAAAGTGAATATGAAAAATGTGGGGTAGAGGAATATCACTAAATCACTACCCTGGCGTTTTATAGGCAGCATCGTACAACGGAAAAAACATTGTCCTGAAAGGCAGAGAGCACAGATTAGACTCTAGTTTCTACTTCTAACTTCCTATGTGAGTGTGATGAAGCAAGGTATCTCCTCTTTCCAAACCTCAGTTTCTTCATATGTTAAAAAAAAGTTAGAGTAGTTGTTAAAATCCTCTCCAGCTCTGGAATTCTGGTTCTGTTAAGTATCGATATAGCTAAGTACAACTGCACACAGCTATTTTGCTCAGAAAAACTGCTGGTTGAAGGAGTCCAGCCAAGTTTTTTTTTGGCGTCAATAACTTGTTAAATACACATACCACAGAATGTTAGAGCTGTTCGGAGCCTGAGACATCATTTACTCCAGTCAACTCATTTTACAAATGAAGGACCTAAGACCCAGAGCAATTAAGTAACATGCTCAAAGGAAGCTAGGTGTCACAGTGCATAGAGTGTTGAGCTTGGTGTAATGAAGACCTTCAAATGCACTCTCAAACACTTCCTAGCTCTGGGACCCTGGGCAAGTCTGAAGTTCTCAGCCTCAGTTTCCTCATCTGTAAAATGGGGATAATAATAGCAAGTACCTTGTAGGACTGTTATGAGGATCAAATATGTGAAGTATTTTGCAAATCTTAAGGCAGAATATAAATTCTAGCTAGGGGCAGCTAGGTGTCATAGTAGAAAGAGTGCCAGATTTGGGGTCAGTTCAAAACCAGCCTCAGACACTTACTAGCTGTGTGACCCTGAGCAAGTCACTTCACTCTGTTTGCCTCAGTTTCCTCATCTGTAAAAATGATCTGGAGAAGGATATGGCAAGACACTCTAGTATCTTTGCCAAGAAAACCCCAAACAGGGTCACAAAGAATCAGACATGACTGAATGATAAACTCTAGCTGCTATTATTATTCAGCTAATATTAGAGTCATGATTCAAACCCAAATTCCAAGTCTAGTGATCTTCCACTAACCACTTGCTATGTTACATACGTAACTGTTAATAATCTGTTAACTGCAGTGATTTAAAATGTGTGGTGAAGGCTTTCTCTAGTGATTGATGTGAATTATAGTAACATAATGAAATGGTAACCCATATGCAATTCCTTCCTACAATATCAAGTGTGAAATATAAGCACACTAAAGGTAGAGGCCTTTTCCTTCCCCTTTATGCCTCCTGGTTAAGTGGCCGACATTACTTTCTACGTAGTGGACAATTGAGATAATGAATTGAATCTTTTAGTGATAACCTTACTACTCAAATATTTCTTAAAATTATTTTTATATGATGCTACTTATAAAAAGTAGAGAGGTAGCAGATCACTTCTTTCTATGTTAATTTAGAGGTAAAAAGAACAAAAAGCATAATAGTAAATGTATCAATATCAATACACTTATATCAATATGACAATATATGATTTAGAGGTATCTAATTGTATTGATAGCTTGCTAGCTTTATCTCCAGCTTCCAGCTTTTATTCATTTTTTTCAAGACATATTTTTAGGTTTCTAACCAAATTTCCAGCTTTCTAGCTAGATATTCACTTTTCTAGCTGTCCTACTATCTTTTTAGCTATGTATAGTTTAGTTTCTCAACTATAGTTGTATGTAATTCTTCCTTTATTCTTCCTTTATAGCTATACTTACAATTTTCTAGCTGTATTTATAATTTTATAGCAGTATTTTCTACTTTTAAACTGCATTTCATTTTTGAAAAATAAGGAAGATTTGTATAGACAAAGAATATCATACCTGGATCACAGAAACAGAGGCAGTAAGGTGAAAATGATCCAACAAATGATTTTGAGAAGAGACTGGGCATTCTAGCCTCAAAAAAATGAGAAGAAAAAAAGTGGAAAAAAGTCAAATTTTCCAGCTAAGAAATGTCTTTCCTTTGTCTACATTTTGCCTATTTGTTTTGACATTTATTGGATTTGAAAATCACGGTAGTATCTAGTTTATGCAAAATTCATGACACATTGCGCATCCTCAATATCACAAGCAAAAAACCTTGTGTTTTTGTTCTTTTTTCAATGAGTGAAAGTTGTGAGCTAAAAAGTATGTTATTCAAAGCATTTCTCCACATCTCCATGAATTTATAGGAGGCAAGTAGATGTTGTGATTCTCCACAAACCTCCTGCTCTCTGGGCACTTGAACAGAATATTCTCTCTTCCCAAATAGATGAAATATAGTAATTGCTGGTGACATTTTGCAATATGGTATGACAACTGGTGAAGTCTGGGAAGTGATGATGAAATGGAATTAGGTAAAAGTGCTAAAATTTCTGTTTTTCCCCCTTGGAATTCTGCCAGTGTTTTGTTTTCTATTTCTGCTGAAATAAGATGAAACAAAACTGGAGTGAATTCTCTACCTGCTGGGAAAGCCTTAACTTTTGTTTGATTGTAACTCTTCTACTTCAGAGTATTTCCTACAACCTGGAATTAAGATAGGACAGGAAGTAATTTCAATTCCTTAGTGGGAAGCTTAACAAAGTTCCTGAGAACTGTAGAAAAAATCATTTGTCATTGAATTTCCTGTTCAGTGGAGTTGTTGAACAGTGTGAGGTATATAAGGATGACAGATCTTGGCTATTAGGGTCAGGGACATTTTAATTCAGGTGATGGTGATGGACATGTACAAGGGAGAGTATTAAAGTATAGGATGACCTCATATATCTTTTTATATCTGCATTGGTCAGGATCAGATATGAACCGGATCCAATAATAGAAAACATTGACATTGCACTTTGAGGGTTGCAAAGCACCTTATATATATTATTTCAGTTGATCCTCACAACAACCCTGGGAGATAGGTGCTATTATTATCTCCATTTTACAGTGGAAGGAACTGAGTCAAACAGAGGTTAAGTGACTTGCCCAATGTCACACAGCTGGTAAGTCTGAGGCTAGCTTTGAACTGAGGAACTCTTAACTTCAAGTCTAAACACTCTGTGTATTGAACTACCCAGCTGCCAGCAGGAGATGAAGAAAATGTGAATCACCTGTCTTAAAATTCTATCATAGGTGTATTGAAAGTGCTTTGAATTTCATTCTTTAGATTTGGAATAATTTCTTTTCAGAAAGCAAGTATTTAAATTGGTAATAAGTGAATGTCAAAGCACATGGTAATTCTGAAAAGGAAAACTTTGTAAATTTAAATATCCTAATGACTGATAAAATAAATTAGGAGAATGGGCTTCTAACATAATCTCTGGTTTCTGTAAAATGATGATACTTGCAACCTTCACAGGTTTATTTCTAGTGAGCAAACAAGACACAATCTATCTAAAATGTTTTGAAAACATCAAAAGACTACATAAATACTTGTTCTTATTACTACTTGTCCAATGCAGGCATTTAAGAAACAAAGGAATTTAGTTTGCCAACAGTGCAACTGTTTTGTGTTTTCCAGGTAAATTTTAATTGGATAGTCCTGCCATCTAGACCTAAAGTAGCCATGGCCCCCAGAATATAGAAGGAACAGGACAAAATACTGCTGATGACCCCATCAAAGAGTTCAGAATGGGTTGGACCCTGGCCCTAGTACAAATTTCCAATCCAGAAAGTAAGGTTGTAGACATAAGCAAACAGAAAGAGATGTTGAATACATCTGTGAGTTAAGAGAAGTCCAAAAGGTAGTAATTTTACAACAATGAAGACACATAGAGGTTCAGAGAAAAGAATGGTTTGACCACAAGGACTCCAATGGTAGCTGTAAAAAATGAAGTAAGAGATAGATACAAAAATGAAATCAGAGTTCTTTTTTTAAAAAAAATTATTTTAATTAATTTATTTTGATTTATCAGCAATCACTTCCATATGTTTTTCAGTTGAAAATTTTTCTCCCCCTTCCTCCCCCCCGGCCTCCCCCAAGACAGCACACAATCTGATATAGGCTTTACATTTACATTCCTATTAAACATATTTTCACATTAGTGAAGTTGTAAGTAAAAATTAAAACCAATAGGAGGAACCATCAGAAAGATGAAACAAAACTCTACAGAAGGTAAAAATAAGTGATAGCGATTCGATTTCCATAGTTCTTTCTTTGGATGTGGACAGCATTTTCCATCCCAAGGCCTCTGGAGATGTCTTAGATCCTTGTAATGCTGAGAAGGGTTTGGTTTAACAATATTAGTCATCATATAACGTGGCTGTTATTGTATACAAAGTGCTCTTGGTTCTGCTCACTTCACTCAGCAATAGACCATATAACATATTCCAAGCCCTCAGATCCCTTAATGTAGAAGCTGCTAAATCTTGCGTTATCCTTATTGTGTTTCCACAATACTTGAATTATTTCTTTCTGGCTGCTTGCAATATTTTCTCCTTGAAAATCTATCTTACCCTACAGGAAAATAGAGGGGGGGAAGGGGACAAGAGAACAGAAGGATGACATAGAGGAGGGCAGATTGGGGGAGGGGTAATTAGAAGCAAACACTTCTGAGGAGGGACAGGGTCAAAAGAAAGAATAGAATAAATGGGTGGTGAGATAGGATGAAGGGAAATATACTTAGTTTTTCACAACATGACTTCGATGGAAGTATTTTGCATGACTACATTTGTATAACCTGTTTCAAGTTGCTTGCCTTCTCAGTGAGAGTGGGTGGGGAGGGAGGAAGGGAGAAAATTTGGAACCCAAAGTTTGGTGATTTTTTTTTTTTAGGCAATTAGGGTTAAGTGACTTGCCCAGGGTCACACAGCTACTAAGGGTCAAGTGTTTGGTCTGAAGCCAGATTTGAACTCAGGTCCTCCTGACTTCAGGGCTGGTTCTCTATCCACTGTGCCACCTAGCTGCCCCAGGAACCCAAAGTTTTAAAAACAAATGTTATATGTTTTCACATGCAACTGGGAAATAAGATATACAGGAAATAAATCCATGCTGCCTTATAGGAAAATTGAAGGGGAAAGGGATAAGAGAAGGGAGGGAGAAATAGAAGGGAGGGCAGATTAGGGAAAGGGGTATTCAGAATGCATGCCATCTTGGGGTGGGAGGAGGGACGAGATGGGGAGAAAATTTGGAACTCAAAATCTTGTGGAAGTGAATTTTGAAAACTAAAATTAAATAAATTAATTAAATTTAAAAAATAATATTTTCTTCTTGACCTGGGAACTCTGGAATTTGGCTATTATATTCCTGGGAGTTTTCCTTTGGGGATCTATTTCCAGAGGTAATTGGTGGATTCTTTACATTTCTATTTTACATTCTGGTTCTAGAATATCAGAGCAATTTTCCTTGATAATTTCTTGAAAGAGGATGTCTAGGCTCTTTTTTTGATCATGGCTTTTAGGTAGTCCAATCATTTTTAAATTATCTCTCCTAGATCTATTTTCCAGGTCATTTGTTTTTTCCAATGCGATATTTTACATTGTCTTCTATTTTTCCATTCTTTTGGTTTTGTTTTATAATTTCTTGAGTTGTCATAGAGTCATTAGCTTCCATTTCTTCCATTCTAATTTTTAAGGAATTATATTCTTCAGTGAGCTTTTGGACCTCCTCCTCCATTTGGCATATTCTTCTTTTTAAGACATTTTTCTCCTCATTGGCTTTTTGGACCTCTTCTGCCATTTGGGTTAGTTTATTTTTTAAGGTGTTATTTTCTTCAGTATTTTTTGGTTCTCCTTTAGCAAACTGTTGACTTGTTTTTCATGATTTTCTTGCATCACTCTCACTTTTCTTTCCAATTTTTCCTCTACTTCTTTTATTTTCTTTTCAGAATCCTTTTTGAGCTCTTCCATAGCCTGAGACCAATTCATGTTTTTCTTGGAGGCTTTGGACGTAGGAGTTTTGACTTTGTTGTCTTCTGGTTGTATGTTTTGATCTTGTCACCAAAGTAAGATTCTATAGTCTAAGTTTTTATGCTGTTTGCTCATGTTCTCAGCCAGTTACTTGACTTTTAAACTCTTTGTTAAGGTAGGCCTTTGCTTCCAGTGTGGAAGGTGTACTGTCCCAAGCTTCAGGGGTTTTGTGCAACTGTTTTCAGAGGTACTTCTAGGGACCTGTAAATTTTCAGGTTTCCCAGGTGGTATCATCAAAGGAGAGGTGTTTCCTCCTTTCCTGGCCTGGGCTCTGGTTTATGAGTGACCACAAGCACTCTTTTCTGCCTTGGCACTATGAGGAGGATTCTCTCTGCATTGCTGGCACAAGCTCCAGTACATCAGTGCTACTCCTCACCCTAGGACTGCCACCCAGGACGACCACCCAGATCCAAGTATGGGCAAAGCAAAAGAATCCTATGTCAGCACCTGCAAAGAGATCCCTGCAATCCCCATCTTAGCAGCCTCTTGATACCGCCACTACCTGTGGGCTGAGAGCTCCAGAAGCAGCCGCCGCCACCACCACCTTGGGGTGGCACTATGGCTGTAACCAGATTGTGTTCCTCTCTCACTCAGATCTGACAGACCTTTCCCACTGACCTTCTAAGTTGTCTTTGGCATTTGTGGGTTGAGAAGTCTGGAAACCACCATAACGGCCCCTTGATTCAGCCCCCTGAGGCCTGCTTCAGGTTTGCTTGGGGCCCACATCTTTGTCTGTGGGCCCACACTGAATTGCACTCTTCTCTCAGCCTGATGCAACCAACCTTTCCTATCAACCATCCAGGTTGTCTTGGGCTGGAAATTTGTTTTGCTCTGTCTTTTTGTGGCTTCTGCTGCTCCAGGATTTGTTCAGAGTCATTTTTTTTTTACAGGTATTTGGAGGGGTTTGAGGGAGAGCTCAAGCGAGTCACTGCTTTTACTCCATTATCTTGGCTCTGCCCACCCCCACCCCCTGCCACTTTTGATTGTAGCGAAGAACTGGAAACAAAGTGGGTGTCCATCAGTTGGGAATGGCTAAACAAATTATGTTATATGAAAGTAATTTAATATCATTGTACCTTAAGAATGACTAAATGGATGTATTCAGAGAAATTTTAGAAGCTTGGTATGAATTGCTATAAATCAAAGTGAACAGGACCAGGAAAACCACATTGTAAAGGAAAACAATTCTGAAAGACTTAGTGCTAATTAATGCAGTGACCAATGACAAAGAGAAGAATGATGATGGATCACTCTTCCCACTTCTTAGCAAAGAGGTGCTGGACTAGAAATGTGGGATGAGACATACATTTCAGACATGGCTGATTTGAGAATTTCTTTTGTTTGATTATACTTATTTTTTACAATGGAAGACTTTTTTTGGAAGGAGAGTTATGGAGATAGTAAGAAGGGTTGTCAAAAATATAGAGAAAAGGAAGACAAGAGTATCTTCTGTGTATAAGAATACACAGAAGAGAGCAAAAGAATGTTCATGAAGGGGGACAAACAAGCAGAACCGTATTGGTGCTAATGTGTTACATTCGTTATGCACTTCTAAAATAAATTGTACATAACAGAGTTTCATGGTTTCATGTATAATACTTTTCAGCTCTTTGTATATAGAAATGTGTTTGTTGATGTTTGCAAATTCATAACAAAAAAATTTAAAATTTATTAGATGGTTGCAAATTCTATATGTGAAAGTAAAAGGGAAGGTTAGGCTTAGTTCAGAGAATCTTGGCTGTCTATATTGAATAAGGCAGTCAGCTAACAGTTGATTTAGTAGCATTTACCCAAATGCAGTCTCTTTATCCCACAGGGCATCTAGGAGGCACAGTGGATAGAGTGTTGTACCTGGAGTCAGGAAAACTCATCTTCCTGGGTTCAAATCTGGCCTCTGACACTTACTAACTATAGAACCCTGGGCAGGTTGCCTAACTATGTTTGCTTCAGCTCCTCATCTTTGCCAAGAAAATCCCAAATGAGGCACATTTTTTCAATTCTTCTCTAGGACTGGGCATGTTCATGATAAGTTTAATATCTATTAGAAAAAATATACACAAACATGAAACAATGCTGAAAAAGAATCATAGAAAAACTAGAGATAAAAACATGGAAATGTAAGATTAATTAAATTAATTAATTTAAATTAAATTAAATTAAAGCAAAAGCTTACAAAGAAAGTTCCTCTCTAATAATGTTATTTCCACATCCTAACAGATACAATAGAGGTTGTTTACCTGATTACCAGTTTTTTACAAGGAAATAATCCGGCACACCATAAGATCTTTGGTCATGTTCTCTTCCATTCAATAAATTCCTTGATTTTGTGTTGACTGCAATCTATGTGGAGAGTTTAAGATGGGAACTACTTCAAGCTAAGGTCTCTAGAATTCTTTCTTTCTGCCTCTATATAATAATCATCCTTTAACTCTCTTTAGCCTTTTATATCTCAGATGTCCCAATCACCTCTTCCAGAGACATCCACTGTAGCTCTGAAAGTGTTCAATTCAACCACAGTGAACCAAAGATCCAGAAACTCAGAGAATGAAAATGGTGGAAATAGTGTATGCATGGCATCTCTTTGTTTCCTCTACTGACTCAAGAGCATTTCTTTCCACTTACTTCTGCATTCAGTGTGGAATATAAGCACCTTGAGGATGGAGACTTGTTTTCATTAAAATAAAAGCTAAACTCACAGATGAGGAAAATGAGGCAGATGGGAGTTAAATGATTTACCCAGGGTCACACAGTAAATATTTGAGGCCAGATTAGTGTTCAGGTCTTTCTGACTCTAAGACCAGCACTCTGTCTGGCATGGTACTTACCACTTTATGCCTTACTGAATGAAAACAGATCACTTCTACATTAAAAAATAATTTGAGATCAAATGAACCAATTCATTTTCATGGGTATGAATTTTTGGACCATAGCAATCCATTATGAATGCCCTCTAAATTTCTTTTGTTTTGGTTGCTTTTAAGAGAATCTCTCCTGACTGACTATTAGCAGAAAACATTTACTTCATGAGCTTATCTTGAGCACCCTTTTAACCTTATGAAAATCAACAATATGGAAAAAGAGGTGGAGAGGGGAGGGCTGAGTCAAACAGTCTATTATACAGAACCAGAAACCAAGGGTTAGAATGAAGGATGGACATGGCAAACAGCAAATGGAGGGAAGCAGGCATGCAGACCAGATTGTTAAGTAGGAGTAAATGCAGATGCAGGAGTAGGAGGTGAGCAAAACATCTAGATGGGTAGAGGTTGAGAGCCAGAGAAACTGATAGTAGGACAAGAATAGAACTCACTCCACTTTGACACTTAGCAGTTAAGGTGTTCTGGGAGGAAATATTCCTTTTACATGGATCTATATTCTTTTCTCAGTCTGCATTTTGGATGGTCGTGGCTACGGCTTCACCTTAGACTATTCTACTTACTATATTGCCTATACAACAATTTATCTCCTGTCTCTATTCTTTTTCACAGATTATCCCCCCTTTCCCACCCCATGCCCTAGATCAGGGATGGGGAACTTGGAGCCTTAAGGCCACATGTGGCCTTCTAGGTCCTTAAGTGCAGCCTTTTGACTGAATTCAAAGTTTACAGAACAAATCCTTTTATTTTTATTAATCCATTTTTGCTCATGCTTTATATTTTTATTTTTAAAATCGATATATTTAAAATACTAAAGAATAAAATGTTTCAATGAAATAATCCTCCCAGATTGACTGGCACAATTAGAACCTTAGTAAGCCAGGAGAGCTAAATTGAGGGCTGCTATGCTCATTATTTAGTTCTAACTTCCCCTGCCTGACTGGCACCACTATCACATGAGGAGGCTGGTTGGTAAGAGTTTATGAGGGTCAACTTTGCAAGTCTGTTATCAGCTTTTGACATGGTGCACTATGTCTCTGTTTCAAGTGGAACTTGTGAATAGTTGTACAGCTTGACAGTATTTTTAAATTTTGTCTGCTTAACAGCCTATCATGTCAAATAAAACCAAGAGAATGCTGAAGAAAGAAAACAAATTTTTAAAGGAAGATTGGGAATTGCAATATTATCTTGCTTTTGCTAAAGATAAGATGATTTGCTTGCTTTGTGATACTGCAAAATCAACATTAAAGAAATTCAATGCTCATCAGCTTTATAACACTCATAAGGATCACAAATATTTTAAATTAGAAGAAGAGATATGACAGAAATTAAAAGATGAAAAGCAAAAGCAAAGACAATTCTTTCAAGCAGCAATAAGACCTGGAAATAATGCCACTGAAGTAACTTATAAAGTAGCTTAAATACTCATGGAAAAAAGGGAAGCCGTAGAGCGATGTAGAAATTGTGAAAGAATGCATTGTTGAAGTTGTAGGATGCTTAGGCCTTGATAACATTTCAAAGTACAAACAACAGCCTCTTTCAAGGAGAACCATAACTGACTGGCAGCATGAATTAGCCTTCAATTTAACAGAACAACTTCATGCAATACTTCAAAAGGAAAATATATATTATTCAATCACTTTGGATGAATCAACTGATACTACTGACTCTATGCAGGTTTTATACTTCATTCAGTCATAACAGAAGATTTTCTTTTCTATAAAGAGTAACTCCCTTTGGGTACTCTTGCGAACAGAACACAGGAATACATATCTTCAACAACTTTCAAGATAAATGTTATGATAAATGAACTGAATTTGGTAAATTTAGTGAGTGTATGTACAGATGATGTACCTTCCATGACAGGAAAACATGAAGGGTTTATTGCGCAGATTAAAAAAAAAGTATTAACAGATCCAGATGCTCTCATTTCTTTTCATTCATTCAGGAAAATCTCTGTGCTAAAACTATCATTTTTAGTGGCACTGCCACAAGCTATAAGTATTGTTTATATTCATGCAAATGCGACATGGCATCATTGGTTTCATAATATGCTAATATTGAACAATGAGGTATTTAGTATGGATTTGCTGTATCATTGTGTTGGCTATTGCGCATTATTGACGTTAGCCAAAATTTTATCTCTGTGAGAACGTATAGTTAAGTTTTATGAAGAACAGAATTAGCAATGTGAATTATTGAAAATTTCTATAGGAATGCTGCATTTCTGTGTGATATCATGTCAAGTCAAAATGACTTGAGTATTTCTTTGCAAGGTAAAACTAAGTCTATAGTGGCAAAAAAAAAATCCAAGCATTTTGAAAAAGCTATCTTTTTTTCAAAACACTTCTTCAAAAGGAAATTTCAGATGAACATTTTCCCCAGTTAGCAAAGGTCATTGATGAGCAGGATGATAAATGCAAATCATTTGAAGAATATGCAGCTGTTTTAGACCTATTAATTGGAGAATACAGTGAAAGGTTCACAGACTTTGAGAATCATGACATCACACTCAAATTAGCATTTCAGCCTTACCTACTTGATATCACCAAGGCACCTAAAAAACTGCAGATGGAATTGATTGAGCTCTCAATAGATGACATTTTAAAGTCATTGTTTAAGGCTAAGAAAGATTCAATTGAAATATGGAAAAATGAAGTAGAATACCTAGCCTATGGCAACATGCCCAAAAATGCTTTCACACTTTTCAATCACTTATTGCTGTGAATCTACATTCTCCTACCTTACCCAAAACACGATGCCCTCAAGGTCACAAATAACTGATAGCCATCTAGAGGATCAATTGAAACTGTGGACCTCCATGCTGCAACCAAACATTCCAATACTTTCCAACAAAAAGCAGACACAACAAAGTCAATAAAAGATTAGTTAATTTTAAAATTAACAAATAGTTTTCATTTTTTGAAATGATTAAGCACATATAGATTTTTACAAAATAATGTACATTTTTAAGTATATCTAATTGAAGTTCCTTGAAAATGGCCTTTTTGATTACAGCTAAATATTAATGTGGCCTTCCAACATGAAAAGTTTTCCCATCCCCTGCCCTGGATATTTGTCCTCCTTATCTTTGGCCTATTAGAATCCCTAGCTTCCTTAAAATCTCAGCTGAAGTATCACCTCTTCTTTCTTGATCCCATCCTCAAGCTGTTAATGATGCCTCCCTTTAAAAAAACTTGTGTTTGCATTTATTGTCTATTTACTTATATGTAAATGTATTGTCTACTTTTGCTGTGTAAGCTCCTTGAGGGCAGGGACCATGTCATGTCCCTCTTTGCATCTCCATGGCCTAGCCTAGTTCCTGGCACTTAGTTGGTGTTTAATAAATGCTTGTTGATGGATTGATTCCAAGAAAAATGGGAGATAAGAAAGTGATGAATTGGAGCCAGAGAAATTTCGAATGAGCTTCAGTGAAGGCATTGATAAACTAGGACAGGAAATAGACTTGAAGAGAAGGGAAGAAAGGGTCTGATACATGAAAGTAGGCTGAGAGGTTTATAAAAAGGAGATTTAGTCATTTTATTTAATCTTCTTTTTAATAAATGTGAGTTATTTATGTAGAAGCACATCTTATATTTGATCTAACGTATTAATTGAGGTCTACTATATACCTATATATAATATGCTTATATACTATATGCATATATACTTTCCTACTTTTTTATATATCCTTTACAAGACCATAAAATCTGACTCATTATGCAAAACCACATAAATGAGTTCATGAGAAGCGGCAAGACATAGCAGAAAGAACATTGGATTGGAAGGAAGAAGTCGTGGGTTTGAGCGGAGAACATTCTATTTATTAGTTGTGTGACCTGAATAAAGAGTCTTAAGCAAGTTAACAGAAGTAACTATCCTGAATCTCAACTTCCTCATCTTTAAAATTAGGGGAATTAGACTTGATGATTGCTAAAGTTTCTGTCAGTTTTCATTCCCTGAGACTCTAAGAAGAGGCATAGGCTGAAGAGAGGTTTTTCACGTTTGTTGACAGTGTTACTCCTTAATAAACACAAAGAGCGTGAGGCTGGTATGCACAGATCCATATTCAAGAGATGCTTCCTCCTGGCAACTGCAAAGTATCTAGTCTGGGTGAGTTCTGTTCTTGGCCAACTGTCAATTTCTTTAGCTCTCAACTTTTTGACTCACATAGACATTTTGCTCACCTCCCAGCTCCTACATCTGCATTTATTCCTGTGTAATAACCTGGGCTACACTCCCATCCCTCTCCATTTGCCGTTCGCCTTGTCGTGTGACTCTACACTCTCCTTCATTCATACATTCTGACCCTTGGTTTATGGCTCTTTATGAGAGTGGATTTGACCCTCGATTTCCCTTTTTCCCTACTGTTGATTTTCATAGGGCTAAAGGTACATTAAAAGTAGATGCTATTGACTTTTGTAAAACTGTGTGGGTTTGTGAAACTGTGAGGGCACGTGAGTTCATGACCTCCTTTTGTTATTTAGTATCTGTGTGAGTTTGAATAAGTCACAGAACTTTTGGTATTTTAGCCTCCTTATCTGTAAAATTAGGGGGTTGAGTCTAAAGGCTTTGAAGGCCCCTCCCTGCTTTAAATCTATGAGCCTATAATCTTATGAATTTTTGCTTTTCCCCCATATAGTGAGCTGCTAATCTTTACCTAATTCATATAAGGCATCTGCATATGACAGACGGTAAAACTTAGTTTTAAAAGATTTAGTGTTAAGATTTCATGTGCTGAAAACTCTCAGATGGCAGTATCTGGTGTTTGCTCAGGTGCAGCCCTTTGACTGAATCCAAACTTCACAGAATAAATCCCCTTAATAAAAGGATTTGTTCTGTAAAACTTGGACTCAATCAAAAGGCCGCACCCAAGGACCTAGAAGGACACATGTGGCCTCAAGATTGCTGATTACCCACCCCTGGCTCAACTCAATAGAACTGTGCCTACTCTAGTGACTCCCAGAGACATCTAACCACCAAAATAATATGACCTTTCCATGTAGTGGCAGCTTAGGACACTGAAAGCTGCATAAGCAGGGCTTTTAGAGAGACCCCCATATATCAGTCGAAGCTAGCAGAGAATTGGCTTATCTTAGGGCAGATTCTCTGAAACAGCAAATGACAGTCACCTACTTGTTGATGATCATTTCTTCAGACCCAGTTGCCTCAAATCACTGAGATTACTTGGAATTCTTATGGTATTCTGTATTTTCTGGTAGAGTATCTGTCAGAGCTACACCATTTGGAGGATACTAGTCTTAAAGCTTTTATGGTAGGCCAAAGTTAGGCCAAGGAGGAACATGTCTCAGGAGTCTCTGAGTAGGTGCAGAGCCCTCCTTGGGAGGACATTTGGAAGAGAGAAACCTTCCCAGAGAGTATATAGAAGCTGCTTCTCACGGAGCTCATCAGATGAAACAGAAATGGGTTCTACCTGGGACCTATGCAATAAAAGAATTACCACAATGAAATATTGTGACTTCCAGTGTTTTTATTGAACCAGATCAGGAAGAACCAGTTCCACAAAAGTGGGACTGGTACGATGACCTCATCATTGTAGAAGAATGATGCTTGACAGGAAAAGACCCCCTTGAATTCTGGGGTGGCTCAACACAGGTTCCTGGGATACATGTATCCAAGAATTATGGACCCTGGGTGGGGGTAATCTAATCACCATTTCATCATCCATAAATATTTATTAACAATGTGGTTGCCATTGTACTAAGCACTGTGGATACAAAGAATTGTGAAAGTATTATCCCTGCCTTTAAGGAGCTCATATTCTAATGAGAGAGATAACATTCTATTGGTAAAGTGTGTGTGTGTGTGTGTGTGTGTGTGTGTGTGTGTGTGTGTGTAAATACATACATACATACATATATGTATATACACTCTAAGTTGAAAGTTATCTCAGAGGGAAAACATTAACAGTAGTGGGAGGGGGATGGAGGCTGGGAAAGGCTTCCTGCGGAGTATGGGATTTGAGCTAAATCTTTTTTTTTTAATAATTTTTTTTTTTTTTGGTGAAGCAGTTGGGATTAAGTGGCTTGCCCGGGGTCACACAGCTAGTAAATGTCATGTGCCTGAGACTGGATTTGAACTCATGTACTCCTGACTCCAAGGCCAGAGCTCTATCCACTGTGCCACCTAGCTGCCCCCAATTTGACCTAAATCTTGAAGGAGGACAGAGAAGGCAGGAGGTAAGGTGGAAGAGCATTCAGACATAGGGGCAGCATGTCTCATCAGAGTCTAACGATAGCCAAATAGACCTGTATAGAGAGTTGGAGTGACAGCACAAATTACCCCCTGGCTATTCCTTATGGTAAAACAAAAATTGGGGTGACACACAGTCCTATGCTATAAGGAAACAGAAGTGGAGAGTGTAGAAGGGACTCCTCTGAAACGCTCCCACCACCATACTGGATGGACCACAAGAAGCCATTATTGAATCCCCATGAGGTAAGTATCACTGGAACCAAGGGTTATAGTAAAGACTACTTACCATGCATGCCTCATCTCCCCACCCCCACCCCACTGGGGGAATGAAAAGAAGTTCTCCCAGTCGTCAGTGCCAGATTAATTTGTAGGGCAGGCAGTTAAAGTAAGTATATATAATATAATGTTAATATACTGACCGATGTTAGTAGAGAGAATTTCCTCCCCAACAATTTCTTTTTCCAGCGAACTTATAGGTACAATTCTTATCCCTATCAGAAACTGAAGATTATAGATCAATACAAACAATTACACTTGCTTAATAACTAATGAAATTAATTTGAAATTGCATCATGGATCATGGATCCATGGCTCCATCATGGATCAATCTATTTGCAGTTCCTCTAAGACCCATAAGAATTCCTGTCCATTAATTTTCATTCATTTTTCCTTCTATGATGATAGTCAGTATGGACCCATTATTCTGACTCTGCTTTTTTTGCTTCACATTATTTGATAAAAAGCCTTTGCAGATTTCTTTGTATTCCCTATAATTATCCAAATTAATTGTGTAATCGTATCCCATTACTTTCACGTTTCACAATTTATTTAAATGCTCCCTACTTTTGGACATTTAGGCTGCTTTCCAGTTTTACATATAATGCTCTTGTGAAATCTCTGGACTTATATTATTCTACCATTACAATTTTATCAGAAATAAAAGGCTTTTTTTTTTTACAGAAAGTAAAAAGCATATTCGATTTACGCAATTAAGTAGCACACAGTCCATGAAATCAGAGGTTAGAAGCAGTGTGTAACAGTGGAAAGGGCCCTGAATTTGGTGTTAAATGACCTAATAGCAATTCATGCCACCTTTCTAGACCTCACTATCTTTTCTGTATAATGAAAGGGTTTGGACTGCATTATCTCATCTAGCTTTGAATGTTGTGCCTCTTATCTCCTGTATTGTACCAATGGGGATTTTTAAAATCCATTCTTAATTCTTCCTATATACTGGCAATGTGAAATGAACAATTATTTGGAAAATGTGATCATAATGGATAATCTCAATGTTTTAGACCCTAACAATCCTCTCTTCTTTCAGAACAAGGATAAAGGGTTTAAGAATTGTGAGACAGAGCTATGAATTATCTGCTTAGTTGGCATTTTTCTTTGTCCTTGTATACAGAATCTGAAAAAGAAAAAAGCTATGATAAATTTAGTCTCAGACACTTCATTGTGTGACCTAGTCAAGTCACTTAACTTCTATTTGCCTCAGTTTCCTCATCTGCAAATTGGGTATAATATAGCACCTAACTCCCTGGGTTGTGTCAGGATAAAAGGAAATAACATTTGTAAAGCACCTTACAAGCCTTCAAGTGCTATAAATGTTAATTATTGCTATTAGTGAGCTTTATTTTTACCATTAGCATAGACTGAGCATCTATAATATGTAGGAGATCGTACCAGGTTTCTTACATTAACCCTTGAGGACCATGTTGAATTTGTGACATCGCAAATTTTTCTGTTGAGGGACATCTCAAGACTGACGCCAAATTGTTGGAATTGCTGGCATATTTTTTAAATTGATGTCCATAATCCCATAAACTTTTATTTCAAATTAGGGCAACACAAAACAATTTTTTGCACCAATATTTCATGTAGAAGAGGAAGTGTGATTGGATTGAGTGACAAGGGATTAGATAATCCTGTTCTTTCTTAAAGTAATTTTTTCCTAGGGTTTCTGGATAGAGTATCTGTACACCTGTACTATAGTAGTTAATTAAAAAAACTTCCTCCATCTTTTTGTCTGTAAAATGAAGTGATTTGAATTAGATAATTTCTAAGCTTCCTTCCAGCTCTGACGTGCTATGGTTCTATGATTCTAACACAATCTAGAAGAGTTCCATTGCAAAGATATTAAAGGGTTAACTTACTTGCCTAATTTTAATGCCGTATGTCAGAGCAGGACAGCAATGTTTCTCTTATTCTTCTACCACTGAGTCTTTATTAGTCCATGCTGATTTATTAAGAAGCATTATTATCAGTCATTATTATTACCAGTTTTCTTAAATAATACCAGAGGAAAAAAACGAAGCTAATGAAATCAGTCAGAACAAATGAGTTTGCTGATTAAAAAAAAAAAGTGACATAGTCCCAGAAGCAAAATAATTTCATCTTGATAAATATGTATGTTAGCAGTGAATTACCACTTGGTGCCTGGCTTTCCTCTTTCTAAATAATGAACAACCCAAGTACAAGTTCCAGGCATTTTAAAATAGGCTTAAACATTGAACTCGTACTTTTGGGAAATTTGCTTAAAAGTAGGAGATGCTATAATTTGATCACTTTGTATTCTGCTATTGTATTTGGTGTTCCTGACCTAAAATATGCCTTTGCCCATGAGGGTCCTGCAGGCTAATTGAAGCAGCTGGGAAACTGCCCTGATTGGCAGGAGTTTTCAGGAACACAGCTGCAGGCAATCACCAACAGGCATCTATCTACAAATATAGGTAGAATTTGGAATGGCACCATTACCCAGTGTTGATTTGGAGATTAACAAAGGTCCCAAACCAAAAATTATTTTGTGATCATAAATAAGACGATAGCTTTCAAGATGATGTACGTAAGAAATGATTGCAAGCTATTACCTTTAGTGGAGGATAACGAAATAACTGAAAATACGTAAGCAAACAGTATGGCAATTTTGAGAGGACCAGAAATGGAGATGGTGCCTTCCTATGATGCTGTATCAAAGGGACTCTAGCCAAGGTCCAGGCTGGAGGAAAAGTCAGATACCTGTTTGTTTGCTAAAACTATCTTTCCTACCCTTTTGTCTGAAGGCAGTGCACCAAAATATCTGAATAGGTCTCCTTAATTGCTTGTCCACATTAATATGTATACCCTCAGGTCCTGGACTTTTTGCTTCATTGTTCTGACTATAGTGTTGATTTCCCTGGCCACAATATAATTTCATATAGCAAGATTCTGGACTTTACCAATCCCCACATACATTAGCAAGATGGGTCCCTAGCCCTCTGCCAGCTGCTTCTCTCCCTCAGAGATCAAGTGGTACCCCTTGGTACCAAGTGGTCAGTGATCACCCTGATCATGATGCTTTTCTAATGCAGTTGGTTCAAGCCCCAATTGTGGTATGTTTTCCTGGATAGCTACCATCAGTAATTAGAGCCATTTAACCAATTAACATCAATCAGGCTTTAAAAAAGATATTTACTTTGAAGGTATATCAAGAACAAGGTACAAACATTTCCCCCATCAACT
The DNA here is from genome assembly GCF_003287225.1 of Phascolarctos cinereus. Lineage (NCBI taxonomy): Eukaryota > Metazoa > Chordata > Mammalia > Diprotodontia > Phascolarctidae > Phascolarctos > Phascolarctos cinereus. The sequence goes on along the minus strand of NW_027555847.1, from coordinate 201,713,216 downwards.
AGGAGCACACTCTCTCCTTGGTGTCTGAGGAAAGTGGTCTCTAACTTAAAGCAATTTCTCCAAAGAATTACCCCACTGAGTCCATTTCCAAATGTGACAAAGCCTCTGGATGAGATTTAGCTACCGATAGGCTGCGGTTAAGCTTCTGCTGCCAGCTCACCCATGTGAGACAAAAACATCTTGGCCAGCCTTTTGAATGCATTCTCAGTTCTGGATCATTGGCTAACCAAAAGGTCCTCTTCTTTGCGTGGTAAGCAGACCCATAACAGTCAAGATGAATGCACATGCTCAGAATCAGGGAGTCAAGCACTTTCATTACATGTCTTCATGCCTTTCCAGCTCCCCAGCCTCTTCTGTACGGGCTAGCAGCAGATTAAACACATTGTGCATTCTCTGAGGATGGGACTCCATTGGTCAGGTCCATGCTGCATTTGCATATCGTTTCAATTACATAAAGTTCCATCAGAAATGTTAAGTATGAGGTATGCAATTTTTCCATTAAAATAACTTAGAGTGAGAAGGCTTAAGTACAAATCTCATTTACAGCTGTGTGATCTTGGGCAAATCGCTTAATTTCCCTAGCTCTCAGTTTTCCCATCTTAAAAAGGAGATGGGGCTAGATAATCTTTTAGGTCTCTTTTAGTTCCAAAATAAAATTATTTGTATGATTAGAGACTTAAACCTAGAAGGGACATCAAAGGTATCTAGTCCAAATACTTCATTTTACAGTTGAGCCCAAAGAGGCTAAGATATTTGTCCTGTGGTCATTTTGGAAATGGCAAAAACAGAATTTGAATTGAGTTTTCTTTTCACTACAACAAGCCTAGAATCTTAAAACTGAAAAGGACTTCAAAAGTTATCTAATCTAAAATCTAAAAAGGTTATCTAATCTAAAAGACCCTATTCAACTGTATGAATCCCTCTATAATGAGTGGTCATATAGTGCCTCTTGAAGACTTTCAGTGAGAAGCCCATTTCTTCCTATAGCACCTCATTGTATTTTTTCAGTAGAGTTCTTTCTTACGGTGAGCTAAAATCTATCCCTTAGCAACTTCTGTTCCTAGCTCAATCCACTGGGATACAAAAGGACAAGTATATTCTCTTTAATAATAACCCTTGAAATCTTTGAACCTAGCTATTATGTCCCTTTTAAAGCTTCTCTTCTACAAGATAAATATTCTCAGATAAAATAGCTAATAGTCCTTTCACCATTTTGTTGATTCTCAGAATACACTCATTTAACCCTAACTCTAACCCTAACCCTAGCTGTAATAGTTTCTCAATATCATATACTCTCCAAATGTAAAGATAGCAATGTTTGCTTTTTAGGAACATCTCTGTATAAAATCTTTGGTACAGTTATGGGTCCATTCACCACTAAAGAGAAGCAGTATGGACAGAAGACTGGATTGAGTATCAGAGGACCTATGTACAAATACTGGCTTAGCTAGTTACTAAATAGGTGATCATGGGCAAGTCACTTAACTTCTTTGGGCCTCAGTTTCTTTTCTGTAAAATGCAAGAGTTGGCTCAGATGGCCTCTGACATCCATTCCAGTTCTGAAAGTGTGATTCTTTGATATTGCCTCCATTTCCAGGACACAGTAGAAACTTTCAGATATGGCATTCTTTTCTTTGGCACTAAAAGAAAGCCAGCATGGCACACTGGATAGAAGGTAAGCCTTGGAGGGTTCAAGTCTTTCCTCTCACTTTTGCAAGGTATATGAGAGCAGAAAATTCAATGAGCTTCTCAGTGCCCTCGGCAACTCTCTGATATCATAAATTAGAGATGAATTACTATCTGTTTTGATGGAAGTAGCTTCCCACATTGTTGAAATCATAGATTTGGATAAAAAGAAAATAAATTTAAATAATTTCTGATACATCTCTCACTTTATGCTTTTGGGCAAACTCAAAAAGCTTAAGAATGGCAATTTGCTGAGTCCACAGTGAAAGAGCTCCTTTGTAGATGGCTTTTGCAGTCTCCCATTCACTGGGTACATCAGTACCTATTCACATTGGTGCCTTTCTTCCCAGAAATTCAATGTGACACAATAACATAACTGTTTACAAGCAATTGTGTTCTGTTAGCATTCTGTATGGCATCTTTATTGCTCCTAATGTCATAGTCCTTGGTGGTACACCTCACCAGGGACAATGTCAGTATCTGAAAAGGACACTTTCTATACCTCTTCCTCCCTTGGATTCATTTCGTCATTATGTAAGTGACAATTACTGGAGCTGAACATGATTGGAATTTCACATATGCCTACAGAAGATGCTTGCTCAGCTTATCAAGTGTGGTGGATAATTTCTTTAAAACTTGTAATGAACACAAAATAATTAGTAACCCTTACATTTCTTTTTTTGATGGAGAAGAGAAATACCAAGTGGAAAATGTTTCATATATTCCCTCTGGCTCTCCCTCCCTGAACTACATCTAGAAAGTGCTAGCAATAACCATACCTGAGTATTGCCAGCTGGTTGTTGCCTTCCAGTGTGGGTTGAGCTCTGGGGTTGTTTTTCACTCATTAATGTACTAGCCACTTTCTGTATCTATAGTTCTGCCTTCTAAGGGAGTTTCCAGCATAGATTACTTTACAATGTGCAATAGTGCTAATGAATGCTTGTTGAATGAGTGATTAAAGCTTTAGGGATCCTCCTGAGAATTTGCTGGGAAGGAAGCTAGCTGGTCCTTGGTTCTTCAGTGCAAGGAACTTAAGTGCCTGTTCCCTTGCATCATTTATATTATGTAAGCAAAGTCCTTGCTACTTAGATTTTTATATAAGCAATAAGGAGAGACATTGGATGCATCGTTCAGAGACATGTAATCTTGATAAGCAAAGAAGTAAATACATCATTTTGAGGTAGCCCTTACTTATAAGTTAGTGTTATATTGGGAGCCTTTTACATTATGGCGTCATAGATTTAGCACCTGAAGAGCACTCAAAGGTTAACTTCAAAGAATTATAGATTCAGAGACAGGAGATACCATTGAAGTCATCTTGGTCAGGATTTCTTAAACCTTTTGGAAGTTTGGTGAAACCTAGGGACCCCCTTCTCAGAAGAATGATTTTAATTTTAAAAATATTTTGTTTTTGATTACATGTAAAAACAATTTTAAAAATTCATTTAAAAATTTTTTGAGCTCCAAATTCTTCTTCTTCCTCCCTCCCCTCTGCCCTCCTTGAGACAGTAAGAAATTTACATGTGCTGTTATACAAAACATTTCCATATCAGTCATATTGTAAAAGGAAATACAAATAAAAGACATGAAAAAAATAAAGTGAAAAAGAATATGTTTTGATCTGCATTCAGACTCCAGTTCTCTCTCTGGAGGTGGATAGCATTTTTCAGAACAAGACCTTTGGAATTCTGTTGGATCTTTGTATTGATGAGTAGCTAAGTCATTCACAGTTGATCATCATATAATATTGCTATGTATAATGTTTTCCCGGTTCTTCTCAACTTCACTTTGCATCAGTTCATGTAAATATTTCCAGGTTTTAGAAGAATGTTTTTAAATGTATGCAATGACATAAATAGGATTACAAAAGAAACCAAGGTAAGTGAGAATAAAGATCTGTTTTTACCCTTCAAGTTCGCATACTTCCTCCACCCTGAAATCAATCCATGGATCCTCTTGAGGGTCCATGAACTTCAGATTAAGAACCTCTGATCTATACCAACACCCTCATTTACCTCTTTGCAACTCTATGCATTAATCCTTGTACTCTTTGGGATCCAACAGAATAAGTATAATCCCTCTTCCACATGGGAGTCTCTGAGATACTTGAACACAACTATCATGATCTCCCTGTGCCTTCTGTCCCCCAGGTTAAATATGCCCAGTTCCTTCGACTGATCTTTATGTGATGTAGATGAAAGGCCTTTTACCATCCTTGTTGCCTTCCTTTGGATGCTCTCCTGTTTTTCTTCTCCTCTGAACATAGGTCAAAACTGAAACCCAGATGTGATCTTACCAGGGCAAAATGTTCCTCCCTATCCAGTTATTTGCAAATTACACATAGTCCTTCTTTAATTTAGTTCAGCTTTTACTAGTAATAACTACAGCAAACCTCTGTAAAGGTCCTATTTTGTTGACTCATCATGATGAAGGAGTGCTGTGTTTGCATGGGGTGTGCCAACATTGTGCAAGCTCCTTGAAGTCCTGCCAAAATCCAAAAGGCTTCAGGGATGGGCGCTCTAATAATCTGGTAATTTGAGTGTCTATTACATGCAGAGTCCTGTGAAGAGATGGTATTTATAAGTGGTACAAAGATGTATAAAAACTGTCCCCTGCCATCTAGCTACTAATAAGGGAAATCTAGAAGGGGAGATATGGCAGGTACACAGTTAACTATAATACAACATAAGGGCTATATGACTGGCACAGACAATTAGAGCTAGAGGTACTCAGAACAGGAAGAGATGATTCCTTATGCATGTGTCAGGAATGATGTGTGTATGTGTTTGGAGTAGGGGATTCATATATGGAATGGGGAAAGGGATTGGACCTATTATTTCATTGGTACAGGGATCTCCTGGAGGGAAGACACTCCCTTTACCAATACAGGCCAGTGCTTCCTCTTTAATTTATAGTCTTAGGAAGTTGCCAAAAGCACTGAGAGATAGGCTCACACAGACAATATATGCCACAGGATTGACTTGAACACAAGTGTTCTCAACTTGGAGGCCAATTCTCTATCCACTGACTACTCCATAATCCTGACAGACTATGGTGGGTTTATTGTATGTTGTAAAGGTCTTGGATACCAAACTAATGGGCTTAGACCATATTCTCTTTTTGTTATTGTTGTTCATTTGTTTGTTTTAATTATGGTTTTTATTCATTTCGTGAAATATTTCCTGATTGCACTTAGATTTTTTTTAACATTCATTTTTTTAAATTCTGAGTTCCAAATTTTTTCCCTCCCTCCAGCCCCTACCCCAGCCATTGAAAAGGCAAGCCATATGGTATCAATGAATACATTTGAAATTGGGCTATATTCTAAAGGCAATGGAGAACCTTTGAAAATTCTTGAGCAGCAATATGGCCATTCCATAGGAAGGTTAACTTGGTGATGCTGTTGAATATGAATTGAAAAGAAAAGGCTACAGGCAAGGAGATTGGATGTAAAAAGAAGGCTAGATTTGAAGTCAGTACACTGGTTAAAACCTAGTTTTGCCACTTATGACTTTGAGCGAGGCCTTTCACTTTTCTAAGCCTCAGCTTTTTGATCTTTCCTTTCTAGGCTGCACTTCCGACTCTCCAGACTTTTACAGGGGTGGGGGGGAATGTCATACACACATCTTCACCCTGGAATCTCTCTATCCCTAGACTTCAATTATTAAGAAGAACCCTTTGCTCCTGTGGCCTCTACCTCTGATTTGCTGGCTTCTCCCAGAACCTACATTTTAAGGAGGAGGCCCAAGCCAATCATGTCTTCATTTCATACCAGGCTGCACTCCTAATTCTCTAATCTTTCTCTGCCAAAACCAGTTGGAAATCTTCATCTATTTTCCCCACCAATTTTACTTGACTTTTTTGTATTTTCTTCCCCCATTAGAATGTAAGCTCTGAGGCAAGAACTATCTACTTATATTTATATTCCCGGCATTTAGCACAATGTCCAGAATATAGAAAACACTTTATAAATGCTTGTTGTCTTGATTTGACCCCATTGGAGAGGATTGGTCTACACAATCTTTAAAGTCCCTTCCAGCTCTAAATCTATGGTCCTATGACTAATATAGCTTATTTCAAAGGGAGTTATTTTAAGGTTCATTGCAAAGGGTTGAATTTTTTGGCCACAATAACTCGCAAAAATTCTCAGCTAGAGTATACAATGGTTGTGATCTGTGACCGTAGACAGAGTACTTACACTGATAAAATCATATACCCCAAAGTATTAAAACAGGTATGTATAGAATAATTTTACACACACACACACACACACACACACACACACACACACACACACACCCCTATTTGTGTCTAATGGTAGCCATCTCTATCATTGGGGTGGAGGTAGGGAAGAAAAAAAGGGGAAAAAAGAAATGTACACGATAATTTTGCTGCACATTTGAAAGGAATAGCAAGTTGTGCACCATAGATTTGCAGTTTCATTTACAATTTACAATTGTTATACAAATGCTTATTTTATTCCATAAATTAAAAATAGAATTAAAAAAACAGGGAAAAAGACAGGGATTTGAAATTACAAACAAGAGTCGTCAAGCTAACGAGCATTTATAAAGCCCCTATGCTATTATGTACTGGTACTATATACCAGGCACTGTTCTAAGCACTAAGGATATAAAGAAAGGTTAAAATAGTCCCTGCTGTCAAGGAGCTCACAATCTAATCAGGTAGACAGCAAGTAAACAACTATGTAGAGACAAGCCATGTACAGGATAAATTGGGAATAATCAACAGAGGGAAGGCACTAGAATTAAGGGGAATTGGGAAAGGCTTCTTGCAGAAGGTGTAGCTGAGACTTGAAGGAAGTCTATCACCTTTTTGTCAGGAGATGGGTGGCACGAATCATCATTGGTTCCCTGCAATAATGCTTAAGTCTTTCAAAGTTTCACAGCTTACTCTTGTAAACAAGTTCTACAAGCACTCTGTGCAGGATTCATAAGCAGATGCATTTTTTATCCTGTTTCTAAACTCTCAACCCACCAAATAACAAAATTTCAAAGTTGGAAGAAACCTTAGAAATGAGCTAGTCCAAAACTGATCAGGAATTGCCTTTATAAATCAACAAGTGATCATCTAACCAGCAGAAAGGGTGTGGGATTTGGAGTCAAAAGGATCTAGGTTCAAATTCCAGCTCCAAGTGACCTTGGGAAAGTCACTTAATTTCTCTAGGTCTCAGTTTCTTCATTTGTTAAATGAGGTGATTGGACTCTGATCTCTAAGGTCTCTTCCCAGCTTTAAATTTATGAGCCTTTGAGACTCTTGTATGAAGACCTCTAGTAAGAGAGAAACCATTACTTCCTGAAGTGATCCATCTCACTTTTGGACGGTTCATTTGCTGGAAAGATTTTACTTAGCCAAAAACCTGTCTCTCTGCAACTACTTAGTTCACCTTTCTTGCTGCTCCTAATTCTGGCCTCCATGAAATCACACATCTCAAAGTATTAAAACAACAGAGAAACAAAGCCCTCTTCACTTAATCCCTCTTCCAAATGAAAGTCTTTTGAAGGAATGATCATGTCTCATTAAATCTTCTCTAGGTGAATCATCCCCAGTGTTCAATCCATCCTTGTGTGGCATGATCTTCTGTTTGTCTACTCCAGATGCTTTATAGTTTGTCAATGACCTTACTAAAATGTGGCATCCAAAACTGAGCACAATAAACTCACCTCAGACAAACCTCAACACAAAAAATGAGCGTAACTGACTACAAGGTGTGGTCTGACTGTGAGAGAATATAACAGATCTACCATCCTTTTTTTCCTAAACACTACCCCTTTTAATGTAACTATTAATGCAATCTAAGTTTACCTTAGTCATTTAGGCTGCCAACTCACACTGCTGACCCATGATGAACTTGCATACCAGATCTTTTCACCACAGTCCAAACACTGCTTTCCTTGGGAGAATTAGAAAAAATAAGTGAAGTAGCTCTGATTTTTCTCTGTGATCTGTCGTCATCATCTCATCCATCCAGAGCAATAGCTCTATGCTTTCTTTCGTCCTCTCTTGCCCCAGTATAGCTAAAAAATTTCCCTTTTGTCCACTGAAGTCATAAACTTCAATTTCTTGCACAACTCTAACAAAACCAAGCTACTACTCAATTCAAAGCTCCCATCCTCCTTTGGGCCTCCTACTAAGCTCCCATCTTCTGTCTAAGGGATATCTCTACCCTCAACTTCTTTATAGAGCTGAGATGATTAATAGGTCCCGACTTCCATGAGGGAGCAAACTCAGGTTACCAGTTCTGCACATTTCCTCAGTTTCTCTTCAAAGGCTCATCACACAGGTGCTCTTAGAGGAGTAATCTCTTGACACTGTATCATTACATTTTACCAGAGAAAGTTATAGGATCGTAGATTTAGAGCGACACAGGACCTTGGAAGAAGCCATCAAATCCAACTCCTTTATTTTACAGCTGAGGAAACCAAGACACAAAGAGGATAAGTGACTTGTTCAGGACCACACAACTATGATCTGATGCAGGATTTGAACTCACATCTTCCTGACCCCAAGTCCAGTGCCTTATCCACTCTTCCCTGATGTCTCTGCAATACACTTTCCTGTATAGTATTAATATAGAATATCCCCCCCCAGTATCTTTTACCATATGCTATGTACCTAGGTTCTAAGCACTACCTTAAATTCCAAAAAGGTATACAGTCTGAAAGCTCTCATGGAAAAAAACAAAACAAAACCCAAGTATACTTGGAGAAAAGCAGTATAGCACAACAGGAGTACTAGACCTGCAGTCAAAACACTTGGGTCACACTTCCCAGCTTGTTCACTTACTAGCTGGGCTATTCTGGGAAACCTCTCTGAGCCCTAGTTACTCCATCTAGAAAATGCAGAGAACACAATTTGTTCTGCCTACCTCACAAAGATGTGAGAATACCACTTTGTGAAATGATCCATGTGGCTTAACTATAAGAGAATCAGGTAGTCCAAAATTACAAAGCAGCAATAATAGTAGAAACTCATTAATCCCAAATCTAGTAATTAGGAACTTTATCTGGCTAGTGTTAGGACTGAAATTCAATTTTCCAGGATATAGGAAAAAGAACTTGTCAAATTAATAGTACAAAAAATATTTTAGGCTAAACATTTAAATTATTTAGGCATCTACATACACACACTTTATTTGCTAGTTACAAATCAGTCTGGCTTACTCATTAAAGCAGTTAGTTCTTAGAAACACTCTGTGAGCTCCTTTTCTGTTTATTCTACATACTTCATTGTATAAGACCTATCGGGTAGAGCACAGGACCTGGGAGTCAGAAAGACCAGAATTCAAAATTGACCTCAGACACTAGCTGTATGAGCCTAGGTGAATCATCTCTGCTTGCCTCCGTTTCCTCATCTATAAAACACATATGGGGCAGCTAGGTGGTGTAGCAGATAGAGTACCAGACTCAAGAAGACTCATGTTTTGTAAATTCAAATCTGGCCCGAGACACTGACTAGCTGTGTGACCCTGGGCAAGTCACAACCCTGTTTGTCTCCACTTCCTCATCTGTAAAATGAGCTGGAGAAAGCAATGGCAAACCACTCTAGTATCTTTGCCAAGAAAACCCCAAATGAGGTCACAAAAAGTTGTATACAACTGACAAATGACTAAACAGCAGCAACAAAATGGGTAAAATAATAGAACGTACTGCCCAGGGTTGCTGTGAGGATCCAATGAGATATCTGTAAGGCACTTTACAAACTTCAAGACACCAATAAAGGCTAATGATTGTTATTGTTATTTCATTGAAATAAAAGCTAATCTCTTTTAAAATGACCTACAATTAATCTTCCTGCTCATTTGGACTGACTTCCCCCAAATGTTTCAAATTAGTATATTATCAATATACAGCATCTTAAAATGTTCATATAGACTTTCTTTGAGGAACTTAGAGAAATTGCCTAATTTGCTTATTTTAAGTATTTGTTAAGTATTCAGAACTCTAAACACAAGAGGCAAAACAGCAAAGCCCTTGCCCCCAGAGCTCTTACATTTTGTCAGGGAGATAGCATAGCGTAATAAGTCTGGTGGTCATTTAACCATTAGGAGTCTTTCTTTTCTCATCTGTAAAATGTATATAATAATACTCATATTATCAACCTCACACAGGTTACAAAAGCATTTTGTAAACCATAATGCACTATCTAAATGTAAACCATTCTTACTCAGAACAGATTTATGTTGTTAGTTCTTCACTTTCAGAGGACCAATGACATCATGAGGTGATATCTTGACTTGTGTGTGAATTGGATTTAAATGAGATTTATACCAGACATGTAAACTCATATAAATGCTTTAGTCATTGTTTTTCTCCATGTCTTTCTTGCTTGTCATTGTTGACAGTGGGGTGAGATTACAACATATGAGAGTCATCAGTCTCAACAGGAAGGAGTAGCGTGATGAATTGGTCAAAAGGGCTAATTCAATCTTAGGCTAAATTAATAGAACTAAAATGTTAAAAATGAGAGTGTTGCTAGACCCACTGTAATATATCATCGTCAGATAGCACAGAATAATGCAATCGTTCTGGGAGCCACATCTTAGAAAGACATTGACACACCAGAGCCTTTCTAGAAAAAATATGACTAAGTATGACAAGATAACTTGAAACTATGTTTTACAAAGAAAGGTCAAAGGAGGCAGAGGTGTTTAACCTGGAAAAGACTTGGGAGAAATGTAATGACTTTCAAATATTTGAAGGGCTACTAGGTAGAGAAGGGATTAAGCCTTTTCTTTCTAGCTCTAAAGGTTGAAATCTTCAGCAGATGGATAGAAATTCTTGGGACACAGCTTGGTCTGGTTGTAAGAACACTGGGCTTGGCAGATATGGGTTCGAACCCTTCTTCTGACGTTTTGTATTTGTGTGAATCTGTAAAAACCATAAGATCACAGATCTGGATCTAGAATATACCTCAGAACCAATCTGGTCCAAAGCCCTCACTATAGAGTTGAAGAAACTGAAGGTTAAGTGACATATTCAAGTTATGCAGGTAGTGTGGGATTTGAACTCAAGTCCCTTGACCCTGGAGCCAGTGTTCTTTCCATTGTACTTTGCTGCCTCCTCACCTCAACTAAGACTTAGTTTTCTATCTGGAAAATGGGGGAAATTAATGAGGAAATTAATACCTTTATTTGTTTTTTAGTACCTCTCCTACAGGGATATTACAAAACCAAAATGAAATAATCTATATTTAGCACTTTGTAAACTTTAAAAGGATAAGATTAGAGGCTAGACCTGTGATTTCACTGCTGTGGGGAGCTCTTAGTGAGAATCAGTGCAAGTCCTCTGTGCCTTCTCTGCAACTTAGAATATTAGAAAGTTGCCTAGCACCTCCGACGCTTGCTAGATATGTGACCCTGGGCAAGTCACTTAACCCCAACTGCCTCAAAAAAAAAGTTTCCTAGCATACCGAAGTTAAGTGGCTTATCCAGGGCCACACAGCCAGCATGTTTCAGAGGTTAGACTTGAACTCAGATCTTGGCTTTGAGGCCAGCTCTCCATCTAACATATCACATATCTAATATAAATGGCATTTCCATTTTGTGTAAGGGGAAATCTCAAAAGAATTGAAGGTGCCCAAAAGTGGAATAGGGCCTCTCATGACATAGTAAGCCCTCCATTATCAAAAGTAAACAATGACTAGGTGTTGTTGCAAAGTGGAGTCATGAACTGAGCAGAAATTTTGACTAGCTGAGCTAGCCTACCTTCCAACAGTGAGATTCTAAGACGCTAGACAGAAAGTCGTGTCAGGGAGGGAGTGCTGGAGTCTCAGAGAAGAGCACCTTTCTTAAGGGAAGCAAAAGACAGTTTTTGTGATTCACATTTCATAGCTATGAAAGCCAAAGGTCGTTAACACTGTGCTCTCTCTTTGACACAGCTTTGGCTAGTGGCACAGTGCCTTTGCAAGTGGGACACAGTCTGATTGTTCATTTCCATAACGGAGTTCATTTCGTATTCCTGTGTCTCAGTTAGCTTTGAGGGGATGCTTTAAATAGTTGTAAAAGTGCAAATCTGGGGAGTAAAAAGTTGGAATGGTCTCTGTTAACTTCTGTCCTCAATATTTCTCTAGCTTCAGTTGAAAGTCTTGAGCAGAACCTGAGCGATTCCCCTACCAGCCAGCTGTTATCAGAATCCTCCAGCCACTCACATATCCCTTTGCCAAAAGAATGAGAATGTACCATACAGGAGGAAGTGTCAGCTTTGCTGAGTCAAGAAATTTCTTTAATCCAAGGCTGAATACAATAACGCGACAGGAGAACTCACTATTTGACAAAAACTGCCAGGAAAACTGGAAAACAGCATGGCAGAAACTAAGCATAGACCAACATCTTACACTGTATACCAAGATAAGGTCAAAATATGTACATGATTTAGATATGAAGGATGATTCTATAACCAAATTAGGAGAGCAAGGAATAGTTTACCTCTCAGATCTATGAAGAAGGGAAGAATTTATACCTAAACAAGAGATAGAGCATATCATGAAATATAAATTGGGTAATTTTGATTACATTGAACTAAAAAGGTTTTGCAGAAACAAAGCCAAATTAGAAGGGAAGTGGAAAACTGGGAAACAATTTTTATAGCTAGTATTTCTGATAAAGGCCTTATCTCTAAAATATATAGAGAATTAAGTCAAATTTATAATAATACAAGTTACTCCCAAATTGATAAATGGTCAAAGGATATGAACAGGCATTTTCCAGATGAAGATATTAAAGTTATCTATAGTAATATGAAAAAATGTTCTAAAGCACTATTGATTAGAGAAAGGTGAATTAAAACAACTCTGAGGTACCACATCACACCTATCAGATTGGTTACCATGACAAAACAGAAAAATGATGTACGTTAGAGAAGATGTGGGAAAATCAGAACACTAATGTGCTGTCAGTGAAGTTCTGAACTGATCCAACCATTCTGGGGAGAAATTTGGAACTATGCTAAAAGGGCTAAAAATTGTGCATACCCTTTGATCTAGCAATACTGCTACTAGGTCTGTATCCCAAAGAGATCACAAAAAAGGGAAAAGGACTCACATGTACAAAAATATTTATAGCGGTTCTTTTTGTGGTTGCAAAGAATTGGAAATTGAAGGGATGCCCATCAGCTGGGGAATGGATGAACAAGTTGTGGTATATGAATGTAATGGAATACTATTGTTCCACAAGAAATGATGAGCATATGGATTTCAGAAAAATCTGGAAAGACTTGCACGGACTGATGTTGAGTGAAGTGAGCAGAACCAGGAGAACGTTGTACACAGTAACAACAACGTTGTGCGATGACTGACTTTGATAGACTTAACTCTTCTCAGAAATGCAATGATCTAAGACAATTCCAAAAGACTCATGATGGAAAATGCTACCCACATTTATACTACGGAGTCTGAGTGCAGATCAAAGCATACTATTTTCACTTTTTCTGGTTTTGCTTTTGTTTGTATTTTTTCTTTCTTATAGTTTTTCTTTTTTGTTCTGCTTCTTCTTTCATGACATGATGAATGTGGAAATATGTTTAGTATGATTGTGCATATATAGCCTATATCAGATTGCATGCTCTCTTGGGGAAAGAGAAAGGGAGGGGGAGGGGAAAGTTTAAAAATCAAAATCTTATAAAAGTGAATGTTGAAAATGAAAAGTTAATTAATTAATTAAAAAGAAAAAAAATAGTGTGATAGGATCCTTGAGATCACAGGAAGAACTAACAGTCAACCACAATCCCATCAAAGCTGAACCACTCACCCTAGGAAGGGATCTGTCCATGAAAGCAAAAATATTCTTAAATTCACGAGGTGGGCAGAAAGATCTTTCCTGTTACATTGTCAAACAATTTCTTTATACATCATTTTCCTCACTGAGGAAATGAAAGACCAGAACTATAGTGGCTCATGCCATGGGGTTACAGGTAACAGAGAAAAGGAGTAACTTGGTAGACAGGTCCTTTGAGATTCCTAAGCCCAATGGAATCACTCAGCTAGTCATCAATTACCATCCATTATCATAGCTCTGGCATCCAGTATCTGTTGTAGAAACTATGTAATGGCAGACTCCATGCACCATAGAGTAGAAAGGGCACTGAACAGAGAGGCAGGAGACCTGGATTCTGGTTTGGCTGTACAACTAAGACACTGTGTGTCATTGAGCAAGTCTCTTTAATTCTCTGAGCCTTAGCTACCATGTCTATATAATAAGGGAGTTAGACTACACAGTCTTTAAAAGTCCTTTCCAGATTTAATATAGGGGGAAATAGTCCTGGCCAGAGAATCAGGAGACTTTTCTTAGTTCTGTCAGTCTATGTGATCTTGGGTAAATAATTAAATCTCTTTTGGGCTCAGTTTCCTTATATGTAAAATTGGTAGTGGGGCAGGGGGAGGTAGACTAGCTAGTCTCCAAAGTCCTTTCCAGATCTGACATCCAAGAATTGATGTGTAGCCTAGTAGGACCTGTAGTAAAAGTTTTTTTGATGCTATTTCAGTCACATTATACTTCAGTAGACTACATTCAAAGGACAATGTTTTGGTAAGGTCCTAATAAATGTGAATTAATCATTCTAGTAGTCCCAATGAAATTTGTTATTTCACAATGACTGGTGTCTTACATAATTGTAACTCCTTTAGCTTCTCAGTCACTGCCCAGTGATTGTTTCTGAAGAGGTGTCAGACTCCAGAAATGACTGCACAGACTCTATCCCAATATCCATCAGTTTGGTAACATTTTTGAAGCTGAATTTGAAAGTTGAAACTTCTGGGAAGAATCAACTGCAAGATTCCATCTAGCATCCCATTTAGGTGAAGAATGGTAGGTAGGGTCAAACACGTGCGTCTGATCTTTGATGCCTGTTCCCCCTTCTTCTGGGACCCTAACAGATGCTGTTGTAAGGTAATGGCAATCAGATGTGATAGGATGTACAGACTGTCAAAAGCTGGCCGGTATCTCTTGGTGAAGTTTAACCACCAGGGTTGCCTCTGTGCTATGCTTTTCACCCCCAACTCAAAATTAGGGTCAAAGAACTGTTGGACACTCGTTACCAACCTTCTTGGCTACCTTCTCAATTAGGGAGGAAAATACAAAAGGAAAGGGTGAAATCTGTCCCTCTCAGCTTCTAGCAGCCTATGCTTATCTTTACTTCCTGACAATATACCCTTTAGTATTCTTATATCTGTCCATATGTCTGATAAATGCAAAAATACAGCAGCCACTTAAATTCTTGTGCAGTTAATGCTGGTGTGAATAGGAATTGGGGAAGAAGATTTGACCCTTTAAAGAGACAGGAAGCAACACTTTCTCAGCATAAGATGAAGAGTGGGGGAGTATGGTAGCATAAATCCTAGTTGGATTTTCCATAAGCAGGAGAATATATCATAATCATATGCTCAAAATTAATGTTACCTATATCAGTAGGAATAACCTTCATTTGAGGAGAAGCTGGGGAATTTCAGGGCATTGGAACTATGAGGTTAGATGCTTCTATCAGCTTTGTCCCAGTGGCTGCCATTTTATCCTGAGATAATTTGGCTATAGAGCCATAAAAGTTCTCTCAATATTTTTTGTAGGATCATAAAAGTTCTCCTAGTTATTTTCATAGGTATGTAGTTCAAAACTATATATCATCTACACAGACTCTACTTAACCACACAACTGTATTTACCCTTAATTCCACCCTTCATTCTACAAGCATGGTGATCCTTCTTACTAATGCTACCAAAGAGGAGTTGATAACATCCCATAAGTGGGAACTCATGATAATGGCCCTCTGAGGAGCTCCATTCATGTTTTGTGCTCATTTGAGTTCATTTGCTTTCTTTTTGACTTAGCCTGCTCATGGGACCTCCAATTGAGGAACCCTATGGGTTGAAGAGAGTCCTGGAGAGATTTTGTTCAGGTCTCCACCTGGACTATCATATGCACTGGCAAGGAATCCATTAAGGAAATATATGGGTTTCCCTAGGAGGATAGAGCCTCTAATGAAGGAGCCCATTAGAGACATTTTCACCTAGGATGGCTTAGTTTCTCACCTGAGGGTAAAGGGGTGATGTCCAGTAAGCCCTGGGTATTTAATCACTTTTTGGAGAGTTCCATGTGCTCTGGGTTACTTGGGTCAAGACTTTCCCTGTAACAGGTCATTTTCTTTGCCTTTTCTTACTTCTAAAATATTTTTGTTAGCTTTTAGTTTTGCTTCTCTTTTAATTTTTTTCTCCTAGTTGTTTGGGTTGGGACAGACCTTTATAAGTAGACAGGCAGTAACTTATGAGAACTTTGTGAACTTTGTTTGCTTATTGAATTTGGATAACTGTATTTAATTTCAGGGAATGGTTGATTTTAACCTCAACTTCTATCAATTGTGGTAGGCCTGGGCCCTTACAAAATACTATTAATTGTGGAATTGTCCAAGAACTCCGCTGAAATGACTGCTAGGACTCTATGTGAGATCCAAGAGATCATTGAGAACTATGGCACGTGGATTTCATGGAACTTCTTTTAATGCAAGACACTAAGTGAAGGAAATGAAAAGGACGATCCTTGAGCCGCCCCAAAGTCCCCATAGAGCTTTCTAGAATTGAGAATATGGGCAAGTGTGCCAGATACAGACCATATGGTTTACTAAGGAGAGCAAATATTTAACTGGGAGAGTGGCAGTAAGTGTAATGGAAATAATCAGGGCAGCCCTCTGATCTATTCTGGCTCTCTTCCAACGGAGATAAGTGTGCGCCTTGGTAATTTCAAGCTAAACATGGTTCCGGCTTAGCTCACATAGAGCTACGATGGTACCCTGGACTCTGCCAGTAACTCTATGATGAGGCTGCTCCTAAAGATACATGAGACCTGGCCTCTCGCCAGAGTCTCTTGAACAGAGACTCCTGGTTATTTGTGATGGAGGAGTGGGGCAGGGTAGCAATTCCAAGGAAATTTACCCACTGAAAAGGAAGAGCTGCCCATTTGGTAGACTTTAAAAGGAAAAATAATTTCTACTATCACTGTCTCTCTTCCCATCCACTAGCTTGCCTTCAGACTTATAGCAAAGGGCACCAATGGAGGCCTCATGCATGTAACAGTGAACATATATTGACCTAAACAAATCTGAGAATGAATGTTAAGCCTTTGGTTGCTTCTTTCATGGTTTTGTCTCTTTATTTGAGTGCAGTAATCTAGCCTTGGCAGCAACTTTATAACTCAAGACATCAGGAAATCCTAGGTCTGGACATACTCATTTCTCAGCTGAAAGTGAGAAACTAGGCCAGCTTAGATCAATCTGGGACTCATCTGCAAAGAGATGGAAATTGAACTCATGGGAGCCAATAAGATCACCCAGACCATGGGTCTTTACACCAAGTTACCACATACTGCTTTGACATGACATACATAAAATATAGCATGTAAAATAAGAGGGCTGATCTCTGAACGCCCAAAGACAAAGAGAAAACCCTCAGAAACACCAAAACATTGATAGCAGCACTCTTGTGGTATCAAAGAACTAAAAACAAGGTAGTTATCTTTCAAATGAGATAATGCATGAATATATTGAAATATTACAGTCATGTAAGAAATTATGAATATGATGGATACTAAGAAGCTTGGGAAGGCATATGAACTGATAAAGTAAAATAAGTAGAACCAGTAAAATAATATACATAAAGACTACAACAATATAAATAGAAAGAACAAAAAAATTGAAACCAAGTACTGTGTATATATGATAATTAAAGAAGAGATATGAGAATGCACCTCCCTCCCTTCTTTGCAAAAGTTGAGGAGGAGCCTATGGGTGTGAGACATTAAATATAAGGTTGGGCTCTGTTGACACATTGGTTAATTTTTATGGACTGCTTTTTATTCCTTTTTCTTTTTTATTATGTTATAAGGAATCACTTTCAACATGGGAGAGAAAGAAAGGATAAACTAAGAAACAAAGATTATATAAAAATGCAAATAATTTTAGAAGGGAAAAATTTGTGATTCCAAGTTCATTTTATTTATATATCTCATTGAAACCCATTTTCCAGTTTAAAAACAATCAGGAAATCTGATGAAAAAATTTTATGGCATTATATTCTTATTTCTTCATTGGCCAATGGACATTTTAGATGTGTGTGTGTATGTTCATGTGTGTGTGTGTGTGTGTGTGTGTGTGTGTGTGTGTGTGTGTGTGTGTGTATACCATTTGGGGGGAAATTTTTTAAGTGAAAGTATGCAAAACTCTTAAAATTCATTTAGAAACCATTTCAGTACTTGTGGTTTTATTATTAGCATGATGGTGTGGAGTAAATATATGTGAAAAAGTAGATATGCAAAAAAAAAATCTATACTCTTTAACCCAGTTATCCTATTGCTAAGTATATATCCCAAAGATGTCAAAGACAGAAAAAAAGATCTCACATGTACCAAAATACTCATAATAGCACTTTTTATGGTGAAAAAATAACTAGAAACAAAGTAGGTGCCCATCAATTGAGTAATGGTTAAACAAATTCTGGTACATGAATATAATAGAATATTATTATGGCATAAAAAACACCTAATATAAAGAATTCAGAGAAGCACCAGAAGACTTGTATGAATTGATGCAGAGAAAGTAAGTAGAACCAGGAAAGCAATATACGCAGTCATGACAACAATGTAAACAGAAGGAAAAATAAAATCTATTCAATTATGATAACTAGCTTCGGCCTTAAAGAAGAATTGAGAAAATATACCTCCCTCCACTCAATGAAGAGGTGGGCAACTACTGATGCAGAATAATCAGGCACAGTTGATGTGCTGGTTGGTTTTAACTGCTTTTTTTTCTCTTTTTAAATCTTTGTTACAATAAATTGATTGCTGGGCAGAGAAGGGAGGAGGGATATATTTGAAAGTGAATGTGATATCAAAATAAAGGCATTAGCCAAAAGAAAAAGAAAAGAAAATTAGTAGAAACATAATCTTGATTGTATTGTAATTTTTTTTTTAAATTCCGCTATTACTTTGATTTTGTTTTAGAAAAACTTAAAATTCTAACCCCCCCCACATTTCCACCAAAGTAAAAAGGGAGATGATATGCAATAAGAGACATCACAAATAATACAGTAATTAAAACTAAAGAATAGCTATTTTGGGGAATAAAGAAATATTGCTGCTCATAAATTGAAGGGTAGGCCATTTGCCATTTTGTATTTTGTATAGTAGAGGTCAGGGATTCTGTCTTTGTTCCTAACAAAAACATTTTTGATTCACTATCTTCTTTATCAATAAGATAAAGATGTTTCCTTTCCTTTAAAAATTCTTTTTTCTTCTCATTCTTAAAAAGGGTCACATTTTATCAAATGTAATATTTAAAACTGCATGGTAAGCATTGTTACTAAAAGAATTATTAGGAGTCAATGAAGCATTGTATCTCCACTGAACCATAAGCAGTAACCTAAATTCACTGAATCAGATTAAAATTAACATGAATCAGCTTGGGGGCAGTAAACAAGCTCTCTTCTCTCTCTCTCTCTCTCTCTCTTCTCTCTCTCTCTCTCTCTCTCTCTCTCTCCCCCTTCCTCCCTCCCTCCCTCTCTCCTTCTCTCTTTTTATTTTAATTACAACTGATTTTGAAGAAAGCTGAAAAAACCAAAACAAAACTTTGTCATCCTCCTCACCCCAGGCCATACAGAGTTGGCTCTAAATTTCTTGCTCTGAGATCTTTGTGCAGACATAGTCTAAGTAGGGAAGAGGTTCATTGAGGTAAAGAGAGAGGGTAGCACTTCTGTGAGCTCCAGTTTACATAGGTGCCCTCAAGATTCCCAATGACTCTACACAAGGCTTATCATTTCCAGACTCTGGTTTGCAAATCTTAAAGTGCCATATGAATGCTAGCTGTTGTTGTTATATATGTCTTCTCCTACTTATGGGAAATCCATTCAGGATGCACATCTAGCACCTTTCCTCCATCCTTGCTCTTCAGTTTACACTGGAAAAGGGATAATGTTTCCTGCCTTTAAAGCAAGGTGGTGTAGTGGATAGAGTGCTGGGCCTGGAGCCAGGAAGACTCATCTTCCTAAGTCCAACTCTGACCTCAGACGCTTATTGGCTGTGTAACCCTGTTTGCCTCAATTTCCTCATCAGTAAAATGAATTGGAGAAGAAAATAACAAACCACTCCAGTATCTTTGCCAAGAAAACTTCAGATGGGGTCATGAAGAGTTGGAAGCAACTGAACTTTTTTTGGGGGGGGGTGAAGCAATTAGGGTTAAGTGACTTGCCCAGGGTCACACAGCTAGTAAGTATTGAGTGTCTGAGGCCAGAATTGAACTCGAGTCCTCCTGACTCCAAGGCTGGAGCTCCATCCAATGGGCCACCTAGCTGCCCCTGAGCTAATTTTTGTTAGACACCTTTTTTTGTAGACCCCTTTGGCAAGTATGGTGAAGCTAATAGATCCCTTCTCGGAATAGTATTTTTCAATGCATAAAATGCATAGAATTGCAAAGGAAATCAATTACAGAAAAATAGTCATCAAAGTATTTTTGAAAAACAAGCTCAGAGTAAGAATAAAATATTAGGAAAAGAATCCCTGCTTTAAAGTTTTAAAGGGATAATGGTAGGAACTGGACCTTTGATTTCATTAGTATAAGGAACTTCGGCATGAGGAAATTTCCTCTTCCAATGCAAGTAAGCACCTTCTCTGCAATTTACAATCTGAGAGAACTGCTTAGAGTACTGAAAGATTAAATGACTTACCTGGGTCATGAAGCCAGTAAGTGTCACAAGTGAGTCTTGGACCCAGTTATCCATGGTTCCAAGGCCAGATCTACTATCTACTACTATCATACTATCTTTCAAAAAGGTCAAATCCTTTCCCCAAATCTCTATTGAAACCATCATTAATAACATAACATCACAAAGTTTTAGGTGACTACGAAGTTTTGCATCTATTTTGCATGTAGAAAGATATAAAAATGCAATAAAGGTACGATCAGGAAATAAAGAAGATAAGGAACAACTGCTTTTGGCTAGAAGCTGAGACAAAGGAAGGAAGAAAATGGAAAACAAAGAAGGAAGGAAGGAAGGGAGGGAAGGAGGGCGAGAAATTATTGTTTTACTATTATGTTAATAACCAATTGTTAAATTATGATCTGGGCTTTTCTCCTTTGTTTCCTCATTAAGACTCAGCCCCTGTAAAAAGTCAGTCTCTGAAGGACATGACTGATTGATAAGATTGTCCTAGCCCTCAAGGAACATGCTCTTCAATCTTGGGCAAGATTCCACACAACTAGGAGACTTAACTTCTGGTTAGAGTGCAAACAGAATCCAGTCTGGGTAACTTCTTACCTGGGGGAAATGAGCCCCTGTCCTTCTACCCCTCCACTAGAGTTTAGTGTGACCCAGCTTGTGGGAGAAAACCAACCACAGTGGTCTGGATGGAGGCGGATTCCCCTATCCAGACTGCTGGAGGTGGCCGTCTCATGAGTAAGCCTCATTCTCCGCTGGAGAAGCTGAAGACTCCTAGCCCACCTCCTCATTAAATGTCCACCAATTAGGGTTGATTTTCACTTGTCAGGAGCATTCCATTTTACAAAGGCATTTAAAGCATTCAGTGTTTCTGTGGGTTTGTCTTTGGTTACTAAGAGAAGCCACTGATTATCAATTTATTGATTGCTACCTTGCCTAATTAGTAAATTGATGATTAAAAACTCTGTATCTCAGAGTTTTTCTTTTGTCACAGAAGGAAAGAAGGAAGGAAGGAAGGAAGGAAGGATTCCAGAGGAAGGGAGGGATGAAAGAAGAAAACAAGGGAGGGAGGCAGGTAGAAAGGAAGGAAAGGAGTAAGAGAGAAAGTATTTATTAAGCACCTACTATATGCACTGTGCTAAGCACTTTATAAATTTCTCATTTGATCTTCACAGCAATCCTGGGAGGTAAGTAATATTATTATCCTTATTTTACAGTTCAGAAAACTGAGGTAGATTTTCTCTCCTTCCCTGAATGGAGTAGGAAGTTAATGAATATCCCATAGTAGAGCTGAGATTTAGAAACTTGACTTAATCTCTTCGAGTTTAGGAGAAGCACAGAAACCAGGCAGCCCCAGCAGCACAAAACTCATTGATGAGACAATTAATTCCCAATAGTTTCTGGATGTTCCATCAGTTCTGATCGTCACCATCCTACAATAGCAGTTCATTAATGTCCTAGTTCTCTGGGGCTTAGGGTGGGAAGAAGGGCGTCTCATGCCAGGGTGAACTTGTCTAATTCCACAACCTAGCTCACTACTTCTGCATGGATCTCAAGATGGAATCTCTTCTGTCTTCTCCTTTCCATAAGTGTCAATACCAAGTTCCAAGAGTATCACCAAACTGTTAAAATCTGGGATGGAATTTCCAGGGTCTGATGTCCTCATGGGGCAGCACAGTAGCCACACAATAATGAACCTGATTCTTTTTGTTACTCACACACACACACACACACACACACACACACACACACACAGAGAGTCTATTTACATTAACTTCAGGCAAATTTGGTAGAAAGGAAGTAGAATAGTAGCCAGTAGCACTGGGTTCTAGTCCAGCTTCTATCACTGACTTACTTTCCAGGACTGAATTCCTGTGGTTCCTACCTACTGTGGAAGAGAGACTCTCATAACTTAATGTGAGAATGTTAGCTTTTCTAGCCTGCCTAGTGGTGCTGCCCATGGAGGAGAAATCAAGATTTCAAAACTATAAGAGCTTGAGGTGCCCTTAGTGATCATCTAATTCAACTCTCTGTTGTACAGATGAAGAAAATGAGATTGACTTCCCATTCAATAAATTGATCAATCATCAACAACTTATTAAGTGCCTAATATGTGATAGACATGGTGGTAGGAATTGGTAATACAAAGACAAAGATAAAATAGTCCATATCCTCAAGGAAGTTACATTTCATCAAGGAAAAACGTGTATACATACAGCATATATAAAGTAGATATAAAGTAATTTGGGCAGATGGAGGCCCCAGCCCCTGAGGGGATGAGGAAAAGCTATACTTGAACCTGATAAGGAAGCTAAGGATTCCCACATAGAAGGATTCTTAGAGTGTCCTGATAGTTCCTTAAGGCAGACCTCTTCTTTCACATCATGGAGACATTCAACCAAGCGATTCTTTTGGGTAAGAAGGGGAAGATTTGGGGTTGAGGGAGATATGGATAAGAGGGTAAAAAGAAGATCATCTTGCAGATCTGGTACAGCCTCAATGAAAACAAGGTTATGCAATGTAAGTTCTTGAATCTGCTGCCACAAAAAATAAAATTAAAAATAAGACAACATTTAAGTCAGTACCACTGCTAAGTCTGTTTCCAAAGACCAGTAGGGAAAAAGGAAAAGAACCTGTATGTTTTAAAATATTTATAGCAGCTCACTTTGTGGTGGAAGAACTGGAACTGGAAACTGAGAGGATGCCTGTCAATTAAGGAAAGGATGAACAAGTTGTGGTATAGGATCTTGATGGAATGCTACTGTGCTACAAGAAATGATGAGCTCAATGATTTTATAAAAACGTGGAAAGACTGGCATGAAATAATGAAGAGTGAAAAGAGCAGAACAAATAAAACATTGTATACAGTAACGGCAATATTGTTTTAAGAACAACTTTAAGCAACTAAGTCATTTTGACTATTATGAATACCCAAATTAACTACAAAGGACATATGAAGGAAGATGCTATCTGCATCTGGAGAAAGAACTGATAAATAGATGTATAGAATGATTTATATATGTGTATGTATGTATATATGTTTATAATTATGTATATATGTGTGTGTATACACACACACACACACACACACGTATTTGTATCTAATGGTAGCCATGGAGGAGAGGAAAGGAAAGAAAAAAGGGGAAAAGTTACATGACAACTTGAAATATATGTAAAAGTCTGTTCTTGCATTTAGTAAAATGGAAAAGGTAAAGTAAAAAAAAAAGTAGGGAAACAACTGCAAAAGACTTAAAAACTCTGATCATGGCAATGACCAACTACCATTCCAGAGGGCCTATGATGAAAAATGTTACCTACATCTTGATAGAGAGGTGATAGTCTTAAGGAGCAAACATGGACAATTTGGGAATTTTTTTTTTCTTGACTCTGCCTATTTGTTTTGGAGGGTTTTATTTTCCCCAGTTGTGAGCGAAGTGGGTAGGAAATAAAATAATTGTATGTTAATTGGTGGGAGGGGGAAGTAAAATAAATGCTATGGTAAATTTTGAAGTATTCTTAAATTCATTGTTTCAAGACCTAGTTGACCAGGGTGTGGCAGGCATTATTACTGGTTTATCTCAGTGACATTCTTATCTACTCCCAGGATCCTTCTAAATTGGTCCAATATAAGCTATTCTTCCATACTCCATTTCAGCTGAAGGCCATGCTGTAGTGTGGAATACCTGCCTCTGTGAGACATTCTTGGCTTCATAGGCTCCTGCTGCTGTTTTTTTCCCTGGTTCTCAGTTTTAATGGTAATTCTCAGCAATCTACTCAATCACTAGAGCCTTTGCAGTAAACACTAGGAGTGCAGGGCACAATCAATGGTCTGGAGAAAAGGTTTATCTCAGCTTATCTTTATATACTTGGGTCTATAAAAACAGATCATCATTGAAACTAAAGCATCCAGCATCACTTTGTGGACCATCTGCTCACAGGTCAGAGCATCCTCCTTTATGCCTCTAGCCCTGCATGTATTTTCTCATTAAGGCAGAAAAGAACTATAGAATCTGGAAGAAAATGCTATTCACAGGTTCCATAGTCACTGACAATCCAGGAAAATTAGTGCAGTCAAGGATAACTTATAGTGTACCCTAGGAGCTCCAAAATGACACAAAATTTGGCAGCCAACTACCATCAGATCTTTAGAACTGGGGTTCCTCCTGGTGATCAGTCTATAACCTCTATACAAGAAAACCTTTCTGGACACTAGTGGAAAGCGTAGACCTTTTCCTCATCACTTGGGTACAAAGCCAAATGGCACAGTTTACCCTCCTCATTCCATATCTGTCCTGAATCACACAGGTCTTTGTTACAATAGCTTCACCTTCACTCTGAACTATACACTTGAATACCTAGCCACTACCACTAATTATCGAACAGGATGCTATTCGTGAGATCCGATCCATGGAGGCAATGGGGTCGTTTTAAATACCTAATAGACTGATAAAGGTATAAGAAAGGACATAGGACCCAATATAAAATGTGCATATCCTGGAATTAAGTAATGCCTTCCACTATCACCATCCCATTTATCTAAGGCCCAAGGATGTGGTCTGGGAAAAGGATGGCATATGGTATTGATGCAACTGAGTCAGGAAGGAGAATGATGGAATTGGTCTAGGACTACATTAGCATAGGGCAGGGAATGGAACAAAAGCCCACACCAGCAATGTTATAAGTTTGGGGGACCTACACTGAGTCAGATAGTCAGTTCCTCCAATGTACTCCAAATCTTGCTTCCTGATCCAGGACTGACCCTCCCCACAGCTCTCCTTTCTTCCCCAGCTTGATTCCCCATTCCTACAAGTTTTAAATCCTGGTGCCAAACCTGCCCAGCCTTTTGGTTAATGCTTGCTTAGATCTCAATTAGTACCTTGCACTTTCTTCCTTTAGGTGGGGAAATACCCTTCTAGTGTTTATTCATATTATTCCCCATTCCCTCACTCTATATTCCCTTCAAACTGGACTTTGCCTCAAACCTGACATTCCATCTCCCATATAGCACCTTGGAGGCTATCCCCCTGCTTGGAATGTACTAGCTCTTCTTTCTGCTTCTCAGTTCTATTAATCATCTTTCAAAGTTCAGAGTGGATACTACCTTCTCCCAAGAAGCTTTTCCTGATCTCCCAATTGTTAGGACATAGTTCTTCTCTCAAATTATCTTATATTTACTTATCTGTGTATTGTGTTGTGTTCCGTTGAGGGTAGAGATCTTGTACCCCAGTGCCTAGCACACTGCCTTGCACATAGTAGGTATTTAATTAGCATTTATTAGCCTAAATTGAATTAAATTGTCATTTGACTACTCAAGGGTTTACCTAATCAACATTATATCAGTCACTATTTATGTCATAAACTATCACTAATTTATGTCAGCCTTGCCCCAGGTAAGAGACAAATATTTCCAAGTCAAAAAGATGCCCAAGCTGATCCAGAATGGTAGCATGTTCATTGTAAAAGTCATCATGACAAGCCACTTTCCTATACTAAATACTTTATTCTACTAGCTCAGAGGAGCTTCTGATAGGTAGAAAAGCCCTGAGGATTGTAAACCTGAAGATATAGAGTAGCCGAGATGGCAGTAGAGGTATAAAATATTGGAACTATGAAAGGTATGGACTATGGAATATTGGAATATTCAGTCTAGTCATAATAGTGAATCAATACAATTACTCAGGGTAACAAGAGATTCTTTTCCTCCCCCAATCCTTTTAGCTAAATCTGGATAACCATGCAGATCTGTCCTAAGGAAACTTTCATTAAATACCTATGGAAAAATGATCTCTTACCAAAAATGATTGTGAAGTAAGAGTCAACCCCAAGACAAATAGAATCAATGAGTTCGAAGGATTCTCATTCAGAGCATAAAGGATCCTCAGAGACAATCTAATCCAACTCCTATCTGAACAGGCACTCTCCACCTCAGTTCAAATTACCCCAATAGGCAATACTTGAAGACTCATAGTAGCAGGGAACTCGCAACTCCCTAAGGCAACCTATTCTACTTTTGCACAGTTCTAATTGTTGGTTGAGGTAACTGGTGGCTTCCTAGATAGAGTACTGGGTCTAGAGTCAGAATGATCTGAGTTCAAATCCGGCCTTAGACACTTCCTAGTTATGTGCCCAGGGCAAGTCAGTTAACTTCTGATTGCCTGACTAAAGGATCGACTGGAGAAGGAAATGGCAAACCACTTCAATATCTTTGCCAGGAAAACTTCAAATGGGGTCATGAAGAGTAGGACATGACTGAACAACAGCAACAGATTGTTAGTTGATTTTTCTCCTCCTTAAATGGAAAAGACAATATCCATGACATGCATGACTGGAAGAGGAATTAAGCTATTCATACAATAAAGAGAGAGGGGTAAAAGGCAACCTTAGATACCTATGACATATTTTAAAAATGAGGCTTCCAGCACAGTGTGTGGTTCATCCATGGAGGTTTTATAAAAGGATATGGACGAGAAGTACACAGCATGAGAAGGTATGAATGGTTTCTCCATGCCTGCAGAGAGTATTGACATGGAGAGGAAGGTATCACATTAAGGCACTCTATTTTGATACTAAGCTAAAATCTACTTCCCTGGGGCTTCTTTTCATTGGTCATAGTTCTGCTTTATGGAATGAAGCAAAAGAAGTTCAGCTCCTCTTTCATAACTACCATATCCATACTATATTTTTTCCTGGCTAAACCTCCCCACTTCTTTTATCCAAACCAAGTCACACTTTTGATAGGATCCAGGTACCTATGTAAATGTGAAGTCTTAAATAGGTGAATTCTTGTAAGGGAATAATCAACATAGCTTTGGTATACATACACACATGTGTGTTGTTGTTGCTGCTGTTCAGTCATTTTAATTGTGTCTGACTCTTTGTGATCCCATTTATCTTGGCAAAGGTGCTGGAATGATTTGACATTTCCTTCTTCTGCTCATTTTCCCAATGAGAAAACTAAGGCAAATAGGGTTAAGTGGCTTGTCCAGGGTCACACTGCTAGTAAGAATCTGAGGCTGGATTTGAACTCGAGAAGATGAGTCTTCCTGACTCCAAGCCTGGCATTGTATCCACTGTACCACCTAGTTGTCCATATGTGTATATATATGTATTATACATTATACACATACACACTCATATATATACATAAACACATGCATAATATATATGTATATATTATACATATAGTGTGTATATATATGTATATGTATATAACCCGACAGTTTTCAAAACTCATTTACACATGCCATCCCATTACCCTGTGAGATAGATACTGCAAGTATCCTTGAAGGTGAAGAAATTGAAACTCAGAGAAATGAATTACTTTCCAAAAGTCACACGGCTTTTAAATAATACATTTAGGACACGACCCTAGGTCTTTTGACTCCAAATCTAATATTTTTTTTTCTGAGCCCAGTGTCTTACACAATGTTCAATCCTTTGATGTGTCTGTGATCTCATAGATTTGGACACCCCCTCCAAGGCAGATAACAAGCCATTCATGCCTGCCCACCATGTGCAATTCTTGTTCATAGCCTTTCATAAATCTCTCACAGGAGTCTCTCAACCAACAGACCAGAAGCCCTCCTTTACATCTCTTGCCATTGCATGGATATCATTGGAAGCACACTACTGTCCATACCTAATACATAACAAGTATAGAGCCAGCATGATGGAGTGGATAGAGTTGTTCTCAAAGCCAGGAAGACCTGAGTTCAAGTTCTCCTTCTGACATATATTGTCTGTGTGACCCTGTCTATGTACATATCTGCCAGGAACAGTGCTAAGCTCTTTACAAATATTATGTTATTTGATCCTCACAACAACCCTGGTAGGTAGGTGCTGTCATTATTCCCATTTTACAGTTGAGGAAACTGAGGCCCATTGAGGTTAAGTGATTTGCATAAGATCACATTGCTAGTAAGTATCTGAGGCTGGATTTGAACTCAGGTCTTTTTGATTCCAAGCCTAGAGTTCTATCCACTGTGCCACCTAATTGCCTCAGTCTTTCAGTCTTTGAAAGGTACTGCTGAGGATAGCCTGCAGAGAGGCATTCTCTCCTTTCTTAACCGACAGAGAATGTTCCAGTTTCATGAGCCTCTAGGAAGCTGAGTTATTTCTGTTGTTTTCCTAGGTCTGTGACAAGGCAGGCTTCACAACACAGGATCGTAGATTTAGAACTAGAAGGAACCATGGAGTCCAACTCCCTTGTTTTACATACAAAGAAACTAAGGCACAGAGAGTGTAGTGACCTGACCAGGGTCACCCCGTTGGTAAGTACGTAAGGTGGGATTTGAACCCAGGTCTTCCTGACTCCAAATCCAGTGCCTTATTCATTACACTCTGCTCCTACCAAAAGGGCAACACTAGAGCAAAGGTAAGTGACTGAAAACATCAAAACTAAAAGGACTTCTCAGAAACCCTACAGACTATTTGTAGAGACTTGCTTGTCCATAGTTGTTTGTATGTCATCTTCCCCACTTGACTGTGATCTCCTTGAGAACAGGGATTGTCTTTTGTCTTTCTGAGTATCCCCAGAACTCTGCCTGTCACATAGTAGATACTTAATAGATGTTCATTGATTGACTGACTGGCTTTACATGCCAGGATTCACTGAGCCTAGACGAGGTTCTTGGAGTAGGATGGGCAGAGTAGATGGAGTGATTTGGGAAAAACAAATCTCCCTAATAATGCACACCCAACTTGCTCTCCACACCTAAAATCACCATTCAATACAACAAGGGAGACTTTTGTTTTTTTATTACATTCCCTCCAACAACACATCAATGAGTGCTCATCCTGGGCAACTCCTGTCCATGACTTCCAGGAAATATTCCACAGGGGGCTAACCCAACATAAAAGAGGCCTTTTTCTAAATCTCTTGGCATTGTGTGGATACCAATGAAGCACTTAGACAGTCTTGGTGTAAGTAAGGTGGATTTTAGTGTGTGTAAGGAGGATTTTGTTATTTCTTTTTAGATAACAGTTCTAGAATCTTAGATAACATTTCCCATGAATCATTGTTTAAAACAACTTCTGCTGTGTAGTCGCAGTTGAGATATAGGGATGATGTAATATATGCCTGCATTGTGCTTGGTCATGATGATATTGCTAAATTGACTTCTTTGTGTGCTTCTCTATAAAGTAAGTGGGTACTGGTCAGGGAGTGGGGAACCCATTTTGGGATTTGGGTAATGCATAGAGGAGTGCATATTCCTGCCTTGATCAGCCCCCATTAAGGCTTGGGGGGAATCTGTGTGCTTGCCTCAATCGGCCCCCATTGAGGCTTAGGAGACCTGTAAGGAGTTGTAGCTCCTACAATTCTTGCCCACTCCTGGGAGATGTGTGCTTAGGGAATGCTGTAGGAGTTGGTGCTCCCATTATCAGCAACTCTTTTGAAAAGACTAGACTAGAATAAAGAAAGCTTATTTAATCCCTCCGAAGCTGTCTTTCTGTCATTCTGTCTGCCCAGATTAAGAGTGAACCTGTTAGAGGCTGAAGCCCCAAAACTCCAGTGCCTCCTGTGTGTTACTTGTCCTTATGGTTGGTTATTTATTAATTAGATTAATAACTGACAGGTATATACAATGCATACTTTATAGTTTACAAATCGCTTTATATGTTTATATTATTTGACCTCATAAAAGTCCTGTGTGGTAAGTGCTAAGGTGCTATTATCCCCATTTGACAGATGAGAGAAATTAGACATAGTGCACTTGTGACTTGCCCGTGTTCACCTGGGCAAATTTCAGTCAGGATTTGACTCCAGGTTTTCCTGACTCCAAGTCTAGCACTTTATTCACTACCTAGCTCACCTACCATTATTCTGAGGGAATAAAGAAATAAAGATAAAGGAAATAAAGGCTTCAAGCCAACTTCTTGAGAGAAGTAATACATTGGCTTAATTTCACACTAACAAGAAAATGTGTGATACCAGCTCTTTTCACTTTTCCTTTGTTAGGAGAAGTATAGGTCACCCGGTAGGGAAAAGGCAGAGGGTTCTAGATGCCTGAAGGATAAAGGATGAATTTGGAGGAAGTAGTGGGAAGGCTATAGAAAAGTAAGACCAGGGAGACCAAGGTAAAATTCTGCCTCCTTTTCCAAGAGACAATTTTCCCCTTAGGATAAGGGGTCAAGGCACCATCTATCTATCCCTACCCCTATCCAAGCACCGCATTAAGTTGAAACATTGTCCTCTTTAGGACCCTTGTTTCATCTTTAGGAGATGACACTTCTTTGTTCTTTGATGACATTTTTGCCCCCAGGGATGTTTGCACTTGATCATCCTGCCCTTCCCCTTTGTTGCCAAGACCATCACTTTTCCTGGAAGCCCAAATTGACTCAGTGCTCAGACCAGCCTGGTATGATTTCACTTTGGCTTCTGTAAATTGCTGACAGCAGAAATGAGAAATCTTGAAAGTGAGATTATAGCTAACTCTGGGCATGGCGAGGGAAAAGCAGCCTCTTGTCAATTCAAGCTTAATGCCTTCTACTTAGCTTGCTCAGGCCATCATCTGACTGTGTCCTTTAAAAGGCTGTCTCTCTCTGCTGTCCCCAGTGATTTCACTCTCCCCAGTGACTTGGGTGAACAATCAGGGAAGTTTTGACAAGACAGATCTTTGCTACAGGATGGGGGCAAAGTCACCTTCCTCATTCCAGCCAATGCTTCTCAAGCAAGAGGAACAAGATAGAGAAGTAACAGTGGACTGAGGGGAAGCATTCTTTGTGAGGTCTCCCCTCAGGGTAGGGCTCCTGATTTATATTTCTTTCCTTCCCTCAAATGACCTAGGCACAGTGTCCTGAACTCTTCAAATTTGTTTATTTTATTTAATTCTTGGAAAATGATGCTTCATTTCCTTTTTTAAGGAATGCAGATTTAAGAAGTACTGCCATACGGAATAGGCCATTTATTGAGAAAAAAATAATTGCCTTTTAGAGAATGGTGAATGTCAACCGAAGCCAGGAAGACCTATATTTGAGTCCTGCCATGCCTTGGTAACCCTAGGAAAATCCTTAAGGATATAAATTGCTGATGATTTACCTTAGTGAAAAGAGATTCCACACCAGGAGTTCCCTGTCCTGGAAAAATCACAGGTTGAACCAAAAGAAACAAATGAAAGATCATTCAGTATAAAGTGTTTTTTTAAGCTCTAGCAATCTGTATTCTTCTTGCATAAGACCCAGCATGTTGTTTAGAAAACTTTGCAGTCAGGAGACCTAGCTTCATAGCCCAGCTCTTCTACTTGTTACCTGTGTGAGCTTCGGCAAGCTACTCTACCTCTCACTGCCTCAGTTTCCTTATTTGTTATATGAGATTTTTCTAGAAAGCTCACTTCCCTTCTAGCTTGGAAATCCTCTGCTTCCTCCTCTATCACCTAGTGGATTTCTGCATGGTTACTTCTTTAAGAAATATTAATATTATAGAGACTAATTAAATATCACCTGTAAATTATATTGCGTTCCTCCTTAGAGATCAGCCCTGTACTGAAAATATACAGTCAGAATCACCTATGCTGTATACTTATAATCAAATAGCTCAGCAACCTCACCAATAAGGATGTGCTGGAGGCGAGCCAATCCTCCAGCATCACATTTTTTGCTCCCTGCAACTCAGCAGCACTGGACTGGACAAATCAGAGGATGGATGACAGCGAGATGTGAAAAGAGCTCTCATGTGGGAAGCCGAAATAGGACAACTGCATCCAGCCTGGACTGAAGAAGCATCCTGATTACTCACAGCAGAAAACCCCCACACATTGCACATTAGCTTGGGAGACAGGAACAGCACAGAACAATCTAGGAGAAAATGGGGATGGATAAACTGTGAACCCTAGGGGCAGGGTATCATACTCTGAATACAAAAGCCCAAAACACCAACCTGAAAACAGATGTGACAGACCTTAACATGGAAAAGATTGTAGGTTATCTAAGACTTTTGCTCTCTTGTATATAACAGAATCTCAGAGCTGGAAGAGACCTCAGAGGCTGCCCAGTCCAACTCATAAAATTCAGGAATTCCTTCTATAATCTTCCCAGAAAGAACTAGGGATGGGCTTAGGGGAGTGCATTATTTGTAAGATCTCTGAGGGTAGGTTCTCAGAGTCTGACCTGTGTCTTTTCCGCATAGAAAACTCCTAGTGTGAAAACTCCTTGCACCAATGCAAATCAGCAACTTATCTGCAATTCAAAATCTTAGAGAGTTGCCTAGACACAATAACAGGTTAAATAACTTGCCCATGGTCAGGGGCAAGACTTGAACCCAGATCTTCCTGACTCCAATATTACCTTATTGGGAAAAACCTATAAGGTGGTTATTTTTCTCCTTGTGAATGGCATATTCCCTGCAGCAGCCCTTCTAATCTCTACATTCTTTATATTTCTTAGTACTGCTTTCCTCCCCAAGGCCTAAAGATGGCCTCAGCTTGAAGAACTTTCATAAAGGGGAACCCACTACATCCTCTTTCATCCTCTCCTTCCACTTAAACAGCTTGTTTCAACTCTGCATTGCACCAATTGTCGGAAAGGTTTTTTTCTATTCTTCTTGTTTCTAATTGCCATTTCCAGATTCTGCCTCCATCATTAAACATGCTTTCCTCCCTTAAAGTTTACTCAATCCACATATATCACCCAGTCTGGATCTTGGGTTTTGTCTCTAGACCTATATGTCATTGATATACACAGGTTAGAATCTGCCTTTTTGCAACTTTCACCCCTTGTCCTAGTTCTAATTTCTAGGAACAAATAGGACAAGGCTAATGCCTCATCCCCACAACAGCTCTTCAGATACATAAAGATAATATTACAGACCAGATGCAGAAATCCAACTATCTCTACCAGCTCAAGAGTGGAGAACCACTTAAGTCTCTGTTGTTGTTGTTGTTCAGCCATGTTGTACTCTTTATGACTCCATGGACCATAGCATGCCAGGCCATTCTATACTCTGCAGTCTCTCAAAGTCCAAGTTCATGTTCATTGTTTCCATGACACTGTCTTTACATCTCATCCTCTGCTGTCCCATTTTCCTTTTCCTTCAACCGTTCCCAACATGAGGGTCTTTTCTAATGAGTCCTGTTTTTCCATTATGTGGCCAAAGTATTTCAGCTTCAGCTTCAGTATGACCTTCAGGTGAATAGCCTGAATTAATTTCTTTAACTGATTTGACCTCCTTGTTGTCTAAGGAACTCTCCAAAGTCTTCTCCAGCACCACAGTTCAAAAGTGTTGATTCTGCTGCGCTCAGCTTTCCTTAGAGTTTAACTCTCACAGCCACACTTGGCTACTGGAAAAACCGTAACATTGACCATACAGACCTTTGTCAGAAAGGTAATATCTCTGCTTTTTAGTATGCTGTCTAGATTTGCCATAGCTTTCCTTCCAAGGAGCAAACATCTTTTAATTTCTTGACTATAGCCACCATCTGCAGTAATCTGACACTGATTTCATTTCTTCTCTCTCTATTTGCCAGGTGGGAGCAGTTACCAATATCTCCCTCCCTTGTCCTATTGTTAGTCATACCTTGCTAAGTCCAAGCACAGGGTTACCCCTAAACATCTGCCTTCTTGAATCATTGCTTTTGTGTTGCTGAATGCTCTTGGAGAAAGTCACACAATTGTACCAAACAGTTTTCTACAAAAATACACTATCTCTTCTCAATTGAGTCCTCACTGTTGCATGTCAGTCCTTTATTCTTCCTCAATTAATTTCCTATCATGCACTTCACAGAAACTATTCCAAATCTTCACCTCTTTACTCTGACCTCCTGCCTCCCTTTCAGATTAAGATATTACCTCCTGCTTAATTGAGAAAATAGAAGCCATCTAGCTCAAGTTCCCTTTTCTTTACCATACATCCAAACCTTCTCATAACCCACAAATCTCTCCTCCTTTGCTCCAGGCTTTGATGAAGAGGTGAGTCTTCTCATTAGAGCTCTTTCACTTGCACTGTTGATTCTTCTCTCTCCTGCCTCCTTCAAGAACTTATGCCCTCAATTATTTCCTTTCTTTCTTTTGTCTTCATTCTATTATTAGCCAATGATTCCCTCCTTACATCCTACAAATATGACAAAGTGTTCCCATCCTTAATAAAGCTGTGACTTAATCCTGCCATAATGTCATCAAGTCGCTTTACATCTCTCATCCCTTTTACAGCTAACCTCCTAGTAAGGGCTGTCTATGCTCAATGCCTCCATTTCCTCACCTCCCACTTCCTTGCAATTTGCCTTCCAACACAACAAATACTTCTCTCTTCAAGGTTACCACTGATCTCCTAACTGCTAAATCCAATATTTCTTCAGTCTTCTCTCATCATCTCCCACTGAGTCAATTACATATTTATGCATGACTTCCAAATATATATATTGTCATCTCTAATCTCTCTCCTGAACTCCACTCCCTTGCTAGACTCCCTATCTTACCTTACTCCTTACTCCTAGACTTATCAACTCCTTCCTAAATAACTCTACCTAATGTCCTGTAAGTCCCTAAAATTCACATGTTTCAAATGTCACTTATATTTTCCCCAAATTTATTTCTCCTCCAAATTTCCCCATTTTTATTGATGGGAACTCAACCTCATGGTTACCTACAACACTTAGTCATCATGATAGTCCGTGATTCAAAATCATATAGAATTACCAGGAAAATTCTGTGCTTTGGTAGCAAAGAGCAGCTTTGAATCACTGAAAGCACTGCCCAGTTTCTCAAATGTGATTCAGTCTATTATCATTTTAAAAATAAACAGGCCTCATGCTGCCCTTTTCATGATATCTCTTGAGAAAAGATTGTGTGAGAATTTAAATTTTTAAAAAATTCTAAACTTGATCCATATGCACCACCAATGTATTTGTGGGCTACTAACTCAATGTCTGCCTGTCCAACTGCATATCAAAATTGGGGCAAAGTACATTCTTCATCCTCTTGCTTTTTTTCCATTATGAATTATTGAACTGATCTCTTTTGAGTGGCAGTGAATATCATTGAGCAGGCCCTGAATAATATGGAGCTTGATGCAACTTTTTGGTTATTGGATAAGGATTTCATATTTGGAGTATGAACAATTAAGTTAATGTTTATAAGTAGTCTCATAAGCATGATTTTCAGCACCCTCTGCTCCTTTTCCCACCAATCTTGCATCATCATTGTATAATGGAAAGAAGCCATTATGGGACTGGGGTCCTTTTGCACTTTTCTATTTTTCAGTCAACGGTCAGCCAATAAATATTTATTGGGTGCTTATTACATGCCAGGCATTTTACCAAGCACTAAGGATGCAAAGAAAGGTAAAAACAAGGTCTAGGTCCTCAAGACCTAGAAGCTCACATTCTAGTGAGAGAGATAACAAGCAAGTAACTAGGTACACATAAGATATAGACTTTAGAAGTAATCTCAATTGGAAGGTGGTAGTAGTAGTGTGTGTGTGTGTGTGTGTGTGTGTGTGTGTGTGTGTGTGTGTATGTAGGGGGCCACAGCCTCCTGCACAATATGAGATTTAAGCCGAATCTTAAAGAGAACCACAGAAAGTTATTTGGGTTGCCATGGCCAAGAAGTCATCACCATGTGGATGGTCTATTGGCAATAAATTTCTGTGTATTTACTGAGGCTTATCCTTGGATTGCCAACACAGTTTCTTGCACAGTATAACATACCAGAACTTGAGCTCTCTGGTGCTTTTGAGAACCTAAGATCACTTTCATATCATGAGAAAGTCTTTGGTAATCATAAAAAAGATAAACACAGTTAAATATAATCTCTACATTTTTTGTTGTTCAGTTGTGACTGACTCTTCATGACCCCATGGACCATAGTTGTCTACGGGGTTTTCTTAACAAAGATACTGGACTGGTTTACCATTTCCTTCTCCAGTGGATTTGGTGTATCCTTTTGTCAGGCAATTAGAAGTTAAGTGACCTGCCCAGAGTCACACCGCTAGGAAGCGTCTGAGGCTGTATTTGAGGTGGTCTTCTTGACTCCAAGCCCAGTGCCACTGACCACCAGTTCACTCGACATCTCTACGTAGTTCATTCAACTACACAAAAGCTTTCCTCTTCCCTTGAAAGATAGGTAGAAGGCCATTTACAGAGAATTTTAAATGTCAGGCTAAAGATTTTGCATTTTGCCCAATAGAGAAAATAGAGAACCACTGGTAATCTTTAAGAAGGTGAAGTGACATGCTCAGATTTGGGTTTTTAGCAATATACATTTGGCAGGTATATACAGTATGTGTTGGATAGACGAGAGATTGGAGAAAAAGAGAACAATCCAAGGCTGTTGAAATAGTCCAGGGGAAAGATCATCAGGGCCTGAACTGTGTAGAGACTATAAGAGTAGAAAGAAAGGGATGGATGTGAAAGATGTTAAGGAAGTGGAATTGGCAAAGGTTGACAACCGACTGAATAAAAAGATTGAGGGAGAGAAAGGTTCAAGTATGTCTCAAAGGTTATGAACTCATGTGCATGAGGCATGGAAGATGAGGTCAGAATTAGGGAGACAAAGTAAATGTCTTCAATTATTACAGGATCATCATGTGATAGAGTGGTTGGACTTGTTTTACTTGGCCCTAGAAAGCAGAACCAGAACCAATAAATTGAAGTTGTAGAGATGCAGGTTTTTAGTCCATCTAAGAGAAAACTTATTAACAATTAACAATTGGAGGCAGCTGAGTGGTACACAGATAAGCTCTGGGCCTGGAGTCAGGAAGACCAAAGTTCAAATCCAGCCTTAGATACTTACTAGCTATGTGACCTTGAGCAAGTCACTTGACTTCTTTCTGCTTCAGGTTCCTCATCTGTAAATGGGAACAATAATAGCACCTACCTCCCAGGGTTGTTGTGAGGATCAAATGAGATGATATTTGTAAAGTGCTTACCACAATGCCTGGCACATAGTAGGCACTATAAAAATGCTAGCTATTTTATTATTATTAATTAGTGCTATTCCAAATTGTTTTCTTTTAGAGGGAGTGAAGGTCACCATTTCTGGGAGGTTTTAAACGGAGACTGGATGATCATTTATCAGAGACTGTGGAAAGGATTCCTATTTCAGAAATGAGTTGAACTCAGGGCCTTCTGGAATCTTGTTTAACTAAAATTCTATGACTAATTGCATCATTTACTCAAATATTTATCTTTTTTTTTTCAGTCTAGTACTTAGGTACTAGAGGTTTGAAAAACTTTTGCATGTTCTTTAATCTATAAATTCTTGGATCAGCCAATCTGGCCCCAGACCAATTAGATCCAGATACTGAAAGTGTCACAAAGAGACTGGAAACTCAGCCTAACATGTTTCCTAGAAGAGTTTTCCTTTCACTTTCATTATGTTGTTTTCCTGTTCAGTCATTTTCAATTTCGTCCCATCCTTCGTGACCCTATTTACGGTTTTGGCAGAGATATTGGAGTGGTTTGCCATTTCCTTCTCCAGCTTATTTTACAGATGAGGAAACTGAGGCAAATAGCGTGGCATGACTTGCCCAGGGTCACACAGCTAGTAATTGTCTGAGGCCAGATTTGAACTCAGGAAGATGAATCCTCTTGATTCCAGGCCCAGCACTCTGTCCACAATACCACCTAGCTGCCTTCATTATGTTACCATCTCATTATCTCTCAAATCAAGTCTAAACTATATATATTGCCATTCATGGTTCTTCATGATCTAATTCCAGTTAATCAGTCAGCATGGATTTATTAAGCCTACTTGGTAGCTAGAGGGCAGGGCAGCTGGGCCTGGAGTTAGGAAGACTCAACACTGTGCTAAATGCTGAGGATGTAAAGAAATACAAAATATGTTCTCTGCCCTCAAGGAACATGAGGAAGACAGAACATACATACAAGAGCAGAGTAATTGTAGGGAAGTAAAGTATGAGAGGAATAGAAAGCTAGGAAGGGGCCAGGTCAGGAAGGACTTTAAAAACCAAAATGAGAATTTTATAGTTCATCCTGGAAGCAATGGCCTGCACCAGAGTGGAGGTTGTGTGAGTAGAAAATATGGAAAATATTGTGCAGTTCGAAATGATAAGACTTGGCAACAGATTAGACATATAAGATGAGTGTGAGTGAGGAGTCGTTGATGACACCAAGGTTGTAAGCATGAGTGACTGGAGGATAGAGATACTCTTACCCTCAACCTTTATTCCCCTTTATGTGCCTTCCAATAGAAAGAACACTGAACTTGTAATCAGAAGACCTGAGTTCATGTCACTGCTCTGTCACTTACTAGCTGTGTAGCCATAAGAAAATCAATTAAACTCTTTGAGCCTCTCTTCCTTTGTGTTTAAATGAGATGGCTGAACTAAATGACTCCTTCCCCTGCCAACATTCTGAGTGTACTACCAACTCTAGTAAAATCATCTGCCTCACACTATTCCTTAAACACATTTTTTTATTCCTATCTCTGAATCTTTGTAATCACTTCCCCTGACTTTCCCATCCCTGCCTTCAATACTTGTGAGATAGTGTCCAAGTCTTGACTCATATTTGCTGTGTGACTCAAATTATTTAACTTTGATGAATAATTTTCCCTATCTGCAAAATGAAGATTATAATATACACTACTTACCTTGCCTGGTAGCTGTGAGGATTGATGAGATCACATATGTAAAGAATGTTTATCTGAAAAAAGCACAAGAAAAAACTCATTCATCAACTTAGATGGAAAACAGACAGCTAGTATCAGTTCTTATGAAGAAGACTTCAGGGTTTTAATAAACCACAGGCAGAAAAGTGCTATAGAGAGTCAGAAAAAAAGGAGAGATCATATCCATCTAAGAGTAATCAGAAAAGATTTAATAAAGGAGATGGTATTTGAGATGAGTCTTAAAGGGTGGGTAGGATTTCAATAGGGAGAGATGGGAAGGTAGACATTCTGAGTAAAGCAGTGGTATTAAATTAAAATAGAAATGTAGGGCTACATATCAGTTTGGAAAACTACATATTAATAATATCTATGTTCTATAGTATTTTCATTTATTTTGTTAAATATTTCCTGATTACCTTTCAATCTGTTTCAGGCTGACTGGCTACTAGGTTTTTTGGCCACATTTGACCCCTCTGGAGTAAAGAGAATAGAATGAATTAAGTTGGAAGTCAAGAATGTGCAGGGAATATTGGAACAGCAAGAATAATGTTTGAATAGCTTGGTTAGAATATTCATTTTATGTATTAGAGTATTGGGAAAGGTAGGTCATGGCCAAATTTTTGAGGGCTTTGAATGCCATCTTAAGGAGTTAGGATTTAATTCATTGGGCAAGGGAGAAAAATAGGTTTTTGGGTAGGGGAGCAACATGACAGGAGCTGACAGCAATATGCTAAAATGAAGGTAAAAAAGAGAACACGGATATTGTCAGTCTAGGTAGGCCAAGGACCAGACTCCAGGAGGAGTTAGCAAGGAGTTAGAAAGAGTTAGTAAGACTGGCTGTCAAAATCAGAGAACATCAAAGCTGAGTTCTCATTCTGGAAAAGTGTATGTTCGCTCTCCACCTTGTTCTCTCAGTCTCTCACAAAGCAGGAGTCACTCTGGATTCCTCACTATTTCTTGCCCCCCATATCCTAGCTGTTGCTAAGGGCTGTCAATTTCAACTTTGCAATATTTCCTCAATATGCCCCCTTCTCTCCTCTGACGCTGCCATCACTCTAGTTATGGCCCTTATCACCTCTTGCCTGGACTATTGCAGTAGCCTGCTAGTGGATCTGCCTGTCTCAGACCTCTCCCCATTCCAATCCATCCTCCATGTAGCCAGTAAAATTATTTTCTTAAAACAAAGATGTGTGGGACAGAGGCCACTACTCAAATTCAAGACAAAGACTTAGATACCTTGAAAATAGAAAGGAATTTATTGCTTTCTCATGAGAAAGGTTACCACCCCTCATCGTACTAATGGTGCTGGCCAGGGAGTTAGAGTTGGTTACAGAAAGCAAAGCTTATTTATACCCTAAGAGCTCCTCTTCCCTAACCCCCTCCCCCTTATCCCATTGGCTCAGCTTCAGGGGGTACAATCTATTCACAGAACTCTTCCCCAGCAACAAAAAGGTGGGAAGTTTTGCAATGGTAAACAGTTTAGGTTGGGGGTAGGGGTATTCTTTCTGCTACATGCTTAAAAAAAAGGGTCTGAGTGGAGGGTTTTGACAAGGTCAGAAGGGAGTGTATTTCAAAATTCAAATTCCTTGAGAAGGCCATGTACTACAGGTGCCTCCAATTCTCACTCTCTTCTTAACCTCTTACTATCTAGCTTCTGACCTTATCATTTAACTGAGACAGCTCTCTCCAAATGACCAGTGATCTCCTAATTGCTGCCCTTTGTGAGAACTATTAACAAGAACTATTAACCCTTTGAGGGGCCTTCACTTCTGAGAGCTCATCTCTCACACAGGTCTGAACATGTCACTCTCCTACTCAATAAACTCCAGTGGCTTTCTGTGACCTCTGGGAGCAAATACAAAATGCTCTCTCTGTTTAGCATTCAAAGCCTTTCATAACCTAGTTCCCTCTTACCTCTCCAGTCTTCTTAGATCTTACTTCCCCAAAGGTACTTTTTAATCCAGTGACACTGGCCTCCTGGATGTTCCACAAACATGACATCTCCATCTTTCAGCTCTGGGCATTCTATCTGAGTGTCCCCCATACTTGGAACTCTCTCCCTCCTCCACTCTGACTACTAACCTCCCTGGTTTCCTTTAAGTCTCAAACAAAATCCTTCCTTCCACAGGAAAGCTTCCTACTTAACTCCAGGGCCTTCCCTCTATTATTTTCCTATTTATCCTGTACATAAGCTTGTTTTGTATGTATTGTTTGCATGTTGTCTCCCCCACTAGATGTTAAGCTCCTTTGAGGGCAGGGACTATCTTTTGCCTCTTTTTGTATCCCTAGTTCTTAACACAGTGCCTGGTATATAGTAGACTGTTAATAAATGGTTATAGATTGATTAATTGATTGATTGATTGGTTCTATCCTACCAGCTGACTTGAGGGGCTAGACTGGTATTAGTCATTGGCTCATAAAATGTTTAAAGCTTGAAAGCATCTAGTCCAACCTTTTCAGTCTACAAATGAGGAAACTGAAACTTGGAGCTTATTTTATAGATGAAGTCAAGAGGTTTGCCCAACATTACATAACTGGCTGAGCCCAGAGTAGAGCCCAAGCCTCTTGCTTCCCAGTTTAGTGCTCTTTCCATTCTAGTATGTCGCCTGTTACGAGGATGGGGTGTTATGTCTGAGGCTTCCCAACTGCCTCAAGGTTAGAGATGATGAATGAGAGATACAATCTAGGCACTCCATCTCTTAACTCCAGGCATTTTCACTTGCTCTTACCCATGTCTGGAACTCTCTCCCTCTTCATCTCTGCCTTCTGGCTTTTCTGGCTTCCTTGAATTCTCAAAGTCCCACCTTCTATACAAAGGCTTTCCCAATTCCCCTTAATACTAGAGCTTTCCTCTATTAATTATTGCCAATGTATCTTGTATATAACTTGTTTGTACATAGTCATTTGTATGTTGTCTTCCCCATTAGACCATAAGCTCCTTGAGAGCAGAGACTACCCCCCCCTTCTTTGAATCCTCAGTGCTTAGCATAACATCTAGCACATAATAGGCACTTATTTAAGTCATTGTTGACTTGCCTTGCCTCAGGAAGGCTTTATCATTTCAGACTTGATTTATACTGAAAGACTGACCCAGAGCCAATAGGGAAGTCCCAAATACTGCCATAGGATGCCATGTCCAAAAGAAAAGGAAACAGACTCTAAACAAAGCTTTGACCACATTTCTGAGGGTGGGCATATTGGGAGAGACACAGAGAAAAACATCTGAGTTGGAGAATGTATATAACCATACCAAATCTGGAACCAAGTAACTCTCCACAAGAAACTGAGCGAGTCATCAGCTGGCTCAATTAGATTTTTTCAATTTTCTTTTTCTTATCTTGAAGAAGAGAGTGAGAATTGGAGTCTGCTACTACCATCAGCTGGCTCAGTTAGATTTTTTCAATTTTCTTTTTCTTATCTTGAACAAAAGTAATCAACAAACACAAACATTTTGATATACAAGGAACAA
Source organism: Phascolarctos cinereus (assembly GCF_003287225.1). Lineage (NCBI taxonomy): Eukaryota > Metazoa > Chordata > Mammalia > Diprotodontia > Phascolarctidae > Phascolarctos > Phascolarctos cinereus. The sequence continues at coordinate 201,670,792 of NW_027555847.1, read as the reverse complement.
AAAAGGGAATTGTTTATGAAGCAATGAACTTCTGTTATATGCAGTTTGTTTTGGTCTGTTAACTCATCTTCTGCCTTCTGTGTATTTTTAATGTTTTATGTATGCTCTTTTCTTCCTCTTTTATCTCTATCACTATTCATGAACTCACATCAGAGAAAGAACTGATAAATAGAGGTATGTATAGAATGGTTTTACATACACACGTACACACGCATACATATTTGTGTCTAATGGTAGCCATCTTTGGGGGAAGGGAAGAAAAAAGGAGAAAAAAAATGAAGTTACATGATAACTTCACCAGAACCAAGTAGTTTTGATGATTGCTGCTTTATAATACAATTTAAGATCTGGTACAGCTAGGTGAGCTTCCCTTGCATTTCTTCTCATTTGTTCCCTTGATGTTCTGGACCTTTTGTTCTTCCAGATGAATTTTGTTATTATTTTTTCCAGCTGTATAAAATAATTTTTGGTAGTGTGATTGATATGGCACTGAACAAATAAATTAATTTAGGTAGAATTGTCACTTTTAATATATTAGCTCAGCCTACCCATGAGCAACTGATTTTTTCCAATTATTTAGGTCTGATTTTATTTGTGTGAAAAGTGTTTAGTAATTAATTGTGTTCATAGAGTTCCTGGGCTTGTCTTGGCAGGTAGAATATCAAATATTTTATAATGTCTACAGTAACTTTATATGGAATTTCTCTTTCTATTCCTTGCTGTTGGGCTTTGTTAGTAATATATAGAAATGTCAATGATTTATCTTGGTTTATTTTATATCCTGCAACTTTGCTAAAGTTTTTTTTTATTATTTCAAGTAACTTTTTACTTGATTCTCTAGGATTCTCTAAGTATACCATTGCATCATCTGCAAAGTGATAGCTTTGTTTCTTCTTTGCCTATTCTAATTCCTTCAATTTCTTTTTCTTCTCTAAATATAAAAGCTAACATTTCTAGCACAATGTTGAATAACAGTAGTGATAATGGACATCCTTGTTTCACCCTTGATCTTGTTGGAAATGCTTCTCATTTATTCCCATTATATATAATATTTGCTGATGGTTTTAGATAGACGCTACTTATCATTTTAAGGAAGACTCCACTTACTCCTATGCTTTCTAGTGTTTTCAATAGGAATGGATGTTATAGTTTGTCAAATACTTTTTCCGCATCTATTGAGATAATCATATGATTTCTGTTAGGTTTTTTGTTGATATGATTAACTATGCTGATAGTTTTCCTACTATTGAACCAGCCCTGCATTCCTGATATAAATCCTACCTGGTCACAGTGTATTATCCTTAAGATTAGTTGCTGTGATCCTTTTGCTAATACTTTACTTAAAATTTTGCATCTATAGGATGATAGGAAAATTGGTCTATAATTTTCTTTCAATGTTTTTGGCTCTTTCCAGTTTAGGTAGTAGCACCATATTTGTATCATAAAAAGAATTTGGTAGGACTCCTTCACCTATTTTCCCAAATAGTTTATATAGTATTGGAATTACTTGTTCTTTAAATGCTTAATGGAATTCACTTGTAAATCCATCTGGCTGTGGAGAATTTTTTCCTAGGGAGTTCATTGATGGCTTGTTCAATTTCTTTTTCTGAAATGGAGTTGTTTAAGTATTTTATTTCCTCTTCCATTAATCTGGGCAATTTATATTTTTGTAAATATTCATCCATTTCACTAAGATTGTCAAATTTATTAGCATACACTTGGGCAAAAGAGCTCCTAATTATTGTTTTGATTTCTTCTTCATTCACCCTTTTCATTTCTGATAATCAAATTTTAATCAAATTAACCAAAGGTTTATCTGCTTGATCATTTTTTTCCCCATAAAACCAGCTCTTAGTTTTAGTTATTACTTCAATAGTTTTCTTAATTTCAATTTTATCACTCTCTCCTTTGGTTTTCAGAATTTCTAATTTGTTATTTAATTGAGGATTTTTAACCTGTTCTTTTCTAGCTTTTTTAGTTGCATGCCCAATTCATTGATCTCTTCTTTCTCTATTTTATTCATGTAAGCATTTAGAAACACAAAACTTCCCCTGAGGACCACTTTTGCTGCATCCCATAAGTTTTGATATGTTGCTCATTATTTTCATTCTCTTAGATGAAGTTATTTATTGTTTCTATGATTTGTTGTTTGACCTTCTCATTCTTTAGGATTAGATTTTTAGTTTCCAATTAAGTTTTAATTTATCTTCCCATGGCCCTTTATTATATGTAATTTTTCTTGTGTCATGATTTGAAAATGATGCATTTATTATTTCTGCCTTTCTGCAGATTGCAAGGTTTTTATGCCCTAATAGATGGTTACTTTTTGTATAGGTACCATTTGCTGCCAAGAAAAAGGTATATTCCTTTCTGTCCCTATTTGGTTTTCTCCAGAGATGTCTAACTTTTCTAAAATTCTATTCATCTCCTTAACTTCTTTCTTCTTTATTTTGTGGTTAGATTTATCTAGTTATGAGAGGGGAGGTTGAGGTCCCCCACTAGTATAGTTTTATTGTCAATTTTTTCCTGTCTCCCTTAACTTCTCCTTTAAGAATTTGGATGCTATAGCACTTGGTACATATATGTTTAGTAATGATATTACTTCATTTACTATGGTGCCTTTTAGCAGGATGTAGTTTCCTTCTTTATCTCTTTTAATTAGATCTATTTTTGCTTTTGCTTTGTCTGAGATGAGGGTTACTACCCCTACTAATTTTTTTTTACTTCAGTTGAAGCATAATATATTCTGCCCCAGCCTTTTACCTTTATTTTGTGTGTATCCCTCTACTTCAAATGTGTTTCTTGTAAACAACATAGTATAGTTTTGCTTCCATTTTATGGGAGAGTTCATCGCATTCACATTCACAGTTATGATTACTGTCTGTGTCTTTCTTTCCATCCTATTTCCCCTCCTGTTTATGCTTTTATTTATTTGTGCTTTTATCTCTCCTTTCTCCCTTTCCCTCCTCACTAGAGTTTTGTTTTTGATCACTGCCTCCCTCAGTCTGCCCTCCCTTCTATTAGCCCCCTTCCTTTTCTTCCCTTTTACCCTTTCTACTTCTTCCTTCCCTTCTATTCACCCCTTTGCTTTTCTTTTTCCTTTCTCCTCCTACTTCCTATAGGGTAAGTTAGATTTCTATAGGTAACTGATGATGTTATTCTCACTTTGAACCAAATCTGATGAGATTAAGGTTCAAACAATGCTCATTTCCCTCCCTTCTTTCCTCTATTGTACTAGGTTTTTGTGCTTTTTCATGTGATGTAACTTACCCTTGTCTTTCTCCTCCTTTCCTCTTCTCCCAGTACAATCCCTTTTCACCACTTAATTAGATTTTTTTTATCATCACATCAGTCAACTTATACCCACACCGTCTGTCTATGTATACCACTTTTAAATGTCACTATAGCAATACAGTTCTCAAAAGTTACAAGTGTCACTTTCTCAGAGTTGTACTGAGACACCAGTTTGCCATTATTAATAACATTTTGTTGTTATTTTCTTTTTTGTTTACCTTCTCATGCCTCTCTTGAGTCTTGTATTTGAAGTTCTGGTCTTTTCATCAGGAAGGTTTGGAAGTCCCCTATTTTGTTGAATGTCCATCTCCTTTCCTGAAAGATTATGTTCAATTTCACTGGATAGTTGATCCTTGGTTGTAATCCAAGCTCCTTTGCCTTCCAGAATATTATATTCCATGTCCTCTAATCCTTTAATGTAGAAGCTGCAAGGTCCTGCATGATCCTGACTGTGGTTCCATGATATTTAAATTGTTTCTTTCTGGCTGCTTGCAGTATTTTCTCTTTGATCTGGTAATTTTGGAATTTGGCTACAACATTCCTTGGCATTTTCAATTTGGGATCTCTTTCAGGAGGTCATTGGTGGATTCTTTCTTTTTTCTTTCTTTCTTTCTTTCTTTCTTTTTTTTGAGTATACCTATTTTTTTAATTAATTTTTTACTTTTAGTTTTCAGTATTCACTTCCATAAGATTTTGAGTTTTAAATTTTCTTCCCTTCCTTCATGCAATCTGATATAGACTCTACATAACATTCATATTAAGCATATTTTCCCATTAGTCATGATGTAAAGAACAATTAGAACTAATGGGAAGAACCATGAGAATGAAGCAATAAAAAAAGGAAAAGGAGAGCAAAGAGTATGCTTCCATCTACATTCAGACTCCATATTTCTTTCTCTGGGTGTGGATAGCAATTTGTATCCTGAGTCTTTTGGAGTTGTCTTAGATTCTTGTGTTGCTGTGAAGAGCCAAGTCTATCAGAGTCAGTCATCCCATAATGTGGCTGTTACCGTGGATAATGTTCTCCTAATTCTGTTCATTTCACTCCGCATCAGTTCATCTAAGTCTGTCCCAGTTTTTTTTGAAGTCCACCTCCTCATCATTTCTTATAGTACAATAGCATTCCATCACATTCATACACCACAACTTGTTCAACCATTTCCAGTTGTTGGGCATCCCCTCAATTTCCAATTCTTTGCCACCACATAAAGAACTACTATAAATGTTTTTGTACGTGTGGATCCTCTTCTCATTTTTTTGATCTCTTTGGGATACAGCCCTAGAAGTCATATTGGTAGGGCAAAGAGTATGCACATTTTTATAGCCCTTTGGGTATAGTTCCAAACTGTTCTCCGAAATGGTTGGATCAGTTCACAACTCCACCAACAATGCATTAGTGTTCCAATTTTCCCGCATCTTCTCCAACATTTATCATTTTCCTGTTTTATCATGTTGGCCAATCCAATAGGCATGTTGTGATACCTCAGAGTTGTTTTGATTTGAATTTCTCTAATCAATAGGAATTTAGAGCATTTTTTTCATAAGACTATAGATGGCTTTAATTTCTTCATCTGAGAACTACTTGTTCATATCCTTTAATCATTTATCAATTGGGGAATGACTTGTATTCTCATAAATTTGACTTAGTTCGCTATTATTATTATTATATTACAAATTAGGCCCTTAGAGAATCCTAGAGAATCAAGTAAAAAATTATTTGAAATAATAAACAACTTTAGCAAAGTTGAAGGCTATAAAATAAACCCACATAAATCATTGGCATTCCTATATATTACCAACAAAGCCCAACAGCAGGAGAAAGAAGGAGAAATTCCACCCAATTCCAATTTTTAATGAATTGTTTTCTTCTATTAGATTTTGTACCACCTTTTCCATTTGGACCATTTCACTTTTTAAAGCTTTCCTCTTCAGTGAGTTTTTGTGCCTCCTTTTGCATTCAGCCAATTCTACATTTTAACGAGTTGTTTTCTTCAGTGTAGTTTTTTTCCATTTGGCCCAATTATATTTTTTAAGCACTTGTTTTCTATAGTTAATCTTGGTTCTTCCTTTTCTAAGCTATTGATTTTCTCTTGCATACCTCTCATTTTTTTCCCCATTTTTTCTTCTACTTCTCTTATTTGACTTTTAAAATCCTTCTTTAGCTCTTCCAAGAAGGCTTTTTGGGCTTGACACCAATTCATATTCCCCCTTGAAGTTTCATTTGTGGTTATATAGACAATGTTGTCCTTTTCTGAATTTGTGCCTTGATGTTCCCTGTTCCCATAATTAGAATCTATGGTCATTGTCTATTTCTTCTTTTTGCTCATGGTGTTTGCCTGTTTCTTGACTTTTTTTTAAGTTGAGCTCTCCTGCTGGAGTGCAAGGGGCACTTACCCAAACTTTTTGTCCTGGGAGCCTGGCACCTGGTCACTGACTTTGTGTGCTGGGGCCTCAGGTGCTAGCAGTCAGAGGCTGTAGGATTTTGGAAGCTTACATGGTGCTAGTCCGAAGTCAGCCACACTGGAGCTCTTGGGATGTGGGCAAAGAGGTTTGCCCCTGGGAAACACCTGCTTACCCAGGCCTTGCACTCGAATGTTTGGCTCCTGCTTGCCTGAGCCTTACACAGGGATGTTTTGCTGCTGAAGGATGTCTGTCAGCCTGGAGGTTTGCCTCTTGGAGTTGTGCTTCCCAGAGTTGTGCTGAGGCACCAGGTGATTTGGCTGCTGAAGAACGCTGTCACACGTGGTGGTTTTCTGAGCTGGTGTCTCCACGTTCCTTTGCCTGTACTGAGGCAGTTGGGGGTTCCTGGTGTTGGCGCTTGCCTACTCCACCACGCTGAGTCTCAGGATCTCCCCCGGTGTGCTGAGGTGGGGTTTCCTGCCGGCTTGCTGGGTTGCCTCCCATCCTGTACTGTTTCCCCTCCTCCAGAGTGAGAGGGACCTTTCCCATTAATTCCCCCAAGCTTCCTGGGCTGCAAGACTACTGTGCCCCATCTTTCTGCCGGCTCGGCTGTTCCAGAGTTTTTTTGTAGGTTGATATTTTCTGGGTTTTCAGAGGTCAGTAAGGAAACGTGAGAGTGACTTACTTCTTACTCCACCATGTTGGCTCCCAAAAGCAGAAAAAGGATGTCCAGGGGCAGGTAGGTGGTGCAGTGGATAGAGTACCGACCCTGGAGTCAGGAGGACCTGAGTTCAAATCCAGTCTCAGACACATAATACTCACTAGCTGTGTGACTTTGGGCAAGTCACTTAACCCCAAATGTCTCACCCCTTCCCCCCCAAAAAAAAGAAAGAAAAAGGATATCCATCTTCTTAATCTTACTAACAAAAAACTGAAGCCAGAGAGATGGAGAAAGATTTATGAAATATGACTAGAATAGTAGATTAGGAGCAGATCATAGAGAGATTTAAATGCCAGGCTGAGGAATGTATATTTTATCTGCTTGGTAGTAGGGAGGCACTGAAGGTTTTTTTTTGTTTTCTAGAAGAAAAGTAGCATGATTAGACATGTAGATTAGGAGGATTATTTTGACAACTATGTAAAAGATGGTTTGGAGAGAGATTTTGGTGGTAGTGAGACAAATTAAGGTTATTTTTTTCTTTACAATGATCTAGGCAAAAGACTGATGAAGGCCTGAAATGTGTTGTAGCTGTGGTTCTAACCCTCTCTACACACACAGGAGAGGACAGATATGACAGATATTGTTCACAAATTCTATTGATGGAATTGACAGGACTTGACAACTAAAAGGATATAAGTGGATGGGGGAGAAAGAAGACTCAAAAATGACGGACAAGCTTGTTCTACATCTCTGTATATTAATTAAATTATTATTATTATCAATAACAATAACAGCTTGTATTTATATGGTGGTCTGCAGCTTACATTATCTATTTGGATCTCACAATAACCTTGTGAGATCAACAATTTCCTCTGTTTTTAAGCTATTTCAATAAAAGATTTAGACAAAGAAAATTAATAAAGGGGGTTGTTTTCCTCTGTGCCTACAAAATGTTATGAGTTGACACTTGAAGTATTTTTCTAAATGAAGAACTGAAGTAATTCAATTCAACAAGCATTTATTGAGTGACAGTAGTAAAGAATGCTAAGGTAGGGGCTTTAATGATACAAAAGGACCACTAAGCAAAGAATTAAAACACTCAAAAATAGGGACAGTCATCACCATGAGACCATTCAAAGCTGTCCTTGAATTATCCCTTTTCCTGACTCCATCACCCATTGCATCAATTTGACATTGCAGTGCTGTTTTTAATAGAAGCTTCATTGTATTTTTAGTATTAGTCTCTTTCTCACGAAGTTATTTCCTTCCCTTCCCCCCCCCATTAAGAATATATAGGTCATAGACCAAATTTCTTCCTCCCAGAGTGGAATTCAATTTTAGTCACTTAGGCTCCTGAAATCCTCAATGGTTCTGGCCAATTATTCTCTCGAACTGTTATTTAAATCTTTTAGTTGTATTTAATTTTTCACATGTCTATATATTCTTTTCCCAGCTTTATTGTAAGCTCCCTGAAGGCAGAGTCTGCAGCTTACTTGTATACACACACACACATAGACACATACCCCACAACCACACCATAAATATTTGTCAATCTGATGCTATCCAGGGATAGAACTGAACACATCTGTCCCTAGAAATACATTTAATTTAGTTCCATAGTCTGCTTCTCCTTGCAGCATCTGTACTATTTTCTACTTCAGTCAAGATATAGATTTTTCTTGATCGGAAAGACAAAGCAATGTCACCTCTCAGACAGACTTGTAAATTGTGACCCAGTGGAGAGCTAATAAGCAAGTTGAACTTGCAAGGATGATGAGACCAATGAATCCAAAACACCTGAGTCTATAATGGATTAGAAATGACACTGTTATGATTTGGAATACAAAAACTGAGAACAAAAGCTCATTAGGGAATTTGCTTTTTTTTTTTTAATCAGAGAGGTTGGCATAATATATACTGTTAGACTTGTAGTTAGGAGACCTTAGTTTAAATCCCACCTCAAACATTAACTAACTGTGTGACTTCAAATCACTTAATCACTCTCAGCCTCACTTTCCTCAACCGTAAAATAGGTATAGTAATTAGCACCCACTTTGCAGGGTTGGTGTGAGAATGAAATGAGATAAAAATTTTAAAATGCTTTATAAACTGCAAAATGCTATGTAAGTACTAGCTAGTATTAGCTCATTTAATACTTTTTGTTTTAATTATTATTAACTATAATTTTCTTGATGAGACTTCATGTTATAAAATATTTTTCCCTTTTCTCATTCTGTACACACAAAGTACCTTCTGATCTATAATTTGATCTCCTGGGTGGATTTGCCACCAAAAAACACGAGTGTAACAAAGATATACCATTAAAAGATAGGCAAACAAAACACGTTACTCACTAAATATTAACTATTTTAAATCATGGCTTAACTTAAATTAACCTTAGAGGGAAAACTCAGAGTTTAGTGGTAAATAACCTTTATTCACCCTGAATTCCTAACTAGCCAGAAGTCTTTTCAAAAACATTTATTCCTGGAATGTTTCATGCCCCAATGTTTCAGCTTAGCACCAGAGTTTATAGCTTTCCTCATGTTAGCTTTTAATTATGTGCTTATTATTATTATTACTAGGACCTTATCTGGGCCCAGACACCTCAAGGACACTATCCCTGTCATGAAAGGTTAATCAGTCATCTCAGTCTGCCTGTCTGTTCATGACCCCATCTGGAGTTTTCTTAGCAAAGGTTTGCTTTTGGGGTGTTTTTCCATTTCCTTCTCTAGCTCATTTTTACAGATGAGAAACTGAGGCAGACAAGGTTAAGTGACTTGCCCAGGGTCGCACAGCTAGTAAGTGTCTAAGGCCAGATTTGAATTCAGGTCTTCTTCACTACAGGCTCAGTGCTCTAGCCACTATGTCTGTCATGAAAATTTTTCTTATATTTGAATTGGGTAAATCACCTCCACTCTGAGTCTCAGTTTTCTCATCTATAAAATAGGGGAAGGATAGGAAGAATGCTCCAGGCATCTCTTGTGACTAACAGAAAACAGGAAAAACACATGAATGTAAATATGAACGTGATTCTATGATAATTGTCTCATTTCAGTTATTAAGCCTTTAGCCTATCCACCATAATGGTGTATCACTTATTCCCCTTCTCCCAAAATAGCTAAGGTCCTATTCACACTGAAAGTCTTTTTTAGAGCAGGCTTTGCACTTAGAACTCTAGATGCAATTGATTCTTTCTTAAAGAGGACAAACTTTAGTTCTTTTCCTCTTGTGTAAGGTTTTAAAAATGAATGAACAAAACAGGACAATTTTTAAAACAGAATTTTACAGTGGTTTCTTCATACCACCCACAGAAAAGGCCGTATCTGTCTTGTCAGAAATGGGAAAAAATAAGGCCCCTGGTTTTGTATGATTCCAGAGAGTAATATAAAATGAGCACAGGCATACCTTGGAAAGATTGGGAGTTTGGGTCTAGGCCACTACAATAAAGTGAATATCACAATAAAGCAAATCACACAAATTTGGGGGGAGGTAGGTATTATTATTGTCCCTATTTTGCAGATGAGGAACCTGAGACAGGAAGAAGTTAAGTGACTTGCCCATGGTCACAGAGCTAATAAATGTCTGAAGCTGGATTTGAACTCAGGCCTATTCTGACTTCAGACCCGGTACTCTATCTACCATGACATTTAGCTTCTTTCTTTTTGGGACAATGACTCAGGGGCTAGACCAGAAGTAGGACCAATGATCTGTGTGGTATGGCCACTCCTGGGGCTCTTGTCTCTACCTTTCTGTTGGTGGCAGTTTGGCAGTAATTGGTATTGGTGGTGGGAGGAAGGTAGGCCCTTTCTTTGCCATGTTTGTTTCCCTCCATGATGATTTTAGGCTCAGTCTGGAAGCTGGGCTTGTGATCTTAGTAACACTGCTATTCCCAAAGTTCTTGGATTCTGGGTGCTGAGCTATCTCCATTGAGGTCCACGGGGAGGTAATGGTGGTAGTGATTTGACTAACCTGTAACATGTTGTCTCTGTCTTCCCTCAGAGTTCTTTGCTTTTCTAGGTAGGCTGACTTACCTGCCCACAGGTGGAAGTTGGTCAGCAGCTGGTGGGGATGGCCCACCCTTTCTCCATAGCAGTTGCATGGCTTTGAGTGTTGGGATAAAAAGAGAGGCAGTGGTCTGGGTGACGCTTGATATCCCTGAGGCTTGAGGTCATGGTCCTAAGCTCTTTCTGTAAGAATCTAGGGAAAGGTGGTGGTCAAAGAAGTAGAGTTGTTTTGACTTGCCTGGTACATGTTGCCTTTCTCTTAAAGGTACCTCACTGTTAAGTGGCGCAGTAAATAGGATGTTGGGCCTGGAGTCAGGAAGAACCAAGTTCAAATCCAGCCTCACGTCCTTATTAGTTGTGTGACTTTGTATGAGTTCATCTCTTTCTGTCTGCTTCAGTTTCCTCATTTGGAAAATGAGGATAATAATAGAACGTATCTCTCATGGTTGTTTTGAGGATAAAACAATATCATATTTGAAAAGTGCTATATGAATGCTAAATATTATTAGTAATACATAATAATTATTATTATCATTGTTGTATTAACTAGGCTGACTTACCTGTTAAATATATATGTTAAATACAAATAGAGTTGCTTATGCTAATCTGTGATGGATAAGAGATGGCTTGAACAGCAGAGGGCAGAAAGGTTACTGCCGGTGTAGCTGGACACAGAGTCAGGAAAGTGTGAAATTAAGGAAACTTGACTAGGAAACAGAGCTGAGATGACACAGTATGTCTCTCAACTGCTATGACTTGGGTTGGGGATTTAAGCTATATATTCCTTTTCCACTGGCTCCTTACTATCTCCTTACAACATACTCAGGTCTTCCCAAACCCGAAAAATCTCCCCTTAACCCTTCTAACCCACTGAACTACTGTCCCAGCTTTCTCTTCTCCTTCATCATCAAACCTCTTCAAACAGTAGTTTTATCTTCTGCAGTATTTAACACTATTGGCCACTTTCTCCTTCTTGATCATCTTTCTTCTTAGCTTTGGGGATACTATATTCTCCTGGTTCTCCCTCTGCTTTTCTGCCTCAGTCAAACTGAGGCCAGTTAAAGACCTTAGCTTAAAATGTCCAAGCTCTCTCACTGCATCCAGGACCATCTCCAGTCATCCTTGATCTATATCTCACTACTGGACCTAGATGGCTCCAGAGGAGAAAGTGACTGCACAGTCCTCCCTCACTGATACTCAATTCACTTGCGTGTCGTGGCATCACCTCCTTGATTTCATGGTCCTATTTGAGAATGAAGGACAAACAACAACCTTTATTGACTCTTTCCTCCCCAATTCCTTCAGACAAAGTGTTCCCCAAGTTTCCATTCTCCCCTTTCTCTTTTTTCTCTCCTTTGGCAAGCTCATCCACTCCTGCAGCTTCAATTATCTCCTCATAAGATTTTTTGGGATCGTGGGTGATCTCCAAATCTATTTCTCTAGATAGGATGTTTCTCATAAGCTTTGCACCTGAATTTTGAGTTGCCTCACAGATATTTCCACTTGGATAAGCTGGCAAGATATTATATTTAATATACCCAAAATATCTGTTTCCCCCAAAAAAGAAAGAAGCCCCAAACCCTCCCCTGATTGTCAGTTTTCTATCAATGGTAGCACCATTCACCCATTCTCAAAATCTCAGTGTTATCTTTGCTTACTCCTTTTCCTACAATCAGACGCCACTCCTTACCTTTCTACCTGTATTCTCACTCTCAAATGTTTTACCCTCCAGCCAAATTGTACTATATGTTGTCCCTTGTACATATCCAGTTTTTTTCTTGCCTCCAAGACTTTGTCCATGCTTCTTTCTATGCCAGGATTGTCCTCCCTCCTAGCTGGACCTATAATAGTACAGAATCAATAGAGGGAAGAGAGCTGATTCTCTGCATGAGACAAACTCACTGTTGTCAATGTCTTGGGCAGCTTCCTCTAGGACATTTCCCTTGCCCTGTGTGGAACTCAGCTATTTTTCACCTTCTTCTCCTAGACATGGTTCACTATCTACCTAGTCCAGGAAGGTCCATTTGCACAGACTTCTATTTTCTTTCTTATCTCAGTTCTTCATTTGAACAATATCCTTTTCTTTCCACCCCCACTGGGTATGTTTAAACCTTTAAGCCAGTTAATTGCAACTAATTTCTGGAATTCATTGTCCCCCATTCATAAATAGGATAAATAAAGATCCCTATGACAAATGATGATGTGACAGCCCCTCCTCTCTGCCATTTGAGAGAATCTATATAAGAACTAAACCTATTATTTTGGAAATTCCTTTGGAGTAAAACTATAAGATTGGAACAAGGAGCCCAAGACACAAACTAGCATGGGCTCAGATCTCTCCAAGATCTGGCCTGTTACTTATGATCTCGGAGTTCTGGAAGGTCCTGGGCCATAGGTGATAGCTACAAAAAATGAAATTTGACTGGAAAGTTTTCCTTTGGTCTTTTTTTTTTTAAGCTGCTCTTTTTTTGGCATTTAAAATTTTTTTCTTTTTTTCAATTACATGTAAAAAACAATTTTAACATTCTTTTTTTCAAATTTTGAGTTTCAAATTCTCTCCTTCCCCCTCCCCATTGAGAAGGCAAGCAATTTGACATAGGTTGTACATGTGTAGTCATGCAAAACACATTTCCATGTAGTTGCTCTGTGAAAGAAAACACAGACCAAAAAAATAAAATTAAAAAAAAGTAAAGAAAAGTTATTTTCAATCTGCATTCAGGCTCCACCAGTTTGTTCTTTGGAGATGGACAGCATCCTTCATCATAAGGCCTTTAGAATTGTCTTGGATCATTATATTGCTGAGGATAGCTAAGTCATTCACAGTAGATCGTCATGCAATATTGCTGTTACTGTATACAATGTTTTACTGATTCTGCTCATTTCACTTTGCATCGGTCCATGTTCTGAGAGCATCCAGCTCATTATTTCTTTTTTTGTTTTTGTTTTATTGTTGTTGTTTTTGGTTTTGGGGTTTTTTGTTTGTTTGTTTGTGTTTTGGTTAGGCAATATGGTTAAGTGACTTGCCCAGGGTCACATAGCTAGTAAGTGTTATATGTCTGAGGCCAGATTTGAACTCAAGTCCTCCTGAATCCAGGGCTGGTGCTCTATCCACTGTGCCTCCTAGCTGTCCTGCAGCTCATTATTTCTTATAGCACTGTAGTATTCCATCACAATCATATACAACAGCTTGTTCAGCCATTCTTCAATTGATGGACAGCCACTCAATTTCCAATTCTTTGCCACCACCAAAAGAGCTGCTATAAATATTTTTGAACATATAGGCCCTTTTCCTTTTTGTTTTTTATCTCTTTGGGATATAGATCTAGTGGTTGGTATTGCATAGCCCTGTGGGCATAGTTCCAAATTGCTCTCCAAAATGGTTAAAGCAGCAGTATACAACTTCACCAACAGTGCATTACTATTTTAATTTTCCCACATCCCCTCCAACACCCATCATCTTACTTTCCTGTTGTATTAGCCAATCTGATAGGTATGAGGTGGAACCTCCCTTGTTTTATTTTGGTTTTCTCTAAACAATAGTGATTTAGAGCATTTTTCCATATGATTATAGACGGTTTTGGTTACTTAGTCTGAAAACTGCCTGTTCATATCCTTATCAATTGAGGAATGCCTCGTGTTTCTATAAATTTGACTCAGTTTTCCATATATTTGGGAAATTAGATCTTTATCAAAGGAACTTGCTTTTTATGCTTCTTTTGAGTCTTGCATTTAAAAGTCACATTTTCCATTCAGCTCTGGTCTTTTCATCAAGAATGTTTGAAAGTTCTCTACTTCATTAAATATCTACTTTTCTCCCATGAAGGATTATACTTAGTTTTTGCCTTTAGGTTATTCCTGGTTGTAATCCTATCTCTTTTGCCTTCTGGAATATCATATTGCAAGTTCTCCAATCCTTTAATGTAGAAACCACTTATTCTTGTGTGATCCACAATAGTTGAGTTATTTATTTTTGGCTGCTTGCAGTATTATCTCCTTGACTTGGGAGCTCTGAAATTTGACTATAATATTCCTGGTAGTTTTTATTTGGGGTTCTTTTTCTTCCTATTTTACCCTTGGTTCTAGAATATCAGGGCAGTTTTCCTCGATAGGGAATTTTTTAAATAATTTTTATAAATTTGATTAGTTTTACAAAAATAAATAATTTTTTGAGGAATTATTTTCTTCAATGAGCTTTTATACTTCTTTTTGCATTTGGCTGGTTCTACTTTTTAAGGAGTTCTTCTCTTCACTGAATTTTTGTACCTCTTTTTCCATTTGCTCAATTCTACTTTTCAAGGTATTGTTCTTTTCATTGGTGTTTGTGCCTTTTTTTTTTTCATTTGACCTATTCTGTTTTTTAAGACATTGTTTTCTTCAATATTTTTTTGTGCCTAGTAAATCAAGCTGTTGATTCTTTCTTCATGATTTTCTTGTATCACTGTCATTTCTCTTCCCAGTTCTTCCTCTACTTCTCTCACTTGATTTTAAAATCCTTTTTGAGCTCTTCCATAGCCTGAGGTCAATTAATATTTTTCTTTGAGGCTTTGGATGTAGGATTTTTGACTTTGTTATCTTCTTCTGAGTTTGTGTTTTGATCTTCCCTGTCACCATAATAACTTTCTACAGTAAGGATCTTTTTCTGCTATGTATACATTTTCTAGCCTATTTCTTGACTTTTAATTCTATGCTAAAGTGGGGCTCTGCTTCCCAAGTGAAGGGGGCACCATCCCAAGCTTCAGATGTTCTTGTGCAGCTGTTTACAAAGGTAATTCTGGGGACCTATGTTTTCAGTTCTTCTAAGGTGGTATGTTCCAAGGGAGAGGTATGTTTACAACTCTCCTGTACTGTGCACTGGTTTATAAGTGACCACAAGCACTCCTTTCCACCCTGGAACTGTGACCAGGGTCCTTGCAACCCTGTGGCCACAAACTCTGGTGTGCTAATATTCCTCCATATCAAGGACCGCAACCCAGATCCAAGTATGGGCAATGCAACAGAGCCCTGCCCCTGGTAAATCTCCTTTTAGCAAAGGGACCCCTGAAATCTCCTTTTAGCTAATTGTAGAACCTCCTTATTGTCTGTGAGCTGAGAGGTCTGGAAACTACCACTGCTAATGCCACCTCTGCTTCAGCTGCCCCCAAGGCCTGCTCCTGGTTTGCAGGGACCCCAGTCTATACCGGCATGGCCTGCACTGGAGTGTGCTCCACTCTTATCCAGGTGCAACAGACCTTTCCAGCCAACGTTCTAAGATGTTTTGGGCTGGAAAATCTTTTCACTCCATCCTTTTGTGAGTTCTAACACTCTAGAATTTGTTTTGAGGGAAGGGTTTGGGGGAGAGCTCTGGCAAATCCCTACCTTTTCTCTGCCATCTTGGCTTCAGCTCCTCTTTCAATTGTAATTATATTTACTATCATCACCATCTTGTCCCCTTTGGCTCTCCTTCTCTTCTTTGTGACATTAGGGCACAGGCACACTCATTTTTACCCCTGCATCAAAAATCTCAGGCAAAACAAACTAAGCAAGAAAAATAGAAAGGAGAGGCAAAAAAGAATTCTTGATTTACAGTAGACCCAACTGAATTCCCTTCTCACCTTTGATTCCCTAGATCATCTCAAAACTTATCTCGTGTTACCTCCAATATGAGGCCTTCCCCCACCTCCCACCCCCACCTTATTATTAATAGTCTTCTCAATGAAATGAATTTGCATTTTCTTTTATATCCTTTCTATTTTAGTATATGTGTACATATTCTACTGCCCTGGTAGAATGGAAGCTCCTTAGCACACGGACCATTTCATTTTTGTCTTTGTATCCCCAGCACCCAGTACAGTGCTTTGCTCCTTTTATGTGTTTAATAAATGATAGCTGAATTTAATTGACTTGTTGAAATCCCACTTATCCTCCAAGACTCAACTCAGTTTTTCCCTTATTCTCCCAGACAGAAATATCTTTCTCTCCTGAATATAGAGTCTCTGAAACTAAGAAGAAATTCCTTCCCTTCATCAATATACATTTGTTACTTGCCTACTACATTCCAGGGGTACCTAACTAAGTGCTGAGGATACCAAGAAATGCAAATGAAGGTCCCTACTCTCAAAAAATGCCCAGTCTAACAGTAACACTTTACACCATTCATATGATCTTATTATAAATATATATACTAATGCTAATCCAAATCCTAACCCTAAATATATATACATGTATATATATATACATGAGTATATATATATACATGAGTATATATATATATATACACATATATATATACATGAGTATACATATATATACATGTATATATATATACATGAGTATATATATATATACACATATATATATACATGAGTATACATATATACACATATATATACACATATATATACATATATATACATATATATACATATATATACATATATATACATATATATACATATATATACATATATATATACACATATGTATGTGTGTGCGTGTGTATGTGTGTGTGTATGTGTGTGTGTATTTGTGTATGTATGGTGGACCTGGAGGGCCAGGAGGAGATGGGGGGAGTGGAGACTCCCCCGAGGTAGTAGAGTGCTCTGGTGGGTCCCCCCTTGTTACACGTCTCATGTAAGGTACTGTGGCAGTGAGAAGTGGTGAGGCAGAAGTGAGGAAAGGCAAACACAGTGGGTCAAAGGAGCTCTCAGTCTCCATCAACACCGAACCCTAGTGCAGCAATGGCAATGGCCCAGTGCTTCTGGTGGTGAGACCCTCCCTGCTCAAGTGCTTGGCTCTGTCAGCTTCTTCTGATGAACAGGCTGGTCTGCCAGGGGAAGGGGAGGTCTAGGTGAGGCACAGTGAGGTTATAAATTATTACAAATAATAATATAATTATAAATATAATTTCACTACAATTATTTATAGTTATATACAATATAGTATGAGAGGAGGTGTTGTGAAGTAGATAGAGAGCTGACCAGGAAGACCTGGCTTCAGGTACTTCCACTAACATAAGCTGGCTGTGTGACCCTAGGTAAATCACTTAATCTCACAATGGTCTAGTCTAGAGGTATCAAGCATGGTGCTCAAGAATTCCATGTGGCCCACAACACTCCTGTGTGCAGCTGAACCAGTCTAAAATATAGTTCCTAACTGATTTTTTTAAAAAAAAATTTTTTAGGCAATTGAGATTAAGTAACTTGCCCAGGTTTACACAGC
Source organism: Phascolarctos cinereus (assembly GCF_003287225.1). NCBI lineage: Eukaryota > Metazoa > Chordata > Mammalia > Diprotodontia > Phascolarctidae > Phascolarctos > Phascolarctos cinereus. The sequence goes on along the minus strand of NW_027555847.1, from coordinate 201,653,233 downwards.
TAGTAAGTGTCAAGTGTTTGGTCTGAGGCTGGATTTGAGCTTAGGTCCTCCTGACTTCAGGGCCAGTGCTCTATCCACTGCACCACCTCGCTGTCCCCCTAACTTTAATGTGTTGATATGTCAATAAAAAAAAATCTAAATACATGTGATCTTCTAAGTCAATATACAGCCCACAGAGATCCTTAAGTGCAGTTTAGTGGCTCCTGTTTCTATGAGTTTGACATAATGGTCTAGTCAACTCCTCTGAGGTTATAAACTGCAGAGAAAGTACTGACTTGCATTATTAGTAGAGAGAATTCCCTCATTCATGAATTCCTTGCATCGATGAAACACAGGTCGAGTCCCTACAGTTGTACCGTTATGCTCCCATAATATAATTGTTCCTTATTTATGCCTGTGCCTCACTTTTCTCCCCTTTTCCCAATCCTCACATGGCAAGCTCCATGAGAGAAGGGATTATGTATTCATTAACTTTGGTGTCTCTTCTCAGCACTGAGCATGGTGCTCTACCTGTATGTCCTCAATACACAATTAGTGAATGAATAAGCACATGAACTAATATAAAATGTATCACCCTCCTTTCCCCACCTTGGTCTTCACTTTCTTGAGGTGTACTTTAGCTGCCTCCTATTTGCAACAGGTAGTTTGTGAAGAGGTACAAGGGAAAATGACGTTTATGGATAGATCTTCCATTTGTACAGTACTTTATGATGTGCATTTGTATACCTTGTCTTGTGGCAGTGTGGTGCCAGAGGGTATACCTTGGAAGCATTATTTTTTCCGACAGGCAGTCAAAATCTTGGATTGCTGCTGCCCCTTTCAGATTTCAAACTACCTCCACCTCTTCCTTAATAATTAACAATTAATAGTTGGCATTTCTATTGTGCTTTGTTTTGCAAAGTGCTTTACAAATATCCCATTTCAATGTCACAATAACCCTGAGGAGGTAGGTGCACTTATTACCTCATTTTACAGAGGAAGAAACATGCAGGTAGAGGTTAAATGACTTGCATACAGTCATACAGCCAGTAACTGATTTGAAATCAGGTCTTTCTTCCTAACTTCAGGCCCACTGTTCCACTGGGTGACCTAACTGATTCCTATGGGCTCATCAAGGTCACCTGTGGGAATATGATAAGGTTCTCTTTATCACGCCTTTTTTCCCAGCTTCATTAAAAAAAATACCAACTTCTAAGATGTTTTAAGAGAATTGTTTTTAATAACTTTTCCATAACCTGCAGTGTCGCTACTGATAATACTGTTTTTTTTTTTACTGTATTTTGGTCACTCTAAGTATAGCAGGGTATGTGCAGAACTACCTTGCCTATTAGCCCAGCTTGGGTAATTTGGGGATAATGCAGTAAATTCCTTACAGCCAGTGAGCAAGAAAAATCAATGACTCTGTATTTTTAAAAGGAGGATTACCTCCCCACCTCTCAGTTCCCTCTTCTTAGTCTTCTTAACTTTGGGTCATTTCTGGACCATTTGAGTCTACCTCATGACAGGGGAGCTGAGGGGCTGTCTTTCCCCAGTCTGGATCACATGCAGTCACTCCCCTGTGGCCACTAAAACAGGACTCCATTAGGTAAGCTTGAGCCTGGACTCTTTTCTGCATTGTGTTCCTTTGCCTGATTGTAGGTGATTAAAATTCAGTCTCCAGATGGATGTATCCAGAATAGAAGGCAACCTTCAGAATTTGAGCTGTCGGGAAATCTTTGGCTTCAGGCAATCTTGGCTATACTTGGAGAGGAGTCACCAGCAGTGCAGGAGTCCAGTGTTTCTTGGCGAAGATAACCACTGGTCAGAAAAGTCTTGATCTCCATGCTGTCTTGCCAAAAGGCTTGAATGGGCCTGTAGGGAATTGTCTGGAGAGTGTATTGTTAGGGGAAAATGTTACAATGCCTATTTAGTAGTCTTGCAAACTGATTTCTGCTATAATGTTTGTCTTAAATGTCCCAGTATAATGGTAGTTTAGTGATTCTCAACCTTTTTTTGTCCTCAACTTCTTTGGCACTTTGGTGAAGCCTGCAGACCTCCTTCTCAAAATAATGCTTTTAAATAATTAAAGGAAATGCTCAATTTCAATTAGAGGTTAGTGAAAATAAATACATAATCTTTTTCCTACCCAAGTTCAGGAACTCCCTGAAATCTATCCTTGGATAGAACCCTTGGGTTCTATGGATTCCAGAACTGCCTCAGTACTTATTACTAGAGCTTATTCAGCTTAAGCTTTTCTGTCAAACTGAACTTATCAGAGTCTTTTGTGTGAAACACTTCTTTTATGAGAACGAAATCAATAACTGTCCCCTACCTGATTTACATTGCACATTGAGTACTTTCCTACTTTTCCCTTTGGGTACGCCTTAAACCTATGCTCTGGGATACTGCGGTGAGTATATAAATATCTAAAGAGTATGAAAAAAGAACTCTGACCCTCCTGTTCTAGGCTGTTCTACGACTGAGCTCAGTCCAGACCATTTGTGTGGGTCCAGAGCCCTTTAGAGAGGAATAGTGTATAGTGCCCTAGTCCCAGGCTCTTGGTCCCAACAACAGCTCTTATTATTAGACAATAATGTTTCTTTAAGCTAAAACAGTATATATTCAGTAATAACAGATCCAAGTTTCATCTTTTGCAAATCTTAGGCTCTCCCCTTGAGATTTTAAGCTCACTATAATTGATGACTTTTTGTATTACTGCTATTCCTATTATTAATAATGAGTGCTTCCTATGCACTAATAATGTGCCAGATACTGGCTAAACATAGAAATATATGCCATCTCCGTGTAGGGGGTTCCCATTTTAAATAGTCTGCAGTAGTCAATTATGTAAAGAACAATATAAAATACAATTAGGCCTCCCAAAATATTCTCCCATGAGAGATAAGTAATCATCAATTATATATGTGTGTTTTAATTAGAAGATGTTCTCCCCACTCCCAATAACTGAAAAGTAATTCAGCTATACCAATTGTTAAGCAAGTAAGTATACCAATGTTGCTGAGGTCAACCCTCAGCAGGGGAGGAGCTGAAGAGCAGGTATAGCAAAGAAGACTAGTACCTGACCAGAATGGAAGTTATTACTCAAGACAAACTCAAGTGGTTTTCTTAGAGCCTTGGAAGCTCTCCCTCACGTTCCTATAGGAAAATGAACATTCCTTGTTTCTTCTTTTTCTTCTTCCTGGTGTGAAAAGAAACCCTGCTTGGTTCTCAGTCTTCTCTGATGTCCCCCTATGAGGTCTTAGCTCAAATGTCGACTGGCGACTAATTTTTTTTTCCTTTTTTTCAGGAATACTCATTTGTTCCACATCTTCAGGGCTACTGTTCAAGGTCATAGCCTCAACTTTGCTTTTTTTTTTTTAAACCAACTAGGGATTGAGATCAGTATAGGGAAATAGCAGTGTGCAGATACCCTTGATGCAGATTGGTATTTCATCTTAGAGAATTGCCTAGGGTCTTGAGAGGTTCAGTGGTTTTCTTGTGGTCACTCAGCCAGTATGTGTGAAAGGCAAGTCTTTAATCCAGGGAGGTCTTCTTGAATCCAGACCACTTGTTTACCTTTTACACTATGATGTCTCTCATTCTCAACTTGTAGCAATCATTTTGATGGATTTGTATATTTCCAGGATAGTCTCTGTATTTATTAGCTTTAATGAAATACCTCTTTCTTCTGCACATGTGTAAAATTAGATGTTAATTCATTGCAAATCAGCACTCCAAGCATCCTATTGTTCAAGGCTAAAAGTATCCCCAGGTAAACTGTCACTCATTGGTCCTTAACAGATTTGAGGTGAGCTGCTCTTGCTAGTAGTTGTTAGTGGGCAAAAGTGGACAGCAAGGGAAAGCAATGTCATCTCCCCGGGCCTCAGTTTCTTCATTTGTAAAATGTTCTAGATGACCTCTGAAGCCCCTTCCAGCTTTAAATTCTATGATCTTTGATCCAATGAATATGGAAGTTCTGAGTGTGTTATCTGTATAAACAGCTTTTCCTTGAGACCAAATCACATTGAAAAACAAAAACAAAGAAAGAGAATATAAATACAGAAACATTTACCTAAGTGATGCCCTAAACCTGCTTAACTACCTATCCTATCCTCATCCTATGCTTACCCTACACACACACACACACACACACACACACACACACACTATATTCCCCCACACATCTTCCACTCACATACTTTTTTTTTTCCATTAGCAAGCTCCTAAAGCTGAAACTTCCCCTATGTTTGGTGTCCTCCATTAAAATGTGAGTTTGGACTGTCTCCATTTTCTATTTTAATCCCAAAGTACTTAGTACACATTAAGCACTTAATAAGTGCATTTTTTCCCCACTCATTCATTCATTCACCCATTTATTCATTAGCTTACTGGCTTCTTCTATTGTTTTTTTTTTAATTGTCACTACCCTTTCTCTCTTGCATAGATATCTCTTAGTCCTTATTGAAAGAGACTCCAATTTTATTTCTCTACTTCCCTGAGATCTCTGATAGCAGCACAAACCCCTTCCTTGGGCTTTTTACTGCCAAATCTCTATGGAGAAGCATGTGAGGAGCTTATCAAAAACAAAAAGGAAAATTTATGAAGTTAAAAAAGTCATAAAAGCTAGCCTTGGCCTACAATGCAACTGAAGGAGGAAGTAGACTTTGAATGTTCTTAGTTTTCCTGGTTCCCTGATTGGTCCTCTTCTAGAGCTCATCTTCCAAGTCACTTGGTCCCATTCCTTTACTAACTTGATTACTAATCCAAACTTTTAGCCACAGTTAGACTCAATTTCTCAAGATTGCTAATTTTCTCTGTCTTTTTAAAATCTGCTTCCTGATTCTCTCTTGGTGTAGGGCTCCTGGTTTCCTGAGGACCTTCTAACCTTGTGTCCACAAATCCTCCCATAGGTTTCAATGTATCTTGCTAGGATCTTATAGCAATTTCTTTCCTTGGTCTTAATAGCTCTAGGTCCCTTTTTAGTCTTTCCTGCATTTCTGGTTCCCTGTAAAATAAAGATTCATATCTGACCTTCACAAACGGTTTTCCTAGGTTTTACGCCTTTTTTGCCCATCGTGACCCAGAAGCTGTCCTGCTCACTTTCTAAAACAAAGGTTCTTTAACCTAGCATCCACCAACTTATTTTTTTAATATTTCAATAATTATATTTCAACATAATTGTTTTTTGAAACCTGACATATTTTATTTTATGTATTTAAAAACGTTATTCTACAAAAGAGTCCATAGGCTTCATAAGACTGCCAAAGGGGTCCGTGAGACAAAAGTAAGTTAAGTCCTGTTTCAGAGGTTTTGACAGCTGCAGGAAGCCCTCACTGGCCGTTGACTCATTCCTCATTACTTTAATTTAATATTTTAATAAAATTTTAAATTTAAATTTAATTTTTGCCTGAAGCAAATTCACTAGTAAATTGTGATAATTGCTTCTACCTCATTGGTGAAGCTTGACTTCTCATTTAATTTTTTTTCTTTTTTATTATGAACTTAACATTCATCACCAGACACAGACATTCTGATGTACAAGGATTGTGTATGAAATCATGAAATTCTGTTATGCACAATCTGTTTTTAAAATAACATATTCAGTTCTATACAAGTAGCTTTGCTTGTGTCTCCTTTCGGTCCTTTTTATTTTCTTCTTTGCATTTTGAATGTTTTATTGATGCTCTTTTGTTTCTTTTTCTTTCCTCTTTCCTTCTCTCCTTTGTTTTTTTTTCTATCTATCACTTCCAATTAACACATCCCATCCCACCCCACCACACCCCACCTCACCCTTCAGTAAAGTCAAACAAAATAAATCAAGACATTGGCCACATTTGAAAATGTACACCTCATTCTGTACCTCTAGTCCACCACCTCTTTGGCAAGAGGCAAAAGGTATTGATCAACTTTGAGACCCAGTTCCTCCCAAAGACCATATGTGCAGTTGACTTTGCACCTCTATGCTACTGATATTGGTCTGAGCATAACTTCTCTATGCTTCTTCTATGCAAAGACACCCAGAATACTGAATTTGTTTTCCTGCTACAACCACATCCTCTCTTTTGGACCAACCAATAAGAAGAAAGAAAGAAAGAAAGAAAGAAAGAAAGAAAGAAAGAAAGAAAGAAAGAAAGAAAGAAAGAAAGAAAGAAAGAAAGAAAGAAAGAAAGAAAGAAAGAAAGAGGGAGGGAGAGGAGGAGGGAGGAAGGAAAGGAAGGAAGGAAGGAAGGAAGGAAGGAAGGAAGAAAGGAAGAAGGAAAGAAGGAAGAGAAAGAAAGAAGAAAGAAAGAAAGGAAGGAAGAAAGAAAGAAGAAAGAAAGAAAGAAAAAAGAAAGAAAGAAAGAAAGAAAGAAAGAAAGAAAGAAAGAAAGAAGTAAGAAAAAGAAAGGAGAAAGAAAGAGAGGAAGAGAGAGAAAGAAAAAAGGAAAGAAGGAAGGAGGGAGGGAAGAGAGAAAAAGAAATAATAAAGAGCAAAAGAAGGGAAGCAAAAAAGAAAGAAAAGAGAAAAAGAAACAAAGAATGAAACAAACGAAGGAAGGAAGAGCATTTGTTAAGCACTGTTCTATGTGTTAGGCATATATTTAGGAAAAACAAGATAGTTCCTGCTCTCTGTAAGCTTGTATTGTACTCTATTGGGCAAAATAACATATAAAAGAAAGTTTTGTAGCAGTATAGAAGGAAAAGTCCAGAAGTCCTAAGGGTGTAGTGGTTGTGTAGATAGAAAGGCCCAGCAGAGCATATAGGCAGAAGTTAAGTCTAACAGGGCAGAAATTAAGTGCTGGAGGACCTTAAGATTCAGTGGCAGAATAGATGGTAAGGTCTCTCACCAGAAGAAATAGAATTAGTAACTACCTTCTCATCCAAGCCATGTGAGCAGTCTTGGAGCCCAAACTCAAGTCCAGTTTTGAATTCAATCTAAAGCTGAGTTCATTGACAAAGTTGAAATATACTTTACAAGTCTTTCATTTAATGAATGTGCATTTAGCACATAAGCCTAGATATACCATAGAATCATACAGGCATATTCAGCATAAATGACGTACCAACTAATGTAATTTCTCAATAAAGTCATTAATACACTGTAACTAAACCCTACCATAATACCAAAACACCTACATAAAATGATATGCCAATTACATTTAAAAAGGAAGAGACATATGCAAAAAAGATTTTGAATGAAATAACCTAAGCAGCTCTGGGTCTTCTTAAGAAATACCTAGGATGCCTGTGTACAAAAAAAAAATTATGAGGGGAATTCTAGAAGATATCTGAACGAGAAATAACCTAGGAGTAATTCTCTACCACTACCACACCTCATTTCCTCTGCACACACCTCTTACTACACCAGATGGTAGAAGAGATCCAAAATACAAAACACCCAAAAATGAAAGGAAGAAGAAAAGTGAAAAAGAATAAATGAACAGGTCATGGGGTATTGTAGATAAGGAAGGATGCGAAGTACTACAGAAGATGTAAAGGAACTGCCAAGGAGTGAGACACCATCCTCTTTGACTAGCCACCTGATGGCAACAAAGATTTGGGTTATTGTAATACTGACAGTATTATTTTTATGAAACTAACTGCCTCTTTAATGTAGTTTCACTGCACATATTTTCATGGAAGTAGCTAATTACATAAGGCAGAATATGCCTGAATGTACAAATTACCTTATACACAAGTAACCAGAAATCATTTGTGATTGAGAGAGATGAAGCTACATGTGAAGATTAAGGAATATCATTTATGTGTTTATGCTATTTTAAAATTTCCATTAAAACTGCATGAAATTGTAAAAATGATAGAAAAATTCCCATTCCAATATTATACATACAATAAATCAAAAGGGAGTAATTTTTTTCATTAAATTATAACTTTGCCTAAGCAGCACTCTTATAATTAGCTATTTCTTTTTTTTTTAAAGCAAAACAAAAAAAGATTACTCAGGTGATCTGTGCTTCCTTTGATTTTTAATATAGGCTATTTAGCTTCAGAAAATGAAAAGCAGTGCCCCCAGGATTTGAGCATTGTACAAAGAAAGACAAAGGAAATGGAGGGATCTACCCTTCCCATAGAAGATAAAATCAAGGCAAGGGATAGTATTTGATAAATATAGTTGGAGAGGGATGGTTAATAATGTAGAAAAAAATAAACTTAGACCCAGACCGCAATTCAATTTGGTGAGCATTTATCAAATGCCTGCTCTGTACCAGACACTGTGTCATGAGCCTGGGATACAAAAACAAAAATTAAAGTCTTTTCATAAAGTAACTAACATTCTAATGTTGGGGAACCATGTACCACATTACATTCTGGCTGAATTATATATTGAAACGCATATACACAAAAACTGTGAAAAAGATGGGAGATAATAGACCGTATTTTGCTTAATTGCAGAAGAAAGCCATATTTTTATCTGTTAATCAAATAGAAGAAAATATTGGGGTCAAGATAGCTGCATGAAGATATACGTGCACTGGGGGACCAGGATTCACCATTGAGAACCTGGTGCTTATGAGCCTACATGCTCTGTCTGACAGCAGTCCCTACTTGAACAGATATTATTTCTGGTGTGGTTCCCATATGAAGAAGAGGAACTTTTTGATTGGCTGCTGAGCTGAAACTGAGAATGCTTACAAAAGTCACTAAGTCCATGATTATTCTTGTTTTGGTCCAAATATTATTGGATTCATGCATCAAACTCAGAAACTCCATTTTAAATATATCTACCTCCTTTTAAAAATCATTCAAGACACTGGCATTATTTTTGCCATCTGTTCCATTATTGGGCAATCATGCTAGAGTTTGTGTTAAGTGTAAATTGTTAAGGCCTTCAGGCTCCTTAAATCTTCTGTCTTCATACTCAAATTACTTAATTTCTGTTTTTCCTTCATTTAATATGGGTTTAGGAATGAATTAATATTCTTATGTGAAAGACCACATACCACATTACATTTTGGCTAGATAATGTATTTAAACACATAACACACAATAACCATGAAAAGGATGGGAGACAATAGAACATATTTGGCTTAATTGCAGAAAGGAACTATATTTTAATTTATCAATCAAGTAGAAGAAATTATTGGAAACAAGATAGCTGTACTCAATTACATATGTAACTGGGGACTGGGATTCACTGATGAGAGCCCAGTCCCAAGGAGCTGGCATGCTCGTGATTGCCCTATACTGATCTCTAATACATTGTTATGTAACTTGGAGCCAAGAGTATCGTTGACAAAAAACAGAGCAAAGTCCTTATCAATAACTAGTAAGACTCATTTCCAGTTTTGTTGTGCCTTAGTACAACATCATATAAAAACATTCATTTCATGCACAATTGCAGTATGCCCATTTTCATGGTCAGTGCCATCAGTACTAAATACCCTCAGGAGGTGGGGGCATTGGTACTTCTGATTCCTTTTAATTTATCTTCTCTTTTTATGGTACCAGAACATGAAGAGGTGCCTTTCATTCCACTGGCCTCTGTGTCAAACTGGTCATCATGATGATTTCAAGTAGGGCCAGCCTGTAATTCTATGTCACTCCTATTTCTTCGGTTGGGGCAACTAAGTAGTACAGTAGATAGAGAACTGGGCTTAGAATTAGGAAGACTCATCTTCATGAATTTTAATCTGGCCTCAGACACTTACTATTGTGTGATCCTGGACAAGTTACTTGACCCTGTTTGACTCAATTTGCTCATCTCTAAGATGAACTGGAGGGGCAGCTAGGTGGTGCAGTGGATAGAGCACCGGCCCTGAAGTCAGGAGGACCTGAGTTCAAATCTGACCTCAGACCAAACACTTGACACTTACTAACTATGTGACCCTGGGCAAGTCACTTAACCTAAATTGCCTAAAAATTAAAAAACAAATTAAAATGAACCAGAGAAGGAAATGGAAAAACACTCCAGGATCTTTGCCAAGAAAACCCCAATGGGGTACAAAGAGTCAGACATAACTGAAATGACTCAACAGCAATTTCTTGGGTTCATACAAACAATTATGTCACATTAGGCCAGGATGCTAACTCAATCAGCAATGTTTCCAGAGCCCACCTGGCCAGAGTTTCAGGGTTCCTGCCAGATTTTCACAGCTGATGCCCTGGTCTCAGGAAATATAAAACTGCCACTGTACATAACATCAGATGACAAACTCTTACTTTTGTTATTGATCACATCCCCATGTCACGAAGGAGGAGGGCAGCTAGGTGACACATTGGATATAGTCAGGAAGATCTGAGTTCAAATCTAGCCTCAAACACTACTAGCTATGTGACCCTGTGCAAGTCACTTGACTTTTGTTTGCTTCAATTTCATAATTATTATTATTAAAATGTTTTAAAATAATAAGAACTTTTTCCTCTTCTGGAGGAAATCCCTTCAGGTATTTGTATTAAATTGCCAATACTTTCACAGATTCTTCAGCTTTTCCTTTTTCAGATTTAAATACTTCCTTGTAATAACAATAACAACAACGGAAGCAACAGCAAAAGCAGCAGCAACAACAATAATAATGTTTCCCTGGCTTAGTCTTCCTCTGAAAAGAGAACTGAACCCTGGATAATCTTTATTTCTTTCTCTTCTAAAGAAACCTGGGTAAAACAGGTTTAACATGGTCCCCTCCTAACAATACTTCTGATTTATATAAGGGATTTCTTTCTTCCCCCACTCCAATTCTCCTATTTGGAACACCTAAAGATCTTTTTGAAGTATAATCAGCCAGTTTCTAATGAGAATGTTCAAAAAGAAGTTTATTTAATGAAATGATTAATCAATTCTGATGGATAAACAGACTCACAAAAACAGCTGCCTCAGCTGATAAAAGAGATTCTCCTTCAAATAAGACTTTATATCACTAACACTGAGCCTATCTCCATGGAGACATGTTAATTTTAAAGCTAATCAGAATATGAATGGGTGGCTCTGTCCAGCAGGTTATTTGGGATTGTGTGGAGGATGGGGAGTGGAGAGGTGGCTTAAGTGTATTTGTGTGTGTGTGTGTGTGTGTGTGTGTGTGTGTGTGTGTGTGTGTGTATGCACGCACACATGTGCGCAGCATAAGAGTAATGGGCCAAACAGAAAAGTTAGATGGAAGGGAAAGCTTGCAGAATGTTTGTATCTTTATTTGAGTGCTTCCATGTACTGATGTATTTTGGAGCGAGTTTCAGGGACCTCCCTGCGTAGTGTATAGTTTAGAGGGAAACTTGGAGCATATGGAGCCAAAGCAAAGCCAGAGATTTCTATTCCTGGGGATTACAGTGACCAAAATCACAGCTTCAAATCATAACTATATTTAACCTCAGAAATAAAACAAATATAAACAATGAAAAAAGAGTAGAGACTAAGTCAGAGGAATTAAATGGAACACAAATTTTGTCAGAAAAGATTTTAAATTCCTTGATGTCAGAAGAATGAAAATAATTTCTCTTCATTTTTGCTTCTCCTCCTCTGAATAATAATGCTCTTTTTCTTTCTTTTCTTGGGGGTAGTGGGGGGGAATGGGGTCCTGGGTGTAGAAATTCCAGTGTTGCAGATCAGCAACTTATTTCTAACTTAGTCTTAGAGAGTTCCCTGGGAAACAGAGAAGTTAAGTGAATTTCCCCCATAGTCACTCAACTAATATGTATCAGATGCAAGATGTGAACTTGGGACTTCCTGACTCCAAGGAAGGTCTACCTACTTTGACCCTATACATAGTAAGCATTTAATAAATGTTTACTAAATTGAATTTAACGAGAAATTTTCATAAAAATCAACACTGAACTTTAAGCTGAAGGTGCATCTCTTTCCTTCAATTGAAGTCCAGTCTAGGGGTATTAGCCATCTCCAACCTCCACCTATCTATGGTAAGTATAAGGTTGAATGCATATTTAGATACATACTTAAACATATACATATATATATATAACATATATGTAGTGTATATATAACATGCATATGTATATGTACAGACAGACAGACAGAGTAGATAAATCTGATGGGTGTTCCAAATCAGTATTCTGTGTCATTGCTTGGCCTCAATCTGCTCTCTAGAATCTCCTATGTCAACCAAAGAGAGCAGTTAGGACTTTTTTGATCAATTTTATGAGGAACTGACACAAAAAACCAAGACTATATTAAGGCATGTAAAAGGTCCATTCAATTAAACATACATTACGAACCTACTATGTTCAAGACATTCTGCCAGAGCCTGGGATAATTCTCTGAGTTCTCTTTTGCATGTGGAAAAGCTCATTTTATTTGACATTGGTTAAGTTCATAATAAAATTTAAAAAATTTTTCAGAAAAATAATGCAAACTTAGATTTGCCATTTCGTTACAATCTTCTTTATTCACTGTACTTTATATATGGAAATGCTCACTTCATTTCATGCTAATTTTATTTTGAAAAATATAAAATTTTCATTGAAATGAATACAGCTTATGATAATCCTGGTAGCTCCAGAATCTTTTCCTGGATATGTTCTCTGTGCCTGCTCCTTCTGTTCACTTGTTAGGTAGCTCTTGACATAGGAAGGAAACAAGCATTTAATAGGTACCTACTACGCTCCAGGCACTGTGGTAAGTACATGTGTTTCATTTGATTTTTACCTCAACCCTATGAGATAGGTGCTATTATTATCATCCCTGTTTTACATTTGAGGAAATGGAGGCAGACTAAGTTAAATAACTTACTCAGGGCCACAAAGCTACTAAGTGGCTGGATTTGAACACATCTTTCCGATTTCAGGTGCAGCTCTCTGTAATAATGATCTGTCTTCCTTGCCCTTTGGCTACTTTTATATGATAGAATTATAGATTCAGGAAAGGTTTTTAAAGATCATCCTGTACAACCCCTGAATTTAACATGGGAGAACACTAAGAAAATCATTTGCCCAAAGTAACACTGCAAGTTAGTCACAGAACAAGAACCAGAAATCAATTTTCCTGATTCCCAGGGCAGATATTCTTTCCACAATAATAACAATAATAGCTAGCATGTATATAGTGCTTTAAGGTCTACAGGGTATTATATTATGCTACATCAATTGATCCTCATAATAACCCTATGAGGTAAGTACTATTATTGTCCCCATTTTACAGATGGGGAAAACTGAAGCTAGGAGAAATTAAGTGGCCTACCCAAGATTACACAGCTAAAGAGTCAAGATTTGAAATCAGGTCTTGTTAATTCCAACTTGAGCACTCTACTCATTGTGCCACTGCGTGGGCTAACTTTACAAAAGAAAGATCCCTACAAAATACTACAAATTATTCAGGCTATTTCTGTTGTTTTTTCTTAATGAACAAAGAATTTCCTGTCTTTAATTAGTCAGACTAATCCAATACAGTTAGTGCATACCATCTGTGGACTTTACCTTACTAAATCATTTCTAACAAAGGTACACAGATTTTTGGCACTTCTATAGGAAATAAAGAATAATGTAAAAATCAGACATAGTAAGTCTTTAATTTACAAAAATGTAGAAAGCTGTTGTTTAAAAGTGCCAAAACTGAAATAGAGGGAATAAAAGTCAATTGAGGAATGGTTGAGCAAGTTGCTATATATAATTATGATGGAATACTATTGTGTATAAGAAATGAAGAGCACTTGGTTTCAGGAAAACCTGAGAAGACTTATACAAACTGATGCAAAGTGAAGTGAACAGAAAGAGGAGAACACTGTACCCAGTAATAGCAGTATTGTAATGATGATCAGCTGTGAAAAGTTTATCTATTCTAATCAAGATAATTCCAAAGGACTCATGATAAAAAATGCTATCTACTTTGAGACAGAACTGATGTGCAGAATGAAGTATACTTTTTCCCTTTCTTCATTTTTCTTCCTTTTTTAAATTTTTGCAACAAGGATAATATGGAAATATGTCTTGCATGCCTTCACATCTATAATTGTTATAATACTCCTTGCCTTCTCAATGGGTAGAAGGGGGAAAATATTTAAGATAGCAACACTATTTATGTCAGGTTTCCTTGACTTGAATTAAAAACTCTAAACCTTTCCAATTTATATACATTTCAACCATTTCTTTTTGCAAAAGCATTTGGCCACCTGGACAGACCTCCAAAGTTTTGGTCTCTGGGTTTATTTCCTTTGGTCCATCACAGAAAGCCATGTGACATAGTGGAAAAGATACTGGGTTTGTAGTGAGAGTACCTGGGTTTGTCATTTTGGGCATGCTCTAACCTCTCTGGGCATCACATTGCTCATCTATAAAATGAGAAGGTTCAACAGGAGGACTATTGAGGCCTCTTCTAGTCTATGATTTTACAGCTCTGGAACAACAATACATAGAAGGTTTAATGACTTAACTTTATTGCAGGCTCATTTCCTCCCATGTAATTAAGTCTGTGCTATAGTCCCTACCACTGTGATCAACTAAGTATGATTCTAACGGCCTAGAGGGTTTATATTATCTTCATAGCTACATAATACCCAGAAGAGACTTGGGCTCTGTGGAGGATCTAGTCTGAACAAAACCTGAACAACCATTCCTTCTATAGTATATCAAAGCTTGAAGTGCTTTGAAGATCTCCAGTGAAGAGAAACATGGTTCCTTCCAATGTAGTCATGACACATTGGGCTCAGTGAGTCATTTTTTCAGCTGTGTCTGATTCTTCATGAACCTATTTGGGGTTTTCTCGGCAAAGATACTGGAGTGATTTGCCATTTCCTTCTCCAGTTCACTTTACAGAGGCAAACAGAGGTTTAAATGACTTGCCCAGGGTCATATAGCTAGTAAGTGTCTGAGGCCAGATTTGAACTCAGAAAGAAGAGTCTTTCTGACTGTAGGCCCTACACTCTACCCACTGCGCCACCTACCTGCCCCACTGGACACTAGGTTCACTCTAATCATTAAGGAAGTTTTTACTTATCTCAAGCCTAAATTTGCCCCTTTGTAACTTCTGTTAATAGCTCCTAGCTTTACTTTGTGGGACTAAGTAGAGCAAATCTAATCCCTCTTCCACATGATAGACCTCAAAATATGTTGAGATGGCTATCAGATCCTCTCTAAGTCTTCTCCTGACTGAAAAACTCCTGTTCATTGAGATCAGTTGTCCATGGCATAATCTCAAAGTCCTTCTCCATCCTGGGTGCTCTCTTCTGGATGCTGTCTAGCTCATTAATGTCCTTTCTAAAATGTGATGCCCAGTGCTGAATGCAATGCTTCAGATGTGGTCCAACCAGGGCACAGTATAATACAGAGACCTAAGAGAGACAACATAAGAGAATGGATAGGCTACTGGGTGTAGTGTTCAAATCCTGCCTCATACACTTACTACGTTGTGTGACTCTGACCAGCTCACTTACCTCCCTAGTCTTAGTTTCTTCCTCTGTAAAATGAGGGCAATGGCCTCCAGGAGAGCTAAGTTCCCTTCCAGCTCTAAATCTACAATCTCATGAACCATAGCTATGCCCCCAAATGCAGCCCAAGGTTATATAAGCTTTTTCAGCTACCATATCATACTGTTAACTTATTCTGAGTTTGCAGTCTGGTTCATAAGATCTCTTTCAATAAATTATTGTATAGCTACATCTCCCATTTTATACTTGTGAAGATGATTTTTTCACCCAGATATTATTTATTTATGCCAATTCAATTTTATCATATTAGCTTAGCCAAATGTTCCAACCTATCAAGATCTTTGTGGAATTTGATATTCATCTGATATGTTAGCAGAGCCTCTAAGCTTCATGTCGTCTGTAAATTTATTTTTTATTTTTTATTACAGATGTCCTCTGTTTTATTCTCCAAGGCACCAATAAAAATGTTAAGTAATACAGAGACAAGCACAAATCCCTGGGGCACTTCACTGGAGACCTCCTTCCAAAGTGATCTGGAACTATTAATGACTATTCTTCGGCTACAGAAATTTGACAAGGTTTAAATACACTTAATTATATACTTATCTAATCCAGAGATGTCAAACACATGTCAGGCCACATGCAGCAGTAAAATTACAGAGTATAGCAAGAACCATATTAAAATTTAATTTGGGAAATGTAACAAAATAAATAAAAAATAAAATTAAACATAGATAATGTTAATATATGGTTTTCTAAATCAATCTGTAGTGGGCAGGGATCCTTATGTATGGTTTAGTGGGCTCCATTTCTATTTGAGTTTGACACCATTTATCTAACTCCCAACTATCCATCTTTTCCACAAGAATATAAGACAGGAATTTTTCAAATACTTTGCTAGGTAAACTATACAGCGTTCCCCTGATCTACCAGCCTGGTAATCCTGGCAAAAAATGCAGGCCTATCACAACCCATTGCTGATAAAGCCATGCTGGCTCTTTGTGATTGCTTCTTCTTTTTCTAGGTGTTCACTAACTATCCCTTTAATAATTTAGAATTCCGCTAGGAATTAAAATCAAGTTCACTAGTTTATAGTTTACAGACTGTACTCTCTTCCCTTTAAAAAAAGTACCTTTGCTTTTCATCAATCCTATGCTAACTTTCCCAAAATTCTTCACAATCTTTCAAATATAGTGGCCCCATAATCAGATCTAACAGGCCTTTTGGAACCTTGGGATGTAATTCATCTGGGCTGGGTGACAAACTCAGATCAGTTGGTAGCTTTCTTACTACTTTTGTTATGTCATCTCAATTGGGCCCTCATATTTCACACAGCACAGTGGTTGTTCTAAATCTCTCTTTGGCTTCCCACAGAATTTCTTCTCCCCACCCACTCAGGTGAGAACTTTAACTCAAAATCAATGCCATCTGCTCTCTTTTCTCTCTTTTCTCCTTTTCCTTATCTCAAAACCCCTTCAACATCAATTCTCACTGTCTCCTCTTTCACTCCAGTCTCAGATGAAAAGATATTACTTCTCATCAAGGCCAACCCTTCTACATGTATTCAAAATCTCATCCCCTCTCTCTTTTCCCCATTATCATTCTCTCCCCTCAAATTTTAAATATCTTCTATCTACTGGTTCCTTCCATGCTGTCTACAAACACTCTCAAATCTTCCCCATCCTTTTAAACTCTATTTAGATCCTATCATGCCCTCAAACTATTATCCCATATTTCTCCTCCCTTTCTCAAACTCCTTTCTATTCTATTTGACTACACTTCTTCCAAATGCTTTCAAATGTAGCTTTCAACTTTATTATACAACTGAAAACATTCTCTCCAAAGTAACCAATGATCCCTTAATTGTCCAATCTAATGGTCTTTTCTTGATCCTTACCCTTCATGAACTTTCTATAGCATTTGAAAGAATTGACCACAGTCTTTTCCCTATGCTCTCTTCCTTCTGGCTTTTTGTTAAACTGTTCTTTCTTGGTTCTCCTTCTACTTGTGTGGTCTCTCCTTTTTAGTCTCCTTTGCTGTATCATGATCCACATCACATTCACCAACTGTATGTGCACCCCAAGCCCCTGACCTGGACCCTCTTCTCTAATCCACCCTCTTACAACCACAAAGGGATTTTTCTAGTCTGCTTATATTCTACCCCTACTCAATTAATTACAGTGGTTTTCTACTGCCTCTAGGACCAAATATATATTGCTCTGTTTGTCATTTAAAGTTCTTCACACTATAGCCCCTATCCAGTCCTCTTATCTCTATAGTCCAGACATACTGATCTACTTGCTATTCCTTACACATAACACTCCATTCTGTGCTTTTGCAATGGCTGTCCCTCATATTCAGATTGCTCCCCTTCTTCACTTTCAACTCATAAAATAAAAATTTCCTTCAAGACTCAGCTCACAAACTACCTTCTACTGGAAGCCTTTCTTGATTTCCCTTGCTGTTAACGCCTTCCCCTCTGAGCTTTTCTTGTATTAGCTCTGCATATATCTCATATACTCATATTTATGTACAAGTTGTCTATCCCATTAGAATGTAATCTTCTTAAAGGAAGAGATTGTTTTGCTTTTGTCTTTGTGTCTCCAACTCTTTGCAAGATGCCTGACACCTAGTCGGTACTTAGTGAATGCTTGTTAACTGACTGACTGATTACAATCTTCCTACTAACCTTGGGTATCAAATCCTTGATATTCCTTTAGTTCTGTCCTTTCCAGTTCAAAGGCCACTCTTCTTGGCAGAGAAAATAGAACTAAAATGATAGCGGAATTGACCCTTATGCAGTACTATATTGTGAGTTCCACCTTGTCTCCTATGATGAATGAAAAACCCAAGAGACAGAATTTCTGGGTAATTAATAATCAGCTTATTAATTGGGCTAGCTAATAATCAATAAATTGATGGTGAGTGGTTTCTTTTGGGAACCAAGGACAAAGACATGAAGAGAAGCCTTAACATACTTTTGAAAAAGGGAGTGCCTTTGGCAGGTGAAAATCAATCCTGATTAATTAATTAATGAGAAAGTGGGCTAAAAGTCTTCAACTCCTCCTACTGAGAATGTGGTTTGATCATGAGATTCAGCTGTCTCTGAAGCTGAGCGGGAGTTGGTGGAATATAGGTGGTGGAAATAGAATGGGAAAAGACAAACATGTCCAAAAAAACCAAGGATTAAATAATATTTAAGGCCCCTTCCAATTTTCAATTTTGTGCTTTGCAAATGCTTTCTTAAACCAATGCAGTCAAGTTTAAAAATATTTTAATTTTTTATTATTATTTTAAGCTGCATTATGCAATAGAAGAAGAGTGGTCACTTAACATCATCTGAGCTTATGTAATGATTGAATTCAGACATTTCTGTTTTTTGAAATGAGAATTAATTTATGGACACTTTCAAATATTCAAATGGACCTATGATATTATTGATGATGATATAGAACTCAATCTATCCATGCCTATTTATCTCTGTGAGAGACTCTCCCCTCATAGGGATATAATATATGCAAAAAGCTTTGTAAACCTAAAAGTGTTAGGTCAATGTGAGCTATTGTTGTTGTTAATAATAATGTTAACAATATTTCTCCCTAAGTGATCTAACTAATGTCGTAAGGGTTTCTGTGTTTTCTCTTGACAATACAAGGATACTACTGGGATTCATACACTATTCAACAGTTATCCTTTACTTTCATCATGTGACCAGTTTATCTTCTCTTATTGATCATAGATTTCCTTTATGGCATCTTTTACTGATTTTCTTTCATAACTCTTTGTAGTCCTTGAAGTCTCAACTAAAATCCCACCTTCTACATTTCTTTCTTGCTCTCCCTCAATTCTAGTGCCTTCCCTCTGTTGATTATTACCAACTTATCCTGTATGTTGCTTTTTTGTACATAGTTGTTTCCATCTTATCTCCATCATTAGACAATAAGCTATTTGATTTGCCTTTCTTTGTATCCCTAGTGCTTAGCACAGTGCCTGGCCCATAACAGACACTTAATAAATGTTTAATGTTTTATAGCCTTCTTATGCCCACCGTGCACCTCTCTGTTACCCTCTGAAATATGCTAATTATCAATTCTTCAGAGACTGTAGCTTTCCATGATTTATAGTCATGCAACAACGCCAGTAGAAAATTAGCATTAAAAAGAAGGGCCTCAGAGACAAGTTGTTTTTTTTTTTTCAGAGAAGAGTTTGGGATCATTAAAATAGCTGTGATTTTCCAAAAGCAATCCAGAGTGCTTCTCCTGGGCCCAGCTTACTATCATTTTTAGTATTTGAACAAAATGTATACTGATGAATGAGCTTTATAGCTCATTACTTTACAGGTAATCCATCTAACTGTATAGCATGGTCTGGACTATACAATCTTCATGATTTGGTATTTGCAGTGTAAATGATTAGGCTATCATATTAATTATATCTATGGATCTTGGGAAGCTCTGTAACGCCCCAACACTTGCAGCAATTAGCACAATTTCAACCACCAATAAGAGGATTTTAAACTCTATGGGAATCTCTCTCTAACTTTGATTTTGAACTGAATTTCCTCAGCGACAGGGGTAATCATCATTGACAAGCATATGTCTCTTTGTTTTATGATCAGAGGATCATCAAGCAAAGTTACCTTTGTCATTATTTCTTTTGTGTTGGAGGACAGCCTTTAAGGAGACCTCATTTTCATAGTCAACAAACAAAGCACAGGAATATCTTATATTGTCTAAGAAGCTACTGGGTATCACAATGGATAGTGCTAGATGTACAGTCAGGACCCATGTTGAAATCCAGTATCAGACACAGTAGCTATGTGATCCTGGGCAAATAATTTAACCTCTCTCTGCCTCAGTTTCCTCATCTATAAAATGGGGATGATAATAACACCTGCCTCACAGAGTTGTAATAATAAATTGAGATATTTGTAAAGTACTTTGTAAATCTTAAAGTGCAATATAAATGCTAGTTATTATCAGTAGTAGTAGAATGTCTTTCCCTTTGTAGTTACCTCATCATACACACACACACACACACACACACACACACACACACACATATATATGTATATCGTATGTACCTAGATATTTACACATTGTCTTCCCCATTAGAATGTGAGTTCTTGAAGGTAAGAATTATTTTACCTTTCTTGTATCCTCACTTTATCTATCACTCTAGCACATAGTAAGCACGATTTAATAAATAAATGCATTTTGATAGGTTGATTATTTAGGTTGGTAGTTGCTGATGTTTTCTTGGTCACCTTTTTTGATGGTAAGTACAGGTTCACCCAACAAAAACTAAGAAAGATAGAAGAAGAAACTTGAAAATGAAAGAGAAGAGGGTGGGGAAGATGAATGTTTCAGACAGTAAGAAAAATCTTTTCAAGGGGTAAGAAGAAATGTACAAGATTGTTAATGCATGCAGGCAAAAAGAAAAAGCTGAGGTTGTGCAGTCCAACACAGTCAATTCAACAAACATTTATGAAGCACCAACTATGTGTAAGGCACTGTTTCATGTTACAGTCATTTATGCTGATTACTATTAAAGGAGACAGAAGTAGAGCTTTACATACTTTTCAATATGAAAAAGGACCTGAGGGCTTCCAGGCACAATGCAGGAAGCATGAGTTATGTGAATGGGGGCCCCTAGAGAATCACCTGGCTGCCATGGCAACAGTGCATAGTGACTGAGAAAAGCCCCTTCTAGGAATAGATTTTCTGAGTGGAGAAACACCAGGTCATAGTGTATTTAAGCTGGATTTCTCATGTCAAATGCTGCCTGAGGTGGGCACTAGTGTGTTAGTTAGTAAGTTAGTTAGTTAGTTAGTTAGTTAGTTAGCCCTGGGTGAAAAGAAGTGTAGTCCTTAGGGCAGGACAGGTAAGGATTGGAGAGTATATACGTAATTTAAAAAAATGAAATCTGAGTCAGTTACCAGAGTAACTGTGAACATTGACAGCCAAAGGTAGGATGAGGAACAATCAAATTGTTCTGAGCCAAAGGTTTAAAAAGCCAAATATAGAGAATTCCATGCAATGGTCTGACCATGGCATCCTGCTGCCCACACCCCTCAATAAACTTGAGAAGATCCCTGGTACTTTCAGGATCAATATAAAGTCCTCTATTTGACATTCATAGCCTCCTTCATAACCTGCCCCACATCTATTCTGATCTTCTAATACCTTATATCTTACCACGTACTCTGCAATCCAGTGACATTGGCCTCATTGCTGTTCCACAAATAAGACAGTTCGTCTTTTAACTCTGGGCATTTTCACTGGCTGTTCCCAATGCCTGGAATATTCTCCATGCTCATCTCCATTTCCTGGATTCCCTGGCTTCTTTCAAGTACCAGCTAAATTCTCACCTTCTCTCAATCCCCTTCAATTCTTTCCCTCCATTGATTATTTCCAATTTATCCTATATATAGCTAGCTTGTACATAGTTATTTACGTGTTGTCTCCCCATTAGATTGTAGTCTCCTTAAGGGCAAGGACTGTTTTTTGCCTTTTTTTAGCACTTAGCAAAGTGTCTGGCACAAAGTAAACACTTCATAAATATTTATTTATTAAAGTCCCATTGGGGTCTTTTTATTCTGTAGGCTTGTGTACCCTTCCTTCAGCTAGTACTAATGCCCTATGTGGCCCCAGGTTGGCTCTACCACTGTCTGATGACTCAGTCACCTCTGGAAAATCAGAAACCTTCACTTTGCACCTTCCCACAAAGTGCCTCCCCAAATCTGAAGGCTTTGGCTTGGTAGAACAATGATGATGAAAGACCTCCGCCAATGTGTCCAGTAAGTGCAACCTTCCATGTCATCTTCTCAGGCAAGTGGCCTTTCCAATCTACCAGACAACAAACAGAGATAGACCAATTCCTCTATGTGTCAGAGATATGTTGCACAATGTAGTCTAACACGTCTCTATCTTCATACAGTCTTTACCTGAGTTCAGGCCCTCATCACTTTTTCACTTGACTATTGCAATTGCCTCCCAATTGTTTTCCCTACCCACAGTATCTCTCCTTTCCAATTGATATTCATAAAGCACAAATCCGATCATGTCACTTCCTCCTCAAAAAAATATACAAAGGCTCCCTGTTATCTCTAAGAGAAAATACAAAATCTTTTTTAGCATTTATTTAAAATTTTATTTTTCCCCAGTTACATGTAAGAACAATTTTTAACATTTGTTTTTAAAACTTTTGAGTTCCAAATTCTTTCCCTCCCTCCCTCCCCACCATCCATCGTTGAGACAGCAAGCAATTCAACATAGGTTATACGTGTGGTGTCATACAAAACATATCCATAATAGGCATGTTGTGAAAGAAAACAGACAAGAAAAAAAAACTCAAGAAAAATAATGTTTAAAAAGTATGCTTCAATCTGTATTCAAACATCATCAGTTCTTTCTCTCAGGCTGAATACCATTTTTTCATCATAAGTCCTTCAGAGTTATCTTGGATCATTGTATTGCTGCGAATAGTTAAGTCTTTCACAACCGATCATCTTACAATATTGTTGCTACTGTGTATACAGTACATTTCACTTTGCATCAGCCCATGCAAGTCTTTCCAGATTTTTCTCCTCACCTCCCCCCCTTTCTCCTCCATTGTAAAAGCTTTTTCTTGCCTCTTTTATTTGAGATAATTTATCCCATTCTACCTCTCCCTTTCTCTTTCCCCCAGTACATTCTTCTAAACCCCTTAATTTTATTTTTTTAGATATCATCCCTTCATATTCAACTCACACATGTGCCCTCTGTCTATATACACTCCTTCTAACTATCCTAATAATGAGAAAGGTCTTATGAGTTACAAATATCATCTTTCCAAGAAGGAATGTAAACAGCTTAAATTTATTAGGTCCCTTATGATTTCCCTTTCCTGTTTACCTCTTTATGCTTCTCTTGAGTCTTGTATTTGAAAGTCAAATTTTCTATCCAGCTCTTGTCTTTTCATCAAGAATGCTTGAAAGTCCTCTATCTCACTGAATACCCATTTTTTTCCACTGAAGGATCATACCATTTTGTTAGGTAGGTGATTCTTGGTTGTAATACTAGCTTTTTTGACCTCCAGAATATCATATGCCAAGCCTTTTGATTCTTTAATGTAGAAGCTGTTAAATCTTGTGTTATCCTGACTGGCTCCATGGTACTTGAATTGTTTCTTTCTGGCTACTTGCAATATTTTCTCCTTAACCTGAGAACTCTGGGATTTGGCTTATAATATTCCAGGCAGTTATTATTTGGGGATATCTTTCAGGGAGGTGGTTCATGAATTCTTTCAATTTCTATTTTACCTTCTGGTTCTAGAATATCAGGACAGTTTTCCTTGATAACGTCTGATGTCTAGGCTCTTTTTTTTTTTATCATGGCTCTCAGATAGTCCAATAATTTTTAAATTATCTCTTCTGGATCTGCATGAAGGGGCAACTTATGCTTCCAATGCTAGATAACTACTGATGTTGCCATTGCACTGTTTCCATTGGCCTTACACACCCCAGTTTCTGCGTGGTATAGTTTGTGCTGAGTATACAGTCTCTACTGAGTGTTGCTACCTGCTGGTCTCACAAAGTCACTACCAGATGATGTTCTGCTGGCCTTGGTCCTAGGGTGATTGCTACCAGGTTTGGCTCCACTAGGCATGAGGTCATGGAGTTCTTCTCTATTTCTAGCTTTTGGCATTATTTAGAGTACTTAAGTAATTTGATTAAGCAACTGGTGGGTCAGTGGATGGAGCCCTAGGTCTGGAGTCAGGAAGACCTGAATTCATATTTAAACTCAGATACTTACTAGTTGTGTGACCCTGAGCAAATCACTTAATCTCAGATTACCTCAGTTTCCTCAACTATAAAATAAAGATAAAAATTGTACCTGCCTTTCTGGGTTGTGATAAGGCTCAAAGAGATGATGTTTGTTTAAATAAATGAATAAACAAACAAACAAACAAATAAATAAATAGATGAATGAATAAATAAATGAATGGATGAACAAATAGATAAATAAAGGGATGAATGAATGAATGAGCAAGCAAATAAATAGATAAATGAATGAATGAATAAATAAATAAGTGAATGAATGAATGAATGAATGAATAAAAAACCCTTAGCTTAGTATCTGGCACATAGTAGATATTATATAAATGCTTATTCCCTTCCCTAATGTGCTAGCTCCTTATTAGCTCAAAGCCCTGAGGCTTGTTATAACTCTTTTAGAAAGTCAAGGTTCTTACACACCTAGGCATCAAAATAGAGAAAAACCTAGAATGGGAGGACAGGCAGAAGAACAAAAGTCCCTAATTTTAGTTTCTAACTTTCTCTGGACTTCCAAGCCATGCTATTGTAGCAGATACCATCATTACCCTCCCTCCTCTTTGTGTGGTACCTTCCACCACTAGAATGTAAGCTCTTTGAGGGCTAGGCCTGTTTTTCTTTTTGTTTTTGTTAATATATGAAATAATTACTCCACCTTAACTTCATCTTCCAACTTCATTTAAGCTCCTAGAGGGCAGAGATTGAATCAAAAGTGATTAGCACAATGACTTATAGATATTAGCATTCTGCACTTATTTATTGAATTGAGTTGCTCTGGTTGTGTTCTAGCCAACTGAGAGGCTGGCATGCCTTGAAATATTAAAGTATAGTACAGATGCTACAGTAACTAATTGTCACACCACTAATTGTTCACAGCATTTGAAAAATATAGGTTTCTCCCAGAGCATATCTCAATAAAAGGGTTAATTGTCTTTTTTTATTGTGACTTGTAGAGATCGCTGCAATTATAGTTTCTAGCTATTGTCTTGAGAAATGTCAAAATGCTTAGTATTTTTCTGGGAACGTCATACTGTTTAGAGTTTAGTCTATTTCCAGATTGGTTCTGCAGGAACATGGCTGAAGTCAAAGAAGCTCCACTGATTTGCTGATGAATCTGATCACAGACAGAAAGGCAATGTAGCATGACAAGAGGATTGGATTGGGAGTCAGGAAACCTGGGCTCTGGGCCTGACTCTGCTACTAATTAGATAAATAACTTGGGTCAAGTTACTTAAGCTCTTTCATTTCTAAGGTCCCTCCCAAGCTCTAAAAAAAAAAAAGGTATGCTGAAAATTAAACCAGTGCTGAAGTTTCACCCCAACCAATTGGCAAAGATGTTAAAAAAAAATAGTCTATGTTGGAAGGGCTGTGGAAAGATGGGCATGTTGATATTCAGGAGCATTGAATTGGTCCAACTATTCCAGAAAACAACTTGGAGTTATATGAGAAAAGTTACTTCCTTATAATTCCCTTTAACAAAGACATCTCACAATGGCCAAGAAAGTGAAAGAAAAAGAAAGATCCCATTTGTTCAAATATGCTCATTGCAGCATTTTTATGGTTACAAAAACCTGGAAACAAAATGGTGCCTATTGATTAGGAAATGGCTGAACAAATTATAGAATGTGAATATAACTGACTATTATTATTTTATGATAAATATGAAGAAGTCAGAGAAATATGAGAAGACTTTTATGAATTTGTGGAAAATAAATTGAGAAGAACTAGGAGAATAATATAACTAAGGGTATGCTGGATCATCATCTCAAGAGAGTTAATTGTTATATTTATTTATTTATTTATTTTAAACTTAAATGCTAAAACTTAAACACACAGTAAGAAAAGAAAAAACATAAAATTAAATACAAAATAAAAATAAAAAGCACTGCCACGTGCACAGCAGAATGTAATAGAGGATTCAAAATATACAGCAATAAATTTCCATTTCAAGAAAGCCTATATAATAAATATTACTCATTGTGTTCAGAGCTGTCCATCTTTTCTTTGTTTCCTTGTGAATTTCTTTTCGTTCTCTGCTGTGCACTTTTCACTTTGTTCTTTTTTTCCCCTTCCTTACCCCATTTCTTTAAGAAAGCTACAATTACACTTGGATGAATTTATACACACACACACACACACACACACACACATCTATATATACACATATACACACAAACATATATATTATATACCTACACACATATACTTATATACACATACTTAGATCTCTCATGTATAGACATATACAATCATATGTCTCTATGTAAGACTGCATATATATATAGTCATATATGTAGTCATACTCATATACAGACATATACATTCATATATATCTATGTAAGACCGTACTATGCTTGTCCTCTGTTTCTCTGAGGATGAATAACATCTTCCTTCATAAATCCAAGTCTTTCTATGTTTTTCTAAGTCAACCAACTCATAATTTCTTGTACCACAGCAATATTCCAACTTTATACTGTCTAGTTATTTTAAATAGTCTCAAACAATATTAATTAATATGGCTGATATAGGTGTAATTTCCCTAGTTTTCTCTTCTGATTAAATCTATTTTAGCTTTAACTTTGCCTGAGGTTATGATTACTACCCCTGCTTTTTTCCCCTAATAAATTCTACTTCTGATTTTTTACTTTATGTTTGTGTGTATCTCTTATTTCCTATCCCTCCTGATTCCTTTAGTTTACTTCTACCTACTACCTTACTTAACCTACACCTCCTCCAAAGATCCCTCCCTTATCCTCCTCCCCACCCTTTCCCGTCAACTACTTGTTTATATATGAATTTAGAAAACTTTTATAGCCTACCAAATATATATTTTATTCCCTCTTTATCCCATTCCCATTAGTCTAGACACCCTTCTATATCCCCTTATTCTTTTCTCTCATCCTCTTATTTCTTTTTAAATTTAAAAGACTTTTATTCCTTTCTAAATGTATATATTGTTTTCTCTTTAACCCAGATTGATGTGAGTAAGGTTCTCTCTAAAACCGCCCCCCCTCATCCTTTCCCCCTCCATCCCCTTAGTCTTTCATTTCTTTCTAAATTTAGAAGACTTATATCCTTCTAGATACATATGTATTGTTCCCTCTTTGACACATTCTTGATGAGAGTAGGGTTCTTCCCTCATCTAATTTCTCTGTGTCAGTTCTTCCTCTCGCACCTCATTTGTATAAGAAAATTGCTCTTTTTACCTTTTCCTAAACAGTTTTAATTTTTAGAATCACATCATACTCAGGTCTAGCCTAATCTTTCTTTTGAACTACCCAATTACTAATAATACTCTTAGATATACATTTTACATTTCCTCTTATAAAAAGTAAACGGTCTGTTCTTATTGAGTCCGCTGTAATTAGTCTTTGATGTTTACCTTATATTTCTCTTGGATCTTGTATGTCAAATTTTCTATTAAGTTCAGGGGGTTTTTTGCAACAAAATCTGAAAGTCTAGCAATTCACTGCATATCCATTTTTTTCCATTCAGGATTATGCTTAACTTTGCTGGGTATTATATTTTTAACCACAACCCCAGTTCTTTTGCTCTTGATATATAGTGTTCCAAGGCCTGTGGTCTTTTAGTGTTGTTGCTGCTAGGTCTTGTGTGACTGTAGTTGTAACTCTACCATATCTGAATTATTTTTTTCTTGTTTCTCATAATATTTTCTGCTTGAGCTAGGGGTTTTGGAATCTGTACATTTTCCTCATAGGACCCCTTTTCTATTTCTACTTTCCCCTCTTGTTCTAATGCTTCAGGATGATTTTCTTTAATTATTTCTTGCATTATTATACCAAGATTCTTTTTCTGATCACAGTTTTCAAGTAGTCCAATTATTCTTGTGCTTTCTCTTCTTGATCTGTTCTTCAGATAAATTGTTTTTCTTATGAGATGTTTCACATTCTCTTCTATTTTTTCATTCTTCATATTTTGTTTTATTTCTATAACTTCGCTGGCTTCCCCTTGCCCAATCATAATTTTCAAGGAGTTATTTTCTCCTTAAGATTTTGGATCTCTTTTAACGATTGGTTGAGTTTCTTTTCATAATCTTGTTTTTCTTGGATTGTTTTTTTTTTGTTTGTTTGTTTTTCCTCAGTCTCTCTCCTTTGATTTTTAGTATTTTTAAAGTTCTCCTATAAATTATTTTTGGGCAGGTGACCATTTGATGTTACTCTTTGGGGTAGGAGAGGCTATTTTTTTTGTCTCAGTATCCTTCTCTGTATACAAACCCATCTCCCCTATTCCCATAATAACTTTCTATAGTTGGGTTATTTCTCTTCTGCCTGCTCATTTTATTTTTATGTGTAGCAGTGTAATCACTTCTAGTCTTGGGGCACGAGGGATGATGATGCCTCTGGCCTCAGATCCTCCTTCAGTTCTTCCTTTTGGCTTGGAACCTAAAGCAAGACCACTGCCCTCCCATAAAATGCCCACAGCTAGCAGCATCCCCACCCCACTGCTTCTCCACTCACCCGGTGTGTGCTGGTTCCTTCTCACCCAGGGCCGCATCTCAACAACACAGCTGGGCCTGCCTGGAGTCCCTTTCAGCAAAGGTTCCCTCAATCTTCCCCCACTTAGGCACCTGACTCCCCACACTGTCTGGGAGATGAAAATTTCTGGGGCTGGGGCTGAGGCTACCTACCAATCCAGCTGGCCCCAGGGATCATCACTCGCTATTTTGGTGGAACTAACCTGGAAGTGTTTATACTCCACAGTGACCAAACCTTGGTGCTGGGATTTTTCTTCAGATCTTCTCCAAGTTGTCCAAGGAGGACCACTGTTCTGCCCCAACTGTTGTTTATTTTTACCACTCTACATTTGTCCTGAGGTGCTATTTTGTCTTGTTTGTGGAGGAAATCTGAAGAGCTTGGAATTTTCTAACCTACCCCACCATCTTCCCAGAATCCTCTCATTGTATTTTCAGTGTGAGCATTTACACCTTGAAAATTGGCAAATATTATAAATTAGGGCTTCATTTATTCTTTGTTGATTGAGTAGACTTAAGAAAGAAATAGATAAAATGTTAATAGTGCAGATTAAACTTAAAAGTGTGTCAGATACTTTTGGAGTTATGGTTGTTAATAATTTACTAGCACACAACTGTTCCAAATCATTCTGGAGAACAACTGGGAACTATGTCCAAAGAGCTATAAAACTGTGTGTGCCCTTTGACCTGGTGATACCACAACCAGCTTTGTATCCCAAAGAGATCAAAGAAAGAGAAAAAGGACACATATATACAAAAATATTTATAGCAGCTCTTTTTGTGGTGGTAAAAAAAATTGGAAGTTGAGGGAAGCTCAATCAACTGAGGAATGGCTGAACAAATTGTAGTGTATGATTATGATGGAATACTATTGTGCTATAAGACATGGTAACGTGGATAGTTTCAGAAAAACCTGTGAAGATTTATAGGAATTGATGCAAAGTGAAGTGAGCAGAACCAAGAGAACACTGTACACAGTAAAAGCAATAGTATAATGATAGTCTACCATGAAAGACCTAGCTATTTTAATTAATACAATGATCCATAGCAATTCCAAAGGACTTATGATGAAAAATATTATCTACCTCCAGAGAGAGAGAGAGAACTGATAAACTCTGGATGCATATTGAAACATATTTTTTTTGCTTCGTTTTTTCTTGAAATTTTGTTGGAATATGGCCAATATGGAAATATGTTTTGCATGACTTCACATGTGTCATGAGTATTATATTGCTTGCATTCTCAAGGGATGATGAGCAGGAAGAGGAAGAAAGAGAATTTAACATTGAAAAGTTTTAAAATGGATATTTTTTAAAAGCCAAAAATATTTTAAAAGGGAAAAAATAATTTACTAGCATACCCCTAAATATAACAAATAACTACAATAATATAAGTGAAAAGAACACTAATGGCCAAATTCTGAGTGATCATAATGAGCAATCTCATCCCCAGAATATGATACTCATCTTCTCTTTTTTTGGCTTGTAGATGCAGAACATTGTATATGCTAACAGATAAAGTCAGTGAATCAACAGGTTTGGTTTATGGTGTTTCTTTGTTACAGGGTGGGAACCTACACCTTAAACAGATTTTTTAAAAAGGAAAAAAGCATGTATAGCAATATTTATAGCAGCTTTTGTGGGGGGGGGAGGTGGCAAACAACTGGCAACTGAAAGGCCATCATCAACTGGGGAATGGTTAAGCAAACCATAGCACACGAATGTAATGGGATACTATTGTGCTGAGAGAAATGATGAAAGAGATAATTTCAGAGATACCTAGAAAGACTTGGATGAACTAATGAAGAATAACTAACAGACCCAGGAAAAGAGTTTATGCATACCACAACATTGTGAAGACAAATAACTTTGAAAGACTTAAGAACTCTGATCAATGTAATGACCAAGATGCCAGAGGACCAATGATGAAGCGTATCTCCCACCTTCTATCTCCTGCTTTTTAACCAAGAAGTAATGGACTCAGGGTGCAGAATGAGAACTGTATATTTTTGGACATGACCAATGAAAGAATTTGTTTTGCCTGACTATGCACATTTATTATATAAGTTTTGTTTTTCTTTTTTCTTTTTTTTTTGTTTCCTAATGGGGGAAGGTAGGAGGGAGAGAAAATGATTTTTTATTCATGGGAAAAGGTTCAATTTGATTTAAAAACAAGATGTGATCCTTATTGGGTATTAGGAAGAGGCAAGATATCCAGAAATGGCTCTGATATAGAGGTGAAAGATAGCAGTAAAACTTATTTTTAAATATTATACTGTCCTAAATAAACACACAATCTGACTCCTCTCTCCCCTCCAAAAAAACCCTTAAAAAAATAACTAATATGGGGCAGCCAGGTGGCACAGTGGATAGAGCACTGGCCCTGAAGTCAGGAGGACCTGAGCTGAAATCCGACCTCAGACCAAACACTTGACACTTACTAGCTGCGTGACCCTGGGCAAGTCACTTAACCCCAATCGCCTTAAAAAACAGTCAAACAACTAATATTCCAACCACAAGAAAAAAATCATTCTAGATGTACATAGACATATAATTTCCTTTTAATTGGCAGAAATCCTATTCAATAGACCTTTTTCAAAAGGAGAAAAGAAAAGAATCTATCTAAACCTTAAGCTAAAATCCATCTTTAACAATCAGATATAACTTGTCACAGGTAACACCAGAAATACTAATGATAATAATATTACTAGCTAAGGATTGAGTGCCAACATGTAGCAATAGCTCTCTGGGTCTGTATAGCCTCAGCTACCACAGGAGGGAATGCCATATTTTGAAGTTAATGAAGGTTACTCCCTCACCCTCAATCTGCTTGCTAGGTTATATTGACACCATGGCATAGTCAGGGTAGATTATACATAAGCTTCTAAGGGGAGTTGGGCCAACATTGGAACATACTGGATGATTAGAGAAGACAAGCAGTTCTAAATCTTGCCTTTCATGTAGCACGTTCTGCAGTGTGGATGCCACACAATGAGGAGAGTCTTTAATGAACTTGGCAAGCAGCTGGCTTTCAGGGAGGGAATGTGCAGTGGAAAGCAGGGTTGAAACTAAAACATGTGCTGTTTCCTGCCTATCCACAGAAGCACAACCTAACCAGCTAAGCCTGATGGACTAGCTTTTTTTTTTTTTCCTGCAACATCAAGGCTGCGTCTAGGGATTTATCTGCTCTCTTGCTGATATCGGCGTGAGCTCTAGAGCAAAATCCCTATATACGGCCCAAGTTCCATCTCCCACAGTGTGGTTTAAAATGTAACCATTTGAGTGAAAATGGAAAAACATCAAGTCTTGCTGGAGTCAGCAGATGAAATTAATCTCTAGCAGTAATGAAAAGATTAGTTTCACTCTAAAAGATAAATGCTAGTTTTAGAAAAGTCAGAGGAATTTTGCTCAGTTGGTTTGGAAAGAAGACAGAAAAAAATGTATTGCATACTCAAAAGAAAAATTTATGAGCACATACCACGGTGCTTAAGAAGCTTTGGGTTGGTTTTCTTTAAATATTTGTTCAGTTTACAGGGTTTTGAAATCTAAAATAATTTCCATTCAGTTTCTTCAGCAGTAAACAAAGGAGCATCTTCAAAGTAACTGAGATGCTTTGCTTTCAGAAGCTGTGTTAACATATTTTGGTAAATATGAAATCATAGAGACCACCCCCACTCTGGGCCAGGCCTAACAAAGGCCAGACCAGTGATTTAGGTTCAGTCTTAGAAAGCAATTATAGACCATAAAAATGCAATGTGGCTCTTAGGTAGCGAGATGGATGTGATCTAAAATCTAGTTTACACTTTAGACCATAGGGGAGAATATGAAAAGGGCTATGTGTGCTCCTCCCAGCATGCTACCTAGTGAGGGAGGGGGAAGGCAGGCAAGGTCACAGATCATGGAAACTGTGCAATTTCTCACTCATTATCTGGGAAATCATTCGTTTGGACTGGGCATTGTCTTCTCTATTTAGTCTTCTTTTAAAATGCACATTTTCCTTGAAGAGGTAATAATTAATATTAAGATTGTATTAGTCTGCAATACTTTAGCATGAATTAATTTGTCCTATTTCTATATGTGTACCTAGAGAGTACTAAAGAATGAGAGAGGTAGAGGGTAAGGCAAGGAAGAGATATAAAGGGGAGATGAAAGGAACAAAAGAGAAACTTGGCCCATTTCTCAATTTTAAACAGGGCCAACCATTTCTTGGCACATTGCTCAGTGCTACACATGTCCAGACTCAGGCTCAGCCTATGTAACTCTAACATAGAGTTCACTGTGTATCACAGGTTGAGTCCCTTTCCTCTTTTAGTTCTTCACCTTTTGTGTGATGGTCTGGCCACTTGCAGTTTGCATCTGTCATAGAACAAATATTTCCTCGCAAAAAAACTCACTTAAAGTTTGCCCTGTTCATGATATGAGAAAATGATTACATTATTCTTGGAGATAAGCATATGCACATTTCCATAAAACTGATCACAAATATACCTTTGAGTGTTTGCAGCCTTCTTACAAAAAATGGCAAAGCAGAAACAGGCTCCTAAAATCTTGCAGCCTATAGAATTGTCTTCAGTTCTTTCTTCTTTTAGTGGTAGGATGATAGTGAGCAGTGAAAAGGAAGCAAACACATGCTACAGGGTATATTTTCCTATTTTATTAACATTTCTGGCTTGCCAGCAGAAGGTTAAATAAAGTCCATATATTATCAAGCAAACTCCATGGGAAATCATTAGGGAGAAATAGGTCACTGTTGCTCCCTTCCTCCAATTTTATTAGGTCACTAAAAGTGCCAGATGTGCAGGTTCCCCTACTGGCCATAGTATAAATGTCCTTTTACTCCCTGCTCAGTCTAATGTGGGTCCATTTAAAATGATATAAAGGAGGCAAATACTGATTTCCTAGGTAGGAAGTAAGGAAGAAGGAGGCAACAATACCTCTTGTTCTATCTTGTCAATAGCTCTTGAACATGGGGGTGCTAATGGGGTAAGGATCCATCGGGCAAAAAAAAAGTCTTCTGTTTTGTTTTGTTTTTTGGCTGCTGGCAGATAGATCTGAGTTACTAATGCTGGAGTTATTGCCCTTTGCTACCATGGTCTCCTTTAGATTCATAGAAAATTCTAGTGAGGTACTTTTGGGCTGTTTGGAGCTGCCAAAATCCATGAAGTAGAGTAACTTTTGGAATTTGGAAATTAATAGAGCTCTGAATATAAAGCTCTGAAAAGAATTGGTGCTGGCTTTTAAAAACCCACCTGAAGCAAGGGAAATGTACAGTTCCAGCCAGGCTTCTGGACTAGAGCACTATCACTGCTGATGCAGTGATGATATGTTGTCCAAAATACTGCCATATATGTTGTCAATTTCCAAACATCTCTAATTTAGACCAAGACATATAATTTAGGCAACTTAGCTAGCTAAGTTCCTCCATCATTTAGAACTAAATATAGAACTATTGCCATATCAATAAAATTGAGGAAAAATATCAATGATTATATTATATGATTCCCCCAAACATATCATTTCATTTCTTTCGTGAGGGATTATAATTACAACTTTACCCTCAGCTCTGGTGCTCTATCACCCAAGACTCCCAGATTAAAATATTGTAATACTTTGAAAAGCAGCCCTCTAGTGGTTGTTTTTAATTATGACACTGAGTTTCAGCCATGCAATTATTCAATTGGTCTCAAAACTTCAAAGTGTTCTTCTTAATCCTACATCTATAGTTAAATCCCTCAATTCCAATTTACATTTCCTCAAAATAAATTTCCTCTCCTGAACTGAAGCTCATTCTACTTAAAACTGTCCACTCAAATTCCTCCACTGATGAATTCAAGCACTCTCTACCTTGGGGACATGTACAATACTGAGCAAATAGGATTGTATTTGTAATCCGAGTACCTCTCAAGTTTGAATTCTAGCTCTGGTGCTTATTGGTGACATTACCTTGGATAAGTCACAGTCTCCCTGGGCCTCATTTTCTTCATCTATAAAATGAGTGATTTGGTCTACATTATCTCTAATAGTCCAGCACTGCCCATTCCCCTACATCAAGAAGATTATTCTGTTTCATTCCTATATGACTATGCCAGCTGTTCTGAGCTGGGCCTAACTAGGTTAAGTCCCCTGGTAGTTTATCTTCTGTATTGGAACAAAATAAAGCACTCTTAGGTCATTCAACAATTAAAAGAGATTTACTTAGCCATAGTAGGAGAAGGATATTCAAGAAAGGACAGGCATTGCAGACACTCCAAATTGACTCAACTGAGGGAAGTTCCCTGGCCTGAGTTGTCCGTCATTTTCCACCAGCCAAGCATCAGAAGACACCTGAAGCTCTAGGTAGCTATTTTGAATTTAGGCAACCAGAAGGCATCCTGGGCCATTGCCAGTCATCTTGACCTTTGTCTTGGCACTGGACTTCAATTACTGTGGAGGAGAGAGTGAGGCTGAGGACTTTGCACAGCTGTGCCTCACTTAAATCCAATCTACTCAAGATGTCAAGACATCACCCTGTGATGTCATTGGTCCTCTTTGAGAATGAACGAAGGATGAACAACAAGGCAACCAGAAAGGGATGACAACAGCCTATACCTTTATTATTCTTGAGACAATCAAGTCTTGAGGATGGTTGTAGCTAGTTGGTGAAGTTCTGGGCCCTGAGTCATCGAGACCTGAATTCAAATCCATCTCAGACATTTACTAGCTATGTGACTCCAGCTAAGTCACATAACTTGTTTGCCTTAGTTTTTTTTAATCTGTAAAATGGAGAAAATAATAGCACTTATTTCTCAAGATTGTTGTGAGGATCAAGTGAGATAAGAATCATAAAGTACTTAGCACAGTGCCTGATGCAGAGTAAGCATTATACAATAATATTTATATAATAGGAACAACTAACCTAACTTAAATTGGGGCAAGGGTTAAGTTATTGCTTCTATCACAAGCACCAAGAGAAAGAGTATCTAGAGTAAGGGAGTTGTGAGTGGAATACTCCCAGTATGGGTCATAGTCTAGTGGCTAATTAAGGTGAGTGTGTTGTAGGAATGCATAATATAAATTGCTGGGAGACACTATCTAAACACGCACTTATAGTAACTTCTGTCCTAATTATTGGGGGTCAGGACAAATGGAAACCACCCCAGCTTATGCAAAATATTATTTCTACCACATCATCATAAAAAGATGAGTTGAATGAACTGGGAGTATTTAGCCTGAAGGACAAAAGGCTCCAGGTTATATGACCAATATTTTAAGATTTGAAAGAGAAAAGATTCCATGGAAAAGAGATTATATTTGCTGTTTGGTCCCAGAGAACAGAAGTATGAGGAATGTATGGAAGTTGCAAAGATGTAGGCTTGACATAAACCCCCAAAAGGGTCACAAAGAGTCAGACACAACAGAAAAAAAATGACTGAACTGAATAATCAGAGCCTGCCTGGGCCCTAGAGGCTTCTGCAGCCCTAAAGGTCTTCAAGCAAAGACTGGATGACCCACTGGTAGTGTATGCTGGTAGGAATTCTTTTTTTCAAGTATGGGTTGGACCAGATTAGTCACTTAGGCTCCTTCCAATTCTAGAATTCTGTGATTTTAAAATTTAGAAGAAAATGAAAAAAAAATCTGAGGGCACAAATATGTTTAGGCAGTAGTAGTAATAGTGGTGAAGAGGTACTATCAAAGGTGAGACTTGTGATTCTTATGAAAATGAACAAAATAATGAACTATTTTCATTAGGAATAATGTGTCATGATGCTAATGAAATGTATAAATAGAGGGAGAAAAATAAACAAGCAAGCCTTTCATATATTCCCATCACCCATCTCATTACCAAAAAAAAAGAAAGAGGGAAAAAAACCACTAAATTCAGGCTCCTATACCTTCAAAGCAGGTGCAATAAGATCAAAGAATAAAAAGGACAAACAGCAAAGGAACAATATATAATATCAAAAGCAGAAACAATAGGCAGCTATAATTAAATCATGGTAGAAGAGATGGGTGCTAATTAAAAATAGAAAAAAAACCACTTCATTTTGTCTCTCATCAAGGACTTTTTAAGATGTCCCTTAAAGAACCTTATACCATGTTTACACAACCCAATGTGGAGCTAAAATTTAGCAATTATCTTGTGAATTTAGACTCTGCAGAGAAACAATTTGGACTACCCAGGTTCTCTCCTCCTTCCAAACCTCAAAGCTTTTCTAACCTCATTCTCCCCATTCCCCCCACCCCCATCCACTGCACCAGACGTGAAACTATCTGCCTTCAACAATAAGCCCAAAAGATCCAAACTATTAGTTAGTGTTTGAGAGAACTCATTGGATATACTGGTCTTGTCATTATGACCCTGTGCTGTGAAACAGATGATTTGTAGAGTATGTGTTAGAAGGTAGAAGTGAAGGAATGTTCTGAGAAATGCACACCAGAATGAGTGTTGGATAAAACTGAAGGTCTATTCTCAATAGAGAGTAACAACAGTAGGGTCAATAGAGCAGTTTATGATTGGACCTCACTTCCAAAGAATGTATGCCCCTTGGTTTATGTCTGTACTTTGTAATCACTTTGAAAACATAACAGCTAGAATCTACCATGTGCCAGACATTGTGCTAAGTATTATACAAATATTATCTCACTTGATTTTCACAACAACCCTGGGAGACAGATGCTATTATTATTCCCATTTCACAAATAAAGAAGCTGAGGCAAACGGAGAGACTTAACTTGCCTAAGGTCATACAGCTAGTAAGTATCTGAGGCTGGATTTGAACAGATCTTCCCGACTCCAGACTCTGTCCATAGCACAGAAAACAGATATGAATCATATTAAAGAATTAGAAATATTAACGGCTAATTAATTAAGCATTTTTTAAAATAAAGAAATCTGTCTGAAGACTGGCTGATCCAATAAGATGAAATTTACTTCAATACTTCATGGATACAGAGAAACCACAGTCTAATAGATAGAACTCTGGACTTAGATCCAGAAGGACCTGGGTCCAGATTCTACCTCTGATGTTTACTGGTGTCATTTAATGATAAGCAAGTCATCTAACCTCTGTGAACTTCAGACAATTCTCTTAGACTTCAAACCTAACCTATGTATATAGGTTAAGATCTGCCTTTGTAGAGTAAATTTCCACTTCACCTCCTTGAAGTACTGCCTTCCAGTGTGCATAATTTCATTGTTAAGTCTTGCTCCATGGATACAGAGGGCAATTCCTCTCTGAGGCCTTAGTAGATAGACATCATGAATCATTGGGCTGAAAAAATTGGTGGCCAACTTAGTCATATTAACAAGAAATATAATATAGCTGTGACCTATGGCCCAGAGGAACCTCTTTCCAGAAAAAGGACTCCTATCTCTGGACTCATACTTATGCTGTTTAGTTCTAGGGGACCTTGATCCTAAAGAGGGAAGATTCAGATTTTTCTCTGGCTTACAATGTATACCTTGCAACATTTAAAAAGTTCAAGAGACATAGTTTCTGTGTAATTAGTCATTTTATTAATATGCTAGCATTTTGTTAATAAAAGTGGTCAGTGGCACTTTCAAGTGCCAAAACCCCTCAAAGTGGTGGGCTCACAGTTTGTATGCTCTTGAAAGAGAGTGGGTGTTCCTGAGGGTGGTAATCAACTCTGATTGGTTAATTAATGATATAATAAATATTAAAATGAGATGGAAGCTCATTTTAATGAGGGTCCTCGAGGTACTGTGACTTGGATCACCTAAGTCTTGGTTAAAGATACTTATCAATTTCCATATCACCTATTGGACAAAACAGAGAATCCACATTTTCCCAGAGCTGTCTGAGTAAGCATAATGAGCAGCAATCCACCCATTTGCTTAAATTCAGATTAGCTCTTAGCCTGGGTAAGTCTTTGCCCAAGATTTCCCACACTGGTTGATTTTGGATGAGAAAGTTGTGGTTTGTCCTTAATTCTCAAAGAGGACCATGACATCAGGGAGATGATGCCATGACTTGCAATTGACTTTGATTTGATCGAGGGAAGGCTGTGCAAAGTCAGCAGCCTTACTTTCTCCTCCAGAGCCAGCTGTGTCCAGTGGCCAGATATCAATCAGGACAACTAAATATGGCCCAGGATGCAGTGGGAGACCTTGGCCCTTTTAAGCTAAGGTCTTTCCAGGTTCTCACTTTGAGTGAGGCAATCCCATTCAGTGAATAGGCCTCTTTAAAGAGGGAGTCAAGGGAGGGCCCCGTTAACCAAAAAGAAAAAAAATCAAACTGGCAAGGGAAGACCCTAGATTTCTTTTCTTTTATTTTCTTTTTAATTTTTTTTCCTCTAGATTTCTTTCTCAAAGACCAAACCTTAAACCCAATTCATTCTGGATCTCTTGGATTGGACAATAATAGGTCCCTGCCCAAGCACCACTTAATGTTTATTTTTTGAGCCCTTCTGTCTCAGAGTACATGTAAGTAGTAATAATTTCTCTTTTGGTCAGCAACCCTGAGGGTCTTTTGTTATATCTTATATATTTCTTATATCATTTCTTATAGGTCAAGGAATACTTTCCTTCATATTCATATACAATATCTTGTTCAGCCATTTCCCAATTTTTGGGTACCCCATCAATTTCCAATTCTTTTCCACCAAAAAAAAAAAGAGCTGCTATAAATATTTTCATACGTTGTGGTTATTCAGTCATGAATTCTTTGTTACCTCATTTGGGGTTTGCTTGGCAAAGATGCTGAAATGGTTTTCCACTTTCTTCTCCAGCTCATTTTAGATGAGTAAACTGAGGCAAACAGGGTTAAGTGATTTACTTAGGGTCATACA
Source organism: Phascolarctos cinereus (assembly GCF_003287225.1). Taxonomy (NCBI): domain Eukaryota; kingdom Metazoa; phylum Chordata; class Mammalia; order Diprotodontia; family Phascolarctidae; genus Phascolarctos; species Phascolarctos cinereus. The sequence continues at coordinate 201,613,855 of NW_027555847.1, read as the reverse complement.
GCTAGTGTCTGAGAACAGATTTGAACTCAGGTCTTCCTGACTCTAGGCCTAGTAATCTATCCACTATACCACCTACCTGCCCATTTTTTTGTATGTATGTGTCCTTTTCTTCTTTCTTTGATCTCTTTGAGGGTATAGATTTAGCAGGAATATCACTGGATCAAAGGGTGCTCCATTGCTCTCCTCTCCTCTCCTCCCCAACCCTCTCCTCCCTTTCCCTCTCTGTTCTGCCCAAAAGAAGGTAAATTTTGACAGCCAAAAGCTACCTAGCTAGCTTGGGGTTTACTGGCTAGATCTCTTTCTCAAAGACTAAGCCTAAAACCCAATTCACTCTGGATATCATGGACAACAATAGGTCCCTCCCCAAGCACCGCTTAATGGTTATTTTTGGGACCCTCCTGGCTCAGAGTGAATGTAAATAGTAACTGTTTCTCTTTTGGCCAACAACCCTGAGGGTTTCCCCTCCCAATTTGATTTTTTTCTTTTTGGTTAAAGGGGCCATCCTTTGACTCCCTCTTTAAAGAGGCCTATTCACTAAATGGGATTGCCTCACTCAAAGTGAGAACCTGGAAAGACCTTAGCTCAAAACGGCCAAGGTCTCCCACTGCATCCTGGCCCATTTCCAGTTGTCCTGATTAATAGCTGGCCACTGGACCCAGATGGCTCTGGAGGAGAAAGTGAGGCTGCTGACTTTGCACAGCCCTCCCTCACTCAAATCACAGTCAGTTTCAAGTCATTGCATCTCCCTGATGTCATGGTCCTCTTTGAGGATGAAGGACAAACCACAACCACAGTGCACAAGGCTAATAGCTTTGGGACCATAATTCCAATTTTGTTTATGTTCTTCAGCAAAAGTATTAAATAGGCACTGATCATTAAGGATCATGGCCCTGACTCAATTCCATGAGAAGTTCCTTGATCCAGCAGATTAGGTCTGGTTACTGCTATCATATATACACAAATAAGTCCTACACATGGATTCATCAAATAAATTGCATGGGCATAAAGAGCAGCCAATGATCTAGGGATTTTAGTGGACCACAAACTCAGTATGAATCAACAGCATAATATGACACTGTAATATAACAGTAATCTAACAGCCAAAAAAGATGTATGTAATCTTAGCTTTCATTAATAGAAGTACAGTGTCCATAAATGGAGAGATAATAATCCAAATGTATTTTGTTCTGGTCATGATATGTCTGTGTTCAGTGCTGAGCACTGCATTTTGGAAAAGATATTGTGAAGCTGGTATGCATCCATACAATGATAAAAGGAATGGTAAAATGGTGAAACTATGCCAGAGGATTATTTGAGGGGTGGGGGAGAAGAGGACTGTTAGCTTAGTGGAAAATAAATTTAGGGAGTGACATGATTAGTGTCTTAAAATATTTGAGGATTGTCAACCTGAAGATGGATTAGATTTATTTTTCTTGGTCCTAGAGGATGAAACTAGAACCAATGTGTGGAAATTACAGGGGAAAAGACTTTAGTTAGAGCTATCCAAAATAGAATATAGTAGTACTCTAAGTCTCATCACTAGGAGTCTTTAAGAAGAGGCTAAACTGTAACTGTGCTCTCATATTATTTCAAATACTCAGCAATCCACCCTTTCTCATCTGCTTTCCCCTTTTTTCCTCTCTCTCCAACTCTTACCCCTCCAGGCTCCTGTGTAAGGTCCAGACACTTTAATAATAATGGTCACAGTAGCAGAAATTTATTACAGCAAACAAAGCTGCCCTCTTGTGGATACTCTAAATACATGTAAGAGTAGAATTTAATGGAATCTTAGTTGAGAAGATGCCCTAAAGATCATATATGCCTACTCTCTTGTTTTAAAAAATAAGAAACTGAAGCCCAGAGAGGTTGAAGGACTTGGTCACTTGGTTAGTTAATAACATTGGCCAATATATTTGAAACCAATCAATGCTACAGGAACTCCTTCAGATTTGTCAATCTGTCATTTATCATTTGCAATATTCATAGGATGCTAAAGCTGGAATAGATCTTACAGTTAATCTAATTCAGGTGTTCTTAAATCTTTTTTGGTGTCGTGGACTGCTCTGGCAAGTCTGGTGAAGCCTATGGACCTGTCAGAAAAATGCTTTTTAATCCATAAAGTGAAATATTACATTGAATTACAAAAGAAAGTAACTGTATTGAAAAACAATAAAAATATTGTTAAAAAGTTCACAGACCTCACGTTAGGCCAACATTCTCCTTTTACAGAAAAAAAAATTAAAGCCCGTTGAGATTAAATGATTTGCCCAATGTCAGGTAATAAGTGACTGAATTGGGATTCAGACCTAGATCTTTTGCACCATGGGGTTAACATTGGGATTTTTTTTTGGAAGGCCAGTTGGTAAACATTTATCTGCATACTCCTGGTGTTAACGTAAAAATATTCCTACTGATTTCTTGTGATAGGTAAATGCTGCCTAATAACACTATCACCACAAAGAGATGATGGAAGCTAAAACCTAGGTTTTGTCATGCTTAAACACAAGTTCAGAGGTCAGAAAAAATAACTCTGAGCTCCAATTAGGGTTCTAATAGTTTCCAATTACATCAGAGAGACAGAGAAATAATTTTTGTTTTGTAGCCTTCACAAGGAAGACAGAATCTCACACATTAACCAGGGGAAGAAGAAACAAAATTTTACAGAGATAAATTTAAGGGAATTATTTTTCAAGGTTAGTCTGCTGATATTTACCCTTCAAGGTTATATTTACAAAAGGCTAATTGAGAGAGGAGATTTATATGCCGAAAGATAACCACAAAGTCAGAGTATGTGGAGATCCTTCCATAAGTAAAGCTAATCAAATTATTTTAGGAAGCCTTGCCTACCTTTTGGCTTCTTATTTCAGGAATGTCTGAGGGGCTTTACTAAGATTTAACATCTGATGTGACAAGTTTCAACCAACCAAACAATCTCCTAGACAGGAAAGGTGTCTTGAACTACTGGTCATATTGACACTCTATCCTGCGGAATAGGTCATCAAACTGTAAATCACAATCTCCTCTTTCCCTTTCACTCTCTGCCAGAGAGGCAGAAGTTGATTCCTAAGCTCATTCTGTCCTTTAAACTTTCTCTTCTAATTTCTATTTTATTAGTTGTTTTTTTTTTTTAATTTATGGGCAAAATCTGAATGATCCTACTGCTCTTAATATGGGTAATGCTTTATTTTGGAATGGGGAGCTACAAAAGAGGGAGGCCAGCGAATGTGTGAGATTACAGAGATACAAAAGAAAAGGAGCCAGGTTTGAATTTAGCTTTAAAATGTCACATTTTTCTCCTGATTAGGGGCTGATCCAAATGAAAATAGTCTTGTGGGTTTGTTTTTCTTTTTTTAATAATTCTTACAAACTGACTCAGTTTCTTATAATCTAGCCAATAGCTCACTAATGTTCAGACTCCTTAAGAGTCTGCCCAATATGACAGATGTTCTAATAAACCTTGTCTTTGACTGAAAGAAGGGTTGGGTTGAATTCTTTCAGCCAGCACCCACATGTTGTGATTTTGGAGTCCCAGCACCCCTAAACCTCAACATTTTGGTGGCCTATATGGGGAAACTGCCTACCCCCAAGTTCTCCTCTAGCCAAGACTGGAAGGTATGTAAGCCTGCCCCCTGCCCTTTCTTGCTCTGCATTTGGGGTAACTCTCCAAGAACCAAGGTTTTGGAGGTGCTTTTCAGGCAGGCAGTTATGAGGCTGTCTCAAACTCAGCTTGATGCTCTCAGGCTCTCTGTCCACTGAGTCAGTTCAAGGCCATGGACCTGGGTACACCTTCCACAGCATGGAGGACAAGGACAGATACCCTATCTGTAAGTGTATGCCCAATTCTGTCAATTCTCTCTGTGCTAGGGAACTGGGGAAAACTGCAGTTGCTTTTTGGTTCCCTGAGGTTTACTTACTCCCTTCCCTCTACACCCCTGAATCCTCCTTCATGGAGGTTACAGGGAAAAGTTAGAACAGCTAAAAACATCTTGGCAGATTCTGGAGGTTTTGTGATTGATCATGAAGGAGTTTTCAAACACCTCCTTACAACCCTGGTTACTCCATTCCCTTGAGTAAAGACGGTATCTGTTAACCCCTCTCATAGGAGAAGAGAGTTGCACCCTTTACCCCTCACCTTTGATTTTGCCCTCCCCCACCTAGGAAAGGAAGGAGGGGGGAGGGGCAGCAGCTACAGTGTGGGCCCCCCTGGCAATGGCCTTTGGCCCTAGAGCAACCTTTGCCTGGAAGTATCACCCAGGTTCAGCATATCCTGCTCAAAGTAAAGACGCTGGCCTCTGAAGTTGGGTAAGCATGCTCTTTTAAATTTGTAGTTTTAACTATTGATGAGATGTTGATTCTCTGTGTAAAATAATTTGGAAATGCATTTAACAAAACTGAAGCCATCTGATTGGTAATGAGTTTGTTTCAAGTTTCAAACTGGTGAACTTTTTGTATCAGTTATGTCAAGCAACTTTTCATAATTTGGTTACTGCTAAAATAATTTGGCTATCGTTGGTTATTGTTTATGAGTAAACATGCCAAAAAGCTTGTTTGCATTTTGATTTGCTGAGAATTTGCATGTAGAAATCTCTAATGATTGGCTTTTTACACCAGGACAAATTTAAATTTGAGATTTAAATCCTGGAAAATTTTTTCCTAAGCTGTAATTAGTGAAACTTGCTGTTTGAGGTAAAAAAGCTCATGGGATTTTATTTTGAGTTGTCTGATGGATCATAATCCATTGATAATCAACAATCCACCATCTGAGAGAAATGCCACAAGCTACTCAGAGAGAATGTGATGCTGGTGGGAAGTCAACATTGGGAAAAACTGAGAGGACAATTTTAGCCTCAGTCTAAGATGGGATCCTTCTGGCTCAGTTTCCCCATTATGTTCCTTTGAAAAGGAATGTTACCCACCTGGCTATTCCTGAGTCTGGCTATGAGGTGGATTTTATACTGCATGGTTGGAAAACTGAATCCAAACAGAGCTAAGGATGTTTTATCCTGTCATATCTGGGCCCTGAAGTCTTTTCTGTCAGATTTGTGTCTTCCAGATTACAGGCCATTTACCTACAATTGGTAGCAAACATCAGGCACCAGCCAATGTCCCCCCATTGTTCCCTGGATACAGCCTATGCTTGGTTCCAGTCAACCTCCTCTTTGGGACCCCCTCGAGGCAGTGACAGCTCTACACCCTTTGCCAGCAGGAAGCAGTTTCAGAAGCCAATACCTTAGCCCTTTACCCCAAAAGAATTTGGATCCCATTTGTTTGAGGGGGGAATGATGAGGATGGGTCTAGACCCCAAAAAGGAAAAGACCTGGACTTTCCCACATGGCCAAATCTCTGGTGTTCACCTGAGGCTATAATCCCATCAACTGGCCTTTCAATGTGACTATGCCCAATCTCTGTCACCCTTAACCTAGCTTGGCCCTCCATTGTTCTTATCTCTCTACGGCCCTTGGCCACTTCCCGCCCTTAATCCTAGCTAGGCTCCATTCTTCCTTGGCCAAGTAGTCCAGGTGCCTGGCATTCTATTACCACACAGTCCCTCCCCTCCCCCCGACTACTTAGATTTGTCTTACAGATTTCTCCCACAGTCTTTCTGTATCATTTTGTCTCCATTAAGGTGCTCAGATTCTTAAAATCTAGCCACTGCTCAGATTCTTATAATCTAGTCAATAACTCTCTAACGTTCAGACTCCTTAAGAGCCTGCCCTATATGACGGATGTTCTAATAAACCTTGTCTTTGGCTAAAAAAAATAATTCTTACAAACTCCCCAGTCATAGAGAAAGATTAAGATACGAGAATCTGGACCATAGGGAGCTTAATAAAAGCAGGATGTTCTATTTAGAGGTAAATAGCCTCACATAATTTTACCCTCCCCCCCTCTCATTCTCTTCTTGAGGGCAGTTTAATGGATTCAACATCTTCCTAAGTGAGGGATCACTGTGATACTAAGTTTTCCTAAAAACATTATGGAAGTCTAGGGAGAAGAGGGGTCTAATGTGAAATGTCCAATAACCAGTAAGTGATGCCTACTGAATGTGAGGAAAGAGTCTAGAGCTAGCTATCACCAGGACAGAGATAATCAATCATGGGAGCTAAAGATGTCACTAAATCAGAGAGTACAGAAAGAAAAGATAACAGGACCCTGGACAGAGCCCTGAGAAACACCCACAGTTAGAAACCTAACTGGATGGTGAACCTTCAAAAGAGAGTAAGAAAGAGCTGTTAGACTGGTAGAAGAAGAACTAGGAGAGAACAGTGTCATGAAAACCCAGAAAAGAGAGTATCTTGGAGGTGGTCAACAATTTCAGATGTAGCAAGGATGAGGTCAAGAAGTATGAGAACAGAAAAAAACATTGGATTTGAGAATTAAGATAGTTGGTAATTTTGAAAGAAGGCAACTAACAACATAGCCTCTAATAAATTGGTTGTTGAGTGAATGAATCCTGCCAATAGGATTTACATGTGATATGAAACCAGAATGGAAGGAACCATATTTAATTAAACCAGATACTTTTACAGATAAGGAAACTGAAGCCCAGACAGATTAAGTGACTTGCCTAATGTCACAGTGGTCATAAATAACAGAACCTAATTTTCAACCCCACAACTTCTGTCTTAAAATGCAGTGTTCTTTACATCATACAGTCTCTCCCAGACTGATTGGTAAAACATTATATTTTTGCAAAAATAGAAAAAAAAAGTTAACCTTGTATGTCACAAAACTTTAAAAAATGTATTAATGTATGCAATAGAGGGCAGGAATTGTTTCATTTTGTCTTTGCATTCCCAGCACCTCCCACAGTGCCTTACACTCACATAGGGGATGCCTGATTAAAGTTTGGCCAATAACATTTCAAATCATGGAAGTGGCAGAAGAGACAATTATATTGCAACTTGCTTCTATGAATGGTGAATTCACTACAAGAAGGATGGAAGTGAGTCAGTGCTTTATGACTTTCAGCTTCCAAAGTCTAAACACGCCTGCTAAGTCTGAATTACACACTTGCATTCTAAGCTCCTAGGGATGGATATTCAAGCAAAAGCAGGAGCCACTTTAATTCTTTCACTGCCATTCTGAACACCAGGAGGCGCCAAGCCATCTGTGAGAAGGAAACACGCATGCGCGTGCGCAGATCCTCTCGACGTTCCCCACTGCGCCTTTCGCAGCCTTCGTTCTCCTCCCACTCCACTCCTCATTGCCCCACAGCCGCAGATCGTTGGAACACGCCTGGACAGCAGTTGCCTACGTCATCACCGGGCGCCAGCGCCGCTGCGCACTGTCCCGGCAAGGTCGCTTGGTCGCTAAGCGGGATCTCCGCGGCTCGATCCCGTTTGTTCTGGGCGGCGAGGTCGAGGGCATGTCGGGGTTCACGCCAGACGAGAAGCTGCGGCTGGAGCAGCTGCGCGCCCTGAGGAGACAGTGGCTGAAGGACCAGGAGCTGAGCCCCCGGGAGCCCGTACTGCCGCCGCAGAAGACGTGGTTGGCCTTCTGGGATAACTTCGCGCAGAGTGACTCCGTCTGGAGGAGATTTGTGAGTGACGATGACCTCGGCCCCACTTACCCTAGGACTTGCCTCCTCCCTCCCTGAAAAAAAAAACGGGGGGGAAGCTCCTCCAGAGGCCTTGCTCCTCTGAACATCCATGCCAGAAGCATTTCCTTTTGTCAGTGTTTACTAAATTAAATTAATTTTATTTGTTAATTTTAAATTAAATAAATTGTTTATTAAGCGCCTGCTATGTCCAAGTAATGGTGCTAAGCGCTGGAGGTAGAAAGAAAAGCAAAAGGTAGGCAGTCCTTGCTCTCAGTGAGCTCACAGTCCAATGGGAGAGAGACATTGTGCAAACAACTATGTACAAACAAGCTATATATATAGGATAAGTTGGAAATAATAAAGTTGATGGTGGAACAACAGGGACATTTTTGAGGTTTCTAATGTCCCTGAGACTCGGTTTCCTCTCTTGTAAAATCTGGCTCAGTTTCCCCCTCTGAAAAATGAGGTAATAATAGCACCCACATCCCATGGTTGTTGGGAGGATAAAATGATATATAATATTTGTAAAGTGCTTTGCAAAACTTAAAAGAGCTATTACTGTTGACTACTTACTACTACTAATTATTATTATTATTAAAGTGGATATAGCAATACCTTCACAGGATTGTTATGATTGTTATATGTGGGAAAACCTGAAGGGTTGTGTAAATATAAAATTATTAGTAGTGTTAGAAAAGACAGTCTCCCAAAACAGTCTCCCCTGAGCCACTATTCAAAACTGATTATCACATATTGTGAGAATACTTTTCCCCTGTATTCCCTCTCCCTTGCTACTACACTGCTTCTATCTCTTCCCTTACATGTGTGGCCTTATTTTTTTTTCTGGACAAGACAACCTATTCATTCACCTTTCTGATTTCCAAAAATGTAAAGGTCCTCCCCCCCCACCCTTTTGTTTTAAAGACTATATACAATGTGGTATGGTTTTTGAAAAGCAGTGTCTTGACTTAATTATTATGTTAGAATAAAGGAGGCAGAGCTCTCTAGGGCTCCCTCTAAGATGCCCTAACTCAGCCTTTGCTTTACCTAGTCCTGACAACAAGTAAAATTTGAATGCCATTGGTTGAAGATTGCCATCCTACAGAACAGTCTGTGAGCTGTCACTAATGTCCATTGTCACCAAATTAATGTTGAAAACTTGACCTAGTCACCATTCTACTGCTAATTAGCTGAGTGACCTTGGGAAGTCATCTAACTTCTTTGGGTTTTAGTTTGCTAATTTAAACCAAAATGAAAGAAGGTAAGTTTGGATTAGGTGATCTCTGAAGTCCCTTCTAGCTTAAAATATCTATGGGCAAGCAGAGGCAATTATCTGAGTGAGATATCCTTTATTAGCAGGGGCATGCAGAGGCAATTATCTGAGGGAGATATCCTTTATTAGCAGGGGCATGCAACCTGGTAATAGAGGGGTGTCATTGGCCTTAATTTAGAAAGGCCAAGGTCACCCACTGCATCCTGAGCCATCCCCAGTTATCTTGACCTTTGTCTCAACACTGGACTTTGAACACTTTGGAGGAGAGTGTGCAGCTCACCTTCCTGGAGCTCTGTCCCACTCATCTAATTCATGCAAAAGTCCTCTTTGGTCCTCTTTGAGAAGGAAGGATGAACAACAGCAACCATTGTCACCTCTTCTATTTAGCACAGCAGTAGAAATGCTGGATGTAGAATAAGATAAGAACAAAATTGAGGAAATCCTCATAAAAAAGAAACAAAGTTATTCCTTTTTGCAGATGATATGATAATGTACTTAAAAGAACCCTAAAGACTAAAAAAAAAAATTCAAATTCAGTAAACTTGAAGGATATAAAATAAATCCATAAAAATCATCAGCATTTCTATATGCCATTAAAACCTAGCAAGAAGAGATAAGAGAAATTCCATTCAGCATTACTACAGATTGTGTAAAATACTTGAGTCAACCTTTCAAGATATATACAGAAGAACTATGTGAATAGAACTACAAGCAACTGTTTACGAGATAAAGACATAAATAATTGGAAAAATACTAATTGCTTATAGATGGGATGAGCCAATATAAAAAATGACAATACTACAGCTGAATTAATTTATACTTATTCAATGCTATACCAATCAAGTATCAAAGGATTACTTTATAAACTAGAAAAAATAATAGAATTCATATGGAGAGGAAAAAAAAGGTCACTAATCTCAAGAGAAATAATGAAAAGAAATGGGAACAGAAGGCCTAGAGGGCCAGATTTCATACTATACTACAAAGCAGTTATTATTAAAATAATTTGGTACCAGTTAAGAAATACCAATCAGTGGAGCAGATTGGGTATACGAGATAAGGGAAATACCTTACAATTTGATAAATACAAAGCTGCTCACTATTTGATAAAAACTGCTGGCAAAATTGGACAGCAGTATGGAAGAAATTAGATTTAGATAGGCACGTCAACATCCTACCAAGATAAGCTCCAAATGGGTATGTCACAGCTAGATATAAAAGTCACATTGTAAACAAATTAGAGAAATATAGAATAAATTACCTATTATATCTATGGATAGGAGAAAAGTTCATGACCCAACAAGGAGTAGAGGATCACAGAATAGAGATCATCAAATGAGATATTCATAAAACACTTCAGCCCATTGTAGGTACTTAAAAATGCCCATCCTGTCACAGAAGATAAAACAGATCATTTTGATTTAATTTAAAAGTTTTTGCACAAATGAATCTAATGAAGTTAAGAATAAAAAGGAAACAAGTATCTAGGAAAAAAACCTTTACAATAAGTTTTTCTGATGAAAGTCTTATGTGACAGGTAAAATCTGAAATAACTGAGGAAACAAAGGTTCAAACTTCTGAGCATATTGATTTATTAAGCAATACATACCAATTGCAAAACAAATCAGGACCAGGACTACTTGTCTTGGCACCAGACCCTAAATACAGGGGGAGACTGATTTTTATACATTAAAACAATTAACAGCATATAAACCAGAATATTTAAGGAACTGATTCAAATTTATATGAAAAAGAATCATTCCCCATTTGATAAATGGTCTAAGGATATGAACAGGTATTTCTTAAGGGGAGAAATCCAGCCATATGAAAAAATGCCCCAAATCACTACTAATTAGAAAAATGGAAATTAAAGCAGCTCTGAGATTCCACCTCATACTCATCAGAGTAACAGAGATAACAAAAAAGGAAAATAATAAATGTTGAAGGACTTTGGACCTGTGAATTGGTACAACATTCTGGAAAACAATGTGGAATTATACAGGAAAAGTTGATAAACTTAAAAAAAAATAAACCCCACTATGCCACTGCTAGGCCTATACTTAAAAGAGGTAAGTCAGCTAACACTTGAGGAAAGCCTTTTATTTAAAAAATAAATTAAAGTAGCTTTTTTTGAGGAGGCAAAGAACTGGAAATTAAAGGTGTGCCCATCAATTGAGGAATGACTACACAAGTTGTGATAAAGGAATGTGATGGAGTATTATTGTGCTGCAAGAAATAAGGCAATAGGTGATTTCAGAAAGAAAGCAAAGACTTCTGTGAACTGATACAGAGTGAAGTAAGCAGAACCAGAAGAACAGTTTATACTCTGACATTAGTATTATAAAAATGAACAATTTTGAGGACTTGTGTAAACTGATGAGGAATGAAATGAGCAGTACCAGGAAAATAGTTTATACAGTAGAAACAGTGTAAAAATATAACTTTGAAAGCTGTAAGATCTATGATCAATACAATGGCCATTCATGATTTCAGAAGACTGATGCTGAAACATGCTGTCCATGACAGAGAGCTGATAAATTTAGGGAATAAAATGAGATAAACATTTTTGTGTGCAGCCATTGAGGGAATTTGTTTTGCTTGACTATGCATGCATATATGTTTTAAGAATTTTTTTTGTCACTGGGGTAGGGAGAGAGAAAAAAGATTTGTTAATTTTTTAAAAAATGGTGGGAGGGATTCCTGCAGATGTGAAATGTGTATGCTTTCTTGACAGTTTTATTTTGTCACAAATCTCTCAAAAGTGTGAGTGATCTATAAATGTAATGTAAAAACAAAGTATCAAAATATCTTAAGAACTGTCATTATGGTGAGGATTTAATATTTATTTCAGCATCTAAATATGTTGAATGATAATTAATGTCCAAGTCAAGTCAACAAATATTTATTAAGCCCCTACTCTGTACCAGGCACCATGCTAAACATTGGGGATACAAAGAAAGGCAAAAACAACCCCTATGCTCAAGGGGCTTCACTGCAGCTATGATAACGTGTTTCAGCCTTATTGACTTTAAGAGATTACCTATTTTCAGTCCCTTTTTTAAAATTTATTAAATTCAATTTTAAAATAGATAGTGGGGAGGCATTTCAGGCTTAGCGGTTAACAGTCATGAATGAAAGGGAATAAACATTTGTATAGTGCTTATTATGTGTACCTGGCACTCTAAGTGCACCTATTATGTGCCAAGCACTGTGCAAAGTGCTTTATCTCATTTGATCCTCACAACCCTTCCAGGTAGGAGCTATTGTTATCTCCACTTTACAGTTGAGGAAATTGAGAAGGACAGAAGTTAAGACTTGCCCAGGATAACATAGCTAGCAAGTATCTGAAGCCCATGTTGAACTCAAAGCTTCCTTACTTGAGGCCTAGTACTCTATTAACTACACCATCCAGCTGTCTTACCTAATTTGAGTTAGGTAATTTACAGATCTAGTAGGCAGCAAAGATGGGACTCTAAATGACCTACTCTGTCATGACTTATTAGTGACTCTTTGTCTCACATCTTCCCCGTCTAATTGCTCACTTTGGAATATGACATAGAAGTAAATATAGCATTACTGTTATTTTGTTAAAGATGAAATATGTAGCCTTAAAAACAAGCTAAATAGTTTGGATTTTATTATTTCACTTATGATTTTAACTTTTTGTTAGATTAAGTTATTGCAAAAATTGGGATAAATTTGAGAGATCAAGCAAGTCAGCAATTTATCAGGTATTTTGCTTTATGGTCTCATTCTACAGATGAGAAAACTGTGGGCTGGAGAGGTAAAAAATGAATTGTTCTTTGGTCAGACAAGTAGTAAATGGCAAAGCCAGAATTTGACCCCAAGTCTTCTGACTGAAGATTCACCACTCCTTACATTGCACCATTCTGCTCACACCCTGTCCCCCCCCCAAAAAAAATTTGTTTAATTTCACCCCTTTACCTCCCAGACACTAGTCTCTCACTTTCACATTTTCTTCTTCAATACCTTTTATATTGAAGATATCATTATACTTTATTAAAACTTTGTCAAGGTGTCCAGGCAAACCTTACATCTGTTCTTTTATATTTGCAAGCTACATGTTGATTATACAGATGTTAATTAACCCTCCACTATACCATATTCCCTGTTTGTTTCCCCATCACTGGCTTCCTGGTTAGTCCTCTCAGGAATGATTTTGGGTTCAGTAGGTTTATGAAGGCAGCTACAGACCTCAGAAGTCACTTGCTGCTGATTTTTGCTCAACCCCAGAGAAAATGGTTTTCTCAGTTTGTAGATTCAGTGTTATTTCATTTATGTTTAGAAGCATAGGATAAATGAAGCTTAACTCACTGTACATTTGGGATTGGAAATTGATGACTCCATGGGGTTAACTTGACTTGGAGATTTCTATTGAACAAAACTCTTTCATGATACATACGTAAAATCTTAGACTTTGTCCAGGTTGTGTGGTAAAATATGCCTAACATATTTCTTTAGAAGTCTTACTCTGTTATTCTTACAAAAAGCCCTTTGCCTTAATGCCAGACTTGCTTTGTAATGTGTATAATTCTCCCTCAGCAGGTCCTGCCCTCAGTAGGGATTGTAGGCCAGGGTTTTTTGAAAAAAAAATTGTGTAAACGTCCTATAGAGGTTTAGAAAACACACAGCTTATATGTACAGATAATATTATTACGGTGAATTTAGTTGGTATGTGTACTCCAAACATTCTCTTCTTTTGTTTATTTCCAGGCTTTTAAGGCCTGCCGAAGTGGAATGTCTGTTTTTGCTAATATCCTTATACCAGCCTGGATTATTCACTATTATGTCAAGTACCATGTACAAGTAAGTATTTGAAGTAAATATTGTTTGGGATTATGCATTTATTTTGTTGTAAAATAATGAAAAGCTAACTGTTATCCAGGTGTACATCAAATTGCTTTACTTTGTAATTTCCAACTTAAAAACTGAAGGGTCAGTGTCCCCAAGACTCCTTACTTTGAATTTGATTATTTGGAATGCATTTTATTAGAGAAATAATGTGGAGGTGGGGTGGGGATGAGATGGGGTTGGTCCTAGAGCAGCCAATGAAATGCACAAATTAGTTGAACTCTATAACTAATAGTATTTGCCTTAGATTTGAAGCCTAGGGGCAAGGGGTCTGGCAGTACAAGAAGGAGGAAAATGAGTTAATTAGTCAACTAGCATTTATTAAACACATAATCTGTGCAGGCATTGTGGTAGGTGCTGGGTATTCAGAGGCAAAAATGAAAACATTTCTGCCCTCAAGGAGCTTACCTTCTGCTGGGGAAATAAAATGTGTTCACAGATAAGTAAAGACAGGATGTGTACAAAATGAACAAAGAATTATCTAGAGGGCAGGGACATGCAGCCAGGGAGGCAGAAGAGTCAAGCTTATAATTGGGAGCTGCAAATAGGTACATGGAGCTGAAGCAGGGCATGAAAGAATAATACCTAGTCGTTCTGGAGAGATATGCTGGAGCCAGATTGTGAACAACCAGAAGAATTTGGCACTAAAGGCAATGGGGAGCCACTAAAGCACCTTGAGCAGAGAATAGTGACATGGTCACCCTCATGCTTCAGGAATATCAGTTTGGCAGTTTTCTGGAAGATGAGACTAAGCACAGTAATGAAAAGGCTAAAGTAATATGTAAGCGGTTATGTTGACCTGAACTAGGGTGGTTGTGCGAAGGACTCCCGGATATCACGAATCCAGCCCTCTTTCCTCAGAGCCAGCTAGGAGGTGCAATGGATAGATAATGCTGGGCCTAGAGCCTGGAAGACCTGAGTTCAAATCTGGCCTCAGACATTTACTAATGTGTGACCCTGGGCAAATCACCTATTCTCTGTTTACCTCAGTTTTCTCAATTGTAAAATGAGGATATTAATAGCACCTACCTCCCAGGATTCTGAGGATAAGATGAGATAATTTGTCAAATGCTTAGCACAATCTCTGACATATTGTAAGTGCTATATAAATGCTTTCCTTCCCATGTTCTCTTGAGTTCATTTTGAGGCAGTCTTTTTACACTTCTTGGATTAATTCATTATCTTACTCACCTGGGGCCATCTCCAGTCATCTTAATCTATATCTTGCCACTGAACCCACATGGCTCTGGGGGAGAAAGTGAGGCTGATGACTCTGCAAAGCCCTCCTCACTGCAGTCCATTTCACTTGAGAGTCATGGCATCACCTTCATTATGTCATGGTCCTCTTCAACAAGGAACAGCAACAATCCTACAACAAACAACAATCCAGCCTGATATCTTCAGCTACCTGCTTGACATCTCCACCTGGATATCCCACAGGCTCAGCTCACATGTCCAAATCATAAATCGTCTTCCTCCCTGAGCCTGTCTCTTCTTTTAATTTTCCTGTTTCTGATGGGGATACAGCCACTCTTCCAGTCACCCATGCTCTACAACTAAGACTTCTCCTTAACTCCTCAGTCTCATTTAACTCCTTAACTCGTCTCTGAGCCTATTGCTTGCCAGATCTTGTTGATTGTACTTCTTCAGGGTTAGAAGGAAATGAAGACTGTAAAGCTAATCTGCAAAAATGCAAAAATAGAAGTTTACATATTAAAGAGTCCCTACATCATCCCTCTGAATGTTCTTGCCTTCTTGGCTTTTTGTGATACACTCGGGCAGTGGTTGTTTTCTGACAGATTCTTCCCAGTCTCTTTTCAGGATCAGCAGGATCCATCTCCCTACTCCCTGCCCAGGACCTATGTCCCACTCCTTCTATTTGAGTATACTCCAAGGCTCTGTCCTGAGCTCTTCTCTCTCTCTCAGTGATGATCCCAGCAAACTCTAGGAATTCAACCACCATCTTTGTCCACAAAGCCAATTTTCCTCTCTTTAGAAGTTCATACTTTCATTTCTCTTTGTTCCTTATATATATATATATATATACACACACACACACACACACACACACACACACACACACACACACACACACACACACACACACATATATAAGACCATGGGTTTTACTACTGGTTCCTATCTTGGATTTTGTTCTTCTTTGAACTTCCAGGTGTGTCTCAACCACTGTTCTTCATTCACTAGAGCTCCTGTTTCTGTGTTATCAATGATGGTTTTGTCCCTCAGCTATCTTTTTTTTTTCTTAGTTTTAAACCCCTTTGCTTAGATTTACAAGACGCCCAGGAAATAAACTTTTGCAGGCCTTCATTAGGTGTACTTCATCCCTGGGTAGGAGTTTGTCATCCCTGCATTTTGAGCCGTAGTCCAAAATTCCATTCTGTATACTATGTTCTTAGTACCATCCAGATGAGTTTTTCTCCTCATTATTTAAGGAGAGCAATGGAATACACAGCATGGGTCACTATGCTCTTTAGTTTCTTGTTCAAGATTTTGTAGTTTGAGACAATACTTTTAGTTTCTTTTTGGCAATAGCATGTATCCATATGAATAAGAAGTAATTAGTAATTATCTATTTTTTGTTTTTTGTTTTTTTTTAGTCATCCCTTTTGATAATCCTTGGACCAGAAGAATAACCACCATTGTTACTCTTCTGTTCTTCCTTTAACATTTATGATGATCTTGAACCTAAAAGCTTTTTTATAGCTCTACTGTTTCATTCCTTGGAGAACAAGCATCTTCCTCCTCAAAACATCTAGTTTTCCAACTCTTAAGGAAAAGCCTCATGTTTTTAGTTCTAAATGTAAATTGATTCTTTTCTTTCTCTGTGTTTAATTCTTCTATTCCTTAGCCTCTTGATAAGGGTAAATTTCCCCTCTTCTACTTCAGACATCTTCTTTTTCTTTTCTTTTTTTTTAGTTGAAGCCCTATTTTCATTTTTTAAAAAAAGAAACACTTTTTTGTTCTTATAACTTTGAGTCTGTTCTAGGTCTTCCTTTCCAGAGGAAGGACAAGTCTACATTTGAAACATATAGTCAGTTGGCATGGCAGAATAACAAACACCATGCACTCAAAGCATATCATTGCAAAATTCTTCCTACTACCCTACTGGTTTCAATTTTTTAAAGCCTTGTTTTTTGAGCTACCTATGTGTAGCTCTAAACTACTACCTTAAAACTCCTGGACTATACGAGCAATTTATATTTTTAGTCTCAACAACCCCAGAGCCACTCTCTACCTTCTCTCTCCTTTTCCCAGGCTCCTTTCTTTCACCAACTTTGCCTTACTCCTTAATCCTCTCTATCAAATTGCTTTATGCACCAATTTGTTTCATTTACCTTTTCTTTCTTGTTTTGCCTACTGTATATTCTTTACCTTCTCTTTGAGCACTTCTCTTCAAGTTCTTGCTCACCATTCCTCCTTAGATTCTTTTTTTTTTAATGCACAAAACGATTTATTAATGTGACACTTGATTTGTTGTTCAGTGTTGTGGGTAGCATGTAGGTAGAACCAGAATTCTGTATCATGGGGAAGCGAGGGATGGGCGGGTAGACCACAAACATTAGTGTTTTCTACGTGTCAGGTAGTATGCTAAGCGCTTCACAAGTATTATCTCATTTGAGCCTCACAACCACCATGGGAGTTAGGTAGTTATTTTCCCCATTTTACAGATGAGGAAAATGAGGGAGACAGGTTTAATGACTTACTTAGGAGTAAAAAAGTATTTTATATCCAACCTACATGGAGTGAACAAAGGATTGATTCTTTGAGGCTACAGGATTCCCTGAAATAACTTACTTAAATCATATGTTATGTAAAAACTAGTGACCCTCTTTTTTTCTCTTTTAAGTTTAACTTATATAATCTGGACCTGGAGGTTTTACTCCAGATTTTCCTCAATTTCTCCCAAATTTTTCTTCGCTAAATATAATTGCCCTTCAAACCACCAAATGTTTTCCTTCTCCTTATTCAACTCAATTACTTCTCTTTTTTCCTATAACTTTTAACTCATAAGGAGATGGAAGTAGAACCTGATTTTACAGATGAGAAAAAAAGACCTATAAAGATTAAGTGACTTGTTGAGAGTCACATGGGTTAATCAGGAGTAGATTCCAGGATTTCTGACTCTTACAGTGTTCTTAAAGTACTAAAATGTCTTTGTCATCTAGGTCAGTGGTTCACAAAGGATGTGTCACAAGTTTCACAAAATATGCTATAATATGTTGGATTTGTTATTGCAGATAAAATAAAATTTATAAATGGTTTTGTTTAATATAAGTTTTATTACTCCATGCATATTGTATCCTCTCTTCAATTTAGTTTTTTTAGAAAGCTGCTTAGAGCACTGATAGGTTAAATGATTTGTGAGAGGTCACAGCCATTATGTATTTAGAGACAGGTCTTCTTGATTCTAAGTTCAGCAGCTTTCTGTTCTCTGCATTTTTTTTCTCCATTTTTCCTTTCTCTCTCTTCTTACTACCTCCTAACTTTTTTTTAAATAAGCAAGCACATGTATGGTAACATACAGAATTTGCAAAATAAACAATACTGTTATTACACATATGCACTTACCTTGGAACACATCAGAGCTCAAATTCACAAAAAAAGTCAACAAAAATACTTTATACATGAGCCACCTCACCCATAGTGCTGCCAAATTAAATGTTTAGTATGTCATAATTCTGTACAGCAAAGAAAACCATGCTTTTTGAGAACAACTGATCAAGACCCAATAATATACCTACATAAATAACCATTTTAAGTGTATTATTTCTGAACATCCATGTCAAATGAATAAGTTGTAAATCCCATATCTGTATTATGTTTCCATTTTGGATAGGTAATACCATAACTTAGGGTGCTTTAGGCAAATTTTTATCTCCAGTTGCTTCTATCCAAGAAAGGGAAAGTCTTATAAATTGAATGAAGTGGTCTCAAGGTCTTTATATGTCTGAAGATAATGGGAGAATGGTAGTGCAGTAGTTATTTTATCCAGAGGTTTAATGCAGATGATTATCTTTTCAGAATTCTTAAATGATTTTGCTTTTCTGTGTAATAAAAGTTAATTTGGTTTAGCTCTGTTCCTGGCTCATAGACTGAGAAATACTGGTATGTTTTCAAGTAACATTTTAGATAAGTAGAAAGTGATTTTTAAAACTGGGAGAAAATTTTTAGGCATTTTATTTCTTGGAAGAAAATATGCTTTAAGATATTTGCAACTTGTGAATGTAAAGGTTATTTTTATATTTCTATGTCCACATGACCTTATAAACTGTTTATTTCCCTAAAATAATGGTTGCATAACAATGTTCTTAACTTCTGAAGGTGGAAGAGCCATTTATGTTTTAAATACCTATAACAAAGAATTTAAATAATTGGACAGGTAGATATACTAAATAAGTGCTTATTGACAATGTTATTCTGTAGTTTTAGAAGGAAGTATCAAAATAAATTAACATAACCTCATTTTTGTTGCAGACAAGACCATATGGCATCGTTGAAAAGAAGCCCAAAATATTTCCAGTAAGTCTTTTCAACTTATTTTCCTGAATTTTTTTCTTTTAGTCTTTTTTATTTCATGTTCCCCTACCATCATCTAATGTTTTACCCCTTGCTATCCAAATGTTGCTTTATGTATTGTAAAAGAAAAGGTAGAAAATGGAAGCATTGCTTGGTAGTAATGGTTGGAGTGGGCAGTCTGGATAGAAAAGTAACATGCTATGTGACTTTGGGCAGTGTTAAGTTTGTTTTGGGGAATTTTAGTTTCCTGTAATTTGTCACTGGCAATTACCTTTCTATAGGGGTAGGAAGAGGCAGCATGCTGCCTTCAATTAATCTACCCAGATGCTAATGCTCCCTGGGCACTACGTCCAAAAGATGCAGAATTCTTTGGCACAACTCCTGAATCACCTAGAGTAGTTTGAGTTTATCTTCTTAATTAGCATGGTGGCCTCAGCTGACATGGACCAGCACCTCCAGTTCTAATCCCTGGATCATTCCTAGTAGCCACTTATCGTTTCTTTTTACTAATGACCTCATTTTCAAATTCTGACTTTAGTTGTTCATATAGCATTACATAGAATATAGCATTATGGTAATTTAGTGTCATCTTTTTGGATTCATAAAATTTGTCTCTTGGACCCTCATTCAGTTCTTACTGGCAAAGCAGAGTACAAGCCCTGGTTGGGTCCCATCAGACTGAAACTATTTTGAATAGGGACCTCCCAATGGACTGTCATTTTAGGATTAGCCTAACTAAATGATGAATGGTCAGCCACCAGATTTTGAGGTTTTTTTTGGGGGGGGGGCGGTGTTTGTTTTTTGGTCACAGAAACTCAGATCATCTGCTAAAATGTGGAGGAGTCATAGTCCTTGTCATAGTCATTGGTAGAAAGATGAAATCACAGGTAGTGAATTATGTATTCATAAAAGCAAAGTTAGTATTTAGTCAGTCAGCAAGCATTATGTGCGTTACAGATTAATCTTCCTAAAACATTACTTTGAGCAAAATAATAAATCCATTTATGTAAAACATGAAACTCACAAAATGCTTTATAATGCAAATAATATCCCCATTTTTACAGGTAAGAAAATTGGCTTAGGTTAAGTGATTTGCCCAAGGCTTGGGCTTTAAACTGGGTTATAACTGGGATTTAAACTCGGATCTCCTGACTCCAAGTCAAGTCCTCTTTCCACCCAACTGTGTTGCCACCCTGCCATTCCTTTATTTCAGATGCCTAGGTATAGGCCTTTAGTTTATCATTTAATGTTCTCCATATTTTGGCCGTTTTGAATTATGGAGTAGAAACTAAACCAGAAAAAAGAACAGTCTCTTGTTGCCTAATTTGAAATTGAGAAGACTGGAGTATTGCAAAGCAAAAATAATCAGTCATTTAAAATCTTTTTACTTGTTGGGTATAACAAATGCTTAGTATTTTACTTGTATACCTAATACCAGCTTAAATGTCTGAAACCACATATTAGAATCTCATGTTCTGTAATACTTGAAGATGACTTAAGCAGAAATGGAATTTCAGATGCTTTGTCATCACTTCCAGTTTTGAGTTGGTGAGGGTGGTCCAGAGAGAAATGTTTGTGTGTCCTATCTAAGCCCTTCCCTTTACTGCCCCCACCCCCTCCATGAAAACAAGATCTTCCATTACAGGTTTTATTAAGCTAAATAATGTCCTAAACAAGGTGCCTTTTATTCTCATGAACCATCAGAAAATGGTTGTCAAATTTGCCAATTCTTTAATCATTTAATTAACAGGAGTCTATAAAATTCATGCACATGCATGGTAAATCTAGTATTTGCAAAATAAACACTACTATTACACATGTTCCCTAACCCCAGAACACACTCAGAGCTCAAACCTTTGCTCTGACTCCTCACTAAGCCTGGTTAAGTTTACTTCTACCTCCTCCTGGCTTATCTCAGTCCTGTCTATTCTTAGAAACTGCCTGGGGCTGTTAATCATGCTGGATTTTGCCTCTAGAACTTAATTAGCTTTGAGACTTTGGGCAAGTCACTTTATTTCTTTGAAATTCAGTGTTCTCACCTGTTACAGTGGAACTTTAACTACTTGCAGGGTTGTTGTGTGCACCAAAAGAGATACTTGGAAAACACTTTGCAAACTTTAAAATGCTTAAAGTAAGCTATTATTGTACTACATTTCATAGTCACCTTTATTATTCAAAGCCTAGACCAATTCCCTCTTTTATGAAGCTTCCTGAGAATGATCTCTTCTTCAACACCTATCACTGTCTTTGTCACTTCAGTAAGTTGACAAGTCTTGCACTTTTTTGGTAAACTCTAGCCATCTAGCGTTATCTGATTCTTTTATTAAGCACTGTGCTAAGCACTGAGGGTATTAAGAAAGGCAAGGAGACATTCCCTGCTCTTAAGGAGATCACAGTCTAATGGGGGCGGGGCTGGGAGGCCTACACCATGAAAACAGCTTATGTACAAACAAGTTATATACAGGATAAATTGGAGATTAACAAGAGGGCAGGTGCTAGCTGTAAGGGGAATCACAAAAGGGTTAAATTCTTGGGGGAAAAAACCTGAGTCTTATGATTGGACTGTCTGTATCCCAGAGTACTTAGTAAGAAACAGAACATTAGAGCTGGAAAGAACATTAAATAGCATTTAGCCTAACTTCTTTTATGGTTTAGAGAAACAAGCTCAAGGTGAAATTGATTTAGGATTATAGGTTAGAGCTAAAAGTGAAAGTGACCTCAGAAGTTGGATTCAAAACATCTTACAGATGAGGGAACAATGCCAAAAAGGCTTGTCAAAAGGTCATGCAAGTCTGGACTAAGCTGGGATCCTATCTAACCCAGGTCCTTAGACTTCAAATTCAGCATTTTCCCACTATATACTTACCCAAATCACAGAATTAGTGAAAGAATCAGGCTCAATGGAGTCAGGAAAACCTGAGCTTGATTTTGGTCATTGTTGAGTAGTGTCTCACTCTTCGTGACCCTGTGGACCATACTGTCTGTGGGGTTTTCTTGGCAAAGATAGTGGAGTGGTTTGCCATTTCCTTCTCCAGTTCATTTTGTAGATGAGGCAACTGAGGCAAACAGGGTGAAGTGACTTGCCCAGGGTCACACAGCTAGAAAGTATCTGAGGCCAGATTTGAACTCAGGAAGATGAGTCTTCCTGACTCCAGGCATGGCACTCATACCACCTAGCTGCCCAATGTGAAATATAGCAGTCTCTTAAGGCTTTCAACTCCTGCTCTCCTATCTTGGGATGTACAGGTGGAAAAAATGTTTTGGAGCTATGTAAATGATTGGGGAGAAAAATGCAATGGGCCTTTTGTGTTGTCGTTCCCAAGCAAAATACCTCTTTTCCATTTTATATATCTGTGTGTGTGTGTGTGTGTGTGTGTGTATACACATATGTATATATGTATATATACACATACGTATATGCATATATATACATACATATATATGTATATGTATGTTGCGTATGTGTGTATGTGTAGGAACTAGAGGAAAAAACAGGACATAAATCCTAAAACTGTACCTTCAGAAACTTGATGTTTATTTAAAATCATCCACTAATAACACTGTCAATTTTGAATAATAAACAAGCCAAACAAATGGATCAAAACTTTGGTAAAAATATGGCAAACTTGGAAATTATACATAAATTATGTTAACGATGGGAAATACTTTTGTATACATGATTCTGAGGGTGTTAAAAAAAAACCCTGCTGGATTCAGAAACGGAGTTCAGATTTAGACCTATCGTCTTAAATAGTGGTAAGTCACTTAATCTCTCTAGTCTTGTTTTCCTCATCCATAAAAGGATATGTATATTACTTTTATAATCCCTTTCCATCCCTAAATTTATGATCCTATGATCTCAGTACATTTCACCAACTCACCACTACCATGCAATTCAGGACTAAAATTGTGCAAGGTACCTGCTACTTTGAATTTTTCTCAAGTCGAAATATTTCAATAAATATCTTGCTTTACTTTGTACATTTCTAAGTAAATAGAATTGGGTAAACTGTTTGTTGTGATCTTTTTTTAATAGGGTGATAAAATTCTGGAGACTGGAGAAGTGATTCCACCAATGAAAAGTTTGTGATATACATGATTATCATTAAAAATGATCTTAAAATTCCAAAAGCTTGTAAATCCAACTTTTGTTTCTGTACCAGAAAATATTTTCTGTAGAAATAACTTAATAAAGTTTACTCTTCAAAAAAATTGCTTTCATACCCTCCTTACCAGGGCCTAGGTCTTTTTGAATTGTGGAGTAGAAACTAAACAGTGTAAAAGAATGGTCCCTTGTTGCCTATTTTGACATTGAGAAGACTGGAGTATTGCAAAGCAGAAATAACCACACATTTTAAAACTTTTTTACTTGTTGGGTATAACAGCTGCTCAGTATTTTCTTTGAATACCTGCTACCAGCTTAACTTTCTGAAATCATAGACTGGAGTTTCATGTTCTGTAACACTTGAAGGTGATTTAAGCAGAAATGGAATTTCAGTTGTTTTGTCATCACCCTCCAGTTTTAAGGTGGTGAGGGTGGATCCTGAGAAGAAATGTTTGTGTGTCCCGTCCAGACGCCATTCTTCCCTCTCCCCAGCCCCCAACAATGAAAACAAAATGTTCCATTACATAATTTATTAAACTAAATAATGTCCCAAATAAGGCGCCCGATAAGGATGATGTCGAATGCCAGTTATATTCCTTCAGTCCCATAAAGTGAATATTACGTTTGGATATGTCTTCCCCAGCATGGACCGCGACGTCACCGTGCACGCGTAGATCACGAACCCCCAAGAGAGGAAAACTATGGCCAGCAGCAGCTACAGGAGAGAGAGGGAAGTTACCGGGGAGGAGGGGGGCGGAGACCGCCTTGTGGCCCCAGGCAAGCTGCTTTACGGGTCAGGGCCTAGAGCTCGCCTGGGGCATGCTACCCTTGAAACTGGGTCAGGTTCAAAAAAAAAAAGTGTGGGGAGAGGGGAATCAGACGCTCGTGGACGCCACCGAGGCGCCCACGCAACAAGAAATTATTAGGCGTTTGCTACGCCTCGGCCACCGTCTTGGGCGCTGAGAATGCAAACAAGGAAAAAAGTGTCCTCAAGGAGCTTACGTCCTGAAGGCCGAGGGTGCCTCAAGTTCTCTCTGCCCCGAACTTACCACCGAATAAACGAAGTTCAAAGTGCGGCGGCTAACGGGCCTCATGCTGAGCTCGCTGCGATCCCGATGGGGCGGGGCAAGACTAAGGCCACCAAGCACACCTCCACGAAGAGGTCCCCGTCCTAGTCGCAGCCATCTTGTTTCCGGGCACAGAGCGCCTGCGCTCTCAGCTGTCCAGCTTCTGCCCGGATATGACGTCAGAGGCCGTCACGGGAGCGGAGGTTGTCAGCTGATAGGAAAGGCTTGGCTTTCTTAGCCAGGGTGACAGAAAAGGAAAATGGTTAAGGTGACACGCTACTTTTGTGGTATGCGTGAAATCATCCCTCGAGTATGTGCAGTCTGTATGAGAAAATCTCCTTTCTGTTATCAGACCCCATCCCATCTGGCCATTACGCCAGATATTGCACGGCATCATATACTTAAAGAAGTATCTTTTAATGTAGTATTTTTATTTTCCCCCAGTTACATGTAAAAACAATTTTTTGACATTAATTTTCAAAACTTGGAGTTCTAGATTCTGTCCTTTCCTCCCTCCCCACCCCACCCCTTCATTGAGAAGGCAAGCAATTTTATATAGGTTATACATGTGTAGTCATGGAAAGCATTTCCATAACAGTCGTGTTAAAAAAAGTAATTTTAAAAAACTTAATTTTTTTCAAATAAAGGCTTATTTCCCCATGTGGCAATGAAACAAGTATTCTTTTTTTATGATGTTGAGACTTCATTTTATTCTTTTATTGAATGATTGATTTTTTTTTTGCTGTTATATGTTCCCGTATTTTGTAGGTGCTGGTTTCTGCTAAGTACATTTCATTTCCTTGAAATTAAGCTTTATTAATGAAACTTGTTTTCTCTCTCTCTCTCTCTCTCTCTCTCTCTTCTCTCTCTCTCTTCTCTCTCTCTCTCTCTCTCTCTCTCTTCTCTCTCTCTCTCTCTCTCTCTCTCTCTCTCTGTATGTATGTATATACACATATATACATATATATATACATATATATTTTTTTGTGGGGGGGGAGGAGATAGTAGCTGCTACCTGTTTTCTTTGTGGTGTTGCTGTGAAAGCTAAGGAGAGAACAGGGACTTACTTTTCATTTTTGACTTTGCATACTAAGAGCCTAGCAGATTGCATGGGCCAAAAGGTTGATAAGTAAACAAATGCTTATTGAATTGTACTGTATGTTCAATTACTTTTGTGTTGAGCACTTACTCTATACCTAGTTGAGTGAAAGGATTAAACTAAGAATGTAATACAGAAGCCTATAATACAGTATCAGTTACTGAACATGGATACTTACTGACTGCTCAGATCAGAGGATTTAGAGCTAAAATTAGGTCGTTTTGTCCTTGGGTTGCTTACTCTACCTTTCCAAAGTTCAATTTACTCATCTGTAAAATGGGCTAACTTTTGTACTTACCACATCAAAAGTGGAAGTAAGAAAAGTATTTAATTGTTCAGTCTGTCTGACTCTTTGTGACCCTATTTGAGGTTTTCTTGGCAAAGATACTGGAGTGGTTTGCCATTTCCTTCTCCAGCTCATTTTTATAGTTGAGGAATCTGAGGCAAACAGGGTTAAGTGACTTGTCCAGGGTCACACAGCTAGTAAGTGTCTGAGGCCAGATTTAAACTCAGGAAGATGTCTTCCTGACTCTAGGACAGGCACTCTGTCTTCTGCACCATCTTATTTTTAGAAGAAATTTATTCATTTATTTTTACATGCATTTATATCTCTTTCAAGCTGTCTACCCTTCCTGTTCAGCAACCCCCTCTCCCCCCAAAAAAAGGGGGAAAAAAATCTCATCATAAGCATGCATAAATCTACTCAAAAATAAATTCCCACATTGGCCATGCCTGAAAATGTATGTTTCCCTGTATTTAAATTCATCATCTCTTTGACAGGAGATGAGTGATATGTTTCATCTTTAGTCCTATGGGCTCATAGTTTGTGATTGCAACAATCAGAATCCTAAGTATTTCAAAGTTGTTTTTCTCCATAATGTCCCATACATTGTTCTCCTAGTTCTACTAAGCTCTACGTCAGTTCTTGAAGTCTTCCCAGGTTTCTCTGAAACTGTCCATTTCATCATTTCTTACAACACAATAATATTGCATTGAAATTATTATTTGTCCAGGCATTCCCCAATAGGACATCTCTTTAGTTTCCAATTTTTGGCTACTACGAAAAGAGCTGCTAAAATATTTTAGTACACATAGGTCCTTTTTCTTTTTCATCTCTTTGAGGTATAAGCCTAGTAGTGGTATAGCTGAGTCAACAGATGCAAAGTATTTAGCATACAATACAGAAAAGCACTAAGTGTTTTAAGCACTATGTAAATATGAGTAGTTTTTACCTAGTCCAGTACCTCAATTTTACACATGAGGAACCTGAAGTCTCATGATCACAGAAGTTGTGTGGTCTGGCTTCTAACTCATATCTTCATATTCAAAATTATTTTCTTCATTTATAAAATTTCCACTTCCTATGGCTGCTTCTACAACCCCTTATATTATTCCTTTTGACATATGTAGTTCCTGAATGTTTGGGGGTAGATTCCATGACTATATTAAAGTATAGATAGCCACACAAATATATAGAATCATACAGTACAAAGAAGCACCTAAACTGGTCTTAGCAGACTTAGCCAACGCTTTGTTTTTATTTTGTACCATTGGATAGGATGTTGGTGGGGGTGAAGGGTATGGGGTGGGGCTGTTATTGAAGTTGAACTTACATATCCAGCAGTTTCAAGTTATTGCTGTCCCTATAGCACAGCGATCTCTGCTATCATTCTAGGAAGAAACCCCTGTGGAGTTGCAGCTTGGCAACTATTCCTGAAAGTGCTATAGCCACAGCTACTGAAGACCCATCAAAGTCCTTCGTGCTATTAAATGGTTCAGCCTCAGTCAATAAAGATTTATTGTCAGGCACTCAAATGAAATTAAAGGAGAGATATTAACATCTGCTTTGCTACTGTACCCTAAGGACCATGGAACCTTTTCATTTGACTTTCAGTTGAAACCTTCCATTTGTGTTGTCTCCTCCATTAGAATGTGAGCTCTGAGAGCAGACTGCCTAACTTTTCTATTTGTATCTTATTTGTATTTGTACAGTGCTTTGCATATAGTAAACATCTCATAAGTTCTTTCCTTCCTTCCTTCATTCTGAAATTCAGAGTTCTTGTTATTTGCACAATTCCCAATGAGAGATGGCAGGGTCCTCTATTTGCTTTCACAAAGTTAGCTGAATTATTGGAAGTTCCAGATGAGAGCTGTTATTTTGTCTGATTTCAGGTGAATAACGTTGGCAATTTGGCACATTTGGCCTCACAAAGATGAATTTTCCCTTTATAACTGATCTCCCATAGAGGACATGAAGGGAGGAAGTGAAATTTTTAAAAAGAGATGGTTTAATGAGCTACATTACAGGTGGTCTCTCCTGGTAGAATGTAGTTGGCTTCTTGAGGGTAAGGAACTATTCGCTTTTTTCTTTGCTTGTACATTGGTTAGCACTTGGTACAATGTCTGGCATATAGGCCCTCAATAAATCCTTGCTGATTTATTGATTTGTTTTGTGATAGTGGTTTGAAAAAAGAAATCTTTGAACTTAAAAATCTTACTGTTTTAGCTAGGTGAAAGAGTTCTCTGGTTTATCAAAGTGATGCAAATTTTACTGTTCTTTGCAACATTTTATTTTTGCAAGATAGGATTTTCTACAGTAGCTATTTGACAAACTATGGATACTGTTTAGAAGTTTTAAAAGAATGATAAATTATATTACTATGTAATCATGGTTAATGCACCATGAATTAGAATAGCATACTGGAGGGAACTGGCCTTGGAGGGAGAAAAACCTGTTTGTCAGTTCTGTCTCTGACACATACTGGCCCTGGAGGCAGAAAAATCTGTGTTTGTAAGTTCCTAACTCTAATACATACTGGCTGAGCAAGTCACTTAATCTCTTAGTGCCCCCTACCAGTCCTCCAAGTTTATAAATTATAGAGAAGGTCCTAATTGCTTAAGAGTTTTCTTCACTAGGGCATTACCTCTATCAAGGAAATTGTGGGACCAGCCTCCATTTCTATTATGATCAATGACATGTTTAAAGAAGCTACTTGAAAGAAGTCCATCCATATCAATAATAAAATATCATGGTTATTATTTTAAAGTTAGAACTAGATGGTAAGTGCAAAGTATTTTAATCAGTAGCTATAAATTTTTACTGCATGATTTAAGGCTTGTTATAAAAACTTTCTTAATTTTATTTAAATAAAAAACAAAATTATTTGCATGGATTGCTTTCCAAAGGAGGGGATTGGGGGAATGACACCTTTTGGAAACCACTGCATTTTAGAGTAATTAATAATGAGTATTACAAGAGGCTTTTGGTTGTCACTTTTTTTAAAAATGGGTGTCTTTATCAAGTGGTAGATAGGTTCAAATTCTAGTTCATAGGGAATACAGCTAGAGAGTAAATGAGGACCTCGGTAATAATCTAGTCTAATTTCTTAACTTTACAGATGAAGAAACTGAGGCCCAAGGAAGTAAAAGAAGGAAACAAACATTGACTTCCTTCTATGGGCCAGAGCACCGTGCCAAGCACTTTATAAACATTATCTCATGTGTTCCTCACACCCACCCTAAGAGGTAGCTTTTCAACTGAAGAAACTGAGGCGACTTGCCCAGTGTTACAGTATTGCTGGAGTCGGAGGCTGAATTTGAAATCACATCTGACTCCAGGCCCACCGCTGCGCCCCCTAGCGGCCTCCAGCGACTCGCTATCGGTATCATTAGAGGCAGGGTTTGAACTTTGTCCCCAGATTCCTTGGCTAAAATAGCCAGGCCATTTGTTCCCTCAGGAGGCAACCGAAGGAAAGGGGCAGAAGGAAGGCTTGCAAAACCCGGCCCTGGTCAAGCCCCAGGACAGCCCCAGCACTACTCCTTCTACGTAGGCCCACCACCTCCCCAGCAGGTGTGCGTTAGCACGTCACCCGTGGCGCGTGCGCAGAGCGGCTGGCGGTTTGGGAGGGCGAGCGGATGTTGTCTTGTGACGAGTCCCGGGGGAGGATACCGTCTCTTTCCTACGTTAGCCGGGAGCCCGCTATTGGTGACCTGCGCCCTACGACACAAAGGTCGCCCCGGCTGGCTCCTCCTTCGCCGAAAGAGGGAGGGAGAGACACTCGCTGGCCCGGAAAGGGAGAGAGTGTGTCTGTGCCGGTGGGCTGCTGGGTCGTTTGGGGGCATCCCCGCGACAGCCTTCCTTGTCGGGACGGCGCCGGAGCCCTGAGAGGTAGGCCATGGGGGCGGACAGGGGGCCCGGGACGAAGGCGGCGGCCCGATTCCGGACCTCCGGGGTGTCGGGAGCGCTCTTCGCGTATTGGCGAGGCCGGGCCAGGGCTTCGAAGAGCCGGGCCGGGGCCTGGTAGCTGTGGCCGTTGCTGCGGCTTCCTGAACCCCTCTGAGTCTCGAGGTTTGTGAGTGGGGCAACCGCCCGGGCCCTCGGGGAGCCTGCGTTTGTGGAGAGGGGCCGAGAGATCAATATGGAGTTTCCTTCTGTTTGAAGAGAGAGGGCCGGAGCCGGAGTCGGGGCTGCAGCCTCTTGGGCCTCGGAGGCACCTAGCTAGCTACGAGGATTTAGATGTTCTTCCAGTGAGAAAGTGCGAACTCCCCTTGCATGTCCAATGTAGGATCAATCTCGTATGAGCACCTACTGTGTGTCAGGCACTTGCTGTGCTAGGTGCTGGGTATACAAAGAAGGAAACTATCCCTACTCACTTCAAGTCTAGTGGGGGATAAGTACATATAGGTGTGCACTTATTCAGCTTAAATATAACGTATTTGTTAGAAGTTCTTAACCGGTGATCTCTAACTTGGATCTAAAGATTCTTTTATTAATTATATTTTGATGTAATTGATTTCTTTTATAATCCTACCTATTTTCTTTTTGTGCTTGTAAAAACATTTTTCTGAAAATGTGTCCTTAAGCTTCACCAGACTGTCAAAGGGGTGATGACACAAAAAAGGTCAGAACCCCTAGTGTCTGTTTAATCTGTCATAATTTTGTGGCACAGTGGATAGAGTGCTGGACCTGGAATTAGGAAAACTTGAGTTGAAATTCCACCTCAGACACTAGCTATGTAAGTCACTTACCTTGTGTTTGCCTCAACCTCATCTGTAAAATGGGGCTAATAATAATGGCACCTACCTTCCAGGTTTGTTGTGAGCTTCTAATGAGACCATAAATGCTAAACCATTGTTTTGCAAACCACTTATATGGCACCTTAAGGTTTGCAAAACACTAGCATTAGCATTTATGTAGCACTTTACAGTTTGCAA
The DNA here is from genome assembly GCF_003287225.1 of Phascolarctos cinereus. Classification (NCBI taxonomy): domain Eukaryota; kingdom Metazoa; phylum Chordata; class Mammalia; order Diprotodontia; family Phascolarctidae; genus Phascolarctos; species Phascolarctos cinereus. Next base: position 201,583,144 of record NW_027555847.1, on the reverse strand, counting down.
AGCACTTTGCAAATATCTTATTCTCATAACTACCTTGGGATTTAAAACTGAGGCTGAAAAGAGTTAAGTGACTTGTGTTTCACAACTAAATGTTTGAGGTAGTATTTGAATTGAGGTTCAACATACTATCTCTTGGACCACCATAGTTAATTAAAAACTGGATTCCTAAAGTCTTTGTACATTTTAGAGGGGATGGCACTAGTATTGGGTGGGGAGAGGTTGGGCAGGAAAAACATGCAGAAGAGATGGTTTCTGAGCTTCATCTTGAAGGAAAAGAGATGCTGAGGTAAGGAGGGTGTGCATGTTGAATTTTCCACTAGGATATGATCTCCTTTAGGACAGGAATCTTGTTTTTATGCTTCTTTGTATCCGTAGCATAAGTTAGCATTAGTGCTTAATAAATTCGTCTTGATTTAGTAGACCTAGTGCCTGTTCAAAAGCACTGAGAAGGAAGATGGAGAGAATGGAGCATATTGAGTTGAATAGACAACAGGATCAGAGAACAGGATGCTTTGGTTGGATTGGAAAGCTTGGATCTTGGATAAGAGACTTTTTTGTTCACAGGCATGTGGAAAGGCCTACTGAGGTAGAGCAGATTACTCAATTACAAGGACACCTTGGAGATATTGCTCCTACTGAGGTAGAGCAGATTACTTATTTACAGGGGACACCTTGGAGATATTGCTGGTTGGGCTCCAGACCCCCAAAATAAATCGAATATCAAGCAAATATCTTGATAAAGTTAGTCACATGAATTGTTTGGTTTCCCAGTGCATATAAAATTTGTTTACGCTATATACTGTAGTCTATTAAATGTGCTCTTGTATTATATATTTTTTAAAAAAGATGTACATACCTTAATTAAAAAAGTACTTTATTGCTTAAAAAAATGCTAACCATCATCTGAGATCTTTATTGAGTCATAATCTTTTTGCTGGTGGAGGATCTTGCCTTGACATTGATGACTGCTGACTGATTAGGGTGGTGGCTGCTGAAGTTTGGGGTGGCTGTGGTAATTTCTTAAAATAAGAAAAAAATGAAGTTTGCTAAATTGACTGACTCTTCCTTCCACTTGGACACTTAAAGGGTTATTAATTGTCCTAATTTCAATATTATTTTATCTCAGGGAATAGGGAAGCTCGAGGAGAGGGGGAGAAAGGAGGGAACAATCAGTTAGTTGGTGGAGCAGTCAGAACATTTACAACATCTATCAGTTAAGTTCACCATCTTATGTGGGCAAGATATTTGGTGCCCCAAAACTATGTTAATAGTAACATCAAAGATTACAGATCACCATAACAGATATAATAGTAATGAAAAAGTTTGAATTATCATAATTACCAGAATGTGAGACTGTGGAATGTGAGCATATGCTTTTGGAAAAATGGTGCTGAAAGACTTAATAGAGATGAAATTACTGCAAATGCAATAATCTTTGAAGTACAATAAATTAAGTATGTCTGTAAACAGAATAAGGTAATCTTCTGTTCAATTAATCATCTTTCATGTTCTTCCTGTGCACAAAGTACTGTGCCTAGGTCCTGAGAATACAAAGTCCAAAGAACTTGTCTACCTTCAAAGAGTTTACTGTTGAGTACAAACCAGGAACATGAGTAAGTTTTTTATATGGGTAGAATGTGCCAAGAGGAAAGCAAAGCTCTAGGTAAAATACTCTAGAAAATTTGATGAGCATAAGATCATTTTCAGCTGGGGAGAAAGCTTCCCAGAGCAGATAACCCCTAACCTTTGTCTTAAAAGAACCAAATCAACTAATTTAGCATTTATTAAGTACCTGCCTGTTTGTTTTCCATGCAAATATAAGGAGCGGAAACAATCCCTACTAAAAAGTATTTTACTCTGCAATAGGGGAGATATACATATATAAGCACATACAAATACATAGAATAAATAGAAGTATGTAAATACAGGGTATTTTGGGAGGGAAGGTAAGTTAGGAGGAAGCAGGAAAAACTTCATGTAGAATGTGATGCTTGAGCTGCTCTTGAAGTAAAAGGATTTTAAGGACCAAAGGTGAGGCAATGAATTTCAGGTAATGGGGGATGGCTGGTACAAAGGTGGGGGAGGGTGTGTGTGTTTAGCAGAGAGAGTGCTAATTTGGCTGTATTAAATTAGATTGAAAGAGAGGGAGTGATGTGGGAATATTGTCCAGTGAGGTTGAAAAGATAGATTAAGAAGAGCTTTTAAAAGCCAAATAGAGGAATTTACATGTGATCCTAGAGGCAGTAAGGAGCCTTTGGAGTTGATGGTGTAGGGGAGTGACATGGCTAGGTCTTCTCTTAAGACAAATCACTTTGGCAGCAGTATTTAGGAAGGACTAGAATGGGGAGAAAGTCTAGGAGACCAGTTAGGAGTTGTTATAATAATCTAGTCAAGAGCTAGTGAAGGATTTGAATGTATGCGTGGAGAGAAGATCAAACTGGTGATAGAAAATTCTGAAGGCAACTGATTGGAGATATACATATATACACACATATATCATGAGTGTGAGGAATTATGCATGATGACAAGATTATAAATTATAAATGTGGGGGATTGGAAGGATAGTGGCACCTTTGGAAAAATATTGGTATTTAGAAGAGGGGACTGAAGTTCAAGGGAGAGACTAAAGTGTTTCCTATATAGATGCATGAATCTCCATACAGATGATATTTATGGGAGTTGATGAAGTTACCAAAGGAGTTAGAAGAAGGCCTAGGCCAAAACCATGGGGAATACCTACAGTTAGGGGATGTGATATGATGAGCAGCCAAAGAAAACTGGAAGAGCAGTCAGACAAGTAGGAGAATTAGGAGAGAGCAGTGTCATGAAAACTTATGGAGAATATCCTGGAAGAGACAGTGACCAGCAGTGCTACATGCTACAGCTAGGTTGAGAAGAATGGAGACTGAGAAAAGACCATCAGGTTTGGCAATTTAGGTGTAAGTGGTAACTTTGGAGAGAGCAGTTTCAATTGATTGATGAGGTCTTGAGTCAAATTGCAGAAGGTTGAGGAGTAAAGGAATCAAAGCAATTGGAACAGACAGCTTTTTTGTGGGAGTTTGGCTGAATGAGAAAGGGAGAAGAGAGACAGGGGATGATAAAGTCTAGTGAAGGGTTTTTTATTTTTTTTTTAATGTTTAAGGATGGGGGAGTCTTGGGCATGTTTGAAGGTGGAAGGAGAGGAACTAGTAAATGGGGAGAGGGTGAAGATTCTAGAGAGGTAGATTGAGGTTGTAGTCTGCTAGAGGAGATGAGATCAGTTGAAGGGGGTAAAGGAGTTGGCCTTAAGGACTGTCTCATTAGAGAATGGGGGAAAGGTGGTAAGAGTGGAAAGTGGTGTCATGTGGTTTTGAGCTAGAGAGAATGGAAGAAGAGGGAGCTCTCATCAAGCAGATGGCAATATAGAGTGGTGGACCTGGAGTCAGGAAGATTTGGCTTACTACATATACTGTGTGATACTTTGCAAGTCACTTAACCTTTCTAAACCTGTTTCTTTATTTTTAAAATGGGGATGATAGTAAAACCTACTTTATTGAGTTTTTTGTGAGGAGCAAATTATAGAATGTATGCACTTTGCAAATGCCATAGTAATATCAGGTGTTATCTTGCTGTTCTTACAAATTCCCTTGTCACAGGCTGTCCTCTCTGCTTAAAATTTACTCCCTTTTCAACTTTTTAATCTCTTGCAGTTGCTAGCTTTCTTTAAAGTTCCACTCAAGCAACATGCTCTGTGTAAGGCCTTTCTAGATTCACCTAGCTGCTAGTGCTAGTGCCTCTCCTCCCCTCCAAAAAAAAAAAATTAGTTTGTATGGGGGGAGTGTTATGTGAGAGTGCGAGTGATCTGGCCCCCAGTTTTCTTAAGGGCAGAGGATGCTTTGTTTTTTTCCTGTTTCCCCAGGGCCCAACCAAATGTCTGGACTGCTGTGGCCACTGAATAAATGCTTGTTGGTTGATATTTTGAAGACAGTTTGTTCTAGCTCTACACTAATACCCATATGAAAGAGTATGCAGGATCAGTTTTGGAACCTGCTAGTAGTTTAGCCTAAGCAAGAGTATGTGAATGGGGAAGTAATGTGAAATAAGTCTGGAAAAGGAGTTTAGAGTTGATAGAAGGGCCTTTTGCTGTTGTATTTCACATTTTATCCTTGTACTTCAACAGGATGCAGTGGAGATTTTTTTACTTAAATGAATCATAATCAGACTATAAGGAAAAAAAACTCAGAATGTTACAGGCTACTACTGAAATGTAGATATGAAAATAGGTCCATACTTAACAGGCAGAGGAATAACTTACCAACATTTTATACTGAGAATGAAATTTACCCCTTTATGATAATATCTTAATCTGTTTTTTGAAATAGTGACACACCTGCTGCCAGCCTTAAACTAGGAAGGGGAATGGGAGACTGGTAGCAAAATCTGAGCTAATTAAAAAAAATTAAGAGGCTAAGTGAAGGATGAGAAGTGACACCAAATATTTAAAATATATCCCTGTCTGTCACACTGGTAATCCATATAGTAGGGATTTGACCTGTCATTTCATTGATCTAGAGAACTTCTGGATGAGGAAACTCACTTTACAAGTAAAGGTCAATACATTCTGCAAACCCCAAACCCTATTCTTACTCCACACCATGACCTCCAATCCCTGGATCCCTCAGTTCTCTCCAGACTATCACCCCTGTACTTCCTTTTTCCATCCTGACCCATTGGTGAACCAGTTCTACCTACATCTACAACTCTACAAAGTGGATAGATAGCTCTGGGCCTAGAGCCTGGAAGACCTGAGTTCAGATCTGGCCTCAGACACTTACTAATGTGTGACCCTGGGCAAATCTCTTATTCTCAGTTTGCCTCAGTTTCTTCAGTTGTAAAATGGGGATAATAGTACCTACCTCCCAGGATTCTGAGGATAAAATGAGATAATTTGTCAAGTGCTTAGCACAATCTCTGACATATTGTGAGTGCTATATAAATGCTTTCCTTCCCCTGTTCTCTTGAGTCTTTTTCAAGGCAATCCTTTTACACCTCTTGGATTAACTCCCTGTCTTACTCACCCTGGGCCATCTCCAGTGGTCCTGATGTATATCTTGCCTCTGGACCCACATGGCTCTGGGGAGAAAGTGAGGCTGGTGACTTTGCACAGCCCCTCCTTACTTCAGACAGTTCACTTGCAAATCGTGGCATCACCTTCCTGATGTCATCATCTTCTTTGACAAGGAAGGACAAACATTAATCCTATTCACCACAGCAGCATTTCCAAACCTTTTGATCCCTCCTCAAACCTCCCATGATTTTCCCTCCCCTTACCCTTTCAACCAAGAGCCTTGCCTCATTTTATAGGAAAAAGTTGAGGCTATTTGCCAGAACTCTTGTCTTCTCTCCTTTTATCTCATCTCACTCAGATGTCTTCTGCTACTATCTCCTTCTTATTCCTGTCTCACATAAAGAGGTGGCCATTTTCTTTGTCAAGGCTAATTGCGCTACATGAGCAAATGATTGCATTTCATCCTATCTTCTCCAAGACATTGCTTCATCTGTCATCCCCACTCTCACTTTTCTTCAATCTCTCCCTGTCTACTGGGTGCTTCTCTACTCCTAAGTCTTCCAATCCTCAAAAAACCCTCAATTGGTCAGTATATCCCCACTACCATCTCATATTGCTCCCCTTTTTATAGCTAAAATATTGACTGAACTTTGTAGGATTTAAAATGTAGGAAGTGCAATGTTAAAGCAGACTTATGGAAATACAACACTTTTATTACATGGTCATTGAAATCACCAAATAGTTCAAGTTGATGATTCAGTATTTTCTTGTGTATCCTCCTTGAAAAAGCTACTCGCAAATTTTTCAGAACTCTCTAATTGGTAACTGTGTTGCAAAAGTAGCTAATTTTGTCTTAGACAAAAATTGTGATATTATTTTCTGTCTCTAGGCTCATCTTGCTATATTATTTTCCTTTCTAAATTGGAGACTCCTTACTTCAAGTGTGTATTGCTCCATTCTTCTGCTCAGAAAGTACTAGATTCTGGGAATCAGAGAAATCTGAGTTCTTGACTTAGCACTTCCAGTAACTTAGCATGGGGAGGACTAATATGATATTTTTTGTCACTAACCGCACTATTGCAAAATTTTAGATTATTTAATTTTCCTAGCTTCACCACTATTTCCTACAAAAAAAAGTTTTTAAATCATCTTAGACTATTTTTATGTTAATTATTTCTCCACATTGGAGACATGAGGCAGCCTTTTCCCTTAGCACAATGTGTGGCCAGCTTTTTAAAACTCCTGTGGAAAATTCATGGCTTTCTTTTTTTTCCCCCAAATTCAAAAGTTACTATTTAAAAATTTGTCTTATGCATATTGAAGGCCTTTTCAAGACAGGTCATTAACATTCACTATATAACAAGGATGTTGTAGAAACTTGATTTCCTAGTTGAAATATATGGCCTCTGATGTGAAGAGTGGTAAACTTCTGCAGGAAGAGTTCATTTTATAACTGTGCCCTTTGAATCTCCTCTTTGCTTTTCTCCCTCACTTGGATGCTTCCCATTTAGTTCTTTTAGTTCTCGAAATCAGGTGTTCTTAACCTGTGGTCCATGAAAGTGTGTGTGTGTGTGTGTGTGTGTGTGTGTGTGTGTGTGTGTGTGTGCGTGCGCGCGCGCATACGTGCTATTTTAATGTAATTTCCTTTGTGATCTTCCACATTTATGCATTTAATAATAATATTCTGAGGAATGGTTCATAGGATTTGTCAGACTACCATGACATTGAAAAAAAAAACCTAAATGGCTTCACTTTTTTAAGAACATCTACTTTAAATGATTCCAAGTTCCTCCTTGCCACTAAAGTTCCACTGCCACTCTTCCCCCTTAAACTAATCTAGCAGTTATACTATATAGATAGGTATATTAAGGCTTAATTAGTATTATTAAAAATAATATGACCACATCTTGATATTATAAAGTCTTTTATCTTATTTTGAATGTAAGTTGTCTTGAACAGAAGAAAATTTGATGACTCATCTGTTAGTAGAGGGAGTATCCACATCCATGAGGTCAGAGCCATCGAAATAAAATCTCACAGTTGAAACACTTTTCTTCTAAGATTATTTTGTTTAAGCTTGTTGAATTTAGTATATTTGGTACTCTTAATTGAAGATAAAGAATAGAGGGCTAATATTCGTGGATAGTGAATAAATGAAATCCATGACTAATCCAATGTTATTTTAAGCAATCAGTTCATATCTGCTATCAAAAATTTTCCCTAAGCCAATAACAAATAGTAAGATTGATAGGCTATGAAACTTTCTTTTTTAGTGTGTTTTAGGAATGAACAGCATGGTACAGAGCTTAGACAATTAAACTATGCGTACTAGCCTCACAGTAACTAATTTGACTTTTTTTTGATAGGTCTGCAATTTGTAATCCAATAAGAACTGAGGTGTAACTGTTTTCTACTATAATTCTTTGAATATCATTTGATGGTAGTGTGGTATGGTAATGAGCAGTGGATTTGGAGTCAGAAAACTTAGGTTCAAATGTTGCCTCCACTGCTTACTTCTAGCTTTGTGTGTATGTGTGTGTGAGAGACAGAGACAGATACCTTAGGCAAATCCCTGAATGTCTTCTGATAATTCAAAAGGTAAGGTGATTCATTTTTTTTCTTATCTATAAAAAGAATGGGTAAGGCTAGAAAACCTCTAATGACTCTTCCAGCTTACTATGATCCTTATAATGGATAAAATAAAATGACTGAATTTTTATAAGTCTTTTAAAAAAATTTTGAAATTTTTTACTTCCAGTAAAAGGAAGCAATATAACTTGGTTAAGCTGGTAGCCTCAACACAAAATGCAGAATTGTACATAATTTTTATATTATGTACATAGTGAGCAGAGAGGGAATCTGGTTATTGACTATACTGTGAAAGAAAGATAAATGAAACTGAGCCATGAGATAAAAGTAAACAAGATTGGGGCAGGGAAGAATAGAACCATAGTAGGGGGAAAAACATAGTTAAGGAGGAGAGGAAATTTCAAAGGGAAAAGAGTATTTGTGACATAGAGGTGGAAGGAATCTTCATGATCATATAGTTCAAACCCATCATCCAATGAAATTGTAAACTGAGGCTTAGAGGGAGGATGATTTTCCTTTTGTTACATAAGTCCTAAGTAGCAGAACTGGTATTTGAACACCTGATCCAGTGTCCGAGTTATTTCATTTTCAATAAATCTTACCAGCTGGTGTCAAGATGAATAAAGAAAACAATAAACAGCAGGGTAGACAAAATCTTCCTACAGTATCAGGTAGAAAGTCCTCTTGCAATAGCAGGTAGGTAAACTATCAAGGCCGTCTCTTTTAGGAACCAAAAAAAAATTTTTTTCCAAGAAGTCCAACAAATTAACCAAAGAAAAACTCTGGATACTAGCGAGTAATAATAGAAAGCAGTCCCGAATGCCCATGCTTTGAATACCTCCTTTAGTTGTTTTTTAGTAATCAAAGAAGTAGAAAAGTGAAATTCAGTAAAAATAGCCTTCTTTTCAGGTCCCGAAGTAAGGAGCTCTAACTAGTTAGTTGAAGAATTTAACCATTCTTGAGTACTTTTAATATTGCATGTTACAAGGTTCTGTGTTTCATTTATTTTTGTTACTGTAACTTCATTCTTAATAAGGTTAACAACATAGTATACTGATGTTTCTTTTTCTTTACAGGTAATGGCATCGGCAGCTGAAGAATTTACAGTGGACAACTTTTCACCTAAAGCTGGTACCAGCAAGTTGCAGTGGACAGTTCCTGCTGATGCCTCTCCTGATTCTAAGTGTCCTATATGTTTGGACAAATTTGACAATGTGGCATATCTGGGTCACTGCTTACATAAGTTCTGTTTCCGCTGTGTACAGGAATGGTCAAAAAACAAAGCTGAGTGTCCACTCTGCAAACAGCCGTTTCAGTCTATCTTCCATTCAGTGAGGGCAGAAAATGACTTTGAGGAATACGTCTTAAGGCCCTCATATAGGAACATGACCAAGGAATATGTTCAAGGCTCTTTTGCTAGTCCCGATGGGCGAAGATTTCGCTATCGAACAACTAGCTGGAGAAGGGAAAGAAGTGCTTCTGCTTATTCCCAAAGGAGTGCTTCTCTTCGAAGGACTGAAACACCACCTGACAATGGAGTACTATTTGAAGGGTTATCTGCTCCACCAATACGACAGAGAGACAGTGGAATTCATCATATATTGAGACAGGAAGGAAGATCCTTGCGGAAAATTCAAGAATCAGATATGATTAATTTCAGAAGAACACTATATCGTTCTGGTATTCGTGTTAGACATATTCAAGATGGGGGCCGCTACAGGGATATTTCAGCTGAATTTTTCCGTAGAAATCCTGCTTGCCTTCACAGATTAGTTCCATGGTTAAAGCGTGAACTAACAGTTCTCTTTGGAACTCATGGATCTTTAGTTAATATTGTTCAGCACATTATCATGAGTAATGTTACTCGCTATGACCTAGAAAGTCAAGCTTTTGTTGATGACTTAAAACCTTTTTTACTTAATCGGACTGATCATTTTTTACATGAATTTATCAGTTTTGCTCGATCTCCTTTTAACATGGAAGCTTTTGATCAACATGCTAATTATGACTGCCCTGCTCCTTCATATGAGGAAGGTAGCCAGTCAGATTCCTCAGTTATTACCATATCTCCCGATGAGGCGGATAATCAAGAACTAGATACTAATGCATTGACTGCTAGTCAAGCTCCATGGGATGATGAAACTCCAGGGCCATCATATTCAAGTTCAGAGCAGGTTTATGCAGCTGTGTCTTCCCCTTTAAATACTTCTGACAGTTCAGATGAAGAACTTGTAAGAAGTAGACCTCAGATTCCAATGGATATAGACACAAATCAAGACCTAAACGATGATGCTGATTCTTCATCAGATAATTGTGTCATTATTGGATATGTTAAACCATTAGCTGAGAGAACCCCAGAACTTGTTGAATTGTCCTCTGACTCTGAAGAATCAGAGTCTCAGAAAAACGAATCTGTGAAGAAGCCAGATCCCAGCTCCAGTGACAGTGATTTTAGTAGATGTTCATCTCCACATTCATTTGTTTCAAAAAATGGGCAAGTAAATAAAAGTCACTGTAATTCTGATACCTCACCCTCTGGTAGGATACTTAGATCAAAAAAGGAGAAGCGATCAATTTCATCATCTCCCAGGGACTTCAGCTCATCAGTGATGGTAGAGAGAGTATGTTCTCCATGTAACCATAGACTGTCCAAAAAGAGGGGACGATCAAGAAGTTCAGATTCATATTCTCAAAGCAGAGATGGACATGACCGAAAGAGTTGTAGGAAACATGGAAAGAGACGAACAAAAAGTAGACGATCAAGAAGCAGAGATAGTAGTCAATTTAAAGATAGAAAAGGCAAGAAAGCTTCAAGAACTAGAGATAACAGTTGGTCAAGAAAAAGCCAGACAATATCTTTAAGCAGTGAAAGCACTGTTTCCAGAGAGAGAAGCAGATCAAGGTCTCGGAGCAGTGATCATGGTAAAAGAAGATCAAGAAGCAGAGATAGGGAACGATACTATTTAAGAAATAATTATACAAGACGATATCAATGGGAATATGCTTACTATAGTAGAAACAGGGATGGCTATGAGTCATCATATAGGAAGAGAACTCTAGCTCATTATCCTCGACAATCTTCTAGTCCAGAATTTAGAATTCAGACCTTTTCTGAACGGACAAATGCTAGAAAGGAAAGTAGTCACAGTGAAAGGAGGCATTACTACAATGAAAGGCACAGGTCCAGGAGTCGGTCCAGTAATAAATCAAGAGATGTGTCTGTAGGCTCTGACCGAGTGAGATGTGAAAAGCCTGGGGGGAAACGAAAGTACAAAACTCGGCACTTGGAGGGTACCCATAAAGAGACTGAACAATCTTATGAAGATTCTTCCAAGGGAAAGGGAGAATGTTATGAGAAATCTTCCAAGTTTGGTGAAAGCTACAAAAATGAGAGTGACAGCTTTTCGGATAGATCCAGCAGGGATAGACACAAGAGGAGGAAAAAGAGGGCCCGAAGCCTAAGTGTAGAGATAGTTTATGAAGGCAAAACTACTGACGCAAGTAGACATCATAAAAAGAAAAAGAAAAAACATAGGAGGAGACACAAGAGACATCATACAAGTAATTCTTCACAGTCTTCTCCAATTGTGATTACAATTGAGACTGACAGTGACAAGGAACCAGAAGTGAAAGAAAATATTGAGTCTGACAGTTCTGCCACCTTGGTAACTCAGTATAGTAAAAAAGAATCTTCCTCTCCTGTTTTGGGGCCAATTAAGAGAAAAGATAGAATTGCTCTAAGTGATGGAATTACTATCCTGGACAAGGAATGTGAAATCACCTTATGTAATGGTGATTTGGATAATATCACCAAGACTGTACATAATCTTCCACTCCAGGAAACCTCAACTGAACAGACTTCTGCTGTGAGAGACAACACCTTTGTTTCTGGTATGGGCAGCCTGTACAGTGATGTTGAATCTATACAGCCTGAAGCATCTGTACACTTGCCATCTCCAAAGACATCAGTAATAGAGACTTCTCCAGAACGACCATCATTAATACTAAGACTGCCAAAGCATCTCATAGAGAAATCTTGTATTGGTCCTGAAGAAAAGACATAAATAACATGTTTTACATTTAATTAAGATATGTAAAGGTGAAACTTTCTGGTGAAGATATTTTTTTCTTCTCTTTAAACTCATAAAGTGATTTTCAAGTTAAGGTTTTGTAAGAGCATTTTATTCAGAAAGTGAACAAAACTCAAAGATAAGCACTTTTGAGTAAAAAAAAACCTTGCTAACAGTTTATTTAAAACTTGTATTCTTTTTTTCTAAATAAAAATGTAAATTTTAGAAGTTGTAATTCATAAAGCCATATTAAATTCTCATGCTATAAGATATTCAATGGATATTTTAAAATTATGATTTTTAAGAGAGAATTATTATGGAAATTTGCTTACAAAACTTTATGATGGGTAAAGTTTTTGTTTTTTGTTTTTGTTTTTTAGAAAATTTGTATAATTTGAAAAAATCTTTAAAGGTTAATTCAGACTATTTTTATCTGCATGAATTACTTTGACTTCTGCCAAGAAATGTTTTCATGTTTTTTGTATACATATCTAACTTGACTGCTAATGAAATATGAGTTCAGCAAAAAGCTCCAATAAAGCAATAATATTTTAACCAAAAAAATCCACAATAAATTTCCCACCACAATATTTTTTTCCCTAGCATAGTGTGACATGCTTGAATTAAAGCCCAATCCTAGAAGATATTTGATGGTAAAGCTGTCATTATTCCCACTTTGTTTTAAATGGTCTTTAAAAGTCATACACTAGTAACTTTTACATATTTTATTTAGGATTATAAATATAACATTTGTGTCCTCTATCTAAAGAATTTAGCATTTTTTGCAAAATATTTTACTTTAGTTTCTTACTATTATTTGATCAACATGTCCTTCAGTAGGAAATATTTCATCCATGTCTCAACTTTGTTTTATAGTTGAGAAAATAACCATTCAAATTAAACACAGGTTTAGAAGTTGAGCAGCAGACTTTGGATTTATTATGAATTTGACTTTTGAATAATATTTCCTTCAGTTTGGAGTTAAAAATAATGGACAAGGATATTAGTTTAAATGTGGTAATGAGAAACAGGTTAAATAGTGAGTTCATAAAGGTAGAAGGAACATTATAGGAAAGGTTGAGATAAACAATTTTTAAAAAAGGGGTATGATGTTTTGAAAATGAAAAATTTTGAAGAGTATGATCTAGAAGATGATTTCCTTTATCTGTGATATTTATTTGTTCCATATAATTTTTCAAATTATCAATATTTTAATATTAGATTTAGTGATTTTATTTTTTTGAATATAATTTGTGGATTTAATAACAGCCTTAACTTTAATTTTAATATATTTCACTAAGTGGTCTCTAAAGTACCTAAAGTTACCTGCTGAAGAATTTTTTTTAGTACTTTTCCCCTCTTTTTTGGACTTATCAAATCACCATCTTTGCATCCTCTTTAGTTTTAAAGATATGTATGTGTAAATCATGCAATTTTTGTCTCCATTTTTCTGTCCCTTGCTAACAAAGTTGGGCTTCTTTAGAAGTTAGTATTTTGTCAAATTTTAGCAGTATTCTACAGATCAGGGATGGGGAACCTTGGGCCTTGAGGCCGCATGTGCCCTTCTAGGTCCTTGGGGGTGTGGCCTTTTGACTGAATCCAAGTTTTACAGAACAAATCCTTTTATTAAGGGGATTTGTTCTGTGAAGTTTGAATTCAGTCAAGAGGCTGCACTTGAGGACCTAGAGGGCCACATATAGCCTTGAGGTTGCAGGTTCCCCACTCCTGCTATATAGACCCCACAGATCAACAGATATTAAGGAGCCAGTACATTTGAAGAATTGTCCTTCAGGGCTAGAAGAAGAATATGTGATATTCATAGTTCCTAATGTTATGGGATCTGGAGGCTTACAAACTAAGAGAGAGGGGATATGACATATAAAACGTAACTATGATATTAAATGGAATGTGACTGTCTAAATATGTAGGACTATGTAATGTTCATTTGCAGTTCATAGAGGAGGAGGCATTTGAGCTGTCATAAGGGATGGGTTGGATTTCATCAGGTTTCAGAGCTGAGTAGACAGTCCACGTATAGAGAACAGTGTTGTTCAATAAATGTATGGAGGTAGAAGAGCCTAAGATGTGTATAAGGGAGAATAGAATTTTCTTTTTAAAATTTAGCATATGACAGTTTATTCCAGTTTATTAAAACCTTTCTAGAAGAACATCTGTATTTCAGGATTTAAAAGTCTTTTTCAGTTCACTAATTTTTTTAAAAAATGGGTTTACATTTCTACAATCCATATTGTAGCAACATTTGTTAAAATTAATGACATTTGTAGGTTAAAGTGTCTTCCATTTTCTTAGCTATTTTTCCTTTCCAATTTTTGCTTTTCTGAACTTTGTTCTGTGATTTCTTAGAATCCTAAAGGAAAATTTAACTCCATATATCAGAAGGATATAGCACTTTGAAAACTGAACTAGGTACTCAATAAATATTTGAATGCCAGAAGTTGAGAAGGAGGCAGTTTGTTTTAATTATGGCTCTACCACTTAGTTGTGTGATTTTAGGCAAAGTACTTAACCTTCTTTAAACCTCATTTTCTTATCTGTTAATTGAGAATGTGGAGCTAGATAAGCAGCTCTTAAAACATTTTTGGTCTCAAGACTCCTTTTCACATTTAAAAATTATCGAGGACCCCAAAGAGCTTTTTTTTTATGTGGGTTACATCTTGATTTTTATGGTGTTAGAAGTAACCTGATAGAGTTTTAAAATATTCATTAAAGTTATAAATAAACATTACATGTTGACATAAATAACTTTTTTTATGAAAATTGTTTTCCAAAACAAAATTTAATGAGAAGTGCTATATTTTTATCTGCTTCTGCATTGATCTTTTGATCAAAATATATAAAGAAATCCAGCCTCACACAGATGTGTAGTTGGGAAAGGGAGGAGTATTTTAATAAGCAAATGATGTCTTAGTCTTATAGTTTTGACATTGTGGACTGCCTAAAAGAGTCTTGGGGGGACGTCAAGGTGTCTGGACCACACTGAGAACTACTGACCTAGATAATTGCTAAGGTTCTCTCCTGTTCCAGCACCGTAGGATGGTTTCTACACCTAGCCCTTTTATTTAAAGACCACTTTAATTTTCTATTTCTTTGCCAATCAGTATTTTCCATCAAATGCTTTATTTATCATTATCCAACATACTTTCCTTCCCCTTCTATTCATATAACATTATGGAGACTGCTGATTACTGTCTCCATTTACACAATCATAGAATCTCAAGAGTAGGAATGGGGCCCTCTAGTCCAATTTGTAGCTGAAACAAGAATCCCCTTTATGATATCCCTCAGTGGTGGTCTTGTAGCCTCATCTTAAAAACCTAGTGATATTCCACTTTAATATTAGTTATGTTGACCTTAAATTGGCCAACAAATTTAATCCTTTTTCAACACTATTATCCCTCAGAAAAAGTCTCATGCACAAATTCATTTTAATTGGCAAAAATTTTCCTTGACAAACATTGACTTTCATTGTCTTATAATGAAACAAGTACTGGTTTTGAACTGGGGTTATTTGAGTTCGTACCTTGACTATTTGCTAGAATTATAGAAATAGAAATTTCCACCAGCATCTCCCAGCATGTAGGCTGGGCTAGTCTTTTAAAGTTATTAAGGGTCAGCATAATGGAGAGAGCACTGGCTTTTAAGTGAGGAGGACCTGAGTTCAAATGTGACCTCAGATACCTACTTGCTGGCCAAGTCATTTAATCCTAATTGCTTCCTGCTCTCCAAAATAAGTTATTTAAACTGCCCTTGACTTGAATGGCCCAGGCTTTTAACTGGCTTCTTAGTCACCCAAATACAAAAACAAAAAAGCTGGAAGTTCCAGCTCCATTAAGGTCCAGAGGTTGGACCTGTTGACCACCTTGGGCAATGGAGGTGAGGAAGCTGAATTCAAATTTAATCAGTCCTGTGTCACTATCAAATTCCCCTAATCCCCACCCACAGTGGGATAACTTTTGCACTATGCCTCAGGCTTGTGACAGAAAAAAAAAATTGCAGCCCATAAAGTGCTATATAAATGAGAACTTTAAAAAAAAAAAAGACTTGTGTAAATTATGCTGTCACAAAAACTGGTTGGACTTTATCTTCTGTAACCAATCCCTGTTTCCTCTGTTGAAGGTATATGAAGGTGAGTGAGGTTTAAGATGGTGAAGATTGGTTTATGAGATCCTTGGGTTTGAAGAACTTTGGACAGAAAGCAAGGTCTCCTGATTTGGTTCAAGGAAAAACTTAATGCTGTGGTTAGCTTTAGTGCAGGATCCTTCTTCATATACCTTGTAATCACAATAGCTGGCTAGCTTGAGAAGGAAGACAAAAAAAGCAGTTGTACAACATTTGTGCCACAAGCTTTACAAATATCTCATTCGATGCTCACAACAGTCCTGGGAAGTAGGTGATGCTATCCCTGTGTTACAGTTGAAACCATGGAGGAAGTTAAATAACTTGTCCAGGTCACACAACTAACAAGTGTCTGAAACTGAACTTGAACTTGGGTCTTAATGGCTCCAGCTATCTACTCAACTAACCAGCTTCCTTCCTCTAGCAGAAGTCCCCAAACTTATTTGGCCTGCTGCCCCCTTTAAAAAAAAATTACTCAGCACTCCCTTGGAAATCTTTAACCCTTAAAGCAGTTTTTTTAAAAAAATTTGCATCATTTCAAAAAATACATAAAATATATTTTAAAAATGAAGTATCTTTAATATCGTATTGTAAATTGTGGGTTTTTCTTCCTGCATTGAAATTTTGGTGATGCAATATTGCATCATGTAACCATATAGTATAATATGGTATTGTAAACCAGTCATTACATGCACATATTCCTGCTTATGCATGCTTGACTGCCTGACAATGCACAACATGATGGCGTGCCAACACTTACTTGTTAGGACCTGTTGGCTGACTTGACCACTGATTAGTTATAACTTGCATTTTGTGTGTTTATCTGAAAAATAATGTAATCACTACAACTTTTAACTGTTACACAACAGATGAAACATGTATAAACCAGTTTTTAAAATTTTTCTTTTCTTATGCTTCCAGTGCCCCCTTATTTTTATTCAGTGCCCACCCACTTGTACTTGAGGCTACTACTGCTCAGCCCTAGATCGTTCCAGTGCCCTGCAGGGTGCAGTATGTCCCATTTTGGGCACCTCTGCTTCTAAAAGCAGAAGAGCACAAGATTTAATCCAGTGGGTTCAATTATCTCAGTGCAGGTGAGCCCCCATACTTTTCTGTCCTGCCCTCATATCCTGTCGTCCAGTCCAGAGTCATCTGACATTTGCTGGTCTTCTCCATTTACATGATCCACAGGCATTTCTCAACATGTCAAAAACAACTTTTTGCCCCAAAACATACTTTTCAATTTCGATATTTCTGTTATGGGCTTTACCCAGACTTTCAACCTTGGAGTCACCCTCAGCTCTTCTTGTGTCTCATGATTCATCTCCAATCAGTTGCCAAGTTGATTCTTCCTCCATAGTCTCTCACATGTGCCCCCTCACATGGCCACCCTCCAAATTGAAGCCCTTATCACCTTACCTATATCATTGTGTATTCTCCTAACTGGTCTCATTCTCTAGTTTCTCTTCACCATCTTCCACACAGCTTGTCAAACTTATATTCCTAAGGAACGTGTCTTGCAATGTCAGACTTCTCTACTTTAGTAGCTCCCTACTGCTAGGTTAAAATTTAAGTTCTTTTTGGCAATTAAAGCCAAAGCTCTTCACAGCTTGTTTTCAACCTGTCTTTCCAGACTTATTTCATCTTACCACTCTTAACATACTTATGTTTTAAATAAAATGAAACTCATCTCTTTCTGGTGACTGTATAAAATATTCCATTGCCTGCTTTCTTTCCTTTGCACAATCTGGCCCCTGTGCCTGGAATGTTTTCTTCCCTAGTCTCTACCTTTTGGAATCCCCAGCTTGCTTTCATTCTCTGCTCAGTTGCCAATCCTATTATACAGGCTTTTCTTTTATGTTCCTGGTTGTCACTGCTCTTCCATCAGCCCCATCACTTTGTATATAAGTAAAACTTTGTAAATATTTTGTATTTTCTTACCTGTGTACATGTTGTCCCCTACCCCAGTAGAATGTAAACTTGAAAGAAGGAACTGTTTTTCATTTTTGCTTTTTGAATCTGCAGTGCCTGACACATTGTGGGTGTGTTAGTGCTTGTTTAATTAAATTGACTTGCCCCAGAGGATTGGGCTTGGTAGTTACTTCTGGCACCTGGGGAGATGGTAGCTTTGGAACTCACCCCAATACATCCACCCACTAACATGTTCCTGATAGCCATGCATGAATCAAGCTTAGGGTTTCAGGGCTGACATGGTCCCTTATATCAATTTGGGAGTCACCAACTACAATTCTGATAAGATGGACCAGCAGACCTCACTGTCACACTGATCATGAAAGGGGCCCCTGGGCTTTACCATTTTTCTGTTACTCTGTTCTCCACACCTAGGTACTGCCATCTGCCCTTCAACTGAACCTTCGTTTATGTGTCATCTCCACCAATTAGATTGTAAACTCCTTGAGAGCAGGGACTGTCTAGCTTTTCTATTTGTATTCCCAGTGTTTAACATAGTACTTGAGACAATATGTTCTTAATAAATGCCTTTTCATTCATAAGCATGTCATTTCTCAATGGCAGTTTGAGAAGCAGGAGATGACAGGACAGTTTACTCAGGTCATGCTCGGTGGGTTTGTGCTAGGGCTTTGCATGACCTGATAATTACCAATAGTCTGCAGCTAGATAGAATCCATAGCAAATCAGGAAGTTTTTTGTTTTTGTGGTTCCCCCCTCCCCCCAATAAAACCTCTCAAGAGCTGTAGTGTTCAGTGAATGTGCATGACAGCTTGGGCCAGCTGTTCACTGCTAGTATTAGCCATCACAATAGCTGACTACTGAAAAAATCTGAAAAATTAAATCCCGGACAGTGTAGTGGACAGGGAGAATTCAGCAGTGATCTCCAGAGAAAGTACTCTGTTGATTCTGCCAGTGCTAAGAAATAGCTAGGTAACTGTAAGGTGTAGAATCAGTCGGTCTCCTGAAAGAAGCTGAAGAACACCTCTCAGTTTCCTAGGGTATTTTGTGGAGAATCAGATATTTGAGAGAATGGAAGAAGTACTTCAAGGAGGAAAGAAGAAAAGAGAATCTGGAGAGGTGAGGAAGCCTAACCTGTCAGAAGTTGAAAGGTAGAAGTGACAGAGGTGAAAAGAAAGCACATTTAAAGCTATATTCTGATCTCTTCCATCTCAGAATCCTTGTCTTTCAGGCTAAGCTCAAATGCTTCCTCTTTCATGAAGCCTTCCCTGATGCTCTTTGAATGAATGCAAGGACTGACCCACTTCTGAGTATAGAGGATCCAGAAAAGGGACGTTTAACAATTATCTGTGTCATGGACCTTTTTGGTAGTCTGATGAATCCTACTTAGAGTAACATCTTTAAATGTATAAAATATACACAGGAAATCAATTATATTTAAATATGATTATCAAAATATGAAAAAAAAAGTTGATTTCGCAGACTCTAGGTTAAGAACCCCTGATCTAGACTAAGTAGGGACCTTAGGGATTATCTAATTAAGCAACCAACTAACATTTATTAAGTACTTACTGCTTGCCGAATACTGTAGAGTCATGATTTTTTTTAAAAGGCTTAAACAGACTACCCCCAACCCCCTTATTTTACAGAAAAGGCCCAGAGCGGTTAAAACAACCCCCTTGTTCAAGGTCACACAGGGGGCAGTTTTTGTCTTATTAAGTCTAATGGGTGCTTAATAAATGCTGGTCCGATTAAAATGCCTTCTAAGTTTTTTTCCACTCGGCGCTGGCTGAGTGAGCCAAGTTTCTTTTCTTCAAGATTAGCTGCAGTTTCGATTTTCTCTTTCCCCATAGAGCTTCCTTCCCACCTCACATCAGCTGATTTGCGGGAACCACCTTCAAGATCTGTTCTGGTCTTTGCCACGCCCGGATCCTTCGCCATCCAGCTTCTGTCATTTAAAGGAGTCTGAGCGCTGGGCAAACTCCCTGGTTCACGGCTTGGAGCCTAACCCTTTACCCGTAGAGCTTCCTTGGGTGCTAAAGAGGAGACAACAACATGACGGCAGAGGAGAAGAGAAACCTGGAGTTTTTCGGAAACCACATAAAGAACATATTGGATCCCACTTATGTCTTGGACTACATGAGTGACTGGTTCTCACAAGGTGAGATACTACCTGCCTCCAGGTTTCCCGCTAGCTGTTCCCTTCATCTTCAGGGAGTAACCCTTTGCCCAGTTCCGGGTTCTAGGGTGGTTGAATCCTTACCTGGCCCTTTAAGACTTAACAGCCTGTACTGCCAGGCTGACTTGCAAACCTGCTGCAGGTGGCAGGTGGTTTTCGTGGGCATCTGAAGGTGCGGTTTATTCCGTGATTTTAAGTTTGTTGGTGTTCCTCTAGGAGTTCCTACTTGGAGAGCCTTGTGTTGGGGGAGACGGGGTGGGGCGGGGGAGGATGGCATGAGATAATCAGTCTTGGGAACGGCGGTAGAGACAGTCTGGTCCGGACCTTCATTTTTAAAGTTGTGAAAACGGTCCAGAGAAATGAAAAGAAGTACCTCAGGTTGCACAGCTTGCCAGTGACCAACCTAAATTATGAACTCGTTAGTATGTTTCCAAAGTTACTGCAATTTTTATAGCCAGCCTTTCCCTTTGATGAATTTTAATAAAGGTTTAATAATAACGATAGTGATAGTGATGATGATGGTTATATAGTGATTGTCTCAGTCCCTTTGAGACAAGTACTGCAAGTATTTCCACCTGAGGAGAAACTGGGGTTCAGAGTTTAAAGTGACTTATACCACAGTCACACAGCTTGTAAGTGTTAGAGTTGGGACTGGACCCAATCAGCCAGCCAATAATATTTATCAAGCACCTCTTAAAGTACCAGGCGCAGTGCTAAGCCTTTGGAGGTGGATGTGAGGAGTGGGGAGAGGTGGGCAGGAATTCAAAGAAAGCTAAAAAGAGAACCCCTGCCCTCAAAAAGATTACGGTCTAATAGGGAAGACAACGTGAATAAAAGAGATGCCAGAGTCCTTCTGACTTTAAATCCAGTGTTCTCATTTTGCTGTACCACACTGTATCTCTTGTCTTGTTTCTTTTCCTTCTTTTGATCCAGATTCCCCAGGCTAAGCAATAGACCACCTATCTGCATTGTAGTTGAATATTCATTGACAATAGCTGCATAGGCTGAGGGGGCAAGGCAGGATTTGAATCAGTAAATGGAGGGAATGTGCAAAGGTAATCAGGGACCACTCAGCTTGTTAAGTAGTTGAGGAGTAGCTGGGCAGGAGGGTAGGAAAAAGGAAGATATATGATTATAGGGAGAAAGCAGCGGTCATATCACAGTAATTCTTTAGAAGCAAAATGGTATGAAAAGAACACTGGATTTGGAGTCAGAGTTTGAGTTCTGATTCACTGACCCTTTCACTACAGCAGCTCTTCCAAACCTTTTTAGCCCTAATCCAGCCTCTCATGATTGCAGCCTTGGATGGTTCCAGTTGCTCTGATCTTTGAAATAATGTCTTCTCTAGGTTTCTTCAACACTGCCCTCATCTGGTTCTCCTACTTTTCAGACCACTGCTTCCTAGACTCTTATTTTACATCATTCTCTAGGTCATGCTCACTGTCTTCTGTCCTATATACTCTTCTCCCTCTAAACTGTCTGTCTTGGTAATCTCATCAGTTCTAATAGGTCATGCTCAGATCTATTTATCCAGCCCTAATGTTTTTCCTCACCTCTGGTCTCATACCACCAAATGCCTACTTTGACCTCTTGAACCAGATATCCTGTAAATATCTCAAACTCAAAATGTCCAAAACACCTTTCTTCACAAGCCCTCCCCTCTTCCCTGTGATAGTCTAAGACACTGAGATAATACACCTAGTAGCCCAGGCTCACAACCTGCTTCTCACTTTGTTACCCTGCATATCCATTTTGTGGCTAAGATTGGTACAGGCGCTTATCACTTGAACTACTGCAGTAGTAGCCTTCTGGTTGGTCATTTCCCACTCCAGTCTCTCTTCCACTCAGCTCCCAAAGTTATTTTCCCAAGGCATAGGTCTGACCACATCATAGCCCCCATCCCCATGTAATAAATTTTAATGGCTCCAGAATCAAATATAAAATTCTCCATTTGGCTTGTAAAGCCCTTTACAACTTGGCTTCCTCTTACCTTTCCAGTCTTATACTTTACTCCCATTTGTATTCTCTATGATCTTGAGACCCTGCCCTTACACACAACACTTGGTACCTCCTAACCACATCTCTTTTCACTGGCTCTCTCTCCCATGTCTGAAATTCCATCTCTCTTCACCTCTACCTCCTAGATTTCCTGGCTTTTTGAAAGAGTTAGTTCAAAACACTCCCCCACCCCCATATGCAAGAAGCATTTCCTGGTTTCTTCTTCCTTCCCCCTCACTACTAATGCCTTTGCTTTGAGATTATGGATCTCTGGCTTTGTAGCTTTCTTGTTTGTATAGAATTGTTTGCTAATTCCCCCACCCATTAGAATATGAGCTCCTTGAGGGCAGGACCATGTTTTTGTCTTTTTTTGTGTCCGCAGAACTTTTCTCTTTGCTTGGCCCATAGTAAGTCCTTAATAAATGCTTATTGATTGATTTTTCCTATATACTAGATGTGTAAAATGGGAATAATGAAGTTTGAATTACCCATTTCACAGTATAGTTGAGAGTACAAAATGAAATACTATATAAAAATACCCTATAAACTATTATATAAATTCAAGTTACCATCACTTACTATTTAATCTATACCTATCTGTCTATCTATATTTATTTTTCAATTTACCAGCATTTATTTTCTCTCTCCTACTGGAGGGAAAAAAACCAACCTTTAACAATTAGGCATAGTCAAATAAAACACTTTTAGACATTGACGACATTCAAAAATGAGTGTGATTCTCCATATATAATTCATTGAGTTAATCAGAATTCTTAAGTCTTATATAAATCAATACTTTTTTTTTAAAGTAGTGCCTAAGTATAAAGCATTTAGTGGGAGACACCAATCTTTCTTTAAATTGAAAAAGAGATTTTACAAAATGTAATCAAATGAAACTTAGTTGGATGTTCCTAAGTAAATCATTTAACAACAGTATCTTGGGCTACCAATTACTATCAATAAAATCTACTTCTTAAATCTCTTTAAAACCTGCCATGTTTTTACTTTTCCAGTTTTCTTACACCTTACTTACTTACACCCTTCTCTTATTCTCCAATCTAGTGTCACTGGCCTCCTTCTTTGTAGTTCTTAGCATAATCTTTGATCTGATGATTGAATGAATTTTCACTGGCTGTTCCTTATGCCTGGAACTTTCCACTCAACATTTTTGTACATTTTTTGTTGTCAACAATTTCCTTAGGGTATAAAATAAATGATGAAGATCAATGAATTGGGCATGCAATTAAAAAAGCTAGAAAAAAAACCAAATTAAAATCCCCAATCAAATACCAAATTAGAAATACTGAAAACCAAAGTAGAGATTAGTAAAAGTGAAATCAAGGAAGCTATTGGACTAATAAATAAAGCTGGTTTTATGAAAAAAAATAGATAAATCTTTAATTAATTTAATTAAAAAAAGAAAGAAGAAAACCAAGTTACCAGAATCAAAAATGAAAAGGGTGAATTCACCACCAATCAAGAGGAAATTAAAACAATACTTGGGAACTATGTTACCCAACTATATGCCAATAAATTTGACAGTCTTAGTGAAGTGGATGAATATTTATTTATTTATTTGGGGTTTTTTTGGTGAGGCAAGTGGGGTTAAGTGACTTGCCCAAGGTCACATAGCTAGTAATTGTCTAGTGTTTTGTCTGAGACTGGATTTGAACTCAGGTCCTCCTGACTCCAGGACTAGTACTCTATTCATTGTGCCACCTAGCTGCCCCATGGATGAATATTTATAAAATTTATTTGAATATTATGAATACTTATAATTATGAATTATGGTGAATTATGAATAATTATGAATAATTGTGAATATTTATAAAATATTTATAAATTGCCCAGATTAACAGAAAAGAAAAGAAAATACTTAAATAACCCCATTTCAGAAAAAGAAATTGAACAAGCCATCAATGAACTCCCTAGGAAAAAATCTCCATGGCCAGATGGATTTACAAGTGAATTCTACCAAACATTTAAAGAACAATTAATTTCAATACTATATAGACTAGTTGGGAAAATAGGCAAAGAAAGAATTCTACCAAATTCTTTTTATGATACAAATAATACTGATACCTAAACCAGAGAAAGAAAATTAAAGACCATGTGATGCAAAAATTTTAAATAAAAGATTAGCAAAAAGATTACAGCAACTTATCATGAGAATAATACACTATGACCAGGTAGGATTTATACCAGGAATGCAGGGCTGGTCCAATATTAGGAAAATTATCAGCATTAAAAAAATTAAAATCAACAATAAATCTCTGGGTTAATGGATAGGAATAATTTGGTTACTCCGATTGAGTAATTCCGAATTGTTTCCCAAAATAGTTATATCCTTGTAATTAGGGTTAATGTTGGAATTTGGCAGTGAAGTATGTATATAGTCCCTGAATTCCTTCAACAATAATTAAAATTACCCAGTATTCATTTTCATGTCTTTGTTCTTTCCTTTTACATCGTTGTATTTCTAATGTATATTGTTTTACTGGTTCTGTTTACTTGATTTTTTTTTTATCAGTTTATATTCTGTCCCATATTTTTTGGAATTCTTAATATTTCCCATCTCTTGTGGAATAATAATATTCTATTACTTTGATGGCTAAATTTTGTTTAGTCATTCCACACAAATGATAATACCTACTTTGTTTCCAAATATTTGACATTCACAGAAAGTGCTGCAGTGAATTTGCATATGTGTAAAGTATCTCATTCTGTCAAGATTACCTGCTTAGCAATAAGCTTTGACCCTCAGGTCAAATGGGTATAAATTTTGTAGTCATTTTTATAGCCTAATTACAAATTGCTTTCCAGAATATTTATACCAATTCATGCCTTCACCAAGAGTGCTATGATGAGCCTGCTTTCTCAAATGGGAATTTTGAAAATTGTGATGTGTCTTCTCTGCTTCTGTCTTTGATTCCCTTTTCTTCCAATCTTCCTCTATCCTCCAAACCCTTCACGATCAATTCCCTCTGTGACTCCTTTACCAAGTTGTTGCCTCTTTTTTCATGATTTTTGTGCTTCTCTCATTTCCCCCCTGGTTTTTCCTCTATCTCTCTTACTTGATTTTTAAAATCTTTTTTGAGCTTTTCCAGGAATTTTTTTTTAACCTGAGACCAATTCATGTTTTTCTTTGAGTCTTTGCATGTAGCTATTTTGACTTTGTAGTCTTCTGAGTTCATGTTTTGATCTTGCCTCTCACCATGGTAACTTCCTGTGGTCATAGTCTTTTTTTTATTGTTTGCTCATTTTTCCAGCCTATTTCTGGACTTCTTACTTTTTGTTAAAGTTGAGCTCTTCTTCCTGAGTGGAGGGAGCACTGTCTCAAGCTTCAGGTTTTTCACATTGCTGTTTTCAGAGTTAGTTCTGGGGGTCTATAACTTTTCATTTCTTCCAAGGTGGTATGATCTATGGAGAAGTGTGGTAACTGCTTTCCTGGCCAGTGCTCTAGTCTGTGAGCAACCACAAGCAGTTTTTTCCACCCTGGAACTTTGACCAGAGTCTCTATTCCTCTGCAACTGCACATTCCAATATGCTAGTGCTACTCCTCATGCTGGGACTGAGACCCAGAATCACATATGGCAATGCAACAGAGTCCTGGACCCAGTGCCAGCAAAGGGTCCCCTGAACTTTCTTTCTGATTAGTTGTCTGACCCTGTGGCCTTCTAGGTCCTTGGGTCCAGCTTTTTGCCTGAGTTTTGTCCAAGTTTTACGGAAGAAATCCTTTTATTAAGGGGATTTGTTTTGTGAAGTTTGGAGTCAGTCAACAAGCCTGCTGCTGGCTTGTTGGATTATACTCCATTCTCACCCTAGTGAGACAAACCTCTCCTACTAACTTGCCTTGGTTTAGCCCAGAATTGTTGGACCCCATCCTTTTCTTGGTTCTGTCCTTCCAGAATTCATTTTGAGGCACTATTTTAAAGCTGTTAAGATAAGAATTTGGGAAGCTCAATTAAGTCCCTGCCTTACTCCATCATATTTGCTCTGCCCCCAGTCAATTCCCTCTGAATGTGGAGTCCTTCACTACTGGGCTGATGCTGCAATCAAGACTGACCTTGCAAATTTCCAAAGGTTGGAAAATCCACAGGTCCCATTGGTCCACAGCAAGGCACACTGGAGCAGTAGGGATTGATGACAGAATTTGAATCTTGAGCTGAGTGACACAATGAGAACAGTCTTAGAAAGTCTTCTATAAGGATGGTAATGTTTCCTGGTAGAGAGGATTATTAACTGTAGATGACTACAGTAGGGCATCAACCTTCGAAGCTCAGCAGAGAGCTACACTCAAGATGAACTTCAAAAGAACAATAAAAGGCAGAAGTTCTAAGGAATTTCATGCTCTCGCTTATCAGTTCAGTAGCTTCTTGGGGATTATAAAGGTCCCCTGTCATTTTCTGTACTGCAAACTGCATTTCTCCCCTGGAACTGTTACTCTGCTGTCCCTGTGGATGACATCTGAAGGCTCTACAATCTTTGAGGATCTTCATTATGAGGCTGCAGTCTTGTCAAGCTGAATAAGCTCATTCACTCTCACTGAGAAGGGGTTTTGAGCAGCTGTCATGAAAGGCACAAGAAAAAAAGCTTTGCAGGAATCTTGTTTCAGGACTCAAGGCTCTGGAGGGGGAGCTCTAGTATCTTCTCCTGGACAGCAGGAACTCCAAAACAGCTCACTCTGTGGGTGCTATGATAGCTGGTTTCCTTTTAGACCCACCTCCTGTGAAATTTTTGCATCCACTTAGCTTCCAGCCTTTCTGACTGAACCTCTCTGGCTTAGCCCATTTCTCCACTGGTTTTTGTTCTTTGCCAGGTTTCACTTCTGCTCATGCTGTGAAATGACACAAAGTGGTCGATTTTCTGCCTTAGATTTGGGGAAGATGCCTTGGAGGCCACATGAATGAGGCCACTGTCGAATAGGCCATAGTTCTTGTGCTGCTTCTCCCTGAGCCCCATGAGTAGCAGCATCCCATGAGCAGTGAGTCCCTGGGTGGCAGCTACTCTGGGTGCTGAGGCCGAGCCTCTGTTCCTGCTGCTGCCCAAGTTACCTTTATTTAATGGAATAATAGTTAGACTTTGTGCTCAGTTGTGTCTTTTGTCAATCAATAGCAGACATGAATTTTTTTGGAGTTTTTTTTTGTTTTTAAAAATTGAAAATTGACTCAAAAAGTTATGGGAAATATGTTAATAATGCAGATTAAACTTTAAAGTTTTTTGTGCATGAATTTTTTTTTTCCCAGAGAGGTATTTGTTAAACATTTACCAGTATACTGCTGCCTACTCCCAACACAACCATCAAAGGCAGCCCTGGAGTAGCCCATAAATGTGGTCAGCCTTGGGCACCGGGTAAGTTACTATCCTACCCACTTAACCAAGAGAGAAATTAGAACAAAAGAGGTCAGCCAAGATCATTTATTTAGCCCTAAAATTGCACCAAAATATTAAAATTAAAACAATGATCTTGAAAAGTAATAAAGTACTCTAAGTCCTACTCATTCTTTTAGGTGGCTTTATTTAGTCTTTCTACAAATAAATTTTATGTGTGTGTGAATGGGGGAGGCATTTAGTTTTTGTTGGAAAGGGCCTATTACAGCAAGATGAAATATTTTCATTTTTAAAAGTAAAGAAACACTTCAAAGAAAAATAAAATCACTTCTGCCCTTGACAGAAGACACGACTGAACACAAAGTCTAACTAATATTCCACTAAATAATAGTAACTTGAATTTATATAAGTTTACAAAGCATTGTGATACTTAATTCGTTACAATTATTATCTCATTTGATCCTTGCAACAACCCTGGAAGGTTAGGTGCTATTATTATCCCCATGTTACTTCATATGAGGAAACTGAGGCAAACAGGTTAAGTGACTTGCCCAGGATCACATAGCTAATAAGTGTATGAGGCTGGATTTGAAATTGGTTCTTTCTGACTACAAGGCACCATATTTAGTCCTATGAACTCTAGAATTGACTTCTGGACTGTTAGAGGCTCAAGATAGGTTGAGAATTAATTATTCTGAACTTCTGAGCCCACCTCAGTTCTTCCTAGAATCTTTAAATCAATCCACAAGTGATTACTGAGCACATGGTGGGATATACTGATCTCTGTCTTCAAGGAGTTGATAGGCTAGTTAAGAGATGAAGTGAATATACATGAAATAATGTTAAAGTATGTGTGTTACTGTCAGATAAAAGGGCAAAATCAATGCAGGCTCTAGTATTCAGGGAAGACTTCATGGAATTTGAATTTAGTGAGAATGAGTAGATAAGGCTCTGTCTTTGTTCTAACCAGAAGGGAGAAGAGAGATCTATCAATTCTTGAGACTAGATTCTTTCAGGGTTTGGGGAAAAGCATTATTCAGCATACTCACCACAAAGGTTGAATCACTGGATGATAATAATAAAGTATAGACATATTCTCAAATCTCATCAACCATTTAGCTACTCCCTAGGCACTAGGATGCTCCACTCTGGGGTACAGAGATTTATCTGACCAGGAAATCTATTACAGCCAAGGAAGAATGACACTAACCTACTCTGTCTTAGTTTTTTTTTCTTTTTAATAGATTTTTAAAATTTCATTATTTCCTCAATTGCATATATAAAAAATTAATATTCATTTTTAAAAATTTTGAGTTCCTAATTTTCTCCTTCCTTCCCTCCCCTTCTTCACCCCTTGAAAAGGTAAGCAATATGAAATCACTCATACATGTGAAATCATGCCAGACGTATTTCCATATTAGCCATGTTGTAAAAGAAAAAACACACACACAAGAAAAATAGAGAAAGTTTAAAGTATGTTATAATCTGCACTTAGTTGATCAGTTCTCTCTCTGAGGGCAGATAGCATTTTTCATCATGGGTCCTTTGAAATTGTCTTAGATCAAAGAGTAGCTAAGTCTTTCACAGTTAATCATTCTTACAATATTGCTGTTAGTGTGGCCAGTGTTCTCCTAGGTCTATGCACTTCACTTTGCATTAGTTCATACAAATCTTCCCAGGTTTTTCTGAAACCAACTGCCCCTTATTTCTCATAGCACAATAGTATTCCATCACAATCATATACCACAACTCGTTCAGCCAGTTTCCAATTGCTAGCCATTCCCTCCATTTCCAATTCTTTGTCACCACAAAAAGAGCTGCTATAATTTTTTCTTTTTGCTTTTTGGTGAGGCAATCAGGGTTAAGTGACTTGCCCAGGGTCATACGGCTAGTGTCAAGTGTCTGAGGCCGGATTTGAACTTGGGTCCTCCTGACTACAAGGCAGAGCTCTATTTACTGCATCACCTAGCTGCCCTGCTATAAATATTTTTGTACAAATAGGTCCTTTCCCCTTTTCTTTGATCTCTGTGGAATACAGACATAGTAGTGATATTGCTGAGTCAAAGTATGCACAATTTTATAGCCTTTTGGCTTAATTCCAAATTGTTCTTCACAATGATTGGACTAGAAGATGGTAGAGTAAAGGCAGGGACTTACCTGAGCACTCCCAAATTTCCCACTAAACAACTTTAA
The DNA here is from genome assembly GCF_003287225.1 of Phascolarctos cinereus. Lineage (NCBI taxonomy): Eukaryota > Metazoa > Chordata > Mammalia > Diprotodontia > Phascolarctidae > Phascolarctos > Phascolarctos cinereus. The sequence goes on along the minus strand of NW_027555847.1, from coordinate 201,553,671 downwards.
AAGAATGCCTCAAAATGAATTCTGGAGCAGTAAAACCAACAAAAGGATAGGGTGAAACAATTTTCTAGCCCAAGCCAACTTAGAAGGTTGACAGAAAAGGTCTCTGTCACTGGGGTGAGAGTGGAACACAGTCCAGTGCAGGCCCTGCCTGGGCAAACTACCAGCAGGCCTTGGGGGAGACTGAATCTACAGCAGCCAATTCCTGCAGTCAGACAGCTGGTTAGAAAGAGATTACAGGGGAACCTTTGCTGGCCCTGGGTGTAGGACTCTGTTGCATTGCCCATATATGGTTTCATTTCACAGTCCCAGGGCAAGGAGGAGGAGGACAAGCACACTAGAGCATGTGACCAAAGAAGAATAGTCACAGTTCCAAGGTGGAGAAGAATGCTGAGTCACTCACAGACCAGGAGAACAGTGACCACACCTCTTCTTAGATCATACCACCCTGGAAGAACTGAAAACTTACAGACATCTCCAGAACTAACTCTGAAAACAGTAGCATGAAAAACCTGAAACTTGGAACATTGGCCCCTCTATCCTGAGAGCAGAGTCCAACTTTAACATAAAGTTAAATGTAAAAAAAAAAAAAGGTTGGAAAAATGAGCAAATGACAACAGAAAAAGAACCTGACCATAGAAAGCTTACTATTGTGACAGGGAAGATTTAAAAAAAAAAAACAACTCAGAAGAAACAACAAAGTGAAAATAGCCACATCCAAAGCCTCAAAGAAAAATGTGAATTGGTCTCAGTCCCCAAAAGAACCCCCAGAACAGCTCAAAAAGGATTTTTAAAACTCAAATAAGAGAAGTAAAGAAAAATAAAAACTGGGAAAAGAAATGAGTTATGCAAGAAAATAAAGAAAAAAGAGTTAATAGCTTGGTAAAGGAGGTATAAAAATCCACTGAAGAAAAAACACCTTAAAAAACAAACAGAATAGACCCCATGCTAAAAGAGGTACAAAAATCCATTGAAGAAAAGAACTTAAAAAGTAGAATTGGCCAAATGCAAAAAAAAAGGCACAAAAATTCACTGAAGAGAATAACTCCTTAAAAAGTAGCATTGGCCAAATGGAAAAGGAGGTGCAAAGCTCACTGAAGAAACCAATTCCTTAAAAAAATAAAATTGAGTAAGTGGAAGCTAATGATTCCATGAGACATTAAAAAACAAACAAAAACAAAAGAATGAAAAAATAGAAGAAAATGTGAAATATCTTATGGGCAAAACAACTGACCTAGAAAATAGATCAAAGGAGAAATAATTTAAGAATTATTGCACTACCTAAAAGTCATGATCAAGGAAACAGCCTACATGTCATATTTCAAGAAATTACCAAGGAAAACTACCCTGATATCCTAGAACCAGAGGGTAAAAGAGAAATGAAAAGAATCCACCAATCTCCTCCTGAAAAAGATTCCAAATGAAAACTCTCAGGAATATTATAGACAAATTCCAGAGCTCCCAGGTGAAGGAGAAAATATTATAAGTAGAACCAGAAAGAAACATACAGGATAACATAAGATTCAGGAGCTTTTACTTAAAGGATTAGAGGGCTTAGAATATGATATTCTTAGAGGAGCTAGGATTACAACCAAAAATCACCTACCCAGCAAAACTGAATCCTTTGGAGGGAAAATGAGATATTTAATGAAACAGAGGATTTTTAAGCATTCCTTATGAAAACACCATAGCTGAAAGAAAATCAGATTTTAAAATACAAGACTCAAGAGAAGCATAAAAAGGTAAATGGGAAAGACAAACACAAAATATTCAGTAAGGTTAAACTGTTTACATTTATATATGGGAAGATGTTACTTGTAACTTCTAAGAACTTTATAATTATTAGAACAGTTAGAAGGAGTATACATAGATAGAGGGCATAGGTATCAGTTGACTATGATGGGGTGATATTTAAAGAAATAAAAATTAAGGGATGAGAAAGAGGGATGCAGTGGGAGAAGGAGGAAGGAAGAGGCAGAATGGGGTAAATTATTTCACATAAATGATCCTTTACATTGGAGAGGAAGATGGAGATTGTGGTAGACAGTGCTTGAACCTTACTCTTAACAGAATTGTCTCAACGAGGGAATAACTTACACGTCCAGTTGGATATAGAAATCTATCTTACTCTACAGAGAAGTAGGATGAGGAGGGGAGAAGAGAAGGTGGTGAGGGGTGGGGCCTGACAGAAGGGAGGGTAGATTGGGGGAGGCAGTAATCAGAAGCAAAACATTTTTCAGGAGGGACAGGATGATGGGAGAGAAAGAGAAGGATAAACTGAGGGGAAAATAGGGTGGAGGAAAATATACAGTTAGTAATCATAACTGTGGGAAAAAAAATTTCCAGCAAATTTCTCTGATAAAGGCCGCATTTGTCAAATGTATAGAGAACTGAGTTAACTATAAGAATATAAGTCATTCCGCAACTGATAAATGGTCAAATGATATGAACAGTTTTCAGAAGAAGAAATCAAAGCTATCATTAGTCAGATTTAAAAAAATACTCTAAATCACTATTGACCAGAGACATGCAAATTGAAACAACTCTGAGGTACCACTTCACACCTACCGATTGGGTAATATGATAGAAAGGGAAAATGATAAATGTTGTAGGTGATACGGGAAAATTAGAATACTTAAAGCATTATTGGTGGAGTTGTGAACTGATTCAACCATTCTGGAGAGCAGTTTGGAACCATGCCCAAAAGGCTATAGAACTGTACCCATGTGCTCTGGGAATAGCATTGTCTGCCAGATCACTAGCCATGCCTCCAGCCTAGTCCACTAAGCCATCATCTGGTGAAGAAACTCTAGTAGAGATCTGATAGAACTTTCTTTGTGTAGGTACTATAGCCCTTCATTTCCTCCACAGCCTCAGCTACTGGAGACCCAGAAAAAAAAAAGCTCTCATCGAGGTCTTTAACACTGTCAAATGGTTCAGCATCAGGAAAAGATGTGGATTTTATCAATAGGAATAACAAATAAAGATACATTTCCATCTGCATTGTGCCTGAAGGACCTCTGAGCCTTTTAATCTGTATTGAAGCTGAACCTTATATGTGTATAAATATGTTGTCTTCCCCCATTAGTGAAGTCTTTGCAAGTAGAGATTGTCTTGCTCTGTCTGTATCCTCAAATATATTGATATTGAATCCACGTGTAAACTGATGAGAACAGTAGAAATAGTGATGGAAAAGAAAGGATGATTCCAGAAAGCCGCTTTGAACTATTCCCCACGTTACTAAACTGTATATACTTTTTGACTCAATAGTTCTATTCTATTCTATTCTATTCTATTCTATTCTATTCTATTCTATTCTATTCTATTCTATTCTATTCTATTCTATTCTATTCTATTCTATTCTATGATAAAATCCCAAAGAGATCAAAGAAAGAGGAAAAGGACCCATATATACAATTTATACAGTAAAAACATTATAAAGAATACAACTTTGAAAAACTTGAGAACTCAGCAATGTAATGAACAAACTTGATTACAGAGGACTAATTAGGAAGAATGCTACCAGTTTTTTAACAGAGATGATAGACTCGAGATGTAGAAAAAGACATATCTTCAGACATAGTGTGACTATTTTGCTTGACTGCATATTTGTTACATTATTTCAGTTGGGTAGAGGAATAGCGGGAGGTAAAAAAAGAAAAAGGAAAAAAGACAAAAAGGAAAGAAAATAGGGTTATTGGGGAATCTTATTTTTAAAAAAGAAATAGAAGGAAGTTAGGGCAGTTTTGAAAATGAGATTAGAGTTTATTGCTGCTCTGTAGTAGGCAGTGAATATGAAGAAAGATACAATGTGGTAAAAAAAAAAGCAGACTAGGCAAACAATATACACAGTGATTACAATGTAAATGGAAGGAACAAAAAAAATTAAAGTTAAGATCAGTGTAATTATAATGAATAAGCTTGACCTTAGAGAAGAGATGAGAAAATGGCAGCTCCCACCCTTACTTGCAGAGGTCAGTGTATAAAGTTTGGAACATTGCATAATGTCAGACTTAATTGATGAGTTGGTAAGTTTTACTGAATTGCTTCTTATTCTTTATCATAAAGGATGGTTCTTTTGATGCAGTGGGGAGTGGAAATGGTTATGTAAAAACAAAGCATAATAATTTTTAAGAATATCATAGGTCATAGAAAGTTAGAACTCACTATGATGACTTGACTTTCCCAAGGTCACACGGCTGATTAGTGGCTGAATCAGACCTTGAACGAGGTCTCCTTACTCCCTGTTTGGTGTTTTTTCCATTGCACAATGTTGCTCTGCCCCCAAGTTCCTTCTAATGCTATGATTTATATCTGTTTGTGTATTTGTGTTCATATTTATGAGGAGTTTTTGGAGAGGAGTTCCACTCTATTACTTCCTGTCATGCCATCATCTTGGTTGTGCCTATATGTGTGTGTGTGGTGAGCATATATATAGAGAGACGGAGTAAGGAACTAACTAGAAAGAGTATTTCCTGAGTCACAGAAAACCTCAAGTAAGGGTGGGATTTATTTTTTGTTGGTTTTTACTTGTTGGCTGTATAATATTGAGTGACCACCTTTTGCTTTCCTTACTATTGCTAGAAAATATACAGAGTATCCAAGCTATGAAAACAAATAAGGGAGTGACAGCAGCTGCTACACTTTTTCTGGAGTGCTTATTAAAATTTGAAGAGACTGGCTGGTTCCGGGGCTTCCTGGATGCACTTCATGGAGCAGGTGAGTTTCTTCTTTCTGACAAATATCTGAGTAATGTAATTTAGTGGCTGGTAAGTAAAAGCAAAAACAAGGGGGAAAATTACCTCCCTTCTTTCTTTGCAGAAGTGGGGGACTATGGTTGTGGAATATTGCATATGCTGCCAGATGTCCTTGTGCTGGTTAGCTTTGCTAACTGCTTATACTTTTTTTTGGTTATGAGGAGGCCCTACTCCTTTTAGGGGAGGGCCAAGGAGAATGGAAAGAATATTTGAAAATGAAGGGAGTGTAAAAACAAAAGATAGCAACAAAAAAAATTTAAAATTATTCTCCAGATATGAATTCATCTGGGTAGAGTTTTGGTTCAAAAACAAGTTTAAGACACAAAACTTAGATGTCTTATTTTCTCCTGTTTTTTTTCCCCCCCAGGTTATACTGGGCTTGCTGAAGCTATTCAAAGTTGGAATTTCCAAAAGATCGAGAAGTTGGAGAAGCCCAAATTGCTTTTGAAATTTTTACATAAAGAATTTAAAGATAACGTTCATGTAGACATCATCCTCCCTAGAATTTCTGGGTGCCTAATAAATCAGCAGTGTGAAGAGATCAGACAGGTACATACAGCTCTTCAATGCTAAGACAAACAAACAAAAAACCCAGGGGGGAAAATGCACTAGTTTTCTATGGAAAGCACAGAGAATTTAAAACTCTCTAAAGCTCACTTTATCCAATAACCTTTAGTATCCTTGCCTAACTCAGAAGCAACTTAGAAGAAAAAAAAATCTTAAGTGGACATCTCCGTCTAGATGTTCTGTAGGCATTGCAAATGCATGTCCCAAATAGAATTCCTTATTTTTCCTTGCAAACCAACCCTCCATGTCTCTGTTTCTGTGAAGGGTATTACTATACTTCTAGGCACCCAAGTTTGCAACCGTGGAGTCATCCTTGACACACAATCCCTACCCCTCAAGACAGATAAGCTGCAAGTGTTGTTGATTCTTTCTCTGTGGTTCTTCTTAGTCCCCCTTTTTGTTGCTAATTAATTATTCAAATTAATAATAATGATAAGAATAATAACTTGTATATATTGCAGCAATGTTTAGAAAGTACTTTACCAAAATTACATTTCTCCTCTAAATAACCCTGTGAGATAGGTGCTATTATTTTTCTCTTTGTAAAGATGAGGAAATTGAGGCAGATGGAGATTAGTTAAGTGACTTGCCTGCTCACATAGGATAGTGAGTATTTGAGGCTGGATTTGAACTTGAATCTTCCTGACTTCAAGTCTTGGGCTCTCTCTGCTGTACCATGTTGTACACCCTCAGTAAAATGTAAGTTATTTGAGGGCAGAAGCTGTTGTTCATTTTACCTTTGTACCCCCAGTACTTAGTATAGTGTTTAGCACACAGTAGTCATTTAATAAATACTTGTTGGATTGAATTGAATCGAATCATTATCTGTACCCTCACCCTTTTGGTTATGTCATCCAACTATCAGTGAAATAACTAAAACTAGACAGGAAAAGGGAAGAGAAGAAGCAAATTCATTCAATTTACGAAATGAATATAGCATTTTAGAAGGATGTTTTTGTTATTATAGTGCTACTGTTTATACAGTTGTTAAACTACTACTACTACTACTACTACTACTACTACTACTACTACTACTACTACTACTACCACCACCACTACCACTACCACAACCACCACTACTATTACTACCATCACTAAGACAAGGCCTTGTATACGGCAGGAACTTAATAAATATTTATATGGACAAGTAATTTTTAATAATGAATAAGTATATAATTATGTAAAATAATAATAATGAATTATGTAAGCTATATAACAGTAAATTATATAAACTGATAAATAATAATAATTGTAACTACTACTATAATTTATTATGAAAAGTCTCATTCCATTTGATTAGAATATAGGTAGGTTGGGGATAAGAAGTGGGAATTGGACCAATTCTAAAATAGTAATAACTTTTTTCAGAAAGATAGGCACGAGTTAAAAGGGATGCTATGTGGTTGGGAAGACAGCTTAAAGTCAGTAAGTCTTGGGGTCAAGTTCTGCCTCTGACATACTGTTTATATGATTGGGCACAAGTAACTTAACTTCTTAGGATCCCCAAGCAACTCTCTAAGATGCTAAGTTGAGCAGCCATTTATTGCTGCCCCCTTGCATTGGCAGAAGGGTTTCATCCTCATAAGGAGCCAATGCTCTATACAAATAAAGTCACAGAACTAACCAGGGGCAAAGATTTTTCTCATTCACCACTATTAAAAGAGGTATATTGCATTCTCAGATATGACTTCATCAGACCTCAGGGACCCAAAATCTTTATCAGAGGAACACTTCTCCAATGTTATCATGAGATAACATTCACCAATGGGTAAATTCATAATAGTTGCCATTTATATAATACTTTTTAATTTGCAAAATATTCTCGTCTTATTTGTTCTCATTGAATTCTGTATTAGATTCAGTTTTTGCTTGGGGAATCATCTCTGCTCTTATAATTTCCTACCAAACTTTTATAAACATATTTTGCCATAAATGAAAATGGTCTGTAATAAGGAAAATTATTTTGGGGGTTCTGTCACTAACAGGCAGCAGCATGTACTGGGAAATACAAACAAATAAAAAAACTGACCTAGAGTTTAGTCCTAGCTCTGTTACTAATTGATATTTAAGCTTGGGCTAAATACTTAGCCTGTTTCAGCCTCAGTTACTTCTTCTGTGAGATAAAATCTGGCTAGATATTATAGGGTCATAGATTTCAAGATGGAAGGCTTTTTCAGAGTAATTTACAACTTTTTCACTTTCAAAGTGATGAAACAGGTTCAGAGACTTGCTCAAGGTTACACAAGTAGAAATGGGCAAAGCCAAAAGTTGAATTCAAGTCCTCTGATTGGAGATTTAGGACTCCTGCTATAGTGCCACACTGCTAAGGTCCTCTCCGGCTCTGAAATTATGTGAACTCAATATTTTAATAACCCATGACACTATATGCCAGGACTTGACTTTAAGCTTTTCTTGAGAATGTCAGTGGGAGAAATGGTACATTGGATTGAAAGTTGAGAAGCCCAAATTCTATTTTTGGTCCTGCAATTAAGTTTCCATATATCCTTATACCAGTACTCCCTTAAGTTTCCTCATCAGCATCAGATAATAGATTTTTAGAACCTTTTTCACCTGAGAACTCATGGAACCAAATTAGATTGTCATAATCTAGTAAATGTCAAGTTGTTTCATACATGACTTAAAAAGACTTTTCAACAAATTCTATTTGCCAGGTTCAAAACAACTTAGGGAATATTGCTGGTACAGATAAATTGGTTGAATATCTTCTTCGATCAGACAAAGAAAATTGGCCCAAAGTGCTGAAGTTGGCTTTAGAAGCTGAAGAATATGAATTTAGTAAGCTGTGGACCCTGGAGGAAGGTAGAGTGTCACAAGGCGGACTGTTGAAATGGGAAGTGGGAGGATATTGAAGAAAAAAAAAACTTTGCCTGCTTTTTTTACTTGCTCATTCTTGAATACAAAGGTAAGCAGATATGGCTGTCTCAAAGAAAGGCTATGAAATGATATTTTGGGAATTTAGTAGATACCAACCCACATAATAGTTTGCCTCTAGAACCCTAGAGGTAAACAGAAGTTAGCTTGTCTTGGTATAAAATAGATTGAATGGGCAATATAATTTCAAAGGATTAACTTGTTAAAATTCATTCTGACTTAATTTAAACTGACTGAGGTGGTGTTTTGTTTTTCTTTTGTTTCTTTTTTAAACTTGAGTCTTGGTAGTTGGTATAAGCTAGGATTATATCCTAAGCATGAAGAGTTTGAGAAAAATTGAACCTTTTTTTGTGACCAATCTGGGGCTCAGATTAACTACACTGATTGTCTGGGATCTCTTGAGCTGATTTAGAAAATCTGAACACATGTCCCTTGAAGATGATTCCATATCAGTCCACTGTTTCAGAGACTTGATTACTTGACTAGTAGTTTAGGGACAAGATTTCTAGTCCTGACTTTGCTTCTTACTTGGGCAAATTACTTAAATTGTTTGATCCTCAGTTTTCCCACTTGTAAAATGAGGAATAATGTTTCCCTTATGCACATTCCAGGTTTATCATGAGCACCAAATGGGATAATGTATATGAAAACTGTTTACTGTAAATTCTTCATAATATGTTATAATTACTTTATAAATGTGCTATTATTATTACATTCTCAAAAGATCCATGATTTTTATCATTCCCCAGCAATGTAGATTACATTCCATATGTGTCATATTAGACACTCTGGCCAAAAAAATTCATCACTTGGTAGCCAATTTTTTGGTGATGAGATGATAGTGGTGGTGGTGATTGTCAGAAATCCTAATTTAGACTTTCTTGGACACCTTTGACTGTAAGTCTAGAAATCATTTTCATAGACATATGCTTTCTTGGTGCTGGAGTTATTTAGAGACAGATATTATAAAGGCTTGTTGAATCACATTGGAATGAGTTACATTATGGGATTCCAAACACTGAATGTTTCTGACTAAGCTGAAGAATATGTAAAGGGATATTTAAATATTTCAAGTGTGAGATACCTAAATATTTCTAAATATATCTAAATATATATTTCTAAGTATATCTAAATATTTCAAAGCATTACCATGTTGTAAAAGTTGAGAATACTTCATCTATTCACCTATCCACTAGTTGAGAATACTTCATCTATTCACCTATCCATTTATCAATTTGTCTCTGTGGTATGAACTGGATGAGTATATTTTTCATATTACTTTTCCTCAGGATCATATGGTCATCAATCTTATGCACAAACCTGCATTATCCACCCTAAATATCCCTAAAAAGATCCCATCATTCATCTTAAATTCCCTAAAATGATGAGATCAGTTGTATTAAGATGCTAAAATGCTCATCGTCCTTGTTCAGATACAAATGGAACAAAAAATGCTGAGATGTATGATTCCCAGGCTGAAGAGAATGGAGTGTCTACAATGCAGATATGTTACAAAGAAGAATCAGAACAGCAAAATCTCAGTGAGAATTCGTGTCCACTTCCTGGTATGCAAAGTTGTTTATTCTTCTAATCAATAACACTGTGTTCTAAAAATCTAATAATGAAGTATGATTGTAAATTTCTTTAACATTGCCAACAGGAACCCAACTCTAATCTCTCTTCCATAGGACAACTCTTTAGATATGTAAAGATAGCTAACTTGTTTGCCCTAAGACTCTCTTCTCCAGATTAAACATTCTTGCTTCAGCCAATCCTTGTGTAGTATGGTTTTTTTTTTAAACTCCTTTATTTCTCTGGTTGCCTTCTTGTCTATGCATTTCAGCTTGTCAGTTGCCTTCCTAAAATGTGACTCCCAGAACAAAATGCAATACTACATATGTGGTCTAATGATAGCAGAATATGGTGAGACTTTTATTTCCATTGTTCTAAACCACTTATAATTTAATTGACTAATTAATTCAACTTAATATCATACTAGTTTTGGGTAGAGACTGCAGTTACAATGTTAATTCATTGAAATTAATAGTTAATGGGAGTCAAATTTGTTAATTTCACTTAAGGTTGTGTTAGGTTTGAGAGCCTTTTTTGGGGGGGTTGCTATATTAAACTTTTGATTCATTGAACTTTCAATCTATTAAAAAAAAACCCAGGTCTATATCATATAAATTGTTGTTTGGTCATATCTCTCCTATCCTATCCTTCTGCTGTTGACTTTTTGGAGCCCATATGTAGTACTTTGTATTTATCCCCATTAAGCATGTTATTAGATTCAGCCCATCATTCTACCCTGTTGAGATATTTTTTGGCTTCTATTTCTGTCATACAATGTTAACTATCCTTCTTCACTTTGTCATATGTAAATCTGATAAGCATATCATCTGTTCCTTCATCCATAAAATGAATAAATACATTGAAGACACCAGAGCCAGGGACAAGAAAACCCTTAATGCTAATATTAATCACAACTCTTTGGATATAGTCATAGGAACAAAGCTTTAGAGCTGAAAATTACCTTGGATATCCGATCCAAACCCTTCATTTCACAGAAAAGATGTTAAGTGACTTACTCTGTGTCACAAAGCTAAGTAAGTGTCTGAAGTAAGAGTCAAACCCAGGTCTTCCTGGTCCAGAGCTCTGTCTTTACTGCACTGTCATCTAATCAATACCTAAGTAAACCTAATTCTGCTATGATCTAGTTCACATTTCTTTTTTTTTTCTTAAGAATATTATTAAACATTTTCTTAATCGCCTTGTCAAAATTTAGATATACTTAGAACATACAGGGATTTGGGCAAAATGTCAGGGTTGATTGAACTTTTATAGAAATTTTAATAGATTTTAAATTATAATAGGTTAATAGAAATTTATTTGCTTAGAAGTGATAATCGATCAGGCTATGACAGTGACAGTGAATAAGTGAATAAGATGTTCAAGGAAAAGAATGTAGAGAAAAAGAAAAAGAGAGAACTTTCAATAAAATTTATTTAGCTTAGGAACCTATAGTGACTCCAAAAATGACAAGCATATGGATAGCCCTACTCAGTGTATTCTTTGAAGGAAATCTTACTCACAGAGGCTGAGTAAATCCCCTACTGATATGTTTTGACTCCTTCATGAAAACTCAGCAGTTTTATGAGAATAAGTAATGATAAATTGTTACTGACGAGTCATTAGGGTATGTAAATAATTAAGCCTGTGTTTATACTTTATAGCAGTGGAAGAGGAAAGGGGAATTATGAGTAGGGATAGGGACGACTCTATGGGACCTATTACATGTCTGCAAGTTTGGGAAACATACTCAAATGTTGTTTTATTTGGAATATAGGAACTGAGGTTTAGTTGTATTTTAGTAAACATTTGATATTGAGTTAACTTTCAGAACAAGTTACTTTTCAGTCTATAAGAGCCAACAGAATCTTGGGGAGAGTAGTGATTAAAAATTCATCTTATTTATTTCTCATATTAAACCTATCTTATTAGTCCCAGAAATACAACATTTTCACAATTCAGTGAATTTAGCTGATAAAGAGGAACTCATTTTAAAAAGAATTAACTTGGTTTATATTTATGGACAACTACCTAACTTCTCATTCTTCTTGACCTATGTTGTCCTGTCCATCATGATCTAATAGATAGAGAGTTGGCCTTAAACTTAGGAAGACTTGAATTCAAATTCTGTCTCTGACAGTATTCTAGGCCGGGGCTTCTTAAACTTTTTCTATTCAAGACCTAGAGTTTAAGAAGTACTTAGGCAACTCTCTAAAGCCAAAAATTGCAGAGAAGATGCTTTCACTAAATAGCCATTATGTATTTGTTATCTGTCATCTAGATCAATGAAGCTACCTCTTCAAACTTGATCTCAAGAGGTATTGCTCTTCTTGATATATCCCCTCCCTGCAAGGCCCTAAGATCTGTTCTTTAAGAACAAATCTATTTATTTGACTTTTACTTTTTTCCCACTTGCCACTGACTTGATTGATCTCCCTGCCTGTGGTCTGTTTCTACCCTCTCTCCTGACATCTGACCATGTCACTCCCTCACTCAGCAAACTCTAATGTCTCCTTATTACCTCTGGGTTCAAATACAGCTACCATCTGGCATTTAAAGCCTTTATACAAACTGGCTTCAAAAATACCTTTCCTGTCTTATTATATATTACTTCCCTTTAGGGATTTTATAATCCCTCTAAAGCTGCCTTCCTTATAAAGCACCATCCATTTCTTAATCCTATGCCTTTGTCAGGCTGCCAGGAATGGTATTCCCTTATCACCTCTGTATCTTAGAATGTTCAGTTCCCTTCAAGGATCCCTGCCTCCTACATGAGGCCTTTTCAAACTTCTCCATACTTCTCCTCTCCGAAATTATTTTGAATATGTTTTGTGCATTTATTTTTAAAGTACTTGTACACGTGTATGTTTTCCTTGATACAATGGAAGCCCCTTGAGGGTAGGAACAATTTCATTTTTTGCCTCTATACCTACCATAGTACTTAATAAATGTTGGTAGATTGATCCTTGTTAAGTGAGGGCTGAAGTAACTATGGTTAACAAGGACTACAAAGTTCATGATGAAAGCAATGTATGGGAAGTGCTTAAAGTCCTTGGAAGGAAGACTTTAAATCAATAGGACAGTAGTTCCTTTCCATTGGAAAAGAAATGTTAAGAAACATGGGGCTACTCCTTTGAATTACAGATATTTAATCACTCTGCATCTTTGTCTTACAGAAATTCCTGAGAAGCCATTGAAGCCAAGGAGTTACCAGCTGGAGCTTGCCAGCCCAGCTTTAGAAGGAAAAAATACAATAATATGTGCTCCCACTGGTAAAGCCCACCTCCATCCTTTCTCCTCCCCATATAAGGGAAAAGGTTGAGACCTACCCATCTTCCCTACTCATATGCTTTTTTGAAAAAACTGCCATGAAACATATATGGTCCCAATTAGTCTAATCCCAAGGTATTTTGTTGTTAATGCAATTTAAGTTTGTTAATTCAGCTTAAGGTTGTGTTAGTTTGAAGTGAAAGATTAATGTGGAAGATTGTTGTGGACACCTGAACATAGATGTAGGTATTGCAACCCCTCCATTCCTAAGTAGATGGTCTTTATGAGATTCTGTAGCCCAAAAAGGGACATAGCCTGGTCACTGACCTTTTCAATGTTGAACTTCTCAGGCCTTAGCTAGTCTTTTAAGGACAGATGTAGAAGCTATTGCCAGACCCATACTTGGGAACCTTTTCAGCTTGGTATGACGTGATAGAGTTTGTACTCAGACTAGTCTAGACTTTAGGAACCTAAGGTCACCTGCATATGATGAAGTATAATAATATAACTTTGGAGGGCAACGGCAAAGACGATTGATAGCATTGGCAGCAGCAATAGCTGCCATCAGCCTAGCAGCTTTAGGGGAAGGTAGCAGGGTATGGATTTATGGATGAAGAAAAGACTTTTTAAAAGTGGCCTTTTTTAAATTACACACATTATTTTCCTTCTTTCTATGTGAAAAGGATGTGGGAAAACCTTTGCTGCACTTCTCATATGTGAAAATCATCTGACAAATAACCCAGCAGGACAGAAAAGAAAAATTGTCTTCTTGGCTACTCAGGTTCCAGTGTACGAACAACAGGAATCTGTGTTCAAAAAGTACTTTGAAAGACTGGGGTAGGTATAACTGTCATCAGCTTTTATTCCTTGTTTCATGCAAGTGCTGCTGCTTTGGAAGGGGGAGTATACAGCAGTAGACTTGAAATCAGGAAGACATGGGTTCAAATTCTGCCTCTGACACTTACTGGCTGTGTGACCTTGAACAAGTTACTTTACCTTTTCTTTATCTGTTAAAATGAGGATAAAAATGGTAACATCTGCCTCAAAGGTTGTGAGATTAAAATGAGATAACATACAAATAGCACTTTATAGACCTTAAAGTATAATATTAATATAAATATTATAATATTAGCCATTATAAATATAATATAAATATTAGCCATTATTATTGGGAAGTATCATAGTAGTTCTCAAATTTATTCTTGAGGTGTTATGCTACTTATAATTTTTACTTGAGAGGCAGCATGGCATTATAAATGTAGGCCTGGCCCCAATATAGGACTGAGAGACTATTGACAGTTTAGCTAATGCTTCAGTGCCCTAGACAACTCTCTAAAGCTATATGTTAGCTAAGTTGCTGAGATGCACCAGAGGAGGAAATTTTCATCCTGGGAGTTCTACACATGCATGGAATAAAAGATTCAGACCAGGTCATGGTTGGCCTTAAGTTGTACCCAGATTGTTAGATAAGCTAGAAATCCTAACCTCTCTGGCCAGATGTTTCCAGATGAGTAAGCAACCTGTGCAGACATAAATTTGACATTTCAGACGTCATATTTCAGTTTCATACCTTACAGTTGTCTTAACTCTGAAAGAGTTAATATTCCTTCAAATAAGAGCTGTTTATGCCCAGGTAATAACTGCTTCATCTGACATCAGCCAACCCAGCATCTCCTATTTCGGATTCCACACTTTTGCCATATTGGGTTTAAAGGAGAGGAATAGAGATTGGACTTGTGTTTTCATTGGGATAGTGTGCTCCTAGGTGAAGAAATGCCCTCCACCAATGCAGTTTGGTACCTTCCTGATAACTCAGTTTTGTAGAGTTGCCCAGAACCTTAAGAGGCTATGTAATTTGCCTAGGGTTACCCAGCCAATAGGTGTCAAAAGAAAGATTTGAGCCTGTCTTCCTGGCTCCAAGGCCATGCCTCCGTCCAGTATGCCATGTTGCTTCTAGTTGGGGTTTTTAATAGAAAAATCTCCATCCTCTTCCAGGTACAAAGTCGCAGGTATTTGTGGAGAAATAGCTGAGGATGCTCCTGTGGAATGTGTTGTTGACAACAATGATATCATTGTGCTGACCCCACAGATCCTTGTGAACAGCATCAAGAGTGGGACCGTTCGGTCCCTCTCTGTTTTCACCCTGATGATCTTCGATGAATGCCACAATACCAGCAAAAAACATCCTTACAATGTGCTCATGATCAATTACTTGGATCAGAAACTTGGAAGATCAGCAAACCCACTGCCTCAGGTGCGCCATGAATGAAATTAATTGTAGCAAACTCCCAGGGGCCACTGACTAGCTGTCCATGTAGACAGTACAGAGAGTAGTCGCTCTGGACTCTGATTAAAATCCTGCTTTTGACAGCTACAACTGGACAAATCACTGAATCTTTCTGGGCCTCCATTTTCTCACCTGTAAAATGAGAGGGTCAATCAGCAAGCATTTATTAAGTACCTGCGGTGTGCCAGGCACTGTGCTAAGCATTGAGGATATAAATAAAGGCAAAAGAAGTCCCTGCCCTTGAGGAGCTCACAGTCTAACTAGAGGATTGGACTGAGATGGCCTCTGAGATCTCTTCAGGCTCTGCATCTATGATCTTAACTCCTCAGTGATAAGAACATGACTAATACCACCTTTTTTTAAAGGGACTCTTATGATTTTCTTTGATGTCTCTCTTCAGGTGGCAGACCTGAAGTGCTAGTGGTTGTTATTCTTGTGATTGTTATAAAAACTATTACTTACAGGCAGTGTAGTATAATGTGTGGAGAGCCAGTCTTGAAATCAGGAAGACCTGGGTTCAATTCCTTGTAGTCACTTAACCTGCAGATGGCAGCTAGGTTGTATGATGGGTTGTCAGGAAGTCCTGGAGCCAGGAAGATCTGAGTACAAATCTGGTCTTAGACATTTACTAGCTGTGTGACTCTGGGAAAGTCACTTAACTGCTGCCTCAGTCTCCACATCTGTAAAATGGAGTATTATATCACCTTCATCCCAAGGTTATTTTGAGGATCAAAGGAGATAATATTTGTAAGGAACTTTGCAAACTAAAAGCATTATTTAAATGTAATTATTGTTGTTGTTGTTGTTGTTGTTATAGCACTCCAGGTAATTCTTCAGCTACTAATTGCAGAACAGTTGCCAGTATGCTTTGGCAGCCAGGTGGTATAGTTGATAAAGTTCTGCACTTAGAGTCACGATGACCTGAATCTGAATCTTGCCATAGACAGTTACTAGGTGTGTGACCTTGGGCAAGTTGCTTAACCTTTCTCAGCCTGTTTCCTCATCTTTAAAATGGGGATAATAATAGTACCTAATTCACAGGGTTTTTGTGAGGATCAAATGAGATACTGTGAATAACTGGGAAATGTAAAGTACTCTATAAATGTTAGCTATCATTGCTAGAGAGTGTTTCGTCACCATGGAGCTTCCAATACAGGAAATAACACAAATAACATATTTACAAAACTCCTATATGGGGGGCAGGTAGGTGACGCAGTGGATAGAGCACCGGCCCTGAAGTCAGGAGGACCTGAATTCAAATCCGGCCTCAGACCAAACACTTGGCACTCACTAGCTGTGTGACCCTGGGCAAGTCACTTAACCCCAATTGCCTAAAACAAAAAATCTCCTATATGTATACCACTAGACTTTGTAGAATGTTGTCCAGTTCTCTATAACATTTTTCTACATCATTCTCTGCAACAGATGTTGGCACCTAAACAACAATGCTCATCTGTTTGATTTTCCTTGTAGTGAACACTAATAGGCAAGATGGCCAAGTGGCCCCCACGAAATGGCTGTTCTGGTTGCCTTTTAGTGCCCAATGAAACCAACAATACCAGTTCATGAGCTGTAGACCTAGAGCTGCTAGGGAGGGACCTCAGAGGCTCTCGAGGTCAGCTCCTCCATTTTATTTTATTTTTTTGTCTAACTAAGGAATTTACTGATATTTTACAAACTTATTTAGGAGACAAAGAATATAGAAGATGAATGAATGGGAAAGCATTTATTAAGGACAAACTGTGTGCCAAGTCCCATTGTTTTACAGAGGAGAAAACTGAGGCCTCAACAGGTTAAGCTGATTTGTCTGAAGTCACACAGGTAGTAAACATCAAAGCTAGGACTTGAACCCAAGTCCTCTGCCTCCAGAGACAATGCTCTTTCCACTGTAACGCATTCCCTCCCCACTATATCACTCCTCTAAAGAGAATTTGTGAACCTTTCCATTGAACTGTGTCTTCTAGTGTCCTTTAGAGCAAGAATTTCAATTTCATGGCATGTGAATTTTTTTCTTTTTTGTCATTGAATAAAGGTTTTAAGTTGAAGATCAATATTTAAATTACATATTTAAAGTTTGTAGATATGCTGAATTTATAGATCTACTAAGTTAGCATCCTCTGCCCCCTCCTTCTTCTCCCTTTTTGCCTCTATTGATGTATAAGCAGAAGGGAGGTGCCCAGATGGGACTAAGAGCCATTTTGTACTTTTTCTTCTTTCATATGTTGCTGTGGCCAAAAGATTCATTACTTGGTAGAAATCCCACTCAAGATACTGTGGTGGATAATAACTGAGGAAACAATCCTAGCTATTAAGATTTATTAAAAAAAAAACAGATATAATAAACGGGTCAGTGGATTCCCCAGTCTGTCCAAAGACCCTGAATACAAAGTCAGACAGATTTTTATGTATTAAAAGCAATTAATCAAATAAGACCAATTAATTAAAAGAAAACAATTAACCAGAATACAAAATTAGGTAATCTGATTTCTCATTGGAGGAAAGATTAGAAAGGGGGAATGAAAAGATGAAATTAGAAAAGAAGAATCCCACTCCCCTCAAAGTGATTGTATTCAATCAAAGAAACATGGAAACAATGACTGGTGGACCAGTACAGGGCCAGTTTTCAGATAAGACAGATAGGTTGTTTGAGATGTATAATTGTGAGAAAACTTCTTGCGTTAATCTTTGGATTTGACTGAGGTTTTGGTCAGCATAACCTAGTTAAGGTCTGAAAAACAGGTCCTTCCCAGCCACTCAGGACTAGGTTCAAACAATGCAGTAAAGTTTTCCCACAATTCCCACAGTTGAATAAAATTTTCTTACAAGACAGAAATTGGACTAGACCCATAATTGAATTGAAAAGGAACTGAGCTAGCTCTGGAATTGAGTCACAAAATGGAGTAAGTGTTGGTTCACTCAATTCCCACAATACTTGGGCTGATCCCAGACAATGGCTGGTATAGTCTGTTGTAGTCACCATGTGTGAAGCTTTTCTAAATGTGTCAAGTAGAGAACTGGGTCTAATGCCTACTAGATGGACTCAAGAAGTCAGGCTCATTTCTATACCACAGTGATGGAGCTGAGAAGAGTTTGAATGTAGGTGGGCTAGGAACTGGACCTCTTGATTTCATTGATGCAAGGATCACCCAGGTGAGGAAACTCTTGCTACCAATGTAGGTCAGCACCAACTCTGAAACTTAAAGTCTCAGAGCAGGGGTTCTTAACCCTTTTTGCACATCATGAATCCCTTGGACAATTTGGTGAAGTTGATTGACCACTTCTCAAAAATGTAAAAAATAAAATACATAGGATTACAAAGGAAGTCCATTATATTGAAAAGTTATCAACATGTGTGTATGTTATTATATATTATATGATA
This sequence comes from Phascolarctos cinereus, assembly GCF_003287225.1. NCBI lineage: Eukaryota > Metazoa > Chordata > Mammalia > Diprotodontia > Phascolarctidae > Phascolarctos > Phascolarctos cinereus. The sequence continues at coordinate 201,534,953 of NW_027555847.1, read as the reverse complement.
TAATATACTATATATGCAAATAGATGTATATACACACATCCACACAAGTTTAGAGCACCTAGGTTAAGAAGTCCTAACTTAGAAAGTTGCCCAGGACAGTGAGACTCCCCAGAGTCATACAACCAGTGTATGTCAGGGGTAGGGTTTGAATCCTTATCTTCCTGGGCTCTGAGGTCGGCTCTATTATTGTAAGCCCTGCAAATTGTTCTTATCTTCTTCCCAAAGGTAATCTTGGTATTTTGCACAGAGTTGGTACTTCATAAGTGTATGTTGAATTTAATTTGTTGACTTTTCAGCCTTCCTCTGAAATGAGTCAGGCTCTATGGCAGCATCTCCATTTTATAGATGGTGAAAGAGCTCAAGTCACTCAGTAAATCAGTGGGATTAGATCCTCAGGCCAGGATTCTTACGTAGTCATATAACAGTTTATTCAATAAATTGGATGCTGGGCGAATAACTAGAATTAACTCCAAACTACTCTTTTCTTTTTTGGGAGGTGGGAAGGAGAATGAGGATATACTTAGTAATAAACTTTGTCCTGTAAGACCAAGTATGGATCAGGTTGCAGTCATAATTGTTATTCTAATTAGCTGTATGACCCTGAGCAAATTACTTAACCTCTGTTTGCCTCAGTTTCCTCAACTGAGGCTAATAATAGCACCTACCTTATAGGTTATTAGGATAAAATGAGAAAATATTTGTGAAGAACTTAGTACAATGTTTGACACATACTAAATGCTATAGGAATGCTAACTATCTTTGTTAGTAATAGTAGTAGTAGTTATACTGTATATTAATATTATATAATTACAGGCTACGTATATATCATATATTCCAATTATAAGTCAGTTATCTCTCATGTATGCTATCTTCACTTTGCTTCTTAGAATAACTAGGTTCTCTTGAAACTCATCTCAAAATATCACCTTCTAAATCAGGAGTTCTTGACATTTTATTTATTTATTCATTTATTTATTTCCCATCATGAACATATTTGGAAGTCTGCTGAAACCCACTGCTACTGTGATTTGTTCATTACATTCATAATGCTTCTAGGAGGTACAATGGATAGGGTCCTGGACTTAGAGTCAGGAAGACCTGAGTTCGGATCTGGCCTCAGACCCTGGGCAAGTCACTTAGAGGTTAACTCTGCCTGCCTCATTATTTGTTAATAGGTGATGAATAATAGTGAGATAACATATGTAAAGCTCTTTGCAAACCTTAACGTACTATGTATAAATGCTAGCAATTATTATTGGGATATTACTGGGATTAATAATGGGAGGAAATATTAAATTCCAGTTAGAGATTAGTGAAAATAAAGATTCGTTTTTTCCCATCAAAGTTCACAGACCCCTTAAAAGTCCGTGCACTGAACTGAAGTCTCCTGATCCCTTCAGTCACTAATGTGCTGTCTCCAAAATTAGCTTGTATTTGTTTTATATACATTTATTACATGTATATGTTGTCACCCTTAGAGAAAGTAAGGCCTTCAGGTAAAAACCATTATTTTCTTCCAGTATCTCAAAGTGCGTATATGAGGTGCTTAATAAACGCTTACTGATTGTTTGAATAAACTTGTAAAATAAGTACAACATATCCTAGTGAAAAGAGAAGCTGGATTTGGAGCCTACTCCCAGCTATCCAATTAATTTTAGAATCTTTTTTTTTTTTAAAGGCAATTGGGGTTAAGTGACTTGCCCAGGGTCACACAGCTAGTAAGTGTAAAGTGTTTGGTCTGAGGCCGGATTTGAACACAGGTCCTCCTGACTTCAGGGCCGGTGTTCTATTCACTGCGCCACTTAGCTGCCCCAACTTTAGAATCTTTATGGAAATCCTAAAGAGAGAGCCTTAGAACTAAATTTTATGTTAAAAGCAATAGAAACAAAAACAGCAGGCAAGATCTTGAATTTCACACCACCTCTGGTGCCTTCTTTTTACTTTGAAGTCATTTAATTCTTCCTGTGAGCACCTCTTCTACAGCAGAGGTGTCAAACAGGAACTCTAGCAGCTTACAACACTTGTGATCATAGTTGAACTAGATTAAAATGTAATTGGGAAATATTTAACAAAATAAATAAAAATGCCATGAAACATTTTCTAAGTCAATATGGGGCAGCACAAACTTTCAGTGGCCCTGTTTTTCTTCAAGTTTGATATCCCTGCTCTACAGGGAGAAAATTTGCTTTAGTGGAAAGAATGCAGGACAGGGTGGGAGACCTTGGTTCTAATCAAGAAGGCAATTTATTTTCCACCATTGAGTGTTTTTGTTCTTTTTGGAAACTAGGTCAGAAACCAGACTCTTTGCAGGTACCTAACTCATTCATTTACTCATTCAGCTTGGGTTCTTGAGTGCCATACCTTTCTGCTGTCAGAACACTCTTTGCTCTAAATGTCAGGAAAGTAACTTCATTGGCTTGAGTCAGTGGCTTGTTATTTTCCTCTTTTAAAAAATGTTAACTGGAGAGAATGGGGTAGGTGACATTTTTAGAAGCTTACTATTGTTTTTTTGAGGCAGTTGGGGTTAAATGACTTGTCCAGGGTCACACAGCTAGTAAATATCTGAAGCTGGCTTTGAATTCGGGTCCTTCCGACTCCAGGGCTACTGCTCTATTCATTGTGTCACCTAGCTGCCGCAAAGGTTACTACTTTTCTAAGAAATGTAATTGTGTGTTCTCAGGTCATTGGGCTGACTGCTTCCATAGGAGTTGGTGATGCCAAAGATAAGTTTGAGGCAATAGAACATATTTGTCAGGTCTGTGCCTGTCTTGATGCATCAGTCATATCAACAGTCAAAAAGAACGTGAGTGATTTGGAGCAAGTTGTTTACAAACCAGAGAAATGTAAGTAAAGTCTAGTAGTAAGTCCCTTGGAACTCTATTTTATTCAGCTGTTAATGTTAGGTACTTGACTCTGTTTTATTCAGCTATTAACTTTAGCTGTTCTTCATCCATGCTCCTTAAATGAGTTCATTTCATGGTCTTGGAACTTTCATCTCTATTCATCATAAAAGATCTCTTCCCACTCCTTGTAAGAAATCTGTTCTCCTCTTGAAGCTTTGGTGCTTTCTTTACTCACTAAGCAGGGATAAACATCAGTGGTGAGGGGCTTATTGAGGCCAAAGCCCCTGTTGGAGTGTGTTTATTGAGCAATTAGGTGGCGAAGTGGATAGAATGCCAGTCCTGGAGTCAGGAGGACCTGAGTTCAAATGTGGCCTCAGACACTTAACCTCGTTTGCTGCCATTCCTTATCTGTAAAATGAGCTGGAGAAGAAAATGGGAAACTACTCTAGTATCATTGCCAAGAAAACCTCGAATGGGGTCACAAAGTGTCAGACGTGACTAATCGACTAAACAGTAAGAACAACAAAGCATATTGAGATGGCTTGGTGGGTAGAGTGCTGGACTTAGAGTTAGGAAGACTTGAGTTCAAATCCTACCCTAGACACCTACTAGCTGCAGGACCCTGTGCAAATCACTTAAACTCTAATTGGCTTATTTTCCTCATGTGCAAAGTGGGGATAATAATAGCACTACCTTGCAGTTTTTGTGACAATTAAATGAGATAATGTTTGTAAAGTGCTTTGTAACCTTAGAGCACTATATAAATATTATTATTAGTTAACGTGGCATGGAAATGGGAGATACCAGAATCAAAAGCCATCCCAGAAGAACAATTAGGCTAAAGCCTAATGGGTTTTGAACATATTCAAGTCACCAGGGATAATGCGGGGAGCTGTAGAGTGAAGAGATGAAAAAAATGTGAATTACTGAAGTCCTCTAGAAATGTAGAGATGAGTCCTGTTCGTTGATGATTTGAAGAAGGAAGGAAATGAACATTTACTAAGTGCCTATGTGTCAGGGACTATGCTTGATGATTCAGAAATATTGTTTCACTTGATCCTCACAACAACCCAGGGAGATGAATGCTATTATTATCTCCAGTTTACAGTTGAGGACACCAAGGCAGAAAAGTGACTTGCCCAGAGTGACACAGCTAGTAAGTGTCTGAAACTAGATTTGAACTCGGGTGTTCCTGACTCCAGGCTCTATACACTGCAATCACCTAGCTGCCTCGGAGATAAGATGTCATTGGCAGAATAATCATAATAGCTAGTATTTACATACCATTTACATACCAGGCACTATTCTAAGCACTTTACAATTACTGCCTCATTTGATCCTCACAACAACCCTGGAAGATAGATGTTATTATTATCCTATTTTACAGATGATGAAACTGAGACAAAGGTTGTGATTTGCCCAGGGTCATACAGCTAATAAATATTTGAGGCCAGTTTTGAACTCAGGTCTTTCTGACTCCAGGCCTGGTGCTCTATTCATTGCACCACCTGTCTGCCTCAGAGGCAGGATATCATTGGCAGAAGGATGTCATAAGCAGATATTGTGAATTCCAAATGACAAGAAACAGTGTTTAGTGGCCAGGAAAACATCCTATTTGAAAAAGAAAGCTGACTCCTTTTCCTTTCCTTTTGAATCAGGGAGAACAGAAAATGAGACTTCCATGGAAAATCAATGTGGGGAATACAATGTCAGTTGGAAGAGCCAGATGTCTGCTATAGTTAGAGAGAAGCAGTGAGAATGAAGTTTAGAAAAAATGGGAGTTTGCCCACAGTCAAGAGAAGAGGAAGTAGGGTTGAGTGATCGGAAGTAGAACAAATTGTATAACAGGTAGAAAGAATTAAGAGACTTGGATTGAGTCAGCAAGTATGCTATATTCAGATTAGTTGAAAGAACTGAGGTATTTGTCCTGGAGAGGAGAAGACTTAAGACAATTGTGAAAGATGTTAAGATGTTGGTTTAAAAAGTTGAAAAGGTCTTCAGGTTATTTGAAGGACTTATGGGGAAGAGGAATATTTGTTCTGTTTGGTCCCAGAAAGAAAAAAGGAGCAGTGAGTATAAGTTGCAAGGAGGTAAATTTAGTCTATGTGTAAGGAAAAAAATACTCAGCATTTAGGGCTCCCCCACAGTACCACAGGGCATCTCTGGAGCTATGGAGGGTTCTGTATCACTTGATGCTTTGACTAAATGACCACTTCCCAGGTATATTGGAAAGGGGATCTTTTTTAGGTATGGATTAGACTTAGTGGCCTCTCTAGTCCCTTCCAACTCTGAAGTTACCTCTGTGATTCTTTATAAATAAGCTCCTTGAGGGCAAAACAACTGTTTTTTTCAACTCTTTTATCTCCAGCTCTTAGCACAATGTCTTGCATATAAAGTAGGGAGTGAAAGGATGTTTGTTGAATTTGTTGGATCCACAGGTCTGTACTGGGACTGTGATACGGGCTGTAGGAGGTACAGAAATATGTAACACCATCAATATACTCAAAATTATACTCACTGAAGAAGCAAAATGAACACATATAAGATAATTAGAGACAATTTAGCCTTTGATTGGACCCTATTGTACGTAGAGAACAGGAAGACTTAAGTAGACTGGATTAGTCAGGAAAGGCATTATAATAGAGGTGATATCAGAACAAGACCTTGAAGGATAGTATAAAGTCTTACAGAGGATGAGATAGGGAACAATGGAACCACTGCACTTGAATTCTCCCACCACAGGACCCATTATGTGTACAGTATGGACAAAGGCACAAAGGGACCCAAGCGCAGAGAAGAGACCAACCTGTCTGTAATGGGATGTTTATTGGGTAGGAGGGAAATAAAGTTGGAAGAATAGAGTGTGTATAGATTAGGGTGGACCATCAAAGCCAGGCAGGCTAGTTTTTGAGTATGTATAATGTGTTTTCTCTTGGTACCCTTAATACATATATATAGATATGCTTGTATACACACACACACACACATATAGCCCCAGTCTTTTCCCTAAGCTTCAGTTTGATTTCACAAACTGTCTATTGGAAATTTCACATTGGATATCCTAAACTCAATGTCCTGAATTGGACTTACTATCTTTTTTTCCCCAAGACCTCATCCTCTTCCAAACTTCACAATTTCTGTTGAAGGCACCACCATCTTTTCACACTCTCAAGTTCATAACCTTGGCATTATTCTGGACTTCTCACTCTTCCTCACCCCACATGACCAGTCAGTTGCAAAATCTTACTGTTTCTTCTACCGTATTTCACGATCTGATCTCTCTATTCATATAACTATCACTTTAGTTCAATCTCTCCTCACACCTTGCCCAGAATATTACAATAGTTACCAAAGTAATTATCCTTATGTAGATTTGGCTATGTGACTTCCCTACTCCATTGGCTTTCTACTGCCTCTACAATAAAATAGAAACCTACTCCCAACCAATCTTTCTATCTATTCCTCCCTGATTTCTGTACTCTGTGAGCCAGCCCACCTGGCCTTCTTTATGTCCCCCCCCCCAACAATCCATTTCCTGTTTGTGACTTTTCACTGGCCATTCCACATACCTGGAGTGCATTCCCTCCTTACTTTCACCTCATAGAAGCCCTCTGTTCCTTTAAGATGGAAATCAAGCTTTTGTGTGAAGCTTTTTCTGACTCCTCCCCTCCCCCAACTGCAGGTACTCTCCCTACCTGAACTATCTTGTATCAGGCTACTTTGTATATGTATTTATTCACTTTATGTTTGTGCTGTATACACTTACAGATATACTTGTCTCTTCTTTTAGAATGTGAGCTCCTTGTAAGTATAATTTCACTCTTTATATGTGTGTATCTATCTATATCTATATCTATCTATACATCTATATATATCTATATCCATATCTATATCTAAATAGCACTTAATGTAGTGCCTGGCAGATAGGTGCTTAATAAATGCTTATTGATTGGTCAGTGACATAGACTGAGATATATGTTTATTTAGAGGAATGGAGGCTTAAGGAGGTTACATGGTTTGTATAAAGGTATGTAACTGGATCAGAACTAACACATTCTAAGCAGGCTAAGCTTATTCTCTTCTCATGATTCTAGTGTTCAGGAAAGTTGAATCACAGCCTGTCAACAAATTTAAATTTGTGATTTCTAAGCTGATGGAAGAGACCGAGAATCTGATAGAAAAGACTTTTAAAGAATATGATCTAATCCCAGAATATCAACTAGGTGAGTGAATGTCTTAAATTCCCCCCTCCAACACACAAAATATACATGTTTACATATGACCTACTTATATAATTTTTGTGCTGTATCATTCATTGTTCATACTTGGCAAACCCATAGTCAATTCCAAGTGGTCCAATTTTCTAGATAAAGTAAGCCAGAAACTTCATATTTCTCTGTTTTTTCTTCAAAGCTAACATCTTTACCACTGCCCTAAATCCCATTTTTCCTCTCCCTCTCACATATTCATAGATTTAGAGACTTAAAGCTTATCTAGTTCAGCCCATTCAAATGAGAAAACTGAGGTTAAATGGCTTATCTATGGTCACACCAACAGTAACTGTCAGAAGCAGTATCTGAACCTAGGTTTTCTTATCTCCAAGTCTACCACTCTCCAGCATGTCCAGGCACATGGACCATTGTCTGGCACTTACCTAGCTTTATCACCTACTCCTCTCCTACTTATAGAAGCATCATTTATAGAGCTGGACAGGACCTTAGAGACCATAAATCCCTGCAGCTAGGGAATTCTTTATACCAGCTAAACTAGTCTAACTTATCTTCAGAAAATACAACTGGCATGTTTTCCTACTTTTACTCTTCATGTTTTCTCTAGCTGGAATGTTCCAACTGCCACCCACCCCAAAACCATCTCCAACTATTAAAATCTTAGCCCTTGATCTGGGTCTTATAGAGAAATTGTTCTTCCTTCCCTTTTCCCCACTCCTAAGCTTTCCTTGATTCTCTACAGTTTGAAGCAGGAATTGTATCTATCTCTCCCTTCTCTGGATTTCCATTAATACTTAATTTTTTTTTAGCTCTTTTGTTTGGGTGTAATTCATTATCAACTAATATCCCTCCCCTGTTCCCTGCCCACTGAGCCATGTCTGGCAAACAAAGAATAAAAAGAAGCTGCAAGTGATTCAATAAGTCTAACCAACATATCATTGAGGGCTGATAGTTAGGCACCCATAGTTCTCTCTCCTCTGCAAAAGTGAGAGGGAGGTACGTTTTCATCTCGTCTTTGGGGCTAAACTTGGTCATTATAATTACACAGCATTGAATTTCTTTCGTTGTTCTTTCCATTTATATTGTTGTAATCATTGTACAATATTATTTTCCTGATTCTGTTGATTTATACGTCAGTCTTATAAGTCTTTCCATACTTCTCTGAATTCTTCACATTCCTCATTTGTTATGGCAGTTAATAGTTTGTTACATTCATGTGACATAGCTTATTTAGATATTTTCCATTTGATGGACATCTACTTTTGTTTTCAATTCTTTGTACGACAAAGAGTGCTGTTATGAATATTTTGGGATGTATAGGGACTCTCTTTTGAGCATGGGTCTAGCAGGAGCACAACACTTAAAAATAGTTGATTTGTGTTGTGATGCTTCCAAACACATCCAATTAAGTGCCATCTGTAATGTACATTCCTCAAATGAAATTTAAGCAAAAGTACCTAATAATGTGATTACAAATGATAGCAACACGAAACTTTATATTTGTGTAGTTGTTGACTGCTAAAAGAAAGGAAGTATTGGTGCTTTAACTTTAATAGAATAGTATGGTACCATCATTATCTGTTAACTCTGTGGACCAGAATTTTGCTGCCTCTTAGCCAACTCTTTTCTACACTGCTGAAATGACACTTATCATATACTACATTGTTTTGTAATTATTTGTATACAGTCATACCTTGGACTAGGGGTAGGCAAGGCAGGATAATAAAATCTGAAGCTAGGAGGGGCCTTAAAGATCATCCGGTCTAAGCCTTCATTTTAGGGTGAAAGAAACTAAAGTCTCTAACATGGAAGATTACTCAGAGAGTAATTAAGAGAGCAATTGATTTGATTTGTTTTGTTGTTGTTTTTTTTTTTTGGTTGGGCAGTGGGGGTTAAGTGACTTGCATGGAGTCACACAGCCTAGTAAGTGTTATGTGTCTGAGGCCGGATTTGAACTCAGGTCCTCCTGAATCCAGGGCCGGTGCTCTATCCACTGCGCCACCTAGCTGCCTCCGAGAGAGAGCAATTGATTTGAACACAGATCTTATGACTCCAACAAAATAAAACAAAAACCCACTTCAATGTTTTTTTTTTCCCCTTACAACATTTCTCATCACCCTATTCTTATTTTACTCTCCCCTCTCCTTGAGGACTGAGTCAGTCATTATTTTTTAAAAAAAGCATTTTAAATATTTTCCCTCAGTAGCTTTAGTTGTCAGCAGAAAAAACCTCTGAAGTCAGGGCATTTCTCAGGGTCATTGATTTATAACTGGATGAGCCTTAGGGTTATCTGGTCCAGCTGTCTCATTTTAAAGATGAGGAAAGTGAGGCACAGAGAAAGGAAGCGATCTGCTCATAATCACAGGTTAGTCTGAGTGCCCCCATTGGCTAAAATTTAAGGGAAACAGAAGTGGAAGCGAGGTTGATAAAGTGATTTGGCAATTCATGAACAGTGCTAAACTATGTTTGTTTGGTTTCCAGAGAATTTATCTCAAATTCAGAATAGAGTCTTTGGAACCCAGAAATATGAACAATGGATCATTGATGTTCACAAAAAGTGCATGCTATTGCAAATGGAGGACAAAAATAAAGAAAGAAAGATTTGTAAAGAGCTTTTTCTATATACTTCAAATTTACGGGTAAGTGCCTTATTTGTCATAGTTTTACTGGGTGAACTATCACTGAGCTTACAACGTAGGCTAACTTTGTGCCCTGATTCCCAAGGACCTCTAAATAAAGTTTGTAGGAGGTGAGGGGATCATGCTTACATTGGGCTATTCAGAGAGTAGAGTAAGTTAGGCCTCTTGGGTTTCCTTTGGCCCAGAAACAGCTGATAGGCAGAAGCTGTCTTTTAGGGTTATCACAGGAATATGGGTCTAGAGCTGCAAGGTAACTCTGAGGCCAACCTTGTTATTTCACAAATTAGGAAACTGAGGTCCAAGGAGATTAAGTGACTTGCCCAAAGTCACACAGATAGTAAGTGTCAGAGATGGGATTCGAATCAACATCCTCTGATTCTAGAGTCAGTCCTCTTTCCACTGTACCGTGTTGCCTCTTCATTGTGGCTTTTTCTGGAATCTTAGACTTTATTTTATGATACTTGGTTCTCGCCTTCCATTTTGTTCCCTATGAATAAATAAATAAACAAACAAATATTTATTTGTGTATTTATTTTAGCTCATTCTTTTGATCTTGCACCCTTGTACCCATTTTGACTTTATTTTGGAAGAGGGTATAAGATATTAGTCTATGTCTAGTTTTTGCCATACTATTTTCCAGTTTTCCCAGCAGTTTTTTGTTAAATAGTGAGTTCTTATCCCAGAGGCTGGAGTCTTTGGATTTATCAAATAGTAGATTACTATAGTCATTGACTATTGTATCTTGTGTACCAAACCTATTCCACTGATCCACCATATTATTTCTTAGCCAGTGTCAAGTAGTTTTGGTGATTACTGTTTTATAATACAATTTAAGATCTGGTACAGATAGGCCACCTTCCCTTCCATATCTTTTCATTAATTCCCTTGATATTCTGGACCTTTTGTTCTTCCAGATGAATTTTGTTATTATTTTTTCTAGCCCTATAAAATAATTTTTGGTAGTTTAATCAGCATGGTGCTGAATAAGTTAATTATTTTTAGAATTGTCATTTTTATTATATTAGCTCAGCCTACCCATGAGCAATTGATATTTTCCCAGTTATTTAGATCTGACTTTATGATTACTGTGTCTTACTCTCCATCCTATTTCCCTCCTTTATGTTTTTCTTTCTCCTTTCTCCTTTTCCCTCCCCACTAGTATTTTGCTTTTGACCACTGCCTCCCTCAATCTGCCCTCCTTTTTTTCAGCCCCTTCTGTTTTCTTTCCCCTTTCCCCTCCTACGTCCTATAGGATAAGTTAGATTTCTATAACTAACTATATTATTCCCTCTGATCCAAATCTAATGAGAGTAAGATTCAAACAATGCTCATCTCCCTCTCTTCTTTTCCTCTACTATAATAGGCCTCTTCATGTGATATAATTTATCCTGTGAAAAGTGAAAAGTGTTTTGTAATTGTGTTCATAGAGTTCCTGGGTTTGCTTTGGCAGGTAGACTTCCAAATATTTTATAATGTCTACCATAACTTTAAGTGGAATTTCTCTTTGCTGTTGGGCTTTGTTATTAACATATAGAAGTGCCGATGATTTATCTGGGTTTATTTTATATCCAACAACTTTGCTGAAGTTGTTTATTATTTCAAGTAGTTTTTTATTTGATTCTCTAGGATTCTTTATGTATACCATCATATCATCTGCAAAGAGTGATAGCTTTGTTTCTTCTTTGCCTCTTCTAAATTCCTTCAATTTCTTTTTCTTCTCATTGCTAAAACAAACATTTTTAGTACAATACTGAATAACAGTGATAGTGGGCATCCTTATTTCACCCTCAATCTTACTGGAAATGCATCTAGCTTATCCCCATTACATATAATGCTTGCTGAGGGTTTTAAATAGATGCTACCTATCATTTTAAGGAAGACTCCATTTATTCCTATGCTCTCTAATGTTTTTAATAGGAATGGGGGTTGTATTTTGTCAAAGATTTTTCTGCACCTATTGAGATAATCATATGATTTCTGTTAGTTTTTTGTTCATATGGTCAATTATGCTGATAGTTTACCTAATATTGAATCAGCCCTTCATTCCTGGTATAAATCCTACTTGGTCATAGTGTATTATCCTCAAGATTAGTTGCTGTAATCTCTTTGCTAATATTTTATTTATAGTTTTAGCATCTATATTCATTAGGGAAATTGGTCTATAATTTTCTTTCTCTGTTTTGACTCTTCCCAGTTTAGGTATTAGCACCATATTTTGTATCATAAAAAGAATTTGGTAATACTCCTTCTTCACCTATATTCCCACAGAGTTTATATAGTATTGGAATTAATTGCTCTTTAAATGTTTGATAGAATTCACTTGTAAATCCATCTGTCCCTGGAGATTTTTTTTTTTAGGGAGTTTGTTCATGGATTGTTCAATTTCTTTTTCTGAAATGGGGTTATTTAAATATTTTGTCTCCTCTTCTGTTGACCTGAGCAATTTATGTTTTTGTAAATATTCATCCATTTCACTAAGATTGTCAAATTTATTGGCATACAGTTGGACAAAATATCTCTTAATTATTGTTTTAATTTCTTCTTCATTGGTGGTGAATTCACCTTTTTCATTTTTTGATATTGGCAATTTGATTTTCTTCTTCCTTTTTAAAATAAAATTAACTAAAACTTTATCTATTTTATTGTTTTTTCATAAAAACCAGCTCTTTGTTTTATTAGTTTTCAACAGTTTTCTTAATTTCAATTTTATTACTCTCTCCTTTGGCTTTCAGAATTTATAATTTGGTATTTAATTGGGGATTTAAAATTTGTTCTTTTTCTAGCTTTTTTAGTTGCATGTCCAATTCATTGATCTCCTCTTTCTCTATTTTATTCATGTAAGCATCTAGAGATATAAAATTTCCCTTAAGAGCCACTTTCACTGCATCCCTCAAGTTTTGGTATGTTGTCTCATTATTGTCATTCTCTTGGATGAAGTTTTTGATTGTTTCTATGATTTATTGTTTGACCCACTCATTCTGTAGGATTAGATTATTTAATTTCCAATTAATTTTTAGTCTATCTCTCCATGGCCCTTTATTACATGTAATTTTTATTGTATCATGATCTGAAAAGGATTCATTTAATATTTCTGCCTTTCTGCATTGGATTGTGAGGTTTTTATGCCCTAATAAATGGTCAATTTTTGTGTAGGTGCCATGTACCACTGAGAAAAAGGTATATTCCTTTCTATCCCCATTCAGTTTTTTATGGAGGTCTACCATATCTAACTTTTCTAAAATTATATTCACCTTCTTAACTTCTTTCCTGTTTATTTTGTGGTTAGATTTGAGGGGGAGGTTGAGGTCCCCCACTACTATAATTTTGCTATTTCTTCCTTTAACTCCCTTAATTTCTCCTCTAAGAGTCAGGATGCCATACCACTTTGTGCATATATATATTTAGTAATGATATTACTTCATTGTCCATGGTGCCTTTTAGCAGGATGTAATTTCCTTCCTTATCTCTTTTAATTAATCTATTTTTGTTTTTGCTTTGTCTGAGATAAGGATTGCTACCCCTGCTTTTTTTTTTTTACTTTAGCCGAAGCATGATATATTCTATTCCAGCCTTTTATTTTTACTCTGTGTGTATCTCTCTGTTTCATATGTGTTTCTTGTAAACAACATGTTGTAGGATTCTGGTTTTTAATGCAATCTGCTATTTGCTTCCATTTTATGGGGGAGTTCATCCCAGTCACATTCATATTTATGATTACTGTGTCTCCATCCTATTTCCCCCTGTTTATGTTTTTCTTTCTCCTTTCTCCCTTTCCTTCCCCCTAGTGTTTTGCTTTTGACCACTGCCTCCCTCAATCTGCCCTTCTTTTTTTTCAGCCCCATCTCTTTTCTTTCCCCTTTCCCCTCCTACGTCTATAGGGTAAGTTAGATTTCTATAACTAACTATGTTATTCCTTCTGATCCAAATCTAATGAGAGTAAGGTCCAAACAATGCTCATCTCCCTCCCTTCTTTCCCTCTACTGTAATAGGCCTCTTCATATGATATAATTTACCCTTTTCTGCCTCCTCCTTTCCTCTTTTCCCAGTACAATCCCATTTCACCTCTGTATTAGTTTTTTTTTCAATCATCCCATCAAAGTCAACTTATACTCACGCTTTCTGTCTATGTATACCCTATCTAAATGTCGTAATAAAGATATAGTTCTCAAGAATTACAAGTATCATCTTTGCCTATAGGGATGTGGATAGTTTGCCCTTATTGAATAACATGGTTTTATTTTCTTTCCTGTTTACTTTTTTATGCCTCTCTTGAGTCTTGTATTTGAAGATCAAATTTTCTGTTGAACTCTAGTCTTTTTATTAGGAAGGTTTGGAAGTCCCCTATTTCATTAATGTCCATTTCCTCCCCTGGAAGATTATGCTCAATTTCACCCGGTAGTTGATCCTTGGTTGTAATCCAAGCTCCTTTGCCTGATGGATTATCATATTCTAAGCTCTCCAGTCTTTTAATGTAGAAGCTACAAAGTCCTGCATAATCCTGACTGTGGTTCCACAATATTTAAATTGTTTCTTTCTGGCTGCTTGCAGTATTTTCTCCTTCACCTGATAACTCGTGTATTTGGCTACGATATTCCTTGGCATTTTCATTTTGGGAATCTCTTTCAGAAGGTGATAAGTGGATTCTTTTAATGACTATTTTACCCTCTGGTTCTAAGATCTCATGGCAGTTTTCCTTGATAATTTCTTAAAAGATGTTATCTAGGCTCTTTTTTTCATCATGACTTTCTGGTAGACCAATAATTCTTAAATAATCTCTCCTGGATCTATTTTCCAGGTCAGTTGTTTTTCCATTGAGGTATTTTATGTTTCCTTCTATTTTTTCATTCTTTTGATTTTGTTTGACTGATTCTTGATGTCTCATAGAGTCATTAGCTTCCACTTGCCCAATTCTAATTTTTAGTGAATTGTTTTCTTCCGTTAACTTCTGTATCTCCTTTTCCATTTGGCCAATTCTACTTTTTAAGGAATTCTTCACTTCAGTGAGTTTTTGTGTCTCCTTTTCCATTTGGCCAATTCTTGTTAAGGAGTTGTTTTCTTCAGTGTACTTTTTTTCCATTTGGCCAATTGTATTTTTTAAGCACTTGTTTTCTTCAGTCAATTTTTGTCCATCCTTTTCTAAGCTGTTGACTCTCTCTTGCATACCTCTCATTTCTTTTTCCAATTTTTCTTCTACTTCTCTTATTTGACTTTTAAAATCCTTCTTGAGCTCTTCCAAGAAGGCTTTTTGGGCTTGAGACCAGTTCATATTCCCCTTTGTGGTTTACAGATGTGAGTATATTGACAACATTGTCCTCTTCTGAATTTGTGTTTTGCTCTTCCCTGTCCCCATAGAAAGAATCTATGGTCATTGTTTGTTTCTGCTTTTTGATCACATTTGCCTATTTCTTGGCTTTTAAAGTTGAGCTCTCCTGCTGGAGTATGGGGGTACTGTCCCAAGCTTCTTGTGCTGGGGGCCAAGGACCTGGTCACTGTCTTTGTGTGCTGGTGTCTATGGGGATCTAGCAGCTCACCTGGTGCTGAGCTGGGGTTCTCGTGGTGTTAGCTGGCACGTGCTGAGGCTAGGTGTGGTTCACCTGTACTTTCTCAGGGCTATCCTATAGTTCTCAGGGTGGGGGTGGGGTTGGAGGTCTGGCTTCTGGAGATTGCCTACTCACCTGGGCTGCACTGAAGTACAGGGAGGTTGGGCTGCTAGAGGACACCTGCCTGCCAGTTCACATGGTGGTTCTCCAAGCTGGAGTCTGCAGTACCTCTCGGGCTCAGGATCTCCTGCTGGTTTGCTGAGGTGGGGCTTGCCAGGACATCTCCAGTCCTGTACTGCTCCCCTTTCACGAGAGAGAGAGGGACCTTTTCTGTTAATTCCTCAAGTCTCCCAGGCTAAAAGACTGCTGTATCCTATCTTTCTGCTGGCTCTGCTGTTCCAGGATTTTTCATAGGATGATATTTTCTGGGTTGTTAGAGGTCAATAAGGGAGAGTGAGAGTGACTTACTGCTTACTCTACCATCTTGGCTCCCAGAAGTCCAATTCTCTCCTTTCATTATTACACCTTTTTTTCATCATTTCTCTAAATATTCTAGATCTTTTATTCCTCAAAATAAATTTTGTTATTCTTTTATCTCACTCTGTAAAGTTTACCATCGGTAGTTTGATTGGTGTAACACTAAATATGAAAATTAATTTTGGTAGCCTTGTCATTTTTATGATATTGGCACAGTGAGGTCTCTATTTCTAGTGATGCAAAAAGGAGGAGGAATCTTGTACCTTTGTGGGATTCATCAATCAACCAGGCTTGGGTTTTTTTCTTGTTGGAATAGCAGTTGTCAATTATAAGAATAAGTTGATAGACTCTGATGTGACCTATGGTCCCTGACAGCAAGCAAAAAGTTGGCATCCAACCTGCCTCCCTGAATGACACTAGATGGAGTGATGTTAGGGGCTTGGTGGCTGATCTAGTCTTTAGAAAAAAAGAGGTCCCATGTACTCCTGGCCTTTTTACCTTATAAAGACCTTCTTAGATACTTGATAATCTCCAGCTACCCAACAATGTGGCCACATCCTGGACTTTATCCCACAACACTGTTCCACTGCTGAAATCCTGAACTTAATTTAATGGCCATTCTCTATGGCCACAATCTCTATATCAGTCCCAATCCCCTTACCCCATTCCTCTTACCCTATAACTGTTTTTCATCAAAACAGTCATCATTGAAGCCTTTCCATATGACTTTGTACATTAACACACATACACACTCCTACATTTGACTCAATTAAGTTCCTTACCCAATCTGGACTTCATTATCAGACATTTTATTGCCTTACCTTGACTTCTATTCCTTTAGATTCAATTCAACAAATATTCATTCAACTTCGACTATATGTAGAGCTAAACTTCAGCTTGTATTTAATATTCCCTCTCCCCTTCCTTGTGCCAGCCTCTAGCTTTGAATCATCCATATCTGCCTTCTCCAGTCCTACTCCAAATCCAAAGAATGCTGCTAGAAGTAGAGTATACAAATTTGATTACCACTGTTTTCTGCTGTGTAATTTTAACTGGCCTCTTGTTGTAGTGTTTTAGAACTGCAAAGGTCATCTGATCCATGAATTCTTAACCTGGAGTTCATGGTCCCCTAAGCAAGTGTGGATAAATTTTAAAGGGTCCATGAACTTAAGTGTCTGAAAAATTTGCATCTTTATTTTCATTAATCTCTAGATGAAATTTAGCATTTCCTTCAATTATGAATGTAGAAATCATCCTTCTGAGAAGACATCCATATATACTCTATACTGCCAAAGGAGTCACTTTACTCTTCTGTAAAATCAGGGATTGGACAAGATCATTATTTCTTACAGAATAGTAATATTCTGTCACATTCATGTACCATGCTTTTCTTAGGCACTCCCCAACCAACATAAATCCATTTTGTTTCTAGTTCTTGGCTATCACAAAAAGTGCTGCTATAAATATTTTGGTCGTTTTCTTAGTATAATTTACAAAGACTATCCAGAATGGTTTGATCAGTTCACTACTTCATAAATTATATGAATGATTGGTGTTGGACCAATTCATCACTTCATAAACCACATGAGTATGCCTGGCTTTTTTCCATTGGCTTTCCAGAATTTATTCATATCTTTGCCAATTTGCTTGGTTGTGAGGTAAAACCTCAAGTTGTTTTAACTTATAAATATTTACTCTTAGTGATTCCTCATCTTTAATTCTAAATAGAAATATAATGATGCCCTCATCATCAGTGAAGATGTTCGAATCCAAGATGCTGTGAGATACTTGAAAGAATTCTTCAGAGAAGCAGAATCATTTGATGAGACTGAGCAATACCTCATTCATCAGTTTAAAGGTAGGTGATTCTAGTGGAGAAGAACAGTGATGGAGAAGACTGGGGACCAGTGCTCTACATTTCCCAAATACCATAGTAAGTCATGAATGTATCTGACACATAAAATTGGTGTCAAAATGAAATATTGCAGAATGGTTAGGGATTTGGTCTCAGAGTCAGGAAGAGCTGGATTCAAGGCCTAACATCTATTATGTAATCCTGGGAAAATCAATGAACCTCTAAATGCTCCCAGACAACTCTCTAAGGTTAAAAATTACAGAGCAGGTGCAGATCTATATTAGTAGAAGGAATTTTCTCTCTGGAAATTTACTTCTTCAGTATAATGCTAGGTCTGGACAAAAAAAACCCCTCAAATCCAAAGACAACAAAACCCACATCTTTCTTGGCAGTGATCAGTGAAATATGACTAGGATTAATAAAATAATGAAGATATGAGAAAGAATTAGAAGATCTCTAGTGAACATTTCAACTTATAGTGAAATAGTAGCAGATTATAGAAATAATGCCTTGCCAAGTGTAGGTTATGATACATTGCTTGAGTCACTTAATACTTTGAGGAGATTAAAATACAAGGATATAATAATATCAAAGAAAAGGGAAATGATCTATATGTACAAAATTATTTACAGTAGTTCTTTTTGTGGTGGCAAAGAATTGAGGGGATGCCCATCAATTGGGAAAAGGCTGAACAAGTTGTGGTACATGATTATTATGGCATATCATTATGCTATAACAAATGATGAGCAGGATGGTTTCAGAAAAACCTGGGAAGGTGAAGCGAGCAGAACCAAAACAATGTACACAGTAACAGTAATATAGTGATGATGATCAATTGTGAAAGACTTAACTATTCTGATCAAGACAATGAACCAAGACAGTTCCAAAGAACCCATGATAAAAAAATAGTCTCCACGTGCAGAGAGAGAACTGATGAATTGAGTGAAGATTAAAGCATACTTTTTCACTTTCTTTTTCTTGCTTTTTATATGCAACATAACTGATATAGAAATATTTTTCATGAAAAAAGGATATAGAAGTAGTAGTAGTAGTAGCTGCTAGCATTTACATAGTATTATGAAGTTTGCAAAGCACTTTACAAATATTTTGTTTTATCTTTAAAACAGCTGAGAGGTATATCCTATTAATATTCCCATTTTAAATATGAGAAAACTGAGGCAGGTTAGGTCATTTGCCTAAGGTCAAACTGCCACTGTCTGGCACTGCATTTGAATTCTTTCTTTCTGACCATGAAGTCCCACCATACTACCAAGCTTCCTAAAGAAATACTGAGCTCAAGGACCCACATGTACAAAAATATTCATAGCAGCTCTTTTTGTGGTGGCAAAGAATTGGAAATTGAGAGGAGGCCCATCAATTGGGGAATGGCTGAGCAAGTTGTGGTATATGAATGTGATGGAATACTATTGTTCCATAAGAAATGACAAACAGTCTGACTTCAGAAAAACCTGGAAAGACTTGTACAGTCTGATGCTGAGTGAAGTGAGCAGAACCAAGAGAACACAATAACAGCCACATTTTACGATGACTAATATTGATAGATTTCCAGAGGCCTTGTGATGGAAAATGCTGTCCACATCCAAAGAAAGAACTATGGAAGTCGAATTGCTATCATTTTTTTTCTCTTCTGTTGAGTTTTGTTTCCTCTTTCTGATGGTTCCTTCTATTGGTGTTAATTTTTACTTACAACTTCACTGATGTGAAAATATGTTTAACAGGAATGTAAATGTATAGCCTATGTCAGATTGTGCTGCATCTTGGGGAGGGTGGTGGGAAGGGGGAGAAAAATTTTAAACTCAAAAGCATATGGAAGTGATTGTTGATAAATCAAAATAAATTAATAAAATTGTTAAAAAAAAGAAATACTGAGCTCAATTAATCCAGCAGAGGAAATAGTCTTCATATATTGAGTTCCTCCAATAACTGCTTGTTTTATATAGTTCTCTATAGTCTTCAAAGGGCTCTCACATTCCTTAGCCTAAACCCTGGCCAGAGATTGAGAGGGCCAACTTTTGAGCTACATCTATTAAAGTATGATCTAATTACTGATGAGTCCAAGAAGGCCTTAATAAAAAAAAAGTGTATCTCCCCTTCCCCCCCGCTTTGTTTTTCCAGAAAAGATTCAGGAACTAGAAGATATTTCAACAGATCCAAGAAATGAGAATCTCAAGTTGGATGAGCTCACTTTCATCTTGGAAGAACAGTATCACCAAAACCCAGAGACCCAGACCATTTTATTTGTGAAGACAAGAGCTCTGGCAGATGTAAGCCATGTTTCTCTAAACTTTGGAAAGGAATACTCTGTGGAAATAGAAAGAACAGTGGATGTGGAGTCAGAAGATTTGGGTTTTAATGGTTCTGTCATTTACTACCCATGTAACCTTAGGCAAAGTCAGGCCTCCTTTGTGGGTCTCAATTTCCTCAAGTGTAAAATGAGGGGGCTAGAGTAGCTAGCAGCTAGGTGGTTGCAGTGGATAGAGGGTCAGGCCTGCAGTCAGGAAGGCTCATGTTCCTGAGTTCAAATCTGGACTCAGACACTTAATAGCTATGTGATCCTGGATATGTAACTTAAACCTGTTTGCCTCTGTTCCTCATCTGTAAAATGAGCTGGAGAAGGAAATAGCAAACCACTCCAGTATCTTTGCCAAGAAAACCACAAATGGGGTCACGAAGAGTTGGACATGACTGAACAACAAAGAGTAGCTGATCTCAGGGGCACAGTGGATAGAGCACCAGCCCTGGAGTCAGGAGGACCTGAGTTCAAATCCGGCCTCAGATATTTGACACTAGCTATGTGACACTGGGCCAGTCACTTAACCCCAATTGCCTCACAAAAAAAATAAAAACAAAAACAAGAGTAACTGACCTCTTGGGTCCCTTCCAAGTCTGAATCTGTGATCCTGTCCATAAGAGGGATCAAAAATATTCATTAGTGGTGTTCTGTGAAGTAGTTAGAAAAAAGAAGAACAAAACAAAAACCAACTGATCCACCAAAAACCAAACCATCCTCCCCTTCTTCCTCCCCTCACAGTCAACTGGCTTTGCCTTGGTAAAATTTTGTCAGGGCTTGTTTATGTTATTGATATGGTATGTCTTTGGTGACACATTAAGGAAATTACTTTTCTTTTCAGAATGGAGAGCTAGCTACATTATTTAATTTTTTAAAATTCAATTTTTAAAGTTTAATTGTTATTGATGCCTTTTGCTTGTATATAACAATAATTTCTGCATATATACTCCTTCTCCTTTCCCCAAACCCCAGTAGTAAGGCTTTTCTTGTAACAAAGGAGAAAAGAAAAAAAGAAGTTAAAACTAAAGTCACATCTGAGAATATGTCCATATTCTTTAGTCCCTACCTCTCCAGTGAAAAAAGTAAGGTACATTTCCCTACTTATTTTGAAGTACAAGATGGCTAATTATTATTACTCATTATTGTTTTATGGCATATAGTTTTATTTTACTCTTTAAGTAAACAAGCATTTATTAAGCATCTACTGTGTGTCAGGCACTGGTGCTAAGCACTGGGGATACAAAAAAAGGCAAAAAACCCCAAACAAACAAAAACCAAAAGCAATCTCTGAACTCAAGTCTTTCTGATTCTAGTCTGGTGCTCTGTCAACTAGGCTACCCAACATGGTTGAGGCTCTTCTCTGAAAATAATTACTAATGGATAATTTGTCCTTTAGGCTTTGAAGAAATGGATGGAAGAAAATCCCAAACTAAGCTATCTAAAACCTGTTGTATTGACTGGACGTGGCAAAAGAAATCAGAATACAGGTATTTTATATTAGAATAGCTTTAGAGTGAGAATGAATAAGTGTATGTCCTTAACTTTATTTTAAAAATAATTTTATTGATATTTCTTATTTTTATATCATCTAATTTCCTTCTGCATCTTTTCCATTCCCTTCTCTTAGTAAACTATTCCTTATGAACATTAAAAGGGGAAGAAAAGAGGAAGAAGAGAAAAAGAATTAGCAAAACTGGTCAATACATTGAAAAAAATCTGACAATACATGTAATGATCCACACTTATAGACCTTATAGCTCTCCCCTTTCCCACCTCTGCAAAGACAGCACCTGTGTCTTCTTATAATTCTCCTTTTTGGGACAGTTTGTTCATGTAATTTTGCAACATTCTTTTTTTATTATTTTGTGGTGGTAGTTCTTTCATACTCAAACTAGATTACAAATTAATCTGACCAAAAATCAGTTGATGTTACTCCTTTTCATTAAATAATTTTCGTTCCTAACTAGTTAAATGTGATCTACAAGAAATGAAACAGAGATCTAACTCTTGAAAAGATTGATAACTCCTAACCTACAAGATAAACTCCGAATCTTGAAATTCAGATGACCTTTCCAGCCTCTCTACCTTCCCTCCCCCAGGACCTTGCAGATAATTGATGTTTAATATTTGTTATTTATGTTGATGAAAAAAAATCATCTTAACCTAATGAGACCATTCTTGATACCTTAACTGGAAATGTAGGAGGAATAAACTCAAAACTTATATGTGGGCACCATCAACTCCAGTGAAGACATTTGAAAGAGCCTTCTAATCTCTACACCAGGGGTTCTTAACTTTTTTATGTGTGTCATGGACCCCTTTGGAAGTCTCATGAAGCCTACGAACCCTTTCTCAGAATGATGTTTTTAAATGAATAAAAGAAAATATACAGAATTATAAAGGAAACAATTATATTGAAATATAATTATCCAAGTGTTTAAAAGAACAAGTTCACAGACCCCAGGTTAAGAAACCTCTGTTCTTCATCAATGAGAAAACTCAGTTCCTTATATGCAGTTGCTAAGGGAATAGATGGGAATTGCTTTATAGTTGCTTATCAGTTAAGTGGAAGGAATAAGCTTATCTAAACCTTAAAGTGCTATATAAATGCTATTGTTTATTGTTATTGCTGTTGTGACCGCAACCTCCACAGGACTCATTATCCTCAATTGCAAAATGAAAGGGTTGTACTAGATAGTCTCTGCGTACTTTCCTCAGCTGGGTCCTGTGATCTGCTTAGGATACTACATCACGCTTGTGACTCCATCTGAGCAGTGTTCTGCAAGGATTTTTCCCCACTTTCCAGCTTAGGAAACTAAGGCCCAATGATGCCAAGTAACTTGCTCAGGTTCACAAAGAATCCAGTCCATTTCAGCTCTTTATGATCTAATATATAGGGGTAACAATGTACTACTTTCCACTCAAGCTGCCAATCTTTCATAAATCATTCTCTCCACATAGCCAGTCTACCTTCTTTTCCATTCATACAGGACTTATAAATGTCAATATGGATGTGGTTTAGTTCCTAAAATGATGCTTCAACTCAGTTACTGGACAAAAAGGCTCACATTTAAGATTTCAAGAGTTGAATTAACAATGTAGATTGTCTAAGAACTATGTGATTCTTAGTATCCTCTGTCCCCCTCCTCTTTTTGAGCACTTCACCATTATCATAACTGGGTCTTCTCAGTTATGATGGTCAATTTTTATTTGTCTGTTTCATGGGATTCCAAATTTGACCTTTCTTTACTCCATTATTGTTCTTTGACTTCTAACACTGTGACACAGGTATGACTCTCCCATCACAGAAGGGTGTACTGGATACATTCAGAACCAGTGGAGAGAACAAGATTCTGATTGCCACTTCAGTTGCTGATGAAGGCATTGACATTGCACAATGCAATCTGGTCATTTTGTATGAATATGTTGGCAACGTCATCAAGATGATTCAAACCAGAGGTCAGAGAAACTTTGGTGTCATTGTTTTCAGTGTTTCTACCAACTAATTCTACTGCTTAGAACAGACTTAATCTCTACAGTTTTTGTGTTTGTCTCAGTCTTTGCCTTTTAAAAAACTATCTTGACAACATCCAGGTTTATGATCCAATGGTCATGGAAGGTATTGAGGACATTTATCACAAAGCTGACATGCTCTAATTTCTAGCCAAACTAACCTAGACAGTAAGAATTTATAAATTAGTAATTTTTTTTTGTTGCTAGTCCTTGCCGTACTTCAGACTGTTCAAGGTTCTTTAGTATGATTTAACTAATTCTTCCAAAATTTGTTATTTTGTCACTAACTAGTGCTGACTTAATGAAAACATGAGAAGAGATTAGACAAGATTTTGTGGACTATTTTTTTGTAATACATCTTATTACGTGGTTGACTGAGAGATATAGAGAATACAATGTGCCACAGTGTTTGTTGTCTGTTGTTTACTTTAAAAAATTGACTAAGTATGCCAGAATTCAGCTTTAAAGGCTTTCCTCCAGAAAGGTTTCACCCACACATATGTTAAGTTCATAAGGGACTCCATGATAATCACATGACAACCACAGAAGTAATTTGTTCACTGATTTCCTGAGTAACAAAATCAAGTAAGGCATTAAATAAAGAGATTAAATAAGGCATTAAATGGAGTGTTTGCAACTATTATGGAAAATGTCAATATCCCTCTTAGAATATGGCACCCCAAAGCGCAACTTATAGGAGAGATATGATCTCATTATTACAGTGAGACTCTTACCTTGCTCATTTTAAACACTACGTCCTTCTTGATGCAACGTAAAATCAAAATGACTTTTTTAGCTGCTATGTCACACTGTTGGCAGTTGGCAGTCCAGTAAAATCCCCGTATGATTTTTCATATCAATTTTGTCTAGCTATCCTGTACTTCAACCATTGGTTAATTGATTGCGAGGAAGAACCCAAGTGTAGGATTTTAACCTAACTAGTTACTTTGTAGGACTGTAACTGTGATATGATCCAAACTTTCTAAATAAAAAGAATCCCAGAGTTGTAAGGAATTTAGGGGTCATGTATTCCAGTGTTTTCCAGCCATCTCTGTGCTGAACATACACAACATTCTGGAAAACTTTTACAACTAAAGGTACTTTTTTATAGCGTGTAAATGAAAAAGGAAAAAAAGAAACCCTGACTTATCCTCTCTTGTTCCTCTTGCTTTTTTTTGTTATCCCCAGTACTTAGCACAAAGCCTGGCACAAAATAAGCAGTTAACAAATGCTTTTTATGCATGTGTCATGCTCTATATTTCACTCTAGCTCTTGTCCCTGCCTTCTGAGCCATAGGGAATCTTAATACATAGGGTGGGATATGACAAAATATAGTTTAATTATGGTCTGGGTTGGAAAATGCCATCTTCTCGGGAAACATAAGTTCCTTTTGCATCTGTGATAGGGGATAATCCTGGCTCTGCTAAGGTATCTCAAACGGAGAGGTCAGTACATCATCAGACAGCTCATTCTGTTTTTTATGGAGCTTTAGCTGTTAGGAAGTTCGTTTGGATTTAAAGCTGGGAAGGACCTCAGAAATTATCTAGTTTTACCCCTGCGTGTTAAATAGGAGAAAACTGAAGCCCAGAGTGGTTAAGGGAATTGCTGAGGATTACATGTTAAATGATGGGGCTGGATCTTCTGCCTCTTCTTCCCCATACCCTATACTGCCATGGAAGTGATGCAAGTCAGGAAACATGAAGTGTCTGCTGTGCATCAAAACTGAGAGGCAGCATGGAATAGTGGGGGAGAGCGCACCTCAGAGTTAGGAAGACCTTGGCTGAAGTCCAGTCTCTGACAGATTCTGGCTAGGTGACCAGAGCAAGGCAGGTATCTCAGGGCCTCATAGAACTCTCTAAGAGGTAAGATGTGGAGAAGGTGATAGTCTGCATTGGTAGAGGAAGACAGCCTACACTAATGAAAGTACATATTATATAATCTAGACTATGTATCTCCCCAACCCCCCCCCCCAACAAATCAGCCCAACAACATTTAACTACTGTGCTAGAAATAGAAATAAAAGGTGAAAAATGCAATAAGCTTTTATATACCATGCTTTGCTAAATGCTTTACAACTATTATCCCATTTGATCCTCACAATAACCTGGGAGGCAGGTGGTATTATTATTATCCTCATTTTATAATTGAGGAAACTGAGGCAAACAGAGAATGGGTGACTTGCCTAGGGTCACACATTAGTAAGCATCTGAGACCAGATTTGAACTCAGGTCCTCCTGACTTCAGGCTTACCACCTCTCTATCCATTGCATCACGTGGCTACCTCCTAAAATATGGTACATTTCCTGCTGGTACTATAGGAACTCATATTTTAGTGAGGGAGATATAATGTGTGTGTGTGTGTGTGTTTTGTATGAATATATGTATATGTAGATCTCTGTGTGTATATATGTGTGAATATATGTACATCTTTGTATATGTGTGAATATACATATACTTCTTTATGTGTAAATTTATGTTTTTGTATATCTGCATATATATACATATAAAATAAAATTCTAGACAGGAATACACACACAAATACACACACACACACACAGATAAACAAAATACAAGGTACTTAGTGATGGGAACAAAGGAGCAACATAATATTCCAGGACTATTTGAGGAGGGAAAGAACAATATTAACCTTGAAGATGGGTGCTACTGGAAGAGATGAAAGCAAAAAAGACAGGTGGAGATGAAGAACAAGTGCATTTCAGGCACAGGAAGTAGCCTAGACAAGCAGCAGGAAGTGCCATGTTGGCATAAGAGGACAGCTAGTGGTTTAGTTTGGATGGAATGTAGAATGTATCAAAAGGAATAATGTGAAGTAAGGCTAGAAAGGCAGGTTGGAACCATATGGGGAGGTCCATAAAGGCCAAGCTAAGGATTTTTTATTTTCCCAAATTGGAAATAGGGAGCGTGTTTGTCCCATACAGCAAAATAAGCCTGTGGGCATTGTCCTTTATTCCCTCTTTTCTGATGGCATTCTGTGGTTTTAAAGTCTGAAAACATAATAAATGGCATATCCTATCTTACAGGTCGTGGAAGAGCAAGAGGGAGCAAATGCCTCCTTCTGTCTAGTAAGGAAGAAGTAATTGAAAAAGAACAGATCAATATATATAAAGAAAAAATGATGAATGATGCCATAGAAGAAATACAGACATGGAATGAAGAAGTATTTGTAAGAAAGGTGAGTTTTCTTATCAGGCTAATGTTTGGGGTGATAAAGGCCTAGGCAAGAACTAGCTCAGGTTAAATACAGGTGATAATGGTCCTGATGAAACTATAAGGATCATACTTCCATTGCCTCCTTATTAAAGGTATTAAAATTAAAGGTATTAACCTTTGTGTGCTAGAGTTGGGGAAAATTTCAGGCTAAGGCTTTTGGAGTTATCATGTAGGCCAAGGAGTCACCGATATCTTCCAAACTATATTATACGGATTCATGAGTGGTTAGATAGGTTGGACTGAAGAAGAAAGGGGTGGGGAAAAGAGGATAATGAGGAAAAGATTAGAGCTATTGTTACTGAGGGGAAGTATGACCATGTTAAGAAGCTACAGATGAATGCTTGGCTCCAAATCTAGCATTCTATCCACTACCCCATACTGCCTTTCTTATCAAATAATAGCATGCTACTCCTCTTAGACTGGCTTTTCCTATAGAATTTCCATAGTAAAATAAGAAGAATTCTTATTTTTCCTCTGAACTTTGAAATCATCTCTCCCCAAATCCAGAGTGCCTATGTCTATCCAGATTTTGGCCTTCATTGTCTATCATGAAGACTAAACTTAGTCACTTCCTTCTAAGTTTCTCATCACTTCTAAGTAAACAGCCAGTTCCTCTTTAGACCTGTGAAAATACCTTGGAGCAATCTAAGAAAAAGTATTTCTTCTAAATGTCTTAATGAAATTTCATTCCAAGAACCCTAGAAAGACACTAAACTCCCTCTGGGAGGAAAAATCTTTTGGCTTTATGCAGGCTAAACCATAGAATGTTAGAACAGGAAGTTCTCATTGACATCATGTTCTACTTCCTCATTTTATATATGATTAAAAATGTCTCTGTGTGTGTGTGTGTGTGTGTGTGTGTGTGTGTGAAGGAGTTTCAGGACCTTA
This sequence comes from Phascolarctos cinereus, assembly GCF_003287225.1. Lineage (NCBI taxonomy): Eukaryota > Metazoa > Chordata > Mammalia > Diprotodontia > Phascolarctidae > Phascolarctos > Phascolarctos cinereus. The sequence goes on along the minus strand of NW_027555847.1, from coordinate 201,507,427 downwards.
CTGCCTACAAGTTTTTTTTTTAAATTCTCTTATTAATTTATTTTTAGTTTTCAACATTCACTTCCACAAGATTTTGAGTTCCAGATTTTCTCCCCATCTCGTCCCTTCCTCCACCCCAAGATGGCATGCATTCTGAGTGCAATTCTTCCTTTAATCTGCCCTCCCTTCTATTCCCACCCCCTCACCCTTCTCTTATCCCATTCCCCTTCTGTTTTCCTGTAGGGCAGGATAGATTTCTATACCCCATTGCCTGTATATCTGATTTCCCAGTTGCATGTAAAAACAATTTTTAACATTTGTTTTTAAAACTTTGGGTTCCAAATTTTCTCTCTTCCTCCCTCCCCACCCACCCTCATTGAGAAGGCAAGCAACTCGATACAGGTTATACATGTCCTACAAGGTTTTTTTTTTGTTTTTTTTGCTAGGGAATAATTTCACTTCTTTTTCAACTCACTTTGTCTCTTTCAGACAGAATCATTCATATTTCATTTCACACACTTTTGGGCTAATTTTCTCACAACTTTTAAGCAGACCTGGGTGAAATTGTGGATAACTGAATACTAGTTTGAACTCTGGGGCATCCTTAGTCTCAAAAGTCAGTGCTCTTTTGACTACAAGATACTCCCTCCCTCAGTAAATAAATATCAGTACTTTTATTGCTTCAAAAATGAGATCTTGATGCTTGGAAAAGTACTGAGACGCAAAGTGCTCCTTGAATTAGAAATAGTAGTCTTTTTTGGGGGAGGGGGAAATACAACTTTCTTTAGATAAAATATTCATAATAAATTTTGATACTTACAAAGGAGCCTATCTAAAATTTGGAAACATAGACATTTAAAAAATTATTTATTATTTTCCATCAAAGAAAATCCTTGTTATTTTTTCCATTTTACTGAGGGGAAATCCCTTTTTCATGAGGTTACATTGCCATCTAGTGACATTTTAGTGTATTGACATCGAAGACAAACCATCATCATTATTATCGTCACTTTAAATCAAAAGATACCTGCTAGACACAGTAGAGGACCTTGGGCAGAAGGTAGTCTTGGAGATCATCCATTTTTACCCCCTCATTTTACAGTTGGGGATATTATGGCTCAGAATGGTGAATGGACTTGCCCAAAGTTATCTAGGTAATCAGTAGCAGAACTGGGATTCCCTTAATTACAGAATCTCCGAATTGGAAAGGACTCAGAGGCCATACCTGAACAAAAGTCCATCTTACATTGTACCCAATAAGTGGTTATCTAGTTTTTCCTCCTAGTATTGTCAAACCCAGTACCTCTTGAGCCATCCCATTTCACTTTTGGATAGTTGTAATTATAAAGAATTTTTTTAAGAAGTTTTTTCTTTACAATAAGCCTGTTTGTCTGTTTGCAGCTTCCACTCATTGCTCCTAGTTCTGGCCTTGAGGCCAAGTACAGCAAACCCAATCCTTCTTCTTTGTAGCCTTTGAGCTATTTGAAAATGGCAGTCATGGCCCCTTTAAATCTAATCTTCTTTTTGATTAAATATCCCCAGCTCCTTCTCTTGCTCCTCAGATGGTTCAAACTGCCCTTTTTATTAATCACTAGAATGATCTTTTTTGTTTTCAGAATTTCATTCCAGAGAGCTTCCCATCTTTCTTGGGTTGACTTTTTCTGTAGAATTTACATGGAATTGTAATTGTGCTTTTAATGAGTTCTCTGACTCCAAATCTAGTGACGTCTCTGATTTGTGATCTCAGATCTCTGATTTGTGTCAATCTGGTCAATAAACTAGGAATACAGGCTTTGAACCAGACATTGACATCCCTTTATCCTTAGCACAACAGAAGAGGTGGGGTACAGAAAATTGTACAATCCTAATAAGGGTATGGGTAGTGAGCATTCAGTATTCCTCCGTTGCTGAGTTAGAAGATGGATGTGCAGACCAGGAGAGCAATCATAGAGGGCCATATAAGGACTATGAAATGCTAGATGCTAAGGGACAGGAGTACTAGGGAGGATCACTTGTTTCCTCTATGACACAGGTCCCAACAATAAGCATTTATTAAGCACATGCTATGTGCTGAGTGTTTTGTCTAGCCAGACTGTTACCTGGCCTTAGCTTTTCAAGTGCCATTGTTGAATGGGGCTATTCAGGTATCTTGAGGACTAAATATGTTTTAAAACAATGCTTTGATTTTTCTTAGATCCATCATTTGCAACTTCAAGAAAAAGCCATCAGAGATAATGTAATAGTAGCTAAACCACAGCTGGAGGAAAACAACAAAAGACTACTTTGTAGGAAATGCAAAGTCTTTGCATGCCATACAGCTGACATTAGAGTGGTAGAGGTAAGCAAAATTCACTAATTTGTCCCCATTACTGTTTCAATAGTTGATTAAAACTCCCCCGTGCTCATTTATTTTAAAATATTTTTATGTTTTATTGATAACTTTTATTTTTATATAATAGTAATTTCCTGACATTTTCAATCCTCCTAAACTAAACACCTGCTGAACCCTCCCTGTACCACAGAGAAAGCAGTTAAGCAGAAACAACCAATATAGTGGCCTTGACTGACTGTATATAATAATCATATAAATAGCTAACATTTATATTACATTTACTATGTGTCAGGCACTGTGCTAAGCACTTTACAATTATTATCTCACTCGAACCTCACAGCAACTCTTGTGAGGTAGATGCTATTATCATTCCTGTTTCAATCACGTCTGACTCTTCGTGATCCCATTTGGGGTTTTCTTGGCAAAGACACTGGAGTGGTTTGCCATTTCCTTCTCCAGCTCATTTTACAGATGAAGGTGAGGCAAACAAGGTTAAGTGAGTTGCCCAGGGTCACACTGCTTGTAAATGTTTGAGGCTGTCTTTAAACTCAGGTATTCCTGACTCTAGGCCAGATAATCCATGCACTATGACACCACCTAGCTGTGCATCAGTAGCTTCATCTCATCTCTCTGCTGAGAGGAGGGAACTATGTTTCATCCTCTCTTTTCATGAATCAAGACTGATCATTGTAATTAATCAAAATTCACTTGCCTTTCATTGTGGTTTTCATGTATGTTACTGTGGACATTGTGTATCTTGTTCTGGTCCTATTTCTTTCCTTCCTGCAGGTGTTCATATAGGTCTTCCCATGCTTTTCTGAATTTCTCATAGTTGTCATTTCTTACAGTATATTAAAGTTCCATTACATTCATCCACCATAATTTGTTTAGCTATTCCCAATCAAGGGGCACTCACTTTGTTTTTTGCTACCATAAAGGTGTAGGTATGAATATTTTTGTATTTTTGCAACCTTTACTTCTGTGTTTAACCTTCTTATGGCATTTGTCCAGTATTGGGATCACTGGATCAAAGGGTTTGAACAACTGAATGATTTCCAGAATAGTTAGATGAATTAACAGCTCTACCAGCTGTTAGTGTGCCTGTCTTATTATATCTCCTCCAGTATTTTCAATTTCAGAGAGTAGTAGGTCTGACATACCTAATGATTTTATTTGTTTTTAATGATAATGTAACTTTTGCTTTGTTACCAAGTTTCTGTTTGCTTCCCATTAACTGACAACCCCCATCCCCAAAAGTGAGATTTTTTTTTATCCAGGTTTTTAGTAGCTTGTTAATTCTATTTGAAGAAAAAAGAATTAATGTATATTCAAAAAATTAAAAGCTTTTGTCTAGCTTTTGTCATCTTAGTCAAGTTGATCAGTATAAGGTAAAAATAGGTATTTTAATTTGCAATTTTCTAATTAGTGATTTGAAGTATTTTTCATATGGATATTGGTAGTTCATAATTTTTATTTTGAAAGCTGTTGGTTCACATCCTTTGTCCACTTATCTACTGGGGAAATGCTCATGTATTTTAGCATATTTATAGCAAGAATATTATCTTTTCTATATGGGTTAATTTTCATAAACTTTTTTTTTTGTAACAAGGCGATATGTATGTAGGAAGCTGCATAGTTACACTTTTTGTTTTTAAGTTTCTGAATGTAAAACTCATCACCCTTCTGTCCAGTAAGACTTCTCTTGCAATAGACTAAAAAGGGGGAGGGGAAAATGTTCAGCAAGACCAGCCAACCTATTAAGAGTGTCTGACAGCATATCCACACCCACCATCTCCCATATCTCAAATGAAGAGAGAGGTTTGTTTTCTTATCCTTCTTCAGGGAAGACCATGTCAGCACTGTGAGGCCTGTTGTTTTACCAATTTGAAAAGGTTTTTGATATGAACTAGGTGATTAGAAGCTCATTCTTAGGTTGGCTTTAAAGGTGATGTTTTTTCAACTTTCAAAAACTAGCTTCTAAGTTTTGGAGGGATTGAGATGTGCATTAATGAAGGGAGGGTCCATACTCTCCCTATAGATTGTACAAGTATCTTGAGTACTGTATCATCTGTGCTTTGACTAAGGTTTCCTTCTACATCCAAAAGTGTCATTGTAATGCTTAGCTTACTCTTTAGTAAGTTGAAATCCAAAATCATTCTATTATTGGATAAAAGTAGTAAAAAATTATGCTGGGTAACGTATTTAACACTGACAAACCATTTCTTTAGGCCTTAGTTTCCTCATCTATAAAATAATGGAATATGACTAGATAACATTCCAATTAAGTAGAATGTGGGGTTGGGCCTGGATAACATACTAATGAAAACCAAGGAACCCTTTTGAGATTAGCAGCATTCCTGTAAATAATAAAGATGCTTAGGAGAATATGAGAATATTCAAGTGTTTCAGACCAAACACTTGACACTTACTAGCTGTGTGACCCTGGGCAAGTCACTAAACCCCAATTGCCTAAAAAAAAAAAAGAATATTCAAGTGTTTTCATTTATAAGTACCCATCTTTCTAAAGTGTAAATCATATTGGCCTTTGTGTCTAGAAAATGGTTTCTTTGCAGGTAAAGGAGCTAACAGTTTGATTTAAAACTAAAATTGTAATAAATGGATTAGTTTTTTATTGAATTCTCATGATTGAACAACTATTTTTGTATAGTTTTGTTACTTTTTAAAATTTAGCATTTCTTTTTATTTCATTTTTGTGTGATTCCCTATGGGATTATACTCAGATATACATTAGTTTTTGGCCATTTCTCTTAGACTATTATTCTCTTATATTATTATACAGATCTATGTGGCTTTAGGTGAATGCAGGCCACATAGATAGCTAAAAATTTGAGAGGTTTAGTCCTAAATTCATGAAGGCTGTCTGTCTTCCAAATAACTCTCATCCCTCCCCTTCACATTTTAGCCCCAATCTTTGTAGGTAGGATTCCATGTTTGAGGACATTTAGGTTAAATCATAGGATTATATAGATTAAGAACTCGAAGGGACCTTAGAGGATATGTAGAACAAACTTTTTGATTTACAGTTGAGGAAACTGAAACCCAGAAAGGTTCAGTGACTTGCCCACTGTCTTACACATGGCACATGGTTAAGTTGGGAGTTGAATAAAGGTCTTTAGACTCCACATACAGTCTTTTCTAGATATACTACTTGTGCCATCTGTAAAATGGGGATAATACTACTTGGCCCTGTCCCTGCACGTGTATGGCCCCTGACAGATCTCTTTATAGATCATGTTCCTATTTTAGAATTTTCCCGTCATGTGTATTATTCTGTTCTTTCTTCTTCAGGACACCCATCACACTGTGATAGCGGATGCATTTAAGGAATCATTTGTGACCGAGCCACACCCCAAACCGAAGGACTTTGGATCCTTGAAGAAGACAGGAAAAATATTCTGTGCAGAACCTAGCTGCCATCATGACTGGGGTATATTTGCAAGATATAAGACATTTGATGTTCCTGTCATAAAAATTGATAATTTTGTTGTGGAAGATGTTGCAACTGGGCTTCAGACTCTGTACTCCAAGTGGAAGCAATGTAATTTTAAGATGATCCCATTTGATGCTAGAGAAATGTCAAATTGAGGATAGGTTCTTTCTCTCCCTAGTTAATGTAAATGCTGTTGTCGATTCCACTTAGAGACTAGTTAATCTGTAGATGGTCTTGAAAATGCCTAACATGTTCTAATTCTCAATTCTTCAAAAGTTCTTTGTACCCCTTTCTTTAAAAAGCTGCTCTAGTAAGTACAGATAGTGATTTCTCAGTATACCATAATTTGTACAGCCATTCCCCTCTCCATCCCACCCCAGTTTCCCATTTCTAGTATGCCTTCTCAAAAAGAGCTATCAAGTCTTGAGAAGTGCAAATAATGAATCCAGCAAAATGGTTCCATTATTCAGATTTGTACTGCATATTTCCAGTGGAACCAAATACCATACTTCACACAGGTGTAACTTTGAATATCACAAATTCAGATACAGGCAACCACTTCAAGAGATTTCATTATTTTCATTAACTGGGACCTTGCTGTAAATTTTTTCATACCTATGGATCCTTTCTTTTTTTTCTTTGATCTCTTTGGGATATACAGGCCTAGTAATTATATCAATCAGTTATCAAAAGGTATAACACACTTAAGTAACTTTTTGGACATAGTTTGAAATTGCTTTCCATGATGACTGGACCAATTGATTTTTAATAAACATAGAGTAGAGGAGACCTATTGATTTATAGTCTGTGTTTGGGTTTTTTATCCTAATCTCTCTCCTCTGAAAAAGGAATCCAAAAAGAATAGTCGTGACTAACTACAGTGTTTTAAGGTTTACAAAATACTTACCTATGATTTCATTTGATCCTGGTGGAAGTGACTCACCTGTTGTTGGACAGCGAAGCAGATATTCTAGGCAGGATTCAAACTCTGGTTATTCTTGACTCTGAGGCCAGTGCTCTTCCCCTGCACCATAATGCCTTTCACATAGGATCATCTATTCAGAACTGAAAAGAATCTTAAAGGCTATCAGGTTCAACCTTCTCATTTTACAGACAGGGAAACTGAGGCACGGAGCAGTTAATTTTTACGTGTCAGGTCACACAGATAGTAAGTATTGGATGCCACATTTGAACTCATCTTCCTGAATTCCAGTGCCCTTTCCCTTATATGATGTTGCCTCTTACATACATGGCATATGCATTCATTGACTGCTAATGAAAAAAAGCTTTAAATTAAAGGAACCCTTTTGAGATCAGCATTATTAAGATAAACAGGTTGCTTGTTTAAATTAGAATCTGAAAATATTAAAAGACACTTGTTTTGAAGTAACATTCCCATTTTCTAAAGTCTACACTAACAAAGGTTAAACCTATTTTCACAATAACACTAAGATATTTTCTGGCTACCAGTTCATAAAATATACTTGAACTGTTCCTAAATAGTTATCATCTTAGAAATGCAAAGTAAAACAACTTTGAGGTACCACCTCACATTTATCAAATTAGCTAATATGGCAGAAAAGGAAAATGACAAATGTTGGAGGGGATGTGGGAAAACTGGGATGCTAATGCACCATTGGTGGAGTTGTGAATTGATCTCACCATTCTGGAGAGCAATTTGGAACTATGCCAAAAGGATTATCCTTTGACCCAGCCACACCACTACTAGGTCTGTATCCCAAATAGATTTTTAAAAAGGCGGGGGGGGGGCGGACATACGTGTACAAAAATATTTGTAGCAGCTCTTTTTGTGGTGGGAAAAATTGGAAATTGAAGGGATTCCTATCAATTGGGGAATGGCTGAACAAGCTATGGTATGTAATTGTGTTGGAATACTATTGTGCTATAAGAAATGATAAGCAGAGAGCTCCAAGATGGTGGAGAAAAGTCAGCGACTCAGCAATTCACCTGAGCTCTCCCCAAAACCCCTCTGAACACCTTAAAATAATGCCATAAGACAATTCTTAGAGCGGCAGAACCCACAAAAGGATAGGGTGAAATAATTTTCCAGCCAAAGACAAATTAGAAGGTTGGTAGGAAAGGTCTGCCACACTTGGGGTACAGTGGAACACAGTCCAGCTCAGGCTGCACCAGCATAGACCCAGCCGCAGCAAACCAGGAGCAGGCCTTGGGAGGCACTGAATCAGCAAGCAGCTGCTTCTGGAACTTTGATCCCACAGACAGTAAGGGGATCGAACAACTGATCGAAGGAATAACACAGGGGTCTCTTTGCTGGCACTAGGGGCAGAGCTGTTGCTTTGCCCATACTCAGAACTGGGTCACAGTCTCAAGGTAAAGAGGAGCACTAGCATAGCAGAGCTTGTGGCAGCAGTACTCAAGGACCCTCGTCACAGTTCCAGGGCAGAAAATAGTGCTTGTGGTCACTCACAGCCCAGAGCACAGGCCAGAAGAGTAGTAAATGCACTTCTATTTAGATCATACCACCTTGGAAGAACTGAAAACTTACAGGTCCCTAAAAGTATGTTTGAAAACAGCTGCACAAAACCCCTGAAGCTTGGGAAAGTGTGCCCTCCACCCAAGAAGCAGAGCCTCACTTTAACAAAGAGTTAAACATCAAGAAACAGGCTGGGAAAATGAAGAAACAATGGGGGGGAAAAAGTCTGACTACTGAAAGTTACTATGGTAACGAGGAAGATCAAAACACACATTCAGAAGAAACAAAGTCAAAGCTCCTACATCCAAAGCCTCCTGGAAAATGTGAATTAATCTCAAGACATGGAAGAGCTCAAAAAGGATTTTGAAAAGAGAGTAGAAGAAAAACAGGAAAGAGAAAGGAGAGTGATGAAAGGAAATAATGAAATATAGTTAGCAATAGTATCTGTGGGAAAAAAAATTGAAGCAGGTTTCTCTGTGGCCTCATTTCTCAAATGAGAACTGAATAAGATTTATAAAAATAAGAGCCATTCCCTAATTGATAAATGATCAAAAGATATGAATAGTTTTCAGATGAAATAATAAAAGCTATCTATAGCCATATGAAAAATTGCTCCAACTCACTGTTGATTGGAGAAATGCAAATTAAAACAATTCTGAGGTACTACCTCATGCCTATTAAATTGGCTAATAGGACAGCAAAGGTAAATGACAAATGTTGAAGGGGATGTGGGAAAAATGAGATGTGACTGCACTGTTGGTGGAGTTGTGAACTAATTCAACCAGTCTTTAGAGCAATTTGGAACTATGCACAAAGTAGCAATACCACTACTAGTATTGCAAAAGAGATAAAAAACAAAAAGGAAAAAGACCTAAATGTACAAAAATATTTATAGCAGCTCTTTTCTGGTGGCAAAGAATTGGAAACCGAAGGTATGCACATCAGTTGGGGAATGGCTGAATAAATTGCGCTGTGTGATTGTGATGGAATACTACTGTGCTCTAAGAAATGATGAACAGGATGCTCTCAGAAAAACCTGAAAAGACTCCCATAAGCTGATGCAAAGTGAAATGTTTTGTGTACAAAGTAACAGCAATATTATAAGATGATCAGCTGTGAATGACAGCCATTCTCAGCAAAGCAATACAATGATCCAAGGCAACTGTGAAGGCCTTATGATGGAAAATGCTGTCCATCCCCAGAGAAAGAATTGATGGTATCTGAATATAGATTGAAGCATACATTTTTTGCTTTCTTTATTTTTCTTGAGTTTTTTTTTAATCGATGTTTTCTTTCACAGCTGACCAATATGGAAATGTTTTACATGACTACACATGTATAACCTATACTGAATTGCTTGCCTTCTGAAAGAAGGAAGTGGGGAGGGAGGTAGGAAGAGAATTTAGAGCTCAAAGTTTTAAAAATGAATGCTAAAAATTGTTTTTATACGGGGGAAAATAAAGTATTAAATACATTTTTTAAAAAGAAATGATGAGCAGTATGGTTTCAGAAAAACCTGGAAAGACCTAAATGAACTGGTGCAAAGTGAAGTGAGCTGAACCAGGAAAACATTGTACACAGTAACAGCAATATTGTATGATGATCAGTTTTGAATGACTTAGCTATTCTCAGCAACACAGTGATCCAAGACAGTTCTGAAGGATTCATGAAACTGCTAAACACCTCCAGAGAAAGAACTGATGGAGTCAATGCAGATAGAAACATACTTTTTAAACTTTATTTTTGTTTTTATTTTTGTCTGTGTTTTCTTTTGCAACATGGCTAATATGGAAATGTCTTGCATGACTACATGTATAATCTATATTAAATGTTTTCCTTCTCAAGGAGTGAGAGGAAAGAGAAGGGCTAAAATTTGTAACAAAATTTAAAAAAAAAGGAATGGTATAGTTGTTTTTACATGTAATTGAATATATGTGTGTGTGTGTGTGTGTGTGTGTGTGTGTGTGTGTGTGTATATAAAAATTTTAAGGAGCTATCCTCTTATCCCCAAGCTGGTTTTCCTCAGTACTGCCCCATCTTTGTAATACAAGAAGAAAACTGCACTCTCAACTACCAGGCTTCTGTTCTCATTCAGATCACATCAGTGGGACAAATCATTTAATAGCATCCAGCATTTATGTAGTGCTTTGCAAACAGTACACATGTTATCTTACTTGATCCTCACACCAACCCTATGAGGTGAGTGCTATTTTTATTCCCATCATAAAGATGAGGAAACTAAGGTGACTTGTCTGAGTCAAGATTTGATCTCAGGTTTTCCTTACTACAAAGCCAACAGTTACCCACTTACCCTCTGCTTGCTTCAGTTTCAACATCTGAAAAACAGGGATGATAATAGCACCTGATTTTCAGGGTTGTAGTGAGCATCAAATGATATGTGTAAAGTACTTTTCGAACCTTAAAATTCTAAAGACTAGCCATTATTATTATATTAATTATTTCAAAGGAAGCATACAAGCTCTAATATATTTTGATTACCAATTAGTATAGAAGCACAGACTGATGAAGATATCCTGTTGTAGTCTTTTGTGATTCCATCTGACTGGCCTCAGCAAATTAATGAACTCTTGGTCTAAAGAAATCACACATTATACTTTAAATCAAATTTACTTACTTTTGAATTTATTTTCCATTACAATTGAACTGGGATGGTTTATCCTAAATAAAATAAAACTTAAAAAACTCTGAAGAACCACTTATTTTTATGCATGTGATCTATTCAAATTAAAGTGTAGCAGCCAGCTGCTACTCATTTCCCACAAGGACAGAACAGTGCAACAAGACATAAGCCACAAGATGAGAAATTTAGAATTTCTCAATAGGGACAGTTATTAAACATTAGAAGAGAAGATTCCATAACTTCCCTCAGTAACCTACCTAGTCTACTCCTTTAAAAATAGGGTAGATTATCAACTATCTGGGAAGGATTATGTAAGATTGGCCACTAACTAGCTGGGTCACCTTAGGCCTGTTTTCTTTAAAATGAAGAAAATTAGTCTAGATGAAGTTATTTGTAGACCAGGAAAATTGGCATTTCCCACATGGAGACAAGATGTGGTTTCCAGGAAGGAATTAGAGCCAATAGATCAGATAAATTCTCTACCCCAGTAAAAGGACTTTGTAAATCTTCCTTATTAAAACTGTGATATGATCATATTGCTTCAAAGATTATCTACCATATCAAAATTGGGGGGCTATTTTCTAATAAGGAAGAGTTTCCTTTTTTAAGCATGAAGTCTGGTTCTAATCTTGGTCACAAATAACTTTCTGTGAGCTCTTAGCCCATTTTCTCAACTTTCAAATGAAGGAGTCAGACTAAATTATCTTTAAGTTCTCTTCTGGTTCTAAATCTAATGATCTTATAAATATATTTGACCTTAGGACAGGAGATAGTTTTCTAGTGTTGGTGGGCTTATAGCTATTCTCCTTTTCTTCTGTGAGAGGGGGAAATGTTACATGATACTTCACAGAACTTTGACAGTCCCACAGCACCTTTGGGGAGCCTGCCCATACCATTCACCTCTTCAGAGAGAACAAGATGCCAGGTCACCTATTCTAGGTCCTGATAAACACCTTATATATAATTCAAGAATTATTTCTATAACAGAGCTGAATGATATCCTGTCCACTTTATTATTTTTTAGTAAAAAGATCAGTCCTCTCACCTTTGCCATCCTAGGGAGTGGCAAAAAATATATTATTAAATTGATGCTAACATAACATAACCTTAGCCTACTTAATTAAACACAAACCACAGTTCCTAAAAAATTCCACTTGGGATACAAATTGGCTTCAACTTGCTTTTCCAGCCTGATTTCCCATTACTCCCCCCTTTACACAGACTATATTGTAATAAAGTTGCCTATTCTTATGGAAGGTGCTAATTATTACCTCCATTTTACAGATGAGGAAACTGAGGGAGACAGAGGTTAAGTGACTTACTTACCCAAGAGATCCCATGGCTTGTAAGTGTCTGTGGCCAGAAGATTTAAACTCAGATCTTCCTGATTTCAGGTCTAATACTCTATCCATCAAGCCACCTAGCCATGTTGTCATCTCTCTCAACCGTGATTTATGCAGGTCCTCTTCCATGTCTGGGCTACACATTCTCTTCCTCTCAGCCCTTCAGAATCCTTATCTTCTGAGCACATTAAAGGTGCTCCCTCCCTGATTGGTCTAGAAAATGTGCCCCCTCCCTTCTTGAGGGTTCCTTGAATACCATATTTCACCACATAATTGTTGCAGATTTTATGCCAATTTTTTTGCAGGAAATTGGGGTGCAACCATCATATGAAGCTTTTAAAAAAACCACCAATAACAAATTGTACCGGTATTACTTAAAAATTACTAAACTGTCTTTGGTGCAAGATTAGGACGCATAGAATACTTGTGAATATACTTCAAAATTGGGAAGATATAAGTCTTACCATATCATGTGACTTACTCTTGGCAGCTTCACCTCTCTGCCTATGGCTCTTCCTTGAGTTAAGTGACAATGCCATTAGGACTGCAGTGATCTAAGCAAACCATGAAAGTCAGCTTTTGGAAATATAATGACGATGCACGTGCGTGCACGGAGAATTCTAGGTTTGTAACTGGCAATATGTGAGAGATAAATGCATATCCATATGCCCCTGGTGAATAATACATTGCTGCTCTGTTTAAGCAGTGTGATGAACAGAATTATACCATGTGACAATTATGTGAGGAAAGGTTATAAACCAATTTTTCGACTGAAAAAAACAGGATGCAACGATTATGCAGTAGTGAAGATTATGCAGTGAAATACAGTATTTTAGTTCTCTCCTTTGCCCCTCCTCACCTCCTAGCCCACCTTGTATTTTACTTACCTGTGAATATTCCTTCTAGTATGGGGATTTTTAACTTGAGGTCCACAATTTTTTTATCTTGATAAGTTTATTTCAATACACTGATTGCTTTTGTAATCCTATGTATTTTTATTTTATGCATTTAAAAACTTTTCTGAGAGTGGTTCATGGGTTTCACCAGGTCCCTGACCAAAAAAAAAAGGTTAAGGACCCCTGCCCTAATAGAATGTAAGCTTTTTGTGGATAGATACTATCATCTCTTGTATTAGGGCCTAGCAATGTCTTGCATATAATAAGTGCTTAATAAATGTCTCCCTCCATACTGTCATGAAAACCTTGTATCTAATTGAAGAAATAATATATTACATTTAAACTCCTTAAAGGTGGGACTTTTTCATTTGAGGGGAAGGGGCAACTTTATTGCCCTGCACATAGTGATTTAATAAATGTTCAGTGAATTGAAGTTTGAGCTGTGATATACAGCACTTTCCTGGAGTCTCTGACATGGTATCATAGTAAAATTTCCCCCCAAAACCCCAAAGAAATTATTTCTAGTCTTCCTAACCACTGCCTTAACTTAATCATGAATAGCAACTTGGGTAAAATATGTGGTTCTTCTCTCTGGTGACTAGGAAGTAAGTATACCTGCATCTTTTTTACTCCCTTCTGGGGAATATCCCTCTATTTCCCTTTAGAAGGGAACAGAACACGTCCCACATACAGATGTTAGCTAACTGTGAAAGCTCTCTGTGGCTAAACCAGAGGTGCTTCTGTCACTTTGGAGGGAGAGAAAATCAGCTTGCTAGTGACCCCCTTACTATGGTAGGAGTCTCGGGTAGCCTATAGCCTGACCAACTGCCAGCAGCAGTCATTGACTTTAAATTTGTGGAAGTAAGGTGATCAGCAAAGGTGATGTCTATTCTTATGTCTTTCCATAGTTGGGATAGGCAGGAGGCAGCTAGATGGTTCAAAGGATAGAGCCTGAAGTTAGGAAAACCTGAGTTCAAATCCACCTCAGACACTCACTAGCTGTGTAACTCTGGGCAAGTCACTTAACCTTTGTTTGCTTTAATCCACTGAAGAAGGAAATGGCAGACCCCTCCAATATCTTTGCCAAGAAAACCCCATATGGAGTCATGAAGAGTTGGTCATAACTGAACAACAAGTTGTGATAGGCTTATCAACAGGTAGATAGGCACAACTCTCAAAGACCCTCTATAAAAAAGTTAAAGTACCTACAAGTATGCCCCTACCGACAAAACTGCAAATCTTTGGATGATCCTTAGAGGAGAAGTAAAATTTGGCCTTAATCTTTGGTTATTATTTGTGGTGAGACTGAGGTAACAACTTGGAGAAAGTTCATGTTTAAACAGGCTTTTTCATGTGTACCCTATGTACAAGTCTGAACTTTAGTGACAACCTAACTCCATCTGGTTTCTTAGTAATGATGCCATCATGGCAGCTAATGCTTTCTAATTTACATTCACACTTTAGTCTTTCCAAAGAACCAGTTGCCAGTTGCTGCAGTCACTACAGTTGCTTAAGGTTAGAAATAATCTGTGGGAATTCTGTGTTCTCTTGGCAATTGCATAACTGGGGATAGAGAAGTACTTTGGAACAACATACCCCTTACACAAGGGATTAGCTACCAAACCTTAGCATATTTTAGCCAAAAAAAAAGTGTAAGAAAAATGTTTTTGCACAGCAAATCTCCAAATCATATTTACTAGTTTATTTACTTAGTTCCACTTTTCTTCCTTAGGATTCCCTGCTTTTCACGCATTCTTTCAGTCAATAAACATCTATTTAACGCCTACAGCAAAGCAGAGCACTGTGTTAATTGCTGGGGGGAAATACAAATTTAAATTAGATCATTCTTTTTTTGTTGTTGTTGTTAGTTTTTAGGCAATTGGGGTTAAGTGACTTGCCCAGGGTCACACAGCTAGTAAGTGTCAAGTGTTTGTGGTCTGAGGCCAGATTTGAACTCAGGTCCTCCTGACTTCAGGGCTGGTGCTCTATCCACTGCACCACCTAGCTGCCCCTAGATCATTCTTTTATGTGTAGGGCTCACAATCTGACAGATTAGGCAGATAACTGTTCAGTCATGTCCAATTCTTCATGACCCCACCTGGGGTTTTCTTGGCAAGGATACTGAAGTGGTTTGCCATTTCCTTTACAACTCTTTTTTTTTTTTTTTGGTTTTTGTTGTCCTTCATTTTCAAAGGGACCAAAATGACATAACTATTCTTAGGGTTAAGTTTAGTGTATCCGACTGTGGCTGATCAGACCAATATGAGCTCAGAATGTTCTACCACAGGTCGAGCACAAATAGTCTGTATAAACCTTTGGGGTGGATTCTCTAAGTTTAGGATTCTTGTGTTTCTCTTGAGTTATTTCAATTTTGCTTTGCACACAGAACACAACACCTTTTCTGATATGGGCACACCATGCTATGCGGTCCTGTGCCAGTATCTCTCATGTCACACAATCAATTCCAAAATTCTTAAGAGAGACCTTGAGAGTGCCCTTGTATTGTTTCTTCTGACCACCATGTGAACGCTTGCCCTGTGTGAGTTCTCCATAAAATAGTCTTTTTGGCAAGCATATGTTTTGCATTCAAACAGCATGGCCAGCCCATTGGAGTTGTGGTCTCTGAAGCAGAGTTTGAATGCTTGGCAGTTTAGTTCAAGAAAGGACCTCAGTGTCTGGTATCTTATCCTGCCAAATAATCTTCAGAATCTTCCTAAGACAATTCAAATGGAAGTGATTCAGTTTCCAGGCATGGCACTGGTATACTATCTAGGTTTCACAGGCATACAACAATGAGGTCAGCACCACAGCTCTCTAGACTTTCAGTCTGGTAGTCAGTCTAATACCTCCTCTCTCCCACACTTTCCTTTGGAGCCTCCCAAACACTGAGCTAGCTCTAGCAATGTATGTGTCAACCTCATTATCAATGTGTACACTGCTGGAAAGTACACTACCAAGGTAAGTGAACTTAATCCACAGCATTCAAAACTTCTCCATTTGTTGTAACCGATGGTTCCACATATAGATGATGTGGTGGTGGCTGATGGAGCACCTGTGTTCTCTCGGTGTTGTTAGGCCAAAATTAGCACCAGCAGCAGAGAAGTGATCCCTACTTTGTGCATCTCAGCTTCAGAGGCTGCATTAAGTGCACAATCATGGGCAAACAGAAAACCATCCACGAACACTCCCTTTGCTTTTGTCTTGGTTTGTAGTCTTTTCAAATGGAAGAATTTGCCATCAGCCCAGTGGCTGAGTTTGATGCCATATTCATCCTCATTGAAAGCATTTGATAATATGGCGGAAAACAGCATGCTAAAAAGCATGGGAGCAAGCACATGGCCTTGTTTCACTCCACTGGTGAGTGGGAAAGCACAGGAACATTATCCATTATCCAGAACCTGGGCAGGCATGCCATCATGAAATTGATGTACACTGCTGATGAATTTCTCTGGGCAACAAAATTTTGACATAATTTTCCTCACGACTGACAGTTATCAAAGGCCTTGGCCAGATCTACAAATGTTGTATACAGACCTCTGTTCTACTCCTGGCATTTCTCCTGGAGTTGTTGGCAGCAAACACCCTATCAACTGTTCCTCAGCCCTTTCTAAAGCCACACTGGCTCTCAGGTAGATGACCATCTTATAGGTGAAGGTTCAGCCTATTAAGGAGGACTCAGGCAGGAATCTTGACAGCAATGACTAAGAGAGAGATGCCACTGTGATTATCACAGGAAAATCTATTTCCTTTACCTTTATAGAGATGTACAATGGAGGCATCTTTGAACTCCTAGGGGATAACCTCCTCTTGCCATAATCTGGAAAATTTCAGTCAGTTTTTTTGTTTTGTCTGTTTGTTTTTGGCGAGGCAATTGGGGTTAAGTGACTTGCCCAGAGTCACACAGCTAGCAAGTGTCAAGTGTCTGGTCTGAGACTGGATTTGCACTCAGGTCCTCCTGACTCCAGGGCTGGTGCTCTATCCACTGTGCCACCTAGCTGCCCCCAGTCAGCTTTTGTATGAGTAATGGACCCCCTACCTTGTAAATATCAGCTGGAACAGAATCAGCAGCAGGTGCTTTGCCACACAAAAGGAGCCTAATGGCATTCAAAACCTCTTCTTCAGTTGGAACTTCAGCTAGGGAGGGATCAACTTCAACCTGAGGTAAACAGTTGATGGCTTCTGTTGAGAACATTATGGAAGTGTTCAGCCCACCTCTCTAGGATCATGTCCTTATCACTAATTGATGTGGCTCTATCAGAACTGAGTAGTTTGAGATGTACAATAGGTCTCTGACCCATAAATAGCCTTCAGGGCATCATAAAAGCACTTTGGATTATAACTATTATCATAAAACTGAATTTCATCTGCCTTCTTACTGAGCCAAGAATTTCCATCTCGCTAAGCTTTGCTTGTACTTTACTTTTGATGGAATTAAATGCTGCCTTCTTAGAGATGGACGAACTATCCTGCTGGTAAACCCTGTGGAGTTCTTGTTTTTCATTTGGCAGCTTCTCAATTTCCTCATCATTTTCATCAAACCAGTTTTGATGTTTGTGAGTGTTCTGACCCAGATGAGCAAATGTAGAGCTGTATACCAAATCTCTGAAAGCTGCCCACTCCTTTTCTGCTCCACTGTTGCCAGCTGTGTGTTGGCTCAACTTTCCCTCCAAGTTAGCAACAAATAGCTCAGAGATGAGCTCCAATCTGTTGAAATTAATTCTTCTGGTAGTCATTTTGCCTTGGGTAGTCTGCTTTTGTTGAATGCAAATATTACGTTAGAGAAGATAAGTCTATGATCAGTCCAACACTCTGCGCCACACATTGCCTTTATCACTCTCACATCCTATTTGTCTCTTTTCCTTACAATCACGTAATCTATTAAATGCCAATTTTTGCTGCAAGGGTGCATCCATGAAGTTTTAGTGCGTTTAGGTAAATGGAAGATAGTGTTGGTGATTAGGTCATGAGATGCACAAGTCTTCAGTAGTAAGTGACCACTGTTGTTGCTGTTTCCAATTCCATTCCTCCCTAGAACTTTCTGCCAAGTCTAGTAGTCTGAGCCTACTCTAGCATTAAAGTCACCCAGAATTATAAGTTTGTCCTCCTTTGGCACAATGACAATAAGTTTCTCCAGATCTTCATAAATTTTTTCTTTAACCTCATCAAGGTTCGTCATGGTTGGAGCATAAGCACTGATGATGGTGGCGTAACCTTTTCCTGCAAGTGGCAATTGCATTTTCATGAGCCTGTCATTCACTCCTTTTGGTAGGCATACAAGCTTGTTGACTAGATTAGTTTTGATTGCAAAACTTACACCAGCTTCAGGGTTCACCCCTTCACTGTGGCCACTCCAACAAAACATGTAACCAGCTCCAACTTCAATAAGCTGATCTTCATTTGCCAGCCTTGTTTCACCCAGAGCTGCTCTCTGGATGTGATACCTGCTGGCTTCTCTTGCAGCAAGAGCTGTTCATCTTTCAGGTCTACTTCAGGTCTACCTCTCACCTGTGGCTCCAAGAAGCTGTAAGTATGCACAGCAACCACACTCCAGTAAACTGTTTTGGCAGATGGGCTAAACCAGCTCAGGGTAACCAAGGGCATGAGGGTATGAGGGTAACCAAGAAACCCATTAGTGAGTTAGGAGGGTGACTATCCCAAGCATGCAAAGACTTCCCCTGGTAGAATGGACAGATGAGAACAATTTCTTCCAATGGCCATGAAGGCAGCTGAAGCAGGTGCTGTGGAGCACTTAGACCTTGGTTAGACATCCAAGATCATCCACTGCATCTCGAGCCATCACTAGTCATCTTGATTCTGTCCTGCCACTGCACTGTGATAACTCCAGAGGAGAGGGCGAGGCTGACGACTTTGTGCAATTCTGCCTCACTTAAATCCAGTTTGCGCACAAATCAAAGGACATCATTCATACCATTTTACCTATCTCAAAGTCCCGTGGCGACAGGCAAGTGACAAAGCAGCAGGTGCAGGTACACTGGGAGCTGTAGTCACAATCCTGCACACAGGCGGCCCAGGCCACGGGGTTGTTTCTCACTGCAAGCAGCAGTGGGATTCAGCAGCCCCCGGCCTTTTAAGGATTGTACTGCTCACCTCCTGGGGTGAGGAAAGGGCTAGAAAAGGTGCCCTAAAAATTGTCTGCTTACCCAACCCTGGCCTGATAACTGCAGCAGGCAGGGAATCCCACTCTGTGGTTGAAACAAAAGAAATGTACAAAAACATCTGCAAAGACGATTCCACTCACCATCTGCACATGGAATGTGTGCATACTTATAGACAACACAAAATCCAGTAGACCTGAAAGACAAACCAACTAATTTTTTACAGATGAGGAAACTGAAGCAAACAGGGTTAAGTGACTTGCCCAGGATCACACTGCTACTATGAGGCTGGATTTGAACTCACATCTTCCTGAATCCAGGCCTGGCACTCTATCCATTGTGCCACCCCTAGCTGATTATTCATGAACCCATTTGAGGTTTTCTTGGGAAATATACTGGAGTAGCTTGCCATTTCCTTCTTCGGCTAATTTTACAGATTATGAACTGGGGCAAACAGGGTTAAGTGACCTGCCCAGGGTCACAGAGCCAGTAAGTGTTTGAGGCCAGATTTGAACTCAGGAAGATTTATTCCTGACTTCAGGCCAAATATTCTATCCACTGTATCACCTAGCTGCCCTAGTCATAAACATTACTGCTCGATGAATGAATTAATGAAATGCAAAATAAAGTTCTGTGAAGTCAAGGGTGAAAGGTTATTACCACCTTGGGCAGTGGGGGAAGGGAAGAAATCAGGGAAGGCTTGAGGAAAGAGGTTTCATTTGAGTTGGGATTCAAAAGATGGATGACAGCAGTTCCCATAGATTTAATTATCTATAAACAAATGAACCCCAAATATATAAATCTAGCCCCAGTCTCTTCTGAGCTCCATCTGCATATTAGACATCTCAAACTGGATATGCTATGTGCATTTCAAATTCAGTACATCCAAAACAGAACCCCTTATCTTTCCCCAACCCTTACCTCCATCAAAACTTTCCTATTTTTGTACTACGATCCTTCCTGACATCCAGATTCCCAATTTTGGCATTATTATTGATTCCTCACTCTCTTTCACTCCGATTATCCTATCAGTTGACAAATCTTACCATTTCTACCCCTAAAATCTCCCCTTCTCTTTACTCATATGGCCACCGCTCTAGTTCGGGCCCTCATCACACTGGCCTCAACTACTACACAACCCTCATGGGGTTTTGCTGCTTTCTTACTCCCGTCTCCAATCATTCTTCACAACAGCTGCCAAAATGGCTTTCCTAAACTGAAGGTTCTATGATGTCACTCCCTTCAATAACATCCCCTATTCAATAAACTCCAATGACTCTCTACTCCCTTTATGATCAGATATAAGCTTCTCTTAATTTTTAAGGATCTTCACAATTTGGCCTCAACCTTCCTTTACAACTTTATTATATATTACTCTCCATCTACCCAAACTAGTCTTTGTTCTTCACAGGATACCATCTCCACTCTTTGTGCCTCTATAGTGTTCTTCCCTATAACTGAAATACTCACTCTCATCCTCCCCACTTTCACTTCTTAGAACCCTATTTTCTTCAAATCTTTGCTCAAGCTACACTTTCTCCACAAGGCCTTTCCTAAGCCTCCCAGACCTGTTTCCTCCTTCCCTCCAATTTGTCTGGTTTGTCTTGTAGAGGAAATTTTGATTTTTAATAATTGATATGATATGTGTAATGAATATACTAATAGATTAGATTTTTCAGAATTGCCTTTTCCAGCTTGTGAGTCAGACTCACAATGCAGCTTGAACTGATCCATCAGACTTTGATAATACTCACAATCACTGCATCCTTCTGTCTGCACACCTGAAGTGAAGCAAATCAAAGACTGCAGAACCTGTTCCCATCACAGTCCTGTGACCCACCAAGTAACAACCCCCAAGGACTTGAGCAATATTGCTCCCATAGGACTCCAGAATTGTTGTGCTGTCTTCCATTTGTGGGTTTGTCATGGGAAACCACTCTGGCCCTGGGAATGATTGTTTGTAATCCATCTTCCCCCAATCCCTTCCCACTTGTAATTTATGTGTATATAATCTCTATCTTCACTTCAGCAAGGTGGAATTCTGATTAGGAGAATGTGAGATTTACAAATCTGTTCCTCATAATGAAACTAATTAATTAAATGGCTACCTGATTATTGGCACTTTGTCTCTGGCCTGCTGTTTTATCATCCTCAGGTTAGAGACTGGCTCAGTAAAATCCCATTAACAATCTTTTGTATATATGTGCATACTGTGTTCCCTGATTGTGTTCCTTCCTTAAGGGCAGACACTATTTCATCCAGTGCTTGGCACATAATAGGTGCTGAATGGACTAATTTACTAGAGTAAGAAAAAAAATAAAGGAACATTGATCCTTTTTTTTTCTTTTTCTACTTCTCTCTCTAGACAACAGCCCTATGGCAGAGAAAGGATACTGTTACTTACTTGATTATACTTTAGTCAAATACTTTCTTTCCATTACCTTTGGACCTGAAAGGAGGAAGGCTGTCAGCATCATCAACAGACTTCCATTCTTGATAGCCTACGGTTTGAATACCTCTGTGAGAGGTGTCAAAGAAACCCTTGTCGGAGAACAACCTGGTCATTTTCATCAGGGCTGTTAACTGCCAGCCCTATGAATATTTATAAACATGTCAGATCTTTTTTTTTTTTTAAAGCTCTCAGAGTTTCTCTGAGAAAAGCAGAGTAAAGATGAAATACTATCTCATTCTTTCATGTGTTCGCATCAAGATACAGTGGAAAAGTGCTGGGTTTGAAGTCAGAAGACCTAAAACCTAGTCCAACACTGCCAAAACTTGCTGTGTATTCTTGGGTAAGTAATAAACCTCTCTGGTCCCCCTTTATAAAATGAGAGGGTTGGAACAGATGATATTCTAAGATTCCTTCCAGTTTTATGTCTGCAGTTGTGTACAGAAATATCAAAATACTCAGTAGACTGAAGGCATGCAGAAAATCTGTCATATACTCAAGGGGCCCTAAAAATCAGTTTTAAAAATTGGTTACAGCAGGCAAATTTAAATGCAAACTACCACCTAGTGTGTATTCCGGTGATCTGAGCCAATATTTAATTAAACAGGAGAATGCTGAATTTAAGGTTAAAGCTCCATTACAATTACCATATGAAAAGTATTGTCCCAAATAGCTCCATTTCAAAGTTTAAAGTGACTGGATAAATTTCATAGGATGGGAGTTCTGCTACAGGTTTTCCGGCCACTTAAGAAGCAAAGCAAATTGAGAAGGAAGGTGGTGGAGAAGGAGAACTGGGATTGGAACCAAACAACATGAAGGCACAGGTCTGAGGCTCTGCTTACTTACTATGTGACTTTGGGAGACATTTTGCTTCTTGTATTTGTTGTCTTATCTAAAGTAAGACAGGCTAACGTCCCTTCCATTTTTGATAGCACCTCAGACTATTTTTAATTTGATATTTCTGTTTTTGTACAGTGGAAATATGGTTATAGAAATAGAAGAAAATTTCATCTCTTCTTACAAGAAAAGAATCTTAAAGGTCATCCAGGGTTCAAATGTTGAGAGACAGTGACTCACTTCACCCTAAATAGTTTGTTCCAAGGACACAGCAACACATAGGAAAATTTGCTTCCAAAGTCAACAAGATTTTTTTTTGAAAATAGATTTAATCTTATTCAAGTTAGAAATGTTCTCTTTCCATTCCCACCACTCTTTCAACATCCCCACCCCCATCTCATAAACACACTCACATTCACTCCCACATACGCCAATGCCCATTCTTACAAAATGCAAAACAGAGCTGCTGGGAAGAGATAGAAAAGTTCACTTTTGTGTGTTTGTGTGTGTGTGTGTGTGTGTGTGTGTGTGTGTGTGTGTGAGATTAATCTGTAAAAAGCTACAGAATCAAATCATTTTGAGGTTTAGAATAGGCTAGAATTCTAATCCTCTGATTTTGAGAACATGTTGAGAGCTGAGGGTAGAGGAGCTGGGAAGAGGGAGAGAAGAATCAAAATAATTATGGGGATTCTGACAGAAATTTTCCTTTTGTTTATAGTCAGTTAATAATGCTGATGAAACATACCAGAAAGAAGGATGCCACCTAAAAATCAAATGTCTCAATGAAGAAGAAGAATGCACTTCCAGGTAGGAATAATAAAAGAAGACACACCAACAAGTAGAGGGACTCTGGTTGTGTGTGTCTGTGGATGTGTCCATTTTAACAAAGAGAATGAGAATAAAAATCAAAAATCAAATACCCAAAGTAGCAGCTCCAAGGGAGCTCAATTTGCTTCCTGGCAGTAAGAACACTAACTCACTCTCACTCTATCCACCAGCTCTGAAAAAAAGAAAAAAAATTTAAGTGAATCAAATTTTATGCATTGAGAAATGAGAAAACAACCAACAAAAATAACCCACCTCAATGCACACTCATTCTAACAGTGTCACAAATTCCAAAAAAGTATGCTCCATCAGAAGGAAAAACTCATGTTAGGGTTTATATGAATCTGGGGCCAGTGATTATGGCATATTTTTGTCTTGATTGTAGGAGATGAGTCTTGATGAGTGCACAGGCCTACTTGACCATCTTACGAATCATGTAGTTGAGGATTCCCCCATTTTGGAAATAAGTGAGCTCCACATCTGTGTCAAGCCTCATGATGGCCTGGAAGGCCTTTCCTGTATCCAGCTATGAGAATCAAAGAAGAAAAGGGTCATTCAAAGAAGTCAAAATGAAAAACAACATGTATTTATTAAGCACCTACAGTATGCCAGACACTATGCTAAGGATATAGATAAAAGTGAGAAGAGTACCTGACCTCAAGGAACTCATATTCTACTGAGGGGATACAATACGTACACAGAGAAGTAAAAAACTAGCTGACTATAAAATAAACACATAGCTATTGATGGGAACAAGGAGAAGCCTAACAACCAGGAGAGTCACAGGTTCCAAGAGCCAAAGGTGAGGAAGAACACGTCAGAGATCGTGAGGTGGAATGTTGTGCATAAGCAGCAGCAAGGCCAGTTTGGCTGGAGCAGAACATGAGAGGAAGTAATGTGTCATCAGCCTAGAAAGATAGGCTGGAGCTGACCAAATTGTGAAGAAGGTCTTAAATGTCAAACAGTGACAATGAGGACCAAGTGATGGTTCTTGAGCAGGAGAGTGAGATAGTCCACAAGTCTTTCTTAAGTGATTACTGAGCACCAGGCTCTGGCAAGGTGCTGGGGATATAAAGAAAGGTAAAAGATAGTCCCTGCTCTCAAGAAGCTCATGGTCTAGTGGTTAGATCTGTGCTTTAAGAATATCCATTTAGCAGCTGTATGGAGGAAAGGCTAAAGATAAAGTGTATTTCACGGACACCATTGATGAACGTTCCACTTACACCATTTTATGGGACCCAGTATATGGCACCCAGAGGCCTAGACAGAGTAGTTGCCTCTATCTTCCTGAACAAAGAGTCTTTGGCTCTGTCTCAGTGGGAGTGGGCACTATGAATGAGATTAAATTTTAACTCCCTTTGTCTGAGTCTGAGAAGAAAGAACAGGAAGAGGAATCTCAAGGGCTGTTTATTCAGGGCAACGTCTGTTGAGAAAATCACGGATAAGGACTCAGCCAACCCTCACTAGGGAGCTTCTCTGCATGACATAAATTGCCATTTTCAGAAGAGTTGCCATAAAGATTTCTTCACGAATATTTCACAGTCCCCAGTGGTCTTGCCTTAAATAAGGCAAACCAACAATGGGCTCTATATGTCTTCAAAGCAAAAAAATAAAAAAATCTGACTAATGAAACCAAAGAAGCTAGAGATATGTCTGCTGTTCACAGAAAAGTTTTTCTATGAACAAAAATTGTCATTTGTTTAAAAGCACACTTTAATGGAACGGAGTATGACGGTTCTCTTTGTGAAAACCTTCGTTTGCATTTAATTATCAGCTGCAGTAGGTACCCAGCAATCACTGTGCACCCTGCCAAAATTTTAAAATCAACTTTACTGGGAAATGATACACTGCAGTCACAAAAAAAGGCATATAAAAACAGTTAAAATAAAAATCAGGCTGTGGGCTTAGTTAGAGCTGATAATGGATCTCAAAAGAATTAAATAAATATTTTTTCTCTTTTTCAAAACCCTTTTGGTTGGGTTTTCATGGTGAGTGGTATTAAGGAGTGAACTTAAAATATATGGGCTATGAGACACATTCTCTTGGCCTGATGAGACAGGAAGCCATAGTGAGAACAGTTAGGAGGGGGATGGGTGAAATGAATTTTGTGTGAGAGGAATCCAAAACCACTTCAAAAGGTTAGTACAAAATCAAGGTATACTCCAGGAATAAATCACAAAATCAATGGGTGGTCCCATATTTCAAATATATAAAGAACTTTATAAAATCTAAATGGTCAAAGAATATGAATAGTTTTTAGATAAAGAAATCAAAACAATTTATAGTCATATGAAAAAATGCTCTAAATTATTATTGATGAGAGAAATGCAAATTAGAACTATCTTGACATATCATTTTACACCTATTAGATAAGCTAATATGATTGAAGGGAAAAGCAGCAAAAATGTTGGAGGGGATATGGAAAAATTGGGACACAAATTCATTGTTGGTGGAATTGTGAATTGATCCAAACATTCTGGAGAGCAATCTAGAATTATGCCCGAAGACTAATTAAACTGTCTATACAACTTCGACCCAGTAATACCATTGGGTTTATTTCCAAAGATGACTAGGGAAAAAGGGAAAAGAACCTATATATTCTAAAGATGTTTACAGTAGCTCTCATTGTGGTGTCAAAGAACTGGAAATTTTGAGGATGCCCAGCAACTGAGGAATGGCTGAACAAGTTGTGGTATATGATTGTGATGGAATACTACTGTGCTATAAGAAATTATGAGTTTGATGATCTTAGAAAAACATGAATAGATTTGCACAAAATAACAAAAAGCAAAATGAGAAAACCAATATAATACTGTATATAGTAATAGCAACATTGTTTTAAGAACTTTGAGTGAATAAGTAATTTTAACTATTATAAATACCCAAATTAACTATAAAGGATATATGAAGGAAGAAGCTATCTGCATCCAGAGAAAGAACTGATAAACAGAAGTATGTAAGAATGTTTTTACATATATACACATTTGTGTCTAATGGCAGCCATCTATAGGGCAGGGGAGAAGAGAGGGAAGAAAAAGAAAGAAAATTACATGTATTATATATTTAAAAGGAATAGAGAATTGTACATAATAGATCTACAATTTCATGAGCAATCATCTTTTTAAAAATTCTGTTATGGAAATGTTTTATTCCATAAATTAAAAATAAAATAAATAAAAATTAAACAAACAAACAAAATCAATAGGTATCAGCTTGGCCTATAATGTTATATAGGCAGAAGAAGAAAAGCAGATTTTAGTAGTGTGTCTATGACTACTCCAAATCTTTGATGTAGTTTTAGTTTCTGAGCCCTAAGGATCGAAACGCTACAACTTTCTCCTGAAAGAAAGATTGAGTGCGACCTGGAGAACACACCACAGTTCAACATGACCCAGGACAGTCCAGTTTACCTGAATCTGGATATTCATGTGTGGCTTGAGCTTTTCTGGAATGATGATAGTGTAACGCTCCCGCCCTGTGAGTCCAAGCACATTAGCATTCTCCCCAGGGAGATATTCCAGAGGGATGACTCCCATTCCTACGAGGTTGCTGCGGTGAATTCGTTCATAACTCTCAGCTAGGATAGCTTTAATTCCCTGAAGAGGAGGGGAAAAAGTCTCATATTTCATTTTTCTCCCCATCAAATACACAAGGAGACAGAAAGTTTCTTATATAAATTAAACACTTTAAAATCATAACTTTCTTTAAAAGCTTTTTTTAATTTATTTTTTAAATTCACAATTTTTTTTAAACAATAACTTCTTTTTTTGGGGGGAAGCAATTGGGGTTAAGTGACTTGCCCAGGGTCACACAGCTAGTAAGTGTCTGAGGATGGATTTGAACTCAGTTCTTCCTGACTCCAGGGCTCCATCCACTGTACCACCTAGCTACCCCTCATGATAACTTTCCTACTTTGTTCTTTATAACTAAATGTCTGAGATCATTTTTGAACTGACTTCAGGCACATCTACTGTGCCATGTACATGTCAGATAGAACTTAAAATCATGGCTTCTTGCCTCTAATATCTGTTTTCTATCCATTATATCATATTACTTCTTAAAAGTAAAAACCTGACTACTCAAGATCCCTTGGGAAACTTTGATTTATTAAACAGACAGATATTCCAGCTCACTGAGGATTTACACTTCCACATTTTAACTGTCTTATTAATGGAACATACTTTATAACGCGTTATACCCCTTGTCTCTTCATGTTAGAGTGAATTAGCCAATACAGATTAGATGCTTTGTGGTGAGGCATCAAGATTCCATTAGAATCCTTTCATAAGCAGAATTTTAAAAAGAGTAGGATTAAAGGTAATTTGAAAAATGCACCCTTAAAGATAATTCACAAGCCAGAAAACTCATCCTGTGCTAAGACAAGCACCTAACACATTTTTTTTTCTTTCAAGCATCTGTGCATGAAAAGAATGTGGCTTGTGCAATTCCTTATCCTTTGGCTAGGGAAAATGCTGCCTATGAGATTTATTCAATTCGATAAGCATTTATTTGTTATGCACTTTCTATGTGCCAGGCATAGTGCTAGTGATATAAAAAAAGCCCCCAGGGAGCTTATATGTTACTAGTGGGGTTGGGGGGTGGGGAGAGACTCTATCTATCTATCTATCTATCTATCTATCTATCTATCTATCTATCTATCTATCTATCTATCATACATACACATATACATGCATGTATTAAAATCTTTTCATAAGCAGAATTTTACAAATAGATTTAAGAGTAAACCATTTATTATATATAGGGTTTGCATATATTATACACATATGTTACACAAGATACATAAAAATAATTTTGGCTAGAGGTGGAGTGGTGGGGTAGGGTGTGGGTGCTAAAAAACTATGAGGATCAGGAAAGGCCTCATGTAATAGATTGCCCTTGAGCTGAACCTTGAAGGGATCTAGGCAATGCAAGAGATGAAGCTAATGAGGGAGCACGTCATAGGCATGGAAATGGGCTACATAAAGGAATAGAAGGAGATGAGTGTTATACACAAAGCAGAGTAAGTAGGCCAGTCTGGCTATAGTATATGAGAAATGGATTAACATGAAATAAATTTAGAAAGACAGGTAATAATGAAAGTGAATATTTTTATAGTGCTTAAAGTTTTCAACATACTTTATCTACAGATCACTTGATGATCACAACTGCCTGAGGTAGGTGCTATATTATCCCTATTTTACAGATGAGGAAACAGTCTGAGTGAAGTTACCTGACTTGCCCAGGGTCACGGGGATCAGAGATGCCAGACTGTGAAGGGCTTTAAATGCCAAAGACAAGAGTTTGTATTTTATCCTAGAATCACTGGGGAAGCTTCTTCAACAGGGCAGTGATATAATTACCCTTCTTCAATTAAAATAAATGTCAGGCTTTTACTTTTTAAATTTGCTTGTGTGGTTTCATACTTGATCTGAATCTACCATGTTGTGAAGTTTTAGTCTTTAAAGGTTTGTAGAACAAAAGATCATGCCTGCCATGATTGTTTGAAGGGGGGCTGCTACCCACATAAGTTGTCTCATTTTCCTCTGCATGACTTACCAGCAGAAAAGGGCCCTTGGCTGCCCAGTCTCGGGAACTCCCAGATCCATACTCTTTTCCAGCTAGTACTATCAGAGGGATACCTGCCTTCTGATAGCAATCAGCAGCATCAAATACATCAAGCTAAAAGAGAACAGGAAAAAAAGTTTCTGAAAAACATTATTCAGGGCAGAGAGTACATACACTAACTTTCAGGGAACTCCCATGAAAATGGTAGAGACAAGAGGTCTGCTATTAAGGCTGGGTAGACCTAAGGCATTTGGATATGTATATGGACATGGACATAGATATGGATATGGATGAGTAAAAAAGCAGAGTCCCCTACCTACCCAACCCAAACAGGAGTTTAGCAGATATTCTCAAGTATACCTGTTGTGGACACATAACTCAACATAAAGTAGCCAAAAAATGTTTTGAAATTATCAAAAATATCTTTCCTTCTAGTTTTATATATCAACTACATAATCAAGGCCAAGGGCAGGAAAAAAAATACTGATGTTTAGGAGTGAGAGAGGGACAGACAAAAAATTCCAATATATTTCTTAAGGAGAACATGAAGTATTCTGTTTTGGGATGACACAAATGAGCCAGATTTAATCTGTGGTGACTAACCAATGAAGCAATTATTCTTACTGGCTCTGAAAACCACAAATAAAATCCCTTAAAAGAGAGACAGTGTTTCCTAACAAAGAAATTAAATGAAGATGTTTGTCCACGGTATCAACTAAGCTTTTTCACATCAGCATTTTGGGAGACTGATAGTCTGTGGCATTACAAGTAATCTAGGTATGATGCTGTGTTTTCAGATGGAAAGAGAAAATGAGTACACACATTACAGAAACATTATTATTTCTTGACTGCCAAAAAGATGGTCCTATGATCAAATAAAGCCTGAATCTTTCCAAAGGCTATAAGGAATAACAAAGGAAAACAATTTCCCTAACATTTTCAAAGAAGTCTTCATGCCCTCCTTGAACATTAAGATTACATACACATTACTTACAAACAATGACACCTCATTCATGTTAAATGCTTTTAAATTTTCAAAAGTGCTTCCATAACCTTTCTCCTTTGCTTAATTCTCAGAACAATCCTCATTGAGACAGATGGTGTTATTTATTTATTCATTCACTCACATTCTATTGTTACTACCAGGTGCTTTCATGCACTCTGCATTCCAACCAAACTGGGCAACTCTTAGACCCCTGAGCACACAGAATTCAGTAGGTGAATACTTAATAAATGTTTTATAAATAATTGATGCCTCTATATTTGGGATACTTTGTGCAACTCTGGTCATCACACTGAAAGAAAATAATGGCACTGGAAATCAAAGATAAGAAACTTGTTATTACAAAGAACTGGAAACAGAAGTTCCTGTCAATTGGGGAATGGTTGAACAAATTACAGTAAACAAATACAATAGAATTTTATTGTACCATTAGAAATAATGAAACGGACAGGTTTAGGAGAAACCTGGGACAACTTGTATGAGCTGATGGAGGGTGAAGTTAGCAAAACCAGGAGACTGGTTTACATAATAAACAATAAATAATATTGTTTAGGCAGTCAACTGAATGACTTGAGAACTCTGGTCATCACAATGACTAAAAACAATTCCAGAGGACTGATGATGACACCAGCAATATTTTTTCTCTTAAATAAGTGACCTGGTTTTCAACCATATTTATAACAAATGTTTATGTACAATTTTAATGCATTTCCAATTATTCACTGCAGTGGTGTAATCGATAAAGTGCTGGACTTGGAGTCAGGAAAACCTGAATTCAGATTCAGCCTTGTTCACTTACTAGCTGTGTGATACTGGGCAAATCATCTGACTGCTGTCTGCCTCAGTTTACTCATCTGTAAAATGGTGATAATAATGGGACCAACCCCGTAGGACTGTTGTGAGGATCAAATGAGATATTTTTAATGTGCTTTGGAAACCTTAAAGTGATACATAAATGCTATCTAGCTATCTAACTAAAGTATACTGTAAAAGATATGGCAATACTTTGTTGATATTTCATTTGAATGACTACATACATGAGAAGGTGATATATAAGTCAGACTAGAATGTCCCTGAATTAGTTATGAAAGGCTATTGCCAGTTTGCTTTTAGGTAAAATTAATTTAAAATTATTAAACTTTCAAAACAAGAGGTTTAAGCTAAGGAATCATCTTTACTTGTGACATGTATAAGTTATGGATTAATAATAATAACAATAATAATAGCTAGTATTTCTATAGCACCTACTGTGTGCCAGGCACTATGCTAAGCACTTAACAAATATTTTCTCAATTGTTCCTCACAACCACCCTGGGTGATGGGTGATGTTATTATTCTCATTTGGCAGGTAAGGAAACTGAGGAAAACAGGTTAAATTACTTGCTCAGGGTCACACAGCTAATTAGAATAACAATTATGACTGCAATCTAATCCATACTTGGTCTTGCCGGACTGGTTCCTCAATAATTACATTCTCATTTCCTTTCACCTGAGCTTCCTCCCAAAACAGAAAAGAACACTTTCAAGTTAATTCTAGTTATAACCACTGAGCTCCCATTTCATTAAATAAGCTGTTATTTGACCACACAGGAATTCTGGCCTGGAGGATCTAATTCCAGGTCTAATATTAACTAACTGAGTGACCTTTTTTCAGCTTTGTTTTTTTAACCATCTATAAAATGGAGATGCTATGTGTTAAAACTGTATCTCATTCTGGTCCCTCCTGATAACCTGCCCTCCTTTCTAGGCAGCATAATAAGTTTATGAATAGCCAGCATAAAGTAGCAATAGCAGAAAATTAGACTGCAAAGAGGAACATGGAAATCATGCACAAATTGTGCCAAAGATCAAAGGAGCATAATTTACAAATTGTATCATATATTAACCAAAAATCACATCCTGGTAATATGTGCTGGGTCAGGGGAAGCCATCTAGGCTTTGCTGATAGGGCCTTTCAGTCCTATGAGATGACATGCTCAGACAAATGCCAGACGTCCCTGTAAGACCAGCAGAACACCAAACAGTGCTGATAATTTTGAGATGATGTGGACATGTTAACTTGTAAAGTTTTACTAACAACTCTGAAATAATTTTGATATTGTAATGAACTAACTCCAAGGTGGCGTAGATAAGAGTTAGTCTATTCCCCTCCGAAACCCTATAAAAATGAGACCTCAAAATCCTTCCCCACCAAGCATTCTCATCTCCACTGAGTTCATGTTGCTGAATGCTCCCAACTTTAATCTATGATTATGCAAGTGAGTCTCTTTCCACCTCCCCATCCTCTTCCCCATGCTGTCTGCTTTCCTTCATTGCCTCAAACCTATCCCCATGTCATCTGCCTCTGTATTCCTTTTCACCATTTGTCTCTGTACTTGTTGTGCTGTTTGCCCCTATACCTTCTTTGCCTTATTAAAGTGTGATTGCAATATCACTTCCCATTGTAGTCTTTACCAGCAAGTACCCAAAGAACAGGTGTGCCCATCCCATTTCATAATTTCATAAGCTATCAATTCATATGGCCATCTAGCCTGACATCTCAGAGGAAGGCTGAAAAGCCAACAAATTCAGTTCAATACATACTTATGAAACACCAACTCTGTGTAAGGCACTGGGCTCACTTCTAGGAAGAAGATTAAAAACAATCTGCAGGGCTCATAATAAGAACAGAGCCAGGAAGACCTCGCATTTCTAACAGGTAGTCAATTACTTTCACCAGATTGTCAAAGGGATTCATAACACACTCACAAAAGGGTAAGAACCTCTGCTCTAAGGCTGTAAGTTTCAGAGTTGGTGCTGACCTACAATGGTAGAGGGAGTTTCTTCATCTAGGTGATCCCTGTATCAATGAAACAACAGGTCTAGTTCCTATCCCAAACTCAAGTTCCTCCGCTGCATCACTGTGGTATGGAAATGGGCCTGAGCTCTAGAGGGCCTAGTAGAACACAGTCATTAGACCAAGATCTCTACTTGAACTCTTCAAAAAGCTTCACATGTAGTGTCTACGACAGACTGTACCCGCTACTGTCTGGGGTCAGCCTAAGTATCACTAGTGGGATGGCTATCAGCTAATTAATCTTTTGGCTATAAATGATGAAAAAGTAGAAAATGGCCCTTAGTTCCATCTGGGCATCTCCCTTCTGTTTATACAACAATAATGGCAAGGTGAGAGAGGAGGATGCTAAGAATCACATCATTAATTTAAATACTGGTCCTCTTAACTTACATCAGTGACAAAAAAAAAAATTGATATGCTATGGGAGGAATGGACATTGACATTCTTGCTCTGACACTGCTTAGTTGTTCAGTCATGTCTGACTCTTCAGGACCCTGTGGACAATAGCACATCAATAATGTCCACGGAGTTTTCTTGGCAAAGATACTGTGGTGATTTGTCATTTCCTTCTCCAATGGATGAAGGCAAAACAGAGGTTAAGTGACATGCCCTGGGTCACACAGCTAGTAAGTATCTGAGACCAAATTCAAACTCAGGCATTCCTGACTTCAGGTCCAGTGCTCTATCCGCTGAGTCTTCTAACTGCCACCTCTAAATGACACTAGAAGACATTTAAAAAAATTTACAGTTCAACAGAAAGAAGGTTCACAAATTCTTTTTGGAGGAGTGACATAGTAGGGAAGGAATGTGGTACAGTGGTAAGATCATTGTCTTTGGAGGCAGAGAACCTGAGTTGAAGTCCTAGCTTTGATGCTCACTACCTGTGCGACTTCAGACAAATCAACTTAACCTGTAGAAGCCTCAGTTTTCTCCTCTGTAAAACAATGGGACTATTCCCCAGTACATGGCACACGGTTTGTACTTAATAAATGCTTTCCCATTCATTTGTCTTCTATATTCTTTGTCTCCTAAATCAGTTTGTAAAATATCAGTAAACTCTTTAGTTCGACAAAAAATAAAATAAAATGGAGGAGCTGACCTCGAGAGCCTCTGAGGCGCCCCCTAGCAGCTCTAGGTCTACAGCTCATGAACTGGTATTGTTGGTTTCATTGGGCACTGAAAGGCAACCAGAAAAGCCATTTCCTTGGGGGCCACTTGGCCATCTTGCCTATTAGAGTTCACTACAAGGAAAATCAAACAGATGAGCATTGTTGTTTAGGTGCCAACATCTGTTGCAGAGAATGATGTAGAAAAATGTTATAGAGAACTAGACAACATTCTACAAACAAAGTCAAGTGCTATACATGTAGGAGCTTTGTAAATATGTTATTTGTGACATATATGGGAGGCCTGTATTGGAAGCTTCATGGAGAGGAAATTCTCTCTAACAATGATAGCTAACCTTTATAAAGTACATTTCACAGTTGTACATAGTATTCTCACTCGATCCTCACAAAACCTTGGGAAATAAGTGCTATTATTATCCCCATTTTAGAGATGAGGAAACAGGCTGAGAAAGGTTAAGCAACTTGTCCAAGGTTACACACCTAGTAAAAGTCTGGGGCAAGATTCAAACTCAGGTGATCCTGACTGCAATTCCACAACTCTATGTACTATGTTACCAAGTTTAAACATTCACCATTCATCAAGATTAAACTAAAAAGAAAATATCCATTTAAGACACTAAGTATCATTGTATTATAAATACAGAACTGTAAGGGACCCTACGGGACATCTACTTAAAGTCTAGGGATTCTTAACCTTTTCTGAGTCATAGACTCCTATGGTATTCCGGCGCAACCCATCAACCTCTTCTCAGAATAATGATTTTAGATGTATAAAATAAAATAGTATTAAAAAAGAAAACAAAGGGGCAGCTAGGTGGCACAGTGAATACAGCACCAGCTCTGGAGTCAGGAGAACCCGAGTTCAAATCTGGCCTCAGACACTTGATACTTACTAGCTGTGTGACCCTGGGCAAGTTACTTAACCCCAATTGCCTAGCCAAAAAAAAAAAAAAAGAAAAAAGAAAATGAAAACAAATTATACTCAAATACAATCAACAAAATATTTTTTAAAATAAATTTTAAAAAATTTACAAGATAATTTTGTCATATATGTGAAAGGAATAGCAAGTTGTGCTTAGTAGATTTGAAGTTTCATGTACAACCATCTTTTTTATTGTACTTTGTTATGGAAATTCTTGTTTTATTCCATAAATACATATTAATGTAAAAAAAAAAGAGAAAAACCACAAATTCATGGACTCCAGGTTAAGAACCTCTGGTCTAGTCCAAACCCCAGGTTAAGTCTCTTGCTGAAATATTTGTCAGAGGTGGGTTTTGAAGCCAGGTCCTCTGATTGCCCAGTCAGTACCCTTTCCTATGCAATGCTGACTATTGAATATACTCTGAAAAGCCCTATTTCAAGGCAGGCGGGAAGAGGATACTCACAGTTTCACCAGAAGGCAGATATAAGGTCTGTGGTGCTTGTTTATTCAAAAATTTGTTTAGCAAACGAATGTTGGCAAATGTTCCTCGAGCCATGACGGCATCATTGCCTCTTCGGGAACCATAGGAGTTGAACTCTCTGGGAGTCAAACTAATATTAAAAAAAATCAAACAAATAAAAACAGAAAAACTGAGGGAGCTTATTTTCCTGAAAGTGAGCAAAAGATTCATTTAATATAAATTGAGAAAAAAAGCAAATAACACCTAGTTATTCCTCGAAATCTATTTTGTTTACCAGAGTGGGGAACACAATTTCAATTGTCTATTTACTCTGTAGGTAAAGATAAAGTAAAGCTCAGAGAAGGAAAGAATGATAAGAATAGACAATAGCTTTCTAAGGCCAAAGGGTGATCCTACATAGTTCTCCTGGCAGTT
Organism: Phascolarctos cinereus; assembly: GCF_003287225.1. Classification (NCBI taxonomy): domain Eukaryota; kingdom Metazoa; phylum Chordata; class Mammalia; order Diprotodontia; family Phascolarctidae; genus Phascolarctos; species Phascolarctos cinereus. The sequence continues at coordinate 201,471,754 of NW_027555847.1, read as the reverse complement.
CCCTGAAGAGAACTGTTATACAGAGGACAGTGCTGTTGTGTGAACAATCTCAACTCTGGAACAAGACTGACTGAGGTACCTTAAAAGTAAAATCTCTTTGGCAAGGAGAATTTGTTCCATAAAGAATGAAAAAATAAGATTAGCTTAAAAGTGTAAGCCATAAAGCTTTGAGGCAGTGAGGAAAATTAGTACATGTCCACAAGCCAACGTACGTAAGATTTAGATTGTGAATAAAAAGTAAACTTAATGAAGAATGGAGCCCAGGGTATTAACACTGTACATCTTCAGCCTCTGGACTGACATTAGCTATTTGGAAGCACTGACAGGAAAAGACTGGTGAAGATTTTATAGGCTGACTTGGAAGCTATCAAAAAGATTATTTTCTAGGACACCTAGATTAACTTTTAGCTTCTTCAGAAACATGGAGACTCCATGTTGATGTGTGATTCTCCAAAATGACATTAGATTCTGGAATTTTCAAGATAAGCTCAAAAAGGTCTAAAATTCATTTTACAATGACAACTATTACTCACTATAAAATTTACCCCCACACTCAGTCCTTCCAGGTCTATGCAACCAGGCCAAAAAAAACCCAAAACCCCAAACCTCAGAACATAGCATATTAATCAAGCAGACTGTGGACCCAAATAACTACTTTTGAAGATACTAAGAAGGATACGTCATATTAGCAATTGTATCTCTTATCCATTCTCTAAGGACTAGTTTAAGAGCTATTTTCCATCCTGAAAACTTCTTAAATTTATTATAGTTTTTTTCTTCCTATTCTGAATTCATAGCATGTGTTATCATTTACTACTTAACCATGTATTATCTTATGACATCATTTTTTTTTTGCCACAGCAATTAACAGATGACCTGCATAGAGTACTTTATATTTTACAAAGTGCATTACATATATTATCTCATTTCATCTTCACAATTACATGAAATACTCGATGATTCTGTGTACTATAAATATAAGCTGATTTTCCTACTTAAAGAGATGGAATGCACCTATCAGATTGGCCAAGATGACAAAACAAAAAAATGATAAATGTTGGAGAAGATGTAGGAAAACTGGAACACTAATGCATTATTGATGGAGTTGTGAAATGATCCAACCATTTTGGAGAACAATTTGGAACTATGCCCAAAGGGCTATAAAAATGTGCATACCCTTTGACACAGCAATAGCACGTCTAGGGCTGTATCCCAAAGAGATCATACAAATGGGAAAAGGACCCACATGCACAAAAATATTGATAGCAGCTCTTTTTGTGGTGGCAAAGAATTGGAAATTGAGAGGATGCCTATCAATTGGGGAATGGCTGAACAAGTTGTGGTATATGAATGTAATGGAATACTATTGTGCTATAAGAAATGATGAACAGGCAGACTTCAGAAAAACCTGGAAAGACCTGTATGATCTGATGTTGAGTGAAGTGAGCAGAACCAAGAGAATGTTGTACACAATAACAGCCATGTTGTATGATGACTAATATTGATAAACTTAACCCTTCCCAGTAATACAAGGATCTAAGACATCTCCAAAGGCCTCATCATGGAAAATGCTATCCACATCCAAAGAACGAACTATGGAATTTGAATGCAGATTGAAGCATACCATTTGCTAATTTTTTTTCTTTTCTGTTGAGTTTTGTTTCCTCTTTCTGGTGGTTCCTCCTATTGGTTCTAATTCTTACTTACAACATCACTAATGTGAAAATATGTTTAACAGGAATGTATATGTATAGCCTATATCAGATTGTGCACCATCTTGGGTAAGGTGGGGGGGGAGGAAGGGGGAGAAAAATTTTAAACTCAAAAGCATATGGAAGTTACTGTTGATAAATCAAAATAAATTAATAAAAAAAGAGAGATGGAATGTCTTGAAGAATATCTCTATCTACTATCTTAAGACACAAGATAAAGAATTATTTGTTAAGATCAAAGAAATAACCTAATAAAGAAGGCAGGAAGAAACTGACCAAGAGTGATGACTTTTATAGCCATAGTAACTCATGAATTCAATTCAACAGACTTTTTATGATCTACTGTGTGCAAGACACAGAGATGGGAGATAGAATTCCATTTATTGGAAAGCTAGCCAGACAGTTTAGCTGAAATGGAGAGGATGTTTAGAGAATATCTGAATACATGTAGAAGCTGGATTTTAGTGGGTTTTATATCCCACAACTTTGCTGAAGTTAGGAAGTGTATCAATTAATTATTAGTTGACTCTCTAGGTAAATCATCATAACACCTGCAGTATTTCTTTTTTCCTTACTGACCTGCTTTGATTGTCAGACTGAGGAATCTGAATTTTATCCTAGAGGCAAGAAGGAACCACTGAAAATTTCTGAGTAGGGCCTCGGAGCAGGAGAGAATTGATATGATCAGATCTGTGTTTCATCAATTTGGCAGCTAGATGGGAGGTAGATTACAGAATAGAGAAACTATAAAACTGTAGTAGAACAGTAATATATCAGTGAAGAGAATCCCCACACCAGTGAAGTAATGGATTTTGAGGCAATGGAGTATATACCAGTAGACTAGGGAAATGCTGTAGGAATAGTTAATCCAGATTTCTGCAAAGCACTAATAAATGTTCACTGAACCAAACTGAAGTTATTTGACAGAATGTCTCATTATATCCTTCTAGTCAAGGTAGCAGAATGTGAACTATAGGACTGGCAGAATGAATTTGTAGGTCATTAAGCAATGACACTCAAACACAGGTCATTAATGGATTAATGTGCCTCTAGTGATTTACTATAGGGTCTGTACTTTGGCTCTCTTTCTTTCAACCATGTTAGGATTTTAACTGACAACTTGGATGAACAAAAAGAAGTCTTCTTTATCAAATCTGCAGGTGACAGAAATCTAGAAGGGAGAATTGATAAACTGAATCACATAAGTCAGGTAAAGAAAAAGAGTGATATATCACTTCAACTCAGAAGTCTTGGGTTTGAATTCTGATTTTGCTACTTTCAATTGACCCTGATTAAATCACAAACTTTTAAACTCAATTTCTCCTAACTATAAAATGAGAGGTTGTGTAAGTTGATCTTATGGTCCCTTAAAACTCTAAATCCTAGGAAGTAAGATAGTAAGTTTTAAAAGTCACAGAAATGGAGAGATGAAATGGAATGAGATTTCTATCACTGGAGAGACCATCCACATGGAGGAGATTACACTTTTTGGAAAAGGATATCTAGTTCAACCCCCTCATTTTTCACTTCATAAAAGATGAAACAGGTCCAGACAGGCTAAGTGATTTGTCCAAAGTGGAAGAGCTATGATTTGAACTCAGGTCCTCTGTGTCCAGCATTAAAGTATTTTTCTGCTTCACCACACTGAAGTGATTAGGTTGGAATACATTATCTCAAAAGTCCCTTCCAACTCTAAAATTATAATCCTTTCTCAACTGAATAAGCATTAAGTGCCTATTTCATCTTGTATGTATGCACAGGATTTAAACATACTAAATAATGTCATTTCTCCAGCTCAAGGGTAGAGTCTACATATCATACATTTTAAAAATATTCTTTCTTTTTTGGGGGGGGCTAGGCAATGGGGTTAAGTGATTTGCCCAGGGTCACATAGCTAGTAAGTGTCAAGTGTCTGAGGCCACATTTGAACTCAGGTCCTCTTTACCCAAGGCCTGAACTCTATCCACTGTGCCACCTAGCTGCCCCTAAAAATATTCTTAAACAATAATAATATAATGACATATATGCCCTTTCTCTGCCTCAGTTTCCTCATTGTAAAATAAGTGGGTTGTACTAGATAGTCTCCAAGGTCCCTTCCATCTCTAAATATATGACTCTATGATCATCTGATTCTTATAACCCACTGAGGTAAAGTCCTACAGGCATTAATTATTATTTCCATTTTATGGTTTAGGAAACAGAGGAGGCACTTGACTCATTCAAGGCAAGAATTTAAGATAGGATACAAACTTAGGTCTTCCTGACTACAAATCCAGTACACTGAGCACTAAAATCACACTTGAATAATGAGCACATGGTAGATACTCAATAAATATTTAAGTGATTGATTTTTGTAGATAGGGTACCCATCATTTGGTTAATCTATCTGGAGATTTTAACCAACTTCTGAGTTGATGTGAGTGGTGCAAGAAATTGCTCAAGTTGTAACTTTCAAAACTTTCAAAGAAGATAAAGCCCTTGTGTTTCTGGATAAGGTTCTTTTGGTGCATTCCTAATTTCTCCCCACAGATATAGCGTATTGCAATTGGATAAATGGAGTTTTATGATACTTATTGTGCTAACATTTTTATGTATATGTATTGTTTTCTCATTTGATTGTAAAATCTGGGAGGACAGAGAAAACACATATTTCTTTGTATTCCCTCAACACATAATGCATATAGTTGGCACTCAATAAATACTTGTCATATTAAGTCCACTGTAAGAGTAGAAAATAAGAATGTGCAATACAGTTGGATATTCCATAAAATGGGACTCCTGCAATGAAACTGTATTGTTAAGGGTAATGTACTGTGGTTCTGAATAACTAATTTCTACTTTTCTATACATTTATCCCTTAACACAGAATTTTAGCAGATAATCCCTGAATGTACCAAGTTAACTTTGTAATAGCCAATGATTCTAGTAGATAGATAAAAGCTGTTTTTCCCCCCAATAAAGGCCAGAACAGAGATATTGTTGACGACCAATACTAACTCAACAAATTAATTCAGATTTCTAGACCTTTAATATGGAGAAGCACCCATTTAGAGTTCTATTTGACCATGTGGCCAAAAAACAAATATTCAGAAAACAGTCAGCTTCTATGATGAATGTGAAATCCAAATATTTTCTACTTATTAAACAAGGTCTTTGTGTTACCATCAATAAAGTGGGTTGTGTATTTTAAATGTCTAATCTAATCAGATATCATTATTCTAATTTCTATCCATCAAAATTACTGGAAAAATTTCCGAAAGAAAAAAATAATATCAAATCTCAATACCTTTTTACTAGGTTACATCCACTGGTATGAGCTTAGATACAACTCTTAACATGTAGGTTAAGGACTGATAAGTGAAATCTACTGATGATTCTTCCCCAAATCTAATTTTAGTCAAAAGTTATCACTTTCTCCCGTATAAAAACTTTTTACTAGAGCTGATTAGAACACCTTGACAGTTATATATTTACCTTCTTTCCTTTGGTCATTTCTGTGGCAGAAATACAAACCAACTGAAAAAAAACGGGCAAGAAAAGAAGCAACGGACCTGGTTTATACAAAAAATTGCATCTGTTAAAATCTCCTGAATAATGAAGCACTGATAATATAATTTCCAAAGGCTACTTCAGTCATTTGCTCCAACAAGTAAAGGCAATATGGCAAGATCTTTTCAAGGGGAGGGGGGAAGAGCAGAGGGCAGGGAACAGAACATACTTGGCAGTAGCAGTATGGTAGAACCCTAAGCTGGGCTTCAGATGCTAGATATGTAAGGTAAAACAGGAAAGGCGTTTCTGATGGGTGATTCTGTTTGTCTTTCCTTGGCTAATTTCTAGGTAACATAAGCTGGTTTGGGAGGAATCGGGAACAGCAGCAGAGGAAAGTAAAAAAGGAAGTTAGTTTATTTGTTGAGAAGTGTCAGCATTACAGCTACTCCATAACTGACAGGATCACAGAATCATCGGATTTGAGAATTAAAAGAGACCAGGCAGTCAAAGAAAGAAGAACTGATTTCTAAAGCACAAAGTTCTATGAACCAACAAGTAGGGGATTATCAATGCATTGTTAAATTCACTGAATGAGAAGTAGCGTGGTATCAACAAGGGAAATTCTCACCCTTATTTAAACATCTTTTTCTCTTCGTGGTCCCTCCTTAGTTCAAATATACTTACCCTTGGTTGGTTAAGTATCGAGCAGCAGGACTGTTTCTTGCAATATTTCCAGCTGGAGAAATATGATCAGTTGTTACTGAATCTCCCAAATTTAATAGGACATAGGCATCTATAATGGGTTTAAGAGGTGGGGGATCTAAAGTCTAGAAAAAAATAAAATCACCCAACATTGTGATAAAGCTTTTTTGGACAAGTCATCATCAGTCACCAATAATAACAGATGTTACAACAACTACAATTTCCACCTTTGCATCAGAACACCAAGCACAATGTTCTGCTATTCCTTTTTTCCCCTAATGGGTCTCATTAGAATAAGTGCCAAAAAATTACATAAATGCTTAATTAAAATATTTGTATAGAGAGTGCTTAGCTACTGCCTCTGCCAAAATGTGTACCTCTAAAAGCATTAGTAGAGGAAACAGGTCACAATTTTTTAAAAATTAAAGTTAGAGCTCAGCAAAGCTCAAGTAACAAGGGAAAACTGAGATTCTTCTTTTGACTTCTACCATTTCCAATCCAACAAGCATTTCCTTTTTTTTTTTTTAATTTTTAGGCAATTGGGGTTAAGTGACTTGCCCAAGATCACACAGCTAGTAAGTGTCAAGTGTTTGATCTGAGTATGGACTTGAACTCAGGTCCTCCTGACTTCAGGGCTGGCCACCTAGCTGCCCCATCAACAAGCATTTCTTAAACATGTACTTACTCTGTGTTAGGTAATATTCTAAGCACTGAAGATAGAAACATAGAAAGAAACAGTCTCTGATTTTAAAAAAGGTTATATACTATGACAACATGAACACACACACACGTACATGTGTATGTGTGTGTGTGTGTGTGTAAAAGTTAATTTTTATGGCTGCAGGGATAGTTATAAGTAGTTGGTTTGGGAGGGAAGAGGAAAAGCCTTAAGTAGAAGGTGGCATAAGCTCTGAAGGAAATTAGGGATTCAGAGAGGTAGAGGTGAGGAGGAAGTACAAGCTAGGCATGATTGTACAGTCTTTGTTACTGTGTCCCTAGTATCTAGCACAGTGCTTAGTATATACTAGGAGCTTAATAAATGCTTGCTGATTGAATAAGCCTGGAAAGATAAATCTGATCTAGATTATGCAGGGCTTTAAATGTCACGCTCAAGAATTTGCCTTTCATTTTAGAGGCATCAGGAACCACTGAAGATTCTTAAGAGGGGAGGGGCATGATTAGTGCTTTAAGATTATTTTGGAAGTTATGTGTCATATGGATTAGACCCACGAGAGAATAGAATTCAGAAGTGCAGTTAGGAAGAAGGCTGTGGCAACTGTCCAGATGAGAGGCAATGAGAGTCTTAATAAGGGTGATGGCCCTATGAGTGGAGAGGAGAGGACAGAAGTTTTGAAGATAGAATCAATGGACTTAGCAGCTGACTGGATGTGGCAATCTCTGACTTACCAAGGGATGAGGGGAAACAAATCACATGAGTATAAACTTCTTAAAGACAGGATCTGTATTTGAATTTAACCTTTTTATCCCAGTGTCCAGTAAGGACTCTGCACCTGGTGCTTCACAAAGTGATTTTGAATTTGCTCATTAGCCACAGAAAGAGCTTCCTTTCTTTATTGGTTTAAGTATGAAGAAGTTTAATAATCCTCTTGAGATATGTCTCTGAAATTGTCCCTATGCAATTTTGCAAGTCTATGGTGCAGGGTTGGGGAACCTGTGGTCTCGAGGCCACATGTGGTCTAGGTACTTGGGTGAGGCCTTTTGACTGAGTCTAAATTTTACTGAACAAATCCTTTTATTAAGTGACTCTACAAGTTAAAAATAAATAGATGCATCCAGACAAGGAAAAATGTTAACCTATCAATCAATAAACATTTATTATATAACCAGGTATGACGGTAAGTGCTTAGGATAAAAATAAAGGCAAAAATATTGCCTGGTCTCATGGAGTTTATATTCTAAAGGGAAAGACAATCAATTCTACTACAAAACAGATATGCCAAGCATGAGTCCCATGGACTCCTTTTTACTGCTTATATCTAAACTGTATTTCACCCATGGTTGGTCCTAGCTACTGGCAAGTAGGCACAGATGTTAATGTGATATGCAGACAGAGTAAAGGTATCAGAACCTAAGATGAGGAGGTAACAGAAAAAATTTTGGAAGCATTTTTTTTTTTTTAAAGACGTACCAGGTTTTCAAAGAAGGGTGGAGACTTAATGTATGTAGACTTGGGGTTCCAGGAATATAGTTTATCTGATGGAGCATGTAAGGCATTCCAGCTTTCATTCACTGTCTAAATGAAGAAATGAAATAGATATAATCACATTCTACTCTTTTAGTGTTAAGATCTTCTGAAGATTAAATAACATACAAATATCAAACATATAGTCAGACAGAATTAGAGTTCAAAGAAGCTTGCTGATCTAGGAGTTCAAAGTAGACGACAAAAATGAATTCTATTTACATTAAGATCATTAAGATCATTGATTTTTAATACAATGTCATGATATTGCACCTTCTAAGTTACATGGTGAATAGGGACAGGGCATGTGATTTCATGGGTGTAGTGACCTCTCAGAGGAAGAAACTCATTCTACAAATGCCTATCAGCATTTTCTCTGTAACTTGTAGTTTTAGAGAACTGCCTGGGACACTGGTAGGTGAAGTGTCACTATGTGACACAGCTACTATGTGTCAGAAGCAGTACCAGAATCCAGGTTTTTCTGGCTTCAAGGCCAGCTCTCTATCCACTTGACCATATTAACCCTCTAGTTATATACACATGCAAATAATGATCCAGAGTCTCCCAATGCATAAACCATTTACTCTCAGCAGAGGGTGGGGGATTCTAATACTTCCAAAAACTTCACCACAAGGCCTTTCAGATGACTAAGTGACATTTTTCAAACAACAGCTCCATAAGATGGAGCTAAAAGACAAACTGGATTTTCTATACAAGCCATCCCAATTCCCAATCAATTGGAAAAGCCAAGATCGCTAGAATACTCCATTCTAAAATTTTAAAGTACCATTTACTTGGGAGGCATACACTTTAATGCAATACTAAGGAACTGGGTGGAGACATATACATGGAATAATTTAAGACCTACCTCATCATAACATTACATGTAAAATGTGCAGAAAAGCATTTATTACAAAGAGCTGGCTCTCCAGCATCTCCATTTCAACCCCTCCCCGCCAACCCTCAGCCTAATATTTCTGTTTGTCAATTTGCTTACTTCTAGAAGGTCCATTCTAACATAGTAGGACAGCATTTTTGAAATGCTAATCTAGCCAAATGAAAAAAAAAAGTATTTCTTCCTATGGGCAAGTGTCGACTCCAGTATTTGCAGAAGACAGTGAAAAGTTAGTTGCCTGGGGCAACTTCCGAAGGTTTTACCTCTATTTTCTCATAAACCTCCTTAAACATCCCAGGGATGACATACTGACGTTCCACAAGCTGAATCTCATCTCTAGTTGGCCATATGTCCTTCAGAAAAATCTTCTGTCCTTTTGCATTTATTCCTGAAAGAAAAAAAAATAAGTTTATTAATGAGAGAACTCAATCAAATACGATTCTGCAAACTGTGTCTACTTAAAATACTTAAAGGAACTTAATCACACAGTGTACCTAGAAATCATAATTCAAAGTATCTATCATGATATTCTGAACTCTATGAGGAAAAAAAAGGTTGGTTTCCTATTATTTTCAAAAGGGAAATTGTCCTCTTTTCACCGATTTAAGAAAATGGAATGTTTCAAGACTTTAACATGTTTGTTTAAATGAATGAGTTCACATGTGTATCACTGAGAAACTAAACACTCTGATTTCATCCTGCCACTACTTCAACCTTTCAATATTGTTCCCATTTGCAAGTTAATGTTACTCCACATGTCCAGAAACAATCTGCCTTTCCTTTCACGATATTAGCAGTACTGAGACAGTTAGTGAAATACACATTCAGAGTACAGATATGTGCACTAGATGCCTCATGCTGCCCAGAAAAGAGGAGGATACAAAAAAGCGTATATTCTCTTTGTCCTTTGAGAAATATCTCCCAGTTTTACATCTGTTAATCACCTATAAAGCACTACAAATCAGCAAGAAATCAAATACAAAATTACCCTATAATATATAGCAATTCAGAAAGAGGAGAGATAATTGCATAGTGGGGTTGGTATGGAACGTTATTACTGGGAAAGTGAGTTTGGGAAAGGTGGAAAAAAGGTTTTCATTAAGTTGCAAATACAAGTTATGATAACAAATGCTATAACTTGAGCTTCTTACCCAATGGCTCTTTCTCAAAGTCAATCCTGATGGTCCCAGCAATTGCATATGCTATTACTAATGGAGGAGAAGCTAGATAATTAGCACGAGTGTTGGGATGGACACGACCCTCAAAATTCCTGTTTCCAGAGAGTACACCCACTGCAACAAGATCTCCCTGTGCAAGGATAAGGAAAGGAAGAAAAATCATTTGAAGAAAAAACAAGTCTATTTTTTAAAAGCTTTCCTGGGTATAGAGTGACTTCTTGAATAACGGTCTCAAAGTCCAGCACTCACACCCTGCTGTAACAACACAGAACAAAGAATAAACCCTATGAAAGGAGCTGCCTTTAGCAGGAAGCTTTTCTTGATCTCCCCAGAGGCTAGTGCAATAACCTTCTCCACTCCAAAAAGAAACCTAACTAGTATTGATTTTGCATTTATCTTGATATGTACATGTTATCTCTCTCTGCCCTTGGAAGAATGTAAGAGCCCAAAGGGCACAATTGTTCCACTTCTGTTTTTGTATCTTGAGTACCTGCCATAGAGCAGATATTTAAGAATATTCTGGAGTCAGTAAAACCAGGACATTTTCTTCCTCTAGCCCACTCATTCCCTTTTCATATCCTACTGTATCCAACTCTCAGACTGTGCCATTCCCACACAACCTCCAGCATGCAATTTTGGCTTTCAAACTACAAACCTATCTTGATCTTTATCTTAAGTATTTACAAGTTACAAAAGGACTGAGCTGAACTGGTGGGTCATCAGAAGTAATTTCTTGGTCACTGTTTTCAAAGTTGTAAACACATGTAAAAGAGAATTGAGTTGGGTCTATCCAAAATAATTGAAGTTCATATTCCTGAGAAGCAGTGTTTTCATAATAGTGTGCTGGATTTGGAATCAGTAAAGTCTGGGTTCAAATCCTGCTTACCACTTACTAGCTGTGTGACAGTGGGCAAGTCACCTAACCTAAATTTCCTCCTTAACCCTCAAGTTCTTCATTGGCAAAACAGGGAAAATAAGTGTTATAATCCCTTCCAGGATTATTGTGAAACTCAAATGAAATAAAGGGTTTTGTAAACTTCAATGTACTATATCAGCTATTCTATCTATAAAGAAATGTTTCATGATCAATATTTTATAGTTCAACACAGGGAAAAACAGTATTTCTCTAAACTGGAAATCACAACTGTACCTAAAACAAGCCCATATCTGATGTAACTTCATTTTCATGAGATTAAGTTGCCACTGATCTCATTTTTTACTAGTGATCTAATTATAAATTAAATGCCCAGTTTCCCTGGATATGCCCTGGAACCCATCATGATTCTCCATTCATCATTAGATAGGTAAAGCATAGGCATGTTTCCTCTGAGTTCAACCATAAATCAGTTAGTGAGGAGATCCACATCCAATTACTAAGAATCTTGTTGCAAGAACAGCAAAAGAACCACTTTTGGTCTTAAATAAACCTCTTTGTGAACCAGTAGAAAATGTCACCAAAAAAATCTATTTAAACATAAATTTGTAGTTTGCCAGAATTGTATGCAACCTTAGGCATTAGTTCATCACCTCCATTTTATAGACAAGGAAACTGAAAAGTTAAATAACTTTGCCCAAAGTCAATAGCTATTTAGTCACAGAACCAGAATTTTAACTCAAGATCCAGAATTCTTGTCAAGTGCACTTTCTAATGACCATGGAGTACCTTAGGTAGTTAGCTTTCTGAAGGGAAGGATACCTTCAACAATTTTTCCTCTCCACTCCACAGCATCATGTATAGTAGCACACAGTGCCACACAGGTAAATCAATAAATTCAGAATTAAAAGGTGAGAGCTAGGGGAAGCTTGGTGGCATGGGGCAGCTAGGTGGACAGTGGATAGAGCACCAGCCCAGAAGTCAGGAGGACCTGAATTCAAATCCAACCTCAGACTAAACACTTGACACTTACTAGCTGTGTGACCCTGGGCAAGTCACTTAACCCCAACTGCTGAAAAATAAAAATAAATAAATAAATAAAGAATAAAGGTGAGAGCTAGAAGGGTCTTGTGAAGTCCAAAATGATCAGATGAAAGAAAATAAATAAGATCCAAGCAGTCTAAGCCAACCCCAAAAAAACAGCATTAGCTGAATGATGGTGAGGATTTCAATCAAGACTCTGGTTGAGTGGAGAACGCCCATACATAAGGGAAATGAAAAGATTTTTCAAACAGATGAGGGAAGAAATTGGGAATGTTCTTCTGACAGAGAAGTCAAACAGGGCTTTACATTTAGAACCAAGTGCTTATTAGCAGCAAAGGTTCTTTTACCAATTAATTTTTTCAGAGGAAAGGCAGGGAGAAGGGTTCATGTTGGGTTGCAGCAGACCCCTGGATTCAGTTTTATGTGTAGCAGAGCAGAAGGGGAGATACTATTGCTGTTTAGACTTACACTCTCTTACTGTACTTATTCCTTTAATTCCTGTTTCTTTAGTTTCTTTAGTTCCTTCCAAAGAGTAACAGTCTACTCTCTGGCCTGTTTCCTAAGACATGCATAGATGGCTGGATAGATGGTCTCCCTCTGAGGTATGACTGAGCGTACAGGGTTGAGCCTCTCTGTAATTACCTGTGTAATTGCTTCCACCACTGGCTCAGGCAGTGGCCCACTGTTACCAATGCAGGTCATGCAGCCATACCCCACGACATCAAACCTAGGTGTCAGGAAAATTAAGACTTAAGTAAATACGAAACCTGCTATTGATAATAGGACCTAGTCCTATAAACACCATACCTGATAAGTAAATGCATATTTTATTTCTTTCAATAAACAGACAGATGTCAATAAACAGACTGATAAAATACACAGAATGAATATTTTTAAATTATAAATGAGGTCATGGGCAAATAAAAACATTTGATCTATAATTCTTTAAAAATCTTCATTTAAAAATGAAAAGCTAACAGTAAACAGGCAGTAAAATACAGTGCTGGACCTGGTCATGAAGACCTGAATCCAAATCCTTTTTTAAACACTTACTAGTGTGTGGCCCTGAATAAGTGACCTAACTTTGTTTTTGTTTCCTCATCTGTAAAATGATGATGACAATGATGATAATAATAATACCTAACATTTATATAGCAGTTACTTTGTGCCAGATATTGTGCTAAGTGCTTTATAATTATTATCTTATTTAATACTCACAACAATCCTGGGAGGCAGGTGCTATTATTACCCCCATTTTACATATGAAGAAATGGAGGCAAACAGAGGTTAAATGACTTGCCCAGGGTCACACATCTAGTAAGCCTCTGAGGCCACATTTGAACTCAGATCTTCCAGAGTCTAGAATAGTGTTCTATCCACTGTGCCATCTAGCTGCCAATATGAGGATAATAATAGCATTTAGATCAACAGAGAATTACTGTGAGGATTTAATGATATTTATATGTAAAGTGTTTTAGAAACCTTAAAACACAATATAAATGTTGGCAATTAGATAATAAATGGAAAATTTATTTGCTGCTAAGGTAGATAAAGTTGAGATTGGCTTTTTTATTATTAAGATTTGTTGAATAAAATAACTATGAGAATGAGGAATTCTATAGTATGCTCCATAAAGGAAAATTCTGTCTTGTCAAGGTGATACTGTAAACAGTATTTATGAGAAACGGTAAGGAATAGTGACCATACATAAAGAGCAGTGAGAATACCAACACAAGTTTTTCTTACCCAAGCTTAGCCAGATACGGCATAACTCCACTTTCCCTTAGATAATAGGTGACTACCCCACTTCCGGGGGATAAACTAGTCTTAATGTAAGGTTTCACATTGAGACCAGCTTCAACAGCTTTTTTTGCTAATAATCCTGTGAACAGTAAAACAAAAAGGTTCATGGCTTCTTGATTCATCTGATAAAGAAAGTCCAACAAAAATGTTAATTTTTTTCCTTTGGATTCCCCGTATTTATCCGGAGAGAGGGGTTTCTCATCCTACTGAAGCATCTCTGACAGGACAATTTCTCCAACATTTTTGCACAGTCATTTCCAAATGTATCCCCCCCTTTTTTTTTTCCCCAGGGAACCACCTTTTGTAACAAAGATTTTTTAAAAAGGAAGGAAACTGTTCAGGAAAACCAACATATCAGAAGCATCCAACAGCCTTCCATATACACCTAGTGCCCCACCAATCTGATGAAGGAGAGGAGATGCAAAAATTCTCAACTCTTCCTCACTTCCTAGCTAGGTTATTGTCATTATGTATTAACACTTTTATTTGATAGTGTCTACTTTGATGTTATTCTTCTTCCCATTTACATTGTTGCATTTATTATGTGTATTGTTTTTCTGGTTCTGCTTATTTCTTTCTACATCAATTCGTATAAATCTTTCCCATAAATTCATCATAGTCCACTAATTTACATACCACTATCTAAACATTCCCCGCCCCCATACCTCATTTCTTTGCTTCCACAAAAAGTGCTACTATGAACACACACACACACACACATATAATTCTGTCTTTGACATACCCCTAGGGATGCTTTGATTCAAAGGGTGTGGACATCTTGGTCACATTTTTAATTAAAATTCCAAATTGTTTTCCAAAGTGGTTGGACCAATTTGCAGCACCTACCAACAGTGTATGTCCCAGCCTCTACAACATAAACTATGTCGACCTTTTGTTATTTTTTCAGTTTGCTGGCTATGAGGAAGAAACTTTGGAGTTGTTTTGATTGGAACAATCCATTCTATGCTTGCTAATAGTTCACAATTCTTTTATTTTTTGAGAACTATTTATAGTTTTCAATCACTTATCCATTTGGAAATTGCTTTGGGCTTTATATATTTGTGGCAATCATCACATCTTGCATATCAGATCCTATCAGAAATGTATGATACAAAGACTTTTCCCCAATAGATACTTCTCCTTTTTATCCTAGTTACACTGATTTTATTTGTGCAAAAGCTTTCAATTTCACATAATTCAATTTTTTTTTAACTTTCATTTAGTTAAGAATTATCTCCCTAGCTACGGTTGAGAAAAATATTCCTATACATTTTCCTCTTTTTAAATGTTCTGACATTTAAGCAGCGTAGATTCTTATCATGTATTGACTGCCAAAATGCATTATTAGCTTACCAACCCACAAGCAAATTTGCACAGAATTAACTTTGAATTATTTATGTCAGTAGGATGGAGATATTACCTTCACAATATTTATTCCAAAGTGCTGCTATTGGGCTTTAATAATTAATGATTCTGTAGGAGAATTTGTGGTTTATGAAGACACAGATCATCAAAAGACTGAACTAATTTGTATACCATGGGTACCAAATGGGGCCAAACAGAGTCTCATTTAATTGTTGTTTTGTTTTATTATAGGTATGAGTAAATATATAGTAGAAAGAATTAGTTTTTAAAAGTATGTAGCTGTTTAGTTTCAATTTATGTTTTTTTATGGGGCAGGGGAGAAACAGCATGGCACAGTAGATAGAACCTAGAACAGCCCAGGATCAAGTCCCACACATAATGGCCATGTAACTCTGGGCAAGTCACATAACTTCTCAGTGCTCTAGATATCTGTCGAAGAGTATACGTTTCAGAGAAGATGCCAAACTGCACTGGCAGAGGTAGTTTCCTCATTTGGGTGTTCCCTATGCTGATAAAATCGCAGGCCCAGTATCTGTAACTATACTAACTTTACCTTTTTCTTTTATTTAGAGATTAGACTGAAGAGAGTAAAATACATGGTATAATTTCTTTCTTCCAAGAAAGTGACTTTTCATGGACACTAGAATTAGTACTAGAATGAAGATTCCCAAATCTGACAGATGTTCAACTAAATGCAAGGATTATTTTTATTATCATAACTATGTTTTTTTTTTAGGTAATTGGGGCTAAGTAACTTGCCCAGCGTCACATAGCTAGTAAGTGTCTGAGGCCCAATTTTGAACTCAAGTCCTCTTAACTCCAGGGCTGGTGCTCTATCCACTGCACCACCTACTTGCCCTCTTGCCCACTACTAATCATTAACATAAATTTTTCATTGCGTTTGTGTGACTTAAACAAGGATATGGACTAAGAAGAATGGAGTCAGAAAGGTTTATGCTAAGAATAAGGTATGGTTTGCAAAAAATGCTAAAGATAATTTTTTAAAAGGCTTTCAAAGCTATGCTTGAATAAGAAGAGGAATGAGGAAAGCATAGATGAACTTCTTGGGGTGAATGGTGTTAATGGATGACTGAGAGAAAATCAAACTACACAATGCTTTTTTGCTCCCATCTTCATTGTTAAGGAAAATAATCTTTAGACTAGAAATGACTAAACAGAATGATAAAGTAAATAGAAAAATTGAAGTGAAGAGATAGAAGACATTAACTAGCAACTCAAAATGAATTCAAGTCCCTTGGCTTGGAAGAATTACGAGCCAGGGTGCTAAAAGAATCTGTAGACATGATAGATGAATTATTTTGAATAATCTAAAGACCCATGGAGGAAAAAGTACTGAACACTTGGGAAGGGCAAATTTCTCTTGATTTTTTAAAAAAAAGGCAGAACAAGATCAATTCCTCATTGGTAAAATGAGTGAGTTGTATTAGATGGCCTCTGAAGTCCCTTCTAGCTTTAAATATATAATGTAATGAACTCCATTTGGCAGATGAGAAAATAAATTTATGACCCTTTGAGTTTAGAGAGGTGGAGTCATTTACTTAAAGTTATGCGAATAGTAAATGGTACAGCCTGGGTTTGAACCTAGGTCTCATGGGTGAGGAGACTGAAACCATTACATTTCTTTCAAATCAATCTAGTGATCTGGTCTTGATAAAAATAGGTTTGTTCCTGATAAAAAGGGCTTCACTGGCATTGGATCAACTCTCAGTACAACAATCCTACCGAAACACCTAGGGAAGGGAAAAAAAAGGCCTTTCCAGCTTCTTCTTATTTTTTCTTAATAAATTTTTGACTCGCTGCCCTTTGTCCTAGAGACCAAGGGACTTTTCTTTTTCAGTGTAGAAAACATTTGAAAGCTGAATAAGCTTCACATCATCAAAAGTATCCATGTAAATTTAACTACTTGATCAGCTGTTGCACAAAGGACTAGGTCGTGCCTTGGACCTCCCCTGTGGCCCGAAATCAGATGCCATGTATTCTTAGTTGAATTCTGCTTCAGCTAAGAGTCAAGTATATAACACAAACAAAAAAAAAGTAAAGGTTTTTGTTGTTTGTTTTATAAAGATCCTTTAGTGGCTTCCATACCACATTAGAAAACAAGTTTCATTTGTCCTCCTCCATTAAAAGCTTCCCTACTTTCTTTTTTAAGAAAGAAAATAATTATTTTAAAGTAGTTAGGACTTTGGGTGGTGGAAAGCATGCAGTTCTCGAGAGTCCGAATACCTAGGTTCAAATCTCAGCTCTGATATTGCCTGTGTGTGTGACCTTTACCCCAGTCTTGGAGTTGAGTCAACAGCAAACCACCCACCCCCCCAAACCGTGAATGATGTGAATCATTTACCTATCACACACTGGACTCTGGATCTCTGGTGCTGTGCTAGTCATAGAACTACATTCCACTATTTGCTCTGTCAGCCTTACTGACAAAATATTTACTGTGTTAGTATGCAGGACGCACAGGTAGCATTGTCTAAAGGAAAGAATACTGAACTAAGAGTCGGAAGCCTCACTTTGTCCCTTATGAATTAAGCCTTAGGCAAAGCACATAGCAAATCAAAGTTTCAGTTAATATTTATCTGTAAAATGGGGTTAATACTGCATTATTGAATTCATAGGATTATACTTGAGGATGAAATGAGGTTATATAAAAACATTTTATAATGCAGATTGATGCATACTTTTTTATTTTTTAATTTTTTCCTTTTTTTGGTCTGTCTTCTCTTTTGCAACATGGCTAATATAAAAATATAATTTACATGACTGCACATGTATAATCTACATCAAAATGCTTGCCTTCTCAAGGAAGGGAGAGGGAAGGAAGGAAAGAAGGGAATTTGAAACTCAAAAATTATTTTAAAAAATGTTTAAAATTGTTTTTACATGTAATTGAGAAAAAACACAATAAAAACATTCTTTAAAATTTTTTATAAGCACAAGCCATTAATTCCAAGCTTTTATTATCACTTATTGTTGTTACAAAATCTAGTATCAGCAACAACACCTTCAGACAAGGGGAAGGAGGCTAGAGTTGATACTCTAATGCAATAGTAACTTGCTAATCCTTCAGATAAACATAAAATAAGGTAGCTCTGGGAATGGTACAGTAGAATGCTGAATGCTCACCGGACTGGTGAGACAAAGTACTAGGATCAAATCTTGCCTGTCGCTTACTTCTTTTGTAATCATGGGCAATAACTTGACTGGGCTCCACTTCACTCTATCTCTAAAATAACACAGTTGGCCTGTATGACCTCTATGGTTACTTCCAGGCCAAATCTTTGATCCACATGACTGTTTGACCCTAGATCATGGTCCACTTGTTCTGAATTAAGGAACAAAAGGCCAATGAGGGAAGGTAGGAAGAAAAAGAGAGGAAGACACTGTATTTGTATAATCTGCAGACTGCCTGTCTAGATAGAAGTTTTTGCATTTCTACAAGTCAAGTCTGCCATTTAAAGTTTGATTATTCAGTTTGAGGCTTATCCAAGATAATAAATTTTCCCTTTCAGCTTGCTGTCCTTTTTGCAAAGGTAATAATTTTATATTTCTTACATAGTCCACTTATATACCACTTCATTTTGTAGGTGTGGAAATCACAACTCCCGTAAGGGTTGGCTGAGGAAAGGGGTGAAAACTGAGCAGTGGGAGTTTTCTAGAGTCTTCATATATCTGAGCTATGCCCAGTCTCCCAACAGCAAAGATATTGAAGAAATGACTGAATGTATCATCATCCTTATTATTATAATAGGTGCAGCTATATGGTACAGTGGATAGTGTATTGAACTTGGAATCAATAAGACCTGAGTTTTCCCTCTGACAGTTACTAATTGTGTGACACTGACCAAGTCATTTAACCACTCAGCCTCAGTTTTCTCATCTGTAAAATGGGAATAATAATAGCACCATTCTCACAGTTGTTGTGAAGATCAAATGAGATAGTATGTAAAACACCTTGGAAACTTTAAAGTGATACATGGATATAGCTATAAAAATACATATATGTGCATATATACACAATATAATTGCTATTTTTGTTAGTGTTATGTAGATAGAACCACTAACGCAGTTCCTACAGAAGGATCTGAGCAAAGAAATCATTTATTATGGTACACTGAAGACAAGATACATTTCCATAGACATATCACTGTGTTTCTCTCTCAGATTTTTATATGCAGATAAGCCAGAGTTATTTCCTTAAATGTAATCAATTCTTAGCTACCATTCCTAACAGGGAAAACATGGAAAGTTAAATATACAGGGCCAAAGGATTCTAAATACTGTAAAGCTTAATTTCATGTAAGCACATCAGAATTCAAATTCTTCCCCTCATTGAGAAGGCAAGCAATTTGATATAGGTTATACATCTACAGTCATGCAAAACATATTTCCATTTTTTTCATGTCGTGAAAGAAAACACAGACTTCCTCCCTCCCTCCCCCCCGGGGGGGAGGGGAGAACGAGAAAAATAAAGTAATATAATTTAATTTGAAATCAGTACAAAATGCAATCTGAGCATCTCCCTCAACTTGCTTTCCCCAGGAGGTTCTTGGAACAGCATTTTTATGTCTTGTTTCCTTCTCTCCACTCACATGGCCCCCCCTTGTAGTTCAGGTTGAAATCACCTCCCACCACAACTGTTACAATAACTTTCTAATGTATGTCTTGGCTTTAAGTCCCTCTCTTATCTGTCCTTCAAGAAGCTACCAAACTAATCTTAGTAAAGCTCAAGTCTGAACATGCACTGCCCTGCTCTGTAATCTTCAGTGGTTCCCTATCGCCACTATGGTAAAATACAGATTCTTCTGCTTGGCATTTAAAGCCCTTCACAGGCATGTAGGTGTTTTCAGGGAAGACTAGTACCTCTCGTGTGAGGGCTGCCTCAGTGTTTGGGAAGCTCCAAAGGAAATTGTGGGAGAAAAGAGGTATTAGACGGACTACCAAACTTACAGATCTACAGAGCCATTGTGCTGACCTCACTGTTGTATGCCTGTGAAACCTGCACAGTCTACTAGCACCATGACAGGAAACTGAATTGCTTCCATTTGAATTGTTTAAGGAAGATTCTGAAGATCACCTGGCAGGACGAGGTACTGGGACAAAGAGGTCCTTTCTCAAACTAAACTGCCAAGCTTTCCAACTTCTGCAAAGAGCAAAACTATGACCGGCTGGCCATGTTGTTCAAATGCCAAACATACGCTTGCCTAAAAGACTATTTTAGGAGAATTCACACAAGGCAAGTGCTCTCATGGTAGTCTGAACAAGCGATACAAGGACACTCTTAAGGTCTCTCTGAAGAACTTTGAATTGGTGTTGTGACATGGGAGACACTGGCACAGGACCACCCAACTTGGCATGCCCTCATCAAAGAAGGTGATGCTGTGCTTTATGAGCAAAGCAGAATTGAAGCAGCTCAAAAGTAAAGAAACGTGCACATTTAGCGAATCCACCCAAATGTTCACATGGACTATTTGGGCCTGATGAGCATTCCGAGCTCTTATTGGTCTTTTCAGCCACAGTCAGATGCATTATAACTTGACTCTAACACAGTGATGTCATTTCGATCCTCTTTGAGGACAAAGGACAAGACAAAGGTCCTCCTTTACAATCTGACTCCAATTTCCTTTCTAGGCTTACTTCTTTTCAAGTATTATATGCTCCAAATCAGCCTACTTGCTGTTTCTCAACCTTGGCATTTCTCTCCTATCTCAGTACTTTAGCACAGCTTGTCCCACAGTACCTGGAATGCACGCCTTCCTCACATGCTTGCTTCTGCCTCTCAGAAACCTTCAAGTCTAAGTATCACATGATAGATAAGAGAGAGGCCTTTCCTATTTCCCTCAAATTGCACTTTGTATCTACTCAGATTGCCCTGTATTTGTTAATCTGCATACATGTTACATCCCAAGGAAAAAATGTGGTGTTTTTTTTACATTTTTGTTTTTCTACCTCTTACAGAATAGGTGCCTTGTAGACTTTGGTTGGAATGAATGGTTAATGGCAATGTATCTGATAAAAAGCTTTCTACTTTCTTGGTTCTAAAGCTTTATCAGTGGGCTTCTTATGGCAAAAATCCTTTGTGGTTCAAATCTTCCAAAAAGAACTTCAGAGTGCAGCTGTTTTTGTAAGGAACAGTCTTGTATTTGACATTTTTTGAAATACCCTACACTTTCATGTCCCCTTTTGAATAACCATCATAACTGCCTCTCTTCCCTTTAATTAGTTTAACCACAGAAAATACTCATTAACATCAATCTTAAGTCACCATGTTTTTGCAGACTCTCACAAAACTGTGGGTGTTCTATGATTGAAAATCCCTAGAATCTTCTAGAACTGTGCCTCCCAGAATTATAGTTGATAAACAAATGATTCTTCATTTTCAAGAAGACTCAGAGAGCAAAAACCAGCCTTCTACAAATTTATATAATATCTTTGAGCAGAAGAATCTAATATACTTACCTGCCCCTAACATCACTGAAGGGTTACTAGTGTTGGTGCAGCTGGTGACAGCAGCAATAACGACAGAGCCATGGGACAGTGTAAATTCACTATTGTTATACAAAAATTTTCTGTGATCCTCATGATGTTTTGAAGACACCTGGAATCCTTTAAATCCTTGCTAAAGAGAAGAACAGAAAAATCTATTCTAAATCTAGTCACAATGGAAACAGGCATACTTTAGTTATGACAGCGATAATTTAAAGAATAATTAGAAAAACTTGCTTTTCTTTCTTTAATTCTTTATAAAAGGTACTTAGGCAGTCTGAGGCCAACTCTGCTTTTTTAATGACTCTTGAGATAACTAAAAATTGCTTCTCTCCTCTCTCACAATAGTGAAAAAGCTGAAATCATCATTTTATGTTATTACACATGTTTATAAACAGCTGACTCAAACCAAAGTTACTGATACTGACATAGAGATTTTTTTTTCATAAGGGATGTATTTTGCTTAAATTGAACCAATGATGCATGAATGACAATACTTTTGGATATTTTTATTTTATACTTCTGTGCTATCATGAAAAAAAGCAGCATGGCAAAAGGGATAAAGCACTGGCTTTGAAGCTATGAACATCTGGGCTCAAGAACCGCCTCTAACAAATAACCTGCTGGCCAATCCCCCTTTATTATGCCATCCCTCTAATAAATCTCTAATTTATTTTGCACGTATCTTGTCTACATGTTGTCTTTGCCCTTTAGACTACCCATCTCCTTGAGAGAAGAGACTGTTGTTTGTCTTCCTCTGTACCCCTAGCACTAAGCTTAGCGCCTGGCACGTACTAGGAACTTAATAACTGCCTGTTAACTTGACTTATGACTTGGGCAAGTCCCTTAACCTTTCAGTGCTCTAGGCAACTTTCTAAGACTGTAATAACAGAGAAGGTGCCAACTTGCATTGGTAAAGGAAGTTTCTTCTTCAGGGAATTCATGCTAGTGAAATCACAGCTCAGTTCACATTCCAGTTCCATATATTGGAAGTTATATTTAACAAGTTGAAATAATCTAAATAAAATATAGCAGGATCTTTTATTAACACTGATGTCCCATGGATCTACCAGTCAGCCAGTAAATAAGCATTTATTAAGTGGCCAGTATGTGTCAGTCATATAAGCCCTAGGGATACAAAGAATGGCAAAAGACAGTCGCAAGTAGCTTATAATCTAATGGGAGAGACAACATGCAAACAACTACGTACAAACAAGTTACGTAGGATAAACTGAAGATAATCAATAGAAGGAAAGTACTAGAATTAATGGGGATCAGGAAAGGCTTCCTGTAGAAAGCGGCATTTTAGCTAGGACTTGAAGGAAGCTAGGAGACAAAGATGAGGAGGAAGAATATTGCAGCTACTGAGGAGAGCTAGAGAAAATACCCACAGTCGGGAAATGGAGGATCTTGTGCAAGGAACAGCAGAAGTATTGCTAGATTGCAAAGTATGTGGGGGCAAAAGAGGTGTAAGGTGTAAGAAGACTGGAAAGGTGGGAAGTAGCAGGTTATGAAGGGCTTTGAATGCCAAGCACAAGATGTTACAATTAACCTTGGAGGTAACAGGGAGCCACCAAAGTTTATGGAACAGAAGGGTAATGTGGTTGGACCAGTGCTTTAGGAAGATCACTTTTACAGCTGAGTGGAGAATGGAATGGAGTGGGGAGAAACTTGTGGAAGGCAGACCAACCAGTAAGCTACAGTAATAGTCCAGACGTGAAGTGATGAAGAACTACACCAGGGTGGCAGTGTCAAAGAAGAGGAGGAGGCATATATGAAAGATGTTATGAAAGTAAAAATTTACAGGCCTTGGAAACAGATTGGATATGGGTATGTGTATGTGTGTGAGAGAGACAGAGAGAGAGAAAGAGAGAGAGAGAGGAAGAGAGAAACTGAGGAGTTTAAGGATGATACCCAGGTTTTGAGTCTGGGTCACTGGGAGGATGGTACCCTTGATGGAAATGGAATTTAGAATGTGGCAGGGTAAGATGAGAAATTTAGTTTTGCCTACCAGACATATAGTTAAAGTTGTCCAATAGGCAGCTGGAGCTAAAAGACTAAAAGTCAATATAGAGGGTAGGCCTGGATAAACAGACTTGAGAATCATCATCACAGAGATGATAGTTGAATCTGTGGGAACCAATGAAATAGTACAGAGGAAGAAGAGAAAAGGGCCCAGGACAGACTTCTGTGGGATATCTACAATTCGCATGCGTGAGCTGGATAAAGATACAGCATAGGAGACTGAAAAGGAGTAGTCAGGCAGAAGGAGAACCAAGAGAAAATAGTATCACAAAAAACAAACAAAAAAAAGAGAGAGAGAAAAGAGAGAATCAAGAAGACGGTGATTGGCAGTGTCAGAGGCTGCAGAGAAGTCAAGAAGGATGAGGTTTGAGAAAAGATTATAGACTTGGTAATGAAGAGATCATTAGTAACTCTGGAGAGTAGTTTTGGTTAAATGATAAGGTTAGAACCCAGACTGCAAAGAATTAAGAAGGTGAGAAGAAAGAAAGCAGAAGTACCTGCTTTAGACAGCCTTCTCAAGGAGGTAAGCCACGAAAGGGAGAAAAAATATGGAGCAGGGATGGATGGATCATGTAAGGGTTTTTTGAGGATGGGGAAGAGAGTGGAATATTTTTAGGCAGCAGGGAATCAGACAGGGAGAGATTGAAGATAAATGAGGGAATGGGGCTGATACAGGGGACAATGCTGGAGAAAATGGGATGAAATGGGATCCATTGTGGTCATGGAGAGGGGTTAGCCTTGGCAAGAAGAGACACTTCATTATGTGAGAACAGAGATATGAGGCGACGGTGGCAGAAGATATCTGGGAATGGCGAGTTGAGGAGGAAGGGAGTAGAGAAAGCTCGTGGTGACTGATCTCAAATTTTTCAGTAAAATATGAGGCAAGGTTTTTATCTGTAAAGGTGGGTGGGGTGGGGTGGTAGAGAGGTATGGGAGATCTGAGAAAGGATGAAAAGGTTTGGAAAAGTTCCTGTAGTGTATGGGATAGTAACTCAATTTGGGAGGGGGGGATAACCTTGCTGCATGGAAGGTTTTTCTGGGATTGTGTAACATAAAACATCCCTTTTGCAGAAAATGCCAGTATAACAAGAGTTAGTTTAAAGCTTCCACAATACGAACAATTGTAAAAGTGTTTTAGTCCAAAATAAATAAAGTTGAGAAAAAGAATTTCTTTTCTACTAAACCTCATGGTGTCTCCCTTTATCACAAGAGTTATAGGGGTAAATTCCTTCCCTGAAAAAAACAAAAAGTAGCACCTCCCCAGTTAGCTTAAATTCTATTTAAGAAAATATGTCATATAGCACTTGTTTTGGAAAGAAGGATACCATAAATAAAATCTAGAGTGTCACAATTCAAAAAAAATGTAGAAACCAAAATATGGAGGTGGTTGCTCAAAATCATGGGTGGGGAACCTGAGACCACATGTGGCCTTTTAGGTCCTTGGGTATGGCCTTTTGACTGAGTCCAAGTTTTACAGAACAAATCCTTTTATTAAGGGAATTTGTTCTGTGAAGTTTGGATTCAGTCAAAGGGCTGCACCTGAGCACCTTAGAGGGCCACATGTGGCCTCGAGGCCACAGGTTCCCTACCTCTGTTCTAAATAATATGAATGATCCACTAAAAAAAGAGTTTGTAGTTCCATGTCTGTGATAACTGGGTTTGATATTTGATTTCATCAATTAACTATCTACATTCTTTTTTCCCTTTTTTTTATTGTTAGTTTTGCATTTTTTGAGTTTAAAAAAATTTTCAAGCATTTTTTCTGTCCTCTAACCCCCTCCCCTCCCAACAAAGCACAGTCAATCAAAATAAATTCACTGGCTATGTCCATAATGTGTGTCTTGTTCTCCTTTCTGTTATGGCATTCTGCATCATCAGCCCTCTGGACGTTTCTCCATTAAAGAGATATTTTGGTATACTGCACATCAGAAGACATGGGTTTAAGCATAAATTCTAATACAAACTGGCCATGTGATCCTGGTCTTAACCTTTCAGTGCTTTCAACAACTCTGTAAGAGTAAAAGTGGAAAAGCAGGCAAAGAATTGCATTAGTAGAGGGACTTGCCTCACTGGAAGTTACTTATACCAATGAAATCTGACTCACATATTCTTTAAGACAGAACACTGGAAGTGAAGGTACATTCATTCACAAGATAAACAACATCATCTCTTTTTATCATGTACATTAATGCTCTATGTGAATTAGTGAACTGAAGAAAGAGTATACTTAACAACACAGTTTGGGGATGCTAGGAAGCCCAAAATGTCAGGGTATAGGGCGAAGTTCCTGGAATGAATTCACACACTCAAACCATCCTCTTAGCTAAGTGGCAAAGTTTATTGTGACACCAATAGAAGGGGTAGAAGTTCCTTAGGGAACTTGCAACCTGATAGAATTGTTGCTAAAGCTTATATGGAAAAGGTTCAGAGAAAGAATGTCAAGTATGCTAATTAGCTGATTAGGATTAGAGGTGGAGGTGGGGGGGTTAGGGAGTGGTCAGCATATTCAAGTAGTCTGGGTGCTGGGCCGCTGGAATGTATAAGAAAACTCAGGGAGTCAACAGAGATAGCTTTGTTGAAGGGACAAGATAGAAGAGTTGCCAGAGCATGGTCCTTGGGGATCAGGTGCCAGGGAGAGGCACCCCTGAGATAGTTTTTATCTGAGGAATTACAGGGTCAATTCTGTATGTGCCTGTAATAAGGAATGAATTTTTTCTCACAGGGGCCTACTGAGATTAAGGTTGCTGCCAGAGACATAGTCTTTGCCTTTTGGGGTTCAGGTCCCACCCCTCCATCACTTACTATATGTCAGGCACTATACCAAGTGGAGGGGATACAAAGCCAAAAAATAAAATAGTCCCTCTCCTCAAGGAGTTTATAATCTATACAGTAGGGAGGAATTAACTTGAACCTAGAAAATTACATACAAAATATGTGCAAAGTAATTTGGAAAGGGGGAACATCAGCAACTGGTGGGAGATCAGAGTGGGTTTCCCATAGAAACGGACATTTGAGCTCAGTTTTAAGGAAATTAGAGATTCTTTGAGGTATACAGGGAGAATCTTTTAGGCGTGGGGGCACAAGGTAGGAAATGGAATACTGAGTGTAGGGAGCAGCAAATAGGTCAGTTTATTTGGACCACAGAGTGCTTAAAGAAGAGCAATGTTCCAGACTGAGAAGGACTTACAACATTGAACACAGAAGTTTGTATTTTATCCTAAAGGCAAGAGGAAGCTCCAGGGGTTCCCTATTATCACCAGGATCAAACAGAACACCCTCTGTCCTTTAAAGCCCTTCACGACCTGGCCTTTTCATACCTCTCCAGTCTTATTACAGTTTACTCCACATGCCATGTACTCCGTGATTCAATGATACTGACCTTCTCCAGCTTGTGGCCATTTTCACTGGTTGTGCCCTGTGCCTGGAATTCTTATTCCTTCCGCCCTGCCTCCTGCCCTCCCTGACTTGCTTTAAGTTCCAGGTAAAATCCCACCTTCGAGAAGATTTTCCCAGTCTTCCTCCAGTTTATCCTTGTCTGTCTCCTCCACTAGATAGTGAGCTTGTTGAGAGCAGGGACTGTTTTTGCCTTTCTTTGTATTCCTAGCTCTTAGCACCATGCCTGGCACATAGCAGGTGCTTAATACATGCTCACTGACCTGACTTAAGGCTCCTAGCACAAGGAACTGACTTGGTTGACCTATGCTTTCCATCGCTTGGTGGCTGTGTGGGGGATGGACTGGAAAGGAGAGAAACTGGGAATGGAAGCCTAAGCAAGAGGCTATTTCAATATTCAAGGCAAGAAAATGGAGAATTTGGGTTGTGGGCACATGAGAGGAAAGAAGGGGATGGATGTAAGATATATTGTGGAAGCAGAAGGAATAAGACTTGGCAACCAATTAGATACGAGGGGCTGAGAGAGGAGTGAAAACCAAGGTTGACTGATGCTGCAAATATGAGTGACTATGATCATGGTGCTCTGGACAGAAATAGGGAAGTCAGAGGAAAAAAGAATTATTTACTTTGGACATGGTGATCCAATTTCTGAAATATTTTCATTGTTGGGAAAATATTAATGCATGCTTTTGCCAGTAATTGAACTACTGTTTACTTAATCATCTCCAATTAGAAAAGCAGAACATAACTTAAAACATGGTACAATTGGAAAAGCACTATGTTTGGGACCAGAGAACTAAGATGAGACTTAAATCTGTAGCTGCGGAATCTCAGACAAGTGACTCTGTAAAATGAATATGAACTAGATGACCTCTAAGGTCCCTTCTAGCTGTAATTACATGATCCTACGATTTGAAAAATAGGATGTTTGTACAGCCTATTTGATAGGGTTTTGGGGAGATCAAATGAAAAAAGCATGTTGAGTACCAACTACACTGAAACATGACAATAAGAACCCTCTTACCTTGGCTCCCAGGCAGCTCTCAAAGTCTTTTTTCATTTCAGATATTGCTACTTTATCTTGAGGTCTTTTGGGTCCACTGCAGCAGGGTACCACAGTTTTCAAATCTAACTCCACAATCTGCTCAAAAGAACTCTAGGATTTACTAACAGACCAACAAAGAAAAAATATTAACTACATAAAAATTTTAAAGCAATGTAAATCTTGAAAATATTTAAATGTGCCATTTCCCAAACAGTTCTTGAAGTGAGATAGGATAAGGCAGGATACCACAATCTTTTTTTTCACAGAAAGAGAATAAACCCATTGAAACGATACACAAATTTATCCCTCTTCTCTTTTTCTTCTTCCATCAAGAGTAGCACAAGGTGAACTGAAATGGATGACAAAGGCCCTACTGGATTGAACATTTTCTTTGGGTGTCAAGTGAGGAATTCCTGGAATTTGATCATGTGTCAAGATATATTATTATTCATTTCACTGTCTTGCCAAGATTTCATAGGAAACCAAACAATGTCTGCATTTGTATCCTAGTATCAATCCTTGGCTACTAGGAAAGTGGTTTTAAACTGGAAAACTGGGAGAAGGCAGGGATGAGGTAGAAAAAGTATTTTCTTTATGAGTAGACTGAACAATTATAAATTTTCACCTCTCTTCAACCCTTCTCCTTCCACCCCTTCTCTATGGCATAACCATGATGGGTCCCCTCCTTAAGTGTCATCCCTGTTCTAATCACTTCCCCTCAAGGCCCCTTGAGGGTGTTCCCCTTGCAACTTCTTCTCTATTGCCAATAAGAAAAATTCCTTCCACTTCCTCCTTGTTCATAGGAAATGATCTGCCTCTTCCTTGTTACTGCTATCTACCAACTTTTGGGGCAGCTAGGTGGTACAGTGGAGAGAATGCAGGGCCTGAAGTCAGAAAGATTCATCTTCATGAGTTCAAATCTGGCCTCAGATACTCACCACCTGTGTGACCCTAAGCATAAATCATTTAACCTTGTTTGCCTGAGTTTCCTCATCTGTAAAATGAGCTGGAGAAAGAAATGGTAAATCCCTCCAGTATCTTTGCCAAGAAAACCCCAAATGGGGTAAGACATGACTGAAAAACAACAAAAACCAACCTTTTAGGACATTCTAACTTTACCAAAGACTGTAATGTCTTCCTTTCCACCCCATACCTCGCCACTGTCCTCAAGAACATCAATATTTATCAATTTCTCAACATCTATGACTCCTTTATCCAAGTTAAACTATACTCCACCATGGTCTTACTTTAAAATTCAGTTTCTGAATTATACCTCTGAGTTCTGTAACTTTAAAGTTCTACTCTCTCACTACCACAGTAATTTTTTTTTAGGGTTTCAGCACCACATTTTATTTGTCTGTTCTTTGTGGCCCTCTTTTGGGATTTTATTTTTTTTTAATTCTTTTTTTTATTTAGTATTTTTTATTTTTCCCCAATTACATGTATAAAAAATTTTTAACATTTGTTTTTAAACTCTAAGTTCCAAATTCTCTCCCTCTCTCCCTCCTCTCACCCCCACTGAGAAGGCAAGCAATTTTATATAGGTTATACATGTGTAGTCATGCAAAACATACCCTTAAGTCATGTTGTGAAAGAAAACATAAGACAAAAAAAAACTCAAGAAAAATAAAGTAAAACAAATGCTTCAATTTGTATTCAGACACCATCAGTTCTTTCTCTGGAGACAGATGGCATTTTTCATCATAAATCTTTCAGAGCTGTCTTGGATCATTGTATTGCTGAGAATAGTTAAATCATTCACAGCTCTATCTTACAATATTGCTGTTATTTTGTACACAGTACATTTCACTTTGCATCAGACCATGCAAGTCTTTCCAAGTTTTTCTGAGAGCATTCTGCTCATCATTTCTTATAGCATAATAGTATTCCATCATAATCACATACCACAACTTGTTCAGCCATTCCCCAATTGATGGGCATCCCCTCAATTTCTAATTCTTTTCTTTTCTTTTCTTTTCTTTTTAGGCAGTTGGGGTTAAGTGACTTGCCCAGGGTCACACAGCTAGTAAGTGTCAAGTGTTTGGTCTGAGGCCGAATTTGAACTCAGGTCCTCCTGACTTCAGGGCCAGTGCTCTATCCACTGTGCTACTTCGCTGCCCCAATTTCTAATTCTTTACCCCAGAAAAGGGCTGCTATAATTATTTTTGTATATATAGGTCCTTTACCTTTTTGGTTTTTTTACTTCTTTTGGGATATAGACCTAGTAGCACCACAATTCTCTTAATTCTATTTCTACTACACTTCTCAAATCTGTCCCTATTTTCTATTCCTACTATCATCATCCAAGTCCATGCCTTCATTCCTACCCACCTATACTACTTCAAGAGTCTAACAGATCTTCTACCCCCGGTTCCTTCTTTTTTTTTAATCTATCCTTTATGTTCCCACCAGAATAATCTTTCTAATAGCAAAAATCCTCAGTGGCTTAGTGCTGCCTATCGAGTTAAAGTTCAAAGTTTTCTGCCTGGCTTTCAAGATAAAGGTTTCCAAACCAGCTCCTCCCTTCCCCCTATCTCCCCAGGGATACAGGAAATATTTGGTAATTAACTATGTGATCTTATTAAAATATTCATAAATTACAAATTGATTAACAATAAATTAAACAACAAAAATTTTGGTGTAGCTTTAAAGAAAGTTATCTATTTCTTATATGCATATGCATAATAAAACTCTAGAATTTATTAATTTTTTCATATTGAATAAGCGGTTTGGTTTGGGTTACTGAGAGACTGAAAAAAGTTAAGAACTCCAGCTCTCCCACCTTTCAAGCCTTATCTTAACTCAAGGCCTAGTTAAATGTTTTGCCTAGAATACATGCCTAATAAATGCTCATAAGATTTGCTGTTACAGGATGGAAGTGGATATTGTCAAATTCTCCCTTAGTTTTCAGTAGATATAACATACTTCTTATGTGGAAGGGGACAGGGATGATTCTTAAAGGAAGCACTATGTTCATTTTCAAAAGACATGCCACAATTTTCCAAGTATGTTTCTACTGTCACTCTCATTATTTTATACAGAGAAATTTACAGCTCATTTGTGCTTTTGTTTTTAAGCCTTTGCACCCTTTGTTCTCCTGAAGTTGTTCTATAGTCACTGTCTAATGTCTTACACATTTACCAGGAGGAAAAAGAAATACTGTAAATCAAATTCCTTGAAATTGTATTCAATGGTAATTGTTTTCATACCTGGGTAAAATTTGGGTCTTGAGATGAATCACTGAAGTCTCTGAACATTCCTACACTTTGAAGGTACTTCTGAATATCCTTAACTTTCTTTTCATCACGGCCTAAAGGGAAATTTTAAGGAATTAAAGGTAATAGCCTTAATAGGTCCTAGCCAAAGGCTGTAAACATGTGAATTCATCAATAAATATAAAGCTGTAGAAAAATGCTAGTGATTGGATGATTTAACTGACAGCTCTCTCCAATAAGCCAGTCAATCAACAAGCATTTATTAAACGTTTACTATGTGCCAGGTACTCTGCTGAGCTAGGGGATATAAAAAAAGGCAAAATATGGTCCCCAGCCTTCAAAGAGCTCACATGCTAATGGTAAGAGACAACATACAAACAACAATGCACAAGCAAGAGATTTGAGGTATACATAAGAGGTGGGGTGGTAGTGATGGTGGCTTGTTTTTTGAAGGAGGAGACAGGGAAAGTTGAAAGTGGGATTTGAGTTAAGTCTTGAAGAAAGTCAAAAAGTCAGGAGGTGAGGTTAAGAGGAAAAGCATTCTAGATATGGGGGGCGGGGTAGCCAATGAAAAGGCAAAAATTCCAGTCTTTTGAGGTCCTGACTCAAGTCAAAACAATGCAGGTTAAGCCTTGTAGGAATGATTATCTTTACTGTAATTTTTGAGGCCAAAAATGTTTTGGGTAAACATCCTTTCATCACAATACTCACTGATTCCAAGTAACTTTCCAAACTTCAGAAAATATTGCTTTCATACCTTGACCCCTCAATACTTCAATACTGTTATGCAATGAACATGAAGAAAAAAGGAAGCTTCAATAGTCACATATTCATAAACAAAGTAAAGACAGAACTGGAAACACAGGTCAATGATCCAGGATTCCATGCTTTATTAAGCTGAGCATTCACTTTCTAGAAAGAGCTTTCACTTCCCACTTACCTGTTTGGAGGAGGTACTTGATACTAACTTCATCCACTGGGAAAAATGCAGCAGTTGCACCATACTCTGGACACATGTTGGCAATGGTGGCTCGGTCAGCAATGGACAACTGGGCTACCCCTGGTCCAAAGAACTCGACAAATTTGCCCACTACACCAACCTGGCGAAGGTGCTAATAGCAGAAATGATGAAAAAAAAATCCTGATATCATTTGAATCCTTTATTAAATATGTAAAAGCAGGTACATATTCATGTGCCTGTCGATAAGACAAAAAACATGTCCCTTTAAACCAGCCTTGAAGGTAAACACTACAAATAAAAGTAAACTCACAAGGTATTTAAAAGAAATTAAATCAGCCTACACCCTTTCTTGTGAAAAGTACTGTAGTAGCAAAAATGAATTAAATTCTTTTCTGTTCATCCAGAATAAATTTCTACTTGTTCTGAATGAGCAGGTGACTGGTTTACTTCCAAGGCTTCAAATAAAATTATAGCGAATCTGAGACCAGGCTAAGATTAGATCTGGCAAAAAAAGAATCAATCTGATTCACTTTAGCATATCTATACAATTCCACAATAAGTGATCAAGACCTTACCATTCAAAGTGTTTATCTAAGTGTGTCACAGCAAAATCGGCTGATTCTTTTCATTATACCAGTTTCCTTCTCAATTGCATTTACTGAAAAATAATTTGTACAAAGTAATCTTTACTTAAGATTACTTTGTACAAAATGGAAGCGTAATCCAGAGAAGGAATTGCAGTGGCTAGTAGGCCAGACATGGAGTCATAAGACTGGGGTTCAAGTCCTGAATCTGACACATGCTGCGTTCCTATGGGCAAGTCACTGAACCCTTCACTACCTAAGGTATCTCAAAGGCTCTAAGTTGCAGCTGAGTTATTAGTCTGCTTGGGGAATGGTGGAGTCTCCATACCATGGAGCTGCTTACATCTCTGCAATCACAGGTCCATAGCAATCCATCTCCCTCTAAAACATACCAGGCTCAGAAAATCCTTGTAAATTCGCTATACTATAGAATCACTTCAACATGACAAGACAGTTGGCAGAGAAAGTAGATTCTGAAATCTTATCCTCCAACAAGCTTAAGTCAAAAATAAGAAAGAGGCATTTAAAAAAATAAACATCAACAACTTCCAAAACATCCAAAGTCTCCATAATGTGCAAGAGGAAAGATATTTATATCATTATCAAGGAAAAGTCTTTCAAATAGAATCTGCCTTCTTTTCACATGGTAAGCGGCCCTGCTCTCCTAAAAAGGAGGTCATCCTCTGAGATCCTTTATTAAGAGATTAATATCTTTTCAATTTTCCAGAATTTCAAGTGGAAAATTTACTGGACACTGCAAAATAACTCATATCAGAAAACAAGAAGTACTATAAAAATCAGATAGTTCTTTCAGAAATATATCTGAAACTTACTTGGCAGCTATAATTTAAAAAGAACTATGAAGTAGTGGTATCATGAAATTAATATATCAATTAATCTGAAGTTTACCCACCTCCAGAATACCCTCCAATTCTATACATGCTAATGCTTCCTATATTTTTAAGGAGTCTATTTGCTATTTCCCTCATCCAATAGCATAGCACTGTTTATCATTATTACGTGCTGAAAATTATAAAATGAAAGCACAGTTACCTTGGTGATTGTCAGCACTATATCTGTGGAAGTTACCAGAGGATCAGGATTTCCCTGAAGCTTGTAACCAAATACTTGAGGAAGCACCATGCTGATTGGCTGTCCCAGCATGACAGCTTCTGCTTCTATTCCACCCACACCTAAAATAAATGACTTAATGTGATTAATATTTAAATAGGATAAGAAGAGAGACAGTCAATTGTCAGGACAAAGAAAGCAGATTCTTTAGTGTATTATTATTTACACTATCTTCCAGCCATAGCCACTAAAATAAGATAGGCATAGGGACTGGACCTGTGATTTTATTCATATAGAGAATTCCTGAATGAGAACTCCCTCTACCAATTCAGGTCAGCACCTTATCATCTTAGAGCAGGCCTGCACAACATACGGCCCTTGGGCCACTTGTGGCCCACCAAAGGATTTCCAGAGGCCCTGAAAAACGTAGAGGATGTAAGATAAAGATGTAACGAGTGCTTTGTCTATGCCCCACTTAACCCACCTTCCACTAGTCACTATTGTGCCCGTCATGTAACTTGGCAGGTATATACCGGTTACCCACTTTTTACTGTGCCTTGGTGAGCCAAGACAACCAACCTCTGTCAGTCTCTCTCTAGTATGAACGAGTGAGAGTCATATCTTTTCACTGTGTTTTCAGCCATTACTAAATGTAATCAGTAAGAAAACCTGAAAAATGTATTAAAACTTGTGCCGCTTAGCAAAATGATTTTTTTAACCTTAATGTAATTTCATGATAAAGAAAAGTCTTAATAAGCGTAATTAATTAATATTAATTGAAATTTCCTTTTAAAAATATGATTTGCAAAATAGTTTAATCATTAATCATACCTTTACTTGGAAAGTGAGCAGCTAAAAACCTATCTGCAGTCCAAAGAAGTTTAGTTTATTTTACTTTTGGCCCCTAATTACTGCCAAGTTGTGCAGGTCTGTCTTAGAGAAATGGCCTTGCTCAGGCTCACAGCCGATAGGAATCAGAAGAACTTGAACCCTGGTCTTCCTGGCTTTGATGCTAGCTCTCTATGGACTACATCATTGCCACCTCACCATCAGCCAAAATACTAAGAGAAAAAGCAAACTTAGGTTTTGGTCAGAATACTTGCTGAAGCCAAGATCCTATGTTCAGTCTTTTGGCATGATAATTTGCTTGACAACACCCAGCTATAGACTCTATCTCTAAGCTAGTTATCTTACTGATCACAGAAGACTCAGACGGAACCAGTGTGAATGGATCAGGACAAGTCCACCCACACACAGCTGGAAAACACATGTCAAAGCTTTTGTACTACTAATAAGAGGCCATTAATGCCTTCATTTTCATCCTTGGAAGATAGCCAGCACTATTGCTAAGCCCAGGCACAGAGAAGGTGAGTAATTTGCAATGTATCTCATACATATAGTCTGATAGAGTGAGAATTTAATAAGTACTAGGGTCAATGGGATCTAGAAACTATAATTCTGGAATAGGAAGGGTCAAGAATTCTTCCTAGTGTTTTTATTTTCAAACCAGGAGTAACAGGTAAGAACCCGAAAGTGTACTTACCCCAACCTAGAACACCCAAACCATCGATCATTGTGGTATGTGAATCAGTGCCCACCAGGCTGTCTGGATAGTAGTATCCATTTTGATCAAATACCACTCTTGCCAAGTACTCTAAATTCACCTGGTGGATAATCCCTGAGCCAGGGGGAATAATCCTCATGTTGTAAAAAGCCTGGGAGCCCCACTAAGATTTAAAAAAAAAAAAAGAGAAACAAAACTGAGTATCTGATGTACATGTAACACCACACACAATGAAAAAGAAAAAATCCAACTAAATTCTGCTCCTACCTTTAAAAATTCAAATCTTTCTCTATTCCTTTCAAATTCTAGGTCTTGGTTCTTCTGTACACTATCTGGCCTGCCAGAAAGAAGAATCAAATATGTAAACATAAAGGTCTGAGTTAATCTTTCATGTTTAATCTGATACCCTTCGGTTTACTCCACACATTAGTACGTCTAAAAAAGCTTCAAGTGGATGTTAAGCAACTTAATTAGAGAAAAAAAAGGAAAGGTGATAAGTAGAAAAAATAGCTATGCTACAGTAGAGCTTCACATGATTTCTATGATGTTTTGAATTCAACAAAAAGGTAATACATATTAACTAAATTTACATATTCAGACCAATCTAACAATGAAATTTTATTCCTGGTGACTCAGGCTTAAGGCATCTGCAGTGGGAATATCATATGAAAATGATGGGAAAAAAATTCCTTTTTGCACCAATTATTCCTAATTAGATATTGACAGACAGCCATTTTATTTATATTTATGGATGGGAAAATAAGACACAGTGATATTAAGTGATGTATCCAGTCACAGCCAATTACAGGACTGACTCCTAGATGAATGTTTTCTGCAGAGACCTATTCTTATTTATCTCTAGGGCTTCCCCACTGACTATCATAGAGTGCTCCCTTCCCCATTCCCTTATTATCAAGCATCTTTTTATATTTTAATTTTATTTTTTCTCCTTGCCACATTTTTAAAAAATTTTATTAATTTATTTTGATTTATCAATAATCACTTCCGTATGCTTTTGAGTTTAAAATTTTTCTCCCCCTTCCTCCCTATCACCCTCCCCAAGATGGTGCACAATCTGATACAGGCTATACATTTACATTCCTATTAAACATATTTTACATTAGTGGTGTTGTAAGTAAAAATTAAAACCAATAGGAGGAACCATCAGAAAGAGGAAACAAAACTAAACAGAAGAGAAAAAAAAATAGCAATTCAACTTTCATAGTTCTTTCTTTGGATGTGGATAGCATTTTCCATCACCAGGCCTCTAGAGATGTCTTAGATCCTTGTATTGCTGGGAAGGGTTAAGTTTATTAATATTAGTCATCGCACAACGTGGCTGTTATTGTGTACAACGTTCTCTTGGTTCTGCTCACTTCACTCAGCATCAGACCATACAAGTCTTTCCAGGTTTTTCTGAAGTCAGCCTGTTCATCATTTCTTACAGCACAACAGTATTCCATTACATTCATATACCACAACTTGCTCAGCCACTCCCCAATTGATGGGCCTCCTCTCAATTTCCAATTCTTTGCCACCACAAAAAGAGCTCTTGCCACATTTTTCTCACTCCCCTCCTCCCAAGGAAAAAAGGAAGGAGGGAGAGAAGGAGAGAGACAGGGAAGGAAGGAACAACTGAAGGAGGAAGGGAAAGAGAGATGAAGGGAAGAAAGGAAGGAAGGAAGAAGAGAAGGTAGGAAGAAGGGAAAGAGAGAAGAAAGGATAAAGGGGGAGGAAGGAAGGAATGGCAGATTGAGGGTCAGAAGGCTTGTCTTTCATTCCGTTCCCAGCTCTTCCACTCACTATTCCTGTGAGCACAGGCAAATCACTTCACTTCATTTCTCCCTCAGTTCCCTCATCTTAAAACAAATGGGCTGGATTAAATTATTGCTAAGGACCCTTTTAGTTTTAAAGTTCTATGATCCTCTACTCTTTCTGACTCTCTATTCAATAACCAATAAGGACTTCTCCAAACTTTTTTCTCTCTTCTCAAGTCCCCAATTTCTACCATGCAGCAGACCTGGCATTCTACTTTGCTGAGAATATTTAGGCCATCTAACAGAAGATCCCTCAACTTTTTGGCATCATGCTCTATTTAATCTCTTCTGACTCGGGAAGTACAGGTATCCCTAATCCCTCTAGCCATGTTAAACCCTTTTGATGCATGCTATTGATTTGAATCCTTTCTGCCTCTACCAAACCTTTCTTCAACAATCACCTTCTCTTGCAACTTTAATCTTTCCATTGTCACTGGCTTCTTCCCATTTACCTAAACACTTACTGAGATTTTTCCCAGTTCTAAAAACTTTTCTTTTGACTTCATTCCTTCTCTTTGTTTCTTTTCATGGCTGAACTATTAACATTTGTCACCAAAAGTTGCCTACATATAACACTGCCATTTCTATACCATCTCTTTAATCTTCAACCATTTGTAATCTGAGTCCTATCCCTGCAGCTCTACTGAAACTTCTCTCTCATAGCTCTTCAGTAATTTTCTAATTGCCAAATATGGAGGTCTCTTTTCAATGCTCCTAATCCTTGATCTCTTCGAATCATGAAAAACTGTTGACTATTACTTCCAGGATTTTTACTTCTTTAATCCTCTGTCAGCTGAGTACAAAGTGCTAAATGAGATCCATGGAAGGAAAAACTCCTTATCAAGTAGGGGAGAAGAGAAAGGTGATATCAAGGATTCTTGCAGGATGTGACATCAGAATGGGACTTACCTCACATTACTTGGTATTATAATTGGAAAGAGGTAATGGGATAGTGGATAGAGTGATGGACTTAGAATCAAAATATTTGAGTTATGGGCCATCTCTAGTCATCCTGATCTATATTTTGCCACTGGACCCAGATGGCTCTGGACAATGAAATATGCCATGAACAAATACATAGGAAACAAACTCATTTTGGAGAAGACAATTTTAAAGACATGCAGAGATTGATATTTTTATGATGTTTCAAAGATAAAGGGAGAGGGGGATCTAAAAGAAAAGATGAACTATATTGTTGTTACTGAAAATGGGAACAAAATAGATATTAGCAACTATGAATCCATATGCTTAACTCTATACCTCTAGAAAATCTTTATGAAAGTGCTGCAAGGGTATTCCAGAAGAGAACAGTCAGGATTTTCTTAAGGACAATTTTAAATAATAAACCACAATGTCATAGTCATATGACTAAGTGTATCTTTAAGAACCCACAGCATGTTTCATTTCCTGTGTACTGGAAAGAAGACTGTTACTACAGTCATATAGGACAAGTCCAAATCTCACTAGTTGTAGGCAGTTCACTTAATTTGTCTAAGCTTCCATTTCCTCCTTTGCAATCTAAAACAGGAATAAAATTTGTGTCATGAACCTCACATGATTGTGAGGACAGGACTTTGTAAACCTAAAAAAAAGTGCTATATGAGTCTGAAATATTATAGGTCAAACTCCTATTTTCTTATGACTCTCCAACTTAACATGGTCCCATGGATTCTCAGGACACTCATGAAATCTATGATCTAGCCAAGTTGGTCCCCATGCCTTTTCAGTGACCATTTCCCATTCCTTGAAATACTCCCCCTCCTCTTCTTGGAATTCCTAGCTTCCATTAAGGCTCAGCTCAAGGACCACAACCTACAAGAATCCTGTCAAAAATCTTGCCATTGTCCTTCCTTCACCACTCCCAAGTAGCTTGGCATTGATTCTGCATATATTCTAATTTATTTATTTGGTCCTCTCCCTGCCACCCCTCCCCCCACCAACACCAGCAGAAGCTAAAGGCCTTGAGAGCAGAGAGTTTCAGTTTTGCCTCTATGCCTAGTGCCCAGCACACAGCAGGCACTTAAAAGTGCAGCTGCAATGAATTGAACCTAGCTCATTTGGTGGATAATATGAAAATTATAAGGGGTCCATTTGTGTTCGTAAGAACAAATTATATTAAACTAGTACTCGCAAAATTTTCACAAATTAAGAGGTGTTGCTCTGATATGTTAATTCTAGATAATTCAAGTCTATACATTAAAACAGTACTTCTAGTAAGCAGAACCAAGACAACTATATACACAGGCCACAGTAAAAGTTAATGGAAAGAGCAATAACAACAAAGAAACAAAGCTATGTAATTTTAATGACCATGGACACTCAGAAAAGTTGAAAAAATACATCTTCCTCACTTCTTTGCAGAGGTGGGGGACTATGGATGTGGATTATTATAAAGAATGTTGAACTCAGTAAATGTGTGGGTTGAGTTTTGTTGAACCACTTTTTTTCTCTTTCAGAAAAAATTCCTTGTTACAAGGTAGGGTGGAATCTATTTGGAAATAAAGATGATATGAAAAAGGAAGATATCAATATAAATTGTATTGACATTTTAAAAGACAGAAACTGCTAGGCAGTAGTTGGTTATGCTGGTTCTGGGACTTTAAGCAAAAGTACAGAGGAGGAAATACTTCCTAGCCTCTGGTATCCCTTGAGGCATTTGATTTTAACTTCACATTAGGGTCAAATTCCAAAGGAATACACAAAAACTTATAGATAACATCAATGAAATAATACATTCTCTTTCATAAGCTGGTTCTTCTAGTGCCAAACCCTAAAAGGTTTTTTTCAGGGGGAGTGGCTTTGGAATACATAAACCAAGATAACAATAAACTCAAATTTCTATCTTGCTTTAAGGTTTGCAAAACACTTTTCTGAAAACAATTCAGTGAGTGAGACATACTATTATCTTCTCCATTTAACAAATGGGGAAACAATATATTCAGATAGCTATTTATATGTCCTAGTCAGACTTATAACTGAGGGTTCCTGATTCTAAGTTAATCAATTTTTCCACTATTCCCCAGTTGTCGCTTTATTGCAAACTCTGCTATACATTTTTAAAGACAAATTATTAGTGTTCATTTTTACTATTCAGAGCAGGTCGAAATCCTAGTAGAAAAATCTCACCACCCCTCCAGTTCTTTGCTAGTTAAATTCAGAAGATGGAAAGTTGGTAAAAGCCCCACAGTACATAATTTCTTGAGACAGTTGGAACACATTCCATTGAATGACTTACAAAAATGAAGGATCAGACTTCTAGGTCAGATTTAAAGAAAAACAACAAAAACTTTTACAATCAATCTGTTCTCTAATTTCATGAAGAATCTCTATTTCCTAGATTTCAACATCAGTATGAAATCAAAGTTCATGCCTGGACTTTGTTTTTGTCTTAGCAATGTTTTACTACTTTAATGTAAACTAAAAAGGTCAACAAGGAAAAGACAGCAATGTGGAAGGGAGTCTATGTCTGCAGAGGGTGGGGGTGAGGGTGGAGATATCAGCTGAAAAAGGCTATGATATCAACTTAGTAACTGGGCAAAAAGCAAGGAGTAGGGACAGCTAGGTGGTGTAGTGGATAGAGCTCCAGCCTTGGAGTCAGGAGGACCTGAATTCAAATTCAGCCTCAGACACTTGACACTTACTAGCTGTGTGACCTTGGGCAACCCTGATTGCCTAGCCAAAAAAAAAAAAAGCAAGGAGTAATCAAGCAAATACACATTTTCTAAGCACCTACTATTTGCTAGACACAGTGGATACAAAGAAAAAAAATTAGTGAAACAATTCCTGTTCTCATGGAGCTTACATTCCATTGAGGTAGACGACTTGTACATATATAATAATACAAAGAATAAATACAAAATGAGTGCAAAGTAAAGTTAAATACAATCTGCACAGGTGATAGCTTTTAAATATACACACAAAAACACACACAAACACACAAGTCTATATACACACACACGCTTTACTTAAATTTTATTCTGATGTCAGAGAATGTTGTGCAGGTGGCACAAGGCTCTTTAAGAATATGCCAGTGGAATACAGCTCTTACAAGGTCCTATAGGCATCAAGCTGCAGGCTCTCTGAGGACCAGGATGGCTACAAGGTAATTTTTTTTTATCCACTATAACTCTCTAAGACCATTTACTGAAGATGTAGCAGACTTGTGATAAACATGGAAAAGAAGCAGCGTCGAATACTAACAAAGTCTTAGATTGTACACACACACACACACACATACACACACACACACAGCATGAAAAGATGAACACACATTTGCTCCATTAATTCCATGTCATTCAAATATGTTCTTCATTTTGTAATGCAGTCTTATATGTCAGATCACTAAGACAAAATGGCACCACAAGATTCCATTCAAGATGAAAGTTGCCTTCACATTCGTTGTTACTACTTTTATTTTGCCAGGGGGACTTTTAAAATAATAATGGTGATGATGATGATGATGATGATGAAGATAGATTAGATAGATTAAGTGACTGGACCAGGATCACATAGATAGTAAGTGCCTGAAAGTCTTCAGGTCCAGGTCCAGCACTCTATCCAATGTACCATCTCATCCTCAAAATAAAATGGAAAAGATGTTTTTATATTTTTAAAGTTAAATCACTTTTGAGGCAGCCAGTAAATTAAAGTAAGAGGAACTAATTTCCAAAAAAGTAATCATGGTCCATCTCAATCACGAATATGTGTGAATGACTAAGAGTGAAAGGAAGAACTGGTAAGTATTTCATTCATTTATTCAGTTCAGATAGTCAATTCAGTGAATTCAATATTCACAGGGAATTATAGGAGAAGGGTCCTGAATATTTCTGTCTCATTACAGAATCTGAGGATTCAAAGCTAGGATTTATTGGGTATCATAAATGAGAATAACAGGAAATTAAAGGAAGAATCAACCCTTTGTGTTACAGGTGAGGGAGCTAAGCTGAAGCTAAAACGGTGAAGACATTTGCCCAAGATTCACCCAGCTAGGGAGTGGTAAAGCTGAAACCTGGGTCTCATTACTCCTGACCCAATGCCCTCACTCTTTTTAGAAGCTATTGTGTACAAAGCAGAACATCAGATATTTGTCTTACCTTCTGTTGAAATCAACCTGGATGGAATGATCAATTACTAGATCAGCAGGACAAATGGGGTTTATTTTCTCTGGGTCTCCTCCTAACTTTTTCACAGCATCACGCATTGCAGCAAAATCAACCACAGCAGGCACCCCCCTAGGAGGAAAAAGTTAAGCTAAGTAAGAGCAACTTTTAAAGACATCCCTTTTCAGGGGAGTGGGAGAAGGAAGAATTAAAATATGAATGCAAATGTTAAGTGTTTCCTTTCACTGAAAACACTGGCAATTTGACTTAGCAGAAGTGGATGGCTTTGAAAAATGAGGGCATTCAAATTCATTTCTTTAAGCAGAAATCACATTTGTAAGTAACAAGTAATAAGGTTAATAAGTGTGAAGAATGTCTTTATATGATTATGAAATGATTGTGTAATTATGGTTATGCTATTAACCCAGCATGTATATTAAATAATCACAATATAAAGAGAATCTATCAAGGGAACATCAACAAGCATTCAGAAGGCACCCACCACACATCAGGAATTGTTTTATGCACTAAGGGCTACATAAGCCAAAAAAATGAAAACACTCTTTGTCTTTCAGGAATTTATATTCCAAATGGGGAAAACTATATGTATGTATGTATGTATGTATGTATGTATGTATGTATGTATGTATGTGTGTGTGTGTGTGTGTGTGTGTGTGTGTGTGTGTGTGAGACACACACATATACGTAATAAAGGAAATTTCAGGCAGCTGGGTGGTGCAGTGGATAGAGTGCCAGGCCTGGAGTCAGGAAGACTCCTCTCCCTGACTTCAAACCAGGCCTCAGACACTTACTAGCTGTGTGACCCTGGGCAAGTCACTTAACCCTGTTTGCCTCAGTTTCCTCATCTGTAAAATGAGCTGGAGAAAAAAATGGTAAACCACTCTAGTATCTTTGCCAAGAAAACCCCAAATTGGGTCATGAAGAGTCAAACTGAACAAGGAGGTAATTTCAGTACCTTTTAGCTTTCTTCAGTTCCCTTACAATGATAAAGATTGAAGCAGTGATCCAGATCCAGATCATACCTCAAATTTTAGAAAGAACTTTAATAGAATAGATGTGACTCCAAAAAATGGGGTGTAAAGTCATTTTTTTAAGTGATTCTCTCCATTTCCATGATAAAATCTCAGATGTCTTATTTTTTGTAAAAAGTTTGGTCTTTGGAAGGAAGGAAATCATATATTTTTTTTAAAGTGATGGAGCCTTCCTCTCTTCTACAAAATGAGAGTTATAGTCTTATGAGAAGAAAAGACAGGGAGGAAAGAGGCTGTTGTTGGGAAATGACTGGCTCCATCACTGATGCAGAAATGTAGTCCTGGGAGAAGGACTGAGAATAGAAGCCGTGACAAGGTATAAATTAGGAGAAAGGCTACCAAGAATAGCAT
The DNA here is from genome assembly GCF_003287225.1 of Phascolarctos cinereus. Taxonomy (NCBI): domain Eukaryota; kingdom Metazoa; phylum Chordata; class Mammalia; order Diprotodontia; family Phascolarctidae; genus Phascolarctos; species Phascolarctos cinereus. The sequence continues at coordinate 201,427,808 of NW_027555847.1, read as the reverse complement.
ATTAAAATCTGAGAAGAGACTAAATGACAGTTACTAGGTTAGAAGCGTGCATTGTATTTTATGAATCACTACATTATTAAACACATTATAGATTCAGAGAGAGAGAGAGAGAGAGAGAGAGAGGGAGGAAAGATCAGAGAAGCTCAATTTGAAAAGAAGGAATATTCTGAGCTAACTCTCCTTAGTACTTTTTTTTCCTACCTGCCTCTAAAAGATGCATAACAGTAAATACTTCCTTTCCCACAGAATTTCAAATTGAAACACCTTGAAAATCATCTAGTTTAAGCCATAACTGACTAAGAATTCCCTCTACAATAAACCAGAAGTAGTTATTCAGGTTCCATTTAAAGACTTCCAATGATGGGAAAAAACCCATTACTCCCGAGGTAGAGCATTTTTTTTTCAGTGAGGCAGTTGGGGTTAAGTGACTTGCCCAGAGTCACAAAGCTAGTAAATGTTATGTGTCTGAGGCCAGATTTGAACTCAGGTCCTCCTGAATCCAGGGCCGATGCTCTATCCACTGCGCCACCTAGCTGCCCCGAGCATATTAATTTTTGATAGCTCCAATTGTCTGGAAGTTTATCCTTATATCAAAACTAAAACTAACACCCTGCAATTTCTGCCTACTGCTCATGGTTTTGTCCTCTGGGGCCAAAAAGGATGAAATCTAATCCCTCTTCCCCATGAGTTCCACATATGGGCCATTCAAGTACTTGAAGGCAACTTTAATGTCACTACTAAGTCTCCATGTTAAGTAACCTTCAATCTATCCATTTATAACATGAGCTCCAATTCTTTCACCTTATTAATCACTATTCTCTGGATGACTTCTAGTTTCTCAATGTTCTTCCTACAATGTTACACCTAGATCTGAACAAAGTATTTTAGATGTACTGTGTCAATACTCTTGTTCTGGACATTATGCCTACATTAACACAGCCAAAGATTGCATTTGCTTTTTGGCTTCCCTTGCCACACTGTTGACACATATAGATAACACTTTCCTAAAACTCCTACACTTTTTTTTTAAACAGGAATTATTGTCTAACCATACTTCTCTCATGTTGTCCTTGTGAAACCCGATTTTCAATCATCATCTCTTAACACCCTAATTTTCAACTTCTCCTTATCCACTGGTTTCTTTCTAGATGACTTCAAACATGCCTAGACATACCCCATTCTTACCTATACTCCCATCTTTGTACCACTTGCAACTTGATAAACATACCTATTATACCTTTATTGATAAAAACATTAAATACAGGGACAATGACAGAGTCTTCTCTTTGCTACTGCTACATTCCCAAAGACTTCCCTCCAAGATGACATCAAATACCTTACTGATTATTCATTCAGCTTATTTTGAATGTATCTTGCTATCCTATCTAGCCTGTTTCTTTACATCTTGTCCGAATAGCATGAAAAGACTTAGTCAAATGCTTTTTTCTCACCTTAACGCAAGCTTCGAGGACTGCATGGAAAGAGGTGCTAAGATTGGAGAAGCAGAGAAGATGGCCACAAGGCAACTGAATTCAACAAACATTGGCTAAATAGTATGGATATTTCAGACTCACGTAAAGTCCTGCAGAATAACTCGGGCAGGCTTAAATGGTATTTCTATATTCTCATGCTGCATCACATTCCAATTTAAAATGTTTTCAACATCAACCTTCTTCACTAAGAAATTATCACAGTTCCGAATGGCTGCCTCTAGGAGAACTCTGATAGAAAATGGTAAGTGTCCTAGGGAAAAAAGAAAAAAAACCCCAACACATCACTTAATTATAAGACTTTCCTCTGAAGGGATGATATGGCCAGATTTGCTAAGAGTATCAGATTATTGTACAACCAGAATAAGATAATTTACATCAAATCTTTCAACAACCAAGATTACACCGAGGACATGCCTTGTCATCAAGAAAGTTTCAGCAAGAGTTCAGCTCAGTTAACAACTTTACTTCAGCTCAGTCAGCTTCCTTGGATTCTATTAACTGGAAAAAGTTTTACCAAGCCATCATTTAGAGGCAGTCTGTTGTAGAAGACAGAGTCCCTCCTAAATTGCAATTAGGAAGACCAGGGGGGGCAGCTAGGTGGCACAGTGGATAGAACACTGGCCCTGAAGTCAGGAGGACCTGAGTTCAAATCCGGCCTCAGATCAAACACCTGACACTTACTAGCTGTGTGACCCTGGGCAAGTCACTTAACCCCAATTGCCTAAAAGCAATAAAAAAAAAAAAGGAAGACCAGGGTCCTCAGGAGTTGACTGAGTTGTCATTTTACCTCTCATAATCTTCAACAAATTACTTGAGACTGATCTCAAGGGTCAGTCTGATTGATGGTTGATTTCAAAAGCAATCTTTGTCGATGGAAGAAGTTCCCTACAAAAATCATTAATCCTTTCTATAATCAGAAAACATTAGAGAGTACTCTGAAAAGAAAACTGACAGCTAGGATTCAAGAAACATTTTGGCCTGGACCTGTTATTTCATTCATATAGGAAAGATTTCTCAGTGAGGAATTTCCCTCTTCAATGCGGAGCTGCAAATGTTCTGCAACTCTTAAGTCTTAGAGAGTGGCAGGGCTCCCTGAGAGTCAAATGATCTCCCCAGGATCACATATCCAGTGTCAGAGGCAGAATTGGAACCCAGGTCTTCCTGGCTCCAGAGTTCTATCTACAACTCCAGGCTGTATCAAAAAATGTTAAAAAAAAAAAACCAAAACACAAAACTCTAATTTTATTATGATTAAGAGCAAGGTATTAACCTATTTCTGCTTTAAAAGAAAAATAAAATCCTTAACACTATGCAGAATGATCACTAATACTGGATAGGAACACCCAATGAAGTTAATAATACTAATAAGAAACAATATTTTGTTTTCATTTATATAATAAAAGTTCTAACTGCTATAGGAAAAACTATAGAAGTCTCATCTGGAGATATTATTATTATCCTCTTATAATGAGTAAATGTCAATTGAAAAGGGAGACTTGCCTAAGTGGGGCAATTAAATGGTTTATCCAAGGACATTTATGTGTTTACTGGAAAGAGTTTTAAAAAAAATCTGTTTTCTTGGCTATCAATCCTGAGCTCTGCTATCAAAACAGGATGTTTCATTTCTACTCACTCCTTCCAATTTCTTGTGCTCCCCTCCTGAGTCAGTATAACTTTAAAAAGAAAAAGCTATGAAAACAAGATACCTTTTTTTTTGACAAAGGTATATTCAGTTTTGTTTCCTTACCATATCGTGAATCCTCCAACTTATTCAAATTGAAGAACTTTTTTTCTGGTACCTTGGGATCCAAGGGCTCAGCAAGGTGTATAAAAGGGTTGCTCATGATTACAGAGAGTTAAATGTCCCTGCAAGGGAGAAAGAAAGATGTTAGGGAGGATCAAAGTGAAATTTGTAAAACCTTTCATTTCTTTCAACCTCTTGGTTACGACCCAATTGCAATGATGTCATTTCTACTTTAACTGTGTGATATAAATTCACTCAAAAATTGCTTACTTGTTACTCTTTCAGCATTGAGAAATCTGGAATGCTAGCACAAATCCAGAAAAGACACTTGATTCAAATTACTTTATTTTCTGGACAACTGCCTCATTTAAAATCTGTCACAAATCTTAGAGGAAACAAGCTTATCTACTGTTTGTACTACATATGCCAATAAAACCAATGTGCCTAAATAACATAACAGCTTTATTTAGAGCAATGATACACAATAACAACATAATCTAGAATAGAACAGGCCACGAATAAAATCCTTAACACTATGCAGAATGATCACTAATACTGGATAGGAACACCCAATTAAGTTAATAATACTAATAAGAAACAAGATTTTGTTTTTATTTATATAATAAAAGTTCTAACTGCTATAGGAAAAACTATACAAGTATCATCTGGAGATATTAGGGCACTTAATAAACATTTGTTGAACTGAACAGAATAAAAATTACTGGGCTGGCAGTCAGAGCTATGGATTCCAACACTATTATTTCTTTTTTTTAATTTCTTTTTTTATTAATTTCTTTTGATTTATCAATAATCACTTCCATGTGCTTTTGAGTTTAAAATTTTTCTCCCCCTCCCTCCCCATCACCCTCCCCAAGACGGCACACAATCTGATATAGGCTTTGCATTTACATTCCTATTAAACATATTTTCACATTTGTGATGTTGTAAGTAAAAATTAAAACCAATAGGAGGAACCATCACAAAGAGGAAACAAAACTCAACAGAAAAAATACAGCAATTCAATTTACATAGTTCTTTCTTTAGATGTGGATCGCATTTTCCATCACGAGGCCTCTAGAGATGTCTTAGATCCTTGTATTGCTGGGAAGGGTTAAGTTTATCAATATTAGTCATCACACAACGTGGCTGTTATTGTGTACAAAGTCTTCTTGGTTCTGCTCACTTCACTCAGCATCAGACCATATGAGTCTTTCCAGGTTTTTCTGAAGTCAGCCTGTTCATCACTTCTTACAGCACAACAGTATTCCATTACATTCATATACCACAACTTGCTCAGCCATTCCCCAATTGATGGGCATCCTCTCAATTTCTAATTCTTTGCCACCACAAAAAGAGCTGCTATGAATATTTTTGTACATGTGGGTCCTTTTCCCATTTGTATGATCTCTTTGGGATACAGCCCTAGAAGTGCTATTGCTGTGTAAAAGGGTATGCACATTTTTATAGCTCTTTGGGCACAGTTCCAAATTGCTCTTCAAAATGGCTGGATCATTTCACAACTCCACCAACAATGCATTAGTGTTCCAATTTCCCCATATCTTCTCCAACATTTATCATTTTCCTGTTTTGTCAAAACACTATTACTTTTTTTAGGCTCTACATATATATTCCTATTAAACAAATTTTCATATTAGTCATGTTTTAAAGAAGAATTAAAACGAACAGGAGGAACCATAAGAAAGAAGAAATAAAACAAAAAGAAAAAAAGAGCAAATAATATGCTTCAATCTGTGTTCAGACTCCATAGTTCTTTCTCTGGATGTGGATAGCATTTTCCATCATGAGACTTTTGGAGGTTTCTTAGATCCTTGCATTGCTGAGAAGAGCTGAGTCTATCAAAGTCAGTCATTGCACAATGTGGCTGTTACTGTCCAACACTACTTCTGCCATGAACTTGCCCTACCCATTAGATTGTGAGCTCCTTGTGGCAGGGGCTATCTTTTGCCTCTTTTGTATTCCCAGAGCTTAGCACAGTGCCTATGTAGTAGGTGCCTAATAAATGTTTATTGACTATGATCTTGGGCAAGTCAATTTTATCTCTCTGTTCCTCAGTCTTCTTGAAGGTAAAATGAGAACAATATTCTAACTGTTCTCTCTCTCCTTTTTTTTTCAAGGTACTACTGTATTAATAATTATGTACATTATGAAACTTATACAAAAATGAGTTAAAGATGAAATAATATTTGATCCTAGAGGTCCATAGGAAGTCACTGGAGTTTGTAGGGGAGGGGTGGGACGGGATCAGACCCGAATGTAAGGAAAACCACTTTGGCAGCTATGTGGAGGATGAATTGAAGAATGGAGGGATTTGAGGCATCCCATTAAGGAAGCTATTATGAGTGTCCAGGTGAGAAATGATGGTGATTTGAACTAGACTGGTAGCTATAAGAGAAGAAAGAAGGTGACAGATGTGAGAAGTGTGGTTAGAGATGAGCTTTGGTAACTCACTAGATGTGTGGGATAAGAGAGAATGAATCAAAGATGACACTCGGGTTTAAGTGACAAGAAGGATGGTGAGGTCTCCAACAAAAACAGGCAAGCCTGGAAAGGGAATAATTTAGGGGAAAAATAATATAAGAACATCTGCCATTCTCTTGCAACCCTTCCATCCAGCCCATCTTGTGACACATTCTTTCCTACCCAAAGCAAAATGAGAGGAGGCCAGCTTCTACTCACCAGTCTCTGTGTTGGAGCACAGAGTCTGTTCTTTGTGAGACATCAGGTGATGAGGGCGGGGGGAAGGGGGGAGAGATACTCCAGGGGTATATTTGGGGAAGCATGAAATTTTCCAAATGATATCTATGTAAACTATTGTTATAAGTGCCTGGGAGCAGTTACATCATAACAGTCTCTAGCAGATGCCTCTGAGAAAGGAAACTGGGGATGGGTGAGACTGGCAATTTGCACTGTAGGGAGGAGGAACTGATTTAGGGAGTGTTTGGAGGGGGAGTAATGTCAGGTGTGGTTGTTTTGGACACAAGCCCTTTTATGGGGGCACGGTAGAAGATATCCCATATTTTCACCCTAATTGCACATTGGCTAATTGCACATTCCTTGGGGTTAGGTCATTTCCCTGTGGATTGAGGCCAGAGCCATCACTCCATCAAAAGACCCCTTGGCTCTCATTTTGGGAACATAGAGGACTGAGAGATTAAATGACTTGCTTAGGGCCATACAACCAGTATGAGTCAAGGGCATGAATTTTTAATCCAGGTCTTCCTGACTCAGAGGCCAGTTCTTTTAATCTACTCTATCAAATAGCTTGTATTTAGTTATTACCTCAGTAGACTTCTATGATAGGTAATGGTAGCTGCAATGTATTGGAATATAAATAAAACCATTAAGAAGTGATAGACTCAGAAAAAAGAAGGCTCCCATGTCCATTTTCAGATCCCCTTTTTTTTTCTTTTTTGGAAAGGTAATAGACAACTATCAACAAAGAGGTGGCAGAAAACAAGTGTGCATAACATATACATATTCAGACTCAGCCAATCTGTTTTACATAACTGTACTTATTTATAAGAAAGAGTTCTTAGTGAGGAAAGGGAAGAGTATTGGAAAATGGCAATGATTTTTAAGAAAGAAAGGAAAGAAAATCGAGTATCTTGGTGGCAGCTGGTGGCACTGTGAATAGAGCACTGGATCTGGAGTCAGGAAGACCCAAGTTCAAATCCTACCTCAGACACTTACTAGCTCTGTGATCCTGGACAAGTCACTCAACCTCTCTGCCTCAGTTACTTCAACGTAATTTATATAACACCTACCTCACAGGACTGTTGTGAAGATCAAATGAGATAATATTGCACAATACCCGGCACACAGTAGGTGCTATATAAATGCTAGCTATTATTATTATAATTATCTTTAAAGTGGTAGGAAGAACCTATAACAGTTACAAACCCATATTTCTCAGGCTGGCAGATAAGAAAGCACAGGAAGTGAAAAAACTTGGGGGTTCAATGAGAAAGTTAGATGCTATTGATATTTTCACCTCTAAAATGTTAGATGTAAAATTACATGTGCAAAAATTCATTGTGTGGCAATTTGGGGGACATTAAGAGGGGCTCAATTTCCTTTATTTTTACAGGAATTTTCCAGAACTCTTATTTATCCTTTAGGTATCCCACATTCTTAAATCTCCTGGACTGTCTTTTATGAGTTCCAACATTTGTTTCAACCTCCAAATTGGTCAAAGGCCAAATTAGTTTGGGCAACATTATTATAAACACATTGTTCAGATCTAATCAAAATGCTGAGCTAAAAGTGAGGAGCAAAATAATAAATAGCATATATCTAAAACCTTCAGCAAGCATTACATGTAATGGGGACAGAGTAGAAGCATTTCCAATAAGATCAGGGGTGAAACAAGGATGTCCATTATCACCACTGTTATTCAATATTGTACTGGAAACGTTAGCTTTAGCAATAAGAGAAGAAAAAGAAATTGAAGGCATTAGAATAGGCAAAGAAGAAACAAAGCTATCACTCTTTGCAGATGACATGATGATATACTTAGAGAATCCTAGAGAATCAAGTAAAAAACTACTTGAAATAATAAACAACTTTAGCAGAGTTGCAGGCTATAAAATAAACCCACATAAATCACCAGCATTTCTATATATTACCAACAAAGCCCAACAGCAAGAGACAGAAAGAGAAATCCCATTTAAACTTACTGTAGACATTATAAAATATTTAGGAGTCTACCTCCCAAAACAAACCCAGGAACTCTATGAACACAATTACAAAAGACTTTTCACAGAAATAAAATCAGATCTAAATAATTGGAAAAACATCAGTTGCTCATGGGTAGGCCGAGCTAATATAATAAAAATGACAATCCTACCTAAGCTAATTTACTTATTCAGTGCCATACCAATCAAACTACCAAAAATTATTTTATAGAGTTAGAAAAAATAATAACAAGATTCATTTGGAAAAACAAAAGGCCAGAATATCAAAGGAACTAATGAAAAGAAATGCAGGGGAAGGTGGCCTAGCAATTCCAGATCTTAAATTGTATTATAAAGCAGCAATCATCAAAACTGCTTGGTACTGGCTAAGAAATAGGGAGGTGGATCAGTGGAATAGGTTAAATATGCAAGACACAGTAGTCAATGACTATAGTAATCTATTATTTGATAAACCCAAAGACCCCAGCTTCTGGGATAAGAACCCACTCTTTGAAAAAAACTGCTGGGAAAACTGGAAAAGAGTATGGCAGAAACTAGGCATAGACCCAAATCTCACACCATATACCAAAATAAAGTCAAAATGGGTTCAGGACTTAGATATAAAGGCTGATACCATAAGTAAACTGGGAGAACAAGGAATAGTTTACCTATCAGATCTATGGAGAACAGAAGAATTCATGACCAAACAGGAGATAGAGAACATTATGAAAAGCAAAATGGATCATTTTGATTACATTAAATTGAAAAGTTTTTGCACAAACAAAGCCAATGCAGCTAAGATTAGAAGGAAGGTAGAAAATTGGGAAAGAATTTTTACAACCAGTCTTGCTGATAAAGGCCTCATTTCTAAAATATATAGAGAAATAAGACAAATTTATAAGAACACAAGCCATTCCCCAATTGATAAATGGTCAAAGGATATGAACAGGCAGTTCTCAGATGAAGAAATTAAAGTCATCTATAGTCATATGAAAAAATGCTCTAAATTGTTATTGATTAGAGAAATGCAAATCAAAACAACTCTGAGGTACCACATCACACCTATCAGATTGGCCAACATGACAAAACAGGAAAATGATAAATGTTGGAGAGGATGTGGGAAAATTGGAACACTAATACATTGTTGGTGGAGTTGTGAAATGATCCAACCATTTTGGAGAACAATTTGGAACTATGCACAAAGGGCTACAAAAATGTGCATACCCTTTGATCCAGCAATAGCACTTCTAGGGCTATATCCCAAAAAGATCAAACAAATGGGAAAAGGACTCACATGTCCAAAAATATTCATAGCAGCTCTTTTTGTAGTGGCAAAGAATTGGAAATTGAGAGGATGCCCATCAATTGGGGAATGGCTGAGCAAGTTCTGGTATATGAATGTAATGGAATACTATTGTGCTATAAGAAATGATGAACAGGCTGATTTCAGAAAAACCTGGGAAGACTTATATGGTCTGATGCTGAGTGAAGTGAGCAGAACCCAGAGGACTTTGTATACAATAGCAGCCACGTTATACAATGACTAAGAATGTTAAACTGAGCCCTTCTCAGCATTAGGAGGATCTAAGACATCTCCAGAGGCCTCAGGATGGAAAATGCTGTCCACATCCAAAGAAAGAACTATGGAAGTTGAATCGCTCTCACTTATTTTTACCTTAAGTTGAGTTTTGTTTCATCTTTCTGCTGGTTCCTCCTATTGGTTTTAATTTTTACTTACAACTTCAAAAAGTAAAAAAATAAAAAAAAATAAAAGTGAGGAGCAGGTCTACTCCCAAGACGAAAGTAACAGACCTTATTGTTCTCTAAATCAAAAGATTTATAGGAACAATCAATTCGTGTGAAGATATTTAGAGGAAAGAGTTAAACAGAAGGCAACAAAGTTAAATTTGATTTGTTTCTTGTAAAAACCAGCAGATAACAAGCTGGTTTTGTTGTGATACAGTAACAGTGGTTGTTTGGTCAGTCTTGGGAAAAAAAATAGCTTCAGAAAGAGCCTGTCACTGGGACAATTTCAGTGATACGTGGCTTGCAAAATCATGGGAAATATCTGAACAACTGGCAAGATGGATTCAGGACCCTCTTACAAGCAATATGAGATCTCTGAGGTCATCCAGTCCAGTCCATACCTGAAGGGAAATCCCTTTTACAAAACATCTGACAAATGTTTATAGATCCTCCACTCAAGGAACACCTGTGAGGGGATATCTACCATTTCCTCAGGCAACTCATTCAACTAGTGAATAGTTCTAACTATTAATAAGTTCTTCTTTACTTTCAGTGGAAATCTGTATTATTCATAGACCTGATGTTAAATCCTAAAGGAGTCCCTTTACCCCAAAGTCTAACCTCGTAAAATGACCATTAGTCAATACCTTTTATTATTAAGCCTTTCTTATAGGCCACCAGTTCCACAGAAGCAGAAACAGAAATAAACCCATATATATATATATATATATATATATATATATATATATATATATATATATATATATATATATATATATATATATATATATATATATTTCCATTAGAGATTCAAAAATACAGATGCTAAATAATTTTGACACCATGTAGAGTGTACCCAAGTGCCCTGTGATAGCCACTGATTATCTACCATACTTATCTAATTCTTGCAAGCCAAACAAAACAATTCTGCATTTCAGAGGTGGAAAGCAATCTCACATATTTACTTGACTATTCACTGATGACTGTGCTTAGGAATTTGAAAAAGTGTATCACGCTGTATCACTTAGTTCCTTCATATTGAAGAAGCCAATCATACTTGTAAATAAATGGCAAACAGGAAAAGGAGCAACACTATTATCACCACCACCAACTTGATACTGTGAAAAGAATGCTAGATACGAAGTCAGAAGACCTGGGTGCAAATCCAAGATCTACCACTATTTGTATAACCTTGGTCAAGTCATTTAACCTCCTTGAGATTCAGTTCTCTCATATATAAAATGAAAGAGTTGGATTGGATGACCTCTAAGGTTTCTTCTATCTCTATGCTACTATCAACTGTCCATCCTCAGAAGCAAAAAGAAAAAAGAAAATTTTTAAAAAGTTGCAACTGAAGAGAGCAAGATACAGAGTAGCAAAACACCTAAAAAGCAAAACAAAACAAAATACCAAGTCTTTATGGAGTGCTATAATTTTATTTCAGTGACTAAAACACATCACCCAAGCCAGCGTCTACTAAACCCAAAGCAAATGGCATACGTATGTATGTGGTGGTGTTGTTTAATCATTTTTCAGTTGTGTGACTCTTTGTGACCCTATTTGAGGTTTTCTTGGTAAAGATACTGGAATGGTTTCCCATTTCCTTCTCCAGCCCATTTTACAGATGAGGAAATTGAAGCAAACAAGGTTAAGTGACTGGCCCAGGGTCACACAGCTAACGTTTAAGGCCAGCACTCTATCCACTGTGCCACCTAGCAGTCCTTTGTATACAGGTAATCTGAGGTAAAGACAAGAGGTAGTATGTGCCAGATAAGACAAATCACCGTCACCACCTTCCCTGAGACCCCAGTGGAAATAGCCCAGGACCCTGAGCTCAAGAGCCCCAGGAATATAAGTCTTCCCCATCCACAGGTCACTAGCCCTGCTTCTAATCCAACCCCTCAGCACCCCATGGAGAAGCAATTTAACAACTGCTTTTACAACAGCTGAAGCCTTTGTCTCCTCAGTGGTCATAGCTGGTAGCACTGATCCAAAAGAGTTCTTACCACCAAAGTCTTTGGCACTGTCAAATGGTCTAATATCAGAAAGAACTATGTTTTTTATCAGTGGACATAATATTAAGGAAGATGCATGACCATCTATTTGATCTACTGCTGTTGTACCCTGAAGAAAACAGGGTCTTTCTATGACTCACAACTGAAACCTCTTATGTGTGTTCTCTCTTCCTAGTAGAAGGTGAACTCTCTGAGAGCAGAGACTCTTGTTTTTTCCAGTTTGTATCCCCTGTGCTTTGCACATAGTAAATGTTTAATAAATGCTCATTCATTCATTCATTCATTCATCATTCCTGTGCTGCCCTACCCTGTCGACACAATAGTAAACTACTACATAGCTACACATCCTGAAAGACCAGAGAAACAACTTGTAAAATGTTGTGATCCACATCTCCAGAGGCACACATCCAGTACTGAAACAATGTGATGACTTCAGTTTTAGAAAGTGACTTCTTAGAAAGCATTATTATATAAAGGCTAAGTTCCCAACTCATAAACATTTGACTTACAAATGATCTTTATGCATGAACAGGGTGGGTGGGGATTCTGAATGTAGAAAGCCTCTTTCACTCCAATAAAACAATTGAGTTTAGTTCCTTAACTCAAAACATGGAATGATTTATTTTGGGAGACAGACTTATTCTCATGCAGATGTAGAGAATTAATGTTAACAGGTATTACCTCAAACATATATCTCTAGTTCCTGATAAGTGAAGGCTGGTTTTGGTGGGTCCAGACATGGTATCTGCAAGTCCTAGTTAATGTCTGAAAACTGTACCCTGAGTACTTTCCCCTTCACTGGAAGAAAGGTGACTTGAGTGACAGCAAAAGGAAAGTAAGAGGTTTTGGGTTCCAAATGCTGAAACTGCCACTTATTCTCTATGTGCCTTTGAGCAAGTAATTTTATATCTCTGGGACTCAGTTTCTTCATCCATAAAATGAAAAGGTGGGTTATATTGCTGCTAAGGCACCTCCCTTTCCAGCTCTAAATCCTAAGGAACCATCACAAAATAAATATACATACAGAGAGAAAAATAAAATTTTCTGACATCCAAATACATGCATTCATAAAAATAATGAAAAATGCTCCTTATTCCCTTATTATTTCCTTGTTTCCTTATTATAAGAGGATAGGATAAGTAAGGGACTCATAGAAGAATGTGTGGATTAGAGAGGCAATGGTCAAAAGTAAATTGGCTTCTGAGGAGAAATAGGGTAAAGAGAGAGAGGATAAACACTGAGGAAAAATCAGATGGAGGGATATACACAACTACTAATTCTAACTTTGAATATAAATGGGATGAACTTACCCAATAAAATGGAAGCAGACAGCAGAACCAATAAAAAACTAGAACTCAACAACATGTTTACAAGAAACACATTTAAAAACGAGAGATACATGTAGAGTAAAACGAAAGGGCTGGAGTAGAATTTATTATGCTTCAGCTGATGTAAAAAAAGATGGGGTAACTATCGTGATCTCAGACAAAGTTAAAGCTAAAATAGTTTTAATTAAAAGAGATAAACAGGAAAACTACATTATGTTAAAAGGTACCATACATAATGAAGTAATGTCAATACCAAAGGCAATAGCATCCAATTTTTAAAGGAAAGGTTACATGAATAATAATGGGGAACTTCAACCTTTCCCTCTCAGAACTAAATAAATCTAACCAAAAAAAAATAAATAAGAAGTCAAGAAGATGAATAGAATCTTAGATAAATTATAGAGCAATTTCACTAATGAATATTTATGCAAAAATTATAAATAAAATACTAGCTAGGAGACTACAACAATATATAACAGATTACACATTGTGACCAAGTAGAATTTTTTTTTTCAGACAAAGACAAGGTTTATTAGAACATCCGTCATATTGGGCAGACTCATAAGGAGTCTGAACATTAGTGAGCTATTGGCTAGATTATAAAAATCTGAGCAGTGGCTAGATTGTAAGAATCTGAGCCCCAAGCGGAATTTGTACCAGGATGGGGAACCTGCGGCCTCAAGGCCTCATGTGGCTTTCTAGATCTCTGGATATGGCCTTTTGACTGAGTCCAAGTTTTACAGAAAATTTTCAGTGTTCTCCTTTGCCCTCATCCTTGCTCAATTACTTCATACTTCATTTAGTATTCCCTAAAGCAGCTCTACAACAATGTTTAAGTATTAGCAACCACGTTTTATGGAAGGCTCATAGAAAAAGTCACTTGCAGCTATTCACACAGCTAGTGTCAGAGGCAAGATTTGAACCCAGATCTTCTGACTCCAAGGCTGACCATTCTACCACCTGTGGAGTCATATAATAGTTACTATATCTAGTTTACAGAAAAAAATGAAACATAAAGAAGCCCAATGACAGTCACAAAGTTGTCAAGTGATAAGAGTAGAGGATCTGAACTCAGGCTACTTTATCACTGAGTCTGTTGCCTCTTTCAGCAGGTCAGTCCAGGACAGATAGCAATTTCAGTCAACAAACATCTTTTGAGTACCTACTATGTGCCAGGTATAGTGCTGAGCACACAACATGAGCTCTTGGGACTCTAGAAGTCAAAAAGCACTCCTACTAGCCACAGTGGTTTTCCATTGTATCAGACTAGATTTACATGATGTTCAATTTGTTTCTAACCTTTCTTTTGGTATAACTTCCTATTTTCTCTTCAGAAGTGACAATTTATTCAAATGAATGGATACACCAAGTCTGCCTTGGAATTCTAAATTTAACATGCAGAAATTCCAAACATACAGACCTGCTTAAATTATAAATCAGCATGTACTATCCTGATAACTTCTTCATAAATTTGTTTCTAAAGCTCCAATTGATGACGTGTTCTTTTATCATTTCCCATCCCACTGCTCTTCCAGAGTTATATTTTATACTCTTGCAATCAGAAGGTGAGAAGGGTACAAGCATGGGCAGCAACTAGGTGGCACAGTGTTTAGAGTGCCAGGCCTGAAGTCAGGAAGACTTCTTTTCATGAGTTCAGATCTGACCTCAGATACTTACTAGCTGGGTGACCCGGGAGAAGTCATTTAACCCCATTTCCTCAATTTCTACATCTGCACAATAAACTGGAGAAGGAAACTGCAAACCACTCCAGCATCTTTATCAAGAAAACCCCAGAAATTCAGATGGGACTGAAACAAGGGTACAAGACCACCTTCTATGGAATTACCTGAGGAAGGCAAAAAATGCACAGCTCTAGGGAGGAGGGCTCAGAAGTCAAACTTAACTGACTGGGCTTGTTCAGGACCATTTCTAATTCTCTGTACTTGTCTGTACTTGGAAATTGAAAAGATTTTGGGTTTCATATAGACAGCTGGAAATGTCTCTGTTTTTTAATTAAATGGAAGATTAAAAGAAAGAGTATAGTATAACAGAAAGAAACAGGCCCTAGAAAGTAGAAAACGTATGTTTTCATCGTGGCTCTCCTACTAACTGCACGAGTGAAAAAGCAAGTCAATTAAGTTTTCTAGACCTCAGTTTTCTTATTTGTAAAAGTGAGGGTGATGATCATTAAAGATTCCTTCTAGCTCAAATATTCTGTGGTTCCAAGTGAGGTGTGGTTCTGGGATGAAGAGCACTGTTGCTAGCCTTTTTTTTTTTCACTACAATCCCATTTTAGAAAAAAGAATGGTTATAGTTATCCTATCAATGTCACAACTTTCCCCATTGCAGTTTTTTTAGGAGTTTTGCAGAAGCCATAGACAACATGTGAAGGCCAGTAGATGACACAGAAAAAGTTTAGAAACTCAGAAATGCATAAAATACATGTATAGTATTGTATAATATGAACACTTTATCTCTTTTTAATTCCTGATTTATTCATCTTAGTTTTCAACATTCACTTCCACAAGATTTTGAGTTCCAATTTTTCTCCCTATCTCTCCTTGCTCCCCATCCCAGATGGCATGCATTCTGATTACCTCTTCCTCCAATCTGCCCTCCCTTCTATCACACCCCCACCCCCTTCTCTTATCCCCTTCCCCTTCTATTTTCCTGTAGGGTAAGATAGATTTCTATACCCCATTTCCTGTGTATCTTATTTCCCAGTTACATGTAAAAACAATTTTTAACATTAGTTTTTAAAACTCCGAGTTCCAAATTCTTTCCCTTCCTCTATCCCCAAGCACCCTCATTGAGAAGGCAAGCAATTCAATATAGGTTATACATGTGTAGTCATGCAAAACACTTCCATGATACTCATGTTATAAAAGAATAATTATATTTAGCTCCATCCTATCCTGACCCCCCATTTATTTTATTCTATCCTTTGACCTTGTCCCTCCTCAGAAATATTTGCTTGTGATTACACTCTCCCTATCTGCCCTCCCTTACTTCCTTCCCCCATACTTTCCCAAAGGGTAAGATAGATGTCCACACCCAATTAAGTGTGTATGTTATTCCCTCTTTAAGCCAAATCTGATGAGAGTAAGGTTCACTCATTCCCTCTCACTCTCCCCTTCCCCTCCACTGTAAAAGCTTTTCTTGCCTCTTTTATGTGAGATAATTTACCCCATTCTAGCTCTCCCTTTCTCCTTTTCCAAGTACATTCCTCTCTCTCACCCCTTAATTTTATTTTTAAGATATCATCCCTTTATATACAACTCACCCTGCACCCTCTGTCTATATATATATATATTCCCTCCAACTACCCTAATACTGAGAAAGGTCTCATGAGTTACAAATATCGTCTTTCCATATAGGAATGTAAACAGTTCAACTTTAATTAAAGTCCCTTATGATTTCTCTTTCCTGTTTACCTTTTCACGCTTCTCTTAAGTCTTGTATTTGAAAGTCAATTTTTCTATTTAGCTCTGGTTTTTTTCTCTCTCTTATTTTCCTCAAGAATGCATTAAATTCTTCTACATCACTGAATGTCCATATTTTCCCCCTGAAAGATTATGCTCAGTTTTACTGGGTAGATGATTCTTGGTTTCAATCCTAGCTCCTTTGACCTCCAGAATACCATATGGCAAGCCCTCTGATTCCTTCATGTAGAAGCTACTAAATCTTGTGTTTTCCTGATTGTGTTTCTACAACACTTGAACTGTTTCTTTCTAGCTGCTTCCAATTTTTCTCCTTGACCTGGGAACTCTAGAATTTGGCTATAATATTACTAGGAGTTTTCTTTTTGGGATCTCTTTCAGGACGTAATCAGATTCTTTCCATTTCTATTTTACCCTCTGGTTTTAGAACATCAGGGCAGTTTTCCTCGAGAATTTCTTGAAAGATGATGTCTAGGCTCTTTTTTTTGATCATGGCTTTCAGGTAATCCAATAATTTTTAAATTATCTTTCCTGAATCTATTTTCCAGGTCAGTTGTTTTTCCAATGAGATATTTCACATTGTCTTCTATTTTTTCATTTTTCACTTCCCTTTGGGAAACAACATTTTTTCAAAAAAAAAAGTCTATTTTATTTGGAGGTCAGCTTACAAGTAAACTACCATATCAGACAAAACAACTTCTCTGAACAGGTAGCCATAGTATTGGTTAAAAAAAACCCCAAAACAATTAACAGCACAGTGCTTAGCAATTTCACATTGTCTTCTACTTGTTTTATAATTTCTTGGTTTCTCATAGAGTCATTAGCTTCCATTTGCTCCAGTTTAATTTTTAAGAAATCATTTTCTTCAGTAAGCTTTTGGACCTCCTTTTCCATTTGGCCAATTCTGCTTTTTAAGGCATTCTTTTCCTCAATGGTTTTTTGGACCTCTTTTTTACTACTTGGTTTAGTCTTTTTTTTTTTTGGTGAGACAATCAGGTTAAGTGACTTGCCTAGGGTCACAGAGCTAGTAAGTGTCAAGTGTCTGAAGCCAAATTTGAACTCAGGTCTTCCTGACTCCAAGGCCAGAGCTCTATCTATAGTCTATTTTAAGGTGTTATTTTCTTCAGCATTTTTTCTGGGTCTCCTTTAGCAAGCTGTTGACTCATTTTTCATTGTTTTCTTTCATCACTCTCATTTTTCTTAGTTTTTCCTCTACTTGTCTCTTACTTGATTTTGAAAATCCTTTTTGAGCTCTTCCACGGCCTGAGATCAATTCATATTTTTCTTAGAGGCTCTGGATGTAGAAGATTTGACTTTGTTGTCTTTTTCTGAGCATATGTTTTGATCATCCCTGTCACCAAAGTAAATTTCTACAGTCTGTTTTTTTTTTTCGTTGTTTGCTCATTTCCCCAACCAATTACTCGACTTTTTTACTCTTTGTTATGGTAGGGCTCTGCTTCCAATGTGGAAGGTGTACCGTCCCAAGTACAGGGAGTTTTGTGCAGCTGTTTTCAGATATACTTCCAGGGACCTTTAAGTTTTCAGTTCTTCCGAGGTGGTATGATCTAAGGAGAGGTGTTTACTCTTCTCCTGGCCTGTGCTCTGTTCTCTGAGTGACCACAAGCACTATTTTCTGCCCTGGAATGGTGAGGACGGTTCCCTCTACACTGCTTTCATAAGCTCTGCTATGCCAGTGCTCCTCCTCACCCCAGGACTGCGACCCAGGTCTAAGTATGGGCAAAGCAACAGAATACTGACTCAGTGCCAGCAAAGAGATCCCTATAATCTCCTTCTGATCAGTTGTTCAATCCCCTTACTGTCTGTAGGCTGAGAGTTCCAGAAGTAGCCACTGCCACCACCCTGGGGCTGTGCTGGTGCCAGGGTTACATTGCACTCCTCTCTCACCCAGGTCTGACAGACCTTTCCTACTGTAAGTTCTCTTTGGCATTTGTGGGTTGAGAAGTCTGGAATTTCTCTGGAACTAGACACTGCTGCTAGTGATTCAGCCCCCTAAGGCTTGTTCAGGGTTTGTTGGGGCACAGTCTGTGGTAAATACTTCTCCTTAGACGACACCACCTTGAAAAAACTGAAAACCTACAGGTCCCTAGAAGGACCAGGAGACAAAAAAAATATTGAAGAAAATAACACCTTAAAAAACACACCAGGTCAAATGGTAAAAGAGGTCCAAAAAGTCAATGAGGAGAAGAATGCCTTAAAAAAGCAGAATTGGCCAAATGGAAAAGGAGGTCCAAAAATTCACTAAAGAAAATAATCCCTTAAAAATTAAAATTGAGCAAATGGAAGCTAATGACTTTATGAGAAATCAAGAAACAATAAAACAAAACTAAAAGAATGAAAAAAAATGAAGATAATCTGAAATACCTCATTGGAAAAACAATTGACCTGGAAAATAGATCCAGGAGAAATAATTTAAAAATGATTGGACTACCTGAAAGCCATAATTTAAAAAAGAGCCTAGGCATCATCTTTCAAGAAATTATCAAGGCAAACTGCCTCGATATTCTATAACCGGTGGGTAAAATAGAAATTGAAAGAATCCACCAATTACTTCCTGAAAGAGATCCCAAAATGAAAACTCCAAGGACTATAATAGTCAAATTCCAGAGTTCCCAGGTCAAGGAGAAAATATCGCAAGTAGCCAGGAACAGTTCAAGTATGGTGTAGTCACAGTCAAGATAACACAAGACTTCTACATTAAAGCATTGGGGGGACTAGGCAAAGGAGCTAGGATTACAACCAAGAATCACCTACCCAGCAAAACTAAGTATAATCCTTCAGGGGAAAAATGGACATTCAATGAGATAGAAAACTTTCAAGCATTCTTGATGAAAAGACCAGAGCTGAATGGAAAATTCGACTTTCCAAGACAAGATTCAAGAGAAGCACAAAAAGGTAAACAGAAAAAGTAAATCATAAGAAACATAATAAAGTTAAAACTGTTTACATTCCTATGTGGAAAGATGATATTTGTAACTCATAAGACCTTTCTCATTATTAGAGTAGTTAGAAGGAGCATTTATAGACAGAGGATACAGGAGTGAGTTGAATATGAAAGGATACCTAAAAAAAAAAATTTAGGTGTTTAGAGGCATATACTGGGAGCAAGAGAAAGGAAGAGGTAGAAGAGGGGTAAATTATCTTACATAAAAGAGGCAAGAAAAAGTTTTTACAGTAGAGGGGATGATTGGGAGGTGACAGGTAGTGAGTGAGCCTACTCTCATTAGAACTGGCTCAAAGAGGGAATAATATACACATTTAATTGGGTACAGAAATCTAGCTTACCCTACGGGAAAGTAGGAAAAGGAAAGGGATAAGATAAAGGGGAAAGAGAGGTTAATATAAGGAAAGGCAGATTTGGGGAGGGGGTAGTCAGAAGCAAAACACTTTTGAAGAGGGACAGCATGAAAGGATAGAGAGAATAGAATAAACAGGGAGAAACAGGGTAGAGGGAAATACAGTTAGCAATAGCAGCTATGAAAGCAAGTTTCTTTGATAATGGTCTCATCTCTTAAACATACAGAGAACTGAGTCAAATTTGTAAAAATAAGAGCCATTCACCAATTAATAAATGATCAAGAGATATGACTGGTTTTTGGATGAAGTAATCAAAGCTATCTATAGCCATATGAAAAAATGCTCTTAACTCACTATTGACTGGAGAAACACAAATTAAAACAGTTCTGAGTTACTATGTCATAGCCATTAGATTGGCTAATAGGACAGAAAAGGAAAATGACCAATGTTGGAGGGCATATGGAGAAAATGAGATGTTAATGCACTGCTGGTGTACTTATGAACAGATTCAACCTTTCATTCTGTAGAGCAATTTGGAAGTATGCCCAAAGGGCTATAAAACCATGCATATCCTTAGCAATACCACTACTCAGTCTGTATCTCAAAAGAGATAAAAAGCAAAAAAGGAAAAGGACCTATATTTACATATATACATATGTGTGTATATATTTGCATATATACATGTACACATATATATATACATTATATATATTTATACATACACACATATACATATACATGCTCATTTCTAGGGGCAAAGAACTAGAAATTGAAGGGATGCCTATCAACTGGAAAATGGCTGAACAAGCTGGTATGCAATTATGACGGAATACTATTGTACTATAAGAAATGATGAGCAAGATGCTCTCAGAAAAACCAGGAAAGACTTGCCTGAGCTGATGCAAAGTGACATGTACTGTGTACAAAGTAGCAGCAATATTGTAAGATGATCAGCTATGAATGATTTGCAATACAATAATCCAAGACAACTCAGAAGGACCTATGATAAAAAATGCTATCCATCCCCTGAGAAAGAACTGATGGTGTCAATACAGACTAAAGCACATTTTTTTAACTTTATTTTTCTTCAGATTTTTTTGGTCAGTTTTCTTTCATAATGTGACTATTATGGATATCCTTTGCATGACTACACATGTATAAGCTCTTTCAAATTGCTTGCCTTCTCAATGAGGGACCTGGGGAGGAAGGAAGGGAGAGAATTTGTAACTCAAAGTTTTAAGAAAGGAATGTTAAAATTTCTTTTTACATGTAACTGGGGAAAAATTAAAAATAAAAATATATTTTAAAATAAACACACTGTCTTATTAACAAAACAATTAAGTTACCTAGAAACTATGTCTCTCAAATCTTTTAAAATCTCTACATAACCAAATAAGCATATGCATAAGGCAGTAACAGAAAACAATTTATTAAGCATGTACTATGTACCAAGCCTGAGGATGCAAAGAAAAAATTAAATAGTTTCTGTCCTGAAAGATTATGTGATAAGTCCTTTGGAGGTTTGTTGATTCACTATCAAACCTTCCTTGGCATTGGAAGCATTCAGGGAAGATTTCACAAAGAAGGTGGCCTTTGAACTGGGCCTTTGCAGAATAGGTCCATAGTTTGAAATAAAAAAAGAGAAAAAAAGACTAAGTTTGAGCAACTTTATTGGCAAAGGAAAGTATAGGAGATATTCAGCAAATAATCAATAGTCCTGCTGGATACAGCTTATATCTGGGGCAGGTATATACAGTAGATGGAGTGCCTGTCTTTGTGAGTTCAAATCTGGCCTCAGATACTTACTAGCTATGTGACTCTAGGCAAGTCACTTAACCCTGTTTGCCTCAGTTTCCTCATCTGTAAAATGAGCTGGAGAAGAAAATGGCAAACCATTCCAGTATCTCTGCCAAGAAAATCCCAAATTGGGTCAATGAAGAGTCAAATATGACTGAATGCCAAAATTCATAGCTGGAAATGTAATTTGGGGTAAGAACATTCAAAGAGGGTCTCACAACCATTATAGATTCTGAGCCTCAGAGGCACTATACCAGAATACCTGTGCCAAAAGGAACTCATATCCACTTAAGATTCTGAGCAATGTATTAGAGATGCTGAGGCCCAGTGTACCAAAGACGGCATAGAATGCCTGTGTTTGGGAGACTCAGAAATTGGCAGCTGTGTGCCTGCTGCTACCTGTAGGCATTTTTTTGGATGAACTTCATTCTGGTACTTCAGGATGAAATTCCAGGGCTAGGGTTATATGTGAGTTCATTCTGGCCTGGAGCACCTGAACATTAGTATGTTTTTTGTTTGTTTGTTTTTTAGGCAATTGGGGATAAGTGACTTGCCCAGGGTCACACAGTTAGTAAGTGTCAAGTGGTTGGTCTGAGGCTAGATTTGAACTCAGGTCCTCCTGATTTCAGGACCAGTGTTCTATTCACTGTGCCACCTAGCTGCCCCTACATTAATATGTTTTGACCAAGACACCTGGATAAATCCCCATGTTACCCCTACCTCCTCTTCTCTTCAGTGTTTGGAATGACAAGCCATGAAACCTAATGGCAGCATTCTTTCTACTCATTCATCACAGGATTATAGAAAGTAGGTATCTGATCAACTCACTTTTTCCCCTTCCTATGACTGGCATTTCCCCACTTCCCACCATTTGTATAGTTGTGAATCAGAGTCTCTATTTGCTGAGGTGAGAATCCCTTCTCCTTGATAGCTCTCATCCCCATATATTTTAGCCCTATCCACAATCCATATCCTCTGCCATCCCCCCCTTCCATTGTGCCCTCTGGCTCTATTTACAATATTCCTGTTTATCTTTAATTTATTCATCTCACACTGCATTTTTTTCTCCATTAGACACTGCATACCACCACACCCCCTCCAGGACTAAGTTCCTTCTCTCAGACATACTGAGCTAGGAAGAGAAGTAGGCATACTCCTCATTCCTATTTCTAGATCTTATGTTGTCACACATATCCCCACCACCACCCTTTCCTTCTTAGAGAACAGGTTCACTTCATCCATTTAGATCATAAACCAATTTCCAGGTTGTTTTCCCTCTCAAGTTCTATATAGCTTACTGTCTACCTCAACTTCTGCCTTAATATGCAGAGACTAGCATAAATATTAATGTTTCTTGGATACTCTGCCCTCCCAGTTCGGTCAACCTCCCCAGCATGCACACTTTATGTACAGATTAGACCAGATAACCTCTAAGGTCTCCTCCAACTCTGAGCTTCTATAATTCTAGGAATTCAACCTGAACATCTCTAATAACCTCTTAAATAATATGTTTCAGGTCTACGAATTTATTTAAATCCTTTCTTAAGGTAATGTTTGACTATCTAAGTCTTAAAAGTATCATATCATAAAGTGTCTTGGAGATCATTAATCTACCTTATTTTTCAGTAGTGGAAATTGAGGCACAATGACTTAGATGCCTTGATCAAAATCACATAACTAGTTGATAACAGAATTGTAACTGAAGTTCAGGTCCTATGAGATTCAGTCTTCTGTTCTCACTGTTTTAAATCAGATTTAAGTTGGAAGAATGCTTGCAAATATTTTTCTTCTGTCCAAAATCCTTTTGATAAAATCATTTGCCTCAATCAATTAACAAGCATTTTATTAAGCATATGCTATATGCTAAGGAAGGGAATGTATATTATAATATAATAATAAGGTGAGTTAGCAGATTGTGCAGGGTTTTAAGAGCCAAACAGAGGAGAGTTACAAAGTAGTAGAGGTAATAACGAATCATTGAAATTTATTGAGTAGGGAAGTATAACTTCAAATTTCAAGTTATGTTCCTAGTTTTAATATTTTAATATTTTTAATAATGTAAATAGAGCCAGTGGGCACAATGGAAGGGGGGGGATGGCAGAGGATATGGATTGTGGAGAGATAGGGCTAAAATATATGGGGATGAGAGCTATCAAGGAGAAGGGATTCTCACCTCAGCAACTCAGTGCAAAATAATTCCATAAATTTCTTCAGGGTTTTATAGCCTTTCATTACATCTTAAGTTAGCTCTCATTCTAAATTAAAAAAAAATTATTTAGGGGCAGCTAGGTGGCGCAGTGGATAGAGCACCAGCCCTGGATTCAGGAGGGGCTGAGTTTAAATCCAGCCTCAGACACATAACACTTACTAGCTGCGTGACCCTGGGCAAGTCACTTAAACCCATTGCCTAGCCAAAAAAAAAAAAAGAAAGAAAGAAAGAAAAAAATTATTTATATACTCACTGGGAGAAATTAGAGAAGAGAAGGGCAAAGAAAGTACTGCTTTGAAATTCTTCATTTTGTCTGGCAGTTTTCTAGATAACCGGTCAGTTTCTAGATAACTAATCAGTTATGGAAGCCAAATGATATTGAGGAGGGAGAGAATTCCTGGCATGGAGAACAGGCAGTGAAAATACCCAGAGTTGGGAGATGGAGTGTCTTGTTTGAGGAACAGCAAAGAGACATGGGGATGAATAAGGCAGAAGAAGGCTGAAAAGATAGGAGAGGGCTAGTTCTGAATGCTTAACAGAGGATTTTATATTTGACCCTGAAAGTAATAGGGTATGGGAATAGTATGGGGGTGATGTTAGACCTGTGCTTTAGAAAGATCATTTTGATAGCGGAGTGGAGGATGAGTAAGTACTTGATTTACTATTCAATGAGGAATCACATCATTGAATAATTCAAATATTTATTAAGTGTCTATTGCAGATAGGGTACTGTCTAGGTGCTGGAGGCTAGTCAACCTGGACAGCGTCATAAAAGAGTAACAATAGCAGTGATATTTATACAACATTTCAAAATATGTAACATGCTTTATGTACGTTACCTCTTTAGAACCTCATAAAAAAACCTAGTGAAGAACGTGAGAGAGATATTATTGCATCCATTTTAGAGATGAGAAAATTTAAGTTTAGAGACTTGTAGTAAGTCCTGCCCTCCCTTGCTGTTGTTCAGTTGTGTCTGACTCTATTTGACCCCATGGACTTTGTCCATGGGATCTTCCTGGCAAACATACTGGAGTGGTTTGCCATTTCCTATCTCTAATGTTTCCTTCTCCATTTTACAGCTGAGGAACTGAGGCAAATAGGGGTTAAGTGACTTGCCCAGGGTCACACAGCTAGTAAGTGTCTGAGGGCAGATTTAAATTCAGGTCATCCTGACTACAGGCCTGGCACACTATCCACTGCACCACCTAGCTGCCCTCCCTAGCTTCCTTCAGGTCCCAGCTAAAATCCCACATTCTGCAAGAAGGGTTTTTTCCAATTCTCTTTAATAATACTGTTTTAGTTTCTGCTGAGTATCTTCAATTTTATTCTGTAAATATCTCATTTGTGCACGCATAATTATCTGTATGATGTGTTTCCCCTTAAGAGTAGGGGCTGGTTTTTTGCCTTTCTCTATAGCTTCAGCCCTTAGTACAGGGCCTGGCAGATACTAGGCACTTAATAAATACTTGTAGACTTAACCTGCCTATGACTATGGTTATATAGCTAGTAAGTGCCAGAGGCAAAATTTGAATCCAGGCTTCCTGACTTCAAGTCGAACACCCATCACTATAACAAGGGTTCTTCACTTTTCTTGTGTCATATAACCCTGTGGCAGTATGGTGAAGCCTATGCACCCCATATCAGAATAACATTCTGTTGCCTACATTCAAAATGGAAGGAAAGGTCAAATTTCATTTCGAGGTTAATGAAAATAAAAATATATCTTTCCTCATCTAACATTCATGAACCCCCTGAAATCTACCCATGGACGCCAGGTTAAGAACCCCTGCACTATGCTACAATGTCTCTGAAGAAAGGAAAAGTACTTCCGATAATTTTTTTAAACAGTAAGTTTTGTCCTAGATAATACAGAAAGAAGGTATTTTGTTTCTTTGTTCCAGCATATCAAACTTCTAGTTCAATCACCTTTTGTCTCACTGTCTAATGAACCATTCTGGTCAATACCTTGACTTCAAATAGCAATGAAAAGAATGTTTCCTGAATGACTATCATTTTCCAAGATTTTCTCAAGTTACTTCTTGAAATTATAGGACACTCTTTTAAACTCTTCTGTCACCTTAAATCCCCATACTTATCTATATCCTAGCAATGATGTAGCTAATGGAAATGAAACTCAACAGTTTGCCCTACAATGTCAGTGAGATTTCTCAGGATTTGATTTTTAAATTCAAATTTATATTTGCTCATTTCTTTTTCAGATTCCTTTAGTATTTTATTTGTTACATGTAAAAACAATTTTTAACATTTATTTTTAAAACTTTCAGTTCCAAATGCTCTCTATTCCTTCTTCCCTAACTGCCCTGATTGAGAAGGTAAGCAATTTGAAATAGGTTATACATGTATAGTTATGCAAAACATTTCAATATCAGTCATATTGTGAAAGTTTTGAAAACATAGGACCCCCCCCAAAAAAAACCCTCAAGAAAAATAAAGAAAGTTTAAAAAAAAGTATGTGTCAATCTGTATTCAGACACCATCAGTTCTTTCTCTGGGGGATGGATAGCATTTTTCACCATAGGTCCTTCAGAGTTGTCTTGGATTATTGTATTGCTGAGAATAGCTAAGTCATTCACAGCTGACTTCCTGCAATATTGCTGTTACTTTGTATCCAGTACATTTCACTTTGCAACAGCTCATACATGTCTTTCCAGGTTTTTCTGAGAGCATCCTGCTCATCATTTCTTATAGCATAACAGTATTCCATTATAATCACATGTCTCAATTTGTTTAGCTATTCCCCAGTTGAAAAGGCAATTTATAATTCTTTGCCATGAGAAAAGAGCTGCTATAAATATTTTTGGATGTGCAGATCCCTTTCCTTTTTGCTTTTTATCTCTTTATGAACACAGACCTTGTAGTGGTATTGCTAGGTTAAAGGGTTTTATAGCTCTTTGGGCACAGTTTCAAATTGCTCTACTGAATGGCTGAATCAGTTCACAAGTCCATCAACAATGCATTAATGTTTCATTTTCCACATATGCCCTCCAACCCTGGTTGTTTTCCTTTTCTGTCCTATTAGCCAATCTAATAGGTATGAGGTAGTACCTCAGAATTGTTTTAATTTGCATTTCTCCAATCAATAGTGAGTTAAGGGCATTTTTTCATATGGCTGTAGATAGGTTTGATTATTTCATCTGAAAACCACTCATATCTGTTGATCATTTATCAATGGGGAATGGCTCTTATTTTTATAAATCTGACTCAGTTCTCTATATGTTTGAGAAATGAGGCCTTTATCAGAAAAACCTGCTTCCAAATTTTTTCTTCAGGGAATTTTTGGGTCTTTTTTTCCATTTGGCTAATTCTGCTTTTCGAGGCATTCTTCTCATTGGCGTTTCTATCTCTTTTACTATTTGATCCAGTCTGCTTTTTAAGATGTTATTTTCTTCAATATTATTTTGTGTCTCTTTTACCAAACTGTTGACTCATTTTTCATGATTTTCCTGCATCACACTCATTTCTCTTCCCAATTTTTCCTCTAACTCTCTCACTTGATTCTCAAAATCCTTTCTGAGCTCTTCCATGGCCTGAGACCAATTCATATTTTTCTTGAAAGCTTTGGATATAGGAGCTTTGACTTTGTTATCTTCTTCTGAGTGTGTGGTTTGATCTTCCTTATCACCATAATAACTTTCTATAATCAGTTTTTTTTTTCTGTTGTTTGCTAATTTTCCCAGCTTATTTCTTGACTTTTAACTCTTTGTGAAGGTAGGGCTCTGCTGCCAGTGTGGAGGGCACACTGTCCTGAGCTTCAGGTTTTGTGCAGCTATTTTCAGAGATATTTCTAGGGACCTGCAAGTTTTCAGTTCTTCCAAGGTGGTATGATCTAATCAGAGATGTCTTTACTACCCTCCTGACCTGTGCTCTGGTGTGTGAGTGACCATAAATACTGTTTTCTGCCCTGGAACTGTGAAGATGGTCCCTGCTCCACTGTGGTCACAAGCTCTGCTATGTTAGTGCTCCTCCTTGCCCTGGGACTGCCATCTAGAATGTGACCTAGTTTGAGTATGGGCAAAGCAACAGAGTCCTGCCTCAGTGCTAGCAAAAAGACTCCTGCAACCTTTTCCTGACCAGTTGTTTGACCCTCTTATTGTCTGTGCGCTGAGAGCTCCAGAAGCAGCCACAGCCACTGCCACTGCTGATTCAATAATTCCAAAGGCCTACTCCTAGTTTGCTGGGGCTGGGGCTGTGCTGGCACAACCCAGACTGGACTGTGCTCCACTCTCACCCAGGTGGGACAGACCTTTCCTGCTGACCTTCTAAGTTGTCGCTTCCTGGAAAATTATTTCATCCCGTCCTTTTGTGGGTACTGCTGCTCCAGGAACTGTTTTATGGCATTATTTAAAAGTGTTCAGGAGTTTTCAGGACAGCTCATGTGAGTCGCTGCCTTTTCTTCACCACCTTGGTTCTGCCGATCTCAATTCCTTAAAAATCAAATTAATTTCAAGCAGAGAATTTTAGAGCTGAGTTCATTTTCATGGTAGTGAATCTTTGGGTTACTTTCAGCTCCTACTCTTAAAATTAGTTTTATTTAACTGTTGGAAGCCAGTCTAGCAATAAAGGCTGTTACTTCTATTGTCAAAGCTATGTTCAACAATAGTTAACACTTTTTCCCCTAGGAAACTATTTTCTTGATTATCTGTCTACTTAAAAATTTAAAATCCTCTCCACAAAAAGTACACACAGGCACTTCAAGTCACTGTAGCCGCAGTTAATTGTGGACAGTCATATCACAGCACTAGCACAAAACAAAGATAAATTTGTTTAAAAACCTCATCATCATCCAATCATTTTTCCAGATTAGCGTCTCTGCATTATCTATAACAAACAATCTGTTTTTCCTGAACACTTATAATGTGCAAGGCACTTAACATTACATTCACTAAAAGAATACCTAGTACCTAAAAGGTGACCTCTATATACTTTCTTCCATTAGTTACCAAATACATAGATATTATCTTTTCCCAGTCCCCTAACTACTTCTTTTCTTGAATTTGTTACTCTTGACCTACTAGGTGGGGAAAAAAGAGGAAATAAGAGAAAGTTGCAAAGAATCAGAAATAGGACAGTAGCAATGGCAGCTCATATGGTGCTTTAAAAACCCAGGAGTAAAGGAAATGTGGAGATGACAACAGATAAAGTATTAAACGGGAAGAAGTCACTTTTTCCACTTTAGTGACCTGGTATCTTTAAGAATTTTATTTTTCTTTAAAGCAAAGGAGAGGGCATAAAGACAAATACAGTCTGGAGATTTAGTTGTTAAATGGATACATTATTTTATTAGCATGCAATAACAATCATAGCTAGCAATCGTATGGCACTTTATTGTTTGCAAAGCATTGTACATGTTTTCTCATTTGATCTTCACAATGACCCTCTGTAGCAGGTGGAAGGAACCTTAGAATTCATCTAGTTAATTTTACAGATGGGAAAACTGAGGACAATAGAAATTAAATGATCTGTCCAAGGTCACATCAATATTAAGGATTCAGAATGCGAACACAGGTCCTCTGATTCCAATACTTCTCATCTGCCTGTGTTGCCTCCTCCTACAAGGTGAGTCTGAAACCCATATATCATGGTGTGATTAGCTGAAAGAACAAGCTAGTCACATACTGTTGCTAGTGAACATTGTCCTCTACTATCACTATTATTGCCACTCTACAAAGCTCTCAGCCAAGCTCTTTTGGATTATTGCTCTTCAAGTTCCAGCTCAGGTCCCACTGTACTTCCTGTTCTCAGAGTCAATACCTTGGTGGATGACAGATCCTTTCAAAGATCTTGTGGCCAGCATTGAGACAAGTTGCTGGAATCCTTTACATTTTAGGAGCTGCAGGGTCCATACTAGGCTCTGCTGCATTGCAGAGACTATCTCTCCTGCACCTTGGCCTCCAGAACAGATATAAGGAGTCTGAGAAGACAGAATATATAAAGGGGGCTAAACAGCCATCAGAAGTATTGGGGAATCATGTGGACATTGGTAGTATCTCTACTTCTTGGGCCCTAGTCTTCTACGGTTGGAATGGAGGCTTCTGTGGCTGAAACTAACCTTGTGAAATAAGTTGGAGAAGTTTGGGATGGGATAATAATACTGTCTATGATATTTTCCATTCTTTTGAAATCTTCATATTTCTGAGCTTAATATAGTACCTGACACATAATAAGTGCTTAAAAATACTTGCTTTTATATTGAAAATTGAGTACTAAGTATCTTTAAAATTGTTTTCCTCTAGCACAAATTTGATTATATTTGGTCACTTCTGATACATACGTATGCCAGGCCTGAAGTGAGGAAGACTCACCTTCACAAGTTCAAATCTAGCCTCAGACACTTACTAGTTATGTGACCCTGAGCAAGTCACTTAACCCTAGTTTGCCTCAGATTCTTTGCCTGTAAAATGAGCTGGAGAAGGAAATGCCAAACCACTCTAGCAGCTTTACCAAGAAAACCCCAAATGGGGTCTCAAAGAATTGGACATAACTGAGAACAATTGAACTTCCTCATATGGTACTAAAGTATTAGAATTTAAATATGGTAATTCCACTGGTACTGATCTATTTCAGAACTATTGTTTTCTTCTTTCTACTTTCATCTCTAAGTGCTATCAGGGTGATATGACAACTAGTTATCACACCAAGCTCATTTTCACCTCAACTTATTTTTGCTATTTCTTCTGTCCTCTTAATAGAATGCTCTGCCAATCAGCTTGTATTCTAAACCAATGTTGTCTTCGACAGCTACCTTACTCTTCTTGACAAAGAGAAAAAATGTCTATTGGCTGACAGTTTCAAGATGGATTCAGTCTTCTTATTGTGGTAACTGCTTTGTATCTGTTAAACTTATTTAACAAAGGGTGACAATCAGGATTAATGTCTTTACTCTTTCTGCTTCCCATTTTCTAGCATCAACACTGTTTAAATAGGTTGGGTTGGAATTAATGCAATTTCAAGTGGTATCTTCTTTTCATCTTTATGCCTTTTTCTAATATGGTATTAACTCTGACTTTTGCTCTAAACAGTTAATGATCTTACTGCACTGCTTTTACGTAAATCCTTTCACATCTTAATGTCATATCACTTCTTGCAGCATATTTTCCCAATATTTTTTCACTGTGCCATCCTTGAGACTGAAGCCATCTTTAATAAATGGGAGAACAATAACCAGTTATAAGGAACTTTTAAAAATTGTGAAGCTATTTACATAAATTATCCCATTAGAGCCTCACCACAAATCTGAGGAAGGTGCTACATGTATTATTACCTCCATTTTATTGATTAGAAAACTGACGAAGAAACATTAAATGACTTATCCATAGTCACAGAGCACAAATACTTAATTTATAGAACTCTGTCAAGTTCTTTGTATATCCTCTATTTCTTATCTTTTACAACTACCTTAGTGACATTCTTTTGATTATGTTTTATTAAAAGCAATACAAGATCAGATGACAAAGTATTCTCGAAAACATTTCTTGTCCTTGGACACATGATGAAACCAACTCTGCCAATTCTTATATATACCACTCTGAAGAGAACAACTTTTATGTCTTCAGATTTTATATTTAATAAGATTGTCCATATAGAAAAGAAACAGTTTCTCTAGTTACCAATTCACTGGCAATTGAAGAAAGAGCTCTTACGTAGCGTGTACCAATGTTCAGTTAACATTTGTTCATAGTCTGAGGTGACTAAGTGGTTTAGAATGCTAGAGTTGGAGTCAGGAAGACCCGCGTTCTAATCTAGCATCAGTCACTTGTTAACTGTATGACCCTGGGTAAGTCACATAACCTCTGTCTTCCTGAGTTGCCTCTTCTGTAAAATGGGGATTATAACACCTACCTTCCAAGGCTGTTATTAGAATCAAATGAGATGATATTTGTAAAGTACTTTACAAACCTCAAAGCGCTATGTAAATACTAGTTATTATTTAGCTAGATATACATGGTCTAAAATCTGGGACTCTTCATATCTTTGTTATGTTATAAAAATAACAGAAAAATATTGGTAGATTATTTTCTATTTCAACCTCAAAAATAAGTTTAAAAGTATTAAGTCTATAATAAAAGAAACAAAAAAGCCTGCTTTCCATTTTAAAATCCATTACAATAATTGAAAACCATTTTCAGTGTGATACCAATGATTTGTTTTCTTCTTAAACATTACAAACTATGAGGGGCTTCCCTTATAATCTTACTGTCTAGGAGCTCCAAAGGACATTAATCCCTCAGTAAGAGCCTACACAATACTTTGGGACATAAATATACGCAGAACTTCACATACAATAGAGACTAACTCCCCAGTTTTATCAAGCAACCAATGCACACTTGCTGAGCAATCACCTACTATGAATAAGTAGGTTAAAAGCTAGATACTATTCCTTGCTCCCCCAGGGCAATAAGCTAATTAGAATAAGGGTTAAGTTGTGGTTGAGTTGTTTCAGTTATGTCCAACTCTTCATGATCCCATTGGGAGTTCTGTTGGCAAAGACACTGAAGTAGTTAGCCATTTCCTTCTCCAGCTCATTTTACAAATGAGGAAACTGAGGCAAAGTGACTTGTCAAAGGTCACATAGCTAGTAAGCATGTGAGGCCTGATTTAAACTCATGAATTGGCCCTGTTAGCATTACTCTCTCAGAGTTAGAAATACCCTAGAATCTAGCATCTAGAACACAGGAAGACTCCACTTAGAATACCATAAATTGCAAAAGCTTTGGTAATCAGGTGAAAGTTTGTAAATATTTATTTAATTTTGCTCCAGGTGGTTTCCTTTGGAAATCTCATGTTCTACTCTGCTTTCAATCTGAAAGCCTCCAAGCTCAGATCACATTCTGTAAGAGGCAATCAGGAAAGGTTAAGAAGCCTCGATTGGCAAGTAAGAGTCTCACCTACTACTTGCCCCAATTGGACAGTCAATCACCCTCAAAAGAACAAGCATATTTTAACAGGATTATCACATTCTTGGTCACAGCAATCTGCCCAAGGGACAGTCAATCATCATTTATTAAGGGCCTACTATGTTTCAAGTACTGTGCTAAGCACTGAGAATAAAAAGGCAAAACAGAGTCGTAGCTTTCAACAAGCTCATAGTCTAATGGGGAAGTTCAAAAGATGTAGATATACAAGTCTCTATCTTTTCCTATTTGAAGTGGATGCACTATCCCAAACCAACCGGACACTGTTAACCTCACAGCTTGACCTCTTCTTTGAAAACTATGTACTATGTTCCTAGATAAATGATAACCAGGATCCCAACTTAGAAAGACTTCCTTTTTCCCTCATGCTGAGGAAAGTTGTTTACTTTTATGCCGAATAAAACACTTTTACTACTCTCCCCCTCATTCTCCCCCAACACACCAACTGTGCAACTAGGTTTTATGAATGATGGCAAATGGAACTTTTGATTTACAGGAAAATATCCAAGGGAAAATGACTGGATGGGTATATAATATCTTCACACAGACAGCACTATTATAAGAACAATGTAATTCAACATTCAACTCTTCTACAACTCAATGTCTTGGATGCTGGCAAGTCACACAAAAAAAGGGAGAAAGGAATTGAGTTAGGTAGAGTTTTACCCTGTAAACAAATGCATATAGATATATCTCAAAACTATGCAGGCAGCAGGCAATCCAGTAGACCTGCCTTTGGTTTCATATTTTTCTAACTACCCTGGGCAATGCTAATAGGAAAGCAGTAAAAAGATGTACAGATACTTCATTACATGCAGTACTAGATGGATTTCGAAAGGAATAGACTTTGAAAAGATATTTCAACTTGATTTACAAAATTTCAAAATTTAGGATTAAAATGACAATGAAGTTGGAGAAAGGAAGACAAAGCACAAGTTCCTCCACAGCTTTTTGGCAGGAATATCAACTTTACTTCAAAAGCCTAAGGACATCAA
Source organism: Phascolarctos cinereus (assembly GCF_003287225.1). Lineage (NCBI taxonomy): Eukaryota > Metazoa > Chordata > Mammalia > Diprotodontia > Phascolarctidae > Phascolarctos > Phascolarctos cinereus. The sequence goes on along the minus strand of NW_027555847.1, from coordinate 201,394,099 downwards.
TTAAGGAATTTCAAAATTTGGGATTAAAGACAGTGAAGTTGAGAGGAAAGGAAGGCAAAGTGCATATGCTTTCCCAGCCTATTTGAAAAGTTTTTGAATTGTTTGATTTCTGCTCTGATACAACCCTAACTCATCCACTATATTCCCTTGGATATCTTCCCATAAACCCAAATGTCCATTTGCCATCATTCATAAAGCTTAGCTGCACGATTAGGGAAAATGGGAGGGGGGGAGAAAAAGTATTATTTGGCATAAAAGTAAAGAACTTTCCACAGCATGAGGGAAAAAAGATATCTTTCTAAGCTGGAATCCTGGTTATCATTTATCTAGAAATACAGTAAATAGTTTTGAAAGAAGAGGTCAAGCTTTGATATTAACAGCGTCCAACTGGTTTGGGATACTGCATTAAGTTCACGTAGAAAAAGTACAAAACTACCAGGAACCCTCAATGAAATAAAAATTCCAAGCATTTCCTTCCTAGGTTGAAGCAACTTTTGGATAATTTCCCCCATCTCTGAGGTTTGTTTTTCAAGGAGTGGGCGGGTATGAAATAATTTTTGAGTTACTATTACTCAATGAAGACATCTTTCCATTTTTCTAAACCTGCCCGCAATTTGGCTTTGGATTTTGTTCCTGCCTAGGTTTTGTTATTATGTAGGAGTCTGTGGGAACAGAGCTCATGTGACCAATTCTCCCACCATGAAGCCCCGAACTCCTCCTCCCTCCCGGCTGTTTTAAGTGTCTGAACCAAAGGAAATTCACCGGACAGGAATGACACTATGGAAGGGGACAGTTAAGGCAAAGAGCATTAAGGAAGCGAGAAATGAAATTCTCAGTTGAATCTGGATCTGCAAATTCCACTCGTGCTTCTGAATAACAGACATAAACTAAAGTGATTTCTCCCTCCCCCACAAAAACAAAAAAAACACACAAAAACTTAAGTATACTAAAGAAAAATTAAGTATCAACAAAGCTTACATTGAAGAAACGTAAACAGCATAAACATTATTGGCTGAGGGATTAGAAAATTCAGCAAAAGTAACAAATTTTCCAAGTACGGGTGGTTGCGATTAGAAAACGGAGAGACTCTGTCAAAAACCCCCAACCCCAAAGTCCCAAGCAGAGAAAGACCCCGTTATGTGGGAAGGAGATGAGCTGGCAGGCCTGTGTAACACTGGTACAGCAGGTTCCCGGGCCTCTCCAATTCCCCTCCCCCTCCCAGCAAGGCCCTACCAAAGCCCGGCCTAGACCCTTCCCCAAAACAGATAGCTCCCCAGCCGTCCCGGTGACAGCCCAAAGCGCCCTCTCCCCGGCAAGAAAGGAGCCGAGGCGGAGTTCGCTCACAGAGTAAGTGAGCACACGGTAGCAGAGGCCCGGGGACTGCCACGCTGCCGGTCCCCGACTCCGAGAGAAGCGCGCCAGGCTCTCCACAGAGCCGGCGCTTCCACGCCGCCGGAGCCCGGGGCAGGAAAGAGAGGAGGCGAGCAACTCACCGGGGGACAACGCGGCTGGGGTCCGACTGAGCGGCGTGGCGCTGCGTGGCCTGACGTGACGGGCGACCGGCAAAGCGGCGAGGTAGGGAGTAGACGCCGCGGGCGGCAGAGCACGGGCGGTGCGTGCGGGCACCCCGTGGCCTGCTTTCCTGCTGCAGCCGCCGCGGCTACGGGCCGAAAAGGAGAAAGGGAAGAAGGGGAGGGAGCTGCAGCGGTCCCCAGGGCAGGGTGCTAACAGGCAAAGGATGGGGCGGGGGGAGTCAGCTGCTTCCACTGGAGCCCACGCGGCGGCGGGGCCAGCAGTCCGCTCTCCTCCCTCTGCTTTCCTCCTCCTCCAGGGCAAACCCTGTGACCTCTCCAAGCTCACTGGCTCTGGCTCTTGCTTGCGTCTGCAGACCCCACCCCGTGTCCAAAGTTTTCCAACTACTGACGGTGGTAGATGCTTTTTTTTTAAAGGGCATCTCAGACCGGAAGGCGAGGGATAAATAACGTATTAGAAAATATAAAAAGCTTCCCATCTGCTGTCCAGTCTCAGGCCCCCATGAAGCCTCTGCCTCGGGCGTAGTTCCTGGTTCTGACCGGCTAAAAGTGCCTCCGCTGGAGACTTGAATCCTTCCCAGTTCACAGCAAGGGGTGCAAAGGGGACCGTGAGCAACTGATCTCAGGACGAAACTTGGCTGTTTTTACCCTCACTGACTCTGGACCCCATAACATAGTCGCACACAGGCCTTAACCGATGTTAGCTTGGACCCAGTATTTGTTGTAACTGCCCTTCCCCGCCAAAAAAAAAATCATCCTGGTGCTAGACAAACACAGCTTGAATCTTTGTAACAGTTCTAGCAAACAAGTTCAACAAAAAATGTATTAAGCACCTACTACGTCTAGGTTTTGGCTATATAAATAGCCCCTGACCTGAAGGAACTTTTATAAGGCGATGGGGTGCACTTAGAAAATTAAATCTGAAGATACTTCTGAGGACAGAACACCACAAAAGTTTCTATAGAAGCTAGAAAGGTGTGGAGGGAGTACCTTCCAGGCATGAGGGAAAGCCCCAGAAAGGCATTGAGAGCAGTGATGAAACTTTCTGTGTACAGAGCAACAAGCTGTGCTTGAATCCCTTAAGGTAGTGTTGTGCAATTAGCCTGGAGAAGGTGAACAAGTCAGATTGTGAAGGTCTTTAAAAGACTAGAGAGGAGATGCACACACACACACACACACACACACACACACACACTTTTTTTTTTAAATTCTAGGGCCTTGTAATCTGCAAGAAGGAACCACCGAATAGGGAGGGGGATGGGTTTGCGGTTAATACTTTCAAACCTATGATTTTGAAATACCATTTAAGAAGGAAACACTTTAAGGGAGTCTTAAATCTTTTCCCATTATCTGTAAGATTTATTAGGTATAAACAATAATGTAATAATAATGAAATAAAGAATAATGACCTTTATGTGGAGCTTTAAAGTTTCCAAAGTGATATATATGTATGTGTGTTTGTGTACATATAGGTATGTGTGTGTATATATGTATGTATGCATGTATGTGTGTGTATATACATATACATATATATATACACATATGTATATATACATATATATGTATATATATATAATTTAAGAAGATACCTCATTTGAAACGAAATAAGAAGGTTGACTTCTAGGAGCTGAGATAGGGGAATAAGAAGTAAGTCATTCTAGCTCTCCCTTCTTGACCTCTAAAAACCCAGAAAATATTGCCTCAGGAAAAACCCTGGAATAGCTGAGCCAGCAGAAAAACAGGGTACAGCAGTCTTGTAGCCTGAGAAGCTTGGGGAATTAACAGGAAACCTTCTCACTCTGGTGGAAGGGGAACAGTATAGGATGGGAGGTGTCAGAGCAAGCCCCACCTCAGTAAACCAGAGGGAAATCCTGAACCTTAGGGTGGTGGAGCAGGCAAGTGCCAACACCAGCACCCCCCTCACACCTCAGTACCTTGGTACAGGCAAAGGAAAGGGTAGACTGAAGCTCAGGAAGCCACCACGTGATCCAGAGAGCAGGCATCCTCTAGCAGCCAAACTTTCCAATGTTTCCAAGCTACTTCCGTGAGCAGGCTTCCTTAAGGGCCAGACCCCTCCCCCCCCACCCCAATAACTTCAGTGTGGTTAACCCAGCATCCAGGTAAGCTGCCAGATCTCTACAGCCTCCAGCTGCCAGTACCTGAGGCCCTAGCAGAAGAAGTTTGGGTCAGTTGCCCCTTGTGCTCCAGCAGGAGAGCTCAACTTTAAAAGTTAGGAAATATGCAAACACCATGAACAAAAAGCAGAAATGGACAATGCCTACAGATTCTTGCTATGAGGACAAGGAGAGCAAAACATAAATTCAGAAAAAGACAACATTGTCAATATACCCACATCTGAAACCTCAAAGTGGAATATAAACTGGTCTCAAGCCCAAAAAGCCTTCTTGGAAGAGCTCAAGAAGGATTTGATTTTATTTTTTTAAATTTTATTAATTTATTTTGATTTATCAACAATCACTTCCATATGTTTTGAGTTGAAAATTTTTCTCCCCCATCTTCCCCCCCAACCCTCCCCAAGACGGCACACAATCTGATATAGGCTTTACATTTACATACCCGTTAAGTATATTTTCACATTAGTGAAGTTGTAAGTAAAAATTAAAACCAATAAGAGGAACCATCAGAAAGATGAAACAAAACTCAACAGAAGGTAAAAATAAGTGATAGTGATTTGACTTCCATAGTTCTTTCTTTGGATGTGGACAGCATTTTCCATCCTGAGGCCTCTGGAGATGTCTTAGATACTCCTAATGCTGAGAAGGGCTCAGTTTAACATTCTTAGTCATTGCATAATGTGGCTGCTATTGTATACAAAGTCCTCTGGGTTCTGCTCACTTCACTCAGCATCAGACCATATAAGTCTTCCCAGGTTTTTCTGAAGTCAGCCTGTTCATCATTTCTTATAGCATAATAGTATTCCATTACATTCATATACCAGAACTTGCTCAGCCATGCCCCAATTGATGGGCATCCTCTCAATTTCCAATTCTTTGCCACCACAAAAAGAGCTGCTATGAATATTTTTGGACATGTGAGTCCTTTTCCCATTTGTTTGATCTCTTTGGGATATAGTCCTAGAAGTGCTATTGCTGGATCAAAGGGTATGCACATTTTTGTAGCCCTTTGGGCATAGTTCCAAATTGTTCTCCAAAATGGTTGGATCATTTCACAACTCCACCAACAATGTATTAGTGTTCCAATTTTCCCACATCTTCTCCAACATTTATCATTTTCCTGTTTTGTCATGTTGGCCAATCTGATAGGTGTGATGTGGTACCTCAGAGTTGTTTTGATTTGCATTTCTCTAATCAATAACAATTTAGAGCATTTTTTCATATGACTATAGATGGCTTTAATTTCTTCATCTGAGAACTGCCTGTTCATATCCTTTGACCATTTATCAATTGGGGAATGGCTTGTGTTCTTATAAATTTGTCTTATTTCTCTATATATTTTAGAAATGAGGCCTTTATCAGCAAGACTGGTTGTAAAAATTCTTTCCCAATTTTCTACCTTCCTTCTAATCTTAGTTGCATTGGCTTTGTTTGTGTGAAAACTTTTCAAGTTAATGTAGTCAAAATTATCCATTTTGCTTTTCATAATGTTCTCTATCTCCTGTTTGGTCATGAGTTCTTCTGTTCTCCATAGATCTGATAGATAAACTATTCCTTGTTCTCCCAGTTTACTTATGGTATCAGCCTTTATATCTAAGTCCTGAACCCATTTTGACTTTATTTTGGTATATGGTGTGAGATTTGGGTCTATGCCTAGTTTCTGCCATACTCTTTTCCAGTTTTCCCAGCAGTTTTTTTCAAAGAGTGGGTTCTTATCCCAGAAGCTGGGGTCTTTGGGTTTATCAAATAATAGATTACTATAGTCATTGACTACTGTGTCTTGCATATTTAACCTATTCCACTGATCCACCTCCCTATTTCTTAGCCAGTACCAAGCAGTTTTGATGATTGCTGCTTTATAATACAATTTAAGATCTGGAATTGCTAGGCCACCTTCCCCTGCATTTCTTTTCATTAGTTCCTTTGATATTCTGGACCTTTTGTTTTTCCAAATGAATCTTGTTATTATTTTTTCTAACTCTATAAAATAATTTCTTGGTAGTTTGATTGGTATGGCACTGAATAAGTAAATTAGCTTAGGTAGGATTGTCATTTTTATTATATTAGCTTGGCCCTACCCATGAGCAACTGATGTTTTTCCAATTATTTAGATCTGATTTTATTTCTGTGAAAAGTGTTTTATAATTATGTTCATAGAGTTCCTGGGTTTGTTTCAGGAGGTAGACTCCTAAATATTTTATAATGTCTACAGTAAGTTTAAATAGGATTTCTCTTTCTATCTCTTGCTCTTGGGCTTTGTTGGTAATATATAGTCAAGAAGGATTTTAAAAGTCAAATAAGAGAGGCAAAAGAAAAATTAGGAAAAGGAATGAGAGAGAGTCAATAGCTTGGGAAAAGAAGGACAAAAATTGACTGTAGAAAACAAGTCCTTAAAAAATACAATTGGCCAAGTGGGAAAAAAGTACAGTGAAGAAAACAACTCCTTAAAAAGCAGAATTGGCAAAATGGAAAAGGAGGCACAAAAGCTAATTGAAGAAAACAATTCATTGAAAATTAGAATTGGGCAAGTGGAAGCTATGAGACATCAAGAATCAGTCAAAATGAAAAGAATGAAAAAATAGAAGAAAACATAAAATACCTCATTGGAAAACCAACTGATCTGGAAAATAGATCCAGGAGAGATCATTTATAAGTTATTGGTCTACCTGAAAGCCATGATGAAAAAAAGAACCTGAATAGCATCTTTCAAGAAATCATCAAGGAAAACTGCCCTGAAATCCTAGAACAAGAGAGTAAAATAGCCATGGAAAGAATCTACCCATCACCTCCTGAAAGAGATCCCAAATTGAAAATGCCAAGGAATATTGTAGCCAAATTCCAAAATTATGAGGTCTATGAGAAAATACTGCAAGCAGCCAGAAAGAAACAATGCAAATATCATGGAACCACAGTCAGTATTGCACAGGACCTTGCAGCTTCAACATTAAAAGATCAGAGGGCTTGGAATATGATATTCTGGAAGGCAAAAGAGCTTGGATTACAACCAAGGATCAACTACCCAGCGAAACTGAGCATAATCTTTCAGGGGAGGAGATGGATATTTAATGAAATAGGGGACTTCTAAACCTTCCTGATGAAAAGACCAGAGCTCAACAGAAAATTTGATCTTCAAATACAAGTCTCAAGAGAGGTATAAAAAGGTAAACAGGAAAGAAAAAACAACATGTTATTCAATAAGGGCAAACTGTTTACATCCCTACAAGGGAAGATGATACTTATAACTCTTGAGAAATGTATTTTTGTTATGACATTTAGAAGGGGTATACGTAGACAGAGGGCATGGGTATAAGTTGACTTTGATGTGATAATAAAATATCTAATTAAGAGGGAGAAAGGGCTTATACTGGGAGAAGAGGAAAGGTGGAGACACAGGTAAATTACATCACACGAAGAGGCACAAAAACCTATTACAGGAAAGTGAAAGAAGAGAGGCAGATGAGCATTATTTGAACCTTACTATTATTAGATTTGGCACAAAGAAGAAATAACATACTCAGTTAGTTATAGAAACCTAACTCACACTAAAGGAAGTAGGAGGGGAAAGGGGGGGAAAAGGGGTTTGGTAGAAGGGAGGGAAGAAGTAGTAAAGGAAAAGGGGAAGAAAAGGGAGGAGACTGATAGAAGGGAGGAACAGATTGAGGAAGGTGGTGGTCAAAAGCAAAACTCTAGTGGGGACAGAAAAGGAGAAAGGAGAGAGAAAAAAGCATAAATAGGAGGGAAAATAGGATGGAGAGAAAGACACAGATTATAATCACAACTGTGAATGTGAATGGGATGAACTCCCCCATAAAACAGAGATACCAGAATGGATTAAAAAACAGGATCCTACAATATGTTGTTTCCAAGAAACACATTTGAAGCAGAAGGATACACACAGAGTAAAGTTAAAGGCTGGAATAGAATATATTATGCTTCACCTGAAGTTAAAAAGCAAGGGTAGCAATCCTCATCTCAGACAAAGCAAAAGCAAAAATAGATGCAATTAAAAGAGATAAGGGAGGAAACTACATCCTGCTAAAAGCTACCATGAAAATGAAGTAATATCATTACTTAACATATATGCACCAAGTGGTATAGCATCCTGATTTTTAGAGGAGAAGTTAAGGGAGATATAGGAAGAAATAGACAGCAAAATTATATTAGTGGGGGATCTCAACCTTCCCCTCTCAGAACTAAATAAATCTAACCACAAAATAAACAGGAAAGAAGTTAAGGAAAATAGAATTTTAGAGAAGTTAGATATGGTAGATCTTTGTAGAAAACTGCATGGTGATAGAAGGAAATGTACCTTTTTCTCAGTGGTACATGGCACCTACACAAAAATCGACCATTTATTAGGGCATAAAAACCTCACAATCCAATGCAAAAAGGCAGAAACATTAAATGCATCTTTTTCAGATCATGATGCAGTAAAACTTACATGTGACAAATGGCCATGGAAAGATAGACTAAAATTTAATTTCATTTAATTAATTAACTGTAATTAATTTAGGGGAAATTTTATATCTCTAAATGCTTACATGAATAAAATGCAGAAAGAGGAGATCAATGAATTGGACATGCAAATAAAAATGCTAGAAAAAGAACACATTTTAAATCCCCAATTAAATACCAAATTAGAAATTCTGAAAGCCAAAGGAGAGAGTAATAAAATTGAAATTAAGAAAACTATTGAAAACCAATAAATAAAACTAAGAGCTGGTTTTATGAAAAAAAAACCAATAAAATACATAAACTTTTGGTTAATTTGATTTTAAAAAGGAAAGAAGAAAATAAAAATTACCAGTATCAAAAAATGAAAAAAGCAAATTAACCACCAATGAAGAGGAAATTAAAGCAATAATTAGGAGATATTTTGCCCAACTTTATGTGAATAAATTTAACAATCTTAGTGAAACGGATGAATATTTACAAAAACATAAATTGCTCAGTTTAACAGAAAAGGAAACAAAATGTTTATTAAATAGCTACATTTCAGAAAAAGAAATTGAATAAGATGTCAATGAACTCTCTAAGAAAAAAATCTCCAGGGACAAATGGATTTACAAGTGAATTCTATCAAACATTTAAAGAGCAATTAATTCCAAACTATTTGGGAATATAGGTGAAGAAGGAGTCTTACCAAATTCTTTTTATGATACAAATATACCTAATACAAATACCTAAACCAGGAAGAGTCAAAACAGAGAAAGAAAATTATGGACCAATTTCCCTAATGAATATACATGCAAAAACTTCAAATAAAATATTAGCAAAGAGATTACAGTAACTAATCTTGAGGATAATACACTATGACCAAGTAGGATTTATACCAGGAATGAAGGGGTGATTCAATATTAGGTAAACTATCAGCATAATTGACCATATGAACAAAAAACTAACAGAAATCATATGATTGTCTCAATATATGCAGATAAACCTTTGACAAAATACAGCCCCCATTTCTATTAAAAACATTAGAGAGCATAGGAATAAATGGAGTCTTCCTTAAAATGGTAGGTAGCATCTATTTAAAAATCATTAGCAAGCATTATATGCAATGGGAATAAGCTAGATGCATTTCCAATAAGATTGAGGGTGAAACAGGGATGCACACTACCACCACTGTTATTCAGTATTGTACTAGAAATGTTAGTTTTAGCAATGAGAAGAAAAAGAAATTGAAGGAATTAGAAGAGGCAAAGAAGAAACAAAGCTATCACTCTTTGCAGATGATATTATGGTATACATAGAGAATCCTAGAGAATCAAGTAAAAAACTACTTGAAATAATAAACAACTTTAGCAAAGTTGTTGGATATAAAATAAGCCCAGGTAAATCATTGGCATTTCTATATATTACTAACAAAGCCCAACAGCAAGAGATAGAAAGAGAAATTCCATTTAAAATTATGGTAGACATTATAAAACATTTGAAAGTCTACCTACCAAAACAAACCCAGGAACTCTATGAACACAATTACAAAACACTTTTCACACAAATAAAGTCAGATCTGCATAACTGGGAAAATACCAATTGCTCATGGGTAGGCTGAGCATAATAATAATATGATAATTATTATAATAAAAATGACATTTTTATAATAATATAACAAAAATGATGTAATAAAAATGACAATTGTACCAAAAATAATTTACTTATTCAGTGCCATGCTGATTAAACTACCAAAAAATTATTTTACAGGGCTAGAAAAAATAATAACAAAATTTATCTGGAAGAACAAAAGGTCCAGAATATCAAGGGAATTAATGAAAAGAAATGGAAAAGAAGGTGGCCTAGCTATACCAGATCTTAAATTGTATTATAAAGCAGTAATCGCCAAAATTACGTGGTACTGGCTAAGAAATAGAATGGTGGATCAGTGGAATAGATTTGGTATACAAGACACAACAGTCAATGACTGTAGTAATCTATTGCTTGATAGACCCAAAGACTCCAGCTTCTGGGATGACAACTCATTATTAAACAAAAACTGCTGGGAAAACTGGAAAATAGTGTCGAAGAAACTAGACGTAGACTAATATCTTATACCCTATTCCAAAATAAAGTCAAAATGATTTAGACATAAAGGGTGATACCATAGCAAATTAAGAGAACAAAGAATAGTTTACCTGTAAGGTCTATGGAGAAGGGAAGAATTTATGAAATAAATTCTGCGTAAATAAGAGATAGAGAACATTATGAAATGTGAAATGGATAATTTTGATTGCATTAAATTTAGAAGTTTTTGCACCAACAAAGCCAATGGAATCAAGATTACAAGGGGAGCAGAAGCCTGGGCAACAATTTTTAGAACTAGTGTCTCTAGTAAAGGCCTCATTGTTGATGGTTTTAGATAGATACTACTTATTATTTTAAGGAAAGCTCCATTTATTCCTATGTTCTCTAGTGGTTTTTTGTTTGTTTGTTAGTTTTTAGTGAGGCAGTTGGGGTCGAGTGACTTGTTCAAGGTCACATAGCTAGTAAGTGTCAAGTATCTGGGGCCATATTTGAACTCAGGTCCTTCTGGCTCCAGGGCCTGTGCTCTATCCACTGTGCCACCTAGTTGCCCCACTCTCTAGTGTTTTTAACAGGAATGGGTGCTGCATTTTGTCAAGAGCTTTTTATGCATCTATTGAGATAATCATATGATTCTGTTAATTTTGTTATTGATATGGTCAATTAGGTTAACAGTTTTCCTAATAGCTAACCATCCCTACATTCCTGGCATAAATCCTACCTGGTCATAGTGTATTGTACTCACGATAAATTGCTGTAATCTCTTTGCTAATATTTTATTTAAAATTTTTGCATTAATATTCATTAGGAAAATTGGTCTATAACTTTTTCTGTTTTGGTTTAGGTATCACTACCATATTTGTGTTGTAAAAGGAATTTGGTAGAACTCCTTCTTTGCCTATTTTTCCAAATAGTTTTTATATAATGTTGGAATTAATTGTTCTTTAAATGTTTGGTAGAATTCACTTGTAAATCCATCTGGCCCTGGGGATTTTTTCTTAGGGAATCATTGATGGTTTGTTTAATTTCTTTTTCTGGTTGTATGTTTTGATCTTCTTTGTCACCAAAGAAAAATTCTATGGTGTGACTTTTTTTGCATAGTTTGCTTATGATCCCAGCCAATTACTTGCATTATAAATTCTTTGTTAAGGTAGGGGTCTGCTTCCAGTGGAGAATGTACTGTCCTAAGCTTCAGGGGTTTTGTGCAGCTGTTTTCAGAGATACTTCTAGGAACCTATAAGTTTTCAGTTCTTCCAAGTTGGTAAGATCAAGGGAGAGGTATTTACTCCTTTTCTGGCCTGGGCTTTGGTCTATGAGTGATCACAAGCACTCTTTTCTGCCTTGGAACAACCACTCCAGCACTCCTTCTCACCCTAGGACTGCCACCCAGGACTGTGACCCAGATCCAAGCACAGGCAAAGCAAGAGATACCTGCCTCAGCACTAGCAAAGAGATCGCTGCAATCCCCTTCTGATCAGCCACTTGATTCCCCCTTAGTCTGTGGGCCAAGAGCTCCAGAAGCAGCCACTGCCCCAGGACTGTGCCAGTACTGGGGCTGGGACCAACTTTCTCTCGCACTGCAGTCACAGACTTTTCCTACTCACCTTCTAAGTTCTCTTTGGTGTTTGTGGATTGAAAAGTCTGAAAACTGCCACAGCTGCTTGTGATTCAGTCCCCTGAGACCTGCTCCACGTTTGCTGAGTTATTTTTTGCCTGTGCACCCATGCTGAACTATGTTCCTCTCCCAGACTGGTGCAACAGAACTTTCCAATCAACCACCCAGGTTGTCTTGACTGGAAATTTGTTTCACTCTGTCTTTTTGTGGGTTTTGCTGCTCTAGAATTTTTTTAGAGCCATTTTTTTTTACAGGTATTTGGAGGGGTTTGGGGGAGAGCTCAAGCAAGTCACTGCTTTTACCCTGTCATCTTGGCTCTGCCCCCAATTTATTTTTATTTATTTATTTTTCTAAAATGGGGTTAAATATTTTATTTCCTTTTCTGTTAATCTGGGGAATTTATGTTTTTGTAAATATTCATTCATTTCACTTAGATTGTCAGATTTATTGACATATACTTGGGCATAATAGCTCCTAATTATTTCTTCAATTTCCTTTTCATTGATGGTGATTTCACCCTTTTTACTTTTGATACCGATAATTTGGTTTTATTCTTTCTTTTTTTTAAATCAAATTCACCAAGGTTTATCTATTTTATTGTGTTTTTTTAAAAAATAAAACCAGCCCTTAGTTTTATTTATAAGTAGTTTTCTCAATTTCAATTTTATTAATCTCTCTTTTGATTTTAAGAATTTCTAATTTGGTATTTAATTTGGGATTTTTAATTTGTTCTTTTGCCAGCTTTTTAAATTGCATGCCCAATTCATTGATCTACTCTTTATTTTATTTATATAAAAATTTAGAAATATAAAATTTCCCCTAAGTACTGCTTTGGCTGCATCCCATAAATTTTGATATGCTGTCTCATTATTGTAATTCTCTTTGATGTAATTATTGATTGTTTCTATGATTTGTTGTTTGACTCACTCATTCTTTAGGATTAGATTATTTGAGTTTCCAATTAATTTTTAATCTATCTTTCCATGGCTCTTTATTACATGTAATTTTTATTGCATCATGATCTGAAGAGGATGCATTTAATATTTCTGCCTTTCTACATTGGATTGTGAGGTTTTTATGCCATAATACATTGTCAATTTTTGTGTAGATGCCATGTACCACTGAGAAAAAGGTATATTTCTTTCTATCTTATTCAGTTTTCTCCAGAGTTCTGTCATATCTAACTTTCCTAAAATTTTGTTCACCTTTCTTTTTTATTTTATAGTTAGATTTATCTAGTTCTGAGGGGGGAGGGGTTTGAGGTCTCCCATTAGTATAATTTGCTTCTATTTCTTCCTGTAACTCACTTAACTTCTCTAAAAATCTGGATGCTGTATGAGTTGGTACATATATGTTTAGTATTAATATTACTTCATTGTTTATGGTACCTTCTTAGCAAGATGTAGTTTCCTTCCTTGTCTCTCTTAATTAGATCTATTTTTGTTTTTGCTTTCTCTGAGATCAGGATTTCCACCCCTACTTTTTTTTTTATTCCAGCTGAAGCATAATATATTCTGCTCCAGATTTTTACCTTTACTTTGTGTGTGTCTCTCTGCTTCAAATGTGTTTCTTGTAAACAACATATTGTAGGATTCTGGGTTTTAATCCATTCTGTTATTTACTTCTGTTTTATGGGAGAGTTCATCTCACTCACATTCATAGTTATGATTACTAACTCTCTTTTCCCCTCCATCCTACTTTTCCCCTGTTTATACTTTCTTCTTTTTCTTCTTTTACCCTGTCCCTCTTCATCAGTGTTTTGCTTTTGACCAATGCCTCTCTCAATCTGCCCTGTCTTCTATCAGCGCCCCCCTTTTTTCGCCTTCCCCTCTTACTTCCCTATAGGGTGAGATAGATTTCTTTGCCCAACTGAATGTGTATGTTATTCTCTGTTTGAATCAAATCCAATGAGAGTAAGGTTTGAACAATGCTCACCTCCTCCCTTTTTTCCGTCTACTGAATAGGTCTTTCATGCCTCTTCATGTGATATAATTTACCCCATTCTGCCTCCCCCTTTCCTCTTCTCCCAATACAATCCTTTTTTTACTCTTTAATTAATTTTTTTATCATTACAGAAAAGTCATTCCCTAGAAAAGCTGGGTGAAAGGACTCCTGGGTGAAAAGAGAAGTCATGTATACTGATTCTCAGAGAGGCTTTTGATACTCAAAGATAGGAGAAAGTGGGCCACAAAGACTTGATCCAAGACCAAGAAATTATCTCTGTGTGTGTGTGTGTGTGTGTGTGTGTGTGTGTGTGTGTGTGTGTCGCGCGCGCGCGCTTAACATTGGCTACGCCCTTCTAATCTCTCCTCTCTTCCTTGCCTTCAATCTACCAATGTCACTACACCTACCAAATTTATAAATTGTCTGCTCTTGGCAATGTTAAAGTGGGGCTTTAAAAATCAAGGATGAAACTAGTTTAAAACTAGTTTCTAAATCCTTAGAAACAGAGGTCACCTTTTGGGTGGTTTCCTTTGCCTTCCATTGTCCAAAAATGTCTGGTTGCTGCCCTCTACTTCAAAACAATGGGGCAAAGCAATATCTCCTCCTCCAGGAAAAAAAAAATCACTGGACAAGCTTAATGTTATTTCCTCAGCCAGTCAATTCAGCAAGCATTTGTTGAGCCCCAACTACATCTACAACACTATGCTAGTGATAATTTTAAAAAATTCAAAATTCCTGTTCCTGAGGTGTTTAGATTTTACTGGATCAATGCATCATACTCCCCTTGAACCTGACAATGGCTCTGTGATGCTGAAGATTACATTACAATCTGTTTGCATCTTCTCAATATGTTCCATTCTTGCCCATGTCCAAAGACATTAGGGTGTCTACAACATAGTAGAGGGCTTCCACTATGTTTTTTTTTTCATTTTGGGGCAACAGGGCAAACAGGCTGTGCATTTGTTATCTCTTCCTGTCTCCATAATTAATAATAAGAATAAGAATTTATATAGCACCTGTAAGGTTTGCAAAGTGCTTTAGACTGGTGCTGTTATCTGTCTGTATCATTGTACGGATGAGAAAACTGAGACTGGGCAACTTGCCCAGGGTCATAGAGCTAGTAACTGTTAAGAGTCAGAATTTAAACTCATGACTTTCCTGACTCCAAGTTCAGTCATCTATCCACTTTGTAGCTTACCTACACGGACCTCTATGACCAACCCACTTCCTTTTCTAACCATATATCTCCTGGATGCTCTCCGCTATGCCACTTTTTATATGGATGCCATCAACTGAAATATGCTATAGCCTACATAGGTCCATCATATTTCTCTCCATTAGCTTTGGATCACCTGATGTGATTCTTTGGAGACTGGGGCCACAAGAATCATTAATGAATTTATCCTATTTCTAACTATTTTTGGATTTGGACCAGGATTGTGATTTCATTGGACATTCTTGGTGAGGAAACTCCTTATGTTGTACATCACTACTCTGCAAAATTATTAGTATTAGAGTTAACAAGAACACTAGGAGATTAAGTGACCTGCTGAAAGTCATACAGCCAGTATATATTAGATATGGGGCAGGAACCTAATTATTTCTGGTTTAAAGATAAGCACTTTACTTACTATACCCTCAGATTACCAAACAATGTTTTGTTTGATGAGGGCTGTTTGGAAGTGTTGTCATTCATTTTGCCTTTCCGTTGTTTTTTTTTTTTCACTAGAAGGAAGTGAAATGCTGGTATGAAATCATTTTGGATTATAAGAGGGAGAAATAATTATATACAGGTAACAAAGGGCAGTAATTGTTTTAGTTTCCTTTTGATTTACCTTTGATTTTCTTACTTATCCTTTTGATTTTACACTATGAATCACCTCACAAAACGAGTTTAATTGCTTTCTCAAATGGAAATGAACCAGGATGTTATGAGGGTATGTTTGGTAAACCTTATAATGCTATCTTAAGGTTTTAGTCTCCCTGCCCCCAGTCATTCTATTAGTGATACATTGCTGCCCCCTAGTGAACATAATATGTATTTGTTCAGTCGTTTTCAGTTGTGTCCAATTCTTAGCTTTTGGGGGTTTTCTTGGCAAAGATATTGGAGTGGTTTGCCGTTTCTTCTCCAGCTCATTTTGCAGATGAGGAAACTAAGGCAAACAAGATTAAGTGACTTGCCCAGGGTCACACAGGTAATAAATGTTTAAGGTCAAATTTGAGCTGAGATCTTTCTGACTCCAGACCTAGCATTCTATCCACTATGTTGTCTAACTTATCCATAGTATGTACTAACATGCACCAAAATAGTGATAAAATAATAGAATTTAAAAAATCATAGATTTAAAGATGGAAGGGCCCTTCCAGGATATCTGTTCTAATACCCTATTTTTATAGATGATATAACTAAGGCTCAGAATTTAAATAATTTGTCAAAAAGTTACACAGTAAAATTAATTCTGGATCTGGAACTAAAGCAAGGTCTCCTGGCTCCCAGTCTGTTTTTTTTTTTGTTTACATTGCAGCTGGAATTATAGACAGAGCCAGCAATTTGATTGATGAGCCACTGTGAGTAATATTTCAAAGTTCTTGGAGAAGAGGAGAGGTATCAAAAGACTGGAAAAAACAGAATGTTGTCCAGATTTTTTTTTTCTAAAGAAGAGAATAGTGTCTGCAAAGTATACACCATTTAGCTTGGATTTAATGCCAAGCAGAATTCTAGAATGGATTATTAAAGAGATGGCTAGTGCACATTTAGATGTAAAATTCACAGGACAGGGGCTGGGATGCCCTCTCGTCCTAAGGAGCTCCTAACTCTGGGCTCACATGAACTGAGTTTTGTTCTTTTTTGTGTGTGTTTAGTATTTTATTTTTCCACAATTACATATAAAAAGGATTTTGAACATTTGTTTTTAAAACTTTGAGTTCCAAATTCTCTCCCTTCTTCTTTCCTCACCTACCTCATTGAGAAGGTAAGCAATTCGATATAGGCATGCAAAACATATTTCCATATTAGTCATGCTGTGAAAGAAAACATAGACCAAAAAAAATTCAAGAAAAATAAAGAAAATAAAAAAACAGTATGCTTTAATCTGTATTCAGACACTATCAGTTCTTTTTCTGGAATGGATTTTATTTTCATCATAAGTCCTCCAGAGTTGTCTTGGATTGTTGTGTTACTGAGAATAGCTAAGTCATTCACAGCTGATCATCATGCAATATTGCTGCTACTTTGTACACAGTACATTTCACTTTGCATCAGCACAGGCAAGTCTTTCCAGGTTTTTCTGAGAGCATCCTGCTCATCATTTCTTATAGTACAATATATTCCATCATAATCACACACCACAACTTGTTCAGCCATTCCCCAATTAATGGGCATGCCCTGAACTTCTAATTCTTTACCCCCAGAAAAAGTTGCTATAAATATTTTTGTACATATAGGTCCTTTTCCTTTTTAATGTAACTAGTTTAACACAATTTTTCACTGTCTTAGTTTCTTTTAGTTCATACTCTAGTAGCATCCAAGTTATAAAAAGTTGCTCGACATACCTGGAACAAAAGTTTACCAATTTGCACAATATTGTGTATTTGAAACTTGAAACAAACCCATTACCAATCAGGTGACTCCAATCCTGTTGAATGTATTTCCACATTATCTTATACAGAAAATCAAGCATCTCGTCACCATTGGCATTGTATACTTATCACATCTAAAATCCCATATAAAGTTATCAAGTATGAAGCAATTACACCTAATGAAGGAAATAGTAATGAGTTAACATTTACAGGATCTGCCCTCTGCTAGGCATTGTGTTAAGCACTTTACAATCATGTGAAGTAAACTGAGGTAACTTGATGCGAGTTAACTTGTGTAAGGTCACCCAATTAACAAGTTTCAGATCCATACATTTTCCCAATTTGTTTTGATGCCAAATCATATAATAAATTCTCACTTATCTTAAGCATCAAATTAGAAGTGACACATTTCACTTAAAATGTGACCAGAATGAATTCAATTACACCTGGATCTATGTTCCAAATGGTATTATACAGAATCTGGGGTTATGATTTTAATACTGTAGTATTGTATTTTACACAAATGCTATTTATTCCAAACATCTCATATTATGGGGTCCACTATTTCTAGCCAATCCACTGACAACAATCGTAAAAATGGCAGTTTCATATAGGAAAAAATGTACCCCAATTATCACACTGAAAAGAATGTTTTAATATAGTTCAAATCTGGATTTCACAATCTCAGAAGGAATCCATAGCTTATGAATTCACTCATAACTCTCTGATTTTTTTCCTCTATGATTTCTTAAAATGAATAGGAGTCTCATAAAATTTACAGTAAAGTTTCTAATTTTAACACATATTAATTTAAAAAGTTATTTTAAAATTGGCCAGTACTTACTTTCAGTTTGTAAGACTCCTTAAATTTAACCTAGATGTTCCAATCAAACTCAATTACTTTTTGGTTATTTCGTGATTCACACAAATCTTTTATTAATTTTTTTTTTTGTGAGCCAGGAAAGGGTTAAATGCCAGTTCTATTCCAAAGTGCAGCCTTTTTTCACCTTGAAACTTTCACTGACACAGCCCCCAAACCCATCTCTCTATACTCAGTAAGATGACCTTTATCTCTTAATAAATCTGTCATTCTGAGGTTGGGGGTGGGTAAGCAATTCTCTTAATTCCCTTAAAACAAATTCTAAGGAATGTTAACCAATCACTTGCTAGCATTCATTTCCAACATTTATAAAAAAACATTTCAACCACTATATAGGTCCACCTCTCTTCCTTTTTTTTCCTTATCTGTCTTTCTACACCCCAGAGCCTGGCCACAGCTCAGGAATGTAGAGGAAGAGAGATTTGCCATTCCTGATCCGACACTTCTCTTACTTTCTTCTACTTGCTTATATCAATCTTATCTCAAATAATCTTCACTTCACTGAGTATATGTGTGTGTGTGTGTGTGTCTATATATATATATGTGTGTGTGTATATATATATATATATATATATATGTCTTTCTCTCCCATTTACCCACCCAGGCTGCCTCAGTAAGCCAGGGAGGGAGGGAGAAAAGAGATTCTGTCTTTCCTGTATTACCATCCTCTGAATCTACCCCCCCCCCAATACTGCTGCCTTCCCAAGGGCTCCCTACCTTATCACCTTCTTGTCTTCATGTTTAACTCCCTCCAACCTGGCTAACTGGCAAACCAATGTTTCTACATGCTTCTCTTTTTTCTCTTAGTGGCTAAATCCCCAGTAATGAGAGCAATGACTTTCTGCACTTTCTCCCGCAGTCTCCTAATCTTAGCCTCTGAGTTTAGGAACTTAGTAGTGGCTTCCCTTAACGCAATAAGAAAGGGCCATCCCATATCAGCCACCACCAGTTTCCCTTCCTTACCCAACCTGATGGAATATAGTTCCACCAAGAGGGTCTCTAGGCCTTTTGGTGTTTTCAGGGCATTGCCATACTCACATGGTGGCCCACAGGTGTCCAACATCAGGGCCACTCCACCCCACATGGAGGTCACAAGCCATCCAGGGATTCCTCCTGACTTATCCCCTACTCCTTTAGGCATTTCTTAGGTATCCTGCCAACTACACCAATTGTAAGGTGTGGAATTGTCCTGGCTGGGGAACTCTGTACCTTCCCAAGGGATGATATCCCCAAGCACTGTGATATTCTTGGCTTCTCCAAACAGAAGAGTTAATTTTATATTGAAGAAAGAGGCTGGGAGAAGCAGATTGATTATAGATATTAGTTTAATCAATTGGGTTACTTAGGGGCAAGTCTGGGGAGGCTGCCAGATGAAAATAATGGATTGATCCCTGCAAAGACCCCAGGAAAGTCCCATAATAATTGTAGAAATCAGACAAAGGGAGGAAGAGCTATGGAACCCATCACTACTGATTGGTTTCTGCTAGTAACAAGCTCATTTTCAAGCTTGGGCATTAAGCCAGGGCTGTTGGGTAAATGCACAAGCACAGGATTGTATACTGGTCACTACTGGTCGTTTACTGGTTGCTATGACCATGTTATGGCTTTCACCAATCACAGTATCTAAGTTATAGTTTTTACCAGTTACCATGCCTGGGTTTCCACTGGTCACAGTGTTTTAGTTATGGCTTTCAGTGTTTTATGGACCCCACAGTCACACAGCTACTAAGTGTCTGAAGCCAAATTCGAACTCATAAAGATAAATCTTCCTGATTCCAAGCCAGTGCTCTATCCACTGTGCTACCTAGCTATCCAATTTACTTTACAAATGTTATCTTATTTGATCATCTCTACAACTCTGGGAAGTAAGTGCTATTATTAACCCATGTTTAAGATGAAGAAGCTGAGGTTGAGAGAAGTTAAGTGACTTGCACAGGGTCATACTGTCTGAGGAAGGATTTGAATTCAGGTCTTACTGGCTTCAAGTCCAGTGCTCTAGCCACCATTCCACCTAAATGCCCTAAAAATATAAAGAACACAAATGAGGAAAACAAAGCCCTTGACCTCTAATAATAATATAGTTGAAAGATATGATAGCAGGGTGACACAGCTATGAAATGTGTGAGGCAGGATTTGAACTCTTCCTGACTTCAGAACATGTTATTTATTTTTTATTATGTACCTAGTATTGTGTTAGATGCTGTGGGAATGTAAGCATTTATATCTTTAAAATTGACAAATGCTACAGAATTGGGGATTTTTTTCTGTCTGTCTAGACTTAAGAAAATGATGAAGAAAATGTTAATGATATAGAGATTAAACTTAAAAGTGTATTGTGGTAATACATTATCTCCCCTCCCCCATTCTCTGCCAGAGAACTGTTTGTTAAACATTAACCAGCACACACTATCTATAATCCCCATAAACAGAAGCTCCTTGTGGACCTCAATAATATTTAAGAGTGTCAATGGGTCTTAAGACCAAAACTTTTGAGAACTTCTCTAAGACTAAACTGCGCAGTAGCTACTGCTCTGCATTCGTACATGGCGCTTCCTTACAGGGAGCTCTCTGCACCAAGAAAATCATAGGTCAAAAATAAAAGAAATGTCTGAGTCTGTGCATGGCACTGAGGATACAACGATGAAAAAATGGCAAGGAATGCCGTCAAGCAGAAAACATTTTGTTATGGGGATACTACATTTACACAGATAAATAAATGAAATCCAAGGATGGAACAATATAGTTTCTGAAACACAGCTTAAGATAAGCTGGAGGAGGACAAACAGAATGCTCAAAGGCTTTGAATCCCTTTTATTTAAAGAGCTGCAGAAAAAATTGGGAATGATTGGCTTACAAAATATAGGTGAGAGAAATAGGTTTCTTCAAGTACTGAATGGCTGTCTCGTGGGAAAAGAAAGTTGTTCAGTCAATTCTGAATCTTTGTGAATCCATTTGGAGATTTCTTGGCAGAGAAACCACTGGAGTGGTTTGCCATTTCCTTCTCCAGTTCATTTTATAGATGAGGAAACCGAGGCGAATAGGATTAAGTGACTTGCCTAGGGTCACACGAATAGTAAGTATCTGAAGCCAGATTTGAACTCAGGAAGATGAGTCTTCCTGACTCTGGGCCTGGTGCTCTATCCACTGCACCACCTAGCTGCTCCAGAGGAGAAGTTAAATTTATTTTATTTCAACCTAGTGGAAAGAACCTGGAACCACAGTGGATAGATATTACAAAGATGTTATTAACAGGATTTTTACTGAGCCAGTCTCTAACCTGAGAATGCATGGAGCCACACAAAGCAGGCCTGAGATAGAAGTGCCAGTAATCAAGTAGTTTAATCAGTTTCAGAGTGAGGAACGTTCTCATAGCTGAAGTAAAAGCACAGGTCATATACTTAAATCACAAGTGAGGAAGGAAGAAGGAAGGTGGATTACAAACAATCCTTTAGTGGTTTCCCATTAGAAACTTACAAATCCCACAATACAATTCTGGAGTCAAGTCTTTGAGGATCATGACCACCTCCCCTAGAGTATAGAACCAGAGTTCTGTGATGGGAACAGGTTCTACAATCTTTGATTTGCTTCACTTAAGATCCAGTGATTGTGAGCATTGTCAGAGTTTTGATTAATCAGTTTAAGCTGCACTGTGAGCTCAGACTCCTGAGCCAGAGAAGCAGCTCTAACAAAATTATTAGTATATGCATTATACATATTATATCGATTAATATGAAAAAATATAAATTCCCTTCTTATTCCCTTCTTTCAGCCAAAAAAGTCAGAACAACCCTTGAAGGCCGATGAGGAACATTCATTTGAAACATGATTTCGAAAAATTTCTTGATTATAGAAATTTGCTATAAAAGGGAAACAAAGAGGGACATAGTTATCATATAACAGGGGAAAAACTCCCTTAGCTCAGTTTGATTCCAGGACTGATTCATATCTTATAGCCAATCATGTAGTTACAGAGTGTTAAAGCAAGGCACAGGATTAATCAGGTGGGGATTTTCCAGAAAGGAAATAACACAATGGGGAAATAAAGTCAGGAAGATCCCATTTAGGCTGTGTCCTAAATCGTCCTCACAACCTTTCCCAGAAGCAGACATCTACCTTAGCAGTCCTCAGACTACCTCACATGCCATTTTCTGTTATTGGTTTTGTGACAACTCAGACAACTATCCCTGCAATCAAAGCTTAAAACAAATTAGTCCAAGGAATTTTTACCTTAAGTAACAAATTTTCATTAATCACAACTTAAATCACAACTTGAGATAAGTATAACATAAAAGCAATAGAAAAAAACTGCTACTTCCATGAACATTAAGAGATTGAAGGGACAGTAGCAACCTCAGTTCATGTCTGGTTGCTTGGGTTGGTCTACATCTATGTGCTTTCTTCTCATCCTGGGGGTCTTGGGAACAGCTGTCCACCTGAGATGTAGGCTACTTTGGACCCCTTTTAATCTTTAGGGTTAGGTCACCTGTAGGTTCTGAAATCCAAGTGGTTGGTACTGTACTTTTGTGATATGACAGGTGGATCCAGGACTCCACTCCCCAGAGTTTTGCTGATGTGGGGTAGTGAGCAGGACTTCAAAGGGGCCTTTCCACTGTGGCTCCAAGGAGTGTTTTTGGGGATGACGTTTCTAGTTGACACAGTCACTGGATTGGATCAGGCACTGAGTTTTGGTTGGAGTTTCTAAAGAATGAGACTGTGAGACAAGTTGGTAAGTCTCTGATATCTTTCTTCTGAGCCCACCCAATAGAGTATTGTAGGAGGGATCCTTTGGCTATGCTTCTCACCCATGGGAACAGTGGCATTGGGTGTCTTATTACTATCTCATGGGACTGAGCTTATGGGAACCAAATGGTCTAGACCTAAGGCTTAACAGGGCTAAAGGAAGGGCTTTGGGCCAGGGGAAACCTAGTTCCTCAGAGAATTGAGCAAGGGAGGTTTAAGTATCCCATTAACTTTCAACCATTCCTGATGACTGGGGGTGATAGGCATGATGGAGGTTCTGAGCAACTGGTCAGGATGAAAGTAGCTTAGCTAATAAAGCTCTTGTGAAATGGTACCTCTATCACTATGTATCTACTTAGGAACCCACCTTAATGGAATAATTTTTCCTAAGAGGATTTTTGCTACCCCAGAGGCTGTGGCAGTGCAACAGGTGAATACTTTCACCCACTGGGAAAATATACAGCCCATTAACCAAAGCATATTTGCATCTAAGGGCAGGTAGCAATTAAGTAAAGTTGATCTGCTAGGTTTCAAAAGGTGCGTCTGGGAGAGGAAACTGCTTATGAGCAGGCTTCAGAGGGTTGGATGCATTGTGCTTGGGGCAGGTGGGACGCATCTCATAGGTGGTGACAGCAACTTTGTGAAAACTCTCCCCCCAATATTTTCAAGCTAGCTCCACTAGCTTGTTGGGTCCCCAATGGCTGAATGAATGAAGGTGTTCCATCATAGGAAGGATAAGGTCTTAGGGAGCACTGTAAGTCCATTTGGGCTGACCATAGTCTCCTAGTCTTATCAAATTCACATCTCTCTTTTTGAAGCTTATCTTGCTTTGTGATAAGCATTCTTTTCTAGGCAGTGGTTATCTCTTCCTTTGTTAGACTTGGAGGTTTAGGATAGCCTTCAGAAAGAGATGGATATACTAAAGCCATGTTTATGGGGACTTGTGCCTTAGGAATTTGAGGAGTTAAATTTGTGGTTTTAGTGGCTTGGTCAGCCAAGTCATTTCCATGGGCATGAATGCTGTTTTCTCGGCTGTGTCCTGGAATTCTAATTACTGCTACAGCTTGGGGAAGCAGTAAAGAGTCTAACAGATGGGAAATCTGTTTCTGATTTTTAATGAGCTATCCTGAGAAGGTGAGGAAGCTCTAATGCTTCCATAGCATCCCAAAGTCATGTGCCAAAGACTCACCCTCACTTTCCATCTCAGGTAAACGGGTGGCAGGATTGAATGTATTGCTTACACCAGCTACATTCCCTCCTTTCTCCAAGGTGAGACCTAACTGCACAACAATAGATGGGACACTGATAACTGATCCAATATCAGTAGCATCTGAAGTCCACAAACTAGAGGGAACTTGGTTAAGAGCTGGAGGGTTGAAAGGGGTTAAGGGACACTGCCAGATGTGGAGGGTGTCAGGGATAAAAGACACAAGGAAGTGGTCCCTCCTAGTTAAAATGAAATAGTGGCCTGTAATTTATGGGGCACATCATATCCTAGTAAGTGACTGGGGACCTCAGGGACTAGGACAAAAGGATGAAAGGCTCTGATCCCTCTGATAAAAAGGGAGAGCGGTTCTGAGAAATGAGGTACAATGGTCTTATTAGCAATCCCCACAACTGATATTCTCTTCACTCTGGTGTACAGGAGTGGGGAAGGCAGAAGGGTTTAAAACTGAGAGTGTGGCACAGCTGTCAACTAGAGCTGACACCTCTTGTCCCTGTATGAGCAAGGAAACATATCCGACAGGAGTCATATATATATATATTCCCCTCCTTTTGTCACCCCTCCCCACAGGGGTGACTATGGGTCATGCCGAGTGATCGGGACTGCGGAGGGGGCTGGGGGGGGGCAGCTAGGTGGCACAGTGGATAGAGCGCTGGCCAGCACTGGCCCTGGATTCAGGGGGACCTGAGTTCAAATGTGGCCTCAGACACATAACACTAGCTGTGTGACCCTGGGCAAGTCACTTAACTCCCATTGCCCCTCCAAAAAAAGGATTGCAGGTAGGGTCCCTCAGTTCTTTTTGGGGTGCTTTCTCTTTTTCTCTTCAGCATCTGCCCCAGTCCCCATTTTACAGTCTTTACTCCAGTGGCCAGATTTTTTTTTCTTTTTTTTAGTGAGGCAGTTGGGGTTAAGTGACTTGCCCAGGGTCACATAACTAGCTAAGTGTCAAGCGTTTGAGGCTGGATTTGAACTCAGGTCTTCCTGACTCCAAGGCTGGAGCTCTATCCACTGCTCCACCTAGCTGCCCCCAGTGGCCAGATTTTCAATGTAAATATGAAATGTATATTCTCAATGTAAAGTCAGGCTTGATGTGTTCTACTAAAGACACATACATATCTAGTTAGCTCTCGAAGTTCCTTATGGTTATAATAGTTTTCTCCGGTGGAGTATACAGTATTCTAGTTATTTATATCAATCTAACATTAATAGGAAGCCTCTAAATGGATATGATTTCAATGTTAGTTTATAACAGTTTGTATTATAGTTAAGTATTTTTCCCCAACAAAAAGATATTACTTCATTAGTTAGAAGTAGATCTTTCTATCTATTTAGAAAATGTATAATTTGACAATATAGTAAATTTAAGTTATGGAGATGATTTGTAATTAGCTTCCTAATTAATACAGGGTTTATACTTAGCTGCTGTCAACCTGAAGTAAAGTAGCAAAAACTAGCATCTTTAATGGAGGCACTAAAGTACTAGAGTACCCAAGAGGGGTGGAGAGGGGCAGAGTTAAATGCACTTCAGCAGGGAAACACAGCCTAGGGAAGTTGTTATTTAAATTGTTTTGCTTAAGAGCCATCAATCCTTGGAGAAAGCTGTTGGAGGCTGGGGAGTGCTAATATCTGGTCAGAACAGGGGCTGTCTTTTTTTTTTCTTTAACAGTTTGGAGTTCTGCTCGTAACTGGTTTCGATGGCCCTACGGCACTTTGCAGCTCTGGGATCAGGCATGGGCAGCTCATAGTTAGCTACATTCAGTGCTATCTAATGGTAACATTGGGTCTCTTTAGCTTTTCCCAGTATTCTAGCTATTTACATCAATGTGCTACCAATAAAAATCCTTCCTCTAACTGGATTTAGTTCCATGGCGATGCACAAATGTGTCAGTGGGGATTGCACAGAGAATACAGGGCTTCCCTGCCTGTTTTTGGCTGGCCATGGTGACTCAGCACTTTGGGCACTTAAAGATTGATTAAACCTGTGGCTGGACCCCCACAAAGAAAAGACCCCCAGTTCTTGAACTTTACCACAAATTTCAGGAACCCAGTCCCTGAACTCAGATCCTTGGCATTCACCTGAGGCATTGGGCTCATCCCAGTATAATGCTTTTAATCGTCCTTTCGTCGTGACCCAGCCCAGCCCTTCATTCTCTGTTATCTCCGGACCACCCTAGATCTTCCCATGATCTTTCTGTATAAAAGTGTTGATGTTGCCCCCGTTAAATTGCATGGACTCACTAGGAATCTGGCCCATCTCAACCAGTGTCATCATAAACTTGGTACTCGGATTGAAAGAAGGCTGGAGTGGTTGAGTTCTTTTGAGGCAGACCCGCACCCTGTTCCCAGTGCTCTTAGACCACAACACTTCCAGCCATGTGGTGGCTTGGTTGTATAGCTAAAAGAGGTGTAATAAAGAGCAAAACATTAGCTTGTGACCATATTAGCAGATGCATATGATGATGCAGAGCCGTCTTATTATTTGTAAACCTGTCTTGGTGCCTCAGTGTACTCATCTGAAAACAGAAAAAGTAATATTTTTCTCAATAAAAAAGTGATACAAAGTCAGAAAAGTAGGAGTATGCCAGGTAATGTGTATGGCTCCACTCCCCCCCCCCCCCAAGGAATTAGATAAATCAAAGGAAAAATTATTTTCTGAAAAATTTTGCATGATAGCAAAAAAAAAAAAAGAAATCAAGTTTTTGTGATATTAACATTTCTCTGTACCTTCTGAATGCATGGTTCCTGAAGCCTTGGTAGCCTTAAAATTCCTTGTCACATTCTCTACTTAGGTCTCCGAGATGGTGGAGTGGACAAAGTGGATAAAATGTCTGGCCTGGAGTCAGGAAGACTGGCCTCAGACACTTAGTAGCTATGTGATACTGGGCAAGTCATTTAATCTCTGCCTCAGTTTCTTTAACCATAAAATAGGGATAATACCCACACTTACCTCGTAGGGTTATTGTGAGGATCAAATAAAGGCACATAAAAAGTGCTATATAAATGTTAGCTATTATTCTTTTTTTTTCCTGAAAATTCAATTTCCCAATGTTCTGGAAGTGCCCCTCACCCCAGACTTCTTATTGTATTGTATTTACCACTCTGGATATTCCTTAAATTTCTGCAGTACCTTTGAATGGAGCTGCTTGTTTCCACCAGGAAGACAATGAAAAAAATTACTTATCTCTTTGGTTCATCCAGGAAAAGAATGAAGACCATTCTCAGCAACCATAGTATTGACATCTCCAAAAATATTGATATCATTTTGAATGGTGGCAGAGTTATTGTGAAGTGCCTCAGAGGAATCCTATAAAGGGATTTCAACTATATAAATGTTAAGCTGAGTTTCTGTCAAAAGAAGAGAAACATGATGTGTTGGCAAATGATGAAACCTAAGGGAACTTGCAGATGTTCACATAATATGCTGTCATGTGCTAAAGGCATTAACTTGGGTTTTTGGTACTAAATGTGATCTATGTATGCTCACTAACCTATCAGCATTGTATTTAAGAGAATGTTTTACTTGTTGAAACCAGAAAGTTCTTGAGTGAATATATATATATATATATATATTATATATATATATATATATATTATATATATAATATATATATATATATAATACAACATACATATAATATATATGTATATGTGGCATATGTATGTATATATGTATATATTGAAGATAGCACATGAGACCCAGGTGAGACTATGCCATTTCTTAGATCCCAAAAGATTAGTTGAACTTATATCAACTCAGCTGCTATGATGGAACAGGCCACAACAATTTTTAAAAAAGGAGAATACCAGATAATTTGGACGTATTCCTGAGAAAGGAACAGTGCAAGTGATGAATAAATTTAAAAGAATATTCTAATGCTGAAGGCAGTGTCTTAAAAATAGCTGTTATATTAGCTGTTATATATTTAAAAAATTTTATTTTTAACACTGATTTTTAAAAAAAAATTTGAGTTCCAAATTCTTTCCCTCCTTCCCACCTTTCCTCCACCCACTGAGAAAGCAAGCAATATATCAATTATACATGTGAAGCCATGCAGAACATTTCCTTATTAGCCATGTTGCCAATAAAAACCCAAAACAATAAAAATCAAGAAACATAAAGTGAAAAAAGTATGTTTCAATCTGTATTCAGAGTTCATCAGTTCTCTCTCTGGAGGTGGATCACATTTTTCATTATAGGTCCTTTGAAATTTTCCTGCATCATTGTCTTAATTAGAGGAGCTAAGCGTTTCAAAGTTTATTATAATTACAATATTGTTGTTACTGTGTACAATAATTGCCTATATTCAGTTGTTATAATAAAATCTGTTAGTTCCATAGGAAAAAAAAGAAATAAAAGAAAAAGGTGGAAAGATATTATCAACATTTTTGTTTAATTTGTCCTTTCTTCATTTATAAAGTTAAAGAGTTGTACTAGATGCATAAATACACCCACATATTGTAAGCTTACTTCTGAAAGGGACCTTAGAGATCATCTTGGGGAGGTTCATTTCCTCATGTTTTCTTTAGGGTTGCCAGACTTAAGCATTATGACATAGCATAATGTTTTCAGTTTCATTGTTCTTTCCATTACATTGTTATAGTCATTGTGTATATTGTTTTCCTGGTTCTTCTTACTTCAGTCTGCATATATCTTGACATGTCTTCTCATGTTTCTCTGAATTCTTCATATGCATCACACTTTGTGGCACTGTAACATTCAATAATATTTATGTACCACAATTATTTTAGAACTTCTCCAATCAATGTATACTTTTCATTTGAGGAGTCTGAAGCTCAATACAAATGTAAAATTGTCTCCCTTCTCTTTTAGCCTTTTACATAATTTTAAAACCAGATTTGTAATTTCATTAGTGTAGAGAGGTATGACTATGAAACTTCCTCTGCCAATGCAGATTGGCACCTTTTCTATAATTTGCGATTTTTTATTGTTATTATTATCTTTAAAAATTCAAATAGTATTTTATTTTTCCCTACTATTGCATATCAAGAAAAATTTTAGCATTCATTTAAAAAATAACTTATTTGTTTATTTTGAATTTTCAACATTTACTCCATAAGATTTTGAGTTTTAAATTTTCTTCCCCTCCCTCCCTTGCCCCTATTCCAAAATGGGGAGCAATCTGATATAGGCTCTACATATACATTCATATTAAACATATTTTCACATTAGTCATGTTGTAAAGAAGAAAAATTGAACCAGGGGGAAGAACCACGATAAAGAAGAAGAAAAAAAAACGAGAGAGCAAATAGCATGCTTCAATCTGCATTCAGACTCTATAGTTCTTTTTCTGAATGTGGATAGCATTTTTCATCATGAGTCTTTTGGAGTTGTCTTAGAATCCTTGCATTGCTAAGAAGGGGTAAGTCTATCAAAGTTAGTCACTGCACGATGTTGCTGTTACTGTGTACAATGTTCTGGTTCTGCTCACCTCACTCACTTCACTTCACTCAGCATCAGTTCATGTAAGTCTTTCCAGGTTTTTCTGACGTCCACCTTTAGCATTCATTTTTACAAGATTTTGAGTACCAAATTTTTCTGCCTTCTTCCCTTCCCTCCCCCTTTCTGAAACTGGTAGGAAGTTTGATATAGTTTGTAGTACATATGCTCTCAGGTAAAACTTATTTCCATATTCATAACAGCTGTGGAGGAAGAAATAGATCAAAAGAAAAAAATCACAAGAAGAATAAAGTAAGTGAAAAACTATGCTTCTATGTGCATTCAGAATTCCTCAGTTCTTTATCTGGATATAGATAGCATTTTCCTTTGTGTGTCCTGTGTACTTGTCTTGGACCATTGTATTGCTGAGAAAAGTGAATCATTCGAATTTGATCATCACATGATGTTGCTGATATTGTGTACAGTGTTTTCTTGGTTTTGCTCATTTCACTTTGCATCAGTTTGTACAAGTCTATCCAGGTTTTTCTGAAATGTGTCTGTTCATCATTTCTTATTGCATGTGGCTGCAATATTATATTGCATATATATTGCAATAGCACCAAGCTAATTTAGCCATTCCCCAATTGATGGGCATCTCCTCAGTTTCCAATATTTTGCCACCATGAATAGGTCTGCTATAAATATTTTTGTACATGTAAGTCCTTTCCCTTTCTTTATGATCTCTTTGGGATACAGACCTAGTAGTGGTATTGCTAGATCAAAGAGTATGCACAATTTGGTTGCCCTTTGGGCATAGTTCCAAATTGCTCTCCAGAATGGTTAGATCAGTGCATTAGTATCCCAATTTCCCCACATCCTCTCCAACATTTATCACTTTCCTTTTTTGTCATATTAGCCAATCTGGTTGGTGTGAGGTGGTATCTCAGAGTTGTTTCAATTTGCATTTCTCTAATCAAAAGTGATTTAGAGCACTTCCTCATATGCCTATAGATATCTTTGATTTCTTCATCTGAAATCTTCCTGTTTTTGTCATTTGGCCATTTATCAATTGGGAAATGACTTGCATTCTCATAAATTTGACTCAGTTCTCTATACATTTGGGAAATTAGGCTTTATCAGAGTCACTTGCTGTAAAGATTGTTTTCCAGCTTTCTGCTTTCCTTCTATTCTTGGTTGCATTGTTTTTCTTTATACAAAAGCTTTTCAATTATCTATTCTACATTTCATAATGCTCTCTATCTCTTGTTTGGTCATGAATTCTTCCCCTCCCAATAGATCTGACAGGTAGACTATTCCTTGATCTTCTAATTTGATTGCTTCATTGTCTATGGTACCTTTTAGCAAGATGTAGTTTTCTTCCTTATCTCTTTTAATTAGGTCTATTTTTGCTTTTACTTTGTCTAAAATCAGAATTGTTACCCCTGCTTTTTTTTTTTTACTTCGGCTGAAGCCAAATAGATTCTGCTCCAGCCTTTACCTTTACTCTGTGTGTCTCTCTCTGCTTCAAGTGCATTTCTTGTAACAACATATTGTAGGATTCTGTTTTTATCTACTTTCTATCTACTTCCATTTTATAGGAGGGTTCATCCCATTCACATTCACAGTTGTGATTACTAACTGTGTATTTCCTCCATCCTATTCTTCCTCCTGTTTGTCCTCTCTCTGTCTCTCCTTTCAGCCTTTTCCACCTCACCAGTTTTACTTCTATATACCACCTCCCCTGATCTGTCTTCCCTTTATTTAATCTCCTTGCTTCTTACTTCCCTGCTGTGAAGGAAGATAGACTTCTATGTTCAACTGACTGTGTATATTATTCCCACTTTGAACCAGTACTGATGAGAGTAAAGTTCGAGCAATGCCCATCACTCCCCCTGCCACATCTTCCCCTCCGTTGTAATAGGTCTTTTGTGCCTCTTCAGTGAGATAATTTACGCCATTCTACCTCTCCCTTTCTTCTGCATCCATTATATTCCTCCTTCTCATCCCTTAATTTTTTAATGTCATTTCCACAAATTCAACTTATATCTGTATATTCCTATTATTCCTATATTCCTATATATATATATATATATATATATATATATATATATATATATATATATTCCTATGTATATTCCTGTTAGTGATACAATTTTGAAGACTTGCAAGTATCACCTTCCTATGTAGGGATGTAAACAGTTTAGCTCTATTGAATTCCTTATTTTTCTTTTCCCTTTTTACCTCTTTATGCTTCTCTTGAGTCTTGATGTTAGAGGTCAAATATTTGGTTTAGTTCTGGTCTTCTCCTTATGAAAGCTTGAAATCCTTCTATTTCATTAAATGACCATTTTTCCCTTGATCTATTACACTTAATTTTTCCAGGTAAGTGATTCCAGGTTGTAGTCCTAGCTCCTTTGCCCTCCAGAGTATCATGTTCCATAACCTCCAGTCCTGTAATGTTGCAGCAGCCAGGTCCTGTGTGATGATGATTGTGACTCCTCGATTTTGAATTGTTTCTTTCTGGCCACTTGTAACATTTTTTCCTTGACTTGGTAGTTCTGAAATTTGGCTATAATGTTCCTTGGGGTTTTTATTTTGGGTCAGTTTACCTGAGGTGATTGGTAGATTCTTCCAATGTCTATTTTGCCCTCTGGTTTCAGGACATCAGTGTAGTTTTCTTGATAATTTCTTAAAAGATGCTGTCCAGGTCCTTCTTTTGATTATAGCTTTCAAGTAGTCTAATGATTCTGATATTGTCTCTCCTGGATCTATTTTCAGGGCAGTTGTTTTTTCCATGAAGTACTGCACATTTCTTCTATTTTTTTATTCTTTTAAATTAGTTTGATTCATGATGTCTCATAGAGTCATTAGTTTTCACTTGCTCAATTCCAACTTATAAGGTGTTTTCCTCAATTAGCTTTTGTACTTTCTTTTCCTTTTGGCCGATTGTAGTCTTTAAGGAGTTGTTTTCTTCTGTAGACTTTTGCATCTCCTTTTAAATTTGGCCAATTCTACCTTAAGCAGTTTTCTAGGCTTTTGACTCTTTTTCATAATTCTCATTTCTTTTCCCAGTTTTTCTTCTACCTCTCTTATATGGTTTTTAAATTCCTTTTTGACCACTTCCATTTTTCTTTGGGGTTTTGCCATAGGTGTTTTGACATTGTTGTCCTCTTCTGAATTCGTGTCTTGATCTTCCCTGTCACAATAATAACTTTCTGGTTCCACTTCTGGGAGCAAGATGGCGGAGTGAAAAGGTAGTCTCTCACTCTCCCTATCAACCTCTGAAAACCCAGAAAATATCACCCCAGGAAAAAAAAAACCCTGGAACACCTGAACTAGAAGAAAGACAAGGAGCAGCAGTGCAGTAGCCCAGCAAACGGTCTCCCAGTGCCTCAGCAAAAACAAGGGGCCCCAGGCAGATAAGTACCCTGCGGCATTCATCTGAAAGGAGGTGAAGAAAACAACCTAAAGGCTTCCTAAAGCCCTTGCTGATTCCAACCCAACACCAGGTGAGCTGTAGGAGCTGAAGCCTCCAAGTGAAGAGAATCCTGAAGCCCAGGTGGTAGAGCAGGCAAACACCAACACCTGGACCTCCAGTGCCTCAGTGAGGGTGGGGGAACTGGTGGAAACCAGCTCAGAAAACCACCAGGAGTCTCAGCACTCCACTGCAAAGGAATCTCCCAGTGCATTAGCAGAAACGAGGGAGACAACACTGCAGGGGGCCCCAGGCAGATAAACATCCTGCAGCAGCCATCTAAAAGGAGCTGAAGAAAGCTAAAGGAAAGGAAAAGCAGGCAACCTAGAATTGCCTGAAAGTTCCAGCCTTGCTGATTCCAGCAACCAAGGTAAGCTGCCAGAAACCTACAGCCTCCAATCCCAGCATAAGAGGCCCCAGAACACAAAGCCAGTGACCAAGACCTAGGCTCCCAACACAAGAAGCTTGGGTCAGTACCCTCTGTTCCCCAGCAGGAGAGCTCAATCTCTTTAAAGGCCAGGGAATAAAGAAACACCATGAGTAAAAAGAAACGTACCATAGATTCATATTATGAGAAGAGTGAAGATCAAGACAGAAATTCTGAAGAGGACAACATTGTCAACAAACCCACATCTGCAACAACAAAAGGGAATATGAACTGGTCTGAAGCCCAAAAAGCCTTCTTAGAAGAGCTCAAGAAGGATTTTAATAGTCAAATGAGAGAGGTAAAAGAGTCCTTCAAAAATACAATTGGCCAGTTGGAAAAAAAATACACTGAAGAAAACAAGTCCCTAAAAAACACAATTGGCCAATTGAAGAAGGAAGGACAAAAACTAACAGAAGAGTACACTGAAGAAAACAAGTCCCTAAAAAACACAATTGGCCAGTTGAAGAAGGAAGTACAAAATCTAACAGAAGAGTATGCTGAAGGAAACAAGTCCCTAAAAAACACAATTGGCCAGTTGAAGAAGGAAGTACAAAAACTAACAGAAGAAAACAATCTGTTAAAAACTAGAATTGGACAAATGGAAACTAATGTCTCTATGAGAGAGCAAGAATCAGTCAAACAGAAACAAAAAAATGAAAAAATAATGAAAATGTAAAATACCTCATCAGTAAAACAACCGACCTGGAAAATCGACTCAGGAGAGACAATTTAAAAATTATTGGACTACCTGAAAATCATGATGAAAAAAAGAGCCTGGACAGTATCTTTCAGGAAATCATAAAGGAAAACTGCCCAGAAGTCCTAGAACCAGAAGGGAAAATAACCATAGAAAGAATCCACCGATCACCACCTGAAAGAGATCCCAAATTGACAACGCCAAGAAATATAATAGCAAAATTCCAAAATTACCAGATGAAAGAGAAGGTGCTGCAAGCAGCCAGAAAGAAAGAATTTAAATATCATGGAACCACAGTCAGGATTACACAGGACCTTGCAGCTTCTACATTAAAAGACCGCAGGGCATGGAACATGATATTCCGTAAGGCAAAGGAGCTTGGAATGCAGCCAAGGATCAATTACCCAGCAAAAATGAGCATCATTTTTCAAGGGAGGAGGTGGATATTCAACAAATAGGAGACTTCCAAACTTTCCTGATAAAAAGACCAGAGCTCAACAAAAAATTTGATCTTCAAGTACAGGACTCAAGAAGGACTTAAAAAGGTAAATGGGACAGAAGGATACAATATGTTGTTAATGGGGGGGGCTGTTTAAACCCCTACAAGGGAATATGAGACTTGCAACCCTTGAGAACTGTATTGTTATTACACCTTGTTAAAGGAGTATACATAAAGAGGGTGGATATTAGTTGACTTTGATGTAATGATAAAAAAAAATCTAATCAAGTGGGTTAAATGGATCCAAATAAGTGGATCAATCTATCTTAGAAAATGTGAGAAAGGAGGAGGCAGACAAGGGTAAATTACATTACAGGAAAAGACACAAAATCCTATTACAGCAGAGGACAGGGGGGGGAGCATTGTTTGAACCTTACTCTCATCAGATTTGGCTCAAGAAGGGCATAATATAATCAGTTAGGTATAGAAATCTAACTTGCCCTATAGGCAGTAGGAGGGAAAAGGGGAAAGAAAAGGGAGGGGGGAAAGAAGGGAGGGAAGCAGCAGTAAGACTTAAAGGGGAAGAAAAGGGAAAGGATAATAAAAGGGGGAAGGGACTGAAGGAGGCAGTGGTCAAAAGCAAAACACTAGAAGGGGAGAAAGGAAAAAGGAGAAAGAAAAGCATAAATAGGGGGAAAAGGATGGAGAAAAAGACACAGATAGTAATCATAACTGTGAATGTGAATGGGATGAACTCTCCCATAAAACGGAAACGGATTGCAGAATGGATTAAAAACCATAATCCTACAATATGTTGTTTACAGGAAACACATTTGAAAAAGAGTGACACATACAGGGTAAAGGTAAAAGGCTGGAGCAGAATATATTATGTGTCAGCTGAAGTAAAAAAAGCAGGGGTAGCAATCCTGATCTCAGACAAAGCAAAAGCAAAAATAGATCTAATCAAAAGAGATAAGGAAGGAAACTACATCCTGCTAAAAGGCACCATAGACAATGAAGTAATATCATTACTAAACGTATATGCACCAAATGGTATAGCATCCAAATTCTTACAGGAGAAGTTCAGGGAGTTACAGGAAGAAATAGACAGCAAAACTATACTAGTGGGGGACCTGAACCTCCCCCTCTGCACTAGATAAGTCTAACCACAAAATAAACAAGAAAGAAGTTAAGGAGGTGAATAGAACATTAGAAAAGTTAGGTATGATAGACCTCTGGAGAAAACTGAATGGGGATAGAAAGGAATATACTTTTTTCTCGCAGTACATGGCACATACACAAAAATTGACCATGTACTAGGGCATAAAAACCTCACAATCCAATGCAGAAAGGCAGAAATATTAAATGCATCCTTTTCAGATCATGATGCAATAAAAATTATATGTAATAAAGGGCCATGGAAAGATAGACTAAAAAATAATTGGAAACTAAATAATCTAATCCTAAAAAATGATTGGGTCAAACAACAAATCATAGAAACAATCAATAATTTCATTCAAGAGAATGACAATAATGAGACAACATACCAAAACCTGGGATGCAGCAAAGCAGTTCTTAGGGGAAGTTTTATATCTCTAAATGCTTACATAAATAAAATAGAAAAAGAGGAGATTAATGAATTGGGCATACAACTAAAAAAACTAGAAAAAGAACAAATTAAAAATCCTCAACTAAACACCAAATTAGAAATATTGAAAACCAAAGGAAAAATTAATAAAATTGAAATTAAGAAAACTATTGAACTAATAAATAAAACTAAGAGCTGGTTTTATGAAAAAACAATAAAATAGATAAGCCTTTGGTTAATTTAATTAAAAAAAAGAAAGAAGAAAACCAAATTACTAGTATCAAGAATGAAAAGGGCGAAGCTACCACCAAGGAAGAGGAAATTAAAACAATAATTAGGAATTATTTTGCCCAACTATATGCCAACAAATTTGACAATCTTAGTGAAATGGATACATATTTACAAAAATATAAATTGCCCAGATTAACGAAGAGGAAGTAAAATACTTAAATAACCCCATCTCAGAAAAAGAAATTGAACAAGCCATTGATGAACTCCCTAGGAAAAAATCTCCAGGGCCAGATGGATTTACATGCGAATTCTATCAAACATTTAAAGAACAATTAATTCCAATACTATATAGACTATTTGGGAAAATAGGTGAAGAAGGAGTCTTACCAAATTCTTTTTATGATACAAATATGGTGTTGATACCTAAACCAGGAAGAGTCAAAATAGAGAAAGAAAATTATAGACCAATTTCTCTAATGAATATAGATGCAAAAATTTTAAACAAAATATTAGCAAGTAGATTACAGCAACTTATCACAAGAATAATACACTATGACCAGGTAGGATTTATACCAGGAATGCAGGGTTGGTTCAATATTAGGAAAACTATCAGCATCATTGAGCATATCAACAACAAAACCAACAGAAACCACATGATCTCAATAGATGCAGAAAAATATTAACAATTCCTATTAAAAACACTAGAAAGCATAGGTATAAATGGAGTCTTCCTTAAAATAATAAATAGCATATATCTAAAACCTTCAGCAAGCATTATATGTAATGGGGACAGGCTAGAAGCATTTCCAATAAGATCGGGGGTGAAACAAGGATGTCCATTATCACCACTGTTATTCAATATTGTACTGGAAACCTTAGCTTTAGCAATAAGAGAAGAAAAAGAAATTGAAGGCATTAGAATAGGCAAAGAAGAAACAAAGCTATCACTCTTTGCAGATGACATGATGATATACTTAGAGAATCCTAGAGAATCAAGTAAAAAACTACTTGAAATAATAAACAACTTTAGCAAAGTTGCAGGCTATAAAATAAACCCACATAAATCATCAGCATTTCTATATATTACCAACAAAGCCCAACAGCAAGAGATAGAAAGAGAAATCCCATTTAAACTTACTGTAGACATTATAAAATATTTAGGAGTCTACCTCCGAAACAAACCCAGGAACTCTATGAACACAATTACAAAACACTTTTCACACAAATAAAATCAGATCTAAATAATTGGAAAAACATCAGTTGCTCATGGGTAGGCCGAGCTAATATAATAAAAATGACAATCCTACCTAAGCTAATTTACTTATTCAGTGCCATACCAATCAAACTACCAAAAAATTATTTTATAGAGTTAGAAAAAATAATAACAAGATTCATTTGGAAAAACAAAAGGTCCAGAATATCAAAGGAACTAATGAAAAGAAATGCAGGGGAAGGTGGCCTAGCAATTCCAGATCTTAAATTGTATTATAAAGCAGCAATCATCAAAACTGCTTGGTACTGGCTAAGAAATAGGGAGGTGGATCAGTGGAATAGGTTAAATATGCAAGACACAGTAGTCAATGACTATAGTAATCTATTATTTGATAAACCCAAAGACCCCAGCTTCTGGGATAAGAACCCACTCTTTGAAAAAAACTGCTGGGAAAACTGGAAAAGAGTATGGCAGAAACTAGGCATAGACCCAAATCTCACACCATATACCAAAATAAAGTCAAAATGGGTTCAGGACTTAGATATAAAGGCTGATACCATAAGTAAACTGGGAGAACAAGGAATAGTTTACCTATCAGATCTATGGAGAACAGAAGAATTCATGACCAAACAGGAGATAGAGAACATTATGAAAAGCAAAATGGATAATTTTGATTACATTAAATTGAAAAGTTTTTGCACAAACAAAGCCAATGCAACTAAGATTAGAAGGAAGGTAGAAAATTGGGAAAGAATTTTTACAACCAGTCTCTCTGATAAAGGCCTCATTTCTAAAATATATAGAGAATTAAGACAAATTTATAAGAACACAAGCCATTCCCCAATTGATAAATGGTCAAAGGATATGAACAGACAGTTCTCAGATGAAGAAATTAAAGCCATCTATAGTCATATGAAAAAATGCTCTAAATGTTATTGATTAGAGAAATGCAAATCAAAACAACTCTGAGGTACCACATCACACCTATCAGATTGGCCAACATGACAAAACAGGAAAATGATAAATGTTGGAGAGGATGTGGGAAAATTGGAACACTAATACATTGTTGGTGGAGTTGTGAAATGATCCAACCATTTTGGAGAACAATTTGGAACTATGCCCAAAGGGCTACAAAAATGTGCATACCCTTTGATCCAGCAATAGCACTTCTAGGGCTATATCCCAAAGAGATCAAACAAATGGGAAAAGGACCCACATGTACAAAAATATTCATAGCAGCTCTTTTTGTGGTGGCAAAGAATTGGAAATTGAGAGGATACCCATCAATTGGGGAATGGCTGAGCAAGTTGTGGTGTATGAATGTAATGGAATACTATTGTGCTATAAGAAATGATGAACAGGCTGACTTCAGAAAAACCTGGAAAGATTTATATGGTCTGATGCTGAGTGAAGTGAGCAGAACCCAGAGGACTTTGTACACAATAACAGCCACATTATGCAATGACTAAGATTGTTGAACTGAACCTTTCTCAGCATTATGAGGATCTAAAACATCTCCAGAGGCCTCAGGGTGGATAATGCTGTTCACATTCAAAGAAAGAACTATGGAAGTTGAATCGCTATCACTTATTTTTACCTTCTGTTGAACTTTGTTTCCTCTTTCTGATGGTTCCTCGTATTGGTTTTAATTTTCACTTACAACTTCAGTAATGTGAAAATATGCTTAATGGGTATGTAAATGTAAAACCTATATCAGATTGTGTGCCGTCTTGGGGAGGGTGGGGGGAGGAAAAGGGAGAAAAATTTTCAACTCAAAAGCATATGGAAAAAATAAAAAAATTGAAAAAACAAAAAAACCGCAATAATAACTTTCTACGGTCACATTATTTTTTGTTGTTGTTGTTGTTGGTTTTTATTCATCTTTTTTTTTTTTTTAGCCTTTTTCTTTTCTTTTAAATTTGATCTCTGCTCCCAGGTAGAAGGGGCTTTGTCTCTGGCTTCTTGTGCCAGTGGCTGCAGGTCCTAACTGTTTACCTGTTGCTATGCTGATATTGCCCTGAGGTCCATGGGGGAACCCATGTGTTTCGTGCTCTGTTAAGGAGGTGGAGTGGGGGGTGGCTTGCCATGGTGGAGGCTGTAGGGGTCTGGCAGCTTACCTGGTGCTGTGCTGGGGTCTTAGTGGTAGTGTCTGGCATGTACTGAGACTAGGTGGGGTTTTTCTGTGTTTTCCTGGGGCTATCCTAAAGCATGTTCTCAGCACTGGAGTCTGCAGGTACCCCTGGCTATGCTAAGGCACATGGCGGGGGGGTGTCCTGGTGTTGGTTTTTGCCTGTTCCACTACACTGGAGCTTAG
Source organism: Phascolarctos cinereus (assembly GCF_003287225.1). NCBI lineage: Eukaryota > Metazoa > Chordata > Mammalia > Diprotodontia > Phascolarctidae > Phascolarctos > Phascolarctos cinereus. Next base: position 201,354,148 of record NW_027555847.1, on the reverse strand, counting down.
GATCTCCCACTGATTTGCTGGGGGGGGGGTGCGGCTTGCTGGTGTAGTGGGATGCTTCCTCTCTTGGAATTAGCTCTCCTTTTACCTGAATGAGATGGACCTTTTCTGCCAATCCTCCAAGTCTAAAAGCCTTTTAACCTCCAGGCTAAAAGATCCCTCCACTCTGTCTTTATGCTGGCTCCATTGTTGCAGGATTTGTTCTGGGGCACCTTTTTATGGCTGTTTGGAGGTGAATATGGGAGAGCTACAGCAATTTACTGCTTACTCCACCATCCTGGCTCCCCCAAGTCCGTTGTATGTAATTTGCAGTTTTAGAGAATTGCCTACAGACACTGGGAAGATAAGTACCTTAGTCAGGGTCACACAGCCAGTAAGTGGCAGAAATGGATGGAGAAGCCAAGTCTTTCAGATATTGCCTCTTTTCTTCATCCCACTTTTCAGAAATGTGGGGATAATCCCCTTAGTGGGAATAAGGCTGCTAAGGGCATGCTGTTCTCTAAAAAGTGGGAAGGAAGTGGGGCTCAAACCAACAGTTCAATAGAAGACAACAGGTGAAGGGTGTCTGGGTGTGATCCTCCATGGCTCCACTCTCATTTTGTGGATATTATAATAAGACCATATATTTAATAACTTCAGATGCTGCTGTAACCTGGGCAGCTACAGTACAGTCAGGTGTTGTGGAGCTCAAGATTTTATCAGCCTGTGTACTTTGCTAGGTACTTTGGGAATGGGATATAAACCTAATGGAACTTTTACTTCAGTAATTTCATTGCTGGTGAAGCTTGTTTATGGCTTAGAACATAGCTCAGAAGATGCTGCACACTGTACTAAGCCTAACTAGCTGTTAGAAGAGGGGAATACTTAAATTCCCCTTAACTTCCTGATGTGTCAGCTTGCTCAAGGCTATATCCCTCTTTATCGCTGATAGTTCAGGAAACACAGATGCAGCTTTGTTATTTGGCATACTTGTAATGTGTGTGTGTGTGTGTGTGTGTGTGTGTGTGTGTGTGTGTGTATTGGTGGAAGGTATTGTATAGTTTTTATTATTATTGTTTTTGAATTTTTTTTTAGTTGTGTCTTACTCTTAATGTCATGTGGGGTTTTCTTGGCAAAGATATTGCAGTGGTTTGCCATTTCCTTCTTCAGCTTATTTTTTCCTTTTTCTTTTGGTGAGGCAATTGGGATTAAGTGACTTTCCCAAAATTACATAGCTAGTGAGTATTATGTGTCTGAGGCTGGATTGAACTCAAGTCCTCCTGACCCCAGGGCCAGTGCTCATATCCACTGCACCACCTAGCTGCCCCATTCTTCAGCTCATTTTACAGATGAAAAACCTGAGGCAAACAGAGTCCAGGGTCATACAGTCAGTAAGTATCTGAGGCCACAGTTGAACTAAGCAAGATGAGTTTTTGTGACTCCAGGTCTGGTCCTCTATCTACTGCACCACCTAGGTTTTTTTTTTTTGCCCATATTTTCTTTCTTTTTTTATTGTAGTATTTTTAAATAGTATTATATTTTCCCAATTACATGTAAACAAAGTTTTCAACATTCACTTTTATGAGATTTTGATTTCCAAACTTTTTTTCTCCCTCTCTCCCTTCTCTCTCCCCAAGATGACAAGCAGTCTGATATAGGTTATACATTTACAATCATATTAAACACATTTCTACATTAGTCACATTGTGAAAAAAGAATCAGAAGAAAACAGAAAAACCAAGAGAAAAACAAAAAGACAAACAAAAAATGATGAAAATAGTATGTTTCAATCTGCGTTCAGATTCCACAGTTCTTTCTTTGGATGTGGATAGTATTTTCTATCATGAGTCGTTTGGTATTGTCTTAGATCATTGTATTGCTGAGAAAAGCCAAGTCTATCAAAGTTGATCATCACACAATGTTGCTTTTACTTTGTGCAATGTTCTCCTGGTTCTGCTCACTTCACTCAGCATCAGTTCATGTAAGTCCATCTTTTTCTGAAATCTGCCTGCTCATCATTTTTATAGCACAATAGTATTCCTCTATATTCATATACTACAATTTGTTCAGCCATTCCCCAATTGATGGGCATCCCCCCAATTTCCAATTATTGGCCACTATAAAAAGAGCTGCTATAAATATTTTTGTGCGTTTGAGTCTTTTCCCCTTTTTTATGATCTCTTTGGGATACAGACCTTGCTGGATCAAAGGGTATGCACAATTTTATAACCCTTTGGGCATAGCTCCAAATTGCTCTCTAAAATGGTTAGATCAGTTCATAACTACACTAATAATGCATTAATGTTCAAATTTTCCCATATCATCTCCATCACCTATTATTTTCCTTTTATGTTATATTAGTCAATGTGATAAGTGTAAAGTTTCAGTTGTTTTAATTTGCATTTCTCTGATCCATAGTAATTTAGAGCATTTTTTCATGTGACATAGCTTTAATTTCTTCATCTGAAAACTGCCTGTTTATATCCTTAGACATTTATCAATTGGGGAATGACTTGCCTCCTTATAAATTAGACTCAGTTCTCTATATATTTTAGAAGTGAGGCATTTATCAGAGACCTTGGCAGTAAAACTCGTTTCCCAGCTTTCTACTTCCCTTCTGATCTTGGTTGCTTTGGTTTTGTTTGTGAAAAAACTTTTTAATTCAATGTAATTAAAATTATCCATTTTGTACTTCATCATGTTCTCTATCTCTTGTTTGGCCATAAGTTCTTCCTTTCTCCACAGATCTGATAGGCAAAGTATTCCTTGCTCTCCTAATTTGTTTATGATTTCGCCCTTTTTGTCTGAATCATATACACATTTTGACCTTATCTTGGTATATAGTGTAATATGTTGGTCTATGCATAGTTTCTGCCATTCTATTTTCTGGTTTTCCCAGCAATTTTTGTCAGATGGTGAGGTCTTATTCCAGAAGCTGTAGTCTTTGGGTTTATCAAACAGTAGATTACTGTAGTCATTGATTACTGTGCCTTGTGTACCTAATCTATTCCACTGATGCACCACTCAGTTTCTTAGCCAGTACCAAATAGTTTTGATGATTGCTATTTTATAATATTAGAACTGGTATGGCTAAGCCACCTTCCTTCACATTTTAAAAAAATAATTCCCTTGATATTCTTGACCTTTCTTCTTCCAATTGAATTTTGTTATTATTTTGCTAGCTCTGTAAAATAATTTTTGGTAGTTTAATTGGTATGGCACTGAGTAAGTAAATTAACTTAAGAAGAACTATAATTTTGATTGTATTAGCTAGGCCTATCCATGAGCAATTGCTATTTTTCCAGTTATCTAGATACGACTTTATTTGTATGAAGAGTGTTTTGTGATTGTGTTCATATAGTTCCTGGATTTGTCTTGGAAGGTAGACTCCTAGATATTTTATATTGCCTATAGTTATTTTAAATGGAATTTCTCTTTCTATTTCTTGCTGCTGGGTTTTGTTGGTAGTCCATAGAAATGCCAATGATTTATGTGGGTTTATTTTATATCTTGCAGGTTTACTAAAATTGTTCATTATTTCAAGTAGTTTTTTAGTTGATTCTTTGGGATTTTCTAAGTATACTGTCATATCATCTGCAAAGAGAGATAGGTTTGTTTTTTCATTGCCTATTCTAATTCTTTCAATTTCTTTTTCTTCTCTTATTGCTAAAGCTAGCATTTCTATTACAATATTAAATAATAGAGGTGATGATGGGCATCCTTTCTTTACCTCTCATTTTATTGGGAAAGCTTCTAGCTTATCCCCACTACAGATAATGCTTGCTGATGGGTTTAGATACATACTGCTTATCATTTTATGGAAAACACCATTTATTCTTAGTGTTCTAGTGCTCCCTTGTGTTTTTAATAGGAATGGGTGCTATATGTTGTCAAAAGCTTTTTCTGCATCGATTGGGATAATTATATGATTTCTATTAGCTTTGTTATTGATATGGTCAATTATGCTGATAGTTTTCCTAATATTGAACCGGCCTTGCATTCCTTGTACAAATTCCTTTTGGTAATAGTGTATTATCCTGCTGATAAATTGCTGTGATATCTTTGTTAATATTTTATTCAAGATTTAAGGAAATTGATCTAAAATTTTCTTTCTCTGTTTTGGCTCTTCCTGTTTTGGGAATCAGTACTATATCTGTGTCATAAAAAGAACTTGGCAGAACTCCTTCTTCATCTATTTTTTCAAATAGTTTATACAGTATTGGAATTAATTGTTCTTTAAAATGTTTGGCAGAATTCACTTGTAAATCCATCTGGCCCTGGAGATTTTTTTCTTAGGGAGTTCTTTGATGGCTTGTTCAATTTCTTTTTCTAAGATGGTGTTATTTAAGTATTTTATTTCCTCTTCTGTTAATCTGGGCAATTTATATTTTTATAAATATTCATCTATTTCACTTAGATTGTCAGATTTATTGGCATATAGTTGGGCAAAATAGCTCTTAATGGTTGTTTTAATTTCCTTTTTACTGATGGTGAATTCACCTTTTTCATTTTTGATACTGGTAATTTGGTTTTCTTTTTTTAAAATCAAATTAACCAATCTATTTTATTGATCTTCTTAATAAAACCAGCTCTTAGTTTTATTTATTAGTTCAATAATTTTCTTACTTTCAATTCTATTTATCTCTCCTTTGATTTTCAGAATTTCCAATTTGATATTTAATTAGGGATTTTTGATTCATTCTTTTCCTAGCTTTTTCAGTTGCATGCCCAATTCATTGCTCTCCTCTTTCTCTATTTTGTTCATGTAAGCATTTCGAGGTATGAAATTTCCCCTAAGAACTGCTTTGGCTGTATCCCATAAGATTTTATATATTGTCTCATTATTATCATTCCCTTTTATGAAATTATTGTTTCTGTAATTTGTTGTTTGACCCACTCATTCTTTAGGGTTAGATTATTTAGTTTCCAATTAATTTTTAGTCTATTTTCAATACCATTTATTGCACATAATTTTTATTGCATCATGATCTGAAAAGGATCCATTTAATATTTCTGTTTTTCTGCCTTTGATTGTGAGTATTTTATGCCCTAATACAGGGTTAATTTTTATGTAGGTGCCATTTATGACTGAGGAAAAGATATATTCCTTTCTATCCTCATTCAATTTTCTCCAGAGGTCTACTTATCTAACATTCCTAAAATTCTGTTTACCTCCTTAAATTCTTTTCTTCTTTATTTTGTGATTAGATTCAGCTAGTTCTGAGGGGAGGAGGTGGTTGAGGTCCCCCCACTAGTATAATTTTGCTGTCTATTTCTTACTGTAACTCCCTTAACTTTTCATCTAAGAATTTGGATGCTATACTACTTGCTGTATATATGTTTAATAATGATATTACTTCATTTTCTGTGGTGTTATCTTAGCAGGACGTCATTTTCTTCCTCATCTCTTTTAATTATATCTATTTTTGCTTTTTAACTGAGATCAGGATCACTACCCCTGCTTTTTTCACTTCAGCTGATGCATAATATATTCTACTCTAGCCTTTTACCTTTACTCTGTGTATCTCTCTGCTTCAAATGTGTTTCTTGTAAACAACATATTGTAAGATTATGATTTTTAATCTACTCTGCTGTTTGCTTCTGTTTTACAATAAAGTTCATCTTACTCACATTCACCATTATGATTGCTAACTGCGTATTGCCCTCCATCCCATTTCCCTCCCATTGATGTTTTCCTCCCTCCTTTCACCCTGTCCCTCTTCACCAGTGTTTTGCTTCTGACCACCACCTTCCTCAATCTGCCCTCCATTGTATCAGCCCCATCCCTTTCCTTTCCCTTACTACTTCTCCTCTCCCTTCTGCCCTCCCTTCTATCCACAGCCTCCCCTTCTTTCCCCTTTATCCTCCTACTTCCCTGTAGAGTAAGATAAATTTTTGTACCCAGCTGAGTATGTATGTTATTCTCTCTTCGAGCCAAATCCGAAGAGAGTAAGATTAAAATCCTCACTCCCCTCCCTTCTTTCTTTCTTCTTAATAGAGCTTTACTGCCTCATGTGATGTAATTTATCCTGTTTTGCCTCCCCTTCCCTCTTCTCCCAGAACTATCCTTTTTTCACCTGTTAATTTTTTCTTATACCACCACATCAAAATCAACTTATACCCACACCCTCTATGCATATCACTTCTAACTGCCCTAATAAAGAGACAGTTCTCAAGAGTTACAAGTATCATCTTTCTTTATGAGGATGTAGCATTTTCTTTTAAATGTTATGCTTAATCAGCTTTACAGTAGAAGAAAAAAACAAAGCATCAACTGTAACAAACATAAACTGTAATTCTCTTCCTCCCTCCCTCACCCATCCTTCATGGATGGAAATAGTACAAATAAACCATTGATGTAATTGTTGTAAGTGAGCACATATCATTTCTACTTTTTTCACTTGTACTGTTTCATGTAGATCTTAACATATTTATGAATCTGTTTGTCATTCTTAATGGAAATATAAATAATCCATTCCATTAATATAGACAGTCTGATAGTCTGATTATTGTTTTGTTGTTCAGTCATTTCAGTTGTGTTTGACTCTTTGTGACCCCATTTGGGGTTTTCTTGGCAAATATACTTGAGTGGTTTGCCATTTCCTTCTCCAGCTCATTTTATAGATGAGGAAACTGAGGCAAACAGGATTAAGTAACTTGCTCAGGGTCACATAGCTGGTAAGTATTTGAGGCCAGATTTGAACTCATGAAGATGAGTCTCTCTTACTCCAGGCCTATCCACTGCACCACCTCGCTATTCTATTCTATCTGATCAGCCATCTCTCAAACACTGGGCATTTCAATTGTTTCTGACTTTTTTGCTATCCTATTTATATTTGAATCTGTAAGCACTTACTTATTATGATAGAACATTAGAAATGACGATCCTGCACTCATTGTTTCTAACTTTGTCTAAACAGTCAATCTATTAGCTTGTCCCACAGAGTTTTGACCTCTTATCTGACAAATTGGGTCCTATGGGAACCAATATGTTATTTGGGCCATCCATCTATTTATTGTCTGTCTCCCCTGCTACATAACTGTTCCAAGGATCTTTTCACATGATAGACTGTATCTATAGATACATCTGTCATTCCTGACCTTCTTCAGAGTTCCTCATTTGTCAGATGGTCTTACAGAGAGGTTTTGTACAACTTCTACTCTTCATGTTTTCTTGTGGAACAACATTATGGTGTGTAAACATTTTGTAGGAAGCATTGTAAATGTTTTTGCTATGATGTTTATAGGCACTTCCTTAGTGATCTGACATATGGTTGTAGCTAAACAAAGCCAGGTAGTTTTTCCTTTTTTGTTCTGTTACATTGCCAGAGTGTGATGAGATGCATATATTCTACTACTCTCCATGCCATGTATGTGAGTGTATGAATGTGTGTATATGAATATACATACACATGTACAGACAGGCATACATAATACTATGTGTGTATATATTATACACGTTTGTACATATATACATATGTGTATGTGCATACATGTATCCGTATATAGACAATTCTCAATATTCAGAGTTATATTCCATAATGTTGCCTTGAATACTGAATTAGTGAATATTGAACCATTCCTCCTGGGGAAAATACAGGGTTATGTTCCTGCAAGACTTTGGTCACATTAGTACCTTAACACTTTCTGGAGTGGCCTCAGGTACAGAATGGAGAATTTCCTTTTCCTTTTTCCAGATGTACCATATTGTTGATTTGTTAACATTGAACTTGTGGCCAACAGCACTATAACTCATGCCTGAGCAAAGTTTATCTAACATTTTCTCTATAAGGCACATCACAGCTTTCTTGAGTTTAGGAGTACTGCACAGTACTTCAATACTATGCTTGGGGGCCATTTTATTTTATTTTATTTTATTTTATTTTATTTTATTTTATTTTTTGCTTTTGTTTTTTTTGTGAGGCAATCGAGGTTAAGCAACTTGCCCAGGGTTACACAGCTAGTAAGTATCATGTGTCTGAGACTGTATTTGAACTCACATTCTCCTGACTCCAAGGCTGGATGGAGCTCTATCCACTGTGCCACCTAGCTACCCCTGGGGGCCATTTTAAACTGCGAAATCATGAACCAGAAGTGCAAAAATTCAAAAAACCTGGTGCTAAATAGACCACAAAAAGGATACTTGTTTACTAAGAGCTGAAACAAGAAGGCAGAGCATTGCCTTGTTTGACTTCAGCTGGGAACATGTGTGTGGGTTACTTAAATTTTTTCACAGGTTGTGCATGCATGTCCTCAAATGATAATGAAAGTGATGGAGTATTGATTTTGAGGTTACAGATCAATATTAGTGAGTAAGCAAATCACAAATGTGTAATCTGTGAATGATGAGGATTGATTGCGTATATCCACAGGTATATGAACACACTATACACTTATGCATACACACAAGCACATATATGTATGCATGTGCTTATGCACACATGTAAAATATACATACATGTACACACACTTTGCTTTGTAAAAAGTGCCTTTTTAAAGTCAATTTTGAAATTGACTTCATTAAGGTTGACCTTCAAGCTGACCAAGAGTTTAGGTACCTTATAGTTGCTGTGACTATTCATGGAATCATCAATATTTTACAGATGAGGAAACTGAGGTCTGTGGAGTCTTAATGGCTTGGCCCAAGGTCACACATATGGTAAGTGTCAGAGGTGTCAGAGCTCTGGGGCAGCATTTGTGAGTAAATTGCCAATTGGAGCAGAAGGAAAGGCTAAGAATACAAAATGCCATTCCAAGGATCAAGATACTCTGCATAAAGGTTCTGAAAAGTTTAGAAGACAGTTTCAAACTGGTAACTTAGAAGAAATAACCTGAAGAAAGCAGAAAGATATTTTCTTTCTTTTCTTTCTAGTCACACTATAAAAAAAGGCAAGTGTACCACGTGACACCTGTGAATACTGATAAAAATTCCAACAATCTCTGTGCCTTTTGCATCTATAAATGCCTGTGTTGACTGAAAAGACCTTCTTTATCTTAGGTGGGATGGAGCAACAGTTGTAGCAAAGTAAATATAAAGTGAAAAAAGACAAAATTCACTCTGAACATGTGAAGGGGCAGTGGAAATTTATTGCAAAAGGCACTCATGTACAGGTTCACACACTATTTTGTATGTGGCTAGATCCTTTTTCTTTTTTTAACAGTTCTGCCATTGAGAGGAATACAAATGATGCAGCATCTTGAGTTATTAACATGTGGGTTTGCAGGAGCCAGCTTGTGTTGGTTCTTGATAGCTGATTTTACATTTTCATTGTGACCCTTAGAAATTGGTAAATCAGGGTTTGATTTGTCAAGACTTTTGAAAGTGATGGAGAGTGCACATTTAGAGTCAGTTAAAAATGCAGATTGACGTATGTTTAGCATTTATTATTTTTGTCAGAGAGCCAATTGTTAAACATTTGCCAGCATACTACTTGTTGACCTCCATATCATTCCACAAAACAGTTTTGCAAGGATCACAGAATCCAGAGGTAAGAGATCCTTTACTAATCATCTAGTCCAGGGATGGGGAACCTGTGGCCTTGCAGGTTCCCTACCGCTGATCTAGCCCAATGCCCTCACTTTGGAGAGGATGAAACAGAGTGAGCTGCATACTAAGGAGTATAGCTAGATTCGAACCCAGGCCCTCTGATTCTAGACCCGATGCTCTTTTCATTACCCCTTAAAAAAGATGAAAGGGAAAGACATTTTAGAAAACCTGTGCCACTGAACATTTCTAGCACTGTAAGAAACATGTAAACATAGTATTGTAAGATCACTACATTATTACTGAGGAAGCTAGATGACACAGAGAATAGGGTGCAAGACTTGTAATTATGAAAATAAGAGTTCAGATTCTGACACCGCATGACCTTGAGCAAATCACTTAATCTCTCTCAGCCTCAGTGTACTCATCTGCATAATGGAGATAATAATAGCACTTGCCTGACATGATCATTATGAGGATTGAGTGAGATAGAAAATGTAAAATGCTTTGCAAACTTTAAAGCACTATATAAATACTAGTTATTATCATTGTCATCATTATCCAAATCATACAAAATTTTATGTTTGGATCAAGTAATTTTATTGTCATCTTTTTGATTTTTTTGAGGAGAGAGGAGGAGCTTGTTATAAAGAGACAATCAAAAGAAATCTTGTCAAAGGCCAGAACTACAATTAGAAAAGCACATGGATAAGGTTTACTTCCTGAGTGGTATTTTAAAATACGCTATGGTGCTTCATATATGATTGAGGCTCAGCCAAGATCCTATATGCTTCAAATAGATTCCCTATATTTGGGTGTGGCAGGACCTATAAATGCCACCTCACCTGTGGGTAAGGTGCAGACTAGGATCCTCTAAATCACACAGAGAAACACTATTTGTGAGTAAATTGAATTTAGCTATGTAATGGTAGAGAGATGTTGGTGGCCTAAGTCAGGAATCTTCCCTGGAAAGAAATTATGTGCCCCTGGGGAACAAACAAGGGAAGCTTGGATCACCTAGGTGCTAGAATCATTACAGAATTGGTGGGTATCCAATTTAGAAAGAAGTGACAGATTAATGGAAATTGTTAAAGGACTGGCTTTTGGATTTGTGCAGAGTCTGAAGGCTACCAACCCTGAAATAACACAGTAAACCTGTTTGAAAAGACTAGAGAGGCAATATAATGGTAAGATACCATGGCAACTATGTACTACATTCGTCAAATCTTCAATTCAGAAAATGCCCTCCAAGTTTTTAATTATTTGTGAATACCAAATTAGGGGCAATAAAGCCTAAGTAAGAGAATGTAGTTAGACCAGAGCCCTCCCTGAAGAGAGGTTTTTAAATACCTCTTTACACCTTTTCTACCTCCCTAATTAATTCATCACTATCCCACTCACCACTGTGGCTTTTCCAAACCAATTCATCCCTCTTCGAACCTCCCATAGTTGCCCTGCTCCCTAACCTTTTAGCTGAGAATCTTGCCTCATATTTTACTGAAAAAAATTGAGGCCATTTGCTGAGAACTCCCTCTTCTTGCTTGCTCCTCATCCCACACCATGCAAATGCCTTAAGTCATTATCTCCTCCACACCTATCTCATATAATGAAATGGTCCTTTTCCTTGTCAGGGTTAATACCTCTACATGCACCCATGATCCCATTTCATTCTTTCTTCTCCAACAGATTATGCCCCTCCCAACCCCATTCTCTCACTTTTCTTCAGTGTCTCCCTGTCTACTGCTGTTTCTTTACTGCCCATGTCCCCCTCATCCTCAAAAGACTCTCAATCAATCCATCCATTCCTGCTAGATATTGTCCCATATCTCTCCTCCCTTTTAAAGCCAGACTCCTTGAGAAGATGCCTCTCTTTCCTTTCTTCTCGTTCTTACTCTCTATAGTTTGGCTTCTGACCTCATTATTCAATGGAAGCTGTTCAGTCTTCTTAATTGTTAAATATAATGGCTTTTTCTTGATCCTTGAACTTCTTGATCTCTCTGCAACTATTGATCACTTTCTTCTTGCTACTCTAGGCTTTTGTGTGTGTGTGTGTGTGTGTGTGTGTGTGTGTGTGTGTGACACTACTGTCTTCTGCTTCTCCTACCTAAATGTTCTTTCCCAATCTCCTTTGTTGAGTCTTCATCCAGGTCACAATCTTTAACTGTAGGTAGCCCTGAAGGCTCTACTCTGGACTCTTTTCTCTTCTCCCCTTACATTATTTCACTTGGTGATCTCATCAGCTTCCATGGATTCAATTATCATCACTATGCTAGTGACTTTCAAATCAGCTTGTACTTATGTAGTAGATGATTTTCAAATCAACTTCACTTATATGGCCCTAACTTCTCTGCTGACCTCTAGCCTTGCATCTCCAGCTGCTTATTAGACATGTCAAATTGGATGTCTCATGTCCTGCAGATATCTTAATCTTAGGCTATCCAAAACTAAACTCATTGTCTCCTTCTTCCCAACTTATTTATTACTGCTGACTGTACCACCATCCTCCCAGTCATCCAGGCTAGCAACCTAGGTGTCATCTTCAATTCCTCATTTTCTTACCCCCTCCCTCCCCTATATCCAATCTGTTAGCATGACCTGTCAATTTTACCACACATAATATCTCTTATATAGCCTCCCTGATGTTGCCACCACATTGATTCAGGTCATCATCACCTCAAACCTGGATTATTGCAATAGACTGCTTGTTAGTCTGCCTGCCACAAGTCTCTTCCCATTCAAATTGTATCCTCCATTAGCTATAAAAATGATCTCTTAAAGCACAGGTCCAACGATGTCATCCTTCTACTCAATAAACTCCACCGTCTCCCTGTCACCTCCAGGATCAAATGTAAAATCCTCTGCTGGGCATGCAAAGCCATTTATAACCTTCTCTCACCCCTGCTTTTCCAGTCTTCTTAGACCTTAGAACCTCCTTCCTCACATCCTCTCAGATGCAGTTGCCGTGAACGCCTGCATCCGTGGCTGTGGTCTGATGCCGGCAGAGTGTGAAGAGAGAAAGAATCCTGGGCCAGGTGGGAGCAGTGAAGAACAAACTCCATTTATTGATCTGAGGGCTCAGGCTTATATAGTACTCAATCAAGCCATAATAACATTATTTTCCATGAAAAGCACAAACCTAATTAAGTGATTTCCTTATTTCCTTGTACCTTGTTTGTTACTTTCTTTCCTGCGTCCTGTCCTGTACCCTATCCATTTCCTCCCTTCCTGCATCCTGTTCTCAAGAGACGGAACTGGGGGTGGGGTAGGGGTGGGGTGGGAGGCAGGGGTGGGGGTGGGGGTGGTGAGCCAACATCCTGAGTTTACACAGCTGTCCGGCTTAGTACAAGCTACAGGTGAGACCTGGCTGGCCTAAGCCCTCCAACTCCCCAGAGCCAGCCCTCAACATGCAGTGACCTTAGCCTCTTCATTATTCCTCAAACAATCACTCTAACTCAGTTCTGAGCATGTTCACTGACCATTTCCCCTTTCTGGAATGCTCTCCTTCCTCTTCTCTGCCTCCTAGCTTCCCTCCAGCTTCCTTTAAGTCCCAACTGAAATCCTACCTTCAACAAGAAACTATTCCTTATCCCCCTTAATTCTAGTGCTTTGCCTCTGTTGATTATTTCCAATTTATCATATACATCTATCTATCTATCTATCTATCTATCTATCTATCTATCTATCTATCTATCTATCTATCTTATTTGAACATAGTTGTTTGCATTCTGTCTCCCCCACTAGACTGTGAGTTCCTTGAGAGCAGGGACTATCTTTTGCCTTTCTTTTTTTTTGTATCCCCAGCACTTAAAATAGTGCTTGGCATGAGTAGGTGCTTAATAAATGTTTATTGACTGACAGCAAAGAAGAATTCCTATTAGGATGATACTAATTCTGGACATCATCTCATGTGTGAACTTTTGATGCAAAGTGAAGTAACCACAATAAAGACATAGATTCAATGACTGGAATCTGAAGAAAACTTTTTGAGGGGGGGGGGAAATTGTACAAAATTGTCCTTGGCAAAATAGGGGGACAATGAAATGGAAACCAACAACCACTATCAGGACACAACCAGAGAAGCAGAGCTATATTCTCTCACAATTAGTATTAGACAATCATACTTATATTGCCTCTGCTCATTGAAAGAAAGGTAGCTTTGCTCCTGTAGAAGCTAAAAATCTATTGAACCAGCATCAGGAAATGGAGATGGGTCTAGAGGAAGAGGTTCTTCTGGACCCCCAAAACAATAAGCATCACCTTTTCATCAGTTTCTTATGGTCCCATTCCATCTATACACATAAGACCATGTGCCAAAGTAATGGTGAAGATTGAAAATGTGGGATGTATTGCTATCCTGGATACTGAATCTCAAATTACCATCATAGTCCAATCATTATACCAGAGACACTTGACAAAAATACCTTTATAGATTCCGAAAAAGCTGTGTATTGGTAAAATAAATGATAAAGAACACTCCTATTTGGAATATGTCAGAATAAGCTTGAAGCTTTTTAAAAAACTGATCTACATATTTTATTTTTAAATTAAATTTTATATTTCATTTTTCAAATAACAAGCATCCATTTTCTCTCCTTTGCAATCCTCCCTCTACCACTAGAAGAGAAAAGAGAAAACCATACTCTAATAATAAACATGCATAATCTAACAAAACAGACTTTTCTAAGGAAGTTTTTAATATCAGCAGGAAGGTGGCCACCATGCCTTTCTTTGGTCTGCCCAGTTTCTCCAACTACCTCTATTGTATTTGCACTATTTGGAACCAAATCCACTTTATTTCAAATACTAACAGGATGGTGTTAATAAGTTAGTATTCTGCTTTTTTTTTTTTTGTTACAATTTGGCTATCCATGTCTGTTTTGGGACATGTCTAGTGGTCTAGCTCAGCACTGGACCAAAATGAGGCATTAATCAGGCGTGTAGCCTCTAACAAGAGGAAATTTACTCAATAATAGCATAGAAAAGATATTAATTTAGCAAAGATTTAGCAAAGGCTGAATAAAAAGAAAGGAAGGAAGGAAGAGAGAGAAGGAAGGAAGGAAGGAAGGAAGGAAGGAAGGAAGGAAGGAAGGAAGGAAGGAAGCAAAGAAAAATTGCATGCTTCAGTCTGTATTCAGACAGTATCAGTTCTTTCTCTGGAGGTTGATAGCATGCTTTATCATGAGTCCTTTGGGATTGCTTTGGATCATTGTATTGCTGAGAATAGATAAGTCATTCACAGTTGATTGTTGTACAGTATTGGTGTTACTGTGTACAATGTTCTTGTGGTTCTGCTCACTTCACTTTGCATCAGTTCATAAAAATGTTTCCAGACTTTTCTGAAATCTGTGTGCTCATCATTTCTTTTAGCACAGTAATATTCCATTATAATCATATACCACACTTGCTCAGCCACTCCTCAATAGATTATAGCTTGTTAAAGAAAAACCTATGGGAGAGGATTCTAAGAAAATGGTGGAGTAGGTCAGAAAATTCCAAGCTCTCAAGGTTTACCCCCACAAAAGAGATGAAGTAGCTCCTCAGGGTGAATAATGAGCACTAAAAATATATAAAAATAGGGGCATAACAGGGGTCCTCCTGGGACAATCTGAGAAGATGTGAAGAAAAGTCCCAGGATTTAAATGGCAAGCCTTGGGGTTAGCTGTGTTGAGAGGTTGCCTCCATCCTACCTGCAGGAACTTTTTTTTTTCATGCAAGCTCTTTTTAAAAAAATAAATTTATTTATTTACGTATTTTTAGTTATCAACATTCACTTCCATAAGATTTTGAGTTCCAAATATTCTCCCCATCTCTCCCCTCCCCCAACCTGAACATAGAGTGTAAATTGATACGGGCTCAACATATACATTCATATTAAACCTATTTGCTACATTAGTCACGTTGTAAAGAAGAATTAGAACCAATGGAAGAAACCAAAAGAAAAAAGAAAACAAAAAAAGAGCAAATAATATGCTTTGATCCTCATTAAGACTCCATAGTTCTTTTTCTGGATGTGGGCAGCATTTTCCATCATGAATCTTTTGGAGTTATCTTAGATCCCTGCATTGCTAAGAAGAGATAAATCTATCAACGTTAGTCATCACACAATGTGGCTGTTATTGTGTACAATGTTCTCCTGTTTCTTCTCATTTCACTCTGCATCAGTTCATGCAAGTCTTTCCAGGTTTTCCTTAAGTCCAACTGCTCATCATTTCTAATGGCACAATAGTATTCCATTACATTCGTGTACCACAACTTGTTCAGCTTTCCCCAACTGATAGGCATCTCTTCAATTTCCAATTCTTTGCCACAACAAAAAGAGCTGTTATAAATATTTTTGTACCTGTGAGTCCTCTTCCCATTTATATGATCTCTTTGGGATACAGACCTAGAAATGATATTGCTGGATCAAAGGGTATGCACAATTTTATAGCCCTTTGGGCATAGTTCCAAATTGCTTTCTAGAATGGTTGGATCAGTTTACAACTCCACTAACAATGCATTAGTGTTCCAATTTTCCCATATCTCCTCCAACATTTATCATTCTCTTGTTTTGTCATGTTAGCCAATCTGATAGGTGTGATGTGGTATCTCAAAGTTGTTTTGATTTGCATTTCTCTAATACTGAATAGTGACTTAGAGCATTTTTTCATATGATTAAATAGTTTTAATTTTTTCATCTGAAAACTGCCTATTCATATCCTTTGACCATTTATCAGACTTGTATTTTTATAAATTTGACTCAGTTCTCTATATATTTTAGAAATGAGGCCTTTATCAGAGACACTGGTTGTAAAAATTCTGTTTTCCACTTCGCTCCTAATCTCGGTTGCACTGGCTTTGTACAAAATCTTTTCGATGTAATGTAATCACAATTATCCATTTTGTATTTCATAATGTACTATGCAAGCTCTTTTTTATTTTGTTTTTGAATCTTTTAGTAGACTGTAAGCTCCCTATGTATGGGCAGGCATTGTTTTCCTTTGTATTCCCAATATACCTAGCTTATTAACTTGTTGATTTTATGTAAGTGCTTACTTCTATTTATCTTCATAGAGCCTGCACCAATGAGAAACTCAGTCATCTTAATAGTAATGTCATACAAGTGAAATGTCACGTGATAATGTTAAAGATTTTACTGTCTAAACCAATGGATCCATGATGCAAATACAAGATACAGTCAACATTACACAATCTAAAATTTTTGAATTGGAAGGGACCTCATTGATCATCAAGTTCAACCCATACTCCCAAAAGAACTGCTTACCTGACAAAGTGCTCCATCTGCCTAAAGATCTCCAAAAAGGATAAACCCACTTACCTTCTACTAATTGTTAGGAAATCTCTCTAGACCACCTTAATCCTAACTCTGACCACCCCTTCTCTACTCATTACTTAGATAAGTTTATTAAAAAATATTTTAAAACAAATCCATGTCATTTGAATTTGAATACAGTTCAGTGCTATCATAGAAGAGATACCCTAACATTAACTGAACTCACATGGAACTTATTGCATATTGCCCTTATAATAGAGACAATCTGTGTATATAAATTAACTATTAGAGGAGTGTTTGGAGAACAAGCATCTTAAATTTCTTTATACCCCTCACATGGGGTGCCTGCAGAAAAGTACAGTATGGTGCCTTTAACAAAGAAGAATTGTGAGCTACTTAGTAAAACATTGTCCAATCAATGGATAATCTTTTTTGCACATTTTACTTAGAAGAAGTCCTTGTGGTAGCAAAGAACTGAAAACAAAGTATATGTCCATCTACTGGGGAATGCTTAAACAAATTGTGGTGCGTAAATGTAATGGAATAATGCTATTCTGTGAGAAAAATATCACAGATAGAAGAAATATGAGAAAGACTAACAAGACTTACTTTGCAATGCAAAGTGAAGTAAACAGAGCCAATAAGCCAATATGCACAATAACTACAATAACGTAAATGAAAAGAGCAACTACCACAAAACAATCCAAAATGAAATGTAGCAAAATTACAAAGAACAAGCTAAGCTCCAAAGAGGACATGTGAGAAGACACCTTCACTCCTTTGCAGTTACTTGAATGTGGAGCATTGCTTATGTTTATCACTTGTTTTAATGTATTGATTGGTTTTGATTTTTTTTTTCTTCCTTGTTTTCTCTTTAAAAATTCTTTATTATAAGTGATGGCTGCCTCTGCTTTCTCTGGGAGGCGAACAAGCTATCTTCTTTTCTTTTTCCCTTGATAATCTCCTGTGTTTTCTTCATGTTTTTCTGACAGGCAAGTTCCCGCTGGTTTCCACAGGCCATTGCGACCATCGGAGTCTCGAAGGGAACCAAGAACTCTGAAAATCAACAGTTCTTGCAAAAGTCCCACCACCTCCACCACAGGACCGATCTGGACCTGCAGGAACTTTTGCCCCTGGGACAGTGAGGGGTCTTGAACATCTGAGCCAAAGAAGATTAAAGGAACCTCTGCTGACAAGGAACACCAGACCCAGCTGTGCTGAGGAAACCTGGCCAGGGGTGAGAAGGAACCAGCACAAACCCGGTGAGTGCAGAATCAATGGAGCAGGGACACCACTGGCTGTGGGAACTTATAGGAGGCTGGAGGTCTTGGCTCCAGTTCCAAGCCAGAGGGGAGAATTAAAGGAGTGTCTGAGGCCAGAGGCACCATTCCTCTGTACTCTAAAACTAGAGATGATTAAAAAGACTAAGCTACTGCAAATTAAAAAAAAATGCACAGGCAAAGAAGAAATTTAACCATAAAAAGTAACTATGGGAATAGAGAAGACTGGGGTTCATCTTCAGAAGAGGATACTGAAGCAAAGAAACCCTCTTCTACCCCAAAGAGTAATGTTAAATGGTCACCTGCTCAAAAAAAAAATCCACAGAAGAACTTAAAAAAGACTTTAAATTTTTTTTCTTTTGGCTAGGCAATGGGGTTAAGTGACTTGCCCAGGGTCACACAGCTAGTAAGTGTTATGTGTCTGAGGTCAGATTTGAATTCAGGTCCTCCTGAATCCAGGGCCGGTGCTCTATGCACTGCGCCACCTAGCTGCCCCAAAGACTTTAAAAATTAAATGTAAAGATTGAATAAAAACTAAAAAAAAAACACTCCAAGAAAAACAGGAAGATTGTGAAAAGAAAATTAACCAATTAGAAAAGGAGATCCAGAATTTTAAGGAAGAAAATGACTCCTTGAAAATCAGAATTGGGCAAGGGTAAGCCAATGAAGTTTTAAAAAATCAAAAAATAATAAAACAAAATATAAAGAATGAAAAAATAGAAGAGAATGTGAAACATCTCATAAGAAAAAACAACTGATCTGGAGAACAGATCAAGATCAGAAAACAGAAGGATAATTGGATTACCTGAAAGCTTCAATCAAAAAAGATTCTTGATACAATGATACAAAAATAATTAAAGAAAATTTTCCTGAAGCATTAGAACAAAAAAGGAAGGTAGAGATAGAAAAAATCCATGATTGCTACCTGAAAGAGATCCTATGAGGTAAAACCTCCAGAAATAGCATAGTCAAATTCTGAAATCCCCAGCTCAAAGATAAAATGTTATGAGCAACAAGAAAAAAAAATTAAATATGGCAGTGCCACAATTAGAATCACACAAGACCTAGCAGCAGTGACACTGAAAGATCATAGGTCTTGAAACACTGTATACTGAAGAGCAAAAGAATTGAGGTTGTGGCTGAAAATATCATACCCTAAGCATAATCCTGAATGAAAAAATGGACACTTAATGAACTGTCAGACTTTCAGGACTTCGTTAAAAAAAAAAAAACGAATAACCTGAACTTAACAGAAGATTTGGCATACAAGAGCCAAGAGAAATATAAGGTACATGCCAAAGACTAATTACAATTACAAAGACATAAGGACAGACTGTTTACCTTTTATGTATGTAAAATGTAAAAAGTATGTCTAAGATTGTTATTAGTAATTGGATAGTTCATAAGAAAGATTGGGATAGATCTGAGTATATGACTTTAAAAAGTAAAACCATTTAGGAACAGCTGAAAAGAGTAATTATTTTATACAAATGAGGTGCAAGAGGGAGAAGCAATACAGAGGAACTAGATGGGGGAGGAGGGATGTTAGTTCAGGAAACCTAATTTTATCAGGAATAGGTTCAAGAGATACATATGTATCTAGAAGAGTATATAAATCGTCTAAATTCAGAAAGAAATAAAATGCTGGGAGGGGGGAGAGGAGAAGGGAGGGATCCTTGGAGAGGAACTAGGTTAAGTAATAGGAGGGCAAGGTAGAGGGTAGAAGCAAAGTGGAGGAGTTATGCACAAACAAAAACAAAGATCAGAAGTAGAATTTGTTAGGGAAAGTATATGTCTATATATGGATATGGGTATATATGTATGTATGTGTATATTAGTATATGTGTTTCTATATCTATATCTAAATATATCTGCCTTTAGTTGTAGCCTTCTTGTTGAGGGGAAGGGGAAAAAGGACAAAGTAAAAAGTTCACAGCAGAGAGCAAAAGAAAACTAACAAGGAAGAAAAGAAAAGATGGACAGCTCTCAATGCAACTCACAGTACTTATTATATAGGCTTTCTTAAAATGGAAATTTACTGCTATGTAACTTGAATCCTCTCTTACCTTCTTCTGTGCACATGACATGCTTATTTTTCTTTTATTTTGCATTTAAGTTTCAATATTTAAGTTTATAATGTTTCTTTTTCTTTTCCTATTGTGTATTTAAATTTCAGTAACAAAAAATCAATAACTTCCTAACAATTAAAGTTGTCCAGCATTGAAGTGGGCTGCTTTGGGTATTAAAAACAAGAGTTGCCATTTGAATAGTATGTATACTTGGCCACCATCAACAGACTGGTAATTATTCCATAGAGACCCTAAATTGTCATGGAAAGTCTTTAAACAGAGGCTGTGTGACTATTCTTCAGGAATATAGCCCAGTGGATTCATGTTTCAGCAGAGGTTAGACTAAAAACCCTATTATTTTATGAGCTTATGTTTTGACAAGTGCAAACATTAACATGCAATCTAATTAAGAGGGGCAATGTGGCATAGTGGAAAGACCAATGGCCTGGGTATTAGGAGCAATGCACACTTGATTTCTGTCTTTGAAACTTAAAAGCTGTGTGATCATGACCAAGTAACTTAATTTGCCTCAATTTCTTCATATGTAAAATGGGGGTACTAATATCAGGGTTTCTATGAGGAGCAAATGAAATAATGTGCATCAAGTAGCTTATAAACATCAAACCATTATAGAAACATCAATTACTTTTCATTTGGAGAGTGACAGGTATTAAGGAGGTGTGCTTGCCTGGAGTGTACATTCAGTACTGCTGCTGTCCCGTCTCTGATGCCACCAGCACAAACCTGCCTTGACAAGCCCCTACATGTCTTAGAAACCACATTTGGTGCCACCTATGGAGTCTGCCAGCTTCACACAGAGAATCTGGTTTGTGTGTGGTAATGATGGGACACTTTATCTTCTATTCATCCCTTCAGGGGGTATTTTTGCACTCAAGGAAGTTGGAAGGAAAGAATTCACTAGTATGATTTATGGCTTATTGGTTTTCAGTGAAAAGATTATGAGACTGACATCTTTGGAAAGAATAATTCAAATGTGCTGAGATAACATAATCATTTCCCCCCCTGGTATGATTGATGGATAGAAAAGTCACAGCTCTAGGAACTGGCTGTCATAATACAAATTCCAGTTCTACATTTGTAGACATTTTAAGGTGGCCTTGCAAATAAGTTTCTTAAGTCATCAGGCAAAAAAATTGTATTTTTTCTATATACATTTACTGCCCTAGTCACATAAAACTAGAGATGTTCTCATACTAACCCTTCCCACACTACCACTGGAGGGAAGAAGGGAAAGAGGAAGTTCTCACACACTTAAACTTGAAAATCCATTATAGGTTTAGCAGTGTGCATACATATATGACTACATGAAATTATATACATATGTACACATACATATATATGTATACACATATACATATTATATTGGAACTCAATTTAGGTTTTCTATGGAATAATTATGCCAAACCCAGTCCTTTGACAGTGGGCAGGTATACATGTTATTTAAATGGCAGCTCTTATTTTATTTAGGCTGGACAAATTCTTTGTGCCCTCATCCCCTCCCTCCCCCAATCATTTCAGCACACACTTTAATTTCTTTTTTTTTGTTATTCCTAGGCCTATTCCATAAGTACCTTTCTGCAGCACACACACCTGAGTTTCTTAGAACAAAGATGTCTCAGTATGCTCTAAATGGCATCAGACGACCTGGGTTCAAATCCCAAATGCCAGGATGCAAGCCTAGATAGGGCTTTCAACTTGGAACTTGGTAGGGTTTTGCTCTGTAGGAACTGAGTTAAGCTATGAATCTGATCCCCCACCCTTCCCTAAAGACTGAGGGGAAATAGGGAGAATTATACTTCCCCCTCCCCCAGGTATTGGGATGGGGGAATGTTTGTTCTTACACATTTGAAGTAAATACTTCTTTATAAAATCTAATCTGTTAAGTGATTAAATGAAATTGGGTTGTTGGGGAGCCCTAAAATTGGGGAAAATTCATGGAGGCTAGATCTAGTGGCAGACTAGACACCCCTCAACAACCCCTGCCCCTAGGTATAAGGAAGTACTAGGAAATTCTAGGCAAGAGAGTGCTGGTAAATGTTAACAATAGGCTTTCTGGAAAAGAAAATATGCTTTTCCACATATGCATATGTACATGCACACATATATAAACACAGCATGCTTTTAAGTTTAATCTGCATTATTAATATTTTCTCCATCACTTTCTTAATTCTAGACTATCAACAAAGCAATAAATCAAGCCTGCTTTTGTAGCATTTACCAATTTCCAAGATATAAATGCTGACACTGAAAATTAAACAATCATCTCTTACCAGTCTGCACAACCTGGCTCTAGAATAGCTGTAGTATAACGTGCCGGATCTTCAGCCAGTGGGGGCCAATAATTAATTATTAACAACATCTCATGAAGACCTATAGTTGAGACTTAAACATCTGTCTTATTATTCCTAAATTCAGTTCAACATGATTATAATCCTTGATAAACTGGATCAGACTTTCAGGTGTTTTGCTCCTGTTCTTTTATGGTTTGGTTGGTCTTTCTTGAGAAAGTGGGAGAAGTAATCCAGGAAGTGGGAATCAGAAATCCAAAGCTCGTTGGTGTAGTGTAAATGCCATTAATTTTACTTATGTTTGTTGTCCACTGATGGCAGAAAGGAGGATGTACTTAATTATTCATAGAGAAAACCATTCCAAGACCTATTGGAAAAATCTCAGCAGAGTTCACGGAGGCACCAGTGATCTGGAGAAATTGTTTGCAAGACACTTTGTAGGATTAACTCACGCCATTAGATGGAGCAATTGATACACTGAATGTAACTGTTGCAACTGGATACTGACTATATTGGGAAATTCAGCTTTATTATAAAGCTGAAAACAGATTTCCCTAATAATAAAAAGATAAAGCATGAAAACTGGGTTACTTAGAAGTTTTAACAGCCAATAACATGAACAGAGGACATAAATGTTTGCAATTTCATTTTCCCTTCTTTCTTTCTGTTTTTAGAATTGTTACTTTTCAAATCTAAACAAATGTAAGCCAAGATATAATTGTAAATAAAAATGACAATAGTTGATTTGTAGGCCAGAAAGTAGACCTGCAGAATGATGTCTTCCACTGGTCTTGGGTGGTGAAAGACAACTCCACGTGAATTCAAATACGGCCACAGACATTTCATTTAACTGTATGACTCTGGGCAAGTCACTTAAATCTTATATACCTCAGTTTTCTCAAGTATAAAATAAGAATTATATCAACATTTTCTTTCTTAGGGTTGTTGTGAGGTTCAAGTGAGATGATATTTATAAAGCATTTAGAACAGTGCCTGGCATATAGTAGGTGCTATATAAATGCTTATTCCCTTCCTCCCTTTACTAAGTTTTCACACCTGTGGGAGCTTTGTCCATTTCCTCTCTCAGCACTCCAAGTCTTTGGGATTTTTCTAAAGAGGGATTGGTTCTAGCTTCCTGTTGGGTCTTAGAGACATACACAGAAATATCAGAGGTGGCAGCACATATATGGCCATAAGCTGCCTGTTAGTAATATTCTCTTCTCCAACCCAGTATGCTTAGTTCTAGCAGAGAATTGGTAGGGGCTGCCTATAGCTATGCAAGACATTATGGTTTATGTGATAGAAAGAATTGAACAGCATGTTTTTTCTCTCACATTTTATGTTATCACTTGTTATTTTTGTTGCTGTTGTTCAGTTATTTCAATTGTATCTGACTCTTCAGGACCCCATTTGGGGTTTTCTTGGCAGAGATACTGTAGTGGTTTTCCATTTGCTTCTCCAGTTCATTTTCCAGATGAGGAAACTGAGGCAAACAGGGTTAAGTGACATGCATAGGGTCACATAGCTATTAAGTGTCTGAGGCTGGATTTGAACTCAGGAAGATAAGTATTCCTAACTTCAGGCCTGGTACTCTATCCATTGTGCCACCTAGATGCCGCCATTATTTGATCTAATTAACATTGTTTATTAACTTTAGTGCTTGATAATGAATGTATAATGAGCGATAATAAGTCCATTCATTCAGAACATCTTAGGCTTTATTATTTTCAAAGTGAGACTACATGCAAATTTCTATACCCTAGCTGTGTTAAGAGATCTGGAATATTGATACCCCCTCAGCTATAGGAAGTTTACATTTAGAAGGTTTTTATAGTCTGCTTCTTTTTATAGCCAGCAAGAACAATTTAACCTAGTCTTATATCCCTTACTTCTTTGTCACTTTCCCAAATCATTAATTCTTCTTTTGATTTTTGTGCAAATTTTTCTGAAAATCTACACATTCAACCCTAAAGGAGATATCTGTATCTTGATATATTTTCAATCTTTCTGTAATCATAGACAAAATCTTGCAAATGCTATCCTAAATTGTAGGTGAGAATTAGGTAGCAAGCAAGGTGGTACCACTCACTCTTATCTAGTCTCAGATTACATACTAGGTGCTGAGATGAGGTTTAACAGCTGTTAATATATATAGTCACTATATTATATACTATATTACATATCTATATCACATATCTATATCTATATCTATATCTGTATCTAAATATAGTGATTCAGGCTATCTTCTCAGTATATTGTCCACACAGAACCCAAGGTATATGAAGCTTCCTCAGAATGGTATTCAGCTGCCCAGAGTGTGAGAGATCAATTAATTAATTGATTGTGGGGTTTTTTTTTGAGATGATTCTTGAAAGCAGATTTATTTTGCATTCTTTAATCAATCAATAAACATTTATTAAGCACCAACTACACGCCAGTCACTGTACTAGGTGGAAGGGATAGAGAGACAAAAAGGATATTGTCCCTGTCATTATGGAGCTTACATTCTTTCATGAGAGACAGTATGCATAAAAATAAGTATACAAAAAATAAGTACAATGTGAATTTTTTTGGGGAAAGGATTTAACAGCTGGGAGTAGGAACTTTATGTAGAAGGTGGATCCTGAAAAGAGCTTTGAAGAAAAGAAGGGATTCTTGAATTTGTAGTTTGTGGATCATTCATTAATCTGAATTAATTAATTAATTGTAATTAATTAACTTGAAATCTGGTAGTTTTGAGAAGTGGAAATAAGAATAAGACTGATAGTTGGAGTTCTAACCATGACCCTTGCCTCTGTGTGGCTTTCAGCAGGTCATATCACTTCTCTGTATTTCTGCTGATCTGTAAAATGAATGGATTAGACTAAGTAATTGTTGAGACCCCTTCCAGCTCTCAATTCTATTTCGGTTTTCTAGTAATTCCTCCCATCACTTTCGTACATAGACACGATGCCAAGGAAATGCCTGTTGCAACCAATCAGACTTATCCAGTGCTGTCCTTGAAATGGATGTTGAGTGCTAGATTCCAGCAGAAATTCTCTGGGGTCTTCTCTTTACTAAGTCTGTCTTTCATTTGAAAATGGATAAGGGAGTTTTAAAAATTTCTAGTGGCAGAGAACTCTTTAAAAGCAACCTCTTATTTCTATCAATATCTATTCTCTGTGGGTCATCTGAGTCATAGTTGTATAGGTGCATATTTATTCACCAGACCCTCATTGTGTGTGTGTGTGTGTGTGTGTGTGTGTGTGTGTGTGTGTGTAGGGAGCAGGCTGTGTATAAGGTATAAAGCTGTAGGAAATCTAACTAATCTGGACAACAAAATTCAATGTCAGTGCAGCTAGAGTTAATTGGATGCTGGGTCTATCTATGCCTTGCATCACCTATAAAATTTCTCATGAAATCCTGACTCCTGATTCTGTGTTTCTGGTGAAAAAGTGAGATAATCTAGCTCATTTTTAAGGTAGTGAATTGGGCTTGCATGCAACCACTCTGGGAATATCTTATCTTTGGGCAGGAAATGAAGTAGATCTGACTCCAGATGGTGCCTGTAGGATACATGGTAATCTTTTCCGCACACATTTATATTTCCATTTGTAAGGTATAATGTACCATGAAGCAAAATGCTGACTGCGAGCGTTGAGGAAAGACACTTTCAGTATAATACCACCGAATTGTTTTTACTTGTATCCTGAGCAAGTGAGAACTGGAAGTCATTGAGGAAACTTGTAGACATCTAAGGGAGGGAAAGGACTTTAAAACTCAGTCAAGGGAAGGTAATTGGAGAGAGAAGGATGTAGAGTCAGTCAACTGGTATCATCCTTCCCTCTCCCTGCCCCACCTTAGACTTCACTCTGTAATGTGAGATTTGTCAATTCCATATCATCAGCTTCTTCTGTGTAAACCTCGAGATCTTACAGAAGCATATTTGAACAAGAGAATTAGATAAAAGAAAAGAAGAGGAAGGCAGACTGTGTATGTGGCACACTAAGGTCTGAAGAAGATAGAGTTAAGAATCAACTTAAATAACTGAGAAATTGAGGCAGCTAGGTGGTGCAGTGGACAGAGCACCAGCCCTGGAATCAGGAAGACCTGAGTTCAAATCCAGCTTCAGACACTTGACACTTCCTAGCTATGTGACCCTGGGCAAGTCACTTAACCCCATTGCCTAGCCTCCCCCCAAAACCCCCCCCCCTGAGAAATCCAGGTTGGGAATGGGAAGAAAGGAGATAATATTTATAGCTGGAATCATAAAAAAGGAGATTGAAGAGTATTTTGCAAATAAATGATCAGTCTATTGATATTTCTGTGTCTTTGCTCATGCTATTAGCTCTTTCCTACTCTAAATATTCTTACCCCTCTATTCTTCTCATGCAATTCTTCCTATTCATCCCTGAAGACCCAATGTAAAAATTTGGGGGAGATTTCCCTAAAGGAGTTGAAAAAAGATTGAATCTGTACACCAGCTCAGTTGGGGAGGGAGAAAGATGGTAATTTTTGTAAAACCAGTTGAGGATGCTCTCAAAAAAGAAGGCATTCTGTAGCTAGTTGTTGGGAGTTTATCCTCCAAAGATTGTGCCTTTGAGGTCTTTCTCCTAGTGCTGGACCCATTTACTGGGTCTTCAGTATAATCCGCAATTAGGGTAACTACAGAATAAAGAAATTTCCGCTGTTATGCATGCTACACATGTACACTACTAAGTTAGTTACACAAGAAGTAATTTTATTTTGACAATGAAACCATGTTATATGTCAAGCATCCTCCAGATTCCAGTGGAGGGACATGGAGAACCTATAGAATATCCTGTTGTTTTTCCATACATAGGCAAATTCTAGTAGGTGGACCTGAATGATTGGACACTGTGGGTCCTAGTCCTCTTCATTATATTAGGCCATTTCTAATTATCACCAAGCTGGGCTTCTACTATTACCTCCCTTCTATGGCCCCTCACCCTAATCCTATGGCCCAGATCTTTATTGGGCTGTTATGCATTTGTGCAAGTTTCAGCTATGCTTGAACTACCTGAGAATTCGTTTTCTCCCTTGCTATTGTCACTCCCACGCTTTCTTAATGCACTCTGCAGATGGGAAGCAGCTCACCTGTCATGAAGCAGCCAGAAAGTCTATACCTTCTGCCACTTGATTGTCACTTAATATGGTGGCTTGAGCTTCCTTATTAGACTTGCTGAATCTCATCTATAACCTTGGTTGTGACTTTTCTTCAAATTAAAAAACAAGTTGGGACTTTTATTTGGTCCTACAATCGTAGGATCATAGATGACAGTTTCCATAGCTGAGGAACCAGAAGCCCTTATCTATGGGCTATGGACAAAGATTTGTAAGGTTGTTGCCAAAATGCTCCATAGTTATTGTGCTTTTCCCCCAAGGGTTGTTTTATGGAATATTTCTCTGCTGCCACTCAAGTGAAGTATCACCAAATGCTTGTTTGTTATTTGATTGATGGATTACATTTTGCAAAATTGTTATCAACTCTCCCTCATGGTTGGGGCCAAGGCGGAAGAATTCTGCCCTGGGCTGCTAAGTCATGTCTCTTCATAGTAACCAGCTGGGGTACTTGCTCTCCATTTTGTGTCCTAAATCTGAAGCACATTCCTTAGTTTTAGGACTTATGATCCTAGGACCATAGATCTAGAGGTAGAAGGTATATCAGAGGCTATCTAGTCTGACTCTTTCATGCAATAAATGAGGATAAGTGACTTGCCCAAGGTCATACAGATAGTAAGCATCAAAGGTAATATTTGAACCTAATTCCTCCAACTCTAGAGCTGATCAAAATTTTAGAATGGAGATCAACAGATTCTGGTCTCCGTGGTCCCTTCTAGCTCCAGAGATTCTCTTTGTGACTTAAGAAGGTGTACAAGGTTACTGGCTACATCGCTTTTCTACTCTGTTAGCCACTTCTTTGTTTCTTTTCCCAATGACCCTTTGTACAGAAAGGTAAGTTGCTCACCTGGTGGATCACCTGATGGTGAGTACCCCAGCCTTGCAGGGAGGCAAAGAAAAAAAGAAAGCAGTGCAAATACTGTTCCAACAATCTGTTCAGTAGAACAGTGAGCTTGGGTGATAGGATATATGATATAGGATATATATGAAATACCTCACTAAAGACCAGCCTAAATACCTTATCTCAAAGTCCCTGAATTGGGATAGAGGATACCCTCATCAAAAGCTATTCCGACTTCTGGGGCCAAGATGTCAGAATGAGGAAGGAACTCTCTGAAGCCCTCCAAAATTCCCCTCCAAACAACTAGAAAACTCCCTTTAGGAGGAGGGAAGTAAAGCAGCTTACTAGCTTAGCAGAGAGGGTCTGTCTCACTGGGATGGGAGTGAGGTCCAAGAGCAGCAGTAGCAACCAACCTCACAGCAGGGGGCCTGCAGCAGGGCTGTGAGCCTGAGGCAATCCACCAGCAAGGCCCCTGCTCTCCTGCAAGCCAGCAGATCCTGAGGCAAGTGAGCAGTCAGTGCAGCTCAGCAACCCTGGCAATCCCACCCCTAGTACAAGCCACCAAAGAGGCCTTGACCCCATTACTGACCAGTAATGAAGCCCACCCTGGGGCTGGCCAACATCAAGACCCTGCCCCTGGGGCCTACCAGCAGAGAGACCCTATTTCCATAGCAACCCAGCAGCAGGGCCCCACCCCTTGGACAGAACAGCAATTAAAAAAGGCAGAAAAAATGATCAAAATACCAAAAAAAGAACTTGACTATAGAAAGTTGACTATGTGATAGGGAGGATCAAGGCATAAACTCAGAAGAGGGTGATAGTGTCAAAATGGCTACATGTGAAGCCTCAAAGAAAAATGTAATTTGGCCTCAGGCCCATAAAATAATTCCTGGAAAAACTTAAAAAGGATTTAAAAAAGCAAATTAGAGAAGTAGAAGAAAAATTGGGAAAAGAAATGAGAGTAATGCAAGAGAATCATGAAAAAAAGTCAATTGCATGGGAAAAGCTATACAAAAATTTACTGAGGAAAATCACTCCCTAAAAAATATAATTGGCCAAATGGAAAAGGAAGTCAAAAGCTCATTGAAGAAAAAAATGCCTTACCAATTAGAATTGAACGAGTGGAAACTAATGACTCTATGAGACATCAAAATACGATAAAATCCAAAAAGTAAAAAAATTTTAAAAATGTGAAATTTCTCATTGGAAAAACAACTGACATAGAAAATAGTAGAGAGCGTAGGAATCAATAGGAATAAAATGATAAGTAATATTTATTTAAAACCATCAGCAAGCATTGTCTGTAACAGGGATAAGCTAGAAGCCTTCCCAATGCGATCGGGGTGAAGCAAGATTGCCCATTATCACCTCTGTTAGCTGTTGCAACAAGAGAAGAAAAATAAATTAAAACAATTTGAATAGGCAATGAAGAAACTAAACAATCATTCTTTGCAGATGATACGATGTTATGCCTAG
Organism: Phascolarctos cinereus; assembly: GCF_003287225.1. NCBI lineage: Eukaryota > Metazoa > Chordata > Mammalia > Diprotodontia > Phascolarctidae > Phascolarctos > Phascolarctos cinereus. The sequence continues at coordinate 201,324,319 of NW_027555847.1, read as the reverse complement.
AAAATCCTAAAGAATTAACTAAAAACTTCTTGAAATTATTAACAACTTTAGTAAAGTTGCAGGACACAAAATAAACCCACATAAATTATTAGCATTTCTTTTTTAAAAATTATTAATGTATTGGGGCAGCTAGGTGGTGCAGTGGATAGAGCACTGGCCCTGGATTCAGGAGGACCTGAGTTCAAATCTGACCTCAGACACATAACACTTACTAGCTGTGTGACCCTGGGCAAGTCACTTAACCCCATTGCCTAGCCAAAAAAAAAATTATTAATGTATTTTTAAAAAGTTTCCCCAGTTACATGTAAAAACAATTTTTAACATTCATTTTTAAAACTTTGAGTTCCAAATTCTCTCCCTTCCTCACTCTCTCCCCTCCTTCATTGAGAAGGCAAGCAGTTTGATGTAGGCTATACATGTGTAGTCACGCCAAGCATATCCATAATAATCATGTTGTGAAAGAAAACACAGACAAAAAAAAACCCTCAAGAAAATAAAGAAAAAATTTTTAAAGAGTATTCTTCAATCTGTTTTCAGACAACATCAGTTCTTTCTCTGAGCATGGATAGCATTTTTTTTTTTATCATAAGTCCTTCTGAGTTGTTTTGGATTGTTGTATTGCTGAGAATAGCTAAGTGATTCAAAGCTGATCATCTTACAATAATGCTATTACTTTGTACACAGTACATTTCCCTTTGCATCAACTTATGCAGGTCTTTCCAGGTTATTCTGAGAGCATCCTGCTTATCATTTTTTATAGTACAGTAGTATTCTATCATGATCACATACCATAACTTGTTCAGCCATTCCCCAATTGATGGGCATCCTTACAATTTCTAATTCTTTGCTCCCCAAAATCAGCTGCTATAAATATTTTTGTACATATAGGTCCTTTTCCTTTTTTCCCCCCTTCACCTCTTTTTGGATACAGACCTAGTAGTGGTATTACTAAGTCAAAGGATATGCATGGTTTTATAGCCCTTTGAGAATAATTCAAAATTGCTCTATAGAATGGTTGAATCAGTTCACAACTCACCAACAGTGCATTGAAGTCTCAATTTTTCCCACATCCCTTCCAACATTTATCATTTACCTTTTCTGTCCTAGAGTGTTTGTGTCAGATGACAGGAGGTGGAGTGGGATCATCATAAATCCATTCTTAGGTTCATTCTTTATCTTAGCTCCACACTTTGATGCACCATTTGTATTTACTTTCCCTATTTATGATCCTCATTGGCAATATTGTCTTCCCTCTTCCTTGCTGTTCCTAGGAACATTCTTCCTATCCCATGCCTATCCTGTGCCTTATTGCTAGTGACCACTCCAGGCCCCACCTCCAAGGAGAGAATTAGGTAATCTGATAAACTCATTGTAGTAGTGTGCTAGTGGTAAAAGGTGGTAGGAGCTCCTCAGGTCACTCACTCCATTTCTTAGGCTAATAATAATAATAATAATAATAACATCCTTGGTCAGAGCACTGGCTGGTTTCATGTCTGTTTCCTTGTACTTGTGTTGGCAGAATCTTTCTCCTAATGCAGGGGGGTTTCTAGCTTTTTAGAAAAAAATATTTTGTTTTTGTAAAGAGCTAGTTTGGAAAAGGGAAGCTGGATGGCACAGTGGATAATACCAGGCCTGGAGTTAGGAAGACCTCAGTTCAATCTGGCCTCAAACACTTACTAGCTGTTTGCCTCAGTTTCCACTTCTCTACAATGAGCTGGAAAAGGAAATGGCAAAGCACTCTAGCAAGTGAAGAAAACCCCAATGGGGTTCTGACTGAAAACAAGAAAACTGAGTAACACCACTATTGTTTCTCTTTTAATTGCTTGGTTATTAATTGATCTAATTTCTTCTTTAGATATTTGTTAGAATATAATATGGTCAAAACATAGGTTCATCTATGACTTTTCATGTCACTATGTAAAGTAGAAGACTCCATATTGTTTAGATATCTTCTTTTCGAAATAATTTAAAAATCAATTCCTTTAAAATTGGATTACAACCAACTATATAATATACTCTGTGTATATTTGGTTAAATGGATCTTTTCTTCCTAACTTCATTTTAAATACCATTTTTATTTCCTTGTATAACATATTAAGTACCAATATGGTCAAAAGATAGGCTCATTTATGACATTTCATGTCACTATGTTAATAGAAGACTCCATATTGTTTAGATATCTTCTCTTTGAAATAATTTGAAAAATCAATCCCTTCAAAATTAGATTGTATCCAACTATATAATGCAATCTGTGTATCTTTGGTTAGATGGGTCTTTTCTTTCTAACCTCATTTTAAATTCCATTTTTACTTCCTTGTATAACATATTAAGTGCCAATGTATTTAAGTTTTAATGTGGTGATCCAACTGCTATTGATAATAAGAATAGATTCATTATAGAAACACTGGCAAATCTGTTCTATTTGTATCTATTTGTTGTTATCTTTCAAATTTTATCTAGGGGAAGGGAAGAGATTGGCATGGTGGCAGATAAAATATTCCCTGAATAGCCTTACTGCTTAGTAAACATTAAGTTACTGCTAGGTCTTCTCCCAAGATGATTGGTGACTGAGTCAGGCTGAACAAGGTCTTACTGCTCTTACCCTATAGCATATAGTAGGTAGAGACAAAAGCTTGGCCTTTTGCCCTGTCGCAGCTTTGGACTTCTAAAACAAAATGCAGCAAAGAAAAAGAGGGGAACTCAAGATGATCATATCAAATGGCCTCAATCTTCTTGGTGAAATAGTAAATCAGGCCTTTTGTTGTTAATGTGAGGGATAGGAAAGGAGTTTGGGGTGGTAGGAGAAAAAAAAGGTTTGGACTAGATAGCTACTAAGGTTCCTTCCAACTCTGAAATTCTGTGTTTCTGAAGAGCTACTATGGGGAATGACTTAAGGAGTCTATGAGGAAAGAATTGAGATGGTGGTAGCAAGGACCAGGATGAGACCTAGAGACATCCATTTCTTTTCTTTAAAAACAAAAATAACCCTTTTAATCTTTTTTGGCTCATATGTATCTTAGCTCACTTATCCCTCTCCAGGCTTCATTGTCTTCTTGCCAGTCAATCATGATCTTAAAATTTTTTTTTATTCATTTTAAACTTAAATACAAAATGAGAAAAGAAAGAAATAACATTTCCATGTACACAGCAAAACATGATAGGATTCAATATAAAACAACAAATTTCCATTTCAAACTATTTCCTTTTTTTTGGAAAACCTATGCAATAAATAGTACACATTGTTTGCAAAGTTACTCAGCTTTTCTGTGTTTCCTTCTAGGTTTTCTTTTGTTCTCTGCTATGCACTTTTAATTTTTTCTTACCTCCCTCCACAGAGAAGGCTACAATTAAACACAAGTGTATATGTGTGTGTGTGTGTGTGTGTGTGTATATGTATGTATATATGTATATATATATATACATATATACACATACATATACGTACACACAATACATACATATGCATATATATACATACACACACACATACACACACACACACACACACATATATATATATAAATATGTGTATATATATATATATATATATATATATATATATATATATATATATATATATATGTAAGACCATACTATTCATATTTCTGTCAGTTCTTTCTCTGGAGTGGGATAACATCTTCCTTCATAGGTTCAAGTCCTTCCATGTTTTTCTAAATCAACTAGCTCATCATTTCTTATATCACAGTAGTATTCCATCTATCATGATAACATGAGCAATTCTAATATTTACATTTACTTTAGAAACTGAAGCTGTATTTGCTAAACAGAGGTATACTCTTATTTACATGTGTTTTACGTTTTCACAACAGTAGAATTATTGGATCATAGGATCATAGATTTTAAGATAGAAGGGACCTTAGAGACATTTTAGTCCAACCCTTTCATTTTGCAGATGAGGAAACCGAGGTGACTTGACTAATGTCACATGGACAATAAATAGAAGAGCCAGGATAAGAAGCTAGCTCCACTGACTCTTAAGGTAGATCTCTTTCTGCTGTTCTACAAGTTGTAAAGTCCCATCATAGGCTCACAGATTTAGAGCTGGAATGGATATTAGGTAGCAAGGCAAACCCTCTTATTTAACAGGGAAGGGAATTGAAAATCAAAGAGGTTAAATGACTTGCCTAGGCAAGTGTCTAGGCAAGCTAGCATCAGACAATTAGTATCTGATGTGGGATTCAAACCTAAGTCTTCCTGACTCCAAAACTAGCTTTCCATCCACTGCACTATGTCACCTCTTAAGTAGTCAGTTAACAAACATTTATTAAGCAATTAATATTTGTTAGGCATTGTGCTGAATGCTGGGAATACAATGAAAGGTAAATACATGGTCCTCCAAGGATCTCACATTCTAAAGGAAGAGACACATACAAAAAACTCTTTACATACTAGACATATTCGGCATAAAGGGAAGGTAATCTCAGAGGAAAGGCACTAACATTGAAGCTGGTGTAGCTTGGGGAGTAGAGAGAAGTGGGAAAGTCTTCTTGCAGGAAAGTAGGATTTGAACTGAACCTTGAAGGAGATAAAGGAAACCAGGAAGCGTAGTTGAGGAGGGAGAGCCTTTCAAGCAGTAGCCACGTGAGGAATTCTGCCATATTGGAGACTGCTCAACTCAGAGGAGTTCTAGATCCAACATGGTTCCTTTTAAGAGAAATGAAATTGATGCAGTTTGAGAGGTTCAGAGATCCCTCAAGGACTGAAATAGAGGACAAGGTCATCCAGAATGAAATCATGGACTGAAGCATTCTTTAAGTCAAGTTGGCAAAGATTTATTTTTATACTGTTCAGCAGGCAAAAGTTCTGAAGGAACCTGCAACTTTAGAGGGGTACAGTTAAAGTTTATGTAGGATAAACTATAGTAAAACATAAGCCAAGTATGGTATTCTTAGAGGAACATGCACTTTTTGTATCTGGTGCAGGTATTTTATGGTGCTGGGGGTGGGGGAGAAGCATAGGAAGGTGTGGTTTTAGGCCTGCTACATCACTAAGTTAACTACTGGTCAAAGCTGACTGAACGACTGAGGGTTGTTCAGTCTGCCACTAATCAATGTCTTCTTTGACAAGATAGATGTAGGGATGTATGTATGTCATAAGGGCTAGGATACACATGAGGAGTCCAGGATGAAGATAATGAGGTAGGGAGTTGGTATAGATAGTCCAATGGGTACAAATGTCTTTATGAGCCAGTATAAAGCTAGTTCAAACTAAAAATCCCTACAGGTGCAGTTTCTAACTGTACCAGGGAGAGAGATAAGTATGTTGCTGGGGCCCACTCATGAGTAACTGCTAGGCATGGTGTCCTTGGGCTGGGGAGCAAGTGCCAGGGATAGTGTTTCTGAGGCTAAGGAGAAACATGGTTTTGGAATTGGGGTCCGAGTACAAGCACCCAAGCACCCCATTAAAATAAGAAACTGGCTCATGGAGAGAAAATTTTGGGAGGCTGCCTTCTTTCACTTGATTCATAAACATGCCAGTCGTTCTGTTAGGAATTGGCTGTCAGCTAAGGCAATCTTCTGAGGGTGACTCAGTGGAGCAGCTGCTTGCGGATGGGAAAATGTTGGTATCCAACTGGCTGTACATATGAACCACCTGGGGATTTCTGGAAATGTCTGAAAACAATTATTTAACAGTGATCCCATGATTCCTGAGAGCTCCATTTTGATATGGGAAGTGTAACATCATGTTTTCACTATCTCCTTAGGCATGCCAATTAGTGCCCTGACTTGGCACAGTGGGAGAGCTGAATGGCCCTTGTGTAGGCAGGAGTCTGGGTGGTGGAGGGTGAGGGAAACTGATGGCACCACAGTAATTTAGAGTGAAATAGTTTAAGTGGAAGTTGAGGAAAGAGTTAAGTGCCTGTTTTGTTTGTGGACAGTTCTCTACTACAGCTTAGGTATTCATTTTAATTGTATTTGTATTTTATATTTCAATTGTAATTGTATTTTGATTTGGTTTTAAAATATGAGCAGGAATGCAGTCCCCTCCATACTGCCAGAGGCTAAGTATGTACTAGAGACATCATGTACAAGGACCTGTTCACAAAAAAGATTGTATTATTCTAGTACAAATAAAATGTAAGCATTTCCATTGTAAGAGCACAGAACTGGTTTATTTTCTCATGAGAGAGGCAAGGTACTCATGTCCTTTCTGTGCTTAATTCAGGAAATAGTCAGGGCTGAATTTTGTTTTTGGTTATGTGTAACACCTACTGAAATGATTGAATACTGGATGGAAATATTCCAAGGTGGTATAGGAGAGTTCCAGTCACCTGGGAAACCATACTTTGGGAAATTCTAAGGAAAGTGCCCAGGAGAGAAGATTAGAATTTATTAGATCAAGGATTCAGTTACTTAAAAAAATATCCTGGGCCTTTTTAACAATCTGATGAAGCCTATGGACCCCTTCTTAGAATAATGGCTGGGTTTTTTTTTTGGGGGTGAGGCAATTGGGGTGAAGTGACTTGCCCAAGGTCACACAGCTAGTAAGTATTAAGTGTCTGAGGCCGGATTTGAACTCGGGTCTTCCTGACTCTAAGGCTCTATCCACTATATCACCTAGCTGCCCCGAGAATAATGTTTTGAAATGTATAAACTGAAATACAAAGAATTACAAAGGAAATCAAGTATATTGAACCAGTTATCAAAACATGTTTTAAAAAAAATTCCCAGATGCCAAGTTAAGAAAGTAAGTTAACTATTAGACTGTAAGCTTCATGTGAGTATAAACTGTGTCTAAATTTTATAGCTTCTTATTATAGGGGCTATGAAAACAATACTTAAAATTTTTTTTTAAATGAAGATGTACTTTCTCTCCTTACTGTCATTGAGAAATCAAGAAAATAAAAATACCATGTTACAAACACATATAGTCAAGCAAAGCAAATTACCACATAAACATTGTGTTTGTTTTTAATCTGTATTTTTGAATCAAATCAAATTGAATTGAAGTGTGTAACTGTACATTGCTTTAAATGTATGTTTGCTGGTCATTACTTCTACCATGCATGAGATCCTTTGACCTTTGGCATGATAGCTCTTAAATCATGAAATGAAAGTAAATGCCAATGGGTATCTAATATAAATGATTGCTTCCCTTTCAGTTTGCCATGGTTCCTTTATTCCAGTTTGTGGATTATCCAGGTCTTTTGCTTCTCAGTCTTCTCTTGTTGGCCATCACACAGCTCAAAGATGTTGGGCACAGGGAGAGTTAGAATTGTCAAAAGTTTGGTTCTGCTAATAAGACTAATTAGGGATTTAACTTAGTGGCTGAAATAAGATTTTGGGAAAAATTTTGAGTTACCATTGTTTGTTCTACTATGAATCTTGTCTTTGTTATTTACTACCTATAGGACCTTAGGCAAGTTAATTAATCTCTCTCTGGCCTCAGATTTCCTTATCTAGAAAATGAAGGAATTAGACTGATTGTTTTTTAAAGGTTCTTTCCAAGTCTAAGTCTTTATTATCTTATGATATATTTTAAAATATTATTATTACTATGGTTTATCCAGATATGGATAAATGGATTTCATTTATACTTTGAGTGGGTTTAGTATGTCAGAAGATTTCTGTTAGCTATTTTTCTGGTTCTGACTTCTCTCTTTTAGGCTGTCAAAGCTTAATTTCCACAGGAAGTCAGTCACTATTTTTTTTCCAATTCCATTACTTCAGCCTTCCATCATTTCAGTCTGCAACTGCTTTGCACTACAGGTGCTCCTGTCTTCTCTCTTCATCACTTAGTTCTTGGTCCTGCCCTAAATGCTATATCCAATCTTTAGATGTGAAGATGAGCCAGGGATTCATTTAGTTTAAAGGAGATTCAGAGTGTTTGGCTTAGGAACTGAGCTATATGACTTTTCACTAGACCAGGAATTGCACACACATCTTCTTCTCCTTTTACTTTCTCACTCGCATTCCAGACTCTGTCTTCAGAGTCCCACTTCTTACTTATTGCATAAATTGGCAGGTCGTAATCACTAGATCAGGCCTTATCACCTAGAAGGGAAGGTGACTGTTTTCATCCCTTCAGGTCTAGCTTGAAACCGAGATGATGTGTAATTGGAAAGAAAATGGCTTCTTATCTTGTTTTTTATACAATTAGATAGCCATCTAATTGGAAGGAAATAATGTAGCTTCTTAGGCTGAGCAAGGTTTCTGTTCTCTAGATAACTTTCCACCTACCTTATAACATTTCATTACTTTTCACCCTAAAAGAAAGGGTTATTTGTACAACGGACCTTAATTGAAACTGTCTCTAGAAGATTAATCAATTTTTGTGACTTCAAAGCACAGGTGGTTCCTTCTGAGAAAAAAACCCAAACAAACAACTTCCTTCCAACATCTTCATTTTCACTGAATCAGGCTATTTTAATAACCTCCTAACTGGTCTACGTGCTTCCTGTCTGCCTTTCTTCATAAGATCATAGATGTAGAGCTGGAAGGGATTCTAGAGGTTGTCTAGTTCAACCCCATCACTTTACAGATAGGGAATAAAGCCAAGGGAAGTTAAATGATTTGGTCAATATTGAATTCAAGCTCCAGTCCTTTGACTCCAAAGCCAGTATCCCTTCTATTGCATCATGCTGACTCTTTAGACCATCCTTCACGTAGCTGGAGGCACATGGGTTCCCCAGCAAAGTGATCACAGACTCAAATAACTTTGTGGGTCTGTATCCACTGAAAACCATAGCTTAGGAACTTTTATCAATATATTTACTTTTATTAATTATCCAGAGGGCACAATGAGTTCACATAGTAAGTATTGGAAGCAGGATTTGAGCACAAGTCTTCCTGAGTTTGTGTCTAATGCTCTATCCACAGTGCTTCAATTCTTTGAGGACAGAGACCATATCATATACATTCTCTCAACATCTAGTACAGTAACTTGAACAGAGTTGATATTTAATAAATATTTTAAAAATTGAACTGATCAGCGTAACAACTTTTAAAACTAATATTAATATAGCTTTTTTGGGGTACTCTATCCCTACCATGGTGTGAAATACCACCAATAGGTATAGTTGGAAGGATATTTGGAACTGTACTATCATGATTTTGTTTCTATATTGTCTTGAATTGATTCTTGTGCTATCTTCCCAATTAGAGTATAATTCCTCTAGGACAGGTCTTCTTAATTTTTTTTTTCTTTCATGGACCCCTTTGGCAATCTGTTGAAACCTTTAGACCCATTCTCAGAATAACAACTTCAATGCACAAAATAAAATGCATAGGATTACAAAGGAAACCAATTGCATTGAATATAGTCATCAAAATATTAAAAAAAAAACCCTGGTCATAGACTCCGGAGTATGAATCCCTGCTCTAGGATAATTTTATCTTCCTATATCCTGCAGTGGTTGGTATATTGTTTTACAGCAGATACTTCATAAATTCTTTGTTGTCTTTGAATGATAAACACATTGGCTACATACAGTTATTTTGTAGTTGAGAGATGTCAAGTTAAGGTAACAAGCATTTAATAAGAAACTACTATATGGCACAAACTAAGTGAAGTGCTAAACTGTATATGGAATGATTAAGAAACAGCCATATCATTTTGGCTTGAGACCTGGCTAATGGGGAGTCAGGAAGACCTGAGTTCAAGTCTTGCCTTTGACAAATACTGGCTGTGTTCTTGACAACAGAAAGAAAAGTTTAAGAGGCGATTCTGATCTGTATCACTGTAGAGACCCAATGACTATCACTGTAGGGAATTTATTCAAAGGGATTCTTTACATAGATGAAAATCACAGATCAGGTTTGAAAAAAAGGCACTTTTTTTTTTAAAGGGAGGACTGCTTTTCCTCCTGTCCTCTCCACTTCTGTGTCATGGGCACTACTATTAGAAATAGCTGGTGGTTCTACCTCATCCCGCCTTGTCGATTTCATGCCCCTTGTGCTTCCTTGAGTGAGCCAATTTGCAAGGCTCAGTGTAGGGACTCCTGAGGTGGACAGGGAATAGGAGGTAAATGGGAAAAGAGAGTGGAGGAATACCTCCAAAACTCAAAACTCAATGGGAGTTACTGGAAAGTGGAAAGCAGAAGCTTCCCACCCAAGAGGTGGAATGCAGGATGAAACACACAAAACAAATTCTCTGTGGCTTGTTCTGTAACAGAAAATAGAGATTCCCTTTGGAGCAGAGAAAGAAGGTGGCTCTTTAGCATGTAAAAAGCTCCTCTGTTTATATTGTGAAACTTGGTTTAAAGGATTAAAAGAATAAGTAGCCTAGAGCCATTATAAAGCTCTGGATGTGCAGAGTTGGGATGGTATCAAACTCTTCCTTGGTTCATTTGCTTCCAAGTTGGCCGATTCTCCTGGAGCAATTTTGAAAGAACATTTGTGACAGCGAATGATAATAATAATAATAATAAATAATAATAATAATAATAAATACTCAAGCTACTCTGTCTTAGTGTTGGTGGTGGTAGGGGAAGCCACAACATTGTTAGGTCTCTGATGCCCTGCTTGAAAAAAAGCAATTACATTTTTTGATCAACTCTTGACTTTGCCCCTTGTTGAACCCTTGCCTAAGATAATACTATCAATCAACCAGTAGGACAGGTTTTCACTATGGTTTGGATGAAAGGTAATCTCTTTATCCTCTACGTATGTGGCAAATTATATATTCTTTCAGAGTTCTTTACTGTGTAAATAAAACTTGTTATATTTTGATGCTTTGAGAACTCAGGTAATGGAACCTGATGCCTCCTTTTGTGGTAGAGTTCCATACTTATATTCCTAAATCAATGGGTACAAATGAGCTAGATAATGAAGTTCTTAGCTTCCTTCAGGGTAGGACCAAACAATTCTGAGAAGCAACAGGTTTCCAAAGTGACCTAGGTCCTTCATATCAAGAAAGAACCTGGGGGTGGAGCCAAGATGGAGGAGTAAAAACAGTGACTTGTTTGAGCTCTCCCCAAAACCCCTCCAAACACCTGTAAAAAATGACTCTAAACAAATTCAAGAGCAGTAGGGCCCACAAAAAGTCCGAGTGAAACAAATTTGCAGCCCAAGACAAACTGGAAGGTCAACAGGAAAGGTCTGTTGCTCCTGGATGGAAGAGGAGCACAGTACAGCATAGGCTGCATGGGCAAAGTCGGGGCCCTGGCAAATCCAGAGCAGGCCTCAGGGTGCAGTGGGAGAGCTGGTTCAGAGTTGGTAAGAATACCAAGGCCAGAATCCTTTCAAGCAGGGCTTTATTGTAGTGAAGTAAATGGAACCAAGCAGCTCTGTGTATTGGTTGGTTGGGTGGAAGGGGAATGGGGACTTGCTTATATCAGAGCTGAAAGGGGAATAACTTATGGAAATTTGCTGTGGCATAATTTTTGTGCTATGCAAGCAAAAAAAGACTTGTGCTTGTGCTGTACTGGGTCTTCTGGGTGGCTATCATGGAATAGCTATACTTTCACTCTCAAGAGTCCCTTCATTACTATATTCATGAGATGTTAATGGGGGCTGTGAAATCACATATGTTACTTTCTGGCATTGAGGAGTCTCATTGCTCTTGTGTGGTCTTGGGAAAGTACCTTGACCACAAGGACGCTGGTGATAGGGTAGGCTACAGAATGGTGAGGTTGCCTATTCAGCATTTTGTCCTGCTAAGCATATGGGGGAAAGGGTTGCCTAATCAACATAAAGGGAAAAGATAGGACCTCACTGCTCTGGGGGGAAAACAGGATTTGCTGCTTACTCCAAGGGGACTGAATCATGGAACTGAATCATGGAGCAGCTGTAGTGGTTTCCAGACTTCTCAACCCACAAATGCCAAAGACAACTTAGAAAGTCAGTGGAGAAAATCTGTTAGACCTGGATGAGAGAGGAGCATGGTCTGGTCCCAGCCCTGGTGCAGCCCCGAGGCGGTGGTGGTGGTGGCTACTCCTGGAGCTCTCAGCCCACAGACAGTGGGGGTATCAAGTGGCTGATCATAAGAGGATTGTAGGGATCTCTTTGGTGACACTGAGGCAGGATTCTCTTGCTTTGCCCATGCTTGGATCTGGGTTACAGTTCTGGGTGGCAATCCTGGGGCAAGGAGGAGTGCTGGAGTGGTGGTGCAGAGAGAATCCTCCTCACAGTTCCAAGGCAGAAAAGAGTGCTTGTGGTCATTCATAGACCAAAGACCAGGCCAGGAAAGGAGCAAACACCTCTCCTTTGATCATACCGCCTTGGAAGAACTGAAAATTTATAGGTACCTAGAAGTACCTCTGAAAATAGCTGCACAAAATCCCCAAACTTGGGACAGTACGACCTCCGCACTGGAAGCAGAACCCTACCTTAACAAAAAGTTAAAAAGTAAAAAATAAATGGCTGGGAACATGAGCAAACAGCATAAAAACCCCTCAAGACTAAGAAGATCAAAACATACAATCAGAAGACAACAAAGTTGAACCTCCTACATCCAAAGCCTCCAAGAAAAATATGAATTAGCCCCATACCATGGAAGAGATCAAAAAGGATTTTGAGAAGCAAATAAGAGAAGTACAGGAAAAACTAGGAAGAGAAATGAGAGTGATACAAGAAAATCATGAAAAATAAGTCAACAGCTTGCTAAAGGAGACCCAAAAAAATTCTGAAGAAAATACCTTAAAAAATAGACTAACCCAAATGGCAAAAGAGGTCCAAAAAGCCAATGAGGAGAAAAATTCCTTAAAAAGCGGAATTGGCAAAATGGGAAAGGAGGTACAAAAGCTCACTAAAGAAAACAATTCCTTAAAAATTAGAATGGAACAAATGTAAGCTAATGACTCTTTGAGAAATGAAGAAGTTATAAAACAAAACCAAGATAATGAAGAAATAGAAGACAATGTGAAATATATCATTGGAAACAACAGACCTGGAAAATAAATCCAGGAGAGATAATTTAAAAATTATTGGATTACCTGAAAGCCGTGATCAAAAAAAGAGCCTAGACATCATCTTTCAAGAAATTATCAAGGAAAACTGCCCTGATGTTTTAAAACCAGAGGGTAAAATAGAAATGGAAAGAATCTACCAATTACCTGCTGAACGAGATCCCAAAAAGAAAACTCCTAGGAATATTATAGCCAAATTCCAGAGTTCCCAGGTCAAAGAGAAAAATTGGAAGCAGCCTGAAAGAAACAATTCAAGTATTGTGGAAACACAATCAGGATAACACAAGATTTAGCAGCTTCTACATTAAGGGATCTGAGGGCTTGGAATATGACATTGTGGAGGTCATAGAAGCTAGGATTAAAATCAAGAATCACCTGCCCAGAAAAACTGAGTATAATCCTTCAGGGGAAAAAATAGGTATTCAACGAAATAGAGGACTTTCAGGCATTCTTGATGAAAAGATGATAGTTGTATAGAAAAATTGACTTTCAAATGCAAGACTCAAAAGAAGCATGAAAAGGTAAACAGGAAAGAGAAATTATAAGAGTAACTTATTAAAGTTGAACTGTTTACATTCCTGCATGGAAAGATGATATTTGTAACTCATGAGACCTTTGTCAGTATTAGGATAGTTGGAGGGAATATATATATACACACACGTATTCCCTGTATATATGTACATATAAATACATATAGACAGAGGGCACAGAGTGAGTTATATATGAAGGGATAATATGTAAAAAAATAAAATTAAGGGGTGAGAGAATTATACTGGGAGGAGGAGGAAGGGAGGGGTATGGGGTAAATTGTCTCACATAAAAGAGGTAAGAAAAAGCTTTTACAGTGAAGGGGAAGAGGGGGGAGGTGAAAGGAAATGAATAAATCTTACTCTCATTGGATTTGACTTAAGGAGGGAATAACATACACACTTAATTGGGTATGGAAATCCATCTTATTCTACAGGAAAATAGGGGGAAAAGAGATAAGAGAGGGGGGTGATAGAAGAGAGGGCAGATTGGGGGAGGGGTAATCAGAAGCAAACACTTTTGAGGAGGGACAGGGTCAAAGGAGAGAAAAGAATAAATGGGGTGGAATAGGATAGGATGGAGCTAAATATAATTAGTCTTTCACAACATGAGTATCATGGAAGTGTTTTGCATGACTACACATGTATAACCTATATCAGATTGCTTGCCTTCTCAATGAGGGTAGGTGGGAAGAGAGGGAGGGAGAGAATTTGGCTTTAAAAATGAATATTAAAAATTGTTTTTACATGCAACTGGGAAATAACATATACAGGCAATAGGGTATAGAAATCTATCCTGCTGTACAGAAAAATAGAAGGGGAGGGAAATAAGGGGGTATGATAGAAGGGAGGGCAGATTTGGGGAAGGGGTATTCAGAATCCATGCCAGCTTGGGGTGTGGAGATATGGGAAGAAAATTTGGAACTCAAAATCCTGTGGAAGTAAATGTTGAAAACTAAAAACTAATTGAGAAAGAACCCTTGGCTCAAGGATTGCATAATTATATGAGGCCATTGCTAATGCTATCACATTGTTTTCCATGTAACAGTGCACTGAGGGTGTAGTTCTACTTTTTCTGAAGTTTCTAGCTTTATTTAGAAATAGAAGTGTGGATAAAATGATCACAAGAGTATATAACATCAGAAGATAGTATCAGTTCCTTTGTAGAGTGTAAGTTTCTTGAAGGTAGAGGAAATTTTTTGTTTTGTCTTTGTATTTGCAGTACATTTATGAAGCACCTAGCAAAGTGCCTTGCATATAGCAAGTGCTTAATAGAAGCAATGGAACTTAAGAATACTTTAAAAGACTAAGCTGTTTCAATTAATGCAGTGCAGTTGAACATCCTAGAGGTAGTAGGATGAAAATTTTTTTATTTCAAAGTAAAATGAGGGGCAGGTAGGTGGTGCAGTAGATAGAGCACCAGCCCTGGAGTCAGGAGGACGTAAGTCCAAATTTGGCCTCAGACACATAACTCTCACTAGCTGTGTGAACCTGAACAAGTCACTTAACCACAATTGCTTCACCAAAAAAAGAAAAAAAAGTAAAATGATAATAACTACTTAAAATTGTATTTAAAGTGCATTTGCACAGACAGTAAAGCTTAAAGTCGTTATAAAAAATCCTTTAAAAATTCTTGCAGCTAGGTGGCATAGTAGAATGCTAGGCCTAGAATCAGAAAGATTTGAGTTAAATTTCTGGTCTCAGATACTCACTATCTGTATGTACCTGCATCACACACCTTGATCTCTGCCTGCCTCAGTTTCTTTTGTAAAATGGAGATAATAATAGCCCCTACCTCCCAAGGTTGTTGTGAGAATTAAATGAAAATATTTGTAAAGCATTTTACACAGTTCCTAACACATAGTAAGTGGTATATAAATGCTAGTTGTTGTTGTTGCTGTTATTATTATTAAATTGATATAATTAATGATCTAGGTCCTTAAATAAGTGCTTGCTGAATTCAACTGAATTATGGTTTTATGAACATAAAAACAGCTAGGTGGTACAGTGAATAGAGTGCCAGGCCTATAAATAAGAGCACTCATCTCGCTGAATTCAAATCTGCTCTCAGACACTTACTACTGTGATTCTGGGCATGTCGCTTAATCTTGTTGGCCTCAGTTTCCTCATCTGTAAAATGAGCTGGGAAGGAAATAGCAAAGCACTCCAGTATCCAGAAAACCTCAAATGGGATCACAAAAAGTCAGCTATGACTGAAAACAGCATGTTTTTATGAATATGCATTCAATTCATTTTGGAAATATTGCTTCATATATGGTTACCTTTATTCACTTGACTTGCTCAAAATACTATTCTCCTTTTAGTTATATCATTTTGTCAACCATCATCTTGAGGGTTAATTGTTCAGCAAATCCTTCAAAATAAAATTTGTGTGTCTTTGGTAGAGAACTTTTTCTCCTGATTGCAAGATACTTCAATGGTACTCTGTGCAGATGGATATAGTAATGACTATTATTTGATGATGATGAGAAGGCATTTGTTTGTCCTTTAATTATAGACACAACTAGTGTGATTGCAAAACTCCAATACCGAGTAGAGTGGAGATCTGGCAACTCTATCAATTGGCACTCAATGATAACCAACCCAGATCATCCAAGTCCAAAATTTGATTCCTCTTTTGAAATTGTATGAGTCCTTGCTTGATTATGATTAGAACAGGGTGATTGACTCAGAAACAAAATCTCACCAAGAAAGAGTACTAACTAAGAGTACACTAACAAGACCCTGATTTATTTTTAGAGAACAGCACTCTGGTGCTAATTGTGTTTGTAATATTTTATTTATGATCAGCACTTCCTGTGATTTTTACTGGAAAGGGACCACTTTATAAATATAAATTTATAAATTTTGTGCCTCTTTTCTTGGTAAAGAAAACTGTCATAATTGGTCAGTTGGTCCTAGTAAATGGTAGATGAGCCTCTTAGAAGTGACATGATAAATATTTCAACAGCCCAAGGGCTGAATGCAGTGCTTGAGAAAATTGTAGTCATTGGCCCCATTCATCACTGAAGTAGCAATACTGACAGCTATCTGCTGAGATTCATTAGGAAATAACTGACTGGGAAGAAGGGACATAGTAGCAGCACAATTACACATGAAAGAGGTTTCCGAGCTTGTGTTGCCATGTTTTATTCACAACATTTAATGAAAGAGAAACAAACTTGTAATTGGAGTAAGTTTTAACATCAACTCGGGGAATTTTAATCATTTAACCTTGGAGGATTTGACCAGTTCTACCTGGAGTCCTGGTATAACAATAATAGGCAAGAGAGTGAGAGCCAGCCAATTCATGTAATGAACCACATTCTCTCAGGGCCTTGTAATAGTAGGCAGTGTAGGAGAGGATTCTGGGAAGATGGCAGAATAGGTCAGAAAATTCCAAGCTCTCAAGATTTTCCTCCACAAATGACATAAAATAGTGCCTCAGGGTAAACACAGAGCGGTAAAAATAAATAAGAGTACGGGCAGAACAGGGGTTCTCCTCAGAAGATCTAAAGAAAAGTACCAGGACAAGGTCTAATCTGTGTGAGGAATAAACACCTCCAGGCTAGGTCCTAGGTCTTCTTAAACAAGTGGTGAGCCCTGGGGTTAGCTGGGTTGGGAGGCTGCCTTCACCCTAGCTGCAGAAACTTTTACCCCTGAGACAGTGAGGGGTATTGGGCATCTGAGGCAGGGAAGATCAAGGGAAACTGCTGATGAGGAATGCCAGACCTAGCTGTGCTGTGGCTCTGAGAAAGAACCGGTCCACGCCCAGTGAGTGCAGAAGCAATGAGGCAGACACATGGCTGGCTGTGGGCACTAACAAGAGGCTTGGCTCAGTTCCAAGCCAGAGGGGAGAACTGAAGGAGGATCTGAGGCCAGAGGTACCATCCCCCATACTCCAGGACTAGAGGTGATTAAAAAGACTACTTTACTGCAAATGAAAAAAAAAGCACAGGCAAAGGAGAAAAAATCCAACCATAGAGAGTTACTTTGGGAATAGAGAAAACCAGGGTTCATCTTCAGGGGAGGATACTGAAACAAAGAAACCCTCTTCTACCCCAAAGAGTAACATGAAATGGTCACCTGACCAGAAAGAATTCACAGAAGAACTTGACCCCAAAGATCTCTCCCACTGTCCTGTCCTTATGCCACCTTTCTAGGTCTGAAACTTTGAATTAAAGAGACCTCAGAGCTCATTTATCTCAACTCTTACCTGAAGTCTGGCATATATTCAGCAAATGACTATTATTTGAACATTGTCAGTCCTGAGTAACTTATTTATTTTCTTAGGTTGATGATTCTATTTCCAGATGGTTCAGATACTTTTCATTATATTCATTTTTCTCTTTCTAAGGTAGAAGTTCTTTTTTTTAATAAACATATACAATCATGTTAAATATATTTCCACATTAGTTATGTCGTGAAAGAAGAATCAGAGCAAAAGGGGTAAACCACAAGAAAGAAAAAAAACCCCCAAAACAGCAAAAAAGTGAAAATAGTATGCTTCAATCTGCATTCAGACTCCATAGTTCTTTCTCTGGGTGTGGATAGCACTTTCCGTTACGAATCTTTTGTAATTGTCTTGCATCATTGTATTGCTGAGAAGAGCTAAGTCTATCAAAATTGATCATTGCACAATTTTGCTGTTACTGTATACAATGTTTTCCTGGTGCTGCTCACTTCACTCAGGATCAGTTCATAGAAATCTTTCCAGGTTTTTCTGAAATCTGCCTACTCATCATTTTTCATAGCACAAGAGTATTCCATTACATTCATATGCCACAACTTGTTCAGCCATTCCCCAACTGATGGGCATCCCCTCAATTTCCAATTCTTTGCCACCACAAAAACAGATTCTATAAATATGCTTGTGCATGTGGGTCCTTTTCCCTTTTTTATTATCTCTTTGGGATACAGATCGACTAGTGGTATTGCTGGATCAGAAGGTTATGCAGTTTTATAGCTCTTTGGGCATAGTTCCAAATTTCTCTCCAGTATGGTTGGATCAGTTCACAACTGCACCAATAAGGCATTAATGTTCTGATTTTTCCCACATCTTTAGAGTATAAGTTCTTAACCTGGTGTCCATGGATAGGCTTCAGGGGGTCCATGAACTTGCAGGGGAGACATTATGTCCTTATTTCAACATAATTGGTTTCCTTTGTAGTTTTTTTGTATTTTATTTTATTCATTTAAAAATTATTCTGAGAAGAGCCCCATAGGCTCCACTAGACTGCCAAAGGTTTCCATGTCACAAAAAAGGTTAAGATCACATGGGCTAGGGTCAATTCTTTGGGTTTCCACTGTTGTTGTTTCCGCTGTTAAAATGCACCTGGATACCTGTTATGGAAGAAATTATCTAATCTACCCCTCTCTAATTGCTTTCTGTGAGCATATTGGTCTAGATTGTTCAGCTAATTGGCACTTTAGACACTGTGAAGATAGAGATCTTAAGGTATAGACTGAGAATCATAAGAGTCATGGCAGAAATAAATGCTGGATAATTCCAGAGATAGTAGAGGTTACCAAGGAGATGGACATTTTCTGATCATATTCTGGGGGCTGGTTCTGAAATGGGGGAAAGAACTGTTGAAAATGTTTCATATTTCATAAATTTTCTACTGCACATTTTCCCCTGGAGCTGCCTCTGAATTCTAGTCATATCTTTGGTAACATAGACCAGAATTCCAGAAAAAAAGGTCATACTGGCATTTGAAAAATTTCCTACAACTCCCCATGCTGTCCTGGTGAAAAGTGTAGCTGGAAACTTTCACTTAACTGGTGAAGAACACAGGCATCAGGGATCTTGGCTCTAAGTTATTAATTTGGCAAATTGGGAAAATTCCTTAACTTTTCTGTGCCTCAGTTTCTTCAATCCCAAATCAGGTTTTCAATTGTTTTTTTAACCTTTGCAGTGACATTGGGAAGATGAATTGGGATGTATCCTTTGAACTTCTTAGAAGGAGGGATTAATCTCTCTCGAAGGTGTAATAAGTCTTTTAGGCTACCGAGGTACTGTGTTCACTGTTTCAGTTTTGTAAGGGAACATCATTCAGTTCAATTTATTGTTGTTGCTATTGTTCAGTTGTTTCCATCATGGCTGACTTTGGGACCTCATTTGGGGTTTTCTTGGAAAAGGAGTGGTTTGCCATGTCTTTCTCCAGCACATTTTACAGAAGAGAAAATGGAGGTAAATAGGGTTAGGGACTTGCCCAGGGTCACATAGCTAGCAGTGCCTGAAGCCAGATTAGATTTCAGGAAGAGGAGTCTTCCTGATTCCAGGCTTGACACACTATCCACTGTACCTCCTTGCTGCCCCTCAGTTCAATTTATTTCAATTTAATTCAACAAACATTGATTAAGTCCATTTTGTGCCTGGCAATAGCTATTGGGGATACAATAGCAAAAACAAGGAATTTACAGGCTATGAGTCAATTGTAATGAGTGAAACAATCATTTAACTAAGTAAGTTTTTAAGGCCCATGGGCCAGGATATTCTAAACAGCTCCAGCTTCATAGTTTGGCTCTGTAAAAATAATAATAATGCAATAGAAACTGACATTTATATAGTACTTTAAAGTTTTTATAATAATAACTAGCATTCATATAGCACTTTGAGGTTTTCAAAGTGGTTTATGAATATTTTATCCTCATAACAACCCTGGGATGTAGGTGCTATCATTATCTCTATTTTACAGATGAGGAAACTAAAGCAGAATTTAAGTGACTTGCCCAGGTGGGGTCACACAGCTGGTAAGTGTCTGAGGATGGAGTTGGACCTCCTAGCTACCTCATATATAGAGTTCTTTACATCCATTGTTTAATTTAAAAAAGGTGAGAATCTCTTCCTCTTTGTCTGATAGTGGTTTATTTTTAAATTAACAAAAGAAAAGAGGAGAATTTACAAAAACCTCAAATGAATACATTTCAGCCATCTCTTCAGAAAAATTATTATTATTGAGCTCTATGTACATGAAAATCTCATTAATTTATACCCTCATTGATTAAGCACTTATCTTCATTTTTTCAGTTAAATTTTATTTTTGTGTTATGTATGAAAAGATTTACTAAGCAAGGTAATTTTATAAAATTTTGTAAAATAACACAGGAAATTAAAATTTTTTTAGTGCTTTCATGGACCTATGATCTCATTGATGAGCATCCCTGCCAATGATGATAATTATAGTCCATCCTTGCCAGCCCTGCCTGTGTGATGGTTGACTATATCCTTAAGTTCCCCGTAGGAAATCCACCAAATGAGCAAAGGGCCCCCTTACTTTCTTTTGCCACAACAGAAATGCCAATGGAGCATGAGAGCTTTGTAAATGGCTATCCTTACTCTTGCCAAGTGGCCAGTCCACCTACTTTTTCAATTACATATTGATTTGATGACATCCTTTAAAATAGGGAAGAGGGAAAATAAATCCACAATGTTTTTTCCCCTGACATTTCAAAAGCATTCATTTCATTAAAATGATATGCCAATTTGAATAATTCTTATCTGTTTATTAAATCAGTTCCCCTAAATGAAAGTGCTGTGACCACATTTTGAAAAAAGGTATTCTAATTTGGTTTTTCAAAAGTTTAAACTGATCATCATCCAAATACATCAAAATTAGTAAAGTTTTGCTGCTCACAGCAAAAGTTACCTTGGAAACAATAGGCGTCCGGCTCTGGTACAAATTAGCATTTTGAGGACTGGTGGTGATTTTCGAGCTATAAATCAGCCTGTGCACTGTGGAGAAAAAGGAAAATGAATAATGGCATACATCTAATGTGTTTGTATGGCTCAAACAGCAATGAAAATTAGAAAACCATGACAGTAGATGTAGGACTCCATGCTGTAAAATGGACTTTTACATTTGGTAAAGATGAGTTGAAAAGGTAATGTGTGCAAAGTGATTGAAATGTTCACAGCCCTATGCAATCTTATGCCTTTTATTTTTGGCATTGTTAGAGGACAGCACAGACAGTAGCCAAAGTTAAAAAAAGCCATTTTTTTTCTTTTACTGCAATCCCTATTTTTCTATGAATTCTCAACCCTCCTGCAAACTAAAATCACAAAGGATGGAGTGTGTTAATGTAAAGCCTTCACCAGGAGACCCCAGACATATTTTCAAGTGAAGGTGATAAAAATAGGGCTGTACCTAGAAGTTACATAATGTATTTCTTAAAAGACTAATATAGTCAGAATTTTCCAGAATGAAAGTGACATCTTGATTTCTACATTAGTTTATGGGAGTAAATAGTTACATTAATTCAATAAGCATTAATAACAATAAAGCTCATATGGAATCATAGAATTTTAAAGTGGAAAGAGTTCTCTGGGATAATTTTGTCTGATCTCCTGATTTTGCATAATAAGATATTCCATTAAAGCATTGTTCTTTTCATATGGAGCATTCTGGTTCTGAAAGTAGAAGAAAATGTACTTTTGAGTAAAGAAAAGAATTAAATTAATTGTCAAAGAATGAAGGATATTGCTTCTATCAGAGATGAACATTTTGAAACCTGAAAGGAGTAGGAAAAGAACTTTGGTTTAATAAAAACTAATCAAAATGTATGTTTACATAAACAAAGTTTTCAGATGGAATTTGAAAAGTTTTGGACAGAAAATGAACTGTTATAAATATAAAGATCCAAATCACCAGGTGAATAATATACAGTGATATTTCATTTGTCTATGAATAGAATGATAGTTTAAAGGAGACAGAGAAATAAATTGGAACAGAGAAAGAAGTTTTACTTGTTAAAAACTGTAAAACTATGAGTGTGAAAAACAGTTTCAAGAACACAGAATAAGATGGTAGACCTCACTGAGATCTTAGGCTTGTAGAGAATTATGGTCCATAGATCATTTGCATATAAATGCTTTAAGACTTAAGAGGCTATAGAGAACTGAATCAAAATTTTAAGAATACAAATCATTACCCAACTGATAAATGGTCAAAGGATATGAACAGGCAGTTTTCAGATGAAGAAATTAAAGCTATCTGTAATCATATGAAAAAATGTTCTAAATCACTAAAATTAAGACAACTCTTAGATATAACCTCATGCCTATCAGATTGTCTAATATTACAGGAAAGGAAAGTGATAAATGTTGGAGAAGATGTAGGAAAACTGGAACACTAATATATTGTTGGTGGAATCGTGAACTGATCCAACCATTTTAGAGAGAAATTTGGAACTATGCCCACAGGGCTATAAAACTGCATACCCTTTGATCTAGCAATACTACTACTAGATTTGTATCCCAAAGAGATCATAAAAAAGGGAAAAAGACCTACATGTACAAAATATTTATAGCAACTCTTTTTTGTGGTGGCAAAGAATTGGAAATTGAGGGGATACCCATCAGTTGGGAATAGCTGAACAAGTTGTGGTATATGAATGTAATGGAATACTATTGTGCTGTAAGAAATGATGAGCAGGCAGATTTTAGAAAAATGTGGAAAAACTTACATGAACTGATACTGAGTAAAGTGAGCAGAACCGGGAGAACACTGTACACAATAATAACAACATTGTGTGGTGATCAACTATGATAGACTTAGCTCTTCTCAGCAATACAATGATCCAAGATGATTCCAAAAGACTCATGATGGAAAATGCTATCCACATCCAGAGAAAGAACTATGGAGTCTGAATTGAAGCATACTATTGCTTCAACAGCATATTGAAGCATACTATTTTCACTTTTTTTTCCATTCTTGTGATTTTTCCCTTTTGTTCTGATTCTTCTTTCACAACATGATTAATATGGAAGTGTGTGGAACATGATTGTACATGTATAACCTGTATGAGATTGCTTTCTGTCTTGGGTAGGGGAGAGGGGAAGGAGAGAGAAAAATTTGGAACTCAAAATCTTTTAAAATGAATGTTGAAAGCTATCTTTGTATGGAATTGGAAAAAAATAGTGTTAAGTGGAAAAAAATAAACTGAAATAAAGCTAAAAAAAAAGAGAAATCATGTAACTATTTGGAAAAGGCATTATTCAGACTGAGACTGAATAAGCATTGTTGATTTCACAGGAGAAATTTGGTTAGTTGTTACCTTTTAAGTGAAAATTGACTAAAAGCCAAGAGGCCCTGATTTAAGCTGTTGATGGAGATAGGAAGCTGAGGCTAAGGTTGAAGTCAAAGAGAGAAGAACTTGGCAAATGAAGATTGAAAAATTTAGAGATGTGGAAAAGTAGCTGGAGCAGTTGAAGGCTTCAGCTACCTCATTTCTGATTGGTTGGAGAGAAGCTCAATTTCATAGGACAAAAGTTTCAATGCCAGATATGAATTTTTAATACTCCTAGATATTAAGGAGGATGAAGCCTCTAAGAACTTCCTATTACTCTTTGCTGTTTCTTCTAATTTGAGTGAGAAAGCAGAAATGGGAAAGACAAGTTACACAGTTTCTTTATTATATAGGAAAAGATGCCTGGGAAACATAGAAAAGATTCCTTTAGTTTAAAAATCTTTCTTTTTGACAATCTCTTTCTTCTTTACCTTCTAATCCAAATTTCCTACCACTTCTTGATTATCTTCCTGAAATGTGGCTTTTTATCATGTCAACTACTTATTCAAAAAACCTCAATGGCTCTTTATATGGCGGGATTTTTAGTCATCTTCCCAACTTCCACTCCTATAGTTTATGTTGTCACAGAAAGAACGAATAGATAACAGAAGAAATTAATTATTAATATATTAGCAATGTGTTAAAATCTGATTATACTTTTATGGAATATGAATACTTTTCTCTGAGTAAATCAGAAGGGGTGTCTCTGCTCACTGACAGAAGATGAACATGCCTATTCTTTAAACTGTAGTTCAAAAAGAAGTGCCGTTAAGTCTAGGCTAGGAGTCTGAAATAGTAACAGAATCTGACTCCTGAGAGAGAATTGCTTTTTGCAGGAAAGAGGAGAAGGAGGAGAGGATTTCTCTCACTTCCTTATCTTATTTGCCATGATACTGCACGTCTCTCCTACCAGTAGGAGACACAAGCTACAAAGAAGAAGAGACATAAATTGCAGACATACAGGGATACAGAGAAGTATAAACTTGATGCAGTAAACAATTTCAAGGAGTGGGACCTCTACAAGGAGAAAAGAGATTGATGACAGATCTAGTCTTGGCAATTGAGAGTCTAGTCATGGAGTCAATATGACTCTAGGAGCCAAGATAAGCTAGCCACTCACCAGAGATACTGCATCCATGGGGGAGCTTCCTAAAGACTCTTGGACATCAGGAGTCTGCTGTGCTGAAGCTATGAATTGCCTTGGCCACATGTATTCCTTACATGTTTATGTAACCACTATTATTTGTAGTTTGTGTTTATTTTTCTCATGAAGCTATATATATTTGTGAGAGTATACCGTTTTTGAGAGATATTTTATAATTATAATTCTTATTATTCCTTCTTAGTAAATGTCTTTGCTAAGAGTTAATTGTATCTACTGACTTATTGTTAATGTGAAACTCACTTCACATTAATGTGGGGCTCATGAGTTATAGTATTAGGAGCTCCAGCCCAGGGGGTTACCCAAAGAACTTGTGACAGTTGAAGTCATGCTTACTGGGAAACAACCTGTAAACATATGAGTCTTAAGTTGGGGTAGGTCCTCCAGGAAGGGTAATATATTTTTTAATAATATAAATTGAATAAAATCACTGGGTAAATCAAATCATGTAACCTTCATGTACTTCTGTTTTCTCAACTGTAAAATAAGGGGTTTAGACAAGATGGTGTCTGAGGTTCTATCTTGTTCTGGATCCTAATTGATTCTATGATCCTAAATTCAAATTCCTTCTGTGTTCAAATCCAGCCTCAGATACGTACTATCTATGTGATTCTGGGCAAGTCACTTAAGGTCTGCCTCAGTTTCTTTTTCTGTAAAATGGAGATAATAATCACACCTATGTTTCAGAGTTGTTGTGAGGATTAGTTGAGAAAATATTTGTAATATACTTAGCACAATGCCTGGCACATAGTAGGTACTTAATAAGTAATAATTTTCTTTGCTTTCTCCTTTTTGCCTTTTCATATTATTATGAGTATTGTGGTTGTGTCCATGGGCCATATCCCTTACAAGTTGGTAGGCTTTGTGAAGACAGATGTTGTATCTTTTGCATCTTTGCATTTTCCATAGTGCCAAAACCTCCCATAGTGAAGTCATCCAGTAAATATTTGTTGAATCACTGAGAATGAATGAACCATGCCTAGGCAATGTTAATAGGTCATAAAAATGGCAGATATATCTTCTTGGAAATAATCAACTAGTTTATTTCAGCATAATGAAATATGTAGGAAGATAGCAGCCACTTGTAATTTTTCTACCATTTCTGCTCAATCTGATAGTTTCAGATTCCCTTTGGAATGGAAACATGCCCAAAGGGAGGGTGTGGGGCAGATGCTGACCTTATGGCACAGATTCATTATCACCTATTCCCTTTTGATGTTCTCCATTCCCCAAACCCTAAGGTGTTCAATCATTGGAAATGTGTATGAGTGACTTAGCTAGGATATGTAGACAGAACAGATCCTTGGAGAGATTTTATCAGGTGGAGGTGTCAGAGGAGGGCATGATATAGTGATAAAAGGAAAGGTATTAGAGGAATTCTCTGACTGCTTCCAATCCTTATTCTTAGTCTCACTTCATCAGAATCTCTTCTAAGTCCCTGTCGCATGGTAATATAGTGGCTAGTCTCAGGATCAAAGGATCTATGCCAGTTTTGTGTATTGTATCCTGTGGTTTTAATATGCTGGCAGATAAAATCCAAATGCAGAAGCACTGGGGAATTTTTCAGGAGAATCACACACCTGCTTCTTCTAGCCCTTCTATTCAGCTGCATCATTTTCCCTAACACACTACCCCCCCGGCCCAACGCTTAGTATCAGAGTGGGCAATATGGTGCAATTGAATTTAGTCAACAAGCATTTATTACGAACTTACTGTATGCCAGGCATTGTGCTAAGTGCTGAGAATATAAAAAGGGGGCAAAATATGGTCCTTGCTCTCCAGTAGCCCACATTCTAGTGGGGAAACAACATCAAACAACTACGTACATACAAGATATCTAAAGAGTGCTGAATCTGTCATCAGAGGAGATGGGTCCTAATCTTGGCTTTACCACTTGTTACATGTGTGGCCTTCAGAAAGTTATTTAACCCCCCAGTTTCCTGAGGGTTGGGTAAGGTGATTTGTAAATTCCTTCAATCTCTAAGACAGATTTGACAATTGGTGCCTTCCTTAGATTTCCCTGTTACTCTCTCCTTAAAATGGAATCCTTTTTTGTAGCTTCCTATGTTTATCTGCTGATTCACCCATTTTCATGGGTTGTAGGGTGTAAAATGTATGAGGTACTGAGCAAAATACAGTGAATGTTAACCCTTTTCATTTTAGGTATATAGCTTTGCTTTAAAATTTGGGAAAAGGTTCAAGAGTTAAATCCTCTATTTAAGCCAAGTAACAGACAATGAGCCTTTTGGGAGGGGTTCTGCTTGCAAACCCTTGCATTCCTAAGCCATGAGGCACCTGTCCAAACTCCTAAGAACCTTTAGACATATATGTAATGACCATCTGTGAACCTCTTAGCTCTGACAGTATATAAATCACGGAATCTCAGAGACCTCTGCCCATTTCTATATCATAAACTTGTGAAGTCAGACATGAGATGAGCCAGGATTCCTTCCCCATTTATTCCACCTCCCCCCCATCCTTTGCACATTGAACCACCTGTAACGTACAGATTTTCCTGTGTAGATTTAGGAATAGAGGCAACAAATAACTCCATGTTCCCCCACCAGATAAGACACTAAACAGTTCAAAGCAAGATCTAGAATCACGTCATTTTTGTGCATGGGGTATCTTTCATCTTTCTGATGTGTTTGCTGAATTAACATAGTTTTTCCTTCCATCATCTGGCAAAGTATCGCTGCAGAAGGAATATACATCTGATAACAAAAATAGTGGGGGGAAAGCCAAACTCAGCAAAAGATTTCAACAAAATATAAAATAATGAAAACTTTTTTAAAAAATATGGTGAAAGACATGTAAATTCTAATTTTATCCCCACTGAATCTCCAGATTTAAAAGAGGCAAGTCAGAACACAGTAATCCTTAAGTGAACTTTAAAGCTTCCACATTAACACATGGCTATGGTTCAATGAAACATAGACGCATGTTTTTCACTTTGTAAATGCTGGAACATTAACAAAGTCAATAGTGAATAAAAATAGGTTTTTGTACGACTGAAATTTGTCAGATTGGGGCTTGCCTATGGGCTTGTAGCAGGGAGAAACAATGTGTATGATGCTTTATGCAGGACTTTTCTTCATCTACAGAACAGTACAAATTAAACCTTGCCTGTGGTCTCATTAAATTAAGAAATTAAAGCCAAATACCAACTTGGTATTTGCACATATGCCTTAAGTGCCATAGTTTAAACTCACTGAGCTATGAAAAATTCAATTGCACAATTTGAAAGTACATATTTAAGCTATGTTTTCTTTCTTTTTCTTTAAAAAAATGACAACCTAAGGAATTCAGATGCAAAAAACTAAATGTTTCAGTTAATATTGTGTTTTATATACAATATGGCATAGTGCATAGAGTATTGGACCTACCATCAGGAAGACTTGGGTTCAAATTCTACCTTGGGCACATACTAGCTCTCTCAATCCTATGCCCCAATTTCCTCATCAGCAAAATGAGAAGTGAGTGTTAGACTCAGCCTCTAAGGCCTCTTTCAACTATAAATCTACAAAAAAAATCCTATGAAAAAACAAAAGTTAGAGTCCTCATAACTATCATAGCTTCTTTTCACTGTTTAGTCATTAATGCAAACATCTGCATTTTGATGGAAAATGGGATTCCCCCCCATCTATTGTTTATAATAAGTCTGTCTAATTAATGATCCTTTTTGTGACTTGGATTTTGACTTCTGGTGTGTACATGGCAATATGCATTTGATTTCAGTTGTTATTCAGTTGTTTTTCAGCTGTGTCTGACTTTTCATGGCCTTATTTAGAATTTTCTTGGCAAAGATATTGGAGTGATTTGCCATTTCCTTCTCTGGCTCATTATACAGATGAAGAAACTTTGACCAACAGGGTTAAGTGACTTGCTCAGGGTCACACAGCTAGTAAGTGTCTGAGGTCAGATTTGAACTCAGAAAGATGAGTCTTCTTGACTCTAGGCCCAACATTCTATCCACTGTGCCACCTAGAAGCCCATATGCATTTAATAGCATAAAATAAAGGAGTCTCTGTCTTCCACCACACCCCTAATTGAGGCAATGTTGCATAATAGATTGAATACTGGCCTTAGACTAAGGAAGGTCTGAGTTCTTTCTATTCCTATGTTATTCAGTCTAGCTAGCTAGATAGCTAGATAACTATGAACAAGTCACATCTTTTTAGTGCCCCCAGGTAACTCTAAAACTATAAGTTATAGAGTAGTTGCTGATCTGTACTGGCAGGAGTTTCTCTACCTGGCCTTCATTAGGCTAATGAAATCACAGGTATAGACTCCCTCAGAAATGGGGGGAGGGGTCACATAAGTAGTAAATAGCAGAATAAAGATTCAAACACAGGTCCTTTTATGCCAGATGAAATATTCTTTCCTCTTATCATGCTACTGAGGGAATTGGATTAGATAACCCCTGAGGTCCCTTCCGTAATTCTAAAATATTTTTCATTTCTAAATCATCCTAAGAGGTTAGGAAAAATTGAAGGCAAAAGGAAAAGAAGATGGCAGAGGGTGAGATGGATAGATAGTGTCATGGAAACAATGAACATCAAATTGGACAGACCTTGAGAGATAGTGGAAGATAGAAGGGCCTGGTGTACTATGGTCCATGGAGTCATGAAGAGTTGGACACTACTAAATGACTGAACAATGCTAATGAGGTTTCTGCACCATAACCTGGTAAAGAACCTAATGAAAGCAATATCACTACAAATTTAAACATGAAAGAGGGGAAAAAATGAGGATTCAAGAATCAGGTAAAGGCATTTATTAAGTACCTACTAAGTCGTAGACACTGTACTCAGTACTGGGCATACACAGAAAGGCAAATAATCAGTCTCTGATCTCAAGGCACTCACTGTCTAATGGGGGAGACAACATGTAAAGGACTATGTACAAACAGTATGTGTATAGGATAAATTGGTGATATGTAATCAACAGAGGGAAGGCCTTAGAATTAAGGGGGAATAAGGAAAACCTTCCTATGGAAGGCAGGATTTTAGTTGGACTTTGAAGGAAGGCCACCAAAGATGATTAGGGGGAGAATTCTAGGCATGATTGGAGTTGGGAGATGGAGAGTCTTGTATGAGGACTAGCAAGGAAGCCAGTGTCACTGAATTTCAGAGTCTGTTGGGGATGGGGGAAGAAGTCAGATGTAAGAAGTAATCACATAAATTAGTAAGTAGTAGATCCAGAAACTGAGCCTGGTGCTTTGACTCCAGATCCTGTACCTACCACTCTATTACTTCTTCCTATAGTGGTTTGAAATTGGGACTATCTCTTAAGAATGATGGTGGAGTCCAAGATTAGAATGCACTTATTTTGTTCTGGTCAGCTCACCATGCTGCCTCTCCTAAGAAATGGTACTCATTCTGAATGAATTTATAATCTCATTTGGGAGATAAGGCATGCAGGTAAGCAACAATACAGAATGCACTTAGCGTGTAAATGCCAAGTATGTGTTGTAGTCAGTAAGAGGTACAGGAGTTCTGAGGAAAGGAAAATTGCTTTTTTGATGGGTTGGCCAAAGGAGGATTCTCTGAGCGAACAGTGTGTCAGTCTCTTTGTAGTGACTTTTTTTTTTATTGTTATTGTGTTGCTTAAGTCATGAGATAATGTGTTGAAATGGAAAGAACATGCTTTTAGAACAAGATCGTGCCACTTAGTGACTAGGATGTGCCTGGGCAAGTCTTTAACTTCTTTGAACTTTACTCTTCCCATCTATAAAAGGGGTATGACCGTGCTTGCACTGCTTCCCTCAAAGGGTTGTGAAGAAAAGGCTTTGTAATCTTTAAAGCTCTAAGGAAGAGTGTTGTTATTGATACCTTCCTCACATGGCTGTTGCAAGGATCAAATGGGATAATATATGAAAAAGTGTCGTGGAAAGTGTCATAAAAATGTTGTGTTATTATATAGAGTTTTTCTTTAAAAGTAACCATTAGTCTGAGTGTTTGTAGTGATACACATTAGCTATTCTTGGTTGTATCAATGAGAGGGGCAAAAGAAAATTCAATACAAATTTTCTTTTTATTGTCAAAATAGGAACAATAAAGTCAACCAACAGGGGCCCACAAGCAAGTTGGAAAATAAAATCTGTTACATTTCTTTATAAAATTGCTCATCATTCAGTCTGATAGTGTCAGCCCTGCTCATAAACCAGAGCTTTTGTCTTCCATCTATTCTACTTTACTGGGACATCCTTTTTCAGATTTGATTTAACTCCTTGTGTTATTGCCACACACTCACAATAACACTGTCCTTGTAGGAAAAGACTCAGAGAATCAGGCTCTCCTGGTACAGATGAGTAGGAGGAGAAGAGGTAAATGTAGCAGAAATATTCTGCACTGTATTTGTTCATATGTGAACATAACTTAATTGTTCCTTTTTTTGGCAAGAAAATATAAAGAAGATGAATAAATAAAGTTTAACTTTAAAGACCCCCAACCATTGGAGTACAATGAACGTGTTCATAGAGGTGAAAGAAAATCAAGTGCTAAGTCCATTATCCAGCTACTTCTGGCAGCAAACAATATTTATTCAGAGAAAAGAGCATTTGGGCTGAATTATCTGTATTGGCTACTTATGATGATCAATTGTTCTGTCCTTATGCATATAATCTCAATGAAAATAAGTTTCTAGAATATAATATGTGAAGGTACATAGCTCAAATGAATGCTTGTTGACTGAATGAATTAACAAGCAACCCAAGAAGAACTGGAATCACTGGGGCCTATACTAGTAGCTTCCTTCATCTTTTTTGTTCCTAATTTTTAATGATGTGTGTGTGTGTGAGCACACATATGCACATGCATATATGTGTGTGTACATATATATATATAATATAAATATGAGAGAGACACTTACTACATTGCCGTTGTACGATATTTCCCTAGAGAAGCCAGAAAATTAAATTTTTTGCCTTATATCTAGAGTACTTTATCAAAATTCGTGAGTTTTTGAGCATTTGGTATTTTGAATTACCTGAAAAGGTTATGCTGTCTTGAATGCTTTACAAAAGGGATCAGAAATTTTATTGCTGGCAAAAATGCATAATGAAGGTAGAACGTGAAGCAAACATGAAGAACGATGGCCCTGTGTGCTTCCTAGCTTTATTCAAATGACGATCAAAGAAGCTCTTGGGAGAAGAGGTAGGAACTCATGGTAATAAGCCCTGTATGGCTATGACATTTTGGAGAAGTAGAGGCCCTGAACTAAGTTTCAGTAATGTAGATTCACAATTAGGAATTGAAAAGAAATTCTAAAGATTTTTTTAGCTGTAAGTCAGATAGTTGACTGGGTGCAAGGACTTTGATTCTGCACCAGGACAGAAGCAGTAAAAAGAATATACTTAATCTTAACTTTGGAAGCATTCTTCTGGCTTTTGTTGGCTGCCTAACCAGTCGTGGCCTGGCTCATGTGGTGGCTCAGAGTCCTCAGCTATGCTGTAAAAGCTATAATTCTACTTGATAGGGAAAGGTTTGCTAGCTTTTACACCTCAGAAGATGGTATCAGAGACAGAATAGATGAGTCTAAAGAGACTAAAGTCTAGTATACAGTAGCAGAGAAAACTCAGTAACCATGAGACTAGTGGAGACACTAGTGGAGATGATGCAACAGAGTGCAGGATTCAGAGAACTTATTATTTGAAGGCATATCACTCGATACAATCAGAGGTCATCAGCAAGTTTATGGCATCAGAAATGTGAGTTGACCTGGTTCCATATGTGCACTGGCTATAGATGTTTATAATACATATATCCTAGCCATATGGCTCCTGACATGTGCTTCCTAATGCATGTTACATGGCCATCTGTGTTCACATATATGCATACTACATTCATATTTTCTAATGTATGTGCTTTCCACATGTGTTCCTTAGTCACTATTATTCTCCACTGGCATAATCTTACTCATTGGTGTGTAGTAACCTGTGAGAGAATATACTCCATGTGGGGACAGGGTTGGGTAATCCTTAATTACTTTATTTGCTGCATTGTTTGAATAAATGCCCTTTCTCTTGAATTAACATGTTCTGTTCTGATTGGCAGATAAAAGTGAACTCATGGGGATTCATGAGCTACTGCTTTACATGGAGGCTGACACACAAAGTGTCTCAAAACTATGATTGCTTTTCTTGGGTCTCATACGTGAATGGGGATCCAGTGGCTTTCATGTACTGTAAACGCAAAAGAAAAACAATTTACAACACGCATAAATGGCAAGATCTTACTACCGATGATCACAACAACTTTAATACTGAAAATTGTTTAACTAAGCAACCTGAGAGAACAATGGCAGCTAGTCATCAGTGGTACCTCTGCTACTGCACTCATGGACCTATATGGGTAGAAAATATGTGATAGAGATGGTTGTTTTTTCAGTTATTACCACTACTGCAATCTAACTCTAAAAATCTCTTTTGGTCCAGCTCCTGATCTTCCTTCTCCTTTCTACCAATTCATTTTCATGAATCTCTATTATATGTCCTGCCCAAAGGTGGCAGCCTTGCCCTCCATGAATATTTCTTTATTCTTTAGTCCTTTAAGAGATGAGTACAGATAACCAAGGAAGTTGACACGTCTTCTGGGAGATGTTCCTGATAGAGAACATGCTTTGTCTTCTTCTCAGGAAGTACCCTCTACAAAAGGTATGTGAGCCAGAGGAGGGAATAATAAATGCAAGGGGTCACCAACATACATGTTTTCAATGTGATAGCTACTTGAAGTTAACCAACAAAACCATGGTGTGAACAGGGTAGACTAATAGAGAGATGCCAAAGGACAATGCTGGTACCCTAGAGGAAAGTCTACAAAGTATTTTAACTTCTTCAAGTTCAAAAGATTTGATTGTGAATTATACCTTCTCTTGAATGTTCAACTATATTCTTTCCTTAATATTCAAGTAATTAGTATCTATGAGTTGCTTGGGTATGGAGAAAAGAGAAATTACTTTGTATCTCCTATTTTCTGCCTTCATTTTTCCTTGAATTATGCTATAATTCAGTGTTTGGTATTTGCGTGAGCTAGAACATCCTGCATAATGCAGTGGAAAGAATGTTTTATTAAGAGTAGGGTTCAGATCCTTGTTCCAATACTCAGTATCCATGTGACCATGGACAAATCACTTGACTTCTCTGAACATTAATGTTCCCTTCTATAAAGTGGTGATAATAGTATTTGGATTATCTACCTCACAGGTATTCCAGGAGGAAAATGTTCTGTGTATTTCAGAGTCCTATATTGATATGATGTTATTATGATATCACAAGTGCTTGTATGTATATCTTTTCTCATTTGAGTAAAAGGGAGAAATGTGGTGGCTATCCCATAGGATATACATGGTGATGGGTTGGTACTTGGAATAGAAAATTAGACAGTGAGATGAGAAATATTTGCAATGCGAGAGTGAAAACAGCCAAAAGAGAAGATTTTAGGTCCTTCTCTCCCCTCCCTCCCCCACAATCTGGGTGCTGAAGAGATGGAATCAATGGGCTAGAGAACTCTAAAGAGACTATTAACATTACCAAATAAAGAGACAGAATAAGTGCTATATACAGGGCTAGATATGAAAATTACTAGGAAGTTTTGTGTGTGTGTGTGTGTGTGTGTGTGTGTGTGTGTGTGTGTGAGAGAGAGAGAGAGAGAGAGAGAGAGAGAGAGAGAGAGAGAGAGAGAGAGAGAGAGAGAGATGAGGGGAGAGGAGAAGATGGGGAAAGAGGCAGACTCTTATACCCCTTGACTGCAGGAAGACTAAAATAGGAACTGTGGGACAGTTCTATGACACTCTCTCGCTCAGGAACTGGTGCTTTGAGGTTTTTTAAGGTGCTTTAAGGTTTGCCAAATGCCCTTGATGTATTCTGATTCCATGATTTCTATTTGAGGTTTGCCAAATGCCCTTAATGTATTCTCATTCTGTGATTCCTATTTGACTTTCTTCATTTAATAAAGCAGTCAACAAACATTTATTAAGTGTTTACTTTGTACCAAGCATCATGCTAAGCTCTCATGATACAAAGAAAGTAAAAAAAGTAAGAAAGTAATACTGTGAATTGTGAGCTTGTAAATGTGAAATAGGTTTCAGAGTACTAAGGGTACTGTGTATACATTTCCCCATATTTCCTTAATGTAGTGTACCAGTCAATTTCCCAAAGTATATCTTAGTCCTTGGGATCATGAGAAAAATCTTCAAGCTTTGAGTTGCTTAGGGCACTTCTGGCTTCCAGCTTTGAGAAGGAAAATGGAAGAGGCTTTTAGGTTGTTACTACTTTAGGTTGCTAAAGGAAATGACTGTGGGAAGACTTGAGAGGAGATGGAAATCTCCAGCTTGCTATTCTAAAGACTGCATCTTGGATGAAATCAAGGTCTGTCTCTTGGTTGAGCTGAGTTATCTTGCCCTCAATGGTTTTGGAAGTATTGTAGATATAGTCTCCTATGTATACCATCTCTGGTTTCTATTTTGCTATAATTTAGTTAAATGGGTTACCTTGCTATTCAGTGTGTGTTCATTATGGAACTGGTATTTGGTGGGAAAGGGGTTGAGCCTGGGTTATAAAGTTTGGGGTTTGCCTTCTCCCTCAATAATGACAGAGCAATCAGAAATTAGATTGAACCTGATCATATCTCCTAGACTAATAATATTAATAAATTTAATAATAAGAAATAATGATAATAATATTAAATTAAAGATAGATATAATTCTAGCCTGATACTCCCTCTCTCTAAGAGAACAGAGTGGCCAAGCTTCTGGCTCCAACCTCCTTCTTCCCCTCCTGGCAGGAGTTAAAGTCTTACTTGGAGAAGAATGGTGGAAGAAGAGGCTAGAGATGTCTATACTGTCTCCTTTCAAGTTGCATAACAATGGTTCTTACCACAGGTGGGCCTTTCTATACAGGGCTTTCTACACTTGAGGTCTAATGTAATCTTCTCTTGGGTGTAGGGAGGGGAATATAGGACTGACATTGGGAGGCCATGGAGAGGGGTTACTTCAAGTAAACATAAAACTGATACAGGTATCCCTTGTACCTAGTGTGAGTTGCTTAAGAGTTCTGTAGGTAAGAAGTCAACAAACATTTATTAAATACTTACTTTGTGCCAGGCATAATGCTAAGCTCTGGTGATAAAAAAAAAAAAAAAGAAAAAAGCAGCCCCTGTCCCCAAGAGGCTTATAATCTAATGAGGTAGATAATATGCAACAACCATGTACAAACAAGATATGTAGAGGATAAATTGGAGATAATCAATAGAGAGGAGACATTAGCATTAAGGATGGCTGGGAGAGGCTTCTTGCGGAAGATAGAATTTTAGTTGAGCTGTGCATGTCATATGCTTTCAATGCAACTTGTGATTGCTGTTCATCATTAGAGGATAAGGATGAGAAATCTTCTAACCTTTACTGCAAAGTGCAAAAGAAAACCCAAAGAGCAAATCCTTAAAAGCTGGCAGTCTCGGAGTACGTCCAGCTTGCTTTTATGGGCTGTGGGGCAGCTGCTCTTCAATCAGGAGCAAGTTCTTGTGTTCCACCACCTTTCTTAGAGATTCCTGTGACCCACTCCTCTAATATTCTTAAACTAGATAAGTACTTGCTTTGTTTAACAAGTTAAACAGATATTTTTGAAACATGTTGGTTCATATCCTTAATTCTGGATTACGTTCTGGTCACTTGGGGAGAACTTATTAGTTATTAAAAAGTTCTCAACTGCTTCTCCAAGTGCAATTCATGGAGTCTCCACAATATCCTTGATAAGCAGTTCTTAGACACTCCTATTTTTTTGGTGAGGGCCTAGGCTTTTTGGACAGTCCATTCCAGATCTTTCCAGTCTTGAATTTTTATAACTCAGACATTTTTAAAAAATTATTTACTTTTAGTTTTCAACATTCACTTCCTTAAGATTTTGAGTTCCAAATTTTCTCCCCATCTCTCCCTTCCCCCACTCCAAGACAGCATCCAATTTGATACAGGCTCTACATATACATTCATATTGAATCTATTTTCACATTAGTCATGTTGTAAAGAAGAATTAGGACCAATGGGAGAAACCATGTAACTCAGATATTTTAAGTGCACTGAAGAGAAACTGTCATTTAATAAAGTGAATCCTAATTTGTATATTTCTAGGGTTGGATTTTGTCTTTGTGGGTTTAATTAATGTCTGTGCATCACCTTCTCAAGGGCTACTTCCCAACTGTCACTTACTTAGACTAGATGCATCTCCAGAAAGTAATTGATTACTTCTCCTTTTAGGGATCCAGGGGTAGCCTTGAGAGATTGCAGGGTTTCTAGTATTGTTTTTCCTGGGCTCCCATCTGGCATATTCCCTAATATTAACTAGCAAGCCATAATTAATTAACTTTTATTTATTTATTTATTTATGTTGTTTTTCAATAACTTTATTGTCAATCTGAAAATCTTCATAGAAAATCATAGATTTTGATGTTTTAACTATCAGCTGCATGTTCCTGGGCTCTGAGGAAACTCATCTTCTTCTGAGCAACCCAGTCTTTCTTTTGGCTAAGGGACATTTTGGGGCAGTTCTATTTTTTTCTGGCAAGACCTGCATCCAGGTAGCATGTAAAAGCACTAGACTGACCATTAATGCTTTCCACATTGTACTCATCTCCAGTCACTTCCACCTAACCTTGATAGATCTCGTCCATGTCAAATTTGTTAAGAAGCCTGCAGACCAAAAACAGGCCTGTACAATATGTGACAGCATAATTTGTCAGGCCAACTTTCATACCATACTTAGGTAATTCACTGGCATAAGCTGCATAGACAATCATATACCCTTCTGTATGATCATAATTAATCTGGCTGATGATTTCTTTGTTGGTGACTCAGACTATTACTTGTATTTTGGTGTTTCGTACTTGTTTTTGTCCTGGATTACTAAATGTTTTCATACATAATAATCTATTTTCCCCTCTTGCCTTCTCCAGAATTTCACTTGGAACATCTTGAAGGAGGCTTTATTCTTGACAACTTTAACAAACTCTATCCTGCTAAAGTAGACTCTCACCTTTGGCACAGACCAGTGCTAGGGGGGAAAAGTATTAATTAGCTTTTAAAAAGTGATATTTACTGAGATGGTAACAGTTGACACAAAAAACATTTCCCTGAAGTCTGTGACACACACCCCTTGCATACATAAACGTCCCTGGAAAGAATAGTATCAAATTTTAAGAGCACATGTGGCTAAAGGGCAAGTCATGACTTCTGGTTAATGGAAGTTCTTTTCTCTTTTGTGGGAGAAAAGGGAGTGTAGTCTTCATGAAGTTCTCCTTTTGCAGAGATCCTTTCTGGGTCTGTGAAGGTTGGAGCCTTTGTAGAGACCTGAAGCAGAACTTTTCCCCACACCAAAGAGGTCACATTCTAAGAAGCTGACTTTCCTCAGAGTTTCTAGTTTGTACTGTTTTTGCTTCCACCTAGATGCATAGTTTGTTACTGATCCAGTTTCTCTGATGGCATGGTCAATAGGAATGGGGTGCGAGTGAGGGAATATAATATTTCTTCTAGGGTCATTTCTACTCCCCTTTTTCTTCCTTCTGTTAACAGGTGCAAGGGTCTAGTTCCTCAAGTGCTCCCAAAGCATAACTCTCAAAACAGTTGCTGAAATTCTCCTACTGAATAGTGGAATTTATTTCTTCCAACCAATCCCAATATATTTTGCCATCTAATTTTATCTAATTGCTCCAAGAATTTCACTCCTTCTCAATTTAATTAACTAGGCTTTATATACATTTAGTTACACCTTTGCTTGGTTGACTGATTCAGTACAGACATCTAGAAATTGTCCAAGCCTATTGTATTATTGATCGACTGATTGATTCTGTGATTCAAAGAAACATTCTTACCTGATGATGGTATCTGAGGATTTTGCTAGTTACATTAATTGGGATTGGGGTTTTGGGCTATCTCCTTTACATATGTAATATGACTTATAAACCTTAAAGTACTTTCTATACAAATGTGAACAGTTACTTCTACTACTATTAAAACTAGATTACAGGGCTTACCTGAGAAGCTGCTTATAGCAAAGTTGCTAAATATAGGAATGTTCACTGATCTATAGAAGAGTGGGTCCTTACTCTGCCTGAGATTGTACTTTCTTGTAGCTCTCACTGATTGTGTGGTGAGCAAAACAGAGTCTGAGGATTTAACATGTATCTGAACAGGCCCTGGTGACAGCTTTATCTCATCATCAGTGTGGAGAGAATGGGACTTAATCATGCTTAAAGTCATGGTAAATGACTCTTACCAATATACTCCCATCAACACATACAAAATCCTTGATTCCAAAGACAGCTTTATGCAGGATGAGTTATAATTGGTTGCTTCAAAATAGCTTCTACCACCTTAAATGTCAGGAACCTTAGCAACTACTTGTTGCAGAATCGCCTCCAGTTAGTTCTGTTGTCAATATTTCTTTTGATGCCAGACAAGGAAGAATGTCATAGAATTGAAAGCACCCAGGTTGTAACCAGAATTTATAACTCTATCAGCTCTTGTTGGGCACTGTGCCAAACAATCCAGCCTACATTTGAATAATGTTGGAACCAAGCCAGACTCTCTCCTCAGGGACAACAGGAAACAACATGGCCTTTCAAAATGTCATTGAGATACAACGTGCCAGGATCATGAAGATGAATGTGACAATCCTATGGTATCACATCTTTAGGAACAGCTAGTGAATAAGCACAGAATGGGGATAGATAGAATTTTGTTATTCAATGTCAAAATGTCAGTGTGATGTGGAAGCCAAAAAAGCTATTGTGATCTGGGATTGAATTAAAAGAGGCATAACTTACAGGAATATGCAGGTATTATTATCACTGTACCTTGACCTGGACAGTCCACTTGTGTAACATTGGGTTCAGTTCTAGGCATTACAGTTTAGAAAGGACGTAGATAAGCTGGAGAGTCTCTAGAGGAGGGTATATAGGATGATGAAAGGCCATGAGTTTATGTCATATGAAGATTATTGGAAAGGATTAAGAATATTTAGCACAAAGAAGAAAAGACTCAGGAAGGACAAGGTATCTGTTTTCAAGGAGTTGAAAGACTGTCATGAAGGTATTAGAGTTGTTCTGTTTTGGACCCAGAATGTAGAACTAGGAGAAATGGGTAGAAGTTGTAGAGAAGAGAATTAATCTTCATGTCATGAAAAACTTCTTAAAAATTGGAGCCACCCAAGAGTAAAATGGGATGCCCTCGGAGATAATAGATTTCCCCTCACTATTCTTCAAGTGAAGATTAGATGACTACCATTGTGGTTGTGATTCGGATGATTCTTCACATATGAGTTGGTTTAGATGTCACCTCTCCCTGGCCTGCAAAACTCCCAAATGTGGCACAAACTATATTAAAATTGGGAAATGTTTAACAAAATAGATAAAAATATAATATAATACGGATAATGTTAATTTGTGGCTTTCTAAGTTAACATGTGGCCCACATGCATCCATTTTTAGCAATCACAAAGGAGAAGGGAGTTAATATAATTTCATTCAAGGATCACTTAAAAGAACTGGAAATGCTTAGCTTAGAGAAAGAAGTTTTGAAGAATATGGAGTAGGGGAGAGGATGATAGCTATTTTTTCTTGAAGAACTCCAGCGAAGAGAGTCTCATTACTTTCTGAGGCAGCTTGCTCCTTCATTTAATTTATAGTAAACCAAAATCTTCCTCACTGAAACTTACACACATTGATTCTTTTATACTATAGGTCTAACCAAAACAAGTCTAATTACTCTTCCACTTTTCAAATATCTGAAGATAGCTATCATCCTCTCCGCTCTCCTTTGGGATTACTGTTCTTTCTATACAATCCAATTTGTAAAAGTACATTCCAAGATATGACACACATAACCAAACACAATGTACCAGGTGTGGTCTGACAAGGGTAGAGCTTAGTAGGACAATTCCCTTCTTCATTCTGGACACTACATTTCTGTCAGTGAAGTCTAAGACACACTAGCTTTTTGGCTGCCATTCTATCTTTTATTTCTATTGAGCTTGCAATCTTTGTAAATCCCCAGATTTTTTCCAAAAGAAAAGAATTGGTGTATAGCCAAGGTAGAAAGGTGTAGTCCCACTTAATTTTGTTTCTGATGACCTGGACTCAGATTCTGGCTTGGCCACTTATTTATGTTATGACCTTAGGCAAGTATCTTTACTTTTTTTCTTTTCTTTTTGGTGAGGTGATTGGGGCTAAGTCACTTGCCCAGGGTCACACAGCTAGTAAGTCTTACGTGTCCGAGGCTGGATTTGAACTCAGGTCCTCCTGACTCCAAGACCAGGGCTCTATTCACTGCACCACCTAGCTGCCCCTCTTTACTTTTCTTGATCTCTGTTTTCTGACGTGCAAAATTAGAGAGTTGTATCAGATGATCTCTGACTAAATTTATAATGCTGTTTCCCTAATCTTGACTTTACATAGTTGCTTTTTTTGAATGCAATATGATTATTATTCCAATATTACACTACCCAGCTGCTATAGGTTACTTCTCTGGCAATATCAACTACCTAGAACTAACTTTAAAAAGAGGAAGTGAACAAAAAGAAGCCTCTCAGCTACAAAAGATTAAATGTAAATACAATTAATGTACCAAAGTTCTTAGATTTCCTTCTCCTTACCTTTATATAGCAGATGCCTTGCTTTGATTTACATAGAAGTGGGTCACCCATTTAGTATATTAATGGAATTCTATCTCACTGGGCAATCAAGGGGCTCAGCTCAGTGACAAGTCAGACTGGTCCAGAATCAGACCTTCAAAGTTCCCTAGGCATCAGAGTGACAGCTGTGTATTTTGAGGGGCAGGTAGAAGGGCATCTGATGCACTTTAGACACAATTGTACCAAGCTTGATGATTTGGTTTCTTAGTCTTCAACAGATTAGAAACAACAGATTGGAGGGAGAGTGGTAGTGCCAGAAGCAAGCATACTCATGGTAATAAGTTATAACTAATAGCTTGACAGTAAGAGAGGAAACAAAGTTTATAAAAATCAGCATTTAGTACCAGAGTCCTAAAGACCTCAGTAAGACTTTAGCACATTATCTTATTATGGAAAGGGATAAGAATCCATTGATAGTAATAACCCTGACTCACCATGAGATGGTTATAATAATAAGAATAGCTGCCATTTACATAGTGCTAAAGATCTGAAAACTGCTTTACAAATATGATCTCATTTGATCCTCATAACAACACTGGGAGATAGACTTAATTATTATCCTCATATTACAGTTGAGAAAACTGAGGCAGGAAGAAGTTAAGTAACTTTCCCAGGTCCACATAGGTAGTAAGTGCCTGAAGCAGGATTAGGGATCAGATTTTCCTGACTCCAGGTCCAATGCTCTATCCAGTATGCCACTTAACTGCCTCTATGGTTTTATATATATTTATACACACACGCACACACACACACACACACACACATATATATATATACACACATACATATATATCAATATATCTATATCTATATCTATATCTATATCTATATCTATATCTATATCTATATCTATATCTATATCTATATCTATATCTATATCTATATCTATATCTATATCTATATCTATATCTATATCTATATCTATCTATATCTATATCTATCTCATGCTATATGTTTAGTATACCATGTTTAAGATGGCATGTAAATTTGAGTGCATTTCAGGAAGATTTCCATAAAAAATGAAAAGAAGCTTGGTGCTTAAAGCCTAGAAATTTAAGCTACTGAGTCATTTCATGTGTGACCAATTGTTCATTTCCTGAGAAAATTGGATAAATGAAATGTTGCTTTACTTAAAACATTCTCAGGGCAGTTTTTCTGGGCCACAGTATCACAAAAGAATGGAAAGGTACCTTAAAGATCATCTAGTCCAACCTGTGCCTGAATAAGGTACAAGATACCATACAACTGACCATTGAACCTTTGCTAGCCTACTCCTACATCTTCTTCCCTCCCTCCTCCACCCCTAGTCACGGAGAACCCATTATCTTCCAAAACAATCCATTCTACTTCGTTAGAAGGATTTTTTCTTTATTATCATTCTGAAATCTGCCCGTGCAATTTCTGCTCATTGAGTCATTTCAATATCCAGATTAGGCTATCCCTTTTGGGGATGTACCTGGTAGGAGCACAAAGCAAACATTGATGCTGGCCATTGTAGTGCATGGAAAAACCAAGGTGGTTGTCCTTTCTGTTCAGAGAGTTTCTTGCTCTAGATTTAGTATCATTCTTTTCTTCCCCTGTAAATTACAGTAGTTGCATACAATTACAAGATCTTAGAGCTAGAAATGGCCTCAGAGGCTATGTAGAGTAACCCTTATCTGACCAAGCAACCCTCCATAACGTAATCAATACACATGAAAAGGCTTTAGCTTTTTCTCAAAAATCTCCATTAATAGCTTTTCATCCCATTTGGCAGCTCTGGTTGCTCACTTTATTTCATGATACTGTCTTAACTGTCATGTTTGTTGATTATTTACTGCTAAATTTTCATCCTGGACTGATTTCTCTTGTTACCTGGAAATTTCTGGGTCACCTTATTTAAGCAAAATAAGTGTAACTTTTATATTTCAGAAGACCTGCAATTTCATCAGTACTTCCTGCACTGGTATGGATTACAACCCCTCCGTGCCTTAATCACCTGTTTCATGAATTGCTATGGCCTGAAGAATTCATCACTTCATGGCCAATCCCTTAGTGATCAGCCTCTCTTAAAGTAGTTAAGCTGGTCCTTGGACAGGCACACTGATGCTTGAAGCTTTTCCTCTCTTACCTTGCAGTTGAAGTCACAGCCTTTGAGAGCTATAATGATATATTGGAGTAGAACTTAATTTTATGGGGAAAATAGTCAACTTAAAAAAAAACGCAAAGCCAAATATAAATACTGTTCTGGATTTTTTATATGTAGCTTGACTTCCTTAGTGTGGATAATTAAGAAATGGCCATATTTTCAAAAAGTTCTATATCCTTTTTGGGCAGTCATTTCCTCCATAATCTCTGAGTATATTAGAGTCTCCCCACCTGTTTTAAACATGGGAAGAGAGAGGTATTACAACATCATGACACGGTCAACTTTCTTTTGTTAAATATTATATTGATGGTCTTTTTAAAACAAATATTGCTGTCAATTTCCAATGATTCTCCTAGCCCTACTCCTAATAGGACTCACCATTTTAACCATAGACTGTATGTTGCCCATTTATGTTATGTGTGCTCACAGGAGTCTGTCTAAATTCTACAGTCATGTGTAAATAGTTATACTCTACCATTTTCCAAAGGAGACTCATTCTTGCCAGTATGGCAGCAAGAGAATAGGGCCACAGGGATGAGACACTTGATTGTCCTCATAAAAGGTACTAGGATAGAATTGTATCTGTCTGCTCCCCCAAATGTTGTTGATCTAGAAGAAATATTTCTTAGGTTGAAGTCAGTTTCCTGATCACTATTCCTTCTCTGCAGAAAGAATGCTTTAAGCTATATCTGAAGGCTTGACTCCCTTCCCACCAAATGACAGATACACAATGACCATCACATATAGTGATAAACCCATTTATCCAAGCTGTTAGCAGAGAGAAATCAAAGAAGTCACAGATTAGAATTTACCAGACAATACACATAGTCAGTGAACTCTCCCTCTAGAAGCATGATATCTTATCTCAACTGAGAGAGAGAGAGAGAGAGAGAGAGAGAGAGAGAGAGAGAGAGAGAGACAGAGAGACAGAGAGACAGAGAGAACACTTAATCTCACCCAATGGGAAATTCCCCAAATTCTCTAGTTTGGCAATTTGAGAATAAGATCATGATTGTGGTGCCTTATCCTGTACATGTTGACTTGTTAAAGGGGTCTTTTTC
Source organism: Phascolarctos cinereus (assembly GCF_003287225.1). Lineage (NCBI taxonomy): Eukaryota > Metazoa > Chordata > Mammalia > Diprotodontia > Phascolarctidae > Phascolarctos > Phascolarctos cinereus. The sequence continues at coordinate 201,279,824 of NW_027555847.1, read as the reverse complement.
TTCCTCCAGAGACTTTTCCCCAATGAAAGCCTAGGACTAGATGTCCTCTAGAAGTCAGAAGCCAGAAGGCAAAGGATCTCTCCTCTCCAAAGCTTATTCCATCTCTCAGGTAGTCATGGAGCATTGAATAATCATATTCTACCAATAAAGAGAGGCTTATGCAAATGGGCTTGATCCCCTGGTTACATAAACAAAAAAAATACAGTTGAGATTAAAAAATACAGCCATTTTCAACAATGAATGACTTATTCCATACCTACCTTTCTGTCAAGAGGATAAAGGCAATAAAGGCACATCAGTCTTTGGACAACAAGATTGGCTCTTAAATTGATTTAAATTCTAATGTCCTTCAATATTTATTTCTCTTAACATCATTGTGGGGATTCCATAAATTTTTCTTTTAGTTATTCTACACAATTCTCTGCAAAACTTTATAAAAGTCTCCCTGTTAACCTGAATTCTTCAGGTTGATTATTTCTTGGGTAATAATGCTCCATTACATTCGTATGCCATAATCTATTCAATTATTCTGTGAGTGAATGTTCATTTTGTTTCCTGTTCTTTACTACCACAAAACTTGCTGCTGTAAGATATTTGATTATATATGACCTTTCTCTGACACAAGTTAAGGGTAGAGACTAAATTACAATTCATAGAGCTTGAATTTCTAATACATATGCCTGAGCCTACTGACCCACACCCCTTTAAAAAGTGACTGATACACACTTTGATTTGAAGTACAATATATTGGCCAAATAGCTGACCCTTACTTTGTCTAAAAACCATAGAATTTTAAGTTATATGAGACAACATGTATCTATTGGTCTATCTCCTTTCTTGCAGTTGATATTGGACCCACACCAACCCTCAACAACATATTTTAAAACATGCAAACTAGCAGCCTACAGTTGCATTATTTTCCATCTCCCCTCTAATATTAGAAGCTTACCTATCAATTATTTGATGGAATAGCACATGGGCAAATCATGGCCTATGCAGATCTAAACCCCTAATAGAAACCATAATGAAATACAATAATGGTTTCACTGCTAACATAAATTGCTGCTTTTACTGGGCTTTTTCTGCTAATTCATTAATTGTGACAAAACTCACTATAATTATACATGCTGTACATTGTATCTGTGACCAATATTCTTTATATAGGATTGGTGTCACTGTAATCTCTTTTGCATGTGATTTTAAAGACTATAAGGGAGGAAAGGGGGAAAAATGAATTCTCTGTCAAAGCAGGGATTTGCCAAATAAGCATTCCTGTTTATGAATTGGAATCTATCAGACTACAAGGAGGCATCTAGGATTTATAGCAGAATCCTTTCTGCATTGCAAAATCATCTATGTCCTGACATTCAAGAATTCTATGCCACTCTGGGTGCTCCAGATACCCAGAGCCTGCTTGCAGAACTCTTAATTTATGCCTCACTTTCCAATAATGGGCCTATTAAGGATGTGGCAGTGAAGTGCTGTAATTATCAGCCTGGCTTCCTCAGGCTAAAGTTATAGATCCCAGGAGCTACATATTCCATTTCAGTGAGATTCTATCTGGTTGTGTTCCCTGCTGATGTACCATAAGTGAATGACTGCATTGCCAAGGAAAAACACATGAGATTAATAAGAAAACCTGCATTTTGTCAGCTAAGCTATTATAATCAGGGAGATGAAGGTTTTCTCTGTAATGTGATTCCTGCCTCTACTTTCCAAGTGGTGGCAATTAAAGTGCTGGTCATAGGATGGGACCATGACTAATGGTATAGCATAGCATTAGGAAAACATTCCATTCATCATTGCCAAAGGGCAGAATACTGACCTCCAAAGCAATGCTTCAAAGAAAGGCTACAAAGTGAATGAAACACATTGGCAAAATGTGTGCTTTACTAAGCCACTCAGCACAAGGAACTACTCTTCTCAGATTGGAAAGGAGGGTAGTTTTGGGCATATTAACATATGTTAGGGTTTCCTAACAGGTACCACTGTAGAGAGCTGCTTAATTACCTGCTAAACATCTGAATATTTCCTAGAAAGGAGTTTAACTTTATTCATATATTATCTATTTCCTTCTGATGACAGCAGCAGGCACTGTGTATGAAACTGGATTCACTAAAACTCTATACTCAAACCCCAACTTCCTTCCTTTGCTTATGGAAGTACCACTGGATTCTCCTTTAGGGAGAGACATGATTGCTATCCAGTGATATTGGCATAGGCCATGATTCAGAGGTGGGAAGCAGTGAGTGTGGTTTTTATTGTTCTTTCCAGAAAGCATAGTATCTGCTGAAGGTGAAACAAGGGTGATGAGAACCATGAGGTCTGGAGCAGAGCAAAGAACACTTTCTAAAAGCTTCAGCCTTAATTGAAGAACCACCCCACCCCCACAAAAAAAGAAAAACAGTTAAGAAAAACATTGAATATAGAGACCACATCTGACAATATATGCAACACTGCCTGAGTCTCTACCTTGCTTTGGAGAAGAGGCGGTATGTTTCATTCTCTTCTCCAGTACCAGAGGTAGCTGGTGGCACAGTGGATAGAATGCTGGGCCTAGAGTCAGGAAGACCTGAGTCCAAATCCTGCTTCAGATACTTACTAGTTGTAAGGCCCTGGGCAAGTTACTTAATTTCTATCTCCCTCAGTTTCTTCAACTGTAAAATGGACATAATAACATAGCACTTATCTTGCAAGGTTGCTGTGAAGATCAAATGAGATAATATTTGTAAAAGTGATTAGCACAGTGCTGGCACATAGTAGGTGCTTATTTCTCTTCTCCTTCCTCCAGTATCAAGCATTCATAAGTATCAAATATAGGCCAGGCAATATGATGGTGTCACAAAGGCTAAGACTATCTATTAACACTCAGTCAGAATTAACTTTCCTTTTAGTGATCTTCCTTTTAGAAATAATCTCTGGTGCCCAAATAGACACAGTAAGTTAGACAGACTCAGATTGAGTGAAGCAGTTGAAACCTTTAATATGCTTCCTGCAGGAAGTGGGTGTGGAACTAAAGATGAGCACACACACACATACCCTAGAAGTGAGAGCAAACTTTATATTCCTATTCCGGGCTGGAAGTCCATCTTAGCTGACTTTCATTGGTAGAAGTCAGCACAGGTTACAAACTTCCTGAAATGTTCACCTTATTATGTTATCTCCCCTTCTTCACACATTGTATGTTCAGAAAATGGCATCTAACCCTGCCCAGAGGTGGAGAAGCTAGTATTCATTAGTCTATTAAGCATGCACACTCTAAGTAAAGCTTAACCTTTGTCCTACTTACAGCCTCTTTAGTCAAACAACCAGTTTCACTCAATTTTAGCTAGCTCTTGAAGCTCCTCACCCAGAGCTATTTCCTTATGTGGATATATAATAATTTCTTACTTCTCACATTCCCACTTCAAATCAGCCAGTAGACTAAGTTAGAAAAGGCATTATACCATTATGTGGTACAATCTTAGCAAGCACAGCAGTTACAAAACATCATTCCCATAAACCTAGAGCACATCCCACAAATCCAAACAGTGTCAAAGAGTAAAGGGGCACACTTAGAGTGGTACTGAAGGACATGTATAGGAAACACATGTGGCCAAAGCAATGCATGATTTTGGAACTGTGGGGCTCAATGTCCTTTCTCTCCTTAAAAAGTCCTCATAAACCTACTTACAGGGAGTGGTGTCTGTATTGTATGGGTTGCTTATTTAGGCTTGCTTCTTACAGGGCATAGTGTTTTAGTTGGATGTTAATTGTCATTGTTAATTCCCTGTGTTGGCTCCTTGGTGAGCAGCTGTAATTGCTACCATCTCTAGCTTCAAACTCAGCTGTGACCCTTGGCTGGGGTACTGCTGTGTTCTATCAAAAAACCAGTGATGCCTGTAATTCTGCTGCTTTAGGGCCTCTTTGGTTTTTCCTGCCAATTTTCCAGGTAAGAGGTGGGAGAACAGAGGTTTGGTCCTTCCTTTTTGAAACTGTACTTGGTTTTAGTCTTTGTCCCCTCAAATTTATGGTGACCATTCAGTACATTTCCTATATTTTCAGCTCTGTAGGCTAGGATATAACCAGGCAATGGTCATTTGCCCCATAATTACTGATCATCTCTGGGGCGTAGGTTTCCCCAATTTTTAAAAACTCTAAAGTTCTCCTGTAGTTCTATGCCAGGCCTGCACAACCTGTTCTATGCAAATGAATGGTTCTGAAAAAGGGAGAGAAGTAACTTAGCTCTGTCGAGTAAGCGAATTGTTTCTACTCTTCTTCATGTGCAAACGAGCTACTCAAAGCTTCTTACAATTGAGAATGAGAAGAATGATTCCCTCATATCTGAAAATGGTGCCGCCCTCAACAAAATGCAAAATGCAAAATGCGGGATTAATGGGACAAGTCCTTGCATCTCATTGTCTGTCTTTGTAAGTTACTCCTTATGATCTGCAAATTTACTGACTGAAGGGGCGCAAATTTACATCTGTCCATCCATCCATCTATCCAGCCATCCATCCATCCATCCATCCAACTCAAGAGGAATTATTTTAGTCAACAAATGAAGGTATCCCTTAATCTCTTCTGCTACTCTTACTAGCTATATAACTAATGGCAATCATACTACTTTTGAACCTGTGTCCTTATCTCTAAATTGAGGATAATATTTCATGAATAGATAAGATAGTGTGGAATAGTGGATAGAGAGTTAGTCTTAGAGCCAGGATGATCTGGGTTCAAATCTAGCCTTTTGATGGGCCACCCCAGTTTCTCTTGGCAAATCAATTCATCTTGCAGTGTCCCCAGGCTACTCTCTAAGACTATAAAGTAGATACATATTTGCATTAGTAGAGAAAGTTTTCCCCCAGGAGCTCCCTGTACTAATGAATCATAAGTCTGGTAGAAAAAAAAAACATTCCACACGGTTGCTGGATGAAAGAATTTTGTACACTGCAAAATGCATTTAGAATATAAACCTTTTTTTTTTAAATCAGACCTCTGATTTCATTGATGAAGATTCTTGGTGAGGAAACTTCCTCTAACCAATACATATTGGCAATTGTTCTTAAACTTTTAATCTTAAAGAGTTGCATGGGACACTAATAGGTTAAAGGAGTTGTTTAGTTGTTTAGTTTCATATGGGCAAAATTTGTAAGTGATAGATGAATCTTAAATCCAGTTACTCTTGACTCTAATGCCTGGTTTTCAAACCACAATACTAGGCTGCTTTTCTGTCCTTAACATCAACATCATCATCATCAACTGCAATAACAATACCAAGAATTCATTAAGCACCTACTATGTGCTGGGTACTCTGCCAAGCCTTGAGATAAGACGAAAATGAAATATTCTCTGCCTTCAAGGAACATATAGTCTAGTGGGTGAGATATCATTTACATAAATTAGCATTTCCAAGATATATACAAGAGAAGTTAATATTTTTTTCAAAGAAAGCAATAGTAAGCTGGGGGATAAGGAAAAGCTTTATGTAGAAGGAAGGTGGCTCTTCAATCAGTCAGACTTGACAAGCATTTATTAAGCACACAGTATTAGCCAGGTACCTTGCCAAAGGCTGAGGAAGGAGGTGGAGGTGAAGAGGGAAAGCATCATAAGCATTTGATGCTAGTGAAAAGGCAGGAGATGGAACATCATGGGTAGCAGGCAGGCCAGTGTCACTGGATTAAAGAGTATGTGTAGGGGATTAAAGTGCAAGCACACTAAAGATGCTACACATCGTTACTGCTTAAGCATAGTCAAGCAAAATAAAGGTGGAAATTTGTTTTGTTTGACTGTGCCTATGTATCTAATACAGTACTTTCCCCACTCCCTCCAGTGGATGGAAGAAATGGGAAGGACAAAAAAAAGAATGCTTCATAATTGTTGGTGAGAGACAGAGAGAAACATTGAGAGAGGCAGACACATGTTGTTGTGGTTGTGGTAGTTTTTCTTTTATTTTTTGAAGAGGACTAATGACATTGCAGAGTGATGTCTTCACTTTGCTGGTGAAAAGGATTTCAGTGAGGCAGAGTTGTACAAAGTCATCAGCCTCGCTTTTCCAAAGTCCTAGCAGTCCAGTGGCAAGACAAAAGTTGGGATGACTGGTGATGGCCCAGATTGCAGTGAATGACCAAGCTTTAAGCACTCCACAGTGCCTGCTTCAGCTGCCTTCATGGCTATTGAAACAAATCATTCTCATTCACATACTTCGGGTAGACATGCCTCCCTAACTTACCAATGGGTTTGAGGCCAGTAGGTTACCTCAACCTGGTTTAGCCTGTCTGCTGAGAGTTTACTGGGATGTGGTTGCTGTGCATACTCTAGCTTTTTGGAGCCACCGGTGAGAACTGAGTGCCAGGTGGACACCAGAAGTGGATAAGTAGCTCTGAAAAGGGCTTGGCAAGCCCTCACACCATAGTTGCTAGTCCTCCTTGAACACCCATATACCCCAGACACAAACAGACAGAAAAAGAGAGAGATAGGCAGACAGTGACGGAGAATATGCCAGGCACTAGCTAGACCTTGGTTTTTGATCATATATTCATTTGTTATTTATTCATTTTGGACCAGATCTGTGATTTCCTTGGTTCAGGGGCAGAGATGTTAAACTCCTGGCCACCAGGTTCCAAGTAGGATCTAGATTAAAATGAAATAGGGAAATGTTTAACAAAATAAATAAAAATACAATACAACATAGATTATGTTAATGTGGTATTCTAAGCAAACGTGCAGCCCACAGGGATCTACCTTCTTTGAAAGTTGTCTGGTGAACTGAGATGTGTCTTGTCTATGGCTATCATATGTGTCAGAATTGGGACTTGAACCAAGGGTTTTTCAACTCAGAGAATGCCTTTGCTTCTAATTCATCACTCTACTTCTGTTATTACTAATTCTATTTAATATTATTCTTTAAACCAGACACTTAAAATGTTTTCTACATCTTAAAGAAAAAGTCAAACAGAGGATTTTATATTTGATCCAGGAATAGGGAGCCATTAGAATTTATTGAGGTGAGTGTGTGTGTGTGTGTGTGTGTGTGTGTGAAAGTGACACAGAGAGAGAGAGAGTTAGAGTTATAATTTAGGAAATTCTCTTTGGATCCTGAACAGAGAATAGGCTAGATTGAGGAGTGGCTTGAGGCAGAGAGACTAGCATGAGATAGGACAGGTGAAAGGTGATAGGGAGCTGAACCAGGATGGTAGTGGTGGAGAGATCTATATGAGAGATGATGTAGAGGTAGAGAGAGGAAATACTTAGCAGCAGATTGGTATCTAAGAGGTAGAAGTGAGGAGAGAGCTTACTCCAGTCATCAGAGACAGTCAATGCAAAGGCAAGGGACAGGAGATAGAGTGCTGTGTGTGAGGAACAATTAGAAGGCTAATTGGGCTGAATCATTGAGCAAGAAAAGGGTAGATGTATAAATGTATAAAGCTGTAGCCATGGGGCCAGATTGTGAAAGAATTTAAATGGCCTAAAGTGAATTTATATTTGATCTTAGAGAAAATAGGGAGCTATTGGAGTGTACTAAGAGAAAGGGATGTCTTCAGAAATGTTTCAGGAAAATCACTTTGCATCTGTGTGGTGCTTAAATCATCATCATATCATCAACACTACCACCTCCACCACCTACCACTAGCATCATCGTCATTTTCATTAATGCTTTTGAGTTAGTCTTTACCATTACTCTTCAGAAAAGGAGCCATTTAACCTCAGATGATCCTTGATGGGGTAGGAAAGACAATAGGAATGATTAGGACTACCCCTCCCCCCATCTCTCCAATGGTATTATAGTTGAGAAAACTAAGAAAGGAAGCCCATAAGAATTGAATTAATGTTGGAAAGAGCCACATTCTTCTTCTGCTTAAAGAACAACCCCCAGCAAGAATTGAGACTTTCTTTTTAATTCACTTCTAAGTTTATTTTGTGTATTATTGGTTGGAGCTATAGCTTGATCAAAACCAACAGTCAGCTGTGCCACTTGGTTTTGCTTTTTGTCTGTTTCTTTGTTATATAGGCTTTCCTTGAAACAACCTGTTTGGAGAGAATTATAACTGCAAGGGAGAAAAAAATTCCCTCTGGCTAAAACTTTGCTTAAGAATATTCACATGGGGAGACTTTTTCCTTTGGTGTTTAAGTAAGTGTATCAAACACAAATCATTTGCTTAAGAGTTCCACAGAAGATATTGCAAACTAAGAAACTATGAGCATTATTGGCAGCAGCTTGAGAATCATAAAGTTCAAGAGATGCTCTAGGGAAATGGCAAGATGATATAGTAAGGGTGACTTTACCTCTGCAAAGATGAGCTAGTTCAGTTGTTTTAGCACAACCAATTCTTTTCAAAAGAGCAATTGTTGCTGAAAGCTTATGGATGAGTCCCCCTTTCCTAAGAACTCAGTTCTTCCCTTAGCTATAGAGTATTACTAAGCATCATAGATGCTGAATAAACTTTAGGAGGCTATCCAGTACAGAGACCTCATTTTACAGATAAAGCAGGCTAAGTGACTTGCCCAAGGTCACATAGGCAGTAATCATTAGAGATAAGATTAGGACTCTGCTTCTAGATCAACTGCTCTTTCCATTGTACCAAGTTGCCTTCTCATACCTTTTATAGCTTGAGGGTTAACCATCTTGTTGAACTTTCTAACTGGTCTTACATCCTCCACCTTCTCTGCCCCACCTTCACTCCAATTCATCCTTCACAACACTGTCAAACTCAGAGATGTGTCTGGGTTCTTTCTGAAGGGAATGGTAATACTCTTCTCAGGATTTTCCAGGACACTCAGGACCAAACCTATGGCCAGACTTACTATCCTTATCATGCTATTCAACTACTCAAAGCCTTTGAAATAGCTTCCTGTTATCTTCCAAATAAGATCTAAAATTCCTTAGGTCAGTATATTGTTATGTAAAAAGCAATCCTAACCACAGTTTATGACCTGGTTATGATGCTGTCTCTGCTATGCAGTGTTCTCTGATTCCTCTCAACTCCGCACCTCAACCATCACACCTAGAACAGCACTTGATTTGCACATTTAATATATACATATCACACAGGATTTTCTGTCAAAGTTTTTGTGTGTGTGTGGTGTGTGTGTGTGTGTGTGTGTGTGTGTGTGTGTGTGTGTGAAAGAGAGAGAGAGAGAGAGAGAGAGAGAATGTCCTACTATATTGTAAATTCCATGAGAACAGTGCCTGTTTACTATTAAATGATTTTACATTCTCTAGTGACTGGCATCATGTTCTGTATAATGAATATATTTTGACACTTTAAAGTCTTCAGGCGACACAGAATTTTAGGGTGGGAAAACAAGAAGCAATATCCTGGTGGTAGTCTTGTACAGAAGACCTGGACAAGAATGAGGTAATGAATGGTGAGTTTGAGAAGCAGAAGACAGACTTTATAAGAAGGCTTGTTATTGTAGTGCTGTGGGACTTCAACTATTTGGACATCTGACAGAGCTCTGTATTCACTAAAAGAAGAGCTGCTGGTAAAATGTTGATTTGCTTAATGATAGCTTCATTCTTTCAAAGGTAGGGGAAGTGATGAGGGGAACTGCAATTCTGGGACTGGTTGTGACTGATGAAAAGGAACTGATTTTCGAAGAGAACCTTGGGAGGAAGTGATCACACCTTAATCTGATATTCACCCTACATTTTGGGAAAGCAGATTTCCAAGAATTCATAATAAGGATAGGGAAAGCTTACCCAAGAGTGATAAGAGGGACAAAGAAAGGACAGGACTACTGCTAGGGTTGCTTGGAATAATGATAATGGACCATAGAATGTAAACCTAGTCAACTTTACTTTTATTTTCTCTGCAGTGGAAAATAGTCTTTGAAGTATTTGCATGGCAGGGGCGGGAGGTGGGGGGGGGAGTGTCAGCATCCCTCTAGCAATCCACTTTAAATACCTCAAAATTATCCTTTATTTCATTCTCATCCCCTACATCCAATCAGTTGCCAAGTTTTGTCACCTTTGACCACTACAACATCCCTCACATTTGTCCCTCCCCTCCCCATACAGCTATCACCCTAGTTCAGATATTCATCATTACCTATCTGGATAATTGCAATAACCTTCTCCTTGATTTTTCTACTTTCCAGTTTCTTCTCTTATCAATCCATCTTCCATACATCTGTCAATTATTTGTTAATATGTCAATAATTTCCTTAAAACACAATTCTGATCATACCAACTCCCTGGTCAATAGTCTTCAGAGTCTATTGCCTTTAATCTAAAATATAAAAATATCAACTTGGCATATAAAGCTGTGATTCTAGTTGACTTTTATACTTATTTTACAATACTCTCCTTCATGTATGCTGTCTTCTAGTTCAACTGACTTACGGTTGTTTGTTTTTTCCTGACCTTGGCATTTTGCTTTTTTCCTCTGTGGCTTAGCACAGCCTGTCCCACATGTTTGGAAAATGCTCCTTCAACAGTCATCCTCAGAATCCTTAATTTGCTTCAAGTCTCAACTTAGATGTCACCTCCTTTTACCTCCTTAGTTGTTAGTGTTCCCCTTTTTTTCAAATTATGTTGCATTTTCATGTGACAGGGTATGGAGGTAGGGAGGGATAATGTTGTAGAAAGTATCCCATCCCCTTCAGCAGCAAAACCTAGCTTATATACTGTCAAAAAAGTGCACACTCCAGCTGTCTTATGAACCACTGAACATTAGAGGGCGCTCTCGGCTATCAGCCTTAGCTCGTGGGGCCTCTTTAAGGCTCCATGGCTGCTTCTAAGATTTATCTCTTTTGTTCTGCAAAAATCGTGGCCCATATTCCTTTTCATGGTCTAGGAAGATTGGTATAAATTTTTCTGATCAGATTTCTATGGCTACTTCCCCCCCCCCCATATCATTCTCCTCCTTCTCCTCCTCCTCCTCCTCTTCTTTATAGCTAATATATATATAAAGTGATTACATGTGCCAGGTGCTGCACAAAGTGCTTTACAATTATCCCAGTTTACTCCTTACAACAACCCTGGAAGGTAGGTGCTATAGATGATGAAACTGAGATAAACAGGTTAAGTAACTTGCCCAAGGTCAAACAGCTAGTTTGACCTTGCTTTATCTGTTATGCCACCCAATTGCCATGCTATGAATAACATGCTTTGTTATTCATAATTTGCCATACTATGAATAACACCTCCCACTTTTCTTGTTCCCTTGTCTTCCTCCCCAATCAATTCGCCTCTAACTCTAGATCAAAATTTTAAAAACCATGTTAGAACAAATGAAAATTAAAATAAATTAGAAACATTGATCAGCAGTAACATAGACTATATTTTTAGTTAGGAACTTGGACCCAGACCCTCCCAATGCTGAACTATTTTGGGACCTGAAATCCATCTTACTCCATTTTAACTCTCAGTCCCTGGAGTGGTACCAACCTAGAAGTTCGGTTTCTAGGTGCTCTGCCATCTTTCATCTACTCTGTATTTATTTTATGTGTACTAATTTAGATATGTTGTTTCCTTGATTAGAATATAAGCTTCTTGAGCTTAAGATGTGCTTTGGCTTTTTTTCCTTTGTATCTCCAGTGATTAGTACAGTGTCTCCCACCATAGAAAGTACTTAATAAATGCAGATTGATTGATTTCATGTATGTATCTGGTAAATCCAAAGTAAGGCTTTCTGCTGATGGAATCTAGGAAATTTGAAGACTTCTGAGAATTTCCCTTCAGGAAAGAGGATTCAATTCTCTCTCCTCAAGTTGAGCTTCTTCCTATATCTCTATATTTTTAATATTAGGATTCTGAAGTGTGTTGGCTTTCCTCAAAGAGATAAGCAGCTGCTAAATGGAATCAGTTCCTTCAAAATCAAACAGCATAAGAGGGGGTAAGTCAATTGGTTCTAGTTGATCAACATCATCTTTCCCCATTCCAAATATTCTTGAAAAGCTCATATAGAGACATAGTCAACTTACTGTGGATGCCTCTGCTGGCTATGTAAACATAGCCTAAGCAGAGCTGGAATGTCACATATCTGTATAAATGTTGTAACCCTTCCCAGCCCCACCCACTTCCACCTCAGTATAATGTAAATTCCTTGAAGTACTGTTTTTCATTTTTGCCTTGGTATATTTTTTCTTTGTATAGGGGCTCTACGTCAGAGGTCATTTTAGCTCCAAATTTGTGATCCTATGAATTATACAATTCAGTGATGGTGCAGAAGGCACATAGAGGGTTTAAACTTGTTCTGCTTGGCAGTGAAGAGCAGGATTAGGAGTTGTAGAGAGGCAAATGTTAGCTTTATGTAAGGGAAATTATATTTAAAACTACCCAAACAATAAAACTATCCAAAAGTGGAATGCTGCCTTGAGGGACAGGTGCAGATACAGCTAAGAATTTATTTTAATGTCAATGGTGATGCCGTTCATGTGGTTTCTGATTTCTAGTTAAAGTCATCATAGCTCTGATAGGTCAGCCTGGTTTTGAGCAAGGTACTGGAGCAAAATGTGTCCCCAGAGTTTATGGGTCTTCCCAGAAGAAGCCAGCAGCAAATTGTCAAAGAAATTTTTTTTTAATCCTATCTCCTCTGCAGTGAACTACAACTTGACCCCAGAGGCACTAGTGACCAATGGCATGTAAACTGTACAAAGCAGAGAAAAGACAAAACAAAGAAATAACTCATTTTCCAATGCAAGCCAGTCTCTTTCAACGTGTATTACTAAAAACTCTACCTGCCCACCAGTCTGAACCACTTTGATCCCATCAAAAGGAAAGATGCATTATTCTGATTATTAATGCTTTAGATGTCTTTTAATCTGAGTATCTGTCAGTGAGACAACTAGAAAGTATCTTTTGACTCCTCTGTGCTTTTTTCCTTCTCTTCTATTTAAATTGAATTTTGTCTATTTTTCCCTTCTCTGCTTCTGTCTCTTTTTATTTCTATATACTTACTGACCTCTTTCTGTGTCCATACTGTTTTCTTTTTGTTCTTACTTCTAATTTGAATAAACAGTCTCCACATTGTGTACCACAAAGAAAAACTGGACATCTCATTATAAAGCAGATTTTCACAATAGAACTTTACCATAGGAATATTATATTTGGAGGTTATATGGCCAAGGATTTGGTATCGAAAACCAAAATTTGATAATTCAGTGGGTCCTCAAACTCATCAATATGAGTGTTCTCTAAGACTTCTCATGAAATATCATAATCATAATAATAGCTAGTTAGCATTTATAGGATGCCTTAAAGTATTTTTTGTTTGTTTGTTTGTTTGGCAAGGCAATTAGGGTTAAGTGACTTGCCCAGGGTCACACAGCTAGAAAGTGTCAAGTGTCTGAGGTCACATTTGAACTCAGATCCTCCTGACTCCAGGGTGGGAACTCTATCCACTTTGATAGCTAGCTGCCCCTGTGCTTTAAGGTTTTTAAAGTGCTCTACATGTTACCTCACTTTATAACCCTCGGAAGCAGGTGCTGAGAAAACTGAGAAAGAAAGGATTAAACAACTTACCTAAGCTTAAACAGGTGACTATCTGAGGCAGGATCTGAACTTGGCACTCTATCCACTGTACCATCCAACTGCTACACTATACCATCTTTTTCTTTTTTTTAAGGCAATTGGGGCTCTATCCACTGAGCCATCTAGCTACCTCTACATGCCACCATCTTAAACTTAACACATCCAAAACTGAACTCATTATCTTTCTCCTCAAACCCTCCCTTCTTCCTAACTTCCCTGCTGTTATGGTCAGAGGTCTTACCATATTCCCAATCACTTAGATTTACAACCTACCCAATCATTCTCAACTCTTCATTTTCTCTCATCCTCTATATCTAAGTCCTGACAAGTTCTGTCTAACTTAACCTTGATAACATGTCTTCTACATATTCCCTTTTCTCCTTTGATACTGTTACTGCCTTGGTCCAGGCCTTCACATTTCCTTATGCCTATTGCAAAAATCTGCTAGTTGGTCCTGTTGCCTCAAGTCTCTCCCTATCCAGTTCATCCTCCACTCAGCTTTCAGTGTGATCTTCCTAAGTGCAAGTCTGACCATGTCACACTTTCTTCTCCCCCTCTCCTACTGTAACTCCACTGGCTCCATATCACCTCCAGAATCAAAGCTCTTCATAAAGTACTCCCACCACCTTTCTAGTCTTATGCTGTTCTCATTGCTATATATGCTTCAACCTAGTGACACTGACTTCATTGTCTTTGCAAAGTACACTCCACCCAACTCTGGGCATTATTACTAGTTGTCCCCCAATATTTGGAATTTTCTTCCTCTTTTATATTTGCCTCCTAGATTCCTTCAAGTTCCAGCTAAAATCCCATATTTTAAAAAAACTTTTCCCTCTCCCTCTTAATTCTATTGTCTTCCTTCTTATATTATCTCTAATTTATCTCAAATATAGCTTATCGTGCATAGGTGTTTGTATATTGTATCTGGAATTAGCCTGTGAATTCCTAGAGATCAGGGATTCTCTTTTGCCTTTCTTTGTATCCCTAGGTTTAAGCATAGTCAACAAATATTTATTAAGCACCTATGTGTGCCAGGCACAAAGCTCTAGAGCTAAAACACTCTAGAACTGGAAAGGGTCTTAGAGATCATCTAGTCTAACCATCTCATTTTGTAGATGCAAATTCAACCTCCATACACACACACACACACACACACGTATACACTTACATGTATACATGTTGTATTATATGTACGTGTCATCTCCCCTCATAAAATGTAAACACCTTGAGGACAGGGACAAGTTCATTTTGTCTTTCTATCCTCAGTACCTAGCACAGTGCCAGGCATATAGTAGGTGCTTAATAAATGCTTTATGTATATAAAAATTTATACAAACACATATATGCATATGCACAAAAGTATCCTTTGTTACTATTTATTACTAGTGTATAATTTATACTCTATCACTATTACATATACTTCATAACTATTACTAATATATAGACTAATTATTAACGTACATTACTAATATGTTACTATTACTGGCAATATAGTAATATATGTGCACATATTAATATATTAAGATATATTATTACTAGATAGATAGTAATATGTGTAATGTATTAATGTTACATATGAATTATAGTATTAATATTATATCATCACATCGATATGTTGATATATACATTATAATATTAATATTATATTAATTATATTATATTAATTATATTATATTATATTATGTTATATTATATTATATTATATTATATCATATCATATCATATCATATCATATATTATATTATATTATATTATATTATATTATATTATATTATATTATATTATATTATATTATATTATATTATATTATATTAATAAGTTAATACATGTACATATTACCATCCATTCACTATCATATTGCAATATACAAACACATATACATTCATTACTATTTACTTACTATATTACACATATATTATTGCATGTTTGCATACATTGTTGCATGATTGAACATATTAATGCATGTACCTATATTGCTATTTATCTGGTAATGGATTGTGTATGTGCATATAATTATATACACATGCATAAACATATATGTACATATGTGTTCATATGTGTATATGCTTCTATAATCAATTATTGGATCTAGACAGGATGGGAAGTAACCTCACCTGAAATTACCTTTAAAAATACAGTCAATGCAGATTTTGAATATAAAAGTACAGAATATATTGTTTATAGATACAAATATGAAGCAAAAAAGTGGAGAAGTTGGCCCCACATGCATAGTGAGGCTCCATGTGTGGCAGGGAAGCCTGTTGTGTGGCTCAGTATGAGGCAGAACAGACATCTATGGCCTCTTCTTCCCAGCCCCACACCCTCCAACTTCTCCATGGGAGACTTTCTTTCCTACCAGAAGGGAAAGCAGGTGGTTGGAACTGTAGGCTGCTCTGCTCTCTTGAGTGGGGCGGGGGAGAGAGACAGAGAGAGAGAGGGAGAGAGAAAGGGGGGGGGGGAGAGAGGGAGACAAAGAGAGAGAGACATACTACTGGGCTAGAAGTATATTTATCTGCTCCCTTAAATGCTGCTCATCTAGGGGATTTGATCGGGTTCCATCTAACTTCTGACTACTTTGTCATTATTTTGGGTGAAAGAGGACCCAAACTCTATTTCTAAGGTTTAATCTTTTTTCCACCTAATGCCAGTTCCACAATAAACATACAAAGAGAATAACAAAGCAACTCATTTACCCAAATCATAATATATACCAAAGTATACAGAGTAAAGGAACTATCCCATAGGGAATGAGGTAACTCAGTTCAACCAAGACAGAAGGTCCTAGATCGAATCCACTGGGAAACTCTCTGAAGTTTTTAATGTAACAGGTTGAGAATAGGGACTTGATGGAGACTGCCAGCTCTTCTCCTGAATTACCAGAGTCTTTTCCTTCAGCAACCTGAAGTGGAGTTGGCCTCTTCCAGCCTCTCTCTTAAAGCTGGAAGCCAAGAGTGTCCAAAGTATCTTGAAGCTCAAAGAATACTTGAAGCTTGACTAGTCCTACAGGGAACTTGAAGAGTCCCAAAAGGGGACTGACTCTGAAGAGTCCAGAAGGGGCTATTGGGAACTAGCCTTGGGAGAGCCCCAAAGGGGAGTGGCAAAGGCAGGAGCTCTCTCACCTCTCACTAATTCTTCCCTGTTCCTCCTGTAGGGCAGGGCCTTTATCTCCACCAATGAGGAAAGAGTTCCATACCAATGGGCTTTAGTGCAGGGGTTACATTCATATCTACAACTAAATAAGCACTTATTAAGTGCCTACTATGTGCTAGGCACTGAATACAGAAAGAAAAAAATGAGACTGTCTTCTAGGAGCTTACCTTTTATTAGGGAAGAAAACATGAATACATGTAAGTATATAGGATATACATATATGTGTGTATAGTCATAGATATACAACAAAACACTTGCTACATGTTGTCAAACTCTGAAAATAAATGACCAAAGCAGCGCAGAGATTATGCAACCACTGTTAACTCTGAAAAATACCAAAGAGCTCACAGAAATAATACCACATCTGTTAACTCTAAAAAAAAAGAACAAAATCAAATCAAAGAGCTAACAGTGGTTATAAGTAAAAAGCATTGTTTATTCCACTGGAGGAGAGAAACTCTTCCATGTGTTCTGGGGTCTGCTCTGATACCGAGGAGACGCACCTTAGCAAGGCCCAATTTCTATACATATACTAGTGGCTAAACAAAGAAACAAGCAATGAGTTGTAGATGCTGCAGTGAAGGGTAACAGCAACAATGAGGCAAGTTTGATTCCCTGTCCTGGCTTCATGGTTCCTGCAGGTGCTTGTCTGAGCTCAGGGTCCCCCTGGGGCTAGTATGAAATAATTCTGGGATTTTGCCACAGCAGAGTTCATCCAGAGGGTGAGTACAAAGGATTGTTGTTATGCCAAGCTCAGGGCACAGCTTGCATGCTGGGTGTCTCATAATAGTTAAAATAGAGGAATGAAAAGAGAAAGGTGGTCTTGGCATAGGAATCCTGACATTTCTCCCTTTTGGCTAAGGGGAGGGGTTCTTTCCCATTCTGCCCTTTGTGTTCTTCTTAGTTCGATCTAAAGGTAGAGTCATAGGACCATGTTTCTTCTGGCCTGACTGGGGACTCTAAGGTACTTACAGATTCATTATAAACCAGTAAGTCTGTTAGAGTAAAAATTCCTAGCTACAAAAATAAAGATTCCTAGCTACAAAATGTCATCAACACATCTAAAATGTAAGCTAGAGAAAATGAGAAAGACAAGATATAAAAAAAGAAAGATGATTTGTTTTATGCAATTTCACATGAAGACAGATCTTTAAGGATTCCATTTCTTGACTACAGTTTGACACAGATCTAACACTCTCTATGGGAATGCAGTTCTTGAAGGAAAATGGAAAAAGTAAAAAATGTGTTTTTGAAGCTTTACAAAACTCCTGTTTTCCCAGTCTCATTTTTTAAAGGACTCTCATCACAAGAAGACACAGGCTATACAGAAGTCAATCAAGGAGAAGAAATTATTCAAAGTGGGCTCTCTAGCTTTGTAGCTTTTCCTCTTCTTTCTTTTCTTCTTTTGTTATTTATTTATTTTTGGTTGGCTTCTACTGTCTTAAAGTATAATAATCAGGAAAGACCACAGCACTAAATCGAAAGATGAAAATTGGTACTGTAACTTTGTTGGGAAATGTTTGTAACGATATATTGAAGAGGCCTTACATAACTAGTCCTTGGCTTTTAGAACCATATTGTATAACAGTGACAATGGAACATATGTCTTGACTGTCCACATCAAGAGAGGCACTGTCACAAAGTGGAAAGAATGTCAAGAAAACCAGAGCTAAAATCCTATCTCTTATACTTAACAGCTATTTAAGCATGGGTGACTTATTTAACCTTTCCTAGTCTCAGTTTCCTTATCTATTAAGAGGAGCTAATAATACCTATACTACCTACTATAAAGGACAGCCAGGTGGCACAGTGCATAGAAACGTATCTTCCTGCATTCAAATCTGGCCTCAGGTACTTCCTAGCTGTGTGACCCTGGGCAAAGGCAGGAGCTCTCTTACCTCTCACTAATTCTGCGTACTGTTCCTCCTGTAGGGCAGGGCCTTTATCTCCACCAATAAGGAAAGAGTTCCATACCAATGGGCTTTAGTACAGGGGTTACATTCATATCTACATCTAA
Source organism: Phascolarctos cinereus (assembly GCF_003287225.1). Lineage (NCBI taxonomy): Eukaryota > Metazoa > Chordata > Mammalia > Diprotodontia > Phascolarctidae > Phascolarctos > Phascolarctos cinereus. The sequence goes on along the minus strand of NW_027555847.1, from coordinate 201,261,201 downwards.
ATAAGCACTTATTAAGTACCTACTATGTGCTAGGTACTGAATATAGAAAGAAAAAAATGAGACTGTCTTCTAGGAGCTTACCTTTTATTAGGGAAGAAAACATGAATACATGTAAGTATATAAGATATACATATATGTGTGTATAGTCATAGATATACAACAAAACATTTTCTACATGTTGTCAAACTCTGAAAATAAATGACCAAAGCAGCACAGAGATTATGCAACCACTGTTAACTCTGACTTTTGCAGAATAATTACAAGTTGATTTCCAGAATGGCTGAACTATTTTATAGCTCCACCAATACTATATTAGTGTGCCTGACTTGTCATGGCTCTACCAATAATTTGTCATTTCCCTTTTCATAATCTTTGTAGATAATTTTCAAAAGTTTGATTGATGTGTTTTGTTTTTACTTTACAAACATTTATAGATTAGTCCAAATCTGATGGGTATAAAGTGGTATAAAGTGGAACTTCAGGGTTGTTTTAATTTGTATTTCTTTTATTAAAATGTTTGGTGTATTTTTTCATATTATTTCTAATAGCTTGCCATTGTACTTTTGAGAACCCACAGCTGATGTTCTTTGACCATTTACCTGTTGAGGAATATATTTTGTTCTTATATATTTGTACCAATTCCTATATGTCTTCAATATAAGACCAAGATAGAAACTTGCTACAAAGAATTTTCCCTGGTTAAGTGTTTCTGGCCTTCTCCATAATGCCTTCCTTGCCTCGTAAAATTATCTTTGGCAAATCTCATTATTCTGCAGGTCTTCCTGAACCTAGGGCCAGTGCTCTATCTTCTGTGCCACCTAGCTGCCCCTAACCATGTCTATTTTTATTGTTGCCTTTTCTAATATCATAATTGTTACCCCTGCATTTTTAAAAATTCGACTGACACAATGGATTCTGTTCCAGCTTTTCAATTTAATTTTGTATGAGTCTTTACTTTTTAAGTGTATTTCTTGAAAACAACATACTGTTGAATTTTTCTTTCTAATTCATCATGCCATGGGCCTCTATTTTATTTAAGTTTATCCCATTCTCATTAATCACTGTTGTTTTTAATTACATACTTTCTTCCATCATAACCTCTTGTATTTTCTTCTCTTTTCCTTCTCTCCTTCTCCACCTTTACAAAGAAGAATAGAATGGAGAGAGAAGGAATCTGATACACAAGTAATCTATATTTGAAGTAGTCTGTTCCTATTCCTCTGCTTCTTCACTCTTTATCAAGCCCAGATCCTGATTTCTGGTTCTTAAAATTTATTTGCCTTTTTTTTTAATCTCCTCTTTATGTTTAGTGATCTGAAGTTGATATTTGTTTTGCTTATGACATCCCTGATCCAACTTTCCCGCTTATAGTGCCTTTTCTCCTTTCCCTACCCCTGTTTGTTTCACTGTTGAGTTTAATGTATTTCTTCAAGTTTTGTGTGTATCTGTGTGTTCAACCTTTTATTTCATCCAGTTCAGATAAAAGTAAGGTTATTAGATGTCAACACACTTTTAAAAGAGGGCTGTTAGTAATACATATGTTACTACTTCTGACTTATGATAAGCAACATTTTAAAATGAACACATTAGAAGATAATTATGGGAAATTCAGACTTCAGAACCTTGTTCTAGAGATTTTAAAGTTCAAAGAGCAGCAGAATCATTTCCCACTTCAATACAATTTTTAAAAAAATTCTATTTTATGTTTAGAGCTACTAGTTTTAATGATTTTCAGTAACCCTTAATGGTTTCCTGTATTTAGACATTTTCAGTTAAAAAATATAACATATTTCATGTTACTTGGCAATAAACTGTCATAACTGTTTTCATCTTTTTCCTCTGCATACTTGTATTCTGCTAGATTTGGCAGTCAACCTGGGAGCAGATGTCTTTGCCTGTGGCCCAATTCATAGTCTGGTAGAAGGAGATGGGAAATTCCAACTCTTTCATATGTCCTTTGTATTCCAACAGAAAAAAATGAGTAACTATGTGAAAAAGTTACCCTTCCAAAAGTGTGGCTATAGATTGAACAAATAAAGGATTTGATGGGATTTTTACTTAAAAGTATCAAATCAATAATCCAAATGAAAAGATAATGTGGTCCTAGTGAATGATAACCTGTGCTTTGGATCTTTCCTCTTCTTTCTTGTTGATCATGACTGGCCATTTTCAGAAAGGTGGGAATTTGGAGAATCTGCTCACTGATATGTATATATTCTTGGTTCCACTTGACATTCGAGTAGTTAAACAGAGGTCCCACTGGTATATATCTATGTGTATTGGCACATCATACATGTGAGTACACCATAATGGTGATGGCATGATTGCAAATATCTAGCATATTTTCTGTCATGGAAGAGAAGTGTGGAAATGCTTCTTTACATAGCTCAAAATAATGTAAACAATTGATATGTACTCAGCAGCAAAAAGTCTTTTGAAAGGCACAGAATTAGAGACTTCGGAAGTCATCTGTACACCATCTCCTAGTCCACATATGAATTCTGTCTACAACACCATGACATATGGTTATCCAACCTCCAATAAAGACCTCCCCCGTGTAACCCACTGTTAGCTCTAATATTTGAAGACAGCTGTTGTATCCCCCTCAAGTTTCCTCTTCTCTAGGCTAAAAACCCCTTTGTTTGTCTTTCATTAAGAGGTAGCTAGGTTACTCAGTGGATAGTGTCCTAGGCCCAGAGTCAAGAAAACCTGAGTTCAGGCCTAAGCAAGTCACTTAACCTCTATCTGCCTCAATTTTTCAACTGCAAAATGGGGATAGTAACAGGATTGTTGTTTGGATCAAATAAGATAAATATTTGTAAAGCACTTAGCATGGTGCCTGGCACATAGTAGACACTATATAAATCCTTATTCCCATTCCCCCTTTCTTACAGAGAAAGAAGTCAATGTACCTTTATCTAATTGAATTGAATTCAATCAGATCCTTATATGAACTGATTTCAAGTCCGTTCACCCTCTTGGTCATTGTCCTTTGAATATTCAGTAAGCTTGTCAATGTCCCTTTTAAAATGTGGTCCCTAGAACTCTGCAGAGTATTCCAAACATGTCCTAGTTTTGGTTTATCTATCTTGCTCTTTTCCCTTGGCCACTCTAGGCAGTTTAGAGCGTGATTTTGGATCTACTCTTTTGAATCTGAATACTTTGCCATTAACTACTATGGGCCTAGACAGAAGTGATTTTGAGGCATCAAAAACATTTTTTTTAAGTGAAGTAATTAGAAAGTAGTTTCTGAAACTACTGATGAAACAAACTCTTAAGCTTACAGTGGAAATGGCACTCAAGAGATTACCTTTTTTTTCTGCCTATGCTGAAGTTGCAATGTGCTGTAATTAAGAAAACAGGAAAGAAAAAGCTCAGGTTAAATCAGGCTAAAGTATGAGATTAGAGATTTGGGTGGCAGGAGGGATATAAGGCCCTATGTTACTTGGGCTTGGTAAAGAAATTCAATTCTACACCCTCTGCGTAACGGAGTAAAGCATTAGCAAAAATGCAATGTCTCTTTTGTTTTGGAGTGGAGACAGACTTGTGAGGTCCTAGTACCTTTGTCTGTCTGTGGAAGGTCAGGAGTCTGCTCCTAGAAGAGTAGCCCATGGAAAGATTGGAAAATCAGCTAGAGTTTCTAAGCTTCTTCCACTCCTAATGGCAAGAGGGATGCTGCTAGGAAAACAACAACAACTGAGTGATAGTGTTTTGCAGAAAACCTTGGTTGGAAGAGGTAAATTAGATTTCTGAAGTGCCAGAAACCCTGGATGGCAGACTGAGAATTGCCTGAGGCTGGGTTAGACAAAAACTACTGGAAATTACAGGCCAAACCGTGGTAAACCAGGCAAAATGCCTGACAGAGTGCTTTTAGGTCCTTTCAGACAGTTGTTTTTCTTGAAGATACACACAAACTGTTTCCTTTAGGAGACTCTTTATAGAGGTGTTGGGAACTTGACACCTCTCTCAACTTGCGCAGTAGTGCCCTCTGGAATAGAAAATAGTATAGTCCCTGTTTTGTTTTTCAACAGTATGAACATTGTTTTCAAGCCTTGATATTTTCTTCTACAATTAAAGTAGAATTCATAATTGAAAGTTACCAACTTCTCATGTCGTGAATCAGTGATATTAACTTTATATCCCTGGGATATTCAGCACAATTTTGAAGAAGGACTGAAGAGTATTGCTTTACTGAGATTATTCCCACTTAACTGATTACACATTTCTTCTTCTTCCCCTTCCCCATATTAGTTATGTTGTGAAAGAAGAAACAGACCAAAAAACCCACGAAAAAGTGAAAAATAGTAAGCTTTGATCTGCATTCAGAAGGTAGCATATTTCTTAAAGTACAATGCAAAATTTTTGTTATTAGTGGCATAAACTTCACTTCTAAGCTTCTATCTTCTGATCCAAGCATAATCTAGAACATTTTTCCCAACATAGTTTTCTCATTTTTCCGTTGTTATCTGATAAAGATAATTTTGATCAGGCCCTTTCAACCATACTGTTGGTAGGCACATATAGAGAGAAAAGGAAACAAAGAGGGAAAGGACCCATATGTTCAATAGTATAATGATACTTTTCACTGTAGCAAAAAGACAAAAGAATAGAAACAAAGTGATATCACTTAATTTTGTCAATTGTGGATTGGTTGAGCAAATTATGCTGTCTGGACATTACATGCAATAACAAGTTATGAATAGGATGGATTCTGAGAGATCTGTGAAAATTAGAATAAATTGATGAGTAAAGTGAACAGAATCAGGAGAGAAATTTATACAGTGGAACACTATTGGGAAATGGCAAAAAATTAAGAATTATGACCAATGCAATGGTCAAATGTGACTCTAGAAGACTGATGTTGAATCATACTTCCCACTTCTCAGAAAAGTGGTGATGGAATCAGGGCACAGAATGAAACATGCATTTTCAGACATGGTCAATATGTGGATTTGTTTTTCATGACTGTGTGTTTGTTACAAGCAAAGGCTTTGATTTTTTCTTTTTTTGTGGGAAGATCAGGGTAGAAATATTGTTCTAAAAAAGGCAGAGGAAAAAGAAAAGAACATCAATGAGTGATTAAAAATGAACTTAAGAGAGCAGAATGAAGGGTACACAAATAAGCAGGCAGTATCAGAACTATCATTTTAAATCTGAATTATATATAAAAAAACCAACAAAAACCTTCTAAGTTGTATGCAGTGAAACAAACAAACAAACACCACAAAACCCAGGCTGTTCAAAGCAGGATTTTAAGGTTTTATGCACAATCCTTTTTTTTCTTTGTATATTGAACTGTCCATGCTTGCTAATGTTAAGTTCATAATAAAAAAAAAATTAAAGAAAGAAAATGAATAGTAATATGTCTGGGTTTGGAGTTAGAAGGCCTAGGCTCAAATCTGAGACCTACTAGCTTTATAGCCTTGGGCAAATCACATCCTTTATGAACATGTTTCCTCCTTTCTAAAATGAGGATGATAATATCCTTACCTACCTCATGTGGTTGTTGTTAGGAAAGCATTTTGAAAACTTTAAAGCACCATATAAGTGAAAACTATTACTTGCTTGACAGGAAGGACACAAAGTGCAGGGAATGATAATATTGTTTCTTCTGTTTCCCAATTTTACCTGCTTCTCATAACCTGGAGAACAATAAGAAATGCCAGATTCCTTAATATTTGGCAGTCTCCATCTCCAATTTATAACAAAAATAAAATTTGTAATTAGTGTGTAAATCAACTGTATTTTTAAATTTAATATAACAAATATGATAATTTTATGAGCAAATACATATACATAACACATTTTTATGCTCCCAAACCAACAGTGTGACTTTAAATCTTGCTTAAAATGTAAGTATTTACATACATTTCATTTTCTTCCATATTTCTGTTTTTAAAAACCCATAGGGGAAAAACAAAGGAATGTTTTCCCATGGCTTCAAAGTTCCCATAAATTTTGCATCTCCAATCTAAACCTGTCCTGATTATGCTCAAAGCAAGTTTTTTCTTTATCCTTTGCCTTCAACTTCCAATGCAGCTGAATAAATCCAAAGTTACATCCTTATGATTCTTACACCTCCTGAATGTCTTCTATTAAATCTTGTTCAGGCCATGCTTACTTATCCCTCCTTCCCCATCCCCTCCATCTCATCTCCTTCACCATATCCCATTAAGCAATAAACAATAACTTAACAGAAGCTATTAAAGCCACCATAACTTACTTTTTCTTTTGCTTTTGTAGACATCGAGTATATGTCTATGACTGTGTATGTATATATTTACACCTGTTAAATTCATAACAGGTATTAATTTCTTTTAAAGCATAAACATGCATGTGTTTTCAGTGTGTAAATGAAATCATCTCTATATTATATTGTATTTTTTTTGTAATATAACCTCATGCTCATCTTCCCTTTATATGGTAAACTACCAGAATTTACACCCTATAAACAACTCATTGTCCCTAGGGCACTGTGGTAAGCTTACTTACTATACTGCGTAGCTGTCAACATTATAGAAAGATATAAAAAGATTTCTAGACTTAACTTCATTCACAATGTCAAGCACATCTAGAAAGCACTCTTTTTCAAAACAAAGATTTTGGGTAAAAAATCCCCCAAACTCATTAAAATGATCAGTAGGTCCTTGAATTTTATCATTCTGTTCACTGGGAAGCTTCAGAAATTTTGAGCTTGAAGGGACTTCAGAGGTAATGTCTAGCCTTAAATTTTATGGATAAAGAAATTAGCTAAGAAATGAAGTGTCTAGCTTAAGACTTCATATCCAGGAAGGAGTAGAATCCTAGTCTCCTGACCAACCTATTGGACATCTTGAACTGGGTATGCATTAGACATCTCAAACTCAATGTGTGAAAAACAGAACTCATTATTTATCTCCCCACCCATAAACCCTTCCTTCTTCCCAACTCCCTTATTATTGTTGATGATCCCACCATTCTCAAAGTTTCCCAGACTCACAACCATGATTGTGCCATCCTCAATTTCTCACGCACATTCACCATACATATCTAATCTGTAGCCAAGTCCTGTCAATTCTATCTTCACAGCCCCTGTCTTATGCATCCCCTTCTCTCTACTCACACAGATTCCACCATGATGTAAAGCCTAATCACCTCATGTCTAGATTACTACAGGAGCCTACTAGTTGGTATCCCTACCTCAAACCTCTCCCCACTTTAATCCAGCTTCCACTCAGCTGCCAAGGTGATATTCCTAAAGCACAGGTCAGACCATACTTTTTCACTCATGTGTTTTCACCCTCCTGTTAGTCACCAGTAATTAGGGCTCCAATTTCATTTAACCAATTAATAACTAGTTTTTACAAAGTAATATTTGCTACAAAGATATAGTAAGAATAGAAGTGGAAAGTCTCACCTTTCAGTCTGGCTTCTGGCAATTTCCAGTATATATTCTAGCTTCCCAACTTCATTATCCTGGGCTTTTGAAGCTCACAGAGTCATAGCCTAAGGCAACTTTTGTCCTTCTCAAGTGCTGGACCAGCTGTAAAGAGCTCGACTGAGCTAGGTGGTACCTTTCAAATGCACCCCAGTTACATATCCCTACCCAATCAAAAAGGGTCTTCTTAACCATGTGGTTAATGGACTTGAACCAGTTACAGAATGTTGGCATATGCTACAAATTGAGGAGCATGGCACTTTTATTACATCTCATCATGCTCTTCTAGGAGCAAGCTCCCTAGGCTCTTCCAAGTAAGGATTGTATCAGCTGAGCACACTGTGCATGCTCACCAGTGCTCATTACATACTATATAAATATATATGTATGTATATGTATATATGTGCATATGCACACACACACAAACACACACACACATATATGTTGCATGTATAATTTCTTGCAGGTTGTCTCTCTTATTAGAATGTGAACTCCTTGAAGGTAGGGAACTATGTTTTTGCCTTTCTTTGTATCTCTCATGCTTGTCAAAGTGTAAGGCACCTAATAAGCCCTTAATAAATATTTGTTGACTGACTATGATCCCAGTATTATTTCTATGATATTACATTACCTCAGTCAGATTAGTCCTGCATATAGCTGATCAGCAGAAAACCCAGTGTTGTATAGAATCACAAAATTGTAGAACTAGAAGAGGCTTTACGTATGGTCTAATCCAGAATTTCCTAACCTCTGTTCTTTGGAATATTATTGTTCTGCTTGATGTGAATTTTTGCTGTCACAAAATTTCAGTGCTAGAGACATTTTCTTTTCTAAATGAGTATATTTAAAGTGATACCTTTATGACAAATACTTATTACTCAACTTTCAGCATGAGAATAGTATTAATGTTACCTATTTTATACCAAAATTGTCCTGGCTCTCTATAACAGGGATATTTTATATTTCCACAACTTCTGGACCAACTGTTGTGGGTTTTATTAATAAACTTCAATCCCCAAATGGCCAAATAAGTTTGAGAAATGGTGACTGGGTCCAAATTTCTCATTGTATGGACAAGTAAACTGAGATTCAAAGAAACTTAATGTAAAACCACTCTTCTGAGAATAAATTTTTACAGTTGTGTTCTGGGTGAGACCTCATTCAGGGCAGTCATATGGGAGTTTAGGTATGATCCATAGACAAAATGAAACACTTGTAGTTCATTCAACATTTTAAAAAGGAGATTTACTTTGTTGTAGCAGAGGAAGGATATACAATAAAGATTCACATCAAAGGCAGCATGAGTTGATTCTGCTGAGTGAAATTCTCCTGCTTTCTAGTTACCCATGGTGGGTCTATCAGCCAAGTGTCACAGAGTGGCTTGTTATCCTCATGTCTTTTTTTTTGAGACTGGGTCTCCTTATCTTACCCAGACTGGAAATGCAATGGCCACTCACGGGCTGATCCCAGTACAATTTCCAACCTAGACTAGTTTGATTCTCCTGATGGCTCCCTACTCCCAGGGGTTTCCATTTTGGTGCTAGGCTCAGTGCAAACTCCTATTCCCTTAACCTTTTGCAGTTCAGAATTCCTGAGCTTAAAGTGATACAGCAGCTTCAGCCACTGCAGGAGCAGGAATTATAGGCATGTACCCTTACCTGTCTGTGCTCAGGCAAACAGGAAATGATGTCAACAGCCCGAACCTTTAGTAGTCTGAGTCAATTAAGTCTTTTCATGATTTTCTTGCATCACTCTCCATTTTTTCTCTACTTCTCTTACTTGCTTCTCAAAACCCTTTTTGAGCTCTTCCATGGCCTGGGACCAATTCATATTTTTTTGGAGGCTTTGGATGTAGGAGCTTTGACTTTGTTGTCTTCTTCTTGTTGTATATTTTGATCTTCTTTGTCACCAAAGTAAGATTCTATGGTCTGACTCTTTTTGTGCTGCTTACTCATGATCTCAGTCAGTTACTTGAGTTATAAACTCTTTGTTAAGGTAGGGGTCTATTTCTAGTATGGAGAATGTACTGTCCCAAGCTTTGGGGATTTTGTGCAGCTGTTTTCAGAGATACTTCTAGGAACCTCTAAATTTTCAGTTCTTCCAAGGTGATATGATCAAGGGTGAGGTGTTTACTCCTTTCCTGGCCTGTGCTCTGTGTGAATGACCACAAGCACTCTTTTCTGTCTTGGAACTGTGAGGAAGATTTCCTCTCCATAGCCACTAGAAGCTCTACCACACCAGTGCTCCTCCTCACCCCAGGACCGCCACCCAGAACTGCGACCCAGATCCAAGCATGGGCAAAGCAAGAGAATCCTGAACTAGCAAAGAGATCCCTACAATCCCCCTCTGATCAGCCACTCGATTCCTGATTCCCCCTCAGTCTGTGGGCTGGAAGCTCCAGAAGCAGCCACCGCCCCGGGGCCAGCCCATACTGCTTTGCTAGAAAGAGAAGATGAAATGGAGGAGAAAATTTATGATGCTGGGAAGAAGGGTTATTAAAAGTATTGCTAAACATAGGATGAATTTAAAATCTCATTATATATACATTATTTTTAGTAGTGTTATGATTACTCATCACCAAATGTACTTTACTTTAGAGAGTGTCATAACTGACCAGTGGGCTCAGGTGGCTAAGTCACTGGGTGTAAAATTGGGTAATAAATTAAAAGAAATACTTAGGTGACATTCTATAGTTCATCAGTTTTGAATTTCTATTCAATCTCATCCCTTCCTCCCTCTCACATATGAATATTGGATAGTGATATGAAACTGATTTCTAAGGAGCTTTTTTGGAATTTCATCTTGGACTTACTTCATTGAAAATGGCTTTTTTCTGTTAGCATCATTCTTTCTCACTAAATTACAGTTAACATTAAAAAAAGAAGAAAATGTATTTAAGCCTTCCTCTCATGTACAAACTAAATCCCACCTTATCCTTTCAGTTACACAACAGATGGTTTTATTGCTATTCAAAAAACTCAACATACAAGTGATGTAGCATACAACTCTTTTGATCTTTCTTTACAAGGAAGCTTCGTAAACTTGCCAAGTTTAATCAGGGCTGGGATTGCATTTTCAGACAAGGTCCATCCTTTCGTGAGTCAAAGGAAGGTTAGTTTTGCATCACGAGCTGGGAAAGTGCTGTTGAAGAAAGTCTGATAACTGATTTATATCCACACTCTAGAAGAAGAAATCCTGGTTTGTAAACAGATAGAAATGTAGAGTCTTGGTGAACTCATCTGCCTTTTTTGTGCCTCAATATTTCCATCCCTTAGATGAGGAACATACCAATGAGTGAAATGAATTTTTAGCCTTTGAAAAATAAGGGGGTCTTTTAGATTAGATAATGCCATTCATTGACATATGTAATAATCTAAATACCTTCTGAGAATCATTCATCTATCCTTCATTCATAGTTACTGAGTGCCTACTATGTGCTTGTCTCTGGCTGACATTGAAGAAGATACAAATAAAAATAAGAGACAGGCCTTATATGTCATGGAGCTTACAGAGTAGTAGAGAAAATGCATCAGAAACATGTACAAGACAGCCTTTTAGTCCTCACCCTTCAGAACTAATTGTGGCAGTGCTGTTATTCCTACTAGTACTATAATGATGATGCCTTGTACTTTATACTTTTCAAAATGCTGCTACATCCATTATTCAGTTTATTTCCCATAATGGCACTATTGTGGGGGAGGGAGTTGCAGGCAGGTATTATTGACTTCCATCCCACTGCTCATTCTTGCTTTTCCATTTATCACACTTTGGAAACAGCGAGGTGAGAAGGCTAATATGCTTTGGAGGTCATAAAGGAAATAACAGCTACTTAAACATCTCTCTATCTTACTTTCAGTCTCAAAACATTACTCAAATTCTACTCACTCTATCATTTGACTGGGTGAGTAAGCCGGAAAGGCTGACGAGCATTCAATTACATGTAAGCCTTGTGTCGAAGGCTCTGGACAAAAAGAACCAAGACTGTGATTTAGGGGACTACTCATTTCTCCAAGTTGTTGCCCCCATCCAGATAATCTGAGAATCCACTGTCTGACACCCCAGAGGGTACTGTTACTAGCTCCCCTTGTAAGCAAATGGCTCACAAAACTCAAAGAAAGAAAGGTTTATTTAGAGGTCATCAAAAACAAATGTATACCATAGTAGAATCCCCAGAAATAACAATATCTACATTCTGTAGGGATCTAGCCAGGATTCAGTGAAACTCCTAGACTCACAGAGACTTAGAGCTGAAGGGTGCCATAAACCTACCACCATACTTCTTGATTTGGGATTTTTGTGGAAAGTAAGGATTCTGCAACCCTCAGCATTTCTCCTTTACCTCCTGCCTGATACTGGTGTTGAGCAAAAGTCATCAATTCCAAATACCTTTTCAACTTCCTGCTCATATTTACCCTATTCATTTTTGCAACTAACCTTAAGTTAGTATGAGGCTGCTGACATTCACTTATTTCCTTGTGAGTTAAAAATCCCTTCTTGACTTAACGTGTATAATTCCCATTAACATTTTTGAGACTTATCTGCATCAGCATGAGACTATGCCCCTAAAGCTACTGAAAGGCGTTTGACTAGGTTTTCAATGAAGATTAATTTTTAGAGAGAGAAAAAAATTCCAGTCTGTCAGCTTGAAGTTTACCAGGAAAATACACAATAGAAGAGAGCCAATGAGGAAATGTTACAATTGAAGCATATCAGAGGAATTGATTTTGGGATGGAATCTTTGATAAATTACATGGTTAATGCAATTGACAGGAAGGTTCCAAAGTTTGTAGAGAACAATAAACTGGGAAGCAGTGAAAATAATGAGTGGTGCTATTACAGATACAAAGGCATGTAGACAATCTGTTTGTACAAGAGAATTGAAGGCTAATGCATTTCACTGGGTTAAATTCATTTATTCTAATTGCTTTAGAAAGAATGGAATGGAAATAGAAGGTAAAGGAGAAGCATGGTTATATTTCCAATAGATGTGGAGTCCTTTGGATTTTCAGCATTCACAATTTATTGTTATTATTATTGTGTGTGTGGGCTCAGGCACTGGGTGGGACAGTTGGATAGGATGTTCCTCAAATTGAAGGGACTTAGACTGGAAAAGAATAACAACAGAATCTGTTCAGGAATCCTAACCTTACATTTCCACCTTTTACTGCCATTTAAATCTTATAAAAATTTAATGATGCCTTCTTCAGCTTCCTGGTCCCTCTTGCTGTGGAAAGAAAAGGTAGGAGAGGAAGTAAGGTACAGTGGAAAGAACACTGAATTTTGGGTCAGAGGACCTGTTTTCAAATCCTAACTTCGTGATCTACTATCTGTGTGACCTTGTTGTTGTTAAGTTGTATCTGACTCTTAGTGACCCTATTTGGGATTTTCTTGGCAAAAATACTGGAGTGGTTTGCCATTTGCTTCTCAACTCATTTTACAAATGAGGAAACTGAGGCAAACAGAGTTAATTAATTTGCTCAGGGTCACACAGATAGTGTCTGAGGCCAGATTTGAACTCATGAAGATGAGTCCTCCTGATTCCAGGCTGGGCATTTTATCCAGTGTGCTACCTAGCTGTGTGCTTGGACCTTTCCTTGACCTCAGTTTCTTCAACTCTAAAATGAGGGATTTGGACTATGTGATCTCTAAATTTATTATCTCAAAATCTATGATCCTCTAATCCCTCCCTCCTTATCTTTCCTTGAGTTTCAGATCTCTTCAAATCTCTGTCTAAAAGTGGCTGAGCCTCCAGCTTCCAAGCCTTTGGTAAAATTTAAGATCTCCTTAAAATTTAATATTCTTTCAAAGAAAGCCCAGTTTCCACCTGTGAGGTGACAAGGGGAAAAGTAGAAAGCAAGATTCATTTTAGTACAAGCTAAGTCCAGAAGTCAAGAATATTTGTGGACTAGTCCCAAACTTCTTTGGGCTTTCAAGACTTGGATGATATGGGGATTGGTTTCAGTCATAACAGACTCAGTCCAGTCCCTGGGGTCTGGATAGAGTATCTGTAACTCCCAGAATGGGACACTACTACAACAACATCTAGTGACAGGTGACTATATAACAAATCAAATTGTAATTTTCTTCATTATATCCTATGCTTCTTAGGAGTAGACAGGGTGACCCCTTAACCTTTTAGTTCCCTAGGGAACTCTCTGATGTTATAAATGGCTAAGCAAGTGCTGATCTGAGCCTCTCTGGGTTGTGTTCCAGACCCTTCAGACTTTTCCACCATAACCCAGAAACCTGCTCATACTGGAAGATCACTCCACCCTTCTAACCCTTTCCTCTGATTAGCCAGTTCCCTTTGGAACCTCTTTTAGCCATGTTCACTCCTTTATTCCTCTCTGGAATCCTCTCGACTCTTGGAATGTTTTTCTCCATCAGGTTCTTTCTCCCCAACCATCTTCCCTGCTGTCAGCTTCTTTTTATGCGTTGTCTTCCTCCATTAAAATGTAAGCTCCTTCAGGGGAAGCAGTGTCTTACTTTTTGCTTATGTTTGTATTTCCAGCTTAGCACAGTTCTTGGCACATAGTGAACCCTTAATAAATGCTTAATGCCTTGGCCTGATTTGAACTGCTATGGTTGATGAAGGCCCTCACTGGGAGCTCCCCATACTGACGAAATCATGGATTTGATTAAAAAAAAATTAGTCCCACTCTGACTTTCCTTATCACTATAAGGTAGAAAATGTCAATGCTTTAGAATATACTGAAGACTTTCTTCATATCATCTCCTCTGATCTATACAATTGCCCTATAAAGTAGAGCATGAAGAAATGAGGAAATTGTTGGCTTAGGGAGGTAAAATGATTTGCCCAGGGTCATAGAGCTAGCAAGTGGCAAGATTCAAACCCAGTGCTCTTTTGACTCCAAATCCAGTGTTCTTTCCACTAGATGGTGTTGCCTCCCTGAAATTTATACCTTTAATAATAAATTTTTAAAACTTCCCTTGGTTAACATGACATTATAATATGGTGATGACTCTGAGTCTCAGATTTTTTGGGACAGTCCTTACTTCCAGAAAACAAATAATTTTGTCAGACTACATCTCACCATTTTTAGTTTGGCAAACAGGGTTATTGTAGTTTCACAGTGTGTTGTGGGCATCATCTCAAAGAATTCAGAGTCAGACCACTTCTAATTCAAGTACAGACATTTATTGAGGATTGATACCCCTCTGAAGCAGGTTAGTTTCCAAGAGGAACTAGCAACCTAGTAAGGCAAGACAGGCAATTTTATAGTGCAATGGTGCTGATTATACAACAGAAATTATGAATATTAAAAAGGCAGGAGGGATTTATTAAGGGATTAGGTAATGGGGGAGGGGTCCCTTTTATGGTTCCATGATCAGACATGCTGGTTGTGCTCCTTTCTGATTGGCTAGCTATTGTGGTTCTGTCTGGTCAAGATGGATAGTTAGGTACTGTGGTCCTGTCTTAGGCTAAATGGATGATGTCATTGTGGTTGAGTACAAGGACACAGCTGATCAAATATGTGAATTGGATCTGGAGGCAGTGGCTAGCTTGGGGCAGTGGCTGTATTGAGTCTGGGGGCCCGAGGTGTGGTTAAAGCCAAATTGTGTGGTCAAATCAGGGCATGCCTGCTGTTCAGTGGGGCCCATAAGGAAGTTAGAATATTGGGGCTGAGGGCAGCTTTATTAGGATTCCATCAGGGTTATCACTATGGTGATATCATAGGTTTCTCCACTACAACACATTCAAGTCTGAATATTCTGGATACTCAAGAGTTATGCTTTACAACACAATTTCTACGTCTCTTCTGTCTTACAGCAGCATTCCCAGGCAATATCCTGAGAATTATGCCTGCTCAGAGCTTACTTTTTCCAACTCTAGGATCTTAAAAAATAGGATTCTATATTGCTCTCTGCTGGTGCACAGTTATTCTTTAATATTACACATTCTTCTAAGTCTGCCTAATATTACTTTTCCCTGGCCATAAATGTATTACCCTCAACAAGGTTCATAAGATGTAAGCAAGAACATAGAGTTTCATAAATAGAGTGGAGAAATATCTACTTTTAGAATTTATTGCTTAGGCACAGGTTTTGCTCAAATAAATGTTGTGACAGAAAAGTGAGAAGAGAATATATGTTCTGGAAAGCTATTCCTGCTCTTGGTGACAGTGTAACAATTTCTTTCTTTCAGCTACAACAGATTTCCATTGTGACTCTTCATCAAAACAAGTGGGAGTGATGACTTGCTAGAGCTCTCTGGCTAGCAGATGCTGGACAGTAAGCTTAGTTCATGTCTTTTTTGAGGTAGGATGTGTTAGTAGCTTGAGGGGCAGTGGGTTAGGGAAATCTTTATTTCTCTGGGGTTGTTTATAGTGTTGTTTTATCTTTAAATTAAAAAGAAAGATGATGCTACGCTGGAGCTGAGGTGCCATCATTCTACTAAGTGCATTCTCTATGCAGTGGTTCTCAAAGTATGGCCCAGGGAGCTCTGGGGATCCCTGAGACCCTTTTGGGGGATTCTCAAGTTTACAATTATTTTCATAATCATAGTGACATTTTATTTTCCAACATAACAAATATCAGTAGAAATAACCCATATAAACAAAAGCTCTTTGTGAGGGAGTTGGGTCCTTAGTAATTTTTAACAGTATACAAGGGGCATTGAGATGAAAAATTTTGAAAACTTCTACTTTTCAGTATAAACTTTGGTAGCAGGTCAGTGCACCTTGGGCTCTATTAAAGGAGATTTGTTTACTAAAGTATCATTGAAACATTATTATAACAGGTTCTTTAGTAGCTTAGATCTGTGGCATTGGTGTTACTTTGGATTCTGTGAACTTGGTTTCTGAAAAAAAAAATTATAACGGTATTTCAATACAGTTCCCTTTATAAACTTATGTATTTTCTTTCATTCATTTAAAAACATTATTCTGAGAAGGGATCCATTAGTTTCACCAAATTCCTAAAGGAGTTGGTTATTGTCCTTTGTTCTCAAAGAGGATCAAAATGACATCACTATGCTAGAGTCAAGTGACAGTGTGTCCAACTGTGGCTGATTAGATCAATACAAGCTCTGAATGCTCTACCACAGATCAGGAACAAATAGTCCATGCGAACATTTGGAGTGGATTCTCTAAATTTGCACATCTTATATTACTTCAATCCTGCCTTGCTCATAAAGCATAGCACCTTCTTTGATGTAGGCACGCCATGCTGGGCAGTCCTGTGTCAGTGTCTCCCAGGTCACACAATCAATTCCAAAGTTCTTAAGAGAGACCTGGAGAAAGTCCTTGTATCGCTTCTTCTGACCACCATATGAGCATTTACCCTGTGTAAGTCTCCATAAAATAATCTTTTAGGCAAATGTGCATTTGGTATTTGATTTACATCTACATTTACAATGTAGCCAGCACATCGGAGTTGTGCTTTTTGAAGTGGAATTTGAACACTTGGTAGTTTAGCTTAAAAAAGGACATCATTGTCTGGTACTTTTTCCTGCCAAGTGATCTTCAGAATCTTCCTAAGACAATTCACATGGAAGCAATTCAGTTTCCTGGCATGGCACTGGCATACTGTCCAGATTTTGCAGGCATGCAGCAATGAGGTGAGCACAACAGCTGTGTAGACCTTCATTTTGGTAGTCAGTCTAATACCTCTTCTCTGTCATACTTTCCTTCGGAGCCTTCCAAACACTGCACTAGCTCTGGAAATGCGTACCTCAACTTCATTATCAGTGTGTACAACCCTGGAAAGTACACCACTAAGGTAAGTGAACTTATCCACAGCATTCAAAACTTTTCCATTTGCTGTAACCTATGGTTCCATGTATGGATGGTGTGGTGGTGGCTGATGGAAAATCTATGTTTTCTTGGTGTCAATCATTAGGCCAAAATTAGCATAAGTAGCAGAGAATTGGTCCACATTTTGTTGCATTTCAGCTTCAGAGTCTGCATAGAATGCACAATCATCTGCAAACAAAAAATCATGCACCAACACTCCTTCCACTTTGGTCTTGGCTTGCAGTCTTTTCAAGTTGAAGAATTTATCATCAGTGTGGTAGCTGACCTTGATGCCATGTTTGTCCTCACTGAAGGCATTTGACAACACGGCTGAAAACATCATGCTAAAAAATATGGGAACAAGCACACAGTCTTGTTTCAGTCCATTGGTGACTGAGAAAGCACAAGAGCATTGTCCATTATCCAGAATCCAGGGAGGCATGCCATCATGGAATTGATATACAGTGCTGATGAACTTCTCTGGGCAACCAAACTGTGACATAATTTTCCATAAGCCCTCACAACTGATAGTATCAAAGGCCTTGGTCAGATCTACAAACATGGTGCACAGACTTCTGTTCTGCTCCTGGCATTTCTCCTGGAGTTGTTTGGCAGCAAACACCAGATAGACTGTTCCTTGGTTCTTTCTGGAGCCACACTGGCTCTCAGGCAGATGACCATCTTTTAGATGAAGGATCAGCCTATTAAGGAGTACTCTGCCAAGAATCTTGCCAGCAATGACTAAGAGAGACCACTACCCTCATTGTGATTGTCACAGAACAATCTATTTCCTTTGCCTTTTAGAGATGGACATTGGAGGCATCCTTGAACTGCTTGAACCTCCTCTTGCCAAAAAATCAAGAAAATTTCAGTTAGCTTTTGTATGAGCAATGGACTCCCTACCCTGTAGATCTCAGCTGGAATAGAATCAACACCAAGTGCTTTGCCACATGAAAGGAACCTAATGGAATTCAAAACCTCTTCTTCAGTTGGAACTTCAGCTAGGGAGGGATTGATTTCAACCTGAGGTAAATGGTTAATGGCTTCAGCATTGACTGATGACAGTCTGTTGAGAACACCATAGAAATTTTCAGCCCATCTGTCTAAGATCATGTCCTTATCACTAATTAATGTGGCTCTATCAGCACTGAGTAGTTGAGATGCACCATAGGTCTTTGGCCCACAAATGGCCTTCAGGGCATCATGTTTGTATCAGTATAAAACTGAATTTCATCTGCCTTCTTACTGAGCCAAGAGTCCTGCATCACTCAGAGCTTTGCTTGTACTTTACTTCTGATGGAATTAAATGCTGCCTTCTTAGAGATGATTTTATTATCCTGCTGGTAAACTCTGTGGAGTTCTTGTTTTTCATTTAACATCTTCTGAATTTCCCCATCATTTTCATCAAATCAGTCTTGATGTTTGTGAGTGTTGTGAGCCAGATAAATAAATGCAGTTCTACACACTGAATATACTCCTGATGTTGCCCATTTCTTTTCTGCTCCACTGTTGCCAACTGTGTGTTGGCTCAACTTTCCCTCCAAGTTAGCAAGAAACTGTTCCCTCTAATCCATTCACATTAAATCTTCTGGTAGTCATTTTCCCTTGGGGCTGGGGCTTTTGTTGAATTCAAATATTTAGCTTGGAGACAATAAGTCTATGATCAGTCCAGCACTCTGTGCCACACATTGCCTTCATCACTCTCACATCCTGTTTATTTCTTCTCTTTACAATTGCATAGTCTACTAAAGTCTACTAAGTTTTATTGCATTTAGGTAAACAGAAAACAGTGTTGGTGATGAGAAGGTCATAAGCTGCACAAGTCTTCAGTAGTAAGTGACCATTGCTGTTGCTGTCTCCAACTCCATTCCTCCTTAGGATTCCCTGCCAAGTCTGGTAGTCTGAGCCTACTCTAGCATTAAAGTCACTCAGAATTATAAGCTTGCCCTCTTTTAGTACATTGATGATAAAGGTCTCCAGGTCTTCGTGAAATTTCTCTTTGACCTCATCAAGGTTTGTCATGGTAGGAGCATAGGCACTGATGGTAGTGGTGTGACATTTTTCTGCAAATGGCAATCCCATTGTCATGAGCCTGCTGTTTACTCCTTTTGGTAGGCATATAAGCTTGTTGACTAGATTGGCTTTGATTGCAAAACCTACACCAGTTTCTAGTTGCTCCCCTTCACTTTGGCCTCTCTAGAAAAGTGTGTATCCAGATCTAACTTCAGTAAGCTGGCCTTCATTTGCCAGCCTTATTTCATTTAGGGCTGCTATTTGGATGTGATACTTACTGATTTCTCTTGCAAACAAGAGCTGTTTGTCTTTCATGTCTGCTTGATTTTGTGCTGTCTATAAGAGTGTGCACATTCCATTTACCAGTAATGAGTGGAATCATCTTTGCTGATGTTTTTGTACCTTTTTTGTGTTTCGACTGCAGAGTGGAATCCCCACCTGCCATGGTAATCAGGCCAGGGTTGGATAATCAGACAATTTTTAGGGCACCTTTTCTAGCCCCTTCCTCACACCAGGAGGTAGCAGTGTGATCCTTAAAAGGCTGTTCAGACACCCAGGTGGCTGCCGAATCTCACTGCTGCTTCCAGTGAGAAGATGACTGTGTGGTTTGGGCTGCCTGAGTGCAGGATTGTGACTACAGCTCCCAGTGTATCCACACCTGCTGCTAGTGATGAAGCATGCCACAGGACTTTGAGATAGGTAAAAATGGTAAAATAGAGTGAGCGAAAACTTTTGATTCATGTGTAAAATGGATTTAAGTGAGGCAGAGTTGCATGAAGTCATTGGCCTCACTTTTTCTTCCAGAATCATCACAATGCAGTGCCAGGACAGAGTTAAGATACAGTAGATGATCTTAGTGTCTTTGATGTCTAACCAAGCTCTAAGCACTCCATAGTGCCTGCTGCCTTCATGGCCTTTGGAACAAATTGTTCTCATCTGCCCATTCCACCAGGAGAAGTCTTTGCATGTTTGGGGTAGACACCCCCCTAACTCACCAATGGATTTGAGACCTCTAGGTTACCCTCAACCTGGTTTAGCCTGTCTGCAAATATGGTTTACTGGGGGTATGGCTACTGTGCATGCTACAGCTTCTTGTAGCCACAGGTAAAAGTTAGATGAAGCAAGTGGTCACCAAAGGCAGAAAGCAGCCCTGAAAAGGGCTCAACAACCTTCATATCAGAGGTACTAGTCTTCCCTGAACATATCCTACACCCCACTAAAGGAGTACAGGACATACAACCAGTTAAGGTTCAAGAAGATAATCTTTTAGTAGATTTCCAGTATATAAATTGTTTGATTTGTAAGTACAAGTTCGTTTCTAAGTATGGCCCAGAGGACCTTATCCTTTCATATTTGGAATTCCCACTTGGGAGCCCAACTAACCTGAGTGGTGATTGATTCAGTCACCTACTACATGTTGGTTTGGTTTTAGCCACAATTTAATACTCCCTAAACATCTCTTTTCTGTCTTTCATGCTTTCTTCTGCCATCCCCCTTTCCACTTCTGGAACTATAATCAAATCAACTTCATCATTATTTCTGCAAAGGGCATGGTAACCTTTTTCTCTGCAGGCTTTCAGCCCAGTATTATTGCCCCTTCATTCTTTCCGTAAGTGTATCTATTTGATCCTCTTTATATCTTTTCCAACTTAAGCTTCAGAGATTAAAGCAACAATATTGATGTAATAGGAGAGTATCTGGGGGAAGATCTCTCATGAGACTGTGTGCATATACCAGAAAGTCTTTGTATCAGTAGGTGTGGACTCTAATTGGCACTGGGAGATGAGCGAGAAAGAAGAGAAGATGCCTGGAAAAGGTGATCATTGACATACACAAATGTAGGAGAAAGGACAGCAGCAGGGTAGCTTACTTCCTAGCTGCTGAAATAAGCTGAGGGGAACTGAAGAAGAGAGGACCTTCCACTGTGACTTAGATTATATGAATGGGGGATTCAGATAACAGCATGAATGAATCATCTCTCCATCCTTCAGTCTGGGCATACAACAGATGTTTATCATGGTCTAGATCTCCACACTGGTGTGTGACTAGGAGCAGATTGTATCTGTTCACTTAGCAGTTAAACTATAAACTGTGTGTGTGCATGTGTGTGGTGTGTGTGTGTGTGTGTGTGTGTGTGTGTTTGTGTAGTGTTTTCTTTTGTTGATATTTTTCTTTTCTTTCTTTTTTTTTTCTTTAGGGGTAGGAAATCAGATCTGCTATTTCATCCATGTAGGGAAATCCCGATGAGGAAACTTGCACTCTACCTGTGCTGTGAAACCTATGACACCATCTTGCTAAGAAAAGTCAGAAACCAGATGTGATGAAGAAAACATCTATGAAGCCTGGACTCTGGAGATGGAGAACGGAGCAGCAGGTACAGCAAAGAATATTGCCCTGTCAGCTATTTCCCTAACTTAGTTATATTTTTAAACTCCATATTATGTGTGTATATAACCTCAAGGCATGTGCTTACCCACTTTCATAATATAAAGAAGCATAAATAGTCACACCCTTAGGCACAAGTGTCATATAGATAAGCTCAGCTGGGCCCAAGACACTAGCTAAGCTCACTTTCCTTAAAACCTTTCCCCTTACACATGGTTATACCCTTCTAAAATGGTGTAAAAATCCGTGACTTTGTCCACTGGTCAGCCAGCCTTAGCCGGAATAGACTAGCCAGCGTGGTTACTGAGGCTGACTCACTAGTGGGATTGGGAAACCCACCTGACTTTGCCTAAGGAGAGCCGTGATCTTGCTAGTGGCCTTAATAGGCTAATCCTGTACCCCTCACACATAATCTGTGGCTTTCTCTCCTTAGAAGCAATCTCTGTTTTGGGGAGCAGTGATTAGGCTTTGCAGTTGGCTTGGCAGAACCTTTCCTCACCCCTGTAAGTGTGGACAGCTCTGAGAGATCTTGCCCAACATCAGACCTGGTCTTAGGCGTTCATGCCTGCTATTACAATAAACATATATCTTGTGTTTCATCACTCTTGACTTGACCCAAGTCGTGTGAAGAACTAACACATCACATTTGACAATATAGATTGACACCTGATTTTAATTCTGATTAACTGCTTTGCTTTTAAAATGCGTGTTCCTTGTATGCTCTTCATAAACTGAATTTAGACCAGGGATTCTCACAGTGGGATCTATGAACTTGTTTATATATAAATACATATATAAATATAAATATCAATATCGTTATACATGTGTATGGGCAGCTGGATGGCGCAGTGGATAGAGTGCCAGGCCTCGAATCTGGAAGACTCATCTTCATGAGTTCAAATCTGGTCTCAGACATGCACTAGCTGTGTGACCCTAGGCAAGTCACTTAACCCTGTTTGCCTCAGATCCCTTGTCTGTAAAATTAACTGGAGAAGGAAATGGCAAACCACTCCAGCTACTAAGTGTCTGAGACCTGATTTGAACTCAGGGAGATGAGTCTTCCTAACTCCAGGCTTGGCACTTTTTCTACTGGGCCACCCAAATGCCCTACAGTTTATGTATATATGCATATATAAAGACAGCAATATAATTGCTTTTCTCTGTAATCCTGTGATTTCATTTTATGCATTTGAAAACATGATTTTAAGACTTACCAGATTGTCAAGTGTTACATGCCACAAAAATAGTCAAGCACCCTTGGTCTAGACCATCTTAGAGCTTCTTAGCTGAGCTGGTAGGAGAACTTGAGCCAAATACAGCCACTTGTCATCCAAAATACCCCACCTTGAACTCAGAAGTTTAAGTGAATCCGGAGTTGAGAAGAACACTAATGATACTTAGCACTTTTTGATAATTTTCTTCATTTGTATTAAGATAGCTTTCTTCAAATAGTTCATGCACTATTTTGATGTTATGCATTATGCCTTGGTAGAGGAAAGTTCTCACTGAGGCCCTTCATGAAATCTTAAATTATATATTTTATTTGAGTTTTTAGTGGCAATTATTAGGTGGCTATGAAGTACAAAAGCTGAAGTATTGGACTTGGAGTCAGGAAGAACCAGACTCAAATTTGGCTTCAGACATTTACTAGATATGGGATCCAGGACAAGTCACTTAACTTTTTTCTGCCTCAGTTTTTCATCTATAAAATGGGGATAATAATAAGCACCTACTTCCCAGGGTTTTTGTGAGGATAAAATAGAAGATATTTATAAAGCACTGTACAAATATGCTATAGAAATGCTAGCTATTATTACCAACTATTACCAACAGCTATTACCAAATGTTCAAGATTCTAGAGGTTCTTAGGGGACTGGCTATTAAGGATCAGTTGGGTTTCCCCTTACCACTAGAAGCAATCCTGGTAATATTTTACCCCTTCTCTATTTCAATCATCTGGTGACTACATTCTTATATGATTCACTTCATCATGCGAAGTCAGATTTTACCTTATACTTTATATTTTATATAAAGTATATAAATATAATAAAAATATATATGTAATCTATATATAATGTATTTTACATATATGTATATAGAATTCTACTTCAGAGAGTGCAACTATATAATGGGCTGGACACGTTGTTCCAATACAAAATGTATGCTTGCCAAAAAGACTTTTTTATGGAGAACTCACACAGGGAAAGTGCTCACATGGTGGTCAAAAGAAGCGATAATACAAAGACATTTTCAAGGTCTCTCTTAAGAACTTTGGAATTGATTGTGTGATGTGGGAGACACTGGCATAGGACCACTCAGCATGGCATGCCCACATCAGAGAAAGTAGTATACTCTATGAGCAAAGCAGAATTGAAGTAGCTCAAAAGAAACACAAAATGTGCAAATTTAGAGAATCCACTCCAAATGTTCATATGGACTATTTATTCCTGACTTGTGGCAGAGCATTCAGAGCTCATATTGATCCGATCAGCTACAGTCAGACATATTGTAACTTGACTCTAACAGAGTGATGTCATTTTGGTACTCTTTGAGAACGAAGGACAACAATCAACCAATAAATATAATAAAGCATATATGTAATCTATATATAATCTATATAAATAGAAATTAATAAAGCATATGTAGATTTTTCTTATGCTTTATATTTTAGGATGACTTTATTTTCTCCACAAAAGTACTACTCAGAGGCTTCATTGTAGCAAGGAGGTGATCCTGGATTCAAAGACAATTGGAATGCCCACAGAATGCAGTCTACTTGATAAATATTTTTGTTCAAGGTTGTTTGCTTGATATTTCATTCAAAATGGGTGAAAAATTTTTCTAAAATCTGATGAGTGAGTCTTGAAATTTAGTAGCAAATGCCCATCTTCACTTCATTTCAATCCCTGACCTGGACTTTGTACTTTATATTATGAACTTTTTCTAACACATATGTAGCAACCAAAAAGTATCTGTATGGCTCAGGCAGTCATTTTATTTATTAAATAATTTCACCCTTAAAGGATTAAGAAAAGAAACATTACCAAGTAAGTGCTAATCCATGGGTTTTGATGACACTCAATTTAAGCATTTTCTTTTTTTCTACTGAGACAGCACTGGTCTTGTAAACATCTTTTTGACAGCAGTGCCCATTTCAGAAGCTGAAGAGGTCATGGGCAGTAATGCTCAGATCCACACTTGGAGGAATTCTGTCAAGGGATAAGCTGAGTGCAGCAGAAGTTGTTATTCAAAGGAGGCTTTGTTTGTGACTTGCCTTGGAACCTGGTTCATGACTTTTTAGCTCATATTAATATCCAGAAACTACTCTCTTATATTGACTCTCCATATCAGTCCCTCCATTTGTATTGATCTCCATGTTATGACCTGATCCTCATTCTTTATTTCTGTTAGTTGCCGTGTGTGTGTGTGTGGGGGGGGGGGGGGGAGACAGAGAGAGAGAGAGAGAGAGAGAGAGAGAGAGAGAGAGAGAGAGAGAGAGAAGAGAGAGAGACAGAGAGAGAGAGTGCTTAACTCTTTCTGATTTCTTGGTTTCAACCACAGCTTTCCAGTTCTCTCCTTTTGTCGTTGGTAACTTCAATGACAAATAATAATTTCAGTGATAGTCTCCTCTCCCACCCTTCTGAAATGTAGCTGTTCCCATTAACCTTTGTTTAACCTACACTGGCTAAACTGGGTTTGTCAGTTCTCAGCATATATTAAACTGTAGTTAATTCAAGTCAAGTCAAGAAGCATTTATTAAATGCCTACAATGCCAAGAGCTAGGGATAGGAAGAAAGCCAAAAACAGTTTCTGCCCTCAAGGGGTTCAACAATCTATTATGGGGAGACAACATGCAAGTAACTATGTAACAAGATAACTATAGGAAAAATCAGAGATAATCTCAGAGAGAAGTCACCAACATAAAGGAGGACCAGAGAAGTCTGTGCAGAAGGTGATTTTAACTGAGACTTAAAGCAACCCAGGGAAACCAGAAAGCAGAGGTAAAGAAAGAGAATATGGTAGGTAAGGGCATGGGAGGGCAACCAGTGAGAATGCATGGAGTTGGAAGATGGAGTATTTTGTGTAAAGAATATCAAGGAGGTTAGAATCACTGAGTTTGTAGAGTATGTGGAGGAGAGTGAGGGGCAAGGAAAGGTAGACAAAAGCCGATTTATGAAGGGGATTTTATATTTGATCCTGGAGGTAATAAGAAGCTAGTGGAGCTCATTGAATAGGATGGTGACATGTTCAGAGCTGAATTTTAGCACTTATTAAGCACTGGTGTAGTAGATCGAGTGAGGTAGCTATGCCAGGATTCTTGTGCTTATCTTAGTAGATAAGAACATCTAAGAACATTCCCCCAAAGGGAGAAAGGGAGGGGAAGAAGGTCACTGTCTCAATCTCTGCTCATACTGGTCAGTTATATACACATTCAGTTTAGCTCATAGTCAATGTTTAGAAACATCTCTATTGTCCCCTGTCCTGGACCATTATTGCCCTGGACCACACTGGCTGTATGTCTAATAGGCTCTGATGGCTCTTCTCAGTAGCTGCTAGTGATGGTTTTACCTTGGCTTTCACTTTTGATGGTTTTCTTTTTCTTTCCACAAGCACTTTCAAACTCAAGGTCATAGACAAGTTTCCCACGATTGGGGAATGCTGGCTAAACCACCTCACCAGCATATCAGTTCCCCTAACCTTAAACTTCAAGTGCAATTCTACTCTGATTGGGACCAAAAGACAAACCACATAAGGATAGTGGAGACCTGACTGTATTTGTTAGCAGCAATCAAGGAGCCAGGAGACTGAGAAAAGACAGGAGTTGATCAAAAGGGTGAGCTGCCTTAGGAGACAGAAGGGGATGGGATCAAGGGCAAAAGTAGAGGAGTATGATACATATTTGTTGAACTGAATTAGAGGAATGCAGTTTTTTTTAAAGTAAGGAAACAGTAAATGGCACTAAATTGAGGGGAACTTCAGCTGATGATTGAAACTATAGGCACTATTGAGAGCTGGCATCAATAGTGAGTTTCACGTACATCTCACAAATCTCTAATATGGATGCTACTATTATTCCCTTTTACAGATAGAAGGCAGGGGTTAAGTATCTTTCCCATGATCACAGAACTATTAAGCAGATGCAGAATTTACACTCAGATCTCTAACTTTTTAAAACTCCATACTTTCTCTTACTACATTAGGAAATTTAGGCTTTCTCTATTAAGAAATCAACCTGTCTTATTTAGAGATAGAGATAGAGAGAAGAGACTGTGCAAGTGACTCATTAATTTTAACTTGAGCATAATTTTAAAAATTCTGTTTCCTACCCTGTTAGAAATAAACCTTGCCTGCAGGTGATGTTTCTTATTGTCTGGTTGAGCATCATTAGTCACTGGCTTCTCGCTGTCTTTTACCTGAACAGAAGCATGAAGTGACATCAGCCAAGACAGAAACCCTCCTGGGGAAGTAGGAGAATTTCACACACCCAGAAAGAAGGCAGAAATATATTTCTTCTGGTTCAACACTTCTTGGTCACAAGGTCACTTCTGCGCTATTGCTCACCTATGTTCAATAGAGGAAACATCACTGCCACCACAGAGCTGGCTCTCAAACGGGTGGCAAATAATAAACTGTAGGATTGTAATGGGACAAATCAACTGCAAAATGAGAGAATAGTAAAATTTAATTTTGCATTTGACTGAGTGTCTTGCTCATTTGCAGTCAGTTTAGGTTACTGTACTGTTTTATTGTTCTTAATTTGAATTTTTGTGTGCCATTGTTACATTTTTGCTTCCATATACAGAGCTGCATGCTGGTTTTAGTTGCATGACTTCCATTGACCTAAATGGGAATTAAGTAGCTAAGTCTTCTATATTCTACTGAAAAATTTAGAATTAATATGTCTTTATCATCTTCGATTTACATGAAATTCTGATTTCAGGATGGCTGCTAAGTATAATTTGTGTTCAGAATTATTTTACCAGATGATTGAGCAAATCTGTTTAGAAAAACATTTAAGATTTAAATTGGAGAAGTCTTCATGTGGCAATATATTTGAATTTGATAATCATACAATTATTAGAAAACCTAGATATAGACACGAGACATTTAATTGATGGCTTGAAGTTCCTTTTAATAGCACAATGAAATCTAATAAACTGCCTTGGCTGCCTCTCAAAGCAGGAAAAAAATGAGATGTGATTCAAAACAGTATCTTCTTAAATCATCACAGTTCTCTTTTCCAACCTCTTGGCCTACCTCTCTATGCTAAAGAGAAGTGGGCTGTTACAAGAACTAATAAACAATGATTAAGGCAGGCTTAAAAGGCATGCTTCCCCACTGATAGATTCATGGCTGCTCCAAGGTGGTGCTATAGTCCCTTGGGTTATGTAATTTAGAAGAGGGCACAGCTATGAAAGGAGGAGGAGGAATAGAGATGAAGGAGGAGGGAGAAGTGCTCAAAACAGAGAGCAAAGATGATTCCATCATCTTATGAACTCTTTTGTGAAATACTGCTCTGACTACTCTTCCCTTATCTGAGGGTGTTCTGCCCAAAGGAAGGTAAATTTTGGTGGCCAAAAAGCTGTCTACTTAACTTGGGGTTTACTGGCTAGATTTCTCTCTCAAAGACCAAGTGTTAAACCCAATTCACTCTGGAGCCTCATAGATTGGACAGCAAAAGTTCCTTGCCCAAGCACTACTCAATGGCTATTTTGGGGGCCCTCCTGGCTCAGAGTGAATGTAAATAGTAACTGTTTCTCTTTTGGCTAGTAACCCTGAGGGTCTTCCACTCCCAGTTTAATTTATTTTTATTATTAAAGGGGCCATCCCTTGACTCACTTCTTAAAAATGGGCGTTGCCTCACTCAAAGTGAGAACCTGAAAAAGACCTTAGCTTAAGGCTAAGGTGTCTCATTGCATCCTGGGCCATCTCCAGTCATCCTAATGAATATCAGGCCACTGGACCCAGGTGGCTTGGAGGAGAAAGTGAGGCTGGTGACCTTGCACAGCCATCTTCACTCAAAACAAAGTTAATTGAAAGTCATTGCATCTCTGTGATGTCATGGTCCTCTTTGAGAATGAAGGACAAACACAACAACAACTCTAAGAAAGGCTGAACTTCTAGTATCTCAGTTCTGTGAACCAAGAGAGCATTAGGCTGTTAAAATTGGTACAGGATTCTCTTTCATCTAGGCTCATGATGGGGCAGTGATGAGCAGAGTAGAAGGAATATAGTGAGATTAATTGACCTTCATACTCCTCAAAGGTCACTAACATTTGAACTTACTTATCATTCAGACTGGAACTACAAAAGAAACTAAGGCTCATTCTTGTGTTTTTGCACCAAGACCATGATCTTAAATTGCTGCTGGAATTGTTTTCTTATAATTTCTCAGTACTTTCCTTTGGAAAGAGTGACTTGACCTGAATGAGGTTAAAAGCTCCAAGAAATGTCTGTCTGAGTGAGGATATGATTTCTTTAATTTTGACTAACCTTCATGAGTTTTCCTCTGAAACAACCATTTTGATTTTGACTATTATTGGGGTTGGAAAAAGGAATTGATGTTTTCCTTAAGGGGAGCTCTAATATAGCTGTTCTATGATACCCAAAGACAGACATCACAAACTTAAATTATATAATGGTGGCCAAGTGTTTGAACTAGCCAGAGGCTGGGGTCCCCAAGGTCTGGGCTGGCTCAGGTCCAGGGATATGAAATGAAAGTCTCCCTAAGAGTAACTACAATGTTTTTGTTGGCTTGTCCAGAGGGGGGGAAATCTGTGGCCTCAAGGCCAGATGTAGATCTTTTAGGTCTTCAGGTGCAGCCTTTTGACTGAATCCAAAATTCACAGAACAAATCACCTTAATAAAAAGATTTGTTCTATGAAACTTGGACTCAGTCAAAAGACTGTACCCAAGGACCAAGAAGGCCACATGTGGTCTTGAGGCCACAGGTTCCCCACCCCTTGCTTGGGCTCAGGGATTCACTGTTGCAAGCATGTTATCTCAAGGATATAGAGAATGAGATGAGGTTTGTGGGTTCTTGGGGTGGACACATGGTATTTGTTAGACACTAAACAGAGTAAGAGATAGCTGTAAGAAGAATATAGGGATGCAATACTAATGGAGTTTTGTTTGAGATAACCAGAGAATTCTTGGAGGCACTGATACACAAGATATGCAAGTAAAATACAGCTATTACCAGGACAATGGAAGACTCTTCAAATAAAGGAGCAATACTATGCAAGTTGCAGTTAGCAATAGGGGATGAGATATCTAAGAGTGATAATTTAATGACATTTGGCAACCAAGGGAAGAGCTAAGCCTGCATTCATCAGGGAAGTGGGATTTTACAAACTGAACATGAGGCACTATATCCAAAAGGGAAGTTGGACTAGGGCAATGCTTATATATCAAATTAATTCCCAATAGCTTGTAGCTAGAACTGTGTAGAGTCAACAAAATACTTGGATCAATCTATCTTTCTTCTGTTACTCATGACCTTGATGGTCATGTTGGAAGAGAGTATCACTCTGATGTGGATAGGAATTCAACAGTTTATTTTGTAGACCAGTAACTTGCTGACATCAAATTGATTAGAAGTTTTGCCCACCTGTTATACAACTAGGAAAAAGATGTAAATTCTTCTGTATTACCTACCGTGATCCCATGAGAAGAACATTCCATGATCTGATGATCCTATATTCCTGCTAATAATGTAAAGATGCTAGCCTTCTGGGGGATGGAGCCAAGATGGTGGAGTGGAGGAAGCACTCAGCTGAGCTCTACTAACATTCCCCTCCAAACAACTTAAAAATAATGCCCCAAATTGAATTGTGGAGTGGCAGAACCTCCTATGAGGTTCATAGGAGTCAGAATGAGATATTCTTCCAGACCAAGACAATTTAGGAGGTTTGAAGGAGAGATCTGTGACATGTGTTTGGAAGTTGGCCCAGAGCCCACACGGATGCAAGATCAATGGTGGGACTAGATGGTAGCAATACATGCAGCAGCAGCTTCAGGAGCTCTCCAGATGGAAATAGTAAGGGCACGCTGGCAAATGATTAGAAAGAGATTTCAGGCCCCTGTGCTAACTCTAGATGCAGGACTGGATGCTGTGTGGCAACTTCATTGCCTATAATCACTTCTGGGTCATAGTTCAAGGCTGAAGTGGGAGATTTCTGGTTAAGAGGAAGCAGGAGCAGAATTGCTTTCAGTCACAAGGGTTCAGGGACTCTGACAAATAGTATTGCTTCTGGTCTCAAGGGAGCAGGGTCCCTGAAAAGCAATATCACTTTCACTACCAAGGGAGCAAGAACCCTAAGAAGAAGTATCAATTATAATCTCAAAGGATCAGGGCTCTTTCCTGGGCAAGGACGAGAGCACAGACCAGGCAAGTAGCAGTCAAACTTTTCCCCAAATCATACCACCCTGGAAGCACCAAAAACTTCTAAATTCCAAGAACTAGCTCTGAAAACAGCAGCACAAAAAAAATCTGAAGCTTGGGACAATGCTCCTCCTTTCCACAGCAAAAGAGAGCCCAACTATAACATAAAATTCAAAATCAAGAAATAGGGTAGAAAAATGGGCAAACAACAAGAACAGCAATAACAAAATTTTGACAGTAAAAGCCTGCTATGGTGACAGGGAAGATCAAGACACGAAATCAGAAGCAGACAATGAAGTCAAAAGAGCTGCAAGCAAAGGCTCAAAGAAAACTATGAATTGGACACAAGCCCAACAGGAATTCCAAAAGTGCTAAAATATGTTTTAAAAAATAAAATAAGAATGGTAGAGGAAAAGCAAGTAAAGAAGTAAGAGATAAGGAAGAAAATTATGAAAAGAAAATTAACAGCCTGCTGAAAGAGGCACAAAAATACTGAAGAAAATAACACCTTAAAAACAAAGTGGCTAAGTGGAAAAAGAGGTAAAAAGCTCGCTGAAGAAAATAATTCCTTTTTAAAAAATTAATTAATTTATTTTTAGTTTTCAACATTCACTTCCACAAGATTTTGAATTCCAAATTTTCTATCCATCTCTTCCTTCCCTCCACCCCAAGACAGCATTCATTCTGAATACCCCTTCGCCTAATCTGCTCTCCCTTCTATCACTCCTACCTTCTCTTATCCCCCTCTATTTTCCTGTATCTTGCCTTATCTTATTTCCCAGTTGCATGTAAAAATCAATTTTTAACATTTGTTTTTAAAACTTTGGTTTCCAAATTCTCTCTTTTCCTCCCTCCCCACCCACCCTCATTGAGAAAACAAGCAAATTGATATAGGTTATACATTTGTAGTCATGCAAAACACTTCCATAATACTCATGTTGTGAAAGACTAACTATATTTTCATTCATCCTATCCACCCCGGGTTTATTCTACTCTCTCCTTTGACCCTGCCCTTCTTCAAAAGTGTTTGCTTCTGCTTACTCCCTCCTCCAATCTGCCCTCCCTTTTATCATCTCCCCCCCCCCTTTAGAACCCTCTCCCTATTTTCCTATAGGGTGAGATAGATTTCCATACCCGATTGAGTGTGTATGTCATTCCTCCCTCAAGCCAAATCCAATGAGAGTAAGATTCACTCATCCCCTCTCATCCTTTCCCACTTCCCCTCCACTGTAAAAGCTTTTTCTTGTCTGTTTTATGTGAGATAATTTACTCCATTCTACCTCTCCCTTTTTCCTTCTCCCAGTATATTTCTTTCTCATCCCTTAATTTTCTTTTTTGGATATCATCCCTTCTTATTTAACTCACCCTGTGCCCTTTGCATACATACATACATACATACATACATACATACATACATATATATATATATATATATATATATATTATATATGTATACACACACACACACACACACACACACACACACACACACACACACACATATATATATATGATGATTTCTCTTTCCTGTTTACCTTTTCATGCTTCTCATGAGTCTTATATTTGAAAGCCAAATTTTCTATTCAGCTCTGGCTTCTTAAGAACGCATTAATTCCTCTACATCATTGAATGACAATTTTCCCCCCTCATTGATTACACTCAGTTTACACTAGTTACTTTGACATCTGGAATATCATATTCCAAGCTCTCTGGTCTCTTAATGTAGAAGTTGCTAAATCTTGTGTTATCCTGATTGTGTTTCCACAATACTTAAATTGTTTCTTCCTGGCTGCTTGAAATATTTTCTCTTTCACCTGAGAACTCTGGAATTTGGCTGTGATATTCCTGGGAGTTTTCCTTTTGGGATCTCTTTCAGGAGGAGATCGGTGGATTCTTCCAATTTCTATTTTACCCTCTGGTTCAAGAATGTCACAGCAGTTTTTCTTGATAATTTCTTGAAAGATGATGATGTCTAGCCTCTTTTTTTTTTTAATCATGGCTTTCAGGTAGTTCAGTAATTTTAAAGTTATCTCTCCTGGATCTATTTTCCAGGTCAGTTGTTTTTTCCAACGAAGTATTTCACATTGTCTTCCATTTTTTCATTCTTTTGGTTTTGTTTTAT
The DNA here is from genome assembly GCF_003287225.1 of Phascolarctos cinereus. Taxonomy (NCBI): domain Eukaryota; kingdom Metazoa; phylum Chordata; class Mammalia; order Diprotodontia; family Phascolarctidae; genus Phascolarctos; species Phascolarctos cinereus. Next base: position 201,228,124 of record NW_027555847.1, on the reverse strand, counting down.
AATTTCTGGATTTCTCATAGACTCATTAGCTTCCATTTGATCCATTTTAATTTTTAAATACTTATTTTCCTCAGTGAGCTTTTGAACTTCCTTTTCCATTTGGCCAGTTCTGCTTTCTCAGGTATTCTTCTCCTCATTGGCTTTTTGGAACTCTTATGTTGTTTGGGTTAGTTTATTTATTTTTATTTTTAGGCAAATGGGGTTAAGTGACTTGCCCAGGGTCACATAGCTAGTAAGTGTCAAATGTTTGGTCTGAGGCCCTATTTGAACTCAAGTCCTCCTGACTTTAGGGCTGGTACTCTATCCACTGCACCACCTAGCTGCCCCAGGTTTCTTTCTTTGAGGAGAATCTGGAACCACATGTCTTCTGACTCAAAACTGGAATCCAGGAGATAAAGATCTCTTCTCTCTCTAGCTCTCACCAACTCTGATGCCCACACAGATTTGGAGTATTGAACAATCAATCCCTGCCAGTGAGGAGAGTTATTTTTCCAAATGGGCTTTGAGCTCCTGGTTACACCAAACACTTTTATTTAAGATTTCTCAAAGTGGATATATTTTATAAAATAGCTGATGATTAACTAAATGATTCCTCAGCACTCCAAGGAAATTCCATCTTAGGAAGTTATGGCTACTGGAAAGAGGACAAAATCTGGCCAACTAGTTTTTGACTTATCAAACAAACTCTGTTTGTCACAACTCTGACTTTCTGCTCTAGGGTACACTGTCCTAGACAATCATGGTTCCTGACAGGGATGATCCAACAAAGGAATTTATTATCTTTTGGTGGAATGACAGGAGGGAGGAGGAGGAAAATGAAGGGTTCGTAGGATCACAGATTTAAAGCTAGAAAGGACCTTAGAGGTGACCAAGTTCAACCCCTTTCATTTTACAGGTGAGAAAACTAAGGCACAACAATAAGTGATTTGTCCATGGTTACATAGTTAGTTAGTATTTGAAGTAAGATTTGAATCTAGGTCTTTCTGACACCAAGTTCAGTATACTTTCCATTAATTCACTTGAGAGTATCCTAAATTACAGCCATCAGAGGTAGCTAATCCAGATTCAAAGTCACTACCAAATCTAGTGATGTTTATTTATCTTCCTTATTGACAGCCTACTCCACGCTTATACAATTTCCTGGGCAATTTAACTAAATTTTGTCATCTGTCTTATCTTTTTCACCTTATATTTCCATCTCAGGCAAGTGGGAACAGTGGTTTAGGAAATAGAGCCAGAAGGCAACCTGTCACATTCACCTTTTCTTTTCAAAGCCTTTGGAGGAGAGCCTAAAATTCCATGCTGGTACACTACCATGGGCTCTCAGTAAATTTTGGTTGGTGATAGTAGTGAATTTACTTACTCTCAATATTAAATTTCAGCTTTCAATGAAGAATCCTAAGAATTACCCCTCTTCTTCCTTTAGTTTTAATTTATCTTCCTTTATCTACTCCACCATCACTTTTTTGTCTCTGTGTCATCTCTAATTGACATCTGATTTGTGGCACAGAACTCATCTTCAGTAGGAAGGATTGGCATTTCAACCAATCAATATTTACTGACCACCTTCTAGTGCTCAATACTAGTACTAAGTAAAAACAGTACTAAGAAACTAGTACTAAGAAAAAAACAGAATGATAGCTTACTTTATTTAATGACTTTGTGTTATATGGATAATATATATGTATGTATGTATGTATGTATGTATGTATGTATGTATATGTGTGTGTGTGTTATAGCTCTATTCTAGCTCTCCAGATTCCCAGTTAATTGTTCTTTCCAATGCACAATAACACCTTTTACAGAAGAGCAAATTATGGTCTCTGCCTTCAAAGATCTGACCATCCCATTGGGAAGGCAAAACCCCCAAAACAATGTAAATGCATAGTATAAAATTTCAAGTGTCTAGTTGTGTTCTCTTCTGGGCACATAGTCAGTAGAGACCTATTATTGGTTCCAGCTATTGTTAGTGTCTAAGGTATTTTTTTGAAAAGCACATAGGCATTGAGAAATTTCTGTTATCCATATAGAAATTACTCAAGTTAGAACTCTGTAAACTTCAAAGTACTCTGTGAATGTGAATGCTTATCTCTAACCTAGTTCTCTAAATGGTATCAGTGAGTAGCACAATTTCAGATGTTGCTAGTGGGTGCTGAAAGGGTAATATAGGTGGAATTTCCTAAAATACTCTGAGTAATTAAGCTGAGGATGTGTTGGAGTCAGTTTGAATTGGCTCATTAGAGCTAATTGTTAAAATTTCAATTTGAGCATTTTAGGGCTTGATTGATTATTTTGTTGATTGTATAGACTTAAGAAAGTGGCAGAGAAAACATTAATAATGCAGACTAAACTCAAAAGTATATCAAGAATACATTTTTCAGTGGTGGAAAAAAAGATGGTTATTAAATATTTACCAGCAAACCACTAGAGGTAATACATATACTCAGGCTGCTTTGAGACTAGTGGGAAAGTAAGGTGTGTTCTTTTGGTGAGAAGGAAAAACAACCTTTGTCTGGTCAGGGAACAGGAGAAAAAGGAGACAGGAGGGATTTTTACTCTTTGAAATCTGGCTCCAGTCTATCTTTCAAGGCTGATTACACATTACTCCTCCTCATAACATTTTTGCACTACAACCAAAATGTCTAACTTGTATTCTATATTTGATATTCCATCTCCAGCTACCAAGCCTTTGCCCAATGCAAAGAATGTTTTCCCTCCTCACTTTGACCTATTAGAACCCCTAGTTTCCTTCAAGGCTCATCTCAAATGCCACCTGATTCAAAAGGCCTATTCTGGTTTCTTCAGTGTCAGTGCTCAGCAACCACTTTGTATTCATGGAACTCCAGCTTAATAGCATCCCTCCTTCCCTGAGATTTTGGATATTATTACTATACTTTTAAAAGAGATGGAACTGGGTAATCTGGTATGGCAGTTGACTGTTATCTCTGAAGGAGCCTATATGAAGCAGTAACGGAGAACAAAGAAAACTTTACTGAGGAGACCTGGGGAGTTAATTGTTATTGAGAAAGAGCCTGGGAAAGACTTGAAGAATTACTGTTGTTCAGTCATGCCCAACTCTTTGTGACCACATGGACATGGGCATGTCAGGTCCTTCTATCCTTCCCTGTATCCTAAAGTAAGTACCATCTTTGAGTCTGAGGAAGCATTTTCAGAAAACTGAGTTTAATTTTTATTCTTTGTAGAAGACATAGTGTGGAGAGGATATTCCATGGACAATTCCTAAAGGATTTTAATTGCCTTCCATCCAGAAATTATAAGACTATGGTTACATTGTTTTGAAAGAATCAGGGATTGTAGCCATTGTTAGAGATGACTCTATGATCTTTTTCATAGCTGATGCATTGTTGGAAAATTTACTTATGTCTTTTCATTATTTATCATTGTTAATAATTACATAGTACAATTATGTTTTTCTAAGACTATGAAAATAGGAATAAGACTGTAAGAGAAGGAAAAAAGTTTTTTCTGTTTTTTATAAACCAGAATGGGGGCTAATGGCTAAGTACTTAATGAGATAGTTTCTGAATTTGTGAGAATGTATGAGGCAATTTCAGGACAAATTTTTGATTGCCTTTGAAGCTGATAAATGAACGACTTAATAAAAGAAGGAATGAGGAGTAGGCTGAGGGGTTATATTTAATGTGTTTCTCAGCAAGAGCACCTGAAAGGATCATCAAACCCCAAATCTTACATTTTTATAGAGTTTTACTTGAAGGATAGAGCAAAAACTCCACTACTTGTGTATATGATGTATTTACTTATCTGTGAATCTATTTTATTTCCCCATAGTATGTAAGCACCTTGAGGATAAGGATAGCCTCACTTTTATATTTCTATTTCTGTCATTTTTTCATGGTTCCTGGCATATCTAGTAGTAGTTGCCTAATATATGCTTGCTAATTGATTGAAAAGATGTCGGTGTGGAAATTTACCAGGCAATTTCCTGAATTTTTATTTTTTTATGACAAAACTCAGTAATCATTTAATGAAACTGACTTTCCTAGAGCATAAATTCAGATAAATATGATTCAATAAATAAATTATCTTTTTACTGGCATGTATCTGGGTCAATGACTACAGGAGATCAATAACTTCCTTCATTTGTATGCTATTAGCTAAGATAAAAAGCCAAAACTATATTCTAATCAGCCTTTAGACAGAGATAGACACCAGAAAAGCAACTGATGCTGGGAAGAGGATAGGAGGAAAGAAAATTGGATAGTTAGAGGAAAAGGAGAGCATACTTAATTTTGCAGAGCCAACTCAAATCCTGAAGATTTTCTCTTAGAATGATTATGGTATAAAGTAGGGTTGAGTTCTTTTTTCTGAAGCCTGTGACAGCCAGGGAATAGGAAAGAAAAATAATACTTCTCCTGAAGCAAAGAAGTAAGCTTTTTTAGCATCAGAACTTAAGGCAAGCTAGACTTCTAGATTTAGCTATTGGCATAACTCCTTTTTTTTTTTAAAGAATAATTCAATTAAATTCAAATCCTGCCTCTGACACATACTAGTGTGCAACTATGGGTAAATCACTCCAGACACTTTCAGTATCTAAAAATTGCTCTTCAATATTGGAGATTTCCTTACACTAATGAAATCACAGGTCTCTCTCCTCCCTCTCCTCCCACCCCTGGCAAAAATTTCACCTATATTTGTATATCACCTTCCTCACTATAGTACTATAGGCACAGATATCATTATACCACATGTAACATGATTGACTTTGTACCCCATTTCTGAGGGTCAGAAGACATGGGCTTCTCAACTGTGTGACATTAAATTAGTTATTTAAGCCTCCGATTCTGTTTCTTTATGTGTAAAATGGTAAAAAATAATTTTTGCCCTACCTATTTCAGATGGTTGTAGTGAGGAGTCAGTGTAATAATGGAGTAAAAAGGACTCTGTCAATTGTGAAAAGGCTATACAAATCTAAGGCATTATCATGAATAATAGTTCATTTTTATATAGCACTTCACTATTTGCAAACACATTATTCATTATGTGTTAGGTAAAGTAGGTATTAGCACCTTTTTACATATGAATCAATTGAGAGAAATAAACTGCTTTAGGTCACACAGGCACACACTGGTTGTATAACCGTGGGCAAGTCACTTAACTCTATTTGACTCAATTTCCTTGCCTATAAAATGAGCTGGAGAAGGAAATGGCAAGCTGCTTCTGTATCTTTGCCAAGAAAATCTCCCCAAAATGGAGTCATGAAGAGTCAGACATGACTGAAAGCAACTAAACAACCACAACAAAAGGTCACAGAGCTGGGTCAGAATCCAAGACAGAGGGTTGTAAGGGACCTTAGAGGCAGCCTACTCCAACCCCACCCCTACTCCTACATTTTATAGATGATGAAACTGAGGTATAGAGATATAAAGCGATTTGCCCAAGGCAACACTGATAACTGGAAGAAGAAGAATGTGAACCCATGTCCTTTGTCTACAAATTCATCTACCTTCCTACTATACCACTTGACTTCAAGATGAGTATTTCTTCTATGTAACACTGCCTTTTTTCTGTCTTTTGTGAACATATTGATTCTCCAAACAGAATGGAAACTTCTTGAGAGCAGTTGAGTTCTGTTTCTGCCTTTGTATCAACAGCACCTAGAACAGCGCCTGACACATGGTAGGTAATTTATTAAATGTTTGTTGACTGTTCATTTACATTAATGGTGACATTAAAAAAAATTCTTCCTTAGTGGGTAGGCACATCATTACCAGTAACACTTAGCTTCATTTGCACATCTGGAGATTTTCTTTTGCAATTCCTCTTTCTGATCATTTATAAAAATGTTAGCTAAGATGAGCACGAACCCTGGGGACTTCAGTGGTCATGCTACTTAATCTGGAAAAAAATACTCATTTATTTCCTAAAACTAACTCAGTCCTCTAATTGTGACAAAATGTTGTCCTCAATTCTGTGGCGATTCTTCATTTTATTTTTTTAAATACCCAGTTGATATAATTTATTTAGGTCCTTTGAAAGTCTAAACAAATTAAATTTCCTGGTTTCTCTTTGTCTACACACTTAATCACCTTTCCTGTAAGAATTTTAGGATGTTATTCTTAAAGGTCCCCAGGCATTAATGCATATGCCCACTAAGTCTTTAGTTTTGTGTAGACAGAGTAGGAAATTGTTTACATGGCATGATTTCAGGAATTCTGGGTGAGGTCATTTACCTTCCCTAAACTCCTGTTCCTCTTCTACATAAATGAAGTACTAGGAAGGAAGTTTAAAAGAGGAAACAGATGGGATAGAGGTGATGTTGGTAATGAATCGAGAGACTGGAAGTATCAATGGCAAAACTATTATATACTCCACAATTTGTTTTAACTTCTGATAGCATCATTCTTTTCATGATCAGATCATATCCTTTAATAAGGGACCATGAAAATCAATAGCAAAACTTTCAGAAGAGGGCGCACCAGTGAGACTGCACAGCAAATTGTTATAAGTCTTAATACCTTTATTTTTTCCTTCCTTTTTGGTGAGGCAATCGAGGTTAAGTAACTTGCCCAGGGTCACACAATTAGTAAGTATCAAGTGTCTGAAGTGGGATTTGAACTCAGGTCCTCCTGATTCTAAGGCAGGAGTTCTATCTCCTAGCTGCTCCTGTTATAACTCTTGACTCCTTGTTTAATTTGTCTTTACTCTGGATTTCCTGCACCTTCATTCATCTTGCTATTTCATATATGTCTCAGACAGTTGTGAATTTGGCCTAGCCTATAAGAAGACTTGGATTTCTGCTGTTTTTCTTGATGTGATGACTTGAATCTATTAATGTGTCCTTTCTCAAGTCACCTGACTTTTCCATTTTCTCATCTGTAAAATGATCTGGTAATTTCTTGGATTCTTCCTATCTCTAAGTCCTATGAGCCTATGACTCTTAGATTTTGAACTTTGTCCCTAGTTTCTCCCACTCTCCACCAACTTTAAAAATGATTATTGGGAAAAAACCCTCTCTTTTTCTTATCTCCTCCAACTTCAAGCCCATGTACTTCTTCCCTTCCAGGACTATGTCCTTGTCCAGATAATTTTGGCTGATCGGACATGACACTTTAAGCTGGTCCCTGGTGCCCACCAAGAAAACAAACCTAAAATGTTAATTATTTATGTTAATATGCTCTCTGTCTCTCTGTGTACACATGTACACACACACACACACACACACACACACACACACACACACACATTTGTATGTATAGGGTAACTGGGTGGTCCAGTGGATAGAGTGCTGGGCCTAGAGTTAGGAAGACTCTCTTCTGAGTTCAAATCTAGCCTTAGACACTTATTAGCTGTGTGATCCTAGACAAGTCATTTAACCCTATTTGCCTTTGTTTCTTCATCAGTAAAATGAACTGGAGAAGGAAATGGCAAACACTCCAGTATTTCTGCCAAGAAAACCCCAAATGGAGCCATGAAGAGTCGCACACGTAAATGATTGATGACCTCTGACACCAAAGCTAGTAGCCAACAAATACCTTTAAAAATGATTCTAAACAAATTATAAAGCAGCAGAACCCACAAAAAAGACAGAGTGAAACAAATTTCCAGCCCAAGACAACCTGGAAGGTCAGCAGGAAATGTCTGTTGCACCAAGCTGTGAGAGGAGTGCAGTCCAGCACAAGCTGCACCAGCATAACCAGGGCCTATCTGATCTGGAGCAGGCCTGAAGGGACTGAATCCCAGGCAGCTGTGGCGGTTTCCAGACTTCTCAACCCACAAACAGGAAAGACAACTTAGAAGGTCAGTAGGAAAGGTCTGTCTGACTTGAGTGAGAGGGGAGCACCGTTCAGCCCTAGCCCCAGCACAGCCGCTGGGTGGTGGCAGTGGCAGTGGAGGCTGAGGCGGCTGCTTCCAGAGCTCTCAGCCCACAGGCATTAATGAGATTGAACAACTGATCAGAAGGAGATTACAGGGGTTTCTTTGCTGGCACTGACGCAGGATTCTGTTGGCTTTGCCCGTACTTGGATCTGGGTCACAGTCCTGGGTGGCAGTCCTGGGGTGAGGAGGAGTGCTGGCATAGCAAAGCTTGTGGCAGCAGTGGAGAGGGAACCCTAGTCACAGTTCCAGAGCAGAAAAGAGTGCTTGTGATTACTTACAGACTAGAGCACAGGCCAGGAGAGGAGTAAACACCTCACCCCTTATCATACCACCTTGGAAGAACTGAAAATTTGCAGGTCTCTAGAAGTATCTCTGAAAACAGCTGCACAAAACCCCTGAAGCTAGGGACAGTACACCCTCCACACTGGAAGCAGAGGCCAATTTAACAAAGAGTTTAAAAGTCAAGTAATTGACTGGGAACATGAGCAAACAGCATAAAAAAACTCAAGACTGCAGAATCTTACTTTGGTGCCAAAGAAGATCAAAACATACAACCAGAAGAAGACAACAAAATCAAAGCTCCTACATCCAAAGCCTCCAAGAAAAGTATGAACTGATCTCAGGGCATGGAAGAGCTCAAAAAGGATTTTGAGAAGCAAGAGAAGTAGAGGAAAAATTGGGAAGAGAAATGAGAGTGATACAAGAAAATCATGAAAAAAAAGTCAGCAGCTTGCTAAATGAGACCCAAAAAATACTGAAGAAAATAACACCTGAAAAAATAGCTTAACCCAAATGGCAAAAGAGATCCAAAAAGGCAATGAGGAGAAGAATGCCTTGAAAAGCAGAATAGACCAAAGGGAAAAGGAGGTAAAAAAGCTCACTGAAGAAAATAATTCCTTAAAAATTAGAATGGAGCAAATAGAAGCTAATGATTCCATGAGAAATCAAAAAATTATAAAACAAAACCAAAAGAATGAAAAAATAGAAGACAATGTGAAATATCTCATTGGAAAAACAACTGACCTGGCAAATAGATCCAAGAAAGATAATTTAAAAACTATTGGACTACCTGAAAACCATGATAAAAAAAAAAGAGCAAGAAATTATTGAGGAAAACTGCTCTGATTTTCTAGAACCAGAGGGTAAAATAGAAATTGAAAGAATCCACCAATCACCTCCTGAAAGAGATCTTAAAAGGACAACTCCTAGGAATATTATAGCCAAATTCCAGAGTTCCCAGCTCAAGGAGAAAATATTGCAAGCAGCCAGAAAGAAACAATTCAAGTATTGTGGAAACACAATTAGGATAACGTAAGATTTAGCAGCTTCTACATTAAGGGATCAGAGGGCTTGGAATACGATATTCTGGAGGTCAAAGGAACTAGGATAATAACCAAGAATCACCTACCCAGCAAAAATGAGTGTAATCAATGAGTGGGAAAATTGATATTCAATGATATAGAGGAATTCAATGCATTCTTGAGAAAAAACCAGAGCCAAGCAGAAAATTTGACTTTCGAATACAAGACTCAAGAGAAGCATGAAAAGGCAAATAGGAAAGACAAGTCATAAGGGACTTATTAAAGGTGAATTGTTTATATTCCTATATGGAAAAATTATATTTGTAACTCATGAGACCTTTCTCATTATTAGGTTGGTTAGAAGGAATATATACAGACAGAGGGCACAGGTATGATATCTTAAAAATAAAATTAAAGCATGAGAGAGGAATGTACTGAGAGAAAGAGAAAGGGAGAGGTAGAATGGAGTAAATTGTCTCACATAAAACAGAGAAGAAGAAGCTTTTGCAGTGGAGGAGAAAAGGGGGAAGATGAGAAGGAATGAATGAATCTTACTCTCCCAGATTTGGCTTAAGGAGGGAGCAACATACACACTTAATTGGGTATGGAAATCTATCTTACCCTTCAGGACAGTAGGGGGGAAAAGGATAAAGGGGGGGTGATAGAAGGGAACTCAGATTAGGGGAGGGGGTAATCAGAAGCAAACACTTTTGAGGAAGGACAAGGTCAAAGGAGAGAATAGGATAAACAGGGAGTGGCATAAGATGGAGGGAAATATAGTTAATCTTTCACAACATGACTATTATGGAAGTGTTTTGTATGACTACACATGTATAACCTATATCAAATTGGTTTCTTTCTCAGTGAGGGTGGGTGGGGAGGAAGGAAGGGAGAGAATTTGAAACTCAAAATTTTAAAAACTAATGTTAAAATTTGTTTTTACATGCAACTGGGAAGCAAGATATACAGATAATAGGGTGTAGAATTCTATCTTACCCTACAGGAAAATAGCAGGGGAAGGGGATGAAAGAAGGGGGTGTTAATAGAAGGGAGGGCAGATTAGGGGAAGGAGCAATCAGAATGTGCAGTGTCTTGGGGTGGGGGAAGGGGAGAGATGAGGAGAAAATTTTGAACTCAAATCTTGTGGAAGTGAATGTTGAAAGCTAAAGATAAATAAATAAATAATCAAGTTTGTCTTACTGCCAATAGGTTGTTGTTGCTCCTGAACATCTTGTCACAGAGAATGGAAAAAGCCGGTTCTTGGAGTATTTTAATAGTCTCCTGCATATTTTTGGAACTGGTTGATTTAACTAAATCTGGTAGGAAATCCACTCTATAATTTTGTAGAGGTAGAACAAACTACAAAGTCTAGTGCGACCCAGGCTTTCCTTTAAAGATAAGGCCTTTTGAATAGATTCTTTCTTAATCTACCCTAAAACTAAAGATAAACTTTCATATGATTGTGCTTTTTACTCTTCATTTAAAACAAAGCTGTGTTTTAAACGCTGTTTTAACTTGTATTTTTCTTTTAAATTAAGTCAAAAAATTTTTATTGGACTATGTGTTCTGTAAGGAATTCAAAACAAGTATGACACATGGTTCCAGTTACCAAGGAACTTAAAATCACAGTGCTCTGCTCATATTTCAATCCTCCAATGCAATTATGATTTCCTTAATGTAGGATTAGTTGATATCTGTGGCTACCAATCCATGCTTGCTCATCTTATGTGACTCTTGTCCATGTCCTCCTACATGTTCGGTTTGGGGCCATATTTGCATTCTCCTGAGATCACAAGGATACCAATGGCTTGTCCGTGTGTGTGTGTGTGTGTGTGTGTGTGTGTGTGTGTGTGTGTGTATCTTGGATGGATACTGTAAATGGACAATGAATTGGGCCCAGAACTAAAGAATAAGAGAATAGATTGGATTGCTTTTGGGAAATTGCAAACTTATTTTAATGACCCAAATCCTCTTCCTGATACATAAGCTTATCTTTCTAACAATAGTGTTTTTCTGGTGATGTATGTCTGCGAGACAAAGAACTCTATAGTCTCTAAAGAACTGAAGTTGGAAATCAATCAAGGGGTGATGAAGCAGTATGTGGTGGATGTGATCAGACTATAACACATGACAAAGAATTACAAAGGAGAGGAAGTGTACAGGCTGTCACCAAAGGAATGTATGTTCAAAAAAGATGGGCTGGTTACATGGCTCCACTCACCGTGGGAGTTTAATAAGCGTTTGTTCTGTTTAATCTAATTAAATTGAAAGTGGAAATAATGTAACTATGTAAAATGTCAGCTCTAATGATTTAAAAAATAGTTCAAGATTGTGATGGAAAAGATGTGACAGTAAGACATAATTCATTGATAAGTGAAGTTACAGGTAATAATTATCACGAGAATTCAGAGAAGGAGCATTCTCTTGAAGCAAGGAGAGCTAAGAGAAAGCTTTAAAGGAGGCAGTGGCATTTTATCTGGATTTTGAAGAATAGGTAAAATTTTGATTGGGGAAGGGGAGGGAAGTTGATATAAGAAAAAGGACCTTGCACAATGCTTTGCACAAAATAGTTGCTTAATAAATGTTGAATTGAATCAGATTGAAAACTGAGACAGGAGAACCCAAGAAATGTTTTGGACATAATGAGAGCATCATTTTTTACTGGTACAGAGAGTGTTTGTGGGAGAGTAGTTGAAGCAGAACTATAACTAGAAATTCTGGGTACCTGAGGAAAATACATTTGAAGAGGGGCGGGGTAACAGAGATACTAGGGTCTAAGGTATGGGCAGTCCTGTAAGTGGTGAGGTATACTGAAGATAGAAGTCATGTGATTTGACAATAGGGGACGTGTCCGGGATAGTAAGGAATGGATTGCAGCTGCTGCGGATGGGCTGCAAAAATTTTCTTTTTTGCTTCTCTAAGTTCTCAGGTTAGAGACTGGCTCAGTAAAAATCCTGTAAATAGGGGGGGAGTGCCTTAGAGAGACTATGAGCATGTGTAGATATAATGTAACTAAATTATTTTAAGTTCTCATTGCTAGAACTTACATTTAGTAAATTCTGGTCAGTTAACCACCAGGTGAAGAGCAGACTCTTTGATGGGCTGCAGAGGCTTTCAAAAAGGCCGCTCAGTCTCAGTAACTCTTGTTTTTTGGTGGATCTTCTTGCTTACAGCATCCCATGAAAGGAGTGGAGTTTGCAGTTTTGAAGAGTGAGGAAAGTAAGCCACAGGAATCCAGTAGTTGTAATCCAGACCAGGTTTTACAACCAGCCTAGCATTGATACAAAAGTAAACTTTACTTTTGAGAGTGACCATCAAGACCCAGGCCTTTGGAAGCTGAAAAGACACATATTTGACAGGCATAATGAATCTGAACATGAACGTGATTGGAACAATGCTATGCAGGAACTGAACTAAGTTTTGGGTCTTCTACCCCAAGAGAACAAGGTAGTGCAGGGGAGAGTATGTCTCTGAGGTGTTGGAGGTGCTCGCTACATCTTTGAAGTAAATATTCCTTTGTGAAAACTAATTGATGCTTAGTGGTAAAATGGAATTGGGGCACTCTCCACTAACCCCTAAAACTTGAGCCCATAGTAGTCAAAAAGAGATTACCCTGAAGGGCATATATAGAAGCTTGGTTCTAGGAGAGTGAGCCAGAGCATGCCAGTTACATTAGGTGGTTAGGGATTCATATTCAGATGGCTGAGGAAGGCTTCAACATCTTAGGAAAGTACACTTAAGGTGAGATGAGACATGTAAGCAAAGAGAAATAATTTCTAATATGACAGTGCTCCACCAAAGGGAAGCCAGTGGGAGAACAACGAGCTTGCTGGTAGAGCCTGGGGTGTATAGGGAGATGAGCTTGGGTGAGGATGGCCATGCTGGTGTGCTTTCTAAGGCATGTCAATGCTGTTGTCTTCAGTGAACAACTTTCCAACTTCCAAAGTCTATTTTCACGCTGCAATGATCCTATGAACCTAACCTTCCAGTGAAGAGTTAGAAGCAAGGCACAACTAAGAGCAGAAGAGTTTAAGAGGTAGTTTCAGAGGCATTTAAGAGACATAGGTGGTGCATTGGTTAGAGTCCTAGACATAGAGTCAGGAAGCTGAGTTCAAGTCCAACTTCAGATTATTACCAGCTATGTGATCCAGGGCAAATCATTTAACCTCTGTGTGCCTCAGTTTCCTCCTCTGTAAATGGGGATAATAATAGCATTATCTCTCATAGTTTTTTGTGAGGATCAAATGAAATAATAATTGCAAAGAACTTGGTAAACCTTAAAGTCCTATGCAAATGCTAGTTATTATTAATTGTCTTCCACCCCTGAATTTCCTCAAAGTCCCCACATTTTTACAATTAAATCAATATCATTTTTGTGGCTTCATTTGCCACTACCTGCTCTACATGGTTTTAATTCCACCATCATGTTCATTATGCCCCTCTGCTATATACCCTTTGGCACACTCCCCACTCTTTTCACCCCTTTCCTTTTATTTATTGTCTTTCTCCATTAGATTATAAGCTCCTTGAGAGAAGGGATTCTTTCTTTCTTTCTTTCTTTCTTTCTTTCTTTCTTTCTTTCTTTCTTTCTTTCTTTCTTTCTTTCTTTCTTTCTTTCTTTCTTTCTTTCTTTCTCTCTTCTTTCTTTCTTTCTTTCTTTCTTTCTCTCTTTCTTTCTTTCTCTCTCTCTCTCTCTTTCTCTCTCTCTTTCTTTCTTTCTCTCTCTCTCTCTCTTTCTCTCTCTCTTTCTTTCTTTCTTTCTTTCTTTCTTTCTCTCTCTCTTTCTTTCTTTCTTTCTTTCTCTCTCTCTCTTTCTTTCTCTCTTTCTCTCTTTCTTTCTCTCTTTCTTTCTCTCTTTCTTTCTCTCTTTTTTCTTCTCTTTTCTTTTCTCTTTCTTTCTCTTTCTTCTTCTTCTCTTTTCTTCTTTCTTCTCTTCTCTTCTTTTCTTTCTCTCTCTCTTTCTTTCTTTCTTTCTTTCTTTCTTTCTTTCTCCCCCAGTGCTTGGTGTTAGTGCCTTACACATAGCAAATTTTTAATAAATGCTTATTATGTTGTATCATAAATTCAATTCAACCAAAATTTATTCACTGAGAGCTTACTATGTGGAAGGCACTTTGCAATGAAAATCACTTCTGTTCATTTGAATGAGTGTTTATTAGAAGCACCTACTTTGTGCAAGGCACCTTGCGAAGTGTCAGGGACCAGATCAGCATCAAATATTTGAAACACAATCCTTTCCAACCAAGGACTGTATCTTATGAACCTACAGTGGCCAATAGTTGCTTGTATGTAGTAGACATACAAAAAATGCTTGTTGAATATATGAGCACGAATTATTTTTAAAAGATTTATAGGTTCAGGGTGGAGCCAAGATTGTGGAGTAAAAACAGTGATTTGCTTGAGCTTTCCCCCAAACCTCTCCATATACCTGTAAAATGTGGCTCTAAACAAATTCTAGAGCAACAGAACCCACAAAAAGATAGAGTGAAACAAATTTCTAGCCCAAGACAACCTGGATGGCTAATGTGAAAGATCTGATGCGACAGGCTGAGAGAGGAGTGCAGTTCAACATGGGCCACACAGACAAAGACCAGGCCTCAGTGAAACCCAGAATAGGTGTCAGGGGACTGAATCACTGGCAGCTATAGTGGTTTCCAGACTTTTCAACACACAAATACCAAAGACAACTTAGAAGATCAGTAGGAAAGTGTCTGTCAGACCTCAGTGACAGAAGAGTGTGGTCTGGCCCCAGTCCTGGCAGAGTCCTGGTGTGGCAGCTGCTTCCTAATCTCTTGGCCCACAGACGGTGGGGGGTTTGAGTGGCTGATCAGAGATGAATTGCAGGGATCTCTTTGCTGGTGCTGAGGCAGGATTCTCTTGCTTTGCCCTTGCTAGGATCTGGGTGGCAGTCCTGGATGATGGTCCTGGGGCGAGGAGGAGTGTGGGTGAGAAGAAGTACTGGCATGGTGGAGCTTGTGGTGACAATGGAGAGGGAATCTTCCTCACAGTTCCAAGGCAAAAAAGAGTACTTGTTGTCACTCATAGACCAGAGCACAGGCCAGGGAAGGAGCAAACACTTTGCCTTTGATCATGTCACCTTGGAAGAACCGAAAATTTACAGGTCCCTAGAAGTATCTCTGAAAACAGCTGCACAAAACCCCTGAAGCTTGGGACAGTACACTCTCAACACTGGAAGCAGAGCCCAACTTAACAAAGAGTTTAGAAGTCAAATAATTGGCTGGGAACATGAGCAAACAGCATAAAAAACACCTCAAGACTATATATAGAATCTTACTTTGGTGCCAAAGAAGATCAAAACATGAAAGCAGAGGAAGACAACAAAGTTAAAGCTCCCACATCCAAGGCCTCCAAGAAAAATATGAATTAGTCCCATACCATGGAAGAGATCAAAAGGGATTTTAAGAAGCAAGTAAGAGAAGTAGAGGAAAAAATGGGAAGAGAAATGAGAGTGATGCTAGAAAATCATGAAAAACAAGTCAACAGCTTGCTAAAGGAGACCCCAAAAAAATACCTTAAAAATAGACTAACCCAAATGGAAAAAGAGGTCCAAAAAGCCAATGAGGAGAAGAATGCATTAAAAAGCAGAATTGGCCAAATGGAAAAGGAGGTACAAAAGCTCACTGGGGAAAGTAATTCCTTAAAAATTAAAATGGAGCAAATGGAAGCTAATGACTCTATGAGAAATCAAGAAATTATGAAACAAAACCAAAAGAATGAAAAAGTAGAAGACAATGTGAAATATCTCATTGGAAAAACAATGACCTGACCTAGAAAAATTGATCCAGGAGAGATAACTTAAAAATTATTGAACTACCTGAAAGCCATGATAAAAAAAAAAAGAGCCTAGAAATAATTAAGGAAAACTGCCCTGATATTCTTGAATCACAGGGTAAAATAGAAATTGGAAGAATCAGCGATCACCTCCTGAAAGAGATCCTGAAAGGAAAACTCCCAGGAATATTATAGCCAAATTCCAGAGTTTCCAGGTCAAGGAGAAAATATTGCAAGCAGCCAGAAAGAAACAATTCAAGTATTGTGGAAACACAATCAAGATAACATAAGATTTAGCAGCTTTTACATTAAGGGATCAGAGGGCTTGGAATATGATATTCTGGAGGTCAAAGGAACTAGGATTAAAGCCAAGAATCACCTACCCAGCAAAAATGAGTGTAATCAATGAGTGGGAAAATTGATATTCAATGATATAGAGGAATTTAATGCTTTCTTGAGAAAAAGCCAGAGTGAAGTAGAAAAATTGACTTTCAAATACAAGACTCAAGAGAAACATTAAAAGGTAAATAGGAAAGACAAGTCATAAGGGACTTATTAAAGGTGAATTGTTTATTTCCCTATATGGAAAAATTATATTTGTAACTCATGAGACCTTTCTCATTATTAGGTTGGTTAGAAAGAATATATATATATAGGCAGAGGGCACAGGGAAATAAAATTAAAGGGTGAGAGAGGAATGTACTGAGAGGAGAAAGGGAGAGGTAGAATGGAGTAAATTATCTCACATGACTACACGTGTATAACCTATATCGAGTTGTTTGCCGTCTCAGTGAAGGTGGGTGGGAAGGGAGCAAGGGAGAGAAATCAGAACCCAGTGTTTACAAACAAATGTTAAAAACTATTTTTACATGCAACTAGGAAATAAGATACAGGCAATGGGGTATAGAAATCTATCCTGCCCTATAGGAAAATAGAAGGGGAAGGGGATAAGAGAAAGGGGGGATGATAGACGGGAGAGTAGATTGGGGGAAGGGGTATTCAGAATGAATACCATCTTGGGGTAGGGAGAAGGGAGAGAAGGGGAGAAAATTTGGAACTCAAAATCTTGTGGAAGTGAATGTCAAAAACTAAAAATAAATTAATTTAAAAAGAAAGACTTAAAGTTCAAAACTGTTTATAATTCTTTTTAAAAAATCATGTCCCAGTGAGATGAAGACAGTAACCTTTAATTTGTAATTTATAACATAAAAACTTAACCTTTCCAACTTGCTTAATTATGCAAGTCACTAATAATTTCTTTATTCATTAGGGAATTTAAACATCATGTTTTATAGCTGCTGCTTAAGCTTAATAACATAAAGAGATAATCACTATCACCACTGCAGTGAATCTCATGCTAATTTTATTACTTCTCTTTAGGATATTGGAAAACAAATCTTTTTAATCAGAAAAATATTCAGTATTGTCAGAAAAGTTCTAAGACATTTTTAAAAACCCTGTAGGTGTCCAAGAATTCCTATTTTATCCACCCCGTTGAAAGTTTTTAAAAAGATTATTTGCATAGATTATCTTTTAATCTATTTTAATGTGGATGGTCTCTGATAAATTAGCTTAGAGGTGGACTTTATGGCCAGGGTAAACTTTGCACTCTGCTCTCTATATAGTACGATTGATATTTTGAGTTAAAATTTTCATCTATGTTTCATCTAAATTTTCATAAGACACTTAAATAGGATCACTTTAAAAATAGCCTTTCCAGGGGCAGTTAGGTGGCGCAGTGGATAGAGCACTGGCCCTGAAGTCAGGAGGACCTGAGTTCAAATCCGGCCTCAGACCAACCACTTGACACTTACTAGCTGTGTGACCCTGGGCAAGTCACTTAACCCCAATTGCCTAAAAGCAAAAAAATAAATAAATAAAATAAAAATAAAAATAGCCTTTCCTCTCCAGGAGGCAGTGTGCTAAAGTGAAAAAGAGGTGGTCTCAAAGCCAGTAAAATCTGGGTTCAAGTCCAGTTTTCTGACACATACTGGCTAAGTGACCCCAGGAAGTCACTTAATTTCTCAGTGCTTTAGTTCACACTTTAAAAAGCAGAGGAGGGGTATTGGTAGAGGAAGTTTCCTTCCACTAATGACATCAGAGGGCCAGTACTTCTCCAGGAATTTGACAAATATATGCTATTACCTAAAACTGGGACTAGCTGCTCACTCTGCCTAGTGCAAAAGTGCTGCTCAGTAAAGGTGAATGAATTGATGTTCTCATAACCTCTTATGCTATCTTGTTATTTTAAATTCTCTATAAGAGAGAGAAGGGAACTGCTTTTCAAGATTCTTTAAAAAAGAAGGGGGACAGCTAGGTGGTGCAGTGGATAGAGCACTGGCCCTGGATTCAGGAGGACCTGAGTTCAAATCCGACCTCAGACATTTGACAAAAACACTAGCTGTGTGACCCTGTGCAAGTCACTTAACCCCAGTTGCCTCACCAAAAACCTCCCAAAAAACAAAAGCAAACACTAAGAAAAGGAAAAATCAAATAATCTTTGCTTTGTGGCTGTAGGTAATGTTGATAGAACCTGACACATTTGAAGCTCTGTCTTCAGTTCTCAAGTGTCCCCATATCCTTGGCCAAGGTAAGACACTTTGTGTCTGATTACTACATTTTAACTTGGTCATTTTAATGCTTCCCTATTCTCACCCAAAAAAAAAATCCCCATGCACTATTTAGAATTTGCTCCTGATTCATCTCTGCCTCCTGGCTTCCCTGGCTTCCTTCAAGTATCAGCTAAAATCCCATGTTCTATAGGAAGCCTTTCCCATACTTCCTTATCGCTAGTGCCTTTTCACTGTTTTTTTCTTATTTATCCTACATATATAGAATGTTTTTTATGTAGTTGTTTGTATATGGTCTCCATTAGGCTGAGATTTTTGAGAGCAGAGGCTATCTTTTGCTTTTCTTTGTATCCTCAGTGCTTGGCACTGTGCCTGGCACATATAGGCAATTAATGTTTACTGATTAACTCTTCCTAGTTCTTAGCTATACATTAACTTATATGTAAGCTTGGATTTAGATAAAGTGAAATTTAACTCATCTAAGGCTAATCACAGGGAAGTGAACTATCCCTCTCTCCAATCACCCACATTGGTCTAACACATTTGTGGTGTTTGTTGTTCAGTTGTATCCAACTCTTCATGACCCTATTTGGAGTTTTCTTGGCAAAAATACTGGAAAGGTTTGCCATTTCATGCATTAGTTCTTTTTACTGACGACGAAACTGAGATAAATGGGATTAAGTGACTTGTCCAGGGTCACACCGCTAGTAAGTGTCTGATGCTAGATTTGAACTCGGGAAGATAAGTCTTCCTGACTCCAGGCCTGGCACTCCAACTGCTTTGGTGGTATTTGGGACATGTTTAATGAATACTTTCTTGTGGAAGAACCTAAGTTTTTTTATAGGTAGGAGAGGCTAGCAAATCATCCCAGGATCTGATAAGTACATTATTGAGCCAATATAATACTTGACATTTATATAGTACTTTAAGATTTTCAGAGCCCTTATACATATTATCTCCCTGGATCCTAGCAATAGAACTATGAGGTAGATGCTATTTGAACACTTATTTTACAGATGCAGAATTTGAGGCTCATGAAAAAGGTTAAGCAACTTGCCAATAGTCACACAGGTAAGAAACGTTAAAAATGGAATTTGAGCCCAGACTCAGACTGTTTGAGAAAGACTTCAAAGAAAAATTATGAGGTTGATGAAGGTTAATGTCTTCATGAAAATTAAATGGATAAATGTGACACAACACAGAACCACTACTGAGATAAGGGAGATGAGGAAGAGTACTTGGCACTCTTCTCTTCTACTAAAGTGATCCTAACTCTGGACCCATGAACACACACCCAGTTAAGGCCTGAAGGAAGGTAATCTCTAAAAAGAGGCATCAGGCTCATTTTTTCAAATGCTTTGGCTCTTTATACTCCCCAACTTTGAGACTGAGGGAGAATCTCTTAAAGCTTAATTTTGACTCTTGTCTAAGGCTCTCCCCAAAAGAGGTGTTAGAAAGGTGCTCAAGTATAGGACAGTTATTTATTTTTTCCACCTGAAAGAAATCCTAAATCACAAAAGACTCACAAACATGCCTTCACAATGGCTTAACCGTGAAGTAGTAACTTATGACTACCATTATACATTTCAGGAGACTGGTATCTAAAATACAATGCACTTAAATGCAGCTGTTGAATAAGCATTCCCCTTTACCTTAGTTCAGCAATGTCTGAAAAAATGCCCTTGATGTTTACGTCTTTTGACAAACCAGACAGAACTTATATTCTTCCTCTGTGGATGTGCTGTAGTAGCTGTAGGGGGCATCTCTTATAGTGCATCCAGCATTAAATGAGAGGTCCAGGAACTCCTGAACTCTCAAATTCATAAAATTGTCCCCAGAGCTTGATCTCAGAATTACTATTCGGCCAATTATGTTCAGGAAAAGAAACACAAAGCAGAAGAGGTAACCAAGGACTTGAGATCCTGAATCAGACTCATGTAGCTATGTATCTCCTCCAGAGGCCACCTGTGAGCAGATATCATGACTGCTGGGTTTTGTGGGGGAGCTTCCCAGAGAGTCTCTGAGTTTTGGTGAATTCCATGCCACAAATTGAGCAGAAGGAGGGAGTGAGAGAGGGAGAAGAAGTGGTAAACGCTAGAGAGCAAGAACAAAGGAGAAAATTAGAAAGAGAAAAGGGGGCTGGAAAGAGAGAGTGAAAGAGACAGAGAGAGAGATAGGACAGAGAGAGGTAGAGAGAAGGGAAAGAGAGGAAGAAAGGGGAAGGAGAGAGAAAAAGGAATGAAAAAAAGAAGAAGAAGAAGAGGAGGAGAAAGAAGAAAAAACTGTCTTTCTTTTTAAATTGATGCAGTCTGCCAACTTAGGGAGTGGGAAGGTAAAGGATTATCTAGAGTTGGTTGCCTCATCCCAAAATGCCAAGTCTTTTAATTGCCAGAATATACTTGAGCAACTGGAAGTATCCCAGGGTGCTACAGATTGGTAGGACTCATTTATTTACCTCCAATACAAACAGAGTTTTGTTGTTATCCAATCCGTCACAATTTTTCATCTGATTTCATCTATTCACATTTAAAATTATGAATTAGATTTATATTTTTGTCTCTCTGTCTCTTAAATTATATTTTAAAGTTATGATTTTTCCCTCTTCTGCTGTCAATATAGTGTCATAGTCCATCAGTTATTTTACTTTAATCTTTTTTTTTTTAAGGTGATCTGGTTCTCACTGGCTCTCATCTCCTCACTCCTGATTTATTCTTCTCATTTGTCTCCCCTTTCCCTTTAGGGTTTTATTTATTAGGTCAAAACTGGCCCTTGTTTGGTACTGTGATCTTTTCCTCAGGCTTGGTAGAGTGCTGCATAACCTTCCACATGCATGATGTTCTGTCCTGGTGACATGTCTAACTCCCTCTGTTCCTCAGTTCTCTGGCCCAGAACTGGCAGTTCAGAGCCTGTTTTCCCTAGCACCAGTAGGTTAGAGCTTCGCATCACTGGTGCTTCCAGGTTGCAGCCCCCAGAAGATTTTGACTCTTGAAGAGCTGTGGCCAAGCTGGTTGTTGAGGCCTGAGCTAACTTACTCAATATGAAGTTAGGGTCTCCATAATGCTGGAAAAGGTAGGAAGGACTGGAAAAGAGAGGGGTAGGTTTTAATGTAAGCCTGTGTTGTGTCTTTGGGTCTGCTAGTGCAGCCTTGTTGCCACTATTGTGGGAAGTTGGGGAGGGGTGCTTAGTGAGCTCAGGGTCAGTGAGCTTTTCCTGGCTTTTTGTTTTTGTTTTGTTTTGCTTTGTTTTTACCTTATTTTGGATTCTGGGTGTTCTAGACCATAGAAATAACTGAAGTTGCTTTGTTTTCAACACATAATTTCTATCTTGGAGAGGTTTGAGAGTTTACAGGGGTCAGAGAAAATGTCTACTCAGCCATCTCATTGCTCACATTACCCAGAAGTTTCCCCACCATTACTAATAAATGCATGAAAATGTGTCTTGAAGAAACATTTGCAAACAGACTAGTGGGATAGAAAAATGATTTGATTTTGTAAAGAGGATGACAGGTTTTGAAAGTCATGAATCATTTGAAGGCTTTGAAGCTGGGTTAAAAAGTTCAACTTTGCTTGTGAAGGGGGGCTGGATGGCATTTGATGTGTGTTATGGTTGAATATATAAGCATAGAAAAAGGCTGGATACAAGATTCAATTCAAAGGCAGGCCACTACAGGCTGTTTGTCAAGAAAGAAATGTCTGAGGATCAATTTCTTGAACTTAATATTCAAACTTTTGGGTCAAGAAGATAATGGAGTCATACCCTAGATTCCAGAAGAGTAATAGAAGATCAGCTTTACTCTAAATATCCTTATAGTAGTCCTACTGAACTCAGGTGTGAGAGCTTCAAGTGTTCTTTATTTATTGTCTCATTTATAATGTTTTTTTCCTTGATTAGTGTCAAGCAATTTAAAACCATTTGTTGCATTCTATGTGGCCTGGTGGAAAGGGCACTAGATTGGCTATCAGGAGATCTGAATTCTAGTCTCAGTTCTCAATCAATAGGCCTGTAAATAAACATTTGCTAAGTACCTGCTATGTGTCAGGCACTATGCTAAATATTGGGAATATACAGGAAGATAAGGGTCCCTGCTTTCAAGGAACTCACAGTCTAATGGATGATACCATGCCAGTAACTATGTATAAATAAACTATATATAGGATAAATTGGAAATAATTAATAGAAGAAAGTCACTAGAATTAAGGAAGATTTGGAAAAACTTCTTGTAGAAGGTGGAATTCTAACTAGGACTAAAAAAAAGCCAGGAGTTAGAGATTAGGAAGGAGAACATTCCACACACAGACCTTGGAAAGCTCCTTTCATGTAAATGGACCTCAATTTCCATCTCTGTAAAATGAGGGGTCTTGATTGCATAGAATCTACAATCCTCTCCAGCTCTAAGGTCATTATTCTCTGAAAATGTCCACTGTGGTTTTTACTTCTCAAATATGTAGTTCACTCTGACTTCCATGATACCAAAACAACTGACTGATTTTACTTATTCAATGTAGTAACTGCTAAGTTTAGAGGAGACAACAGTCAAATCAGTTATTTTGAATCGTATAGATTACATTGCTATAGCCCCCTCCCCAACCCACAAACTAAAACCAAGTATTGGATTTAAATTTTTTTTCAAGTGAATTATTGTATCCTATTATTGGACATGTCCTTAGACATTATCTAGCTGAGTGGTGTCAAGTTCTAATAAAACAGGTCACTAAACTGTACATAAGAATCCCTGCGGGCCACGTATGGATTTAGAAAACCACATGTTGACATTATCTAGGTTCTATTTCTTCTATTTCTATGTTTTTATTTCTTTTTATTATTTTATTTATATTTTATATTTATATTTATATATTTTTATTTAGTTAAATATTTGCCAACTACATTTTAGTCTGGTTCCTCACTGTGGAGTTTGTGGGTATATTTAATACCTCTGATCTAGCTTAAGATGTGGCAGAAGCTTGAATCCTTGCTACATTATACCTCACAAGTAGTTATCTAGCCTCCCTAATATTGGGAAACTTACTGTCTACTGAGGTAACATATTCTACTCTTGAACAATTCTAATAGTCCTCACATTGAGCCAAAAATCCGTTTCCCTGTGTCTTTTATTCAATTGTTTTAATGTATCAATAGCACTTAGCACATGGTACTTAAGTCAAGTCCACAAGCATTTCTTATCTACCTACTCTAGTCTTCTACCCTACTAATATAGTAGGTAGGATGGTAGATAATAAGTGTTGGTTGATTGGTAGATTGATTGATTGATTAATATGTACTCTGGGGTCAGCCAGAGCAAGTCTAATCCTTCCATATGGCAATCCTTCAAATATCTGAAGGCATCAATCATTCCCCCTGCCCTTAACTCCATGTCTCACATCACAAGGTTTTAAAAAATATTTTCCAGCTTGTCAACTTCTCTCCTAAAATGTGACACTTAACAGAATATTATACTTCATATGCGCTCTGACCAGAGTTCCTCCGTTTTTCTGAGCTCTCTAGAATAGATCTCTAAATGCAGAGATAATTTTAACTTTCCTGGTACCTACATCATATGACATATTTAATACCTTGAAGTCTTTGTCTCAGGAACTGTCATCTGGGCACGTCTCCTACATTCTGTCATCGTGCTCTTGATTTTCTTGAGCACAAATGCATCACTTCAAATTTATCATTACTACATCTCAAATTGTTATAATCAGGTCATTGCTTACACTGCCATTATCAGTCAATCAATTAACAAAAATTTATTGAGTACCAGGTGACATGCTATGAGCTGGGTATACAAAAAAGGGCAAGACCTCAAGAGACCTTGACCTCAAAGAGTGTACAATCTAATGGATCTAAGTATCCTTATAGATTTTGACTTTCTAATCCAGTGCATTTGTAGAAAGTTCTGGAATCAGAAGATCTGAATTCAAATTCAAAGCAATTCAACAGTTCCACCAGTATGTTATTATTTGTTTGACCCTGGACAAATCACTTAACCTCTCTGGGTCTAATTTTCATCTACAAAATGAAACAGTTGGACTAAGTGGCTAGTGAGGTCCCTTCCAATTCTAGATCTATGACCCTATGTCATCTGCTAATTGGATGTGTGCCATTCATCTAAGCCATCAACAAAATAATAGAAAAAGTAGAATCATGGGCACAAACCTCCAGTGCACCAGTAGAGATGGCCCTTTGGGTTAATCTCAAGAGTC
The DNA here is from genome assembly GCF_003287225.1 of Phascolarctos cinereus. NCBI lineage: Eukaryota > Metazoa > Chordata > Mammalia > Diprotodontia > Phascolarctidae > Phascolarctos > Phascolarctos cinereus. Next base: position 201,203,401 of record NW_027555847.1, on the reverse strand, counting down.
TAGAAGAGTTACAGGAGAGTCAGATAATTTTTTCTCTCTCCTCCCTTCCAGACAGGAAGAATTCTGTTCCTTACTGGCTGCATCCCCAAAGCACCTGGCAAACCAACAAACTATACCTTGATTACTTACTTTCTTTGCTTATTAATTTATTCCCTTTGATTTAAAAGAAAATAGATGGCAGTCATCAATCCTGACCTGTATGATTAATAATGGGTGTAGGAAGAAGTGGGCAGAGGGTAGATTTCTTTTGTTTTAAGAGAAACCAAAGCACTATTCCCTATTAGCATGATCAGAAGTGTGAGAGTAGGCAAGGAGAGCCCTGGATCCTCACAGGAGAGAGTATCATCATCATCATCATCATCAGTCGAAGCAGGAGTTATAGTAATAGTAGTAGTAGTAGCAGTAGCAGCAGCAGCATTTATTTAGCTATTTAAGTTTCATAAAGTGCTTTACAAATAAAGTATCATTTAATCCTCATAACAATCCTGGGAGGTAGGTGCTATAATTATGCTCATTTTACAATGAGGGCACTAAGGCAAACAGAAGTTAAGTGACTTCCCCAGGCCTGCACAACTAGTAAGTGCTCAAGGAAAAGTTTGAATTTAAATCTTACCGACTCCAATACCAGTGCTCTAAACATTCTGCCACCTAGGAAGCAAGTATGACACCTTAAACTAGTAAGAGAAACCATTGAGGCTATATATATATAGCCTCAATATGTAATACCACACGTGGGAGTGACTGGAGAGACTACTTCTAGATAATCATGATAGCATGTCATGGACTGATTTGGAACATGTGCCGACATACTGTAACTGTTTCTGTTGAAAAAGAGGCTTTTTGACTGGTTGTGTAGCTAAAACTGGAAGGATTTCAAAAAGGCATTAGTCAGCCAGGACACACACTTGGAATAGGCTCTTCTGGACTTGGGGCATTAGATGAGGAAGAGCTGCTGAGGGCCTTTGGGTGGGCCTCTCCACAGAACCACAGAAATCATAATGGCATAGGGAAGAATATGACCATGAAATCTCTCAGCTGAGAACTTTGCCCCATATTTTATAGAAAAAATTGAGTCCATTTGAAATGAGCATCCTCTTCACTCTTTCTGATCTCCTATTGCCCATATGCCTTCTTCCACTGTCTCCTCCTTCACCCCTATTCACATGATGAGGGCCTTACTCTTAACCAAGTCTAACTTTTCTACCTGCTCAAGCAATTCCACTCCATCACAGATTGCCTCCTCTGTTATTCCCACTCTATCACTTATTTTCAATCTTTCGTTACCTAATCTCCTTACTCCCTTATGAACTATAGACATGCCCCGATCTACCCAATTATTAAAAGAAAAATTGATCCTTCTTCATTCGATCCTTCCATGTTAGCTAATTATTGTCTTATTGCTCTTCTTTATTTAGCCTTTGTGGCTAAACTTCTTGGAAAGATCATCTACAATAGATGTCTACATTTTCTCTGCTGTCACTCATTTATAATCCAGTTTTCAACTTCATCATTCCACTGAAACTGCTCTCTCCAAAGTTACCAGTGATCTTTTAATTGGCAAATAAAAAGTCCTTTTCTCAGTCCCATTCTTCTCCATCTTTCTGCAGCCTTTAACACTGTTGATCATTCTTCTTTGATACTCTGTTCTCTCTAGATTTGCAGGACACTACTCTCTCCTGGCTCTCTTACTACATATCTGACTACTCCTCATTCTCCTTGGTTAAATTTTCATCCAGATCATGCCTTGTAGCCATAGGTGTCCCTCAGGGTTCTATCCCTCTATACTACTTCCCTTGGTGATCTCATCAGCTACCATGGGCTTAATTATCATCTCTATGCTGATGATCCTCAAATCTACCTTTCCTACCCCAAACTTTCTGAGCTCTATTGCATCTGCAATTACCTTTCAGACATCTAAAACTAGATGACCAGTAGACATCTTAAATTCAACATGTCTAAAACTGCACTTTCCCCCCTAAACCCTCCTTCTTCTTAATTTTCCTATTCCTACAGAGGTCAATACCTTCCTCCAGGATCTTCAAGTTTGCAATCTAGGTATCATCCTTGACTTCCCACTATTCTCCCCCTCTCCCCCACCCATATCCAATCTTTTGCCAAGGTCTGTTGATTTCAGCTGTGTAACATCTCTCAAATATGCCCCCTTTTCTCCTCTGACCTTGCCACTACTTTGGTGTAGGCCCTTATCACCTCATGCCTGGATTATTGCAATACATGCTGTTGGGTCTGCCAGTCTCCAGTCTCTCTTCATATCAATCCATCGTCCATTCAACCACCAAAGTGATTTTCCTAAAGCATAGGTCTGACCATGTCACCCTCATACTCAATAAACTCCAGTGATTCCATGTCACTTCCAAGATCAAATATGAAATCCTCTGGAACCTAGCCCCCTCCTACCTTTCCTGCCTTATGGCTTACTACCTACCTGGAATGCTCTGCCTCCTCATATCTGTCTACTGCCTTTCCTGGGTTCCTTTAAACTCAATTAAAATCCCACGAGGTACAGGAATTTTTTTCTAACCTATTTTATTCTAGTGCCTTCCTTCTTTTAATTAATTCCTTTAATTCTTTTCTATCTGATACATATATATATATATATATATATATATATATAATATATATATATATATATATATATAGTTTGTTCATACATAGTTTGCATGTTGTCTCTCCCATTAGATTGAGTTCTTTGAAAGTAGGGACTGTTCTTTTGCCTCTTTTTATATTCCTAGCTCTTTGCACAGCACCTGGCACATAGTAGGCCCTTAATAAATGTTTAGTGATTGACTGACATATCCTGTTGACTCTTGATCACTGAAGTCTACAAATCCTTCACTTCTACATACTGTGAATTTCCTTGTCGAGTCTTGAGAAACTCTGTTTTACTAACTTAATAAAAGTAGTCATGGTTATTGTACTTCTAATTAGTAAGCTGACATGAACCACTATGCCTCTCAGGATTAAGTATAAATAGAAAACAGTTCAAGAATTTTTTCCACAATCATATCTGAACACCACCTTACAAAGAGAATAGTCTTTGTACTTAGATAAAGGGGACTTTTACTTAGAAGGCATTAGAACATAAGAACTGGGGAAGACTAAAGGTATATTGGCATATTGTTAGAGAAAGGAGACTTCAAACAAAAGGTATTCATGTTTTAAGACCCTCTAGTAATAGGACTTTAAAATAAAAGGATATGATACTATCCTTTCAATAGCTAAACTTTCAATAAATATTCGCTGTTCTGTCTCTAACTCCATATTTTTTAATAATAGGGCTTTTCAATGTCACATCCAACACTGGCCTATTCCTTATCAAACTAATGATTTGTTAGAGGCTAAGGGCAGGGAGAGAGGCAGGTGGGAGAAATTTCAATGAATAGAAGGAACTTCTCTAAATACATTTTTTGTTCCTGGCAATTACTGCTTGGTTATGTAAAGCAACACATTTATCTGAAAGCCTTTTCTTCAAGTGAATGTTGCCTTATAATGAATACTAAATAAAATTGATAGAATACAGATTAATTTTTAATGAGTAGCTGTTGTGTACTGCATGTAATAATATTGAAATTAATACATGATTAAAGGTGATTTGTATAGGATGGTTCACTTGAGATTTTAAGCAACTAACTTGTACGTTTTCAAACACTAGGTCATGTTTCTATTCAGATTCCAAAACACTGAAAGGGATGTATAACTCTGTCACCTTTTCAAGAGAAAAAGCCTCACTCAACAGCAATATCTGAGAATTCTTGACTAATGTGGAAATATTCAGCCTTATATTATATAGCATCAATACTGAATGCTAAAATGAATGCAGTTATACCAATAGTAGTTGGCATGTAAGTTTGCCTCTGTCATGTAGGATGTACAATTCAGAATCAAAATCCAATAGGAATTCTCTGTAGGCAGAGAGGTCTTCTTATGCTACTATATATGGATGACATACTGTTTTCATAAAGGCTTGCAACATTGTAAAGCTACCTCAGTGGAATTAGTAACTATTTAAAGAGTTCAGTGTAACTATTTACCCAGGAAAAACAAAGTGGATGACAAATAATGTTTGTCATTTGTCTTAAATGGAGACCACTTAAAACAGTGGTCTCCAAATAGGATACTGTAGCCTGATACCAATGGAACCAAGGCTTAACCTGAAAAGGTGTGTGACCAGAGAATCAGAGAGTGGGAAACGGATCAGTTCCTATCTTTTCTGTGATAGCCAGTCTTGGGGCTTGTCTCCAATATAACCACACCTACTCTAATCACCCAACATTCCCCCACTTTACCCCTGTTCTCCCCTGTACAAGCTCTCAACTTTTTCTCTTCTGAGCATGGTATCATTCTGTCTTGGTAGTTATAACTTAATGACTTATAACCCAAGCACCCATAGTAGTATGTATAGTGGGTACCATTGGGGAAATTCTCACCATATGCATTTCTCTCTATGTCTCATATTACTTTGTGGCTTTGGCAAGTGTACTTCAGAAGGCAGCCTTTGCACTCTGAGACAATGATTGTTAGTCAAGACCCTCCTCCTTTTCATTTTGGGTGAGACAGAGTGAATTTCACAGGATGGGAAGCATGGATGGGTTGTCATCTGTGTCACTGATTTCATCTGTGGTCTTTCTTCCAAAACCTACCCTCCTCTGAACTTTCCTAATTCTGCTGACAGTCTTACCATGTTTTCCATCACCTAGGCTTACTACCTTAGTGAATCCCATCACCTGACCAATTTTGCCATTTCTACCTCATTGCATCTCTTTCATTCATCCCTTTCTTTTGACCCATATAGTCACTACTCTAATTTAGGCCCTCATCACCTTTCCCCTGGACTATTGCAATTGCAGTAGTCTCCTAACTGTCAACACTATCTCAAGTCTCTCCCTTTTTCAATCCACTCTATAAACAGCTGCCAAAGTGATTTTCTTAAATCTTAGGTGTAACTATGTCACTCCCCTATTTAATAAGCACCTGTGGCTTCCTATTATCTCCAGGATCAAATATTATCTCACCTTTATCTCATAATTTTTAATGCCTATTTTATATGTTTTATGCTGTATATAATATGAAATGCATATAATTTATAAGTATACACATTTAGGGGCTGCACAATTAAAAGTATTTTTTACTGATAAGGTTACATGATAAAACAACAAATTGGGGGCAGAACAGAGCCAAGATGGCAGAGTAAAAGCAGTGGCCTGCTTCAGCTTTCCCCCACACACCTCCAAAGATCTGTAAAAAATGGCTCTAAACAAATTCGAGAGCAGCAGAACCCACAAAAAGACAGAATGAAACAAATTTACAGCCCAAGATAACCTGGATGGTTAATGGGAAAAGTTTGTTGCTCCAGGCTGGGAGAGGAGTGCAGTTTAGTGTGGGCTGTGGAGGCAAAGACCAGGCCTCAGCAAATGTGGACCATGCCTCAGGGGACTGAATCAAGAGGAGCTGTGGCAATTTCCAGACTTTTCAACCCACAAACACCAAAGAAATTTAGAAGGTCAGTAGGAAAGGTCTGTCAGACTTGGGTGAGAGAAAAGCCCTAGCTCTAGTGTAGCACCGGGGTAGTGGCCACAGCAGCCTCTGCTGCTTCTGAAGCTCATGGCCCACAGATAGTGGGGGCATCAGGTGGCTAATGAGAGGGGGATTGCAGGGATCTCTTTGCTGGTGCTGAGGCAGAATTCTCTTGCTTTGCTCCTGCTTGGATCTGGGTCACAGTCCTGGGTGGCAATCCTGGGGTGAGGAGGAGTACTAGCATGGTGGAGCTTATGGTGGCAGTGGAGAGGGAATCCTCCTCACAGTTCCAAGGCACCTTAGAAGAACTGAAAATTTACAGGTCTCTAGAAGTATCTCTGAAAACAGCTGCACAAAACCCTGAAGCTTGGGACAGTACACTGTCAACACTGGAAGCAGAGCCCAACTTAACAAAGAGTTTAAAAGTCAAGTAATTGTCTGGGAACATGAGCAAGCAGTGCAAAAAAACCTTCAGACTATAGAATCTCACTTTGGTAACAAAGAAGATCAAAATATGCAAGCAGAAGAAGACAACAAAGTCAAAGCTCCTACATCCAAAGCCTCCAAGAAAAATATGAACTGGTCCCAGGCCACGGAAGAACTCAAAAAGGTTTTTGAGAAGCAAGTAAGAGAAGTAGAGGAAAAACTGGGAAGAGAAATGAGAGTGATACAAGAAAATCATGAAAAACAAGTCAACAGCTTGCTAAAGGAGACCTCCAAAAAATATTGAAGAAAATAACACCTTAAAAATAGCCTCACCCAAATGGCAAAAGAGTTCCGAAAAGACAATGGGGAGAAGAATACCTTAAAAAGCAGAATTGGCCAAATGGTAAAAGAAGTCCAAAAGCTCATTGAAGAAAATACTTCCTTAAAAATTAGAATGGAGCAATTGGAAGCTAGTGACTTTATGAGAAATCAAGATATTGTAAAACAAACCTAAAAGAAAATAGAAAATAGAAATTGAAAGAATCCACCAATCTCCTCCTGAAAGAGATCCGCAAAGGAAAACTCCTAGGAATATTATAGACAAATTCCAGAGTTCCCAGGTCAAGGAGAAAATATTGCAAGCAGCCAGAAAGGAACAATTCAAGTATTGTGGAAACACAATCAGGATAACACAAGATTTAGAAGCTTCTACATTAAAGGACTGTAGGGCATGGAATGTAATATTCTGGAGGGCAAAGGAGATAGGATTACAACCAAGAATCACCTACTCAGCAGAACTGAGTATAAGTCTTCAGGGGGAAAAAATGGATATTCAGTGAAATAGAGGACTTTCAAGCATTATTGATGAAAAGACTGGAACTGAATAGAAAATTTGACTTTCAAATACAAGACTCAAGAGAAGCATAAAGAGGTACACAGGAAAGAGAAATCGTAAAGGACTTATTAATGTTGAACTGCTTACATTCCTTCATGGAAAGATGATATTTGTAACTTATGAGACCTTTTTCAGTATTAGGGTAGTTGGAGGAAAAAATTATATGTATAGGTAGATTGATAGATAGAAGGCACAGGGTGAGTTGAAGATAAATAGGTGATATCTGGAGAATAAAATTAAGGGGTGAGAGAGGATTGTACTGGGAGAAGGAGAAAGGGAGAGGCAGAATGGAGTAATTATCTAACATAAAAAAGACAAGAAAATGCTTTTACAGTGGAGGGAAAGTGGGGGAAGGTGAGAGAGAATGAGTGAATTTTATTCTCATTGGATTTGGCTTACGGAGGGAATAACAAACACACTCAATTGGATATGGAAAGCTATCTTACCCTACAGGAAAATAGGGGGGAAAGGGGATGAGAGAGCAGGGGGATGATAGAAGGGAGGGCAGATTGGGGGAGGGGATAATCAGAAGCATTAACTTCTGAGGAGGGACAGGGTCAAAAGAGAGAATAGAATAAATGGAGGGCAGGATAAGATGAAGGGAAATATAGTTTTTCACTACATGACTACTATGGAAGTATTTTGCATGACTACACAAGTATAACCTGTGTGGAGTTGCTTGCCTTCTCAATGAAGGTGAGTGGGGAGGAAGGAAGGGAGAAAATCTGGAACCCAAAGTTTTAAAAACAAATGTCAAAAAAATTGTTTTCACATGCAACTGGGAAATAAGATATGCAAGCAATGAGGTATGGATATCTATCCTGCCCTACAGGAAAATAGAAGAGGAAGGGGATAAGAGAAGGGAGGGGAGATAGAAGGGAGGGCAGATTAGGGAATGGGATATTCAGAATGCAAGCCATCTTGGGGCTGGGGGAGATGGGGAGAAAATTTTGAACTCAAAATCTTGTGGAAGTGAATGTTGAAAACTAAAAGTAAATAAATTAATGAATCTTAAAAAAAATAAAGAACCATTTCCCCCTCTAAACAAAAGGAATTTCTTAAGGGATTGGTTGTTCTTGTTTTGCCTTTCTTTGTATACCTATTGCTTCACACAGCATCTAACACATAGTAGATACTTAAATTTATTTTAAATTGACTGGCTTCTGCCACTGCTGAATCATCTAGAAAATAAGAACTTGCTGTTCCTATATCATAGGGTCATTGTGAGAATCAAATGGGATAACATACATCAGGCAATTTGTAAAATATGAAGTGCTGTATTAATATCATCTTCATCCATACTAAAATGGGCTCTTTGATTTTATTGATGTGGGGACTCCCTCTAGTTACACTGGTCACAAGCAACACAGACTTTATCCTATGTGATTCTTGTCCATGCCCTCCCATTAAATCCTCTACAAGAGGTCTGCCTAACATGTCAAAAGCCCTCCTATAAGTCTCTTAACTTTAAGAGAATTCTAGTGCATATAAGGGCTCTCCATTTATTATCCTTGCTTTTGCTATATAACCAGTATACATCCATTTCAAAAAATACACCAAATCCTATGTATAATATGTCTTTGATAATATGCTGCATGGAGATAGCTTGACATTGTGGAGGGAGGACTGACTTTGAAATCTGGAAGACCTTTCCTGTAATTCATGTTATCTGTATGGGCATGAGCAAGCCACTTAACCTCTTACTGCCCCAGGCAACTCTCTAAAATGAGAATTTACAGATAATTGTTGATGTGCATTGGTAAAGAAGATTTCTACCAAGCAAGTTTCCTATACCAATGAGATCACAGTTTCTAACTGCCCATATACACATAATATATATAGAAATACAAACATGCATATACATATATGCACATATACTCACACACCATGAATTTATAATTTTATATTTATAATATGTACACAAGACTCAGGTTATTTATAACTAAAACCCATCTCCATTTCCTTTGGACAACCAATAATTTTGATCCTTTGAAGAGTGTAGTTAGCATATTGCACAATGTTCCAAGATTCACAACCTTATAGTATCACTATAATATTGATTTTTTTAAATGTTGGCTTATGTTGATTTTTGTTTCAGGAAAACAAAAACAAACTTGGGTTCATTGAAAGTACTATACAATTTGTTGCATGTAGTCCAGCCCACTCTTTTGCCATTAAATTTTGGGCTCAATTCATTTTTATCTGTAGTGTCTGTCCATAGTATGTGTATTGGTAAATCAGCTTAATGAATTATCTATCTCATTGCATATTATAGTCTAAAACCAATGGTCTCTGACTTTTTAAAATTAATTAATTTATTTTTAGTTTTCAACATTCACTTCCACAGGATTTTGAGTTCCAAATTTTCTCCCTATCTCCCCCTCCCCCCACCCCAAGACAGCATGTATTCTGAATACCCCTTTTCCCAATATGCCCTCCCTTCTATTGCCCCCCTTCTCTTACCCATTCCCCCTTCTGTTTTCCTGTAAGGCAGGATAGATTTCTATACCCCATTGCCTGTATTTTATTTCCCAGTTGGAAGTAAAAACAATTTTTAATATGTGCTTTTAAAACACTGGGTTCCAAATTCTCTCTCTCCCTCCCTCCCCACCCAGCCTCATTGAGAAGGCAAGCAACTTGATATAGGTTATACATGTGTAGTCATGCAAAACACTTCCATAATAGCCATGTTGTGGAAAACTAATTATATTTCCCTCTATCCTATCCTGCCCCCTGTTTATTCTATTCTCTCCTTTGACCCTGTCCCTCCTCAAAAGTTTTGCTTCTGATTACCCACTCCCCCAATCTAATCTCCCTTCTATCATCCCCTTCCCTCCCTTATCCCCTTCCCTTCTATTTTCCTGTAGGGCAAGATAGATTTCTATACCCAATTGAATGTGCATGTTATTCCCTCCTTAGTCCAAAGGATTATTTTCTTCAATATTTTTTTGGGTCTCCTTTAGCAAGCTGTTGACTTGTTTTTCATGATTTTCTTGCAACACCTTCATTTCTCTTCCCAGTTTTTCCTCTGCTTCTCTTACTTCCTTCTCAAAAACCTTTTTGAGCTCTTCTATGGCCTGGGACTGATTCATATTTTTCTTGGAGGCTTTGGATATAAGAGCTTTGACTTTGTTGTCTTCTGCTTGTATGTTTTGATCTTCTTCGGCACCAAAGTAAGATTCTATAGTCTTGAGTTATTTTTATGCTATTTTGCTCATGTTCCCAGTCAATTACGTGACTTTTAAACTCTTTGTTAAGTTGGGCTCTGCTTCCAGTATTGAGGGTATACTGTCTCAAGTTTCAGGGTTTTGTGCAGCTGTTTTCAGAGATACTTCTAGGGACCTGTAAGTTTTCAGTTCTTCCAAGATAGTATGATCGAGGGTGAGGAGTTTACTACTTTCCTGGCCTGTGCTGTGGTCTATGAGTGACCACAAGCACTCTTTCCCGCCCTGGAACTGAGGAGGATTCTCTCCTCAGCACCACAAGCTCCACCATGCCAGCACTCCTCATTACCCAGGATCACCACCCAGAACTGTGACCCAGATCCAAGCACAGGGAAAGCAAGAGAATCCTGCCTCAGCACCAGCAAGGAGATTCCTGCAATCCCCCTCTGATCAGCCACTTGATTCCCCCTCAGTCTGTAGGCTGGAAGCTCTGGAAGCAGCCACCGAGGCTATACTGGTACTGGGGTTTGGATATACACAGGATAACTTAGAGATAAACTAAGATTAAGATTAATGAGGCCTGAAAAGGCTTCTTATAGAAGGTAGGACTTCAGTTAAGAATTCAAGGAAGCCAGGGAAATTTCAAGTCAGACATGAAGAGAACTATAATACTTATATTCTGACTCCAAATCTAGTTATTTTTCTATTATATCATTACTTAGTGGCTCATTCAAAGGTTAGCACAGTGTATTCCTCTATTCCACATTCCTTCTACAGTATTATTTGTTCTTCCAAATTTTCAGTCGTCTGTACTTTGAAACCATGCTTCCCCAAGTCAGTTTGTTGTGTCAATCCTGGCATTATATTAGAAAGAATGAAATAATGGCTATTCACATTCTGATATAAATAATTCTTTTATTAGCATACATTGTTCACCAACCCCTACCACCCATTACAAAAAAATTGCCCTAGCAATAATATTTGCTACTGTTTATCTCTTTGTTGTTGTTGCTGCTGCTGTTTAGTTATTCAGTCACGTCCAATTCTTTGTGACCTATTTGAAGTTTTCTTGGCAAAGATCCTGGAGTAGTTTGTTGTTTCTTTCTCCAGACCATTTTGCAGATGAGGAAGTGGAGGCAAACAGGGATAAGTGACTTGCCCAGGGTCACACAGCTATTAAGTGTCTGAGGCTGGATTTGAACTCAGGAAGATGAGTCTTCCTAACTTCAGGCAATGGCACTCTATCCATTGTACCACCTAACTGACCACTAGACCTGAAAGCATGGAAATTCAGTGTGGGAAGGGACCATACTTTATCTATGTCTTATCTCTCATTCTATCTAGAAGCAAATAGGTGGTACAGCTGGTGGAATGCTAGGCCTGGATTCAAGGCCCAGTTGAGCTCAAATCCAGCCTCAGATATTCTAAGCTATGTGTCTGGGCAAGTCAATTAACCTCTGTCAGCCTCAGTTTCTTCAACTGTAAAATGGGGATAATAATTCCACCTATTTCCTGTGGTGGCTGTGAGGATCAAATAAAATAATATTTGTAAAGTGTTCAGCACACTGTCTGTCACATTGTATTGCTCAGTTATTCAATTGGGTCTGACTCTTCATCACCCCATTAGGAGTTTTCTTGGCAAAGATACTGGAGTGGTTTTCCATTTCCTTCTCCAGCTCATTTTGCAGATGAGAAAACTGAGGCAAACTGGGTTAAGTGACTTAACCAGAATCACACAGCTAGCCAGTGTCCGAGGCCAGATTTGAACTCAGTTCTTTCTGACTCCAGGCTCGGCACTGTGCCACCTAGCTGCTCTGGCACTTAAATAGGCACTTAAATGCTTATTGCCTCACCCAGCCCTTGTACCACTATATTATGCAGAGAAGGCACTTAGTAAATATTTGTAGAATTGATTTGACGATTTTCGTAATCAAGATAGTACTGATAGCCCCTACGCTATAGAAAAAAAAACTGCCAAGTGCCTTTTATGGTAATTTACAAAATAAACCATTAACTTCAATTTGTCCAGTAGCTATGTGTAGGTCCTGTTGACCTTCACTGTCAACTTGTTTGAGATCTTCCGCCAGAGACCTGCCCACGTGATGGAGGCACAATTAGGGTAGAGTGATTGGGGCTTTGCTCTAGAGATACGGTATCTGGAGGTATATATACTTTCTTTCTATAGCAGTAAGGAGAGTATTGTCTCTGTGTCTTGAGTTTCTCCCTCAAACTACCTTTGTGGACTAACTCCATTTGCTCACCCAACCCCAGATTTCTACTTCTAGGACCTATTGCTGAGGTGCTCCTTTCCAGAAATCCACCTTTGTCTATAATCTGGGCCAGAATCACTGAGGTCTCTCCCCACAAAACTGCACATTTGGTTGGACTTCCTTCTGCACTGTTTCCCTCCCTCACCTCCAATAAACTATTCTTGCTCCAAGTAAAAGAATTTTTATTTATGGCTCCTGTACTGATCGACAGCTCTTACCTAGCAAAACTGAGATCCGGTGGCATTTTCTGTCTGGAGAACTGTGAAAGAGAATGTAATTTCAGGGGCTGTTATTTGGCAGTCCTTGAAAACTACAAAGCCTTTTAATGATTTTGGTGGGAGCAAATGGGTCACTGGTGCCCGTTAGTTTAATCATCATATGTATGCTAAAAGGTCCCAGTATCCTTGAGAAAAGTCATTAAGGAGCAGTAAAATAAATGAGGGTACACACTATATATAGCAAATTCCTGCTATTATGTCCCCAGAAATCCTAGGATGAAGTAGGGTGGAGAAATTATGTCCTGATCAGATACCAACTTCACCTAAATTTCTCTGCATGAGGGTCTTTTTCTCATTACCAGAGTGTCGTGGCCATCTGCTATTTCCATGGATTTGCTGGTTTCCCTTAGCTCAAGTGGAAGAGAGAAAAAACCCTTAAAGCTCATGTAATTCTACCACTAAATCCACTCTGGTCTCTACTCTGCATCGTCAGGATGACTTATTTCTCTAATTTACTACTTGTTCCTTTCTGTATGTTGCTTTATCTACTGAGGACATAGAGTAGCACTTTAATGATGGGTTGCTGAGATTTAGATTTTGCTGATGAAATTGAGAGTTGGCAACCCTTATTACTACATAAAAGGGGGCTGCTCTCAAAAAGTGGTGTTCTAAGTATAGAATAGAGGCCCTCACTTTACTGATACCACCTGAGGGTTTGGGGATTTTTCTTGGGGTGACCAAAAGAGATTTGGACAGGAAATAAAGAGGAATAGCATTGTTATGAATTTTCTGGGTAATCTTAGGCAAATAATTGCAAAAGCTTTGGGTCTCAATTTTTTATTTTCACCTTTAACCTGAAGAAATTAGAGTAAATGGTCACTACGGTACCTACTAGACTAACATTAAGGTATATCATTTTAGCAGTGACAGGATTTGAGCCCAGATCTTCCTAGTTCCAAGTTCCAAGTTAACCCAATTATAAGTAACCATTTGCCTAGATAGATAGAAAGACAGATGGATAAATAGATTGATGGATAAATAGTCATAATTAAAATATCTGGATACCACAGACATTATGCATACATTGTAATCATGTAGTAAAAATATTTCTTCATACATAGAAAAAATTGCTGTTGTTATTCAGTTGTGTCTCTTTGTGACTCCATTTGGAGTTTTTTTGACAAAGATACTGGAATGATTTTCCATTTTCCTCTCTAGCTCATTTTACAAATGAGGAAACTGAGGCAAATGGGGTTAAGTGATTTGCCAGGGTCACATAGCTACTAAATGTCTTTGATGCTGGATTTGAACTCAGGTCTTCTTGATTCCAAGCCCAGTGTGCCACCCACTGTGCCATAGAAAAGATTTGCATAAGCAAAATGCATTTGTTGGCTAAGATGAAAGATTTAGTTGATCGTTTTGCTTTGGAGCTAACAGTGAAAAATAATATGATTTCTTCTCTAAAAAGGGAATATCTTGCTATGGACATTAGGGGGATGATATAGGATTAGTTATGTTTTGTCTTCAGTGGGCAGTAATTAGTACTGCTATTTTGAACCCTCTATGGTGATTACTTTTTAAATAATGAAATGGCCTATATTTATGGTGCTGTTCAAAGTGATTTCCTCAAAACACACCTGTAAGGCAGGTAGTTCAAATACTGTTGTGCCCATTTTATATGTAACTAGGTGTTCAGCCTGATCTCCCTGTGGGCAAGGAATGAGTCTGAAACCTGGCATGGATGGCTGGGAAATGTAGTCTGACATGGGGTCTTCCATGCTGGAAGGGATTAAAAGATCTAGAGTGGGGAACAAAGTGGGCTGCAGCATGATTTAAGGAAAAGAGTTTGTGACTGGCCATGGGGGGAAAAGCAGGGGAGGGGGTGATAGTTTGAAGCTGGCAGGCATTTATTATACAATTTTTTTCTATTTCTTTATATTTTAATAATTACTGATTTTGTAGCATTTACCGTTGACATAAAATTGTGACCTTTTTTTAAAGTGCTTCATAACTGTGTGATATGTGATCTGCGCTCTTAATTATGAACAGGGGTCTTGAAATAGTGATCCACAACATAGCTTGTAGTCTACTGATTTAAAAGATGACAGAGGTTTGAACTGTGGCCTAAAATGCCCATGTCTTTTGTCCCTAGTTGGGGGATCTGAGCTATGAGAAAGAATTTTATAGGTATGATTTTTATTAATAATTATTAATTATTAATAATGATTAATAATTCTTATAAGCGATTCAAAAGCAGAGATTAAAGAAGTGACTCAGGACTCTTTCCCCTCGTCCATACAGGCGTCATAAGCAAATAGATTTAGTTAGTATAAGTAGGCTTGGCAAAAGCATAATGCTTTTCTCAAAGGGAAGAAGTAGTCTCTCCTTTATTATTCCTTTTTTTTTTTAACCTCACTTGCCTTTGGTGAGGAGCTGAGTAGAATCTGACTAAGAGATTGTCATGCCCCTTGGGAACATACATATGTTATTGGAGAGGCATGATGGAGAATAGTCCTTCCCTTATATAGACATTTCTTGACAGGATAACTTGCTGATGGGTGGTGAAATTCTCTCTGAGCTCTCAAGGAACCCAAGCTGAGAAATTCCCCAACAAAACCATGTGGATGGATGTGTTTTCTAAGGAAATAAGTGGAAAAAAAGAAGAAAGGAAAAAGGAACAAGACTTGAGGAAACACATATCTGGGGATGGGAAAAAGAAGTGGAGACACTGAAGAAAGCAGAAAGATTAGGAGAATAAGAATAATTGCAGTATGGTAGAGTGGGGAAAATACATCATTTGGAATGAGAGGTCTTAGGTTGAATCCAGTTCTACCATTTACTAACTGTATCATCTTAGTCAAAACATTTAAATTCTCTTTGTCCAGATTTCATCTGTAAAATGTGGAGGTTGGAAATGATGACCCTCTAATAGTTCTCTTAGCTCTAAATCTATAATTCTATGATCTAACAGAGAGAGGAGTGACAGAAGCAACAGAAAGGTACATATGGGCAGGAAAAAAAAAGCCATTGGATTTTAAATCATGAGTTCAGTGGTGACTAGAGAGCAGTTTCAGTAGCCTTCTGAGGGCAGAAACCAAATTGCTAGAGACTAAAGAAGGAAGGGAGTGGAAGAAAATTGAGGGTCAGTAATTGTAAACCCTTTGTTTAAGAAGCTTAGAAGTAAAGGAAGGCATTTGACTCAGGGAGTCAAATAAGGGCTCTTTTCTCCAAGATACAAGAGACTTGTATGTTTGAAGGTCAAAGAGAAAGATAGAAAGTGGGTAAGTAAAGTAGGAGTGATGAAATGGGGTGCTCTGAAAATCACTGAAACCAGTGTTGGAGAAAGATGCCTGAAGATCTCTCACCAAACAACAACTAAGTCAAAGCTTTGAAGGAGACAGTGGTGTATTAATTAGGTTTAAGTATCTGGTAGAATAATAAAAACTAACATTTATATGGTGCTTTAAAGCTTACCAAGTACTTTACAAATACTATCTCATTTTATCCTCACAATAACTCTCAGAGTTAGGCACTATTATTATCCCCATTTTTCAGATGTGGAAATTGAGGCAGCCAGAAATTTAATGACTTGTCCAGGTTAACCTAGGTAGGATAGTTTGAGATTAGATTTGAACTCAGATTGTCCTGACTCCGGGTCCAGTGCTCTATATTCTACGTCACCTATCTCCAATAATTAAAAAAAAAAAAAGATGGAAGGCTGATAAGTATTCTCTAAGTCTTTTGCTAATCTTGTGGTAAAAGGCTTTTATTTTCTGAAGTATCATTCCAATATGAATATGATAAAGTGATGGTTAATTTTAAGATATTTCTTTTTCTTATGAAAAAAAAAAGGTTGATCAGCAGTTACTGCCAAAAATTTATTGTAACACCTCTTCGGCTATCCATTTAGGTCACTTGTAGTATCCTGAACTCTGCTAATTAGAAACTAGCTATTTTCTCTTTTCTTACCTGAAGCCCAATAAGAACAATATCTCTGTCTCCATTTGGCATTTTGCTGAATGTTCAGTTGCCTTGAGTTAATCTTTAATAGGATGGATAACTTTGCATTTTCTTTTTCATATTTCCCTTTGCCCTTTTTTTTTCTTTCCACAGACTCAATTACCAACTTCTTTAAAGATGTCTTTTATGAATTTATTGAGATACTATTCACATTTGCCACAGTATCAGAAGGGAATACTAATGAAATATTTCACTGTAAAAATGGGATCATGCACACATCCTTAGCATCTCTAGAACACTGACCTACCCTTAGCTGAACCTCAGAACTTCAAGGGTGCAATGGATGTTAGGGAAATTCAGGAAACATTTATTGACACATCTATGCAGATACTTAACAAGTTACACCTATGCAGATATTTAACAAGTTATTTGCCTCAAGAAAATGCCTAGGGAAAAAGTATCATTGAAATTTATATTTTATTCTGTACATAGGGTCTGCATGGAACACAGGACTGAAATCCAAGAGGCCTGCTTTCTATTTCCTGCTTTCTATAAGATGCTAAATAAATAACTTAAACTGTGTCTATGGATGGATAAAAATGGAAAAATCCACCCAAATATTGGATATTTTGTCTGTACATTTCTGAACATTCAGCATTAGGTAAAAAGCTGTCTTATTTAAAACTAATAATAGGAATTATTCTTTTCTTAACTTAGGTAGCTAGGTGGTGCAGTGAGTAGAGTGCAGGGTCCAGAGTCAGGAAGACAAGTTCAAGTATGACTTCAAACATTTATTAATAAATAATCTAATATCTCTGTGGCCCTGGACCAGTCACTTAACTTCAATTTCCTCAATTGTAAAATGGGAATAATAATAATACCTTTCAGGGTTGTTGTGAGAATCGAGGTCATTCATTATAAATTGCTTAAAATAGTGCCTGGCAGATAGTAAGCACCATATAAATGTCTTGACTTGATATATAGTAAGCACTATATAAATGTCTTGACTTGATATGTACACACACACACACACACACACACACACACACACACACACATACATATATATATGACTTGACTCATCTTCACCTAAAGTCTGGTATTACTCACACTGCTTCTTTCCATGGAAACATCCTGATGCTTTGCTGAATTTTTCAGTTTTCATTTTGTTTTTGGATCCCAAACACCAAGCACAGTGCCTTGAACATGATAAGGACTGAATAAGTTATTGGATTGAATTGGATTGAGTTGGAGCAGTGCAATTACAGTGGACAAGAGGCCTGGATTTGGAGTCAGAGCAATTGAAGTCAGGTCTTGGTTTTCTTACTGTCTTTGTGACTCTAGCAAATCATTTAACCTTTTGGGCCTTGGTTTTCTCATCTCTAAAATTTGACCATTGGACTGTGACTTCAGGGGTCCCTTCTAGTTCTAAATCTTTGAAACTATGATGGTATCTAGACTTAAAAATGCAAATTAATGAAGTATTCCATGTTTCTTGCAGAAGGCTATAACACAAACCCAGTATGGTATATTATTATTTTGGGTATGGTCTGTGTCATTTGAGGCAGCATGGTATACTGGATAGAGTATTGGATTCAAAGCCTGGAAGACCTGGGTTCAAGTCCTACCTCTGTCACGTATTAGCTGTATGATTACAGGCAAGTAACCCAATCACTCTTTCAGTGCTCTAGATAACTTTCTAATACTATAGATATTATGTAGCCAGGATGCCTTCTTTTCCCATCTCTGCTTATTAATTTCATAACTGTCTTTTGAGGCTCAGCTCAAATTTTTTATATACATATAATTTGTATATATTACATAAAATAAAATGGATATGTAATAAAATACATAAAATATGTTTGTATATAAGTATAACTTATATATACTATATAAGTATAACATATTTGTATATATCAAAATGCATGTTTTGATGCATACATACAAACAATTTGAGCTGAGCCTTGAAGGATGGGTAGGAGGTTAATTAGCAAAGATGGAAAAAAAAAGATGTTCTGAATATAAGGAATAGAACAAAAAAATATACAGAAATATGTATACACACATATAGACATATACACGTCCACATCCATACATATATCCATTCACACCCATATACACCAGTATATACTTCAAGATGACTAAAGCAATCATTTTCACTGGTCACTGAGCAGGGTCTTTAAATGGAGTGACTGCCCTCTGATGCTCTCTTTTCTTTCTGGCTACAGATTGTGTCAGCAACTATTCAAACCTCTCCTGTAAAGAGATGGGAGAGGGGTTACCCTTCTTCAACCTGGCTGCACGACAGCTAAAGCCCATATCTTATTTGGGAAAACAATAGACTATATCAGAGCTCTCGCTATTTTCTCTGGTGTGCATTTCTTTGCCTGTTTGTAGGTGATAGAGCGGTGTTCCTGAAATAAATATTTCCAGCCTTAGAGGTCACCTTATTTGTTCAAGAGTCCTAGAAGTCCTGAGTCCCTTGGTTTGAGCTTCCTGGCAGCAGGGGGGAGTTTCTGCATTGGTGATGATGGGTGTTTGGGTGCTTGTGCTTGGACCCCAATTTCTCCCTTGCCTCAGAAACCCCATCCCTGACAGTTTTTCCCCAGCCCAAGGACACTGTGCCTAGCAATTATTCATGAGTGGGCCCCAGCAAGACCCTTATGTCTTTCCCTGGTGCAGTTACAAACAGCACGTGAAGGAATTATTAGTTTAAACTGGCTTTTGCACTGGGCCATAAAGATATTCTTCCCCACTGGACTATCTATACTACCGCCCTACCTCATTATCTACATCCCGGGTTCCTCATTATCTGTATTCTAGACTTGAGACATATGTATACTCCCTACATCTATCTTGTCAAACAAGACATTGACTGGTGGCAGACTGGACAACTCTCAGTTACCCCTGAACTCTAGTTAACTTAGTGACCCAGCAGGCCTAAAACCACACCTCCATGTGGCTCCTCTTGTGGGCTTTCCCTAGTGAACTCTTAAAAAGCCTGCGCAGTAGGTATAAGAAGTGCATGTTCCTTTAAGAACTGACCACTCCTTAACCACTCCCTGATCCCACCCTGAATCACCTAGTTAGCATATTTGGTACATGTTTTATTGTATTTTATCCTAAATAAACTTTAACTGTACCCCTCTAAGATCACAGTTTCCTTAAGAATCCTTGTCCGCTGAAAAGCATAACAATAAACTTTTTGCCAACTTGACTTAAATAATGCTTGAGTCTGTGAATTCATTCCAGAGGACCCCATCTTGTACTCCAGTCTTTGAGGGGTCACAACCTCTTAGACCACAACAGTGAGAATCCCATTGTCCTGGTAAATTTCTCAAACTCTACATTTACTGGAAGACATGGACCTGGAAGAAACTGTTTGAATGGTGAAGAGCCGAGTTGTAATGTCAGTGTTGACTGAACTGCATCACAAAATACTCTATGTTTTGATGATTTTAAGTCTCAACCTGCTAGCAGAACAGATTTTTCCCTGAGGCAGTTTAGCTAAGGGTAATTAGAAGAAGAGAGCAAGGAAAAGAACCTAACCCCTTACAAGCCAAGATCCTGCTAGGACCAAACCAGTTCCCTGCTTGCGTGGTTTCAAAGGCTCTTTAATAGTAAGAGGCCCTTTATTGGACAGGGAGAAAGCACAGCAACTCAGACCTAATAGTGACATGGGCCAATATCTAACAGTGTTCCCTTCCCTCCTCTTGCGGCAGGATCAGTTTTCCCTAAGAGGCAACAAACAAAGCTATTCTCAGGACTTTCTGGTTACCTAAGCACGGAAAAAGTCTCATCCATGTGGAGTCCAACTTGGTGAATGTCTAAAGACCATGAAAGTTGCTATAACCTGCCCTGTAAACCAGACGTATCTCCATATGGAGATGAAGGATATTGTATCTATAGAAGCTAAGTACCATTGTATTCTTGTATGTCATTGCCACGTTAAGGCAAAATAAATCTCCTTTGACTTGTAAGTTTCTCATTGCATCTCCAACCTGAGCCTGAACTAACAGGATTCTGATGTTAAGCTGATCCCTAACAAATGAATTATAATTTGTATATTTTCCTACACAGGGAATTACATGGAATAGGGACTTGTGGAATGAAAGAGCATATGAGAAGTAGATTATTTCTTCTACTTACAATTCATCCCATCTGAAATAGAACAAATATATAAAATTTTAGGACGACTCGAAGATTTAGTTTGGTTGAGTTTACCTTCCCTGGAATAGGATGGGCAAGTTTAATTTTCAACTTTGCTGGGAAAAAAGCAGAGTGAATATACTTCCAGAAATAAGATATGAGTTGAATGTAAAATGTTAGCGTATGAATTAAGTTGAGCTGATGCAATTTCTATCATGGGAAATAAGATTGAGAATGGAATTCCCCTGGTCATTCCTTTTATTTGTTTATTTTGCACAAACTGTCTGTAAAATTGGCAATCTGAAAATTGGACTATTTGGGGGAAGTTTCCTGTACGAAAATGAAGGCAATTTCCTGAGCTACTTTCAAAGCAATTGGTCCTTAATCTTATCATTATATTAATTTCACACCTCCTCCCTTACCCTGCTTACTCAGTAGTCTGAAACTTTGGATATAATCATCTTCTAAACATAAATTTAGGTAGTAGAATTTGTCTGGGAATCAAGGTGCCTCAGTTACATGTCTATCACTGCCATGAACCACTTATGTAACTTTTGGCAAATTAATTCACCTGAGTCTCATTTTTTTCATCTCACTATAACTCAAATCTGTATAGTGCTAAGTGCTTTCCTCCCAATAATCGTGTCTAGCAACAACAATAATATCTCTGTGCTGGAAGGTTTACAAAGTGATTTATGTACATTATATTATTTGATTTTCACAACAATCTTGTGTAGTAGGTGCTATTTTATTATCCCCATTTTACAGCTGAGAAAAGTGAGACTCATAGAGGTTTAGGTAACCTGTCCAGAGTTACGCAGTAAATATCAAAGGTAGGATTTGCACACAGGTATTATCTGAATCAAATACCAATTCAAATAGAAATGGGAACATTAATCTCTACCTAAGGATCCCTGTAGGCCATATGTTGACTTAGTTGGAAAATGTATTACTATCTATGTTTTATTGTTGTTGTTTTTTAATTTGTTAAGTGTTTCCCAACTACATTTTAATCTGGTTCCTTAGACTCATGAATGTTGTGGGTTGTATGCTGCACAGGCCATTGTATTTGATACCTTCACATTGTTCCATGCTTTAAGTATTATTATCCCTTTTTATGGATGTGGAAACTGAAGCAAAGAGAGTTTAAGATTGTCAGTGGTCACATGGTTTATAAACTTGGGTTTCATGATTCCAAGATCAGCCCTCTTTCTACTACACCATGCTGACGGGGTTACAACAAATGGTCTCTAAGGAAACTTCCAGCTTTGAAATTATATGACAAATTACCCTTTTACATCCGATTTTACTGTATTGAGGGAATTGTTTCATTCTGTTTTGCATGCTTCTCCTTCATATTCCATGCTAAGGCAACATTTTTGTTACCTCCACAACAACAGCCACTATTCCTATATAGCAAGAATCTGGATTTACTCTTCTAACCACAATCCCCCCCACCCACTGCCCCAAATACACATATAGGCAGACTGAGTCCAGATAACAGCTGGCTACATCTTTCCTCCAGTGTTTTAGGCAATGGGGGAAATAGGCAATTGCCTTACGGGCAACGGTGCTCTTCTAATGTAGTCCCATTCAGGTGTGCTCTCCCTAATATCAATCATCAGTAATCCTAGTTATTATTTCCTGTTATAATTTAACCTGCTTTTCCCCTTGATATCAATAAATAATTAAGATCAATTATCTTTTATAAAAGAATATTTAATGAGAAGATTTAGCAAGAACTGAAGTACAAAAATATTTCTCAGAATTAGGACACAATTTTTCCTCTGCTCTCTACTATTTTTGTCTCTAGCGCAAAGAATGAATTTAAAGTGGTTGCTACTAAACATTTGTCTTACCAAGTTAGGCATAGCTACTAGACAAGTTGCTTCCTTACTTGCCAGACATGGTATCTTGGTTGCTGGGTAGATTCTCTGTGGCTTTGGGCCACGCAGGTCATTTCTGTAAGCTATGCTGACTCTTCATCTGGCTCGGTTATGGCAGTCTTTGCTATGGTCACTGGATCTCTGGTACCCTCTGACCTTTTGAAACTCGTAAGGTTGCAGCCTGGTCTGCTCTATGTTGCCCTAAGTAGGGAGAATATGATAGTTGAAGGAACCTCCCCTCCTCCCACCTAGAGGCTTGCAGCAGTTCTTCTTCCTCTCCTGCTGCCAAGGAAGACAAAGTGTTTTGGGTTTTTTGTGCCTTTAGTAGGCACGCTCAGTTTTAGCTTAGTGCTAATTAATAGGCTACACAGTAAGCTGAAATTAAACAGAATACCTGTGCATGCTCTGAAGCATAAGGCAGCATCTTCCATTCCAAATTTCTGAAAGTAAGCACCACTCATCTAGGTTGGCACAAAGCAGAATAAATTTCTAATCCTTAAGGGACTGGGCATCTATCGGTAAATCTCTCATTGCACCTAAATTAATATTTTTTGGAAGGTTCTTACAATTTGAGATAACTCTGGGGCAAATCCTGTTATAGTAGAAATATTGGTAAAATGTGATATATTTCTTTGTAATCTCTTTGAGCCTCAATTCCCTTAACTTACAAAATGGTGATGATTAAAAATACCTGCCCTGCCTACCTCACAGAATGGAAAGATGTAATAATATTTGTGTAAGTAATTTTAAAATTGTAAAGTCTATTCAAATGTAAGCTATCATCATCATTATTGTTGTCACCATGATCTTGTTTATCATCATCATCATTATCATTTTTTAACACAATCCAAAAATTTTTTAACTGCTTTTTGTTTGTCATTTTGTTAAACTGTGGGAGATAATGACAAACACCCTCAAAGAGCTTTTATTCTATGGGGTTAGGGGAGGAGGAAGGGGAATAACAATTTATGCACATTATTTTTGTTATTATTATGTAGCAAGGAGTGACTGGAGTACAGTACCCCACTGAGTATTAAGCATGTACAGAGCTAAGAGTTGTCCTACCAGCTTTCAGCTGACCACTATATGCTAGCTCAACAGTAAAGACCCCAGCACTTTGTGATGACAAAGCAATCTTCTTATTGACCATAAAGACTCTCTGCCTTAGTAGATCTTTAAAAGAGAGTGATCCACCTTTGCTTTTGTTCTTCTTTTTCTGTCTATGGATTGTATTGGAAATATTAAAGCCTCTCCTGTTAGGAATGAGGAGATGGTCATCTATGCCTTCATCCTGGTTGCATGGTAAACACATGGCAGCTAAAAATGATGTCCTACATGGGTAAGCCTGAGATGGCATCTCAGGCCCATTATCGTGATTGTTGAATTCCTTGCCCAGGACAACCCAAATTATGAATCACTCAGGCGATGTTCACTTCTGTTCCAACTGCATTCCTCCCTCAGTCTTTTGGTTTTTTCTGTCTCCTCACTGGTAGCTTCATCCCTGTCTAGTTATCCTTCCCCTCATTCTCATTTCTGATTTCCCTCTCCTTAACAGTAGCTACTGCCTTTTTGTTGTTTATTTGTAGCCCTAGCACAATGTCTCCCTCCCTCCCTCCCTTCCTTCCTTCCTTCCTTCCTTCCTTCCTTCCTTCCTTCCTTCCTTCCTTCCTTCCTTCCTTCCTTCCTTCCTTCCTTCCTTCCTTCCTTCCTTCTTTTTTCTATCTATTTATCTATCTGTCTGTCTGTCTATCTATCTATCTATCTATCTATCTATCTATCTATCTATCTATCTATCTACTTCTGCTTTGTTTCTTTGCTTGATCAAAGGTGATGAAGCAGTGATGTAGGCCACCTTGTAAGTTTGAGACAAGGTCTACAGATCCTGGGTCCTCAGCTAGTGTAGGAGGTGTGTGCCACTTCCACCATAGTGCTTTTTCTAGGAGAAGATCCTGATGTATTTTGCCAGAAGATACCTGGAAGGAGATATTTCAATAGTTTGGAGCTGAGGAAAACTTTGAAATGCTGATTTAATACAAAATGTTTTGATGGCTGAAGTCTCAACTTTTATGTAGAGTATAACAATACCATTAAGTAATGTTACTGATTGCTTTAGTCTTGTCAATGTTTGCTTGAGGGCCTTTTGTATTTAGTATTTCTTGTGTGGAAGAAACAAATAACTGTCTTATACCTGCTTTGCACTGTGCATCAAGTACTTTTCTATTCCTCCATTTTGGGGGAGACATTAGAAATGAACCAGCTTTAAGCAATTTTCCCAGATGTCTGGGGTGGGGCTTTAAAGAGCCAAAGAGTGCAAGGAAAGGAATCTAATTTCTCTTATTAAGGCCAGAGTCTTCCAGGATTGAATATGAGCATCACACGTACAGGGGTAGAGTGTATCCTTCTTCTTCAGGTTGCATGCCAGATTTTCTCTACCATACTTCTGAAACTTCTTCATCTTAGAAACTCACTGCAGTCCTAGAATTCATACACTGGATGTGCCCTCTGTCTCTGCAGCCACTCCCTCTGGTTGGATGGCTCCTCCCAAAATCACCACTTAAAGAGTGCATCCTCTCCAGGATGCACTCCGGACTTTCTTTATCATGTCCCAGGTACCTTCCTTTCTCCTATCTCCCCTTTTCAGCTTCCTTTTATATGTTGTCTTCCCCCATTAGAATGTAAGTACCTTGAATTCAGGGACTATCTTTCTGCCTGTATTAATATTCCCAGTGCCTAGTACATAGTAAGTGTCTAAATAAATGCTTCTTGATTGACCGACTAACATTAAGAGAAAGAGAGAGTTCCTGACCTTTCAGGGTCCAGTTAGAATTGTATTTCCAATCAGACTTTTAGTTTTTATGATAAATATTTTTTAAAAATTCCATTAGCCTCCCCCTCTTTCTCCAGTATCTATAATAGTATTGGACACATACACAGGATATTATTAATACATGCTTAGAATGTTAGATTCACAGAATGTTAAAGCTGGAAGAAACCTTACAGATTTTCTAGTTCATATGATCATGATATCATACATTTAGAGCCATAAGGGAGCTTAGAGGCCATCAAAATCCAACTTGTCTCATTTTACAGCTAAGCAAATTGAAGCCCAGGGAGGTAAAATTTGTTGAAATTAATCAAATCTCCAAGCTTTCATTATTAATCTGAAGAAGTATTTGATATTCCAGAATTGAAAGATAAGAAGTTGAATCATTCCTTGGAGTTTGCTATTACTGAAGGAAATGAAACAGCCTAGCACAAAGTACATTTTTTGGTTTCTTTCAAAACACATGACCTAGCTTACTACAAGGTTACGTGAGGCAAGATTTGAACTCAGGTCTTCCTGACTCCATTGCCCTAACCATTGTGCCACTTAATACTCTAATATTAAGGATTCTAGGAACTGAAGGAGATGAGGAGGTACATTCCAGTCAGGAGGGAACCTCCTATGTAAAGGGACAGAGATGGGAAATAAAATGTTATGTACATCAACTTATTTCCCCGATTATTTGCACTGAATTTTCTCCTTAGATTTATATCACCAGAATCCCTGCTTTCCAGCTTTTAGCCTTGTGCTGGGACTCCCAAATTGTGCTTACATTACACTGCAAATTCCCAGCAAAGTGATTGCCCAGCCACTATTTGAAGCTTTACTTGGTCTGCTTCCTCTGCTGACTTCTGGGTTTGAAGACTTAACTTCTTTTAATTGTCCTTAATTTTTCTGATGACCCTATTGCTTCCACCAGGTTTGAGCTTTTTGGAAGTAAACAACTTTTAAAAAATAACCACCAGTCAGACCTTATTAATGGGACTGAAGATAAGGACATCTGATCAATCTATATATCACTCTCCCTTTCCCCCACATGAATTCCTAATAACTTAGAAGCATGAAATCTTTCCCTTAATGATTTAGTTGACCAGTTTCAGCATTCAGGGTTGTACTTCAACTAATCAATAGTTTGTCTCTGTCTCTCTATGAAGTATGTGTAATAGAAAAAGGGAGGATGGGGGGAGAGAGAGAGAGAGAGAGAGAGAGAGAGAGAGAGAGAGAGAGAGAGAGAGAGAGAGAAACACCCAGTAAGGACAGAGACAGAGGGCACTAGAGAGACAGATACGTAACAGAGAGAGATAGAGACAGAGTAAAGGAGAAAGGGAGAAAGAGAAAGAAGAGAGGAAAGATGGAAAGGATTATAGAAAAGGAAGGGGGGAAAGAGTATAATAGGATAATATATTTAGAGATGGAAGGGGCCCTGGAATTCATTTATTCAAATCTTTTCATTTTAGAGATGAGGAGACTAAGTACCAGAGACTATTGCTAATGGTTTAAGAAAAGTTTTCTCTTGTGTAAGGAAAAGTGACAGATAGTAAGGAGCAGGGGTGAGATTGAATTTAGGTCGACTGATTCCAAATCCAGCACTCTTGAAAAGGAAGGAGAGATAAAGAGAGAAGGAAAAGAAGGAAGAAAATGAAATTTTTGTTATTCTTATTTTTAGAAAGGTGGGAGAAACTGAGATGTGGAAGCTGTTGTTGCTTGTCACTTGATGCACTAAACAATTAGCTTTTATGAACTCTCTACTCTATCAATTATTTACTTTCTCTTCCTCATTTGAAAGTCATCCTGTCTTGAAGCGTTAATGCTCTACAGGATGCAAGTTTTGAAGAGCAGTAAACACATTCCAAATTATATGATTAAAAATGACACCATTGCTGGATCTGCATTTGAGATCAGGAGCTGCTGCAAATGGGAACAGTAAAGCAGTCCTGCAATATACATGAATGACATAATTAGTTAGACATCACCACGTTTATTTCACTTGCTGGGGTAATCTTTAGATATGGGCATATTCATTTCAGTTTACTAACAGCTTGATGCATTTGTAATCTGATGTGGTTTTTGTTCTCATCATTGTGGGAAAGGGCTTTCCCCCTCTTTTTTTGCATAATATTTAGAAATGCAGTTATTATGATAATTTATTAGAACCTGTAAACACATTCATTTCTGACTGTAACTCTGATGGGACTCATTATTTCTTTTATAACACAGTTAACATTGCTTCTAATGGAGGGAACTGGATGAGTGAAAGGGAGAGCAAATTAGTGTGACAAAGCATTAGGGAGTATTAACACCAGTCCTGAAAAGGGAATGTACATTAACCTTGGTTCTATGGAAACCTGAGAGTGTGTGTAGGTACCTCTAGAATAATCATGTTAATATCTGGACCCAAGGCAGGTTGGCATAGTGGGGCAGGATTTGGAATTAGGAAAATCTTAGTTCACATACCACCTCAGACATCTACCAGTTATGTGACCCTGGACAAGTAACTCAACCTCTTTCAGCCTCAGCTTCCTCACCTACAAAAGGGGGATAAAATATCATCTATCTCAAACAGGGTGTTGTGAGAATGAAATGATATAATATATATGTATATATATATATATATATATATATATAGTACCTTGCAAATGTTAAAGTACAATATTAATATTATCTATTATTATCAAATCAGCAAAATCAATTTGTTTTATTTTTGAATGTATTAAATGATAGTTATTATATGGTAAGTTTTCCATTCAAAAGCTCACATTTTTATAGCAATTTACAAAGTTACAAATTTACAATCCTGTGACGAGATTTAAAACTATACATAACAACCCCCCCCAACAATTTATACCTGCTTTTTTATTGGTATGTGGAAACTCTCAGTGTGGGAATTCCCTCCACCAGTGCAAACTACAATTATCTGCAACTTGTAGTCTCAGAGTTGCCTTGGTTAAGTGTCAGAGGCAAAACTTTGAGGCTGAGTCTTTATGATTCCAAGACTAGCCCTATATTCACTATACTATGCTAAGGAGACATGATAGAAACACTACTTATTTTATAGAGACTGGGATGGTCTTTAAGGAGTTGTGAGCAGATTGTCCTATAGACGAGGTAGGTTCAGAGAACTAGGGGAATAAAAAGTTCAACCTATTGGTGCTCCAGAGATACAGCAGAATCTCCACTTCCCTTCAGGGATGTCTTTCTGACCTAGCATTGTTGTTGCCAGTGTGAGTGTGGAGGTGGAGAGGAGTAGTATTTTACTGTATTGACTAGGAATAATATTCTTTTTAATCTTATTTTATGTAATTTTAAAAATTACAATTTATCATTTATGAATGCTGCATTGCTTTCCAATCCGCAACCTGAATTATTGGATTGGCCTGATTTAGGCTTGGAGTAGAATATTTCAAATTAATTGACAGGGATATATTGATATATGTTGTGTGTGTGTATACATATCTATATCTATATCTATCTATATATGTATATATATAGATATATAGATATAATACACACACACACACATATTTATCCACAAAGTCATTATTTTGTGGATAGTTTTGTGGCTGAAGTGGGGGAAGGGTGATACAGAAAAAAGGGAGCCTTGGGTGATAGATGGAATATAGGAACTGAGTATTGTGGTGAATAAATGCAATAAAGGTAGACTGAGGTACAGACTCTGAGCTAGATTGGTTTATTGACTGATATATGTGTATATACACACACACACACACACATATATATATATATATGTGTGTGTGTGTATCTGTTAATAAAGTATACATAGTATGTGTATGTGTGTGTGTGTGTGTGTGTGTGTGTGTGTGTGTCTGTTAATAAAGTGGGTCACTCTGGAAACCTCAGCAAACCAGTGACCTCCCTGAAAAGTAGGAGACTCTAATACACAAAAAAGAAGGTGTCTTGGTAGATGTGGAGAAAAGGTGATAGGTTTTAGGGTTGGGGCAAGAACATTATGATTGGCTATACTGAGAAAAGTGGTCTGGCACTCAGGATAAATCACACACCTCTCTAACAATAAGGAATGTTGATTGTTTAGGAGATTACGACAAATAGACTTGCTGTCTCCTTGGAAGAGATTTAAAACTCCCTTTACACAAAAACAGGAAAGAACAGACTACATATCTTTTGAGTATGGTAATTTTGTAGGGTTAAAGAAATGAATATCCACAAAGTATCCTAGGGGATACTGGCATGAGAGATCACCACTTTTCTTTACTTTAAACTAGCTCAGCTGGATTCCTGAGCTTAATTCAAGCCAGATGGATGCAAACACAATTGTAAAATTAATACAGCATAAAGTCAGTTACATTGTAGAATCAATACAGAAGAAATCAGAGGCAATATTAATTTCATCTTTTTGCAGCATTCTGTAGTACTGTCAGGAGTATATGGGGAGCTCTCAAAAAAGGATAAGTTAGGGACCCTCTAGAATTAGCTCAATGGGTGCTTAAGGAACTTAACTGGAAGAGTAAAAATATAGTGAAGATTAATAACTCTCGGCTTTTGCTAATGGTTTTAGAAAAATTCTATCTCTAGTATAAAGAAAATGAAAATAAATTGCATCCAATGGAAACAACACCTGACAAAAACATACTTCAAAAAATTGCCTGAATAGTTACTTTCCCTTTGCCCTGTGTGCTTGTGCCCCTGCCATATTTTAGTTTGACAGCTTGCTTCACCAATTATTATAGCATAGTAGGCTTGGCTTTTTTTCATTCTTTTTAAAATAATTTATTTGTTTTTAGTTTTCAACATTCACTTCCATAAGATTTTGAGCTTTAAATTTTTTCCCTCTCCCTCTCCTCCCCTCTCCCCAAGACTGTGTAATATGATAAAGGCTGTACTTATACATTCATATTAAGCATATTTTCACATTAGTCATGATGTACAAAAGAATTAGAACTAATGGGAGGAATGATGAGAAAGAAGAAATAAAACAAAACAACAAAAGAAAAGGAGAGCAAATAGTATGCTGCCATCTGCATTCAGACTCCATGCTTCTTTTTCTGGATGTGGATAGCATTTTACATCATGAGTCAATATGTAATAGTAATGCATCTTCTCTCTACTTATTTGAACCATATTGAAAACAAGCAAGCCTTGCTTCAATGTTGGTAACCTGACTGTATTTAAGGTCTGATTATTGATGATTTGCTTTTTGCTTTGCTCAGTTTAACAGAAAATCTCAGGACAGAGATGTTGTATGGTCATGACATTTCCTGACACTCCCTGTCCTGAACTTTTTAGTGCCATTTTTTCATATCCCCTCTCCTTTGTCAACTGGACCAAAATGACCTCTAACTTATGGATGGTCAGAACCAAACAGAGCAGCTAGAGACTCAGGAATCATACAGAAGTTTAATTTCAAAATGAGTGAAACGGCTTGCAAGCAAGGAGGGAAATTAGACATATGTGTCCAGGCCCCACCCTTTAGTGGGGGGACCAGCCTTAGTGTGGCAAAACCTTAATCTATATATTTGTGGCTAGACAAAGAGTCAAACAATGTAGTGTAACAACAGTGGTGAGACACAACAGCAACAGTGAGGCAAGGTTGTCTAGTGACAAAAAAATCTGTTCATAGCAGGGCTTCATGTCTGGGCCTGTTGGTATTTGCCTGAGCTCAGGGACCATCTGTTCTATGGTTTGGTTGTAGCAGTATTTATCCAGAGGATGAGCGTAAAAGATTGTTGTTATGCCAATCTCAGGGAAGAGCTTGCTTGCTGGGTCTTAGCTCTGGAAAACAGGGTCTCTCCTAATATTTTGACACCTTATTAATCCTTGTAATGCTCCCTTGTGATCAATGGTCCACTTTCCTCCCAATACCCTTCTCAGAGAGACAGAGTAATCTATTTCTTTATAATAAAAACTTTTGGTGCAACTTTTATTCACTAATTGGTGTATAGCTCACTGGGACAGGGGTGGTGGTGGTGGTGGTGGTAAAATGGTTCAGCATTGGTTTCCAACCTATTTTAACTCTACTAGTCCTCATTGGGATCATTGCACACCACCCAGAAATGCATAGAGAACTGCCACAATTCGGTAGGAATTCTACCCTCTTGCCTTCATGCTTTACCCTCATGGTATCCTAGAACCTATTCCAGAAGGCCAGTTGGCAAGAAGTGCTACCATAGAATAGATTTTCCCCTGGCTTCCCCTGCCTCTGCCCTGGCTATTTGACTACTCACAGAGATTGGGTGAGATTATAATTAACAATTCAAATCTTCTTGATAAGTCAAGACAAGTCAAGTCAACAAGCACTTATTAAGCATCTACTTATTTCTAGGCACTAGACTAAGCACTATGGACACAGGAAACAGCAAAACAACAACAACAACTACTACTACAATAAATAGTCCCTACTCTTGTGGAGTTCAAGTGTGTGATAAAATAGATCACCAGGCTTTACCACATTTCCTGATCCTGCATCCTAAGATCCTCTAGGATTTGCCATCTGCCCTGCATTTATGCCCTTTTGCACTGTCATCTTATCTACTTACATACACTGAGGACCAAGCCACCTTGCCATTACACCCTTAGGTTTTAGGGGTCTTTCCATTTGACCTCTTGCTGAACTTTCTTTTATATGTTGTCTCCTTTAATTAGAGCATGAGCTCCTTGAGAGCAGGGACTGTGTTATTTTTATATTGTCTATCTCTACTTACATATTCTATACCTACTTAATGTAGTGACATAGCACCAATGATAATAATAGTTACCATTTATGCAACTTTGTAAAGTTCTTTAAAGTTTGCAAAGCACTTTGAAAATATTATCTCATTTAATACTCACAATAGCCCCTGAGGTAGGTGCTATTTATTATTCCCTATTTTACAGATGAGAAAACTGAGTAAGAAAGACATTAAGTGACTTGTCCAAGTTCACAAAGTTAGTAAGTGTCTGAGTTACTATATGAACTCAAATCTTCTTGACTACAGGTCTATTAATTAACTAATTAATTCATTCATTCATTGACACTAGCCTTTCCTCTACTCAAGACCTATATAGTACTTCATTTTCAAAACTTTTTCTCCCATCCCCAACTTCTGTAATTGCCTATTAGTATATATACCACCCTTGGAGATGAAAATCCCTCATGGTAGTATGGAAGGCAGATACTTGTTTGTTTTTTTCCTCCTTCATTTTCCCCCTTTGTCTCAGATGACACTTGTCCAAGTATACTTCATCCCTACAGGATCAGGCTTTCTTGTAAGTATACTGTTCTCATCCAATTAGCATATGTCAATTATCTATTGCATTAGACATATTTATCCTTTCAAATCCTCAATGTGCCAACTAGGTACTTGTTAGGTATGTGCTGGAGTCAACTTGAGGGCTCTTGAGCTAATTGTTAAATTTTCAGTGTGAACATTTACAACTTGGAAATTTGCAAACATTATAAAGCAGGGCTTGATTTATTTATTTTTTATATTGTCTAGATTCAAGAAAACTATGGAGAAAGCATTAATAATAATTCAGATTAAATTTAAATTATGTCATAAATACATTTTTTGGTGGAGGGGTGGTTGTTTTTTAATTTAATTTTTTTTATTTTTAGGCAATTGGGGTTAAGTGACTTGCCCAAGGTCACACAGCTAGTAAGTATCAAGTTGTTTGGTCTGAGGCCGATGGCAGGTCGTCCTCACTTCAGGGCTGGTGCTCTATCCATTGCTCCTCCTAGCTGCCCCAGGGGTGGTTGTTAAACATTTACCAACACACTGTTGGTCCTTGTGGTCCCAATTCTATATCAGAGGCCCTTCACCTACTTTCATGTAGGTCAGGCTAGGAAAGATTTTTTTTTAATTTTATTAATTTACTTTTAGTTTTCAGCATTCACTTCCATAAGATTTTGAGTTTTAAGTTTTCTCCCCCTCCATTCCTGCTACTCTCCCCATGCAATCTGATATAGGCTCTCCATACACATTCCTATTAAACATATTGTCATATGTCATATTGCAAAGAAAAATTAGAACCAATAGGAGGAACCACAGGAAAGAAGAAACAAAACAAAACAGAAGGGAAAAAAAAAAGCAAATATCATGCTTCAATCTGCATTCAAACTCCGCAGTTCTTTCTCTGGATGTGGATAGCATTTTCCAGCATGAGACGTTTGGAGATGTCTTAGATCCTTGCATTGCTGAGGAAAGCTAAATCTATCAAAGCTAGTCATCACACAATGTTGCTGTTACTGTGTAGAACTTTCTCCTGGTTCTGCTCACTTCGCTTAGCATCACTCCAAACAAGTCTTTCTAGGTTTTTCTGAAGTCCGCTTGCTCATCATTTCCCCAATTGATGGGCATCCCCTCAATTTCCAATTCTTTGCCACCACAGAAAGAGCTGCTCTAAATATTTTTGTACATGTGGTTCCTTTTCCCATTTTTATGATCTCTTTGGGATACAGCCCTGGAAATGGTATTGCTGGGTCAAAGAGTATGCACAGTTTTACGTATATATATATATATATATATATATATATATATATATATATATACACACATATATATGTATATATATATATATATACACACATATATATGTATATATGTGTGTGTGTGTATGTGTAGACATTTCAAATTACACATATTTATATCTATATACTTATATCTATATGTACTTACACACCCATACACATATACATTTAGGGAGGGGAGAACCATATATTGGGAAAAATAGGAATTTAGGATTCCTTGACTTTGAGAAATAGAAAAAAATTGTTATTGATGACTAAGTTCTCAATAGAAGGATTGATTAGAAAGAAAGGCTATATGAGCAATAATGGCAGGGAGATAAGTGGTTGGGGTTTGGAAAGAAATGTCCAGTTTATGTGTGGTGGTCATGGGACCAAACAGGAATTATACTGGAAAGCAGATGAATAAATACAATTGAACTGAGGGTAAAAGATGAAGGTTTGAAAATTGAGTAACTGGGCCAGTTAATGCCAGGGAAGTTCAAGTGCCAATCTTGTAGAGCACTAAAAAGAGGCCACTCACATTTCCCTATCAAAAACAAGATAGCTTATGCTCTACATATGAGGTAGAATGGAAGACTTTTTTTTCTTCCCAGTGACTGCACTGTGTATGAATGCAAATATTGCATACAATGGTACTAGCTTTCATGTTGCATTTAAGAAGGTCAGTTGAGCTCATTTTGTCCAATTTGCTTACATTTACAATTAGCTTGGTAAGGAAAGTCCCATAGCTCTCAGGTCAGTTTACTTGTCCTTTTTGCTGTGTCTGAGTGTCATTAAACCTGTGACTTTAATAACATCAGAATTTAGCAACTTACATGACAGAAATGTACAATGCTGTGCTGTTTTTAACTTATACTAGAATTAGAAATCTGTAAATGAGAGCAGAATTCAGTCAGGCCCTAAAGGTAAAAAATGTAATTAAGGAGAATGTTAGAGAAGCCGAGATTTTCTTTTTCTTTCCTGGAAAAAAAACACTTTTTTTTTAAATTAGCAAATAACATGGAAGTACAAAGGCTCAGAAATGCAAAGTTGAAGTCACTTTTTGAATAGATGTCTTGGCATATATTTGAAGGTAACATTGGTAAAGAGCTAGAATGAGCATCTGGAAGACTGGAACCACCTGTGTTCAAATGCTGTCTTAGAGACTCACTAGCTTTGTGACCCTGGGAAGGTCACTTAAGTTCTCTGATCCTCAGTTCCCTTACCTCAGTATCCCTTATGATAATAGCACCTACCTCATTGGGCTATTGTGAGGATCAAATGAAAGTTAAGAGAAAACCTCACACAATTTAAATGTGAACTCTATATTCTAGTATTCACATGGCAGTTATATGATAGAATAGAGTGCTGGACCTAGAATCAAGAAGACCTGAGTTCAAATCCTGTCTCAGACACAAGGCAAGTCACCTGAGTTCTCAATTTCTCAGTTTACTCCTCTATAAAATGGGAATAAGAAGAGCAGCTACTTTTCAGGGCTGTTGTGACGGCTAAATGAGATAGCACATGTAAAGCTATAAAATGCTAACTATTAGCTATTATTAGCGATCTGTCTTTCTCTTTTTGCAAATTAGCCAAGCAAATTGAGAAGCACAGTGGTCACAGAAGGCATATGAATGAATCTATACCTCTCTCTCTTTCTCTCTCCAAACATCTCCCTATATCTTTCCATTTCTAGCTATGCCTATATCTATATTTTTCTATCCCTATCTATGCTTACATTTTTTTATCTATGCCTATGCCTATAACTTTCTATCTCTATCTATACCTATATCTATATACATCTATCTGTACCTCTATCTATCTAGTTAGCTACAGGATGTCCCAAAATGTCTTAGTACATACCAATATTCTTTTAGTTATACCAGAGAGGAAAGGGTAAATTAAATGACAAAATATTTTCTCTTGCCTATAGATTTAAATAAATAATTAGGCACTTGCTAGATATGAATAGCTTCTTATCCTATAGGTAAATTGAAAACAGTTGAAGTAAATGTTTTACTTCCAATGGCATCACATCTAGTCATCTCTTTCAGATAATAATTTTTTTTGAGTGAATAATCTAAGA
This sequence comes from Phascolarctos cinereus, assembly GCF_003287225.1. Lineage (NCBI taxonomy): Eukaryota > Metazoa > Chordata > Mammalia > Diprotodontia > Phascolarctidae > Phascolarctos > Phascolarctos cinereus. Next base: position 201,167,530 of record NW_027555847.1, on the reverse strand, counting down.
CTTGTAATGAGATTTGTGAAGGCTAAGTCAAGGTCAAGATAATAGTGCTCCCAGGTTTTCTCTATTTGGTCACAAGAGATTGTCTCATGTCCTTTGATCACATGAAATTTAGTTAACCCGTGTACCATAAATATCGTTATTTATTTACTTATTTATTTGCATTAGTCTTTTATAACCTAGGGGAAACTAGCACTGCCTCTCCACTGGGTAATTTCAAGTCTCTGTTGTGAAGTGATTAAATTAAATAAAGCTTCTCTGTTGTCAAGGCTCAGTCTACTGATATGCTCACATTTATTTTTCAGCTTTGAATTTAGCTTTTCAGGGTAAGGTCGGTGGTGTGATTGATCTGGCATGTCACTAGGTTTGTCCCTTTTTCATTCCTGTCTCAGGCCAAAGGAGTAAGTTTGCTTCTATTCCACCAGATGGCATTCTTTGTCCTGCAAATCCTCTATTGGCAGTTGTTGCTGTCACTTGCTTTTCTCTCCACTCTTCTTTTTTTTTTTTTGGACTGTTTGGGTTTTATCTTTTATTCTAAAAGAACATTTCTACTGTCACAACCTCCCTTCCATCTTCAGAATAGCAATAAGGGTTTCTGGAACCTTACATGAACATGAGGATGTGGCCAACTCAATATAGTTAAATGGACAGGTATCCAAAGGAAACACACACACACACACACACACACACACACACACACACACACACACGGAAAATCCCACCCTATATACAATTAAATAAAACAACCACAGACCACAATATGTAACACAGCACTTGTTCTCTTAAAATTTAGAAAAAGAAAACAAAACTATCCCCTTGGGAATTACTCTACAATATTTTGGTTAAGAAGAGGCCTGTGTCCTCAGGTGCTGAGGCAGAAAGCTCAGATAGATATCTGAAAATTAACCCATGCTCACATTGTCTCTACCATCTGAAGGATTCTATGTTTCTAACTTGGATGGCAATTTTATTGATGGTGCGTGTGAGAAGAATGGAGCCCTGGCTTGCTCTTCCGGAACTGTCCTGGTTTTACAGTAGCGACAGAGGTGAAAGTGAAACATAACCACTGCTACAAGCTGTGCACTGATCCAGTGGATGGACTGACAGTAAAATGGGTAATCAGCTGGAAATGTGCCAGTTGGAATTAAGGACTTTAGCTGTACAGAGACTTGTCCAATAGCTTTGTGTACAGGGAGAAGGGGGAAGCCATTCTTAAAGATGAAAATCATATTGGCCACTGGGAGTGGGCAGCAAGGCCTCCAGAGAGTGTATAATCAATTGTGCCCAGACCTCTGAATAGCAGTGAAGTGAGGTATGAGGTTATTGTGGGGTGAAGGTGTGAAAGCCTTCTGCCTCAGTTTTCTGGGTCAAAATCCTGTGGATTCTGTTTCAGTTGTAGCTCTGGCTAACAGAGCTGATTGTCAGAAAGTCAAGGACAGGTTGGATAAAGGGTATTTTGCTACCATATTCTAACAGCCCATTCAACTTTGAGTTAGCTTCAGGATTGTTACTGGTAAGTGTTTAACAACTAGCTTTTCCCCTCCCCCATGTATGCTATCCACTTTCTTTTTTTTTAAATTTTATTTATTTTATATTTTAATTTATAGAATAAAATAAGCATTTCCATAAGTGTATTTTTTTAAAAAAAAAGATGATTGCACATGAAACTGCAAATCTATTATGTACAACTTGCTGTTCCTTCTACATATATAATAATGTTATCTGTAAATTTCTCTTTTCTTTTCCTTTCTTACCTCTCTCCCCCTTCCCCTCTACCCCTATTGGCTACCATCAGACACAAGAATGCTCTCCATTTTCTATCAGCAGCTCAGCTTTGTTTGAACTCCCAGAACAAGATATCTCTCCCAAGATAAATTGATCACTCAAAATCTCATCATCCTTCTGTTTAACTCATCACTGGATATTCCCCAGCTTCCTAAGACCCTCGGCCTCCTATGCCCTCTGAATGGAGGTTTGAAGGGTAGATCACTAAACTCCCAAATCTTTCCTTCATAGAGGACAGGCTCTGGAATTTCCAGCTTGCAACCTCCCTTCCAGCTTGCAACCTCCCTTCCAGCTTTCTATAGTATGTTATCTTTCCCCATTATGGCAGCTAGGTGTCCCAGAGGATAAAGTGCAGGCCTGGAGTCGGGAAGATTCCTCTTCCTGAGTTCAAATGTAGCCTCAGACACTAGCTATGTGACTCTGCCTCAGTTTCCACATCTTTAAAATGAGCTAGAGAAGGAAATGGCAAATCACTCCTAGTATCTTTGCCAAGAAAACCCCAAATGGGGTCACAAAGAGCTCAACAACTTCCTTCATTAGATCCTAAGCTCCTTGAGGGCAGAGACTGTCTTTTTCTCAGTTATTTCCCTAGTATTTCATAGTGCTTTGGCCCATAGCAGGTCCTTAATAAATATTTATTGAATTGAATTAAAAAGGGCATACTTTTAAATTTAATCTGCATTATTAACATTTTCTCCATCAGTTTCTTGAGTCTAGACAATCTATAAAACAGTAAACAAGACCTGGTTTATATAGCATTTGCCAATTTTCTAGGTGTATTTAATGCTCACACTGAAAATTTAACAATTGGCTCTTGTAAGCCTGTGTGAGCTGTCTCCAACACACTCCTGGCTCCAGATTGATTAGTGTTTTGGGAGGAACAGGTTTTCATAGGATCATAGGTTTAGATTTGGTCCAACCCCTCATTTTATATATGAGGAAACCAAGGCTTGGAGAGATTAGATGACTTGTTCAGGGTCATACAACTAATAAACACCTGAAGCTGAATTTTAACATAAGTATTCCTCAGTGTCATCCTCTATTCCATGTTGATTCTCTTTGTTTATGTTGAGTGGCTTTGGAGTAGTAACAGAGATACTACAGCATTTTGGTCTGCTGTAGAGATCAAATCCCACTAATTTAATTTGAACTAGTTGAGCAGTGAGGATTAGTCAAATGTAATATTTGAAAAGAAAAACACGTTCTTCCTTTCCCTCTACTCTTCCATAGGTAGTCAAGATAATAAGCTTTTACTAAGCACTTGCTATCTACTTTTGCACTATTTGCACTACTCTGAATGCTAGGCATACAAATATAAGTAAAAAGGACAGTTCCTGACCTTAAAGAATTTACAATCTAACTGAGAAGACAATACATAAAAGTTAAAGAGTGTGAGGGAAACTCCAGGCATGCAGGGGCATGATGGTAACGATGATGATGATAGAGTGGTGGTGGGAAGAGCATTTAGTAGGAAATGAAGAGTTGGCTTTAATTCTGAGCTCTCTATATAAAGGGATTCTTGGGGAGGAGTTTGGAGAAGTAGAGGCAACTAAGGGCATGGATGAGATGTGAGTACCAAAGCTGAAGCAATCTCCATGATGATGATGATGAGTTTTCTGGTGATGAGATTATGGTGGTGGTGGGGGGAGTCCTGAAGAGTATGATGATTGTGCAGTAGAAGCCAAATACAACTATAGGTGGGAAATGAAATGTTAATATTTAGCATTTCTATGGCACTTTAAAATTTACAAAGCACTTTATACATGTTATCTCTTTTGATTCTCATATAATCCTGTAAAGCAGGCTATTATTATCTTCATTTTATAGATGGGGAAACTGAGGCTGAAAGAGATTAAGCTACTTCCTTAGGGTCACATATCTAGTGTCTGAGGCAGGATTTGAACTAGGTCTTCCTGACTCCAAATATTGCTGTCTATAATTTCACAATACTTTGAATTTGTGATCATTCTAACAAGCTGAGTCATTTACTTTTGCATGTTCCATGCCAGGAAATTCATCAAACAAAGCAATTATTTATAAAGAAATGTGAATCCTACTTAAGAACAAAACTTTTTAAGGTACCTGGAAAAAAAAACCTCATTTTTGGCATAAATATGAGTAATCAACACATATCAATGAATAAAACAAATCATCTCAAAGCATTCTGGAAAGTCACAAAGAACATTGTAACTCAACCTCCCTCCCCATTTCTAATTAGTGTCAGGGCCTTCCATCCTTCTCAGTGCTCAACTTACTCACAGAAAGTACTTAACACACTTGAAAAATCTGATGTGGTATAATTGTTATAGGATAGCTAGGTAGCACAATGGATAGAGTGCAGGGCCTGGAGTCAGGAAGACTAATCTTCCCCAGTTAAATCTGGCTTCAGACACTTGCTAGCAGTGTCATGCCGGGCAAGTCACCTAACCCTGTTTGCCTCAGTTTCCTCATTTTTAAATGAGCTGGGGAAGGAACTGGCAGACCACTCTAATGTCTTTGTCATGGGGTCATGAATAGTTGGACGTGACTGAAACAACTCAGCAAAATAATTGGTGTGCTCTTTAGTATATACTTTGAACCTGTTAATGGTTATGTGACATTTTAAATGGAAATTAGTTGTATTTTCCTAGAAAACACCAATGGAACTTTCAAGTATGTTTCTATCCAGGGGCTTAGTGAAGGAATTCTTAACCAAGGATCCATGAACTTGTTTTTAAAAAAAGTTTTGATAACTATATTTCAATATAATTGGTTTGAAATTCTGTATATTTTATTTTATGCATTTAAAAACATTATTCTGAGGAGTCAGTAGGTTTCACAAGACTGTGAATGAGGTCCATGGTACAAAAAACAAAAATGTAGGAATCCCTGACTGAGTGAATAGAGAGCCCCCACCTTGGAATTAGGAAACTATAGGTTCAAATCCTGATGCTAACACTTACTGGCCATAGGATGCTGGGCAAGTCAATTAACCTCTCAGGATCCCAGGAAATTCCCTAAGTTTATACGTTACAGTTACATTTGTCAATCTAATTTTGTAGAGGGAGCTTCCTTATGGAGCTCCCTGAATAAAATCATGAGGAGAACTCTGCCCCGCTCCAACAAAACAGATTCTAGAAGACACTCACAAGACACAGTCATGATCCTTCAAAACTGTGTCTGCAGATCTGTTTCCAAATTTCAGCTAGTAAAAAGTATTATGCAATTAAGGTCCTCTCCATCTGATGAACAAAGACTAGTTTAGGTGGTCCAGTGGTTAGAGTGTTAGGCTTGGAGTCAGGAAGAGCTCGTATCTGGCCTCAGATAATTACTATCTGTGTGACCCTGGGCAAATCACTTAACCTCTCTTGGCCTCAGTTTCCTCAACTGTAAAATAAGGATAATAATAGCATCTACCTCTCAGGGTTGTTGTGAAGATTAAATGAGATAGTATTTTATATGCTATACTAAGTACTAGCTATTATCATTAGAAGTAACATTCTGTAACGCTTTATGAATGCTTGTTAGAACAATAATAAGTAGCACCCCAACTGAGCACCCAAAAGGGAAGTTTTGGAAAAATAGGTAAAAAATTGTCCTTCACGTAGAAACACAGTGCCATCCATAGAGCATATACTTTGTGTTGCTTTTTTTTTCTATGGTGGAAATAGACTTTATTTGATCTATCCATCTTGTTGTCCCCATTCCCTTTTGCAATTGACTAATGGTTGACATTTATTAGGTTTGGGGATCAGTTCATAAGAAAGGCTCATAAAATGATGTCCTTGTTTGTTCTTCATTTTTGAAGAGGACCAGTGACATCATGGGTGATATACTGACTTGCTTGTGAATTGGATTTAAGTGAGGCAGAGTTGCACAAAGTTGTCAGCCTCACTCTCTCTTCCTGAGTCATTGAAATCTAGTGGCAAGACAAAAGTCAGAATGATTGGCAATGGCCAGGATGCAGTGGATGACCGTGGCTTCTTCAATGTCTGAGCAAGTATAAGCATCCCACAGGGCCTGCTTCAGTGGCTTTCATGGCTATTGGAACAAATTGTTCTTATTTGCCCATTCTTCCAGGGGAAGTCTTCACACGCTTAGGCTACATACTCCCCTAAATTACAAATAGATTTGAGGCCCTGTCGATTACTCTCAACTTGGGTTAGCCAGTCTGCCAAGACAGTTTACCAGGTGTGGCTGTTGCGTATACAACAAACATTTATCATGTTCTAGGTGCTATGACCAAATTGTACAGTGTATTTCTGCAGCACTGGCTTTAGAAAATTCTTTCTACTTACTACTTGGAGCCAAATAGGTAAGGGTAAATTGGGCTCAATTAGTTTTATCTGCAGTAGTAGAATTCGGAGCCCTCTGGCTGCCCTGGAATATTTGATTCACTATGAGTACTTAGGAACTCCATCTCCAAATCATAGAAAACCCAATCCATTGTGGGGACCTGGTATTAGGATTTAGAATCTATATTTTTTTCAATTATGTAAGAATTGACCTTAAAATGTTCTATTCATCTAGATAATGATATTTGTATTTGCAATTATATTCAGAAAATCAACACATATCTCATGCAGTTCTAGATCATACCTTCTGGGGAGCAACAGGATGTGAACTGCCATGTGATTAAAGATTTGAAAGTCAAAAGAAAAAACAATGATGTAAAATGAAGTCCATTTCTCTGAGAAAGCACACTTTATGTTAGAGAGACAGCGAAGTGAACTAATTGGTTATAGTTTCAAAACTGGCATTTAAATCTCATTTTAAAATCTGACCTAGTGGATCAATTGAATTGGTTTTAAGTTCTGTGCAGCTACCTTGCTAAGTGATTGTGACCGATTGACTAGGAGTTAGCAAAATTTAATGGAACCGAAATAATGACAAATGATCAGAGAGGCAGTGTTGCATAGTGAATATAGCATTGATTTAGGATCATGAAGGCCTGGGTTAAAATCCTAGCTCAGACACTTGCTAGTTGTATGACTGGGAAAGTCAACTTTTTTGTATCTCAGTTCACATTTAAATTAAGGGATTGTGCTAGATGGCCTTGAGGTTCCTTGTCAACTCTAAACCCATAAGCTTATGAAGTTCTTTCTTTCTTTCTTTCTTTCTTTCTTTCTTTCTTTCTTTCTTTCTTTCTTTCTTTCTTTCTTCTTTCTTTCTTTCTTTCTTTCCTTGGCAATGGGGTTAAGTGACTTGCTTGGGGTCACACAGCTAGTAAGTATCAAGTGTCTGAGGACAGATTTGAACTCAGGTCCTCCTGACTCCAAGGCTGGAGCTCTATCCACTGAGACACTTAGCAGCCCCAAGCCTATGAAGTTGTAATCTGGGTTCCATCATTTGTTATGTAAGCAAACCACTTACAGTACAGTGGAAAGAACTCTGGGTACAGAATCAGAGGACCTGGTTCCAAATCCCTCCTTTGTCACAACTACTGGTGTGACTCTGAATAAGTGTCTGAGTCTCAGCTTCATCATCTGTAAAATGAAAATTTTGGATTAGATAGCTTCTCAGATCTTTTCCAGTTAATCCAGCTTTAAATTTATGATTCTAGTAAATTTTTTTTTCTATTTTCAGTTAGCTAGACAAACTACTTCAAAGAGTTTCTGGGGAGCTCAAATGAACAAGTATATGTAAAAGCTTTGCAAACCTTAAAAGCACTGTATGAATTTTAACTCATCGCTGCTTGTTAACTTATAAATGGGGTTAATAACTCATCTACTTCAGAAGATTGTCCTGAGGCTCAAGTAAGATGTTGGTTGCAAAAAATGCTTAGGAAACTGTAATGACTAGATTTTAATATTGATGTTATTGTACAATGTTGATATTATATGACCAATGCACTAAATAGACACCTTCCAATACTGCAATTTCTCCCCCAGATTGGGAAATCTTATATGCCACCAGTTTGGCAATTCATTCTTTAGAGGCAACTTTTTCTAAAAGATAACAAAAATAAAACATCTAATGCAGTGTTTTTACATTGTACAAAATATGATACTTATGGCAACATATAAGTTAAATAGAACCAATTTGTGGGTTTTTTCCTTTGGACTTGTGGTTTCATCAGTATCAACAAACTCCATCTACCAATGCACACTGGTAACTATTCTGTTAAAAAAATGATGTGCTAAGATGTATATATGTATATGAATTTATGTAGTAGGTATCAGAGACAGGAGTTAAATCCAGGTGTTCCCAACTTGTGAGCTTGGCTCTCTATCCACCATGACTCACTAGCTCCTCAAAGCTTTGGAGCAAACATTCTCCCTATTTGAGGCTCATAAGGTTAAGTGACATATTTTAAACTTATATCCACTGCAGTAGGAAACACAATCCAGATGCTTGACATAATTGTTAATTGTTTGAAATATCTAGAATCATAGTAATAAAAGTCATTAATGTTTGAGACTTAATGCTTATTGACAACAAGAAGTAAGAAGATTCGTAAAATTGGCTTGTTCTGGCAAGTTAGAAAGCTTCATTTAATGTTTCTAGAATAGAATTTACCCCTCCACTCGCAAATCTCTGGACAACTGAAACATAACAAAATTAATGTCTTGCTTTAATACTCCCATTTTCATCCATTTTGACAATCAATCAGAATTTCTGTGTCAGTGCCCAAAGAGACAGGGACATTTAATTCGCAATTTCCCTTTCCCTTCTTTCAGTGACTCTGCTAAATAAAACGTGATGGATCACAGTATGCATTTGCTTTTATACTAAAACAGGGCCAGTACAACACTAGCAGAAAGAAAAAAAAAGAAGAGGGAGAAAGAGGAGGAGAAGGAAAGAGAGAGAAAAAGAGAGAAAGACAGAGACAAAGACAGAGACAGACAGAGACAGAGACAGACAGACAGAGAGACAGACAGAGAGAGAGAGACAGGAGAGAGAGACAGAGAGACAGAGAGACAGAGACATAGAGTACTGCACAGAATTTAGTTAACAAAAGCATTAAGGGAGGATTACACTGGAGATCTTGTAAATGGAGTCAATAGATTTTAAAAAAGTATGTTTCTTAACGTTTCCAACTTTGGGAAAGAAGCTCAGTAAATAGCCGAAGAAAACTTGGAAGCTATGCTTAAACAACACTGCATTCAAATCAAATCAATCGCCCTATCTAATTAAGATGAGTTTTTACTACCTCCGTATCTTAAAGTGCAAAGCAGTAAGACAAACTGGCTACTTCATAACAGGCTGCTGGCCTTTTAATTCCTTCCTTCTCTCTTACACCAATTAAAATGGAGATTTAGATGAAATTGCATTTAGAGGTAACTATCCATCTTTCCTCTTTCTCCTTTAAAGCTCCTGGTGGTATGGTTTTTTCTTGTGTGTTTTTAGAGTAACTTAATATGACTCACCCCAATACAACTTTTCACCCCAATGCTATGAATTCACTGCTATGGATATTCCTTCCACTGACACAGATCATAGCTTTCTTATACCTAAGCAGATGGATGCCATTCATTTCTGAGGCCAACATATCACCTAGTGGCCTACTTTCTGTTGATGAATCTCTTCAAACTTAACTAAGATAGTTTCCTGATTGACCTTAGCTTCATCTTTATGTTTAATCAACATTTAAATTGTTTCTAGTTAGGGAGGACTTGGGAGAACTTTTGTTCCAGGGGCATAGTCTTTGAGAACATATGGCCATTCCTTTGCCATGATGAAGCATTGCTGTAGGACTTTAGTGGAATGTAAGGTATCAATAATTCACATGTAGGATCCTTGAGAAGGAAGGAACCTCTAGTTGATCCAGTCCTTGCCTTTATCAGAGACAATATTATCATCTTCATTTTATAGATGAGGTCATTGAGGTCTAGATGGGCTTAAATGCTTTTTTTAAGGTCAACATCTAGAAAGTAGTGAAGGGAGGATTGGAATTCAGGTTCAATGTTTCCTAGGGTGGGAATCTTTCCACTAAATATATGGTCCAAAGAAGGATTTGGATTCCCTTATCTGAACTGGAGATTGAAATATCTCTAATGTGGGTTTTAATTTGAGCTCTGTCACAAAGTTCTGGTTCTAATTTTTGACCTTGGACAAGACACTTGTCTTTTCTGGGCCTCAGTTTCCCCATATGTAAAATTAGGAGCTTGCAACGGATTTTTTTTAAAGGTTCCTTTTAGCTTCAGTATTTTATGATTCCATCAGTTAACTTCAGATTCACAAGATAGGAGGAGGGCAAAAAAGGCCTTTGGAATTTTATCAGTGGGTACTAGGCTATCAGGGACTTTGACCAACAGTAAGTATCAAATGGATTTGTACATAGGAGACTGTTATTTTAATAGAGTTTACCTGTGTCAGTCCAGAATAAGCAGCTATCCATCTCCAAAGAGAACACTGATTTGACTTAGATGAAGATAAAGAAAATGATCTGTCTTGATAGATAATTAATTGAAATGTTGTTGTCCAGTCATGTCCAACTCTTCATGAGCTCATCAATAGCTTCAAGTATTTAAGGTCTTTGATGTTATTTCATGGGGTATACCTCATGCAATATTTATCATATATATATATATATATATATATATATATATATATATATGTATATATATATATTGATGAGCTCATGAAGAGTTGGACATGACTGGACAACAATGTTTTCTCCTATCTTGTGAATCTGAAGTTAACTGATGAAAAGAGAAATGATTCCCTAGGGTGGGAATCTTTTCAAACTTCTCTCACCATCTCTCCCCTTCTCTTTCAGCTGAGGATCTCACCTCATAATTGATTGAGAAAATAGATGCCATTATGTATGATCTTCCTCTTCTTTCCCATTCCATTTCTGAAAGCCCATTATTAGCCTCCTTTCTCTTCCCCTTCATTCCAGCCTAAGCTGAACTCTTCATCTTTTCTCCTCCATATATTTTCCTTGGCAAATTGTCCCCTCATTCTCTAAACTTCAATTTCTGTCTACTAGTTCCTTGCCTGCTCTCTAGAAATATGCTCCATCTTTAAAATATTCCTATTGTCCTACATCTTTCCTCTCTTTCATAGCCAAATTCCTAGGAAAAAGAGTTGAAACTTGTTGCTTCTACTTCTTATGGTCTTACTTAATCTTCAATCTCTTTCAGTCAACCTTCTTCATCATTCAACCAAAATTATTCTCTTTGAAATTACCAGTGACCTCTTTATTGCAAAATCTAAGGGTGTTTCTCAGTACCTATGCTTCTTATCCTCTCCAATTCGACATTGTTGATCACTGTCTCCACCTACTTTCTGTTCTCTCTGCATTCTTCATTTTTTTTTCTCTTGGTTCTCCTAAATGTCTGGCAGTTGCTTCTCTGTGTCCTTTGCTGATAATCATCCATATTCAGCCCCCTCACTGTGGGCATCCTGTATGTCTCTGACCAGGGCCCTCTTTTCTCTCTCTACTCTGTTTTGATAATCTTATCAGCTTCCATAGGTTCAATTATTTATATGCAGATGACTCTTTGATCTACTTATCTGGTCCTATCATCTCTCCTGTCTTAAATCACCAACTGCTCACTGGATGTTCTTAAACTCAACATATCAAAAACAGAATTCATTATCTTCCTCCCCATCCCCGCAACTCATCCTCTTTCACGATTCCATATTTCTGTTGAAGGTGACACTCTCTTTGCTGTCTCTCAGATTTGTAGCCATATGGAGTCAATTTCAACTTTTTACTCTTCTTCAGCCCATGTATCCAATCAATTCCAAAGTGCTGTCGATTCTGCCTACATGACATCTCACATCCATTCTCATCCTTTCCTCACATGGCCATCACCCTAATTCAGTTCCTTATCACCTTTCATTCAGACTTTTGAGAGAGCTTCCTAACTTATCTCCCAGCCTCTATTCTTTTGTCTATCGAATCCATATTCCATTAAACTACCAAAGTGATGACAGCTAAAACAAAGTCTGACTATTACTCCACTATTCAAGAAGCTAGAGTTTTGGGGCAGCACTGGCCCTGGAGTCAGGAGGACCTGAGTTCAAATATAACCTCAGATACTTACTAGCTGTGTGACCCTGGGCAAGTAACTTAATCCCAATTGCCTCTCAAAAAAAAACAACCCAGCAACAAAAACAAGCTACAGTATTTCCGTATTACTTCTAGGATAAAAAGCAAATTTCTGTTTGACAATGAAAATTTCTCACAATCTCCAGCTTACCTTTCCAAATGTTTTGTATATTATTTATTGCCAAGCATGCAGTAATCCAACCAAACTGGAGCCTTTGCCTTGGCTCTCTGTCCCCCATGCCTGGAATACAATCCCTCCTCATTTCCATCTCTTGGAATACCTAGCTTCCTTCAAAGCTCAGCTCAAGGACCATATCCTACGTGAGGTAATTTCTGATTTTCCTTTGCCCAGAACTTCATGCCTCTCTCCTGAAATTGCCATGTATTTTCTTTGTTAATATTTTATACCTATTTACATGTGTACATCTTGCTTTCCTTTATGGAACATAAACTCCTTGAGAGCAGGCACTCTTCTGTTTTTGTCTTTGCATCTCTAGCCCTAGTATAGTATGTATCATGGTTGTTGTTCAGTCATTTTCAGTTGTGTCTGACACTTGGTGACCCCATTTGGGGTTTTCTTGGCAAAGACACTACAGTGATTTGCCAGTTCCTTCTCCAGCTCATTTTACAGATGAGGAAACTGAGGCCAACAGGGTCAAATGACTTGCCCTGGTCACAGATCTAGTAAGTGTCTGAGTCCAGAATTGAACTTAGGAAGTTGAGTCTTCCTGATTCCAGGCTTGGCACTCTATCCACCATGCCACCTAGCTGCCTGGTCTAAATCTAATTCACATTCCCTATTAGTGGATAGACTCAGTGGATAGAAAGAGCCAACATTGAAGGATCAAAGAGTGACTTCACTATGAACAGTTGGTTGCCACAAGCCAGATATTCCTCTGGTAACTTTTCTGACACCTCCTGCTTAAAACCCCAAAGGTCAGAAGGATCATGAGGCCCTACTTTCATGGTGTGTATTCATACTGAAAATCAAGATCAAGTGAGCTTTTGCCATTCTGCTCCATGAGAGGTTTCTGTCCTCCCTGAGCTTGCCTTAGGACACCTGCATTCTTGTTTGACAGGTGTACTGCCCCAGTCAAACTCCCTTGGTGCCAGAAACCAGAGCCCCTCAGGGCTCAGGGGACACCCCAGTGAAAAAAATGGGTCTTCACCTCCCAGTTTGAGATATATATATATATATATTTGTGCGTGTGTGTGTATGTGTGTGTATATATTTATTATTAGTAGTAGTAGTATTAAAAAGGACCATCCCTTGACTCCCTGAGAAGTTGGAAAGACCTTAGCTTAAAGTAGGCCAAAGTCTCCCACTGCATCCTGGGCCCTCTCTAGTTGTCCTGATTGATAGCTGGCCACTGGATCCAGATGGCTGTGGAGGAGAAAGTGAGGCTGATGACTTTGCATAGCCCTCCTTCACTCAAATCAAAGTCAATTTCAAGTCGTGTCATCATCTCCCTGATGCCATGGTCCTCTTTGAGGATGAAAGACAAACCACAACACACAACCCAACACACAACCTAGCTGCCCTGAGTCTGTCACTAGTAGGCATTTAATGCTTGTTGGTAAGTTTATTGATTTTGTCTGGCACAGAAGTCTGTCTTTTCTGGGTGAGGTCTCTTATAGGCCTGTATAAAAAAGTGGAGCCTCCCTTGACAATCTATCACTCATCACAGGAAGCCAACCAATTTGGCCAGGATAACCCCTTCTCTAGTGAGGACCAAGTGGTGTTTATTTACCCTACAAAAAAACCCAATATGTTTCTTTTGCCCTAGCCACTCGTAATACAAACACATGCTGTCTACTTGCCATGAATACATTGAAATGAGAGAGCAAAGTTTCATGACTTTCCTTATTGACCAAATGATTCCCATTTACAAACATACTAAACTACCATGGGTTTTCTGTCTTTGCTCAAGCCTTCACATTTGTGATGGTTTTAGTGATTATGAGCCCTCTTTTCCCTAGTTTTAGTAGTCATTGTAGGCTTTTAACTTACCTTATGTGGTACTATTGGCATTCTAGTATTATGGAATTGAAGCCTCTATTTCTTTGATCTGAATATGGTCAGGTACAATCCTGATAGTTTCATAGAGTAATAAATCTAGAGTCAGAAGGAGATTTACATGCCATCTTATTTTACAGGAAAGGAAACTGAAGCCTGGAGAGGTTGAGTGACTTATTCAGGGTCACGCAGAGAGGAAGTGGAAAATCTGGGGTCTGAAGGTAGGACTTTCAATGGCAAATACTGAAAGTGGGCTCTCTTTTGGACATTTATAGGCATTGATCAACTAGAGCAATATATTCAGGATAGAGAGGTAGAGAGTGGAATAGGTCAGAAAATTTCAAGCTTTCAAGATTTTCCCCTACAAAAGAGAAAAAAATAGTGCCTCTGGGTAAACATAGAGCCGTGAAAACAAATAAGAGTAGGGGCAGAAATGGGGTCCTCCTGGGATACTGGAAAAGATCTGAAGAGAAATCCTGGACAACATTTCCTCCCTGTAAAGAGGAAACACCTCCAGGTTAGGATCTGCTTCAACAACTGGCAAACCCTGGGGTTTGCTGGGTTGGGAGTTTGCCCTAGCCCCAGACACAGGAACTTTTACCCCTGGGACTGTGAAGCAAGTTGGGAGTCTGAACTGAAGGAGATGGAGGGAATCTCTTCTGACAAGGAGCACCAGACCCAGCTGTGCTCTGGAGAGTGGCTCAGGCAAGAAAGAAGCAGCATACATTGTTGAATGAAGAAGCAGTGGAGTGGGGATGCCTCTGTTGTGGACATTTATAGGAGGCTGGAGGTCCTGGTTTGAGTTCAAGGTCAGAAGGGTGAGTTGAAGAGAATTAGAGGCACCATTCCCCATACCCCAGGACTAGAGGTATTTACAAAAACCAAATTATTACCAAAAGAAATGCACAGGCAAAAGAGAAAGAATCTAACCATAGAGAGCTATTATGGGAACAGAGAAGAAGTTCTTTTTCAGGGGAGGATACTGAAGCGAAGAAACCTTCTGCCCCAAAGAGTAATGTCAAATGGTTACCTGCCCCAAAAACACTCATTGAAGAACTTTTAAAAGACTTTAAAAATCAAATGAGAGAGACTGAGGAAAAACTAAAAGGAAAAATAAGAATAATAAAAGAAAAACAAGTAGATTATGAAAATAAAGTGAAACAATTATAAAAGAAGATCCAGAATCTTAAGGAAGAAAATGACTCTTTGAAACTCAGAATTGGGCAAGGGAAGCCAGTGAAGTCATAAGAGATGAAGAAACAAAAAAACGAAATATAAAGAATGAAAAATAGAAGAGAATGTGAAACATCTCATAGGAAAAACAATGGATATAGAGACCATATCAGAAAGAGAAAACTTAAGAATAATTGGACTACCTGAAAGTTCTGATTAAAAAAAAGAATCTTGATACAATAATACAAGAAATAATTAAAGAAAATTGTCCTGAAGGGGAAAGTAGAAATAGAAAAAAAAATCCACCAATCACCACTTGAAAGAGATCCTATGAGGAAAACTCACAATAATGTTAATAGTCAAATTTTGAAACCCCCCAGATCAAGGACAAAATATTTTGAGCAACAAGAAAAAGGAAACCTAATTTACACCTTGCAGTAGTGACACTAAAAGATCGAAGGTCTCGGAGCACTGTATATTGAAAAGCAAAAGAACTGGGATTCCAGCTGAAAATATCATACCCAGCAAAGCTAAACATAATTCTGAATGAAAAAAATGGATATTTGATCAATTGTCAGACTTTTAGGTCTTTGTTAAAAAACAAAAACAAAACAAAAAAACAAAAAAAACCCTGAACTCAATAGAAGATTTAAATACAAAAGCCAAGAGAAATATAAGGTACATACCAATGACCAATTACAAGGGACTTAATAAGTATAGAATGTTTACCTTTTATGTATGAAAAATGTGAAACCTATATCTAAGATTGTTACTAGTAATTAAGCAACTTATAAGGAACATTGGGATAGATCTGAGTTTGATATGACTTCAAAAACTAAAACCATTCAACTAAAACGATTTACAAATGAGGTGCAAGAGGAAGAACTGACACAGAGGAATTAGATGGGGGAGGAGGGCTGTAAGCTCTGGAAACCTATTCTCATCGGGAATGAGCTGAAGAAGGGAAAACACATATACATTTAGAAGAGTATAAAAGTCTTCTAAATTTAGAAAGAAATAAAAGCTAAGGGCATAGGGAGAGGGGAAAGGATAAGGGAGGGATCTCTAGAGGGGAGGGTGAGGGAATAGGTAAAAGGGTATAGATGGGTGCTTAGATGAATGGAAATGGGAAGATAAGTGGGAAATCCTGGGTGGGGGGTAGATTAAGTAATAGTAGGGCAAGGTAGAGGGTAGAAGTAAAGTAGAGGAGTTAGGCGGGTTAGGAAATAAGAGATGCACAAACATAAAAATGAAGATCAGAAGTAAAATTTATAAGGGCAAGTATAAGTCTATATGTGTATGTATGTATGTGTAATATATATATTATATATATATATATATATATATATATATATATATATATCTACATACAAATATCTCCATGCTTAATTGTAGCTTTCTAGGAGTGGGAGGAGGAAGGGGGAAAAAGAACAAAGTAAAAAGTGTATAGCAGAGAACAAAAGAAAACTAACAAGGAAGCAAAGAAAAGATGGACAGCTCTTAACACAATGCATAGTATTTAACTATATAGGCTTTCTTGAAATAGAAATTTGTTGCTATATAATTTGAATCCTCTCCTATGTTCTGCTGTGCACATGACTTTTTTGTTTTTTCTTTTTTATATATTTAAGTTTACTATGTTTCTTTTTCTTTTCTTATAATGTATTTAAGTTTTAGCATTTGTCTAAAATTTAAAAAAGTATATATCTATATATCTATATCTATATCTATATCTATATCTATATCTATATCTATATCTATATCTATATCTATATCTATATCTATATCTATATCTATATCTATATCTATATCTATATATGTTGAGTAGACCAGGAATCAGGCAGTAGAGTGGCACAGTGCCAAACCTGCAGTCAGGAAGACTCATCTTCCTGCATTCAAATCTGGCCTCAGATACTAACTAGATGTATGATCCTGGGCAAGTTACTTAACCCTGTTTGCCTCAGTTTTCTCATCTGTAAAATGAGCTGGAGAAGGAAATGGCAAACACTCTAGTGTCTTTGCCAAGGAAAACCCCAAATGGGGTTCCAATGAATTGGACACAACTGAAGAATGATGGAACATTATAGTGGGAATCTCACATAGAGCTGTTGAGATCCTTGATCAGTGGAACATTAAAACAAGACACTTTGCAACCTCCTCCTATAAGATTAGCATGTGAAAAAGAACTTTTAAGATCTATTTTGGTTCCTGGCTTTTCTAATATTTCTTAGACCAATTCACCTGCTGAGAAGTATTGGACTGTAACATATAACCCAGAGAACGGGTGAGGGAGAATTCAGGTAACATGGTGAAAAAATGTTAGCAGGTGAAAGCCATCAAAAATCACTCCATGTTGTAAAAAAAAAAAAAGGACCATGAAGGAAGGTCCAACATACTGGGATTATTACATTTGGATTTCTTCTTAAGTTCCTATAGGACAAGTTACACTTGATCAGCCAAGATGTGTTGGGGTGTTGTTCTCATTATCATATTTTGGTATTTTATTCCATTGTCTTACAGAGGTTTTTTTTAGGGGGAGGGCAAAATTAGTGATATTCAAACTCCCAGTGTTCTACCAACCTTCAGCGTTTGACTAAATATCTCCTGTTTTTGTCCTTATAAGACAGATTCTCATTATATGTCACCTATTACTCTTTCTGGAGGAGGTAGAGGTGAGCCTTCTAAAGAAGAAGACATAACATGTTAAAAGAAATTCTGACATAGGTATACAGATGCCATTAAGAGAAGTAATTCATTAATAATAAAAGACAAAGCAATGAGTACTAGTGGTTATTCACTCCATTTATAGACTAGCCAAAAAAAAAAAACCCAACAAAATAACATCACCAACAAAAACTAACCTACCCACAGACAGGGCCACCTTATAGTAACTGTGTTAAGTATACTGTATTCCCAGGGAATATATCTGGAATGTGATGGAAAACCCCCTGAGTCTTGTCAAATTTGTCAACCATAATGCACTAATACAGATTTACGAGGAGCAAACAAAATCGAAAGGCTGAACTTCAAAAGCATTGTTAATGATTATAACATCCTGAGTAATAACTTGAAACCCTTAGGGGTTCAGGTAACATTTTACTCACTACTGTCAATTGAAGGGCTTTCAGAGGGAAAAAGGTAGGTATGAGAAGTGGAGAGATGGTTAAGAAAATGATATCTGAAAATGGGTGTGGATTTTCAAACTGTATTTTAAAATATAGGAATAACAGGACATTGAAGGAATTAACATATAGGAAGGATTAAATGTACCTGACAAGGGAGGGCCAATTGTGTGTGTGTGTGTGTGTGTTTGTGTGTGCATGTCTACAATCTTGCAAATCTGGATAAGAAACTTAAACTGAAAATAAAAGAGGAAGGAGAAAACTGCTGTAGTGATTAAAAAGGTTTCAGAGACATAGTTTCTAGGTAATTTAATCATTGTATTAATAAGGCCAGCATTTTTATTAATAAAAAGGATGGTCATTTGGCATCTCTCTTAGACCAGAACAGTCATGGTGGGGCTCGAGGCTTATATGTTCTTTTGGAACAAGAGGGTTCAAAAGGATGGAAATCAACTCTGATTGGTTAACAATTAATGAGAAAATGAATATTTCAGTGAGGGGTTGGACCTGAACTTTGATTAAATCATCTACTTCTAAGTTAACCACAGCCTTGAGCAATCTATTCAAAGAATTTATGCCCCACCCAAGCCTGAACAGAACACAAAGGTTCCACTTGGGTGGAGTCTGAACAAGAGAGTTAGACCAAACTCATTATCAGCAGTGTCCTTCAGGAGACTAAACTTTTAAAATCAGGACTTTAGAAAAAAGGGGGGAGAACTTTGGCTCTCCCCAAATCATTGGTTATTAATAATTATTTCTCGTGCTGCTCCCACATCTGCCAAGCAGAAGGTAGGTAGAAGGTATAACATTAGGCTGAAGAATATTAAGAGAGACTAGTAATCCATAGGAGATGATATATAAAACCTGTGAGTTCATCTGTCTATGCAGAAATATACAAAGTATGGATTACAGTCAAGGTAAATTCTTGAGATCCTAACCCAGTGAGATGGATTTGACTTTTTAGGTATTCTTGAAACTTGCTGGGGTTGGAACCTATGATTAAAATATTGATATTGAATGCCATCTCTTATTCTGTAAAAGTAGAATAGATTAAAAGGGAGTTGGATATTAGCACTGCATATTAATGGAGGAGGGTATATTCTGGAGCCAACTCAAATTGCTAAATTTTCAGTATCAGAAATTGACAATCACAAATCAGTGCTTGATTCATTTTGTTCATTGTTTAGACTTAGGAAAATGTTAATAATGCAGATTAAATTTGAAAGTGTGTGCATACATTTTTTTTTCTTCTAAAGGACACAGTTGTTAAACATTTATCAGTACACCTCTGTCTTCCTTGACTCAACAGGAGTACAGTGGAAGGCTCAGGAAATAAAGTCATCACCAGACTGGAGATCTGGTGACCATAGAATAAGAATGATGATGATCAAGATGATCCTTAACAACAACAACAACAACAACTGGTTTTATATAGAGTGCTTTAATGTTTGCAATCTGCTCTACATTCATTATTTGAATTTGAGTCTTGCAACAATCCTGCTTGGAAAGAGGGGAACATGGTAGAGAACATTTGAATCAATAAAGATCAGTGGAGGAGGAAAACAGAACTGATATTGTCATGTGAAAATATTACAGACCAGCTGTACAAAAGGAAGAAAAGGATGAAGAATTAAGGAAATGTATTGGAATTTGGCAGGGAGGCCTGATTGAGTGGGAAGGGGGTACTTCAGCTCCAGTTCTACCAAAGCAGAATCACTGATAATTTCATTCCTCAAGTGGTGGATTGATTTTGACCAGAAAAGAGGAACTCTGCTGAAGTAGAAATGATAACATATGGATAAATGAGTCACCATTCCATTTTAGAATTCATGCTAGAGAATAGGAAAGTCCAGTATAATTTGACATTAATCCTAGCTTTGAGAAGAGTAGATTTCAGAGTTCAGAGAAAAGAGGGCAAGGATCCCATGACCTAAAATTCTATAGGTAATGTCTGTCCAAATGTATAAGAAGAGAAAGGCTAATAATATAGACACAAACTATGTAGGTAAGGAAAATAAAGGGGTGCTGTCTAAAGAGAAGAACATAGAAACACAGGGAATTTGATGAACAATTTATATTTAACAAAAACATGTTTAGAAGATGGAAACAAGAGCAAATAATAGATGACAAGTACAGAAGGGTGACATCATGCAATAGCATTACATATTATTTACAAAATAAACTCATGTAAATGTAGCCACTGGAGCACTCCTCACTCACAAGTAGGTCCCCTGAGAACTGTTTCATTTGAGGCATGTCATGTGTCAGCATCTATTCAAAGCCATAACTACTAAGGCCCTGCCAATGTGTTTTTTTTCTTTCTTTTCTTTTCTCTTTTTTTTCTCAACCTGTCTAACCAGAGTACACAACAATTCAAAGAAAAATACATTTAGTGAAACAGCATAATGAAATAAATGATGGCCAACCAATCAATAAGCATTTGTTGAACAACTATTATGTACTAGACATAAGATGGATCTCCCCTATGCCCATGGGGACATATTTTCTCAGGACACCTCACTATCAGCAGGACAGGGAATATATGTTAGGAATACATGTAGCAGGGAATGCACATGAGAGGATTTCATATAGGCAGGGGAAATCATGATGCCACACTTGAAAACATCTCTAACTTCAGAGCTGTTGCTGGCTTCTCTACACAACTGATTTTATCTGTTGTCCCATTTGCCACTGCTTTTAGACTTCTTTGGACATGACTCCCTTCTCCAGGAAATTCATCATTGGGAAATCTCGTTAACCTGTGAGATTGAATCTGCCTCAGAACTCACATCTCACCAGTGACTGGAGGTCAGGGCCATGGGCTCCAGGGTCTGCATTTAAAGAAGGGGCTTAGCACAGTCTTTTCTCCATTTACTAACAGCCATACTCTGAGCCTTTGCCAGTTGCCAGTCATATTGACTTTTGTTTTGCTACTGGATTCCAATGACCCTGGAGGAGAAAGTAAGGCTGATGACTTTGTGCAGCTCTGCATCATTTAAATCCAATTCACAGCCAAGTCAAGACATCACCATTGGTCCTCTTTGAGAATGAAGGGTGAGCAACAATAACAACAACAACACTGATTTTGACCTTCTCCATCATGTCCCCAGCCAGATACCTTCCTTTCTTTCCCTCCACCTCCACCCTTCTTTTCAGTTTCTTTTTGTGGCTGAAACCCCATTAGATTGTAAGCACCTTGAAGGCAGGGACTGTCTTTGTTTTAATTTGTATCCCCAGCACTCGGCACAGTGTCAGTGGCACATGGTAAGTGCTTAATAAATGTTTATTGACTGACTGTCACATCATTGACTTTCAATCTACATCCTCAGCTGAAGATGGGTCTGCAATTGTGCCATTCTCCCCACTCTCAGCTCTCCTCTACTGTTCTTCAGTTGCTAGGGTGCCTCTTCCTTTTTGCTCTACAAGTGAGGAAACTGAGGCTCTGACTCAAACCCCAAGACTGAGATTTGAATCCAAGGCTTTGAATTCTGGATCCAGTGATATTTTCAGTGGACCCCTCTGTCTCATCAGTTTAGATGATTACTGAAGTCATCAATGATCAAATACAATTAGGCATGCAAAAAGGCCATCAGAATTAGCTGGAAAGTGGTGATTCTGCCAAGAGTTGGTGATGCAATGGATAGAGTGCTGGGTTTGGAATCAGGAGGAGCTGAGTTCAAATCCAATCTCAGACACTTACTAGATATATGACTTTGGGCAAGTCACTTAGCATTCGTTTGCCTCAGTTTCCTCAACTGTAAAATGGAGATCCTGGAGAAGGAAATGGCAGGTCACTCCAGTATTTTTGCCAAGAAAACCCCAGAAAAAGGCCACAAAGAGTCTCAATGTCTTAACAACAACAAAGGTGACTCTACCACCTATCAATATTAAGCGTCAGGAATTAAGTCAGCTCAGAGCAAGAGTGTCAGAATGTTGCAGTTTGAGAGGTTGAGAGGCTGTGACCCCTCAAAGACTGAAGTACATGAGTCATCTGGAATGAATTCACAGACTCAAGCATTCTTTAAGCCAAGGTGGCAAAGTTTATTGTTATGCTTTTCAGCGGGCAAGGACTCTTAAAGGATCCTGCAAACTTAGAGAGGTACAGTTAAAGTTTATATAGGATAAAATACAATAAAACATGTGCCAAATATGCTAACTAGGTGATTCAGGGTGGGATTAGGGAGTGGTTAAGGAGTGGTCAATTCTTAAAAGAACATGCACTTCTTGTACCTACTGGGCAGGCGTTTTACCCAGAGTTCACTGGGAAAAGCCCGCAAGGGGTGCCACATGGAGGTGTGATTTTAGGCCTGCTACATCACTAGGTTAACTAGAGTTCAGGATACCTGAGAGTTGTCCAGTCTGCCACCAATCAATGTCTTGTTTGACAAGATAGACGTAGGGAGTATACATATGTCTTAAGTCTAGAATACAGTTAATGAGGAGCCCAGGATGTAGATAATGAGGTAGGGAGGTAGAATAGTATAGTAGTGGGTAAGAATGTCTTTATGACCCAGTGCAAAGCCAGTTTAAACTAATTAATCCTTCAGGTGCTGTTTGTAACTGCACCAGGGAAAGAGATAAGGGTCTTGCTGGGGCCCACGCATAAGTAGTTGCTAAGCACAGAGTCCTTGGGCTGGGAAAAACTATCAGGAATAGTGTTTCTGAGGCTAGGGAGAAATTGGGGTCCAAGTACAAGCACCCAAACATAAGCACCCAAGCATAAGCACCCAAGTACCACATCAAGAAGAGGAGATCTAATCTGGTTTTTCAGTGCCAATGCTGGGGCACATGGTTAAAAGGTGACCAAGTAGAAGCCAAGTAATCAGTTTTATGAATACATGAACAGGGTATTCCAGTTAGTAGTTTTAATATATTAAAGCTTTAAGTTGCACTAAGACTTTTGGGATGTCTTGTATCTGCATATAGACTCCATTTTACAAATGAAGAAATTGAGGGTCAGAAAGGTTAAATAATTCATCAAAGGCCAAAGTGCAAGTAAAATAGCAGGCCTATCTACCATCTATTATCTGTTATAATTTATATATAGATATGAAAATATAGATATACAAAGTTCATTGCCTTTGTATCCAGTAAATTGAAGTAGTTAAAATAGGAAAATACCCATGGTTCATTTTTTTTCTTCCCTCCTCATTGTTCTGCGCGACTACAGTGTACACTATGAATATTTTATTAAATGAAACTTTGATTAAATGTTTTTCATTAATGAACCTGTCAGGTGCTATAGTCTCTACAATCCAAATTCTACATATGTCAGTCTGTATGATTGATTACTGTTGCATGTGAAATTGGTGCTCACAAATGAGATCCAAACTTGGCCCTCTGGCAATATAAATAAAGGTCTTCAAAGGAAAACAAGGCATTTCAGAAGAGTTTTCATCTTCCTTGGTTGTTAGTGAACACTAGAATATTTACTGACTTTGGAATCTTGCTCGTTCCTAAGAGACATCACGAGTAAGACCAAATAACAATGACAGCCTTTTCCTGTTTGCATTAACCATAACCCTTACAGTTTGCAAATAGTTGTAAGGTTTACATTTATATTTACATACAATAAATAATACATTTATTAAAATTTGTAATATGTTGTATTAAATTGATATTTGTAAGATCTTGAACTAGAAGAGAATTTGTAGGTCATATAGGCAGCAAGATGGTACAGTGGATAGAGAATGGAGACCTGGAGTCAGGAAGACTTGAGTTCAAATTCAGCCTCACTAGCCATGTGACTCTGGGCAATTGACATGACCTTTCTATGCCTCAGTTTTCTCATCTATAAAATGGCAATTACCCCAGGGTTGTGGTGAGGGTAAAATGAGTTAATATTTGTAAAGCATTTTGCAAATCTTAAAGAGCTATATAAACGCTAGCTATTTATGATGATGATGATCTCCTCATTTTACAGATGTGATGAAGTGGCTTTTTTGCTTTTTTATTACTGAAACAAATTCATAATAAGAAAAGAAAAAGAAACATATAAACTTAAATATTGAAACTTAAATACAAAATAAGAAAATAAAAATAAAAGCATATCGTGTGCACAGCAGCATGTAAGAGAGGATTCAAAATATATAGCAATAAATTTCCATTTCAAAAAAGTCTATATAATAAATACTATGCATTGTGTTTGAGAGCTGTCCATCTTTTCTTTGCTTCCTTGTTAGTTGTCTTTTATTCTCTTCTTTGTCTTTTTTTTTTGGTAAGGCAATCAAGGTTAAGTGACTCGCCTAGGGTCACACAACTAGTAAGTGTTAAGTATCTCAGGCTGGATTTGAACTCAGATCCTCCTGACTCCAAGGCCAGAGCTCTATCCACTGCACCACCTAGTTGTCCCTCTGCTGTGTACTTTTTTCTTTGTTCTTTTTCCCCCTTCCTTCCTCCATCCCCAGGAAGCTACAATTAAGCATGGATATATTTATATGTAGATGTAGATATATAAATACACATATACACATATGTACGCATACATACATACATACATACATACATACATACATACATATATATATAGATGTATACTTTCCCTAACAAATTTTACTTCTGATCTTTGTTTTTATGTTTGTGCATATCTCTTATTTCCTATCCTTCTTAACTCTTCTACTTTACTTCTATCCTCTACCTTGCCCTCCTGTTACTTAATCTACCCCCTCAAGGATCCCTCACTTATTTTCCCATTCCCATAAATCTAAACACCCTTCTAAACCTCCCTTTGACCTATTCCTTCACCCTCCTCTCTAAAGATCCTTTCTTATCCTCCCAAGGATCCCTCCCTTGTCCTCCCATTCCCATTAATCTAAACACCTTTTTATACCCTTTAACCCATTCCCTCACCCTTCCCTGTAGAGAGCCCTCCCTTATCTTCTCCCCTCTCCCTATCCCCTTAGCATTTTATTTCTTTCTAAATTTAGAATACTTTTACACTCTTCTAGATATGTATGTATTATTCTCTCTTAAACCCATTCCTGATGACAAAGTTTCCAGAACTAACCTGTGTGACTTTGGGCAATTTTCTCTCTTTGACCTACAAATGCTTAATCCAGGCTCTTGAATTCAGTTATAGTTATTAAAAACAAACAAACAGAAAACAAATGCATTCAAAGAAAATAAACAAAACAAAGCCACAATGCAAACAAAAAATAAAATCTCAAACTAAACAGTCACGTTTCTTTATGCATTGATCACATTTTATACCTTATACATAAATATATTATAAACATATTTATACTTTGAAAACATTAAATAATATTTAAGAATTTGTAATGGAAAGAGCTGTGGACTTGAAATTGTGAAGAGTTGTGTTTGAATCCATGCTCTTCCTCTAGAAAATTGTGACTGGACAAATATCTTTTTGAGACTCAGTTTTCTCATCTGTAAAATGGGAATAATAATAATAATTCCACTCTTTACCTCACAAGGTTGTTGTGGTTAGGTAAGTGTGCTATAAATCATATAGTGCCTTAGAAATACTGATTGTAGTTAAATAATAGGAGAATAAAGCTCTGCACTTATTCTAAGTTAGGAGTTCAGCATTCCATTCCTTCTTCTTGTTTGAAATTAAGTTGTTCACTTGGCCTCTCGTTTCATCTTCCCTGAAAGAACACCATTATAACTACTTCCTCCATGATAGTAGGTTTTGCAGATAAGTAATTAACTCAAGAAATTATGGCTTCAAATTTATTAGAGAAGCCACTGAAAATGACTGTCCTTTCAGGATGCCAGTTTCAAAGACCCTATACATAGACACGGTAGCTTTTAGTTTTAAGAAAACAATGCATTACATACTGTATACGGTCTGTTATATTTTGGTTTTATTCTACTCATACTACATTAAACTTAACATTTATGCATCTTATCTATTAACCAGAGCCATAAATATTTACCATTTTTATCATTTTAAAATTATTCTGTCTTTATTATTGTGAAACTAAGATCAACAAGTATGATCATTTCCATATATAAAAAATAGAAAGGTAAGATGGTACATGAAATTTCAAATTTCTATTACAAACATCTTTTCAAACATATATACAATACATATGCATATTTATGTGTATAACTTTACATGATGGCTACAAAATTGTCTTGTCTCTGAGCTTCTTACTTCTGTCCTCTTCGCAGTTTTTAAGTAATTTAGTGACACTTTTTTCTTTCTTATTTTTCCATGTTATTATAGTGTTCTATCTTATAACAACTAAGTATAGTCAAGCAAAATAAATTTATATCCTGGTGTGTAAGAGAATTAAAATGCCATCTTGCCTCTCTAGCTATCACCTCATTGTCAAAAGAAGGTAAGCATTATTCATCCTTATTGTTTTGGTCCTATTTATTGTTTCAAAAGAGCAAATGATCCAACTTCTTGTAGCATTCAATTAAAAGCATCATCTTTGACCTGGCTTTCACATTGGCTTAGCAAATATAGGCGCCTTTCTTCCTTCTCAAGGTTTCTACAAGCCTCCATTAAACCTGGCAGCTAGCAACACTTTAAATCTTTCCCTTCAGGAACACACTATTATCCTCTCTGGGATTATTCTCTTCTTGATTATTCTTCCCTTCCTCAGCCCCTCAGTGAAAACTAGCTCCACTCAATTCTAGTTCTTCCAATCCCTCTGGCATTCCCAGGACAATGAGATATATTTACCTCTGTGGGATTTAATTAATTTTATATAGTTGATGCTCCTAGTTTCGGTGAGATTATTTCAACTGTGGTTTATCCCTTGTGAAATTTTACTCCCCAATTAATTGAGAGATAATACCTATTCTTTGTAAATGTTTGCATGGTTGGCAAGGGACAGTTCTTATTGGTTTGAGTACTTAATCTACTTTACAATTTTGTTAACCTTTCACCTTCCTTGATTTACTTCAGGTATTTGAGGCTGTTGGCAATTCAAACACCTAACTAAGCTTTTTTGATTCAGAAGATTTGGTGGGGCTTAGAGAGACAAACCTTGAATCTGTCTGAGGACAGAGAGTAAGAGGAGTCTGTTCTCTGAATAGCAGAGGAACAAGGAGGAATTGATCAGGGATTGAACATCAAGAACCTGGAAAGCTTCCCTACTCCTTCAGAGACAGATCTTGATAGAGAGACTTGTTTATGGTTTGAATTGAGTTCCCAGAGCAGCAGGAATATTCATAATCAAAATTTAAGCATAATAAACATTTCTAAACACTAAAAAGAAGTTAACTTGAGATAAGCTAGTATTTGGATTACATTCTTTCATTATGTGAGAATTTACTATGTGTAAACTCTATAGTACAAGTTGAAGTTTAATATATATTATATGCATGGATAGGGGCAGCTAGGTGGAAAAGTAGATAGAGTGCCAGGGTTGAAGTCAGGAAGACTCCTCTTTCTGAGTTCAAATCTGGCCTCAGACAAATACTGGTTGTGTGACCCTGGGCAAGTCACTTCACCCTGTTTGCCTCAGTTGCCTGGTGCTGAAGAAGGAAATGGCAAACCACTCCAGTGTCTCTGCCGAGAAAATCCCAAATCAGGTCACAAAGAGTCTGGACATGATTGAAAAAAGACTAAAGAACAACAATCAAATTGTTTCTCCAAATCTGAGCTCAAATCTCACCTTCTGCAGGGTTTTTTTTTCTCTTCCCCAATTATTTGAATCTTCTCCTTTAAGACTACTTTCCATCTATTCTCCATTTATTTTATATTTAACTGTTTCTTTACATGTTTTCTCTCCTGTTAAAAATTAAGTTTCTTGAGAACATATGCTTATATTTTTTTTGACTTTTTTGTACCTCTAAAACTTAACACAGTGTTGTTGTTGTTCACTTATTTCCGTTCAGACTCTTTGTGACCCCATTTGGGGTTTTCTTGGCAAAGATACTGGAGTGGTTTGCCATTTCCTTCTCTAGCCTAATCCTCCAGTCTGAGGTCAGATTTGAACTCAAGTCTTCCTGATTCTAGGCCTAGCACTCTATCCATTGCCCCTCCTGGCTGCCCCACCTCCAAACACCCTCCAGCCATTTATGAGCTCATAATCAGAGATTATCTCCCAGTTTATATTTGGTACAGACAGGTTCATGTTCAGCCTACTCTTCATGACCCCATTTGGGGTTTTCTTGGCAAAGATACTGGAGTGATTTGCCATTTCCTTCTCCAGCTCATTTGGCAGATGAGGAAACTGAGGCAAACAGGGTTACGTGACTTGTCCAGGAACATATAGCTAGTAAGTGTCTGAGACCAGACTTGAATTCAGGGAGATGAGTTTTCCTGACTTCAGGCTTGATGCTCTATGTGCTGCTTTACTCAGCTGATGCTTAACACAGTACCTAGTATATAATAATAGCTTGGTAAATGCTTAATATATGACTGACATATGCAGTGTGTCCCAAGAATCTTAGTGCAGTTTTAAGTTTTAACAAATTAAAATTTCACTAAGACTTTTGGGACACCCTGTATAGATATACCCATTCACATACTACACATATACACACATGCACACACACACACACACACACACACACACACACACACACACACACACGAGAAAGAGGAAGACCCCCCTGCAGAAGGTAAGATTTGAGTTCAGACTTGCAGAAATTTAAATACATTATGTGGATTTGAATACATTATATATGTATGCATGTATACATACATATGTGTATGTGCATGCATATACTCATATTAAATTTTCAACTTTTCTTATAATTTACACATAGCAATAAGCATGCATATGTGCACATATACACATATGTATGTATACATGCAGCCATACACACATGGTGTATGTGTTTTGAGAGTATGTTGTACCATATTCCCATTAGACTATTGTCTCAAGGACAAAGGATTATCTTTCTCTGAATTTATACACATAGTTAACTAGACTATTTTTCGTGCTCCTGGTCTTCAATAAATATTAAATCACAGACTGGTTGTCCTTGGTTGTTATGCTTATCTGAAGCCCTACGTTAGTGTGCTCCACTAAACTCCAGTTCCCAAGACCTCTTGGTGTGGCAGTGACTCCAGGTTCTTTTTGGAGGCTATATTAGTGAGGCACAAGAACTGCCAGGATCTACCAAGCTGGAAAGGCTTGATTCAAATATGAGTCTGGCAATGGACAGCATGTCAGCTGTCCATGGGCCAACCAGTGTAGCCAAGTTCAGAAAGAGAGGCTCATTACCCAGTTGGCCTCAGGGTGATTCCTAGGTTCAGCCACAGACCATCAATTAGG
The DNA here is from genome assembly GCF_003287225.1 of Phascolarctos cinereus. NCBI lineage: Eukaryota > Metazoa > Chordata > Mammalia > Diprotodontia > Phascolarctidae > Phascolarctos > Phascolarctos cinereus. Next base: position 201,138,250 of record NW_027555847.1, on the reverse strand, counting down.
TTAAAGGAAGGTCACAGTCTACATCAGTGGATAAAATTTCCACACAACTAAAATTGTAAGTTAATTAATAATCACATATTACAGCAAGAAAGATTTATTTTATCTAGAAGGGGAAATAACCCAACTGTCCTCTATGTAGACAGGCATCACATCATTGTGAATAGAGATCTGGTCTTGAAACTAGGAAAACCTGGGTTTAAGTTTTCCCTGTGATTATGGCTGTCTATGTAACCTCAAGCAAGTTACTTAGCCTTTCAGAGCTTTAGGCAACTCTCTGAGTCTATAGCTAAAGGAGTTTCCTCTTCAATGCATTCCCTATTCTAATAAAATAACAGACCTATCCCTATTCCTATGATTGAAAAACTCAATGGCTTATGACAAGAAGTTCAGGGATTTTCTTCCCTGGAATCTTCCTTGCGTATCTTGTTCATGTGTAAATGGCTATAGAATAGGAATGGGCTAAGAGGAACTCGGTGAGGGAGGACTCTGGCAGATACAAGTTTGGTTAGCAAATTTGCCAAATTCACTGAAATAAGGTAAAGCAGAAAGGAAAATAAAGGTAGCTTAAATCTGTGGAGATAGGCAGGGCCCAGAGTACAAGAGATGAGACAATCAGCAATGATGTACTTTCAAAAAAAACTGCCTGCTGAGTGTGAGCTGTCCTGAGCTAGCAGGTATTGATTGTAGTCAGAAGGAGGTCAGAGGCTGCCAGCCGTTGATTAAAAAAAGGGACAGAGATGCTCGGATGACCTCACACTTGGAAAGCTATAAGAATAGAATCTCTCTAGGGTAGGTTAGATAAAGAACTACCTGGAGACACCAGGGGAAGCTTCTGAATAATTTTCTGAGGATCTTTCCAAGGAGGCATAATTCCACAAAGTCACTTAAATGTTCTGAGGTTTATTTTCCTCATCCAGAATATTTGCCCCTCATGTCACAAGGAGAAAGGTGTTCCTTGAACCTTGAAATCTTCCTGTTGTAGTAATGATTCTTTAAAGAAGCAGTACAAAAAAATTCAACTTCACAAATACAAGATAGGGAGACATGGTTAGATAGCTGTTATTCTGAAAAAGAGTCGGAATTTTTAGAGGACTGAAAATTCAGTGTCTGCAGTGTGATCTGGTAGCCAAAAAAGTTAATTTGTTCTTGGACTTCATTAGGAGGGACATAGCTTCCACTGTATTCTATCCTTATCATGACTGATATTATGTATTTGGCAGCTAGGAAGTAAAGATAGAGTGCTAGACTTGGAGTTCAGAAGACTTGAGTTCAAATCCAGCCACAGACACTTATTAGCTGTGTGACCTTGAGTAAGTCATTTAATCTTTGCATGCCTCAATTTCCTCATTTGTAAAGTGGGTATAATAGCAGCCCCTACTCCTAGTGTTATTTGGAAGATAATATGACATTTGTAACACTTGGAAAACCTTCAAGTGCTATATAAGACCTAGTTATTATTGTTATTATTTATAATATTACAATATTATAATTTCTCAGAAAGAGAAAAAGTCCTTCTATAATGGGGTCTGGCATAAGTGCAGAGTATCTGAGATGATATCTCTCCATAAGGAAGAGGATAAGGCCAGACCATCATTATTTTTGTAATGAGATAATATTTGTAAAGCTCTTAGCACATTGCTTGGCACATAGTAGGTGCTTAATAAATGCTTGTTCCCTTCCTCCTTGTAACAAATAAGCACAGTAAAGAAAAGTGAATCCACGTAGTAACTGTGTGCAAAAATGTATAACTATGCACCTTGTTTCCTTCACCTCTCTGTCAGGAGGTAGGTAATATACTTTACAATCCTCTCAAGATGTCTAATCATTACACTGATCATATTTGAATCTTTCAAAGTTATTTTTCTTCAAAATGTTGCTGTCCTTGTATATATTATTTTGTGGTTTCTGTTCACTTCACTCTGTCAGTTTATACCTTCCAGGACTCAGAAATTTTGTCTTTCATCAATTCTTATTGATGAATATCTGTATTCTTTATATCTCTATATATTTTATTATATTCATATGCCACATTTGTTCTAGTAGCCCCAAGTGAATTTCCCTTTGGGGACATCTAAAAATTTCAGAATAGTGTCATAAAGTTTGATGTCTGTATGAATTTTTAGATAGAAGTGGCAATCACTGGAAGGTTGGGAGATTGCCCTATTCACAACTCTGCTGGTACTTCCCTTCCAATAGGAACATAAACACAAGGGGAGTCTATGAGTCCAGAGCACTTTTGGGCCATGGAGAAAGATGGACTTAACAGAGAATTTTAGCAATTATTTATGGGTTTCAGTAAATCACTTCATGTATTTTACTATTTTCTGTGGGATACAATAATGACTGTCCTATACCCAATTCGTATTGCTGCTTTGATCACTTGTATGGGATCTGGAGGACATTTTTACCCAAATCTATAAAGAATAAGACATGAACTATTTTAAAACTGTATTTGGAGAGCTCCAGAAGGAACTTAATGAGCCAAATAGCAATTTGGGTACCTTCCCTAAACTGATATACATGAACCTAGAACTTGAGATGGTAGGCTGTTGGTTACATTTAAAACGTATTTGTAATGTTAGTGCATTGACTGGAAATTAGAACACATACAGAAACTCTCATTATAGCAGTATCTGGTAGAAGAGTTTTGGTTTATATTTGCTCTTTGAAGAAAAAAAGAGGGACAGACTATATTCTATGGCAAGGACACTGGTATTTGATTCAGATCCAGAGGAAGTTAAGGGTGCTGTCAGGGAAAGGGATAGATATGAGAAAAAGCCAGTATCATTTGAAGGCACATAATTAATAAGAATTGATAATTATGTAGCCCTTTATACATCTTTTCTCATTTGAGTCCTAAAACAACTTTATGAGGTAAATACTATGTGTATTATTATCATTTCTCTTTTACAAATAAGGAAATGATCTCAGAGAGACTTCCTATAGTCACACACCTATAAAGTATCAGGGATGAGATTTGAATCCAGGTCTTCGACTCTGTCCAACACTCTAGCATATCACGCTTTCTTTCAATCATTTACCATTTTATCTTTGTCTATATACTCTTACACATAACATCTCAATGTCAGCGGCATGTGGAATGTTCAAATTAAAAGGCATTTAAAAGTCCTCCAAAGAGATTCCTCTACAGTGGCTCTTGACTAATTTTAAAAATATTTTGATAAACATATTTCTATATAATTAGTTTTCTTTGTAATCCCATTTTTTATACACTTAAAATGTTATTCCATCATTTTGAGCAGGGGTTCATAGGCTTCACCAGGCTGCCAAAGGACATAAAACATTAAGAACCTCTGCTCTATAAGAACACGTTAAAAAACAGTAATGTCAGCCCTGACATCATGAAATTGGCATAACTGCTATGGCAAGAATTAAAAATTATTTGCTACCTTGTTTGCAGTGTGGTAAAGGCTAGAGATTTTCAGTTCCAAGGAGTTATGGAGAGAAGATAATGGAATAGTGAACTTTAGGAGGAAAAAAATCAGCCTGCACATTCAAATATGTTCTTTTGAGCTTTTTCTGGTAACTCGGTGAGTATGGCCATTGACTTGGTTGTTTAGACCTTTCTTACTATTTACCCATTTTATTGAATAAATAGACTGCTGTAGACCTGCCAGGGGAAAAATACAACAAATTAACTGTCTGGCCTCAGCACCAAATACCCAGTCATAGATGGGCTTCATTGTAGCATAGAATCATGTTTTCTTTTAAAGCTCAGGATTGGGATTGCCATCTGATTATGGATGAGGCAGGAAACATGGAGGGAAATAAATTCCAACTTTGGTAACTGGCCAAACCCAAAATTATTTTGTTTCATTAATTACGCATTTTAAACTGCCTAGACTCAATTTACACAGTAATGCCTTTGCTATTTTAACATCAGACCAATTATCTTAGTCAAATCATTAATACCTTGTTTGAATTTCACAAAGAGAGAGTCTATATCCGACAGCAAAGAGCAATGACAGGTCCATGCTATGTCCACTTAGTTGCAGAAGGCTGGCGTCAAATTTAATGTGTACTTATCATCTTGAAGCTTTCAGAGTTGCAAAAAGAAATCAACCTATCCATTTAAGTTATTATATTTTATTGGCAAACAAAGTTTATTTGCACAATGAGAAAATTAAGCAAGTGTATCATTTGGGTACCTAACCAACTACATTTATGAGACGTGGAAGATAAAAATTAGGTCTCTTATTTCTTTCTTTGTCTATCTCTTTATCTCTGTTATCCCTATCATCTCTATCTTTATCTATATCTATATCTATTTGTATGCAGCATGTATATATATGCATATATATATATATATCCAATGTGTGTACATATGTGCTTATAAATATAAACATATAAATATATAAGGTCAGGGAGAGAAATATTTATGTACACACATGTATGTTTGTATAAGCACATATACACATGTGTGCATGTACATGTATGTGTATATGTGGCTGCACTTACAACCTAATTTGATTTTGTCTAAAGGCTTATGGGTTTATAATCAGAGGCAATGGGCTTGATCATGAATCCGGGTTCTGTACCTAACTACCTGTGTGAACTGGAACAATAATAATGGCTTGAAAGTCACAAAAACATGGAGTCAGAAAAAACATGGATTCCAATTTGCTTCTGAGAATAGTTGTGTGACCCTCAGCAAGTCATTTAACCCTGTTTGCCTCAGTTCTTCATCTGTAAAATAAGCTGGAGAAGGAAATGGTAAACTACTTCAGTATCTTTTCCAAGAAAATCCCAAATGAGGTCACGAAGAGTTGGACAGAACTGAAACAACTGAACTGAGAACCGAATTGAACTGAGTTATGAAAATGGGCAGCTAAGAAATATCTAAATTAACAATTACTAATTGCTCCAGAAGTTTCATTATTCACTCATTTATTTAAATAAATACATTTATTATAATTTCTACCACATGCACAGCACCTGTATAGGCTGTAAGGGATATAGAAGAAGTAGAAGACTCAATTCCCAAACTCAAGAGCTTCAAGTCTAGTTGGGTAGAAAAATGTAACATGATGGAAATGGCAGTAATAATTTGCATTTATCTAGAGCTTTATGGTTTTCAAAGCTCATTATATACTATGTAATTTGCTCCTCATGGTAACTTAGTCAATCAGTAAACATTTGTTAAGAGCTTACTATGTGCCAGGCACTATGGTAAGCCCTGGAGACACAAAAAAGAGGCAAAATACAGTCCCAGCCCTCAAGGAACTTGCAATGTAATGGAGGAGAAAACAAGCACACAAATTCATATGAATATGCTATTTATATGAACAATCTCATATAGGATAAATAGGAAATAATTAACAGAGGGAAGGGAATAAGATTAAGAAGAAGTTGGAAAGCCTTCTGTGGAAGATAAAATTTTAGTTGGGACTTCAAGGAAACCAGGGATGCCAGTAGGCAGAGATGAACAAGAGCATTCTAGACATGGGGGGAAAGCCAGAAAGAGTTCCCAGAGCTGAGAGATGGAGTGCCTTGTACATGGAACAGAAAAGAGGTCATTGTCTCTGATTGAATAGCACATATTGGAGAGTAAAGGTAAGAAGAGGCTAGGTTATGGAAGGCTTTGAATGCCAAGTAGAAGATTTTGTATTTGATCATGGAGGTGATAGGGAGTCACTGAAATTTATTGAGTAAGGAAGGTGATGATGTGGTCAGACCTATGCTTTAAGTAAATCACTGCCTGATTAGAGAATAGATTAGAGTGGGGAGAGACCTGAGGCAGGCAGATCCACCAGCAAGCTATTGCAATAGTCCATGAATGAAGACATGACATCATCATCCCCATTTTACAGATGAGGAAACTCAGATTCATAGAAGCTAAATAAGCCATTCAGATAATGTGTCTAGGTTGGGATTTGGCATCAGGTCATCTTGATGTCTAATGCTGTATCCATTGTACCAAGATGTCTGTATTCCTAAACTATTAAAGACAATTTAATCTCAATTATTCATATCTACTAAGGATGCCAAAGAAGGCAGTGACTAATGTAAGATGAGAGGCCAATTAGGAAGGGCCCCTTTGGAGAGGCGATTCTTGATCTTGGTTTTGAAAGAATTGATTAGTATGGATTAAGGGAGGACTTAGAAGGACTCAGAGACTCATTTCAATAGAAAGAATAGCAGCAGAAAGGCTAGGAGTCAGGAATAAAGCAGAGGTTGAAGAAACTTGCTTGCTAGAACATAGGTGCCATGAAGGAGAGTACAGAGATCAAGCTGAATATATCACAGATTTTGAGTAAGCAGTGCAATGAGGGAAGAAGGGAACATTGGGAATTGCTGGAGGATATGGACCATAGTAAGTTTTTGAATAGGGGAATAATGGAATCTCTGAGACAGTACCTAAGTATCATGTATGGAGAGGCAGAATGATAGGAGAGAAGAGATGACTAATTGTAGTATCTATATGCATCTGCATAACCCATGGGATTCCAATTACACAACTTTAAGCAGAAAAACAACACAAGGTCATTTTAGCCACCCCCACCCCCCCATTTCCCATTCCCATTATCAGTCCAGTCAAAGCTATATATCCACATGTCACTTTTGGTTGTTGTTATAATCTGTCATGAAAATGAAAGTGACAAACAGAGATTGTAATGAAACTAGGTAATGGAATTCAGTTAATCTGTCCTTGTCACACTCAAGAGCTAACAGACCTTTTTAGAGTAAGTTACTAAAAATTACCTGTTTTTCTAGTAAAGAATTTTGAGCTGTTTAATTAATGATAAAAGTATATATTCAGTTCTGTTGAATGCTTGGGAAAAAATTAAAGGGAAGGACATTATTGACCATTTTGATGGGTTGATTGGATTATGTTTGCCCGTAAACATGTGTACTCCCATGGGAGCAAACATCTAGCTTTTGGGGGGAAGGCAGAAGAGGGATAGGTGATAATGGGTTAGAGGAAAGAGGAGAATGTTTGTTCCTAAACTCAGTCATTTCAATGTTACTCTATATTTAGTGATGTGAATACCCAGAAAAAAGAGGAAAAATTAAAATAAATGAAACCTTTTTCCTAAACATTTTCTCAGAAAATTATGTGTGCATATATAGAAGTAGATGTGTATATAACATACATTCAAATGTGTACATATGCACATGCACACATTTATTCATATATGTATATATAAACAGGTATACATGTATATATATTACACATACATTTATGTATATAAACTTTAATAGCTTAAAACTACATTAAGACTTTTGCAACATTCTACACACACACACAACACACACACACACACACACACACACACACACAAATGGCAGTAGAGTTATAGTGCATAGTGAACTGGCCTTGGGGCCAGGAAAAATCTGAGTATGCCTACCTCTGTGTCTCAGTGTCTATTACATACACACATATGTATATGCGCGTGTTTATGTGTAATGGTTTGGTGTTACTGGAGTGTGTCTCATACCTTTCACCTAGGCATGTGAACATTTTACTACAAGAGTGGGGTTGAAACCACTTCATTTGGCTGTGGTGCTTTGACTAAGTGAGAATTGTTTTTTTTTTAGTTGTATTAAACAAGTAGAACTGAGTGCAAAGAGGGCATACAAACCTCCTTAAATCAATCAAAACTGTTCTATAAGAAATTGTGTCATGGCCCAAGCAATTTGTATTAGAGGAAGAAGTTATGTCAGAACTGGAGGAAAGACATTCTGAGTATCTGTCTTCTAGAGTTTGGGGCAAGCATGGAGTAAAGGGAAGATCGAATTGTTTGCAAGAAGGGAGATACTGGGAGAGTCATTGGCTCTATAGGCATCTCACAGAGATAGACCCAAGCTGGGAGAATTTCCAAGAAAAGGTCAGCTCTTTTTTCATTTTCCCAGATCTACTGTTTTGTTACTCATATGTTTCTAGCACAATGAATTTTCCCTCAACCACAAAGAAGTTAGGGGTTAATCAGTTGTTGAGTCATTTCATTCCTATCCAATTCTTTTTTTTTTTTTGGTGAGGCAATCAAATTTAAGTGACTTGCCCAGGGTCACACAGCTAGTGTCACATGTCTGTGGCCAGATTTGAACTAAGGTCCTCCTGACTGCAAGACTGGAGCTCTATCCACTGTGCCACCTAGCCACCCTCTATTCCTATCCAACTCTTCATGAACCCATTCAGTGTTTTCTTGGTAGAGATACTTGAGTGGTTTACCATTTCCTTCTCCAGGTCATTTTATAGATGAAGAAACTGAGGTAAACAGGCTTAAGTGACTTGTCCAGGATCACACTTCTAGTAAATGTCTGAGGCCAGATTTGAGCTCAGGAAGATGAGTCTTTCTGAGTCTAAGCCAATTGCTCTATCCACTGCAGCACCCAGCTATCAACAACCAGAGATAGATATAAATATAAAGTTAAGTGGAGAGCCCAAACTCTGCTTAGGTATTATGAATTATCCTAACAGGGAGGGGGTGTGAGGGTGGATTTGGAATGATTGTGCCTGAACCCAGAACTTTTCATCTAAAATAAACTCCCTAAACCAAAGACGAAGGAACTAAGTGGACCTGAATGACAATTGTATTGCCCTGGAGGCTTAAACTGAAGTAGTTATGTTGATAGGATTTTATATTACTCAGAGTTGCCTTGCTTAGTTCAATCTGCTTTCACTTTGGCAAGCCTAGGTTCCCATAAGAGCATCATTGCCACAGGGTTATGCCCAAATTCTCTTAGGGTCCTAGGAGCAGCCTTGATGAGAGGGTATATACTCCCCACTACTTACCACTTTAGCTCTTAAACCCCAAAAGATACATTTTCATTTATACAAACCAGCAACTCAGACACAACTATTTACTTAACAAAGTGAGAGAAATCATAGTAACATCACAGGTGTGTGTGTATACATAATATGTGTATTATATGTGTATATATGTATACATGTACACACATATATACATATACACACACACATAGAGAGAGAGAAAGCAGGTGAGTGAATAATAACATATTATTAATAGTAAATTTATAATCTGCACAAAAATGTAGATTACACTGTTTTGCCAATGCACTTAATATCTGTTGGGGAGGATGGTTACATAGAGCAACCTGGTAAGGAAATATATGAGGGAGAAAAACCCATATGCTTAAGGTAACTCTTAATCATGGACTTCAGACTTTGATGTTAATGATTCTTTCAGGAATATCTACAACACGAGAAATTGCTTCGCTGCTAACTGCTTGCCTAGATTCTCATCACTCTCCAGTCAGGCAAATTGTCTTCTCTTTTATAATTGAACCAACATAGCATGTACAAATTCTTTCAATTTGCTATCACCCTTGCAACGCTATTGTAAAAAGTGCTACACTAATTAATTTTTGCTAATCTTTCCCTTTAAGCCCAGTATGGTAATGCTCACCAGGTTGATTATCTCTGGTCACTACAGAACAATCCAGTTGGCTATTTACTCATCAGGATGCTATACTGCACAATCAAATGGTAGCAAACATAGCTTACAACAAAATGGTTCAGGTTGATTATCTGGGTGAGGCAAACCAGCCTAGTCAACTTTTCACCTACCTGGATGCTGCATGGTGCAATTAAATCTCAACATCTTTTCTTTTCAAAATCTGCCTTTCCCTTTTCTGCATTTCCTTCTCAAAGAAGAGGAGGATAGAATGAAGAACAACAAAGAACAAGAGGCTTTTCTGAGAAGTTTCACATCTCTTAAATTCCAAGGGATGCTAATGAGCAATATCAGAACTGAAGCTCTTGTATGATGACGGTGAGTCTATCAATCGAAAAATCACACAACTGAAGTCTTTTTCCATCTGACTGCTCTTACTGTTGGTCTTTTCAAATGATTCTAACAAAGCTGCTTTTCACCTCTTTCTGAGTCTCCTGTCAGGTTCTTTAATTGGTTCAAAGTCTGCCTTTTATCTCCTATTGCCTGTACCTTTTAATGGCTTAAAATCACAACTTCTTAGTACTCAGTGACTCACCTTTACTTATAAGCTCAACAAATTTCTTTCAAGAAATTGATAGTACTCTTAAAAACATATCCAAGTTGCCATAAAGTTATCGAATTTATCTTTTTTTAGTTGTGCCCTCTAAGTCTTGAAATAGTGATATATAAATGAAATAAGGGACTATAATGCTCTGTAGGTATAACTTCCCAACGTGGTCTGTTATATCAATCTGTGTCCTTGAAAATTTCTTTGTAGTCACATATTTCTGATTTTTAATAAATAAAAATTGATTCTCTGTCCCTTTTAAACTGTCAGACTGTTCATATAAAAACATGGATTTTATCTATTTCTTTAAAAAGAAATTAATTCTTTATATTTACCTCCTAATTCATTTTCTCTCCCAAACTGTCCCAATCTCATGTGAGAACTGTATTTCTTCATTCATATATTACAGCACTTTTTATGAAATCAAAATTCTTTTACTACTCGCTTCATGTATCAAAATGTTTAAGTATTATGGAAGCAGTATGTCATATCCTTTACCAGTTGATAGATCTTTTTTTTTGACACAAAAACACATTTGTAGCCCTTTATAGCATTAAATTTTTCTATATAAAAGGGCAATAACTCCAAGGTTTAGTACCTTACATTTCTATGCCTTTCTCTCTGTACGTATATGTGTATACATGTGATGCACATATATACCATACACACACATATAAACACATAAATATACATACACATAGATATATAAATATATATTTTTCTCTAATTCTCATCCATATTCTCTCTCTCTCTCTCTCTCTCTCTCTCTCTCTCTCTCTCTCTCTCTCTCTCTCTCTCTCTCTTCTCTCTTTCTCTTTCTCTCTCTCTCTCCCACCCCCTGAATGGAACTTTCCTTGGAGGCAAGAAGGTATGGGTTGAAATTTTGCCTCTGACACAGGCTGTCTGCTTGATACTGTGTAAATCATTTAATTTTCCAATGTTCCAGGCAAGTTGCTGAGAATATGCTGACATACATTGGTAGAGGCATTTTCCTGATTTGAGAATTTTCTATATCATTGAAATAACAGGTCAAGACCTGTCCCTGTGAATATATATACACTCTTGCACACACACACACACACACACACACACACACATATATATATATATATATATATATATATGCATACACATAATATATAAACATACATATTTCTTTAAATTCATTATTCTCTATATATGTGTGCAAAAAATGATGAAGATAAATTGTTTATATATTGCTACTTGGGTTTTACTCCCTGAAGTTAATTTCTTAATTTTTTGTATAGTATATAGCAGCCATTGCAATAAATCAGGCAATGTATTTTTATCTGACAGTCCTGTACAGACATATTGCCCAGATAAAATTCACTGTTTTTTTGAGAATACAAATGTATCTCCACTTCTGAGTAAAGAGGAAAATAAAGTGAAAGACTACCAAGAAATGAAATAGTTTTTCTGTCAAGCCAATTCATGTTTCTGGCAATCTTTTGTATCAGGGATTGAAAGAGAAGACAAGTCAGTGATGTTAACCCTGCTGCTATATTTTTACTGGAATATAAATGAAGCCATACACTTAAGATATGATGTTGAGAAGAGACTTGCAAATGTTGCAGAATAGAGAAGACCTTCAGTTGTTTTGATCTCCGAATAAAGTGTGGATTTCGGTGGTGTGTCTTCTCCCACAGCATGGTGGTGAGGTCTTTGCACAATATAGCCTCTCACTCCTCTTATTTCTCAGATTCTTCTGCTTTCGGAGGCATGTGAAAGTAATTGGACTCTGCTTTGAAATAATCACACTCAATCAATATGAAATGATAGAGGAGCTTTTCTCAATTTGGGCAAAACTTCAGTTTTCAGAAATCTGTGAAGACAGAAAAATGGGGGATCAGAAACAGTAGAAAGTGCTGATAGTAATAGTTTAGAAAACAAGACCAGTTAGATAAAGTTCCATGAGGCACAAGTTGTATTAAATAAATGTAGCATTTTTTCTTTCTCCTCCCTCATTTAGCTCCTTTTTTGAAAGTGTATGCTTGTTGCACCTGATTGAAAAGCCATGTAGTGTCTTGGAAAGAGTGTTTGGAAATAGGTCCGGCATTTGTATTCAGGCTCTGCTACTGTCTCACCTTCAGCAAGAGACCCAGTTTCTCCGGCCATCAGTTCTCTAATCTGTAAAATGAAAAGGCTGGGCAAGAAGATCTCAAAGGTCTTTTCTGGCCATGCCATGGAGGACAGACACAAAAATCTAAAAAAAAATAAAAACCTCCTTTTATTTCATTGCAATGTCAACGGTTTCTTCTGGTTTTATGTGATTCTCATAAACTGACAGAGACTAAGAAATAATACTCCTTGAATAGTTTGCAGACATTTGACATTAAAAAAAAAATCAATGACTAGATTGGTAACTTGTATGAACACATTATTCTTCAAAATGATTATCAATATGACAATTTGTATACAAAATTATACATATTTTGATGCTCCTAAACAAAAATTACTTCACTTTTATAAAAAAAAACTAAAAGGAACAACTATATATGTGACTTTTCTCTGAATTATCCTTTAAAAATGGAAAAAAATTCCCATGGATTCCATTTTTCAGGAAATCTTACACCTTGAGTTTCACTCCAGAATGTATACACTGCTCTCTTTCAGGTAGTCACTGATTTAAAAACAAAACAAAAGATTAGCTTGCTTATCTTCAAAAATGAGATAAGATATAGAAACATTCCAGGCTATCTTTATGGTATGCACTATCCTTGCCCTTAACTTTTCTTCCATGCAGCCCAATAACGGAATCTGTACCATACATTCGACCATTTAATTGCATATTGTTTCTGTTAGCATTTAATTTTTTTTATACGGATAAGCTTGGTCATGGAGGCGCTACGGAAGATAAAGATGAATTTAATTAGAGCTAGTGAATTTTCAGTTGAACACAAGTAACTTTTTGAGTGTCAGAATATTAAAGGAGAAAGGGAAAGGAAGAAGCATTTATTAAGCACCTATAGATGTGTTTCCTATTTTTGGGTCCACATTTACTCTTCAGGATGCTTTGTAAAGAACTTTGAAAGTGGTGAACATTCAAGGAGACTACAAAATCCTAGAACTGAAGGGGACTCAAGAAATAATTTGGTTCAAGCCCCTGTTGTCATTGTTGTTGTTCAGCCACCTCCAACTCTTTGGGGTTTTTTTGGCAAAGATCCTGGAGTGGTTTGCCATTTCCTTCTCTAGCTGGTTTTACAGATGAAGAACTGAGGCAAACCAGGTTAAGTGACTTGCCCAGGGTCGTACAGCTAGTAATTATCTGAGGCCAGATTTGTATCTAGGAAGATGGGCCTTCCTGAATCCAGGCCTAGCACTCACTCTATCTACTGTGCCACCTAGTTGCCCTTGGTCCAAGCCCTAGTTTTTTGTAAAAATGGAAGATTTGAGCTATTCAAAATGAATAATTAACTATTTTCTTCTTTGGAGAGTATGAGGTAATGGATAGAATTCTGGGTTTGGAGTCAAGAATTATCCCAGATTCAAATATCACCTCAGACCTATTAGTTTCATCTTGAACAAGAGAGTCCTTTATAAGGTCAATTCACTTTCTTCTTCGTCTAGTGTTAGCCTGTGACAAATACTGGATGGGGAAATAAAATGGAAAGATATTTAATGTAACTGTATTTAAGTAGTTAATTATTTCATTTCCCTTTTAAGTAAAGGCTTTTGTTAATGATCTAAGCTTATGTACCCAAAAGTTCTCATTTATAGCCGATACATTTACTCAGTCATCTCTAACTTTCTCATTCATTTTAGACACATTGAAAATTTTGCACACTATTTTGCTTGCATGGATTACAGGTATCGTTACCTGTAATGATCATGCATTAAAAAAGAATGTGTAAGAAATATCAGTTTTCTAATGTGTCCCTTCAAAGGAAAGAAAATACTATTTTTGTAGAACCCAATTCTCTTTTTCCCACTTTTTCTAACAGATGCTAGATCACTGGGTTACTGGTGTACTTGTCATGAGAATTCATGGAATCTCTAATTCTTTGTGAATATCTGTTGCATCTATGTATGAAATGGAATGTGAATATTAATGTTTAGCTATATAGAGACCTGTGAGACCTCTATGTGTGACGCATTCTGAGACAAATACCACCCTTTGCTCCCACTCCATGCTAATACTGGTTTTTCTTCTTATAAATTTTGGACCTGGCTCAAAGGTAGTCTAGTGGGTATGCTCTGACATAATCTCATTAAGCTCCAAAATTAGAGAAATCTCTCTGTCTCTCTCTGTCTCTGTCTGTCTTTATCTCTCTCTCTGTCTCTTTCTGTCTCTCTCTATGTGTGTGTGTGTGTGTGTGTGTGTGTGTGTCTCTCTCTCTCTCTAATTGGCTTACGCCCTCACCCTGAAGTAACTTCAGGGAAATCTTTCCTCTCATACGCTATTTTCCTTTCTCATTCTCAAACCCTGAAATCATAGGCCTCCACAAAAACATTGTAAATGGCCATTTGATTTAGCAGTATTAGCAAATAATAAACAAACATAGCTAAATATTTAAACAAGATATAGACTGCAATTGAGCTCACAGCCATAATCATCTCTGTGCTGTGGGAAAAAGTAGGAAAAAATAACTGCTGACAGAACTGTACTTTTGCCAGCTATCACCGACTGCTGGTTCAGACCTGTCTCTGCTTCAGTCCTTTCTTTGCCACACTCCTTTCTTTTCCACTTTTGCTAATTAGTTTGTGTCTCACTCTCACCTTGGCTTCCTCACATGGAGAGCTTGGGAAAGAGTCAATTCATTGTTCAGAGTCATTGGAACCCCAAAATAAAATGAGCTCTTTTTAACAAACTGAAATTCTCCTTCAAATATCTGTTAATTATTTATCTGTGATACTTTTGGGGTACAGTATCCAAATCCAGAATTTCTGTGACCCTGTGCCTCAGCAATTGAGGCTTACATTCTTTTGGGATCAATATAGCAACTACAGGTGTTAGGTACTTTCTCATGTTCAAAGAACATGTAAGTTCCTTGAGGCTCCTTCACGCATAGAAATGTGAAGTCTTTGGGCATAAGAACTGTTTCACTTTTGTGTCTGTACCTAGCTTAGCACAATGTGCTGAACTTATTGAGGGCATAATAAATATTTTTTCATTCTTTCATTTATTCATTTGTTTCTCAAAAGTAAAGGCAATTTTTGGGACCACTAAAAATATTGCATTTACCAATGTTTTGTGCTATCTATACAATTTACAAATTCAAATCTCCTGATATTCCATGATTTACATATAGTTTTAAAAAAATTTTATGTTAAACATAACACAGTAACAAAGTGCCCCACTGACCTATATCTCCTCTTTTAACTTCCCCCTGCTCTCTTCTGTGTAGTTTTAAATGTTTCATAGAAGATATTTTCTTTATTTTCTTTTTTTCTAAATTACTAGCTCACCTTTATGTGTTGTTTCTGCCAATTAGAATGTAATCTCTCTGCTTGTATTATTTTTTAATCTCTAGGGTTTAATATAGTGTCTGGCACTAGTACATACTTAATAAATATTTTATTGACTCATTCATTTATTCATGTACATCTTATTCTTCATTGAGAACCTTTATCTTTTGCCTTTTGAAATATCATATTACAATATGGTCCCCTCTTTTAGTGTCATTTCAGCATAGCCTTGCATGATCCTGACTATAAATCCTGGGCACTTGAACTCTCTGTTTCTGGCCACTTGCAATATTTTTCATTTGACCTAGAAGCCTTGGATATTTATGTTTATGTATTATATCAGTGGTTTTTCAGAGCAGATAATACACTAGTACTTCTAGTTTTCCTAATCTTTTGATTTTGTTTTAATATTTCATGTCTTGATGAATCATGGAATTCTGTCTATCTCATTGTGTTTTTCAAGGAACATGTAACTTGGTCTCATGTTTTTCCACATTCTTTTCTAAGTTTTTTCTCCATTAGAATGTAATATTCTTGAGGTTGGGAACTATTTCACTTTTGTCTTTGTATATAGAGACTTAACATAGTGCTTAACATATAGTGCTCAAGAAAAGCTTATTAACTGATTGATTAAGTTATTTATTCACCTGAGACTGATCTGGGTTCAGGCCCCCTGGTACATTTTCAATTGAAATGTCCATAGGATTCTTGTGAAATATAGGACTGGGTGGAGGAGCTTATTATCATTTCCTTTATGTTTCACTGATCACTCCATATGACACCATTTTAGATGTTTTTAGTGATATTTTTTCAGGGGATCTGGTCTCAGGTAGGACCTTTCATGTCACCAAT
Organism: Phascolarctos cinereus; assembly: GCF_003287225.1. Lineage (NCBI taxonomy): Eukaryota > Metazoa > Chordata > Mammalia > Diprotodontia > Phascolarctidae > Phascolarctos > Phascolarctos cinereus. The sequence goes on along the minus strand of NW_027555847.1, from coordinate 201,121,984 downwards.
ATTAATCAAAATTGGGTTTGGCTTACTTGGCTTTCTTTGTCCTAAAGGTTTCCCCATGTAGTTTCTTCTGATGAGGATGTGTCTTCACTTTCTCACTTTTAGGGCAGTTAGAAGGACTATATATAGACAGAAAGCACAGGTGTGCATTAAATATGAAGGGATGACATCTAAAACATAGAATTAAGTGATGAGAAGGAGGAATGCACCAGTAGAAAGGGAGAGAGGTAAAATGGGGTAAATTATTTCACAAAAAGAGTCAAAAAAAGCTTTTATAGTTGAGGGGAAGAAGGGGAAGGGAGGGGGAGTGAGAGAACTTTCATCAGAAATGGCTCAGAGGGAATACCATACACACTCAATTGGGTATAGAAATCTATCTTACAGGAAAGTAGAAGGGTAAGGGGATTAGAGGAGAGAGAATGATAGAAGGGGGGGCATATTGAGGGAGATGGTAGTCAGAAGCAAAACACTTTTGAAGAGGGACAAGGTAAAAGGAGAGAGAGAATGGAATAAGTGGAGTGGGAATAAGATGGAAGGAGATACATTTAGCAATCATAATATGAAAGTTTTGAAGCAAGTTTCTCTGAGAAAGATCTCATTTCTCAAATGAGAACATAGTCAAATTTATAAAAATAAGAGCCATTCCCCAATTGAGAAATGATCAAAAGATGTGAACAGTTTTCAGATGAAGTAATCAAACCTATCTATAGCCATATTTAAAATGCTCTAACTCCCTATTGATTGGAGAAATGTAAGTTAAAGCAGTTCTGAGGTATTATCTCATACCTATTAGATTGGCTATAAGGACAGAAAAGAAAAATGACTGGTGTTGGAGGGGATATGGATAAAAATGAGAGATTAATGCACTGTTGGTGGAGTTGTGAACTGATTCAACCATTCTGTAGAGCAATTTGGAACTATGCCCAAAGGGCTATAAAACCATGCATACACTTTGACCTAGCAATACTGCTACTAGCTTTATATCCAAAAAGAGAGAGAAAAAGAAAAGACCTATTTGTACAAAAAATATTTACAGCAGTTCTTTTCTGGTGGCAAAGAATTGGAAATCAAGGGGATGGCCATCAATTGGGGAATGGCTGAACACATTGTGCTATGTGATTGTGATAGAATATTATTGTGCAATAGGAAATGATGAGCAGGATGCTCTCAGAAAAACCTAGAATAAATTACATGAACTGATGTGAAGTGAAAAGAATTGTATACAAAATAACATCAACATTGTAAGAATCTCAGCTGTGAATGACTTAGCTATTTTCAGCAATAAAATGATCCAAGACAACTCTGAAGGACTTATGATAAAGAATGCTATCCATCCCCAGAGCTGGAACTGATGGTGTCTGAATACCGATTGAAGTGTACTTTTTTATTTTCTTTATTTTTCTTGAGATTTTTTTTGGTCTTTCTTTCATAGCATGGCTAATATGGAAGATGTTTTGCATGATTACACATGTATAATCTATATCAAATTACTTGCCTTCTCAATGATAGGGGTGAAGAGGGAGAAGGGAGAGAATTTGGAACTAAAAGTTTTAAAAAAGAATATTAAAAACTGTTTTTACATGTAAGTGGGGAAAATAAAATACAAAATAAATTTAAAAAAAACTTAGAAGTGCTCTTTTAAAGCACTCAATGGAAAAAAAGGCACAGCTGAACGTAGATGTGTCTACTTTCAGTTAATTAGCAGACAAGCACAGGAGAAGATTATACATACCTTTGATGGAACCTCTCTTGGTAAGATTATATACTCTAGATATGTTGTAAATAATTACTTGTAAACTTTTCCTAAATTCATAATTAGGCATACTGTCCTTCTTCTCCCTACCCTCATTAACATGCATATAAAGTGTGTGGCAGTATTTGCAGAATAATTACAAGGTAAATGTGCTGTGATTAAAGACAATATAAACCTTAGCCAGATAATAAATATAAAAGCAAATTTAATCAATAGTGGAAAATCTTGAACTAAATTTTGTGAGGCAAAAATGCAGTTACACATTTTATTAATACCTAGATACTTCATTATGAGGCTAAATTATAGCTTTATTTTTTAAAATATTATTGGCATTTATAAAGCACTTTAAGGACTGCAAAAATATTATATGCATTAGCTCATTAAGTCCTGACAACAATTTTATAAAGTAAAGCAGTATGATCTTATTATCTCCATTTTTCAGACAAGGAAATTGAGGCTTTGAGAGGTTTAAGTGACTTGCCAATAGTTATAGTGTTGGTGAAAAAGCTCCAGGGAATGATTCAGGCATTCTGAAGGAACAAGCTTACAACTGTTAGTCAGTGATTCAATAGGCATTTATTAAACACCTACCTTGTTCCAGGCATTGTGCTAAGTGCTGGGGATCCAAAGAAAGGGAAAAGACACTCACTATTCTCTAAAGTATATAGGGCAATTGTTATCAGGATAGAAACATCAAGTCAGGGTTTTTTTGTAGATGGAGGAGAAATGAATATGTTGATAGGCAATAGGAAATGGCTAGTAGACAAGGAGTAAATGAAGGTAAAAGTGAGAATGGGGATGATACAAGGGTCAATCTTCAGGAGATTTGATGGAATGGGATCATTTGTGCAAGTAGACTGGTTTGCCTTGGCAAGGACTAGAGCCACTTCATTATGTGAGGCAGTAGTGAAGGGGGAGGATAATGGCAGAAGGTTTCTGAGTGAAATGAGGTGATGAAGAGGAAAAAAGAGAGAGTCTTGGCAAATGACTTTAATTTTTTTTTTCTGCAAAATATGAGGCAAAGTTCTCAGTTGAGGAGGTGTAGGCAGGGAAAATCTGAGATTTCAGGATGGATATAAAGGTTTAGCATAGCTGCTGAGGAAAGTCAGATATTGAGATGTTAAGGGAGTTGTAGAAGGATTACTCAGTAGCAGTTGGATAACATAAATTCATAATGGACCTAATCAGAATAGTTGTGATATTTTCTCTACCTTTATTCAGCAGCATGTGAATAGGAACAAAGGCAGAAGATGGAGGGAGGGAGAGAGAAAGAGAGAGAGAGAGACAGAGAGAGAGAGAGAGAGAGAGAGAGAGAGAGAGAGAGAGAGAGGAAAAGCCAATAGGTTGTGATCAGATAAAGGAATTTCAGAGTTCTTGAATGTGGCGGTGGTTCATTTGTGGATGATGGCAAGATCAAGGGTATCACCATCTTTATGTATGGTTTAGGTAAGGTGGAGGTGGAGGTCATGGGAAATGAGTAGGTTGAAAAATTTAGGGGGTGGTAGGTTGCTTGAGGGAGCATCAATATGCAAACTAAAGTCCCCTAGTTTCAGGGCAGAAGTTAGGGAAGAGAGAAAGATTGTGAACCAGGTACTGAACTCATTGAGGAAGGAAGGGGAGTATGCTGGAGATTGTAGACAATAGCTACCAAGACTGGCGGAAGATGTGGCTAATAAAGACCTCAAAGAATTTGACGAGTGAAGATGTTAAGGGCAGGAACCGGAAGTGGCAATGGAGAACAAGGAATATTCCAATTCCCTTACATTGACAAGTGAGCCAAGGGGAATAAGGAAAAGGGCAGCTAACTCTGGAAAGGCTGGCCAGGGAAGCCAGGGAGGTTATCAGGAGATAGCCAGGTATTGGTTATTGCCACAAGATGGACAGGGAGGAAAAGGAAAAGATTTAAGATAAAAGCAAGTGTTTTACCTATGGAGCAAGCATTTCAGAGGGTATAGTGGAAGGGACAGATAGTATTTGATTGGGATGGTGGAGTGGGTGAGTTGAGGGAAATGGGAATAAGCAATACAGTAGTAGGGAATGGGGAATGGTGCTTGGATGACAACCTGTAGGGGTTTGGAATCACTGGGATTGTGACAATTAGGGTGCACAGTGGATAGACTCCAGACCTGGAGTCAAGAAAACTTGAGTTCAAATCCAGCCTCAGACACTTACTAGCTGTGTGGCCCTGTACAAATCACTTAACCTCTATTTGCTTCAGTTTTCTCATCTGCAAAACAGGGATAATAATAGCAACTATCTCCTAGAGTTATAAAAATAAAGTGAGGTAATAATTATAAAGCAATTCTTCACAGTGACAATGGTTACTAGGAAATCCAGGCTTTCTGTAGCCTCTTCTCCAGGCACCTATTCTCTTTAAAGCTCATTTCTGCAAAACCAGAAGTTATCCTGGTTATGGTGGAGTGAAGATCCTTCTTTGGGCAGTAGGGGTTTTGAAGAATCGCCAGGTAGTACTCATACTTGTCTAAGCTGCATTTGTCCACCTAAAAGTGCTTTAAAAATCTTTGCACAGTGATTGGAAGGGAGGAAAATATCTATGATGAGGATTATAAAAGTATTTTAGGGAAATTATGATATTAATTCAACTTATGTCAATAAGCATTGGCATTGCACCAGGGTCTAGGAATAAAAAGGCCAAAACAAAATCTCTGACATCAAGGAATTGACATTCTAGATAAGGGGGTGCAAAGCTTAAATGTAGCAAATACAAAGTAATTTTTAGAGAAGAGCACTTAGAAGTGGGATGGGGAGAGAGAGGTACCAGCAAAGGAGTATAGGAGATGGCAACTGAACTGAGCATTGAAGAAAACTGAGTATTCCAAGAGAGAGTTAAGGGAAGGAGAACATTCTAGGCATGGAGATTAGTTTGTTCGATAGAAAGTGGATAGGATATAGAATATTTTTATGGAGATCACTGAGTAGTCCAGAATGGATGGATTGTAGAATTTATGAGGAGGAGTAATATGACATTAAACCTGGAAAGGTAGACTGGAACCAAATTGTGGAGGTTGGACTTGAAATGTAAAACAAGACTTTTAATTTTATTCAAAAAGCAATAGGGGAAAAAAAAGCAATGGGGAACCACTGTAGATGTATATTACTGACACTAATATATTACAGTACTATTTAGCCCTTCCATTTTAAAAAATATTCAACATTATAAAATCCTTTTGTATATGAAGAAAGCAAACCGTTTTTTTTTTGAAGAGGAATTATTTCCCATTACAGCCTTTTAATGGTATTGCTAAAATTTTACTTAGAGCCCTTCAGAATCTTTTAGTGGAGGGATTTACCTTTCTGTTTTTCACCCCCTAATTTATGATCTGAGGAAAATATGCACTTTCCAGGGACACCTTAATTATTCCATCAATGCCATTTTACTAAGATGTCCTCTTGGCCTTTTTAGTAATTCTTCAAGTAATGCCTTTACTTTCACAATCCAAAAGGTCATATTAATTCATAGTCCTTTTAACTTTATTAAGAGCTGCTTCTCTACAGAGAGATGTCTTCTGGGCATTCTTCAGCATTCATATTTCTCTTTACCCATGCTCACTTTAGGCCTTGGTATCCCTTTGCCCTCAATTACCCTATTTGATCCCCTCATCCCCTGATGCCGATCTCTCTCTCATGTGTCCTCATTACATTTTAAAGTGTTTTCTCCTAAGCCCAGGGAGAAAAACACTGGGAATTTTTCAATGAATACTTCTTAAATTCAAATAATCTGCAGTAAGCTGAACTTCAATAGCAAACAGGAAATGATTTCCATCTCAAATAATTATTATGGAGCACAACTCTCTTAATTGTATGTACCCAGAATATGATTAAATTGTATGATAAATCTATAGGTTCCACCACTGTACCTGCATGAATGCAGCTTACTCAGTCAATGGCTTTCCAACACACTTAATTATCGAATCTTTCCAGTGGATCCACTGTCACTCTATAGTTTTTGCTAACAATAACTCAGAAATGTTTGCAGATTATGAAACATGCCTATAGTATTATAGGATTATTTGTAGTAGCACTGTAAGTTTCCAGTATTTCTGACCTCAAAGCTGTGCCCAGATTATAGAAAATCATTGGTTTTAATTTTCCTTTTGAACTGTGACCTTTGCAGCACTATCTTCCAGCTAAGCATTTATACCAGTTACTCCAAAATGTAAAATTTCACTGAAGAAAAAAAATATATTTTTGCAATGCCTTTGCTATCCGGTAAGAACATAAAACAAAGTAGGAGCAAGTAGAAATAAGGCATTCATGACATTGAATATTAGGGGTAGAGGGGGCCTAAGAAATCAATTAACTTACCCAGGTCCTTTTGCAAATGAGGAAATTGAGTTCCAGAGAGATGAAGAAACATGGGCAAGGTCATGTTAGTCTTACCAAGTTAGTGTCAGAGTTGGAGTTTGATTTGTTTTCTGACTCACACTGCACTGTAATGAAGTATGAAAAATGATATAGTTCCTCATAGCACCTACTGAAATTTTTTATTACATGGGTCCTAGCTTTTGCTGTGTATACCACTTTAAGAAGCAGAAGGCACTGTGAATGTCTTGTATCAGTTCACACAGGCAAACTGTCATTTAATTGACTGACAACTCTGATTCCCATATCAATCCTAATTCCATGGCTTTTCTGATCCTGGTTTCATTCTGGGATTTATCCAGTCCGCTAATATTATCTTCCTACTACTGAGTATTCATCCAACCTGAACTCTATGACTTCTGCTTCATCTAACCTTGTTGACATTGCAGTTCTAAATTCTCTTCTCTTCTCTTCTCTTCTCTTCTCTTCTCTTCTCTTCTCTTCTCTTCTCTTCTCTTCTCTTCTCTTCTCTTCTCTTCTCTTCTCTTCTCTTCTCTTCTCTTCTCTTCTCTTCTCTCTCTCTCCTACACACACACACACACACACACACAATGTTCTGATATTGACTTTGGGATCATATGTTAATATTTTTCTTTTTCTTAGCTTTGCTTTTGGTTCTGATTCTCAGCTCCATCATTTATCTGAATAATAGTTGCCTAATATTAGTTCTTACCTAATGAGTTATGGTGGTCTTGGTTCTTTGATGTCTAAAATCACTTCTTGTTCTGATCCTAACTGGTATTACTCCTTATCCTATTCCTAAAGTGCCTCCATCAGTGAACAGACAAGTTTGGAAAATCATTTGATTAACTAATAATGTGTAAAGTGTCAGCTAAGAACTATTTTAGGGATTACCCAGCCCAGGGACATTTGGATTATATTGGCACACTATTGAGATAGATAAATCTCCAAAGGAATACATCTGTAATGATGAATTTCCTACATGAAAAGATGAAGAGTCATCCATGAAGAAAATTTTGAAGGAAATAAAGTTTGACTTTAGTCCCCTTAAAATATATATATGTACATTATACACATGTATATATACATATATATAATTATCAAATTTTTTTTATGTCTTCCATACATCCCCCCATTGAAAAAGAAAAACAAAATAAATATGCACAATCAAAAAAAAATTCCTGCATTGGCCACATCCAAAAATGTATGTATCATTCTGCATCTTGACATTTTGGTGCCATTCTCATTTAGAATGGTTAGTAGTTTAGTTACTTGGATTTAAAGGACAATAGCATAGTTATTGATCACTATCCCAGTCCATTATAGCATATAGAATGGAGAATATAAAAATTTGTCCTCTGCCTTCACACACACACACACACACACACACACACACACACACACACACACACACACTCCAACTAGAATTAACATATATGAGAAAGTGGGAGGGTTGAAAATTTCCAAGAAGCTAGGTGATGTGGTGCTAGAACTGGAGTCAGAAAGGCGTAAGTTCAAATACAGCTACATTCAAATTCAGACACTTCTAGCTCTGTGACCCTGGGCAAATCACATAAACTTTGCCTCAGTTTCCTCATCTGTAAAATGGGGAAATAGAATGAGGAGAGATAATTTAAGAACTATTGCCTGCCCAACAGCCATAATCAAAGAAAGACCTTGGACATCATGTTTCAAGAAATTATAAAGGAAAACTGCCCTGATATCCTAGAATCAGAGGGGAAAGTAGAAATCAAAAGAATCCACAGAACATCTCCTGAAAGAGACACAAAAATGAAAACTCCCAAAAATATTACAGCCAAATTCCAGAGCTCCTAGGTCAAAGAGAAAATATTTCAAGCAGCCAAAAAGATAATTCAAACACTGTGAAACCACAATGCTTACACACAATTTAGCAGCTTCCACACCAAAGAAGCAAAGGCTTGGAATATAATATTCCAGGAGGCAAAAGAGTTAGTATAACAATCAAGAATCACTTACTCAGAAAAATTGAGTATAATCCTATAGGGAAAAAATGAATATTTAATGAAATAGGGAACTGTCAAATATTCCTGCTAAAAAGACCTGAGAGGAATAGAAAATTTGCCTTTTAAGTATAAGATTCAAGAGAAGTATGAGTTAAAAGTGAAAGAGAAATAAATCGTAAGGGACTCAATAATGTTAAAACGTTTATATTCTTATATAGGAAGCTGATACATGTAAATCCTAAGAACTCCCTATTATTAGGACAGTTAGAAGGGCTCTACACAATAGACTAAGGGCACAAGAGTAAGTTGATTAAGTTAGGATGAGCTAAAAAAATGGATGGGTGAGAAAGAGGCATTCCCAGGCAGAAGGGACAAGGGAGAGGAAGAATGGGGTAAATTCTCTCACATAAAAGAGGAATACTAGGAAGATATTTTACAGTGGGGAAGAAAACAGGGGGAGCCATGTGGGGAGTGGGCAGGAAATACACCAATCTCACTTTCACCTGAATTGGTTCAAAGAGGAAAGAATGCATACACACACTCAGTTGGATATAGGATCTCTCTTAACCAACAGAAAAGTAGGGGAAGAAAAAAAAAGAAAAGAAGGCAATAAGGAAAAAAGAAGATTAGGGAGGGAGTGTTAAAAAGCAAAACAGACTTCTGAGGAAGGACAAAGTAAAAAGAGAGAGAAGGAAAAACAGAAAAAAATAAGGGAGGAGAATGCACAATTAGTAATCATAACTAAATATGAATAGGATGAATCCACCTATAAAATAAAAGTGGATAGAAGAATGGATTAGAAACCAGAATTTAACAATACATTGTTACAAGAAACACACTTAAAACAGAGAGACACACACAGAATTAAAGTAAGGGGATGGAACAGAATCTATTATGCTTCAGCTAAAATAAGAAAAAAGCAAGGGTATAAATCATGATCTCAGAGAAAGCAAAAGCAAAGACAGATCTAATTAGAAGAGCTAATCAGAGAAATTACATTTTGCTAAAAGGCATTGTAGACAATAAAATATCAATACTAAATATGAATGCACCAAATTTTACAGTATCCACATTCCTAAAGGAAAAATTAAATGAGTTATAGGAGGAAGTAATGAAACCATACTAGTGGGAGGACTTCAACTTTCCCTTCTAAGGGCTAGATAAATCTAACTGTACAATAAATAAGAAAGAAATTAAAGGCAAGAATAGAATTTTAGAAAACTTGGATATGCTAGATCTCTGGAGAAAACTGAATGGAAATAGGAAGGAGTATGCCTTTTTCTCAGCTGTACATCTTACCTTCACAAAAATTGACCATACTTTAGAACATAAAAACCTCACAACCAAATGCAGAAAAACAGAAATATTAAATGCATCCTTTTTAGACCACAATGCAAGAAAAATTACATTCCATAAAGGGCTGTGGAAGCATAGATCAAAAATTTTTTGGAGACTCAATAATCTAATTGTTAAGAATGAGTGGATTAAAAAATAAATCATGGAAACACCAGTAATTTAATTAAAGTTGATGAAAATAACGCAACAACATACCAATATTTGTGAGATACCACCAAAGCACTAATTAGGGGAAGATTTATATCTCTAAACCGGGGTTGGGGAACCTGCTGCCTCAAGGCCACATGTGGCCCTCTAGGTCGTCAAGTGCAGCCCTTTGATAGAATCTAAACATTTTTGTTCAGTAAAGTTTAGATTCGATCAAAGGGCTGCACTTGAGGACTTAGAGGACCACATGTGGCCTCAAGGCCTCAGGTTCCCCACCCTTGCTCCAAACACATACATGTCAATTAAAGAGAACACAACATATCAATAAATTAAACATGCAACTAAAAAAAAATTAGAAAAAAACCAACAAACTAAAAATCCCCAATTAAACACCAAGATGGAAATCTTGAAAATCAGAGGAGAGATAAATAAAATTGAAAGTAAAAAAATCCAAACTAATAATTAAAAGTAAGAGCTGGTTTTATGAAAAAATAGATAAACTATTGGCTATTTTGATTAAACAAAAGAAATTAGAAAACCCAATTAACAGCACCAAAAATGAAAAGAGTAAATGTACCACCATGAAGATAACATTAAAGCAATTATTAGGAGTGGTTTTGCCCAATTACATGCCAGTAAAACTGATAATCTGAGTGAAATGGATGAATATTTTCAAAAATTCTAATTACCCAGATTAACAGAAAAGGAAGTAGAATACTCAAACAACTCTATCTTAGAAAAAAAGAAATGGAACACAGCATAATTTAGCTCCCTAAGGAAAAAAAAATCCCTGAGACTAGATGGATTTACAAGTGAATTCTACCAAACATTTAAGGAACAATTAATCTTGATACTATATAAACTGTTTTGAAAAAATAGGTGGAGTCCTACCAAATTTCTTTTATGACACGGCCATGGTTTTAATGGTTAAACCAGAGTGAACAAAAACAGAGAAAGAAAGTTATAGGTCAATTTCCCTAATGAATACTGATGCAAAAAATTTAAATAAAATACTAGCAAGGAGATAATAGCAATATATCATAAAGCTCATATACTATGACCAGATGGGATTTATACCAGGAATGCATAGGTGGTTCAAAATTATGGAAACTATCAGCATAATTGATCAGATAAATAATAAAGATAACAAAAATCATGTGATTATTTCCATAAATACAGAAAAAAGCCCTTTGACAAAATACAACACCCATTCCTATTAAAATCATGGAAAGCAAAAGAATAAATTGAGCCTTTCTTAAAATGACTAGTATCTATCTAAACCAAGAACAATCATTATCTATAATAGAAATAAGCTAAAAGCCTTCCCGATAAGATGAAAAATGAATCAAGAATGTCCATTATTACCACTACTATGCCAACTATAGCAATAAGACAAAAAAAAAGAGATTGAAGGAATAAAAATAGACAATGAGGAAGCAAAGCTATTACTTTTTAAAGATCATGTCATGATATACTTACAGAACCTTAGAGAACTAACTAAAAAAATAGTTGAAACAAATAACAAAATTGCAGGATGTAAAACAAATCCACATAAATCATCAGCACTTTTATGTATTGTCAACAAAACTCAGCAAGAAGAGATTGAAAGAGAAATTCCACTTAAAATAACTCTAGACATTATGAAATACTTGAGAGTCTACCTGTGAAGGCAAACTCAGGGATTACATGAACACAATTACAAAATACTCTTCAAACAAAGACATTTAAACAATGGGGGAAATATTAATTGGATAGACTTAGTCAATATAATAAAAAAATAAAAATGATAATCTACCTAAGTTAGTTTATTTATTCAGTGCTATATCAATCAACTACCAAAGAATTAGTTTATAAAACTAGAAAGATATTAACAAAACTAACCCAGAAGAACAAAAGTTCATGAATTTCAAAGGAATTAATGAAAATTAAATTGAAGGAAGCTAGTCTCTTAGTCTCAGATTTTAAACTACTTTACAAAGTGATAGTCATCAAAACAATCTGGTAATGTCACGGAAATATAGTGGAATGGATTAAGTACACAACACAAAGTAGTAAATGATCATAGTAATCTAGTATTTGATAAACCCTAAGATCCAAGCTATTGGGGCAAGAATTCACCAACTAACAAAAATTACTGGCAACACTAGAGAGCAGTTGGCAGAAACTAAGCATAAACCAAAATCTCACCCCGTATACCAAAATATGTTAAAGTGGATACATGATATCATAAGTAAGTTAGGGAAATATGAAAAAAATTACCTGTCAGATTTATGGATAAAGGAAAAGTTTATTACCAGGCAAGAAAGAGGGAGGATTATAGGAAGTAAAATGGATAATTTTGATTACATGAAATTAAAATTTTTGCAGCAAAAAAAGCAGTCAAAATTAAAAGGAAGCTCAGAGAAATTTATAGTGAGTTTCTCTCACAAAGGCTTTATTTTTCAAATATCCAGGGAACTAGATATTTATACCTAGGAATAAGAAGATCATAGAAGTGCACCAATGGCCCTTAGAAGGTTTTAAGTAACCAGGTTTAGCCAAACTAAACATTGGAGCATAAAACAAATTGACACATGTGGTTGATAAGACATAGCCAATGATCTTTGAGAAACTGTTGAGAATGAGAATTATTCTGCAGAATGTGAGGAATAATATCCATATTTTCTGAGCCATCACTAACAATTTTTGAGCCAAATTTATAAAAACAAGACCCATTTGCCAATTGATAAATGGTCAGATGATAAAATCAAGCAGTTTTCAGAAAAAATGAGAGCTATCAACAGTAATATAAAAAGTTCTCTAAATTACTATTGACGAGAGAAATGTACATTAAAACAACTCTGATATGTCACCTCATTCCTATCAGATTGTCTATCATGACAGAAAATGAAAATGATAAATGCTAGAAAGGATGTGAAAAAATAGGTACAATAATGTACTGTTCTTAGAGTTGTGAACTGATGCAATCATTCTAGGGAACAATTTAGAACTATTCCAAAAGGGTTATAGAACTGCATACCCTTTGACCCAACAATGCCACTATTAGGTTTATGTCCCCAAAAGGTCAATGAAAAAGGGAAAAGAACATATCTATATCTCTACAATATTTATAGCAACTCTTTTTGTGGTGGCAAAGAATTGGAAATTGAAAAGATGTCGCTCAATTGGTGAATGGCTGAACAAGTTGTGGTATGTGATTGTGATGGAATACTATTGTGCTTGAAGAAATGGTGAGCAGGATGCTCTCAGAAAAACAAACAAACAAACAAACAAACCTGGGAAGACTTATATGAACAGATGCAAAATGAAGTGAGCAGAACCGGGAGAACATTGCACATATGATAGCAATATTGCAATGATGATCAACTGTGAAAGACTTAGCTGCTCTAATCAATCCAAGACAATTCCAAAGGACCCATGATGAAAAATGCTTTCTATCCCCAGAGAGAAAGCTGATGAACTCTCAGTGCAGATTGATGTGTTTTTTTTTTCACGTTCTTTATGCTTCATGTTTTTTATTTTTTTTTTCATCATAGCTAATATGGAAATATTTTTGCTTGACTTCACATGCATAATCTATATCATAGTATTTGCCTTCTCAATAAGTGAGTGAGGGGTGGGAGGAAGGACAAGATTTTGGAACTCAAAATGAAAAATTGTTAAAAATAGAAGAAAACACTCTACTACCACTAGAGTTACCCTGAGCCAAATAGTTGCTAATCTGATGTGGAAGAAATACAGAGTGTTCAGATTTTTAAAGTGCTTCGAAGCTATGTTTCATTCAATTTTCACATGAGTATAATTTATGTTATTGGTCCTAGGCTCAAAATTTGTTAGCGATGGCTTGGAAAATTTGGATATTTTTCCTCAAATTCTGCAAAGTAATTGTCATTCTCCACAGTTTTCAAAAATCATTGGCTATGTTTTATCAATCACATGTGTCAATTTGTTTTATGCTCCAATGTGTAGCTTGGCTAAACCTGGTGACTTGAACCCATCTAGGGCAACTGGTGCGCTTCTATGATCTTCCTATTTATCTTTGATATCAACTATTTATCCATCCTTTCTAGCCCAAAAATAGTTATTTGTGGCTACGATCATCACATAGACACTGTTCAGTGATCTTACTCCCACTATGTTCTACCCCATCCCCCCAATAAGCTTAAACATTCTAGTTTTTTTTTCTCCTTTGCTTTGTTGTCAACATCAACTTCTTCTAAGCTTTAGTAATCCTCAAGTTTTTTTTTTCAGAAGATGAACATGCTTTCAGGTTGATCTTCTCTTTGCTTCCATATTCTGTGTATATCTCTTAAAAGTCAACTTCTGCTGATTCAGTTATTTTTAAGGTGCTATTCAGTGCATTAAGGTTGTAAGATCATAAAATTAGAACTACAAGAGACCTTATAAACTATTGAGTCTAACATTCCATTTTACCAATGAGGAAACTGAGACACAGAGTGGCCAAAATAGGTGATCAATTAAAACTGTACTCCCAAATCCATTATTCTCCAACCCCAAGCCTATCTGTGTCCTGGCTCCCCTCCATCTTTTATCTAGTGGTACCTGAATTTATGAGTACAATATTATGTTTGCCTGTAACTATTTTATGTACTGATTCCTCAGTTATGATTCTCTGAAAGCCTGAACATATAATCTTTTATGATTTCAGAAAAGTCCACAGATGCCATTTCAAAATAACTAAAAGAGGAGGTAAAAGGATTTAATGTACTTAATAGCCTATTATATTTAATAGCGTTGCTGTTATGTGTTCTAAAGGCCAAACAACAAATTACACCTAAGTATATTTGCTCTAGTCTAAGTATAACTTCATGCCTTTCGTGTGTGAAGGAAAGTGCAGCTGATGCACTGTACATAAAGAATTTAAACTAAGTTGTTGGGCTTGGTAATTAGAGATGAAATTAAAGAATCACTGTGACAATTAATACTGAAATGAGTTCTAGTTAATTGTGTTATTTGCCAGTGAAAGTTTTTTTTTAACAGTGTAGATTAGAAAAGACACACACACACTAAACCAATTAGAAATGGGCTGTTTTGTGCATGTGTGAAAGTCAGCTTTGGAGAGGAGTACTTGAGCATGGTACCTTGGCTGGTACCTGAGCAAATTTAATGCCTGGAGGTGTCCCACTTTTTAGCTCACATATTAAAAGAAAGAGGACTAGAACTTCATCTCTTCTGACTCTATAGTATGCTTTGTGCAAGGAACTTATAATTCATTTTAGAATTAGAAAGAATTTTAGAGATTGCTAAGTCTAATACTGCCATATTACAGCTGAGTAAACCGTCACTTGAGTGGCTAAGTGGCTTGCTCTAGGTCTTACACGTAGTAAGTAGCAGATTCTGAACTAGAACTTAGGTTCTATGACTCCAAGTTCAGCAATTTTTTCACTGAACCAAAGAAGATAACATATGTAAATACAGATTGTTTCAAATATTTAATAACTTAAAACTGGACTGAGACTTTTCAGACACCTTGTATATGTGTTAAACTCTTTGTTAACCTTAAAGTGCTACATAAATGTGAGATTATTATTATTACTGACAGCAATGACAGCAATAACAACAACTATTATTGATTATTAGTGGAACATCCAGAAAGACATAAATGGCTATATTCCCAGTGTGTCTAATATAATCTGAGGATTTCTGTCAAAGCTTGGCTTTGATTTCCATTAGTCTGTCTAAGCTTAATCTTTGGAGGAAGGTAGTTATATTCTATTTGCTTAATTCCATTGTTGTAGCTGAAGTTAAACTGTCTTACATTTAGGTGTTTCTGAAATGACTTGCCCAAGGTTATATGGATATTAGAAGCAAATCCAAAAATAGAAGCCCAGCTAGGAATCCTGTGTCTGGACCCACAGTAACACCACTGGGGCAAAGTAAAGGTGTCTACTGCCATGGAAAAGTGAAGAGACATTATGAGTCAAATCATCATTTATGAACACATTATGTTGTCTTTTCTATGGTATTGGATCAATCAAGGGACTGATTCTGTGACCTAATACTTCAGTGATGTCACTATGGATCCAAAATTCTTGAGCCTTAGTAGAAAGTAGAAAGACATCATAGAAACATTAAACTGATGATAAATAACACTCTTAGACCAGAATTGACCTGAGCCCATGGTGAACAGGAATAAATTGAGCATTTTCTGGAGTTAAAATGCTTATTAGAAATAAAATAACTGTTTTTCAAGAATTTCTTAGTAAATTAACTGTCATAAAGTGACAAGTGAGGACAATTTCCTCGAGATAGTTAGCATTTATCATACAATGCAGCATGGAGCAGTGAAAATCATGATGTGTTTAGAGTAAATGGACCTGGATTGAAATCCTGACTCTCCTACTTAACCTCAGTATGACCATAGAGAAGTCACTTAACTTATTTTGGCCTCAGTTTCATCATTTGTAGATTGAAGGACTTGAGCTAAATAACCTTTAAGGTCCCTTCTCAATCTAAATCTATGATCTCATGACTACACAGCAAATCTTTTGTCAAATTACCAGACAAATTACTCATACTTAGCTATTGGCCTGTTAGCCACTAAATAATCACAGAGGAGCCCATTGCATATTCTGCATGATGGGAAGATAGAAGGTGAATAGTTATGCTTGGTCTTCTAACTCTATTATCTTCTCCTTTCCTAACTCTTGCTTGTAACTCTTAGGGAGTTTTGAAATTGACTAAAGCTAGAACTTTAGAGATGTCCTCTGGGCAGAATCGACTTAGGACTTCCTGAATCTGCCTTAGAATGGACTCCCTCAGATCTGCTTCTAGTAGAATCACTAATCCTGAGATTGGCCAGAATTAAGTTGGTCTTGGATCACAGGGTGGTATAATGTTATCTTTCACCTTTTTGACCTCTAGTATAAAAGTAACCACTCAAATGTACTTACTGCTAAATGGATGGAGTAATGCTTAGTCTTCTTCCTCTTTTAGCATATGCATGATGATTAAACTTCATTTAAAAGTTCTTCCCACAGAACACAAAAGAAGCCTAAAAGTGGCAGGTGTGAGGTGTTTCAGATTTGCACTGGTATTCTCCACACAGTGGCAGGTCCCTTTAGCCACTGGTTTTCTGGCTATTTCTTAGAACAGTCATTATTATGACATGAATACAGAGTGATTAGTCTGTTTTCCCACCTCTAATTTACATAATTTGCTCTGTGGGAAGCATGCTTAGAATTTACACAAATAAGATGAAAGATGATGGCTGTAGTGCACATTTTCTTTATGCCTGTGGTGCTTTTTATTTGAGTATAAGAAAAATGACTATTTCTGTGGACGAGCCCTCATTTTCTACCTCTAATGCCAATAGGGTAGTTAAGTTTATGACTGAAGTTATGTAAAGAACTAGGGCAGCCTTCCAGATAATTCAGGGGGAAAAACCCATTTCCTTGCTGATTTAATTGTGGCAATAGGGGTGGAGTTTAGGAAGTAGAGTTGTTCAACCACTCTTATTTCCCTCCCTTAGCCTCTCCCCCACAGCAGCCTATTACTGATAGATGGGTTGCCTAATATAAATATTCCTGTACTCTATTTCCTAATGTAAGTGGTGTTTCTTTATCATTAGAAGTTGTGTTAAAATGATCTGTAATTTTGTCTTTTTTTTTTTAAAGCTTTGAGACTCCAAACTTATATACTACTCTGGTAATAACTGTCTCTTTTTGTAATTTTTACAAGACAAAGCAAACATATACAACAAAGAATGGTCAATAGGCTTTCCTGAGCTCAGAGAGAAAGGTTTCACAGTTCTATGAGGGGAACAAGGGGATGAAGGGCACATGGCTAAGGATGTGGTCCTTTAAAGCCCATTACATAATCACAGATAATGGGCCAACAAAGTGTTAAACTAACAGTAAAAGCTTCTATTAAGTGAGATGAACTTTTTATAAGGTAAAAATTAGTCCTTTGAATTATTCAGAGAGGAAACAATCACAATAGATCAATTATACTGTGCTATGGGGTAGATCCAAAATGGTGGAGTAGAGTGAGCATTTTTACTGAGCTCTTCCAATAGTCCACTCTAACAACTAACAGGTTGGTAAAGGAGGCATTCCTCCCCCCAAAAGAAGACTGAAGAAAATAGATCCTTAAAAATCAGAATTTGCCAAGTGAAAAAAAAAGTTATAAAACCTTACTGAAAAAAATAATTCCTTAAAAATTAAATTGGTTAAGCAGAAACTAATGACTCCATTAAACATCAAGGAATAATAAAGCAAAGTCAAAAGAATGAAAAATAGAGGAAAATGTGAAATGTCCCATAGGAAAGCAATTGACCAGGAAAATAGATTGAGGAGAGAAAATTTAGGATACTGAGGCTCATTTTTTATTATATCTCTCAAAAATGAGCCTCAACAGCCTACTTCAAGAAATTATAAAGGAAAACTGCCCTGATATCTTAGAACCAGATGCCAAAATAGAAATTAAAAGAATGTACTAATCATTTCCTAAAAGAGATCCCTAAATGAAAACTCTAAGGAATATTATAGCCAAATTCCAAAATTCCCAGGTAAAGGATAAAATATCACAAATAGCCAGAAAGAAAGAACTCAAGTACAGTGGAGTTGAACTCAAGATAACAAAGATTTAGCAGCTACCACTATTAAGAAGTGGAGGGCTTAGAATATGATATTCTGGAAGGTGAAGGAGCTAGGAACACAACCAAAAATAACCTACCCAGAAAAAAATTAGTATAATCCTACAGGGAGAAAAATTACATTTAATGAAATAGAGGACTTCCAAGCACTGCTGATGAAAAGACCAGAGCTGGATAAAAAAAAATTTGACATTCAAACGCAAGACTCAAGAGAAGCATAAAAGATAAATATGAGTGAAAAATCATAAAGAAATTAATAAGGTTCAATTGTTTACCTATCCAAATAGGAAGATGGTACATCTTAAAAATTTTATCATTATTGGGGCAGTTAGAAGGAGTCTACTTAGAGAGCATGGGTGTGAGTTTTTAAAATTGGGATAATCTCAAAGGAATAATGAATGGGTGAGAAGGAAGGATGTATTGGGAGGAGGAACGGAGAGGAAGAATGGGGAAAATTATCTCCCAAAAAAAGTCATGCAAGGGAGAGTTTTTACAATGGAAGAGAAAATCAAGGGTGGAGAGTAGCAATGTTTAAACCTCACTATCATCTGAACTCGTTCAAAGAGAGAACTGTCTCTCTCTGTGTGTGTTTGTCTGTTTCTGTTTCTGTTTCTATGTGTGTGTGTGTGTGTGTGTGTAAAGTTTAGTATAGAAATTCATCTTGCCCAGCAGAGAAATAAGAGGAAAAGGGGCTAAGAGAAAGTGGAAGGTGGTAAGAGGGAGGGGATATTAAGGGAGGCATGATCAAGGGGACAGAGTGGAAAAAAAAGAGAGAAGGATAAATAGAAGAGAATAAGATAGAGGAAAACACACAGTAATCATAACTGTATATGTGAGTGGGATAAACTAACACCTAAAATTGAAGAGGATAGCAGAATGGATTAGAATCCAGAATCGAACATATTATTTATAAGAGACACATTTAAAACAAAAAGACAGTAAAAATAAAGGGCTCAATTACAATTTATTATGCTTCAATTGAAATAAAAATGACAGGGGTAGCAATCATGAGCTTAAACAAAGTAACAGTGAAAATAGACCTAATTGAAAGAGATAAGCCAGTAGACTACATTTTGATAAAAGGTACCACAGACAATGAAGTAATATTAGTACTAAAAATATATGCACCAAATAGTGTAGCAACCAAATTCTTGAAGGAAAAGTTAAATTAGTTAAAGTTAAACAAGAGGAAATAGTAAAACTGTATTAAAGGAGCATCTCAATTTACCCTACCATACAAAGTAATTCTACCCATGAAGTGAATAAGAAAGAAGTTAAGGAAGTGATTAGAATTTTTTTAAAAAAAATTATATATGATAGACCTCTGGGAAAAATAGAATAGAAATAGAAAGGAATATGCCTTTCTCTCAGCTGTAAATAGCACCTTTACAAAAGTTGACCATGTTATTAGGGCATAAAAATATCACCAACAAATGCAGAAAAGCAGAACTATTTAATACATACTTTTCAGGCTGTAATATAATAAAAATATATTCAATAAAGGTTCTTTGAAGCATAGGTTAAAATTAATTGCAAACAAAACAATCTAGTTCTAAAGAATGAATCAAAGAACAAATTATAGAAGCAATCAATTTCATTAAATTGAATGATAGTGAGGTAATATGCTAAAATTTGTTGCATAGAGTCAAAGCAGTACTTACGGGTAAATTTATACCTTTCTAAATGTCTATATCAATAAAAGAAAAAAAAGAAGATGAATAAATTGGGCATGCAACTAAAAAACTTAGAAAAAAACCTAAAAATACCCAATTTAACACCAAAATAGAAATCTTGAAAATCAAAAGAGAGATCAATAAAATTGAAAGTAAAAAAGACATTGAACTAATAAATGAAACTAGAAGCTGCTCTTATAAAAAAACCCAGCAAAATAGATAAACCATTGGTTAATTTGATTTTAAAAAACAAAGAAGAAAAGCAAATTACCAATATAAAAAAAATAAAAGAGTGAATATACCACCAATGAAGATGAAATTATTAGCAGCTATTTTACCCAATTATATACTAAGAAAACTGATAATCCACATGAAATAGATGAATATTTTTTTAAAAAAAACATAAATTTCCCCAATTAAGAGAAGAGGAATTAAAATATTTAAACAATGTTACCTTAAGTAAAGAAATTGAATGAGTCATAAATGATGTCCCTATGGTGTGTGCGTGTCGGGCACCCTATGACCGGATGGATTTACAAGTGAATTCTGCCAAACATTTAAAGGACAATTAATTCTAATACTACACAAACTATCTGAAAATATAAGTAAAGTTGGAATCCTATCAAATTCCTTCTTTCACACAAATATGGTTTTCATACCTAAACCAGGAAGAGCAAAATCAAAGAAAGAAAAACATAATCCCTAATGGATATTAAAGCACAAGACTGAAATAAAATGTTAGCGAGGAAATTACAGCAATATATCACAAAGATCATACACTATGACCAGGTGGAATTTATACCAGAAATCAATGTCAGGAAAACTGTAAGCATAATGAATGGTAAAATAATAAAAATAACAAAAATCATATTATTATATTAAAAAATGTAGAACAAGCCTTTGACAAAATGGAACACCCATTCCTATTAAAAGCACTAGAAAGCATAGGAATAAATTAAGCCTTTCTTAAAATAAGTAGTATATCTACAATCAAGAGCTAGTATGATGTGTAATAGGGAAAACTAACAGTATTCCCAATAAGATCAGGGGTGAAGGAAGTATGTCCACTATCACCATTATTATTAACATTATACTAAAAATGCTAGCCAAAGCAATAAGACAAGAAAAGGAAATTAAATAAATAAGAATAAGCGATGAAGAAACAAAACTATCACTTTTGTAGATGATATAATGATGTACTTAGAAAACCCTAAAGAATCAACTAATTGAAACAACTTACAACTTTAGCAAAGGTTTCAGATATAAAACAAAATCACATAAATCATCAACATTTCTTTTCTTTTGGCTAAGCAATTGGGGTTAAGTGACTTGCCCAGGGTCACATGGCTAGTAAGTGTTATGTGTCTGAGGCCTGATTTGCACTCAGGTCTTCCTGAATCCAGGGCCAGTGCTCTCTATCCACTGAACCACCTATCTGCCCCTATCAACATTTCTATATATTACCAACCAAACCTATCAGGAAGGGATAGAGAAATTAAATTTAAAACAACTCCAGACAGCATAAAATACTTGGGATTCTATCTGCTAAAACAGACATAGGAACTATATGAACACAGTAACAAAACACTTTTCATACAAATGAAGATCTAAACAACTGGGAAAATACTAATTGTTCATGAATAGATTAAGCCAATATAATAAAAATAACAATACTACCTAAATTATTTGTTTATTCTGAACCAGACCAATCAAACTACCAAAGAAGTATTTATAGAGCTAGAAAAAATAACAAAATACACCTGTAAGAACAAAAATCGGGGGTAGCTAGGTGGTGCAGTGGATAGAGCACCAGCCCTGGATTCAGGAGGACCTGAGTTCAAATCCGGCCTCAGACCCATAACACTTACTAGCTCTGTGACCCTAGGCAAGTCACTTAACCCCATTGCCTAGCCCCCCCCCCAAAAAAAAAGAACAAAAAGTCAACAATATTGAGGGAATCAAAGAAAAAAAAAAGTGAAGGCACCTTAGCAGGACCAAATTTCAAACCATACTACCAAGCAGTAATCATGAAAACAATCTAGTACCAGATAAGAATGAAAATGTTTAGTCATTGAAATAGATTAGGCATACAATATATGCAAATGACCACAGTAACCTAATGCTTGATAAACCCAAAGATCTAAGATAATGGGGCAAGAATTTACAATTTGACAAAAATTGCTGGGAAAACTGGAAAGCAGTTTGGCATAAACCAGGCATAAACCACCATCTCACATGATATACTAAAATAACTTCAAAATGAGTACATTATTTAGACATTAAAGGTTATATTACAAGTAAATTAGGGGAACGTGGAAAAATACTGTCAGATATACAGATAAAGGAAGAGTTCATAACCAAACAGGAAGTGAAATGGATAATTTTGATTATGGTATATTGAAAAGCTTTTGCACAAGCAAAACCAATGCAACCAAAATTAGAAGGAAAGCAGGGAATTTTATATCAAGTTTCTCTATTAAAGATCTCATTTCTGAAATATATAAGGAACTGAGCCAAATTTGTAAAAATAGGAACCATTCTTTGACTAATATATGGTCAAGGGATAAGAAGAGACAGTTTTCAGAAGAAGAAATCAAAGCTATCAAGAGTCACATAAAAATGCTCTAAATAACTAATAATTAGAGAAATGCAAATTAAAACAATTCTGAGGTACCACCTCATGCATATCAGAGTGGCTAAGATGATAGGAAGAGAAATGACAAATATTGGAGGGGAAATGGAAAAAAAATAGGTACACTAAGACACTGTTGGTTGAGCTGTGAACTGGTCTAGTCATTCTGGAAAGCAATTTGGAACTGTGTCCAAAGGACTATAAAACTGCACAAAACCTTTAACCCTGAAATACTGCTACTTTGTCCATACCCCAAAGAGATCAAAGAAAAAGGAAAAGGACTCATCTTCAAAAAAAATACTTTTATTAGATCTTTTTGTGGTGGCAAAGAATTGGAAACTAAGGGGATATTCATTAACTGGAGAATAGCTGAACAAGTTGTAGCACCTGATTGTGATGGAATGCTATTATACTGTAAGAAATTATGAAGGAGATGGTTTCAAAGTGAGCAGAACTTAGAGAACATTGTACACAGTAACAGAAATATTGTAATGATAATCAACCGTGAAATACATAGGTATTCTGATCAATACAATGATCAATGGCAATTCCAAAAGACTCAGAATGAAAAATGATATTCCCCTTCAGAGGGAGAACTTATGAACTTTGAATGCAGATTGAAGTGTGTTTTTTCACTTTGTTTTTCTTGATTTTTTTTTTTGCCACATGGTTAATGTAGAACCATTGCATATATTGCATAATTTCACATGCATAATGGGTATTATATTTCTTTTCTTCTCAATGGGTAGGGAAGGAGAAAGAGGGAAGGAGAGAATTGGAGCTAAAAAGAAAAAAAAACAATAGCAAAAATAGAATACTGGGCCACAACTTTGGATGACTTTTTTTTTTTTTGCAGTTGGGGTTAAGTGACTTGCCCAGGGTCACACAGCTAGTAAGTGTCCATTGTTTGTTTTGAGGCTGGATTTGAACTCAGGTCCTCCTGACTTCAGGGCCGATGCTCTACCTGCTACACCACCTAGCTGCCCTTTGAATGTTCAGGAGATAGATTTGAACAGAACTAACTTCCTGACTGGATGAATGTATGAAAGCATAGAGCTGGAGAAAAGGAAACTATAAGAAACCACCTAGAACTGAAAGAAGAGCAGGCAAAAGCAACCACCAAAAAATAAGGTACAGGATTCTGCATTTGAGATTGCTTGGATTGATTGGGCATGCATGAAGTATGTTGGTATAAAATCTGTATTGCCAAAACCTCCACCAGTCCATCTGACCATATACCTAAAGATGATATCTCTTTTTTCCTCTGTAAATGCATACATACATACATACATACACACATATACATATACATACACATACACATACATATACATGTATGTGTGTGTGTGTGTGTGTGTGTATATATATATATATATATATATATATATATATATATATATATATATATATATATATATGTATATATATCTTTTTGGTGAGGCAATAGGGGTTAAGTGACTTGCCCAAGGTCACACAGCTAGTAAGTGTCAAGTGTCTGCAGCTTGATTTGAACTCAGGTCCTCCTGACTCCAAGGTCAGAACTCTATCCACTGCACCACCTAGCTGCCCCCCCCATTTTTTTTTTGGCTTTTTGGTGAGGCAAGTCCCTCTGTAAATACTTTATGAAGACCTAAAGTCTTTCCCTAGTGACTTGGGATGGGCGAATTGATTAAATCTCTTAGTTTTAAAACTTTATTTCATCTATGTGAGCAGTAATGAGTAGTATTTGCTGATTGAGATGTGCTTTTAGAAAATATGTCTGGGAACTGACAGGGAAGCATCCTCAGGGAAGCAAAGAAGATAGATAGCTATAACACCGAGGTGTGCTGCCAGAACTACTGTTTCTGTCTGAGGACTCTGAATAAATTAAGAGTAAAAGAATTACTGTTCCTTTGATACTAGTATTTCCCAAAGTAGAGAAGACACATTTATACTAGAAAATCCATCTGGTGAACAAGTCAGTAGTAGAATTTAGGGGCAAAGGGAGTGGCTAAACAACTCTGACCACCAAATTATAACTTTAATACTGTTACACAGAATTATTGCTGTGGGATCTATAGTGTGGGAGACTTTTTAGCAACACAGCATTTCTTCTGACATTTCTTCTAACTGATCAGACCATCCTGATACTGATTCTTGTGGCAGCTACATCTCCACAAGCTTCTACTCTCACAATTTCACTTGTCTACTTGTAGCCTCCCTTTCTCTACCTCCATATGTTGTCTGTATATCTCATCAGAATTGGTATTCTCCCACTTTGAATTTCACCTTGACAAACTGAACTGACTTTTAAAGATCATGCAAGAATGTGGTCAATTGCTGTTCATCTCTAATTTACTCCAGGGACTTGATAACACCGCATAAAGGGTTATCTGGTGTGGACACATGTTTTTCAGTTTGTTATTTGTCCCCTTTCTGTGATTAGGTCAGGTGATTTTAAAGACCAGTTCCTTTACATAATATTGTCCATAGTTTGACATTTTCCCTAATAAGGTAACATTCAAAGAAGGCATTTTTCATCCTCTTTAAAGATATAATTAATTCAGCTTGTGACTATTTCCATTTCCTTTTCAATAGGGCAATAGACAAATCAAGGGAAGGCTATAGCCATAGCTTGTCTCTAGTATTAGTGTAATATTACTATTTATCTATTTTAAAACAAATGTTTCCTTGTTGAATTTCAACACATATAGTTTCCTAAAATGTGCCTCATATAAATTATCATGAGATTAATTGTATGGCCTCATTTATTGTTACAATTGGGATGTTTCATGTTGTATCAAATATTAATTAAAGTTAACATTTCTCAATTTCAGCTATGTATATATAAGTGAAATGTAGAATGATGTGGTGATAAAATAGCTGTAATGGAGTTAGGAAGACCTGGGTTTAACACAATCTACCTATATGGCCAAGAGCAAGTCATTTAACCTCTCAAGTACCAAAGGCATGTTTCTAAGATAGAGAAGCTGCTGATCTGCACCAGAGGAAGGTGTTTTTCTACCAGGAGATCCCCACATTGGTGAAGTTACAGGCCCAGATATACGTATGATGGAAAGAGCACTGACACAGGAATCAGGAGACTTGTCTTTTCAATTCTGTATCTGACATTAATTAGCTTCTTGATCTTGGTATCATTATTTTGCTTCATTTTCTTTCTTCTCTAAAATGAGAGTTAGATAAGATTACCTCTGAGATCCCTCCCAGCTCTGTGAATTCTATGAACGACTCACTGAGGTTTTGAGAGACCTGATGTAGTCCTAGTTGGGTGCAAAAAAGACCAGGTAGTTTTTACGTCTACTTGACTAATGAGGGAACAATATGCCTTTGTTACCAGAAAAACAAACAAACAAAAAAGCAAAAAGCCTAAATGAATTCTTCTTGTCTAGTGATCCTCAAGGTTCTATTTGTGTACATACCATATTAGTTCATTATAAAAGGGAACTGCTACTAGGTTTTGCTCAAAAAGTATAAGGCAAGATGACTTACCTTAACTTCTCCTCTTTGATATGTCCCTCTCAATTCCATCAGTTTTTAAAGACACTTAGTCATTAGGGCCTAGGGAATAGTTAGAGAAAGGATTAAGAAAGCCATAATCATTTCAAGGTGAAGAAATAGAGCCACAGACTTTGCAAACTTGCCAAACTTAACATATCACATGAAGCCAGAGACAATATATTTATCTTTCCCTTTGGTGATAGTTCCCTACTCCTATGTAATGCCACTCTGTCTTTCCTTATCTTTAGATGGGTCAATAATTGAATGGGGACATCACCCAAAGAAACCTCAAATATATCATTCACTGCCTTTTATTTTTCTTAAGTGAAAATAGTCATCCCTTTATAATTCCATGACAAAAGAGCTTTATATTAGTGATTTATGGGAGGAGAATGTTAGAACTGATACCTCTTTAGATTTATATGTGAAATTATAGACAGATATTCTTAGGAAGGCACTTTATGTCCAGGGATTCAGCCTGGTATGGCATAAAATATATTGACATCAGGAAAACTGGGTTTTGATTTTTGCTAGGTTTTTAACCTTGGGCAAGTTACTTCACTTTTGTGAGCCTTGGTTTTCTTATTTAAGAAATGAAGGAATTGGGCTAGGTAATCTCCAGGGTTAAGCCATAGCTGCATTTGGGGATAGTTTATTTGGGGATGACCACCACGGTGCAGAGTGTGGTTCCACTACAGCTCAATTACACTGAGAAGGGATTTTTATACCTTCAAAGAGGCTATCCATTTTCCCCTTCCTCCTCCAGGGTTGAGGGGAGGAAGTAGGCCGTAGGAAAGGGATGCCAAAGTGATAAAACTCTAAGGCTTGTGACTGGGTCTAATTATACTGTGCACTGTCAGTCAGGCACAAGGTAGAGTTGCAATGGATATGAAGTGACCTCTCTCCTCTTACCCCTTCATGTCAGCAACCCTGGGGAAAAATCCCATTTGCCCTATTTGCAACTCTATTATAAAATCATCTACCATTATGTAATCTAGTCCAATTTCTTCATTTTATGGATAAGAAAATCAAGCCCTACTGAGAAGTGATTTGCCCAAAGTCACAAAGTGAATTTCCTTTGCAGTTCTAACATTTTAGGATTATATGAAGCAGATAATTCATGCAACAAAACAGAAATAGAGTGAGACTTCAGCAATAGAAGACAACTGAGCCTAAGAAATGTCTTAAGGAATTGTTTATTATCCTATGCCACTCCAGTATTGTGCTTTACAATGAAATGCTTCCTGTACAGCTCTTTCCAATCAACCATAAAAGCAAAAGGTTTCAACATGACAGGTGACAAGTAACATCATTTTTCAGTGTCAAGGAATGTCTTTGATCAGAAGAAATACTATGGTATGCCAAGATATTACCATGCCTCAGAGGGGCATCCATAACAGAATAAAGTCTACTACTGGCTGATTTGCCAAACTATAAATGTTTTTGTTTTTCTTTCCATAGGGTATTTCTTCACATGATGGGCAACCTCTGTGTTACTCAGTACATTATTGTTCTTCTGACAGATTTCTATCATCATCTCTTGGCATTTATAGAGAAAAATGAGTGAGATGGTTGCTTGTTTCATTCATTGTTCAACCCCATGATCTAAAGACGAGCAGAGAATACTTTGTACAAATGCATAAACTTTTCAGTAGGGAAAAAAAATATAATCAGACCAGGGAATTTTACTGAGTGGTCCACAACAATTAGCTTGAATTGAAAAAACCAAGCCAATTTTAGGTTGTCCAGATTTCCAAAAGGGGTAAATGTATCAAACATTGCACATTTTGACAATTCCAAATCCTTTATGTGGTTCACACCTCCTAAATCATACTCTTTCCTTTCCTTTTCTTTTCTTTTCTTTTCTTTTCTTTTCTTTTCTTTTCTTTTCTTTTCTTTTCTTTTCTTTTCTTTTCTTTCTTTTCTTTCTTTTCTCTTCTCTTCTCTTCTCTTCTCTTCTCTTCTCTTCTCTTCTCTTCTCTTCTCTTTTCTTTCTTTTTTGTTTGTTTTTGCTAGGCAATGGGGTTAAGTGACTTGCCCAGGGTCACACAGCTCGTAAGTGTCAAGTGTCTGGTCTGAAACCGGATTTTAATTCAGGTCCTCCTAACTCCAGGGCCAGTGCTCTATCCACTTCGCCACCTAGCTGCCCCTAAATCATATTCTTTAGAGACTTTATACTTACTGGTTAGTATAGTGTAGCAGAAAAAAAAGCAGTGAAATAGGAATCAAGAATCTGGGTCTAATCCTGATTCTGGTCCTTACTAACTGTTACTCAATTTCTCTAGACCTCAATTGTCTCACTTATAAAAATGAAGAGGGGATAGGACTAGGTGGCTTTCAGGTCCCTTCTGGTTATGTGTGTGCGTGCGTGTGTGTGTGTGTGTGTGTGCAGGTGCTGGTAGATGTCTATCCATATATTCTTCTTCCACAGTTCTCTCTGCCTTCTGTATAAATCGGTTCAGCAGTGAGGACTGATAGTTTATAGAGGCGTTACAGAATTGCTGGTGGTATTGAGGGGTTAGATAACTTACCCTGTGTCACACAGCTAGGGTATGTTAGATATAGACCTTGAACCTAGATCTTTCTGATTCTGAGGCCAGCCCTCTTTATCCACTAGACCGTGATACCTTTCATATTTAGTTTACTCATCTGTAAAATGGAGATAATAATACTTACTTTAGGCTGTTAGGAGGATCAGACGAGGAAAGTTATGTGAAAAAACTTGGTAATAATAGCTGACTTCCATATTTTTAGTGATTTGTTTTATGAAACACTTAAATATGTTTTCTTACTAGGTCCTTACTTTTTACAACCCTGTGAAGGAAGCACTACATATTTTATTATTCCACTTATACAGATGAGGAAACCAAGGCCTAGGGGAACTGATGTGCTGGCTTGCCCAAGATTATAAAAATGCCAGAGGTAGATTTCATCTTAGGTCTTGTCTAACTCCATGTCCTATGTTTTTTACATTACCTAATGGCCATGGTCCTAACCTGTCTCTGAAAATTCAAGATGCTATTGCTTCTGCTTCTTTAATCTCTCAGTTTTACTAATATGGACAAATGTACTTCCACTAAGAGTGCTTTGTTGCTAGTACAAGTTGAATTGGCCTATGAGGCCATCCCACAGAATATGATCAGAGTTGCCAATTCTGTTTCTGGTTGATTACAGGAAACCTTTGGAACCTGCTTAAAGTGCTGCTTAAAATCTTGCTTGAGAAGTATCCCCTTATTGGTTCTGGAACTGGAAGACTTGATGATTAAAAGGGAGCAGTTCTTACCTTAGCTCTCCATTCTTTTCATGTCAGGACTATTTCAAACTTTTTTTTCTCCCAGACAATTGGAGTTAAGCGACTTGCCCAGAGCAACACAGCTAGTAAGTGTTATGTGTCTGAGGCCGGATTTGAACTCAGTTCCTCCTAAATATAGGGCTGGTGCTCTATGCACTGTGCCACTTAGTTGCCTCAAAATCATGCCTCTCAAACCTTTTCTTGAGAGGGCCTGCAGCCTCCATGTGGTCTTGAATACATGGCATCTATTATTGCACATGACCTGTCTAAGAAAACTCAACCCTGGCTTTGGGCTCTATCTTTTGTGTTTGTCTTTTCTGGTCTTAGATGAATGAGTCTTGGAGGTGACTTTGTGAATTCAGAAGTTCCAAAAGTCCTAGGCTTTATCAGGTTAGCACTTAGGCAACTGATCCTGTGCTTTTGGGACAAGATAGCCATTGTTAAGAAGTGGGATGTTTTATCAGCACAAATATAACTTGGAGTTGTTTGGATAGTGCAGATGTAAGGTGAAACCTAATTAGTACTCCTGCAAATTACTTCATATTCTGATGAGCTTCAGCATACTATTAGTTATAATAGTGGTTATATATTAAGTTACCGAATCCTGTTTAAATTTTGTTTTTGTCAAATGTTTGCTTGTGGGAGGCTTTTAGGTTGAGTATCTCTTTAGTGTGCAGGAAATAAATACCCATTCCTTACCTGATTTATATTATACATTAAATACCTCTCTACTGCTTTTTTTGGGTAGACTCTAGACATGAGCCACAACATAGGCTGTAAGTAAATTTGTCATTGTAGCACTGGAGTGAAGGCTTAATAAATCAAAGAGAGTGAGAAGAAGGAGCGTGGCCCATCTTAGGTCAGGCATTCCAGCACTGAACTGGGTCTAATCCATTTGCTTGGGTCCAGATATCAGGGAAAAGAGTGGTGTAACACCTCAGTCTCAGTGGATCCACTAGCAATTCTTTATTACTAGATAAAATTAAACTACTTCATGAGGAGGTTTCTCAAAATTAGCAACTCTTTTGCGAATTAAGGCAATTTCCCAAGGATGAAGAAGTCAGGAAAAGGAAAATAGAGGGTGATTTGACAACGGATGACTGGTTTGACCTAATGGGGCAGTGCTGCATTGATATTCAGTATTATGAAGGTTTGTCTTCCAAATTGAGAAGAAAAGAAAGATTTGATCTGGATTTGAAATGAAATCATAAACCTGACAGCTTCAGTTTCCACATCTCCATCAGTTCCCCTTCTGACTACTGTGAATTATACTGCATTTTTCTGGCCATACCTCCTCAAGCTGAGAACCGGAATGGTGATGCTACTAGTTAAAATAGAGACATATTACCTAAGCTTTATGGTAGGTGTTGCATGAAGACTGCTGAGAATGCTACCTTGACTCAGGCAGAGAATGGGAAAGAAGTAAAGGAGAAGGAATTTCATCATGGGTAAAGGAAAAGAAAGGATTAGTAAATTCTTGAAATAGAAGGCTTTGTGGTGCATATCAATGTATAATTTTATAGAAAAATCCCAGGATGAATAATCGTGCTGAGACTATACCAAGAAAGGAATCGAACTGTTCATTATTGGAAGAAATCAACTGAGTTTACTTTGCATTTATGATTGCATTTTGGGAAGAACTGTTGTCTTTTAAACCACTGATAGGTGCAAAATAACATAAATTATTAGGTTTAAATGTGATCTTTCAGACCAGTATCAATATGCACCCCTAAAATATACATAACAATAAACAACCAGGGAATCTGAAATTCCTCTTAATGAGATATTTATTTCTCAGCCGTATGTTTGTTGAAAAATATTAACGACTTTTTTGTAGTACTATGCTCTTTGGAAGTTCATAGTTGAATAAATGGTAAGGGTCAAGGGCACTCTCATTTTCACATCAGAACCTAGCAGGGAAAGTTAAGGTATACTTCTTCACTAGAAAGGCAGGAAGCTACTTTCCACATTCTCAGCACAGACACTCTATGTGGTGCTAGTTTGAAGGCTAATTGGCAGCTGTAAAATGCTGTAGTTCATTACTTAATGATATTAAATACAAGGAGGATGTATGTGTTAACACAGTCTGGACAAGGGCTATGGTACAACCAGGAAACATTATTTACTTAATTTGTTATTGTTTGCGCAGTTGTTATTCTGTGGATTTTAAAGTATGAACTCCTAGAGGGAGGGGGCTATATCTATTTTGTTTTCCTGGTATTGTAAGTACCTAGCATCTACCATTTACACATGAGCATTTATTAGAGACAGTTTGATGATAAAGATTACCAATGGACAGTTCATGTGCTATACTGGGATACAAAGAAAACTTGAAAAGGGGCCATTCTGCATTGAGTGGATTCACTGGGGTTACCTTATGAGAAGACATGGATGAGAGTTTTATAGAAAGGGCATAAGTGGATCGCATGTGATGTCCTCTAAGTCTATGATTATGAATCATTGGAGTAAATGCCCACATTAATGGAATCACAGGTATATGGTCATATCTGAGACAAGGATGAAGAAGTATTCAGTTTTTTGTATTTTTATTCATTAAATTAACTTCTTTGAGTACTCCATAGATTAATGGATGGATACCACCATGCTTCTGTCATTTACTCTTTCTGAGAAAATTATGCTCATTTACAAAATGGGTATAATAATATTTAAACCATCCCCTTCCCAGGGTCATAATGAGGTAAAAGTGAGATCTTGTCCACATAAGAACTTTGTAATAATTAAGTATTAAGAGATATGATCATTAATAATCAATATTTTGGGGGAGATCAGAATTCCCTCCCTTTTTCTAAAGTCCTGATTTTAAAAGTTGAATCTCTAGAACATTACTGATTTTTTTTGTTCAGTTTTCAGCATGTGAATTTTTATCTCCATAAATCAGCAATTGCTACAAATCAATACTTGATTTATTGTTTTGGTGATTGTTTAGACTTAAGAAAGTGATGGAAAAGTTTGTCATATGAACAATTCTTTGCTGATTACTGATTATGAGATTGGATTACTGATAATGATTTGGATTAACTTTCTTGTTCAGACCCAGGTGGAGAAGCCATTGTGTTCTGTTTAGGTTTGGGTGGGGCTAATTTTTTTAATAGCTTGGCCAAGGCTAGGGATTACTTAGAATTAAATGACATAATCAAAGTTCAGGTCCAGTCCCTCACTGTAATATTCATTCTCTCATTAATTGTTAACTAATCGGAGTTGATTGCCACTCTTGGGAGCACCCCTCTATCAATGGGCATATATATAAGCCATGACGGCCCCCCACCCCCAGTCATAACTTCTTTGGTCTAAGAGAGAGATGGCCAAATGACCATCCTTTTATTAATAAAAATGCTGGCATTATTAATAAATGCTTAAATTACCCAGAAATTATGTCTCTCAAACCTTTTTAAATGCCACAGTATGATATCAAATATTAGTTTACTTCAATATAAAAGTCTCTGATTTCTGTTGGGAGGGTATTACCTCCACAGTGGCAGATTAAAAGCTTTCTCTTACTTGGAAGATAGTTATCATGCCTGAAACATTCCTCAATTTGTGGCCAACCCAGCAATTAGACCCTCCAAACAAAGATAGAGCAAGTCTTAGGTGGCATAGAGATGTCCCTGGCATTACCAGACCTGTCTTTGAAACTTCAGCCATAAATTAGAACCTGTCAGAGCTTGTGTTCTATTAGCCTAGCCTCTGAGAACTCAATGTTATATCTCCAATGCCAGCATAAGGAATTAATGGACCTTAGTGGGGAAAAATGTTACTTTATTATTATTTAATCACGTGGTATTATAAGTCTGAAAACTTTGTCCTTAGAAGTCATATATCGGGTTATTTTCAAGAAAACCTAACATAGAACATTCTTTTTATAGGGATTTTCTCTCTTGAATATCTTATCTTATTGATCAAGCAATAAAATATCCTCTGGGCAAGTATGCCTTCAAAAATAATAATGACAAGTTTTGTTCTTTGCTTATGTCCTCATTTTAATAACACATTTATTTAGAATTCACATGATATATGGCACTATGTTGGGAACAACAGTGGTTTTGGTTAGTCATATCCTTGTTCCAATAGAGTTTAAAATCTAATTTGAACATAATAGGTGTATAAAAGCTAATAAATGAAAAATTCAGTATATATCTCCAATGGAATATACCTAAAATATATTTTTAACATTGTTCAGTCACTACTGGACACTAGTCTGGTCTTGTCCAATAATAAAAAGCAGGACAGGGAAAATTCTATTCTCACCTAGGGTGAGACACCATACCCAGCACCAGGAGTGCAAAGAAGAAACAATCTCTATGCTCCTCAGTGTGCTGGTAACAGGGATGTGATGGTAAATTTTTAATAACTGGCTTGGGGTTGGGATGGGCAAAGAATTGTTCATATGACAAACTTTTCCATCACTTTCTTAAGTCTAGGCAATCACCAAAACAATGAATCAAATCTTGATTTGTAGCAATGGCTGATTTATGAAGATAAAAGTTCACATGCTGAAAACTGAACAAAAAAACTCCTGTGAGCTAGTTTGAGTTGGCTCTAGCATACCTCTGGCTGGTAGCATTCCCCTGGCTGGTAGCATTCATTCTCTTTTGTGGGTGGCATTTCTCAGCTTGTTGGTCAGGAGTATGGTCAGGGTGTATTTGTCCAAATAGAATCTTGCGGCATAGGCTTTCTCCTAGTGGGGCAAAAAACAATAACAACACGAATCTCTTTTTTGTGCAGTATTTCAATAAAGCCTAATTATGTGACTTACTGGAGTTCCTGACTCATTAGCATTGAATCAATAGGAATAAAATAATAATAATAACAATAATATATTTTAAAATTTGGTATGTATTGAATTTCTGTGACTTCTCCCTGATCTAGAGAGCCCGTAATCACTTTATAGACATGCCTCAAATCCTTAAATTCTAGATTAAGTTTAAGTGCTTACATTTAGGCTAAAATTTACATTTAGTACTCATTAGTAAGTAAAAATATGGCCAGTGCTGGAGTTAGCACATATCACCAATGCTAGAGTTTTCAAGAGTTCTCAATTCAATAGTAAGCAAGCGTATTCCTCCTCCATTTTTTTTCCCTCATGGCTCTCTGAAGGGTCAATGTACATGAGGGAACTTGGGAATTTAGGTGTGCTTCTGCTACTGCCAATTTTCCTTTGGCAGTTCTTTTACTGTTGTAGCAACTTCTGATCCTGCTTTCTGGCTGCTTGTTAGCATGGCTGGCTCTTTTTCATATCTTATTGCTTTCTTCTAAATAGCATGCTCCTTAAAAATGGAGACTACTATGCATTCTTAGTATCTTGCATTTATAATGGATGATTAATAAAGGTTGCTTAAAATTGATCTGGGAAGAATTTAGGAGCCCAGGTGGTATTTTCATCCTTCTTGTTGATTGAAGCAAAAGACTTTGATAAAGAAATGTGGGATGTGCTAAGATGGTATTAAAAACAGACACACAAATTGCCCCCTCATTTGACTATCTGGACCATGGCAGAAAGTATAGAAATAACAGAAGATTTTGGCCAGAAAGCATAATGAGGTCTAGGAGAATTGCATTTGCCTCGAGCCTTATAGATCTGAAAAGATGAGGAGACAAGAAGAATATCCAGATTAAGCTGCTGAACTACATACCACAAAGGGCATTATTTTTGGCATAGGACATACAAAGTAGAGGTTAGGAATATGAATAGAAGGAAACATTATAGAATATAGCGCACCCAAACTATGAAATTCCATGTAACACGCATATTCTAACACATCTATTTTTCTATGTGTACAGACATCAATTATGTTGTTCTAAGGAAAGATTATCTTTTCTACCCAAATTGCTGGGATTCTTCATATCCAAAGTCCCAGGAGAAAGTAGAAATTTATGAGTAATGATGGATTAAAATTAGTTGAAGACATTTCAAAAGGTCTTCTTTCAGTTTATACTTTAGCTACTAACTCTATGGATTTAAAGTAAGCATTTATCTTTGCCATGAATCTTTTTCCTATTCAATGTGATGTTACAATGAATGCTTGTCTGCTCCATTGGTGGTAGTTGGTCAAAGGTTGGTGTTAGTGTTGATAGGGGAATAGTGGGCTTCTTATCTCCAAGTGTTGTTCCCCTAAATTAAAACTGTGAAGGAAAAGATGAAATTAGTGTTTGTGGTTTTAGGGCACTGCTTTTCCTGACTCTCATAAACTTATCTGCCATTGAGGATGGTCAGTTGGTGGTTGGAGTAGTTGCTGTTGGAGAGGATGGCAAGGGTTGCCCACCTAGGCTATGGTTGTAAGGGCAGAGTTTCTATGTCTTAAAGCACTAAGGTAATGCAAGTGACATATAGTATGAGACAAACATAATTTTAAATTTTGATGGAATATATATGTGTATATCTACATTTGTATCTATATCTACCTATCTATCTGTCTATCTATCTATCTATCTACTTTATTAATTCAGTGCAGGTGCCCTCTCACTGGAAGTTTTCAAGCACAGGCATGATGACCATTTGCTGGAGATGAAGTGGGAGGATTTTGTTCAGACTTAGAATAGATGACCATTGAGGTCTCTTCCAATTTGGGGAGATGATGACTACACTCAAAGACAGCAAAAGATTCAATCTGATAAAAGGTTTGACCAAAAGCAATCAGGAAGCCAAGAGAAAGCCCTTCTCTGGGTCCCCTGCTGTGAGAAATTCTGACAGGCAACATGGTAAAGAGTGATAACTCTTGGGAACAATGAGAAATAGGAGAAATGGGAGAAAGAGCTACAGTGTAGAAAATTACTGGGCAGCATTGTCTATAAGCAGTAGGTAAATCCAAAGGGATATTTTCCAATTCAGAGTGCGAGTGACTGGGAACTTACATTGGCTCTTTTCAAGGGCTCTGCTTTGTGTTATTGGATCATTCAATAAAACTTTCCTCTTGTTATTGTGAACTTCAGGCTTACTTCAAGCTGCAGGGTACTACTAATTCATTTTTCAAGGTTTTCTGAGAGGAGTAAGTTATTCTGAAAGGTAAGGCAAGGTAAGGTAAGGTAAGGAATTCTGGAAAGTACATTATACTAGCATATACACATGCACATATATTACTGTAGAGGTTTGTTTGCCATAGTACTTCTTCAATGGAACTACTAGTAACAATAGCAAAAGACTGAGGTTCTCATTTTCAGCATATGTAGAGAAGCAGGACAAGTTTTCAGTGCCTTGATTAGAGTGTGCCATTTTTGTATTTTTGCTATGGTCAGGACATTTTAATCTGTTTTATTAAAGACAATTAAGTGTTTTAAAAAAAACATGAAGGATTCCAATAAAAAAAAAAGCAATAGCATTAGAGAAAAATTGCCTATGTTGGTTGTTTGGTGGGTGGAAAAATGTGACAGAGGAGAAAAGAAAAAAGAAGAACCACTGAACACTTGGAACTAAGCAACAAATAAAGGTCTTATTCTAAAGAGAAGGGAGCTAAGAGGAAGGAATTTTCCAATTGAATGCACCAATGCCTTCAGGTAATTGTGCAGAAGAGACCAGATAGAGAATAAATGAGTAGGGGTAGTCTTAAATGGCAATATGTTTTTAACCAGAAGTTAACTGTTCATTTGCTACAAGAAAAAGCTTTTTGGGGGATAGGAGAGAATGTGAGGGTCAATAGTTGGTGGTTAGTGACAATGATGCCAAAAAAAGAAAGAAAAAGCATCAATGAAACATTACCAAACTACACAGAAGAAAAGAGGAGGATGTTCAGAAGGGACACAGACAAATTGGGAATTTCATTGCTTTGTGTTAAATTCCACATATAATTTAATAATAAAACCAAGCTATCTATAATATTTCAGAGTTTCACATGCAATCCTCTTTTCTATTTTTTGCCCATTGTAATGCTCATGGTTTTTAAGTTTATAATATAAAAGAAAATTTAATTTAAAAAAGAAATATATACGTATTCAAAATGAAAATAGACAGGAACAGGGGAAGCAGAGTTAATTATGCATTAAAGGGATGTTCTCATATGAGGAAATCTGGAGACAGAAGGCAAAAAGCATGGCAGAGAACATTTGGGTGAAGATCAATAGAGGCAGAAATAGAAATGATTGCCACTAAAGTATACATAATACTAGCAACTTGTAAGGAAGAGGAAATTGATGAGGAATTCAGGAAATAGATCACCAGCCTGGGAAAAAGGCATAATATAGTAGTGATGGTGCTCTTCAATTACCTGGCCATTTGTTAGAGTTCTCCCTTTGCCAAAAACAGACTGGAGCATTATTTCTTGGCTCACCTTAATGATAATTTCACATTTCAAAAGGAAGAGGGGAACTTCTATTCTCAAACTGATCATCACCAACAATGAAGAATTTAAGAGTAGGGAAGAAATGATGGGGACTGGTAGGTGGGAAGTGACGAAGCCAACTTAGAATTTGTGATAGTGAAGTGGAGAAGAATTGGCTATAGCCTGATATGAATTTTGAATCAGGGGAGAGATTTCAAAGGTTTCAGAGAGAAGCTAGGTAGGTAGGTTCCTGTGTCCTAAAATTCTTTGAGTCATCCCTCAAGAGTTGGAAAACTCTCAATAATGAAATGCTGAAGGCATAAACAATTCTGATGAAGAGAAGAAAGATGGCTCAATCTAAGGGTACTAATATAGGTGCACAGGTAACATAGAAAATGCAAGCAAGAGCAAATAATAGATGAACACAAAAGTTTGGTACATTTCTGTAAAAAGTTTCAAAAGCATTATGTAGCAGGAGCTGGGTTGGTGTATATTCCATGGAACAAAAGGAGGAAGTGAGCCCAAAAAGTTGCCACTGTTTCATCACCAATTGTTCATGCTAGACTAATCTTATTTTTTTGATAGGCTTATTAAATCAGTAGATCAGAGGAATGATGCAGATAGAGTTTACCTACATTTTGCAATAGTATTTACTAATGTCTTTGTGGGGTTTTTTTTGGACTAGATGGAAAACTGAGGCTGTACAAAATAGTTTCTGTTGTTCAGTCATTTTCAGTCATGTCTCACTCTTTATGACTCCATTTCAGGTTTTCTTGGCAAAGATACTGGAGTGGTTTGCCATTTCTTTCTCGAGCTCATTTTCCAGATGAGGAAACTAAGGCAAACAGGGTTAAGTGACATGAATAGGGTCACATAGCTAGTAAGTATCTGAGGCTAGATTTGAACTCAGGAAGTTGGATCTTCCTGACTCTAGGCCCAACACTCTCTCTACTACCTAGCTGCCCCAACAAAAGTAGTTAGATGGCTTCAAAAGTAATTGAACTCCTTGACCCCAAAACTAGCATTAGTGGTTCAATATTAACTTTGAAAATATCTTTAGTTGAGTGATCCAAGGAACTACACTTGTCCCTTCATAGTTTAATACTTTTGTCAATATCTTGGATATAGTTATAGATGGCATACCATCAAATTTGCAGGGGATTCAAAGCTAGGAGGTCTGACCAACAATACATTAGAAGATAGTCAGAGAATAGCTGACTAGCATTTGTATGGTACTTTAAGATTTGCAAAGTGCTTTACAATTATAACCTCATTTTTATCCTCACAACTACCTTGGGAGATAGGTGCTCCATATATATCTACATCTGTATCTATATCTATATCTATATCCATATCTATATCTATATCTATATCTATATCTATATCTATATCTATATCTATATCTGTATCTGTATCTGTATCTGTATCTGTATCTGTATCTGTATCTGTATCTGTATCTGTATCTGTATCTATATCTATATCTATATCTATATCTATATCTATACCTATACCTATACCTATACCCATATCCATATCCATATCCATCTCCATCTCTATCTCTATCTCTATCTCTATCTCTATCTCTATCTCTATCTCTATCTCTATCTCTATCTCTATATCTATGATATAGGGATCCCCATTTATATTATAATTCCCATTTATAGATGAGGAAATTGAGGCAGATAGATATTAAATGACTTGTCCAGGTTCACAGAGCCAGTAAGTATATAAAGCTAAATTTGAACTCAACTCTTCCTGACTCCAAGTCCAGTGCTCTATTCATGTTGTCACCTAGCTGGTTAACAACTCACAAAATTTAAGTCAGAAGGGTCCTTAGCAACCATATATACAAAGTCATACCTGAAAATATTTCTGACTATAACATATCTGATAAGTAATTATCTAATCTCTGCTTGAAAACTTCCAAGAATTGGAGACCCCACCACCTTTGAGGTGGCCACTCCACTTTTGGACAGCTGTAATTGTAAGTAACTTTTTCCTGTCATCAAAACTAAAGTTTCCTCTGCAATTTCCACTGACTTTGCTCCTGTTTTTTTTCCCTCTGAGGCCCAAAAGAACAAGTCTGAGCTATCTGCCACATGACAGTATTTCAAATACTTTTACCTAGCCATCATGTTTTCCTGAGACCTTTCTTCTCCAGGCTAAACATCCCTAGTGACAATGACTTGAAGTTTTATATCATCTTAGTTACCTTCCTCTGGACACTCTCAGTTTATCAATGTCCTCCTTGAGCTGTGGTTTCCAGAAATGAACATAATACTCTTTATGTTGGAGTCAGGATCAAAAAAAATCTTGAGAGGTTAGAGCATTGTCTTGAATATAATCAGATGATATTTAATAGGTGTAAACTGTTTTAAAAAGCAAAGTCATAAGTACAAAATAGGGAGGCTATATAAACAGCATTTGCCTAACAAAAGACAGAGGTTTTCTTAGATTTCTAACTCTTCCTTCTTCTCAACTTCCCTATTAATATCAAGGACACTACCAACCTCCTAGTCTTATCCCCATGTTCACAATTCTACAACTTAGTGTCATCCTTGACTCCTCACTTATACTCACTTCATATGCCTAACAGGTTGTCAAATTTTGTTTCAGTGTTCACAACACCTCTCATATATATTCCCTTCTCTTCACTCACACAGCCATCACTTGTCCAAGCTCTTATCACCTCATTCTGGACCACTGCAATAGCCTTCTGGTAGAACTCTCTGTCTCGCTTCCCTCCCCACTCCATTTCATCATCCACTCAGCTGCCAAAATTATCCTCCTAAAGAACAGGTCTGACCCTATCACCTGTCTTCCTCCCACCCCCACCAAGTCCAGTGGCTCCCTATTACCTCTATGAATACAACATCTTCTGTTTGAGTTTTGAAGCCCTTTACAACCCCTATGTTCCCAGTCTTCTTATATCTATTCCCTTCCACATAATCTATCCTTACACATCAATCCTGTATTTCTCATTTCCATGCCTTTGCATTGGCTATCCCTCATGAGTGGAGTGTTCTCCCACCTGACCTTTGCCTCATGACTTCCTTTGGCTTCCTCAAGGCTTAGTTCAAATCCTGCTCTACTCTATCATCTAAGTCTCACTCTAAATCCCATTCTACACTAGGCCTTCTCTTTCCCTCTCCTAATAGAGCCTCCTCTCTGAGATTGCCTCCCATTTACATTGTATATGCCTTCTGTGTACATAGTTGCTTGCATTTTGTCTCTGATTAGAATGTGAGGTCCTTGAAGGGAAGGATTATATTTTGCCCTTCTTTGTATCCGTTGTACTTACCACAGTGCCTATGACATCATAAACACTTAATAGATGTTTATTGACTAGGTTGAAAGCTCAACATGAGTCAAAAATGTGTTATGACAATCAAAAATGTAAATACATTACTAGATTGTATGAAGAGAATGAGTGTCTAAGACTAGGGAGGTGATAGCCCTACTGTATACACTTTGCTCTGGACAGTCCCCATCTAGAGTATTGTGTTCAGAATGTGTATTGCGAAAGATAGTGATAAGAGGGAAACTGTCTGGAAGCAGGTGACCAAGATGGTGAAAGACCAAAAGTTCATGACATATGATAGAATAGTTGAAGGAATGGGCACATTTAAAATGCTGCAGAAGAGAGGTGGGAGAGGAGGGAGAGGGCTCATTGTTTTATCCATCTTTTGAAGGATGAAATTATCATTAAAGTAAACCAAGTAAATTTGACTGCTTTACTTTTGGTAGAAATGCTCTCCAGAAGATGTTCAAGTAACTGAAGTATCCCATCACAACTATCTCATGCCTCCATACCAAGCTTAAGATCTATTTCATGAATCCTTCACCCTTAAAGTATTTGATAGGCTGTCATGTGGAAAAGGGATTACACTTGTTCTCTTTGGTTTCTGAGAGTAGAACTAGGAATAAGGGATAAAAGCAAGAGAAAGTTTTAAGCTTAATGCAAGTAACAATAAAACAGCTAAATGTAAGGGGAAAAATACTTAATGATTACAGATACTAAAAAAGTATGATGCATTGCCACCGGAGGTATGAATTTTCCCATATAAATAGAGGTTTTCAAGCAAAGGCTGGATGACCCCTTGTCAGATATGTTATAAAGTTTGGATTAAATGGCATTTAAGGTCCTTCCAAATCAGACATTTTTTGATCCTGTAATACCTGAGCCATTCAGGTCACAAGTTATTGATACAAGGTTTGTATATTAATATAGAGTATTTTATAGAGTCCCTACTATATTATGTCATGTCTTAACTCAGCACAATGGTTTTTCCTCATTGCATTCTCTGCTCTCTCTCTTTTTACGTATATTCACCTCTTTTCATTAAAATGAAAATTTTAGTGGTCCATATTAACCAGGTTGAGTTTAGCGTAAATCTGTGATTCAGATATTTGGGGAAGATAGGGAGTGACCAGACACTCTATGACAGACTGTACCCTGCATTACTTTCTTCACATAAACAGCTATGCATAGAGACTAAACATTCACTTTAAATATTAGAATTGAGTGAGAGATGCCACCAAAGCAAATGAATAAATTAAACCCCCACTTTCTGTAGATCAACACTGTCTGCATAACTGCCGATAACTCAGTCTAATTGAACAGTAGTCAGTAATTGTATCGTGCCATTCTTTGTTCACTGATGATAAAATGTATCCTTTTCATCCTCTGCCTCATTTGTGTCTCCAGATATCTTACAGTGATCCTTAAAAATGAAAGCAAAGTCAAAAAACATCCTTTTGGGGTTCTAGTATTCCCTCTGTTCCCAAGTACTCTGGCTCAGAAAACCCATTCCTCTTTCCTTTATGAAATCCTCTGTAGAGGTGCTATTTTAATGAAGTCTTGTAAAATGATTAGGCTAAGTAGTATAAGGTGGTAACATTTCAAACAGACATACTTTTATTAGGAAATCTACTGGCCCCAACTGCTTTTTCCTTTTCCCCCTTTCCCCTAATTTTTATCCCTTATTTTAAAGTGCATTTTTAAGATCATAGAATATTCTTGTATTCAAAATACCAGTTATCTATTCAGGGCATGGGGCAGGGGATGCAGAATCAGGACATAAAGTATTTAATGGTGTTATAAATCAACATCAATGACAAA
This sequence comes from Phascolarctos cinereus, assembly GCF_003287225.1. Taxonomy (NCBI): domain Eukaryota; kingdom Metazoa; phylum Chordata; class Mammalia; order Diprotodontia; family Phascolarctidae; genus Phascolarctos; species Phascolarctos cinereus. Next base: position 201,079,298 of record NW_027555847.1, on the reverse strand, counting down.
ATATGTGTATGTATGTGTGTATGTGGGTATATACACATAAGGTTGACTGGCTGGAGGAAACTTCTTGCAGTTCTAATCACTGATTCTAATGATAATAGTAATAATACCTAACATTTATATATATGTACACACATACACACATATACTCATACTTCCACACATACATATATGCATATTTATAATGTTTACAATGGTAAATAATGTGTATTTTAATGTATATGTATACTATACACATATACATACATCATTCACACATATTTGTATATGTGGGGGCAGCTAGGTGACACAGTACATAGAATGCCTGTCCTAAAGTCAGAAAGACTCATCTTCCTGAGTTCAAATCTAGCTTTAGTCTCTTACTAGCTGTATGATCCTGAGCAAGTCACTTAACCCTGTTTGCCTTAGTTTTCTCATCTGGAAAATGAGCTCAAGAAAGAAATGGCAAGCCACTCCAGTGTCTTTGCCAAGAGGAGTCAGACACGACTGAAATGACTCAACAATAACAACAACATTTGTATGTGTGTATATATATACACATTACGTACACATAAATAAACATTACTGTATTTACTATTGTTAAAACAATGACAAATCTTGAAACTATGTATTAGAAGGGTACATAGCCCTTAAGAGGATGTAACAATTCTTCGTAACTCATATCAATTGGAAGGACTCTATGTGTCCTGCAATGAGGTGGATAAAGAGCTCAATCTTTGTCATCATGAAAATAAGGCTTGCTGTGTTAGACAGCATATTTAATGTGTAATTCCATATCCTTAGCAACAAATGTTTCTATAATAGCTGCTAATGACTGCAGCCCTGGCAGAATAGCCAAAATAGGAATGAGAACAATATTCCCCTTTGGCTTCTATAGGAAACCTACTTCGTCCCTAAACTTGAGTGACTGCATTTAAATCACCTATGTTCATATTGCAGTAGAAGAGGATGTCATTTTCAGCAGTCAAATGACTAACATAAAGCTGGGCATCAAGGGCACTAAAAACATGGCAGAGGACATTATCCTACCCACACACTGAAATGCTAGGTTAACTAACAGGAGGAAAATTCTTACAATTCTGTTTAGCAATTTTAACCATAATAACAATAATGTTACCTAGTTTTTATATATAATATTTTAATGTTTGCAGAGGGATACACACATATGTATGTATGTGTATATATTGTATATATCTATATCTATACACAAATATACGCATTTATCTATATCTATCTGTCTAATCTCACTTGATCCTCATAATAACTCTGTGAAGTAGGTGCTATTGTTATTCCACTTCTAATAGATGAAGAACTAGAGGCCAAGAAGTTAAGTGACTTTCCCAGGGTCGCACAGCTAGCTGGTATCTGAGATAAGATTTGAAGTCAAGTATTCCTGATTCTGAGACTAGTCCTCCATCAACTATACCATTTAGCTGCTTCTAGTTAACAGAGAAATAAGGACTCTGAAAATGCACAGAAAAGGGCAACTAAAAAGATCAAGGGAATATGAGGATTACATGTGAGAAATTGTTTAAAAAATCATTTTGGAAGGGCTATAGCTGCTCATGCCAGCTGACTTCTTGTGCCAGCCAGCCAGTCAGTCAACCAGCATTTATTAAGGACTTACTATCTGCCAACCACTGTGCTTAGCTCTAGGAATAAAAACAGAAAGACTCAAGGAATTTCTAAGGGAGGATAACACTTAAGAGGAAGATGAAGAAAGAAGTGGGGATAGAAGGGGGATTGAAGCCTGGAGAGGAATGAGAGGAAGTAGGAGGCTTCCCTTCTAGTGCAGAGGTACACCAGAGCACAGAGAGAGACCATCCTCAATGTCCATATGCTTCTGTGTCTTGATAGTCAACATTTGCTTCAAAATCCATAAGCTGTGACATCCTTGCATCAATACCACAGTATTACTGGGAAATTACTTTCTGGATTCACTCTTAAGTCTCCAAAACTTTTTGGTGATGTAGTTTGTAGGGGAATGGAAGCAAAACCCTGGAGAGTTCTTTCTGGCTTCAAGGCCACATCATGCCACCTGCCTGTCAAATGTTTTTACATATACTTTTAAATGATCTTGTCCTGGTGTATTGTTTCTGTACGTTCTCTTTTTTTCTTGTAAAGAAATGCCAGAAAATACTCTAGTATTTTGCATTCTCAATGTGCATAAAGACAGATTACGAGAAAATGAGGAAAGTCCCGGTGTTGGAAACAGGCCTCCATACAGCACAACAGCAGCTGGATGGGGATAAGTAACTAGAGTTTGATGCAAATGCTCTCTGAACCTAGGGAGCCAAAGGCCTGAGAAGGTGCATGAGGCCCACTGCTTTAATCTGGGATTTAGAGATAAACACACTTTAAGACTCATAAGACCCCAGGATATAAAGTAATTAAAAGTAAAATCTCTGGGCCTGAAGACAAAGGCCTCCTGATTAGGTTTGATGCGGAAGAGTTGGTGTCCTTGGGAAGATAAAGCAAGTCAACATGGTTCAAGGCTTGGCGCTGTATCCATTCAGCCCCACTTTGTCAGACTCTAGACAGTTCTTAGAGAACTGACATTTTGCCGTTTTAGTCATTGTCTCCTAAATTGTTTCCCTGCAACACAGAGATCCTTTGTGTTTGTGATCAGATTATACTGCAGATTTTTGTTGCTGTTGAAACTGTGAATTACCTTGTACTCATTCAAGTTAAACTTCAACTGTTCTGTGGCTGTCCAGTCTCTACTGAGTTCAGATCTATTGTGTATCTTCAGTAATCTTTCTCCCTAGACTTGCTGAGTGTCTATGAGGCAGTGAAATCATGTTATCAATAATGTTCAGACACTCAGTTTAAAATGCTGTGCTTTTACCATCCAACCTGTTCACTACATATCTTTTTAGCAATGTGCCATCATCAATGTTATCCATAATACGCATTCAGGGATCTCAAAGCACTTTAACCTTGCTATGTGGTGGCAAATAGTAGCAGCTCTGGGTCATGAAGGGAGAGCAGAGGAAGTGCTAAGAAATGACCTGAGGTGTGCCTTGTATCTCTTGGATCAGATCACAGACTAAAATTCTAAAATTTGAACAATCTAAAATTTCTGTCTCTGAAGCCTGTGAAGATTGCACTAAATGAGCTCAACAAAAGGACTTTAGAAATCATCTTATCCAATCCTTATTTTGTATATTGGGAAGGAGGAAGGAACAAACATTTATCAAAGGCCTATTGTTCTCCTATGCGCTAGACACTATGCTAAGTGCTTTGCAAGTATCTCATTTGATACTTACAACTACCCTGGGAGATAGGTGCTGTTATGGTCCCCATTTTTCAGTTGAGGAAACTAAGGTAGACAGGTTAAATGACTTACCCAGGGTCTCATAGCTAGTAAGAGTCTGAGGTTAGATTTGAACTCAGGATTTTAATTTACTGACTTCCAGAATGTATTGTGCCACCTAGATGCAGGCCCATGGGATTTACCTGTCAAGATCACAAAACAACTTAATAGCAGAACTGAGAGTAGACTCCAGATTTCTTGACTCTTGTTTCTTTGAGAACAGGAGCTATCTTTTACCTTTCTTTGTATCTTGGCACAGTGCCTGGCATATAGTAAATATTTAATAAATGTTTATTGACTGACTCCTACTTCCGTATTCCTTTCCATGGACTACTTAATATAACAATCTACCTCTCCTCCCCCACCTTCTCAGAACCAGTCATAGGGGATTGTTTTATATGGGTCCATGTCAGTGTAACTTTTTATAACATAAGGTTCAGTCCAAATGCCAACCCCAATTGAAGACCTTTCCTAATTACTTCTCCTTTCCCTCTAATTTATGCTTTTCCTTGCCCACTCAAAATCACTCTATATAAACCAGTAGTATCAAACTCACACAGAAAAGGAACCCTCTGGCCCCATTTGGACAATCACAAATTAACATTATGTATATTTCGTTATATTTTTATTTATTTTGTTAAACATTTCCCAATCATATTTTAATCTGGTATCAGCCCTCCTCAGGAGTTTTGCAAGCCCTTGAAGCCTGTAGACCACATGTCTGACACCTCTGGCATAAATTAGCTCTAGTACCTTGGGCAAGTCACTTAACTGCTCTATGCCTCAACTTTTTCCTCTGAAAAATGAGATAGTTGGACTAGATGATTTTTTGGGTCCCTTCCAATTCCATCATGTTTAGTATTTATATACAGTAGTATGTTAGTAGAATGTTAGCTTCTTGAGAGAAGAAGGTACTGTTGCAAGACAAGTTCTTCTCTGTCTCTGTCTGTGTCTGTCTGTCTATCTGTCTCTCCTCTCTCTCTCTTCTCTCTCAATCTTTGTATCACCACAATATTTTCAATAGAGTAGACATTTAGTAATAACAACTTGCATTTATGAAGCACTTAAAGGTTCAAAAAATGATTTATATGTATTATCTGAACTGACAACCCTTTGAAATAAGCACTATTAGTATCCCCATTCTATATATGAATAAACTGAAGGAAGAGAGGTTAAGTAACTTGTCCAGCATCATACACTTAATAAGTGCCTGAGGCAAGTCTTCTTGTTTTCAAGTCTAATACTCTATCCACTATGCCAACTAGCTGTCTTTAACTATTGTTGAATTCAACAAGTGAATACAAACACATCTATTAAGCACTTACAATGTGCTAGGCACAGTGTTAAGGCCTGGGAATATAAATCCTAGCAACCAAGACAATCTTGCATTCTAATAGGAAAGACAATGCATAAAGGGGAGTGGTAGCAAGAAAGGAATATTTTGGACCTGAATGTCAGAGAGAATGATGATTAGAGTTATAGGACAAATGACTGACATTTCCTTTCTAGGAACTGTAGTGTTGATTGTCTTAGAACTAGAGATAGAAAATAGGTTGGGGTGGGGAGGGGTCACAACATGGTATGGAGATGACAGGAAAGTGGCCTGGTGGGTCTGAGACCAAGCAAAATAAAAAGAATGCCTGAAAGCCCAGACTAGAGTGATATATAGAATAAGATAATGATTATATTGAATTTTGATCAGAAACATCAATACTTTTATTTTTAAAATTTTTTCTCTCTCAATCACTGGATAAAGTGATTTATTTATTTATTTTTAAAAAATCTTTATTTAATATTTTATTTTTCCCCAGTTACATGTTAAAGTAATTTCAACATTAATTTTTAAAATTTTGAGTTCCAAATTCTATCCCTTCCTCCCTCCTAAACTCCTCATTGAGAAGGCAAGCAATTTGATACAGGTTATACATGTATAGTCACGCAAAAAGCTTCCATAATAGTCATGTTGTGAAAGACTAACTGTATTTCCCTCCATCCTAACCCCCCATTTATTCCATTGTCTCCCTCCTTTTACTCTGTTCCTCTTCAAAAATCTTTTGCTTCTGACTACCCCCTCCCAACCTTCCCTCCGTTCTATGACTCCCCCCTTTTTTATACCCTTTCCCTACTTTCCTGTAGGGCAAGATAGATTTCCATATCCAATTGTGTGTGTTTCTTATTCCCTACTTCAGCCAAATCCAATGAGAATAAGGTTCACTCATTCCCTCTCACCTCCTCCCTCTTCCCCTCCACTGTAAAAGGTTTTTCTTCGCTCTTTTATGTGAGATAATTTGCCCTAGTCTGCTACTCTCTTCCTCTTTCTCCCCAGTACATTCCTCTTTTACCCCTCAATTTTAATTTTTAGGTGTCATCCCTTCACATTCAACTCACACTTGTATCCTCTCTCTCTGTCTCTGTGTCTCTCTGTGTCTCTCTGTCTCTGTCTCTCTCTCTCTCTATCTCCATATATATGTACATATATATGTATATGTATATATATCCTTCTAAGCAGCCTAATAATGAGAAAGGTCTCATGAGTTACGAATATCGTCTTTCAATGTAGGAATGTTAACAGTTTAGCTTTAATAAGTCCCTTGTGATTTCTCTTTCCTATTTATATTTTCATATTTCTCTTGAGCCTTGTATTTGAAAGTCAAATTCTCTATTTAACTCTGGTCTTTTTTCAAGAATGCATGAAATTCCTCTATCTTATTGAATGTTTATTTTTTCCCATCATGGATTATACTCAGTTTTGCTGGGTAGATGATTCTTGGTTGTAATCCTAACTCCTTTGCTCTCCAGAATATCATATTCCAAGCTCTTTGATTCCGTAAGGTAGAAGCTGCTATATCTTGTGTTATCCTAATTGTGTTTCCACAATACTTAAATTGTTTGTTTCTGGCTGCTTGCAATATTTTGTCCTTTCCCTGAGAACTCTGGGATTTGGCTATAATATTCCTGGAAGTTTTCATTTTGGGATCTCTTTCAGGAGGTAATCGGTGGATTCTTTCAAAGTCTACTTTTCCCTCTGTTTCTAGAATATCAGGGTAGTTTTCCTTGATAATTTCTTGAAAGATGATGTCTAGGCTCTTTTTTTGATCATGGTTTTTAGACAGTCCAATAATTTTTAATTATCTCTCCTACATCTATTTTCCAGGTCAGTTGTTTTTTCCAATGAGATGTTTCACATTGTCTTGTATTTTTTTTTATTCTTTTGGTTTTGTTTTGTTGTTTCTTGATTTCTCATAGAGTCATTAGCTTCCATTTGCTCCATTCTAATTTTTAAAGACTTATTTTCTTCTGTGAGCTTTTAGACCTCCTCTTCCATTTGGCTGACTCTGCTTTTTAAGGCATTCTTCTCACTGACTTTTTGGACCTCTTTTGCCATTTGGGTTAGTCTATTTTTTAAAGGTGTTATTTTCTTCAGCATTTTTGGGATCTCCTTTAGCAAGCTATTGACTCATTTTTCATTATTTTCTTATATCAATCTCATTTCTCTTCCCAATTTTTCCTCTACTTCTGTTATTTGATTTTCAAAATCATTTTTGAGTTCTTCCATGGTCTGAGACCAATTCATATTTTTCTTGGAGGCTTTGGATGTAGGAGCTTTGACTTTGTTGTCTTCTTCTGAGTGTGTTTTAAGTTCCTATAGTCAGAGTGTTTTCTGTTGTTTTCTCATTTTCCCAGCCTATTACTTGACTTTTTTTTTTAACCCTTTGTTAAGGTAGGAGTCTACTTCCAGTGTGGAGAATGTACTGTCCCAAGCTTCAGGGGTTTTGTGCAGCTGTTTTCAGAGATACTTCTAGGGACCTACAAGTTTTCAGTTCTTCCAAGGTATGATCTAAGGAGAGATATTTATTCCTCTCCTGGCTTGTGCTGTGGTCTGTGAGGGACCATAAGCACTCTTTTCTGCCCTGGAACTGTGAGGAAGTTTCCCTCTCTACTGTTGCCACAGGCTCTGCTATGCTCACACTCCTTTTCCCAAGACCCTTACAATCTCCTTCTGACCACTTATTTGATCCCCTTACTGTCTGTGGCCTGAGAGATATAGAAGCGCCTGCTGCCATTGCTGATTCCTCCCAAGGCCTGTTCCTGGTTTGCTGGGGCCAGGCCTGAGTTGGTGTGGCCTGTGCTTTACTAGGCTCCTCTTTTAGCCAGGTCCAACAGACCCTTCCTGCTGACCTTATAAGTTGTCTTTGGCATCTGTCTTGGGCTGAGAAGTTTGGAAACTGCCACTTCTGCCAGTGATTCAGTCCCCTAAGGTTTGCTCCAGGTTTGCTGGGGCACAGTCTGTGCTGGCACAGCCTGTGTTGAACTGCATTCCTCTCTTAGTCTGGTCTAACAGACCTTTCCTGTTAAACCTTCAGTTTGTCTTGGGCTGGAAGTTTGTTTCACTCTGTCTTTTTGTGGGTTCTGCTGCTCTAGAATTTGGTTATAGTCTTTTTTAAAGGTGTTTGGAGGGATTTGGCAGAGAGCTCAGGTGAGTCCCTGACTCTGCTCTGCCAACTTGGCTCTGCCCCCTCAATATTAATTTATTTATTTTTATTTTTTTAATTAATTTATTTTTAGTTTTCAACATTCACTTCCATAAGCTTTTGAGTTTTAAATTTTCTCCCTCTCCCTCTCCTCCTGCCTCCCCAAGATGGTGTGCAGTCTGATATAGGCTCTACATATTCCTATCAAACATATTTTCACATTAGTCATGCTGCAAAGAAGAATTAGAACCAATAGGAAGAACCATAAGAAAGAAGAAACAAAACAAAACAGAAGAAAAAAAAGAGCTAATAGCATGCTTTGATCTGCATTCAGACTGCATAGTTATTTCTCTGGACAACTTCACCATTCATAAAATGTACATAGTAAACATGTCTAATGTTGTTTATCATAAGTTTGTAGCATTTATACTTCCAACACTATTAAAACTTAAAACTGCACTAAGACTTTGGGGACTTCTGTTGTTGTTCAATCATTTCAGTTGTGTCTGACTCTTCATGACCCCATTTGTCATTTCCTTTTCTAGCTCAATTTACAGATGAGGAAACTGAGGCAAACAGCATTAAATAATTTGCCCAGGATTGCACAGCTAGTAAGTGTCTGAAACTAGATTTGAACTTAGGTCTTCCTGATTCCAGGCCCAGCACTTTATCCACTGTGCGACCTAGCTACCCACTTTGGGGATATTAAGTTTATTAAGTTCTGGACGCCACAATTTAGGACACTGATAAAATGGACCTCAGAGAAGGGTAACTAGGATAACATATGAACTCAAAACCATGGCAACATATTCTCAAGGAGGTAAGGATATAAAAAGCCTGGAAATCTCTTGTGGTTTAGAGAGGTATATATGATAGTTGTTCTTTAGGTGTTTGCAAAAGTCATGTAGAAAAGGAATTAGATGAGTTTTGCTTTGCCCCAGAAGGCAGAACTGGAAGAAATGGTTGAAAGTTGCAGAGTAGAAGATATTGGCTCAATAGAAAGGAAAGAGTGCTAATGAGTAGAGCTATATTTAAGGGTATGCTGGAGTCAGCTCATAGTGGATAGTGAAAATTGATGGTTAAATTTTCAGTGTAAACATTTATACCTCAGAAATTGGCAAATGCTATAAATCAGGGCTTTATTTATTATTGTATTGATTGTCTAGACATAAGAAAATGATGAAGAATGTTAATAATGAAGATGAAACTTATAAGTATTTTGGGAGCACATTTTTTTTCTTTCTGGAGAGCCAGTTGTTAAACATTTACTAGCACACTCCTGGTTATACCCAAATGGAACTGACTATCCCAGAAAATAATGAGTAATCTACTGCTAAAAATCTTGAGCTCCAGTTTGGATGGTTACTTTTTGGGACTATTGTAGGTGATAATCCTGCTCAGATAAGGTTTAGGAAAAATGAGTCCTAAGGTATCTTCCAACTTGGAGATTTGATGAATCTATGAAAGCTCTCAATGCTTGATGAAGTAGAGCCTATGTGCTCTATTGATAAATGTGCAGCCATGAAAATGTCAATCTTTCTGGAACTTTCTAAGGTGACTATAAGCTCCTTGAGGACCCAGACCATGTCTTATCTGCCCTGATATCCCCTGCAGTTCACAGTGTAGTGCTTTGTCCATAGTAATTTCTCAGTAAATATATATTGAATGAAAGGATGAATAGACATTTATGAAGAATTTCCTTAATCACCTCATGATAACAAAAAGTAAAAATTAAGATGAGGTCGAATCTGGTGGAACAACAAGTGAATGATTTGGAAGAAGAAAATAATTTATTTTAGATTATGAAATGAAAATTTCTAGGCAAAAGAAAAAAAAGTTGGAAATAGTTACTGGATAGTTCAGCACAGATCAGTTTTAAATATGTGTCAGACTGGGTCTGATCTTGCACCCTTATCAGTAAAAACATTTTGAGCACTTCTCACATATATGGACATATATATTTATAAATCATATGCATACACTACTATCTAATGCTATGCCCATCATAAAACATGTGAACTAAAATATATATTTTAAAATATTTTATAACAAGTCAAAGAATTTTTTTGCTTACTAAAATATTAATAAATACATATTTCAGTGACAGTAATATGCTTGAATATGCTTTATTATTTTTGAAAACCTTGGTTTAATACTTTATTAAGTCATAATATGCTGAAAGCAAATGAATGCTTATGAAAATGAAAATTTTTCATAAAAAGCAAATGAAAATGCCATTGTCAACCCATCACTTTTTGGGATTGAGTTTGGATTGATTTAAGTTGAGGGACTCTTACTCTTCCATCTGGATACCTGGAATAGTATATGTGACATATGAGTATTTGATAGATGGGTGCAGTGAGGGCATCAGTGTCCATCTGTATATGAAATATCAGTAAAGCCTAATTTCTTTTTTAATGTATTTTTTAGAATTTGCATTTATAATTTATTTTCCACAAATGCACACAGGGAGAACCATACCTTACTCTTTTCCATCCTGCTAATTAGCAGCACATTTGCTCTAAGCAAACACTGATGGCATGACATTTGGATCTTATTAATGGCAAATGGGAAGCTCAGGGTATATGAGACAACATTCTACTTCTTCAAGGAATTAAGGGCATTAGAATTTCAGGTTGGAAAGAATGATTGATTTGAAAGGGGATTTTTAATTTCTTATATTAACTGTTGTCTGAAATACGTATTCCATTACATTCATATACCAAACTTTGTTCAGTTATTACCCAATTGATGTGCACCTTCTTACTTTCCAGTTCTTTGTCACCATAAAAAAAGATATGCTACAAATATTTTTACGCAGATGTGTTTCTTCTCTAAGATGTACTTGGGACTTTCTACCGTGTCCTTGTGCCAAGTACTTTTGTCTCCTCCCAGCCCTTTCAGCTTCCTTTCATAGGTTGTCTTACTCTATTAGAATTTAAGCTCCCTGAGAACAAGAATTTTCTGTTTGTATTCCCAGCACTTAACACTTTGCATAGAGAGCACTCAATAATGCTTGTTGACTGTTGGCTGTTATAGATATAGACATACTTCAGTAACCATGTTTTGGTTACTGATTTGGAGTGTGCTTATAAATAGCTCTTCCCAGATCCCTGTACAGTGTCCTCATTCATAAGTAGCAAAGTAACCACATTGCTTCGGATGCTTGCTGCCTTAGGAAATTATGTGGTCTTGCAAGACTTTAAGCTCTTCCTCTGTAACATTTTTGGATGTACTTGTTGGGTTCTCAGATGTTAAACTCCCTCTCTTTTTTTAATCTCAGAGTTTTGCAGGAATATCGTTTTCTTGGGTCACCTGCCCATCCTTCTTGGATTTGGGTCCTGAGATGTCTGAGCTCTTAAACTTGTCTTTCTCTCTTTTAGAAGTGGACCTAGTACTTCATCCATTTTGTCCTCAGCTGATTACAATGGGGGAATGCTTTTCTGGTAAACCTGAGTTGGTTTTTACCCTTGTGCACTGAAGAAATGATAGAGATCAGAGATCACATCAGAGAATGATCACAAGGGCTGGATCATTGGCATACTCACTCCCTTGCCATTTTCCATTCTGGCCTGTTCATTCAGTCCCAGCTGCCACTGGAGGGACATTAGAAAGAGGAGAGAAATTGGCATAGAAGTCCTTTAGATAAAGCAACTTCTGCCAGAAACCTTTAGTCCTTGGAGCAGGGAAATCCCTGATGATATGTTCTATACTTCTGATCATCCTGGGGGCCATGTTCCCAACCTTGGAGGGTAGTTGCTTTAAATTCAGTTCTTATCCTTTTCATGTGTCATAGACCCTTTTGGCAGTCATATAACTGGACTTCTCAGAATAATGTTTTTAAATGCATAAAGTACAGAGATTTTGTGTAAATAAGAAGCCAGTTACATTGAGAAATAATTATCAATCTCTTTTTCTAAAAAAGGACACATTAATTAAGGACTAAATCCTTGTGTAAGGATTATATGTTAATGAGTATGTTTAGGGCCTTTAGAGGGATGCCACATGATAAAGTGCAGTGGTTTTAAAAATGTTAGCTGGGGATCCCTGAATGTCCCTGAGACCTTTCTAGTGGGTCTTTGGGATAAAAACTATTGTTTTAAAAATACTAAAATGTTTCAGTTTCTTACATTGCAAATATTTATAGTTATAATCAGGAATGTGATGGTCAATGTTTAACAAATAATATTCCAGAGGGGAAAAATGTGCACAGGAAACACTTTTAAGTTAAATATTTTTAACAATTTCTTCTTTGCTTTATTAAGTCTAAGCATTAACAAAACAATAAATCAAGCTCTGGTTTGTAGCATTTACCAATTTGTATGGTGTGAATGCTCACAACTGAAAATTGAATGACTGACTTTCTCAAGATGGTCAAGCTGGCTCCAGAACATCCGTGGATATAACCCATATAAACAAAGGCTTTAATGGATCTTCAATTTCAGAACTTCTGATACAGTGGATAGAGTGTCAGCCTTAAATTCAGGAAGATATGTTCAAGTCTTCGTGACAATAGGTATATGACCATAGTAAAATGTTAGGGCCTCAACTAACTCCCTAAGGCTCTAAGTTACAGTTGACCCACCACTATGCATAAGTTGGAATTTCCCACTCAATTAGAATCATAGGCTCATAGTTTTGTGGCTTACAGGGACCTTAAAAGCTATCTATTTGATAGTTGTGGAAACTCAATCTAAGTGATTGCCTTAAGAAGAATGGTACTTGAAGCAAAGTCCTCTGACTGCAAATATAGCACCTTCCCTCTTATTCTGCTTGGTGTCTATCACAAGTTCAGAAGAAAAATAACAAAAATGAGTAATTATGCCTTAGTAATGCAAATAGTCCCCAATTAATCATGAAGTTTCAAGAGTTCTTTTCCAAGTTGGTTATTTAGAGCTTACATAAAACACATTTCCCCCCCAACAGAAACAATGTGATAAATGGTGGTTAGCCCACAAAAGTACACTTAACTGATAATGTAATTGAAGTTTACACCATAGAACTTAAACATCAATTATGAAACTTTTTAAATAAAAAAATGCCTTCTAAATTCCGATTTGGACCACCAAGAACATTGTCCCCATGTGCTACATCGCACTACAGCTGCTGGTGGGTAACTCCTAAGGCTTTAGATGTAACATGAAGAGGTAGAGAGACACAGACTTCCAAAGAAGTAGTAATGGAGGGTGGGGGAAGATACCTAGCAATTGTGTTCAGAGTTGTCCTGGATCAGGGCAATCATTTGTGGGGAAGGAATATTCACAGATTAAACCAGGTACATAAAATGCCAGGATAAGGGAGGAGCACAGTCCAGTATAGGGCACATCCACACAGGCTGGGCCTCACCAAATCAGCAGTAATCCTTAAGGCAACTGAATCACTGACAGCAGTGGTGGTTTCCAAACCTTTCAGTCCACAGATGCCAAAGACAATTTAGAAGGTCAGGAAAAGTGGTCTGTTGCACCTGGGTAAGAGTGGAGTGCAGTCTAGCACAGGGTGGTACAGGCTGTGCCAGAACAGTCCCAGCCCTAGCAAACATGAGTGGCCTTGGGAGTAACACCTCTCTTTAGATCTGCACAACTTGGTAGTATATAGAGGCCAAAATTAAGATAGGCTAAACTTCATCAGGATGCAGATAAGTTTTTAGTGGCTCACTTTCCAAGTAAAGGTATAGTTAATAATTAAACTATTTCTCAAAAAACCTTTTTTTTTTTTTAAAATCAGGACATAATCCAGAAACTGGAGTCAGCAAACACTTCTTTATGAAGTCACCTTCAAGAAAAGATTTCTCAGCAGCAGCAATTTCTTTAGAAATCTGAAAACTAGGGGGCAGGTAGGTGGCACAGTGGATAGAGCACTGGCCCTGGAGTCAGGAGGACCTGAGTTCAAATCTAGCCTCAGACACTTGACACTATCTATGTGATTCTGGGCAAGTCATTTAACCCCCACTGCCTCAAAAAAAAAAAAGATCTGAAAACTAGCCTTAGTAGCCACCTCATTTTCTGAGTTTCTTTCTTTTCTTTTCTTTTCTTTTCTTTTCTTTTCTTTTCTTTTCTTTTCTTTTCTTTTCTTTTCTTTTCTTTTCTTTTCTTTTCTTTTCTTTTCTTTTCTTTTCTTTCCTTTTCTTTTCTTTTCTTTTCTTTTCTTTTCTTTTTTTTTTTGGCTAGGCAATGGGGTTAAGTGACTTGCCCAGGGTCACACAGCTAGTAAGTGTTGTGTATCTGAGGCTGGATTTGAGCTCAGGTCCTCCTGAATCTGGGGCTGGTGCTCTATCCAGTGTGCCACCTAGCTGCCCCCTGAGTTTACTTGCTTAAAAAACTGTTGTTCCTCACTGAGATTTTTCAACAATTTGGACACTTTAATTTGTTTTTCATTGGTGTCTAATTTACTTAAGTGAGAATGTTTTGGTTCAAAATGGTGACAAACATTGTACTCCTTCAGAATGGCTATGACTTCTCAGCAAAAAAGGCATAATATTTTGTGTCTCATGTAAGTAAACAAATATCTATTTCTCCACTCTGGATTAAACACTCTATTTTCTGGTTTGATCTGCTATTTCTTTTTACCACCCATTTTACAAAGTCACCCCCAAAATTTTAATGTTAGAACCAAGAAATTTCCACAGCAACTGTTCACATACAATGAAAAACTGAACTGAGTATCTGCTCTTGGAGAGAGCACCAGACACTCATGTAACTTAGAAGGTAGCTATGCAGAGAAGAGGGGGACAAACCCTGGTTTTGTTGCTGCTCATCACATGGCAGGCATCAACTGTGTAGGCACGTGGCTATACTCACTTTGTCCCTGTTCAATGCCAGGAACAACCAAAAACAAAGTGGAAAGATAAGACCCTTGTTCCTCTCAGACTAGAGACAGACTGACAATAGTTGGTTGCTGTGGGTCAAGTGACAAACAGCAGAGAGTGTGGAGTGGCAACTCACCCACCAACTTACATGGCAGGACAAATAGTGACTAATGGGAGGCAGGTTAAGGTGGCACTGACAAAGCACTCATGACAGCTTTACTTTCTTTTACATACTCTGAATTTTTCACAGGCTGCCCAAAATCTTTGGTGGGCTGCAAGTGGCCTGTGGGCCATATGTTGTGCAGGCTTGGTTTAGATCATACCATCTTGGAAGAACTGAAAAATTACAGATTTCTAGAAGTATCTCTGAAAACAGATGCACAAAACTCCTGAAACTTGGGACAGTGTGCCCTCCACTCAGGAAGCAGAGCCCTACTTTAACAAACAGTTGAAAGTCAACTATTAGACTGTAAAAATGAGCAAATAATAGAAAAAAACTCTGACTATTAAAAATTGCTATGGTGAAGGAAGATCAAAACACACACTTAGAAGAAGACAACAAAGTCAAAGCTCCTACATCCAAAGCCTCTGAGAAAAATATGAATAGTCATGGAAGAACTCAAAAAGATTTTGAAAATCAAAAAACATTGGTAGAGGAAAGATTGGGAAAAGAAATGAGAGTGATGTAAGAAAATCATGAAAAATGTATCAACAGCTTGCTAAAGGAGATCCCAAAAAATACTGAAGAAAATAACACCTTAAAAAACAGACTAGTCCAAATGGCAAAAGAGGTCCAAAAAGCCAATGAAGAGAAGAATGCCTTAAAAGGCAGAATTGGCCAAATGGAAAAGGAGGTCCAAGAGCTCACTGAAGGAAATAATTCCTTAAAAATTAGAATGGAGCAAATGGAAGCTAATGACTCTGTGAGATATCAAGAAACAATGAAAGAAAACCAAAAGAATAAAAACAAAATACCAGATAATGTGAAATATCTCATTGGAAAAAACAGCTGACCTGGAAAATAAATCCAGAGGGATAATTTAAAGATAATTGGATTACCTGAAAGCCATGATCAAAAAAAGAGCCTACGTATCATTTTTCAAGAAAATACCAAGGAAAACTGCACTGATATTCTAAAACCAGAGGGTAAAATAGAAATTGAAAGAATCCACCAATCATCTCCCAAAAGAAATCCCAAAAGGAAAACTCCTAGGAATATTATAGCCAAATTCCAGGGTTCCCAGGTCAAGGAGAAAATATTGCAAGCAGCCAGAAAGAAACAATTCAAGTATTGTGGAAACACAATCAAGATAGCACAAGATTTAGCAGCTTCTACATTAAAGAATCAAAGAGCTTGGAATATGACATTGTGGAGAGGAAAGGAGTTAGGATTACAACCAAGAGTCACCTACCCAGCAAAATCCTTCCGGGGAAAAAATGGACATTCAGTGAAATAGGGGACTTTCAAGCATTCTTGATGAAAAAAACCAGAGCTGAATAGAAAATTTGACTTTCAAAAATAAAGCTCAAGAAAAACATGAAGAAGTAAACAGGAAAGAGAAATCATAAGAGGCTTATTAAACTTGAGCTGTTTACATTCCTACATGGAAAGATGATATTTGTAACTCATGAGACCTTTCTCAGTATTAGGGTAGTTGGAGGGAAAATATATAGACAGAGGGCACAGGGTGGATTATATGAAGGGGTGATATCTAAAAAAATCAAATTAAGGGGTGAGAGAGAATTCTACAGGGAGAAGGAGAAAGGAAGAGATAGAATGGGATAAATTATTTCACATAAAAGAGGTAAGAAAAAGCTTTTACCATGGAGGGGAAGAAGAGGGAGGTGAGAGGAAATGAATGAATCTTACTCACATTGGATTTGGCTTAAGGAAGGAATAACATACACACTCAATTGGGTATGGGAATCTATCTTACCCTACAGGAAAATAGGAGGGAAGGGGATGAGAGAGGGGGCGATGAGAGAAGGGATGGCAGATTGGGTGAGGGGGAAATCAGAAGCAAACACTTTTTGAGGATGAACAGGGTCAAAGGAGAGAATAGAATAAATGAGCAGGATAGGATGAAGGGAAATATAGTTAGTTTTTTACAACATGGGTATTATGGAAGTATCTTGCATGACTACACATGTATAACCTATATCAAGGTGCTTGACTTTTCTATGATGGTGGGTGGACAGGGAGGAAGAGAGAGAATTTGGAACCCAAAGTTTTAAAAACAAATGTTAAAAATTATTTTTACATGGAACTGAGAAATAAGATATACTGGCAATGGGGTATGGAAATCTATC
The DNA here is from genome assembly GCF_003287225.1 of Phascolarctos cinereus. Taxonomy (NCBI): domain Eukaryota; kingdom Metazoa; phylum Chordata; class Mammalia; order Diprotodontia; family Phascolarctidae; genus Phascolarctos; species Phascolarctos cinereus. The sequence goes on along the minus strand of NW_027555847.1, from coordinate 201,062,398 downwards.
CTGCCCTACAGGAAAATGGAAGGGGAAGGAGATAAGAGAAGTGGGAGGGAGATAGAAAGGAGGGCAGACTATGGGAAGGGGTAATCAGAATGCATGCTGCCTTGGATTGGGGGGAAGCAGAGATGGGGAGAAAATTTGGAACTCAAAAACTTATGGAAGTGAATGTTGAAAACTAAAAATAAATTAAACAAAACAAAACAAAAAAAGTCAAAGTGGTTTCTAAGTATTGTTGAATAAATTTAATTTAAAATGCAAAAAAAAAAAAGAAGTGATGCTTCCTTCACCAAAGTACCATAGATGAAGCTGGAGAGTACAGTGACTAGAACTTTGGTCTTGGAGTCAGGAAGACCTGAGTTCAGATACAACCTCAGAGGCTAACTGGTGTTGTAACCCTGGTCAAGTCACTTAATTTCTTTCACTCTCATTTTCCTTGCCTGCAAAATGAAGAGGGGGGATTTGATAGACTTTATAGCTCTAAATTCAAGATCCTATAATTCTTACGCTATGTGTAATTCTATTGGTGCTGTAAGTTTTCTTTATACAGTGATGTCAAGGAAAGAAGCAATGCCCTTTTCATGATTGGGGAATGAGTCCCATTTCTGTTTTTTGTTTTATTTTGCAATGAAAGTAAATGATTTATGTTAAGATTTTTATTAGAAACATGTTTGTACCAGATGGGAAAGAAGAGTTGATTATACCTTTAGGGTGGGTTGAACTAGAAAAAAAGCCAAATTCAAATCTTAGAGAAACCTTTAGGTGAGGGCAAACAAGAGGTATTGTGATGATTATTTGAAGGCTATTCCTCAAGATTTAAGTTAACCTTTCTATACTCATTTGATACATCATATGTGTATATATGTATAAGTGTATGTTTTCCAAAATTATTATATGTTGAGCAAAAAAAAGATATGATCAGTTTTCAGATGAAGTAATCGAAGCTATCTATAGCCATATGAAAGAATACTCTCACTCACTATTGATTGGAGAAATGCATATTAAAACAATTCTGAGGTACTAACTCATACCTATTAGATTGGCTAATGGTACAGAAAAGGCAAATGATAAATCTTGGAGGAGATGTGGGAAAAATGAGACTTTTACTGCACTGTTAGTAGAGTTGTGAACTGATTCAACAACTCTACAGAGCAGTTTGGAAGTATGCCCAAAGGGCTATAAAACCATGCAACTTAGCAATACTACTACTACATCTGTATCCCAAAACAGGTATAAAAAAAAAGGAAAAAGACTTATATGTACACAATTTTTTTTATAGCAGCTCTTTTCTGGGGGCAAAGAATTAGAAATTGAGGGGAAGACCATCAATTGGGGAATGGCTGAACAAGTTGTGGTATGTGATTATGATAGAATACTATTGTGCTATAAGAAATGATGAGCAGGATGCTCTCAGGAAAACCTGGAAAGACTTGCATGGGCTGATGCAAAATGAAAGGTCCTGTGTACAAAGTGACAGCAATATTGTAAGATGATGTTGTAAGATATTGTAAGCTCTGAATGATGTAGCTATTCTCAGCAATACAACAATCAAACTCTAAAAGACTTATGATGAAAAATGCTATCCGTCCCCAGAGAAAGAACTAATGGTGTCTGAATACAGATTGAAGCATAATTTTTTAAACTTTTTTTTTTGACTTTTTTGCTTAAGTTTTCTTTCACAATATGACTATTATGGATCTGTTTTGCATGACTACACATGTATAACCTATATGAAAAACAAAGAGTGAAATAAAGTGGACATTTCAGAGCTTCTTGGCAGAGGGTATTTGTAGGTATGGTACAGAAAATATTTCTTTGAAAGTGAAATTAGATGATTGCTTTCTTTCCTCCTTTACATTCATAATTATTAGGCACACTTAAATGCAGACTATTCACCACTGTCAACAATGAAAAGATAAATTAACATAGGAAGTTGATGTGAGGCAAAGCTAGAGTCTAAATAATTATGAGTCTATGCAGCTTGCTTTCTTCAGTGATAGCCAGACTGGGGAGGTTTGATAGAGGTGAACAGTGGGCAGGAGAAATCTTTGTGCAACGTAATTATAAAATACTAGAAGGAGGGTTTTGAATTTTGTAAGAGGCCTTATTGACTCCCAAGAGATTAGAATGTTTGCATCTTGTTGAGAGAATACAAACTCAATGTTACAGCAAAATAATTGTCTGATTAGAATGTATATTGGGGATGGGCATTTAACATTGATATTGCATTGTCTGAATGGCCAGTGGGGTATATAATTTTATTAGATTTATTTTTTTAAAATTCCTCCAATCATACTGAACAGTAGCCAAAGGGATATTTTTTTAAAAAGTATTATGAAGAAAGATCACTGACCTTACTGAGAATGTATCTCTAAAAAAAGTCATGAAGAGATTTCCTGAAGGCATTTTGGATCAGGTGGAATAAATTAAGTCATGAATGACACAAGAAAATAACAGGAAAATAAAGTGTGCATTCAGAAAAAAAATATTCACATGAAGTACACTGGAAAATTATTGATAACACCAGCTGTGTTGCTTGGCAGTAAAGCTGAAATATGTGGCCTATATGTGCTTTTAAAAAGTAACTTGACATTCATTTTGATTCCTTTCACAAAGACATGTGGGGATATATTGAGACCAATTTTCACCCCAGTGCCTAAATCATTCCCTGATCATAAATGAGAGTGATGTTTAGGGATGCTTTTTGGTCACTGGTTTAATGTGTTATTTCTACATGGTCCTAGAGGGTACCCAAGAGAACTAACAGAGTTATGGGCTTCCATATACAGGCCTAAGCATAACTCAGAAGTGCCCTAGGCCAAAGGGAAAACAGCTCAGTGGGTTAAATCAGAGTACTAATGAAGCCAAATTCACAGGTTCTTTTTTTCCCTAAGGAGGACAATCAGTTGTGAAGTATTCTAAGGACACAGACATACAGTTTGAGTAGCTGCCTTGTAAAGTCAATGGAGATGATAGTGTGAATTGATCACTGTAAACCATTAGAAGATTCCTAATGTAATAATTATCAATTAATACAAGGGATGCAGTGTAATATAATGGAAAGCACAGGAAACTAGGAATCAGAAGATCTGTGTTCAGAACCTCTAACTCATTAAATCAATCAACAAACATATTAAATGCCTACTTTGTGCAAGGCATTATGTTAGGCATTAGAGATACAAAGATAAAAATGAAATAAGGCATTTACATTCTATTAAGGGAAATATTACATACACATATAAGTGCTAGTGCTAGGGCCTGGGGCTATGATTACATTAGTACATGGAACTTCCAGGTGAGGAAACTCTTACCAGTGAAGGTCAGAATCCTCTCTGCAGATTATAGTCTTAGAGTCACCTGCATTCTGAGAGGTTGTGACGCTCAGGGTCCCATAGCCAATATGTGTTAGAGATTAGACAAACCCAATTTTTCCTGGTTCTGAGGACAGTTCTCTATCTATTATTAAATATTAACTCTACACATATAAATATGTATAATGCATATAATTATCTAAGATAATTAAGGGAATGAGCCAAGGCTCTAGTCATTTCTAATGGCTATATGACCCTGGGCAAATTACTTAACCTTTCTGGGTCTCAAAGTGACAGTAATCATACCTTTATTACTTACCTCATTCAATGACAGACTACATGTTAAGTATTATATTGCCTACTATCTACTTTAATTTTAATGTATTTGAAATGAGGGAGCAGCAACTCTGCCTGCCCTTGAGAACCTTGGAGAAGTGAAGTAGCAATGGGCTATATGACTGGACTAAGGAGATAGTTTTCTGTTGCATAAAGGGCAAGGGCATTTTGAATCATTCCTACAAAAGGGGTGGCTTTTTGCCTTAAGTGAAGCCAGTGAGCATGAAATTTAGCTTGACACTTAGAATTCAGAAGATATGACTCTTGTCTTTATCCCTTAGGAGGAAACCAAGTAACACCCACTAACCTTGTGTGTCCTCCAAGGCTCCATCTTAGGCCTCTTCTCCTTTCTCTCTACACTATTTCACTTGGCAGTATTGGTTTCCATGGATTCAATTGTCTACTATACACATATCTAGCCCAACCTCTCTCCTAATCTCTAGTCTTGCATCTTGAACTAGCTATTAGACATCTCAAACTGTAGATATCTTTTTCCTTTTTAAATAATACATTATTTTCGGAAAGACCAGGGTGGAGCCAAGATGGTGGAGTCAAAAAAGCAGTGACTTGTTGGAGCTTTCCCCCAGACCCCTCCAAATACCTGTAAAAGTGGCTCTTAACAAATTCTAAAGCAGCAGAACCTACAAAAAGACAGGGGGAAATAAATTTCCAGCCCAAGACAAACTGGATGGTTGATTGGAAAGGTATATTGCTCCAGGCAGGCAGAGGAACATAGTTTGGAGTGGGTGCACAGGCAAAACAGGCCTCAGCAAACCTGGAATAGCCCTCAGAGGACTGAATCACAGGCAGCTGTGGCAGTTTCCAGACTTCTCAACCCACAAATGCCCAAGACAACTTAGAAGGTCAGTAGGAAGTCTGTAACTGTGGTGAAAGAGAACCTTGGTCCCAGCCCCAGTCCCCACACATGGGCCCCGGGTGGTGGCTGCTTCCTAAGTTTCAGGCCCATAGACTGAGGGGGGAATCAAGTGGCTGATCAGAGCAGGATTGCAGGGATCTCTCTGTTGGTGCAGCATTATCTTGCTTTGCCCATACTTGGATCTGGGTCACAGTTCTGGGTGGCAGTCCTGGGGCGACGAGGAATGCTGGTTTGGGGGAGCTTGTAGTGGCTGTACAGAGAAAATCCTCCTCACAGTTCCACGACAGATAAGAGTTCTTGTGGTCACTCATAGACCAGAGCACAGACCAGGAAAGGAGTAAACACCTTGCCGTTGATCATAGCACCTTGGAAAAATTGAAAATTTACAGGTCCCTAGAAGTATCTCTGAAAACAGCTGCACAAAACCCCCTGAAGCTTGGGACAGTACATTCTCCACACTGGAAGCAGAGCCCTACCTTAACAAAGAGTCTGTAACTCAAAGTAATTTGCTAGGATCATAAGCAAACTTTGCAAAAAAAGTCAGACCACAGAATCTTTCTTTGGTGATAAAGAAGATCGAAACATACAACCAGAAGAAGACAACAAAATCAAAGCTTCTACATCCAAAGCCTCCAAGAAAAATATGAATTAGTCCCAGGCCATGGAAAAGCTCAAAAAGGATTTTGAAAAGCAAGTAAGAGAAGTAGAGGAAAAACTGGGAAGAGAAATGAGAGTGATGCAAGAAAATCATGAAAAACAAGTTAACAGCTTGCTAAAGGAGACCCAAAAAAAATGCTAAAGAAAATAACACCTTAAAAATAGCCTAACTCAAACAGCAAAAAAGGTCCAAAAAGCCAATGAGGAGAAGAATGCCTTAAATAATATGTTATTTTCCCCCAATTACATGCAAAAATTTTTAACATTAATTTTATTTTCAAGTTTTGCGTTCTAAATTCTATCATTTGCTCCCTTCCCTCCTCCATCTCTGAGATAGTAAGCAATCTGACATAGGTTTATACATTCACAATCATGTAAAACACTCTCATATCAGTCATTTTGTGGAATAAAACTCAAGAAAGAAAAGAAGAAAGAAAAAAAAAAGAAGAGAAAGGAAAAGGAAGGAAGGAAGGAAGGAAGGAAGGAAGGAAGGAAGGAAGGAAGGAAGGAAGGAAGGAAGGAAACATACTTTAGTCCATATTCAGATGCCATCAGTTCTTTCTCTGGAGGCAGGTAGCATTTTTTCATTATAAGTAGTTTGGGATTGTTTTAGATCATTTTATTGCTGAGAATAGCTGTCATTCACTGTTGTTCATCATACAATAGTACTATTACTGTGTACAGTGTTCTCCTGGTTCTGCTCTCTTCACTCTATATGTAAGTCTTCCCAGGTTTTTTTTTTTTTGAATAAACTCAGATGACTCCAGCATCAAATATAAAACCTTATGTTTTACATTCAAAGACCTTTATAATCTGGCTGTCTCCTACCTTTCCAGTCTTCTTATACCTCATTTCCACCACATATTTTGTGATCTAGCAACATTTGCCCCATTACTGTTCCTCACACAAGAGGAACATCTCTCCATTCTGGGCATTTTTTACTGGGTGTCTTTCATCCTTTGAATTCTCTCCTTCATCTTGATTTCCTTGGCTTCCTTCAAGTCCCAACTAAAATCCCATCTTCTAGAAGAAGCCTTTATTGATCCCCCTTAATACTAGTGCCTTCCCTCTTTTGATTATCTTAATATATATATATATATATATATATATATATTATATATATATGCATACACACATATACTACATATATGTGTGTGTATGTATGTGTGTGTATACACATACATACATATCTTGTGTGTTTACAATTGTTAGCATGTTGTCTCCTCTATCAGATTGTGAACTCCTTGACAGCAGATATTTTTCCTCTTTCTTCTAACTCTCAAGGTTTAGCACAATGCCTGACACCTACTTAGGTGCTTAATAAAATGCTATTTAACAGACTTGTTGACTGATTAACTGACTCCCATTGCAATTGATGATATGTGTCCTCAGAGCATGGCTTCTAGGTCTCCTAAAGGCCCTTGGGTTAGGCCTGTGTGTGGGTTGTGGGGAAGGGTGGAAATTGTTTTTCTAATGCTCTAAGAGTCTCAGCATGCTTCCTTAGTCAGACAATTAGCTTTCAGAAAGGTGTATTCACTTCTAATCTTAACGATAGACATGAAATTGAAGAAGAGGCATTATTACAATTTTCTTTCTCACTGTACACTCAGGACAATGGGAGCTCCCCATTTGACTTGCAGCTGAAATGTTCCATATATATTATTGCCTCCCTTATAACATGAGATCTTTAAAAACAGACTTTCTTTACTATTTGTATCCCCAGTGCTTTGCACATTGTAAGCACTTAATAAATGCTTTATTCATTGATTTACTAATGTGGTATAGTATGAAGAGTTGGTACAAATACATTCCCCTAAAAGTCTGTGACACACTCTCTCCCAAAGACATGCAGAGTACAGAGGAAAGTGTGTCAAAGGGACAATTCATAGTCCCTAGAAGTCCTTCAGTTGTAGTCCTCAAGGTTACCTTTTTAGAGATTATGTAGTTTTTCTGCTGTATTCTTGATAGAACATTGAATCAAATCCTGTACTTGTCCTTGAATCAATTAAATCCATCCTCTGGTGGTGTAAAGGATAAAGTGCAGGGGGCCTGAATTCAGGAACACTCATCTCTCTGAGTTCAAATCTGGCCTCAGACACTTGCTATGTGAACCTAGGCAAGTCATTTAACTCCCTTTGCCTCAGTTTCCTCACCTGTAAAATGAGCTGGAGAAGGAAATGGCAAACTACTCAGTACCTTTGCCAAGAAAACCCCAAATGAGGTCACAAAGAGTAAGATATGACTGAAAATGACTGAACAGCAACAGCAATGAGAGACTAGGTCACACCCTAAGGAATTTGTTTAAATGGAAAACGCTGTGGGGTCCAGAGGGAGAAATGTTGAGGATCTGGATTTGAGAGGCTAGAGTAAGAATGGCAGAGAAGGGATGTGCAAAGGAGAATCATTGGTCCTAGGGGCCTGTCAGAACAGAACACTCAGGCTGAGAGCCATCCTAAGAGAAGATCAGATCTTTCCCCTTCTTCCTTTCCTAATGCCTGTCTATGGATAGACACTGCAATGTATTATGTTTTTTCTTTATCCAAACAGCTTCAGTATATTGAATTTTGCCTTAACCACAAAAAGGCCAAGGTTAACTAAAGATAATATAATTGTAAAGATAGGCAGAGAGTCCAGTCATTACCTAAACGGTAGGAAGTTTCCTAACTGGGAAATCAGAGTGACTATTAATAAACTCAGAACTTTTTATCCAAAATAAACTTCCTAAAGCCAAAGGAGAGGAAACCAAGTAGACTTTGCAGGCTGTCATATCACCCCTTAGGCTTAAAATGGTCTGATTATTGTAACTTGGAAAGTTTCCATGTTTGGTAGTTTCATAACACATTAAATGACCCTCAGAACCTACTGAGTCAGAGGAGCATGACAGCAAAAGAAGGTGTCCAGTATCAATACTGAGGAGAGGAAAGAAAAGAAAGGAAAAAAGATTTCCGGAATTCAGAGGAGAAACAGGCAGAGACTGTCTGGATCTGCCCAACCCATCATCTAACCCACTCCAATTCAGCCAGTCTTAGACCTATAGCCCTGTCTTTAGCCTAGCAACAACATGTTTTCAAGATTAAGTGAATCTTAATTCATTCATAATCTTTTACTATTCTTTTCAGTTGTTTTTCAGTCATATCATTCTTTGTGATCCCATTTAGGGTTTTCTTGGCAAAGATACTGGAGTCGTTTGCCATTTCCTTCTACAGCTCATTTCCCAGATGACAAGACTGAGGCAAATAGGGTTATATGACTTGCCCAGGATCACACAGCTAGTAAGTGTCTGAGGCCAAATAAGTCCTTCTGACTTTAGGCCCAGTACTCTATCCACTGCTCCACCTAGCTGCCCATATACTACCCTTATAGCAAGTAAATTCCCACCAGCTGTTTGATTTCCTATTCTGTAGTTATTTAATCTCCTACTACATAGGATCTAGCTTCCCAAAGCTAACAACAACATCATTTATAAAGAACTTTAAGGTTTACAAAGTGGATAGAGTGTTGGACATGGAGTCAGGAACATATGGGTTCAAATCTTACCTCTGAAACATAGCTTTAGCAAACTGGATTAACATTCTAAACCTCAGATTTTGCATCTGTGAATGAGGAGGTTGGTCTAATCAGCACATCTTTTTTATTATTTGGTATTTTATTTTTTTCCCCAGTTACATGTAAAAAAATTAGCCATTATTTTTAAAACTTTGAGTTCCAAATTCACTCCTTTCCCACCACCCCTCATTGATAAGGTAAACAATTCTATATAGTTATATGTGTGTAGTCATGCAAAACACTTCCGTAAGAGTCATGCTGTGAAAGACTAACTGTATTTCCCTCCATCTTATCCTGCACCCATTTATTGTGTTTTCTCCTTTCACCCTGTCCCTCCTCAAAAGTGTTTGCTTTTGATTACCCCATTACCCCTTCTTCCACATAGGGCAAGATAGATTTCTATACCCAATTGAGTGTGTATGCTATTCCCTCTTTAAACCAATTCTGATGAGAATAAGGTTCACTCATTGCCTCTCACCTCCCCCTTCTTCCCCTCAGTGTAAAAGCTTTTTCTTGCCTCTTTTCTTTGAAGTAATTTACTCCATTCTATTTCTCCCTTTCTCTTTCTCACAATACATTCCTCTCTCACCCTTTAATTTTATTTTTGGATAGCATTCCTTCATATTCAACTCACACCTGTGCCCTCTATATATAGTCCTTCTAGCTGCCCTAATAATGAGAAAAGTGCATGAGTTACAAATATCATCTTTCCATGTAGGAATGTAAACAGTTTAACTTTAATAAGTGCCTTGTGATTTCTCTTTCCTGTTTACCTTTTCATGCTTCTCTTGAGTATTGTATTTGAAAATCAAATTTTCTATTTAGCTCTGGTCTTTTCCCAAGAATGCATGAAATTCCTCTATCTCATTGAATATCCATTTTTCCCCCTGAAGGATTATGCTCAATTTTGCTGGGTAGGTGATTCTTGGTTTTAATACCTCCACAATATCATATTCCAAGTCCTTTGATCCTTTAATGAGGAAGCTGCTAAATCTTGTACTATCCTGTTTGTGTTTCCACAATACTTGAATTGTTTCTTTCTGGCTTCTTGCAATTTTTTTTCCCCTAGACCTGGGAACTCTTAAATTTGGCTATAATAATTGTAGGAGTTTTCCTTTTGGGATCTCTTTCAGGTGGTGATTGGTGGATTCTTTCAATTTCTATTTTACTTTCTGGTTCTAGAGTATCAGGACAATTTTCCTTGATAATTTTTTGAAAGGTGATGTCTAGGCTCTTTTTTTGATCATGACTTTCAGGTAATCCAATCATTTTAAAATTATCCCTCCTGGATCTATTTTCCAGGTCAGCTGTTTTCCAATGAGATATTTCACATTGTCTTCTATTTTTTCATTCTTTTGGTTTTGTTTTGCTGTTTCTTGATTTCTCATAGAGTCATTAGCTTCCATTTGCTCCATTCTAATTTTTAAGGAATTATTTTCTTCAGTGGACATCCTTTTCCATTTGGCCTATTCTGCCTTTTAAGGCATCCTTCTCTTAACGTTGGCTTTTTGGACCTCTTTTGCCATTTGGGTTAGTCTATTTTTTTAAGGTGTTATTTTCTTTAGCATTTATGGGTCTCCTTTAGCAAGCTGTTGGCTCATTTTTCATTATTTTCTTGCATCAATCTCATTTCTCTTCTCACTTTTCCTCTATTTCTGTTATTTGATTTTCAAAATCCTTTTTGAGCTTTTCCATGAGACCAATTCACATTTTTCTTAGAGCCTTTTAATGTAGGAGCTTTGACTTTCTTATCTTCTGAGTATATGTTTTGATCTTCCTTGTCACCAAAGCAAGTTTCTATAGTCTGAGTTTTTTCCCATTGTTTGCTCATGTTCCCAGCCAATTACTTGACTTTTAAACTCTTTATTAAGGTAGGAGTCTCCTTCCAGTGTGGAGAATGTACTGTCCCAAGTCAGGGGTTTTGTGCAGTTGTTTTCAGAGATACTTCTGGGCACCTACAAGTTTTCAGTTCTTCCAAGGTGGTATGATCTAAGGAGAGATATTTGTTCCTCTCCTGGCTTGTGCTGTGGTCTGTGAGGGACCATAAGCACTCTTTTCTGCCCTGGAACTATGAGGAGTTTACTGCTGCCACAAGCTCTGCTATGCTCATGCACCTTCTTTCCCCAGGACTGCCACACAGATCTGTGACTCAGATCCAAGTATAGGCAAAGCAACAGAATTACCTCTGTGGTACCCCTGTAATCTCCTTCTGACCACTTATTTGATTCCCTTACTATCTGTGGCCTGAGAGATATAGAAGTACCTGCTGTCATTGCTGATTCCTCCCAAGGCCTGCTCCTGGTTTGCTGGGGCCAGGCTAGAGCTGGCGTGACCTGTGCTTTAGTATGTTCTTCTTTTAGCCAGGTCCAACAGACTTTTCCTGCTGACCTTCTAAGTTGTTTTTGGCATCTGTCTTGGGCTGAGAAGTCTGGAAACTTCCACTGCTGCCAGTGACTTAGTCCCCTGAGGCCTGCTCCAGGTTTGCTGGGGCCTGGTCTGTGCTGGTGAGGCCTGCACTGGACTGCACTCCTCTCTTAGATTGGTGCAACAGCTCTTTCCTGTCAACCTTCCATGTTGTTTTGGCCTGGAAATTTGTTTCACTCTGTCTTTTTGTGGGTTCTGCTTCTCTAGAATTTATTTAGAGTCATTTTTAATGGTATTTGGAGGGGTTTGAGGGAAAACTCAAGCAAGTTCCTGCCTTTACTCCACCATCTTGGCTCTGCCTTCCCTAATCAACACTTCTTAAACTATGGGTAATGACCCAATATGGGGTCACAACCCATAGTTTAAGAAGTGCTGAAGGGGCTGTGAGCAAAAAAAGTTTAAGAAGCCCTGGTCTAAATGACCAGGGCTTTAACTTTAATTTATATATATTTATTAAATTAAATACATGTAAGGTAAGTTCCTCTGATAACATCTAAAATCCTTAAAAGTGGAGCCTGTTTTATTTATTATTTGATTAATTCACATGACTTGAATTTGGGTACTATTTGATTCTCGGGAGTAACAGTACCTAGTGACATGGTTGCCCTAAGACACTGTGGAATCTCTATTATATAAATGGGCAATGAGCTGGGGCCACAATGGAATAAAATAGGCTTTATCATTCCATGCCCATATTTTCAATAAGTATTTTCCTGGTGAAGTCATTTGACTTCAAATTATAGACTGCTATCATCTCAGAAGAATCAAAATTATAGTTAAAAAGCAAGTTAAAAGATGCTTGATGTGAGTAACTTACAGCATAGCACCAACTATGATTTATACATGAGAAGTAATATAAAAGAAAGTGTCAAATGTATATATGACTAAAAGGGGTACAAGCCAGTCGTATATTGAGAAGGAGAGAAGGAAGGAAGAAAAGAAAGAAGGAAAGAAGGAAGGAAAAGATGTAGGGAAGAAGGAGAGAGGAAGCAAGGAAGGAATGAAAGGAAATATTTATTAAGCACCTTCTAAATACCAAGTACTATGCTAAGCACTTTATATATATTATCTCATTTGATTACCATAACAACCCTAGAAGGTAAGTACTATTATTATCCTTATTTTACTTGAGGAAACTGAGGAGATAGAGGTTAGTTGACTTGTCCAGGGTGACACAGCCACTAAGAATCTGAAACTACATTTGAACTAAAATTTTCCTGACTCCAGACCCAGTATTCTATGCACTGCACCCCCTACTTGCACAACAGATGGACTTCACTGTTATCCATGAAATAGTAATTGATTCAGAAAAAGACCCCTTTCATGTGTTGGATAGGTCCTAAATGGGAAATTTATGGAAAGGTATGGATAAAATTATGATAGGACGAGAAAGTGTTGTGGTCTACACTGGTAGAGGGTATACCCACACATATGACATTAGCAGTCCATTGAAGTATGACAATTAGACCTCATACAGCAGAAGCATTGACTTAGCTTGGTAACTATTATAGTATCATGCCATGTCTATGTAGTGAATAATAAGGTACATTCATTATCTAAGACAAATATAGTAGAATAATTATACCTTTTAAAGGTAGAAGGACTATGATTTTCTTCTGGTTTGCATTCTTTAGAGTGTCAATTCTTTATATCAGAAATTAAATATTATGGCCTTTGAAAATTTCCTCTACTTGATTGTTCTACATAATGAATACATACCTTGGCCAAGTTTTCTGTTCCAAGCTTTTATAACACAAGGCATACTAGTTATAAGGCCATAGTAATGAATTGCTGCTCTCATCTTGAGTTTTGTAAAGTTCAGGCTCATTAGCCATCTCAGATCCCATGACTGAACAATGGAGAGTGTCCAAAGCGTCATCTTTATGAATGTCTACTAGGGAACCTGCTGGTGGTTTTCATCTGTTTTTTAAGGTTCAGCCACATGGGATTTATTATGGTGGATTTCAGTGGTTAAACCAAAAGGCATAAGGTGCACAACATGAATGGGAGTTTACAAAGTTCCATTAATAAAGATATCCTAGGCCACAGAAAGCTTCAAAAAGTCTCAGCATGAAGTATGAGAACAAATGAGATAACGTATATAAAGTACTTTGTGAACCTTGAAGTTCTACACAAGTGATATTGTTTTGTTGTTGTTGTTGTTGTTGTTGTTCTAGCTTCTTTTGAAGGGGACCTAACAGATTTTGGGACAACTCAGAAAAAAAATGGGTCTTTGCTTTGGTTAATGTTTAAACTATCCCTAATAAAGGAATAACATTCCGCATTCCTCTTGGAGAGCTGTGGAAAATTCTTGCTTCAGAAAAGAACAGTATTTCCCTTTGGAGAATAAAACCATCCAGAAAGAGTGGGAGAAAAAAGAGATTGGCATTAATTGGCCTCTTTCACCAAAAAGAGACTATATCACCGAATGATCTTTCTCATCAATTTAATTAAAACTCATCGGTAGATCATGTTTTTCCTAGTGTTGTCAGCAATATACTCAGAGCAAGTTGAAAAGATTTTGCATTAATCTAGTATCTTTTGTTTAATAAAAAGCAAAAGTAAGGATGTCTGTTTATCACATCAATAAAAACTTCAGCATGATGTAAAGCAGCTTGTAGTTTTAATATAACACTTTTGAAAGAGATACTTTATGGCAACCTCTGCAGAGAGAGCTGTATAAGCTAAATATGCAAATTGTTTTTGTCAGATAAAACCCTTTATAAAAAAAATAAACATTCTGAATATGCCCTTGAATTAAACTGAAATGGTTCACCCAAAGGTATTGTCATACATTTAAGTTTTGTAAGATCTTCAGTTAACTTTCATACAAAAATACCTTTCCCCACTGATATTTCTCCAATTGTAAAAAAAAAAAATAATACTTTCATCAAAGAAGAATTTTATGATTTATTGAATATGTCAGCATTGACAGATATGATCAATGGATCAATTAATAACTATTTGCAAAGCACCTGTCATAATAATAGATTACATGTATATTGTGTTTTACTCACATTACTTCATTGTACATCAAAACAACTCAGTGAGTAGAGGCTGCAAGTTATTGTTACAGATGAGGGCACTGAGACTCAGACAGATGATCCAGTATATAGAGCCTTTAAAGAGTAAAGCCCAAATTTGAAATTCAGTCCTCCAGCTGTATGTTGATTACTATGATTCAGAATTGTCACATGCACTGGTAGTCTTTGAATGGGCATAGAAGAGAATTATGTACAAGGGGAACCTTTGAAGAGCCTCCCATACCCACACCTACTGTATGCTTCAGGGTAGCTGGTTGTGGAGATATACCTTCCACAGCTCATCTCTGTTGGTTGGTGAACCTGGCCACCATCCATTTCTGCAGAGTGCTAATTTCTAGTGTTTTTGAGTGATGTGATGGGTCACCCAGTACATAGAGTGCTGAATTTGGATTCAGGAAGACCCAAGCTCAAATGTTACCTTTTATACTTGATAACTGACTACGGAACAGCACTTAACTTATAACTTACATTAACTTCATTTTCCTCATCTACAAAATGGGGATAATAATGTTATATAACCCACCTCTCAAGGATTATGGGGGGATTCAAATGGGTTCCAAAATGTAAAACATTTTGTAATCTTTAAAGCTCTCAATAAATGTTCCATGAGTATAGTATTAGAGAGCTTATGTTTGTATTGATTCTGCCAAGGAACATTGCACTTGTAGCATCAAGTGGATGTTTTTCCCTTTTTCCCTCTGCATTGTCACTGTATGAATTTCTTTCTGTGAAAATAAGATTGGTCCAAAGAAATGAAAGCTCATTTTCTGAAACACTGAGAGAACAGAATTATCTTGTGAATATATTCCTGACTGTGTAGATCTGTTGGGGCTAGAATTGGAGTTGGGTCCTGCCTGACCTAATCAAGTTACAGGTTATCAGTAACCACTGATGAGAGGTGGCTTCAGATAAGTCTGAGGACTCATATGTGTGAGGTCCCATCTGTTTAAAACAGTAAATGCCATTTCATTAAACAATCAACAAACATTTATTAAATGGCAATAGTGTCATAAGTATTAAGCTAGCTATTAGAGAATTATATAGTTTAAATAAGACTAAAGTCTATATTTTTGGAAATGGGCAGTGTGGGAGTTTGCTTTGTTCAAGCATACACATTTGTTCTGAGGGCTCTCTTTTTATTGTTAATTTAAGGAGCAGTATGTAGGAGATAAGAAATGTTTATAAAACAATAAACAAACACATACTAACTTAAAAATACATGGTCACTTCCCTTATGGAGCTCATAGTTTGACAAAGCACCTGGGGAAGAAGTAGTTATAACAATTTAACACTCTTCCCCCCCCCCCCAAATGTCATACTATCTGATATAGCATTGGGCAAGGCACTCTGGAAAATACAAAGGAAGTCTAAAGCATGGTCTTTTCTTTGAGGAGCTTATTCAAGAAGAGACAAGATATGTATACATGAAACAATTAGAAAATAATACAATGTAAAATCAAATGCTGATTTGTATGGTAAAGACTTCATGTGTATATGAACTATAGTCCACAAAACAATGAACAATGAGTTTTTTTGTGATATATACACAATGATTTTTTTTTCTATTTCTTATTTAGAAGCAGCACTATAAAGAGATCATCAGTCAACCTGAATGTCTCAGGGTGAGGGGAAGATGCTTTCATCACCAGGTGTGGCTTCTGACAGGAATGATTTCTGTCTTCTGTTTGTCAGGAGAGAGAGAGAGAGAGAGAGAGAGAGAGAGAGAGAGAGAGAGAGAGAGAGAGAATATCTTATTTGAAAATTCATAGTTAAGATGTGTGCCTTTTCACCCAGAAAGATAATTCAGACTCACACCAGGCACTTATCAGAGGTGGGGGCTTTTATGTAAAAAAAGGGAACATTTTCTCACATAACAATGGTACTACTTGGAAAAAAAAACAATTTCATGCCACAAGCTACTTTTTTATTTGTGATTGCATTTGTACTTAAGGTACTGAAACAGAACCAATCCCAGTCTCCCTTTCTGATTATGCCAGAGCATGTTGGCAAGATGAGTAAACAAAAAGTACATTAAGGGAGTGAGGGCACTTTTACAGAACACTAAATAATTATATGCAAAAGTCCATTTGCTAGTGTACTGGGGGATACAGAAGTGGTGGGTGGCAAGTTGCATACTGACATGTATGTATATTGAGAGAACAATTCTGATATTACCTAAGAATGATTTAGGACACAGCATATCATCCATTTCTAATTCTGTGACAATCTCTATTGTCATTTTTTTCATATTGTGGCATTTGTAATAGCTATCACTAGGCACATCAGCAGTTATATCTATTGCTACTTTATATCTTTTTAAACTGTGGGTTGTGACCTTCTATGGGGTCATGTAACTAAATGTGGGGGTCACGAAAAATCTGCAACAGTAAAAGGTTTCTGAATGTGCAACGACCAAAAATTAATTCAAAATCGACCATATAATAAATCTGAGGTGTTTTGGGCAGTGCTTGCCCACATTGCATCGTGTAACTTCACTGTAGCCTTTGTTCTGAAAATACAGCATGCGCACTTTGTGCTGCGCATGCCATGCCACACCAACATCTCGGCTCAGATTTGAAACTATTGTATGTTATGAATTGCAGTACATACAAAGTTTCTGATCTTATAGAAATATAATAGTTCAATTATGGACAATGAAAACTTTTAATATTTTCCTACTATTGTTCCTCAGCATGTAAGTATCAAATTAGTATATCTTTGGATTGTATTATGCTAGAATTTTTGATTTTTAAAATTGCTGCTATCTCCTTCTTTTACAGAAACATAAATGTTTAAGTTCAGCAAGTAAAGACAAAAGCCCTTTAATAATATTTCTCCACTATCACCCCTGTATGTGTATGTGTGAACATCAATTGCTAAAAAATTAAACACAACAAATGTAATTTCATACACTAAAACTAGTATTTATTTATTTGAGAAATTAGCAATATTTATTTATATTTTACGACAAAAAAATTTTTGGTTTTGGGTAAATGGCTAAATTTAGATAGAATTTTTTTTTACCTCAATAAAAATATCTATGACAATGCAGCAGAGTCTTTGCTACCAGGTTGTAGTGCACCTAAATTGACAAGAAAAACAAAATATGTCGAATCATTTTTGCAATATGGATTTACTTCTCATAATGATGATGATGTGGAAAAATCTTTTTGCTTAATTTGTAATGAAGTTTTGGCTGCAGAGAACATGAAACCAGCCAAACTAAAACAACATCTTAATACCAAGCGTGCAACGTACTGCAAGAAACCAAAGGAACATTTTGAATGACTTTTAAAATCTTCAGATAAATATAAACAATGTTTTGAGAAATGCATTACTGTCAACAAAAATCATTTACTTGCATCCCACTAAACTTCTTACTTAATTGCTAAAACTAAAAATCCTTATGCGATAGAAGATCTTCTGTTATCTGCTGCTATTAAAATGTTACAAATAGGTATATGAATGTAATGGAATACTATTGTGCTAAAAGAAATGATGAGCAGGTGGACTGGAGAAAAACCTGGAAGGGCTTATATGAACAGATGCTGAGTGAAGTGAGCAGAGCCAGGAGAACACTGTACTCAGTAATAGCCACATTGTGTGATGACTGGCTTTTTATTTTACACTAGGTAGAAGATGCAAAGTATTCCTTTTTAATAAAGTATAGACAATTTAGTTTGACTCAGAATACACTTTTAATGTGCATTAAACTAAAAGATTCATCTTACAAATTGTTTTACAATCCAAATATACAATAGCTTGGAAAACAAATAGTTCAGAAAACAAAAACCAATTTAAAAAGATTGACTGAAACAACTAAAATAGTATAGGTTTCATATGCTTCAATTTTATAGCTTTCTTACTGTATCATCAATATCAGAAATCTATTCCTTCAGCTGGCTTGATTATCATGGATTTAAATAAATATCTTTTCAACTAGGTTTCATTTCACCTTACTGATCCATCCACTGTGCCAAACTTTCAATTCTCTGGAGAAAGGTTAGTAATGGGAACAATACTGACTTATAAATCTGTTATAGAATTTGGAATGCAGAAGGTAAACCTTGTTGTCCACCATCCTCAGAGAAGGAGCTGAGAGGCAGGCAATGGGATTAGTGGGTAGAATTTAAAGATGGCATGCTAAGGGAACTGGTCCTTTTTGTTCTCTTTTTTCCTCTTTCTGATGGAATGAATACATACTTGTTGTTCTCTTTTCTGCATTGGGCCTGGGATATCAATATCAATATCAATTTCAATATCGATGTCAACTTTCTTTCAGGAATGTTTATGGGCCTTTTATTTTTAAGATTGATAGGTTTGAATAATTTTTTTAAATTAAGTTGGGAATTTTTCTTCTTAATGAATGTACTTTCTAAGTAGTTTAAAAATACTTTTAAATAATATATTTTTAAAAATAATTGTTTATTCAGTGGAGGTTAACTTTCAAAACTTATATTCCTAAGCTTATACTAACATACTATTGTCCATTGCCAAAAAATAGCTCCAAAATATAGAATGTACTGACCCTAAAAAGATTTGGGGTAGTCTAAGGTTATTAATATTTTCTACATCTAAAATTTTATCATTCTAAAATTCTGGATCTCCATTTCATAAAGGAATAGTCTATAAGACATAAAAAGTTTATTCAATGAACCATCTTAGGAAGAAGGTCCTTGTAGAGTTTAGGGCCCTTTCTGATTAATTCACACACTCTCTTTAAAGGAAATATATTTTCCTGATGAAATTTTGCTAAGTCCATTCCAACTACTATGGATCCAGCCCTAGTTTAAGGCTGTGCATTGCAGTATCTGCCACTGTTTACTTGCATGATCTTACACAAACAATTTCATCTCTCTAGGGACCAGAGTGCTCATTTATTATTATATGAATGAATTGAACTAGATAAATATGAAGCCCCATCCAGTTCTATGATTCTATTTACATATATACATATATTATATGTGTGTTTATATATATACATATATATGTATATATATAAAATCAACATAAGCAATATAATCAAAGTGAAATTTTATGATGTTGAATAGGAAATTTTGAGTATGTGCCAAGGACAATATTTGAAGATTTCAATTTAAAAGTCTGTGGGAAAGAAGGAGTTAATATAAAAATCTGAAGTGAAACCATATGTCCCTTTATGAAATCATGATTTCTATGCTTATTTTGTATTTATTTCTCATGTAGAATTGTTTATAATTTGCTCCAAAGGCATCTTTGGATGAAAACAAGTCTTTAGACATTATCATTGTTTATAACGCATGAGTAAATAAGCACAATTTTAAAATGTGAATGTCATGAAGGAAAATTGACTCATTGTGGAAGACTGGAAGATATTTCTGGTGTTGCACCAAATGATCCATTATTTTGACTTGCCAAATAATTAAGAAATGTAATGACCAATTATGGAAATAAATTTTCTCGAGGTGGGTATCTTTAAAATCCTTTGGCTAGAATACAAGACTCTTTGATATAATTAGGAAAATTATTTATAATCTACAAAGATTCTAAAAAGGTTTTATTATATGTTTTTGTTTACTAAACCACTGCCAGGACTACCTCAATAATATGTAGTGGCTCCTATTTTTGGTGCTCAAAAATAGCATTTCTGGCTGGGGGAACTTTCCTTATTTTCATTAATCCACCAACAAATCACTCCTTTTGTCATGCTCTTGTGCTGGAAGAGTGCTCACATTAGGAGAGATAATCTCTGTCTTTAAGCAAGCAACATATCCTGATAACCTACTTCTTTCTAAGTCTGAATAATTTGTAATGACTGAAGCAGGAAAGCCAAGAATGCATAATTCAGGGTCTGGAACACATTAGGATCAATGGTACATGAAAGACAGTACAGCCAAATGGAGAATTGGCTGTGTGCTACGTGCAGGGTGCTTTCCTGAACAAATATACTGAGTTCTTTTCATTGCTACTGGCTCAATTTCTTGTTATGGCTTTCCCCAGTTTGAAAGTTTGGAGTAGGGCTATCTCAGAGATTTCTAAATATTGCAGAATTTATCTTTCTATCCGAGTCATCCCATACTATCTCTTTAGTCTGAGCTGAAGTAAATTATTTTTTTGGGGGGTGGGGTGGGGTAGCTTTCCATCTCGTGATTGCCAACTGTGCACTTACAGGCTTAGACTAAAATGGTCAAAACACTATAATAGCCATTTCAGTTAGCATAGAAACACGAATGTACTTTTAGAGTTACAGTCTTTCTCTTGCAGGCTGTTATGGATGTAGTTGGGGCAATCAAAATTTTTTTTTTCACCTCTCACCTCTTCCTTCCTATTGATTGGAGGGGAAATAGTAAATTATAGGATTGAATGAATACAAGTTCTGGGCAGTACTCCAGAGAAAAGGGGTTAGACAAGTTTTTGTGTTGTATTCTGATAGTTGTACTAAACCTGGTATGCTGGTTCATCTAACTGTGTCTTTCTCCACCTTCCTGAATAGTCTTCCATCTCACAAGGTGTCAGTGTCATTTGCTTTTTCCATTTTTGTTCTTAGTACATTCCTAGCTCCCTTTAAGCACATTTGGGGCTTAAATGTTATGCCTAAATGTAGGGTTTCTACTATTCTTAATGGGGGAAGTGAAGAGAATATGCATTTATATATAGAGACTACTTATGTGTCAGGCATTGTGCTAAATGCCTTACAAATATTCTCTCATCTGATCCTCACAACTGACCCTGTGAGGTAGGTGCTATTATTATTCCCATTTTATAGTTGAACAAACTCAGGGAAAACAAGTTTAAGCAACTTGCCCAAGCTAGAAAGTGTCTCAGGCCAGATTTGAGTTTGGGTCTTTCAGACTCCAGGCCTAGCACTTTATCCATTAACTAACTACCTCTGCTATAAATAGTATAAGTAATAGTATAAATATTTTTCATCATAATCTTTCTTTATCTTTTCCAGTTTTCTTCTATTTGTTATCTGCTTACATTCTTAAATGCCTTTGGGTTGGCTGTCTTGTCAAGCTCTCTTTAAACTGGTTTTACCTTGCACTGCTCTACATTTTATGAGATATTACTTTTCACAAGGACAGCTAGGTGGTATAGTGGATAGAATGCAAGGCCTGGAGTCAGGAAGACTCATCTTCCTGAGTTCAAATCTGGCCTCAGACACTTGCTAGCAGTGTGACCTTGGGCAAGTCACTTAATCCTGTTTGCCTTTGTTTCCTCACCTGGAAAATGAGCTGGAGAAGGAAATGGCAAACCACTCTAGTATTTTTGCCAAGAACAAACACTGTCACAAAGAGTAAGACATGACTGAAACAACTGAACAATAACAACAACAAAACTCCAAATCATCCAACTGCCTTGCACCTGAGCCCTCTATAAGTATTCCAGCCTCTAATTAGAACAGAAACTGCTTAAGATCTGGGCTTATATTGCTTTTCAATTTGTAACTCCAGCATTTAGCACCATGGCTTAATAAATGCTACTTCTTTCTTTCATTCATTCCATCTTCCTTCTCTGTAATTTTTTGTAAATGAGCCTATATTATAAGTTGATGTTTAATAGTTGGTTTTAAATAGTACTTTAAGGTTTGCAAAGTGCTTTATTCCCTGGAACCTCACAACAAACTTGTGATATATTATTATCTCCATCTTACAGATAAGAAAAGTAGGGCTCAGACAAATTAGTAACTTGAAGAGTCTGAAAATTACTTTCTGAAGTGGGAGACAAATTTTAGTCTTCCTGACTCTTTGTTGGGTACTTTATCTAGTGTAACCTCATATGCTATCAAATCATAGCAGCAAATGAAGATCAAAGAGTTAATATTCTCTTGATATTATAATCACTTACATAAGATGAGAATTTAAAAGGAGACAAGGAGCATTTGCTAAGGTTCAGAAGGAAGAATAAGAACTACAAAGTAGTAGACACAGACCTATCCAGATAAGCTTCAAGTCCCAGAGCCTAGATATACTGAGTTCCTTAATAAAAGGCCTATATATCAACTTGTTCTACCCCTCCTCTCCTCACACACTCTCCCCAGCAGTGTAGAGGTTATAACCCTGAGAAGGAGCAACCTGTATCTATTCCCTCACTGGTACTACAGGCAATATGGAACATATAGGTCTCTGGTTAAGGCAGAATCCTCAGAGGGCAAGTATTGTCCCCAGTGGTGAAAATTCACTACATCTAATTAGCTCCAGCCATCTTGCCACATCATCTTCCTTCCAAGCTATTATTTCTTCCTCTCATGTATCCTGAAGTCTTTAGACTTGGGACTATGATGGCTGATGGGACCTTACTGTATACAGCTATCCCCAGGCACCCACCATGCTGGCTTCCTTCTAGGCCACTTTTATTATCTGCTTTCTACCTCTTTTCATTTACCCTTCAAAGTAGCACTGAAGTTTCTCTTCTGAGGCTGTGCTAATTGGTGAGAGCTTACTGTTTAGACATCCCTGGTTACCTCACCACATCTTACCAGCACATACAGTCCAGCTCCACCTTCACCTTAGCTTTCCATTTCTTGATCTGAGAAAAGATATCAGATCAATATTACCATTGTTTCTGGAAAAGGGTGGATCAAGTGAATGAAAAGACTTTGTAGATTCCACTCATAGACATAAAACTGTGTCAGTTCTGTCTTTTGCTGTGGATCATAAATTTCTACAATAAAATAATAAAGCTTCAAGGAATCAGATTGAATCTAAAAAATAGTCAACTCTAGCCACATCCTGCATTTAAGTTATCTAATTTTAAATGGACTCCCTGGGCTCTGAAGCTCTGCTCAGAAACCAGCCTTCCCACTTGTCTTAGCTCTTGTATCTTGGTGCTCCATGGACAATGTAATAGTTTTTTAAATTTTTGTCTATTTTTTTCTAACTTAGAACCCTATCCCTTGACTGCCCACTGGGAAATTCTCTACTGCTATCCCAAACTCTCTACCAAGATTTTCTATTTACCGGCATATCAGCTTGGCCTAGATCAGGATGTCACTACAATAATAGTTTGCTCTTCCAGTGACTATGGCACTTGACATATTGTAAAAAAGTCCTAGTGACCTCCAGAGACTCTGGAGCCCTAAAACAGCAATTATCTCATACCACTAAAAAGTTTTAGCTAAGATACAAGTTGCACTGATGACTCTGAAGACCACAGACTCCCAATTGTGTTTGGAGGCAGCAATCTTAAACCCAGATGACAAATCTTCCTAAAAACTGGCCTTAAAAAAAGTATTTGTCTACTTTCCAATCTGGTTGTCAATTGGATACCCTATTGGATGAACTACCATTCTCACTACAAATCCAACCTATGTTATACACATTTTTGCTAAGACAGGCTCATGTCTGCACTTTAACCTTCTGAATCTTCCCCCTTCCAGTAATTAAAAAAGTAATGCTGCTAATAATAATAACAAGCATTTATATGGCACTTTAAGGTTTGCAAAGTGCCTTTCCATGTGTTTTCTAATTTGATCCTCACAATAACCCTGTGAGGTAGGTCCTATTATTATCCTTATTTATTGATGAGAATATGGAGACTAGAAAGAAGTTAAGTGACTTGTTCAGAATCATAGATCTAGGACATAATCTGAAGCATCTAGGTGATACAGTAGATAGAGGACTGGGCCTGGAATCAGGAAGATTTGAGTTCAAATCCAATTTCAGATTCTTACTAGCTGTGTAACCCTAGGTAAGTCACCCTTTGTTTGCCTCAGTTCCCTCAACTGCAAAATAGGGATGGTAATAATAGCACCTACATCCCAGAGATATTGTGGGGATCAAATGAGATAATAATAATAAATGAAACAGTCAGCACAGTGCCTGGCACATAGTAAGTGTTTTAAATTTTACATAGTAAATGTTAGCTATAATTACTATGAACTCAGGCTCAAACTATTGTTAATTGTGAATGGAAAGAAGTGCTACATAGGATAATCTTATCCTCGCTAGTACCTTTTGGACTCTCCAAGCTAGATTCTCAGGAAAAGAGGATAGAAATCATAATGTGGAAATTCCAGTCAGGAATTGAGAGAGACTTTCAATTGGTATCACCCTTCCAAGACACAGGTTAAGGGTCTGTGGAGGCCTTCTAGACTAAAGTGTGATTTATGTATATAGCTATGATCCTATGGGAGTGGCTGAATCAGAATAAAGTTTGCCTTTTCATGATCTTGTCAGCATATCTATGCCAATTAAGGAAGTCAAGCCACCACTATCACCACCATTAATATAATAATAATAATAATAACAAATTTCTAACTTTTGTATAGTGCATTAAGATTTGCATAGTGTTTTACATATTTTACCTGAGAATAATCCTGGGAAATAGGAGCCATCATTACCCACATTTTACAGATAAGAAAACTGTGGCAGGCAGATGTTAAGCAACTTACCTAGGTAAGTGCCTAAGCCAGGATTTGTACACAGGTCTTCTTGACTTTAAGTCTAGGGCTTTCTATCCACTATACCACTGAGATACTCTCCTCCCTCCACCCTTCCCTCCACAATAAAATGAAGACTGGAACATTGAAGAATCAGGTTGAGTTTAACAAAGGACCAAATACCCAGTATTGCCTATATTTCAAGTTCTTAATTTTGTGGGACTCTCCTGGATTTGACTCTCCTTGGTAACTGATCTTTTACCCCATCTCAGATCTTGAGTCTCAGGTACTTCACCAACCTCTTTGTACAAATCCACAACCCTGGATTTGCTGAAATTAGAACTGGGAGAGTACAAGCTCAGGTGGACTATACAAGTATGGAAAAGTAGCTTCCAAAACAGAACTGACAAGAGACCATTTCCAGCATTTAAGGGCCAGAATGTTTGGAAAGGCTCGCCACAAGAGAGTTGATCATCAGGTAACAAACGAATGAATGGACACTTATGAAGAATGTCCACCAAAATGTGAAATGGCTCTGATTTGCATCCATGATGGGTATGCCCATATCCACAAAAATATAAAGCATCTAAAGAATTTAATTAAGTCTGGCATTCAACCTATAGCTATATGTGGGCTAGTCAGTTTAGGTTTGAAAGCCAAATACGACATTCGAAAATGGAGAAGCAGAAAAAAATCTAGTTAAATAATATTATTAGACAGTTGAATGTTAGGAAGGCATCTGATTAAAATAGGAAAGGGCAAAGATGTATGTCTACTTATCTGTGAGAAAAATTATATTAAATAAGACTACACTATTTTCTTTTGATAGGAACTAAGAGATTGAGGGGGAATAGAGGTGCATGAAATAATGAATAGGAAGTTAGTTGGCTGTGTCTAATTATCCTCTCCAGTGCAAGAAGCGGCAACATATTTGAGATGGTTTCAGGGACATTTTTCTTCTCTTGGAAATGGAGAATTAATCCATGTAACTCAAGTTAAGATCTATGAAGAGCGTGCATGTTTCAGTGAGTAGCAGGTGAGATCAACTATCTGCTTGAAGGTGAAAAGAATAAGAGCCATGAATCCTTATATTTTAAGGTATGAACTTGCTTCTCACTGATTAGGAATTGTTAGGAAGACTTCCTTCCCTTTCCAGCCCGTGCTGTAAGAAAATATGTGCATAGGTAAAATAGGATATTTTGCCTTTTTCTTTTGGCTTATCAAATATTTGCTTCTATTGGAGACCATTATTTTATTCTTGTATATATGTTCTATATCCCTTGTTGGTGGATTTTTTTCCGTTTAATAATCTGTGAACCTATGACTGCATGCATCATTTATCAACCAGACTGACATGATACCCTTGGGACATCATAACAGACAACTTCAGAATTATTATTGTATTGATTTAGCTAACAGGCTAAAATTAAGTCTCTTTTAACATGACTTGATGGCAGCTGAACTCCTCACCCCCACACCCACCTGAACATCTTCTTATAAAGGGAACAAGAATAGAGCATTGGGTTTAATTCATTACAATCTGAGTTCACGTTCAAATCACAGAGCAAGAATTCTTTCTGGATAAGCAGAGATTTGAAAAGCCATCTTTAATGATTATATAAGAAAAAATTCACACATATATAAATAGATTACTGCTTTACCTCATCATAGTAAAGGTTTATGTATTTAAAGTAGCAAAAAAGTTTACATGGCAATGTGGCATAAATGACTAGTTAAGGTCAGTGCTTGAGACTAAATATCTATGAGGCAAGAAGATCAGACAGTCTGTGAGTCATATTCATGGGATGGGGACAACTGCATTTATTTCTTTCTTTCCTATCTTCTCCCTTCTCATCACTGGGGGAAAAAGAAAAAAACAAAACTCATCTGGCAAACAGGCTGGTAAAGCAAAACAAATTCCCATATTGGCCATGTCCAAAAGTGTTGTAATTATTCTACTTTTCTTTCAGGAGGTCTATAGATGAATCATCAACAGTTCCCTTGAACAGTGGCTGATCATTGGGTTGATCAGAGGATTCTTAACCATTACAAAGTGGTTTATAATTTAAATATATATACACACACACACACACACACACACGTATATATACATTATATACACACACATATATACATACACACACATATATGTGTGTGTGCACACACATATAGACACACATATACATATATATGTATATATGTGTATGTATCTATATCAATATGTAATCTTCCAATATCTTCCTGGGTTCAAATCTAGCTTCAGACATTTCCTAGCTGTGACGAGTCATTTAACCCTGTTTGCCTCAGTTTGCTTTTCTGTAAAATGAGCTGGAAAAGGAAATGTGAGACCACTGGGATATCTTTACCAAGAAAACTCCAAATGGGGTCATGAAGAGTTGGACACAACTGAAAAACAACTGAACAATCTGTATAACTTATGTATATAATGTCGATAATGATGTGTATATGTGTGTGTATATCTATATCTACCTGTGCATCTATGTATCTATCTTTCTATCTATCTAAACAGTTAGCAAGTGCCAAAGCATGACAGGCTTCTTCCTTCCTTCCTTCTTTCCTTTTTTTTTTGAGATGAGGTGGTAGACCTGTTAGTTGGTAGGCTTCCCTCAACTGGTCTGTCAGTCAGATTGCTGGTGAGATTCTACATCTTGACTATCGTCTGGGATTCCCAAGTACAAGTCAATAGGCTGCTATGGTTCTTGTCCAAACAGCAAGAATATGGTATTGTTCTGAGTGGTATTATAGGCACCCTTAAAGAATATCATGTGCTAATTGTACCAACATTTCTCCTTAGGCTACAAGATACTTGGTATAATTGATATAGTCTAATTAAAATGCTTTGGTTGAGAGATTTCTTGAGAATAGTGTGGTTCTGGACTTTATTTCCATGTCAAGCATCTCATTGGTAGTTTGTTCTCAAGATCTATGCCGTGGTAAAAATAGATCTAGACATATTTCTCACATAACATTCAGTTAGATAAATGGTCTTTGAAATGTACTAACTGTGTGATTCTAGAAGAGATACTTAACCTTTCTAAGCCCCAGTTTCCTCAACTGCAAAAGGGAGATAATAATAGCACCTACAACATAGGGTTATTATGAGGATCAAATGAGATAATATATATAAAGTACTTTAAAAACCTTAAAAATAAATTCCAGCTATTGTTATCTTGGCTACTCTGAAAGCCTTGTTGTTATCATTTGAAAGTGCCTATACAGACAGAATAAAATCATTAGGCTTTTTACTTATATTCCTTCTATTCCCCTCCAAAGACAGAAAACATATGTACATTAATTTTAGATGTTTGCTGTGATTTAGGTTCTACAAGTAAACAACTTGATTCAATAGTTGAACAATTTCCATTGAACAAACTGGCCACAGGTATGACACTTCTTCTAAATATCTACTACTACCTTGGCCCAATAGAATCTGTTCTGTATAAGATCCAGAAATTTTCCTATTGAATATGTTTAAAGTCTTCATGAATTGCCTCATGGCCATCTATACTTAGGTCTTAACCAGCACTACTGTAATTTCTGCCTCATCTTATGTAGTCTGGGACAGTGTTCCATAGTAGAGTTCTAACTCTGCTCCTCCCTCAATAATGGAATGCATTCATGGGGGAGTAAACCTGATTTTTCAAAAATCAGGCCCTTCTGTCCCAATCAATATCACTGTTCACGAACATTCAAGAATGAGTATCCAATTGTTCATGGTTATTTTGGTTGAAAGCAGTTGTAAAGTAATTACATTAACTTACATAGATGATGTATTCTTTGGAGGAAATCTCAGTATATCATCTGTTCTTTCTTGTATTGGTGCTGCTGCCTCCTGAATATCACAGATCAACCTTGCTTCGTCTGTAAAGATCATAATGATTTCTGATGCTTGGAGCCTGCAGGATAGGACAGCTACATTCGTATTTGTTTAACCTGGCTAATAATGCACGTAAAGTAAACTTGGATAAAATCACTACTCAGTTTTGGCTTCTGCCTCCAATATAATGATTACCAGGTTATTACTGTAAGTGGAAGTTTGTCCATCCAAACTTAGAACTGAACTCCAGGCACAGACTCATAACTTTTGGCAGCTTACTTCAAAGTCAAAATTTCCAACCAGGATCATAAGATTTACAGCTGAACAGGCTTTAGAGATCCTCTAAATCAATTGAAAGAAGTGGAGATATAAGTCTAGAGAAGAGAATACTTGGAGGGACATGATACCTCTCTTCAAGAATGTGAAGGACATATGGATATGACATGAAGGATATGTGGCAGAGAGATTCTATTTGTCCTAAAGCCTCAAAAAAGGCTCCAAAGTCTCAGCATACATAACCAGGAGCAATGGATAGAATTTACGAAGAGGAAACTTTAGGATGATATCAAAGGGGAAAATGTCAATAGTTAGAGGTGTCCAAAAGTTGAACGGATTGCCTCAGGAGATAATAAGTGATAAGGGTTCATTGAAGGTCTTCAAATGGAGGCTGAATGATCATTGTTGGATATATGATAGCAAGGACTTCTTTCATGTACAGTCTGTACTAGATAGAGGCTGAAGTCTTATCCAAATCTAAAATTTTATAATTGTCCAATCCCTTCATTTTAGAGATGAGAAAATTGATATGTGGAGAGGAAGAGGGGTGTTTTAGATTAAGCACTTGTCTTGGAGTCAGAAAGACATTGTTTCAAATTCTGCCTTAGATACTCAGTATCTGTATGACTCAGGGCAAATTACTTGACCTTTTTGTGACTCTGTAAAATGAAGAGATTGGATTAGATGACCTCTAAAGTCTCTAAATTATGAGATATAAGATGAAGTGACTTTTCTTCCTACATATATAGGGTAACCTGAGGAAAGCACTAGAGGGGAGCTTCTATAAATGTGGCATCTTCAACAAGTAGCCAAGTTTCTGTGATTATGAGGAGATGGAAGAAGAGTGAGAGGAAGAGATCTAATATGAGGAACAGTTTGTTATAAATAGAACAATAGTTATGCAGGGCATAATGGAAGGGACACAGAATAGGATAGAGACCTGGGAGGAATAGAACTGGCATGGATACACATGAGGGCCAGATTGCACTTGTTTGTCCTACTGTTTTTCAATCCATCAACACATTTGTTAAATGCATATTATGTGCCAGACAATAAGAGTACAAGTACAAAGAACAAAACCAATTCTAACTACAAGATCACTGAGAGACTTTGCAATGAGCACACAGTTGTTCACAAATCTCATTATCAGCCTTTAGTTACAGAAACATCTTCAGCTCTCACTTATATCAGTAGAGAAGTTCCAACAGCCTGAATGCCCTGGTATTCCTGCTGCCATAACAAGTAGAGTTCTAGTATTCACTACCTGTCAGACCTCTTTTATGTTCTTTCTTTGTACTTTCTCCTTCCTGGGGCTTTCTCTCATGTGCTTTATCTCAAAGCACTGTGGAAAAATGTAGCATTTTCCTACCCAAGACACTGGAAAGGGAGAAAGAATCATTAGACTATCAAGGATTTAGACTGAAAAGGATTTAGAGACTATCTACTTGAACTCCTCATTTTTGAAGATGGGGGAAATGAGGCTCAGAGAGTTTAGGTGTCTTCCTCAAGGTAAAACAATTGGTCAGTGGTTGAGCTGGTACTCGAACTTCATCTTCTGACTCTGAGTTCAGTGATCTTCCAGCTGTTCCGGCTAAGTAACAACAACAAAAAAAGTGTGACAATAGAATACTAGCCTGCTTATTTCACTAATATTCACAAAATATTGGAAGAACCAGAGCTAGGTATCCAGGGTGGTAGATGGATTCACTATGGATGATTTCTGGGAAAAAAATGTTGAAAAAATTTTTACAAAAAGCAAGTGATCTAACCCCACAGAGGCAGTGCCCATGCTAACAAGGTCCTTCATCCTTTGAGGTATTACCTTTGCCACTTCTCTTCATCAGTAATTTCCTTAGACTATTCTTGGCAATTGATTTCTCCTTCCCTTTATTAACTGCACTGTTGTTTCTTAATATTATAGTCTCCACATATCAGATCAGGATTGGAAAATAACAATGGGGAGCTGAAGGAGAGATTTTATAGCACACCTAAAGAAACTCAAGTAAGAAAAAAGGGATGGGCTTTTCCATTGCTCAACATAAAAGAGTTAAAGTATAAGAATGTTCTACCCTGAAGAAAACATTGACCATTAACAATACAGAACAACACAAGATTCAACAGCAGGCAAAATTATCAGTCCATGAAATTAAAGCATGCATGTAGAAAGTGCTCTGTCTAAAACTGACAGATATTAATTGAAGAAATGATTGTCCATTCTTTAAAAGACACTCCATCTCTTGCATTCAACAGACTACCGCAAAGTCCACAAACTAGCTTTTATGATGACCAAATATGCCATTATTTCTCTCCTCTTCCCCAAACTAAGAATAACACAAGGATAGCTGGTTCATGTTTTTAGCACTCATGTGTCAGGAATAAATGATTTTATTTTGGTGAAAATCTTTTCAGTTTTGCATTTCAATAAAGGGCATTTAAATCAGAGGAGCTCTAATTTGAAATTCCTTTAGGATATCTTGCACCTGACCATCTTTGAACTATCTATTATCTCCTGAATGAATGAACCCCAAGTTTTCTAGCTAGGCATTCAAAGCCATCCAAAACTTAGAATCACTCTTTCCTTTCAAGTTTTATCTCATACTCCTCCCAGCATACTGTATACTGTATTTATTTATTTAGTATACTGTACTTAAGCTAAATTGTATTATTCTAATTACTTCTAATTTGCCTCATACTTTCCATGTCTTTGCTCATGGAATGACCTTACCATCTGTCAATCAATTAATCATCTGTGGGCTAAGCCCTGGGGATACAACTTTCATCCACTGAATCCTATCCATCTTTTAATACCCAGCTCAAGTATCACCCCTTAAAATCATAGCATCACAGGACCACTACTCCTCTAAGTCAGTAATGATCCATTCTCCTTTGTACCTTAAACTTTGGATACTTGACTTGCTTGTCTTATGCACTAATCACATGCTAGTTTATATTATAATTATTTGTATACATGTGTTCCATTTTTCCTCCTCCATCCCCAACTATGCTATAAACTCTAGGTTGGCAGGAGCTGTGCCTTATTTAATCTTTGTATTTTCTTTACTACTATTTTGTATTTTATTTTGTTTCTTGGGATTTCTTAGGAGTAAGAGACAGCATGGCATAGTTGGCAATCAGCTGGCTTCAGAGTCAGGAAGATCATGCCACACATATTGACTGTGTGATCCTGGGCAAGTCCTTTAACCTCTCAGTATGCTAGGCAACTCTGTAGCACTATTAAGTTGAAGAAAAGGTGAAGACCTGCCTTGGTAGAGGGAATTTCCAATTTTGGGAATTTTCCTATATCAACAAAACTGCAGTCCAGTGTTTACCTCTATTATTTCTTAGGATCATATTTTGGGAATACCACAGTTCTTTCAGTGATTCCTAAGTGGCTACCTGATGCAAAACCCTGTCTTAAACACCAACTTTGGACAAATCATCAATCTCCTTTGGGCTTCAATTTCCTCATTTGTAAAATGATAGGATTGGATTCAATGACTTCTAAGGTCCCTTTCAGTTCTAAATCTTTGATCCTACAATGTTATTGCCCTGGTGATGCTTAAACGGATCTGAATCATGAAACACCACAATCTCTTGTGGTGGGGCGGCTAGGTAGTGCAGTGGATAGAGTACCAGACCTGGAGTCAGGAAGACCTGAGTTGAAATCCTGCCTCAGATACTTGCTAGCAGTGTAACCCTGAGCAAGTCAATTAACCCTGCTTGCCTCAGTTTTCTCATCTGTAAAATGGAGATAATGATAACACCTACATCCCAGGGTGGTTGTGATAATCAAATGAAATAATAATTGTAAAGCACTTAGCATGGTGCCTAGCATGTGGTAAGTTATAAAAAAAAGTTAGCTATTGTTATCTCTTAAGCAAGTCACTTAAACTTCTCCATATCCTCATCCATAAAATAATGTGGTTGAATTAGAGACATCTAAAGTCCCTTTCCAAATCTATGATTGTATGAAAGCACATTTTAAGCAAGCCAAAACAAATGAAAAAACAAAAACAAAAAACTCTTCCCATAATGTAAGTATTATGTACTGAGCTATGTAGATATACGTCTATATTTTGGGAGAGGAGTAGAGTTATAATCTTATCAACATAAGAAGCTCACAGGGTAGAAATTATTTCCACTGACACAAATTAACAAGTCTGAAATTTGTAGTATTAGAAAGTTGCCTGAGGCCAGAGAGATCGTAACATTCTTGGGTCCACAGCTAATATGTATCAGAGGCAGTACTTAACTCAGGCCTTTCTGATCCCAAGACCAGCTCTCTATTCACTTCTGTTACCTTCATCTGTCAGCGCAGTACCATTGGGTTCAGCATATTTAGAACTTAGAAGCTAATAGGATATCTAGGTCACTGTTGCATATGGAGTGACAGTGAAGGCAGAGTAAGCAGAAGAAACACTTTCAGTGTCTGGTAAGTGACTACTTCCTACAGTGCCAAAGAGTAACTGGGTGCTAAGGATCAACAATGGCAGACATCCAATACAAAGCATGCAAGGGATATAGGGCAGACTATTAGCTGTTAAGGAAATGATACAAATACAAACAGAGCTTCCCAAAGAGTGGACTGCCTCCACTAACCTAAGAGATCACATGTCTTCACTGTAAAAAAAAAAAAAGGAAGAGACAATAAATGTGACATAGTAGAAAAAGGCAGTGGACTCCAGTTTATTTGTTCATTTTTAATCTGTAAAATGAGATTGTTGTGACTGTGAAGTAAAGACAGAAAAAGGAACAGTAAAATGTATTTTAACATATTTTGAAATTGAAAACCTCAGAGGCCATCTAATGAAACTCACAGCAGACCAATAATCAGCCAACAATTTAAGCAATAAGTATTTATGGGGACCCTGTGAACACAAGTACAAAGAACGAAACACTCTATACTTGCAATGAGTTTATGTTCTAATGGGGGAAACAACAAAAACATATAAAAATATGTGCAACATAAATATGCTTTTGCTCCTGTTGAACAGAGTGATAGTATCAGGTGGGCCAAGAGGGGAGAAGGAAGGCAACCTGTTATATTCACTTCCTGATGGGGCTGCAGGACAGGCTTTGGGCAGAGTGGGCATGAATGCTGAGGTGAGGTCTACCAGATAATGGTCTGGTATTTAATAAGATTTTCTCCTCAATTGTCTTTTTTCTTATCCAAGTTGCATTAATTTTGTTTGTGCAAAACTTTTCCATTTCATTTAACCAAAATAACTCTTTTTTTTTTTTTGGTAATCACTTCTATCCCTTGTTTCATTAAGAATTTTCCTCCTGGCCTTAGGAATGAAAGGTATGGTTTTTTTTAAAATTTAATAGTATGAACTTTAATAGTCACATCACACATCCCTTTTAAGTTCATCGTGGTAAATGGTGTGTTATTCTAAACCTAATTTCTGCCAGACTACTTTCCAGTTTTCTAAGTGATTTTTATTGCTGGAATTCTTCTTCAGATAAATTATGTTTTAGGATTTATCATATACCCTCTTTAATTTTTCTGATTGAATTAGGTTAATTATGTCTGATTCTTCCTCATTTAATTTGTTCAGTTGATATGCTTTTTAACTTTAAAGCTAGAACCAAATAGTTTTGATAATGATAACAGCTAACATTTATACAATATTTCAATATTTGCAAAGAGCTTTATAAATATTTCATTTCACCTTCACAAAAACTCTGTGTAGAAGGCACTCTTATTAACTCCATTTTAGAGATGAAGAAACTGAGGCATAGAAAGATTAAATGACTTTTCCAGGGCCACAAAGCTAGTAAGTATGAGTTAGAACTTCCTGACTCTAAGTCCAACACTGTTGCTATCTAGCTTACTCTCTCTTTTTTTTTTTTAAGGCAACTGGGATTAAGTGACTTGCCCAGGGTCACACAGCTAGCAAGTGTCAAGTGTTTGGTCTAAGGCTGGATTTTGAACTCAGGTCCTCCTGACTTCAGGTCTGGTACTCTATCCACTATGCCACCTAGATGTCCCTAACTTACTCCTGATGATTGCAGCTTTATAATATAATTGAATGACTAGAACTGCAATTCTTCCTTCACACCTACTTTTTTCATTATTTCTCTTTATATTCAAACTCCCTATATGCATTTTCTTCCTAAAATAGGGCACATAGATATCAATAAATGCTCTAAATGTGGTGCAAGAAGGGCAGGGTACTGAAAAACTTTAATCTCCCTTGTTCTGAATCCTACACTCCTTTTTTTTTAAAATACAGATTTATTTATTTTTAGTTTTCAACATTCACTTCCATAAGTTTTCGAGTTCCAAATTTTGTCCCATCTCACCCTCCCCCCACCCCAAGATGGCATGCATTCTGAATATCCCTTCTCCTAGTCTATCCTGTCTTCTATCTCTCCCCCCTTCTCTTATCCCCTTCCCCTTCTATTTTCCTGTAGGGCAGGATAGACTTCTATACCCCATCTCCTGTATTTCTTATTTCCCAGTAGCATGTGTAAACATTTTTTTTAAACAGATGTTTTTAAAACTTTATGTTTCAAATTTTCTCTCTTCCTCCCTCCCCATCCACCCTCATTGAAAAGGCAAACAACTCAATATAGGTTATACATATATAGTTATGCAAAACACTTCCATAGTAGACATGTTGTGAAAAACTAACTCTATTTCCCTTAATCCTATCCTGCCTCCCATTTATTCTATTCTTTCTTTTGACCCTGTCCCTCCTCAGAAGTATTTCTTCTGATTACCCCTTTCCCAATCTGCCCTCCTCTCTATCATCCCCTGCTCTCTTGTCCCCTTCTCCCCTATTTTCCTGTAGGGTAAGACAGATTTCCATACCCAATTGAATGTGTATGTTATTCCCTCCTTAAGCCAAATCCTATGAGAATAAGATTCACTCATTCCCTCTCACCTTCCCTGCTTTCCCCTCCACTGTAAGAGACTTTTGTTTTTTTTGTGAGATAATTTACCCCATTCTACCTCTCCCTTTCTTCTTCTCCGAGTATCATCCTCTCTCATCCCTTAATTTTATTCTCCAGATATGAACCCTTAATCTTCAACTTACCTTGTGCCCTCTATCTATCTATCTATCTATCTATCTATCTATCTATCTATCTATCTATCTATATATATATACATATATATCATTTTTTTCCTTCAACTACCCTAATACTGACAAAGGTCTCATGAGTTATAAATATCATCTTTCCATGCAGGAATGTAAACAGTTCAATCTTAATAAGTCTCTTATGATTTCTCTTTCCTGTTTACCTCTTCATGTTCCACTTGAGTCCTGTATTTGAAAGTCAAATTTTCTATTCAGCTCTGGTCTTTTCATCAGGAATGCTTGAAAGTCCTCTATTTCACTGAATGACCATTTTTCCCCTGAAGGATTATACTCAGTTTTGCTGGGTAGGTGATTCTTGGTTGTAATTCTATCTCCTTTGCCCTTCAGAACATTGTATTCCATGCCCTACAGTCCTTTAATGTAGATGCTGCTAAATCTTGTGTTATCCTGATTGTGTTTCCACAGTACTTGAATTGTTTCCTTCTGGCAGCTTGTAATATTTTCTCCTTGACCTGGGAACTCTGGAATTTGGCCATAATATTCCTAGGAGTTTTCCTTTGGGGATCTCTTTCAGGAGGAGATCTGTGGATTCTTTCGATTTCTATGTTGTCCTCTGGTTCTACTATATCAGGGCAGTTTTCCTTGATAATTTCTTGAAAGATGATGTCTAGGCTCTTTTTTTGATCATGGCTTTCAGATAGTCCAATAATTTTTAAATTCTCTCCTGGATCTATTTTCCAGGTCAGTTGTTTTTCCACTGAGATATTTCACATTGTTTTCTAATTTTTCATTCTTTTGGATTTGTTTTACAGTGTCTTGATTTTCATAAAGTCCAATTTTTAAGGAAGCATTTTTTCAGTAATCTTTTGGACTTCCTTTTCCATTTGGCCAATTTTTTTTTTTAGGGCATTTTTCTCCTCATTGGCTTTTTGGACCTCTTTTTCCATTTGGGTTAGGCTATTTTTTAAGGTGTTATTTTCTTCAGTATGTTTTTGGGTCTTCTTTAGCAAGCTGTTGACTTGTTTTTCATGATTTTCTTGCATCACTCTCATTTCTCTTCCCAATTTTTCCTCTACTTCCCTTACTTGCTTCTCAAAATCCTTTTGAGCTCTTCCAAGGCCTGGGACTGATTCATATTTTTCTTGGAGGCTTTGGATGTAGGAGCTTTGACTTTGTTGTCTTCTTCTGGTTGTATATTTTGATCTTCTTTTTCACCAAAGTAAGATAATATTGTCTGACTCTTTCCGCGCTGCTTGCCCATGATCCCGGCCAATTACTTGAGTTTTAAACTCTTTGTTAAGGTAAGAGTCTGCTTTTAATGTGGAGAGTGTACTGTCCCAAGCTTCAGGGGTTTGTAGCTATTTTCAGAGATACTTGTAGGGACCTGTAAATTTTCAGTTCTTCCAAGGTGGTATGATAAGGGGCAAGGTTTTTACTCCTTTCCTGGCCTGTGACCACAAGTACTCCTTTCTGTCCTGTAACTGTGAGGAGGGGCTTCTCTTCGCAGCCACTACAAGCTCCTCCATGCCAGCGCTCCTCCTCACCCCAGTGCCGCTGCCCAGAACCGTGACACAGATCCAAACAGAGGCAAAGCAAGAGATTCCTGCCTCATCCATGGCAAAGAGATCCCTGCAATCCCTCTCTGATCAGCCACTGGATTCCTCCTTAGTCTGTGGGTGGGAAGTTTGGGAAGCAGCTGCCCCCCCTAGGGCCACACTGTTGGGGAATGGAGCTGAAACCCCACCTTCCTCTCTGAGCACAGCAGAAACAGACTTTTCCCACTGACCTTCTAAGTTGTCTTTGGCATTTGTGGATTGAGGAGTCTGGAAATCTCCATAGCTGCCCGTGATTCAGTCCTCTGAGGCCTGCTTCAGGTTTGCTGTGGCCTGTGTACCCACACCACGCTGCGCTCCCAGACTGTTATGATATACCTTTCTGATCAATCTTCCAGGCTGTATTGGGCTGGAAATTTGTTTCACTCTGTCTTTTTTTTGGGTTCTGCTGCTTCAGAATTTGTTTAGAGCCATTTTTTATGAGTATTTGGAGGGGTTTAGGGGAGAGCTCAAGCAAGTCACTGCTTGCACTCCGCCATCTTGGCTCTGCCCCCTACTATACTCCTTTATACAGATCAAGATCACATTAGTTTTCTTTTCCCCTTAATGCCTTGTCACACTGTTGGCATACATTCTATTTGTGGTGTACTTAAACCTTAAGATCCCCCCAACCCCCATAAACTGTTTTCTAGCTATACCTTTCCTGTTTGGAAGCCGAGTTTTTAAGTATAAGTGTAGAACTTTATATTTGTCCCTATTAAATTTCATTTTATTAAGTTTTGTCTATTGTTTTATCTTGCATTATCTCTGCCATACAATGTTTTAGTTATCCTTTCCAGCTTTGTGTCATCCGAAATTTTGACAAAGCTCAACTTCTATGCCTTCATTCAAGCATGTTTCAGCAGGCAGAGAATGGGAACAAAAGGGAGGCACTGGGAAGATAGAATAACATGATTAGTCTGTATTGGGCCTGACTTAAGGCAGTTCCCTAGTAGTTTAGGTTTGGTATTGAAACAAGATTAAACACTTATAGGTTGTAGAAGAGGTCAATATTACTAAAAGGAAATTTACTTAGCCATAGTAGAAAGATATTTAGTCACTGAGGACATTTCAAGTTGATTTGGCTGAGTAAAGCTCCTTTATCTTGTCCAATGTGATCCACCAGCTAAGTAACAGCAAGGCAGCCTAGAGTTCCAAGTGGCTGTTTCATATTCAAACAATGAGGAAGAAATGTCAACAGTCTAAATCTTTGTCCCCAGGGTCAATCAAGCTCAAGCATATCTTTAAAGGAAAAACTAGCCTAACTTGTATAGGGGAAGGGGTTAGGATATCATTCCTACCACAATGTTAAAAGGAACAGAGGCAAGAAAGAGTCATAACTAGTTCAGTTTGGTTGGAGCATAGAGTGGTGAATGAGTTGGAATGAATGAAAATAGTATATGTATGCTATGCACACAGATGAAGCAACTAGAAACATATTATCACATATTAAAGTGTCAAATCATGCAATACAGATAGAAAACAAAATGATGAGATAAATCTGAATTCCTAGCTTTAGTGTTAGATTTATCAACTATTCCTTGGGAGTTCTCTGTCTTTCTAAAAGAGGAAGTCAGGGTGAATATTTGATATAAATAAGTTTTTTTCTTGGTCTTCTTGTGAAATTCTTTAAAAAGTTAAGAACTCAAGAACAGATGTCCACAGAGAATTCTGTGAGCTTCTGACTCTTAGTCTTCAGAGAGCCTCTATGGGAGGAACTAACGAGCAAGAGCTATGAGGCAATATCAAAGCATTTCTGAATTTCCCCTCAAACATCTTTTTCTTTATTTAAGCTTTGTGATCTAAGGAAGCATATTTTATTTGTTTGACACTCCAATGGGATAAAAGATAAAATTCTCTTGGTTTAGATGCTTCCCTAGATCAAGCTGAGAGAATCAAGTACTTGGATAAAGTAACAAAGAAGAGGAGACACACAGCTGCTTATGCCATTCTCAGAACACCGGTCATTCCTTTGAGAGTTGAAGGCTATTCTTCTGTGTTTGAGATAAGAGACAATGTAACATAGAAGTCTGAGTAGGTGCTAGATGTGGAATCAAGAGGAACTCTATTCAAATCTTGCCTCTGATACTAGCCATGTGACCTTGGGTAAGTAATTACTCCAAGTTTCAGTTATCTAATTTGTAAAATGGGGATAACAACAATAACAAAAAGCTGGCATTTTATTTTTGTTTTAAAGTTTGCAAAGTGCTTTACAAATATTGCATTTTGGGAGTATAGAAAGGGGTAGAGGCAAGATGGTAGAGTAAAGGCAGGGACTTCCCTGCACTCTCCCAAATACCCTTCTATCAAACATTAAAATAATGCTTCAAAATGAATTCTGAAGCAGCAGAGCCAACAAAAGGGATGGATGAAACAATTTTCTCGCCCAAGGCAACTTAGAAGGTCATCAGGAAAGGTCTCACAAAGTAGAATTGGCCAAATGAAAAAAAGAGGTACAAAATCTCACTGAAAAAAAATAATTTCCTAAAACATAAAATTGGGCAAGTGAAATCTAATGACTTCATGAGACACCAAGAAACAATCAAACAAAATCAAAATCATGAAAAAAATTAGAAGAAAATGTAGCCTATCTCATTGGAAAAAACAACTGACTGGAAATAGAACCAGGAGAGACAATGTCAGAATCATTGGACTACCTGAAAGCTATGATCAAAAAAAGAGCCTAGACATCACATTTCAAATAATTATCAAGGAAAACTGCCTGATATCCTAGAACCAGAGGGCAAAACAGAAATGGAAAGAATCCACTGATCATCTCCTGCAAGAGATCCCAAAATGAAAACTCTCAGTGTTATTGTCTAGTTCCAGAGCTCCCAAGTCAAGGAGAAAATATTGCAAGCAGCCAGAAAACCAAAACAAAACAAATCAAATATTATGGAAACACAGTTAGGATAACACATGATTTTAATAGTTTCTATATTAAGGATGAGAGGGTTTTGGATATGATATCCAGAGGGCAAAGGAGCTAAGATTACAACCAAGATTACTTCCCAGAAAAATTAAGCATAATCCTTCAGGGAGAAAAAAATTATATTCAATGAAATAGAGGACTTTCAAGCATTCCTGAGGAAAAGAATAGCGTGATTAGAAAAATTGACTTTCAAATACAAGACTCAAGAGAAGCATAAAAAGAAACTATGAAATAGAAATCATAAAAAAATTGATAAGGTTAAACTACTTACATTCCTACATGGGAAGATAATAGGTATAACTGCTAAGAACTTTATTATTACGGGGGCCATTGGAAGGAGTAAACATAAGCAGAGGGCGTGAGTGTGAGTCAACTATGACAAGATGATATAAAAAATAAAATTAAATTAAGAGGTGAGAAAGAGGGATACATTGGGAGAAATGAAAAAGGAAAGGTAGAATGGGATAAATGATCTCACATAAAGGAGATGTAAAAGAGTTTTAAAGTGATGGGGAATGGCAGGGTGATAGGAAACACTTACACCTTATTCTCAGTGGAATTGGCTCAAAGAGGAAATAACATAAACAGTTCAGTAAAGAAATCTATCTTGCCCTGGAGAAAAGTAGGAGGGGAGGGGACTAAGAGAAAGGAGGTGCTGATAGAAGGGAAGGAAGACTGGGGGAGGTGGTGGTCAGAAGCAAAACACTTTTGAGGAGAGACAGGGTGAGAGAGAGAGAGACAGAGAAAAAGAGAGAGACAGAGTCAGTGACACATGACACAGAGACACAGAGAGACAGACAGACACACACAGAGACGGATGAATAGGGGGAAAATTAGGATGGAGGGAAATACATAGTTCATAATTACAACTATGAATGTGAATGGGATAAACTCGCCCATAAAACAGAAGTGGATAGCAGAGCATGATTTAGTTTAAAGGGTGATACCATCAGCAAATTAGGGGGAGCATGTAATATATATATATATATATCAGATCTACAGATAAGGGAAGAATTTAGGACCAAACAAGAGATATAAAGTATTATGGGATATAAAATGTATAACACTGATTATATTAAAGTGAAAAGGTTTTACACAAATGAAACAATACAGCCGAGATTAAAAGGAAAGAGAAAACTCGGTAAATTTTTTTACAGCAAGTTTCCCTGATAAAGACCTCATTTCTCAGACATATAGAAAACAGAGTCAAATTTGTAAGAATACAAGTCATTCCCCAATTGATAAATGGTCAAAGGATATGAATAGGTAGTTTTTAGAAAAAGAAATAAAGGTATCTCTAGTCATATGAAAAAAAATACTTTAAATTACTATTGACTAGAAGAACACAAATTAAAAACACTCTGAGATACCACCTTACACCCATCTGATTGGCTAACATAACAGAAAAGACGAATAACAAATGTTGGAGGGGATATAGGAAAATTGAGGCACTGATGTACTCTTGGTGGATTTGTGAACTGATTCAACCATTCTGAGAGCAATTTGGAACTATGCCCAAAAAGCTATAAAACTGTGCATCCCACTACCGGCGCTGTAACCCAAGGGGATTTTTTTAAAAGAAAAAAAACCTATATGTACAAAAATATTTATAGCAGCTCTTTTAGTAGTGTCAAAGAACTGGAAATTGATGTCCAGCAATTGGGGAATGGTTAAACAAGTTGTAGTATATGATTGTAATAAAATACTATTATGTTATAAGAAATGATGAACAAGATGTTTTCATAAAGAAACCTAGGAAAACTTACAGGAACAAAGAGAAACAAGCAGAAGAGGAG
This sequence comes from Phascolarctos cinereus, assembly GCF_003287225.1. Taxonomy (NCBI): domain Eukaryota; kingdom Metazoa; phylum Chordata; class Mammalia; order Diprotodontia; family Phascolarctidae; genus Phascolarctos; species Phascolarctos cinereus. The sequence continues at coordinate 201,020,369 of NW_027555847.1, read as the reverse complement.
AACTTGTACACAGTAACAATATTATATGATGATTAATTGTGAATGACTTAGTTATTCTCAGCAATATAATGATTTAAGATAATTCCAAAAGACTTGCAATGAAAAAATGCTATCCACTGCCAGAAAAAGAACTGATATAGTCTGAATGCAGATAAAGCATTTTTTGAACTTTATTTTTCTTTTTTCTTACAGTATGACTAATATGGACATACATTTTTCATTACTGCACATATATAACCTATATAAAATTTCTTTCCTTTTTATTGAGGGGTGAGGGGAGGGAGAGAATTTGGAACTGATAATTTTAAAATTGAATGTAAAAATTGTTTTCACATGTATATGGAAAAAAATAAAATATATAAAAACCAAATATCTCCCTTTATCCTCACAATGATTATAGGAGGGAGATGCTATTATTATCCCCATTTCATAGATGAGGCAACCCAGGCAGAGAGTAGTTAAATGACTTGCTCAGAACCATACAGCTAGCAAGTGTCTGAGGCTAGATTTGAGCCATGTATTTCCAACTTCACTCTCAGCCTTGGATTCACAAGAAGACTTAACTGCCTCTGTAACATCTACACTATTTATCTCATAGTATTGTTGTGTAATCTATCTTATTCAACTCAATAGACATTTATGTACAGAGGATTTTGCTAGATGATGGGATTAAAAAGACATGGAATGACCTTTGTCCTTATGGAGTTTATATTCTTCTATAGCTATACAACTTGCATCCAGTTAAATCAATACACAGAAAAATGAAAAGATACAAAGTGAAATGGGAGGTTTGATGTAGGCACTCACATAGGAGAAACCAGGACTGAAACACATGTACGTTCTGCATTGGTGTACCACGTGGTTGTGAGCAGCTTTTTTTCATTGACTACACAGCTGAAGTTGCCTACATCTTTAAATGTACCTGACTGAGGAATTATTAAACTATCTTTACAGCATGTTCAGGGGCAAAAGACTCATTCATTCACAGCAGGGGACATCATGTGGAAATGGGGGGGGAGGCTGTGAACCACTCCTTCTTTCCTCCTGACCTCAGGCCATGTGACCCCAAGTTAAAGGCTTAGACTTTTTGCATTTTGGTTTGTTTTATTTCTCCTTTTTCAGTTCTAAGTGCAAGAAATGGAATCCCAGGTCCCAAGAACTTGAGCTGTGGGGACCTTGGAGTCCAGGATTCCAGGAGAGATGTTTCAAGTAGCCCAGCAGGGAAACCAGAGTCCTGGGATACTAGCCCAAGGAATGCTTTGCACTTGAACAAGGTGAGACTAATGCTAAGTAAGAGGTGAGTTAAGCAATGAAAATAATCCCCTTCTCCCAGTTAAGGTAGAATAAAGGAAGGGGAGGGTTAAGACTGTGAGGTATTCTTGTGTGTGTGCGGAAAATGTTTATAATTCTGATCTTACTATACCTTTGAACTAAATGTTCCTGTGTTAAAACTGATCTGACTGTTAAGGGGCTAAATGCAACTGGAGTTCCCAGACTTCTAAAATTAGGGGAAACACAATTGGTGAGGGCTTTGTTTAATGGTAGAGAAGAAAAAAAAATCAAAACCCTAACCTCCTCAAGATACCAAAAAAACCTTGTGCGGAGTTGTGGAAATGAAACATACCTAATCTTGAGGAAGTGGGGTTAGACTAGAGCAAACTATGTTACAGAACTAATTTCAAGAGATAAAAAGCATGAACAAATGTGTGTAGGGAGGGTGGGGGTGCGGTGTGTGTCGAGGTAGGTTTTGCATTGACAAAGTCCCATTTAAGCTCTGATTTAAAGGATGATTGAGATTCTAAGAAGCAGGGTTGAGAAAGGAGTGCCTTTCCTTGACGTTATTACTCTGTGTTCATTCAAGTCTTAGCAGAGCCCACCTTTCCTGGTGACAGTGGGAAATCTATCTTAGAACCATAAACTTGGCCAAGGTTACACAGCTAATAAGGAAGTACTATTGATCACCGGTTCAGTTCTTTTCCATTATGCTATTCAATCTTCCCCTTCTTCCTTTTACCAACCAAGGATTAGCTAAGTAATTTATCTAATCAATTCAGTCCAATCCAATTCAATCCACTACAATGTAATACATTGCAATACAATACAATTAAATTCAACAATTATTTATTAAGCCCCTATTCTGTATCACGGACTGTGATGGATGCTGCAATTGTTGTTGAGTCATTTTTAGTTGTATCCAACTCTTCATGACCCCATTTGAGGTTTCTTGGCAGAGATCCCAGAGTGATCTGCCATTTCCTTCTCCAGCTCATTATCTAGATGAGGAAACTGAGGCAAACAGGGTTAAGTAACTTGTCCAGGATCACACAGCTAGTAAGTGTCTGAGGCTGTATTTGGTTACATGAGTCTTCCTAATTCCAAGCCCAGTGCTCTATCTACTGCACCATCTAGCTGCCCCATGCTGCAGCTTCCATATTAAAAAAAAAAAATAGACCCTTCTGTTAAGGAGCTATTCTCCTGGGAGAAGCAACATACATATAGAAAAATAATAACTGAGTAAGCATGAAGTGTTTGTTTGTTTATTTTGTGGGGTACTAACAACTGGGGGTATCAGAAAAAGTCCTCTTGGGTGAGGTGATACTTAAAGAACCTTGCTGTGTATACTCTAGCTATTTGATTTTGCAGAATCACAATAGGTTGTAGAAATCAAGAAAACAAGTTTGTTAGTTTTCTAGTTGAGATTTTTTAGAGGTTACAATAGAAATTATTTTCTTTGGTTTTGCCCAGAGGAGAACGGTAATACATTCAGTGAGACACTTTCTTCCTGGGTAGTTCCATCCAGTCTGAAGTCAGAAAGCTTTAAAATGATGTGCGTTCATTGATATTCTAGTGCAAAGATATTCAAATATATTTAGGGAAACTTCAAACAGGTACCTGGCTTTCTGAGGAGTCACCCCTCAGATCCATAATAAATAATAAATGAGAGAGTTGCATGGAAGGGAACTGAGAAAGTGACTCATAAAAGCCAAATTTTAAGGAAAAAGTCAATATACTTCAGTGAGGTCATATGCTTGACTGACCAGGTACAATATATCTTGAAAACAGAGATTATAAATAGGAACACTTATCCTTGGCCTCTAAAAGGTGAAGTTAAAAAAAGGCAATATTAAAACTAGCATACAAATTTTCATCCTTTTAGTTATTCAGTCTACTTTTGTCACTATAGCACCTAAGCAGTTTAAAATAAAAGGTGTATTATAATACTGGTGATGGGAAGGTGGAAAAAGAGAGAAGAGTTGAAGGAACCACATAAAAATGACTTTAGAATGCAGTGCCTTTGAAGGATTGGCAGCTAGAATAGAACTAATGTGTTATTCTGGAGAAAGAAAAATGACATCTGTTTGTTCTGGAAGAATAAATTAAGGTCTATTTAAGTATTTGACTAAGTCCTAGGTTATGAAACTTTTGCAATTTCCTGTTGTCTCTAGTATAAAATATAATTTGGCTATTGTTGGTTATTGTTTTAATGTGTAAACTTGCCAAAAAGCTTGTTTGGGTTTTGTCTTGCTGAGAATTTGCAAGTATATAGAAACAGTCTCTAATGACTGACTTTTTGCACCAGGACAAAGTTAAATTTGATATGTAAATCCCCCCTCCCTTTTTTTAGGCAATTGGGGTTAAGTGACTTGCCCAAGGTCACACAGCTAGTAAGTGTCAAGTGTTTGGTCTGAGGCTGGATTTGAACTCAGTTCCTCCTGACTTCAGGGCTGGTTCCTATCTACTATGCCACCTAGCTGCCCCTGAGATGTAAATCCTGGAAAAGTTTTTCCTAAACTGTGATTAGTGAAACTTGCTGTTTGAGGTAAAAGCTCATGGGATTTATTTTGAGTTGTCTGATGGATCATAATCTATCAATAATCAATAATCCACCTTCTGAGAGAAATACCACATGCTACTCAGAGAAGGTGATATGGTGGGAAGTCAGCATTGGGAAAAACTGAGAGGACAATTTTAGCCTCAGTCTAAGATGGTATCCTCCTGGCTCAGTTTCTCCATTGTGTTCCTTTGAAAAGGAATGTTACCCACCTGGCTATTCTTGAGTCTGGCTACTAGGTGGATTTGATGCTGCATGGTTGGAAAATGGCATTACCTTAATCTAAACAGAGCTAAGGATGTTTTATCCTGCATATCTGGGCCCTGCAGTTTCTGTCAAATTTGTCTTCCAGACTATAGGCCATTCACCTACAGTTGTTAGCTAACAACGAGTACCAGTCAATGTCCCTGGATGCAGCCTGTGCTCAGTTCCAGTCAACCTTCTCTTTGGGACTCCCTCGAGGCAGGGACAGCCCTATGCCCCTTCCAGTTTCATAAGCCTCTTACACCAAAAGAATTTGGGTCCCCTTTGTTTGAGGGTGAAATGATGGGGTAGGGATCTGGACCCAAGAAAGTAAAAAACCCTAGACTTTCCCACAAGGCCAAAACTCTGGCTTTCACCTAAGGCTATAATCTCATCAACTGGCCTTTCATTGTGGCTACACCCAATCTCCCAATTCTGTTACTCTCAACCTAGTCTGGCCTTCCTTTGTCTTACCTCCCTATGGCCCCCGGCAATTTCCCACCCTTAATCCTAGTTAGGCTCTATTCTTCCTTGGTCAAGAGGTCCAGGTTCCAGGAGTTCTGTTTACCCCAGTTTACTGGCCGCTTCTAGGTTCCTCCCACATTCTTTCTGTATATAATGTCCATCTTGTCTCCATTAAGGTGCTCAGATTCCTAAAATCTAGTCACTGCTTTGATATTTAGAATCTAGCCAATACCTCACAGACTCTCAGATTCCTCAAGAGTCTGGCTAATATGGCAGATTTTTAATAAACCTTGTCTTTGGCTGAAAAAAGGGTTGGTCAAATTCTTTCAGGTAAGACCTGCATGTCGTGATCTCGAGGTTCCAGCACTTCTAACATCTAGACCTCATTACAGCTTTATATTCCCTTTGAAGAGTAGGTGTTCCCAAGGGGTGCCAATCAACTGTGATTTGTCAACATAGTAGGAGGTGGTTTATATTAAATTATATTAAAATGAGGTCCACATCACCTGCCATCAAAGGAAAATACCACCCCCAATCTTGGGAGTCTGTCTCCACCCAAACCTGAGTGGGACAAAATCAATTCAGGCCTAGGTTGGAGTTTGACCAAGATAAGAAGATTCAATGCTCTCATTATCAGAGATGTCCTTCTGAAGAATATTGGTCAGAAGGCTGTCAGGGGGGAAGCCCTGAGTCTCCAAGATACAGATTACCAAAGAAATAATTTTTAACAGTGCTTAGCACAGTGCCTGATACATGGTGCACAATTCCTTATTCCTTTCCTCTTTCCCCTATCCCTTATCACATGCATTGTGTCTGCAGCTAGTTTGTCCTGGAGAAAAGAGGAGAGGTGAATGTTTTCTGATAATTTTTGACTTATTCCCTCACAGGATCAATAATTTATTTCAAGTTTTGTAGACTCAGAATGATGGGATATGGGCCCAAGCCGAGATATTTGTCCCTTGCCCCAAAGGAATCTAGCTCCAATATGTTTATGGGCCCCAGAAAACCCTTAAACTTTTCTTGATCTCACTCTTGTCTCAAGGGGTTCTTTATCATCTCTCCTTATCTCCCTTTAAAAGCCCTAGCCCCACCTTTCAATCTTATTCAGATGCCTTTCAAACTTCTTCCTTCCAGTTCCCTTCATTATCTGTTCCCATTGTCAATTCAATCTCTGAGACATTCCAATCAGAATTCTCACCTAAACCCTTTTCCCAGCCCCTCCTCTGGTCACCCAAAGTTACTTTAGTGTATATAAGATCCACCCTGGCCCGCATTTAAACTCTGAGACTCTCTCATGCCCCCTTGTCCTTTTGGGCATCACTAATGTTCAAATTCTTTAAGAGTCTGGCCTGTATGGTTTATCTCTAATAAACTTTTTCTCTGGCTGAAAGAAGATTTGGCTTGAATTCATTCAGACAGGTACTGCGTATTGTGGTCTCAGGGTCCTAGCACCCCTAAACCTCTAGACCTCATCAAGAATATTTATAAATTTTCTGGGGTAACATGTATACAGTAAGCCATAAGTGAATCAATCAATAGAGCTATAATTTCCTGAGAAAACAATAGGGAATTCATTTCCATTTTATTTGTTTGTTTGTTTTTTGGTTAGGCAATGGGGTTAAGTGACTTGCCCAGGGTCACACAGCTAGTAAATGCCTAAGACTGGATTTGAACTCAGGTCCTCCTGGATCCAAGGCCAGTGCTGTATCCACTGTGCCACCTAGCTGCCCTGAGAATTCATTTCCTTGAACAACATACAGCTGGGTTATTGTGGATTATTGATTACTCTCAGTGCTAATGATGAGGATGGGATCTAGACCCCAAAAAGGAAAAACCCTGGACTTTCCCACATGGCCAAATCTCTGGCATTCCCCTGATGCTAAAATCCCATCAACTGGCCTTTCATTGTGACTATGCCCAATCACTGTTACCCTTAATCTAGCCTGGCCCTCCACTGTCTTACCTTCCTATGGCCCCAGGCCACTTCCCACCCTTAGTCCTAGCTAGGCTCCCTAGGCCAGTGTGGTACAGGTCCCTGGCATCCCACCCCAGATTGCTTGGCTACTTCTAGATTCCTCCTATAGTCTTTCCATATCTAGGGTCTGTCTTGTCTCCATTAAGACTTATAGATTCTTAAAATCTAGTCACTGCTCAGATTCTTACAATCTAGCTAATAGCTCATTAATGTTCAGACTCCTTAAGAGTCTGCCCAATATGACAAATGTTCTAATAAACCTTGTCTTTGCCTGAAAGAAGGCTTGGGTCAAATTCTTTCAGGCAGAACCTGTGTGTTGTGATTTTGGCGTCCCAGCACCCCTGAACCCCTAAACATCAACAGTTAAACAACTTATCCAAGGTCACAAAGGTAGTAAATGGCGGAAACTGGATTTGAGACAAGGTCCTTCCAATACTCTTGCCACTGTGCCATATTGCCTTTCCATTAATGACAGAATATAACTGAACAGCATAAAAAACTCAAGTTCTGTAAGGTTCTTAGCTAGTGTTCAATTGCCTAGGTAACATTCAGAATAAGATTTATCTTCATATAATTTTGGTTCTTAAGTGCTTGCTTCTAGAGAGAATTGTAGCATCTAAAATCTGGAACAAACATATCTTTAAGATCAGGTTCAATCACTTCATTTTATGAATGAGAAAACTGAGCCCTAGAAAGGTTAATCGACTTACTCCATATCATAAAATTTGTTAGTGGGAAAGCTGAGACTAGAACTCAGGTCTCTTGATTTGTAATCTAGGGTTCTTTCTGTTATTATCATGTTGTTTTTGCTAAAGTCAAGATTATTTGGTTAATGTTAATGAGTCAGTTATCCCCCTTTGAGGCAAAAGTTACAAGAGTACTGAGAAAGAGAAAGTCACAAACATTTCTAAGTATTGGTTCATTTGGTTTTTATATTGTACCTTGGGAGCATAGCCAGTTAACACATTCCTTGGACTTCTACTTTACAAAGAATAGACAGAACAATGAGCCATATTTGCATTTTTAACTCCTGGAGGAGGCTTCTGATGTACTTAATTCTGTTTCAGAAGGATTAAGCCCTGACAAAAACAAACAAAACCCGGTAGATGTTTTAGGAAAACTCTGCCTGCAGCACTAGAATTTCTGTAGTCTAACAGCAAAGCACCACTGATAGGTCCATGGGACTGAGGCACTAAACCATATCCCTTAAGGGTGTTGTTCTGGAACCACACACCACAGGCAGGCTCAGTTCTGGAACCACAGAGGCTTGGTTGTGGGTTAGACCCCTCTTTCTCAAATTCTTTGGCTCATTTTGTCCCCTATTCTAGGGAAAGATTTATTTATAGCTTAGTTTTAGGCTCAAATATAGGCCTCCCTAATCAGGGGAGAAAAAAAAAGAATTCAGAGTTTAACATGAATCAGGTATGGGACAGAATTTCTTTCCCCTTACACACAAAAGAAATGCTGAGAGGCACAAAACATCAGCAAATTTTTAAAAAAAATTTAATTTTTAAAAATTATGAACTCAAAATAAAATAGGTATTTTTATACATATTATAACAGAAGAGGATTGTGCATGAAACTGAAGATTTTTAATATGAACAACTTGCTTAAAAAAACTATAACAACTTCAACATGTAACTTTCAAAGCAGTTCTACTTGTCTATGACTCTTTTGGTCTTCCTTCTGTTTTCTTCTGTGCATTTTTAAAAACATACTTCAATGACCTTTTTTTCCTACTTTTTTGAAACCTTATCTCTATTCCCCTCCTTCCACTATCAATATTAGAAAAAAGGAAAACAAAGCCCTTGTAATAAATATGAAGAGTCACGAAGAGCCAAGATGGCAAAGTAAGCAGCAAATCACTGTCACTCTCCCATATTGACCTCTGAAAAACCAGAAAATAGCACCCCAGGAAAAGTCCTGGACCAGTTGAACAAACAGAAAGACAGGAAAGAACAGTCTTTCAGCCTAGGAAACTTGGAGGATTGGCGACAAAGGTCCATCTCACTCCGGTAAAAGAGGAGTGCATTTCAGACAGGAAATGTCCCAGCAAGTCAGCAGCAACCCTCGCCTCAGCAAACCAGCAAGAGATCCCAGCAGTGGTGGAACAGACAAACACCAATACCAGGACCCACACTTGCCTTAGCATAACTGGTAAAATGTGGCTCAGAGAACCACCATGTGCTTCAGTGCAGTCCCTCAGTTCCCAGACCTCTCTGTGCTTCAGTATGGTCCTGGGAAAATGCAGACAACCCCACCTGGCCTCAGCACATTGCCAGACACCACCACTAGGACCTCAGGTCAGCACCAGATAAGCTGCCAGACCCCTATAGTCTCTAGCTGCCAGTACCTGAGGTCTCAGCATACAAAGCCAGTGACCAAGCCCTGGCCTACAGCAGAAGAAGCTTGGGACAGTGCTGGTAAGTGAGAATCACATTGTCCCCATCAGATTTTTATTGAGTGGGATAGAGAGTTATACAGTAGTAATGGATATAAATACACACACACATATGTATATATAACATGCACATATATGCATATATAGTACACACATATTAACATACACTATATTATATATATATATATATATATATATATATATATATATATATATATATACATATACATGCCTACATAATTTTGAGTATAAACTGTATATGTATATGTATCTGGGTATGTATATATGGGGTCTGTGCTTAAAATTTTTTACTGTTAGGATTGCAAAATAAAAAAAAGTAACAACTACTTTGTGGTCCATAAAAGTACAAATAATATATTATTCTTGCCTCTAAATGCATGGCATAACTGTATGAAAATGTCCTTTTGCTTGCATAAGCATTAACTTGTGGGGAGGAATATGCTGTCATTAAGAAGCGTACTTTCAGGGGCAGCTAGATGGTGCAGTGCATAGAGCAGTGGTCCTGGATTCAGAAAGACCTGAGTTCAAATCTGACCTCAGACACTTGACACTAGCTGTGTGACTCTGGGCAAGTCCCTTCACCCCACTGCCTTGCAAAAAAAAAAAAAATCACACCTTCTCTCTTCTATACAAAACAACAATTCATTGTTTCAAATGTTTCCTACTCTGATTATTCCCTTGTAGATTGATCTATGTGTAATTATATATGCTGAAATTGTATTTTGTTCTGCTCCCCTGACCACTGCATCAGTTAGTATAGTAAGTAGGTATATAAGTAACAATATAAGGTAACAATAGGAATTAAGGGTATAAAGGGTGCTATGTTACTGTGCTATAAGAAATGATAAGCTCATTGATTTTAGAAAAAACATGGAAAGACTTGTAGGAAATAATGAAGAGTGAAATGAGCAGAACCAAGAGAACATTGTATACAGTAATAGCAATATTAAGAACAACTTTGAGCAAATAAGTTATTTTGACTATTATGAATGTGCAAATTAACTATAAAGGGCATATGAAGAAAGACACTATCTGCATCCAGAGAAAGAACTGATAAATAGAAGTATGTATAGAATAAATTTACACACACATACACACATAATATGCCTATTTTCATCTAATGGTAGCCATCTCTGGGGGGGGGGAGTTGGAGGGAGAGAAGGAACAAAATAAATTTACATGATAATTTTGTTGTATATCTGAAAGGAATAGCAAGTTGTGTATAGCAAATTTTCAGTTTCATTTGCAATCATTTTTATTGTGCTATGTTATGCGAGTGCTAGTTTCATTCCACAAATTAAAAATGAAATAAAAAAAAAGAGTGTAAAGGGGAACATAGCACTACTTGCCAAAAACTACCCCTAAGTTAATTAAGGTCACATCCCGAAACTATATGCTAAATTAGAAGCCAGCAAGACCCGTATATAATGACCCCTCCAGTTCCAATAATGGCCCCTCAGTCTCTAAACTGCAGATAAGCTCCAGATATGCTCAGTAAAATCAGAGAAACATTATACTAATTAAATAACTCTGAGCTGACACTGACAACTTTGAGATGATTGAAACGTTAATGAGCAAATCCCAAAGTAATATGGATAAAAGGCTATTTGCTCCCCCCTCTAATCCTATAAGAATGGGACCTCAACACTCTGCCCTGGGAGTACTCTCTTCCTGCCTGGCCCATCCTTCCTGGGATCTGCAGTAATATGATTCTATGTGCTCATCTCCCTCTCTCATCTCTTCTCTATGCTCATTGCTTTCCTTTCTTACCCCATTCCCTAGGCCTTTTCCCTCTGTATTCTCGGTGCCTTATTAAAGTGTGATAGATGCACTGTGGTACACCCCACTCCCTTGCTGCCAACATAAACTTCTTGATGAGTATCCAAAGAATCAGGCTTATTCACCTGAACCAACTGGGAACCACTTTGTTGTTACCTTCCTTAGGCATAAACTGGGGCACCTGGAAATGGACTACTTGTTCGTAGTCACAGGGAGCCTTGAACTCATTAGGAGAAAGTAAGAGAGGACAAACTAAACTCACCCCAACCATCACAGGGACCTCCTCTCATAGTTGGGTTATAATAGAGCACTATATAAACATCATCAAGCATGGTCTAGAAATTAATTTACTGTTTCCCCTCTTACTAATAGGGTTGCACTCTCTGCTGGACCTTCATGGTTTTTTGGACACTGGAAAATATGTCTGCCTTCCCTCTTGTGTTTTAATTTTGGTCCTGACTCAAAATCCAAAGCCTATGATGGGATAGGTTTGACACCAGGGCACAAGTTTCAACTTCCCCCTCTTCCTCCACACATACTCCATGATTTTTTTTTCCTACCATGTGAACAAAATATCAATTACCATTCCTAGCCACTTTCTTTCCTAGTCCCTGAAGGGCTTCTCATTTTATATTACAGTTATCTTTGCTTTTGGCATATGCTGTAACAGACTGTAAGCATTTAAAAATACTTCTTCAATGTATGTATATATGTATGTATGTATGACTGGGAGGGGTCAATGATGAGTTTAAGAGTGGCAACAATTTCTCTGTGGTGAAATATTTTATAGTCTGGGTAAGAGATTACTGTAGTCCATGTGTATTTAGCACAATTTTAAGAATAGTTGGATCTATAAATGTTTTTCTCTCTTTCCCATATTTTAAAAAGCAATACATGAACCAAATTACCTTTTTTTCTGATTTTATTTTATTTTGGTCTTCCGCCTTTCAAAAAAATCAATCTAACCCCACCTAAGCCTTTAGTACCTATTGGCTGGCATACTGCAAGTCCTTAATGATTACTTGTTAATTGATTGCAAGTCTTAATGTAGACATTTTTTATCTTATGTGAAATTCAATATTACAAGAGAAAAGCTTGTGTGAATATTAAAGGCAGAAAGAAATAACCTATATAGAAGTAAAATGTGATCGTAGCTTGATGAAATCCATTCACTATTCTGGCTTGGAAATGGAGTACAGTTAGTAGAATTAAGGCAGTGCCCACTTTTCTAGGGGTTACTGTGCCAATGCAGGGACATGGTAAGAGATTATGGCAGGAAACGCTGACCTTAGGCAGTTGCTCTTCAGCACCTTGCAGCTATGTCCAAAGCTGTACCCTCCAAGTGGACTTTCCAAGATACATTTAGATATAGATACAAATAGATATATTTAGATATATCTATATGGAGAGAGATATAGATAAGATAGATAAATACATACACACTGCATATATGTATATTTAAAAGAAAGCACATTAAATATTCAGAGAAATATACATTGTTTCACTTGACTACGCATATTTGTTGCAAGGAATTTGTTTTTATAACCTCTTTTCAGTAGGATATGGAAGGTAGGAAGGAAAGAAACACTTTCTCAAATAAAGAGGGATGTGTGCAGATGTAGAAAGTTATATGTATTTTCAGATGAGGTCTCTACATTGTTACTTTAGCCTAGTCATTTTACTTTGTTACAAAGTGAGGGCAATCTGGAAATGTCTGTAATGTAAAAAACAAATCACTTCAATAAAACTTAAAAATAAATCATAAAATGTCAGAGCTGGAAAGTACATTACATGACATCTAGACCTACTCATGTTTGAATAGAAACTCCCTCCACAAAATCCATGATAAGTGGTTTGAAGACTTCCAGTGGTGGGGAATTCACTGCCTACTGAGACAGCCTATTCCACTTTTGGACAGCCCTAATTGTTAGAGATTTCTTCCCCTCATATTGAATCTAAATTTGCTTTATGCAATTCCCACAAATTACTTCTCATTTTTTCCATTTGGGCCAACAGAACAAATAAGATTCCTCTTTCCATATGACAGTCCTTCAAATACTTGAACCAAATTTCAACCTTCTCTTATTAGGGTTAATCACTCAATTATTTTGATTGCTTTCTCATGGCCCAACTCCATCACATGTCATAGTTTGTAATCCCCTCACAATCCTTATTATTTCTCTGTTCACACTCTAGCTTGTTAACATCTTTCCCAAAAAGGACCCACCTTTTAGTACCCAGAATTGAACACAACACTCCTATTGTGTTTTGTGGCCGTGACGAGAGTCTAATGGAACTATTGCCATCCTTATTTTGTGTTCTAGGAATCTGTAATGCAACTTAAGATGACATTGCTTTTTTTTTTTTGGTGACATGTCACATTGTTGACTCTGCAGCAGTCCACTATGGCTTCTGATTCTTCTTTACGGGCCTTGATGTCTCACCATAGGATCTTAGATCTACCCTTTCATTTTAGAGATGAGGAAAATGAGGCACAGAAAGATTAAGACACTTGCCTATGGTTGCATAGATAATTAAATGGCAGAACCTATATTTGAATGCAGATCATCTGTTAGGAAATCTGGTGTCCATCCCACGATAGTATCTTATGCCTACAAATTGCTTTTGTAACTCAAGTGTGGGCTTCCATAGATGTTACATTTTTTTTGTTACATTTTTTACTCAAAAAATTCATTCAAATTATTACTTTCTGACTCCTGGTCCAACATTGTCCTATCTATCTATCTTCCAAAATATTACCTTCAAAATTTTCATTTACCGCGGGTACCTTTGTAACACATTATAAAGAGGAAGATGATGCGAAGAACACTGGAATGGAGTCAGGCCATGTGATTCAAGTCTCAGCACTACCACTAATTAGCTAAGTAGTCTGGGGCAAATTGTTTCAGGTGTGACTCAGTTTTTTTCATTTGTAATGTGAGTAGGTTGGATAGCATTTTCTGAAGTCCTTTTTCTACTCTAAAATTCCAAGATTCAATCTCTGTATGTTTGTTCCTTCAGGTTTCCAATGTTTTTATTGTTTCTATTACCATTCCTTACCTAGGTGTCCTCCTGAATCTCTATCATCTCCTATATTTTAATTTTTTAACTTCTGCTCTTTATTTCTTCATTATTCTCCATTTTACTTTATCCCTTCCATCTCCCTTATTTTTCCTGCGGAAGCATTCTCCTCCTCTTTGGCACTTGGTCCTTCATGGCTCCTCTGAGTGCTTGGTATCTTTTCCTAAATCTCTCTGAAATCAAGCTAATCCTGGCAAATAGACATATGTCTAGTTCCTGCATGAAATACTTTACACCTTCCTTTTTCCTACCCCCAAACAAAAAATATACCCAAACCCAGTGGTGTCCTAGTAAATATTTAACAATCAACTCTCCAGGGTAAAATTATGCATGACATACTTCTGAATTTAACCTGAATTTTTGACATTTTCTCCATCAGTTTCTTATGTGTAGAAATTAACAACAAACCAAGCTTTTATTTGTAGCATTTGCTGATTTCTGAAGTGTAAATGCTTACACTAAAAATTTAGCAGTCAGCTCTTGAGAGCCAGTGTGGCTCCAACACACCCCTGTTCTAAATTCCAACATTAATGTGAAAAGCATGGTTATTAACAAGGAATGGCTATATAATGAGGATAGTGGACTGGATGATCTTCAAGGTCCCTTCTCACTCTTACAACCACCAAATCTATGAGAAACAGCATTAACTATAAAGTTTGGACATGTTTACCCAATTTATCTGTTTCTACCTTTAGACATGTCTTAAAGTGATCCATGATGATATGATGATTCCTGAGTGGGTAACTGGTAATGAGCTATTAAATTTTTTTTTGTCAGCCTTGTCCTTAGGAAAAGACAGGAAAGACAGAAAAAGAGAATTATGGCCATGAAGTGTTCCTAGTGTCACCAGTGGCTTTTACATTAACACTATTAAACCTCTAGGAAACCTTGCTTCAAATCTGTGGATCTTGTGCTTATCCTAATATTGTGGCTGGTCTTTTCAGTATCTCTAGTGCCCCAAACCTTTCCCATGAAATTTCTTCATGGTCTCTATGTTCCTGACCTTGATTACTATTCCTCATATCTCTAGTATACTGAAACCTTGCAATGGCCTCAGACCTAATGATGCCCTATAACCTTGAAATGTTTTTGGGTGGCCATTTGATTCTCAGTGGGGCCACATTACCCCTCCTAAATTACCTTAACTAGCATCTCTAGATACAACTCTCCTTGCTTATTTTTTTCTAGACTGCCCTAATCAAAGAGACTTACACCTTTTGTGTCCTGCTATTGGGAAGAGTGGAGGCCATCACATGTAGGTTCCTTTGACAACCTTTCTTTAGAGCACAGGCAACTTCTTCAAGACCTAATTTTATTTTGAGTTGTGTTACCATATGGACTGCCTGGTATTTGTCAGCAACATGGTGAAATCCTAGCTTCTGTGAATCCCATGTAGTCAGGGGTGAAACTTCTAGGTCACAACACAGTTTGGTGAGCCCCAAATATCAAGACTTAGATTCCTGCCTAGGTTGCTTATGCATAAGGTTAAACTGCATTTTAGGTTTGGGGAGAAATGAGAGACAAAGCTATCATTGGCCATTCCTGTCATCAGACTAATAGAGTGATGCTGTAGGCTAATCTTCCTGCACAGATGAGTTTATCTGAAAGAAGAGCCAGAAATCAAAGTGGAAAAACTTAAAACAGCAAACAGCAGGCAATTGCACTTGTGTTTACAGAGATTGGACATGGTGAAGCTCTTCTGCTGGGAAATGTTTATGTTTTTTAAGCTAACTTCCAAACCAAAGAATTACTATGCCAAGCTGACATTACTGTTGAATAACAAGTAGGTCACAGGGAAAAGAGAGCCTACATTTACTGTTCTCTTAATAGCATTTCTCTGTCCCCTTTCTTTTAGCTTTTCCATTCTTATTTTCTAGACACTCATATCACATTCTGCTATAAGGAATGAAATAGCAGCTCTGCAGAGGAAGAGTAATTATATCTCTCTAAGAGCCAGTATGATGAGAATGAGACAGATAAGAACACTGGTCCTCTATGGCTCATTCTCCCACAACCTGAACCTATTATTTCAATGACTAGGTACAACTGGAGTCTATAGCTTCATGGCTACTGCTCCCCATTCATTCAGTGTAGGCAGCCTGACTGAGACCCACACAGCTTTTGCTCCCTGTCAGGAGTTGCTGTCACTTTTTTTCATGTTGGGGTTTTATTTTAAAAAAATGCCAAATTAAGTCTAATGTGTTCACAATGAGATTTTTATTCCTATCTTTAGAATCAGATTCTCCTAGTCTCATTGTATGAAGGATGCCATCAACACAGCCACAAAATACTACAGAATTTCCTTACCTTTTCTCCACTCCTCTGTGCCTGGGATCTTTGGGTACCTAGAGGCAGCATAATATGGTAGAAAGTGCATGAATTTTGAAATCAAATGACCTCTGGTCAAATTCTTTATTATTTCCTTGACCTTGGGAAAGTTATTTGACATCTCCAGGTCTCAGTTTCCTCATCTGAAAAATGATGGGATTGGACTAGAAGACCTCTGAAGTCCTCTCCAGCTCTAGAGCTATGATTTTAGTTCAGATTTGTCTTTTATTCTGACCTCTCTGCCTAGTGCATAGAGTGCTAGACTGGGATCAGGAACAACTGGTTCAAACTCTTCTGATATTCACTAGAAATGGGGCCATGGGCAATTCATCTGACCTCCTTTGGGCCTCAGTTTCCTTCTCTGTAAAATGAAGGGGTTGACCTAGCTAGCTTCTAAGGTCCCTTCTAAACCTAAATATGATCTTTTGGCCCAAATCTTGCCTTCCACATTTACTAGCTGTGTGACTCTGGGCAAGTCACTTAATCTGTTTGTGCCTCAAGCAACAACCTAGAACTTATCTACTAAATCAGAGGCCCTTAAAACTTGCATCAGAGAAGGAGCTTATTCCTGCTTTTGGGTGGGAAAAGGTGCAGCCATGCTTTTTCATACTTCACTTTCACTTCCATATACACTCCTTACTGCTTTCCATCAACAACTATCATCCTTTGAGGTCAGAGGTAGCTAGGTGGCACAGTATATAGAGTCCTAGGTCTAGAGTCAGGAAGACCTAAAGTTAAATCTGACCTCAAGCTCTTTTTAGCTGTGTGACCCTAGGCAAGTCACTTTGCCTCTGTTTGCCTCTGTTTCTTCAACTGTAAAATGGGGAAAATAACAGCACCTATTTCCTAGGGTTGTTTTAGGATTAAATGAGATAATATTTACAAAGTGCGTTGCACTGTGCCTGGTACATAGTAGGCACTATATAACCCCCATCCTCTCTGCTAAATCCATCTACATACACGATCCTAGATTATTTGATAAAGTCAGTCTTCTTCTCCTCCCCAACCCTAATTCTTGGGGACTCCAATTTACATGTTGATGACCAGCCTTACTATTACTACTAATAGCATCCAACATTTATATAGCCTTCATGGTTTGCAAAAAGATTTACCAATATTATCTTATTTTATCTTCACAACTCTCGGAGCTAGACACTTTAATTATGCCTACTTTACAGATGGGAAACTGAGCCAGACATAGTCATTTGACTTGCCTTGGGTCACACAGCTAGTAGAGGTGTCTGAGGTTGAATATGAATCTTGGTCTTCCTAACTCCAGGTGCAGAGCTCTATCCACTGTGCTGCCTAGCAGCCTTTTTTGTATCCCACTGCATTGATTTCTTTAACTCTCATGATATGTACTTCATTCCACTGTATCCATTTACAGGGAAGGTCAAATTCTCAATCCCATCATCATCTGCGAGTATTCTACTTCTCCTATCCATAATTTAGATCTTCCTTTCTCTGACTATAGTACTAGGTGAAATAGTGAATAGAGAAGTAGGTTTGGGGTCGGGAAGACCTGAGTTCAAGTCCTGCATCAGACACTTGTTACCTTGGGCAGATCATATAACCTATCTGAGCCTTAGTTTTCTTATCTGTGAAACGGAGATAAATAATAGCACCTGTCTCCCAGGGTTGTTTTGAGGATCAAATGAGTTAATCATTGTAAAGTGCTTTGCAAACCACATAAAAGCCACATAAATGGTAGCTATTATAATTAAAAGAGTTAAAGAGATAAAGTGATTGTTTTATTTTTGTATATCCAACATGCATTAGCCTTTCAATAAATGAGTGTTGAATTGAATTAAACTTGACCAAGATTGTGCAACTAATTAGTGATACAAACAAGACTAGGAACCAGGTCTCCAGCTTCAAAGTCAAGGGCTGTCCTATTGTTATTTAGTCATTTTTTCAGTCCTGTCTGACTCTTTGTGACCCTGGAGTTTTCTTGGCAAATATACTAGAGTGGTTTGCCATTTCCTTCTCCAGCTCATTTTATAGATGAAGAACTGAGGCAAACAGGGTTAAGTGACTTGCCCAGAGTCATACAGCTAATAAGAGTCTGAGACCAGATTTGAACTCTGGAAGATGAGTCTTTCTGATTCCAAAACCAATGCCCTATCCACTGTGTCACCTAGCTGCCCTCATCTCCAGTTGTTCTGATCTATATCTTGCCATTGGACCCAGATGTCTCCAGAGGAAAAAGTGAGGTTGATGACTTTGCACAGCCTTCCCTCACTTAAATCCAATTCCCTTGCATGTCATGGCATCACCTCCCTGATGCCATGGTTCTCTTCAAGAATGAAGGACAAACAACAAAAATACCTACCTGCCCAAGAACTCTCTCAGTTCTTTCTTAAGACTTCTTCAATGGATATTTTGAGCATGAAAACCACAAATTAGTAACCACGCATAATGATTAAAATAACAAGGAAGTGATTAATAAAAATCTAGATAAAATGTTTTCCCCATGCTTTTGCAGGTGTATCTGATTTGTAGGACTGCTCCTAGTGGATGATCTGGGCTGTTAGCAGATCCAGAGTTGCTTAAAAGAATATTTCAATAGGATACCTTCTTAGATGTGTATTCTCTGAGCAAATTGTTTCACCAGAATATCACCAGCAAAGTCCCTGTCAGCCTGATTATGGGTTGCTATGTCAGTTTGGATTATTCTCAGTGATGCCCAGAGTTTCAAAATTGGTTTTCCGTTTGCTTTCCCTGGGCATGCTGAAACAGTGGCCAAAGCATCTCATTACTCTAAAAATCCACATCTGAGAAATATAAATTAGCACTAAAATGAAAGAAACCAAAGGAAGAACTACACAAAGATAAGCTCATCAAACTTCATTATTTTTTAAAAATTCAATGAACATGTATCATTTCATTTAAAACCTAGTTTCTGAGTTGTGAGAGTCTCATCAGCTAGATGGAGAGAAGTTTCTTTTTTCCTCTCCATATAGGCACTAACATTATAATGACTCTAAGGAGGATGCATCCTTGAATGAGATCCTTAGGCAAGTGGGAATAATACTTTCCATAGCAGCCTTGGAAAATACTTTAAAATGTAATCTCATTAATCTTATCCCAGTGAAATAAGTGTCAGGCCACAGATGATCTGCAGCCCACCTGACCTCAGGTCATATTGATGAATGCTGAGTGAGATTTTTTAAAAAATGAATATGGATAATATATGCTTTTTTCTCTTTCAGGTTGCATAATCCCAGTTTAAAAGAGAGAGACACACACACAAAAGTGAAGGTGACTTCAGGCTACCAAAAGACAAGTTAGTGGTAGGGCTCAGCAACATAACTCATGTCTCTTGATTTCTCCTCCAACAATTGAAATAACTACTTATTCTACTATCTCTCCTCCCTGATATTGTTACTTGGGAGGAAAGAAGGTAGAAAAGGGAAGGAGTCATAGAATCTTGGTACTACTTCAATAAGCCAGCATAATAATGCAGTGGAATCTATATGGCTAGAGGAAATACCACCTGACTTTTCATGTTTTCTCCTTCCTTCCTTCCTTCCTTCCTTCCTTCCTTCCTTCCTTCCTTCCTTCCTTCCTTCCTTCCGTTCTTTCTTTCTGAAAAAAGCATTTCTTAAACACTCGCTAGGTACCAAGCTCCATGACAAGCACATGACAAATAGAAAAAAAAATAATCATTGTTCAAGCTCACATTTTTTCTTTCTGGAAGTGGAAAGAAAGCACATGAAAGAGAGTTCAAAGGGAAAGTCTGATCAAAAGTCCTAAGAGTACAACAGAGGGGCAAATCACAAGATCCAAGCATCTTTGGTTAAGTCAGGAGATCAGATGAGAGTGTTGGGCTACTGTAAGACATATGTGAAAGGCAACTGATAAGGCCAGGAAATCCTTAGAAGTCAATAGTAGGAGGGGCAGTTGGGTGGTGCAGTGGATAGAGCATCTGTCTTGGAGTTGGGAGGACCCAAGTTCAAATGCACCTTGAGACGCTTACTAGTTGTATGACCCTGGGCAAGTCACTTAAACTGATTGCTCAAAAAAAAAAAGTCAGTAGCAGTCCAAATGATAAGGCCTGTCTGGGTCCCTATCTCACCTGAAAGAAATGTTGGCAACACAAATTAATATAAGACATGTGAGGAATCAGACAATCTCTATGGGTTCTAGATGGCTAAGGGCAAGAATTGTGCAATTCACAGTTTAGTTGGACCTTATAAAGATGAGGTGATAGCTATCTTTTTAGTGAATATGAATAATTCTTATAGTTGTTGATAATCTGCATTTCTCTTTTGTTTGTATTTATTTTATTTCATTTATTTTAAATTTAGTCAACATCTTATTTTCTACTAGTTACATGTAAAAACAATTAACATTAATTTTACAAAAATTGAGTTCCAAATTCTCACTCTTCCTCTCATTTTCCCCCACCCCCCATTGAGAAGGCAAGCAATTCAATATATGTTATACATGTGTAGTCATGCAAAACATTTTTTCCTTATTAGTCATATTCTGTTTGGCCTCCTTTTTTTTTTTTTGGCTAGGAAATGGGGTTAAGTGATTTGCCCAGGGTCACACAGCTAGTAAGTGTTATGTGTCTGAGGTCATATTTGAACCCAGGCCCTCCTGAATCCAGGGCCAGTGCTCCGTCCACTGTGCCACCTAGCTGTCCCCATATTAGTCATATTCTGAAAGAAAACATATACCAAAAAAAACCCCCCAAAACCCTTCAAGAAAAATAAAGTAGAAAAAGTATGCTTTAACCTGTATTTAGACACTAACAGTTCTTTCTCAGGGGATGTATAGCATTTTTCATCACAAGTTCTTTAGAGTTGTCTTGGATCATTGTATTGCTGAGAATAGTTAAGTTATTCATAGCTGATCATCTTACAATATTGCTGTTACTTTGTACATAGTACATTTCATTTTGCATCAGCTCATGCAAGGCTTTCCAGGTTTTTCAGAGAGCATCCTGCTCATCATTTCTTATAGCACAATAGTATCTCATTACAATCAAATAGGACAATTTGTTCAGTCATTCCCCAACTGATGGGCATCCCCTCAATATCCAATTCTTTGCCACCAGAAAAGAGCTGCTATAAATATTTTTGTACATATAGGTCCTTTTCCTTTTTGTTTTTTTATCTTTTTTGGGATACAGACCTAGTAGTGGTATTGCTAACTCAAAGGGCATGCAGAGTTTTATAGCCCTTTGGGTATAGTTCAAAATTGTTCTACAGAACGGTTGAATTTACAACTTCACCAAGAATGCATTAATGTCTCATTTTTCCCACATCCCCTCCAATATTTGTCATTTTCCTTTTCTATCCTATTAGCCAATCTAATAGGTATGAGGTATTACCTCAGAATTGTTTTAATGTGCATTTCTTCAATCATTTGTGAGTTCGAGCATTTTTTCATATGGCTATAGATAGCTTTGATTACTTCATCTGAAAACTAGTCATATCTTTTGATCATTTATCAATTGGAGAATGGCTTTTATTTTTATAAATTTGACTCAGTTCTCTATATGTTTGAGAAATGAGGCCTTTATTGAGAAATTTTCTTCACAATTTTTTTCACAGTTATCATTGCTAATTGTGTTTTCCTCCATCCTATTTTGACCCCTCCCCCATTTATTCTATTCTTTCTTTTCTTTGACCCTGTCCTTCCTCAAAAGTGTTTTGCTTCAGGCTACCCCAGAGGCAGCTGAGTTTCATGATCTAGCCAAGTTCTCAGCAGTGGAAGTTGAAGATTTTCTTTTACAACATAACTATTATGGAAGTGTTTTGCATGACTACACATGTGTAACTTATTTCAAATTGCTTCCCTTCTCAATGGGGGAGTATGGATGGGGAAGGAGGAAGGGAGAGAATTTGTAATCAAAGTTTTAAAAATGAATGTTAAAAATTGTTTTTTACATGTAACTGGGGAAAAATAAAATACCAAATAAAGAAAAGAAAAAAATGAAAAAAAATAGTAATCTTAATATAGGTGTACTGAACATTGTGTTATGTAAGTACTTAAAAGAAAAATAAAATTAGAAATAGCAAAACAATAACGGTTGAGACTGTTATGTGCCCTTTTCAAACCTGAACAACTGTAACAAAAAGATACATAGGAAAGTAGCTAAAGATCTGGATAGAATTTTATATAATTTGGTATGATAGATCTCTGTCAATTAATGAATTAACATAAAATTGATCATGTGTTAAATATATACAAGTCCCATAAACAAATATAGGAAAGTAGAAATATTTAACATCTTTTGAAGACCAAAGCATAACAAAATATTATAATCAATGAAGGGGATTTAAAAAAATGAATCAAACTTAAAAGGAAACTGAGACAGTAAAGAAAATGAGAACAATAAGATTATTGGTCAAAACTTTGTGGATGCTGCCAAAGCATTCCTGAAGTGAAAAATTGTACATTTAAACACTTTCATTTTTTTTTTTTAAAGGATCAAAAAATGAATGTACGTGCAACTAAATAGGTAGGAAAAAACCTCAAAACTTCATGAAAGCACAAAAATACCAATATGAAAACTGAAAAAAAATTAATTGATTCAGAGGTTTGTCTAATACACCTCCTCCATATGGGATGCGTCTTCATCTCCTTCAAGTGGTGGGATCTCATCAGGAACAGCAGCACTGGGTTCTTCTGTTGTCACCTCATCCTCATCAATACCAAAACCTAGTTTAATCATGTGGTAAATTTGTTTTGAGTGAGATCTTTGAGTGAGGAGATCTTTAAGGGAGAAGCCTGCAGACAGCAGAGCTGTCTCAAACAACAACACTACTAGATCTTTCACATCCTTGTCATTCTTGTCAGTCTCAGCCTTCTGCCTGAGAGTCTCCACAATGGAGCGATCTGGGTTTATTTCCAGCTGCTTCTTGGACATCATGTAACCCATCATGGAGTTGTCTCCCAATGCCTGTGCCTTCATGCTACATTACATGTTGGTTGTCCAGCCATATGCCCTACTCACAGTGCAACTAGGTGAAGACACCAGCTGATTGGAGATTGTCACATTCTTATTCAGAATTTCTTTCATTAGCTTGCACAAGTTCTCAAATTTTGCCTTGTTCTTCTCCATTTTTTTTCTTTTTTCCTTCATCCTCTGGAAATTCTAACCCTTCCTTAGTCAAGGGTCTTCCCATCAAATTCCTTTAGCTGCTGCATGCAGTACTCACCAATGGGCTCTGTCATGTCCACTATTTCAAAACCATGTTTCTGAACCGATTCCACAAAAGCAGAGTTGTCTCCTTCTTCTTTGCTCTCCCCAGTGATAGAGTAGATGCATTTCTGGGTTTCCTTCATTCTAGACACATATTCAGACAAGGAAATCATCTCATCTCCTGACTGAGATGTGTGATAACATAACAGTTCAGATAGATGGCACCTGTTTGTTGAGTGTTCATGGATTCCAAGCTTCAGGTTTTTTGAAAAGGCCTCATAGAATTTTTTAAAAACTATCTTTGTCTTCTGTCAGTTCAGAGAAGAGCTCTAGACACTTTTTGACTTATTATGGATGACCAAGATTTTACTCTGCTGCAGCATCTTTCTAGAAATGCTGAGGGGCAGAACCTCAGAGTCCACCACACCTTGGATAAAATTAAGATACTCAGGAATAAGCTCATCACAACTGTCCATGATGACCACACTCCATACAGACAGTTTAATGTTGTTCTTCTTCTTTTTGTTTTCAAAGAGATCAAAAGGAGCCTGGCAGGGGATAAAGAGCAGAGCTCTGAATTCCAGCTGACCTTTGACAAAGAAGTGCTTTACTGCCAAGTGATCTTCTGAATCATTGATGAGGCCCTTCTAAAACTCACCATATTCCTCTTGGCTGATGTCATCAGGGTTATGTGGCCAGATGGGCTTAGTCTTGCTTAGCTCTTCCTGATCGATGTATTTCTCCTTGATCTTCTTGGTTTTCTTCTTCTTGTCCTTGCCTTCATCTTCTTCAGCAGATCCTACATCTTCAGTCTTGTGTTTCTTCTCATCTTTAGCTGGCTCTTCCTTTTCTTTCTCTTTGTCTTCCTCTGTCTCATCATCACTGATTTCCTTCTCTCATTCTTTCTCCAAATAAAGTGTGATGGGATAGCCAATGAACTGAAAGTGCTTCTTTACAACCTTCTTGACCCACCTCTCTTCCACATACTCTGGCTGATCTTCTTTCATATATAAGATCACCTTGGTACCCATACCAACAGGCTCACCATGGTTAGTACAGACTGTGAAAGAGCCACCTGCAGAAGACTCCCAGGCATACTGTTCATCATCATTGTGCTTGGTGATGACAACTACCTTCTCTGCCGCCAAGTAAGCAGAATAGAAACCCACACCAAACTTACCAGTCATAGAGATGTCTGCTCCAGCCTGCAAAGCCTCCATGAAAGCTTTGGTGCCAGACTTGGCAATGGTTCCCAAGTTATTGATCAAATCAGCTTTTGTAATGCTAATGCCAGTGTCCACCAGTCAGAGTATGCTCCTGAAGGTTGGGGATGATGTCAATCTTCAGCTCTTTACCACTGTCCAATTTGGAAGGATCCATCAGACTCTTATAACAGATATTGCCCAGAGCATCAGAGGCATTGGAAATGATTTCTCAAAGGAAGATTTCCTTTTTAGAATAAAAGGTGTTGATAATCAAGGGCATAAGCTGGGCAATTTCTGCCTGGAAGGCAAAGGTCTCCACCTTCTCCATGCTGTACTTCCTTAGGCATTTAGAGTGGTTGTGGATAAGAAGGCTTATTCAAGGAAGTGCTGAGACCAGTGGCTCTAAAGACAGGGTACTATGAGGAGCTTGGCACAAGAAAAGCAGGAGTTTTTTTTTTAAAGGATAGGTTAAATTTAGCTAATTTGTCAAAATTAAAAAGAAAACCCCAATTTCCAGTTATAAATGAAGATGGAAAATTCACAACAAAAAAAAAGGAAATAAAGAAAATTATTATAAATTATTTTGCCCAAATATATGCTAATAAAACTAATAAATTAAATGGATGAATATTTACAAAAAATTTAAATACCCAGATTAGCAGATAAAAGAAATAAAGGAAGTCCTGGAGGGTTGTAGTGGAACTCTAGGATACGATAGACTTACAATTAAATTCTGTCAATCAGTTAATGATGATAATTCTGATACTATGTAAATTGTTTGCAAAAATTGGGAAAGAAGGGATCCTAATAAATCCTTTAAGACAAATATGATTCTGATAGTAAATTAGGGAGGAATAAAGCAGAGAAAGAAAACTCTAAATCCCTCATGAAGATTAGTGGGAAAAATTCTGAACAAAATTTTAAGAAACTCTATTGCAAAAGATTTAAAAGATGAGACACTATGACCTAGTTGAACTTATACTTGGAATCCAGGGTTGCTTCAATATGAAGGAACCCATAAACATAATATTCCATATTTATGACAAAACAGTATAAATCACATGATTATATAAAAAAAACACCTTTGAGAAAAAAACACAGTCATTTATATTAACATATAGGAAAAACTGACAATTAATATTGTAAATAATATGTGTCTAAAATCAAGAGAGAAACTAGCACCCTTTCCAGGGTAAACAAAATAAGTATTGCTTCTTACCACTAATTATTACCACTAATATTTACTACAGTAATAACACTTGAGGAATAAGCATAAGCAAAGAGGATACACAATCATACATTTTTACAGATGATATTTAGAGAACCCTAGTAAAATCACCTAAAATTAATTGAA
Organism: Phascolarctos cinereus; assembly: GCF_003287225.1. Classification (NCBI taxonomy): domain Eukaryota; kingdom Metazoa; phylum Chordata; class Mammalia; order Diprotodontia; family Phascolarctidae; genus Phascolarctos; species Phascolarctos cinereus. Next base: position 200,994,526 of record NW_027555847.1, on the reverse strand, counting down.
ATAAGGTATGCCTGCAGTTAAGTTGCAAATTATAAAAGAAATCCACAAAACAATTCACCTTTCTGTATATTACTAAAAAAATCCAATTAGAAGAGATAGAAAAAAGAATTTGTGTTTAAAATAACAATAATGCATAAAATATTTTGAAGTATGGCTGCCATACATACATAAGAATTATATCAACATGACTATGAAACACTCTTTAGGGAAGTAAAGTAAATAACTGCAGACACATTGAGTATTCATGATAAGGTTATGACAATAAAATAAAAGTTATAATGCTATCTACCTCAATTGATCTGTGGGATCAGTTTCATATGAAGCAAACTACCAAAAGGTTACTTTTATACATCTAGAAATATAGTAACAAAATTCATTGGAGGAGCAAAAGGTCAAGAATCTCAAGAGAAATTCTGCAATGAAAAAAAGTGTAAAGGAAAGCAGCAGATTTTCAAACATATTTTGAGTAGCAATCATCAAAAATATTTGTTGCTGGCTAAAAATATTCATGTTGAATAATTTTTGCTTTCTAACCAATGGGGAACTTTAAACATGTCTATTTGATTCAATCTTATTAGATTTGGTCTGTAATTTTAGCTTGTTTAGACCTATCATGTGGCTAATGAATGAAAACTGGACACTACAAATGACAACATAACTGTGAAGACTGTAACCTGAAAAATATGCTTGTGCTTTATAGGGAACAAAAAATGATAGGAGAGACAATTATTTCAGCAAAACTCCAGAAATATGTAACATCCCTTCCAGAATAATGCCTTAATTTATACTCACACTCATGCACTGAGTCTCTAAAGAATAGATGCTACCTTGGGTTCTAGGTATAACCCTGTGAGTTTGCTTTTTTATTACAACAACTCAAGAACCTCTACTGATGTGCTTCCCGATAATGATCAGCTAATGGATTTAATTAGATCTTAGCAAAGATATTTACACAGATAACATAACAAGGACTACAAAATATCCCCCCACCACCACCAATCAGGTTCACTCTCCCAGAAAAACATACAGTGTACTTGGGAAGAGTGGGCTTAAATTTAGAACACTAATAATGAGGCATATGTATGAGGGAAAAAGAACTCACAATTTTTGATATGGTAGGACTTGAAAGTTTTCTTTCTTTCTGTAGAATCCTCATATAGTTTACCTTGGGACAAGACTTAACTTTTCAATTGGGAGAGACAGCTCCTTGAAGCAACTTCACCCATGTACCTCTACCCTAGCCTTGAATGACTATCTCTCTGTAATCTATCTATGCCTCCCACTGGATGTAGTGTCTCCTATTGTTCTGGTAGCTTCTCTTTAAAGCAACTGTGCAGCATCCTATCCCAATTTGTTCCTCTGTTCTCTTTTCCTTCTCATGCCTGGACAGAGTCAGTGTCTGCCGTTTCTGAGGGAAAAAAAAGTTCAAGTGGGCTTGTTTTCAGTCCATCTTCTCCCTTTAATTTCACCTAGTTGGGCAATGGTTGACACTTCTTATGGAAGAAAGGGTACTCTGGCAATAGATTCCTTGATGAACCTATGCATAAACTTTCAAGACAATTTATGCTCCTGCCCTGGGTACATGGATGGAAGCTTGTAGGGAGGATGTTGTTCAGTTGGTTTTAGTTGAGTGCTAGACTCCATTTTGGGGTTTTCTTGGCAAAGATACTGAAGTCATTTACCCTTTCCTTCTCCAGATCATTACAGATGAAGAAACTGAGGCAAACACGGTGAAGTGACTTGCCCAGGGTCACAGAGTTAGAAGTGACTGAGGCCAAATTTGAACTCAGGAAAATGAGTCTTCCTGACTCCAAGCCTGGCACTCTGTCCACTGAGCCACCTAGGTGGCCAGAGCATTTGAAGAATAAAATTTTTCAGGTGTTAATTTTAAGGATTTTTATCCTGGTATTCTGGCTTCTTTTATTTTTTTCCTATGGATTTAACTATAAGTATATTTGGCACATTTTTCTGAAGTTTAGAGGTTTATAGAAAATTATTAATCTGTCATTATTGTGATCATATTGAGAGTACCCTTAAAGTACTCAGTATACTTTACTTTTAAAAGTTACATGCACACACACACACACACACACACATGTTGTTTCTTCCAATGGAATGTGGAAGCTCATTGAGAAATTACACTATTTCATGTTTTGTTGGGTTTTCTTTTTTTGTCCCCAATTGCCTAGTACAATACCTGGCACACAATAAGTGCTTAATACATGTTTATTGATTGATACATAATGATTTCCAGCAAGCAACAGAAGGATTTTGATCCTAATAAAAACAATAATATTGCATTCATAAAAATGGCAATTACTGAGTCATTTGAAATGGTCACACAATCATATACATCATCTTTCTTTTTTCTGGACCAAACATAAAATCCTTTGTTTTGCATTGAAAGCCCCTCACAACTTGGCTTTTTCCTAGTTTTCCTTTTTTTGTTGTTTTACACTTTAATCCTCTCCAGGAACTCAGTGTTGCAATAACATTGGCTTTCTTGCTGTTACACACACACACACACACACACACACACACACACACACACACACATACACACTCCACTCTTATCTCCCAAGTCTTCCTTTGCATATCTGAAATATTCTCCCTCCTGACTTTCACTTCTCAGGTTCCCTGACTTCTTTGAAGACTGCTCAATTCCCACCTCTGCAGGAGGCTTTTTCCCAATTTTGCCCATTCCCCTCCAATTGCCTTTTTTTCTGAGGTTGCTTTCCCATCTTGTTGGTATATTTTGTCCGCCTACATACTTATTTACATGTTGTCTCTCCTGATAGAATGAAATTCTTTTGAGAGCAAAGAGCATTATTTTTTTCTTTTTGTGTATCCCCAGAACTTGACACAGTTCCTACCATCTAATAAGTGCTTAATAGATGACATGTGTGACATAGGTATTTGTGCTTATATTTTTATCCAGACATAAACTGCTTTTGAGAATGAGCTGACTTATCTCAATCTTAATTCTAAGGACAGATATAACCTGGATGCCTGGTCCATTGGTATATAATAAATTATTTCCATATTTAAGAAAGCAATTCCAGAATATATCTAAGAAAAAATAAATAATTCATGACAACACCATATTTAATGAAAAATGTAATCTACTGCTTGAATAAATATACTATAACCTATTTTATACAATGCTAAAGAAAAGCATTATTTCAAAATAAATAGGTTCAATAATGCTGGTTTCATCACAATGTTTGGTAGTATGGGGATGGATTCACTGAAGGAGGACTGTTCACCAAGTAATGGATTTTGTCCTTTTATTTCTGCTCATAGCAACTCATACAACATGGGATGGCAGGGTTGGGTTGTGTGCCAGTGGAGTGAGTGTTCATGTTGATGAAATCACCAATCTTTTGGAGACAGACATTTAGATATGTTTACAGCTATCTACATACAGATTTTTTTCAATCTATTCAATTAAAAATAAAAGATTACTGAGTTATTTTTTCATGTCCAAAGCACTGTACTCCATGTTGAGAAAAATACAAAGATGAAAGAGATGATCTCTTTGTCCTCAAGGACTTACGATTTAAGAGATGATTTTCACAAAAATATGATATTAATACTGTAGGGGAGATACCTACTAATTTCTACAAGAGACAAACAAAAATCTGAAAACAACTTCAAATTAACTAGCAAGTCTAAAACAATGATACAGAAATGAATTAGAAACACAAGGAGGATTTCTGTTTCCTCAAGGTCATAAATAGAAGACTAAACATGACTGGATAAATCATTTTTGTTTTATTTTTTCACAAATATAATAAAGATTCCATTATGAAGGGTCTTACTATTCCATGGATTCAATTATCCTGAGGTCAAAATTACTTTCTTTTAGGTGATATATGGCACATCCTTTCCCTCATAACATGCAAAGCCTATGCTACAATGTAATCTTTATTCTTAAATACCGACATTATAGCATACTTCTCATCTGTTGAAAAGCTTTCAACTCATCTGCCAAACACTTATATTCTCCTTACTGACTAGTTATTCAGTCACTCAGTTGTGTCTGATGCTTCATGACCACCCCGTGGACCTTACTTAGCACACCAGTCTCCTCTATCTTCTATTATCTCCCAAAGCCTGATCAAGCTTATGTTCATTGTTTCCATGATGTTATCTATGCATCTTATCCTCTGCTGTCCTTTTTTCCTTTTGCCTTTAATCTTTCCCAACATCAGCATCTTTTCCAGTGATTCTTGTCTTCTGATTATATGACCAAAGTATTTAAACTTCAGCTTCAGTATTTGTCCTTTCAATGAATAATGAAAATGTATTTATTATTATTATGTTATATTACATACATACTATAAAATAATAATATTATTCAATATTATTACTTCCAGTCTCCTAGTTATACCAAGTCAGCAAATATTTATTGATTCCAAACTATGTGACTATCACTTGTTCTTCACTCTTGATTTCCAAGACATCCAATAGGATTATGTCTTGACTTTCACATGAATTGTATTTAAGTGAGGCAGAGTTGCACACAGGTGTCAGTCTCACTTTCTCTTCTAGAGTGATGGAAGTCCAGTGGCAAAAAAAAAAGTCAGGATGACTGGCTATGTCCTGGGATGCAGTGGATGACCTAGGAGTCTTTGACTTTGATCAAGTTCTGTACACTCCACAGCATTTGTTTCAGCCACCTTCATGGCTATTGCAACAAATTGTTCATATCCATTGGAGTAGACATCCCTCTACCTCACCAACAGGTTTGAGGCCTGTTGGTTACCTTCAACCTGATTTAGCAGTCTGCCAAGATGGTTTTACTTGGGTGTGGTCACTGCACACGCTAGAGCGTTTTGGAGGGACAGATTCATCACCTAGTTGCCCATTAGTACTAAGAACATGGTAATTTAATTAATGCTTATTGAATTGAAAGTCAGCGGATTTTTTAAAAAAATCTGGCATGCCATTATATTTTGCTTGTATCCATTCTGAATTCTGAAACAATAAGAATCAAGATTTTTGTTCATAAAAATGAACCCTAAGTTTCCCAAACAGAATTTTAGATTAGTCTATTATTTGTCAAATCTTTGGACAACTGAGAAATACAATACTGTCACCAAAATGGCCCATTTTTAAACATTGTTATTTGTTCCAACCTTACTTCAGCATGTGTCAAGTACTATGTGCCAGGCACTGTCCAAAGCACTAGGGATTTAAAGAAACAAGTAAAAAGAGTCCCTGACCTCAAGGAACTTATATTTTAATTGAGAAGCCACCATATACATAAACAGAAACCTATGAGATAAGTAGATAATAAATGGAACAAACTTTAGCAGGGGAGTCATGAGCACTGCTGTTGAGAGGGACTGGGAAAGGCCTGCTGGAAAGGACAGCACTTCATCTGAATCTTAAAAAGAAGCCAGAAAAATGGAGGCATAAGAACAGAGGGAGAGCATTCCAGACAGGGGGTACAGCTAGTCAAAACAGGGAAATAGGAGATGGAGTGTAATGGTCATGTGACAGGCTAAAGAGGTTGTTGCTTTGTTCTAAGAGAACATTTTATTTGTTGTTAATGGAGGCAACAAAGTACACTGGAAAGAACAAAAGGCTAGGTGCCAAGAGTTTGGGGTTCTAATCCCCACTCTGCCTAATAGTGACCTTAATGGATTACTCTAGACTTTGGTTTTTTCATGTATAAATTGAGGTCTTAGACTACACTATCTCTCAAGCCCTTTTCAGCTAGAAAAATAATTTCCTATCTTAAGAACCATTCACAGGGTTCTGGGCCATCTTATTGCACAGTCCTACATTGAAGGAGATGCTTACTGGGTTTTCTCCTTGGTCTTCATAATCACTGTTTCATTTGGTATGTCTTCAAATCTTTGCTCAGATATTTGCTGGTGGAGCTGGGCCATTCTAAGACATTTTACATTGCTGTATTAACAAGAAGTGTCTACTTTATTTTCTTGAGCTCAAATTTCGAATAGTTGCTGAAGTTGGTAAACACTAAATTTTCATTTGTTGAAAATGTTTGCTCTTTACTGCCATTGTTAAGCACCTACTTACTAGTAGTTTTTATACTTTCAGTACTTTTAATAAATATCTTATTTATTTCTGAGTTTAAATTCAGCCTCCTATACTTACTAGATATTTTACCCTGGGCAAGTCACTTAACCTCATTGGTCTCAGTTTCCTTTTCTGCAAAATGAGAATAATAATTGTACCCATTAGGAGAATAAAATGAGATAATATTTGTAAGATGCTTTGCAAACCTCAAAGTACTATGTAATGCTTTATCACCATTATCATTATACTCTACACAGCACTTTGCACTGTATAGCACTTTTAAAATGAAAGCAGCATGATATTGCAGAAAGAATACAGGATTGAGAGTCCTAAGATGTAGGGTCTAATCCTTGCTGTGCCACTCACTACCTTGTGGTAGGACCATGGACACTTAGAAATATAATATATAAAAATAAAGGATTTTGACAGGATAAACTATAGAGGGTGTGCTATGCCAAGCTTCAGGGGTTTTGTGCAGCTGTTTTCAGAGATACTTCAAGGGATCTGTAAATTTTCAGTTCTTCCAAGGTGGAAGGAGAGATGTGTTTGCTCCTTTTCTGGCCTGGGCTCTGGTCTATGAGTGACCACAACCATTCTTTTCTGCCTAGGAACTGTGAGGAGAAGTCCCTCTTCACCACGCCACACGCTCCACCATGGCAGTGCTCCTCTTCACACCAGGACTGCCACTCTTGACTGCTAACCAGATCCAAGCATAGGCAAAGCAAGAGAATCCTGCCTCAGCATAAGCAAAAAGATGCCTGCAACCCCCCTCTGATCAGCCACTTGATCCCCACCCCAACTTGATCTGTGGGCCAAGAGCTCCAGAAGCAGCTGTTGCTGCTGTGGCTGCTACCCTGGGGCTACACTTTGGCCAGGCCTGGACCACACTCTTCTGTCACCCAGGTCTGACAGACCTTTCCCACTGACCTTCTAAGTTATCTTTGACATTTGTGGGTTGAGAAGTCTGGAAAGCACCACAGATGTCCATGATTCAGTCTCCTGAGGCCTGCTCTGTCTTTGCTTATGTGGCTATGCTGAACTGAGCTTCTTTCCCAGCCTGGTGCAACAGACCTTTCCTATCAACCATCCAGGTTATGTTGGGCTGGAAATTTGTTTCACTCTGTCTTTGTGTGGGTTCTGCTGCTCCAGAGTTTGTTTAAAGTAATTTTTTACAGATATTTGGAAGGGTTTTCCGGAGAGCTGAAGCAAGTCACTGCTTTTACTCCACCATCTTGGCTCTGCCCTGATGTAGGTTTTCTAGTACTGGTTTCTATCCATCCACATTTTCTTATTTTGTTTGATTATCTCCCACATATAATGAATCCTTTTCAGAATTTTTAACTGACACCTAGAGGAGTGAGAAATCTATAGAGAAATTCTCTTTCATTCAAAATCTGCACTGGATATCTTTCATGACAGTGGTGGATATCTTTTGCAAATAAACCTCTCATGGTCCAGGATTTTAAACATTTTGTGGATATCAGCGCAGCACTCGAGATGTCTATAAACTTTCCACAGAAAAGTAACCCACTCATTTTACAGCCATTGTTTTGTTAATATCTTCTATGCCAAAGATAGAGAAGAGTGAATACTTGAATTTATCAACTACAGAAGCAAGATTGTATAGAGTGGAGACTTCTGCTTAAGATGATATTGTGAAAATCAAAGAAGAAAATAGTTCTCCCATATATACTCCAGCAAAGAAGATTACCAGATTAAAAATACATATATCAAATTTTTGTTTTTTATCAAATCCAGGACTCTACAGAAACATAGCCCAAATCATGGGAACAATGGGCCATCGGAAGGAAATCAGCACAAGCACAGAGAGACTTCATAAGTCTCCCAGAATTCTGACAATGGATGATCCAAGGGTATCTAAAGCCTGGAACACTCTGATGAAGGCTCTCTAGATGGATTGAAAACCCATAATTGTCTGATTTGAAGTATCAGGATTGGAGTAGGGATAAGGGGAGAAAAGGAATAAGTATTTATATTTATGTGCCAGTCATTATGTACCAGAACTTTACATTTGATCATATTTGATTCTCACAACAACTCTGCAAGATAGGTGCTGTTATTATCTCCATTTTACAGTTGAGAAAACTAAAGCAAACAGATTAAGTGACTTGACTAGGGTCACACAGCTTGTACATGTTTGAGGCCAGATTTGAACTCAGATTTTCCTGAGTTCAGGCCTGATGCTCTATCCACTGTGGCACCTAGCTAATCCAGCACTTTGGCTGGAGAATCTCCAGGAAGACTTGAATACTATTAATCTTTGACTTGGAACAATGAAACAAGGCCTAAAATCTTTCAGCACTCTGAACACTGATGAACCAGAGGAGGTGGAAAGAACCAAGTAAAATGATATTAGGAACAAAGATGGCCTGACCATTCCATCCTGGAGTGTAAGAAGGGAAGGATACTGGTCCTGGCACAAAATCCCAACTATTAGCAGAGGATGCAGATATGTGTAATATATATGTAATACATGTAAATAGAAGATGATAGCAAACATAGTGAAAAAATGCCATGAGTTAAGAGAAACCCAAGAGTCAACTAAGAAGTTGTACAAGTACAAAAAAAAGAAAAGAAACTTAAGAAAAAAAAATGAAGTGTTTGGCTACAAAAACAAAAGTGGCTGGAATAAATAAAATAAGAGAATAAAAATGAAATGATAAGTGAAATAAGATATCAGGAGTAAAAAAAAATTGGAAAAAGAAATAAATAGCAAGCCTGTCCAGGAGACAGCAAGAAGCATTAAAAGAGAATGAAAAGATTAAAAAACTAGAAGAATAAAAAAAGAAGTGAGTTTTGGGGAAAAGATAATGAGTTATGTTTTGGATGTGTTGAATTCAAGGTGCCTATAGGATTAATCATCTATTCCAACTTGTTCATTTAATAGAGTGGGAAATTGGAACCCAGGGAAATTAAGTGAATTCTCATGGTCACACAGATGGTAAGCATCAAAGATGGTATCTGAACCCAGAAAGAGCCAGTACTATTTCCATTGCACCATGATGCTTCCAGGTTATGATGTTTCACTTGTACTGAAAATTCACCAAAAGTGGAACGAGTATCTAAACTTTATTAAGACAATTCAAGCATGATTCTCATAGAGGGGGAAAAGCTATGAAATTAATATTGTTTCTCCACAATGTGTTGCAGATATATTGATTTAGGTAACTTTGCCCATAAATCAGTTAACCATAATGATAAATAAACTCTCATTAGACAAAATGCAAGATGACTATAGTAACCTTTTAGCTGGGTACACCATAAAACCAAGAACACATTAAAAATTCAATTTGGTATACACAGCAGGGATATCACATTGAAACTTTACTCTTAATTAAAATTCTGATCTGATAATAAAAATATCAGTATTCCACATTTTAAATGTAGTCAAATGATTCTTCATTCACATCCAGACAATGATTATTTAGCTCAACTTGAGATTCTTTTCAATAAGTTCATCCTCCATGCAATTAAAGCAATACTTAGATTCTTTTTTGTAAATCCTAAAGTGAAAAACAGATGTCACCTCTTCTCTGTATGTTCCAACATAAGATGAACAACAAAGTATTTCATTTTGCTAAGAATCCAATGAATACATATATGTATTCACTCCAAAGATGGAGATCATACTTCATCCACAGTTACTCATCTTGTGTGACTCTCATTCATGTCGTCATAAGTTCATCATGGGAAATATATCCTATACGTGGAGTGTTCCTCTTCTTTACCTGACATGAAAGATACTAATAAATCTCAGAGACTGTTACGTCTCAATTTTGTCATGTGATCAATCCAAATTTGCATTTGACTATTCATTTCCTTGATGATATCCTTCAGACAGACCCTTTCATCTAATTTCTTATTTGTAATGTGTTGCATCTTTCTCATGCCTGCTATGTGCTTCTACATTACCCTTTTGATGATTCTTAGCATTCATTCTTCAGAACTCATATATTCTATGACTCACAGTAATATGATATTACCAGAAAAATATTGGTATTAAAAAGATGGTCTTTTGTTTCAGGTGAAACAATGAATTGATAATGATTAGTTAATTAATTGATACACAATTAGAGCAGGTAAATACTAAATTAAAATCATACTATATTCCTATTTTGTCTTTCTCTAAAATTTCTTTTGGATATAAAATTACATTATTTACTCTTAAAATTTTAAATCTTTGTTAGGATTCTGGTGAAATTAGTTATTCATGAAATTTCTAGAATATTAATTTTCCAAATAACTTTTCATGATATGTCATCGATAGGGTAGACTAGGATGTGCTGGACACATTTTTATTTTTTGTAATAGAATAAGCACATTTATTTATACAAGAAGAAATGGAAGAAGACTTCTTAAATTTAGACAAAATATTGAATGCTAATTCATCTCTATCTTAGATTTGTACAACTTTCCCCCTTTCAATTCCATGATCATACTAAGCAAGATAGTTGAAAATTTTGATGATATTTTTAAAGGCATTTTGTTATGTACAACTGTGTGCTAATTATAAAATTTAATAAGCATAATGGATAAACATCCATAAATCATGTTTCCTCAGGAAGATGATTCTCATCAATCAAGTCTTAAACCTTTATTTGGAATATCTCCAAGCCTGCTGTCAATACTGTGTTTGTGGGGATTATAAGTGGGTAGGAAGTAGGATTGGAAACTAGGCAGTGTCTTACATCATCACAAAGGTGATTCTTCCTCTTCAGTGTTGTGTTATAGCTGTCATAAGAGGAAATGTTTCATCTGTCTTGAGCAGTACATGTCAATCATCCATGGCTAGTATCTAATGTCATCATTGGCACTTCCCTTATTGGTTGTAACTGAATACCTTTTCTGGATGTTGTTTGTCCTTTGCTCTGGAAAAGGACCAACCTTTTCTGGCTAAACTTGAGAATGCAACCTAAATTAGGTATCTCTACTTCTTTTCTTCTGATCTCTTAACTCTTTTTCAGTTTTCCAACCCAGCATGCAACTAAAATTGTTGAGGTCAGATTTGGGGGAGCAATTTGGGTGTGAAAGAGTTCACTAAAGATATTCTCTTTTAGCCATCAGGAACTTTATTAATGTGAAAAGCACACAGACCTTTACTACAGCAATGGGGCTGAATATTGGTATTTGGGGGAGCTAAGCTTATATAGAGATGTTCAGGATGACGATGTAGTTTTAAGGTTTTATGGTGGTTAAAGGTAAGGACAGGATAGAGAAGATGGGAAATTTTATGACACAGGATGAGGGAGACAAGGAATTTTATATTTCAGGAAAAAGGGAAGTTTTATGATATTTCAAAATAAGGGAGAAAGGACTTTAGGACACCCTTAAGTTATGTAATGAGCTACAGAATGAGCTTCCTCTCAGTAGGGGCCTCACAAAGTGCTAGAAAAGCAACCCTTAATATTCCTTTTAACCCTTAGGGCACCATTTGCTATAGCCACATCATTTCCCCACTCAACCAGTAGGCCAGAGAACTCTTTTGGGAAAAGGGGCATAGGGGGCATCTAAGTGGCACAGTGGATAGAGCTTCAGCCTTAGAGTCAGGAGGACCTGAGTTCAAATCCAGATTCAGACACTTGACATTTACTAGCTGTGTGACCCTGGGCAAGTCACGTAACCCTGATGCCTAAAAAGAAAAAAGACATAGGTCACTGTCTTTAATAGCTACTTCCTACTGAATTGGGTCAAAGTGTCCATTTTAAGGTTCTGAGAATAGGTTGAAGAAGGGTGATCTGTGTGGGGGTGCAGAATGTGGCACCCACTGAGTCCAGGATAGAGAGAAGCAAACTGTCTGGGGACACCAAGGGCAGGAGTTGGTACCCTAAGAGTTGAAGGTGGAATTTCTGCAGATGAGAAGACACAAAGCAAACCAGGAGGTTAAACAAGCATGGTCCAAATATAAGAATGAGTAAAATGATTAATTACAGGGTCAGAATGGGGGAAATATGGGAGAGGAACAATGACCCCAGGAGAAGTTAGGGGGAGATATCAGGCTAGAGTGGATGTCTTGCATCCAAGATGCTGCCTGTAGTATTTTTGAGTGCGGAGTTCAAATGCTTGAAGGATAAATTCCATGTAGGTTTTTTGGGGGATGGGGAAGAACTATGGGGGGTAAACTAGTATCCTGGGGATGATGGTGACATGCCCAGCAATCACATACTCTGCCCTGCCCTACAGAGTTCCCTATTGGAATTAAGGCATTAGATTCCCAGTCCCAGGGAAGCAGGCCTAACCCTAGGCACAGGGTGGGATTCAGGAATAGGTTGTTCAAGGTGGGGCCTAGAACATGGAAAAGCTGGAAAGCACACAGATAAGTACACTGTGAGGGGATTCAATGCATAGTCTTCTTTGATCACTTTTCTGGCCGGTCATACCCTGCATCTTATCTCCTGTCTCATATCCTGCATCCTGCTTGCTCCATCTGCCTCAACACTTCTGTCTGCCTTACTATCTACCTACATGCTTTTGGAAGAGGGACAAAATCATTGTTCCTGCCTGAGCAGGGGTAGGGAGAACAGTAAAATGAGGCTGAAGCATTGTTCAGAGGATGAGGAAAGTGTGGAACAGGTATCTTTGTTGCACGACCATCTGCAGGTGGATAGCCAATAGTCTAGGAGACACAAATCTGACAAACTAGTTCAACATACAAGGCCCAAATATAAGGAGCACTAAAAGAGATGTCATAAAAGGGGAAAACAAAGAAAGAAACCAAGAGCCTCATGATGCCATTATTTGCTTTTGACATTCAGGATTATCCAATTTTACTTTCTCAAAAGTTTCCACTCTGATTCCAATTTCTTTAGGAGGATTTAATGCTATCAGAATCCAACCCTATACATGTAAATGTAAGTAACACTACTTTTGCAGGTAGAAGCTTTTCACTCTTGAGTTCAATGTGAATTGCTTATAGGATTGCTGACTTTACTCCAATTATCATAAAAGACTTGGGAGGATACATAATTGATTCCAAAGCAGTGCAAATCAATAAGTTGTTTATAATAAAATATTTTTATACCACAGACACACAGAATAAACAGGTATTATTTCCACAATAGTAGCAAACTTTGAAGGAAACTGACTTTTCCATTAATGCAAAAAATATTTCATAAGTTACCTCCCTCTAAGAAATTTGATTGCACTAAAATTCTTTTCCCCAAACTGAAGATGTTTCTGACTTAGTTTCAGTAATTAATAGAACAATAGCTAGGTCCCTTAATCAGTTGTACCAATATCCAATTATTCTTATATCATTTTGAAACATTTAAGGACCTTATTCCATACAGACATATATCTAGTAACAGGCAGTTGACTGGGCCAAATACCCATTTACTAAATTGTTCAAGATATAGAAAGGAATAAAATTTTAGGTTGAATAGCTCAGATCTCAAACACACATACACACACACTTTATTATAGTAGATCAGATGTATCCCAGCCTTAGTCTGTGGGGTAATGATTCAACATTGTATTTGTACTTTTGTTTCACAACTTTCTTTACCCTTTGTCTAATTATCCCCATATCATTTAGAAAGAATGTTCTATTACAGGGATTTAATCTTTCACATGACTATGCAGGAACACTAATTCGCCGAGTCATTTGGGATATGGAATAATTCACATTCAGATTATAAACAGCAAGATTTCATACACTGGCATTGTGCTTATGTATTTTACTGACCACTTGCTTTGAGTACAGAAATTTGCCATTAAAAGGAAAAACATGGACACGATTAGATAAAACATCACAGTTTTCCAGACATGCAGTATCAGTTTCACCTCATAACCAGACTCAGGAATAGTCAGGTGGCAAACATTCCTTTTCAAAGGAACACAATAGGGACACTGAGCCAGGAGGATACCATCCTAGACTGATGCTAGGACTGTCTTCTCAGATTTTCCAGATGCAGACCTCTACCTGTAACAGTCACATTCTTTCTGAGTAGCTTGTGGCATTTCTCTCAGATAGTGGATTATTGACTATTGATGAATTTTTTAGCACCAGACAACTTAAAACACAGTCTGTTAGAGGCTCAAGAGCTTTTACCTCAGATGACGAGTTTCACTAATTAAAAATTTACCAGGATTATATCTCAAATTTGAATTTGTCCTTGTGCAAAAGCCAATCACTAAAGATCATTTCTATATACTTGCAAATTCTCAGCAAGCCAAGTTCTTTACCAAGCAAGCTCTTTACCAAGCTTACAAAATTAAGCATGATCAACAGGGACCCCAAAGAAGGGGCTTCCTATACACCCCATTTACCCTTAGAGCTGCTATGGGCTGTGCTTTTGCAGAGGACGGCTTTGAATGGGCAGAACCAGTCTGGATGAGGCTTTCACCTCACCCCCTCCTTTTCTCACACACACACACACAGAAAGAGAGAGAGAGAGAGAGAGAGAGAGAGAGAGAGAGAGAGAGAGAGAGAAATTACTAGCTTTAGGTTTTATCATTAAAACAATAACCAACAATCTTACAATTTTCGTTAAGTGATAACCAAATTGTTTTAGCTGCAACACAAACAATAAACTTCAGACGACATCAATTTCATTTCCAGATCATATAAAAATTATTAACAGAAGAATGGGTTGGATTACCAAGTATAGATACTGACCGGCTGGCTTTTTTGCCTAGACCCATCTCCCTTTACTCTCTCCCCCTGGTTGTGGCTGTGTGTTGACCCTGGATGATACTTCCCGGCTGTAGCTGCTGGTCCTCTCCCCTTTGTCATTTCAGCAGGTTGGGGAAGGTGAATGTGCAGGGGGTGGGGGAAGCATAAAATTCTCTTCTCCTAGTCTGATCTGGATGCAAAAGGTTAACAGGAAAACATGGAGCTGTTTTCAAGACCCACACTGAGACACCCTCTTGACTCAGGGGAAGAAGTGGAGGAAGGGAGTAAAGGTATTGTAAGGAGGTTGTTTAAAAACTCCTGAATAATCAATCTGAAAACTTCCAGAATCTGTTAAGATGTTTCAGCTGTCCTAACTTTTTCACTTCTACATCCATCTCTTAAAACTTAGAGTGGGGCGTTGAACTTTTCAGACCGACATTCACGAGACCAGTGACCTTTTTTATGGTACCTGAAGCACAAACCAACGACTGACTGGGCTTCTCTGAAAGCACCCATTTAAGTCCCATCCAAGGGCACAACAAACCTAGGAATGAAACTCAGAACATAACTTATCAATATCAAATTATTATTGCATCAAATTAGCTTGCAAATGCAAATGTAGTAGTCCTAAAAAAACATACAATTTATCCTGATGTTAAGAGGAATAATCACTAAATTTTATGAAGTAAATTAGTTGAAATCTTAAATATTTGAATTTATCAAAACCAAGCTGGTGTAAAATGTCTTTTAAGTATCATAAATCCCCAAAGTGCCATAAAACCAAAATTCTTTATCATCACAAACTTCTAATTACCAGCCTCCTCTAGTCAAAAAGGTGTTTACCTTGAGGAAGAGGTTCAGCTTTTATAAGCCAAGAACATACTAAGTTAAATTAGCCTTATCATAATAACAAATAATAACCAGGCCTTTAAAAATTAACTCAGCAGAAATTTCACAACACAGAAAGCTTTGCACAGGATTGATAAGAATTTATGACTAAATGGTTCCAAAAATCCTTAGTTAACAACCTCATAATCTGGTAGTACCATTCTTAACCTAACAACATCTAGATCATAAGAGAAATTGCTTTTCTAACAACATAGGTGATATAATTGTTAACCAAATTACACAATATAAAAAAATTTTAGAAATATAACCATACCATAAGCAACTATGATGTGTTTAAAACTTGAAACAGAACCAATTAATTATCAATTAGGTGACCTTAATTTAGTTAGATGAGCAAATTCTATCTGGATTCATAATCATTAATAGTAATATTTAATTTCTAAGGACCAATGCCCTTAGCACTTTAAAAGAAAATATTATTATCCATAAATTCCCATTTTTTTGAAGGCAGTTGTGACAATTCCCAGCTCCAAATAACCTTTTACTTCCTTAAAGAACTGGAGCTCCCTGTCTCTTTTGCTTTTGAGGCTCATCAGATTAAGAGCTACCATAAATATTCCAGCTCTCCATTCCTGTCCTAGGAATTTTGAGCTGCATATACCTGGAAATGTGTATAAAGTTTTAAGTTAACAATCCAGGTTCTGAGACCTACCACAGGATGTAGAGAACCTGCAACCTGCCTGCAGGGTCCCCCAAAAAACACGGCACAGAGGCCCACCTACCTGCCTCCTCTAACATCCTGAAGGGAAGGGGAGTAACACGGGCTAAAAGTCTGCTCAAGCAGAGCAAGGGGCCTTTTCTTTAAGTCTTAGAGACCAAATTTCTCACTAAGCTTGTCTTGTTTAAAAATCCTCTCCACAAATCACTTTTCTTGGTCCTCTAGATTATATTGAGGCCAGGCTGTGTTACAAAGAAACACTAGGTGCGTTTTCTTAATATCTCCTCCACTGACTTTCTTCCAATGCCGTAATAGGCATCCTGTCCCATTCTAGGAATTTCTTAGCAGCCTCTTGTGGCGCATCTCAGCATCCCCTTATACAATAGTCAACAGTCCAACTGACTGCCCAGAAGTCAGTGGAGCTTCAGATACCACTGGCAGTGCCTTGGAACTTTGGAGGTCTCACAGCCAGGGAGACAGTAGGAGCAGAGAGGTTTGGGGAAGAGAACAAGGAAAATGGCACTTACCTCTTATCCCAGTGGCTAGGAGGTGAGCAGGATCCAATTGTTACTTGGATTCTTGGGTTTTAGCACCATTTATGTTGAGGTCAGCTTTGGGAGAGTAGTTTGGGTGTGAAAGAATTCACTTAGTCATTCTCTTTTAGCCATCGGGAGTTTTATTAACGTGAAAGCACACATACCTTTAATACAGTAACAGGGCTGAATGAAGCTACTGGTATGTGGGGGAGCTAAGCTTATATACAGATGTTCAAGGTGATGATATGGTTTTATGGTGGTTAAAGAAAATGAAACGATAAGGAAGACAGGAAATTTTATGACACAGGATGAAGGAGACAAGGAATTTTATGGTCTAGATAAGGGGAAGTTTTATGGTATTTCAAGATAAGGGAAAAAGAACTTTAGGGCACTCTCAAGTTACAGAATGAGCTACAGAATGAGGTCCCCTCTCAGGAGGGGCCTCACAAAGTACTAGAAAAGCAACCCTTAATATTCTTTTTAACCCTTAGGTGACCATTTGCTGTAGCCATATCAAAACTGCTCCCTCAAAGGTTACTAATAATCTCTTAACTGCCAAATCTAATGGCCTTTTCTCATTGCCTATCCTCCCTGACATCTCTGCAGCCTTTAATATTTTTAAGTACCATTTTATCCTTGATATTCTCTTTTCTTTAGGTTTTTGTGACACTTCTTAATGATACTATATTTTTCCTGGTTCTCCTCCTACCTGTCTGCTCCTTCTCTGTCTCCCTTGTTGGATCTTCATCTATATCATATTCTGTAACTATGGGGGTTTCCCAAGGCTCTGTCCTGGACCCTTTTCTCTCCTCTATCTATACTATTTCACTTGGTGATCTCATCAGCAACCATAATTTGAATTATCATCTCTATGCAGAAGTCCTCAACTCTTTCCTGACCTCTAGTCTCAAATTTCTAATTGACTATTGGACATCTCAAACTAGATGCCCTAAAGATGTCTTAAACTCAACATATCCAAAACTGAACTCACTATTTTCCCTCAATCCCTCCCCTCCAACACTTCCTAACTTCACTATCACTAGTAAAGGTACCACCATCCTCCCTGTTACTCAGGTTCGCACTTAGTGTCATCCTCTACTAACTTTATCAACTCCCACATAGTCAATAAGTTGTCAAACCCTGTCATTTCCACCTTTATAACATTTCTCATATATATATATATATATATATATACATATATGTATGTATACATATATGTATGTATATATATATATATACACATACATATATGTATGTATACATATATGTATGTATATATATATGTATATATATGTATGTATACATATATGTATGTATATATATATGTGTGTATATATATATATATATATATATATGTATATATATATATATATATATGTATATATATATATATATATATATATCTTTTTCTTCTCTGACTCTGCCACCATCCTGGGTCAGGCCCTTATCATCTTATGCCTAGACTATTACAATAGCCTGTTGGTGGGTTGACTTTCCTCAAGTCTTTCCTTGTACCAATTCACCCTCATTCAGCCGTCAAATTGTTCACCTAAAGGACAGGTCTGGCTATGTGATTTCTCTATTTGATAAACTCCAGTGTTTTATATTACCTCCAGGATCAGGTATATAATTTTCTTTTTTTGTTTTAAGTTCTTCAAAACCTCAATTCTTCATACTTTTCTAGTCTTCTTACATCTTACTCTACTCTGTATACTCTGTGATCTGGTGATCTTGGACTCCTAGTTGTTCCCCAAACAAACACTCAATATTTCAACTGTAGGCATTTTCACTGGCTATCTCCCATGCTTGCAACTCTCTCCTTTCTCCTTTCTGTCTTGTAGATTCCCAGCCTTCCTGCAAATCTCAGCTAAATTTCTGCCTTCTGTAAGGAGTCTTTCCCAGTCCTCCTTAATCTTAATCCTCACTTCTATCATAGCTCCAGGCTTGTTTCTTTGTTCTTCTAGTGCCTACCTCTAATATAACCACTCACCTTTTAGGCCTCTTGCCTGTCAATAGGTTCAATCAGAGACCTTTCCTGGTGATGCAATTACTCTGTGAACTGATACATGCAATCTCCTGCAAGGAGTTCTGGCTATTGCTCCCGATGAACTATGCTTCTTGGGATTTGGCCATTGTAACAGATGTGATGAGAGATAAAATATAGTGTAATGTACCCCCTACTGTAAGTAAAGTATCTGGAAGGATATGAAGAAACTCTTGAGTACTAGCCTACTGTATCCAAGATTATCTAGTAATGATACATGTCACATTTGTCACTTTCCATTTTTCCTTCCCTTCCTTCTCACATCTCCCCTTCCTTTTTTCCTTTTCTTTCTAAATCTACATATCTTTTTAAAAAACATATGACAGTTTTTCAGCTAGCAATTTGTATCATTATTATTGGTTAGACCTCAAGAATAATTTTTGCATCCTGAGGAGGACAATCCTTGCAGCAGAATGTTATTCTACAGGAGTATTTTTTCCCTCTGGAAGCAGAAAATTGTATGCATCTATCCATAAAAAGAATTCACATCCCTTGAGGCTTAAGTTTAGTTGCATATTCAAAATTTCTCAAAGTCTAATAGATTCAGAACTAGCCTAAGGCTTCTTCTCCCAGCTGTATTTAGGATAGAAAATGTTAACTTCTATGAACATTATCACTTAACAAGTTTTCAATTGCAATCATGAAGCTCAAGTATCTCCAGAGCAGCACAACCAGGATACTTTGCAAATGAAAAAAAAATATATATATATTTTTGCTCGGAAATGATGGGCAAAGCCCTAAAGGTTTGCTTTCAGATAAACACTCTTATGTTGAGAGGCAGCTCAGAATTATCTTAGCCTTCCAAATTTGCAGAATAGTATCCAAAAATCTCCTAGGGTAACAAGAATATTGCTCACCAAGTACAATTAATTAGGAAGTATACTGTTGCTGAAGTGCCCAGTGAGCAGTAAAGGAGCTATTTTTGACTTTCTTCCCTTATGGTAATGGCCAAAAGTGATGAGGTTTGTGACTTGCTTTGGTTTAGCTTGATTTAACCCTTGGCACTCCCAAATCCAGCCTTCTCTTTTCTGTAGCTGCAAAGGCTAAGCACAGAGGAGCTCTCTGCAATTTTGAAGGTAGTAGCTGGGGGTCACTTCATTATTAGCAAGCAAGAGCTGTGCAGCATCAGATATAGAAATGTGTTGCTGGCTGAGATCTCTCAGGGCTATGCTGCCAATGCAAGATAGTAGTAACTTGATTTTCTTTTAGCCATTGCTCTGGTAATTTTGCTTTATTTGAACTTTATTTAGATCCTTAGAGGGAGACAGTCATTGAATTCCTTAGTTGAAAATGTCAGGAATTTTTTTCAGATGTTGAAATGGGAGACCTTTGGTGTTTAGGAAGCACTGGAATGAGTAGTATGATGCCTCCATTACTTGAGATATGCTCCAACAAACATGTGAGAATAAGAAGTGATAATGAACAGAATCGATACCATTCTCTGCCATCTGCTTCCCTGCTAGTTAACTTTGTATTCAGGCTAGAGATGCCTGATGCTGATTGAAAAAATACAGCCAATTTTGTGATTCCATGTTGACTTAGACTGTGGTGCTAATAAACCTATAGGATTCCTTTCCTGGTGTCTGCATGAGGAATACTGTACATCAATCAGCCAATGAATATTCATTAAATACTATGTTCCAGGTAATGGGATGAGTGCTTGAGATTCAAAGAAAGAAAATATAACAACTCCTGCCTTCAAGGAACATGAAACTTACCGTGTATTCAGGGATTATATCTTTTCTAGGTAAGCTGTAGCTTTAACCATTGAATAGCCATAGACAAATAAGAATCTCACACCTAGAAGAGTCAGAGTAACACAAGGTAGATCCTTTGAAACAAAAGTGAAGATGAAATAAATGTTATTCATATAAGTAGCAGATGGTGCTGGATAACTGGGCTGATTTGTCAGTCATCCACTGAACCAGAATTGCTGCTGTGTGTGCATTTAAAACTCACTCCCCCTTCTTTATTTGTGAACTTGGATTTCTTTTTCCAACTAATTCACTCTCACCCAGGAGCAGAGCTTTTTTTTTAATCTATCACAGAAAAAACAACTACATTCAGTAGAAAGCAAAAGTAAAGAGAATACCCATGGTTCAATCCCTTTTCATTCTGGGTTGTTTGCTTACTAACTCATGTACCTGGGGAATGTGACCCGGAATATAATTTTCTTTCATCATCTAGTGGACAGTAGTCTCAGTTAAATACACAGCTAAAACTTCTAGCCTTTTTGTACTGATAAAATTCAAATCAAATTGGGTTTATAAACCCTCAATACTTTGCATCTGTTTCCCTCACGGGTATCTTCCTTTCATTTTCAATCACTCAGCTTGCAGAAAAGTACGTAGGATTGGTACAGATGAGAATGGTCATCCAGATCATGTTTTTATTTTTTAATATTAAATGATATTTTGTTGTCACAAAAATATGCTTTCTTCTGCAAAAAGGGATTACCCCTTTCCTGCCCCCACAATTATTCAGGTAACCAGAAGAACTATATGAGGACTGACTGGATCACTTGACATACTAACAATCCTTTGCTATGACCGAGGAAAAACTGAGCTGGATGTGCAGAAAATCAGCAACTCTGAAGCAAATTAATCTCATCCTAGCTTTGAAGCAGACCCTGAGCCATTTGGTGGTTTATGGAGTGCTTATCTGCAGAGACTTCCTGTTTTACATTGTCTTATCTTACAGCTTGTGCTTAAGCCTTGAACACTCTGGCTGATTTGTGTATCAAAGGGCCACATACCTGACACCTGGAATTCCTTAGTCCTCCTCCTGAATCTCCTCTTCCTTGGGAACAGGGACTATTTCCTGCCTTTCTCCCCAAATTCCCTGCTTCCCTTTGTTTGAAAAGTATAAATATCTCAAGTCTTCCCAACTGGGCCATGAACATGTCAGAACAAACATTGTTCCAGCTTGCAAGCTTATTCTCAGGCAAATAAATGCATTTATAATCTGTGTAAACTGTGGTCGGGCTCTGATTCATTCCAGGTTCACCTTTTCAGGCCTGAGTTTCTTCCATGTAACAGTTCACAAGGGTTTTTCTTTAACAGTTTCTTCCATCCTCCCTCTGCTCCCTTAACCACTGAGAAAGCAAGAAACAAAACTTTTGGTACAAACATGTAAAAAAAAATTTTCCACATTGTCCATGTCCAAACAGCTCCCCCCTAAACCCAAAACCAAAACCAAAACCAAAAACCAAACAAAAACAATCAGCATTTTGCATTCACTTCTCTATCAGTAGGTAGGTAGCATGTTTCATCATGAATCCTCTGGAATTATGGTTGGTTATTTTATTGATCAGAGTTCTTATGACTTTAAAAGTTGTCTTTATTATATTATTGCTATCATATAATTCTTCTTATTGTTTTGCTCCCTTTATTTTGAATCAGCATATACATGTCTTTGCACATTTCTCTGAAATAATCCCCTTCATCATGTCTTACAGCAAAAGTGTCCTATAACATTTACATACCATAACTTGTTCATCTATTCCCCAATTAATCTCCCAGTTTATAATTTTTTGATGTCACAAAAAGGGCTGTTAGAAATATTTTTGTATATGTTGGTCCTTTTCTTTGACCTTTTCAGGATATAGATCTAATAGTAGCATCAGTGGGTCAAGCTTTTGGGCATAGTTCCAAATTGCTTTCCAGAAAGGCTGGACCAGTTCAGAGTTCCATCAACAATGCATTAATGTACCTATTTTCTCATAGCCCCTTCAGCCTCTGCTATTTTTGTAAACTCTGCCAATCTGGTGGATTTAAAGTAGATTTTCAGACTGGTTTTTATTTGCTTTTCTTTTTAGTGATTAGAGTATTATTTCATATGGCTACCGATTGAATTTCTTATGAAAACTTCTTATGAAAACTGTTTTGATTATCAATTGGGGAAGATCATCCAGATTTCAATACATTGTCACATGCACATCGAACAAAGACTTAAAACAATACCACAAACAAAGAAAATAGTTGTCATTGTCTGTTGTTGCAAGAGTGGGGAGAGGGAACAAGAGCGCTATGCTTTACTTTTTTAGCTTGCTGGCTTTCTTTCCATGTGGCTGTCTGTTCAGGAATATACGCAATACACATATATACACAAATATGTGTGTGTATAGGTATGTATGTGTGTGTGTGTATGTTTCACTCTGGAACTCACATTTTCCATTCCCTTCATGCACACATGTATTTGTGTGCAAACAGGTTAAATGACTTATCCAGGGTCACATAGCTAGTAAGCATCTGAGACTGGATTTGACATCAGGTCTTCCTGACTCTAGGCCCAGCATTCTATCTATCCATCATACCACCTAGCTGCCATACACACACACACACACACACACACACAAACTACATATAGACTGTGCACATATGCACACATAT
The DNA here is from genome assembly GCF_003287225.1 of Phascolarctos cinereus. Lineage (NCBI taxonomy): Eukaryota > Metazoa > Chordata > Mammalia > Diprotodontia > Phascolarctidae > Phascolarctos > Phascolarctos cinereus. Next base: position 200,971,305 of record NW_027555847.1, on the reverse strand, counting down.
GTATTTACATATGTATATACCTACATATACATATATGATGACATGTATGTATATACATGCAATCTGCATGTATATGTATGTACAAACACACATATATATGCATTTGCATATATATGCACAGGAAGGAGAAATGTGAGTTCTAGATTGCTTTGTACTTTTAAACAAAGTAAGATCAACATTAGTGATTTATAGTGATCAGACCTATAATATTGAATTTTGTGCCTAGTGTAGTTTAGGAGGAAAATCTACTTTTGATAGTAGATTAGGGGGAGCAAAGCAGAGCTAAGTGAGTAGTAGGACCAAGCTGGAGCTTATTCCAGTCTGCCATATGGCAGCTTCCTATTTTAAATAATTATTCTCCTAACTGAACACTAATTTCTACGTATCTTCATTGCTGAAGGACTGCAAATTCTGTTAGCACCCCTACATATGGTGCCCTCTGTGTTCACATTTTTGGGGCAAAACTCTAATTGAGCACTCTGATTATGGCTCTGATAATAAAAGTTTGATTATAATGGTGGCTATCCACAACTGATTTGATAGAATTGCCCACCAGTCAGTTCATTCAAATAAACCATCAGACTAGTGAGAAAAAGAATCAGTTACACACGTTTAATTAAAATGACTAGTCATTTGTATGAACTGACTGGCTAATCATTTGTACAGTGAGATACAATCTTTTTTCACAGACATTACTACTAGTCATAAAGGAACAAACTATATGGATCTTATCAATTTTAAATCTTAATTTTTAATGAAAAAATCTAGATCTGTGAATTCATCAGTGTGGAGAATTCCCAGTGTGGAGAGTGCTTTCCTCAGTGTAAATCAGCAAGTAACATATAAGTTATTGTCTTAGAGAGTTACTTAGGTTTGGTCAAATAGCTAGTGTATGTTAGGAGCAAGAATGGAACCAGGTGGTGCAGTGGATAGAATAGTGGGGCTGGAGTCATGAAGAGTCATCTTCATTCATTGAAATCTGGACTCAAATACTTACTAGCTGTGTGACCCTGGGCAAGTCACTTAACCCTATTTCCCTTAATTTCCTCATCTGTAAAATGAGCTAGAGAAGGAAATGGCAAACCACTACAGTATCTTTGCCAAGAAAACCCAAATGGTGTCACAAAGAGTCAGACACAACTGAAATGACTCAACCAAAAAAACTCTTGACTCTAAGGCCAGTACTCTAGTTATTACGTCATGTTGCCTCTTAAAAGTTTTGATACGAATACTTTAAAAATGGAAATAAGTTGGGAGCCAAGAGGGCAGAGTAAAAGCAGTCACTTGCTTGAGCTCTCCCCAATTTATATGTATGTGTGTATACACACACACACACACACACACACACACACACACATACACACATATATATATATATATATATATATACTTATGTACATATACACTTGCACACTTAACCATAGGTTTTTTGGGGAGTGAGGGAGAACAAAGTAAAAAGTGCACAGCAGAGAGCAAAAGAAAACTTACAAGAAAAGATGGACAGCTCTTAACACAATGTGTAGCATTTATTATATAGGCTTTCTTGAAATGGAAATTTGTTGCTGTATATTTTGAATCCTCCCTTACATTCTTCTGTGCACATAGCAATGCTCCCCCCCCCCTTATTTTGTATTTAAGCTTCAATGTTTAAGTTTATTAGGTTTCTTTTTCTTTTCTTATTGTGTATTTGTTTTAGTATTTAAGTGTAAAATAATTTAAAAAAACCAAAATTAATTATTCTTTATTTCAGAATGCTATAGTTTTATAGACTAGCAATGACCACACAGCTTTCTCTTCTTAAATATTTTGGCTAAATACAGTTCTGAATATATGTATGCATGCCAAGAAATTTACCTCTAAATGACTCCAATTCCATTTTACCACTGACATTGCCTTCAGTGTTTTATTGCCTTCAAAGTTTTATCCTAACATTTACTTATCTCTGCTGGTATTCTGTAAATACTATTTTCTTTATTAATAGGTAGTGGCAATTTCTCACATGAAGTCTAGTTACCAGACTTCCACGCTGGTTTCTTGGGGCTCTGTCAGTCTTATAATTTATGGAAGTTGTTTAGGCATCTGCTATTAATTTTAGGGTTAAGGAAAATTATGGGAATAAAAAGCCAGGCCACATTTCTGCAGCTGTAGCAATGCTCCCAGAGGTTTCAGGGTGATGGGTATGGGCTCTGGACCCTTCCCCTTTGAACTTTCCCATGAATTCCAGGAATCCAGCGACTGAACTCAGATCCCTGTTGTTCACCTAAGGCATCACCAATAATCCTTTCAACTGTCCTTTCATTGTGTCTCTGACCTTCAATTCTCTGTTACCCCTAACCCAGCCCAGTCCTCATTGTCTGTACCTGGCTCCACCCTAGACCTCCATCATCTACACCCACTCCTTGACTACTGTACATAAGTGTCCATCCTACCCCCATTAAATCACTTGGATTCTTAAAATCTGGCCAGTAGTGAGACTCACTAGGAATCTTACCCACCCCAACCAATGTTTTAATAAACCTTGTCTCTGACTAAGAGAAGACTGAGTCAAATTTTTTCAAGGCAAGACCCATGTCTTCTGCCCTTGAATTTCTGAGTTCCCAGCACCCCTGCACCTCAACAAGGGCACCAGGGACCCAAGGGTATCTGTTCAAAGGAGTAGGTACCCTTTAAGTGCCACACCATACCAATAGTTAGCCAAAAGAGGTCGGCCAGAAATCTTGGCAGATTTCTTTTTTTTTTTTTTGTCACTACTATCTATCTCCTTTAACTCAACATAAAGTCATCCCCTAATCATTACTTCATGTTATAGACCATTAATAAAAAGCAATGACTTCTTTATGTGTGGATTAGTTGCTGTTCTGGAATAAGGCCTGCTCTTAACTGCCACATCTTCTCACTACAGAACTGAAACACTAATTCTAGCTGGCAATTTTACTATTTGTAGACAGATGTACTTGTCAGTTTTTATTACCAATTAAAGAAAATCTTCACTGCTCAATGAAAGTTATATGATTTGTGATATTATATTGGTACAGATTTATACTTAATGTAATTGCATAAGATTGGAAGCTTTGCATCATACCCAGGAGGCTAATCAGATTGATTTGTTGAGGTTTTCATCTGACCACCTGGACATTATGCATTATTAATTTGTGAATGTATAAAAATGCTCACAAACTGAAAAGATTGCTCAACATACTGGACACCATCGTATAACCAAGTTCAATTAATCTCTAACAATTATTCCCATGGTCTTTTCTTATGTCAATTCAACTCAGTAAGCATTTATTAACTGCATTCTATGTGCAAGATACTGGAAATACAAAGATAATATGAGCTAGGTTTGGTTCCCAAAGATATACAAGCATAGAATGTAAGCCCCTTAGAGTCAAGAATTGCTTTTCAAGTCAGCAAATCATCAACAAGCATTTAAGTTTCTCCTTTGTGCAGACACTGTGTTAAATGCTGAAGAGACAAAGAAAGGCAAAAGACAGTCCCTGCCCTCAAGGAGCTCAAAATCTAATGAGGGAGAGAATATTCAAGCTATATATAGGATAAATTGGAGATAATGTTAGAGTTAGAAGAGTTTATGTTTCCACAGGTAGAATAATGCAGAGATTTAAGGAACAACAGCTCCAGGAAGTAGTACACTGCAGGTGGGCTCGGGCTTAGCCAATAAAAAGTAAGTTGATGGTTCCATAAAGACCCCAAAATCAAGATAAGGGTTGAGCCAGCTCAGACCAGTTAGAGTCAACCTGAGGACACCTGAAAAATGTTTGTGCACCTGCTTACTGAACTTCATTTCTATTATCTGACACACCCCCACATAAAATTAGAGCCTCATTAGTGAGTTATGGAATGTATGACCAAGGGAGAGGGAACATATTTGAGCATATCAAGGGGAAACATGTAAGGAAAGGTGTAACCTGGGAAGGGATAGACCAATCCAGGCCTGGGAGGTTTCACGCCCGAATTCAACTGCATAAAATCACACTTGCCCTTACACTCAGGGCCCACCCCTCCTGAAGACAGGTGGAGCCTGCTTCTGGCCAGAAATGTCTAAATCCTCTGGACTTTCTTTGTAACAAATTTTCTTGATACTAAATTTTTGGTGTCAAGCCTATTTCTGACAATAGTATCAGAAGGAAGGCACTCGCACTAAGGGCAACCAGGAAAAGCTTCTTGCAGAAGTTGGGGTTTTAATTGAGGCTTAAAGCCAGGGAAGAAAGAATGTAGAGGTGAGCAGGGAGAGAATTTGAGGTATGGGGAATAGCCAGTGAAAATGTATGGATTTGGAAAATGGAGTGTAATTAGTACATAAAGAACAGCAAGAGGACCAGATTTACCGAATCACAAAGTACTTGGAGAGTAATGTTAAAGGAGAGCTGAAAGACAGAAAGAGGCTAGATTATGAAGAGCTTTAAGAACCAAACAGAGGACTTTGTATTTGATCTTGATAGTAATAGAAGCCATTTCAGTTCTTTGAATGAAGTGTGGCAGGAGGATGGTGGTGACCTGGTTAGACATACACTTTAGGAAGATCACTTTAATAGATGAAGGGAGAATGGATTGAAGGGGGAGGGGCAGACTTGAAGCAAACAGATCAACCAGTAAGCATTGAAGTTTTGCTCTTCTATCCTCACTGATTCACAGTGTCTGACACCTATGATCATAGGTTTAGAATTGAGAGGCATCTTAGAGATCTAGTCCAGGGCTCACATTTTATTTTATTTTTTTTAATATAAATTTATTTATTTTTAGTTTTCAACATTCACTCCCACAAGTTTTTGAATTCCAAATTTTCACCCCATATCCCCCCTCCCCCCTCCCCAAGATGGCATGCATTCTGAATATCCCTTCCCCTAGTCTGTCCTCTCTTCTATATCTCCCCCCTTCTCTTATCCTCTTCCCCTTCTATTTTCCTATAGGGCAGGATAGACTTCTGTACCCCATTTCCTATATTTCTTATTTCCCAGTAGCATGTGCAAACATTTTTTTAAACATATATTTTTAAAACTTTAGATTTCAAATTTTCTCTCTTCCTCCCTCCCCACCCACCCTCATTGAAAAGGCAAGCAACTCAATATAGGTTATATATGTGCAGTTATGCAAAACATGTCCATAGTAGACATGTTGTGAAAAACTAACTCTATTTCCCTTAATCCTATCCTGCCCTCCCATTTATTATATTCTTTCTTTTGACCCTGTCCCTCCTCAGAAGTATTTACTTCTGATTACCCCCTTTCCCATTCTGCCCTCCTCTCTATCATCCCCCTGCTCTCTTGTCCCCTTCTCCCTCTGTTTTCCTGTAGGGTAAGACAGATTTCCATACCCAATTAAATGTGTATGTTATTCCCTCCTTAAGCCAAATCCTATGAGGATGAGATTCACTCATTCCTTTCTCACCTTCCCCCGTTTCCCCTCCACTGCAAGAGACTTTTCTTTTCTGGTTTGTTTTTTTGTGTGAGATAATTTGCCCCATTCTAACTCTCCCTTTCTTCTCTAAGTATAATCCTCTCTCATCCCTTAATTTTATTCTCCAGATATGACTCCTTAATCTTCAACTCACCCTGTGCCCTCTGTCTATCTACATGTACATACACATAATTTTTTTTCTCCAACTAGCCTAATACTGACAAAGGCCTCATGAGTTATAAATATCATCTTTTCATGCAGGAATGTAAACAGTTCAATCTTAATAAGTCTCTTATGATTTCTCTTTCCTGTTTACCTCTTCATGTTCCACTTGAGTCCTGTATTTGAAAGTCAAATTTTCTATTCAGCTCTGGTCTTTTCATCAAGAATGCTTGAAAGTTCTCTGTTTCACTGAATGACCATTTTCCCCCCTGAAGGATTATACTCAGTTTTGCTGGGCAGGTGATTCTTGGATGTAATCCTATCTCCTTTGCCCTCCAGAATATTATATTCCATGCCCTGTGGTCCTTTAATGTAGAAGCTGCTAAATCTTGTGTTATCCTGATTGTGTTTCCACAGTACTTGAACTGTTTCCTTCTGGCAGCTTGTAATATTTTCTTCTTGACCTGGGAACTCTGGAATTTGGCTATAATATTCCTAGGAGTTTTCCTTTGGGGATCTCTTTCAGGAGGAGATCTGTGGATTCTTTCAATTTCTATTTTGCCCTCTGGTTCTACTATATCAGGGCAGTTTTCCTTGATAATTTCTTGAAAGATGATGTCTAGGCTCTTTTTTTGATCATGGCTTTCAGATAGTCCAATAATTTTTAAATTCTCTCTCCTGGATCTATTTTCCAGGTCAGTTGTTTTTCCAATGAGATATTTCACATTGTTTTCTAATTTTTCATTCTTTTGGATTTGTTCTACTGTGTCGTGATTTCTCATAAAGTCACTATCTTCCAATTGCTCTATTCTAATTTTTAAGGAAGTATTTTCTTCAGTAATCTTTTGGACTTCCTTTTCCATTTGGCCAATTTTTCTTTTTAGGGCATTTTCTCCTCATTGGCTTTTTGGACCTCTTTTTCCATTTGGGTTAGGCTATTTTTTAAGGTGTTATTTTCTTCAGTATTTTTTTGGGTCTCCTTTAGCAAGCTGTTGACTTGTTTTTCGTGATTTTCTTGCATCACTCTCATTTCTCTTCCCAGTTTTTCCTCTACTTCTCTTACTTGCTTCTCAAAATTGCTTTTGAGCTCTTCCAAGGCCTGGGACTGATTTGTATTTTTCTTGGAGGCTTTGGATGTAGGAGCTTTGACTTTGTTGTCTTCTTCTGGTTGTCTATTTTGATCTTCTTTGTCACCAAAGTAAGATTCTATGGTCTGATTTTTTTTTGCACTGCTTGCTCATGATTCCGGCCAATTACTTGAGTTTTAAACTCTTTGTTAAGGTAAGAGTCTGCTTCCAATGTGAAGAATGTACTGTCCCAAGCTTAGGGGGTTTGTTACAGCTGTTTTTAGAGATACTTGTAGGGACCTGTAAATTTTCAGTTCTTCCAAGGTGATATGATAAGGGGCGAGGTGTTTACTACTTTCCTGGCCTGTGACCACAAATATTCCTTTCTGTCCTGTAACTGTGAGGAAGGGTTCCTCTCCACAGCCAGTACAAGCTCTACCACCCCAGCGCTACTCCTCACCCCAGTGCCACTGCCCAGAATTGTGACCCAGATCCACACAGGGCAAAGCAAGAGATTCCTGCCTCAGCACTGGCAAAGAGATCCCTGCAATCCCTCTCTGATCAGCCACTGGATTCCCCCTCAGTCTGTGGGCCGGAAGCTTGGGAAGCAGCTTCCCCCGCCAGGGCCACGCTCTTGGGGAATGGAGCTGAAACCCCACTTTCCTTTCTTAGGCACCTACAGAAACAGACTTCCCACTGACCTTCTAATTTGTCTTTGGCATTGGTGGATTGAGGAGTCTGGAAACCTCCACAGCTGCCCATGATTCAGTCCTCTGAGGCCTGCTCCAGGTTGTCTGCGGCCTGCACGCCCACGCCGCCCTGCATTGCGCTCCCAGCCCAGAGCGATACACCTTTCTGATCAATCATCTAGGTGGTCTTGGGAGGGAAATTTGTTTCACTCTGTCTTTTTGTGGGTTCCGCTGCTTCAGAATTTGTTTAAAGGCGTTTTTATGAGTATTTGGAGGGGTTTGGAGGAGAGCTCAAGCAAGCCACTGCTTTCACTCAGCCATCTTGGCTCCGCCCCCCCAGGGCTCACATTTTATAATTGGAGAAACTACAGGCCAAAGAGGTTAAGAGAATTGTCCCAGGTTCCACAGTGAGTTAGTAGAAGAGTTAGAATTTGAATCAAATCTTCTGACTCCATTTTCTTGTTGGTCCACCATAGTTCCTCCCCTGGACATTGTAAATGCTTCTTAAATTGAGTGTGGGGATTGGGTAGGGTAGGGAGCATATATACAAATAACTATGATGAGGGACATATGTAAAAAGAGGAGGCTCAGACCAAGTGTTTGACAAATTTGAGGAAACAGTGCATTTTCAACTGGAGGTAGAGACAAGCAAAGGCTTCACAGAACAGGAATAGAAGGAATTCAATAGAGGGAGATGGGGAAAGATTCCATTCATGGGTGAGCAAGAATTTGAGCAAAGGAACTTAGATGGAAGAGGGAAAGATGAGACTGGATGATGAAGAATAATCCACTTTATTTGTTTCAGAGGGCCTTTTAAGGGAAGTAGTATGAGATGAGTCTGGGAAAGGTAAATCTAACGATTATGAAAGACTGAAGATCAAGATCAGAATGTCTTAATCAGTTTTCTTTCTAGTGTTTGATTTCTAATAAAATGGCATAAAATTTGATCTCTAAATCAGATGTCTGTGTTTAGGAACTCTGTTGCAGAATGCTTAGAGATTTTCTTCAAAAAGAGAATATAGACAATTACAGATGGATTTCATTGCTGTCTTGGCTGTTATACTCATTAGTCTGTTCCTCATAATTTTGGTCATGCTCTGTACATAGGCTGAGCAATCTAGATGAAAGAATGCTGCTCTTGAATCAGAAAGACTCAGATTTTATTCCTGTTCCAGGTACTAGCTGTGTGAACTTGAGCAAATCACTTAATTCCTTTCGGGCTCAGTTTCCTCTTTTGTAAAATGGGAATAATAATGATACCTATCTCAACAAGTTCCTGTGAGTATTAAATGAGGGAATGTGTGTAAAGTGCTTTACAAACTTTAAAGTGTAGTTCAAATTCAAGCTCCTTTTTGCTATTATTACAGAAATAGGAACATTTACTTCAGGCTTCGAATTCACACTTTTAACCTCCAACCCTGAGATCCCTCCCTCTGTTCTCTCAGAACTTCCATTTAAGGAGGACTCCTAGGCTAGACATTTCTTCATTTCTAATAAGGTGCAACCTGGACTTCTCCATCATACCCTCTGTACTGTGTAATTTTCTTCCCAATTTTTTCTCTTCTTTTTATGTGCTTTCTTCCATTAGAATGTGAGCTTCTTGAGGGCAGGAATTTTTTGTCTTTTTGCTTCTATTTCTATTCTTGGTGCTTAGCAGAGTGCCCAGTGCATAGTAAACATTTAATAAATGTTTGTTGCTTGACCGATCTTTAGGAGGTGCATTAACTTTCTCAAACCAGGATAGGATGCTCGTGTGCCAGAGTAATAAAACACCAGCTAGATGGTACAGAGGATACCACACCTGGAGTCAGGAAGACCTGAGTCAAAATCTGGCCTCAGAAACTTACCAGCTATGTGAACCTGGGCAAGTCACTTAACCTTGTTTATCTTAGTTTCCTCATTTGTAAAATGAGCTGGAGAAGGAAATGGCAAACCATTCCACTACTTTTCCCAAAAAAACTTGAAAAAGGGGTCACAAAGGGTTGGACACAGCCAAAAAAATGGCTAAACAACCAAACAACAATAAAGAACAAAAAGTGGATCCCCAGAATATTGTATTCTTCTTGTAGATTAGGCCCAGTGCATATTGAAGTGATCCTGTGGCCCAGCAATTGGAATATTGGCAGATTTCATGGCTAATATCCTTTCAGTTATGATATTCCTTCTCCCTCGAAACGAAATTTTCTTTAACAAAAGTTGACAACTTTTCATACACATATATCCCCACCCCAGTCCCCAACTAATTCAGCCCATGTGACCTCAATTTTAATTTAATTTTAATAAAAGTCTTACAAAGCCTTATGGTTTATGTGAAGGCCCAGTAATTAATTGTTGGTCATACCTTTCTTAATCTATCTCCATCACAATGGTTCATGTTTGGTAATATAGCTGATGATAAGCTTTAATTCTAATCCTGGCCACCTTACAGCATAGGTCAAAGAGAAAACCATAAATACTGTTTCATAATATCTATCAGGTGGATAAGGATTCATATAACCAACTTATGTACTATTATTTATAGAATTCAAATGCATTCATTATGTATGTTTTCCTCTTAGTACCACTATTTCAAGTTAGAAAATTTATGATACCTGTGCTCTGAGTCTGCAGGTGGAGTAAGAAAGAAACATAAAATTACTAATACAATCACTTATAATGATAAGCAAAAATTCCCAAAGGTTATTTGGTATTCAACAGAATATATCATTCATCTGCCATGTCTACATAAGTTGAAACTTTTACAAGATTAATCAGTCAAGTGCAGAGTTGCAGTGGCATTGATAGGGGACCAAGTAAGTCTGATCATATGATAAATAAATCAGTGGGTTCCATTCATGTGATACACAAATATGGCAGCATGAATGGTGTAGACCATCATACATGGAGCTTTAGAGATTAATTAGGAGAGACAAATCTGATGCATTGAATCTCTTACATGAACCAATTTAGTCAAAGCCATGAACATCTTGAGGAGTGTTTGTTACCTTGCACCATTCTCCTATTTAACCAATGTAATAGTGACCAACCTGATTCCCACTGTCTGAAAACCAGGTATGTTATATTTCACCTATTCCCCAGGCTCCTCTGGTATTTTCAATGGGGTTTAAAGGGGCCTAGTCTCTGCCATTGGCCCTAGCCCTGACTGATTGTGTTTTCTCTCCCTCCCCCTCCCATTTTAGGTGCCCTCTATGCCCAAGTTCTATTTAATCACTTAACAATTCGATTGACTTTCACAAAGGAAAATTTGCTTCATAATCATAACAGGAACAAACATATAAATACACCCCAAGTGTTTGGTTGGGAACATAATCCCCTCTTTAACCACCTCAGACTCTGTGGAGGGGGATTAGATTCATAGCCTAATTCATTTCCTATATAGCATGGTTCCACCAAGTTCTAAGCCCAAAACCCCTTTGGGTTTGCATCTCAACCCACTGGCTTCTTAAGACTTCCTTGCTTCTGGACGCTCAGAAACATCTGGCCTTGAATTCTGCATCCAAGTTTGCTTAGCTTGAACTCCCAGGTCTGGGGATACCACCACCTGTACTTAGATTGGAAAGGACTGATGAAACAGACCAAAACCCAAGATTACTTCTTGGGGCCACAGGGCCTAAATCAGGAGTAAGGTAGCTCTTCCCTCTATTCAATTTAATTCATGGTGCCCACGCTCTAGGTTACAGAACCTTCAGTGTCTAGTTCTTGGACACTGTCAGAAAAAGATATACTGTCTTAATCTGGTTGTTTTAAAGACACAGAATGTTCTAGCTATGGAGCCAGTGTAAAGAGGCTACTATCACCCACACGGTGAAAAACACAGGATGTCTTTTAGAAGCAGATCTCTGGTGCCTCCCAAATGGGTGCTTCCATATTATGTCATTTGGACACTTCTGGCAAAGTCACTTATACTCATGTAGCAGGATAAAGCAACAAGTCATCTAACAGTGAAACCAAATATCTGATTTTCTGGAGATTCCTTCTTATGTCCTTGTGCACATCTAATTCAAAATTAAAGGTCCTTTAAAATTAGGCAAAGTCTGAATCATTGAGATCTAGAGATATTTGTTGTTGTTCAGTCATTTTTCAGTAGTGTCTGACTCTTTGTCACCCCATTTATGGAGTTTTCTTGGCAAAGATACTAGAGTGCTTTCATTTCCTTCTATAGTGTCCCCATTTTACAATTGGGGAAACCAAGGTAAAAAGGGTTAAATGACTTGCCCAGGGTCACATAGCTAGTAAATATCTGAGGCTGGATTTGAACTTAGGTCCTCCTGACTCCAGGACCTACATTTAGATAGTAACACAAGATAGTAGAAAGATCACCAGATTAAGAGTTCGGAGACCTGAGTTCTACTCCTGGTTCTTCCACCAACTAGTTGAGTGAATCTGAACCCTTTCTATCTCTCTTTCTGTGTCTCTGTCTTTCTTTGTGTCTCTATCTTTCTCTGCTTCTGTATCTGTCTCTCTTTTTCTCTTTAAGATTCCTTATATCATATTATTACTTGATCCTAAATAGTTCATGATTAACAAGGTTAACGAGTCAAGGAAAATTTCGCATTGAAGAGTTACGAACCAGAAGAAAGTTCACTGCCAGCATATTTTTAGTAAAATGATGGTCAATGTGTTCCTCCAGCACTCTCACAGTCATTTGTGTTTATCTATTTTCAATCAAATTGTTAACTTTAGTATGCCCTGATCTGATAGTCATGCCTGCCATGAAGTGCAATGAAGAATTGACATTTTCGATTAGGCATCACAAAATTCCTTATCCACAAGGCTCTATATTTCAAAGGGGAAGTGAGGCTGGAAGAGAATAAGCATTTATTAAACATCTGCTAAGAGCCATCTACACAGTTCTACTAAGCACTGTGCTAAAAACACTTTACAAATATTATCTCATTTGTGGCCATATAAAAGGGAAAAGGATCTATATACACAAAAAACTGATAGCAGCTCTTTTTATGGTGGCAAAGAACTGGAAATTGAAGGAATCAGTTGGGGAATGGCTGAACAAGTTGTGGCATATAAATGTAATGGAATAAAATTTTACCGTAAAAATGATGAGCAGGTGGATTTCAGAAAAAAAATACCTTGGGAAGGCTTTTTACATGAACTGATGCTGAGTGAAGTGAGCAGAACCAGGAGAACATTGTGCACAGAACCAGCAACATTGTGTGATGTTCAACTATGATAGACTTAGCTCTTCTCAGTAATACAATGATTCAAAACAGTTTTGAAAGACTCATGATGGAAAATGCAATCCATATCCAGAGAAAGAGCTATGGAGTCTGAATGCAGATCAAAGCATATTATTTTTACTTTTTTTGTATTTTTTTCCTTTCTTTCTCATTGTTTTCCACTTTTGTTCTGGTTCTTCTTTCACCACCCAACTAATGTGGAAATATGTTTAACATGATTGCGTATGTATAACCTATATCAGACTGATTGTTGTCTTGGGGAAGAGGGAGGTGAAGGAGGGAGAAAAATTTGGAACTTAAAAACTTTTTCAACATTCAAAAATGAATGTTGAAAACTATCTTTACATGTAATTGGAAAAATAAAATAGTATTTACCAAAAAAATCCAAATGTTTTCTCATTTGATCCTCACAACAACTCTGAAAGGTACTATTATTATTCCTATCAAGAAACTAAGGCAAACATAGATTCAGTGACTTGCCCAGGATCATACAGCAAGTAAGTGTTTGAGGCTGATTTGGACTCCAGTCTTCCTGACTCCCAGCCCAGTGCTCTATCTACTAACCTACCTAGCTGCCTCAACTTCCTAATTTCCAAGAGAGTTGGCTATAATTAAACTGACTGAATTTTTCAATGATTTCACAGGGACAAATACCTCAATCTTTCCTACTAGCAACTGGGAATCCAATTATAATTGTTTGTAACTAGCATGTTATAGTTATAGTGCCTATAACTACATAATTACTCCATATTACAAGGTAATAATTAAATGAATGGGATTGCCTTAGTTTTTCCCTTTTTTTCCACTAATTATTGTCCATTATTATCTTAAATCTCTCTGTAACATTCTTGGATAGGCAGCTAGGTGGCTAGGTGGATAGAATGCCATTCCTGGAGTCAAAGAGGAGTAGAGTTCAAATCTAGGCTCAGCTATTTACTAGCCACGTGACCCTAGGCAAGTCACTCAACCCTGTTTGTCCTAGCTTCCTCATCTGTAAAATGAGCTGGAGAAGGAAATGGCAAACTACTTCAATGTCTTTGCCAAGAAACTGAGACACCTGAACAATAACCTTCTGGTAGAATGTAAGTTTTTTGAGGATAGGGACCATTTTTCATTTTTGCTTTTGAATTCTCAATTCTTAGATTAGTGCATTGGATGTGGGAGGACCTAAATTGCTATTTGTGAAATTGAATTGTTTGTTAAAGTGTTTTGTGTTTTTGTTTTTGTTTTTTCCCCATTGATAGACTTTCACTGGCAACCTTCAACACTAATTATTCAACTTAGCACTCCACAGTTTATTAATCCCTATCATCTATACAAATTCATAACAATGATTTCACCACCACTAGCAACAAACTAATTAAGCAAATAAGCTTACCCTTCCATCATCCCTTTCCTAATATAAACTTCTCATGCAACATGTGACTCCCTCCATGTACTTTCCAATAACTTTTGAAAAATTATATTTAATTGTATCATTTTTAGTACAATTCTTATTGATGTGATTTAAATTCTTGTCACCTGACCTTGCTCTTATAGTACATACCATTATGTACATAGCACATAGTACATACTACCTCTCCCTATCTCCAACTTTTTTCCAGTCATTTGGACATTATTATCAACTGGCCACTGTCAGTCTGAAGAAGGATAGCTTCACCATGTGTTATCTATATTAATTAAACTGAAATCAATACATATATTAAGTATGTATTACACTAAAACCATTGTTCTTGGTTTTAGAGATACATAAATGATAAAATACCTTGATCTCAAGGAGATTGGCATCTAAGAATGCGATAAAATGTATATGGAAATAGAGGCATTCCAACAGGCATTGTGTCTGTTGAGCAAGGAATCTTGTCTGGTACAAGGATGGTAGTCGGGTGTAGTAGGACAAGGTTAAGGAACAGCTATCAACCAAACTGAGGACTGGGAAATCATGCATTAGAGGGAGTACAGTGAAATAAGTTGGGAAAGATTGGTTGGACCTAGACTACAGATGCACATGCCTGGAAAAGGAGATTGTATTTTAGCATACTTCACACTTTGTCATTTCATATTGTTGCTATCATGATAAACATAAGCAAAAAAGACCATGATGAAGATAATTGTAACTTATGCCCCGATATCTATGGCGTGGAATATGGGGGTAAATAAATTCTAAGAACTTGACATTTGTCCAAATTATTTTAGCACATATTTTTATATTTAATGACTTCCATGAACATAAGAAAGGATGGTGAAAAAAAAATTAGAAAACATAGCTTAAGACAAAGGAACTGAAGCAGTCAAATGTTTGTTGATTTGTACAACCCCTATGCCTGTATATATACATATATCATGTATCATTTCTTTAAGAAAGAGTTTGGGGGCTCTAGAAATGGTGAATACCAAATAATTTTGTGCGAATTAGATAAATCATATCTTAACTGACTAGAAACATTTTCCTGATGTTCAAGTAATTTTCTAACCTATGAGATTGGTTATTTATTGTTTGTTGCTTAATGTTGAAGTTCCAGAATTTCACCACCACATTTCTCATGTGTTCCTATAATTTGTTCTTTGATCCACTGATCATTTAATGTGTCATTATTAAATCTACATTTAAGTCAATACTTTTGTTTGTATTCCCTGTACTCGTTATTTTTATTATATTATAGTGTGTAAAAGAGGTTTAGTATTCCTGCTTTTTCTGCTTATTTTAATTTCTCTTTATCTAGCACACAGTTTATTTTTGTAGATAGCATGCAATGATGAAAAGGCATACAATTCTTTAATGCTCTCATTACGATACTATAAACTTTTCAGCTCTAAATTCTCCAACAGTTTTATCAATTCTTCTTTCTGTTCAATTTTTCTAGATTTGAGAGATGAGCAAAATTTTTCCATAATTATTGTGCTTCTGTCACAATAATATATTACGATCATAAAAAATGTTCCTTGATAGATGCAAAAACAGATATTACTTTCTTCAAACATTATTAATGTCAAGAAAGATATAAAACATATAATGCATACTGACCAGATGTATTTGTCACCACCATGAATTATGTACAATGCAGAATCCAGATAGAAGAGGAGTTTCCTATAGATTTTGAAATCTTCTATTACATGTTATTATATTGTTTACCTCAAACCCTCAGATACTGTAGTACCTAGTAAATAAGATACATAATCATCAAAAAAAATTTGACTTTTTTATAGGTGGTTATGAAATGCCCATTGTCTAGGCTATTACATGCAGTTGGCTGATTCATATACAAGGTACATATACCCTGGATAGATATTGTAGATGGAAAAATGAACCATAACCAATATTAAGAGGAAGAAAACAAAATAATCATAGAATTAGAGCTGGAAAAGAATTTAGAGGTCACTTATGCCAAAGACTTCATATTATAGAACTGAGGCCTAGACAAGCTAAGGGATTTGTCCAATGTGCCACAGGTAATAAGTGACAGAACAAGTATTTGAACTTGGTTTGGGTGACTCCAAATTCAACTCTCCACCATACCATGATGCTGCCCAAAAGAGTGAACTTAATTGTTTCAGGAAATTATACAGCACTTTCATTTATTGTAAGCTTCTTCTTGAGACAACACCCATTAATATTCTTGTGGTGATGTCATATGACTAAAACTGATGGAATTATCAGTCTCCAAGGAATCAAAATTGTAGGCTGCCAAAAAGATAAGTGTGATTGTTAACAGGTTGCTGTATATTGCCTTTGAAGGCTACTGAAAGGCCTAATCAGGAAGAATGGCACAGGTACAGTTCTGAGCATACAAACTGATATAAAAGAACATGCAAACCGGACGGGGTGGTAGGCTTGTTATATAGTTAGGGTTAATGATAATAGATTAATAACTTATATGCTACATTGGCAAGTCTAGAGATTTAAAAGAAATCCCCTAGCACAATGTGTATGTGTGTGTGTGTGTGTGTGTGTGTGTGTGTGTGTGTGTGTGTGTGTGTGTGTGTATCTCCTGTGGAGGAGATATAACAGAAAATTGAGAAGAATGGCATAGCATTTGTACCATGGGTGGGAAGGCCTATATTAATAAGTTCACAGATCCATTGAAGTTGGCAGGCAATGGGGAATCAACCAAAGGTTTTTGAAAAAGTGATTGGCATGGTCAGATGTATGTATTACATGAAAATTATTTTGGGAGCAGGGTGAAGAATGGATTAGAGAGAGTGAGGCCAGAAAGATCAGTGAGCAAGAAAAAGTAGCCTAGGCAAGACAAAATGAGGTCTTGAACTGGGGTAGTAGTGACAGAAATATGAATGGGGAGGAGGGGGACCAATGGAAGACATAATTGCTTAGTGCTGGGCCCTCCAAATTATCCTGAATTCCTCTCTAGGTTTGAAAGGTGCCCTCTACTGTATAGTTATTCAGTTGAGGTCACACAATAAGGATAGGCTCTCAAGAAGTTTATTGGATTGAAGAAGACTTAAACAGACAAGCCTATTTATTTTTTTGGTCTAGAATCACATTAGCAAAACTGGAATTATGACATGATTGGCAGGAAACTTAATCAATCATAACCCAATATTATTGCTTGGATTTTCAGCTCCTGACTTGAAACCACATTGCTATTCCTCCAGTGGCACTCCAAATCTGCTCTGTGCTCACCTTTTGCTTGTCAGTCTAAGCACTGGAAATAACCTGAATGTTAGTTGTAAACATTTGTCATGCCACAGACCAAGCCATCAGTTTTTGTTTTCAGTTGACCAAAAAGGACTAGATAATAAAATGACTTGAATTATGTTATTTGACTTGAGGGGGCAATGAGTCATAATTAACAAATACTGTTTATTAAGAACCTTCTCTGTGCCAGGCACTGTGCTAGATTGTAAGACACAAAGACAAAAATGAAGTCCTTGCTTTGAAGGAACTTATGCTGTATTAGGGGAGAAATATGTACCATGCATAAATAAATCTAGGCAATTAGAAACACAACAAATACAAGATGACATTTTGGAAACACTAGCACCTAAGGAATTCAGGAAAGACTTCATGCAGAATATTCAATTTTAGCAGTTTTGAAGTGAAACAAAGCATTGGAAGAGATAGAGATGATGGAGGAATGCACTTCAGGCATGGAGAAACACAAGTGAAAAGTTGTGGAGATGTCAGATACATTGTTGTGTACAAGTGACAGTAAGAAGGCCCATTTGGCTGGACCACAGAAGGTGGAGAGAGGGAACACATATAATAAAGTTGGAAAGTTAGCTTGAGAATTAGTTTATGAAAGGTTAAACAGAGGAGCTTATATTTGAACCTAGAGAAAATGGAACTATTAGAGTTCATTGAGTAGGGGAGTGACATGGTCAGGCTTTGGAAACTATTTGGGGGACAGATTGGAGAGAGAAGAGAATTAAGGCAAGGAGGCCAAGAATGAGACTATTACAATAGTATAGGTGAGAGATGATAAGAGCCTATAGTAGGGTGGTATTCATGTTAATAAAGAGAAGGGGACACATGGGCAAGATACTATTGAGGTAGAAATGACAGGTTTTGGCAGTGGATTAGAGAAATGAAAATGAAGAAGTCAATGATAGCAATGAGGTTGTAACTCTGTGTAACTAGATGCATGGTGGTAGGTTTGACATAATAAGGAAGTTCAGAAGGGAAAGGGATTCAAGGTGAAAGACAATGAATTTAGTTTTGGACCTGTTGGGTTTGAGATGATTAGGAGAAATACTGTTTAATATATCTAATAGACAGTTGGGATGGATGACTGGAGTTAAGTAGAGAGGGCTAGACATATAGATCTGGAAGTCATAGCTGATGAGATCAACAAGCAAGAAAGTATAAAAGGAGAAAGAAAATTTTGGCAGCACTGCAATGGAGGACTATTAGAACTCTCATGGAAGGGCATTTCCTTCAGTCAGAGCTGTAACTGGGAATTCTGGTGCACAGAGAAAATTCATTTGATTGGGTGGACTGGAAGGATATTATTTATGGTATTATCACTCTTGTGCATGGTTGACTGGAGACAGAGATCATGGGAGTTGAGGAGATTGAGTCCCTAGGAGGGTAGAGTATTTAAAGGGGCACAGGATAGTGTGGAGAAGACTGTGAGCCAGGTGTTGAAATTACTATAGGGGAGGAAAGACAGTAACCAAGAAGTTGAAAGATGATAGTAGGAAGGATATGAACTGGATGGAGTGAATTTGAAAGGAGAAGTGGTTTTTGAGTTACTGCCTCAGGCACTTACTAGCTGTTTGACCCTGAGCAAGTCATTTAACCTTTGTTTGCCTTAATCCATTGGAGAAGGAAATGGCAAACCACTCTACTATCTTTGCCAAGAAAACCCCAATAGTAGTATGGTATACAGGGTCACAAAGAATCACATATGACTGAATCAACTAAACAACAACAGACTTCAGTAAAGTATAGCAAGTTTTCCTCTTTTGATGGAATCACTTTTAAAGAAGTCAATTCAGTAGCTCTACTCTTTTCATATTGTTCTGTGAATGACACTGTACTAATTAATGACTTTGAGCATGAATCCTGATCTTTTTTTACTTGTTTAATCTGGTTCCAAACTTGAGTATAGATGGTCTGAGTCATGACTGACATACAGTCTCAAAAACTAAAGCTACAGCAGATCTTAGAGATCATGGACTCCAAATTTTTGTTTTTAAATAAGTGTAAACTGAGGTTCAGAGACTTTAAGTGACTTTCCCAAGATCACTTGTGTAATAGATATAGAACTGAAGAGGTCTAGGACTTTTGGGGTGCTGCTGGAACCCCAAGATCACAGTACCGGGCCCTACCTGAAAGAATTCAACTTAAATCTTCAGCCAGAGGAAAAGTTTGTTGCTGATGAAACACAGAGGCCAGGTGACGCCTGAAAGACAGGTGGGCATAAGAAGGTCTCAGCCATTTGGGCATGAGGTTCTCAGCCCTGAATGAGGGCTGGGGTAGATGTTATATACTTTTGGGTGACCAGGAAAGGGTCTGGGAAAATGGTCTGGGTGAGAATTCCCAGAGATTGGAATGTCTACGAGATTGAGTAGACAATAGGAATAGATAATGAAGGAACTGAAAGGCATCTGAATGAGATTAAAAGGTAGGCTAAGGCTTTCAAAGGGAGATGAGGGGCTGGGGTCTATAGACAAAGGGGAGCCAGATTCCCTTTGGTTCAAGGGTAGAAGACCTCAGCATGGGCCACACTCCATCAGAACTATACCTACATTTTCTGGACTCCCTGTTAACATTTCTCTGTTGCCAATTATAACTCAAACTAAAAGAAAAAGAAAAGGATAACCATAGCTAGTCTAGGAATCCTTGGTATCTATACCAGGGAACCAATAGTTAAGAACAATGCATTTTTCTTTCATGGGGTTAGTCTTTCTCCATCCAGTTTTTGTCTTCACTGCATCATGTCTCTTGGTCCTTTGCTAATCCATACCACCAATTCTGCAGTCACATCTTGGGGACTCTTCACTCCTCCAACAGGGTCATGACACTGTAATCCTCCACTCCTGAGTCCCAGTTTCACCCCAGTTCTTGAGAGAAGATGGGCCAGATGCTCTTCAGTCAACTCTTCATTTTGGTATGATTTTACCCATACAATTGAATTTGCTTCAGATACAAGAATTTTTGTCAATGCTTTGGGAAAAGGAGATAGAAAAGAACTTTTCCAGGAATGTGGCCCTCTTTTTACAAAGAAGGAGGGAGGTTCCAAAGGCCCAGATAGGATTTATGGGGAACAATAAATAAACTGTATTTTTGCCTATTAGGAAAGTCTACTTATTCTGAAGACATCAAAAATTATCATTTATCAGCCAACTCTACATTAGTATTCTTATCAAGTGGATTAGTTTTATTGACTGATTTAAGGTGATATCATTTCAAAGCTGGAAATAGAATTCATAATTACTTGTATGTTAACTCTCAGAGAAGCACTGAAGTGAGATGTTGTCAGTGAGTTCATAAGCTTACTCTGACTGAACAAAACCTGCTTTCAGGAATACTAAAATGCTCAAAGGATTTTCTGCTTGTTCTATAACAATGCCAAGCCCATTCACCCTCGAAGTTATTTAAATCCTTGGTGATAGGAAATAGATAGTATATGGTAACAGTGGGTTAAGGTTTCATTCTAGTTTATTATAGTTCCCTAGTGGTACCTAGAGGTATGAAAGTGAGAGTGTAATTGTCAAGTTAAGACAGCAAGTATTTATTAAGCACCTATTGTATTCCAGACACTGTGCTAAGCACTGAGTATACAAAGAAAGATCAAAATAAATCCTGTTCTCAGGAAGCTTAGTCTGATGGGGGGTGGGGGTGGCTGTGCAAACAACTATATACAAATAAGACATATACATGATAAATGGGAGATAACAGAGATAAGGAATTATCAGGAGAACAGGAAAGGCTGTTGCAATAAGTGCATTTTAGCTGGGACTTAAAGGGGATGATGGAGAGAATTCCAGGCATGGGGACAGTCAGCAAAAATAGACAAAGTGAGGAGTTCAAGGAACTCAAGGACCTAGAGTCCCTGGATTCCAGAGTACATGTTGGGGAGTAAAGCGTAACTGGGTGCCATGCAGGCCATTTTCTAACCCATACTACACCAGGAATCCAGGTGGCTATGCCTTCTAATCCCAGAAGGTCGGGGACTGTACTCTGGGGAGATGGAAAAAGAAACCAGAGGCAGGTGGGGCAAGATGTAGGGAGGAAGAGGAGAATGGAAGAAGAAGTCAGTTTAAAATATATATGTGTATATATGCATACATATACACATGCATATACACATGTGTGTATATATATATATATGCATATATATGTATATATATACAGACTTGTGTATATATATAGACATACATATTTATCTATCTATCTATATACACACACACACACACACACACACACATATATATATATATATATATATATATATATATATATAAATATATACATGTATATAAATAGTGTCAAACTCCATAATTTGGAACACGGTCTGTTCTAAGAAAGAGACAAATGAAATTAGGGTGCATGTGTCACCATTTTAATTTCTCTCAAGCTGGTTTGACATGCCCTACATGGGAGTTCAGTCCAAAACTGGGCCCCCTCAAGGGGCAAATTCAGAACTGGCTCAATTTGGGGGGTTAGGGGTACAAGATTATATGCCCTTCAAAGAGTAGGTGTTCCCAAGGGATGCCAATCAATT
The DNA here is from genome assembly GCF_003287225.1 of Phascolarctos cinereus. Classification (NCBI taxonomy): domain Eukaryota; kingdom Metazoa; phylum Chordata; class Mammalia; order Diprotodontia; family Phascolarctidae; genus Phascolarctos; species Phascolarctos cinereus. The sequence continues at coordinate 200,949,589 of NW_027555847.1, read as the reverse complement.
CTTGATTGGTCAACACACTGGGAGGCAGTTTATATTAAAATGAGGATCTTGGGGTATGTGACTTAGATTACTTGATCTGGGTCAAAGAGGCATCAGTTTCCATATCACCTGTCTTGACAATAGGCAGGAATCAACATTATCCTAGACCGTCTGGGCAACATAATGAGCAGAAATATACCCATTTAGATTAGATCTTAATGTCCTTCTGAAGAAGTACTGAACTTTGAAAGAAAGGGGGATGGGGAAGCTCTGAGATGATTACTAAGAAAACATCATTTTTCACAATATGTATATATATGTATATGCATTTATATATTTATGTATGTGTATATATGTATATGCATATGTGCATGTACATATGTGTGTTATATATATGTATATGTATATATATACACACACATACACACACACACACACACACACATGTTTTAAGAAGCAAGGACCTTGAATATTAAAGCATTTTGTGGAGTGCTCAAAATTTGTCATAGACCAGTAGTTGGGAAAGAGTAACTGACACAATGTTGACACACATAGATAATCCTGATTTTAACTTGATTAAAAATATCATGTGTGGTCTGTCTATAGCTATAACCTTCAAAAAGATCTATTTTCACCCTTCTGGGTTTGGGTGCTGGTTAGACTAAATAATAGTTAACTTTCCAAAGGCTATAAACCAGGAAATGACTATCACACATAGTTACCTTCTTCCACTTTACAGATAATAACAGTGAGGCCCAGATGGGGGAAGCATCTTTTTCACAGTCACATAGTCAATAAATAGTAAAGATCAAGAAAACAAAATTATTATGTAATAGCTGACAATACTAATAGAAAGGATTTATGTGATGCTTTAAGGTTTACAAACTATTTATAGACATCATCTCATATTATCCTCAAAAAGCAACCTTGGGAGGTAGGTGCTATTTTTAACCCCTCCCCCCCAATTTTGTAGATAAGGAAACTTAAGAAGATGGAAGTTAAGTGATTTGCCCAGCTAGTAAGTTTATGAGGCTGGATTTAAACTCAAGTCTTTTGACTCCAGGTCCTGAACTCTATCTACCATCCCACCTACCTGCAATATACACTTTGACCAAATGACTCTAGTACTGTTCTGCCATCAGGCACAGTATGAGTAGACACTCTCTCTGTCACTGAGGAAAAGAGACTTCTAAATCATGCTGCTCAGGTTGCTGAAATTTCAAATTACTTAGATGGCAAGGTTTAATTCTGACACATAAAAGAGGGCAAGTCAATTAATCTCTGAGTTCCTCTAGTAACATTCTGACTAGAAATTGCAAAGCAGGGGATGACTACTTTAGTAGATGTGATTTCCTTACCAGGTGTTCTCTATACTGCTGAAATCACAGGTCTGACCTGGGGATGAGAGGGAAGGAATGAGTGAGAAGGTACAATTTATCAAAACAAAACAAACAAAAAACCTCCATCTCACTTTATTTATTTAATACCTCATCCCCAAATATATTCAGGATAATTTCCCTCACTTTCTTAAAATCTGCCACAATGTGTAGAAGGCACATGAGTTGAGCATGTAATAGGAGCATGTAGTGGCCTGGGGAGCAGGATGCCTGGGTTCAGGTCCCAACTCTGCCATTAATTTGCTGTTATGCCAAACTAAGATATGACAACTGATGATCAAAGATGTTAGATGCAAAATATCTAACCTCTTTGGGTCTTAGTTTCCATATCTTAGAATGAAAGGTTAGACTAAATTATCCTTAAGGTCCCTACTAGCTCTGTATATTGAGATTCTATTTAGCCTTTTTCTCTGGGGTAAGACCATGAAGGAACAGTTTCTATCTCAAGGATATCCTGGTGAAGAAAAGAGGAAGGAAATAATTCTCAGAGGACATATACAGAAGTAGAACAAAGGAATCTTCTTTAGTATTTTCTTACCCATTTTTTCAATAGAATGTAAATTGAGGACTGGCTTTTCAGACAACTTGAGGTCTCCTTGAACTGAGGGACTCAAGACTTCTGAAAGTGAATTGCTAATGGGGGGAGGGAGAAGAAAGAAAGGTAGTAGTTTGTATAATTAATGGTGGGAGGAGAGAATTATTTTAAAGAATGTTTTAAGTTGGAGATTGAACAGTGTTCTCTTTTTAAAGTCATAAAAGGTGGTGTGCAGATTTGTTCTCAAGGTAATATAGCCTCTTCTGATGCACTGACTCTAAAAGCACTGATGAGTGAAAAGTTTGAGATAGGTCTCTGTGCCTATCTCACATTCCTAATATTGACTGGCAGAATTTTACTCCTGGAGGAATGGAGCAGATTCCTTAAGTTGTCCTCTAGGGCAGGGCAGAAGGAGAAGGGGGAATTGCCTGTATACTTAATCTGGGAGTTCTGTAACAGGATTTATCCCTCATGAAAATTAAGCCCATCTTTTTCATGGCCAGTGTACAAGTTCAGAAAATTATGTTGAATGTGAATATTAATGAAGTAAAATATATGGCTTTACATTAGTTACAACACTTTTGAGATTGTGGAAGCCATTTTTTCTCATTCCATGTAAGTGAAGAGGGCATGGGGCAGATTATAATAAAAGGAAGCTATCATGACCACAATTGGTTAGAGAATCTGTAAAGTGTTTTTATTTATATATTTTTTAATAATATAAAAGAGTAATTTTATGTGTAGCAAGGCTGAATTGACCTACAGAAGCCATCATAGAGACTATGCAGCCAGGGAACCCTTGGAAATTTCCAGGGCCTAAAAAGGCAAGGTGACTCATTGCTTGAGTCTTTGGATGATTGATGAATTTGAAGACTCATTCTGGACATGTGATGGCTCAATCTCTGAAAGGGGTTGGAATTTTAGTACAATTTGGTAAGTCATCCCTTGCTCCTCCTCCGCTACACAGGGATAAGTTGCAAGGGAATGGAATGCTACATAAGTTAAAGGAAATGACAGTTTCTGGCTATTTGTCTTGACTGTGACTCTTCAGTGTAGTAAGGAATGCGCTCTATATGTATACTTTTTGTAAATGCAGAGGAAGATATGATTCACTCTCATTACTCTACTCTCAACCCCCAGGTCCCACATAAAATATGTACCACCATGTGCACTGACAAGCAGGTTACCTCCAGCAGCTAAACCTCCCCATGCATCAGCACAACCCCACTTAAGCAGATATCCTCCAGTAGCCAGACCTTCCCCCACTACCTTGCAAGCTTCAGTGTTGCTCCATGGAAATGCAGAATAACACCACCTGGACTAAGTACACATCATTTGCCACCACAAGCTCCAGCTCAGTAACATTTAAACTACTGGTCTCCTACAGCCTCCAACTGCCAGCACCTGAGGCCCCAGCACAGAAAGCCGGTGACTAGGCCCTTGGACCCCATCATAAGAAATGTGAGAAAGTGACCTTGTGTCCCAGAAGCAGATATCAACTTTAAAAGGCAGGAAAAAGGCAAATACTATGAGCAAAAAGCAATAACAACAACAACAACAACAACAACAAAGACCATTGACAATAGATAATTATTAGGTGACAGGGAAAATCAAAACACAAATTCAGAAGAGGAAAACATTGTCAATATACTCACATCTTAAAACTTAAAGGGGAATGTGAAATGGTCTCAAGACCAAAAGTCCTTCTTGGAAGAGGTCAAGAAGGATTTTAAAAGCCAAATAAGAGAGGTAGAAGAAAAATTGAGAAAAGAAATGAGAGGTATGCAAGAGCGAGTCAACAGCTTGGAAAAGGAAGGACAGAAATTAACTGTAGAAGGCAAGACCTTAAAAATACAATTGGCCAAATAGAAAAAAGAGACGTACACTGAATGAAACACTTCTAAAAAGTAAAATTAGCCAAATGGAAAAGGAGGTACAAAAGCTAACTGAAGAAAGCAATTCATTAAAAATTAGAATTGGGCAAGTGGATGCTAAAGACTTTATGAGTCATAAAGAATCAGTCAAACAAAATTAAAAGAATGAAAAAAATAGAAGAAAATGTAAAATACCTCATTGGAAAAACAACTGACCTGGAAGTTAGATCCAGGAGACCTAATTTAAGAATTATTTTTTTTCCTTTTTTTTAATATAAATTTATTTTCAGTTTTCAATATTTACTTGCACAAGATTTTGAGTTCCAAATTTTCACCCCATCTCACCCCTCGCCCCACCCCAAGATGGCATGCATTCTGAATATCCCTTCCTCTAGTCTGTCCTCTCTTCTATCTCTTACCCCCTTCTCTTATCCCCTTCCCCTTCTAATTTCCTGTAGGGCAGGACAGATTTCTGTACCCCATTTCCTGTATTTCTTATTTCCCAGTAGCATGTGAAAGCATTTTTTTAAACATATGTTTTTAAAACTTTAGGTTTCAATTCTTCTCCCTTCCTCCTCAACTACCATCATTGTAAAGGCAAGCAACTCAATATAGGTTTTACATGTGCAGTTATGCAAAATACTTCCATAGTAGACATGTTGTGAAAAACTAAAACTATTTCCCTTAATCCTGTCCTACCCTCCCATTTATTCTGTTCTTTCTTTTGACCCTGTCCCTCCTCAGAAGTATTTGCCTCTGATTACCCCCTTTCCCATTCTGCCCTCCTCTCTATCATCCCCCTGCTCTCTTGTCCCCTTCTCCCCTATTTTCCTGTAGGGTAACACAGATTTCCTCCAATTGAATGTGTATGTTATTCCCTCCTTAACCCAAGTCCTATGAGAATAAGATTCACTCATTCCCTCTCACCTTCCCCCATTTCCCCTCCACTGTAAGAGACTTTTCTTTTCTGTTTTTTTTGTGAGATAATTTACCCCATTCTACCTCTCCCTTTCTTCTTCTCTGAGTATCATCCTCTCTCATCCCCTAATTTTATTCTCCTCATATGACCCCTTAATCTTCAACTCACCCTGTGCCCTCTATCTAGCTCTCTATCTATCTCTCTATCTCTATCTATCTCTCTATCTATCCATACATATAATTTTTTTCCTTCAACTACCCTAATACTGACAAAGGCCTCATGAGTTATAAATATCATCTTTCCATGCAGGAATGTAAACAGTTCAACTTTAATAAGTCTCTTATGATTTCTCTTTCCTGTTTACCTCTTCATGTTCCACTTGAGTCTTGTATTTGAAAGTCAAATTTTCTATTCAGCTCTGGTCTTTTCATCAAGAATGCTTGAAAGTCCTCTATTTCACTGAATGACCATTTTTTCCCCTGAAGGATTATACTCAGTTTTGCTGGGTAGGTGATTCTTGGTTGTAATCCTATCTTCTTTGCCCCTCAGAATATTATATTCCATGCCCTGTGGTCCTTTAATGTAGAAGCTGCTAAATCTTGTGTTATCCTGATTGTGTTTCCACAGTACTTGAATTGTTTCTTTCTGGCACCTTGTAATATTTTCTCCTTGACCTGGGAACTCTGGAATTTGGATATAATATTTCTAGGAGTTTTCCTTTGGGGATCTCTTTCAGGAGGAGATCTGGATTCTTTCAATTTCTATTTTGCCCTCTGGTTCAATATCAGGCAGTTTTCCTTGATAATTTCTTGAAAGATGATGTCTAGGCTCTTTTTTTGATCATGGCTTTCAGATAGTCCAATAATTTTTAAATTCTCTCTCCTGGATCTATTTTCCAGGTCAGTTGCTTTTCCAATGAGATATTTGACATTCTCTTTATTTTTTTCATTCTTTTGGGTTTGTTTTACAGTGTCATGATTTCTCATAAAGTCACTATCTTCCAATTGCTCTATTCTAATTTTTAAGGAAGTATTTTCTTCAGTAATCTTTTGGACTTCCTTTTCCATTTGGCCAATTTTTCTTTTTAGGGCATTTTCTCCTCATTGGCTTTTTGGACCTCTTTTTCCATTTGGGTTAGGCTATTTTTTAAGGTGTTATTTTCTTCAGTATTTTTTTGGGTCTCCTTTAGCAAGCTGTTGACTTGTTTTTCGTGATTTCCTTGCATCACTCTCATTTCTCTTCCCAGTTTTTCCTCTACTTCTCTTACTTGCTTCTCAAAATTGCTTTTGAGCTCTTCCAAGGCCTGGGGCTGATTTATATTTTTCTTGAAGCCTTTGGATGTAGGAGCTTTGACTTTGTTGTCTTCTTCTGGTTGTCTATTTTGATCTTCTTTGTTACCGAAGTAAGATTCTATGGTCTGACTCTTTTTGCGCTGCTTGCTCATCATCCCAGCCGATTACTTAAGTTTTAAACTCTTTGTTAAGGTAAGAGTCTGCTTCCAATGTGGAGAATGTACTGTCCCAAGCTTTGGGGGTTTATATAGTGGTTTTCAGAGATACTTGTAGGGACCCATAAATTTTCAGTTCTTCCAAGGTGGTATGATAAAGGGCGAGGTGTTTACTCCTTTCCTTGTCTCTGATGTTGTCTGTTAGTGACCACAAGCATTCCTTTCTGTCCTGGAACTGTGAAGAAAGTGTCCTGTCTTCAGCCACTACAAGCTCCACTATGCCAGCACTCCTCTTCACCCCAGGGCCCCCATCCAAAACTGTGACCTAGATCCAAGCATGGGCAAAGCAAGAGATTCCTGACTCAGCACCAGCAGAGAGATCCCTGCAATCCCCCTCTGATCAGCCACTCAATTCCCCCTCAGTCTGTGGGCCGGAAGATCGGGAAGCAGCTGACCACCCCAGGGCTGAGTTCTAAGGGAACTGGAGGTAAGACCCCTCCTTCCTCTCTCAGCACCGCAGAAACAGACTTTTCCCATTGACCTTCTAAGTTGTCTTTGGCATTCCTGGATTGAGGAGTCTGGAAACTGCCACAGCTGCCCTCGATTTAGTCCTCTGAGGCCTGTTTCAGGTTCGCTGCGGCCTGCTCGCCGATGCGCTACACTGCCCTCACAGCCTGGCGCGATATACCTTTCTGGTCAACCATCCAGGTTGTCTTGGGCTGGAAATTTGTTTCACTCTGTCTTTTTGTGGCTTCTGCTGCCTTAGAATTTGTTTAGAGACATTTTTATAGGTATTTGGGGGAGTTTGTGGGAGAGCTCAAGCAAGTTGCTGCTTTCTCTCTTGGCTCCACCCCCTAATTTAAGAATTATTGATCTATTTGAACACAATCAAGAAAAGAGCCTGGACAATATCTTGCAAGAAATTATGAAGAAAAATGGCCCTAAGGTCATAGAATCTGAGGGTAAAAAAATCTTTGATGGAGTCCACCCATCACCTCATGAAAGAGATCCCAAATTGAAAACACCAAGGTCCAAATTCCAGAATTACTATGTCAAGGAGAAAATATTGCAAACAGCCAAAAAGAAACAATTTAAATATTGTGGAACCACAGTCAGGATAACACAGGACCTTGCAGCTTCTACAGTAAAAGATGGGAGGGTATGTAATATAATATTCCCTAAGGCAATGAAGCTTGAAAAACAAGCAAGGATCAACCACCCAGCAAGTTGGGCATAATCTTTCAGGGGAGGAAATGGATATTCAATGGAATAGGGGACTTTCAAACCTTCTTGATGAAAAGATCAGAGCTCAACAGAAAATTTGATCTTCAAATACAAGACCCATGGCAGGCATAAAAAGATAAAGGAAAGAAAAAAATATGTTATTCAATAAGAGCGAATTGTTTACATCCCTACCTGGGAAGATGATACTTGTAACTCTGGAGAACTGTATGTTTATTATGAAATTTAGAAAGGGTATACATAGACAGAGGGAGTGCATATAAGTTGACTTTGATGTTATGAATGAAAAATCTAATTAACTTGTGAAAAGGGATTTTACAGAGGAAAAGAGGAAAGAAGGAGGCAGAAAACGATAAATTACATGACATGAAGAGGAGAGAAGAGCTATTACAGTGGAAGGAAAGGAGGGAAGGAGATGAGCATTGTTTAAAAGTTACTCTTATCGGCATTTGGCTCAAAGAGGGAATAACATAATTAGGTATAGACATCTAGCTTACACTACAGGAAGTAGGAGGGGAAAGGGCAAAGAAAAGGGAAGTGTGGATAGAAGGAAGGGAAGAAGTAGTAGGTGGAAAGGGAAAGAAAAGTGAGGCGGTGATAGAAAGGAGGGGGAAATAGAATGAAGAGAAAGACAAAGATACTAATCATAACTGTGAATGTGAATGGGATGAACTCTCCCATAAAACAGAAGCAGATACCAGAGTGGATTAAAAACACTAATTTTATAGTACTTTGTTTACAAGAAACACATTTGAAACTGAGGGACACACACAGAGTAAACATAAAAGACTGGAGCAGAATATATTATATTTCAGCTGAAGTTAAAAAAAAAAGCAGAGGTAGCAATCTTGATCTCAGGTAAAGCAAAAGCAAAACAGATCTAATTAAAAGGTATAAGGAAGGAAACTGCATCCTGCTAAGAGGAGACCCAAAAAATACTGAAGAAAAATAACACCTTAAAAAATAAACTAACCCGAATGGCAAAATAGGTCCAAAAAGCCAATGAGGAAAAGAATGCCTTAAAAAGCAGAATTGGCCAGATGGAAAGGGAAGTCCAAAAGCTCAATGAAGAAAATAAAAATAAGAATGGAGCAAATGGAAATTAATGACTTTATGAGAAATCAAGACATAGTAAAACAAAACCAAAAGAAAGAAAAAAAAAATAGAACACAATGTGAAATACCTCAATGGAAAAACAACTGACCTGGAAAATAGATTCAGGAGAGATCATTTAAAAATCATTGGACTATGTGAAAGCCATGATCAGAAAAAGAGCCTAGACATCATCTTTCAAGAAATTATCAAGGAAAACTTCTCTGCTATTCTAGAACCAGAGGGTAAAATAGAAATTAAAAGAATCCACCAATCACCTCCGGAAAGAGATCCCAAAGGAAAACTCCTAGGAATATTGTAGCCAAATTCCAGTATTTCCAGGTCAAGGAGAAAAAATTGCAAGCAGCCAGGAAAAAATAAACCCAACAATTCAAATATTGTGTAAACATAATCAGGATAACACAAGATTTAGCAGCTTCTACATTAAGGGACCACAGGGATTGGAATATGATATTCTGGAAGGCAAAGGAGATATGATTACAGCCAAGAATCACTTACTCAGAAAAACTGAGTATAATTCTTCAGGGGAAAAATGGATATTCAGTGAAATAGAGGACTTTTAACATTCTTGATGAAAAGACCAGAGCTGAATAGAAAATTCAACTTTCAAATATAAGACTCAAGAGAAGCATGAAGAGGTGAACAGGAAAGAGAAATCATAACATTTATTAAGATTGAACTGTTTACATTCCTATGTGGAAAGATATTTGTAACTCATGAGACCTTTGTCAGTATTATTGTCGTTGGAAGAAAAAATTTATATGTATAGATAGATTGATAGATGGAGGGCACAGGGTGAGTTGAAGATGAAAGGGTCATAGCTGGAGAATAAAATTAAGGGGTGAGAAAGGATTATACTGGGAGAAGTAGAAAGGGAAAGGTATAATGGGGTAAATTTTCTCACATAAAACAGATGAAGAAAGGTTTTTACAGTGGAGGGGAAGTGGAGGAAAGTGAGAGGGAATGAGTGAATCTTATTTTCATCAGATTTGACTTGAAGGAATGTCATGCATACTCAATTGGGTATGGAAAGCTATCTTACCCTACAGGAAAATAGGAAGGAAGGGGACAAGAGAGCAGAGAGATGATAGATAGGATGGCAGATAGGGGGGAGGAGTGTAATCAGAAGCAAACACTTCTGAGGATGGACAGGGACAAAAGATAGAATAGAATAAATGGGGGTGGGATAGGATTAAGGGAAATATAGTTAGTTTTTTACATGACTATTATGGAAGTGTTTGCTGAACTACACATGTATAACCTGTATCGAGTTGCTTCCCTTGTCAATGAGGGTGGGTGGGGAGGGAGGAAGGTAGAAAATTTGGAATCCGAAGTTTGAAAAACAAATGTTAAAAATTGTTTTCACGTGCAACTGGGAAATAAGACATACAGGCAATGGGGTATAGAAATCTATCCTGCTCTACAGGAAAATAGAAGGGCAAGGGGATAAGAGAAGGGAGAGAGATAGAAGGGAGGGCAGATTAGGTAGGGGAAGGGGTATTCAGAATGCATGCCATCTTGGGGTGGGGTGGAGAGGTGAGATGGGGAGAAAAGTTAGAACTCAAAATCTTGTGGAAGTGAATGTTGAAAACTAAAAATAAATAAATTAATAAATGAAAAATAAAAGGCCATGGAAAGATACAGTAAAATTAATTTAAAACTAAATAATCTAATCGTAAAGAATGAATGGGTCAAACAACAAATCATAAAAGCAATAACTTCATACAAGAAAATGACAATAATGCAATAATATACCAAAACTTATGGGATGCTGCCAAATCATTTCTTAGGGGAAATTTTATATCTCTCAATGCTTACATGAATAAAATAGAGAAAGAGGAAATCAATGAATTGGGCATGCAACTTAAAAAACTAGGAAAAAAAATTTTAATCCTCAATTAATTATTAAATTCAAAATCCTAAAAACAAAATGAGAGATTAATAAAATTGCAATGAAGAAAACTATTGAATAAATAAAACTAAGTGCTGATTTTATATAAAAAAATGAAATAGATAAACCTTTGGTTAATTTGATTAGAAAATGAAAGAAGAAAACCAAATTACCACTATCAAAAATTAAAAGGGTGAATTCACCACCAATAAAGAGGAAATTAAAACAATAATTAGGAGCTATTTTGCCCAACTATGTTAATAAATTTGACAATCTTAGTCAAGTTGACGAATATCTACAAAAATATAAATTGCTATGATGAATGAATTCAAAAAAAGACATTCTGATGTCACTTAATATGCCTGCAATTTAATCCTGACTCTTTTTCTTGTTAATTTTATTCATAGCTAGACGTTGAAGGACTATTTATGGTATTTGATCCCGGGAAAGGCTGGCCACCCTTCCAGGAACTGAATATTCATAAACAGGAATGCTCTCAAGACTGTTTTCAGAGCAGCTCCTTTCCCACTGATCACATATTTATTTGGCAAATTGCCTTCTTTGTTAGAAGGAATTAGTAATGGCACTTAGACCTGAGTCTTTGGAGTGTCCCCCATGGTGCGGACTCATAGCCTAACATTTCATCATTGGGAATCTGGGGCCTGACTCAGGGACTCCCTTGCCATCTGATCTAGATGTAGATGATTCTCCTGATGGTGATGATCAATTGTGACAAGATTTGATACTGATTGAGACTTAAATTGTTACTTATTAAGACCTATGTTCAATTATGGTAAGATTTGATACCGATAGTGACTTGTTACTATTGATTGAGACTTATATGTTGACCTTTGGGACTTATAATATTATTGCTTACTTTCTGAGACTTATACTATCACTCACCCTAACCCTATTTTAATAATAAATACTTTATATATATATATATATATATATATATATACACATATGTATGTACATATATGTAAAACTCGAGGCTCTGTGTCACTTCTAATTCAATCCAAACTAAAACAAATTTAAGATGCAGCAAATAAAACTGCTTGGCAATACAATTGACCATATTAACAGAAGAGGAAATAAAATACTTAAATACCCGCATTTCAGAAAAAGAAATTGAACAAGCCATCAAGGAATTTCCTAAGAAAAAATCTCCAGGGCCGGATACATTTTCAAATGAATCCTGCCAAACACATACAGAACAATTAATTCCAACACTACACAAACTATTTGGTAAAATAGGTGAAGAAGGATTCCTACCAAATTCTTCTTATGATACATTTATGTTGCTGATACCTAAACCAAGAAGAGCCAAAATAGAGAAAGAAAATTATAGAGCAATTTCCCTAACGAATATAGAGGCAAAATTTTTAAATAAAATATTGATAAAGAGATTATAGCAACTTATCTCAAGGATAATACACTATGACCAGGTAGTATTTATACCAGAAATGTAGGGCTAGTTTAATATTAGGAAAACGAGCAGAGTAATTGACCATATCAACAACAAAACTAATAGAAATCATATGATTATCTCAATAGATGGAGAAAAAAATTTTGGCAAAATACAACACCCATTCCTACTAAAAAACACTAGAGAGCATAGGAGTTAATGTAATGTTCCTTAAAAAAGATAATTAGTATCTATCTAAAACCATCAGCAAGCATTATATGTAATGGGGATAAGCTGGAAGTATTTCCAATAAGTTCGGGAGTTAAACAAGGATGTCCATTATAGTCACTTTTATTCAATAGTGTACTAAAAATGTTAGCTTTCACAATAAGAGGAGAAAAAAATTGAAGAAATTAGGACATGCAAAGAAGAAATGAGGTTATCACTATTTGCAGATGATATGATGGTATATTTAGAGAATTCTAAAGAATCTAGTAAAAAAAACTACTTGAAATTATAAACAACATTAGCAAAGTTGAAGGATGTAAAACAAACCCACATAAATCATCAACATTTCTATATATTACTAACAAAGCCCAACAGGAGGAGATAGAACAATTCCATTCAAAGTTATTGTAGACATTATAAAATATTTGAGAATCTACCTCCCAAGGCAAATCTAGGTACTATATGAACACAATTACAAAACACTTTCCACACAAATAAAATCAGATCTAAATACTAAGAAAAATATCAGTTGCTTGTGGGTAGACAGAGCTAATACAATAAGAATGACAATTCTACCTAAATTAACTTATTTATTCTGTGCCTTACCAATCAAACCACCAAAAATTATAGAGCTAGAAAAATAATAACAAAATTCATCTGGAAGAGCAAATGTTTCAGAATATCAATGGAATTAATGAATAGAAATGCAAGGGAAGGTAGCCTCACCTTACCAGATCTTAAATTGTATTATATAGCACCAATCAGCAGAACAACTTGGTGCTGGCTAAAAAATAGAGTGGTGGATCAGCGGAATTGGTTAGGTACACAAGACACAGTAGACAATGATTAAAGTAATCTACTTTTTGATAAACCCAAAGACTCCAGCTTCTGGGATAAGAACTCACTATTTACCAAAAGCTGCTGGGAAAACCTGAAAATAGTATGGCAGAAACTAGGTATAGACCAATATCTTACACTGTATAGCAAAATAAAGTCAAAATAGGTACACATTTTAGATATAAATTCTGATACTATAAACAAACTAGGAGAGTAAGAAATTATTTACCTGTCAGATTTATGGAGAATTGAAGAATTTATGACCAAACAAGGGATAGATAACATTATGAAATACAAAATGGATAATTTTGGTTGCCTTAAATTGAAAAGTTTTTGTACCAACAAAACCAATGCATCCAAGGTTGTAAGGGAAGCAGAGCGCTGGGAAAGAATTTTTACAACTGGTATCTCTAATAAAGTCTTCATTTCTCAAACATCAAATTTATAAGAAGCAATTTTGTAAGAATACAAGTCATTCCCCAATGATAAATGGTCTATTGTTATGAACAGGCGGTTTTCAGGTGATGAAATTGCAGCTATCTATAGTCATATGAAAAATGCTCTAAATCACTAATGATTAGAGAAATACATATCAAAATAACACTGAGGTACTCCTTCACACCTATATCATATTGGTTAACATGGCAAAACAGGAAAATGATAAATGTTGGAGAAGATGTGGGAAAATTGGATGGCTCCAACTATTCTGGAGAGCAGTTTGGAACTATGTCCAAAGGGCTATAAAACTATGCATATCCTTTGACCCATCAATACCACTTCTATGGCTATATCCCAAAAAGATCACAAAAATAGGAAAAGGACCCATATGCACAAAAATATTTGTAACAGCTCTTTTTGTGGTAACCAAGAATTGGAAATTGAGGGGATATCCACTATTTGGGGAATGTTAAAAAAAAGTTGTGGTATATGAATTAATGAAATACTATTGTTCCATAAGAAAAGATGAGCAAGCAGACTTCAGAAAATCCTGGGAAGACTTATATGAACTGATGCTGAGTGAAGTGAGCAGAACCAGGAGAACATTGTACACAGTAACAGCAACATTGTATGATGGCTAACTTTGATAGAATTACCTCTTCTTAGCAATGTAAGGTTCTAAGTCATCTCCAAAACACTCATGATGGAAAATGCTATCCACATCCAGAAAAAGAACTATGAGATCTGAATTCAGATTGAAACATACTATTTGCTCTCTCTGTCTGTCTGTCTGTCTGTCTTTTATTTCTTCTTTCTCATGGTTTCTCCCATTTATTCTAATTCTTCTTTACAAGATGGCTAATGTGAAAGTGTTTAATATGAATGTACATGTAGAGCCTATATCACATTGCTTGCCCTCTTGGGATGAGGGGAGTGGAAGGAATGGGAGAACATTTGGAACTCAAAAGCTTATGGAAGTGAATGTTGCGAACTAAAAATAAATAAGTAAATATTTAAATTACGAAATAAAACAAACATTTCTATAACATAGTACAATAAAAAAGATGATTGTACATGAAAGTACAAATCTACTATGCACAACTTGTTGTTCCCTTCAAATATACAGCAAAATTATCACGTATATTTCTTTTTTTCCCTTCCCCACCCCAAGATGACTACCATTAGAAACAAATAGGTGTATGTGCATATATATATATATATATATACACACACACACATAATTATCCTATAATTTTAGCATATCTTTCAATTATAAATTAAAAAAAAATATTCTGATGCATCCATAGGGTATTTATGAACTTCCAAAGGAGATTCGTGACATGCAAAAAAAAAATAACAACCCCTGAAAAAAAAAGATAGTAGTGCACTGACTGCAGTGAATGCTACATGGTAAAATTTTGTCATCTTGATGCTTACTGAGCAGTAAGGCACATCTCCAATTACAGGGCCAGACTTCAGTGAAATAAGTTGAATAAATTTTATAGCCCTATTCCACTTCCCTTCTGGTCCACACTAATTCAATGGGTATATATGAACAAGGAAATTTATCTTCTCAGAGACAGAACAATAATAGATTACTAGAATTTAGCAGCCTGTGAGATAACTAGAGACAAATGATAGGCAGCATGGCATATTAGAAAGAGTATTGGCCTTGGAGTTAGCAGCTCCTGGTTCAAATCATGACCCCTTTACTTAATTAGCTATTGCATGACCTTTGGTAAGTCAATGTATCTGAGCCTTAGTTTCCTCATCTATAAAAATCAAAATAATAATAATAATAAAAATAATCATAGTTGCATTAGCTCCCTGAGTTACTTTGAAGGAAATGTTCCATAAGCCTTAAACTATTATGAGAATGTAAATTATTATTGTTAAAATTGCATCAACATAAGGAATGAGCACAATTAAACATATTGTGTAAGAAATCATTGATAGTGGAATCATCCGTGTATTAGAAGTCAAAAAGTCTAGAAGTCAAAAATTAGGGGTGGGGAGGTGGCCACATGTGGCCCTCTAGGTCCTTAAGTGTAGCACTTTGACCCAATTCAAATTTCACAGAACAAATAATTTTGTTAAGGTGATATGTTCTGTGAAGTTTGGATTCAGTCAAAGGGCTGTACTTGAAGAACTAGAGGGCCAAATGTGGTCTTGAGGCTGCAGATTCCCCACCCCTGACTAGAATCTAGTTTGGGCTGTATTGAAGTGTTTGACCTTCAGTAAATCAATTCCCATCTTTCTATTGAACTATTTGACCTTCACTAAATCAGTTCCCATCTCCGGCCATCTGCGTTCCCATCTGTAAAATGATGAGAGGACTATCTGATCTCAAAGGTTTCTTTAGTCTCTCAAGATCTGCTAATTTGGGCTGTAGCTAGATCCTGAAATGACCTAATGTCTGCCACACAAGATCAAGTGAGCACATTCATTAACTAAGATATTACATTTTTTTCAACTCTAAACTTTCTCTTCAGTCTTTGAATATCTATATTATTTATTAGAAGGAAATTAACAGTGACATACTCTGGATTCTTTGCCTGAATCAGTCTCCAAGTATATATGTTCCATGCTAATTTCTGCTGAGAGTTGAGATAAGGCTCTGGCTGCCTTCCTATATTATTCATTGTATATTCAAAGTCTATTGAAAGCCACACAAAGCACAAAAGATGGGCTATTCAGGGATTTATAATATTTTTCCAGGCAGAGCCTACATTATGCATATTTTCCGAATTGAAAATGTCAGCAGAAAGCAATTTAAATATTCGAACTTAATCAAATATATATGTGTATATATACATATACATATAATCAAAACCTCTTCCTAATTCATATCTGTCAAGGAAAGAGATGACAGATTTTAATTGGATTGAGAGCTAAAGTCTGTACATAATATATAGTTAGCCTCTTTGCTAAGCAACTTTTGTATTCATAACATCTTTGTGATTGGGGATTGTGTGGTCAGCAGACTTTGAAATAGTGTGCAGTGGCATTACAGTGATTGAAACAACATTGACACTCATCCTAGACTGGGGATGATGGACTAGCTTCTGGGATGCAGCCTGCCGATAGTATTCTTTGACTTAATAAAGCTGTTGTCAGTTCAGAAAGCAGGGAGACCCATCTCTAAGCAAATCCATTTATTAAGGGGATTTGTTTGGTGAAGTTTGGCCACATTTGAGGACCTAAAGGACCACATGTGGCCTTGAGGTCACAGATTCCCCACCCCTGGACTGAAGGTTTAGACCTGCATCACATAAAATCAGTTAAAGAACTTGATATGTATTTTCTCCAATAAAAGAGCTGGGGGCAGCTAGGTGGCATAGTGGATAGAGCACCGGCCCTGGATTCAGGAGGACCTGAGTTCAAATCTGGCCTCAGATACATAATACTTACTAGCTGTGTGATCCTGGGCAAGTCACTTAACCCCATTGCCTAGCCAAAAACAAACAAACAAAAAAAAGCAGAGGTAAAAGAGCTTTTGCTGACTTAAAATTACACAAGCAGCATCTGTGGGCATACTCATGATATCAATCATCATTTTCACTTGCCCAATTAGGTCCATGACAATTACGGGCAATCAAATTAGCCAATGTCATCATAAGTAATTATGATGTTCAGAGCTCCTGCCAATATGGAAGGATTGTGTCCTTCCTCCTTGAGGTAGTCTCTGCATTTCTTACCAGGATCTACTCCTCTCCTCTGAGCTCCTCCATCATGCCCCTCTGTAGGCTATCTTCTACTTCCATCCCATTTTTTTAGATTCCTTTTGTGTGTTATCTCCACCTCCCTCCCCCGTTAGAATATGAGCTCCTATGGGAAGGGACTGTCTTTGGTTTTGTTTGTATTTATATTCCTACCACATAGCACAGTGCCTGGCACATAATAAGCACTTTAATAAATTATTATTCTCTTTCCCTTCCCTTCCCCTTTAGAAATGCTTGTTGATGAATGACTGGTCCCAACTTTAGACACAACTTTCAGGATTCAATAACTGTGATTTCCTTCTTGAGGAATGAAAATTCTAGGGCAAGTTCATTTGAGGGAGGACACGACACTATTTATATCTTAACCTGTTTAAGAGATTGACACATAAGGATATTATTAACTGTAGATTTTAATACCATGCTTTTAAAAATTCTCATTGTGACTGATGTTTGATGTATAAATTATACCCACCCCCAATATCACCAAGAGAAAGAATTCCTAGTTATGTCTCTAATGATGTACAAGAAATTATGAGTACATAAAGATATAAAGAGACATAGACTCTTGCCTTCAGGATGCTTACAGTTTTAGTGCTATTGATCCCTACCCAGTATTCATATCTTTCTCTCTCCTTGCTGCTCTCATCATAGTTCAGGTCCTCATTATCACATGCTTGGACTACTGCAAGAACCTTGTAACTATTTGCTCTGCCTCTAGTTTCTCTGACCTCCAATACATCATTTGCATGGCTGCCAAAATTTGTAAATGTCTGATCACATCTCTATCCCCCAGAAAGCCTAAGTGGCTCCCTATTGACTATGGAATAAAGGCCAAGCTCTTTAGCCTTACATTCAAAGTTCTCCACCACTGGCATTACCCTATCTTCTTCCCTTCCTCACACTTTCTTCAATATAGCTGCCTTTGACCTATAATTAGTACATCCCTGCCAAAACCCTAATTCAAACAGGTACCCTTAGCTTTTGTCTGTGAGGTCTTACATGTCAATCCAACTTCTAATCACCTCTTACCCCTTCCTTCCTTCCTTTTCTCTCATTTTCCTTGCTTATCAGACTTCAGATTCCTACTCCACTTTGTGGTTTCCTGCCTCAGTGTCACTTGCTTATTCTGTTCTCTGAATGAGACTTTATGTATATTGTCTACTCTGTATCTTCTCAAGACAAGGCATTTTGTACCTCCCTTATGGTTGACATACTCTTTTTTTTCCCTTTTAGATTGTCTTCTCATCTTGCCCAGCCTGGAAGTAAAGTAGCCACTGATGGGCCAATTCCAATGCTGATAGATATAGAAGCTTTAATCTGCTCAATTTTTCCAGCCTTGGTGGGTTGTCCCTCTCTGGAAACTTGATGGCACTCCTCTTCTGGGGAGCTCACTATATAGCCAGACTTAGTGAGGATCCCCACCTTCCAATCTACTTCAGCTTTATTATGATTCAGAATTCCCAAACTCAAGATATTCCCCAGCCTTAGTGTCTCATAATAGCAAAGATTTCAGGTGTAGGGCACTATGCCTGCATCATATTCTAATTTTTTATCTAAGTTATTTTCATATGTAGCCTATATTCCCTACTAAATTATAAGGTCTACAAGAGTGAGGAATTATGTCTTATTTAATATTTGCATCTCCCTTAGTACCTACTGCAACACAGGGCACACATGATAGATTTTTTAAAATTCATGTGAAATACTAAGGTCAATACAATATGTACACAAATAGAGTCAGGAGAACTTCCACAAGTGATATGGTCATGCAATGTAAGCAAATACACTACTATCATGACCATGACTATGACTATTACTAACTACTACTAGCAAGCATTTCTATAATGCTCTGAGATTTTTAAAGCATTTTATAAATATTAAATAATTAATCCTCACAGCAACTCTGGGAAGTAGGTGATATTATCATCCTCATTTTTCAGTTGAAGAAATTGAGGCAGACACAGGTTAAGTGACTTGCCCAGAGTCATACAGCTAGAAAATATCTGAGGCTGGGTTCAAATTCAGGTTTTCCCAACTGTAGACCCAGCATTTCATTCACTGTACCACATTTATAACATGTCTTAAGCTTTACAAAGTGCTTTATATGTTTATATATCCCTCTAAGGTACTAGCACATCTTACTCAGTTTGTTTCTCGCACTTTAACTTCTTAAAGAACCTCAAATCTCCCATCTAAAAACCACTTACAGAGCCAAGTTCTTCATCTAACCTTCTAGTAGAGGACAGTAAATTGTCCCATCTGGAAACTTTTGTACAATTGTGAGTCACACAAGAAAGTCCCAATTCAAGGCCAAGGATGTTGGGGGCAAATCACTGCTAATACCAACAATGATTAAAAAAAAATAGATGAGTGTTTATTGTTTTTCTCTTATGACATTGAGTTAAATCATAAAGTTTTATAAGAAAGGAGATCCATCGAACAGGAACTTCATTTGTCCTTAAGAATTTCTAACTTTTAAAATAAATACCTTCTAGTCCTAACCTGTGTGTAGACTAACAATCCTAAAAACATGTTAAAATGGGAAAATAGTTGGCATTTTAGGTAAATATGTTCAGGGCTACTCATTTCCAAAAACTAGTAGTGTATTTTCAGAGAACAATAGATACTGTAATAATTCAATCTTAGACTTATTATAGTATTAGCTAATGTGGAAACTCATTATTTATTTGGCACAAATTTAGCTTAGCAAATCAATTTGAAAGGGCACAGGAGGATAGATAATTTAAAATGAAAGTCAAAGTTAAGATGAAGAGCAAGGTTAAGGCTTTTATTTCCAGTTGGAGGATAATAAAATAAAACCTAAGAGGGCTTTGTGTAGGACAGCAACCCTAACCCAAATTAAACTCAGAGACTTCTCAAGGTGGAAAGCAAGGGTTACCTTTATTACAATCTCGCGAGATGCCTGTCTGCTCCTCCAAGACTGGCATGCGAAAGGGAACAGGATTATATGCCCAAACAAATCCCCACCCACCACTATCCCTTATTCCCATTGACTAGGAGGTGGGCTTACATTCTAGGTGGGAAAATTCAAAGACAAGGAAACAGGGCATAGCTAATCCAAGCACACATGTTCACATTCAGTAAACCCAATGTTGACGTAGCAGGATGGGGTTTAGGGCCGAACTCCCAAGAGCTAGGCAAGTCACAGGAAACAGAAATCCACTGCCATCTCCACTCCCCAATCCCCCCCCCCATCCCAGAGACGAGAAAAGAGGCAGGAAGCTAAGGGCAAAAGGTTTAGGTTGGGGGGCAGGGCGTATTCTTTCTGTTACATGCTTAAAAAACAGGGTCTGTCTGAGTGGGGGAGGATTTTGAAAGTAATAATCACGAATTATCGACGTTTGAGGAGGCTTCACTTCTGAGAGTTCATCTCTCACAGCTTTTTTCTCCTTCCAAAGAAGGGCAAAAAGGGGGGCAGAAAGACTAGTGAACAAGTGGGAACATACACTTGCCAGCTAGAGACAAAGTGACATGGTGAGGTGGATGGATAGTCTCTCTCATTCTCTCCTTTTAACTCTGTATGGTATGTGAATGTGATTGATGGAATATCAGAGTAAAATTGATAGACGAAGAAATGATTTATTTCAGAAGGGAAAGGGTATATATGTGAAAGGACTTTTTGTTTAATTTGTTTGGTTGATTTTTCTTCAAGTATGAGTGAGTGAGAATGTCCTGACAATTTTGTCACAGTGTCCCAAGTTGTAAGTTTCTTTTGGGTGACTGTCTTGTAAAAGAAAGAGGCACTGAGGGTAGACTACACTTTATAGAATTTTGGCAGTAAAGAAGAAGAGATTGATGGTGTGATTAAAGATACATGTGAGAAGGGATGATGGATGGTCGAAGGGACCAGAGTATGACACGAAGTAGAATCAGGAATATACACTTACCTCTGCAAGGAAGACTTCTTCCTCTGAGACAGATGAGAAGGAGAAAACAATGGACAAAGACCTGGTGAGGAGGGAATTTGTGCTAATGGCCTGACTCTTCTCAATAAAGGGGCACTGATCTGGGAAACTTGTGAAGAATACAAAAGCTTTTGCAATAGTCATTAAGGAAACTGGAATAGAAGGGTATAAAAGATGAACAAAAACTTGCTGAGTAGAAGTGCAGGTATATCTGATACTAAAGAGCACAAAGTTTTACTGGAGCCTATCACAAGTTTATAAGACTCTCCAATGATGCTCAGTAGTCTGGGGTTAGGGTTAGCAGGTGATAATGGTTACTTAGGGTTGGGTAATAACCAGATAGAATCAGGAGCCAGTAAAGTGGATGAGGGAAACAGGATTTCAGTGAAAAACACTATTAGAGTAGAAGACCATAGGAACCAGCAAGCTGGGTGGGGAAGCAAATAAATCCAGAAGGCAACTGATACAGTGACACCTTAGGAAAATAATCAAAAAGACAGTTGAATACAAAAGGTAATTTCACCAAGAATAGGTTGGATCAAAGTCAATCTGGGAAATTTCAAACTTCAAGTTAGAACAGCTCCAGGTGATGGATATATTCCTGCCCTGCAACATATTCATGGATCACTGTGTCAGAGACACTTAGAGAAGTTAAATACTTGACTAAGGTTACATGATAACAAATGTTAGAAGGATTTGAACCCCTCTGACTCCAGAGCCAGAAGTCTTTCACTGAGATCAATGTGATCGTTTATGCTTCCTCTTTGCATGTATGAAGTACTCAGTTTTAAAAATGATACTTTGACATTTTAAGAGTAATAGAGTAAGCAGGTTGAGAATTTAAAGGCCTTTGGACTAAATTCTTTCATTGTGGGAACGGAAATAACTGCTTCCTAATGTAACTGCTTTATGAGTTCAGCCTTTTTAGTGTTTGGTTTCTTAAAATGAAGCAATGTTTGTGTGGTGAAATAAAAATTATCTACTATGTCTTAGAAAGATGTCACCTTTAGAAAATGGGAACAGACTTTGAAATATTAAATGCATAAGTGAATATTATGTAAAAATAGAATAAAATCATTCAATTCTAAAGGTCTTATATTAGCACTTTAATAATAGTTGGTATAGAGGTCTAAGATGGATGACTATGATTACTTCTTATGCTCTACATAAATTTCATAGATGATGGATATCCCTTTGATTATGATAGATGATACTTGTTAGTGTCTTTTATTTACTATTGCAGAATTTGTCCTGATATCATAAAAAAATGCAATGAAACTTTCAACGTAAGATCAATTTTCTTTTTAGGAATTCATGCATCTTAAAAACAAACAGTGATGCTTGATATGTAATTAATGTCAAAATAAAAGCAAAAGAAGAAGGAATTCATATCCCTTAACAACATAAAGGAAAAAGTTCCTAATCGTTTTCACTGATCAGCCTTTTTGAATCAACCAAGTGAGAAATCAAGAGAAATGGAGAGACAGGCAGGGACAGAGAGATAGAAACAGAGGGACAGATAAGAGAGAGAGAGAGAGAGAGAGAGAGAGAGAGAGTCATTTTCCTTCCTCACCCCTAATCCACACTAGAGAAGGCAAGATAACTTGCTTTCTTTCTAGGGAGGAGGGGTGCAGAGGTGAGAAGGGAGAGAATCACCTTCCCTCTTTGCTCTATTTGCAATGCCTACAGATTCGAATGGCTACTGAAGGTTAGACTGTGGTGATGGGACAATTCAGATGCAGCTAGCTCTGAATATCTGACAAATTGAATTTGAGTTAAAACTTCCTGTTATCTCTCTTAAGATACTTAAGAGCCACAGACATAATAGTTAATTAGCACAAAGGAACTGCCCCCAAATCTGACCCCTTACTCTGTCACTCAGTCATGTGAATGGTTTGAAATAGTGGATTACTGTTATAAACAGGATGGATCTCTGAATACACTATTGATAACCAGCACTATCAATATTATATTTACAACTTACGTCTCTTGAAATGGGGAAGAAAAAACACACACAAATCTGGCAGAGAGTTTATAATGCAGAAGATATGATGTTGCTTGCAACTCAAGGCAGCTGTGAAATTTCCTCTAAAATCCATATGCTTACTGTATTATCTTCTTAAATTTATTTTTTGCTCTCAAGCAATACTTAGGAATGGTCATGTCCTAATTTCATCATTACCCAATTTTTCCACCTTCAAAATTAAAATAGCTCTGAAATCCCTCTGTCTGAATATAACCTCCTCTTCTCAGGGCCTAATCTCTCATGATCCTATTCTCCATAACCACACCTTCTAGTAACTGAACTTTTTCCTTTCCTTTTTCCTCTCCCCTTTTCTGGATTCATTTTCCTTCCTTCAAAATTTTGGCTGTGTAATAACCAATACAACTTAGTGCTCTCCTCTACCTTTGAGTCCCTTGCCTATTTGTCCTTAAGAAACAAAATTATGAATAACTCCCACCATTCTCCTTCTCTATTCTTATATGCTTCTGAACCCCAAGTTGAAGAAGTCGTATACCAAAGCTAAATAAGTCCACTACAGATTCAAATTATGTAATATAAATTGGGCTCTCACTGATGCACATCAACTCTAACTCTTTCTGTCTCTGTCTCTGTCACCCTCCCTCTCTTTTCTCTCTATCTCTCCCTCTCTCCCTTCCTCCCTCCTCACTGCATCCATTCCAAGAATTTCTTTTCTCAAGTCACTAACATTGTCCTCATTCCTTCTCAACAGAGTATCTTGCCTCATACTTTACTCTAAGAAGTCACATGTGGTGAATTCTCTGTCCTCCTTGTCACACTTCAAATGCCCTAAATATCAAATCCCTCTTCTGCTCTAGTCTCAAAGGATGAGGAGGATCCTGCATTTGTGCCCTTGAATCTATCCCCTCCGTTTGATCATCTTTGTTTTCTCCCTAATTTCAAATCTCCTTTCCTATTGTCCACAAAACTATCCAAATCTCCACATCAAAGTAAAATCCCAAACTTCAAAACAAAACAAAACAAAAATCTCTTGATTTCACTCTCTCACAGGCAAACTCTTAGAAAAAGTTGTCTGTATACCTTCTTCTTTCTCATCTCCTACTTTTAAAACTCTTGCAAACTGATTTATACACCCACCACTCAATACAAATAGTTTTTTCCAAGGTCACTAATGCTCTCTTTATTATTAAATTTGATGACCTTTTTCATTCTTTATATCTTTGAAACACAACACTGTTGATCTCCCTTTCATTTAGAATACTTTCTCCTCTCTGGATGATACTGCTCTGTCACAGATTTTATATTAGAGTTGAGTTCTGCTCAGTTGAGGGTCAAGTGGATGACTGGTCTGGGTGTTGTACTGAGAAATCAGCAAGCAAGACCCAGACATAATTTAAAATGTGGATTTATTAGCGTGCGGCTGCAAGGGGTATGCACATCCAAATCAAGCAGCCCCGATCAGGGGTCAAGCTAGGGTTTATATGGAAAAGAGCATGGGAAAGAAATGCCAGGAACACTGATGAAGTAATCCAAAGGTGCAGGTGTTTTGGGGGGGCTATGGATGGGAAAGTACAGGGAGTATACCGGACAGGGAGGGGGATGGATCTTTGGAGTCTGGCAGGAGGAAGAGTCCTTGGGCTGGCCAAGGACACCCCTCTCCCTCTGTCTTGATGAAAGAATGCTCTTCAACAAGGGAAAGCTTTCTCACAACACAGGAACTTACTAAGGAATTGGAAGGCTTCCAGACACATGATCTGAGGGCTGGGGCCTGAGCAGCCCAGCTCTGTGTAGCTGTATCAGGGAGAGAGATAAGGGTCATGCTGAGGCCCATGCATGAATAACTGCTAGGCACAGTGTCCTTGGGCTGGGGAGTGGTTGTCAGAGACAGTGTTTCTGAGACTAGGGAGAAATTGGGTCACAAGCACCCGAGCACCCCATCATTACGGGTCAGAGATCACACAAACTAGACCAGGTGTCCTGGTCTCTGGTACAAACATAATTATCTAAAGCAATTATACTGCAAGCTTTCTTATCCATTTGCATTGGAGGTACGGGCTATGCTGAGCTATGCAAGAGTACATTTCACTATTGTTTAGATTTAGGAGGAAAGAGGTCTGGGGCAAGATTAAGCACCAACTTTTGCTTTCCATGGCTTAAAGGGCCCTACTACCTGAATGGTAAAATAATGTTCTGCATTACATGGGGAGGGTCTGTAAGTTTTGGTACTTCTGAAGTGGTGTGATCAGGAGAAAGTTTTCTTCACTGCCTTCCAGGTCTGTGTTCTGGTCTTTACACATAACCTTTCCTCTCAGCCCTTGGAACAGTGACTGAAACTGGTTAATGAGTGACATTGCTGGTAAATCAGGACTGCCCCTTTCTGCATTGGAATGCTTATTAGGAGCTTCTAATTGTCAGGTGATTCTGCACTTAGTACCAGTACAGAGGTTACTCAGCACTTCTGTCTGCCTAAGTTTTCAGTCTCTTTACTGTCCCTGGGTGCTGGGTTGTTCCCTGCTGCTGTTGCTGCTGCCATGCTGCACTCCTGGCCAGCCCCAATTCTATGTCCACAGATTTATCTGTCTAGCTTATTAAGTTGTCCTGGTCTGGAAAAAAAATGACTCACTGTGATTTTTTTCTTGGTTTTTCCCACTCATAATTCAGTTTGGCATGTTTTTTAGGTCATTGTGTAAGAAGTTTTGGGGAAGTTTGTGCCAGAATTGCTAAATCTCCACCATGGAGAATATTGAAATAGCATTTGTAAAAAAAAAAAAAAAAGCACTTAGCGTAGTGCTTGGCTTATAGTAGGCACTATGTAAACACTTCCCTTCCCTTCCCATTCTATTTGACTATTATACAGGCCCTTCTATAAATTCCCCACAGAAATTCTACCCAACTTTCTGGTGCCCTTACTCTAAAGCTCTTGAAATTGTGTGGATGATAATTGCTGAAATGTTAAAATTGCTGACTTTGGAATCATAAGACCTAAGGGCAAACCCAGCTTTGTTATCTACTTCCTGTGTAACACTGGGCAATTCACAAATCCTTATTGAGTTAGTTTGCTTATCAGTAAAATTAAAGGGATTGATCCCATCCTTTATCCCAATGAGCCGCATCTATCACAGCAGCACCCTCTGGAATAAGGCAGTGCACAGCACTTGGCTGCCTGCTCTCGTGACTCAGCTGCAAAACAGTGAGGAAACGGTATCCTGCTGGAGGGAGAACTGGTTGACATCTCTTATCATAACATCTCAGATGCCAGTGGCAAAAAGGAGCATTACTATGTGTTGTGCATCAGACCCAGTCACATCCATTGCTTCAAACTTGACTCAAAGTGGAATGAGATAGAACCAAACTTCACCAACACCAGGAAGGTGCACTTGGGCTTCCTCATGTTCTCATATAAGGTGGAAGCCAAAGGTGACATGGAGAAACACCCATGGAGTTGAAGGGGCTTGTGGAAAAGCCATAACTGCTGGTGATTATAGGAAGCAACACTCCAGACCAGATACTGGCATTTTGGATTCCAGAGACTGAGATGGAGAAGATTGAGGCAGAGCTAGGTGCAGAAATTCTTCTGAAAACCCAAGGTGATAGTCCTTTCATAGGCTCTCTAGCAAAACTTGAGGCTGGAATAGTGACCAAGTGTAATTTTGCTGGTGATGGACAGACAGGTGCATACTGGACTGACAATGTCATGATGCAGAAACCCTTAGAAGGAGCAGCATCAGAGACGGGAAGCCAAGGGGATGGGGCAGAATATGATGAGTGGGATAACTGAGAGTAGCAGGAATTGGAGCATCTCTGTGGTGGCCACTACCAGCATGAAACTTCTTTTGAATCCCTTCACTCTAATTTCATCTTTGATACTTCTTATGGAACAGTGGCAGTAGGAGATGAAGATGTCATTACCTCATCTTAGCAGGTGGTTGGAATACGCTTCAGGCTGTCCTACCTCTGGTAAAATCCTATTGAGATTGGGCAAGTCCATTCACTATGGCTCCTGGATGACCTGGGCTCAAGGTCTGTTCTTAGAGTTTCCCCATGTTTAATTCTTGTCAAGGGAAGGGTCTCCATTTCCTCATTCAAACAGCTTAAGAGTCTTCTTGGGCTGTGACCAGATACCTGCAAGATGAATTGGAATTATTTATAACTACACTTGGAGGAAACAAAAGTAACTCACTCAGCTGAGACATAGTGGCTCATGGGAACAAGTCGGTGAATTTCCTGTTGGTCATTTTGGCTTTAACTTCCTGCATGAGCCCCTGAAAAACTGAAGTAGGATATCAGTTCCTCTGTCCTTCATCTTTGTGCCCCTTCCCTATGGCTTGGCACAGATTCATATACTTTCTCCCACAGCCCCATACCCCTCTTACCTCAATTGGCAATGCAGCCATATTTCCATTTATACTTTAGCTTTTATCCCCAATTTTATCCTTGTCCCTCTGCTAATTGTCCCCTTGATGAGGCTGGCAATTTTAATCTCCATCTCCTGATGTCATGATGCCTTAGATTTGGCCAGCACTAATTGAGCAATTGATAAGGAAGAGTCAAAGAGTACAGTTATCTACCTCCATTAGTGTGTCTAATTGTTCCATAGCTCTAAAACTAACCCTACCAGTCTAGAATGTTTTGGTTTTTATGTAATTTATGCCTCTTATACCACAAACTAATTTTATCAACAGTTTTTGTTAATTTATAAATTTGGGGGGTGAGAGAATGCAGAACAAAAAAAAATTGAAGGGACTAACTCTCCTCAAAGGTGAATTCTGACCATATGACTATGATATTGAGACATAGTCCTAATGGAGTATAAGATTTATTCATCCCTTACTCTTAATATGTGGCCCATCTTTCTTCTACTGATTAGACTGGTAGATAAGGAAAATATTGCAGATATATTGTACCTAGATTACAGCAAAACACTAAAGTCTTTCATAATATTTTTGTTGAAAAGATGGAAATATGTAAGTAGATGATACAGTGGGTTGAATAACAAGATCCTAAAAGCAGTGAATAGTGGACAAATAACAAAATAGAGGGAATTTTCTAATGGATTGTTCCAAGGATCTCTCCTTAGCCCTATGTTATTTGACTTTTTCATCTATGATGTCTATGGTGGTCTACATGGCATAGTTTTCAGTCACAGTTGCAATAAAGCTGGGAGAGAAAGTTAACACATTGGGTGATAGGGTCAGGATCCAGAAAGATCTTGGGAGGATAGAATGATAAACTGAATCAAATAAGATGAAATTTAATAGTGATAAAGGTAATATACTAAACTTAGCTTCAAAAAACTAAACAAAGTACAAGAAGAAGGAGGTCTAGATTGAAACAGTTCATGTGAAAAATTTCTGAGGGATTTATTGGCAATAAAAGCTCAAAAAATGTGATGTAGAAGCAAACAAACAAAGCCTACCACAAATTTAGGCTTCATTAAGAGACATATCCTATCCAAAATAAGGAAGCAACAGTTCCATTCCACCCTAGTCAGACTGCATCTGAAGTATTATGTTCAACTCTGAGTGACAAATTTTAGGAAGGACATTGAAAAACTTGAGTATATTCAAAGGAGAATGACCAGGATGGATGAATAGAGGAAGGGATAGATGGAATCAGCTTTAAGCACCTATTATGTATTAGGTACTATGATACTACATAGTACTACAAATATTTCATTTGATCTGCATAACACCTTTGTTGTGAGATAGGAAGATAAGTGTATTAAAAAATACCAATCCATAAGATCATCATGGAGATGTTGAGACTAGAGTGATGAAGAGCCTGATGGGGTTCAAAGGACTGTGTTGTAGAAGAAGAAGAATGATACCTATTCTGCTTATCCCCCACAGATTAGAAGTAAGAGCAATGAGTAGATGACATAGAAAAGCAAATTTCAGCTTAATGAATGAAAGAACTGATTAACAACTAAATTATCCAAGTGTAGACTAGTATGCTTTGGGATATGCTGAGTTCCCTATTATTGGAGTCATTCAAATGGAGATCAGACAATAATTTGTTTTAAAGTGAATCCCTATACTTTTATGGGTTAAACTAAATGATCTCTGAGATATCTTCAAATTCTAGTTTCTATAATTCTGTGGCTTTCCTCTCTGGTTAGAATGCAGCTTTGAGACTACATGTGGCCCTTTAAGTCCTCACGTGTGGCCCTTTGACCAAAAGTGAACAAATTTGTTCTGTGAAGTTTGGATTCAGTCAAAGGGCTGCACTTGAGGACCTAGAGGGCCATATGTGACCTCAAGGCTGCAGGTTCTGCACCACTGGTTTAGATTATAGAGATCCTTCTATAACTCTGTATCCCTGTGTTTATTGCACTGTCCTAGCTTCCCCATTCAGCCATTCCATCATGCTTCCAGAACCCTCTCTGACCATCTATAATTTTATAGCAGTTGCCTTGTTCCTAAATCTCCTCACCCTATGCCAGGACAACTCCTCCCTGAAGTTGAACCCTTATGAACAACGGTAGTCTATTCAAACTCCTTCCTCAATGATTAACATATCATTTACCACTACCACATCATGCTCTCCTCATCCCAGTGATTCTGAATTTCTATTTCTCATTGTTGACACTGTTCTCTGTCCTTCACTGATCACTGAGCTGTTTTTATATCCTTGGACACCATCCAGTCATCTTGACTTTTGTCTTGCCAGTGGACTTTGATGACTCTGGAAGAGTGAGTGAGACTGACAACTTCATGCAATTCTGCCTCATGTAAATCTAATTCATGTGCAATTCAAAACATTACCCTGGGATGTCATTGGTCCTCTTCAAAAATGAAGGACAAACAACAACAATTTATCACCCAATCAATATTTTGGTGGCTAAGTTCCAGGACACTCTCCTCTCTTTCTCAATAACCTGGCTCATACACTTTCCTCACTAACTCCTGCCTTCATGATAGAGGACTTCAACATACACACCTCAAACACTCTAACTTCCCATTTTTTCAACTAACTTTCCATGATCTACTCCTCCATTGTATTGAAGCCAAACATGGAGATGATTGTATCCTTTACCTTGCCATCTTCCACAAATATTGCATGTCAATGTTTATGAAATCTGAAATTCCTCTATGTGATCATTTTTATTGTCATTATACTCCTCCTTCTGCCTTGCATCCCCTAACCCTATTTTTCATCTTACTTTGATGCCTAAGTTCTCATCCCCTCAACAATTTCCTAGGCCATCAGCCTTGAACTACACTCTCTTCCCTTACCTATCTCGATTGTTTGATAAACCAGTTAAACTTTACACTGTTCTCTTCTTTAGAATCCCTTGCCCTCTTACTCTATCAAAGATCTTGCCATGAGAAGCCTTGGCCTTGTATTAATCATACTGTCCTTTACTTCTACTAATGTGTTGCTGAACCAAGCTGAAGAAAATTATGAACCCTTGCTAACTAGGTCTAATACAAATTTATGTTATATAATCTCAATTGGGCCTTCACCCACAGTGGTTTTCCTAACTAAATCTTTTAATTTTTCCTCAAACCTCCCATCGCTTCGCTCTCCACTCCTCACTGAGCACCTTCATATTTCAATGAAAAAAATTTGAGGCCATTTGCTGAAAGCTTCCTCTTCTTTCTTCATCCCATATTGCTAAGTTATCTTCCACTACTATCTCCTCTTTCACCTTTGTCTCAAATGAAGAAATAGCTTTTCTTCTTAGCCAAGGCTGACTCAACTACCTGCAACCTTTATATCATTCCTCAGGAAAAAAAAATATGGCATTTTCTGATGAAGATTGCTCACTTTATCATTCCCGCTCTCACTTATCTTCAATCATTCCCTTTCTATTGCTGGCTACTTCCCTAATATCTACAAACATACCTATGTCTCCTCTATGCTTAAAAAATATCCTCACTTGGAGCCAATATGGCAGATTAATGGCAGTAACACAAATGAACTTTCAATATTCTCCAAACAACTTTAAAATAATTCCTCCAGTCAAATTTTGGAGTGGCAGAGCCAACAAAAGACCAGGGTGAGACAGTTTTTCCAGCCTAAGAAAACTTAAGAGGTCAGCAGGAAAGGTCTGGTACAATGGGGTGGCTGCCTGTCCAGGGTATGCATATCCAGTGGCAACAATAACAGCTGCTGCTTTGGGAGCTCTTGGTCGATAGATGGTAAGGGGTTCAGACAACTGGTCAGAAAGGGATTACAGGGGGATTCACTGCTGCCAATGAATATAGCTGGTACTTATTGGTAACTCTAGTTTACATATGCAGCTCTGAGTCACAGTTCCAAGGTGGAGAAGAGCACTTGTGGTTGGTCCCAAGGGAATAGGGGCCCTGGTTACAATTTCAAGGCAGAGAAGAGTGGTAGTGCTTCCAGCAGCAGGGAACAGGGAGTCTGATCACAGTCCAGGCCCAAAAGGAGTGCTAGTGCTTGTGACTGCAGGGGAGCAGGGACCATTTCTAAGTAAAGACTAGAACACAGACCTGGAGAGCAGTGATCACACCTCTCCTCAGACTACACCACCTCCAAAGCACCACAAATTTGTAGAACACCAGAACTAGCTCTGAAAACAAGAGCACAAAAAAAAGTCTGAAGTAGTGTCTCCCCACCTCAAGGTGAGCAGAGTTCAACTTTAACATAAAGTTCAAACAACAAAAAAATAACTTGACCATAAAGCTACCACAACGGGAGGGAAGACCATAAATTCAGAACAAAACAACAATATGAAAATAGATACAAGCAAGGTCTCAAAGAAAAATACTAATTGAGCACAAGCCCAAAAGACTTTTTGAAAGAGCTGAAGAAAAAAATAAAAGTAATAGAGTGAAAATTGGGAAAAGAAATGAGAGCAATGTAATCAAATTATGAAGAGTGTTAACAACTTGGTGGAATAGGGTCAAAAATATTGAAGAAAGGACAGCTTTCAACACAACACATACTATTTTTTATATAGGATTTCTTGAAATGGAAATTTATTGCTATATATTTTGAATCCTCTTTTACATTCTACTGTTCACATACATGTTTTTTTCTTAATTTATATTGAAGTTTTAATATTTAAGTTACAATGTTTCTTTTTCACATTATGCACTTAAGTCTAAAATTAAAAAAAGATAAAAATATATCGAAGAAAATAACACCATGAAAAACTGAATTGGCAAAGGAGGCACAATTCACTGAAGAAAAGAACTCCTTAAAAAATAGAATAGGCCAAATGAAAAAAGAGATACAAGAGCTCACTAAAGAAAGTAATTTCTTGAATGCAGATGGAAGTATACTATTTACTCTCCTTTTGCTTCATTTTGTTTTGATTCTTCTTTCTCATGGTTCCTCCCATTGGTTCTAATTCTTATTTACATCATGGCTAATGTGAAAGTATGCTTCACATGAGCGTATAAATAGAGCCTATAACAGATTGCATGCCATCTTGGGGAGGAGGGAGGAGAGGGAAGGGGAGAAAATTTGAGACTCAAATCTTATGGAAGTGAATGTTAAAAACTAAAAAATAATAATAAATTGTTTAATAAAAAAGAAAATTATTCTTTAAAAATTAGAATTGGACAAGTAGAAGCTAATGACATCATGAGATAGCAAGAAAAAAAATAAAACAAAGTTAAAATAAAGAAAAAAAATAGAAGAAAATGTGAAAATATCTCATGAGAAAAAAACAACTGACCTGGAAAATAGATTGAGGAGAAATAATTTAAGAATTACTGAACTATCTAAAATCATGATGAAAAAGGATCCTAGATATCATATTTCAAGGAAATCTTAGATCCAGAGTGCAAAATAGAAATTGAAAGAATCCACTGACAGCTTCCCAAAAGAGATCTCAAAATGAAAGCTTCCAAGAATGTTATAGCAAAATTCTAGATCTCCCAGGTAAAGAAGAAAATATTTCAAACATCCAAAAAGAAACAATTCAAATAGCATGAAGGCACAGTCAGGATCACATAGGATTTAGCAGCTTCCACATTAAGGGAATGGAGGACTTAGACTATGATATTCTGGAGAGCAAAGAAGCTAGGATTATAACCAAGAATAACCTGCACAGCAAGAATAACCTACACAGCAAAATTAAGTATAATCCTTCAGGGAGGGAAAATGGATATATAATTAAATAATGTACTTTTAAGCATTTCTGATGAAAAGACCAGAAATGAATAGAAATTTTTGACATTCAAACTTAAAGAGTGAAACTTCAAAAGAAGCATAATTATAAAATAGAAAAAATAAGGGACTCAAGGTTAAACTGTTTATATTCTTTTAGCGGAAGATGATTCATGCTACTCTTAAGAACTTTATCATTATTAGGGCTGTTAAAAGAAGTTTACATAGACAGAGGACATGGGTGTGAGTAGATTATATTGGAATGATCTCAAAAAAAGGAAAAAATGAAGGGGTGAGAAAGAGAGATGTACTGGGAGAAGGGGAAGAGAGATGTAGAATAGAGGAAATTTTCTCACATAAAAGAGGCAGGCAAGGAAGAACATTTTCAGTTGATGGGAAAATAAGTGGTAGTGGTAGGCAATGCTTGAACTTCACTCTTATCATAAATGGTTCAAAGAGGGAAGAATGTACATACACACATGGTTGTATATAATAATATAAAGGGAAAAGGATAAAAGAAAAGAAAGGTTGATAAAAGGCATGGCAGATTAAGGCAGGCAGTGGTTAGAAGCAAAATAGACTTTTGAAAAGAGACAGGATAAAAAGAGAGAGAAGGATAAATGGGGAGGGATAGGATGTAGGGAAATACACATTAATCATAACAGTGAATGTGAATAGTATGAGCTCACCCACAAAGTAGAAGTGGATAGATAAATGAATTAGAAAACAGAATCCAACCATATGTTGTATACAAGAGACACAGTTGAAACATAAAGACCAACACAGAGTTAAAATAAAGGGCTGGAGTAGAATCTAATATATTTCAGTCAAAGTAAAAAAAAAGGCAGGGTATAGCAACCATGATTGCAGACAAGAAAAAGCAAAAAGTATACTCAAATAAAAGACATAATTGGGGAAGATATATTTTGTTAAAAGGAACCAGGTTAATGAAGTAACATCAAAATTTTTTATAGCAAGTTTCTCTCAAATATATAAAGAACCAAGTCAAATTTATAAAAATAAAAGCTATTCTCTAATAGATAAGCAGTGAAAGAATACAAACAGGTAGTTTTAATAAAAAGAAGTCAAAGCTATCTATAGCCATATAAAAATGTTTCAAATCACCATTGATTAGAGAAATGTAAATTAAACCAACTCACACTTATCAGAAATGACAAAGGTTAGAAGTGTTGAGGGAAAATAGGTACACAATGAGTTGCTGATGGAATTGTGAACTGGTCCAGACATTTTGGGGAACAATTTGGAGCTATGCCCAAAGGGCTTTAAAATTGTGCATACCCTTTCATGAGCAATACCACTACTAGGTCTGTATCCCAAAGAGCTCTAAGGGAAACAACCTATATGTACAAAAATATTAATATCAGCTCTTTTGTTGTGGCAAAGAATTGAAAATCCAAAAGATTTTCATCAGTAGGGGAATGGCTGAATAAGTTGGGACATAAAATTATGATGGAGTACTATTGTGCTATAAGAAATAATGATAGGTATGGTTTCTAAGACCTATATGAACTGAAAATGAAGTGAGAAGAACCAGATCATTGTGTGCTATAGTAATAGCAATGATGTAATGATGATAACTGTGAAAGACTTGGCTACTCTAATCAATACAATAATCCAAGACAACTTAAAGGACTCATGATGAAAAAAACATGCTATCCATCTTCAGAGAGAGAACTTATGAACTCTCAGGGCAAATTAAAGTACAATTTTCTCACTTCATTTTTTGGAATATGATTAATATGGAAATATATTGTGCTTGATTTCACATGTATAATTGGTATCATATTGCTTCCTTTTTCAGTGAAGTGGAAGAAGGTCTGGGAGGATTAAAAGTTCTCAGAGAATCCAGGGCTTAGCACAGGGTCTGGGACATAGCAGGTATTTAATAAATGTTTATTGATTGATTGATGTGCCCAGAGAGGCTAAACCATCTTGCCTAGGATGAGGGTCATGTGGAACGTTATCATAGTAATTAAGGAAATAGTAGAAGTAATGAACAGAAAGGAAGAGCTAAAGCTATTTCACAACTATTGTGCCATTCAATTCAATTCAATAAGCATTAATTAGGCTTTTACTATGTGCCAAGCATCATCCCAAAGTAGAAGAGCAACTTTTAGCTAGTGTATTTAAGGAGATGGCAAGGTAATTTCTAACGAATTTAATAATCTTTGATGAAACTCTGTTGCCTTTGTATTAAATTATATTAGCAGTGAGAAGGGATGTGACTAGGGTAAATATGTCTTTGGTATGTGGGAGAAGGTACTAATTCATCCAGTGGGCAATCTGGAGCTTTGCCCTTTGTGAGTATCTTCTGTTCTCTGCCAGTGACCTGGTCCACTGAGAAGGCAGTCACAGAGACAATCACCTCATCTATATCTTTATTACCAAAAGTGTATTGTAACTATACTTAGTATTTGTCTCAGTATTAGATGCTAATTTACACAAAGACTGACCATATGAAAACATGATAATTTAAATATGTTGAGTTTGAGATGTCTATGGAGCATCTAGATGTCGAAGAGGCAGCTGGTGATGCCAGACTGGAGCTCAGGAGAGAAGTTAAGGGTGGACTGAGATTATCAAATGGATTAATATAGAGAGATAAGAGAAGAGGGTCCAGGACAAAGACTTGGGTATCAGTAGGTATGACAAATGTCATTCTAGTGATTTTACACTTATGATAGCACTGAAAGTCAACCTGAAGTCTACCATCAATGTTGGAAAGTTACCTAAACGCCACTCTGATCAGATTAAAAGATGATTCACTAATGAACCTTCAGGAATGCTCAAGACATATGGGATGATAGTAGGGATGCTCACAGCAAATGAAGTTTGTTTCTTTTAAGGGTAGGGGAAACACAGCTATGTTTTAGGCAGCAAGGAAACAGCTAATAGATAGGGAGAGAAAATGAGTGAGAGAGGGGAGGCATGATAGAGGATACATTGTGCTGGAGAGGAAATAATGGAAGAGAATCAATGGTGCATGTAGAAGAGTTTGTCTTGGTAAGGAGAAGAGGTCCCTCTTTATGTGAAAGAGAGGTGAAAGGAAATAGTGGGGGAAAACATCTTAATGATGTGAGATGAGAAACTGAACTGGACCTGTGATTTCCTTGGTGCAGTGGACTCCTAGTTTAGAATTTCCGAAAATTGTTTGGCCAACAGCCCCTTTTAAAAAATATTACTCAGCGCCTCCCCTGGAAATTTACTTACTTTAACCCATTAACATTTTTTAAAATTTGTGTCATTTCAAAACAGTTTTTTTAGAAAACATGATGTATCTTAAATTTAATAATTTATTGTAAATTTGTGTGCTTTTTCCCTTCATTGAAATTTCAATGATGGAGTGTTGTGTCATGTAACTGGATATTGTAAACAAGTCATTCCATGCACATATTTCTGCCGATGCATGCTGGAGTTCCCAACAATGTGGGATAGGCTTGCCTGTCAATGCTTGCTTGTTAAGACCTTTTGGTGGACTTGACCACTGATCTGTTATAACTTGCATTTTGTGTGTTTATTTAGAAAATAATGTACTCACTAAGACTTTAACTGTGTTACACAGAAGATAAAACATGTATGATGGTTTTTCAATTTATTTTCTCTTCTCTTCTTTCCTTATGCTTCCACTACCCCTTATTTTTGTTCAGTGCCTCCAAATTGCACCAGTGGCAACTACCATCCCTGTGGATTGTTCCAGCACTTACCTCCAGGGGCAGTATCCCCTACTTAGAACCTAGATGAAGAAATTCCCTCTACCCTTTCAGTTTGGTGCTTCCTTTGCTATTTATAGCCTTAGAGAATTACAAAGAACCCTTAGAGGTAGAGTGATTTGCCCAGATTCAAGCAGATAGTATCAGAGATGAAGTTTGAACCCAGGGCTTCCTAGCTCTGAAACTGACTCTATCCATCATGCTAGTCTGCCTTGCAGTTCAGATATAATTTAACTTAATGTGAGCTAAAACAATCTGAGATTCTACCCCCTTCTGCTAAGACTGAAGCACCAGATGTAACCAACAGATTGACAAGCATGTTAAGCCTATCAGGGAATTGATGACTGTGTATATTAAAGTAATTAGCCTTAATATCTTAGGCTGTGCTTTCAGGGTCCATAACTTACCCAGAGTCCAGGGACCTGGAACCATTTACTTCAATGTTTTCAGTGCGCAGATAGATCCATACACAAAAAATATTCTTTTCCCTTCAAAGCATTTTTCCTCAGCTGCCACGTAGCTAGGCATAAAATGGTTTGCTCCCAAATGTCTGAATTTAAGGATAAGATTTTGAAATGTTATATATGATGAAAGTCACTATTTTTGCAACTTGGGGATCAGTGCCTTACAAAAAAAAAAGATCAGTACAACATCATATAGGAGGAATAAAAATAATCTCACACCTGATCCCAACAGTGGGAAATAACACCCAGAAGCTTATAATATTCTCTTTATGTACTGAATTCATCCAGCTCTCAAACAGTATCGGATATTTCAAACTGGTATTTCAAAAATCATGAGTAGAAGAGAAAGAGTAATAATTACTTGTCAGTTAAAGTATAGCCCAAAAGATCTTCAGTTGCTTTAATAGAACCTTGGGAACTTGGGAGGAGTCTCCTCTCCCAAAGAACAGCAGCAAGTTTAATTCCAAGACAAATGTCAATGCAGTGATTCTGCATTACACTAGTGCTTAAAGTCAACCTAAAGTCTACCACCAATGTTGTGGAAAGTTAATATAAATTACTCCTAAATGCCACTCTGATCAATTTAAAAGGTGATTCAATTATGAACCTTCCGGAAGACTCAAGACATTTTTTTGACAGTTCAATTCAACAAACATTTGTGAAGGACATTAGTATAAGGAAGGAAAGAAGGAAGAGAAAGAAGAAAGAAGATAAGAAAGAAAGAGACAATGAAGAAAGGAAACAATCCCTGTTATGCCTTCTGAAAAATAAGCAAAAGTTATGCAGGTGATTTTCATTCTGCTATTGCCATACTCATCATACATGCTCAGGATGTCAGGGAAAGGGTCAGTGGAAAAGTCAGTGGTTGCTTTATTTATCCACTCCCATTATGCAAATTATCTGAAGTCAGAGAATATATGTCTTTCCTTATTAAAATGGTAACTTGCTGGGGGAAGGCACTGTTTCACTTTTCTATTTGTATTCTTAGTGCTTGCACATTGTAAACACTTAATACTTGCTTTTATTCTTTGTTAATTCATTCTTCACACCAGACCCTGTCCAAAGTGAGAGGCATGACCTGGGGAAAAAGTTCCCTATCTCCCAAGCAGATCTGGTATCAGAGTCTCAAGTTTTTCTAGTTATTCTTCCTCAACTTCAAAATTAAAGGGTGGAATAAATTGTCTCCAAGGTCCTTTCCTTTACAGTATGTCTTTAGCCATACCATTACTCCTGCGAAAAATGATTTCTCTTAGTAATCTGTGTCTTGCAGACTCAGTTTCCAGCCCCTCTTCTGCTTGTGGAAAGTTCTTCACAAGGACATTACTGCTAATAAGCTTATTCTGGTTAAACTCCAACCCAGACCTGAATTGATTTAATCTTCTCAGGTTTGGGTAGATGCAAAATCCCAAGACTGGGGGTGGTATTTCTCTGTCTAGATGGTGGGTGATATCAGCCCCTATAGACCAAGATTAAGTGACCTAAGTCACTGAAGATCTCTTTTTAATATAGCCTACTTCCCAGAGAGTTTTGACCAATCAGAGTTGATTGGTACCTCCTGGGAACACCTACTCTTCAAAGGAATGTAGCCCTGTATCCCCAAATCCAAATCAAGCCAGTTCTGAACTGGCCCCCTACTGCATACTTCAATCCATGGACACTGACCTCCTTACTCTTCCATGAGCAACATACTCCACCTTTCATCTCCAGCCATTTTCTTTAGTTGTCCCTAATTCCTGGAATGCTTTGTTTTCCTCATCTATGCCTCCAGGCTTTCTTCGTTTCCTTTAAGTGCCAACTAAAATCCAATTTTCTCCATGAAACCTTCAACTAATCCTCAGGTAGCATAGACTAGAGATTCTTCATCATTTCTAGCTGCCCTCTTTCAGATACCCCCCAAATTATCAATGCCCTTCCTAAAATATGTGCTAAACTGAACTAGACATAATATTCCAGATGTAGCCTGCACAGGTACAGTATAGTGGGGCTGTTCCTGGAAGCTGTAATGTAGCCCAAGGTTCCATAAGCATTTTTGGCAACCACTTGACTGTTTGTTGATTCATATCAAGCTTCAAGTTCACAAACCCAGATGTTTTTCACACAAGCTATTACCTAACATATTTCCCGATCATATATTTATGAAGTTGATTTTTTTTAACACAAATATAAATCTTTACATTTACTCCTACTCAATTAGATCTTATTCAGCCCAGTATTCCCCACATTCTAGCTTGGGATCCTAGCTGTAATCTAATGTGTTAAGTAATGTCAGATAATTTTTTCATCTGCATATTTTATAAGAATGTCACCTATATCTTTATCCAGGGAGTTTATGAAGATATTATATAGCATGTGTTAAGCACAGCACTCCCAAGGAGAAGTCATTCCAAGGTGATATCAAACTCTTAATCACTATACTTTAAGTCAAGTCATTCAATCAGTTTCAACCCCATCTAATATTAAAGTTTTTCATTCTAAATACTTCAACTTCCCCTCACAAGAATAGTGTGAAATATCTTATCAAATGTGTCACTAAAATTGAGGTAAATTTATATGTACAACATTCCCTTGATCTACCAATTTAGTAATCCTATCAGAAAAGAAAATAGGGTTTATTTAGCATTACCTACAGGGCAGCTAGGTAGCACAGTAGATAGAATGGAGTTAAGAAGACCTGAGATTAAATCCAACCTCAGACACTTACTAGCTGTTTGACCTTAGGCAAATCACTTAACCTTGTTTACCTCAGTTTCCTCATCTGCAAAATGAGCTGGAGAAAGAAATGGCAAACCCCAGTATTTTTGCTAAGAAAACCCCAAATGGGGTCACAAAGAGTTGGACATAACTAAAGGTCAACAATAGCATGACCTGCTCTTGGTGAAGTACTTTTGGTTTTTGGTGGTCGCTGCTAGATATTCACTAACCATTTCTTTAATAATACATCTTAGAATTTTGCCGGGCTAACTCACTTGAGAAAAGTTTGTACTTTCTATTCTCTTCCCCTTCTAATAAATTGAGGTGCTTGCCCTGCTCTAATCTTATGGCACCTCTTCCATTCTCTACATCTTTCATATTTCACTGGTCATATATTCCAGTTCTTTCAGTACCAAAGACTCATCTGGGCCAGGAGAATACAGTTGAGTCTCAGTGTTCTCTGTCATTGTGCTTATCTTGTGTATCATCTCCCTATTAGCCATTTTGTCCCATCATTCCCAGCAAGTGGAGGAAAACCCAGCAAAGAAGAAGTGAGCAACTCTGCTTTCTCTGGTGGTCAGGTATCATTATCTTATCTACCTTAAGCACTAGTCCTATACATTATTTAATCCTCCTTTACCCCAATATAATCCTTCTTTTCCTTAATTTTCTTCACCAGCCTTCTTTAATTTAGAGATGAGCAATGCTAACACTATTCTTAGAGTACTTGTTACACTGTTGTATTCATTCTCTATTACCTAGTCTTATTTCCATTTCCTGTACACAGATTTTTTAAAAAATCTACGTTTGTCAGTGAGTTTACTGTGAATTCATGTAAGTCACTTTGGGTAACTTTTTCATCATTAGATTGTTTCTCTTTGTGTCTTCAGAATTTCCTTCTCTTGAGGTTCCCATCCCCTGCGTTCAGTTTTCCTATACAATTGCAAGTCTTTTGAAATCTATTTTCCTCAACTGTAGGTGCATGTAAGATTTTACCTGGCTTTCCTTTCTTTTTCTATCCCATACTGTAGGAGAGAGTGGTCACTTCACCTCAAGGTTCCCATTATGTCTGTCCTAGTAATCATTTCCTCCTTGTTGGTAAACTATTAGATGCAGAATAGAATTGTACCATGTTGCTGCACATCCATCTTTTGAAATTCATATAAATCACAGAACTTAAGAGTTGGTAGCCCTCTAATATAACTCACATACCTAATATATAGCACACATGCCTGACAAGTCACCTAAATTCTGATAAAGATCTCAATAAGAGGGATTGCCCATCCTCTGAAGTAGTCCATTCTACTTTTGGACAGCTTTAATTGTTAGGAAGTTTTCCTGACATTAAGGCTAAAGTTCCTGGCTTTTGATTTTTATAAATTGTTCCTAGTTCTTCCCTCTTGTGTCAAATAAACTAAAACTAATCTCTTCTACATATGACAATCCTCCCAATGCTTGAACAAGACATGTCATGCTACTCCCCTCCCCCAACTCTTCTCTTCTCTAGAATAAACATCCCCAATCTGTCTTTATACAGTGAAGAGTCAAGATTTTCACCATTCTGCTATCTGGTTTCCTGCTTCTGGATGCCTTCCAGTTTATCAATGTCCTTTTTAAACTGTAGCATAGAGAACATAATGCTCCAGCTGTGGGTTAATTGAATAGAGTGCAATTGAACCATCACTTTCTTATTCCTTGAAGCTATGCTTATTAAGGTAATTTGACACATTATGAGCTATCTGCATATATATCTGAGAGAGACAGAGACAAACAAGAGGGGAAGGGAAAGAAGAGGAAGAGAAGAGAGGAAAGGGAA
The DNA here is from genome assembly GCF_003287225.1 of Phascolarctos cinereus. Classification (NCBI taxonomy): domain Eukaryota; kingdom Metazoa; phylum Chordata; class Mammalia; order Diprotodontia; family Phascolarctidae; genus Phascolarctos; species Phascolarctos cinereus. The sequence continues at coordinate 200,907,861 of NW_027555847.1, read as the reverse complement.
AGAAGGTAGAGACAATGGTCCAGCAAATGTTTGGATACTTAAAGTCCCATATCAGTACTATATCATGCCTTTGTGCCAGGTTTTTACCTGTTTCTGAAATTCTTCATCTATTTGTTCTTCCTGTCTAGGTTTTTATTATATGTTTCTACAAATAAAATTGCTGGTGTTTTTCTCTTCACTGATCTTCACTCAAATGCTCAGCACTATACTTCCTTGATCTGGTTCTTGAATTTCTTTATAAGAGTATTCCTTCTTAATATACAATGCAGAGGAGGCGGAGCCAAGATGGCAAAGTAAAAGCAGTGACTTGCTTGAACTTTCACCCAAACCCCTCCAAATACCTGTAAAAAATGACTCTAAACAAATTCTAAAGCAGCAGAACCCACAAAAAGACAGAGTGAAACAAATTTCCAGCCCAAGACAACCTAGATGGTTGATCAGAATGGTATATCGTGCCAGGCTGGGATAGGAAAGCGGTTCGGCATGGGAGCACAGGCTTCGGCAAACCTGGATCAGGCCTCCGAGGACTGAATCACAGGCAGCTGTGGCACTTTCCACACTTCTCAACCCACGAAAGCCAAAGACAACTTAAAGGTCAGTAGGAAAGGTCTGTTGGACTTTGATGAGAGAGAAGAATGGTCAGAGCCCCAGTCTCCATCCCCATGCACAACCCTGGGGTGGTGGCTGCCTCCAGAGTTTCTGGCCCACAGACTGAGGGGTAATTGAGTGGCTGATCAGAGGGGGATTGCAGGGATCTCTTTGCTGGTGCAAGATCCTCTTGCTTTGCCAGTGCTTGGATCTAGGTCACAGTTCTCGGTGGTGGTCCTGGGGCAAGGAGGAGTGCTGGTGTGGTGGAGCTTGTAGTGATGATAAAGAGAAAATCCTCATCCCAGTTCCAAGACAGAAAAGAGTGCTTGTGATCACTCATAGACCAGAACACAGGCCAGGAGAGGAGTGAACACCTAACCCTTGATCATACCCCCTTAGAAGATCTGAAAATTTACAGGTTCCTAGAAGTATCTCTGAAAACAGCTGCACAAAACCCCTGAAGCTTGGGAAAGTACATTCTCCACACTGGAAGCAGACCCCTTAACAAAGCATACCTTAACAAAGAGCTTATAACTCAGGTAATTTGCTGGGATCATGAGCAAGCAGCGTAAAAATAATCAGACCATAGACTCTTTCTTTGGTAACAAAGAAGATCAAAACATACAACCAGAAGAAGACAACAAAGTCAAAGCTGCTACATCCAAAGCCTCCAATAAAAATACAAACTGGTCCCAGGCCATGGAAAAGCTCAAAAAAGATTTTGAGAAGCAAGTAAGAGAAGTAGAGGAAAAACTGAGAGTGATGCAAGAAAATCATGAAAATCAAGTCAACAGCTTGCTAAAGGAGACCCAAAAAGATACTGAAGAAAATAACACCTTAAAAATAGCCTAACCCAAATGGCAAAAGAGGTCCAAAAAGACAATAAGGAGAAGAATGCCTTAAAAAGCAAAATTGGCAAAATGGATAAGGAAGTCCAAAAGGTTACTGAAGAAAATACTTCCTTAAAAATTAGAATGGAGCAACTGGAAGCTAGTGACTTTATGAGAAATCAAGACACTATAAAACAAATCCAAAAGAATGAAAAAATAGAAGAGAATGGGAAATATCTCATTGGAAAAACAACTCACCTGGAAAATAGATCCGGGAGAGAGAATTTAAAAATTATTGGATATCTGAAAGCCATGGTAAAAAAAAAGAGCCTAGATATCATGTTTCAAGAAACTATCAAGGAAAACTGCCCTGATACTCTAGAACCAGAGGGTAGAATAGAAATTGAAAGAACCCACCTATCACCTCCTGAAAGGAATCCCCAAAAGAAAATTCCTAGGAATATTGTAGCCAAATTCCAGAGTTCCCAGGTCAAGGAGAAAATATTGCAAGCAGCCAGAAAGAAACAATTCAAGTATTGTGGAAACCCAATCAGGATAACACAAGATTTAGCAGCTTATACATTAAGGGACCAGAAAGCTTGGAATATAATATTCTGGAGGGCAAAGGAGATAGGATTACAACCAAGAATCACCTACCCAGCAAAACTGAGCATAATCCTTCAGGGGAAAAAATGGATATTCAGTGAAATAGAGGACTTTCAAGACACAAGAGAAACATGAAGAGTAAACAGGAAAAAGAAATCATAAGGGACTTATTAAGGTTTAACTGTTTACATTCTGCATGGAAAGATGATATTTGTAATTCATGAGCCCTTTGTCAGTGTTAGAGTAGTTGGAGGGAAAAATTATATGTATGTATGTATGTATGTATGTAGAGAGATAGATAGATAGATAGATAGATAGATAGATAGATAGATAGAGGGCACAGGGTGAGTTGAAGATGAAGGGGTGATATCTAGAGAATAAAATTAAAGGGTGAGAGAGGATTATATAGAAAGGAGAAAGAGAGAGGTAGAACAGGGTAAATTATCTCACGTAAAACAGAGCAAAAAAGGCTTTTACAGTGGAGGGGAAAAGGGGGAATATGAAAGGGAATGAGTGAATCTTATTCTCATCAGATTTGGCTTCAGGAGAGAATAACATACCCACTCATTTGGGTATGGAAATCTATCTTACCCTATAGGTAAGATTTCCTACAGGAAAATAGGGAGGAAGGGGACGAGAGCAGGAGAATGATAGAAGTGAAGGCAGATTAGGGGAGGCGGTTAACAGAAGCGAACATTTCTAAGGAGGGACAGGGTCAAAAGAGAGAACAGAATAAATGGAGAGTGGGATAGGATTAAGGGAAATATACTTAGTTTTTTACAACATGACTACTATAGAAGTATTTTACATGACTACACATATATTGCCTGTTATCGAATTGCTTGCCTTCTCAATGAGGATGGGTGGGGAGGGAGGAAGGGAAACAAATTTGGGACTCAAAATTTTAAAATCAAATTGTTTTCACATGCAGCTAGGAAAAAAGATATACAGGAAATGACATATAGAAATCTATCCTCTCCTACAGGAAAATTGAATGGAAAGGGGATAAGGGAAGGTGGAAGAGATAGAAGAGAGGCAGATTAGGAGAAGGGGTATTCGGAATGCATGCCATCTTGGGGTGGAGGGAGAGAAGAGATGGGGAGAAAATTTGGACTCAAAATCTTGTGGAAGTGAATGTTGAAAACTAAAAATAAGTAAAAATAAATACAAAAATAAAAAAAATACACAATGTCGCCATGAGCCAGCCCCTTCCCTTTTGCTTTTGATCAGAATCAAATATACCTCCAATTCTGTTCCATATTATAGTCATCATTCTACTAAGTTTCAGCCATACCTACATGGTCAAATTTGCCTCCCTTGGTAAACCTTATGCATAATTTTATAAATATTAACTGTTGCTTCTTTTAACTCTTATATTTCCAAAATGAGAGTCTTGGTAGTATTTCACATGTACATAACTCTCTTGTCTCCTCCCATTAGGACCAAGTACAAAATTCTCTGTTTGATATTTAATGCCCTTCATAACTTCAAACTACCTTTCTAGGACATTCTATCTATCTATCTATCTATCTATCTATCTGTCTGTCTGTCTGTCTGTCTGTCTGTCTGTCTATCTATCTATCTATGTGTGTGTATGTATGTAATGTATATATGCATATGTATGTATGTGTATATATGAGAGAGAGAGAGAGAGAAAATCTCTTCCTTCATACATGCTGTGGTCCAATCAAAGTATTCTTACCATTCCTCACACATGACATCTCCCATCTTTGTGCCTTTCCATTGATTAGTCTCCATGCTTAAAATGCATTCTCTCATTACCTCTAATAATCCCTCATTTCCTTCACAGTTCAGCACAAAAGTCATCAGGTATGTGAAATCTTTCATGATTTCCTTCCACCACCTACTTTGGTTTTCCTCCTCCCCTAAAGTTACCTTGTATTTTTTATGAGTATATTTTATATACTTATATCTGCATGTGTTGTCTTCCCTCATAGAATAATCATGATAATATCAAAGTATCTTCTCTACATTTTCTCATTTGATCCTTTCAGTAACCATAGGAGCAAGGGGCTATTATTATCCACATTTTGCTAATGAAGAAACTGTGTCAAAGAGGTTAAGTACTCTACCTAGGGTCAGTTCTCCTTGATCTAAACCCCTTGGGGACAGAAGCTATTTCATTTTTGGTTTTGCATTCCCATTGTATGGTTTAGTGGCATAGATGTTTAGTAAATGCTTATTAGTTGACTGTTGATGGGGGAGTAGGGTGGAGTACTTTTTGTAGAACACACAGAAAATGGTACATCTGAAGGGAGACAAATTTTCAGTCACCTTTTTTCTTTTTTGGTTCTTTTAAAGCTGCACTGAGGCTCCATGTGGAATAATTTCTAGAATATGCAACTTCTGTTCAGTTGTGAACACCTGACCTTAGAACAGCAATATTATGAGGCTCCTGTGGAGACTGGCATTTTCTGTTTCTGTCTATAAAATCAACAAATTAAGGGTACCACGTAGTGCCTTCCTGCAGCACTGCATAGAAGGGTACTCTGGTGGCTGAAACATGTTAACTGCTTTTCAAGGATCTAAATGACATGCTAACTGAGATGCCAGATAGTTTCAGTTAGCTGGAATCTCCTCTTCCATTTGGGGAGGGGATAAACCATGTGCCTTCTTGCACTCTGGAAGAAAGAATTCACTTTGTACATCCTCAGGTGGAGAATAACCTTGGACCTAGCTACTAACTGTGCCTCAGGACCCTGGTATTACCTGCCAGGACCTAGCCTCTCCTGTGGCTGAATCAGCAGCCACATTAAGTGTTAATTATTTACATTAGGCATTTGAACAGGGAAATAATATTGAATTGTTTCCAGCTGACTGAAAATGTAGTCCTGATTCAGTCTTTTATATTTGTTTTAGGGCTTTGATGAATGACAAAAGCAGTAAGGAATCAATTTGTCAAGAAAATTTCAGGAGTACTTATGTGAAAAGTAACTGACTCTAACCTGAATGATGGTTGAGTGTTTTTTAGAATTCCTGCTACACCATAAATGTGACCTTACATTTGATTTGTGGTGTTCAGCTTCTCTATTGTTCTTTACCTGGACACTTGAGAAAATATAGTTTGTGTTGTGGCAAATCACTTTAGTACAAGGTTATATACCAGATCTGCTCCATAATGTTTCTAGGGAGGGGAAATAAAGAATAAATTTGAAGAGGATTCTCATTCTGTTAAAAACAGTTATCTTCTTATATTAGAAATTCTGAAAAATGCTGAGGAGCCCTAAAAGAGTTTCCATATGCATTTATATATTATATAGTCAGTAGAAATGCACTATTTTTTCCATCATTTCTGTTTAAAATTCAGTTTTCCTCCCTTTTCAGCTGTTTAAGGTGATATCAATGACAAGTAATTTGCTAAAGGTAATGATGTCATTTGAAAATGAATGCTCCCAAGCTTTATATGAATTTAGCATTGAGTTAGTGAAAGACAGTAGTTATCATCTTGTATTGTTTCCTGGGGGCTGGGAGATAAACAGTCCTCAGAGGAATTAATAAATTGAGCAGCACTTTTTGGGGATTGTATTCATATGAATTCAATCCATTCTTTCCTTGGTGAATTGACAAGGTGATATCAGGGAGATAATCAGGGAGACTACCTCCCTGGTATTATCTGAGAAATGTACAACTACATTATCTGTTATTTGAAATGAATGAGCTATAAATGATGAAATTTAAGTAGGGTGCAATGATTTATGATTAAGTTGCTGTGTTTATGTCTGAGACAATGCTTCTCCTCACCTGCAATTATTTGGAGACAGTATCCCCAACAAAAAATGCTGACTAGGAGGGTGTTTTCTTAAGAAAAGTCTTTGAAATGTGGAGGGGCATGATTAATCAGGGTAAAGCCAAGCAAATAGGCTTCATCTAGATGGCAGCAAGAGCCCTTTATAAACTGTTGAAGTAACTACAGGCTGAAGACTCACTTAGCAGTTATGACTTCTGTTTCCAGATATTGTCCTATAGACTTCCTGAACATTTGCTTATTGATTGGGAGTAGAGGCCATATATTTTTTGCCTTTGCTCCTATACTTTGATGTAACCATTCAACTTTGCCTCTTTCCAGGATACTTAACCCCTCACCATCCAAAGAGACTGCCTTGAGATTTTTTTTTTAACCATTAGGAAACACTATGGATAGACTGCCCCAGATAAAATAGCCTGCTGTGGGTCTATTAACATGAGCACATTTAGTCCAATTATACCCTTCAGGCTTCACAGAGCACCCAATGAAACTTCTACAGCTAGGGGGGAAAATACTCCCTTCACTTCTGAAAAATATTCTGACCCATTCTTTTCCAAGTTTTCAACCCCTAATCATCAGCCCATTCTTAAATTAATTATATCCTGACCATTTACTGGGAGCCTTTTGTATTTGGGACATTCTCTGAGGTGCACAAGAAATCAAAGAAAAGGTTCCCAGGGTTTTTGGAAAAATTGTACCAACGGTTATCATACATTTCTTTGAAAGAAGATCATAAGCCACCTAGCAAATATTGTAAATTGACTATGTAATGTATTATAATTTTGTCAGCAAATAGAATGGAACATGGAGAACATAGAGATATTTTCAAAGGAACATACATGAGCACCAAAATGAATCCCAGGATTGATCTCTTTGATGTGCTATATTAAATCAATAAGTATTTATCAAGCACCTATTATATGCCAGTCACTGTGCTAATTTAGAGCATTCATGCTGCTGACGGTGTGCTAGAAATATTTGTATTATTTTGCTTCAGCTTCATATTTCATCCAACAATCCATCCAGGCTATATTATCATTCGCCTATCACTAATTTGCTCCTTTCTATCTGGACAAGAAACTGAGATCTGAACTTCCACATATAATCTTACAGAATCCATTCCCCAATCTTAGGGGAAATTAATCTACCATTATTGGAATTCTCCTTAGGTCCCATTCCAGTTGATTGGTTAACAAGTATATGCAAACTAGTCCACTTAACACATATCTATTTACTGGCCCTACACAACAGACCCATGATTTCTATTCATATCGTATTCAGACACCATTCAAGCCATCTGACCATTTGCCATGCCACCCTTCCCTACACACACACACACACACACACACACACACACACACACACACACACACTTTCCAGTTCCCCAGAACAAAACACTCCTTCTTGGCCAGTACTCTCCTTTATGTGCAGTCTTCTGCATTGAAATATAAACTTCTTAGGGCAGCTAGGTGGTGCAGTGGATAGAGCACTGGCCCTGAGTTCAAATCCGGCCTCAGATCAAACACTTAACACCTACTAGCTGTGTGACTCTGGGCAAGTCACTTAACCCCAATTGCCTAAAAATAAAAAAAAAAATTAAAAAAAAAAAGAAACATAAACTTCTTGAGGGCAGGGATTAATTTCTTTTAAAAAATTTACCCCCAGCTTTTAGTATACTGCCTGACACATTTAAGAACTTAACAACACTTTTTTTCATTCATTAATAGAAGCTAGAATGACTTCATAAGAACAGGTTGTGCCAGACTTTTTTTTTCTTACAATATTACTAGGATGGTATATTAACCATATTTGATGGATTTTCATTTTCTTATATAATGTGTCATAATGTGAACCTGATTATTACCTTATCTCTACATGTCCCTTCTTTTCCTACAGATTAGATCTTTAGTCATCTCGCCTTTTCTTGGAATTTTCAGTCTCTCTGTATAAACTGGCTCCTTCTCTAATGACCCAAGTATCTTCCATCCTTAGTAAAATTTTTACTAAGCTTTACAGTTTCCTCAATCTCTTGTCATATGTTTCTCCTCCTTTTCTCAGCCAAATTCCTTGAAAAAGCTGTCTATACACAATACCTCCACTTCCTCTCCTCTCACTCACTTCTCAATCCTTTGCCATTTGGCTTCCAACCTCATCACTCAGTAGAAACTCCTGCTCCAAATTTACCAATGATCTATCTTTTTTTCTTTTCATATTATATATATTATCTCATCTGAACCTTACATGGAAGGTAAGTGCTATTATTCTCATTTTACAAATAAGGAAACTGAAGCTGAGAGAAGTTCAATGAATTATCCAGGGTCAAAAAACTAGTAAGTATCTGAGGCAAGGCTAGAAGAACTCAGATCTTTTTAACCTAAATCCAACTATCAATTAGTCAATTACAATACCCTCTTTCCTCTTAACTGACAAATCTGATGGTCATTTTTTCTGTCCTCATCTTTCTTGATCTTTCTTCTACATTTGACACTATTGATTATACTCTTTTCCTCTCTTGAACTTAGAAACACTACTCTTGCCAGACTTCTGGGAGCCAAGATGGTGGAGTAAGCAGTAAGTCACTGTCATTCTCCCTTATTGACCTCTAAAAACCCAGAAAATATCACTCCAGGAAAAATCCTCGAACAGTGAAGCCCACAGAAATGCAGGATGCAGCAGAAATTAGCCAGGGAGGCTTGGGGAATTAATGGGAAAGAACCCTCTTATTCTGGTGGAAGGGAAGCAGTATAGGATGGGAAGTGATCCAGTAAGTCAGCAGCAAACCTCACTTCAGCAAAACAATGGGAGACCTTGAGTTGCAGGGTGGTGGAGCAGGGAAATGCCAACACCATGTGCCCCATCCATGCTGAAAGAACTGAAAGAACTGGTATTGAAAGAACCGGAATAACATACTCAGATATAGACATCTAACTTATCCTATGGGAAGTAGGAGGGAAAAGGGGAAAGAAAAAAGAGGGGTGGATAGAAGGGAGGGAAGAGTTAGTAGGGGAGAAGTGAAAGAAAAGAGAGGGGGTTGAGAGAAGGGAGGGCAGATTGAGGGAAGTGGTGATTAAAAGCAAACACTAGTGAGGAGAGAAAGGGAGAAAGGAGAGAGAAAAGCATAAATGGGAGGGGGCAGTAGGATGGAGAGAAAGACATAGATAGTATTCATAACTGTGAATGTGAATGGGATGGACTGTCCCATAAAATGGAAGTGAATAGTGGGTTAAAAACCATAGTCTTACAATACGTTACTTGCAAGAAACACATTTAAAGCAGAGGGATACACACGGAGTAAAGGTAAAAGGCTGGAGGAGAATATATTGTGCTTCAGTTGAAGTTAAAAAAAAAGTGGGGGTAGCAATCCTGATCTCTGAGAAATCAAAAGAAAAAATAGATCTAATTAAAAGAGAAAGGGAAGGAAACTACATCCTGCTAAAAGGTACCATAGACAGGAAATATCCTTACTAAACATATAAGCACCAAGTGTTATAGCATACACATTCTTAGCAGAGAAGTTAAGTGAGTTACAAGAAAAAATAAACAGCAAAGCTGTACTAGTAGGGAACCTCAATGTCCCCTTCTCAGAACTAGATAAATCTACCCATAAAACAAATGAGAAAGAAGTTAGGGAGGTGAATTAAATTTTAGGAAAGTTAGATATGGTAGACCTCTGCGAAAATAGAACAGTGATAAAAAGGAATTTACCTTTTTCTCAGGGGTACATGGTACTTACAAAAAATTGACTATGTATTAAGCCATGATAATCTCACAATCCAATGCAGAAAGGCAGAAATATTAAATACATCTTTTTCAGATCATGATGCAATAAAAATTACATGTAATAAGGAGCCATGGAAGGATAGACTGAAAATTAATTGGAGACTAAATAATCCAATCCTAAATAATGTGGGTCATACAACAAATCATAGAAACAATCAATAACTTCATCCAAGAGAATGATAATAATGAGACAACATACTAAAACTTATGGGATGCAATGAGCACAGTTCTTAGGGGAAAATTTAAATCTCTCGATGCTTACATGAATAAAATAGAGAAAGAAAAGATCAATGAATTGGGCATGCAACTTAAAAGAAAAAAAAACAAATTAAAAATCCCTAATTAAATGCCAAATTAGAAATACTGAAAACCAAAGGAAAGATTAATAAAATTGAAATTAAGAAAACTATTGAACTTATAAGCAAAATGATTACTGGTTTTATGAAAAAAATAACCGACAAAATAGATAAGCCTTTGGTTAATTTGATAAAAAAAAAAGAAGAAAACCAAATTACCAGTATCAAAACTGAAAAGGGTGAATTCACCACCAATGTATAGAAAATTAAGACAATAATTAGGAGCTATTTTGCCCAACTGTATGCTAATAAATTTGACAGTCTTAGTGAAGTTTATGTAAAAAATGTAAATTGCCTAGATTAACAGAAGAGGTAATAAAATTATTAAATAAACCCATTTCTGAAAAAGAATTTGAATAAGCCATTAATGAACTCCCTAAGAAAAACTCTCCAGGGACAGATGAATTTACAAGTGAATTCTATGAAACACATAATGAGCAGTAAATTACAATACTATATAAAATGTTTGGTAAAATAGGTGGAGTCTTACCAAATTCTTTTTATGATATAAATAATGGTACTGATACTTAAACTGGGAAGAGCTAGAACAGAGAAAGAGAAAATTATAGACCAACTTCCTTAATGAATATGGAGACAAAAATTTTAAATAAAATTTTAGCAAAGAAATTGCAGCAACTTATGATGAGGATAATACACTATGACAAGGTAGGATTTGGGCCAGGAATGCAGAGCTGGTTCAGTATTAGGAAAGTAGCATGATTGACCATATCAACAAAAAATCTAACAGAAATCATATGATTATCTCAATAGATGCAGAAAAAAACTTTGGACAAAATACAACACTAATTCCTATTAAAAACACTAGAAGAATCAAATGGAGTCTTCTTAAAATGATAAGCATCCTCTAACTTATTATTTATCTAAAACCATTAGTGAGCTAATTATATATAATGGGGATAAGTTCGAAGCATTTCCAATAAGATTGGTGGTGAACAAGGATGTCTGTTATCACTACTGTTATCCAATATTGTACTAGAAATGTTAGCTTTAGCAATTAGAGAAGAAAAGCAATTGAAGGAATCAGGACAGGCAAAGAAGAAACAAAGGTATCACTCTTTGCAGATGATATGATGCTATACTTAGGGAATCTGTAAGAATCAAGCAAAAAGCTACTTGAAATAATAAAGAACTTTAGCAAAGCAGCAGGATATAAAATAAACCCACATAAATCACTGGCATTTCTATATATTACCAACAAAGCCCAACAGCAAGAGATAGAAAGAGAAATTCCATTTAAAGTTACTGTAGACATTATAAAATATTTGGGAGCCTACTTGCCCAAACAAACCCAGGAGCTATATGAACATAATTACAAAACACTTTTCACACAAATAAAATCAGATCTAAATTACTGGAAAAATATTAGTTACTCATGGGTAGGCAGAGTATTATAAAAATCACAAGTGTACCTACATTAATTTACTTATTCAGAGCCATACCCATCAAACTACCAAAAACATTTTATAGAGTTAGATAAAATAATATCAAAATTCATCTGGAAGAACAAAAGGTCCAGAATATCAAGACATTAATGAAAAGAAATGCAAGGGAAGGGGGTCTACCCATTCAAGATCTTAAATTGTATTATAAAGCAATAATCATCAAACTATTTTGTATTGGCTAAGAAGTAGAGTGAAGAATCAGCTGAATAGGTTATATACACAAGATATAGCAGTCAATGACGATAGTCATCTACTGTTTGATAAACCCAAAGACTCCAGCTTCTGGGATAAGGACTCACTATTTAACAAAAACTGCTTGGATAACTGGAAAATAGTATGGCAGAAACTAGGAATAGACCAACGTCTTACATCGTATAACAAAGATAACATCAAAATGGGTACAGTATATAGATATAAAGGCTGATATGGTAAGCAAACTAGGAGAGCAAGGAATAGTTTACCTGTTAGTTTTATGGAGAATTGAAGAATTTATGATCAAACAAGAAATAGAGAACATTATGAAATACAAAATGAATGATTTTGATTACATCAAATAGAAAAGATTTTGCACACACAAATCCAAGCACCCAAGATTAGAAGGCAAGCAGAATGCTTGCCTTATTAAAAATAATAATTTTTACAACCAGTGTCTCTGATAAAGGCCTCATTTCTCAAATATATAGAGAACTGAGTCAAACTTATAAGAATACAAGTCATTCCTCAATTGATAAATTGTCAAAGGATATGAACAGGCAGTTTTCAGATGAAAAAATGGAAGCTATCTATAGTCATATGAAAAATACTCTAAATCACCATTGAATAGAGAAATTCAAATCAAAACAACTCTGAGGTATCACATCACGCCTATCAGATTGGCTAACATGGCAAAACAGGAAAATATAAATGTTGGAGAAGATGTGGGAAAATTGGAACACTGATGCATTATTGGTGTAGTTGTGAACTGATCCAACTTCTTCATAGAGTCACTCTCAAGATACAATGCAATCTAGTGATCTAAGACAATTCCAAAAGAGTCGTGATAGAAATACTATATGCACCCAGAGAAAGAACTATGGAGTCTAAATGCAGATTGAAGTATACCATTTTCTCTTTTTTTGCGGTTCTTTATTATGCCTTTTCCCTTTTGTTCTGCTTCTTCTTTCACAATATGATTAATGTGGAAATTCGTTTAATATGATTGTAGATGTATAGCCTATATCAGATTGCATGCCCTCTTGGGGAGGTGGAGAAGGGAGAGGGGGAAATCTTAGAATGCAAAATATTATAAAAGTGAATGTTGAAAACTAAAAATAAATCAATAAATTAAATACAAAGAAAAGAAAAAAGGTACAATGCAATCATCCTCTGCAGTGAAGCCTTTGATGATTCCTTTAACTAACAGTTGTCTCCCTCCCACCTGTGTATTTAATTACTTTGTTCATATTTGTATTTATTAACTCCCCCATGTATACACATTTGTTGACAGCTTCAAATAATTACTAGCTGTGTGATACTGGGGGATCACTTAATGACAATCAAATTATACAATACTTATAAATTTTAGCACAGTATCTAGTTTATATTAGGTACTCAATAAATGTTTCCTTCCTTCCTTCCTCCTTCCTTCCTAATTTCCTTCCTTTTTCTCTCCTCCTTCCCTCCATTAAGAATGTAATCTCCTAGAAAGTAGGGATTGGTTCATTGTTTATACAGTACTTGTATCACCAGCATTCAGCTCAGTTCCTGACACATATCAAATACTTAGTAAATATTTACTTGATATTGATTGATCAGTAAGCCAAACCAAAGCTCAGGACTGAAAGTCTGAACAAAATGCACTCTTTTAGGGACTGGGTTTCAGAGGAGCAGTATATAACTGAATGCCAAGCTCATATATAAGTCAGAACACCAAGAGATTGTCAGATATTTGCAGTACCCTATAACTATACTATTATATCTCTGCGTTAGGCTGATAATCTGTTTCTTCAAACTCCTTTATCTCAGTGATTTGTTGTGAATTTGTATGAAAAGAATCTCTTCTAATTATTTCATCATTTATCCTCAAACTTCTCCAACATGTTTGTCTAATTGTGTTCCTGGATTTTCTAACATTGGTATATCTTCTTTAATGTATGCTACTACACTCCCTCTTTTATTTTATTCCATTGCTTTTGAAAATGACATATATTTTCATGACCACATTTCAGTCATGAGTTCTATACCAACAAGTTTTCATTCTTCTAAGTAAAATTGGCCTCTGTGGAAGAAAATAATTTTTCACTTGGCATTTAACTAAAAACGATCTTTACTCTGCATTTAACTAAAGTCTTCCAGAGACACTTTTATTGTTTTATAATCAATTTTCTCCTAATTTTGGGCAGTAGTTTCCCCTGCTTATCAGTGAACTCTCTTTCTAAAGAAATTTCCAACTCACATTTATAGTAATCATGAAACAAAATATAAAACCAGTTTGTCAAAGAAAAAATATATTAATACTGTGCTTTGTATTTTAGGAATAAGTCTGCCAGAAACAATTTTATTCAATTTAACTAAATTCTATATCTGGGGATTTTTAGCCTGGCAAGAGAAATATTCAGACTGGCATGGTCTCTAATGTCCTAGAACATATTCCCACACCCCAAAATTTTAAGTAACAGGCATAGTCATCTTGAAGAAGAAAATTTCCAACTTGTTAAAAACAGTTTTGGTTTAACATTTCAGAATAATTACTTAACAATAGTCATTGTCCCATTCCCTCCTAGACCACTACCCTAAATGATGAAAAAGGAACATTTTTCTGGGGTTCATATGGAAAATATCTTTTTAAAAATAAAAGAGGGTGCATCCCTGTGATTAGAAAAGAAGGCATTTCCATAGGCTAAGTCAATTACTTTTGGAGATAGGAGAGGCAAGAATCAAAACAAGATAGGAGATTCTCTTTTTCCAACCTTCTATTCCCACTCGTAACAGATTCCCTTAAAAAAAAAAAAGACGGACATTGTGAGAAAATAACTAACTAACTGGGGTGAAAACTCAAGGCTAATTATTTGATAAAAGCTTACAATTTCAGGTGTTAATGTGGAAATATCAGAAGAAATTACTAAATTACCTTAGAACTGAAGATAAGAAGTATAATGAACCTACTGGCCCATACAGGTAGGGAGGGGTAATCACCTTACTTGGATTACATGTGGAGATGTCAACCCTAAAACCCTCTTTATAAAAAAAACTTTAAAAATTTCATAGAATAAAAGGACAAATGTATACAGTTTTCTATTAGTATTTTGTAATATTTAACTTCAAGTGAACAGTAATAGCTATAGTTTTAGAATACCTAGTCAAGGGTCTTGATGTTTTAAGGGATTAAAGACACTGTCAAATTTAAAACTGGTCAGAAATTTAAGGAAGACCTAGAGCACTAAAACAGTCACATTCTTACAACATTAATTCTTAATCTATATAGCAAAATTGAGGCCTTGGTCTTAATAGCCTTCCACATCTCCTTTCATTAGGATCTCTAGTTTCCCCTTTTATTACTTGTACTTTGTGCTTCTGTAGCAACAGGTTTTATTGATGACTTTTTTCTTGAATATTGTCTCCCATTAATTATTAGTTCTTTTTTCTGTTATTCTTCATCTTTCCCATAGTTCACAGCATAATTACAGCAGATTTTTTGCCAAACTTTTTTTTTGTGGCAAAAAGTGGGGTGTGACCATTATCTGAAGCTTCAAAAAAACTGTGCAGTATTATTTAAAATCATTTATTACTAAGCTATCTTTGGTGCAAGATTAGGATGTACAGAATACTCATGAATATACATTAAAATTGAATACTGACAATGTGCATTCACTGAGAATTCTAGGCCCCCAGCTCACAATGCATGAGAGATAGATGTGTATCCATATGCCACTGGTGAATGCATTGCTGCTCTATTTACCTTTTAAGTGGCAGGAAGAAGAGAATTATACCATGTGATGATTATGCAATGAAACGTTATATTTTTGGACTGAAAAGACAGGGTGCGACAATTATGTGGTGAAATACGGTATGTTGTATCTGCTACTCCATATGGTTTCAGGCTTGATGAGTTTTGGCAGTTTTCTCTCATTGCCTCACTTTTTAGTTTAAAATTGATTAGATTCACAAGGCTTCTGACAAATATATTTTTACTGGCTCTTAAAATAATAGCTTGCAATAGTCCTCATTTCTGTAGTTTGTCCCTAACCAAGAGGTCACTATTCTACACTTTCTTTTGTGTTTAAAAAAAAATCTAAATTCATTTTCAGACACTCTTTTCTTAGACATTTTTTTCACTTTCTTAATTTGCTTTTCTATTCTGAAACTCCTACCTTCATCTTGTGATGAAAACGTCACCCACCCATACCTCTACATTATTCAACCTTACACCCAGGACTTCATCATCTTTAGCAATGCTTGTTGTTGTTGTCATTGTTCTTTCTAGTGATACTATTTATTCTCTTGGAATGGATATTGGTTGTCGACTTTTACAGCTCCCCTTCACATCCTGGATTGATGCACAGGAAAGGAAGCAGACATCTGTATTGTTAATGTCAGGTCGAGAAATAGGTGCCTCAGTACCTCTCAACAGGGAATAAGCAATTATTACCACTTATCTCTTGTTTCTTTGATCACTCCCATTTAGCTAGTAGCTTTTGTGAATACGTACAGGATCATAGGCTGATATATTCAGAGTTTATTGGGAACTTAAGGGTTACCAGATGATGAAACTGAGGCTCAGGAGGCTAAGTGACTTGACAAATGCCAACCATGTAGTTCAGAGAGCGAGTTAAACCTCTTTTTTCTAATTAGATCCCCAGTAGTTTTTCCATTAGAAGAGAGGTCTATCTCAACTCTCTGAGAGATACTAATGTGCAGACTCAAAACTGAAGTGCTAAATTAAGATAGATTTGTTTAGATACACATTATTCATACTGTATCCTATGCAAATTTGTTTTTAAAGAGATAAAATCATTTTGGAAATACAAATAGAAGCAAAAAAAAAAGAGAATTTATCATCAAGAAGCTCACATTTTAATGGGGGAAGACCAAAAATAAAAGGAAGCTTCTGGAGTAAGAAGGCTGCTGGTATGTGGTGAAGAAAGAAGTTCAGAGAGTCAGAAGCAGAGCCGAGAGAGGAATGATGGAGTGAGCATAGTCCCTCTGGACTCTTCTTAAAAATGGACATTCCAGAAGAAACTGACCAATCAGAGGAAGGAGATTTAGAGATCTTCTAGGATAAGAAGGCTGGGGAAAAGGTTTTTATTTATTTATTAACATTTATTTAATTTATTTATTTTATTACTAATGCCCTTATTATTATCATCATTGTTACTATCCTACAACATTGTTTAAGTTGCTAATTATTTCAAGTACTTTTTTTTCAGTTGATTCTCTAAGATTCTCCAAGTATACCATCATATCATCTGCAAATAGTGATACCTTTGTTTCTTTGTTGCCTACCATAATTACTTCAATTTCTTTTTCTTTTCTTATTGCTAAAGCTAACATTTCTAGTACCATATTGAATAATGATGGTAATAATAGATATTCTTGTTTCACCCCTGTTCTTATTGGTAGTGCTTCTAACTTACCCCCATCATATATATTTTGCTCACTAATAGTTTTAGATAGACACCACTAATCATTTTAAGGAAAGTTTCATTTATTCCTATACTTTCCAATACTTTTAATAACAATGAATGTCACATTCTGTTAAAAGTTTTCTGCATGTTTTGGGATAATCATGTGGTTTCTGTTAGTTTTGTTGTTGATATGATCAATTATGCTGATAGTTTTCCTAATATTGAACCAGCTGTGCATTTCTGGCATAAATCCCACCCGGTCATAGTATATAATCCTTGTGATATATTGGTATAAGCTGTTTTCTACAATTCTGTTTAAAATTTTTGCATTTATATTCATTATGAAAATTTGTTTATAGTTTTCTTTTTCTGCTTCTCTTCCTGCTTTAGGTATCAGCACCATATTTGTGTTGTAAATGGAATTTGGTAGGGCTTCTTCCCTGCCTTTTTTCCTCCAATTAATTTATATAGTATTGGAATTAATTGTTCTATAAATGTTTAGTAGAATTCACTTATGAATCCATCTGGCCCTGAGGATTTTTTCCTAGGGAGCTCATTGATGGCTTGTTCAATTTATTTTTCCAATGTATGATTATTTAAGAACTTTGTTTCCTCTTCTGTTAATCTCAGCAATTTATGCTGTTATAAATATTTAATCCATTTCCCTTGGTTAAATTTATTGACATATAATTGGGCAAAATACCTTCCAATAATTGATTTAATTTCGTCTTCATTGGTAGAGAATTCATCCTTTTCATTTTTGATACTGGTAACTTAGATTTCTTTTACTTTTTTTTGTAATATCAAATCAATCAATGGCTTATCCATTTTATTGCTTTTTTCTCCATAAAACTTTCTCCTAGTTTTCTTTATTATTTTAGTAGTTATTTAATTTTCAACTTTATTAATCTCCCTTTTAATTTTCAGAATTTACAATTTGGTGTTTAACTGGGAATTTTTAACTTGTTCTTTTTCAATTTTATTTACTTGCTTTTGTATAGGTATCATGTACTACTGAGAAAAAGGTACTTTTCTCCTGAGGTTTATAACTTTTCTTTATTTTTTTTTAGGCAATTGGGGTTAAATGACTTGCCCAGAGTCAGACAGCTAGTAAGTGTCAAGTGTCTGAGGCCAGATTTGAACTCAGGTCCGCCTGCCTTTAGGGCTAGTGCTCTATCCACTGCCCCAGTTTACAACTTTTCTAAAATTCTATTCATCTCCTTAACTTCTTTCTTATTTATTTTGTGGTTAGACTTAGCTATTTCTGAGAGGGGAAAATTCAAATGTCCCACTAGTATAGTTTTACTGTTGATTTCCTCCTGTAGCTCATTTTACTTTACCTTAAAGAATTTGGATTCTATACCTTTTGGTGCTTCAGTTTTTAGTAATGTTTAGTATTGATATTACTTCATTGTCTTGGGTAACTTTTAGCAAAATATAGTTTCCCTACTTATCTTTTAAAATTAGATCTGTTTTTGCTTTTGCTTTGTCTGGAATCAAGATTGCTCCCCCTGCCTTTTTTTTTTTTACTTCAGCTGAAAAAGATTATACTCCAGCCCCCTACCCTTACTCTCTGTGTCTCTGTGCTTCAGATGTGTTTCTTGTAAACAGCATATTGTTGAATTTTGATTTTTTAATACACTCTGCTACTTGCTTGTGTTTAATGGGTGAGTTTATCCCATTCACATTCACAGTTATGATTACTGTGTATTTCCCTTCATTCTATTTGTCTTTCCTTTCACCCTCTCCCTCCTGCAAAGCTTGTTTTGCTGTTGACCACTGCCTCTCCCAACTGAACTTCCCTTCTATTAGCCCCCTCCTTCTCTTATCCCCTTTCCCTCTAGTTCCCAGTAGGGCAAGATAAATTTCTATACCCAACAGAGTGTGTACGTTATTCCTTCTTTGAGCCAATTTCAATGAGAGCACAGTTCAAGTGTTACCCACCCCCTCCCCAATCTTCCTCAATAGTATACTATAAAAGTTCTTCCTTTTGTTCTTTCATATGAGATAATTTATCCCATTCTACCTCTTCCTTCCTCCTTCTTCCAGGGCATCCCTCTTTCTCACCCCTTATTGTTTTTTAAATCAACCCTTCATAGTCAACTCATATGCATGCCTTTTGTCTATGTGTACTCCTTCTAACTATCATAATAATGATAAAGTTCTTAGGAGTTAAAAGTGTCATTTTCCCATGTAGGAATGTAAATTGGATCCCTTATGTGTTCTCTTTCTTGTTTACCTTTTTTTTAATGTTTCTTTGGGTCTTGGATTTTAATGTCAAGTTATTTAACTCTAGTCTTTTCATCAGGAATGCTTGAAAATCCTCTATTTCATTGAATATTATTTGTTTTCCTGAAGGATTCTTCTCAGTTTTGTTGGATAAGTGATTCTGGGTTGTAATTTTAGTTCTTTTACCCTCTGGAATATCGTATCCCAATCCCTCCATTCCTTCAATGTAGAAGTTCCATACAGGAATACCACTAATAATCCACATGTGACAGACAGTTCAGGGAGTATTGGTATTTCTTGTGACACTAACTTTCAATGAAGGGACAAAGGAGAGAAGAAAATAATTGTTTCAAAGCCCTGGCAACAATTTAGACAATTTAGGGTACAGTGGAGAGATTGCTGAATTTAGAGTCAGGAAGACCTGAGTTCAAATTAGGCCTCAGACACTTAATAACTTTCTGACTTTAGGCAAGTAACTTAATTGCTGTTTGCCTCAGTTTTCTCAACTATAAAATGAGGATAAAAATAGCACCTACCTCTGAGGGTTGTTGTGAGGATCAATAAGAAGTATTGTAAAACACTTAACAAAGTATCTGGCACATAGTAGGAACTATATAAATGCTAGATATCCTCATTATTATTGTTGTTTTCACAGAAAAATGACAAGTAAGTTAACAAGAATATTTATTTCAAAATTTTAAGAATCTATTATTTCATTGGTGTTAATGCTTCCTTTTCTGGTGTAGACTGTGGCCTCTACAGCTTCAGTTTACAAGTGGCCTTGAGCCAAAAGGATGATGACATCAGATAAAAGATAGTTTCATAGGACTTGGGAAAAATTTTGCTCCCTCCAGAATGTCTTTGAGGATATCTATCACATCTTTTTCCTTCTCTCCACTCCCATTGATAATACCCTGGTTCAAATCCATATCACCACTTTCCTCGACTATAGTTAGAGACTAATATTTGGTCTTTCTTTCTAATTGGTCTAAGTTGGGCTTTTTTTAATTGATGTTATCTTCCAATTCATCCTTCACTGTGCTATGGAAATAATTTTCCTAAGAGTACAAGTCTAAACTTGTCATTCCTTTCCTCATAAAGCTTCAGGGGCTCCCTGTTTTCTCTAAAATAAAATATATGCTTCTTAGCCTACTTGTGAAGTTTTCCAAAGTGTGGCTCAAATCAACATTAATAGCATTATATCACATTATTCCCCTTAACTCATTCTACCTTCCCAGAAAAACTGGTCTAGTAGAATTGAACCGTCTTTCTCTATGCATTTGTTTACGCAGTCCTCTTTTTTTGCCTTATACCACATTCTCAGCTGTGCTTGTTACAATCCTTATCTTTATTTATGGTTCACTAATACATTGTTGGAGGAGCAATCTATTGGTTCAGAAATTTTTTTAAAATATAAATTTATTTATTTTTAGTTTTCAGCATTCACTTCACAAGTTTTTCAGTTCTGAATTTTCGCCCCATCTCACACCTCCCTTTACCCCAAGATGGCATGCATTCTGAATATCCCTTCCTCTAGTCTGTACTCTCTTCTATCTCTCCCCCCTTCTCTTATTCCCTTCCCCTTCTATTTTCCTGTAGGGCAGGATAGACTTCTATACCCCATCTCCTGTATTTCTTATTTCCCAGCAGCATGTGAAAACATTTTTTTAAACATATGTTTTTAAAACTTTAGTTTTCAAATTTTCTCTCTTCATCCCTCCCCATCCATCCTCATTGAAAAGGCAAACAACTCAATATGGGTTATAGAAGTGCAATTATGCAAAACACTTCCATAGTAGATATGTTGTGAAAAACTAACTCTATTTCCCTTAATCCTATCCTGTCCTCCCATTTATTCTATTCTTTCTTTTGACTCTGTCCCTCCTCAGAAGTATTTATTTCTGATTACCCCCTTTTCCAATCTGCCCACCTCTCTATCATCCCCCCTGCCTCTGTCCCCTTCTCCCCTATTTTCCTGTAGGGTAAGACAGATCACCATACCCAATTGAATGTGTATTATTCCCTCCTTAGCCAAATCTATGAGAATAAGATTCACTCATCCTCTCACCTTCCCCTTCCCGCACTGTAAGAGACTTTTTCTTAATTTAACCCATTCTACCTCTCCCTTCTTCTCTGAGTATCATCCTCTCTCATTCCCTTAATTTTATTCTCCAGATATGACCCCTTAATCTTCAACTCACCCTGTCCCTCTATCTATCTATCTATCTATCTATCTATCTATCTATCTATCTATCTATCTCTACTATCTATCTCTCTATCTATCCATACATAATTTTTCCTCAACTACCCTAATACTGACAAAGTCTCATGAGTTATAAATATCATCTTTCCATGCAGAATGTAAACAGTTCAACTTAATAAGTCTCTTATGATTTCTTTTCCTGTTTACCTCTTCATATTCCACTTGAGTTGTATTTGAAAGTCAAATTTTCTATTCAGCTCTGGTCTTTTCATCAAGAATGCTTGAAAGTCCTCTATTCACTGAATGACCATTTTTTCCCCTGAAGGATTATACTCAGTTTTGCTGGGTAGGTGATTCTTGGTTGTAATCCTATCTCCTTTGCCCTCTGGAATATTATATTCCATGCCCTGTCCTTTAATGTAGAAGCTGCTAAATCTTGTGTTATCCTGATTGTGTTTCCACAATACTTGAATTTTTTTTCTGGCAGCTTGTAAATTTTCTCCTTGACCTGGGAACTCTGGAATTTGGCTATAATATTCCTAGAGTTTTCCTTTGGGATCTCTTTCAGGAGATCACTGGATTCTTTCAATTTCTATTTGCTCCTGGTTCTACTATATCAACAGTTTCCTTGATAATTCCTTGAAATGATGTCTAGGCTCTTTTTTTGATCATGGCTTTCAGATAGTCCAATAATTTTTAAATTCTCTCTCCTGGATCTATTTCCAGTCAGTTGCTTTTCCAATGAGATATTGACACTCTTCTATTTTCATTCTTTTGGGCTTGTTTTACAGTCGTGATTTCTCATAAATCACTATCTTCCAATTGCTCTATTCTAATTTTTAAGGAAGTATTTTCTTCAGTAATCTTTTGGACTTCCTTTTCCATTTGGCCAATTTTCCTTTTTAGGGCATTTTCTCCTCATTGGCTTTTTGGACCTCTTTTTCCATTTGGGTTAGGCTATTTTTTTTGTAGTGAGGTAATTGGTGTTAAGTGACTTGCCCAGAGTCACACAGCTAGTAAGTGTTATGTGTCTGAGGCCGGATTTGAACTCAGGTACTCCTGACTCCAGGGCCAGTGCTATATCCACTGCGCCACCTAGCTGCCCGTAGGCTATTTTTTAAGGTATTATTTTCTTCAGTATTTTTTTGGGTCTCCTTTAGCAAACTGTTGACTTGTTTTTTATGATTTTCTTGCATCACTGTCATTTCTCTTCCCAGTTTTTCCTCTACTTCCCTTACTTGCTTCTCCAAATCCCTTTTGAGCTCTTCCAAGGCCTGAGACTGATTTACATTTTTCTTGGGGGCTTTAGATGTAGGAGCTTTGACTTTGTTGTTTTCTTCTGGCTGTATATTTTGATCTTCTTTTTCACCAAAGTAAGATAATATAGTCTGACTCTTTTTGTGCTGCTTGCTCATGGTCCTGGCCAATTACTTGAGTTTTAAACTCTTTATTAAGGTAAGAGTCCGCTTCCAATGTGGAGAGTGTACTGTCCCAAGCTTCAGGGTTTGTATATCTGTTTTCAATACTTGTAGGGACCTGTAAATTTCCAGTTCTTCCAAGGAGGTATGACAAGGGGCAAGGTTTTTACTCCTTTCCTGGCCTGTGACCACAAGTACTCCTTTCTGTCCTGTTATTGTGAGGAGGGGCTCCTCTCTACAGTTACTATAACCTCCTCCAGGCCAGCACTCCTCCTCACCCCAGCACCGCTGCCCAGAACTGTGACCCAGATCCAAACATGGGCAAAGGAAGAGATTCCTGCCTCAGCACTGGCAAAGAGATCCCTTCAATCCCTCTCTGATCAGCCACTAGATTCACCCTCAGTCTGTGGGCCGGAAGCTTGGGAAGCAGCTGCCTCCCCCCAGGGCCAAGCTCTTGGTGAATGGAGCTGAAACCCTGCCTTCCCCTCTGAGCACTGCAGAAACAGACTTTTCCCACTGACTTTATAAATTGTCTATGGCATTCGTGGATTGAGGAGTCTGGAAACTGCCACAGCTGCCTGTGATTCAGTCCTCTGAGGCCTGCTCCAGGTTTGCTGCAGCCTGTGGGCCCACTCCGCGCTGCATTGAGCTCCCAGCCTGGCGCAATACACCTTTCTGATCAATCATCCAGGTTGTCTTGGGCTGGAAATTTGTTTCACTCTGTGTTTTTGTGGGTTCTGCTGCTTCAGAGTTTGTTTAGAGCCATTTTTTATGAGTATTTGGAGGGGTTTGGGGGAGAGGTCAAGCAAGTCACTGCTTTCACTCTGCCATCTTGGCTTTGCCCTCCATCAAGCTGGTTGAGACATTTTGAAAGGCAATTTGGAACTATACTCCCAAAGTTACTAAACTGTCTATACCCTTTGATCTAGAGATACCATTATTAGGCCTATAACTCAACAACATCAAAGAAAGAGGAAAATAATCTATATGTACAAAAATATTTATGGTAGATCTTTATTGTTGTAGAAAAACAAAGGGGGTTCCTATCATTGAGGAATGGCTGCACAAATTTTGGTTTTTGAATGTGAAGAAATATTATTGCACCATGAGAAATGATAAAAGGGATTTTTTTCAAAAGAAAAGTAGGAGAACCTGTATGAACTGATGCAAAGTAAAGTGAACAAGAGAATTATTAATAAAACAAAGTAATTTTGAAAGACTTAAGACATCTCATCAATGCAATGAGCAACTACAACTGCGGAGAACTGATAATTAAGGAAGGTGCTCTTGATGAAGGAGATGTGATGGACTCAAGGTGGAGAATTACACATTGAACATGGGCAATAAATAGATCTGTTTTTCTGGACAATTTGTTACAAGTGTTTTTTTTTTCTCATTTGGTAAGTGGGGAAAATGAAAGGAAGTTACAATAACATTATCAGAAAAGAAGAAAAATAATAGAAAAAGAAACAAAAGAAAAATCAATGAAACATTGAGAAGAAAATGTACAAAAGAGAATAGGAGTAAGTTTAGAAGGAAACAGAATATCAAGGGAGATTTGAAAGTAACACATTGAATTTATTATTTACAATTTCCCAAGATTTGTTCCTCCATTGCTCACCTCCTCACCTCTCCCCTTTACAGAATCCAAAATCAGATGGTCACCAAATCCTTGTCGAGAGAAAGAGAGATAGACAGAGACAGAGAGAGACAAAGAATAGGGACAGAGATAGACAGAGAGAGACAGACAGAGAGACAGTATTCTCTTCAGAGAGAATTGACCTTTTCTGGATTCTGATAAGAGTAAAATAAACCAGCCAAGATAATAAAACTCCTATCTCAAAGTGTGGTATGTGGACCTCTAGGGGTCACCACATCATTCAAGGGGGTTAACAAGGTCAAAATTATACTAATACTAATATATAATCATCATCATCATCATAGCCATAATAATACTAAGATGATTATTAACCTAATTAAAATGCTTCCTTTTCTTGCTACATATCTTGTGAAATCAGAATTTTTTTATGTATTTCAACCAAAAGAATTCATTGCGACAGATCAAATGCAAGTCGATATGAGAATCCAGCTGTCTTCTATTAAGCCATTAAAGAGATTTGCAAAAAAATATAAAATCATGCCACTCTTTTTACTAATTTTTTTCAGAAAAGTGTTTACATTAACATTAATGAGTTTATAGTTATTTCAAATGAATTAATAAACATTTTAAAATTTTATCAGTTTTAATTTCAAATATAGTAAAATATCTATAGATACAGTTTATATTAAAAAAAAGCTATTTAGGTTTTGAGGGTGTAAAGGAGTTTGGAAACCATAGTATTTGAGAACCATTTCATTAGACTAGAAGGCCACTAAAGAGAGAACAAACCTCCTACAAAGAGAATAGAGAACTGGTGCTGTAGTTACTGAAGTAGTGTGCCACTTTTCTCACAACTAAACTGAGCTCTTAGAAGACCCTGCCAGTGGGGGTAGACAAATATGCATTTCTATTAACTAGGCTCCACACTACCAATACCTAGGAGCTTTATTACATATACTGTTTAGTATCATTGGGTCCATTTTACCTGAGTAGGATGGTCAAGAATGGTTACCAGCAGGGCCCTTTTCCAAATGTCTTATTTCACTAGAGAGTTAGATGCCTTGCCTTTCTTACAAGGGGTAACCTAGTACTTCATCTTGTTTGTGGGTGCTTCCTGCCAGAAAACTATGTATGAGTTACTCTTATTTATGTAACAATTAGGGAAATGTGGGCACCCATTGGCCCCACCTTGTCCACATGCCATGATGGGGGGGGGGAAGAATTATGTATGTTACTCTACAATCTATCCTTCTAGCCCCTAGAGAGAGATTTCTTGGGCAGAACTGCCATAAATATTTCCTATTTACTTATCTGTGTACATGTTGTTTCCCCTTGGAATGAAAACTCCTTAAATGCTTGGACTGTTTTGTTTGTGTCTTTCTGTCCCCAGGATAGCAGATAATTGTTGAATTGAACTGGATTGAGCCAGATATAATGAGTTTAAGTGTAACTAACAGGATTATGTAAAAGGAATTCAAACTCAGGTCCCCTCACTCTAAATCTAATGAGTCTTCTTCACTTCCTTTCTCAAACGTCTAGTGTTACTGTGAATTATTTAATATGTGTATTTCCCAAGATGATGCTATACCTATTTATTATTATTCATAGGTGTATATGTATAGGTTTGTGTATGTGGTTGAAAATTCCAATGCAAGACCACATGGGTGTTTAATAAGCAGAATTAGAGAATCTTGAGCTAGAAGGGAACTTGGAAATCATCTATTTCTATACCTTTGTTTTTTTCTTTAATTAGACACTCCTAATACCTTCTTTGTCCATCACCTTCCAAATTGGGCAAAAATTTAAAATTGAAAAATAAAACCCTCAATACATAGATGCTTAGTCTGGCAAAACAAATTTCCACATCGGCCATCATTAAAAAGTACTTTACTGCATTTTAAATTCAGTACCTCAAGCCTTTCATTTTATAGATGAAACTGAGGTCTAGAAAATTGAAGAAAAATGATTAGTCAAATGATACACAGAGAGTATCAGATCTAAGTTTGAAATTCAGTTTTTGTGGCAGTTGCTAGTATCATTTTTTGTTGTTCAGTCATATCTGGGGTTTTCTTGGCAGAAGTACTGGGGTGGTTTGCTAATTCCTTCTCCAGATCATTTTACAAATGACAAAACTGAGATAAACAGGGTTAATAAGTGACTTTCGCAGGGTCACACAGCTAAGAAGTGTCTAACGCCAGATTTGAACTCAGGAAAATTATTTTTCCTGACTCAAGACTAGGTACTCTATCCACAGCACCACCTAGCTGGTCATTGCTAGTATCATACTCTGCTTCATTAAGAGAACAAATACATAAATTTTACAACATATGCACCTGGCTTGACCTTCAAGTATCATCTACAGCAGCTTTCCATAGACTTTGTTACTGTTGGCTACTCTACTTATTAGAGTCATTCCAAAGTCTTCTATCCAAAAGACAACTTCTTTCCTTATACCTGCATAATTTATCAGCTGCTGCTGTTTGTAGCCATCCTTGATTATATCATGTTACTTGAAGTTAGTTTTTCCCTCCTCCTACTTACTCTCCTTGTGATTATTTTACTTCTACCCACCCACCATATTAGGGTAAGCATCACTTCATTGCTGACAGACTAGGTTTCAAGAGTTTATGTTTGGGGATATTGTCCTGCTACTTAGCATTCAGTAGCTTTCATAGGTTGACTATGAAAGTTTTCAAGCAGTAGGACATATTATCCCTGATAAAACTAGGTCTCTCAGCCAGTGAGGAGGTTAGAAAACAATATTAGTTTTTAGATAAGAACTTTGGTTTAGGGTTTGATGTTACATTGGTACCAGATTATTTACCTCCCAAAGGTCTGGCCACAGTTTTTAAGACTTCCCTCTATGGGTTTACAACAATATTTCTCATGGTTCAGAATCTCAGACAGCACAAATAAAGTGTGAACCAGAAAAGTTATGATTCTACTATGTAACATTTACAACCAAGTTTTTACTAAGCTTGTGAATAATTTATTCATCAGCTGAAGTTATTCACTTTTACCCACAAAGGAAATCCTGAACCTTGGAGAAATGAAAGTGCTTTGTAATCCTCCAAAAGTTTTTTTCCTTTTTCCTTTCAAGTAAAGTCTCCAAGTGCAGAATTTAAATTGGAAAAGTAGACTACACTTTGATATAGTAAACAGCTAGGTGGCACAACGCATAGAGTGGTGGACTTGGACTCAGAAAGACCAGAGTTAAAATTCAGGCTCAAATATTTAGTAGCTATTCAACCCCAGGCAAATCGCTTATGCTCTGTCTGCCTCAGTTTCCTAAACTATAAAATGAAGATAATAATAACAGCTACCTCCTGGGGTTGTTATGAAGATTAAATGGAATAATATTTGTAGAAGATTTTTCAAACTTTAAAGCACTATATAAATGTTTGGTGTTGTTATCTCTTTGAAGTTAAAGACTGTCCGGTTGTGAATCTGACATCTACTACAACTCTTTATGTACGTATGTAAGTACTAAAAAATATTTATTACACTGGACATAGTGTCAGTAATTTGACAACTTAACACAGTCACTGTGGCCTTAGATTAGAATACAAATAATAGCTTATAGATCATAAATTTGTGGAGTTTTCCCTCTTTTTAAAGCGTTCTCTTATTTCTTACATTTTTCCTATAGCACTTTATTTGGATCTCTCTTTAACCCTGTTATCCTGTACCATATTCCTAGCACATGGTATGCACTGTATAAATGCTATTATTATTATTATCATCATCAGTATTATTATTACTATCTGTGTATGTATCATATGCCAGTAATAGAATGTAAGTTCTTTGAGGGCAGGGACTGTCTTTTATTTTTTATAATTAATTTATTTTTAGTTTTCAACATTCACTTCCATAAGATTTTGAGTTTTAAATTTTCTCACCTTCCCTTCCTTCCTCCCTCATTAAGATGGCATGCAATCTGATATAGGCTCTACATACACATTCCTATTAAACGTGGTTTCGCATTAGTCATGTTGTAAAGAAGAATTAGAACCATTGGGAGGAACCACTAGAAAGAAGAAACAAAATAAAAGAAAAAAAAAGAGCAATTAGTAAGTTCAATCTGCATTTAGACTCCATAGTTCTTTCTCTGGATATGGATAGCATTCTCCATGATGAGTCTTTTGGAGATGTCTTAGATCTTTGCATTGCTGAGAAAAGCTAAATCTACATCACATAACGTGGCTGTTACTGTGTACAATGTTCTCTCGGTTCTGCTCACTTCACTCAGCATCAGTCCATACAAGTCTTTCTAGGTCTTTCTGAAGTCCACCTGCTCATCATTTCTTACAGCACAATAATATTTCATTACATTCATATACCACAACTTGTTCAGCCATTCCCCAATTGATGGGCGTCCTCTCAATTTTCAATTGTTTGCCACCACAAAAAGAGCTGTTTTACATATTTTTGTATATGTGAGCCCTTTTCCTATTTGTATGATCTCTTTGGGAGACAGCCCTTGAAGTACTATTGCTGGGTCAAAGGGTATGCACATTTTTATAGCCCTTTGGGCATAGTTCCAAACTGCTCTCTAAAGTTGTTGGATCAATTCACAGCTCCACCAAAATGCATTAGTGTTCAAATTTTCCCACAACTTCTCCAACATTTAACATTTTCCTGTTTTGTCATGGTAGTTAATCTGATAGGTGTGATGTGGTACCTCAGAGTAGTTTTGATTTGCATTTCTCTAATCAATAATGATTTAGAGCTTTTTTTTTCATATGACTATAGATAGCTTTAATTTCTTCCTCTGAAAACTTCCTGTGAATATCCTTTGACCATTTATCACTTGGGGAATGACTAGTGTTCTTATAATTTTGACTCAATTTCCTATATATTTTAGAAATGAGGCCTTTATCAGAGACAGTGGTTGTAAAAATTCTTTCCCAGTTCTCTGCTATCCTCCTAATCTTGGTTGCAATGGCTTTGTCTGTGTAAACAACTTTTCAATTTAATGTAATCAAAATTATCCATTTTGCATTTCATAATATTCTCTATGTCTTGTTTGGTCTAAATTCTTCCAGTCTCCATAAATCTGACAGGAAAATTATTCTTTACTCTCCTAGTTTGCTTCTAGTATCAGCCTTTATATATAAATTGTGTATTCATTCTGACTTTACTTTTGTATATGGTGTAAGATGTTGAATTATGCCTTGTTACGGTTATACTACTTTCAGTTTTCCCAGCAGGAACTGTCTTTAAAAAAAAGTTTGTATCTTCGGAGCCTATCATATGAATGCTGTTGAAATGAATGAATGATTGATAAAATGATAAACAAAATGTTGAAGTGCTGATGAAAAGTTAATTAATGATGAAAAATTAATGATGAAAATGTCTGAATTTGAATGAGAAAAATACTCAAAATTTCTCAGTATCCTCAGATTAAATCCCTCACATTAGATAAGGGTCTTGTTTTTGTCTTTTATTTTTGCTTTATTTTAATGTCCAGGTGAAAGATTGATTAAGAAAATAATTTTAAGAGACGTTTCAGAGAAAGGGAGGCACAAGAGGAGTTAAATGTCATACATTAGTAATGATACTTATGTTAATAATTTTATGCATTCCTGATCTTGCCCACTGACAACTCTAATTTTTCATTCAGCACTTTCATTGTCCCCTCAATTCAGGCTTTATTAAGGATGTACATATGAAACGTAAAACGTTCTATCTGATTTATAAGTAATTGAGCTTGAGACTTTTGTTACTAAAGTGACCTAAATTTATAGCTTTGTAAAATTTTATGGCCTCTTTCCCAGAGACTGTTGGGTGTTGATCCTTTGTCCCCAATTTAATTTTGAGAAATGATGTCTGTAACAGATAGCTACAGTGAATCTACTATTTCTTTAGATCAGAAAAATGTGACAGGAAACTATGTGAAGAATAGTGTCATATGTGACAAATACCAAATACCATGTAGTACTGGCACTACAGATTGTACTAAAATCTTATACCTCTTCCATTACCTAGATATCTCCTGGATTAAGAAAAATTTGGTAATTTTGGAGAAAATATATTCATGGGGCATCCAGGTTTCACAGCATTTGGAATCAGGATGACATTAGTTCAAATCTTCCCTCAGACACTTACTAGCTGGGTGAGTAACTTTATCTCTGTCTGCCTTGGTTTCTTTATCTGTGAAATGAATATAATAATAGCACCTACCTCCTAAGATTGTGAGGATAAAATGAGATAATAATTATAAAGCAATTTCCTAACCTTAAGATGTTATATAAATGTTAGATACTATTATTTTGTTAGTCAACAAGTTCTTATTAAGTACTTACTATATACAGGACTCTGTGGAAAGCAATGGGGATACAAAGAAAGGCAAAAACAATCTGTAACCTCAAGGAATTTACATTCTAATGGGGGAGATAATATTATCTATTATTATTCCAGTGCCCCAATGGATTCATGAAACAGCTATGGCATGCAGTGGATGGACTCTTGTACCTACAGTAAGGGAGACCTGAGTTTGAACATGTTTTTCAGACACTTCCTAGCTGTGTGACACTAGGCAAATCACTTAACCTGTCTGCCTCAATTTCCTCAACTGTAAAATGGAAATATTAATGGTACCTATATCACAAGGCTGTTGTGAATATCAAGTGATATAATATTTGTAAACATACTTGGCACAGGGCTTAGCATATAGCAAGCACTAAATATATGTTTGTTATCTTCTCTCCTCTTCCCTTCCCAAAAAAGTGGACATTCCCTCCAAAGCAGATCATAGTTTATTCATGCTTACCCATCTTGAATGACTCTTATGAATATCTTTGCATAAATTAGCAAAATGAATTCACCCAAAGTGTGAGGGGCTTTCTAAGTGTTTTCATAATATTGTATTATTATCATTGGAGAAAGCAGGCTGCTGATCAATTGTTTCTTGATCTCACTAACAGACTAGCTTGCCTCATTTTTTCCTTTTCATTAATTTCTCTGATATCATTTTTGCTACTTCTCCCTCTTAATGTATCATTTGTAAAGCATCAAAATTAGTATACACTGGTCAAAACCTTCTCATTATCCTCTGAATGTTTCTTGACTTCAATTCTTTGAAGACTGTACTGTCCATGATGTGCAGCCATATGACATTGAAGGAAAATATGGGTATTTAAAAAAATAGGCAATTCTCTCTTTTTTTTAAATTTGTAAATATTTTACTTATTATTTCCACTAATATTTACTAATTAAATTAACCCTTTTCCATTTTATCTTTGTCAGTTTTGAGATTCAGAATAATAAAATAACAGTTATAGGTAATGTTAATAGTTATTTACATAAAATATCTCTATTGTCTATCTCTACTACCCTATCCTGCCATGTTCCATTGGTCACTATTCAATGTCAAGAGATCTGCAAGAATGCCATCAGTATATCTGGTAGGTTCCTATGGAAAATCAATTGGAAGAGATGGAAAAGAGTCCTATAAGCTAAGATAGCATGGCAGACACAAGTCTAAAATAAGGGATAGTTTGTTAATAGAACAAGGCTTCCAGCAGGAATTCTATAGAGATAAGCATAAAACCACATACCGGGGCTCAAAAAATTAACTTCAAAAAGTACAGGAATTAAGAAGCATAGTTAGACAGCCCTTTGAAAAAGATCTAGGGGTTTTACTGGATTGCAGTCTCAAGATAAGTAGGCCATGTAATGTGACAGCCAAAGAAGATTGAGCTCTTTGGCCAAATGACCCTGCACATCTTTTAGGAACAGGGAAATCATGGTTCCTCTTGTAATCTGCCCTTGTCAGACGTCATCAGAATATTGTGTTCAGCTGAGGGTACCAAAGTTTAGGAAAGGCATCAATAAAACAAAGAGTGTCCAGAAGACAGCAACTAACATGATGAAAAGCCTTAAGCCCAATATCAATAAAAAGCCTGGGGATGTTTCTTCTGCAGGAGAGAATACTTGGGGTGGGAGAGACATGTTAGCTGCCTTGGAGTATTTGAAGGACTGTTACATAGAAAAGGGGTTTGATTTGTTCTGATTGGCCCCCAGAGGACAATCAGGAGCAATAGGGAGCAATGGATGGAAGTTACAATGAGGAAAATTTAGGCTTGATGGCAGAAGAACAAAACAAAACAAAACAAAACAAATTCCTAACAATTTGAGCTGTCCAAAAAGTGGCATGGGCTGCCTAGGGAAATAGTGAGCTCTGCCTTCCTGAAGGTCTTCAACAGCTGGGGGGCTTGATATACTGGGCATCCTTTTATGGGCATGGATTGGACTTGATGACCACTGCAGGCCCTTTCAATTTGAAGATTTTGATTCTGTGATTGCAGTCTCCATCCAATTCTAATTTTCCAGTTTTGTTTTTCTTTTTCTTTATCAGTAATGGACATGATCAGATAATTTATTTGTTATCTTTTCTCATAAGTCTTGAAATCATTTGACTCTTAATCAGAACAACATTACTTCTTGCTTTATGGTGACTAATATCAGTTTTTATCTCTTTACTGATAAAAGCACTCTAAGCTCTCAATGATTTTGGAATTCAAAATCTTCTCTTATTGGGACTTTTTCTATTGAATTGCAGAATGCTGCCAATGGCAACGGTTTGGAATCTGGAGTTAGGGGAGACTTCCAGTCAAATTTCTCTTCTGTGGCTTCTCAACTGTGTGATAGGGGCCAGGTATTTAACATCTTTCAGGTTTAGGTTTCTCATTTCTAACATGGGCTGATAACACAGGCAGTTGCGCAGCTCAGTGGAGAGAGCACAAGGCCTGGAATCAGGAGGACCTTGGTTCAAATCCAGCCGCAGACATCCATTAGCTAGGTGACCCTAGACAAGTCACTAAACGTCTGTTTGCCTTAGTTTCCTCATGATTATGTGGCGACACATATTTGTTCCCAATAGTAATATAGTTTATTTCACTAAATAGGCCAATTTGGTCCATATCTAATTTTCCTCCTTCTCCAGGCATGGTTGCTTCTTGTGGTAGTGATGTTCTCTATTCTAGGAAGTTTAAAAGTTTCTTAGGCTTAGTTCTGTTGTGTAAAATGCCTAGTGTATTAATAATATAGGAACTGAGAAGCAGAACCAGGAGAACATTGTACGATGTTATTATATGATATTGTATGATGTTGTATGATGATCAGTTGTGAATGACTTATCTATTCTCAGTAAAATGATCCAAGACAATTCCCAAAGACTCATGATGGAAAATGCTATGCACCTCCAGAGGAAGAATTTATGGAGCCTGTTTCACAGGTAAGGAAATCGAGGCATAAAGCAAGCAGGTAGGAGTCTGGGGTAGGAGACTCCTGGGAACTCTTTCTCCAGGGAGCAGCATCCTTTAGACCATGGTGGAGCAGAGCTAAAGATGCCCAGCTTGCCTGGCCCGAGATCTAAGCCCCAGAAGCGGCATCAGGAGGAGCTGGAGTGGCTGCTGCCACTCCCACGCCCGAGACTGCCCGGACAGTTGTTTCTACAAGAAAGTTGGAAGTGGCTAAAATGCAGTTTCCTGAAGGTGGGCTAACCTACTCTCTTCTGATTTAATTTTGGATTTAGCCCACTGTCAATGTTTAGTATCCGTCCCAGAAACATGCACCAATGAATGAGTTCTATATCCATCAATACTGTCCTGTTCTATTAAATTTAACAGACATTTATTAATCACTGTGGTAGGTAGCAGGGACACCAAGACATCATTAAAGGAACGGTTTGTGTAGGTTTAGAAAGAGAAGTGGTGATCACTGAACACAAGGTATCATCAAGGATAAGTTATAAGAATGTAAACTCATTGCCTTTTTAAAATAGGTATAGATTACTGATATGTCAGCAACATTAGACAATTCTCTCATACTATTCCTTTAGACAAGGTAACAAGATGTAGAATCACTTATTAGAATTAGATGGATTTAAAATGGGTATAATACCATACTTAGGTAGTCATTCATGGGTCAGTGTCATCTACAGGGGGGTTCTGTGGTGGAATTCTCTTGGCCTTGTGCTTTCTAACATTTTTGTCAAATTCAGATAGATGGTGTAATGGATACAGTGCTAGACTTGGGGTCAGGAAGACTTGGATTCAGATTTTCCCTAAAATTCTTAACTAGATATCCCTTAACTTCCCTCAGCCATAGTCTTCTCAAATGTAAGAACGATATGATAATAGCATCAAATTTATAAGGTTGTTGTGAGGATCAAATGAGATAAAATATGTAAAGCACTTTATAAGTGCTAGCTATTTTATTATTAATAATAATGCCTAGGGTAATGGCATAGATCACATATTTATCAGATTTGGAGATGAAAATCTGGGAGGGATACAAAAGGATCTTTAAGAAATCTCACCAGGTTAGAATTATGAATCAAATCTTAGACGATTAGATTTATTGAAGATAAACATGCAGTGCTAAACTTAGATCCAAAACCTTAACTTCTCAAGAATAAGATGGATGAGGTATAACTAGGGAACTACTCATTTGATAAAGGACTAGGGATTTTAGTAGACTCAACAGACATGCTTAATGTAAGTGGCTTTGGTAGCTCCCAAAGCTCATGCAACATTAAGCTACGTTAATTTAATCAGGTTTTGGAACAAGTATCTAGAAAAAGGAAAGTGCTTTTCTTCCTGTACCTTATCAGATGATATCTGGATTATGGGATTCAATTTGGAGTGCTACATTTTAGGAAGAACATTTATAAGTTGGAACACATATAGAAGAGGATGAGTAGTAGGATGAAGGGACTGAGAAGTAAAGGAACTAGAAATGTTTAGCCTAGAGAAAAAAAAATATTTTGGATGGGGGGTCTTAGGTACAGATATCAAGTTTTTATTTTACTTTATTTTATTAATTTACTTTTAGTTTTCAACATTCACTTGCACAAGCTTTTGAGTTTTAAATTTTCTGTCCCTATCTCTCCAACATGGTGTGCAATCTGATATAGCTCTACATATATATTCCTATTAACATTTTCACATGAGTTGTTTTGATTTGCATTTATCTAATCATAGTGATTTAGAGCATTTTTTTCACATATAGATGATTTTAATTTCTTCATCTGAGAACTGCCTATTCATATCCTTTGACCATTTATCAATCAGTGAATGACTTGTATTCTTATAAATTTAACTTAATTCTTTATGTATTTTAGAAATGAGGCCTTTATCAGAGAGACTAGCTGTAAAAATTCTTTCCCAATTTTCTACTTTCCTTTTAATCCTGGTTGCACTGGCTTCATTTGCACAAAAACTTTTCAATTTAATGCAATCAAAATTATCCATTTTGCATTTCATAATGTTCTCTATCTCCTGTTTGGTTATGAATTCTTCTGTTCTCCACAAATCTGATAGGTCAACTATTCCTTGCTCTCCCAGTTCGCTTATAGTATCAGCCTTTATATCTAAATCATGAACCCATTTTGACTTTATTTTGGTATATGGTGTGAGAGTTTGGCTCATGCCTAGTTTCTGCCATACTCTTTTCCAGTTTTCCCAGCAGTTTTTGTCAAAGAATGAGTTCTTATCCCCAGAAGCTAGGGTCTTTGGGTTTGTCAAATAGATTACCATAGTCATTGATTACTGTGTCTTGCATACCTAACCCGTTCTATTTCTTAGCCAGTACCAAGTAGTTTTGATGATTGCTGCTTTATAATACAATTTAAGATCTGGAACCACTAGGCTACCTTCCCCTGCATTTCTTTTCCTTAGTTCCCTTGACATTCTGGACCTTTTATTATTCCAAATGAATCTTGTTATAATTTTTTGTAGCTCTATAAAATAATTTTGGTAGTTTGATTGATATGGCACTGAATAAGTAAATTAGCTTAGGTAGAATTGTCATTTTTATTATATTAGTTTGGCCTACCCATGAGTAACTGATGTTTTTCCAATTATTTAGATCTGAGTTTATCTGTGTGAAAAGTGTTTTGTAATTGTGTTCATATAGTTCCTGGGCTTGTTTTGGTAAGTAGACTCCTAAATATTTTATAATGTCTCTAGTAACTTTAAATGGAATTTTCTCTTTCTATCTCTTGCTGTTGGGCTTTGTTGTTAATATATAGAAATGCCAATGATTTATATGGGTGTATTTTATATCCTTCAACTTTGCTAAAGTTGTTTATTATTTCAAGTAGTTTTTTACTTGATTCTCTAGGATTCTCTAAGTATATCATCATATCATCTGCAAAGAGTGATACCTTTGTTTTTTCTTTGCCTGTTCTAATACCTTCAATTTATTTTTTCTTCTCTTATTGCTAAAGCTAACATTTCCAGTACCATGGGAAACATTTTATCTGAGGATAGAACTGAAGGCTATATTGTCTTCATTTTTAAAAATTTATTTTTTATAAATAATAATAAACACGAACAAATATTGATAGTAAAATTTAAAAACAAAACTAGAAGAGACCATATATGTAACTGTATGATAATTATATGAAAATCATTTTCCCCTCACTATGTGTATTTGTAGGTTTTGGGGTTTTTTTAATCATTCAAGTTTACCATGATAGCTTCAACTATCCTGTAGTCCTATTTATGGGCAGCTAAGTGGCACAGTGGATAAAGTGCTAGTCAAGAAGACTCATTCTCAGCTGAGTTCAAATCTGGCCTCAGACACTTAGAAGCTGAATCACTTAACCCTGTGGGCCTCATCTGTATAAAGAACTGTGTAAAGAGATGAGAAACCACTGCAGTTTCTTTGCCAGGAAAACCCCAAAAGGTGTCACAAAGTGTCTGACACAATTGAAACAAGTCAACAATTTCTTTCTTATCTCTCCTGTTTATTATTATTTTTAATGATTCAATAACTCTCAGTTTTCTCCTTTATTTTTTAGGATCTTTGCAACTCCGCTTTTAACTACCTTTTAACTACTACCCTTTTAACTCCTCTCCCCCAATAAAAATAAATAAAAGACATCTCATAAGAAATAGGTTATAGCAAAGTGAATTCACATATTGGTTGTGGATGAAAATGTAGACTTTCTGAATTTATCAGCAGTATCCTCAGGTAACTGTTGATAAGCATGATTAATCACAAATTTTCTGGAGTTAGTGGGTTGATCATAGTTCTTGAAGTTTTCAAAGTTGTTTATTCTTTGCAATATTATAGTTATGGTATAAATTGTTCTCCTGATTTTGTAGCTGTCATTCTGCATCAAATCAGATCAGATCTGAATCTCTTTTGTGATTTTGTACAGTAAAATAATAGTAAAAATAATATTTCATCATATTCATCTACCATAATTTGTTTGGCCAT
Organism: Phascolarctos cinereus; assembly: GCF_003287225.1. Classification (NCBI taxonomy): domain Eukaryota; kingdom Metazoa; phylum Chordata; class Mammalia; order Diprotodontia; family Phascolarctidae; genus Phascolarctos; species Phascolarctos cinereus. The sequence continues at coordinate 200,870,186 of NW_027555847.1, read as the reverse complement.
TTCCCAATTGATAAGTACTCATTTTGTTTACAGTTATTTTCTATGACAAAAAGTACTGCTTCAAATGTTTTTGTACATATGGTTCTTATTCCTCTTTCCTCAAAGATATGAGCCTTGAACCAGTATCACAGTTTAGTGACTTTCGAGGTATAGTTTCAAATTGCCTACTGGAATGATTGTATCACCTCATAGCATCGCTGACAGTATGTTAGTGTGTCTGTTTTTTTTTTCACAGCCCCTCCAACAATTGTCATTTTCCTTTTTTATCATCTTTGAAAATCTGGCAAGTGTTAGGTAGAACCTCAATGTTGTTTTGATTTACATTTCTTCCACTATTAGTAATTCAGAGCATTTTTATATGATTGTTGATAAATTGTCTTTCTTCTCTTGCACACTGCTTATTCATATGTTGACTATTTTGGGAGGAATAGTTTTTTTTTTTCTTATGTATTTGTGTCACTTATGTATATATCTTAGATATCAGATTGTTAGCAGAGAAATTTGCTACAAATTATGTTCCCATTTAATTTTTTCCATTCCTTTCCCTTTAATTCTAATTTTACTCATTCATTTACAATTTATTTGAAATTGTTCATTTCCTTGCTTATGATCATCTCTATCAATTTTTGATTAAGAATTCTTCAACATAGATTTTAAAGGCATCTTCTCTATTCCTCTAATTTGTTTATGATGTAATCTTTTACAGCTAGGTCTTTTATCCATTTGGGACTTACTATGGCATTTTGTGTGAGATGTTCAATTAAATTTAATTTCTTCCAGAAGGCTTTGCAGCTTTCCCATCAGTTTTGTCAAACAGTGAGTCCTCACCCCAGTAGTTTATTGAACACCATGATACCATATTTGATAACTTCTGGGTCTTGTAAACATAATCTGTTCTACTGATCTACTGATCAACTTTTCTATTTCATAACTAGTACACACTATGCTTGATGCATACTATTTTGGAATATAGTTACAGGTCTGGTGCTACTTAAGCCCCCTTCCTTGCCACATCTTTATATTACTTGAGATTTTTTAAATTTTTTGTTCTTGCAGATGAATTCAGTTATTATTTTTTCTAATTCTATGAAGTAGTAATAATAATAGCTAACGTTTTTATAGTACTTACTTTGTGCCATGAACTGACTATGCTAAGCTCTTTACAATTATTATCTCATTTGAGCTTCACAATCATGGGAGGTAGGTGCTATTTTTAAGCCCATTTTACAGATGGGAAAACTAAGACAAACAGGTTGGGTGACTTGCCCAGGGTCCCATAGCTAGTAAATATCTGGCATCATATTTGACCTCTGATATTCCTGACTTTAGGCCTAATCTAACCCACCACACCACCTAGCTGCCACAAAGTAACCTTTGATGGTTGGTAGGCAAGGCATTGAATGTGCAAACTGATGTTTTGTCATTTGTATTGTATTAGCACAACCATTAATAATTAATTTTTCTCCAATTGTTTAAAATATCTTTTCTGCAAAGTGTGTTTTAGAGTTGTATATGTATAATTCTCATGAGTATCTTTGAAGCCAGATTTAGCTACCATATTATACTGTATTTTTAATGGAGTTTCTTTTTTTATCTCTACCTTCTAGGTTTTGTTAGTAATATACAGAAATATCACGGGACAGGGGTGTTATTTTATATTATGTTTCTTTACTGAAACTATTAGAGAACTAATTAATGGTTCTCTAAGTAAACTATCATATTATCTGCAAAGAGTAATGGTTTTCCCCCTTTCCTTGTGTTTATTCTCTCAATTCTTTTTCATTTCTCTTCTTTTTTTCCTTTCTCTTTTCTTCCTTTCTTCCTTTCTCTCTCCCACCTCTCTCTCTCTCTCTCTCTCTCTCTCTCTCTCTCTCTCTCTCTCTCTCTCTCTCTCCTTCTTCCTTCCTCTCCTTTCTCTCTCTCTTTTCTTCATATATTGCTATAGCTAATATTTCTAGAAGTATGGCAAATAATAATAGTGACATTGTAAATCCTTGCAGTATGCCTGATCTTTTGGAAAAGCCTCTAGTGTTTCTTCATTACACAATACTAGCTGTTCCTTTCTGATGTCATTTACCAAAAATGGTAAGGTTCATTTATTCCTATGCTTTTTAAAATAACAGGATCTTGTATTTTGCCCAAAACTATTGACCAAATTGAGACACAGCATGCCTCAGTTGATGAAGAGCCAGGAACACTTGAGTTCAAGTTTCCTCATCTATGTATTCCTTATATTAATAAAATCATGATTTCTGTCCCTATCCTATCTAACTCATAGGGCTGCTGTGAGTTTAAAATTTTATCTCTTGTTTCTGTGGTTTGTTCTTCGACTTACCATTTCTTTAGGATAGTCTTATCTAGGTACCTTTATTTGTATTTATCTTCTTTGAATTTATTTTTCATATGCTTATGTATGTACTTACTGTTTCTTCATTATAATATAATGATTCTTGTAAGTAAGGATTGTTTCATTGTATTTGTAAGTCCAATTCTAGCACAATGCCTAGTACATAGTAGGTATTTTTGCTTAATTAAATTATTTGTTCTCCATTTAAGTCTGGATCTTTTCTTCAAAGGCACTTTATTGATTCATCATGTTGTGCTTAGTAAAGAATGTATTTAATATTTCTGTTTTCTTGTATTTTATTTATGAAGGCTTTATGGTCTAATAAATTGCTGGCTTTTATAAAGGTGCTATGCATAGCTAAGTCATGTGCATATTACTTCAATTCCCTTTCAGTGATTGCCAGATATCTTGCAAAACCAACTTTTTAATGATTCTGTTCAAATACTTAAATTCTTCTCACTTATAATTTTGTTATATTTGTCTGGATCTGAAAGGGGCATATCGAGGTTGCCATTTATTTTAGTTTTGCTTTCTTTTCCCACTAAAATTCAATGAACATCTCTTCAAATGTTTAGGTGCTTTGCCATTCTCTCTCTCTTTCTGTGTGTGTGTGTGTGTGTGTTCTCTCTCTGTGTATATACATACATACATACCTATACATATATATTATACATATACACACACACATATATATTATCCGTGGTTCCTTTAATTATAATATAATTTCCCTGCTTATTTCTTTTAAGCTTCTCTATTTATTGTTGTTTCAGATTATGATTGTTAAGATTGCCTTTTTGAATTTGCCATGGCACAATCTATCCTATCCCCTCATTTTAATTGTGTTAACCTTTATCTTTTGATGTGTTTCTTGTAAACTACACGATATGGCATTCTGGTTTCTAATGCATTCAACTACCCTTCTCAATTTTATGGGTGAGTTCATCTCATTCAGATTCATGGTCTTTAACTGCATAGTTCCTGCCATAATAAGTTCTTATCTTTTTTTTCTTCCTGACTTCCTCTTTACAAAGAAGATGGGGGGAGGGAGAAAGAAAAGGAATCTGATAACCACTAGTTATCTGTAATTGATATATTATTTTGTAACCACCAAGCCTAGAACTTTGGTCTCTGATTCTTATAATTATTTTCTCTTCACTTTATTCTGGATGCTACTGCTGCAACCAGTCTAGGTGAGGTAGCTTTTATTCATCCACACTCTCTGCCTCATTCCCTAACTTTTGATTCAGTCTTCTGACAGCCTGTTGCAGGTTCTGACCTCTCCCTTCTTGTATGATCCCCAATCAGGAATTTCCTCCCATCATTTGCAGTGAGATGCTGGGAATCATGCTAGTCTCAGGCCTCCTATATACACCTTCATTGCACCAATGGTGTCCAGGAATTGAATTGGCCCTGTCTTCTGTTATTTTCTGTTTCTCTAACTGCATAGTTGGGTCCTATTGCACTGTGTAATGTTTATGAGAGCATCTTATATCTGCATTTATGATCTGACAGGCTATGATTAGAATCTAGCTTCAGGTCCTAGAATGCTGGAGCTCAGGATAGCTTATGACTCCCAAACTAGCTAGCCTACAGGCTGACCCTTGGCCATTTGTTTTTTTTTCATTAATAGTATTTTATTTTTTCCAAGTACAGGTAAAGATAGTTTTCAACATTCATGTTTGTAAAATTTTGTAAAATTAATTTTTTAAAATTTTCAACATTCATTTCCATAAGCTTTTAAGTTTTCAATTTTCTCTGCTTCCCTACCCTCCCACCTCCCCAAGACAGAGTACAGTCTGATACAGGCTGTACATATACATTCATACTTAACATTTTCACATTAGTTACATTATAAAGAAGTATTAGGACCAATGAGAGGAATCATGAGGAAGAAAAACAAAACAAAGCAGCAAAAGAAAAGAGATTAAATAGTATTCTTTGATCTTCATTCAGATTCCACAGTTTTTTCTCTGGATGTAGACAGAATTTTCCATCATGAGACTTTTGGAGATGTCTAGATCCTTGCATTGCTGAGAAGGACTAAGTCTATCAAAGTTAGTCATTACAAAACATAGCTATTACTGTGTACAACGTTCTCCTGATTCTGCTCACTTCACTCAGCATCAGTCCATACAAGTTTTTCTAGGTTTTTCTGAAGTCTGCCTGCTCATCACTTCATATAGCACAATAGTATTCCATTACATTCATATACCACAACTTGTTCAGCCATTCCCCAACTGATGAGCATCCTCTCAATTTCCAATTCTTTGCCACCACAAAAAGAGCTGCTATAAATATTTCCTATTCCCATTTGTATGATCTCTTTGGGATACAGCCCTAGAAGTGCTATTGCTGGGTCAAAGGGTATGCACAGTTTTATAGCCCCTTTGGGCATAGTTTCAAATTGCTGTCCAGAATGGTTGGATCACTATACAGCTCCATCAACAATGCATTAGTATTCTAATTTTTTCACAACTTCTCCAACATTTATCATTTTCCTGTTTTGTCATGTTAGTCAATCTGATAGGTATGAGGTGGCACCTCAGAGTTGTTTTGATTTGCATTTCTCTAATCAATAGTGATTTAGAGTATTTTTCATATGACTGTAGATAGCTTTAATTTCTTCTGAAAATTGCCTGTGCATATCCTTAGACCATTTATCAATTGGGGAATGACCTGTATTCTTACAAATTTGACTCAGTTCTTAAATATTTTAGAAATAAGGCCTTTATTACAGACACTGGCTATAAAAAAATATTTCCCAGTGTTCTGCTTCCCTCTTAACCGTGGTTGCATTGCCTTTGTTTGTGTTAAAAACTTTTCAATTTAATGTAATCAAAATCATCCATTTCGCATTTCATAATGTTCTCTATCTCTTGTTTGTTCACAAATTCTTCTGTTCTCCATAGATCTGACATATAAACTATTCCTTGCTCTCCTAGTTTGCATATAGTATAAGCCTTTATATCTAAATCATCTATCCATTTTGACTTTATCTTGGTGTAGGGTGTAAAATGTTGGTCTATGCCTAGTTTCTCTCACACCATTTTCCACTTTTCTCAGCAGTTTTTGTTAAATGGTGAGTTCTTACCCCAGAAGGTAGAGTCCTTGGGTTTATCAACAATAGATTGCTATAGTCATTGACTACTGAGTCTTGCATATCTAACCTCTTCCACTTATCTACCACTCTATTTCTTAGCCAGTACCAAGTAATTTTGATGATTACTTTTTATAATACGTTTTAAATCTGGTACAGCTAGGCCACCTTCCCTTGCATTTCTTTTCATTAATTCCCTTGATATTCTGGCCCTTCTTTTCTTCCAGATGAATTTTGTTATTTTTTTTCCTAGCTCTATAAAATCATTTTTCAGTACTTTGATTGGAATGGCACTGAAAATTAAATTATTCAGAATTGTCATTTTTATTGTATTAGCTTGGCCTATCCATGAACAACTGATATTTTCCCAATTATTTAGATTTGACTTTATTTGTGTGAAAAGTGTTTTATGATTGTGTTCATACAGTCCCTGGGTTCTTGACCCATTTGTAAGAGCTCATGCTGGCTTCCCTGACACAGTTCCCCTCTCTACCTCTGCTGGTTTCCTCATTTATCTACACGGAGGCTGTCTTTTTTGGTAAGATTCCTTTATCCACCTCCACCTGCTTCTGGTTATCTTTTTATGCAATTCTGGACTGAATTAAAGAGTTTATATTTCTTTTTCAATTTTCTTTCTCATTGGTCTCTTTGTTTTCATATGCTTTCTAGGGTTTATATAGGAGGGCTACACTTTTTCATGGTGTCATCTTAACTAGAAATTTTTGTTCCAGTTTCTTCCACCTATTTGTATACACACATATGCATATGTTATGTATGTTATTCATATGTGTGTGTGTGTATGTCTGTGTGTGTATGTGTGTAAACACAGACACACAGAGTCTTTCTGGCAAAGCTTCTACTGGCTGCCTTCAAAGAAGACTTAACTCTCTAAAGACACTTGGAGTTATACTTTTTCCCTGTTCCAGAAGAGAGGAAGCTAACACAAGAGAACTGGAGAATGGAGTTTTCTGTTTCAGTGGGAGTTTAGAGGACCTTTCTTTCTTTCTAATGCAAGCAGGCAAAAGATAGGAAAAGACTCATTTTGTCCAGTTAGTATATTTTGAATGAACACTTAGTCCATCTCTTTACCATGAAATCAGCAGACTTGAGTGAATTAAAGAATGCCCATTCTCCAAAGCCCATGTGAGAATTGAATCAACTGTACATATTATTTCCAGAGGCAGCTGATCTCATTTTTGGGTACTTCTAGTAAATAAAAAGGGGCAGCTAGGTGGTGCAGTATATAGAGTGCCAGACCTGAAGTCAGGAAGACCTCATATTTCTAGATCTGGAAGGATATCAGCAAGTTCAAATCTCTCACTTACCTATGAAGAAACTGAGGCCCAAGATGGGGAAACTTAGTAATCCCACTTCCATGTTAACAAAATCAATGATTTCCAAGGTTCCTTTCAATTCTTAAGTTGTATGTTTCTCCATTACTTGCAGAAATTTACACCTGTGGGAGATAAGACTCAGCTTTCCTCAATCTCAGGCCAGGATCTTTACCATTCCACATCTAACACTCCACAACTAAAAGTTACACCTTCCCATACGTTAGTGTCAAATGAAGAAAGATAAGAAATTCTTTAATATCCTTTGTGCAATTCTCTTCTTCCTGCCTCTAAGTATTTTTTCAAGCTAAAAAATTTGCCTCTTCTTTATTCTACCAAGCCAAAGTCAAATGTTTCCCTGCTTCCCATGCTTTTTCTTTTCTTCAAGGAGCTCCTAACCATCTACTTTTTCCGTGAAATTTTCTCTCCATAAATGTCATATAGTGTATGTGTCCTGGCTGTACTATGTCAAATTGTGTCTTCATACAATATTTATTGCATTTATATATTTTTTCAATTATATATGTGTCATTGATTTACTTTAGCTTTTGAGCTACTGGGGGATAAGATGGGGAATAGAAAGTGTCCATATCTTAAAGTGAGAATTCCCTGATTTGAAACACAGACCTGCCTACTTACCAACTGTTTGATAGTCGCTTTACCTCTCTGAGGCTCAGTTTTTTCATATGAAAAGTAATTGCATTATCTACCTCTCAAGATTACTGTGGGAAAAGCGCTTTGAAAACCTAAAATAGGAGCTTGTATTATAATAATATGTAAGTATAGCATATTCTATATATTGCTGAGTATAGGATTCTCTATCTATAGACCTGGTGAAAGCTTTATGATGGTAATATTGATCCTGACAATCATAATGGAACTACAGAGACTGAGGTCTTCTTCAAACAGTAGCCATGATTGCTAATTGGGGAGGCAGGGTTTACATAGTACCCTGTGTTACAAAAACTTGGGTCTGAAGTGGCCCATAAAACAATAACTAAGGACACTAGAATAGACAGAGGGTATATGAAGTACCACACAGATACTAGATAGGATCACAAAGTTGCCAACGTAGAATGGGAGCAGGTTCTCTTGCCAGGGTCTGCCTTTACATGCATGCCCTCTATCCTATGTTCCACAAGTGATAAGTAGCCACTAATTGGAGGGATTTGCCAATGACAAGGCAGCAAAAAAAGAGAAGCACTGGCTATCAGAAAGTTTTTGTACTCCAATTTCTGAGATCCAACTCCATTGCCATGAGAAGTAGCCAAAATCCATGTCTGGAGTTTTCTTCATTTAAAGACTATCTCAACTGAATAAAAGGAATATAAGGCCAATTGAGAATGACGCATACTTCCTAAATGGCTTTATCTGCTCTTAGCAGAAATAACCTCTGGATAAGGGTAGTGGAGAACAAGACTAAATAGATACCTAATAAAGTCTCTTCTGGAGTTCCTGAGTTCAGGGTACCTGTATTTTGTTTAAGAATGAGAATAATGGCCCAGGCCTCAGAAAAATTAGGGATATGCAGCCACATAATAGACATTCTATCCTGTTGTGTTTGTTCCCTTATTGATCCCATGCAAAAAGAATAAGCAAATTCAGTATCTAAACATGTCTATATGTTTGCAAGGAGATGGGGAGAGAGGAAAGGACTAACTCTATCATTCCAAGATGTATAATAGAGACTCAGCTGCGCTACTTGTGGTTGCTGTAGCTTAGAGTTATTTTAATCAGGCTTAGACTAATGAGATAAACATAACTACTGAGAGAAATGGTGGTAATGAAGAGAAGTTTGCTTATATTCTGAGGACCATAGTGAGCTTCACTCCTCTCTAGGATTGTCCCTCAGGGTTGTGAAAACCAGGATTTCCAGTATGAAAGTGGGACATGTCAGGTCTTTTGAGGGGAAACAGGATCAGGTTAGTGGCTACCAATACCACCTGGTGGTTAAATCAGTATAGGAAAGAGCACAGATAAAATATTCTTTACCTGCAATGACATTAATATTCACAGATGATAATGGCTTCTTTGATTAGAGCAGCAGTGTGACTGTTTTGGAGTCAGAAGCCCTGGACAGGAATCTTGACTCTGCCATTTAACTATTTGTGTAACTTTGGGCGAGCTAGTGAACTTCCGTGGGTTTCAGTTTCCTCATCTATCAAATGAGGGAGTTAAATGCTGTTACCCTTTCCAGGTCTAAATCTGTAACTATAATAATAAGAGTGATGTTTTGTTTCAATTTTCACCTTATCTTTGTAGCTATAAGCCTCTTCCAAATACAGAACTATATGAGTTCTACACTCTGAAAGTATGAGGATGCTCCAAAGCTGTTTGCCTTGGAAACACATTTTAACACACACATACACAACACACACACACACACACACACACACACACACACACACACACACACCCCATTGAGAATGTTTTATAATGCTTCATCTATCCTTTTTAATGTTTGATTTCTTGATATGTACCCTTATGGGCAATGTAAGGACCAAAATGGGAGGAACCTGAAAATAGAATGTTTTATGCCTATTTTCTTTTCCTTCTCTATTTGGCAAGCACAGACTCTCTTTGCTCCACCCTGGGCTCCTGTTCCAGCCTGTTTCCTTTTATTTTCTCACTTGTTTATGTCCAACCATCATCAGTGATCCCAACCCAGCTTGACTAATTAATTTGAGCTCTCTCTGCAGGGGCTGAGCTAGCAAAGTGAAGAAAAACACACACTCACAAAGACGCATACACAGAGTAATGCTATAGAGCTGCTTCCCTCTGTGAATGGGAACTCCAATCTCAATATCCAGTAACTGCCTAGCACATCCTTGCCTCCTGCACAAGAAAACAAAAGCTTCTCCCTCAACATGAGCCATCAGCTCTCTCAAAAATACTCTATTGTTTCTGCAGATCCTTTCTGGTAGGTATTTAGTGGGAAAGGTACCCCAAAGACCATGCAAATGAAAGCGGTTAGTGAATTATTCAGTGCCACACCAGCTTTACAGCCAGCAGACAAATTGTGCTATTGGTTAGAAATTAACCTTTGCCTGCGTTTTCTCAGGTCAATCCCTATGACTACATAAATAGAGCAAAAGTATTAATAGTGTGTAGGTGTCTGAGCCAACACCCATGCTGGTATGACAAGCCTAAAGATTATTGTTAAGTAGGTTCCTCTATAATGTCTAAAAAACTTACCTACCTCCTTTGCTCTCACCTGCTCTAGTAGAAGCAAACTCTCCTGGAAACTTTTCTACCAAAGGATAAATTTTGAACAAACTGTCAGAACTGGTTCTCTTCTCCTTATGCTGTAACATTGACCTAACTAGTATTAAAATTTTCCTCTCAAATACTCAGACATTACTATCTGTCTCCCCACTGGCAAAGCTGTAAATCATTTTCACTGTCAGCAATTAAAATGCTTCTCCCTCTTGCTCTCTCTTCCTTCACCATTCTAGGTTTGCTGCTGCCGCTGATGTTCTCTCTCTCTGTCTCTCCCCCCTCCCTCCTCCTCCTCCTCCTCCTCCTCCTCCTCTATCTCCCTGCTTCCCAAATAAATTAGTATTTAAAAAGGTGATGGGGGGCATTTTGTGTTACTTGCTCTTGTTGCAAAAATTGCTATTTATGTGTCTGACTAGGCCTGTTCTTACTCCATCTCATCTTCTCCAGGAAATTGCCTCCCCATACCCCTTTTATTGGGTAGCAAGGTGGTACAATGGATAGAGCAGCAGGCCTAGAGTCAGGAAGACTTGGGTAAAAATCCAGCCTCAGGCACTTAATAGTTGTGTGACCCAGAGAAAGTCACTTAACTCTGTTTGCCTCAGTTTCCTCATGTGTAAAATGATCTGGAAGAATGATCTGAAGAAAATGGCATACTATTGGGGCAGCTAGGTGGCACAGTGGATAGAGTGCCAGCCCTGAAGTCAGGAGGACCTGAGTTCAAATCCAGCCTCAGACCAAGCACTTGACATTTACTAGCTGTGTGACTCTGGGCAAGTCACTTAACACCAATTGCCTAAAAAAAAGAAAAGAAAAGAAAAAAAAGAAAATGGCAAACTATTGCAGTATCTTTGCCAAGAAAACCCCAAAGGGGTCACAAAGAACCAAACACAATGCAGCAGCCCCTTTTTTCATTCTCCACTCTCACTAATCTTCAGTCTTTCACATCTACTTGTTGCTTCCCTGGTGACTACAAAGTCTTGTTTACTAACTGAATGACTGAATGAACCTACCTGACTTGGGCCTGAGAGATTTCTCATGCTTATTTTGTTATTCTTTTTGAACTTACTAATTTATGGATACCAAAGGACCATATGAGTATATGTTTATATATTTTATCTATTGATTGTAAATGACAGAAATTCTAAACTAATATTACGAACTCATTTCTTAGTTCTTTCTGAAGATAAAGACTTCCTTTACATTAGCATTATCATATCTTCTGTATACAGCAAAGAGACAAATAAGAAAGGGTAACAAGTAAGAAGAGAAAAGAAATTTTGACCTTGTCTTCTTCCCATCCTTTCCCTTTTCCTTTTCAGAATGAGTCTTTCTATCTTGCCCAGTCTAGAAGTGCAGCAGCCATTCATGGACTTAATCTCATTGCTGATCAACAAGGATCCTTTGACCTGATGGGTTTCCATGGGGCGAGGGGAGGGGGTTCTGGGGAACTCACATATTCGGGCCAGATTTATTTCAGGCCCTTAATTGGCTTTAGCCTGACCTACTTCAGCTTAACTCCTGAGCTCAAGCAACTTGTCAGCCTCAGCTTTCCCAGTAGCAGGGATCACAGACATGGAGGGAAACTAATGAAAACCACCCCAAAGTGTAAAGGCAATGTCATTACTTTTGTGGAAGGTTTCACAAAATTTTGAAAAAAAAAAGTAAATTCTTCAACATTCCCATTCAGTTTGGTCTTTGGCCATACATACACTAATTTAATCATTTTGATTAAAATCTTGACTTGATCAACAAACAGATGGCGATTGGTCAGTTCAGCCAAAAGGACACAACTCATTTGTGTTTTTAGATGCTAGCTTAGCATGAGGGACCTACATTTCAGATTTCCTGGGTTCCATGACCTCTGCTAAGAGAAGAGCATAGATCTGAGGTGTTGTCCAGTGTACAATTGTCCCTGACCTTGTGACACAGCATCATTGTTGCAAAAGCTTTGTTGTATGCTGTGCTTTTAAACATCCAGCTAGGTGGCACAGTGGATAGAGCACAGTGCACTAGGCCTGGAGTCAGGAAGAGTTGAGTTAAAATCGAGCCTCAGTCAGACACTTAACTAGCTATGTGATCCTAGGCAAGTCACTTAACCCTGTTTGCCTTAGTTTCCTCATCTGTAAAATGAGCTGGGGAAGGAAATGGCAAACCACTCTAGTATGTTTGATGCTGGTATCTAGTATCTAGCAACCTTAAACGGGATAACGAAGAGTCAGACGTGACTGAAACAACCGAACAACGACAACAAAGCTGCTCCCCAGAAATCCACACAAGAAGCAAAAATAGATATGCCAGGAGAGGCACCCATGTAATCAGACTTCCAAGAGAGGTATTGCTTTGCCACACAGAGGTCTCATCAGGCATTTTTTCTTTCCTACCAGTGGTCTCAATGATCAGTAATACAATAAAAGGGTCAGTTTGAGAAAAAGAGGTTTCTGTCATCAACAAGGTTATTTGCTACAGTGATTACCTTCCTGCCCTATAGCCCTTGATTGTAGACTGTGATAATGGTATTTCATCTAGAAGATCCATTTTTTGCCCTTTCTTTTTTGTAAGGGGGAATGACCCTGATTCATCGCTTCCCCTGGTGGGGTAATCAGCTAGAATCTGTAAAGATCTGCTGACAGGTACTGGTCTGTCTTTTGCCTCCTCCTGGCTATGAATGTAGAATGGTTTTTATGAATTGCTTCATACATCCTTATCTACTGTGTTCAATCTTTTATTTTGGCTGGGTTTCAAAAAAAGCACAGAATTTCAGAGTTAGAAAGGACCTCAACCCCAACATTGGCATACAGTGGGAATTACTCCCTCTTTCCTCTCTCACTCTGAGACCAGAAAGAGGGAGTAATTCCCACTGTATGCCAGTGTTCCTGCCAGAGTCCCACACCCTCTAATTGCAAGGATCCTACAAACTCATTCATAGACATAACCAAGAAAATAGCAAAGGGCTAAAAAGGTACTGTAAGAGATATGGTTGTTTCTTACCTTGCAACAGGATGTCATCACTGTCTAACCCTTTGTGGCTCAAGTCATCTTACTAAGCAGTATGTTTTCCCACGGACATTTATAACACTTATAACATTGTAACACAAGCACAGACATACAAGGAAAGCCAACCAGATAACCTGATTCCCCACAGCTGCACTGCTCTTCTACAAAGAGGTCTTGCTTGACTGCCCCGCTCTCTTCCTATAAATATATGTTGCAATGCAGTATAGAACCCAGTTTATTAACACCAGTTCCAGAACCTGAGAGAGATTAGCGTTAGTTGTAACAGGTACCACCTTTCTGCTCCATAGGTCACTTTTCTTGCCTTGATAATTGTCCAGATCACTGATGCTTTGAAAGACCTATATAATAGAGGCAATTAGGTTTTACAGTGGCTTAGAGAGCTGGCTCTGGAGTCAGAGAGATATAAATTTGAATTCAGCCTCAGACACTTACTAACTGTGTGACCCTATTCAACTTATGTCAGCTTCAATTTCCTCATCTGTAAAATGGGGATAATAATACCTCTCATTGTTATGAGGATGAAATGAGATCATATTTGTAAAGTGCTATATAAATGCTAATTGTATTATTATTGTAACCCAGGTTCATCATCCTAAATTTTGTGTGGTTCCATTAGCAAAATTTGACTTTGCAATATAGTCAATACTTAGTCTTAAAAATATAACTTAAATTTATCTTTTTTGCAAGTACTATGTTTGTAGTAATATAAATATTGACATAGAACACCTCATAGTCATCTCCATCCTGACCTTTCCACAGAGCATGGGGCCCTAGAAGTTACATTTCTTTATAAAAGCAATTCAATAGTCATCTAAACTTGGGCTTAAAAATACACAAAAGCCTTGTGCTTTCCATTTTATTAACTTGAAGAATTATGCCTTCAGCAATGTATCAAAAAGTATTTTATCTAAGCTGTATTAGCTGTTAAATTTGCATTTGAATTTCAATATCCATCATGCTGGATGCAGAAACAACCCCAGCGAATAGGAAGCTAACATTTATCAAGTTGCACTTCTTTGTCACTCAGTAAGAAACGATGATATCAGTGGTGCTCTCTTTAATCCATATTTTTTAATCAAATCTCACTATTTTTGAGGATTCCAGCATTAAATATTTTCAAATCTTTAACAATGAGAAGAATTTACAAGTCCATATTTTCCAGAGGATAATAGTATGAGGAGCTGACTATGAGAAGGCAAGAATTGTTTGGGGGCCCCACTGGGAGGCAGAAAAATGAGGGAGGGGCAGATGGGATTTAACACGGTGCTACTGAACAATGTTTGTTGAGCACTCACTGTTTGATGGACAATGATCTGAGTGTGTCATATACAACGTCCTTATCAGAAGAAGAAAGGCAAAATATTTTCCCTTTTATTAGGTCCAGCTCATCATTTGAAGTGACTAAAAGATTAGGCATTTAAGGATATTTAGACAAATAAGAACTCAGAAGCATTCAGTAAGTTATTGAAATTCCCATCATTAGACTTGAGGAAGCTATAGAAGTCATTCCAGGTTCAGAAATCCTACAGGTGCTATAAAGATCCCTGGAAGGCAGATTAAGTTAATCTAATGCATTTTGAAGCTTTGTGAATTGGAGAAAAATTAAAACTGCTGTAATTCAAGTGTTAATATCTCATTAAGTTTAATGAAGGGGAGGGTGGTAGTGGTATAGTTTTACAGGAAGCCTATAATATAGCAATAAACATCTGATTTGCCCTCAGAGCTACATTTTATGCTAGTTTCGTGATTGACCTTTTCTGCCTCATGGAAACACCAAACCAGAAGGGGCCTGGGTTGGGGATCCTTTTCCTGAGGCATGACCATGGTATGCAGAGAAGTATCATTCCACAAGATGAGCAAACTCACAGCACAGACTTAAAGAAGCTTTAGCTTATACTGGTGACACAAACTAATGAAGCTGTGGCTCGAGATTAACAAGTCAATCAATGTGTGTTAATTAAACATTGTGGATTTGACATTTCATGAAAGAACTGATGCTAACTGAATGAGCTCCAGGGACATGTTGCCAGGCTCTTCAGGCAGTACGTTAATGCAAATTAACTGCTGCCATAGAGAGTATGGAATAGTAAGACTCACGAGCAACATTACAGATGAACTTGGTAACATCAGGACTTGATTCTATGGAATTACTGTGTCTAGGCAGAACACAAATTGAACTTTTGTACATTGTTGTTGTTCATCCTTCTTTCTCAAAGAGGATGAATGACATCAGAAGGGTGACGTCTTGACTTGCAAGTAAATTAAATTTAAGTGAGGCAGGGCTATTCAGAATCATGAACTTCACTGTCTCCTCCAGAGTCATTCAGAATTCAGTGGCAAGACATAGGTCAGGATGACTGGAGATGGCCCAGTTGCAGTGGGGGACCTTGGCCTTTTTAAGCTCAGGTGTTTCACAGGTCTCAGTTTGTCTGAGACAACACCTATTCAGTGATTAAAGGCTAGGCAAGAATTAAGGCAAAAGATGGCCTAGTCTGTCTTCAAAAAGAATCAGTCTAGGAAGGGAAGATCCTCAACAGTTTCTGGCCAGAACAGAAGCTAGAACTGCTGCATATTGATATTTGGATAGTCAACGTGACATAGTGGCTTGACTATTAGACTTGCAGTCAGAAACACCTGGGTTCAAGGAAGTCAAAAACAGAAAGTCCCATATATCCCAAAATCTTAATAGCAGTATTTTTTTTGTATTAGCTTGGAACTGGAATCAAAATGAGTGTCCACCAACTGGAATGGTTAAACAAAGTGTTAGGATGGTAGGTGGAACAGTGGACAGAATACTGGGCTTAGAGTCAGAAAGACTCATCTTCCTGCATTCAAATCTGGCCTCAAATGCTTTCTAGCTGTGTGAACCTGGGTAAGTCACTTACCTCTGTTTGCCTCAGTTTCCTTATCTGTTATATGAGCTGAAGAAGGAAATGGAAAACCATTCTAGTATCTTTGCCATTACCCCTAAGTTGAGTCATGGAGATTTGTACACAACTGAAACAAATGAACAAAAAACAAAGTATAATGCATAAATTTAAAGGTAAGAAATGAGAAATACAAAGAATTCAGAAAAACATTGGAAGACATATTAACTGAGGAAGAATGAAGTAAAAAGACCATAGAACCAGGAAAACTATTGACTACAAAACTATAAATGAAATGAGCAATAAGATGAGACTGAACATTTGTAATTATAATGAACAAATTTGGTCCCAGAGAAGAGATGAGAAAATGTCCTTAGCTGAATAGGTAAGTGACCATGTGTGTTGTCCTAGGCCAGGCCTGGCTCAGACCACTCATTCTGGTGATTCAGGTTTAGGATTGGAATGAAATGAGACATTCATTGACCTCCTTTTATTTACTGTTTATCAAATAAAAGGGGCAGATAGGTGTGATAGATTGCCTCAGAAAGACCTAAATTCAAATCCAGGCTTATACACTTATTAGTTATGTGACCCTGGACTTGTCATTTAACCTCTGTTTGCTTCAGTTTCCTCATTTTAAAATGGGGATAATAGCACCCTCCTCCCAGGGTCGTTGTGAGGATCAGCTAAACATTAATTTTAACACACTTAGCATAGTACCTGGCACATAGTAAGCATTATATAAATACTAATTGTTCTTCTTGTTGTTATTATTGCTAGTATTTAATAATAGCATAGACAGCTCATTTAGCAAAGATACAGCATTTATTCAACTGGGCAGATGGTGATGCTACAGCCTGAGAGGAAGAAACCCCTCCTCCCAATTCCCTCTGAGCTGGCTTTTGTTTTTAGGCTACCTGGAAGCTTGTCAAAGGTTAGAGTCTTAGTGCCCTATAGCAATTAAATTTCAAAGATGGTTTCAGTGTCTTTTAAGGAAAAATTAGCTTAGCTTTCATGGAGTAGATGTTTCTACAAGAGGTGTACAACATGAGATATGAGATGTGGCTGATGTTTTAGGTGGTTTTACTGAACTATTTTTGTTAAAAAATATGTATTTTAAGGGAAGGCTTGCTAGGTAGAGGAGAGAGAAGACATACATTTTGAAAGAAATGTGATATTTAAAAAATGGGAGAAGGGAAGGAAAAAAGAAATTCTACCTCTGGCACTTCCATAATTACAGTCAAAGCTTAATTCAAATTCCATCTAAGAATATTTTGATGGAGCTAGGATCTATTGCAGTCAATACTTCATCTCCAGTACATATTGCCACACCTCTTCACCTTCTCGTCCAGTATATTTATTTTCTGTGTATTTCTGTAAATCATCCAGAGAGGATCCACCCAATGCACTAATGGCTTTCTTTGGAGAATACCAATATAATATTTGGGGCACCACACTACTATCTCTCAGGTTTATTGCATGACCAGGGCACATTTTTTTCTGTTCTCAAATGAACTGTATCATATTTAAAGGCCACTTCTAAACTGCAAATTATCATTAGAAATATGCTCTAGTTCAGACCATAACTAGTACAGAAAATAAAAAGGCTTTGTCTCTGGAGGTTGGGAGGTATTTTGCTCTTTTTGTCATGCCTGCTCTGGTGGTGCCCAGTATAACAACAGATATCCAAAGGAGAGAAGGGGAAGGGGAGAAGAATAGGTTTGGAATCTGAGCAAGAAGAGACAAAACACTCTCAGTCTGTGGAGATAAGCCCTAAGGATTCAGTCTGAGTGGAGTGCCAGAGGGTTAAAGAGACAGCATTATGTAACAAAACAGGTACTGGAGTCAGGAAGAACTGGGTTCAAATTCCACCTATGACATTTCCTAGCTGTGGTATCATGGATAAGTTATTTAACTTCTTTAAACATCAATTTCCTAATCTGTAAAATGGGGGGGGGTTGGGCTATGTGTTTTTTAAAGTCTATGATTCTATTTCATTCTTTGTACTTGTAGCTCTAGTGCCTAGCATACTACCTGGTACACATAGGAGACTTTTAATAAATACTTGTTTATAGATTGATGCATCAACAAAACAGGGAACCATGTGCATTGGGAGAGCCTATTCTCTTCACTGGTATAGTGAACCATGTTGAAGTAGTCCAAAGAACCTTGATTTTTTTCAAGTGGTGACAAGGTGCTAACCATTCTTATAACAGACTGTCTCTGCTCTAAACACTACCTCCTCCTCCTATGTAGTATCTCTGTTCTGCTTCTACTCCTAAATTTATATTTGGAGTCATTCTTGCTGGAAATTTCCAGATTCCTATCTGGCTATTGCCTACCTGCCTATGCCCTCAGAGGTAGAAAACCAATCAGTTGTACCTCAGGAAAATGCCACTCATCCCTATAAAGCACCTGTTCCTATTTCACCTCTCCCATAACTTCAAGTGGCTCTATTATATGGGATAACCTGGTGTGCCTGATCCAAACTGGGAGGATAAGTAAAAGTGATTTTTGTGAGAATAAATCCCACAATCTGAAATAATTTTAGAAAGAAATTTATTAGATCGTTTCAGGGAGAGAGAGAGAGAGAGAGAGACAGAGACAGAGAGAGATGGAAAGAAGGGATGACTTCCTCTTTGCAGGTTTTAGAAGATTTATATATATAGGATTTTGACAAAATTATCTGCACCTGAGTCACACACACACACATGGATCATTTAACAAAAGTACTGGCACAAGTCACACACAAATCATCTGACAAAAGTACCATACACAATTCACACATGAATCACATGAAGGGAACCCAAAACACAAGCTTGGGTTTACCCAAAGAAGTTGTAGGGATGGTAACCTCAAACAAGGATGTTTTGAAAGAATCCGGAACCTGGGGGAACCCAAAATTCCTTGTAGATAACTCCAGCATTCCCAAACACTTAGTAGGGTCAGGTCCCATTCTTGGTGTAGGTCACAAAAAGTTGGATTTAAATAGTATATTATTTTCCAAATAATATAATAAACAATTTTTCCCCATTAGTATAACTTAGCTGTATATAGGGCATCTTAGAGCATCATAGATTGCCTCCCTCCTATTGTTTTGACCTCAAGGTCATCTCATCCAAGGCCCAAACCCAGTGACAAAGTTGAAGGTATATACTACCTCTCCAGAGATGGCATATCTTTGTTTCTTGGGTGACAGTGATTCTGATATATCCTTGACCACTCTTCCCTTGTACTGAAAAGATTTTGTTATGCCCTAGAACTAGGATATATAATGAAGAGAATGCTCAACTTTGGAGTCAGAAAGACCTGAGTTCAAATCCTAAGACACTCACTAGCTATATACTCCTGGGCAAGTCTTTTAACCTCTTCCAGCTTCAGTTTCCTTATCTGTAAAATGATGAGGTGGGACTCAGTGACCTCTAAGGTCCCTTCAACTCCAAATCTATGATTCCTTGATTTTTGTACAATGCCATCTGCAAATAGGAACATTTAGGGAACTTCACCCCTGAAAGGGAATTCTTCTGTTTGGACTCTACTAAGATAATCTTTCATGACTTTAGCAAATACTTTAGTAACAAAAGATCTCATTGTTTTATATCCTGACTGATGTTAGTACTTAGTAGGTTGTTGAACAAAGTTATTTCTATTATTGTATTTGTAAATCTTTATCATTACCTCTTTGACCATGTATCTCCTGTGATCCCTTTCTAATCACACTGACGCCTTCCACTTATTTGATTCCATTAGAGTTTAGAAAAAAAGTCACTTCTGATTGTTTAAGAGACAAGATGGCAAGAAGTAAGCTAGATGGATTTGGGAATTTGTTAACTAACCATTTATCACCTAGGAGGGAAGTCTCTAGTGGAGAACCAGGCCTGTCTTTGTTCTTACACCGTTCCATATCTTTATCAATGTCTCTGAAGAAGTTATGGAAGGCATTTTTGTCAAAACTTTAGATGATATGAAACTGAGATTTACATGGAGACCTCCTGCAATTAGCAGTCTTCCCAGAAAGGTGGAAATGACATATTAACAGATACATACCCAAAATTTGGGGTTGGAGCTAGCTTAAGCTCATGAGTGTGGCGTTCCCAGAGTTCTCCACCACACAGGGTAGCAAAGTCAAGGGCTACTGGAGAGAGGGTAGCCTCAATAAGTAGCAACTCTAGGATTCTGGGGTGTAGATCAGACCTTCTCCACCCACAGCTACTCATTTTCCAAAAAATTTTATTAATTTATTTTGATTTATCAACAATCACTTCCCTAAGCTTTTGAGTTTTAAATTTGTCTCCTCCTCCCTCCCCTCCTTCCTCCCCAAGACAGTGCACAATCTGATATAGGTTATACATACACATTCTTATTAAACATATTTTCAAATTAGTCATGAAGAATTAGAATCAATATAAAGAACCACAAGAAAGAGGAAACAAAACAAAACAGAAGGAAAAAAGAGTAAATAGTGTGCTTCAATCTGTGCTCAAACTCCATAGTTCTTTCTTTTGACGTGGATAGCATTTTCAATTATGAGACTTTTGGAGGTGTCTTAGATCCTTGCATTGCTGAGAAGGGCTAAGTGCATCAAATTTAGTCACTACACAGTGTGGCTGTTACTACAACGTTCTCCTACTTCTGATCACTTCACTCAGCATCAGTCTATACAAGTCTTTCCAGGTTTTTTTCTGAAGTCTGCCTGCTCATCACTTTGTATATTACAATAGCATTCCATTACATTTATATACCACAACTTGTTCAGCCATTCCCCAACTGATGGGCATCCCCCTCAATTTCCAATTCTTTGCCACCACAAGAAGAGCTGCTATAAATATTTTTGTATATGTGGGTCCTTTTACTATTTTTATGATCTCTTTGGGATACAACCCTAGAAGTGCTATTGCTGGGTCAAAGAGTATGCACATTTTTATAGCCCTTTGGGTGTAGTTCCAAATTGCTTGCCAGAATGGTTGGATCAGTTCACTTCACCACCAATGCATTAGTGTTCCAATTTTCTCACATCTTCTCCAACATTTATCATTTTCCTCTTTTACCATGTTAGCCAACCTGATAGGTGTGACATGGTACCTCAGAGTTGTTTTGATTTGTATTTGTCTGATCAATAGTGATTTGGAGAATTTTTTCATATGAGTATAGCTAGCTTTAATTTCTTCATCTGAGAAGTGCCTATTCATATCCTTTGACCATTTATTAATTGGGGAATGACTTATATTCTTATAAATTTGACTTAGTTCTTTATATATTTTAGAAATGAGTCCCTTATCAGAGACAGTGGTTGTAAAAATTCTTTCCCAGTTTTCTTCTTCCCTCTTAATCTTGGTTGCATTGGCTTTGTTTGTGCAAAACCTTTTCAATTTAATGTAATCAAAATTATCCATTTTACATTTCATAATGTTCTCTATCTCCTGTCTGGTTATGAATTTTTCTGTTCTCCATAAATCTGACAGGTAAACTATTGTTTGCTCTCCCAGTTTGCTTATAGTATTAGCCTTTATATCTAAACCATGCACCCATTTTAACTTTATTTTGGTATACGGTGTGAGATTTTGGTCTATGACTAGTTTCTGCCATACTTTTTTCCAGTTTTCCCAGGAGTTTTTGTCAAATAGTGAGTTCTTTCCCAGAAACTGGGGTCTTTCACCCACAGCTACTCTTGTACTAGAAGATATAAAAAATCTGAAGTTCACTTTGTGCAAGTAGGCTTCAGAAGGTAGCTTGGAAATTATTAAATGGGGCAATTTTCTGCATTCTTGCTGGGTGTTTTTGTGTATAAAACATGAAATTCTCCCTATGCCCACATTGTTCCCTAAATGTATCAATTGCTCAAGCAGCTAGGTGGCACAGTAGATAGAGTGCTGGGATTGGACTCAGTAAGACTCATCTTCCTGAGTTGAAATCTAGCTTCTGATGCTTAGTAGCTGTATGCCCCTGAGCAAGTCACTTAACTCTGTTTTCCTTAGTTTCCTCATTGGTAAAATGTGCTGGAGAAGGAAATGGGAAACGACTCTAGTATCTTTGCCAAGAAAACTCCAAATGGGGTCACAAACAGTCAGACACGACAAAGATTGGACAACAAAATATCAGTTACTGGATCCAATTAGAGCTTTCAAAACAAAAGTTTTTGGGGAGCTAATTGTCCTTTCTTATTTTTATGTTGTATGATCCATTTGAATATGAAGTCCTTGAAAGAGGGATCATGTTTTGCCTATCTTTGTATACATAATGCCTGGCATATAGTAAACACTTAACAAATGCTTGGTAATTGACTAAGAAAAGGTTAACTGGAACATCTTGTGTATCAAAGTTAAACATTTAAATGTTTCATTTGATTTTTCTTCACATTTTTCTAGGGAACTCGCCCTGAAGATTCTGTTCCTCAAACAGTGAAGTTCAACCTTGGAATATAGTTGGTTTCAACTCCAAATATCATAATACTTATGGCCAAATGTGAGTGAAATTGAAGTAGGGTCTTTTAGCCAGGAGCAGCAAATCTATTGGCTCCCTTTAAGTTTGCATATTTCACAAGTGTAATGACAATGACCCTCTGCTTAACTATAGAAAATGTTAATTTGCTTTGTTTAGTTAAAATATTGATATGACAGGGTAGATAATGAAGCAGATGGTAAGAGCTGTGACAGTGACATCAAAGCAATTTACTATTGACATTTGGACTTTAAATAGAATTGAGTACATTCCCCATACTTATTCAAATTCATCATAAAAAAGGCATCTATTGAATACCCTCTAGCTCCAGTCTCATTCCACCAATTATGTTTAGAGAAAGCATGGATAAAGACATTTGGATAGAGCACTGATCCTGTAGTCAGAAAGAATTGAATTCAAATAAATCCTCAGGCACTTACTAGCTATTTGAGCCTGGGGAAAGTCACTTAACCTTTGTTTTCTCTAGTTTCCTCAACTGTAAAATGGGAATAACAATGGCATCTACCTATTGTGAGAATACTGTGTGTCTTTTTTAGCATAGCTGGACACTATATAAATGCTTATTCCCTTCCTCTTATTATTCAAAGGATAGAGTGCTAGGCATCAGGAATACAAATCAGTATGAGACAGAGTCTCTAAGCCTGAAGTATTTACAATGACGGAATAGCGATTTTATGTAAGGGAGAAGCTATATAATCCCTTGCTATATTTTGAATGTATCACCAACCCAAAATGTCAGATAAAGCCAATTCAAAATTCACACACACTATGCCTCATAATCTCATGTGCTTTAAGGAAACAAATCCCACTTCATGCCATCTACTTTTCTCCCTTCTTTCTGGAAAGAAGTTATAATGCTAAGACATTATATCTCTAAGATAATACTTAGTATTTCTTTTAGAGAGTGGACAGCTAGAGGAGGAATTGTGCAAAACTCAGCAAGCTACAATCATAAGGCATTGGAGGAAAGATTATTTTTTTTCCTCCTGGTAGGGCTTAGGAAAATATGTTATGGAGGTGGCTAATTTCTACTAGATAAGAGACATAAAGTACTACTTAAACTATAAATCAATATTTACATCACAGTTGTTATTGATAATTATTATTAGCAGTAAACAAAAACCTTCCCTGGAAGACAGGAAGATGTAGATTTGTCTTGCCTTTGATATATCTTTGCTGTATAATGCCAGACATGTCACTGAACCTCTCAGTGCTCTAAGCAACTTCCAGAGGCACAGCTCCATGAAGCACAACTCCAGAAAGCACAATTCGAGGAAGCACAACTCAAGACAGGAAGACATCCTCTAGCAGCCAAACCTTCCAGTGCTTCAAAGCAGACAGGATGAGCAGGCTTCCTCCAGGGGCCAGACCCCTACCCCCACCCCTAAACCAAGAGCTTCAATGTTACTGAACCCAGTTCAGCACCAGGTAAGTTGCCAGACCCCTATAGCATCTAGCTGCCAGCATCTGACGCCCCAGCACACAAAGCCAGTGACCAGGTCTCTGGCCCCCAGCACAAGAAACTTGGGTCAGTGCTACCTGTGCTCCAGCAAGAGAGCTCAACTTCAAAAACCAGGAAAGAGGCAAAAACTATGAGCAAAAAGCAGAAATGGACAATAATATAAATTCTTACTATGGGGACAGGGAAGAGAAAAATACAAATTCAGAACAGGACAACTGTCAACATACCCACATCTGAAACCTCAAAGGGGAATATGAACTGGTCTCAAGCCTAAACAGCCTTCTTGAAAGAGCTCAAGAAGGATTTTAAAAGTCAACTAAGAGAGCTAGAAGAAAAATTTGGGGGAAAATGCAAGAAAGAGTCAATAGCTTGGAAAAGGAAGGATAACAATTGACTGTAGAAAGCAAGACTTCAAAAAATACATTTGACCAAATGGGAAAAAAGTCCACTAAAGCAAATAATTCCTTAAAAAGTAGAATTGGTGAAATGGAAAAGGAGGCACAAAAGCTAATTGAAGAAAACAATTCATTAAAAATTAGAATTGGGCAAGTGAGAGCTAATGACTCTATGAGATATCAAGAATCAGTCAAACAAAATCCAAAGAATGAAAAGAAATAGAGGAAAACATAAAATGCTGCATTGGAAAAAGAACTGACCCAAAAAATAGATCCAGGAGAGATAATTTGAAAAAAATTATTAGTCTACCTGAAAGCCATGATCAATAAAAGAGCCTGGACAGCATCTTTCAAGAAATCAAGGGACACTGCTCTGAGATCCTAGAACCAGAGGGCAAAATAGTCATCAAAAGAATCCACTGATCACCTCCTGAAAAAGATCCCAAATTGAAAACCTTAACGAATATTGTAGCCAAATTCCAAAATTATCAAGTCAAAGAGAAAATACTGCAAGCAGCCAGAAAAAAATAATTTAAATATTGTGGAACTACAGTCAGGATTACACAGGACCTTGCAGCTTCTACAGTAAAAGATCAGAGGGTCTGGAATACATTCCCTAAGGCAAAGGAGGTTGGATAAACTACCCAACAAAATTGAGCATAATCTTTCAGGGGAAAAGATGGATTTTCAGTAAAATAGGGGACTCCCAAACCTTCCTGATGAAAATTTTATCTTCAAGTACAATACTCAATGGAGGCATAAAAGGTAAACAGGAAAAACAACAACAACAACATATTATTCAATAAGGGCAAACTATTTACATCCCTATAAGAGAAGATGATCCATGTAACTCTTGAGAACTGTATCTTTATTATGACATTTATCAACAGTACTAATATTGACCTTTCTTTCATCCTATTATTCCCCAAACTTTCTATTTACAAGTAATATGATTTGTATTCATTTGTTAAGTTGTTATCCCCCTTTCCCCCCATCATATGTATCACATTTGAATCTCAGTAAAGGCTTTCTAGAGACAACTGCTTAACCCAGTTGAGTAGTGGTCATGAGCATGTACTGTCTCCACTTTCTGTACTCTCATTACTTTACCCATTAGACTTCCAACTCCATCACACAACTGCCATTGCTCTTTCCAAGGTAACCATTAATTCTGTAATTGCCTATTCTTAAGGTCTTTTCTCTGTACTCAACCATTTCAACTGGGCTACTACATTTCACAATACTAACTACTCCTCTCCATCTGGATACTCTCAACTTGATGGAATTTTGTGGCACTATTTTATCATAGCTTTCTTCCTATTTGTTTTATCAGTCCTCCATCTCTTTCGTTAACTCATCATCCATTCATGCCACTGAACAGTGAGTGTTCCCCAAGGTTTTGACCTGGGCCCTTTTTTTTCTCTATCTCTATACTCTTTCTCTAGGGACTGGCCTGGGTTCAAATACCATTTCTGATGCTAGCTACCTGTACGACCTTGGGCAAGCCATGTAAATTGCATGACAAATGAGGGGGTTGACTCAGATGACTTCTAAAGGCCTTTCGAACTCTAATTGGATAACTTTCCCAATTTTTCATTATCTTTAAAATATTACACATTTATACGTAGGGGAAATGGACTCTTTTTGTTTCAGATATGAAATTAGCAATGCCAAGCTTGAATTTTCTGATCAGTAGACATCCCGCCACTACTAATGATGTCTTAAGTCTAGGTTTCCCACCCTTTCCTGCATCATAGGAAGGAGACAAGGAGGAAGGGAAAGATGGGGGAGGGATGGAAGGAGAGAAAGTATGGGAAGGAAGGAAGAAGAGAGAAAAAGGAGGAGAAAAGGGTGAGAAAGAAGGGGAGGGAGAGAAACAGAGAGAAGGATGTAGGAAGAGAGACAGAGATAGAGGGATGAAGGAAGAGAGGTAGAGAGGAGGAAAAAATAAGAAAGGGAGGATGGGAGGGAAAGAGAGAAAGAAAAAGGAGAGAGGGAGAGAGAGAGAAACAGAGATAGATAGAGAGACAGAGGCATAGAATTATGATAGGAATGCTTGGTTTGAGGTCAAACTGAGAAAGGAAGAAGTTGTTATATAACCAATATCATATTTCTTATTTACCCCATCTCAATCTACGGCTGGTGACTGTCAGTCATGTCAATGCCTATGGGGCCAGCATTCACTTCCTGGTTCGTCACAAGGTAAAATCTATGGTCGGGTACTCGAGTTGGCTGGGCACTTTAGGTTTTGAGGTCAGCTGCTTTTTTTCCATGATTTTTCCCTCAGGTGTCCACCAGGTACCCCATTATTAGTCCTTAGCCCCAGCTCAGCACAATAGAATGTGGCTCTCTTCATTCTTCTCCTGTAAGCTTCCAGTGTTCCTACAGTCTTTTGATGTTACCATTGGACCCAGGGGAGGGGTCCCCTTTCAAATGAAAAGAGCATCTTTTTCTGAATTCTTGCTCTTGTATATAGTATCTCTGTAGTGACACTTAGTGAATACTTAATAACTGCTCCCCCCCACACAAAAATGAACAGATTTATTTAGTAGTTAAACCAGTAGGACTCCTATGTACTCACAGAAAACAATAATATGCACAAATGAACAATCTTCTCCCTAGAGACCTGAACACACTTAGTTGCTTACAGTAATGCTATGAGTAGGACTCTAGGAAGAGACACCTATGGGTGGGCCTTGTCTGAGGTCATGTTGCTCTGGTCCCTCTAGCTGTCCTGTGTAACTACTAATTGCTTATTGACTGATTGCTGTCTTCCTTATAAAATACACTATATGTCTTATAAACATTTCTGCATTGTGTGATGCTAGAATCAGACACTTTATTTACATTAATTGTCCAAATCCCTTCCCAGCTCTTATTGCTTCTTTTTAATACTTTAACAATCCAACAAATTGTAGAGGAAAGGCTGAGTTATTTCAAACATGGCTTATACATGAATAAACATGGTAGGTCATCTTTGCAAATTACACAAATGAAATACCAACAAAATACTTCAGCCCTGTAATTGTATAGGGAAATGGTGCTATATGGTAATAGAGTGATGACACTAGTAATAACTGAATGACTGGGCTTGGATAAGTGATTGACCTATCAGAAACAGATGTAATTCCAATACATCTATTATGATGGGCCTCACCTTACATGATATTAACACTGTTTTCCTAAAACTTTACATGATTTACCATCCTTGATGGATATATAACACATTCAAAAGATAGAGTAAATTATTTATATTAACTGCAGCTTTGCTCCTGCTGATATATAAGGTCACTTGGAGCTTATCTGAAGGAGTTTTCTGAATTCAAGGTTCACAAATAAAAAATAACAAATGAAAAGAGTCTTGAAAAAGAGGTTATTCTGAAGGGATTTTCACGATAGAGCCCACCCTTATCCCTGACACTGAGAAAGTAAGTGAACATGATTCTGTTCACTATATGCTCTTATATCTCAAATATTGTTGCCAGTGGACAGAAGATTTCTTTCATGTTTATAGGTAACCTCTAGTAACAACCATGAACAATGAATAAAGACAGAAAGTCACTTGATTGGTGATTTATTAATTTCCTTATGTTCCCATCTCTATGCCTTCGCTCTTACGGGAAGCTAAGTGGTACAGTAAATAGAGTACCAAGCCTGGAATCAGGAAGACCTGAGTTCAAATCCAGCCTCAGACATTTACTTCCTGTGTGACCCTAAACAAATCACTTAACCCTGTTTGCCTCAGTTTCCCCATCTGTAAAATGAGTTGGAGAAGAAATGACAATCCACTCCAGTATCTTTGCCAAGACACAGACCCCAGATGGGGTCATGAAGAGTTATACACAACCAAAATGGCTAAACAACAACAACATGCCTTTGCTCTCAGCCTGCCCACTCTGTCTGGGGAAGCCCTGCCCATCTCCCTCCCCCATTTCTAATTCAGCATGAAACCTGGAATCATTAGCCATTATAGCTTATTGCAGATGTTTTGATGGATATTGGTGCATTGAACAGGTATTGTAAATGTGGTAGGTCCTATATACAGAAAAAAGTTACTAAGTTGAATTTTGTTGACCACATTTCTCAAAATTCAGTCCTTGGCTGCTTTCTCTGTCTTTTCCCTTAATAGTCTTTCCCTCAGTAAATGAATTCACTTTCCTAGCTTCAATTATAGTTTGAAAGGTTCATGGATTCACAGGCTGTTACAATCTACAAATCGTCTAATAAAATGAAAGGATCTTCAGAAGTGAGGTGAACTGTCCAAAACTCACTGCTAGTTAGGTACCAAGTTGAAATTAAAATTCTGGCCTCCTAACTACTGTTCCTGTTATCTTCCCACTATACAACCTCTATGAAAATGATTCCAAAATCAGTGTAGTGGAGTTGATTTTATGGAGCATTCTTGGGGATGGGCCTGCAGCCTTCTGGGGAGCCACATATATTCTAGTCCTTTCTAAAGGGTATATGCCACCAAAAGCTCCCCATAATAGGGGAAGGTGGGGCATTATGTCAAAGAAGATTGGTGACTGAGCCAGGAAGAACCACCCACTCTATGGGCTTTAAGGAGCAAGGAGAGATAACTTCTTGAATCTTTCAAAAGCAAAGTCTTTGTTGGGACACAGACAATGCCAGCTTTAAGGAGCAAGGAGAGATAACTTCTTGAATCTTTCAAAAGCAAACTCTTTGTTGGGACACAGATAATACCAGACTTCCAGGAAGCATTAGGAGGAATTTTATCTACTTTCCCCCAACTCTTGACAATTATAGTAGCCTCAAACACATAGCAACCTGAACATATATGCTTGCCTAGGTAAGCCTGAGCCCAGATCTTTAAGTCCTTCACAGCCCTTTTAGTTTTGTTTCTTTGTCTGAGCATATGATTCCAAGATGGATGTTCTTACCTAGTGTCTACTGAATGAGCTTGAAGTTTCCAAAGATGAATGATAGTTGCCTAGTGAGAAGAGCACCATTACCAGAAGGACTCTATAACTAAAAAAACTAAAGCAAAAGCCATATGTAGCTGGTCAAGTGATCTGAATATGATATTTCAGCAGGTATCCCTCTTATAAAAATGAACTCCATCTCTGAGCACAGGTGGAATGAGTTTAATCCTGAGGTAACCTGACTTCACACACACACACACACACACACACACACACACACACACACACACACAATCAGATTTTTCTTAAACTACTTGGCTCACTACATCTCTACTCATAAAATGCCAGGGAAAATTTCTTACAGAGTCTAAGTGTGGTTCATGACCACAGGATCACACTCCCAAATTTATTAACTAAGCTTCTTCCAGAAAAGGTGTTTCATTTGCCACCAGATGCTCTGCTTGATTTTGATACCATGTTCCCTACCTGGGTACCATCTGGCACATCCCCTCACCTTGCTTTTCAGCTTCCTGAAAGCTGAAAGTGTATCATATTTACCTATTAATGGTAAGCTCCTTGAGAACAATGACTGTCTTTTTTTTTTCTTATTTGCATCTCCAGCACTTAGCATAGTACCTGGCACATAGTAGGCACTAAATGAATATTTATCACAGCATATTTGCTGTACAAAATAGGTTTTGTATATGATGCAGATATTTATTTCCTCCATCACAAAAAGAATGTTTAAGAAAATAGAAGATTCATAAGCATCCATTAATTAAACACAGAACGTTTTGAGGGACTGCTGAACAAATAGATATTTTACATTTATCTTGACTCTATGCTGTCCAAGTAACTCACAAGTTCAGCTCTCTGGACCCCAACTACACTAACATTTCCAGTATCATCAGAGCTCTCACCTAAGTTGCTACATCTCTTTCTGTTTACAGAATATCTCCACTGAGATGTCTTGCCATTATCTCAAACTCATCATATCCAAATAGAGAATGTCCTATTTCACCCCAAATATAATTTAGTCTTATTTTCATTATTTCAGCAATGCCAAGTTGCCTATACACCAGGGGGCCTGATGAAGCCTGACCACAAGAAAATGAAGACGCCAAGCCTCTCACTGAGGGGAGGCTTATAAATCTGACAAATGGTACAGTCAAGATTTCTCTTCCCAGACTTCCTGTCTAGAAAACTCCTTCCAATGGAATCAAA
Source organism: Phascolarctos cinereus (assembly GCF_003287225.1). Taxonomy (NCBI): domain Eukaryota; kingdom Metazoa; phylum Chordata; class Mammalia; order Diprotodontia; family Phascolarctidae; genus Phascolarctos; species Phascolarctos cinereus. Next base: position 200,839,887 of record NW_027555847.1, on the reverse strand, counting down.
TCCATTAAGAGTGTTTTTGTGTAGGGTAAGTGGGTCTCATGAGAATGTCAAAGTGTCACCTACTTAGATTCCTCAATTTTGTTTCCTTTCTGAAAGGACTCCAAGCTATTGCAATAGAAGTCCATAGAATTTTATGTGTTCCTATGAAAATTTGAGCTCATTAGAGAGGAAAAAGAATTATATTGGTTAGTTACAGGCTACGATGAGTCCTTCATATATTTTCTGCATTTGTTTATGGGATTTTATGAGTGCTTCATATTTTTTAAAATATTTTTTGTGCTGTCTTATGCCTGAAAAATTCAGTTACCTTGAATATTTGTATGTTTTGAGGATACTGTCACCCATAATAACTCGGGAGACCTATCTTCTTTAAAGATAATTAAAGCATAACAAGGTGGGGCCAGAGTGGGCACAAGCCTCGGAATGTCGGAGGAGGGGAATGTCGGAGGAGGGGTGCGGGTGGACCAGGATGATGGCAGCTGCGGCAAGGGACAAGAGCAGGGTGCTGTTGTACAGAGGCAGAGGCCTGGGGCAACAAATGCGTGTATGGTTTCCAAACCAAAGACTGGTGGGTCGCCAGTACTGAGCTGGTAGAAAATGAAGAAGCCAATGCCAGTGTGGTTGTTAAAATGACCAGCTCCTTCACAGAGCAAGCTGAGCAGGTGACTCTGATGTCGGGAAGCTTTTGGGAGGTAAGAAGGTGGATGCAATTCTTCGTGTGGCTGGAGGATGGGCAGGAGGCAGTGCCAAGTTATTTCTCTATAAAAACTGTGACTTGATGTGGAAACAGAGCATGTGGACCTCAACCATCTCTAGTCACCTTGCAACCAAGCGCTGCAAGGATGGAGGCCTTGCTGACCGTGGCCGGGGCTGAGACTGCTTTAAATGGAATGCCAGGAATGATCGGCTACAGCCTGGTCAAGGGAGCAGTCCATCAGCTGTGTCAGAGCCTGGTTGGGGAAAACAGCGGCATGCCACCGGGTTCTACCACCATTGCTGTGCTTCCAGTTGCCCTGGATATGCCAATGAACAGGAAATCAATGCCTGAAGCAGACTTTGGTACCTGGACCTCATAAGAACTCCTTGTTGAAACCTTTCACATCTGGATCACAGGAGGAAAAAAACAAACAAACAGGCCAAGATCAGGAAGCCTAATCCAGGTGGTAACCACAGGAGGGCAGACAGAGCTGACACCAGCTTACTTTTAATAAGTCATCTAAGACTGCAGCGCCAGAAGAAAGAACTAACAAAAAATCCTAATGTTCAGCATAATTTTCCTACAGTCCCATGTTTTCCAGCAAATCTGTAATCCCTCTTAACAGTGCCAGGCTGTAATCAAAAGGATTACGTACTGCACAGATTCAATTTAGGTTCGGATCTCAAGATATAATGACACTGAGGATAAACTTAACAAATAATCACATTTATTTACAATGATTAATAATGATTAAAAACCACACAAACAAAAAGGTAAGAATAACATTCAATGCAATAAGTAGTAATCAACATAAAGGAAAGTAGGAGTAAGACAAGAAAGGATACACATTCACTGACCAGGTAAGCTCAAATACCTAATAGACTGGGGAGACTGGAGAACGGCCAAAAGTCTGGTCAGGGAGGCAATGGGATGCATCCTACCCTGGGACACAATGAAAGCCGTACACTAAATCCACTTCCAGCAGAGTCCACGTCCCTATCTTTGCAATCAAAGTCTCCAAAATCTTACTTTCCAATGACCCTTTTTATATCCATGTAACCCAGGGAAAGACAAATCTTGATATTTTGTTTTGGGTACTTATCCTTGGTGAGCGCTCATGTCCAGGCACACACACAACTTTAACAAAAGTTGGGGCTTGATCAGAGTCCCAAATACCTGTTTGTTGTGTATGTCTTCAAGGAGTGATCAATTTCTTGGATCAATTTCTCAAGAAAAATGTTCCTTGAGATAAGTTGCTTTCCCAGGTAACATAGCTTGTTGGTTATTTAATGTTTCGTCTCCATGGTCACCTCCGGCCATGCATGGTAACTCCCATCTATCTTTATGTCAGGTCATGAGGCAGCTACACTGTTAGGTTATGAGATGGTTACACAGCGGGCTGGGGAGGATCTATCCTCCTCAGTTTCCCTTACACAGGTAGAGATGAGTATTTCTCTTTCATTTAATGTGTTTCTGTCTCCTTTTAAAAGTATCAAATGTTCATTTGAAATAAATAAAGGAGGACTATAAGGGTGAAAACCCCCAAGTAAGGGGGTGCTCATATATGTCATCCAGGGCCATTGTTTGATGTCCTCTGTTGCCCTCGTCATAACGTTCTCTTCTGTCCAGTTCCTTGCAGTAACTTCTCTTTTTGACTACCTGAGTGATGTGTGCATTGGTGTGTTCTGGTCATTTTTTTTTATTATCAAGGTACTATTTGAGCCAGTAGTTGTGTAATGGGATTAATTGTTGTAGTCCTGACTTAATTGCCTTAAATGTTCATTAACAGTATAGGTGAAGGATAGCTTTTGTGAGGTTGTTGTTATAAATGTTTCATGTGACTACCCACATCCCCTCTGCAGGAAGGAGGGAGGGAGGGATGGACGTCTCAGCCACAAGGGAAGCAGTGGTGGTTATCATCATATGGTGTGTTTGGGCCTTAATTAATGCTGCTTAGTTTACAATTTTGAATGCTTTAATCAAAATGGAACACATGATGTAGTGTCCAGACAACATCATCTATAAAATCTATTTTATCCACACTGCGAACTACTTGTTTGATAGCTTTCTACAAAGCTAGATTTTTTTTTTCTAATTGAAGTCAGGCATTTGTTCCTCATTCTCCTTTGCTTTTTATGTTATACAATTAATTTAAAATAAATAGAGGCTATTCCCACCAAAAAAAAGACAGAACCATTCCCGCACCCTCTGTCTGATCTGACAGGGAATTTTGCATATGGAAAGAAGGGGAAGAAGGATGGGAGAACCTATTTTGTTCCTATTGGAGTATATCAATAAAAGGCTAGACAAACATGGAAAGGGCTGACATGGGAGCAGGCATCACAAACCTTACTTTGATCTGAAACTGCAAACCCCCAATCCCTCAATTCTTATCTACAAATTTAACAAAACAAATTCCCACATTAGCCATTTCCAAAAATGTATGTTCCTTTCTTCATTTTAAATTTATCAAGTCTTTGTCAGGAGGTAAGTAGTATATTTCATTTTTATTATTTCAAACTCATAGTTTCATCATTGGGTTGACCAGAGTTCTCAAATTTTTCAGACTTGTTTTTCTCTATAATGTTATTATTATTTTTCTCTGTATTTCTTCATAAAGGTGTCCCCAAATTCCTCTGAAATGGTCCATTTCATCATTTCTTATGGCACAATAATGTTCCAATTACATTCATATCTCACAATTTGTTATTTGCTATACTTTCCACATTCTGGGTGCTGTTAAAATCAGAGGATTGTTTATTTAAGGAAATGAACTAACATTTTTCTAAGAGTAATGGTGGTAATGGAAAGGGAGGCTGTAGGGAGGAGATGAGAGGAAGAATGACTTCAGCAGATTTAGAAATACAGTATATTGTAAGAGAGCTGGAAGGGAGAGGAGAAAGCTTTTATAATTCCAATAGTATCTGATTTATAGATATTAATGCCCTTTTGACATGCCATATCATCTTCAAATGAAACTTTCTTCACAAACAGAAAAATAAATGGACTTTCATTAGACAAGGCATGTTTGTCTTAGAGATTTATGTGAACTACATTAAAAATGGTATGTGCACATAATCCTAAGACAATATTAATTGTAAAAGATGCCAGACAATTATTTATAATTTTGTAAACAGAAAGGGTGAAAGAAAGGAAACTTTTTTTAGTTGCTTTACAAAACCCTCATGTAGTTTATAACATCAAGTCATTTCAAGTCATTTCAAGCCACTAGCTTGACTATAGGCAAGATGAAATCAATGTCTTGCCACATATGGAATCTGGTAGACAAATATATTTTCTTACCATTTAGATAACTTTTATTCTTGATATGTGGTGGGGTGGGCAGCTTTTTTTTTTCTGTTGCTGGCCTTATTCTATAGCCAACATGCCTTAATTTACTTAGTGAATAAATATCTACATATTGAACTTTTGTGTAGAAAATGTACAGTCTGACAGGAATTTTTTTTAATCATTCCCATTTGTATTCCTGGGGGTGATTATAGATACAGTAGCATCTGGTCAGATAGGCATACTAATGAACCTTTGGTGAATTAGTCCAACCATTATTAAAAATGTCCATTCCCTTTGACTCAAGATTCACTGCTAGGCCTATATCTCAAGGAGGTCAAGAATAAAATAAAAAGTTCCTTCTATCAGAGAAATGCAAATCAAAACAACTGAGGTACACCTATCAGATTGGCTAACATGACAAAACAGAAAACGATAAACGTTGGAGAAGATGTGGGAAAATTGGAACACTAATGCATTGTTGATGAGTTGTGAACTGATCCAGCCATTCTGCGGAGCTATTTGGAGCTATGCCTGAAGGGCTATAAAATTGTGCATACCCAGCAATAGCACATCCAGAGCTGTATCCCAAAGAGATCATAGAAACAGGAAAAGGATTCACACATACAAAAATATTTATAGCAGCTCTTTCTGTGGTGGCAAAGAATTGGACATTGAGGGGATGGCCATCAATTGGGGAATGGCTGAATAAGTTGTGCTATATGAATGTAAAGGAATACTATTGTGCTATAAGAAATGATGAGGAAGTGGAATTCAGAAAAACCTGGAAAGATTTATATGACCTGATGCTGAGTGAAATGAGCAAAACTAGGAAAACAGTATCCACAGTAACAGCCACATTGTGTGATGACTGACTTTATGATGGCTCAGCTCTTCTCAGCAATGCAAGGATCTAAGACTGTAAAAGACTCATGATGGAAAATGCTACCCACATCCAGAAAAAGAACCATGGAGTCTGAATGCAGATAGAGGAATACTATTTACTCTTCTTTTCTTTTGTTGTTTTGTTTTATTTCTTCTTTATTGTGGTTCCTCTTATTAGTCCTTATTTTTCTATACATCATGACTAATGTGAAAATATGGTGAATATGAATGTATAAGTAGAGCTTATATCAGATTACATGCTGTCTTGGGGAAGGAAGAGGAAAGGGAGGGGAGAAAATTTAAACTCAAAATCTTATGGAAGTGAATGTTGAAAACTAAAACATAAATAAATTATTCAAAAAGGAAAAAAATGTTCCTTCTGCTTCATTATAGCAGTTCTTCTGTAGCAGCAAAGTGCTGGGAAAAATAGATCTTCAGTTTGGGGAATATCTAAACATGTTTGTGGTATGTAAACGTTATGAAATATTATTTTGCTGTAAGAGGTTATCAAATGTTAACTCTATAAGAAGTTGGTTTTAAAACCTCCATTAAAGTCTTTAAAATATTTTTCCTTTTGATTATTGTGAATTTGACAAACATCGCCAACCAACAATGTTGTTTGTATGCAAAGAAAAACATTAAAAAAAAAAAGATTGAATTTGGAACCATGAATCTTGATGACTCTCAGTTGGAGTATTTTAAAAATATGTTTAATATAATAATTCCAACACAACCTTGCTTCTCTGTATTCCCCTTTGAACTTGCTTCTGTTCTCTTCTCAGTTTTTTAAAAATGATTTATTGACATTCTTTTTTTAGAAATAGCACTCCCACTAACTTCCACTCTGTCCTAATTCTTCCCTCCTCTGGAAAAGAAAGACCTCTCATAACATTTAAGTAAAGTTAAAGTCTTAATCAGATGTCTCATTTTGATATGAAAGTGACAATGAGTTCTTGATTCTATTAGCAAAGCCCACAAGCTAGTGATTCCCATCACACCAGCAAGGCTTAGAACACAGGCCCAGTTGAGGAATTTGCTTAAATTTTCCCCTGTATATGAAATGTCTTCCTCTGTTAAATTCTTATCTATCATTTAAAGTGCAAGCTAAATGTTATCTTCTTTCAGGAAGTTTTCCCTAATGTTCCCTTCCTTCAAGACCTCACTTTTTAAATTTAGTAACATTCTAATGTATCTATTATGATACTATGTATTTTAGTTAATGTTGTTTTCATATACCTCCTCTTCTCCTGCTCTCACCACAAAACTATACCTAAAGGGCAGAGATCTCATGTCATAGCCAAATTTTATAGTTCTCCTAGTGCCCTATACAGGGTAAGTGCTTAATAGATGACATTTGTTTTCTGTTGTGCAAGAATTGTCCAAGAAAGGTTTCATAACTAGGAGACTGACCAAAATTATTTTTTTTCATCAACAACCTATGAAAACTCTTCTTAAAGATGGAATGGTTAGATTTTCTGTCAATGGAAAGAATTTCTCACCAAAGAAAGCTTGAATATTTTCAAGCATTAAAGAAGAGTATAAAGATGAGTAGTTCTTTTGTGAATTTACTTCAGAGAAATGCTTTTAAAACCAGTTGTCCATTAACATAGAATGGGGGTGGGGGGAGGATAAAGAGTAAGTTACAATTGTAAGAAAAAAAAGACTTTATGGCTCTTTTTTTTAAAGAAAAACAAAAGTAGAAAAGGAAAAAATATGTTCTTAGAGGATAAATACTCTGAAGTAGCAGTCATACTATTAATAGTGCTTCTACCAAAGAAATAGAGTACGGAGAAAAAAGTTTGTATACCAGGATTATTCAGTTAGTAAGTAGATATCATACTGATGTAACACTATATATGCAAGTGAAGGGAAAGGGACTTCCAGGAGACCAGAAGGCAAAGTAAGGAGTAAGTTGCTCCCACTCTCCCTTATTGACCAGTCAAAACCCAAAAAATATTGCCCCAGGAAAAATCCTGGAGCCGACATAGCAGAAAGACAGGGTGCAGAGGTCTTTTAGCCTGAGAGGCTTGGGGGATTAATGGGAAAGGTCCCTCTTACTCTAGTGGAAGGGGAACAGTACAGGAACAGAGGTGTCTCAGCAAGCTCCACCTCAGCAAGTCAGCAGGAGATCTTGAGACCCAGGGTAGGGGTGGAGGCAAGTGCCAACACCAGGACATCCCCAATGTACTTTATTACAGCCAGGAGAACTGACAAACTTCAGTTTAGAGAAGCACCACATGCACAGGCAGGCAAGTGTCCTCCAACAGCTGAACCTCCCCATGCTTTGGTGCAGCCTAGGTAAGCAGGCATCCTTCAGGGGACAGACCCTCCTCCTGATAATGAAAGCTTTAGTGTAATTCCAGAGAAAATGCAGAAAACCCCCACCTGGCCTCAGCACAAATCAGCCACCACCACTAGGACCCCAACTTAACAAAAGTAAGCTGCCAGACTCATATACAGCCTCCAGCTTCCAGCACCTGAGCCCCTAGCACACAAAGCCAGGATCCAGGCCCCTGGCCCCCAACACAAGAAGGTTGGGACAATGTCCCTATACCCCAGAAGAAGAGATCAGCTTTAAAAGCCAAGAAAGAGGAAAACATCATGAGCAAAATGGACAATGACCATAGATTCTTTCTATTGGGACAGGGAAGATCAAAACACAAATTCTGAAGAGGACATCATTGTCAATACACCCACATCTGAAACCTCAAAGGGAAATATGAAGTGGCCTCAAGCCCAAAAAACATTCTTGGAAGAGCTCAAGAAGTATTTCAAAAAGTCAAATAAGAGAGGTAGAAGAAAAATTGGGAAAATAAATGAGAAGTAGGCAAGAGAAAGTAAATAGCTTGGAAAAGGAAAAATTCATGTAGAGAATAAGTCCTTAAAAATACAATTGGCCAAATGGAAAAAAAAATGCACACTGAAGAAAACAACTCCTTAAAAAGTAGAATTGGCAAAAGTGAAAAGGAAGCACAAAAATTCACCGAAGAGAAGAACTCCTTAAAAAATAAAACTGGCCAAATGGAAAAGGGGGTACAAAAGCTAACTCAAGAAAACAATTTGTTAAAAATCAGAATTGGGCAAGTGGAAGCTAATGACTCTATGAGACATCAAGAATCAGTCAAACAAAATCAAAAGAATGAAAAAAAATAGAAGAAAATGTAAAACACGTCATTGGAAAAACAGCTGACCTGGAAAATAGATCCAGGAGAAATAATTTAAGAATTATTGGTCTACCTGAAAGCGATGATCCAAAAAAAAAAAAAAAGAGCCTGGATAGCATCTTTCAAGAAATTATCAGGGAAAACTGCCCCAAGTTCCTAGAACACGAGGATAAAATTGTCATTGAAAGAATCCACCAATCACCTCCTGGAAGAAATCTCTAAATGAAAACTCCAAGGAATATTGTAGCCAAATTCAAGAATTATCAGGTCAAGGAGAAAATACTGCAAGAAGCCAGAAAGAAACAGTTTAAATATTGTGGAACCACAGTGAGGATTGCACAGGATCTTGTGCCTTCTATATTAAAAGATCAGAGGGATTGGAGTATGATATTCCCTAAGGTAAAGGAGCTTGAATTATACCAAGGATCAACTACCCAGCAAAACCAAGTATAATGTTTCATGGGAGGAGATGGACATTCACTAGTGGACTTTCAAATTTTCCTAGTGAAAAGACTAGAGCTCAACACAAAATTTGATCTGCACATACAAGATTCAAGAAGGGCATAAAAAGTTAAACAGGAAAAAAAAATAAGCATATTATTCAATAAGGGCAATGTGTTTACATCCTACATGGGAAGATGATACTTGTAACTCTTGTGAACTGTAGCTTTACTACAAAATTTAGAAGGGGTACACATAGACAGAGGGAGTGAGTATAAGTTGACTTTGATGTGATGACAAAAAATGTAATTCAGAGGTGAAAAAGGATTATACTGGGAGAAGAGGAAAGGAGGAGGCAGAAAAGAGTAAATTACACCACATGAAATGAACATTGTTTGAAGCTTGTTCTCATTGGATTTGGCTCTAAGAAGAAATAACATACTCAATTAGGAACAGACATCTAACTTACCCTACAGGAAGTAGGAGGGGAAAGGAGAAAGAAAAGGTAACGGTGGATAGAAGGGAGGCAAGAAATAGTAGTGAAAAAGGGAAAAAAAAGTTAGAGGGCTAATAGAAGGGAGGGTAGATTGAGAGATGCAGTGTTGAGAAGCAAAACGCTAGTGAGGAGGGAAAGTAGAAAGGAAAGAGAAAAGCGAATATGGGAGGGGGATAGGATGGAGAGAAAGACACAGATATTAATCATAAGTGTAAATGTGAATGGGATGAACTCTCCCATAAAACAGAAGCAGATAGCAGAGTGGATTAAAAAACATAATCTTACAATGTATTGTTTACAGGAAACATATTGGAAGCACAGGGATATACACAGAGTAAAGGTAAAAGTCTGGAGTAGAATATATTATGCTTCAGCTGAAGTAAAAAAAAAAATCCTGACAATCCAGACAAAGCAAAAGCAAAAATAGATCTAATTAAGAGTTGAGGAAGGAAAACTAGATTCTGCTAAAAGGTACCATACACAATCATTACTAAACATATATGCACCAAGTGGCATAGAATCCAAATTATTAGAGGACAAGTTAAGGCAGTTACAGGAAGAAATAGCAAAACTATACTAGTAGGGGACCTCAACCTCCCCCTCTCAGAACTAGATAAATTTAACCACAAAATAAAAAAGAAGTTAAGAAGGTGAATCGAATTTTAGAAAAGTTAGATGGTAGACCCCTGGAGAAAATTGAATGGGGATAGAAAGGAACATAGCTTTTTCTCTGTGGTACACGGTATGTACATGAAAAATTGACCATGTATCAGGGCATAAAAACCTCACAATTCAATGCAGAAAGGCAGAAATATTAAATGGATCATTTTCAGATCATGAAGTGATAAAAATCACATGTAATAAAGGGCCATGGAAAGAGAGACTAAAAATCAATTGAAAGAATGACTGGGAGGGCGGAGCCAAAATGGCAGAATAAAAGCAGGGACTCACTTGAGCTCTCCACCAAACTCCCCCAAATACTTGCAAAAATGACTCTAAAAAAATTTTATGGCAGTGGAATCCACAAAAAGAGAGAGTGAAATGAATTTCCAGCCCAAGACAACCCACATGGTCAACAGGAACACCTGTTGAGCCAGGCTGGGAGAGGAGTACAGTTCATCGTGGGCCATACTAGCAAAGATGTGACCCCAAGGAACCTGGAGCAGGCCTCAGAAAACTGAATCTTGGGTAGCTGTGGTGGTTTCCAAACTTCTCAACCCACAAATGCTAAAGACAACTTAGAAGTCAGCGGGAAAGGTCTACAGGACCTGAGTGAGAAAGGAGCACAGTGGAGCTCTGGGACAGTAGCAGTGGTGGCAACAGCAGTGACTGCTTCCAGAACTCTCAGCTCACAGATGGTAAGGCAATCAAACAACTGATCAGAAAGAGATTACAGTAATCTCTTTGCTGGCAAAGAGGCGGGATTCTGTTGTTTTGCCCATACTTGGATCTGGGTCATAGTCCTGGGTGGCAGTCGTTGGGCAAGAAGGAGCACTGGCTTAGCAGAGCTTGTGGCAGCAGTGGAGAGGGAACCTTCCTCACATTTCCAGGGCAGAAAAGAATGCTTGAGGTCACTCACAGACAAGAGCACAGCCAGAAGGGAGTAAACAACTCTCCTTAGATCATACCACCTTTGAAGAACTGAAAACTTACAGGTCCCTAAAAGTATCTCTGAAAACAGCTGCACAAAACCCCTGAAGCTTGAGACAGTACACCTTCCATACTGAAAGCAGAGCCTATCTTAACAAAGAGTTAAAAAGTCAAGTAACTGGGGAGATGAGCAAACAGTGGGGAAAAAACTCAAACTATAGAATCTTACTTTGGTGACAAGGAAGATCAAAACATAAATCAGAAGAAGACAACAAAGTCAGAGTTCCTACATCCAAAGCCCCCAAGAAAAAATATGAATTGGTCTCAAGACATGAAAGAGCTCAAAAAAGGATTTTGAAAATCAAGTAAGAGAACTAAAGAAAATATTGGGAAGAGAAACATGAGTGATTCAAGGAAATCATGAAAAATGAGTCAACAGTTTGTTAAAGGAGACCTCAAAAATATTGAAGAATATAACACCTTAAAAATACAGTGGACCAAATGGCAAAAGGGATCCAAAAAGCCAATGAGGAGAAAAATGCCTTAAAAAGCAGAATTGGCCAAATGGAAAAGGAGGTCCAAAAGCTCACTGAGGAAAATAATTCCTTAAAAATTGGAATGGAGCAAATGAAATCTAATGACTCTATGAGAAATCAAGAAATTATAAAACAAAACCAAAATAGTGAAAAAAATTGAAGACAATGTTCAGTATCTCATCGGAAAAAAATTTGACCTGGAAGATAGATCCAGGACAGATAATTAAAAAAATTATTAGACTATCTGAAATCCATGATCAAATACAGAACCCAAACATCATCTTTCAAGATATTATCAAAGAAAACTGCTCTGATATTCTAGAACCAGGGGGTAAAATAGAAATGGAAAGAATCCATTGATCATCTCCTGAAAGAGACCCCCAAAGGAAAACTCCTAGGAATATTATAGCCAAAGCAGCCAAAAAGAAACAATTCAAGTGTTGTTGAAAGACAATCTAGATAACACAAGATTTAGCAGCTTCTACATTAAGGGATCAGAGGGCTTAGAATATGATATTCCAGAGGTCAAAGGAGCTAGGATTAGGGGTAATCAGAATGCACACCATCACAGGGTGGGGAGAGAAGAGGAATAGGGAAAAATTTGAAACTAAAATCTTGTGGACGTGAATGTTAAAAACTAAAAATAAATAAATAAATTGGAAAGAAAAGAATGAGTGGGTGAAGCAACAAATCAGAGAAACAATCAGTAATTTCATCCAGAGAATGACAATAATGAGACAACCTACCAAAACTTATGGGATGCAGCAAAAGTGATTCTTACAGTCAGTTTTATATCTGTAAATGCTTACATGAGTAAAATAGAGAAAGAGAAGATCAATGAATTGAGCACACAACTAAAAAAGCTAGAAAAGGACAAGTTAAAACCCCCATTTAATACCAAATTAGTAATTCCAAAAATCAAAAGAGAGATTAATAAAATTGTAAATAAAAAACTATTGAACTAATAAATAAAAGCCAAGAGCTTGTTTTATGAAAAAAAACCCAATAAAATATAAACTTTTGGTTAATTTGATTTTGAAAAAAGAAAGAAGAAAAGCAAATTACCAGCATTAAAAATGAAAAGGGCAAATTCACTAGCAATGAAGAAGAAATAAAAAAAAATTAGGAGCTATTTTGCCCAAATGTATGCCAATAAATTTGATAATCTTGGTGAAATGGATGAATATTTACAAAAATATAATTTAGATATAAAGGCTTACACTATAAGGAAACTAGGAGAGGAAAGAATAGTTTACCTGTCAGATTTATGGAGAATGGAAGAATTTATGACCAAACAAGAGATAGAAAACATTATGAAATGCAAAATGAGTAATTTTGATTACCTTAACTTGAAAGTTTTTGCACCAAAACCCCCAATGCAAACAAGGTTACAGGGGTAGCAGAAAGCTGGGAAACAATTTTTATATCGTGTCTCTGATAAAGGCTTCATTTCTAAGATTCATAGAGAACTTAGTCAAATTTATAAGAATACAAGTCATTCCCCAATTGATAAATGGTCAAAGGTAATGAATAGTCAGTTTTTAGAGGAAGAAATTAAAACTATAGTCATATGAAAAAATGCTCTAAATCAGTATTGATTACACAAATGCAAATCAAAACAACCCTGAGGTACCATATCACACCTACCAGATTGGCTAACATGACAAAACAGGAAAATAATAAATGTTGGAAAAGACATAGGAAAATTGGAACACTAATGCATTGGAGTTGTGAATTGATCCAAACATTCTGGAAAGTAATTTGGAACTATACCCAAAGGTCTGTAAAACTGTGCATACCCTTTGACTGCGGCAATGCTACTTTTAAGGCTATATCCAAAAGAGATCATAAAAAGGGGAAAAGTACCCACATGTACGAAAATATTTATAGCAACTCTTTTTTTTTTGGTGTCCAAGAATTGGAAATCAAGGGGATGCCCATCATTTAGGAAATGGCTGAACAAGCTGTGGTATATTAATGTAATGGAATACTAATGTTCCATAAGAAATGATGAGCAAGCAGACTTCAGAAAAACCTGAAAAGACTTATATGAACTGATGCTGACTGAAGTGAGTAAAACAGAGGAACATTGCACACAGTAACAGCCACATTGTGCAATGACTAACTTTGAAAGATTTAGCTCTTCTCAGCAATGCAAAGATATAAGGCAACTCCAAAAGACTCATGATGGAACATGCTATCTGCATCCAGAAAAAGACCTATAGAGTCTGAATTCAGATTAAAGCATACTATTTGCTCTCTTTTTTGTTTTGTTTCTTCTTTCTCGTGGTTCCTCCCACTGGTTCTAATACTTCTTTACAACATAACTAATGTGAAAATATGTTTAATATGGGTGGTATATAGGGCCTATACCAGATTGCATGCCTTCTTCAGGAGGGGGTAGTGGGGGAGAGGGAGAAAATTTGGAACTCAAAACCTTATGGAAATGAATGCTGAAAATCAAAAATAAATTAATTAAAGAAAATAAGTGAAGTGATTATGACACTGCTAATTAATAAATTAATTTCTTTTTTCTTATTTGGCTCAGTCTCCAGCTAAGGAAAAAGCAACAGCAAGCAACCTATTGTTTTGGACTGAGGTTCAAACTTCTTTTCTGTTTAGTACTGTGTACTACAAGCTATTTAACACTGGCACTCTCTCCATTGCAATACCAACTGAATACGATTAATAACAGACATAAACCAAATAGTATCTATGACTGATGATAGTTTTAGCTAGAAATACAGAGAATTAGGGCCAATTAATTACAGGCATAGGGAAAAGGGAAGGAAAGTTAAACCTTCATTGTCCTTTCATTACTCTCACAGAATGACAAAAGATGGAAGATTCAGCCTGTTTCAGCCATAGATTTTTTCTCAGGAGTTAAAATAGTCAAAGTGGTGAGCAGGGGAAAGCTGTAGTCAGATCCATACCTCCAGTTTTAGACTTCATTCGTAGTGTCTACTACAATATGTCTATCTCCCCCAACTTTAGAATGCAGTCCATTATTACACTGTCGTGGCTGTTCTTGCTCTTCTCCAAACTGAAACTAAATCTCATACTTAGCCTTCCTGGTATGGTATCAGCCTCCTGGAGTCTCAAAATCATTCCTCCCTTGGGGGAAAGTGGGGGGAAAGAAGAGGGAAAGGGGAAGAAGGAGGGGAGAAAACTCACATTATTAATTAGAACTACAATTAAGGAAGTAATGCCAAATCCCAGAGCCTTTCCCTGTCTGCAGGAAAAGTTTGTCTGAATATCTAGTTACGTATGACTGAATGAATGATTGAATGACTGACTGACTAAATGAATGAATGAAAAAACATATATTAAATACCAATTATGAACCAAGTAGTACTGTACTGAGGTAGCTAGGTAGCACAGTAGTTAGAGCTCTGGGCCTAGAGTCAGGAAGATCCCAGTTTAAATATAACCTCAGATACCTACTAGCTTTGTGACTCTGAGCAAATAGCTTAAGCTCTGTTTGCCTCAGTTTTATCAACTGTAAAATGGAGATCATATTAGCACCTACCTGCCAGGTTTATTGTAAAGATTAAAAGAGATGATATTTGTAAAATTACTTAGTAAAGTGACTGGTACTTAAGATACTTAAGAAAATCTTCCTTCCTCTTTCTTCTTTTCCTCCTCTCTCCCTCCTTCCCTCCTTTCCTCTCTTTATTCCTTCCTTTCTTCCTTCCTTCCTGATACAGGAAGTACTCACGCCAAAGCAAGATATTCTCTGCCTTTAAGGGGCTTTCATTCTCATAAGGTAGTGATGGCCAGGCAAGGTTGTTTTGGTTTGGAAAGTCACAGGGATGGTAAGTAGAACAATATGGTTGTTCCAGTAGCAATGGCAATAATAATTTGATGGTGGTTCCAGAGTTATGAAGTTGGAGGTGGTAGGTAGGAGTGAAAGTGAAAAAGTGGAAGGGCATGTAAGGCAAGTAGATGTCTGGTCTGAACTCTGCTCAAAGTTGGAACCAGCTAGCTATAGTCACATGAACAAATTCAGAACCTGGAGTGGGTGTTGCAAAGGCAAGACAATTAAGGACCCCCCTAGGGCATGGTCTTTGGTGGCCTCTTTTAGTAAAGTTGATGTCATGTATTCACAGCCCAAATGAACATGCCCTCACATTCCTTCAGAAAACAATATCAGGGTTACCTAGATTTATGTGTTTAATTTCCAAATGAGTTTTTCTAAAAATTAATAGGTGAATGAAAAAGCATGTATCAGGCACTTACTATGTATTAGGCACAGATTCCAAGTACTTATGGGAAGAAGAGGAAGACCAGAGTACAAGTGGCTTGGCTAGGAAATGGCCAAGAAGTGGCACAGTGGCCTGGGGAATATATGGTAAAAATTCATCTTTCCAAGAAGCAGCATCTGAGTTTATGTGGAGGGAGAAATGGGAGAGTCAGAATGTAAGTGGTGTGGTTTAGAAATGTCCAGGAAATTATCATGGTAGCTTGTTGTGGATGAGAACAGGAATAGAGGCTTTTCAACTCCACAGATTTCAAACAGTGTTAGCATTTAGGATCATCCTGACTGCCAATTTCACTGTCTTTCACCAAATCTGTGAGTGAAAAAACACTATACATTAAAAGTTGCTGTTATTAGCATCTCCTTATTGAGAGCTATTGTTGTCAACATCACTCCCATGGTTTCTAGCTCTCTTGATTCACTTTCTGCCATCCCATACTTCCGTATTCCTCTTTTTCCCCAAATCCAGTTTCTCTATTTCTTCCTTGAATCCTAATGATATAAAATAGGAAATGGAGCTTGGGATAAGAATCTTTAGGTCACCAGAAAATGTACTATGGATATTAGGCCAAGGCTGGTTGGATAGTTAACACAATCTCAAGAGGTCAACAAGGACCTCACTGGAAAGTTAGATGTCCTTATTCACAGTTTCCTCTTCGTGTTAGGTATATTACTCTGTTGTTTCCTCCTTGTGTCTTGCCCATACAAAATCCTTATCAGATACATTTTTTGAAAGGTCTGGGTTGCATTATATTCCTTTTTTTTTTTTTTGATTCTTCTAGACCTAATAAACTGACCAAACACTATGCATTCTGAATGAAAGACTGCCTCATAGATTTCTGTGTCTCAAGATTGCACAGCATCAGATGGTAAACATTAGACAGTGTTTTGAGGCCTTAATCACAGCAGGGAAAGGCTCAAAGCTAGGAAACTTAGCTTTAATCAGCTGACAAGAGGGCCTCCCTATTTGTTATGAATGGCATTTGGTGTTTGCTGCTTGGAGCCATTTTGTTTTATTCATGGTTTAGGCAGCATTGGAGAAGAAAAGCAATTTTTAATACATCAACTGCTCTCTTTCTGGGAATGGAATAGAAATCTGCAGCAATAAAAATAAATAAGTGGAGAGATCTCAGAACTTACCCAGGGTGAACTGTTCTTGCCAAAAAGGTTTCCACATGGCAGCTATAGGCTTCAGTGGGTAATTTTAATGTTGCCTGCAGAGTGAGACCATCTGGGAGATGCTTTGCCAGCATTTGGCAGCTGCCACTTTAAACACCAGAAATGAACATCATTTTGTCTGATTATCCCATGAGTAAAAGGGATATCTGGAATGACAGAATGTTTCCTAAGAAGCTCTTAATAAGGAGTATAGGTGATAGCCAAAGGGCTGATAACAATTTGGTCATCCTCTGAAGCAGGTAAGAGGAGGAGGTCAGAAAGATTCAACTACACTGAAAATATCAGGGGTTTCTCACTGGATGCTGTTTTGCGTATAACAGTCTGAGGTAATGATTTTTTTTATTGCATATGCATATAGTTTGATTATTTTGCTGAAATGACTGGACCATCAAATAGTCAGACAATTTTTAGACTCAAGCAGCAAGGATAAAGTGAGGGTGGGAGGCTTATCTGAAAATACTTATGCTATTTAAAATATTAATAAAACATTTAAAAATGATTTTATTCTTTTATTCCCTTCTTATATTTTAGTTAAGAAAACTCTTGGTACTCTGAGCAGATAATTAACAAGGATTTTTATAGAGGTAAGAGAGTAAGCATGTGGATCAGTTATTTTCAATAATTAAAACTTTTTTGGGGAAATAATACTATCAGTGATTTTTATTTCCAAATTGTTTGGTATTCTTCCTTCTTTCCAATAATTTAAAAATGGATCCTTCAAAGTTTTCAAAATTATGTCATCTCCAGGACAAACCTCCATCTTTCCTGAATTCATTTTCTTTAGTGTTATTTTTACTTCCTCATATATCACAGCAGAGACTGAGGTGTTAGACTGCAAACATGGTAGTTTCATTATCATTGATAATAACAATAGATCATCATAGAAATCCTGAAAGGACTGATATATTTTAAGATATTCATTATTCTCTTTCCAGCCTCATGTATAAGTCCTCTTTGAATGATCTGTGTTTCATGTCAAGCTTTCAACAAACTTTTTCTCCTCTACCACTCTTAACTGTTTTATAAAGTAATACTGCTCATTCTCTTCCATCCTTCTCATCTGTAATGTTTTCCAGATGAGTTTATCTTCTTTATTGATGTTGCTTTTAATTGCAATGCCTTTTTTCTTGGGAAGATGATAAAATTTATTGTCTCAGGTAGTATTAAGGGCTTTATATTGTGGCAATTGCTTTCCATTAGACAATGTTTTACAAGAAATGGTGATAGTCAATATCTTTTATTTTAAATATTCCTTATTTTTTGGTTTTAGTAGTTCATTTGGTCCAGTTGGAATTTTTGTAATTATACAGTATCTTCATTATGGATCACTATTGTCAAAGAATTTATCATCTTATGGCTGTCTATTGATGATGAGTCTCTTTACACTTAGGCTGGTCCTCAGAAGTCAGAGTATATTACTATGAGTATAGAAGAAATCTTACCAGTTCGTGTCTCAGTTTTAAAGAACATCAAGAGCCTTCATGCCATAATAAGGCATTGTAATAAAAGTTCTGTAGATAAATAGATGAATTGACAATTACTTTTTGACTGACTGATTTGGTAAAATATTGTTTAATTTTTTTGTGTTAAAAACCTGTCATAGAATGACCGTTTTGTTCCAATTTTAACAAAATCTGTAATTTCTCCTAGAACTGACAACTACCATTTTTTTTGTTATTTTTATTGAAATGAAATGTAATAGCGATCCATTAACCACAAATAATGCAATAAGGAATGTGCTAGCCAATTGGGATACAAATACAAAAGTAAGAGTCCCTGCCCTCCAGGAAAGGTCATCGGGAGGGCAAAAAGTACAGAGTGATGGGGGACAGGTATATTGGATCTGCAGGTGGGATGGTAAAGAATGGTCACCAAGATTGTAAAAGGTCAGTTTATTCTTCAAGGAAAACATAAAAAAGAGACTGATGTGTTTTCTTCATTTTTTTCCATAGGAAATTATAAAGATTACAGAAACCCGATTATATGCTGAGATTGTTAAAAGTTCAGGTGGTGGTTCTTTAAGCATCTCTTCAGATATAAAATGTCATTCTGAAAAAAAAATCACCATAAAAAATGGGCATTTATGAATTCTGCAATGTCAGTTAGCAGAGAAAGGAGGGTCATAATTATCAACAGAATATTGAAGGCAATGCCAAGAAAGGTAAAAATGTCAATAGATCCAAGAATATGATGATAATGTGAAGAAATTAATGTCTAAGAAAGAAAAGGCCATGGGAGACTTTAGAAAATCATTGGGTCAAGCTGAATCTAAAGAGCAAAATTTTAAGTTGGTTATAAATATGACTTTATGGAAACAGAAAAATGTGTTTCTTTAAATGGAAAAGTATATTTTTAATCAAAAGCAAAAGGTGTGTGGTTTATTTAAAAGTGATTATTTAATGAAAGAGACTTCAGGAGTCAAGGATAAAAATTCTGACATTTTAAACTTTAACCAAATTTCATTCAGAGTGAATGAAATCTCTATGGCTAAGCAGCTATGCTAGATGAAAGCTAAGAGCATGAATAAGAACTGTAGAATCTCATACTTGGAAGACAACTACCACTTTTGAAAAAAATAAAAGAGTTCCCAAAGTAACTGGGTGTGTGACTAAGAATGATTAGAAAAAATAACAAATAAACTCAAAAATAGAAATTCTGAAACTCAAGGAAGAAATAGACAAAATTTAAATGAAACAAACTGATAACACTAGAGCTGCTATGTTTTTGAAAAGACTAATAAAATAGATGAGCCATTAGCTAACCTGACAACAAAAAATGAATGCTAAGAAAATACAATTAATATTCTAAATTGATGTATGTCAGGGCCTTGAAATCTTTCTCCTTTCAGCAGACATTGAATTTTCAAATTATGTTTTGTGTACCACACCTCTCTATATAGATGAGACTTTATTCTCCCTGAGGATAACTGTTTTATAGTGTTGCTATGCTGTCACACTTTTAGTAAGTTAGATGTTTACATATTATGGTTTGAATTTTTTATGCTGTCAAAAATCATGCCACAGAATATCACTTCTGTGCATAATGAGGTGAAATACTCTTCTGTGGGACTGAAAACATAGAGAGTTATGAATATGCCTATTCACTTCCAGGAATTGGAAAAACATTTCTGCTTGGAGACTTAGGGAGTTCTCTAATTAAAATGTAACTTTAAACACATTGGAAACATGACAGAAGGGTCTCATAAAATATTTACCTATGGGTACTAAGGAATCATAGTTGTCAAAAGTATTTGCCAATAAAGATAACTCTTCCTACTGCTGCTGCCCTTGAGATCACTGGACCAGGAGTCAGAAGACCTGGGCTTGCATCTCTGACATATACTAGCTTTGTGATCTTAGATGGGTCAACTAACCTCATGTGCTATTTCCTCATGTGCAAGATGAGGATAATAATACTTGTACTAGCTACTTCATAGGGTGACTATAAGTAAAGTGCCTTTTAAACTTTAAAATGTTCTATCCTTCTGAGCCTTTGTTATTATATGTATGAGATAAGTTAAATAAAACTAATTTTATATCCTAGCAACTGTCTTACTTTTTTTTTTTAAAATTTGGGACAAACTAATTCCTCTTTGTTGTTTGTAATAATCAGACCTGTTAAGGTTTACTGTTCTTGTTACACAGATTGTCTACCAGTTGGACTCAAAGTCAAAGAATGTTATGACTATGGAAAGAAATTGCCTGTCTTTATTTCAAGTTTTGTAGTACAATTTTGGCTACATGGAGTTTGAAGACAGGTGGAGCTGGAGCTCATTGGAGAAAATCCTGGACATAAGAATGCCAGAGTGCCTTGAATCTGGACAGAAAATTGTAGCCAGCAGGCACAAATAAGGAAGAAAATACCAACTGCAATGCAAAAGAGAGAGAAGACAGGCTGTTTTTTGTTTTTACTTTTTCCCCCCAAATTATTTATTTTTAGCTTTCAATATTCACTTCCCCAAGACTTTAAGTTCCAAATTTTCCTCCCATCTCTTCCCTCCCCCATCCCATGACAGCATGCATTCTGATTACCCCTTCCCCCAATCTGCCCTTCCTTCTCTTATCTCCTTCCCCTTCTATTTTCCTACAGGGTAAGATAGATAGATTTCTATATCCCCATTGCCTATATATCTTATTTCCCAGTTACATATAAAAACAAATTTTAATATTTGTTTTTAAAACTTTCAGTTCCAAATTCTCTCCTTCTTCCCTGTCTACCCACCTTCATTGAGAAGGCAAGCAATTTGACGTAGGTTATATGTGTGTAGTCACGCAAAACATAATAATCCATAATAATCATATTGTGAAATATTCCCTCCATCCTATCTCATTCCCCATTTATTCTATCATCTCCTTTCACCCTGTCCCTCCTCAAAAGTATTTGCTTCTGATTACTCCCTCCCCCATCTGTCCTCCCTTCTATCATTTCCTCCTCACTTATCCTCTTCTCCCCTAATTTCCTGTAGTGTAACAGATTTTCATATCCAACTGAGTGTGTATGTTATTCCCTCCTTAAGCCAAATCCAATGAGAATAAGATTCACTCTTTCCCTCTCATCTCCCCCCTCTTTCCCTCTATGGTAAAAGCTCTTTCCTGCCTCTTTTATGTGAGATAATTTACCCTATTCTACCTCTCCTGCTCTCCTCCTAGTACATTCCTCTCTCACCCCTTAATTTTAGTTTTTAGATATCATCCCTTCATATTCAACTCACCCTGTGCCCTCTGTCTGTACACACACACACACACACACACACACACACACACACACATATTCCCTCTAACTACTCTAATAAAGAAAAGGTCTCATGAGTTACAAATATGATGTTTCCATGTAGGAATGCAAACAGTTTGACTTCAATAAGTCCCTTTTTGATTTCTCTTTCCTGATTGCCTTTTCATGCTTCTTTTGAGTCTTGTATTTTAAAATCCATTTTTCTATTTAACTCTTTTTTCCTCAAGTAGGCTTTTAATTCCTCTCCATCACTGAAAGTGAATTCCCCCTTACCCCCATTTATTACACTCAGGTTTTCTGGATAGGTGATTCTTGGTTTTAATCCTGGTTCCTTTGACCTCTGGAATATCATATTCCAAGCCCTCTAAACCCTTAATGTAGAAGCTGCTAAATCTTGCGTTATGCTGATTGTTACACAATACTTAAATTGTTTGTTTCTGGCTGCTTGCAATATTTTCTCCTCAACCTGGGGAACTCTGGAATTTACGTATAATATTCCTAGGAGCTTCCCTTTTGGCATCCCTTTCAGGAGGTGATCAGTGGATTCTTCCCCCCCCCCTTCTTTAATTAATTATTTATTTTTAGTTTTCAACATTCACTTCCCTAAGATTTTGAGTTCCAAATTTTCTCCCCATCTCTCCCCTCTGCATTCTGAATACACCTTCCCTGGATCTGCCCCTCCCTTCTATCACTCCCCCCTTCTCTTAACCCCACCCCCCTTCTATTTTCCTGTAGGGTAGGATAGATTTCTATTCCCCATTGCCAGGATATCTTATTTCCCTGTTGCATGTAAAAACAATTTTTGACATTTCTTTTCAAAACTTTGGGTTCCAAATTCTCTCCCTTCCTCCTTGCCTGCTCACCGTCATTTAAAAGGCAAGCAATTTGATACAGGTTATACATGTGTAGTCATGCAAAACACTTCCATGATAGCCATGTTGTGAAAAACTAACTATATTTCCCTTCATCCTATCCCACCCCCATTTATTTTATTCTCTCCTTTGACCTGTCCCTCCTCAAAAGTGTTTGCTTCTGATTACCCCTCCCCCAATCTGCTCTCACTTCTATGCTCCCCAGCTCTTACACCCTTCCCTCCATATTCCTATGGAGGAACATAGATTTCCATACCTAATTGAGTGTGTATGTTATTCTCTCCTTAAGCCAAATCCGATGAGAGAAAAAGATTCATTCATTCACTTTCAACTCCCTCATCTTCTCCTCTATGGCAAAAGCTTTTTCTTCCCTCTTTATATGAGATAATTCACCCAATTCTACCTCTCCCTTTCTCCTTCTCTCTGTACAATCCTCTCTCACCTCTTAATTTTATTTTTTAAATATCATCCCTTCATATTCAACTCACCCTGTGTCCTCTGTTCTATATATATTCCCTCCAACTACCCTAATACTGAGAAAGGTCTCATGACTTACAAATATCATCTTTCCATGTAGGAATTTAAACAGTTCAACTTTAATAAGTCCCTTATGATTTATCTTTCCTGTTTACCTTTTCATGCTTCTCGAGACTTGCATTTGAGAGTCAAATTTTCTATTCGGCTTTGGTCTTTTCATCAAGAATGCTTGAAAGTTCTCTATTTCACTGAAGGTCCATTTTGGCCCTGAAGGATTATGCTCAGTTTTGCTGGATAGGTGATTCTTGGTTGTAATCCTATGTTTTAATGCTAGTTCTTTTGACCTCTGGAATACCATATTCTAAGCCCTCTTATCCCTTAATGTAGAAGCTGGTAAATTTTATGTTATCTTAATTTGTCTTTCCACAATACTTGAACTGTTTCTTTTTGGTTGCTTCAAATATTTTCTCCTTGACCTGGGGACTCTGGAATTTGGCTATAATATTCCTAGGAGTTTTCCTTTGGGGATCTCTTTCAGAAGGTAATTGGTGGATTCTTTCCATTTGTATTTTACCCTCTGATTATAGAATATCAGGGCAGTTTTCCTTGATAATTTCTTGAAAGATGATGCTTGGGCTCTGTTGTTGATCATGGTTTTCAAGTAGTCCAATCATTTTTAAATTCTGTCCTGGATCTATTTTCCAGGTCAGTTTTTTTTCCCCCAATGAGATATTGAACATTGTCTTCTATTTTTTCACTATTTTGATTTTGTTTTATAATTTCTAGATTTCTCATAGAGTCATTAGATTTCCTTCGCTCCATTCCAATTTTTAAGGAATTATTTTCCTCAGTGAGCTTTTGGACCTCCTTTTCCATTTGTCCAATTCTGCTTTTTAAGGTGTTTTTCTCCTCATTGGCTTTTTGGACCCCTTTTGCCATTTGATCTAGTGTATTTTTAAGGTGTTATTCTCTTCAGTATTTTTCAGGTCTCCTTTAGCAAGCTGTTGACTTGATTTTCATGATTTTCTTGCATCACTCTCATTTCTCTTCCCAATATTCCCTCTACTTCTCTTAATTGATTTTCAAAATCGTTTTGGAGCTCTGTCATGGCCTAAGACCAATTTGTATTTTTCTTTGAGGCTTTGGATGTTGGAGCTTTGACTTCATTGCATTCTTCTGGTTGTATGTTTTGATCTTCCTTGTCACTTAAATAAGATTCTATAGTCTGAGTTTTTTTCCCCACTGTTTGCTCATCTCCCCAGCCAATTACTTGACTTTTTAACTCTTTGTTAGGTAGGTGCTGCTTCCAGTGTGCAGAATGTACTATCCCAAGCTTCAGGGGTTTTGTGCAGCTGTTTTCAGAGATACTTCTAGGGAGCTGTAAGTTTTTCGTTCTTCAAAGGTGGTATGATCAAGGGAAAGGTGTTTACTCTTCTCCTGTCCTGTACTGTTGTCTTTGAGTGACCATAAGCATTCTTTTCTGCCCTGGAACTGTGGGGAGGTTTCCCTCTCCACTGCTGCCACAAGCTCTTCTATGCTAGTGCTCCTCCCCACAACTGCCACCCCGGGTTATGACCCAGATTCAAGTATGGGCAAATAACAGAATCCTGCCTCTTTGCCAGCAAAGAAATTACTGTAATCTCCTTCTGACCAGTTGCTCAACCCCCTTACCATCTGCACTGAGAGCTCTGCTTCTTCTTCCTCTCTGGGCCTGCACAGTGTTCCTCTCTCACTCTGTTTCTACCTATGTTTCCCATTGATCTTATAAGTTGTCTCTGCATTTGTGAGTTGAGAAGTATGGAAACTGCCACAGCTGCCCGTGATTCAGTTCCCTGAGGTCTGTTTGTGGTTTATTGGAGCCAGGTCTGTACTGGCATGGCCCAGGCTATATTGGTATCCTCTCTGGCACAACAGATCTTTCCCGCTGACCATCCAAGTTGTTTTGGGCTGGAAATTTGCTGCTGTTGAATTTGTTTAGTGTCATTTTTACAGGTATTTGGAAGGGTTTTGGGGAGAGCTCGAGTCTCTGCTTTTACTCTGCTATCTTGGTTCTGTGGCCAGCAGGCGTAAATTGAGGAGAACAGAGTAGTAGAAAGAAGAGCTATGTAACATCTTAGAAACAAGATGAGTAGAGTATGTTTGGAAGAGAGAAAAGCAGAATTTCACAACATGTTGATATATGAGACAGTCAAAATATATATAGATGTATGTATGTGTATATATATATATATATATATATATATATATATCTCAACATACCAATTTATATTGAGTTTTCAGACATAGTATTAAACACAACAATAGGGTCATGCAGAGTTAAAATGAGGGGATAGAGTAGAATCTATTTTATTTCAAGGGGTTAAAAAAAGAAGAAATTGTTATCATGATCTCAGACCAGATGAAGGTAAAAAAAAATTAACATGGTTAAAAAAGATAAGCACGGAAACTACATTATGTTTTAAAATACTATCATAATGAAGCAATATCTTAGGGATGGTCACTGGACTTGTGATTTCACTGTGTAAGGAACTTCCAGGCAAGGAAACTACCACTACCAATGTAGATAAGCACTTTTCCTTCAAGTTATAGTGTTGGAGAATAGATCACTAAGAGTTAAGCAAATTACTGTATCAAAGATGCAGTATGTGTCTAGAGCAGGACTTGAGCCCAGATCTCCTTAGCTCTGAGGTCAGCTCTTTATGTACTAGTGATGGTACTTCTTTGAATGAAACAAAATCAATAACACACACACACACAAACACATTTGCATATGCATATATGTATATCCATATTTACATGCATATTTCATATGCATATATTACACATATATATTTAAAAGAAAATCTAAATTACAGGGAGAAAGATGGAAATGTAATCATATGTGGACATCTCTATGCGCACCTTTGAGACTTAGATAATTCTAATAAAAAAATAAGAATGAATTTAAAGATCTAAATAAAATTTCAGATGGTAGTTCTGATAGACCTCTAGTAATTTTTGGATGGGAATTGTAAGATATGTAGACTTTTAAAAGTTATTAATAACAAAACTGCACTAAGAATTTTGGGATACTCTGTAGATTTCTCAGCTATGCATGTCACTTTCACAAAGATTTACCATGTATTAAGGCATAAATAATTTGTAGAGAAATCTAGAAAGGAATAAATATTTAACATATAATTTCTGACTATAATGCAACAAAAATTTTACATGATAGGGGAGATTTGGGCAAAAAGGATTCAGACAACTGGAGATGAAATAATACATCTGTAATGAATGAGTAGTTCAAGGAACAAACTCTTAAATGAGACAACATGCCAAATCTTTTGGGATGCAGGCAAAGCAATCTTCAGGGGACATTTATATATCTAAAATCTTCATTAACAAAGAGACCAAAAAGATCAATGAAACTAAAATTAAACACCACCAACAACCTAGAAAACTCAAAAACAATCTTTTAAAAAATCCAATACATCTAAGAACAGAGATAAAAAAAAATTAAAATCATGGAAGAGATAACAAAAGTGAAGACAATAAATGAGCTAATTAGAAAAAATAGTTTTATAAAGACAAAATATAGGCAAACCATTGGTTAATTAATTTTTTTAAAAGGAAAGGAAAACCACATTATCAAAATAAAAAAATGAATAGGAGAATTCACAATAGATGAAGAGGAAAGCAAGGTATTTTTAACTATTTTGTCAAATTACAACTCAACAAACTTGATGATTTGAATAAAATTAGCATTTACAAAAATATATTTTTTCAGAATAGCCAAACAAGAAATAGATTGTTTAAACAACTTGCTCACAGAAAAGAAATTAAAAACCTATTTATGCAAGGATTTTATTTAAATTTCACACCTAGAAATTTCATAACTATTTCTAGGAAGAGAATTTTCAACCAAACTTCAGATAGAGATCTCAGAAGATAAAATAGACAATTTCATTTACATGAAATTGAATAGCTCTTAAACTATCAAAATCATTATAACTAGGATAAGAACGGAAACTCAGGTGGGGGAACATATCTTTGCATTGACTTTTTCTAATAAAGTTCAGATATGAAAGATATCAAATTCACATGAATGTGTATGATGAAGAGCCATTCTCCAATAATATTTGGTTAAATTATACATATACATATGTATGTATATGGTTTATGTATGTATATATGCACAATGAATGTGTGTGTATATATGTGTGTGTACATATATACACACACACACACACATAAATGTGTCTCAAAAGAAAAATTTTAAACTCTTAACAATCTTATGAAAGATGGTTTTGTATCACCATAAATAAGAGATATACAAATCACCTCACCCCTGGCAAATTTGGCAAAGATGAAAAATGTCAGATGTATTCAAACCTTGAGGGACTATAGAAGACAGGCACATTTAAACACAGCCAGTAGAGCTGTAAATTGGTCCAACAACCTGGAAAACAATGACTATTTATACAAAAAAAAAAAAAGAATAAAATGTTCATGCCCTTTGAACTAGATTCCAACTGTTGGCATATACTCCGAGACTGTTGAAGCACTATAAGAAAGGTATCAGATGTACCAAAATATTCATAGCAGCACTTTCACTTCACGTAGTAGTAAATAACTAGAAATAAAGTGGGCAGTCATTGATTGAAGAATGACTTAAAAAAAGGAAGATTAATGTAATGGAATATTGCTATGACACAAAAATGAGGAACATTAAGAATCCAGAGAAATAAGGGATGACTTGTATGATGTGAAGTGGGAAGAACTTTAAAAAAATAATGTAATTCTGAGAACACAAGCAGAAATTAATCCAATAACAAGGAACTTTTAAAAGAGATAGAAATGGTTGCACAGTAAGGTTGTTGACTAAGATTTTTAAAAAGATAATTATTTCACAGATGATGGGAGCATAGACAACTTAGACAAATATGTAGATGGTATGCTTCTCAAATTCATGGAAAAAACAAAACAAAACAAAACTTGTAGGGGTAGTCAGTACTTCCAGATCTAAAATACTGTATCTCAGATAGATACCTTGCAGGCTAAATTTGAATGTGAGGACATTTGATATGGGCAAATGACATTCTATATTTGTGCTTAAAAAAATTTAGATAAGGAAACTGAGGCAGATACCAGTGAAAGTGATATGCCCTGGGTCACAAGCTCAGAAGTTTTTGTGCCAGGATTTAAATGGAGAACTTTCTGATTACAGGTTCAGCATTCTATTCCTTACACCATAATAGTTCTGGAGGGGAAAAAAATGTATAGCCTGAAAACGCAATATAAATTGGTGTGATGAGACATTCAATATATTTATATATATATTTTGACTGTCTCATATATATATGTATATATATGTGTGTGTGTATATATGTACATATATGTGTGTGTATATACATATATATATATGTGTGTGTGTGTGTGTATATATGTGTGTGTGTGTGTGTGTGTGTGTGTGTGTGTACTGCTATCTCAGGCTGCATGAAGACATTCACAGAGTGAGGCAGGGGCAATAGGAGTCAACATTTCCAATCTATTGTGCCCTGGTCAGGCTACATCTGTTCTACTGTCTTCCATCTGAGACACCACATTTTAGGAAAGGCATAAATAAGCTAAAACCTGTTGAGAAGAGGTGGAAGGTGATTCCAAGATAACAGGAAAACATGTCACATATGGATCATTTGAAGGAACTGGAAAGTTTAGCCTTGGGAATAGGGAGCAATAAGCAGATTTTGGAGACATTGCGGAGAAGGAGTCAACAGGACCTGATAACTGATTGAAAGTGTGAGATAAGGATGATGCAGTGCTGTACTGGTACATGTTTAGCCAGCTCTCTGAAAAAAAGAACATTCACTCAGGACACATTTTTAAGTTTAATATTCATTATTAACATCTTTTCAATCACTTTCATAAGTCTAGACAATCAACAAAACAACCGTAACAAGCTAAGAGCAAATAGTAATTTGCCTATTTTCAAAGTGCAAATACTCACACTGAACATTTAACAATTAGCTGTCTCAGACTGGTTCAAACTTGCTCCAGCACACCCCTAGCCAGTGACGGAAAAGAAAACTTAATTAACTGCATTGTTATAAACACAAGAGACCAGATATACTCCACTGGACTTCATCACGTTCCCTAGAAAGAACCTTAGCTTCCTGCATGATCACATCTACCTAGAACAGTATCAGTATCCCCTCCCCTTTGTTTGGAGAAGAAGAAGAATAGAGAGAATAGAGGTCTTGCTAGTTCCTCCATTTAAAGAGGATGCCCTTGCCCCAATTAAAATTTCCCACCCAGCTTGGTCCTCTGGACTTCATACAGTGAAGTCCCCTTTCCCCACGCCCACAACCACATTGAGTATTCCCTTCTTCTCTTTCTTAGCTTCTTTTTATATGTTGTCTCTCCCATTAGACCGTGACTTCCTTGAAGGCAGTGACTATATACATACATACATACATACATATTTATTTATTTATTTTTTGCTAAGCAATGGGTTAAATGACTTGCCCAGGGTCACAAGGCTAATAAGTGTCAAGCGTCTGGTCTGAGACTGGATTTGAACTCAGGTCCTCATGACTCCAGGGCCACTGCTCTATATACTGTGCCACCTACCTGCCCCCAGTTATCATATTTTGCCTTTGTATCTCCAGGACTTAGCACATTGCTAGGCACATGTTATATGCTTAATAAACATTTGTTGACCATTATTGACTATTTGGAGAGTGAGTTCTTAGGTAGATATAATAAATTTGGTAGAGGAATTTTATTTTATTTTTTTGGGCTAGGCAATGAGGTTAAGTGACTTGTCCAGGGTCACACAGCTAGTAAGTGTTATGTGTCTGAGTCCGCATTTTAACTCAGGTCCTCCTGAATTCAAGGCCAGTGCTCTATCCACTGTGCCATCTTGCTACCCCCTAGTAGAGGAATTTTAAAGAGAAGGATAATGAGCTTAAATTGGATTGTGTTGAGCTTGAGCTATCAGTGAAAACTTCAGGTGAGTTGAATGTGAAGGTCTGAAACTTAGACAACAGGTGAGGACTGATGATAGTAGTTCACATCAGTAAAATGTAGGTGGTCAAGTCAGATGGCCTCTGTGGGACCTTCCAGTTCTACATCTATCACCCTATGATGCTTTGAACATGTGTTTATTCCCTCATGACTACCCTGTAAAATAAGTGAATGGTGGTCCCAAGATATTAAAATTGAGCGGGTTCTAAACAGTGGTGTCATGAGGCTTGGATAAGCCAATGAATAGAAAACACTTTATAAACTTGAAGCACCGTATTAATGCCAGTCATTGTTATTGTGTTGTTGTGGTTATTATTAGTATTGTTGTTGTTGTTGTTATTATTATTATTATTAACCTACAGTGATAAGGTCTCTGCATGATAATTTTAGTCTCTGAGCCTTCTACTGCACTTCTGCTGAGTTCAAATAATGTTTGTAGAGCAATACAGAGGGGTGCTAGTAAACTAACAACCAGGCTTTCTCAGGGGAAAATATATTCATCACACGTTTAAATTTAATCTGCATTACTAACAATTTCTTAAGTCTAGACAATCCACAAAACAATAAATCAAGTGTTGATTTGTAGTGATTTTGGGTTTCAGAGGTTCAAATGCCCACACTGAAAAATTAACAACAGGCCCTCACAAGCTAATTAGGGCTGCCTGTAAAGACATTCCTAGCTAATACTGTAACTAGATTGGTGCAAAATGGACTTTGCCCCAGGATTTTGAAATTTGGAAGGTTCTGAAAGCATTTGTGCTCTTTCTGAAAATAACTACTAATTTAGCACCTCATTAGCAAGAATAATTGGTTAAAATAGGTAGCTCCCAGATGGCCTGCAACTTCCTCCTGGTGGTCTTACTGGTTAAAAAAAAAAAGTCATTAAAGGCATATCAGCTGTCAGCATAACTTAATTTAAGAGACATAATTGACATTTATGGATGAAACTGAATAACTGAGGTGAAGAAAAGCAGACTAAATATTATATTAGTCGAAAGAGATATTTCATTTAAATGACAATTCATTTTCATATCAAGTTAAGGTTGGCATTCAAAATTAAAGATTCTAGGTTTAGATTCAATGAATTTGTAGCCACAATCAAAATCTAGATACACAAATATGATTGTTTCAGGGTTTTCTGCAATATTTTAAGAACATTTAATTTCCGCACTAAATGGGTTCTCTCTTCACTGGTGTCATTTACAACTATTCTGCAGCTTAACAACTTATCACAGAGAGCCAATATAGTTTAAAATCCATCATTATGCAGCTAGTGGGTAGATTTCTCCAAAGTTAGCCAGACTTTGAATAACCTTAATATAGCCCACATAAAGACTGTCCCTGGGCCCATTTCCAAAGTTCCTGATTTTAGTGGGATCTACCATTCATTATTGTTCAGTCATGTCTGACTCTTTATGACCCCATTTGTGGTTTTCTTAGCAAAAGTGGCTTTGCCATTTCCTTCTGCAGCTCATTTTGCAGATGAGGAAACTGAGGCCCAGGGTCATACAGCTAATAAGTGTCTGAGGCCAAATTTGAACTCAGGTCTTCCTGACTCCAGGCCTGGTACTTTATCCACTGTGCCACTTAGCTGCCCTCGTACCACCTAGATTCCCTAAACTTCCACCTCTATGCCACAATGAAATATCAGAATAGAACTTCAGTTAAGGGATCAATTCTAGGCTTCAGGTTTCACAAATACATGTCATTGTAACATGATTTAAATCCACCCACACTCATGAGATTTAAGGGGAAAATCATTAATATTTCATAATAGAGCAACACCATGTAGGCAGAGCATCTCTGTTCATAGTGTTTGATTGTAACCAATTTATTTAAAGATATAACTAGGCATCTACAATGGTAGATGGTTCTGTATCTGGTTCAATGCTAACAGAAGGGATGTATTTAACTATCTCAGAAAAGCTGTCCAAATTAAGCAAGTGTTTGTGGAAAATTACTGTTCATAGTATTTGAGGTAACAAGTCTCCAAGGCAATATATGAACCCAGACCTTTCCAACTCCAAGACTGCCCTATGCAAAGCATGATGCCTATGGCTGTCAGTCCCATGGAATTATTCCTCATCCTAGTACTTTCTAAGCCCTTGTTTTTCTTATAGTTATACCCCTGGCTGCTCTTTGCTTGGTATTTTTACTTACCTTCCTTCCCTTCTTGAGGTGTTTGCTCATAAAATGTAGCTGGCTTCTATGGTACCATTTCACTTGAGTTAATCCTATCCACTATAAAGGACTGGCCAAGACAGCATATTATTGACACCAAAGCTGACACTTACAAGAAAGAGCTGTTTTTGAGCAGTTTAAAATCACCATTTATGTTTGTAACCTGCCTTTGGTCTTCTGGGACTATCAGTGCCTGAGGTTGTAAATGCTGAGAATTAGAGGGGCTCCCACTCAGGACTACCCTGTTAGTCAATTGATATGATAATGGCCTCATTAATATCTACTAATTAAAGCAGGTTCATTTTTACCCTTTTGTAGCATTTCATTTTCTCCTTTATAATTAGAGTTTAAAAGTGTATTTAGGTCAATAATTGACTGCTTTGGAAAGAGATTCATTGATTATTTAATTATTTAATTTAAATTTGAATTTGCAGGAATTTTATACATGATTTTGTTCCCATTTAAGAACACTTGTACTTCCTATAATACTCATCTATTTCTTTCATTTCCACTGAAGTTATCAGTTGGATTTATAATGTGAATGCTTGTAGAAGGCCGGGTGTTGGAGGGCTTAGGCCAGCCCGGTCTTACCTGTAGTTTGTACTATGCCTCACAGCTGTGAAACTCAGGATGTCGGCTCACTACCCCCCTCTTCCATCTCTTGAGAACAGGATGCAGGAAGGGAGGAAACGGATGGGGTACAGGACAGGATGCAGGAAAGAATGTAACAGACAAGGTACAAGGAAGTAAGGAAATCACCTAATTAGATTTGTACTTTTCATGAATAATAATGTTACTATTGCTTGATCCAGTACTATATAAGCCTGAGCCCTCAGATCAATAAACGGAATTTGTTCTTCACTGCTCCCACCTGGCCAGTGATTCTTTCTCTCTTCACACTCTGCCGGCATCAGACCACAGCTGGGGACGCAGGTACTCCTGGCAAATGCTGTTTCTATTTTTTTTTTTTTGCCTTATTTATTTTGTATCTGCCTGGTGTTTTCTTTTCCTAACTCTACTACCTGCCATCTCTGTGGTCAGTCTACTGTACTCTCAGGTTACATCTCAATATAAAGGACTGTTATTTGATGTTGCCAAAGTGAACACTAATTGTTTAATTGCCTATCTGTACTTAGAAACACTGTTGCTCTTATTGTTAATTTGTAATTCCTTGTTCCTAAGTGTCTAATATCAGGATGCTGACTCCTGCTGCTGGCTCCCACATCCATTGGTGTGCCCATACTCAGAGCACTGGCAGATTTCAGGCACCTCTGAAACATCTTAGGTCAAAGCCTCCTCCAGATAATTCAGTCACACTCTTCATCCTCTCTCATTTCCTCTAAGACATCCTAGTTATAGTGTTCCTGGTCCTGGCACTACATCATTGGTCAGAGTGCTATGAGTTCCCAAATCTCCTGAACTTCCTTGTTATTATAGTCTGGATTGTGTATCAACAAGGGAACATATCATTGCAGACTTCAGATGCTCCCTGAGCATCCTTGGTTATTGTAAAGGCAAACTACTGGCCTGTTTATTTGACATTGAACTGGCTTCTTCTAATGGCCACAGGCTTCTGGCCATCACTTTGCATAGTCTTTGGCTGGATGAAGGAGTTTATTGTTATTTATCTTTGGATTTCTTGATCATTATTTGATCTGATTTCTTTGTAGATCTTTGCTTAAGTATATGTGGCCTCCTATTACTTCTCCTTGAACTTTTATGCTGCCATCTTCACTACAAGCCCTTAGCGAATATTTTTTAATCTTTACATGATGAAATCAAACAAAACAAAGCTGAATTTCACTAATATATCTTTAATTAAAAGTTTTCCTTATAGTAGACTAGCCTACCCTTTATTATTTTCTATTAGAGAGGTTTTAAAACTATTTCAGCCAGACTTAACACCTCAGGTGTAAGCCCTGATCTCTCAATATAGCATATTCACAGACATCATCCATAAGATGACAGTGTAATCTAAAAGACCATCACAGCAAATGTCTTTCTCTTTGCTTTGTTTAGTGTTGCGTGAAGGATGACACAGAAAACAATGACTGAATCCATCAATGACAGATAAAGAGTTGAATTGTCTGTCATTACTCTCTCCAATTTTAAGCAAAGGGACAACCCATTATTATATCCTTCAACATGTTTAACTCAGAAGTATTTGGCATATGCTTTTTTATCTTTCTCTAACTCTTCTGCTGGTCTTTTTTATCTACTTGTCTGTATATATATCTGCATACATATATATGTATAAATAAAATCTTCATATACATATGGATTTATGGAATATGTGTATCTATCTATCTATCTATCCATCTATCTATCTCCTGTTTTTACCAAAGCTTACCCTTCCTCCAAATTTCCCTCTTGCTGCTGAAAGTATCACTATACTTCCAGTCGTACAGTTTCATAATCCTGGAGTCATTCTTGTCTCTTTCTTCTCCTTTTTGATATGTAGATGATCAGTTTGTGAAGTCTCATAAATTCTTCTACTACCATGTCTCTCATCCTCAACTCATGTGTTCATAGTCTTAGTTCTTTCTCTTCTTACCTCTCATCTTGATTACTGGAATAACCTTCTGATAGTCCTCCTGTTTCCAGGCTCTCTCTTCTCAGATCCATCCTGCACACAACACAACTTTCAGCACAATTTTCCTAAAGCAAAGGTCTGCACCTATCATTCTGTGGGGTGTTTGGGTGCCTGTGCTTGGATCCCAATTTTTCCCTGGCCTCATAAACACTATCCCTAACAGTTTCTCTCCAGCCCAAGGATCCCTTTGGTAATAACTCATGAGTGAGCCCAGTGAGGCAAGCTATCTCTCCCTGTTAAAAAAACAAGCTGATCTCTGTAAAATTTCCCTTGTATGAATAGAACTATCTTGTACCAGCAGAACTATCAAGTGCTGATGCCCACAGTTACCATATACAATCCAGAGGTCAAGCTATAGATGTCAACTCCTGAAATTATCTTGTTACACACATAACAGACCAAAAACATACCCCTTAGGAAACCTGCCCCCCTTGGTTTTCAGTAGGGAATAATGCCTGTGCCCAAGGTTGTATGTTATCACCTAATTAGCATAGTTGGCACATAATTCACTGCTTTTCCTATGTAAGGTTTAGCATCATTCCTGTTAGGTTGCAAATTCCCTAAAGAACTCTTCCCACCCTGGTAGGTTCCTTGAAAATCCTTGCCCGCTGTATAGCATAACAATAAATCTTCGCCACCTTGATTTAAAGAATGCTTGAGTCTGTGAATTCATTTCAGACAACCCTTTCCTGTAGTCCAGTCTTTGAGGGATCAAAACCTCTTGAACAGCAACAATTCCCTTGCTAAGTAATCCATTGAGACTATCCACTGCTTCTTCTGTTTTTTTTTTTTTTTTGGCTAGGCAATGGGGTTAAGTGACTTGCCCAGGGTCACACAGCTAGTAAGTGTTATGTATCTGAGGCTGGATTTGAACTCAGGTCCTCCTGACTCTAGGGCCAGTGCTCTATCCACTGCACAACCCTAGCTGCCCCTACCTAGTGCTTCTAAAATAAAAATCATATACCTCTGTTGGCATTTAACCCTTTCTCAGTCTGACCAAGTCTACATTCCCAGATATTTCCTATTGCTTTCTGTGTCTATTATTTTCGTCCAAACACGACTGTTAGCTGTACCCTAAACTTGACATTCCGTTTTCAGCCTTTGCATAAGCAGTTGTTCCATCTGCTTGTTATACATTCCTACTTCATTTGTGTGTCTCAGGATTCTTAGCACTCAAGATAGGTCAATCATGGGTGCAGTGAGTTCTTTGGTGTGAAAACTGCCTTTAATTAAGCAGATTTGCAACTATATGAAATTTATAGTCTTAAAGAGTTGCCTGAACATAGGAATGACAATAAAATCACCCAATCTGTAATTTTAGCCCATATTCCAAACCATTTAAGTAGTACCGTGGCATAGTCATGCAATGTTATACATCATTAGCATCATGAATATTGTTATCATTAATTCATGCTAATATAGTTCTATGGATTAAAAAAAAAGTATTTCCCTCACAACAATTTTTTCAGTTAAGGAACTAAAGGCATAGACACCTATCTAATAACAGCTAGGGAAATATTACCAATGTATTTGATAGAAACAACAGGCAATAATGAAGTGTTTAGAAAGTTTAAAAAATCAGAAAGCTATAAATTAAGCCTATCTAACCATTAAGGTCCTGTAAGTCTTATATTTCACTAAAATTTTTGGAAATCCACTAGAGGAAACCTAATCTGTATAATTATCTTTCAGTGAGAAGGGATTGTTTTTTCAAATAGATTGTTTATTTTCAGGGGAGTCAATAGAAGAAGAAAATAGCACCTAAATCATCAAGCATTTTTACTAATGCAGTGAACAATGATTGTCAGGCACTTCTAAGTAAAAAATGCATTTGGTAATAAAAGAGTAGAAAAAATATCAAAATAAAAAATATTTAGTTCAGTATGACAGGAAACATGCTATGCTAATATAGAAATATAATTTACATGTTTAAGAGTTTAGTCTCATTTTATGCAAATGTACACTCATTAGCATATCCCATACCCAATCACAAGATAATATTGTGTTTTTGGCAAATGAAGGTCTTCGTTAATATTATAAATAATTACATTAATTCATTCAGAATTATATAATTGCCGTCATGTTGAATCTACATAATAAAAAAACTAGCCTTAACTATGATTATTTTTTTAAAATATGTCCTATTTTGTTGATGTATGCTATTAGCAACCCCAATTATCTTATTAGTAGAAATGAAGGCTGTATTTTCCATAAAATGAGAAAAGTTTGGCTTTATATTGCAGTAACTTTTCTTTCATGCCAATAATTGACTTTGAGTCTCCTGTCTGAATCTCATTTACACATCACTTGTTACTGTGGATACATGCCAAATTGCTGAACAAATGCAGAGATTACATAGAAAAGATGAGTCGTGTTTTGGACTGTTTATGAAGAGATACTGAAGCTATAGAAAGACAATGGTATTCCTCTGCCCATGAGTGAATGTGGGACTGTGCCTAGAATGATGCTTTAAAATGTAGTATCTTGAGTAATACTGAAATGTTTTCTAACTAGGCAGAGCTTGAAGAGCAGAAAGGTCTATTTTATAAGGAAAGAATTGGAAAGACTGCATGCTAGAGGAGGAGAGAGTCACAAATGAACTAAATAAAAATGATTTAGCATTAATTTCAGAGAGGAAAATAAATTTACCAACATTATAATGAAAAAAAAATACGTAAGTTTTGACAATATGTCAGGCTAATACTAGAGTAACTAGTTGATGCGGTTGATAGAATGCTAGGCTTGTAATCAGGAAGACTCAGCTTCCTCATTTCAAATCTTGCCTCAGACACAACTGAAAAATGACTCCACAACAACAAAACAAAATAATAAAGGGCTGATATTGAACTCAAATGAGTACAATTATGTTTTTGAAAAAAAAGTTGTTAAAAATACACACAACCAATTTCATATACAATGTTCAATATTTTTGATCTATATTAATATTTCCCAACATCTGATGAGGTCTGCCTTAAGGAAGAAAGAGCTCTGTATAATGTAGCTATCAGGACCACTTCGTGGCACAATAGATACAGCTCTGGCCTTGAAGTCAGTAGGACCTGAGTTACAATCTGGTTGCAGATATTTGAAACTTACTAGCTGTGTGACTCTGGGCAAGTCACTTAATTCTGATTGCCTCCCCCTCCCCCAAAAAAAGTAGTTGATCTCACAGTGCTGATTTTTGTTCAGTTGTATCAGATTCTTTGTGACCCCTTTTTTTTTGGTTTTTGTTTGTTTGTTTGTTTTCGCAGAAATACTAGAATGGTTAGCTATTTCCTTGTCCAGCTCATTTTACAAATGAGAAACTGAGGTAAACAAAGTTAAGTGACTTGCCCGAGGTCACACAGCTTGTAAATGTTTGAAGTCAAATCTAAACCCAGGAAGATGAGTCACAAGCCCAGTGTGCCACTTAGCTGCCAAATGCAGATTTATCACAGTCAATTTTAAGACTTAGATGAATCTCTGTGCCTGCATTTCTAACTATTGATCTGATAGGGCATGGACAGGTAGAAATTAAATGGATGGAACATATATACTGACCATCCTTTTGGAGTTTTCCCCAGAGGAGGGAATTCCCTATAGTACACAAGCAAACCACACAGGGGGAAAGAACAAAGGGAATAACCAGATTTCTTCCAATCCATTGTGTTGCAGATTACTGAAATCTTCTATTTTTTTCCCTTTCATTATGTATGTGATTCTGACATCTGCTTAAGGGAGCCAAGATGGTGGAGTAAAAAGGTAGTCTCTCTCACCCTCCCCTATCAACCTCTGAAAATCAAGAAAATATCATCCCAGAAAAAACCCTGGAACAGTTGAAGCAGAAAAAAGATGAGGAGCAGCAGAACAGTAACCCAGCCTCACTTTAGCACACCAGGAGGAGATCCTGGTGACTTGGCATTCTACAGCAAACTGGTCTCCCAGTGCCCCAGCAAAAATAAGGGAAGCAGCACTACAAAGGGTCCCAGGCAGATAAACATCTGCAGCTTTCATCTGAAAGGAGCTGAAGAAAGCAACCTAGAGTCTTCCTAAAGTCCCAGCCCTGCTAATTCCAACCCAACACCAGGTAAGCTGTCAGAACCCTACAGCCTCCAACTGTCAACCAGGAGGAGATTCTGAAGACCAGGTGGTAGGGCAGTCAAACATCAACATCTGGACCTCCAAGTACTTCATCGCGGGTGAGGGAACTGGTAGAAACCAGCTCAGAAAACTAGTAGGTGCCTCAGCATTCTACAACAAAGGAGCCCCCCAGTGCTTCAGCAGGTCTAAGGGAGTCAGCACTTCAAGGGGCCCCTGGCAGATAAACACCCTGCAGCACCCAGGAGCTGAATGAGCTGAAGAAAGCAAAAGGAAAGGAAAAGTAGGCAACCTAGAATTACCTGAAAGTTCTAGCCTTGCTGATTCCAGCCCAACACCAGGTAAGTTGCCAGAACCATACAGCCTCAATTGCCAACATAAGAGGCCCCAGCACACAAAGCCAGTGACCAAGACCTAGGCTCCCAACACAAGAAGCTTGGGTTAGTGCCCTCTGCTCCCCAGCAGGAGAGCTCAATCTCTGTAAAGGCCAATTGAGAAAGAAACACTATGAGTAAAAAGAAACACAACAGAGATTCATATTGTGAGAAGAGTGAAGATCAAGACAGAAATTCTGAGGAGGACAACATTGTCAACAAACCCACATCTGCAACAAAAAGGGATATGAACTGGTCTGAAGCCAAAAAGCCTTCTTAGAAGAGCTCAAGAAGGATTTTTAAAGTCAAATGAGAGAGAAGAGTCCTTCAAAAATACAATTGGCCAATTGGAAAAAAAATACACTGAAGAAAACAAGTCCCTAAAAACACAATTGGCCAATTGAAAAAAGTACACTGAAGAAAATAATCAAAAAAAATTGAAACTAGAATTGGACAAATGGAAACTAATGACTCTATGAGAGAGCAAGAATCAGTCAAACAGAAACAAAAAAATGAAAAAATAGATGAAAAGTAAAATACCTCATCAGTAAAATAACCGACCTGGAAAATCGACTCAGGAGAGACAACTTAAAAATTATTGGACTACCTGAAAATCATGATGAATAAAAGAGCCTGGACAGTATCTTTCAGGAAATCATAAAGGAAAACTGCCTGAAGTCCTAGAACCAGAAGGGAAAATAACCATAGAAAGAATCACCATCACCCCTGAAAGAGATCCCAAATTGACAAGCCAAGAATATAATAGCAAAAATTCCAAAATTACCAGATGAAAGAGAAGCTGCAAGCAGCCAGAAAGAAACAATTTAAATATCATGGAACCACTGTCAGGATTATACAGGACCTTGCAGCTTCTACATTAAAAGACCACAGGGCTTGGATTGCAGCCAAGGATCGACTACCCAGCGAAAATGAGTGTGATATTTCAAGGGAGGAGATGGATATTCAATGAAAGGGACTTCCAAACTTTCCTGATAAAAAGACCAGAGCTCAACAAAAAATTTGATCTTCAAGTACAGGACTCAAGAAGACATAAAAAGGTAAATGGGACAGAAAGATACATATGTTGCTAATAAAGAACTGTTTACATCCCTACAAGGGAAGATGACACTTGTAACTCTTGAGAACTGCATTGTTATTACACCATGTTAAAGAAGTATACATAAAGGGGGTGGATACAAGTTGACTTTGATGTAATGATAAAAATAATCTAATCAAGTGGGTAAATGGATCCAAGTAAGTGGATTAGTCTGATCTTAGAAAATGTACTGAGAAAAGGAGGCAGACAAGGGTAAATTACATTACAGGAAAAGACACAAAATTTTCAGAGCAGAGGGAAAGAAGGGAGAGAGATGAACATTGTTTGAACCTCACTCTCATCAGATTTGGGTCAAGAAGGGAATAACATAATCAGTTAAGTATAGAAATCTAACTTGCCCTATAAGCAGTAGGAGTGAAAAAAAGAAAGAAAAGGGAGGGGGGATAGAAGGGAGGGAAGAAGCAGTAAGGGTAAAGGGGAAGAAAAGGGAAAGGGCTAACAGAAGGGAGGAGGGACTGAAGGAGGCTGTGGTCAAAAGCAAAACACTAGTGAAGGGGAAAGGAGAAAGAAAAGCATAAATGGGGGGAAAGGATAGAAAAAGACACAGATAGTAATCATAAAACTGTGAATGTGAATGGGATGAACTCTCCCATAAAATGGAAAGGATTGCAGAATGGATTAAAAACCATAATCCTACAATATGTTGTTTACAGGAAGCACATTTGAAAAAAGAGTGACATATACAGGGTAAAGGTAAAAAGCTGGAGCAGAATATACTATGCTTCTGTTGAAGTAAAAAAAGCAAGGGTAGCAATCCTAATCTCAGACAAAACAAAAGCAAAAATAGATCTTATCAAAAGAGATAAGGAAGGAAACTACATCCTGCTAAAAGGCACCATAGACAATGAAGTAATATCATTACTAAACATATATGCACCAAATGGTATAGCATCCAAATTCTTAGAGGAGAAGTTCAGGGAGTTACTGGAAGAAATAGACAGCAAAACTATACTAGTGGGGGACCTGAACCTCCCCTCTCTGACTAGATAAATCTAACCACAAAATAAACAAGAAAGAAGTTAAGGAGGTGAATAGAACATTAGAAAAGATATGTGTGATAGGCCGCTGGAGAAAACTGAATGGGGAATATACTTTTTTCTTGGTGGTACATGGCACATACACAAAAATTGACCATGTAATAGGGCATAAAAACCTCACAATCCAATGCAGAAAGGCAGAAATATTAAATGCATCCTTTTCAGATCATCATGCAATAAAAATTATATGTAATAAAGGGCCATGGAAAGATAGACTAAAAAATAATTGGAAACTAAATAATCTAATCCTAAGAAATGATTGGGTCAAACAACAAATCATAGAAACAATCAATAATTTCATTCAAGAGAATGATAATAATGAGACAACAAAGTAAAACTTATGAGATGCAGTGAAAGCAGTTCTTAGGGAAAGTTTTGTATCTCTAAATGCTTACGTAGATAAAATAGGAAAAAAGGAGATCAACGAATTGGGTATACAACTAAAAAAACTAGAAAAAGAACAAATTAAAAATACTCAACTAAACACCAAATTAGAAATATTGAAAACCAAAGGAAAAATTAAGAAAATAGAAATTAAGAAAACTATTGAACTAATAAATAAAACTAAGAGCTGGTTTTATAAAAAAAAATAAAATAGGTAAACCTTTGGTTAATTTAATTTAAAAAAAGAAAGAAGAAAACCAAATTATTAGCATCAAGAATGAAAAAGGTGAATCCTCCATCAAGGAGAGGAAATTAAAAAATAATTTAGAACTGTTTTGACCAACTGTATGCCAACAAATTTTATAATCTTAGTGAAATGGATACATATTTACAAAAATATAAATTGCCCAGATTAACAGAAGAGGAAGTAAAGTACTTAAAGAACCCCATCTCTTAAAAAATAAATTGAACAAGCCATTGATGAACTCCCTAGGAAAAAAATCTCAAGGGCTAGATGGATTTACTTGTGATTTCTATCAAACATTTAAAGAATAATTAATTCCAATATTATATAGACTATTTGGGAAAATAGTTGAAGAAGGAGTCTTACCAAATTCTTTTTATGATACAAATATGGTGCTGATACCAAAACCAGGAAGAGTGAAAACAGAGAAAGTAAATTATAGACCAATTTCTCTAATGAATAGAGATGTAAAAATTGTAAATAAAATATTAGCGAATAGATTACAGTAACTTATCAGAAGAATAATACACTATGAGCAGGTAGGATTTATATCAGGAATGCAGGGATGGTTCAATATGCAGGGAAAGTATCAGCAAAATTGATTGTGTCAACACTAAAACTAACCAGAAAGCACATGATCATCTCAATAGATGCAGAAAAAGCTTTTGAAAAAAGAGTGACATATACAGGGTAAAGGTAAAAGGCTGGAGCAGAATATGTTATGCTTCTGCTGAAGTAAAAAAAAGCAGGGGTAGCAATCCTAATCTATTAAAAACACTAGAGAGCATAGGTATAAATGGGGTCTTCCTTAAAATAATAATTAGCATATACCTAAAACTTTCAGTAGGCATTATATGTAATGGGGACAACTAGAAGCATTTCTAATAAGATCAGGGGTTAAACAAGGATGTCCATTATCATAATTGTAGTTCAATATGGTACTAGAAATATTAGCTTTAGTAATGAGAGAAGACAAAGAAATTGAAGGTATTAGAATAGACAAGAAGAAACAAAGCTGTCACTTTTTGCAGATGACATGACAATATACTTAGAAAATCCTAGAGAATCAAGTAAAAAACTACTTGAAATAAGAAACAACTTTAGCAAAGTTTCAGGCTATAAAATAAGCCCACATAAACCATCAGCATTTCTATATATTACCAAAATGCCCAACAGCAAGAGATAGAAAGAGAAATTCCATTTAAAGTTGCTATAGACATTATAAAATATTTAGGAGTCTACCTCCTGAAACAAACCCAGGAATTCTATGAACACAACCACAAAACATTTTTCATGCAAATAAAGTCAGATCTAAATAATTAGACAAACATCAGTTACTGCTCATGGGTAGGATGAGTTAATATAATAAAAATGACAATTCTACCTAAGCTGATTTACTTATTCAGTGCCATACCAATCAATCTACCAAAAAATTATTTTATAGAGTTAGAAAAAATAATAACAAGATTCATTTGGAAAAACAAAAGGTCCAGAATATCAAGGGAGCTAATGAAAAGAAATGCAGGGGAAGGTGGCCTAGCCATTCCAGATCTTAAATTGTATTATAAAGAAGCAATCATCTAAACTGCTTGGTACCTGTTAAGATATACAGTGATGGATCAGTGGAATAGGTTAAGTATGCAAGAAGTAGTAATCGATGATGATAGTAATCTATTATTTGATACACTCAAAGACCCCAGCTTCTGGGATAAGAACCCACTCTTTAACAAAAACTGCTGGGAAAATTGGAAAAGAGTATGGCAGAAACTAGTCATTGATCAAAATCTCACACCATATACCAAAATAAATTCAAAATGGGTTCATGATTTAGATATAAGGGCTGATACTATAAGCAAACTGGGAGAACAAGGAATAGTTTACCTATCAGATCTATGGAGAACAGAAGAATTCATGACTAAATGAGAGATAGAGAACACTATGAAAAGCAAACTGGATAATTTTGATTACATTAAATTGAAAATTTTTGCACAAACAAAGCCAGTGCAACTAAGATTCGAAGGAAGGTAGAGAATTTGGAAAGAATTTTTACAACCAGTCTCTCTGATGAGGGCCTCATTTCTAAAATATATAGAGAATAAATTCAAATTTATAAGAATACTATCATTCCCCAATTTATAAATGATCAAAAGATATGAACAGGCAGTTCTCAGATGAAGAAATTAAAGCCATCTATAGTCATAAGAAAAAAGGCTGTAAATCACTATTGATTAGAGAAAGTACATCAAAACAACTCTGAGGTACCACATCACACCTGTCAGTTTGGCCAAGATGACAAAACAAGAAAATGATAAATGTTGGAGAAGATGTGGGAAAATTGGAACACTAATGCATTGTTGGTGGAGTTGTGAAACAATCCAGTCATTTTGGAGAGCAATTTGGAACTATACCCAAAGAGCTATAAAAATGTCATACCCTTTGACCCAGCAATAGCACTTCTAGGGCTCTATCCCAAAGGGATCATACAAATGAGAAAAAGACCCATACGTACAAAAATATTCATTGCAGCCCTTTCTTTGGTGGCAAAGAATTGGAAATTGAGAGGATGCCCATCAATTGGGAAATGGCTGAACAAGTTGTGATAAATGAATGTAATGGAATACTATTGTGCTATTAGAAATGATGAACAGGCTGACTTCAGAAAAAACCTGGAAAGACTTGTATGGTCAGATGCTGAGTGAAGAGAGCAGAACCAAGCGAACATTATACACAATAACAGCCACATTGTGCGATGACTAATATTGATAAACTTAACACTTCCAGCAATACAGGATGTAAGACATCTCCAAAGGCCTCATGATGGAACACACTGTTCACATCCAAAGGAAGAACTATGGAACTTGAATGCAGATCGAAGTATACTGTTTGCTATTTTTTCTCTCTTCTATTGAGTTTTGTTTCCTCTTTCTGGTGGTTCCTTCTATTGGTTCTAATTCTTACAACATCACTAATGTGAAAATATGTTTAATAGAAGTATATATGTATAGTCTATATCAGATTGTATGCCATCTTGGGGAGAGTGGTGGGGAGGAAGGTGTTGAAAAATTTTGAACTCAAAAG
The DNA here is from genome assembly GCF_003287225.1 of Phascolarctos cinereus. Lineage (NCBI taxonomy): Eukaryota > Metazoa > Chordata > Mammalia > Diprotodontia > Phascolarctidae > Phascolarctos > Phascolarctos cinereus. The sequence continues at coordinate 200,795,180 of NW_027555847.1, read as the reverse complement.
CGTATGGAAGTAATTGTTGATAAATCAAAATAAATTTATGAAATGTAAAGGGGATTTGGAAGAAGCTCAGAGAGTTGGTCTTCTATGAATGTGTATATGGTCTGTATTTGGGGGATTGGGGGGCTGTCAAACTTCTTGATGTATTTATTACATCATTGAAGAGTCTCATAGAACCAAAGATATAGATCTGGAGGACAACACAAATGGTTTGTGATTGTTTAATGCTTTAGGTTCTTTGAATTCTATATATCTTTGTTTTTAGAAACTACATTGATATTCCATATTACAAAGAAATATTTGTGGGGAATGGCAAGTAAACTCCTTAGAAGGGTTGCTTCCCTTATCTCTGCTAACCTAGATACAATTTACATATAGTACTTTAAGATTTTCAAAGCACTTTATAAACATTAATTAATTTCAGCCTCACAATAGAACTTTGTGAGGTAGGTGCTATTATTATAACCATTTTATAGATGAGAAAACTGAGGCAGAGAAGTGTGACTTCTGTAGCATCATATAGCTAGTAAGTGTCTGAGGCCAAATTTGAACTCAAATCTTCCCCACTCCAGATCCAGCAGTGCTCTATACACTGCACCACCTAATTGTTGCTAGAATCATAACTTATATCCATGTCACAAAGGAGGAAATAAAGCTCATCCCACAAGTAATAGGCACTTTGGTGGATTTGTATTATCTTTAACCTCTATAGCCTGTGTGATGCTTGCTCATGTTTTCTCATTAGTCAAGACTATTGAAGATCTTCCCCTGGCTCACTAGACATGTAGGAGTAACAGTGTCCTATCAGAGCCATGCTTGTTTTGGCTCTTATTCTTCAAAAATATTTTTTTAATTTATTTATTTTTAGTTTTCAAAGTTCACTTCCACAAGATTTTGAGTTCCAAATTTCTTCTCAATCTCATCCGTACCCCCCACCCCAAGATGGCATACATTCTGTATGTACTGTCCCTTAATCTGTTCTCCTTTCTATCTATCACCCCCTTCCATTATGCCCTTCCCCTTCTATTTTCCTATAGGGGAGGATAGATTTCTATACCCAATTTCCTGTATTTCTTATTTCCCAGTTGCATGTGAAAACAATTTTTCAACATGTGTTTTTAAAACTTTGGGTCCCAAATTTTCTCCCTCCCTCCCTCCCCACCCACCCTCACTGAAAAGGCAAGCAACTTGATATAGGTTATGCATGTGTAGTCAAGCAAAAACACTTCCATAGTAGTCATGTTGTGAAAAACTAAGTATATTTCCCTTATTCCTACCCTGCCTCCCATTTATTCTATTCTCTCTTTTTATGTTGTCTCTCCTCAGAAGTGTTTGCTTCCGATTGCTTATTGCCCAATTCTGCCCTCCCTTCTATTATTTCCCTGTTCTTTCATCCCCTTCCTCCCTATTTTCCTGTAGGGTAAGATAGATGTCCATACCCAATTGAGTGTGTATGTTATTCTCTCCTTAAGCCAAATCTGATGAGAATAAGATGCACTCATTCCCTCTCACTTTCCCCTGTTTCCCCTCCACAGTAACAATCTTTTCTTGTCTGTTTCATACGAGATAATTTATCCCATTCTACCACTCCCTTTCTCCTTCTCCCAGTATAACCCTTTTTCATCCCTTAATTTTATTCTCCAGATATCACCCATTCATCTTCAAGTGACCCTGTACCCTCTATCTATCTATATACACACATACATATATTTTTTCCTCTCCAACTACCCTAATACTTACAAAGGTCTCGTGAGTTACAAATATCATCTTTCCATGCAGAAATGTAAACAGTTCAACCTTAATAAATCTCTTATGATTTCTCTTTCCTGTTTACCCCCTTCATGTTTCACTTGAGTCTTGTATTTGAAAGTCAAATTTTCTATTCAGCTCTGGTCTTTTCATCAAGAATGCTTGAAAGTCCTCCATTTCACTGAATGACCATTTTTTCCCCTGAAGGTTTATACTCAGTTTTGCTGGGTAGGTGATTTTTGGTTATAATCCTATCTCCTTTGCCTTCTGGAATATTATATTCCATGCCCTCTGATCTCTTAGTGTAGAAGCTGCTAAATCTTGTGTTATCCTGATTGTGTCTCCACAATACTTGAATTGTTTCTTCTGGCTGCTTCCAACATTTTCTCCTTGATCTGGGAACTCTGGAATTTGGCTACAATATTCTAGGAGTTTTCCCTTGGGGTTCTCTTTCAATTTCTATTTTGCTCTCTGGTTCTAAAATATCAGGGCAGTTTTCCTTGATAAGTTCTTAAAAGATGATGTCTAGGCTCTTTTTTTTTGATAATGGCTTTCAGATAGTCCAATAATTTTTAAATTTTCTCTCCTGGATCTATTTGCCAGGTCAGTTTTTTCCAGTGAGATATTTTACATTGTTTTCTATTTTTTCATTCTTTTGAATTTGTTTTGCAGTGCCTTGATTTCTCATAAAGTCACTAGCTTCCAATTGCTCAATTCTAATTTTTAAGGAAATATTTTCTTCAGTAAGCTTCTGGACTTCCTTATCCATTTTGCCAATTTTGCTTTTTAAGGCATTCTTCTCCTTATTGGCTTTTTGGACCTCTTTTGCCATTTGGGTTAGGCTATTTTTAAGGTGTTATTTTCTTCAGTATTTTTTGGATCTCCTTTAGCAAGCTATTGACTTGTTTTTCATGATTTTCTTGCATCAATCTCATTTCTCTTCCTGGTTTTTCCCTTACTTCTCTTACTTACTTTTCAAATGCCTTTTTGAGCTCTTCCATGGCCTGGGACTGATTCATGTCTTTCTTGGAGGCTTTAGAGGTAGGTGCTTTGATTTTGTTGTCTTCTTCTGGTTGTATATTTTGATCTTCTTTGTCACCAAAGTAAGATAATATAATCTGACTCTTTTTGTGCTGCTTGCTCATGATTCCAGCCAATTACTTGAGTTTTAAACTCCTTGTTAAGGTAAGAGTCTGCTTCCAATGTGGAGAGTGTACTGTCCCAAGCTTCAGGGGTTTTGTGCAAGAGTTTTCAGAGATACTTCTATGGACCTGTAAATTTTCAGTTCTTCCAATGTTGTATTATAAGGGGAGAGGTGTTTACTGCTTTATTGGCCAGTGCTCTAGTTTATGAGTGACCACAAGCACTTTTTTCTGCCTTGCAAATGTGAGGAGGGTTTGCTTTTCACCACCACTACAAGCTCCACCATGCCAGCACTCCTCTCACCCCAGGATCGCCACCCAGAACTGTGACCCAAATCCAAGCACAGGCAAAGCAAGAGAATCCTGCACCAGCAGAGAGATCCCTGCACTCCCTCTCTGACAGCCACTAGATTCCCCTTCAGTTTGTGAGTAAGAAGCTCTGGAGGCAGATGCCACCCCGGGGCCAAGGTTGGGGAATGGGGTTAGGACCGAGTTTCTCTCTCTCAGTGCAGTCACAGACTTTCCCCTACTGACTTTCTAAGTTGTCTTTGGTGTTCGTGGTTTGAGAAGTCTGGAAACCGCCACAGCTGCCTCTGATTCAGTCCTCTGACACCTGCTCCAGGTTCACTGTCTGCCTTGTCTGCGTGCACATGCCAAACTGCGCTCCTCTCCTCACTTGGCATGATATACCTTTCACGTCCTTTTCATCCAGGCTGTCCTGGGCTGTAAATTTGTTTCACTCTGTCTTTTTGTGAGTTGTGCTGCTTTAGAATTGTTTAGAGCCATTTTTAAAGGTATTTGGAGGGGTTTGGGGGAGAGCTCAACAAGTCACTGCTTTTACTCTGCTATCTTGGCTCAGCCACCCAAAATTTTTTTTAAAGTTTCATTATCATATACTCTTTATTTCTAAGAGCCTTTATTACCTCTCATCTCCCCAGTGAGTCTTGTAACAAAGAATTTAAAAAAGAAAAAAATAGTTTAGTAAAACTAACCAACACAGTACCCAAATCTGGCAGTGTATGCTGTCTCACAATCCCACAACCATAGCCACCTCCCTGCTGAGATGGGAAGGAAATATATTTTCTTTCCCTCTCTTTCTTTTTGTTTTTTCTCCAGAGACAATATTGTTCAACACAGCAGTCCTTTTTACTTCCTCTTTCTTTTCACTCATTCTGCCTATAGGTACACTGTCATGCATTAAAAACTCATCCATCATTGTTTCTGGAGATTTAGTTTTAATCAGTTCTATACACACATTGGTCTGAACATGTGGCACTTTAATTATCCTCTTCAATATGTGAAGCACATCTTTGTCATACCTACTTTTATCTGAAGAGAGAGCCATCCTATAACACTAATTAAAGTGGGATGGTGGCAATTTTTCCATATTCGAATTATGTCCATCTGTCTGATTGTCTTCAGTTCAGATGACTAATTAAGGGTGAGAAAAGACTGCTTTCCATAGTTTATTTCTAATGTAGATATGATATAGGATAATATTTATTGAATTTTTTTCAAAAAACCTTCTAAAAGGTGAAATAAATGAAAATTTTATATTGCTGTTTTATATGTAGCAATGTATTTTATTAAGTATACATATACATGTGCATGTGATAAAACAATCAATCTATAATCATGCAAACATAACTGATTTTTTTAATGATATGAGGTTTTGTGCATCTACAAAGATGGATGATTTTTCACAGCAGACTTTGAAATAATAAGACTCATGTGTAGGATTATAAACAGATTATAGAGTCATTCACTTTAAAGATCTGTCTGTTTCCTATTCATATCAATTGCATGTTAATAGGCTTATTAAAAATGGAATGACAATAGAGCAAATTGATAGAATGATGGCTATTCATTCTTTTATTCTAGAATATTATCACTTTTATGGACTTGAGAAATACATGTATCTCATAGTGTTCTTTTATTTGATCAAGTTTGAAAAGTCTGTAGCTAAGCAAATTACAGACAGAATTATGACAGACTTGTGAAGTTTAAGGAAAGGTATCTCACAGAGAAGAACAGTATTTTCAAGTTCAGATAAAGTATTCATGTTCAATAAAGTACTAATAATTGTTTCCTATTTGCATCATTCAAATGCACTTAATTGCAGATGGCATTTTATTAATTTCATCAAGCCATAGAACACCATAATGCCTCCTTGGGGAAATCTTCACGAATATGAAAGAGATTAACACTGAAAATACAAAGTCGATGTAAAACACATTTCCTATATTATGACTTACAGATAGATAAGCAGCCTTTTAACTTGTTTTGGCAGGATATAGGCAGAAAAAAAAAAACAAACAGCAAAGCTTTACCTATAACTCATTTACTTGGGAACTTTGCCTATTTAAATGCAGCTAAAGCCTAGGCATAGCAATATTAAATGCATATTATAGGTGTTTTGATTGTAAATTCCCTTTCTTTTATTCTCTCTTGGAGTTTTCTATTATATAAAAATACTGATTTTTAAGGTTTATTTTATATTCTGCTACTCTACTAAAACGATTCTTTTTCTCAATTAGTTCCTTTTCTTGATTCCCAAGGATTTTCTATGTGAAAACATTATCAGAATGAAATATGGATAGTTTTATCTCTTGTTTGTCTAAGTATGCCTTTAATTTCTTCCTCTTGTCATTGCTATTACTAGCATTTATAGAAAAATACTAAATAACAGCTGGGGAAAGGAGAATATCCTTGTTTTACCTGGTGGTGTTTACTGGGAAATGTTAGTATTTTCCCTTGCGAATAGTAATAATTGCATAGGGAAAATGCCATATATACACACACATACACAGATATATACACATATACATACATACATACATACATACATACATACATATACATACATATTGATATAATCAAGAACTGTTTATCTATCAATCTGTTCTGTAGCATATAGATGCAATTTCATGGTTTTGGTTATTTGTTTGATGAATTGTGCCAATTATTTTCCTAATATTGAATTATCCTTTTATCCCTGATACAAATCCTATTTGACCAAAGTGAATATATGTTTTGCTTATATTGTTGTAATATCTATATAAGGATGCTATTTCATTCCTTTTTCTTATCTTTAATTTTCAATGTATCTTCTTTTGTTCCTTTTGGAATTATTAATTTGTAGGTCTCCTAAATTTAAAAAAAATGAATGTTGAATTCACTAGTTTTCTTCCCCTCAACTCATTTTTTTATCAGAAGGATTTATGCATATATAGTTTCTTATAAGGATTGATTTAGTTGTGTCTCATAAATTTTGATACATTATCTTGCTATTATCATAATCTTTAAATAATTTTCTACACTATTTTTCTAATTTGTTCTTCAATCCACTTATTGTTTAAGATAGCATTTTTAAATTGCCATTTAGGGTTGCATGTTTAATTTATAATTTCTCATGGCTCACAATTTTTATTGTATTACAAATGTGTATTTAATATTTCTGTGTTTCTTCATTTGTTTTCTTTCTTTCTTTACTTCTTTCTTACTTTGCTTATCTCTACACTTCCTTTTTTTTTGTTAGTTCTTTGTGCCCTAGCATATGACTGATTGGAAAATTCCTCAAAATATGTACATATTCTCAAGAATGGTCAGTTGTATCCATCTATCAAAACCATTTTCTCCCAAAATTCTGTCCAAGTCTGTAATTTCCTTTTTGTTTATCTTTCTGTTAAATTTATCAAGGTCTGTCAGAAGAATGCTAAATGGGATAGAGCTGTGGCCTTGGAGTCAGGAGGAACTGAGTTCAAATCTGGCTTCAGGCACTTACTAGCTGTGTGACCCTGGGCAAGCTAAGTAACCTCAATTGCCTCACCAAAAAAGAAAAAAAAATAAAAATGCTAAACTCACCTACAATTGATGCCTTATTTTTTTGCATTTCACTAAGTTTTTCATTTAGCAACTTAGTTGATCTTTTATTTGATGCACATTTACATGTGTGTTTGCATATATTGCATGTTATAAAATAATATAGTACTTATGTTATTTCAGTAGAGAGGCAGGGTGGGATAGAAAGCTGGCTTTGAAGTAGGAAGATCTAGGCTCAAACCTGACCTCTAATATGTGCTGACTGTGTGATTCTTGGCAAGTCACATGAACCCTCAGTCTCCAAATCTGTTCTCTAAGACTATTAAGTTGCAAAGCAAAACTGAGCTGCATTTGAAGAGATAGTTTTCTCACCAGGAATCCCTAAACCAATTAAATCATAAGTCTAGACTCAAATAAAAATTTAAAGAGGCCCAACAAGTTGTTGGGCTTGTTAAACTCCAATGAACAGAGATAATTTTTCTCAGGAGAGGAACAGAAAGATTTTCTGGCTCATTAGAAACATTAAATCCATTCAAAATAACTTCCATAATTTGAGTACATAATTATTTTTTTAAACACATAACTGATAGAATTTATTGCATATTTCACTTCTATCTCATTTTATTTTACAATTTATTAAAGTCATTTGGGAATACATCCATAAATTTGGTGAAAATTTACTTTTTATATTTATATTGATGTAATTTATGTTTATATTATCTTCATTCACAAATATATTCTTTCTCATTCTCCTATTCAGAGAGGCATCCCATATAATAAAGCATTTTTGTAGAGAAGGGAAAAAAAATTACTAAAAATCAACCAAAACATCAGCCAAATTTGAAGGTATATGCAATGTTTTTCACTCATAGACCACTACATCTACGAGGAAAAGACATGTATTTTCTCATCTCCTCTATGGGGAAAAACTCAGATATTATAATTACCATTACAAAAATTACAAAACAACAATTACAAATGTAGTTAACATAACAAAATCATTCAAGATTTTGTTGTTCTTGTTTTTTCAATTTGCATTGCTGTAGCTATTATTTATGTTGTCCTGGTTCTTATTTAAATTGGTTCCTATAAACCTACTTCTCGGTATATATACCATGGATATAATATAAAGACTTCTCTATATTCTTTATATTCATCAAGTCATAAGGTATAGTAATAGTCCATTGTGGTCTTGTATCCCAAATTGTTCAGCTCATTCTCAGTCAATAGCTATCTATTTTGTTTCAAGTTCTTTATTAATGCAAATTGCTACTATAGTACTATTTTCTTTTTCAATATTTGACCTTTTGGAAGTCTAGGCTGAGATTAACATGCATAGAAATTTTAATTACTTTATTTGCATAATGAGTCAATAATTCTTCTTCTTCTTCTTTTTTTTTTAAGACTGTGTCTCCCTATCTCTGCTAGGCTGGAAATGAAGTGGCTACTCACAGGTCTAGTCTTAGGTCTTAGTCTTAGTCTCATAGATCTTATTGACATGAGAGCCTTGGTCTGCTTTACTTCAGACATGGGCAAATTCTTCCCTAGGTAACCTGGTGGCTTCCCCATACCCAGAGGTTCCTTACTGTCAGAGATTCACCATATTAATTCTGAACCTAATGTGACCATTCAATTGTCCTAGTGCACCACAGGACAGAATCACTCAGATCAAAAGATTTGATAGCACATTGACTAAGAGGGATTGCAGGGATGTGCTACAATGCCCAGCTATAATTCTTTTTTTTTAATCAAAAATGTTTTTATAATTAATGTTTAGACATTGTTTAACAATGTGGGCATATCCAGATGGGCTAAGGATTTATTTCTAGCACATTTAGCACTATTGAGTATTATAGTGTACTGAAATATGTAAAGATTTTTGCAAACTATTACCTAGGAATGAAGACATACACATGCACACATATTCACTCTCTAGTTTTGATAAGGTAAATGTAAACAGATACCATGACTTCTTCAAAACAAGTGAAGAAAATACATAAGACTAATAAGAGAACTCATACATTCTCCTAAGATATGGATTTGCAAAATTAAAGCATGGTAAACTGATATTCACATAAATATTAAAACAACAGTCTATACATTTAGATCAATGATTCTCTAAGATATACTCCATGAGTGGTTAAATGTAATTGCTGCTCAGTGAATAAGATATTTATTTACAGGCTAAGTTCCAACACTTTAAAGGACATATACAATAGCTCTTATCTGTTTTTGCCACTGAAGAGTACAAGACAAGATTTCACAGTAAGCAGTATATAATTTAAAAAAAAATAAACACTTCTAAAAAAATCTTTAGATACTAAGCAGAGAAATTACAAGTGATATGTAAGACTTATACTAAAGAATCATCTCCAAATTTCCTGGTTCTCTCTTCTACTGTAGCTATCTGTTTAAATTTTACCTTTAAAAAACCCCCCAAATTTGGGAAAGTGTTCTCTCTTTTCTTTTTGGTAATCTAGGCACATTATAAAAACAAAAACAAAACACAAAACACAAAAAAAACCCTTTGCATCTGAACAGATAGCAGTATAGAAACCAACCTAAATATGACTCCTGCCAATAATCATAGATAATCTGTTACATCAGAAGTACTCAGTTATCTTTTAGGAAAGGTGTATATCCTACCTATGATGTGCGCAACAAGACCAGCATTGTTCCCTCATGTAAAAGCTACTTAGCAATTTGGACTTGAGAAACTAAAACCAGTCTGTCCACCATATACTCTTCTTTAAGCCTTAAAGACAAGCTACACATACACACCCACACACGTATGTGTGTGTGTGTGTGTGTGTGTGTGTGTGTGTGTGTGTGTACTCATGGTTGCTGTAGTGCACATTATTATTTTTATTTTCTTACATTAATGAAGGCATGCAAAATAAAAAAGAAATACAATCTGTTAAAAAGTTAAACTGATGGCTCCATTAGAATCTAGGCCTGCTTAAAGAAAGCCAACATTATAAAGCTGGAGGTGCCTTTGCTGATTTCACTGAAATGTACACAAGTCCCTTAAACATATGCTTCAGATGTTACTTATCCTATGAACTGTGGTCTTTGATTTTTCTAAATAAAACATAATAAGAAAATCAAATTTAAAAATAAAAAAACACCTTAAAATATAACCTTAATTTTAAACTGAAAAGCTTTGGACCTTTTCTTTTTTTTTTTTTTTGTTATTTTTGGGGAGGGTTCCTTACAGTTCTTTCAAAGCACATGTTTAAGGCATGTGTGCTTATCTCTACTAAAACAACATATAAATTTACATTTACAATCACATGTATGATCTACAGTAAAAAAGATGAGACTGGATTACAGTATTTGGAAATTGCGAATCACAATTCAGCACCTATCATATTGACTAATAAGGCAACAGCAATGTCATTTACTATAGTAATACTCCCTTCCACAATCTAGAGTAGGGTCAGTAAGAGCCTAGAATTGCTAAAAAGTCTTACTCCTACTTTAATTTTTATGCAATTTTTCTGGTTTGCACTGGTTAAGTCCTACATAAATCACACTATTGCAGGCATGAATAGTTACAGTAGCTGTCAAGAGTATCAGTGCACAACTAGCATCATGCTTGCAATCAGATAATTTTGTTGTCTGGAGTTTCTAAATGTTTGGTCTTGAATACTTCCTTTGTTTTCTTGGTTTCTCATTGTTTTCCAGAGGAGAAAAGCTGTATATGTGACTGTTCACTGCAGCCATGGACCCATTCTGGTAGTCTTTCCTCCAGACCGATGCCTTCTTGTGAAGAAGGGAATCAATGAAATCATATAGCCATTTTGGAAGTGTAACTAGACCAGAGGGAATACGTAAGGCCACACAACACCACAGGTAGTCTGAATGATTGTCAGTACAAACTGGAACAGCTGTCCCTGAGTGATGTGGTTCTTCCACCACAAATACAGGCACGTGGATAGAACAGCAGACATAGCAAGAACACATGAGAACTTGGGTAAAGCTATTAAGGGTGGCACCAAAGTAAGAGTGACCACCAGATATTCAGCATGGAGGCATGGTGGTACACATGTAAGATAGTAATTTGATGGTTATTCTTTCATGAAATGAAGGTGTCCATAAACTTAATGAGTTTGGAGAAGTAGTACCACCAGAGGACCCAGATGATCTTCATACCTGCTTCCCCTCCACTGTGAGTGCCCCGACAGAAGAAATTGTATTCTCCTTCCCATACTCCTGCTACTAACTCATAAACTATATAGAGACAGCAGTATAAGTCCAAGGTTATAAACCACTAGAATTCCCCTGTAGCTGACTGATTGCTTATTCTGCATGTATTTTGGTCCTAGCCATACGATTAATAACTATAAGACAGAGAAGACAAAAGTAGGTATATAGTTACGCAAAAGAAACTAGCCTTTTACATGGGAGTCTCTTGGTCCAAGCCATGTGTGCATATAACTATTAAGTGATGCATCAAAGGCTTACATTTTTTCATCTCCTTAGATCAAGTTGTAGCAACTTAATGAAAACAGCAACAGCTACAGCAGTGGCAAAAACTGGAGTGGACAGCCAGCTCTTTCAGGCTGTCAGAGCCAAAGCCCATCTACAATTCTTTTTTAAAAATTTTTAAAATATATTTTATTAATTTATTTTGATTTATCAACAATCACTTCCATATGTTTTGAGTTTAAAATTTTTCTCCCCCTTCCTCCCCACCACCCTCCCCAAGATAGCACACAATCTGATATAGGCTATACATTTACATTCCTATTAAACATGTTTTCACATTAGTGAAGTTTTAAGTAAAAATTAAAACCAATAGGAGGAAACATCAGAAAGAGGAAACAAACCTCAGCAGAAGAGAAAAAAAAATAGCAATTCAACTTTCACAGTTATGATTACTCTCTGTGTGTTTTTCTCTATCCTTTCCCCCCTGTTTATGCTTTTATTTCTCCTTTCTTCTTCCCCCCCCCACTAGTGTTTTGCCTTTGACCACCACCTCCTTCAGTCTCTCCTCCCTTCTATTATCCCTTTCCCTTTTCTTCCCCTTAGCTCTTACTGCTTCTTCCCTCCCTTCTATTCCCCCTCCCTTTTCTTTCCCCTTTTCCTCCTACTGCCTATAGGGCAAGTTAGATTTCTATACCTAACTGATTATGTTATTCCTTCTTGAGCCAAATCTGATGAGAGTAAGGTTCAAACAATGCTCACCCCCTCCCTTCTTTCCCTCTGCTGTAATAGGATTTTCTGTCTTTTCCTGTAATGTAATTTACCCTTGTCTGCCTCCTCCTTTCTCAGTACATTTTCTAAGATCAGACTAATCCACTTACTTGGATCCATTTAACCCACTTGATTAGATTTTTTTTTATCATTACATCAAAGTCAACTAATATCCACCCCTTTATGTATACTCCTTTAACATGGTGTAATAACAATACAATTCTCAAGAGTTGCAAGTGTCATCTTCCCTTGTAGGTATGTAAACAGTCTGCCCTTATTAACAACATTTTGTATCTTTCTGTCCCATTTATCTTTTTATGTCTTTCTTGAATCTTGTACTTGAAGATCAAATTTTTTGTTGAGCTCTGGTCTTTTTATCAGGAAGGTTTGGAAGTCTCCTATTTTCATTGAATATCCATCTCCTCCCTTAAAAAATCATGCTCATTTTTGCAGGGTAGTTGATCCTTGGGCAATCCAAGCTCCTTTGCCATGAATATCATGTTCCACCCTGCGTCTTTTAATGTAGAAGCTGCAAGGTCCTGTGTAATCCTAACTCTAGTTCCATGATATTTAAATTGTTTCTTTCTGGCTGCTTGCAGCATATTCTCTTTCATCTGGTAATTTTGGAATTTTGCTATTATATTCCCTGGCATTGTCAGTTTGGGATCTCTTTCAGGTGGAGATTCTTTCTATGGTTATTTTACCTTCTGGTTCTAGGACTTCCTGGCAGTTTTCCTTTATGTTTTCCTGAAAGATATTGTCCAGGCTCTTTTTTTCATCATGATTTTCAGGCAGTCCAATAATTTTTAAGTTGTCTCTCCTGCATCAATTTTCCAGGTCAGTTGTTTTAAGCATGTGGTATTTTACGTTTTCAATTAGTTTTTTTTTTCACTTTTTTGTTTCTGTTTGACTGATTCATGCTCTCTCATAAAGTCATTAGTTTCCATTTGTCCAATTCTAATTTTTAACAGATTGTTTCCTTCTGTTACTTTTTTTATTTCCTTCTCCAGTTGGCCAATTGTATTTTTGAGGGATTTATTTTCTTCAGTGTACCTTTTTTCCAGTTGGCCAATTGTGGTTTTTAGGGACTTGTTTTCTTCAGTGTATTTTTTTTCCAACTGTCCAATTGTATTTCTTAAGGACTCTTCTACCTCTCTCATTTGACTTTAAAAATCCTTCTTGAGCTCTTCTAAGAAGGCCTTTTTGGGCTTTAGACCAGTTCATAGCCCCTTTTGATGTTGCAGATGTGGGTTTGTTGACAATGTTTTCCTCTTCAGAATTTCTGTCTTGATCTTCACTCTTCTCATAATATGAATCTCTGTTGTGTTTCTTTTTACTCATAGTGTTTTTTTATTCATTTGCCTTTACAGAGATTGAGCTCTCCTGATGGGGAGCAGAGGGCACTAACCCAAGCTTCTTGTGTTGGGAGCCTGGGTCTTGGTCACTGGCTTTGTGTGCTGGGGCCTCTTATGTTGGCAATTGCAGGCTGTAGGGTTTTGGCAGCTTACCTGGTGTTGGACTGGAATCAGCAAGGCTGGAACTTTCAGGTAATTCTAGGTTGCCTACCTTTCCTTTCCTTTTGCTTTCTTCAGCTCATTCAGCTCCTGGGTGCTGCAGGGTGTTTATCTGCCTGGGGCCCCTTGCAGTGCTGCCTCCCTTAGACTTGCTGAAGCACTGCAAGGCTCCTTTGCTGTAGAATGCTGAGGCACCTAGTGGTTTTCTGAGCTGGTTTCCACTGGTTCCCTCACCCTCACTGAGGCACTCAGAGGTCCAGGTATTGGTGTTTGCCTGCTCTACCACCTAGGCTTCAAAGATCTTCTCCTGGTTGATAGTTGGAGGCTGTAGGGTTCTGATAGCTTACCTGGTATTGGGTTGGAATCAGCAAAGCTGGGACTTTAGGAAGACTCTAGGTTGCTTTCTTCAACTCCTTTCAGATGAATGCTACATGATGTTTACCTTTCTGGGGCCCTTTGTAGTGCTGCTTCCCTTATTTTTGCTGAGGCACTGGGAGACCTGTTTGCTGGGCTGCTGCACTGCTGTTCCCTGTCTTTCTTCTAGTTCAGATGTTCCAGGATTTGTTTTTTTTCTGGGATGATATATTTTGACTTTTCAGTGATTGATAGGTGAGGGTGAGAGTGACTACCTTTTTACTTCACCATCTTGGCTCCCAGAAGTGGAACTACCCATCTATAATTCTTAACAGGTTATCTAAAGACACACATGCAAAAATTCCTAAAATAGCATAAAACTAGATAACTAGTCAATTTCTTTCCTAATCCTAGCTGCATCTTTCACATACAAAAAGAGGAAACCTGATAGATGAGTGAAAGGTGCAATATGGGCAGGTAGCCTGGTGGGCAGAGAATTTGACTGTCCACTAGGATAAGAAAATCTAAAATGATGGGATTGAAAATTTTTGGTCTAGTCAGGCCATGTTTAATTACTTTCCACCTTGCAAAAGTTTTTGTAGCCTGTTCCTTATTATCCTTTGAAAACATTGGAGGCCAGTGCACACCTTCAACACTATGGGTTCTGTCTTATATGTAAGGGTCATTTGGGGGATGCTGTTATATACTGCTTATAAGAGACAAATGAGTTTTAAATAAAAATTTGCTAGTGACAATAGAAAGCCACCTTCTCCAAGTCACATGAGGAAATGCTGCACCCTTCTTGAAGATTCATTGTTCTGGCTGATCCTGAGTGGGAAAGGACCAAATTATTCTTTATTACAAGTGAACCATAAGGTGAAGAGATGTCTACTAAAATTAGTGTACTATCAAGAATAACTAACTAGGGAAGCTTATAACAATGGTCACTATCTCCTACAAAGAACACTGGCTTCATTAAATAGCAGTTCTATGATTTTAAAGAAATTGCTTAACCTCTCTGACCCCTCAATTTCCTTATCTGAAAAATGAAGATAATGATAATTATGCTATTTCAGATCATTCATATGATGATCAAATGAGATAGTATACATGAAAGTGCCATGGTAATATATGGCACTATATAAATTGATATTATTATTGTTGCATCAAAAATAAGGATTTTACAACCATGTAGCCATTTATAATAGCCACAGCCTTGTGACATTTGACCCTCTCTTTAATAATTTTCCAGTGGCCATTTTGTAAAACTGTGCTGTCTGGTAGTACTGGAAGATTTCACAGTCATCAAACTATGTTTCTTTTGTCATTTGTACAAATGATACTATAAGATAGCACATTAAACAATTAAAAGAATGTAGTAACTTCCCTCTATTGCGGTACCTGGCAGGAAAAGCTATTTTTTAGAGCAAACAATGCATCAGCACATAATCTAGTTGTTTAAGGTATTCTGCCTGATTAAAGCAGAGAGCACTGCAAAGCAGGAAGCCTGTTTTACAGCAAAGTGTTAGTATAACATTTGCAGATAGCTCCATGAGCCCAGGTTTGAACTATTTAAGCATCATGGGAACCATTGGCAATTCAGTCCATTCATTACCTGTGCTAAGATCCCTTTGAATTACCAATTTCTCCAGTGTAAGGGCATTAAAGGAGTATTGGACTCCTCACCTCATAGGGATGTAATAAGGATGAAAGAAGATAAGAAATGTGGACAAGCAAAAATGTTTTGAGTCCTCAGTGGAAAAGGTGCTTTTAAATGATAGTTTGGACTTGGGAGTCCCTTTCCCAGGTGGTAAGTTAATGATAACTGCTGAGGCTGAGGTAATAATGCTTGTGTCAAGCATTAGTCAGAACCACAGTCATGGACCTCCTCTTGTGTAGAAAATACCACTTGGGTCACATCATTGTGAGAAGCTGCCTAAAGAGAGGTGGAAGGATTCCACTAGCTTCAGAGAATTGACAGAAAATTAACTTTTCAGGAAGGAAAGGACAAAGAATATCCCAGTAGGGCAGGGATATAGTTTTTATGTAGGTATTTATCTGTGCTTTCTATATTATTTTTGCCACAGCAACTTTAAATGAGTCATCAGAACCTGATATAACTATTAGTTTATATAAGTATTACCATCATAGGACCATAGATTTAGAGTTGAAAGTGACATCAGAAGCCATTTATTCCAAACTCCTTATTTTACAGAAGAGGAAACTGAGGTCCAAATAAGTTAAGTGAGTTGCTCAAAGTTGCAAAACTATAAGCGAAAGAGGCAGGATTTGCACCTGGATTTTCTGATTGACTCCCTATGTGTTCTCATTACAATAGTAATATTCTCTTGTAAGCATGTTAAATGAAGTATTTAAAATGTTTTTTTAAAGAGTGATTAAAAAAAACCTATATTTTATTTTTCAGGGCATATTTTCCCTGAGTTTATGATGACATTTAATCTATGCTTCCTTTAGCTCATCAAGACTGTTTTCCAAAGACTGTGTGAGATTCAAGTAACTGGGCAAGCTTTTTCAAGCTGTAATTTTTCATCAAAATGTTCTTTTACAAGTGCTATTTGATTTTCAAGAGGAGTTACAGGGGAGTTTATAAGCCTATTTAATCTTCATTTTCTTTGCTAAGGAAAGATCTGTTTGGTAGCATTTTTTCTTCTTTAGTCTTGAACAAAGCTCAGCTTTGAACAGAGTTGAATTTGACCTCAGACTTAAAATCTATGTAGTTCAAGAAAGATGAAAAAAAATGACAAAATGAGTTTATTTTTCTCCTTTCCATCCTGTCACATAAGAAGGCCTGGCCTTTTATAAATAACTTTCACATACATTAATGTTCATACTGTACAGGCTAGCCCTTCTTGATAAATCTCTGGAGCTCAAAACTTCTATTGTTATGAGATCAACCTTTGAGCTGTCACTTTTCCTTATAAATAAGGATAACAGGAGAGCAATAGACTCTAAAATCTATTGGGCCACTGGGTGTCATCAGTGAGACAGTTTTGTTTCATTCTGTTGAGTCAACAAGCATTTGTAAAAAGTTAGAAGGATCTAGGAATGATGACTGAAAAATTAGAAATAACTAAGTAGTACTATGATAGTTAAAAGAGAAAGAAAAATATTGATGATCCAACTGGATAATTACGCATTTGTAGGTCATGTAATACAAAAATCTGGTCATTCTATTTTGCTCAAAAATCCTTCAGTGGCTCCCTAATGCTCACCAAATAATGTTCAAATGCCTTAAATATCATCCTCTCTCTTTTCTTCTCTTCGCTAATAAATTTCTAAAATTACTCTTTGAATTCACTCATTTATCTCCAATATTTTAGCTAAAATGTTCTTTGTTATCATGAGTGTTCTTCCAATTGGCAAGTTCAAAGGCACCTTCTTAATTCTCTTTGACCTTTCTACAGTTGACACTATTGACAACTCTTCATTATGATACCCAATCATCATTATCTTCCTCATCATCTTCTTCATTTTTTCCCTCTTCCTTTGATGCTCTTCTTGGTCTCTTATGTCAATTCCTATTCTTTCTCCAACCTCCCAAATGGGTCCTCTTCTTTTTGTACATTATATCCTTTGGAAATCTCCTCTAGTTTCATAGCTTAAGGCATTCACACTTTGTGCATCAGTTCCAAATATATATCTTTCTTTAAATTTTATTAATTTATTTTGATTTATCAATAATCACCTCCATATGCTTTTGAGTTTAAAATTTTTCTCCTCCTTCCTCCCCACCACCCTCCCCAAGATGGTGCACAATCTGCTATAGACTATACGTTTACATTTCTATTAAACATATTTTCACATTAGTGATGTTGTAAGTAAGAATTAAAACCAATAGGAGGAACCATCAGAAAGAGGAAACAAAACTCAACATAAGAGAAAAAAAAATAGCAATTCAACTTGCACAGTTCTTTCTTTGGATGTGGATAGCATTTTCCATCATGAAGCCTCTGGAGATGTCTTAGTTCCTTGTATTGCTGGGAAGGGTTAAATTTATCAATATTAGTCATCACACAATGTGCCTGTTATTGTGTCAAATACATATCTTGAACTCTGATTTCTAGCCTTGTATTTTCAACTTCCTACTATGCAGCTATACTTTGTTAGTCTATTAAGACCTCAGATACAATCTGTCTAAAACTGTAAAGATTTTCATAACCCTCAGATATGCTCCTTCTCCAAACTTTCCTATTTCTTTTCATGGTAATAGTATTATTGTCCCAGTCACCCATGCCTAAAATTTCAGAGTAATATTTACTCATCCTTAGCCTCCATTCCCCACAAAATCCATCTGTTCTTTTCTATTCAATTCAACAAAAATTAAGCATCTAATATGGCAAGGCATTTTGTTAATGGCCTAGGCATGACTGAAATGAAATAGACCTTCTATTTTACTAGGAAATCACAACACATAACTCAGGTAACTATATATAGGCTAATCACAGGAGGCCTTATTAAAGAGTTGACAACTCGACTAAGCCTTGAAGGAAATTAAGAGTTCTGAGATAAGATAAGGAAGCAGTTCATTCCAGGTATGAGATCCAACTTATGCAAGTGCATGAAAGCAAGAAATGGGATATTGAGTCTAACAGGATGGCTAGTAGTATAATTTGACTGGAATGTAAAGCACAGTATGAAGAATAATTTGTGAATTAAGACTATATACAATAAATGCCTTCAGTGTCTCCCACTCTCTTTATAACCCCTTACAATCTGGCTTTGGACTTTATCATTTCACCCAAATTGCTCTCTCCAAAGTTACTAATACTCTCTTGGTTGCCAGGTCCAATAGCCTTTTCTCAATCTTTCTTCTTGGGAATGCTAAAAATAAAAATAATAGTGTAAATTTATATAGTTTCTCAAATACATTATCTTGTTTGATCTTCATAGCATCTATATGATGTTGACAATACAAGAATTATTTACTCCCCATTTTGTCAATGGAGTAATTGAGATAAATGGAATTTTCCTTTGTTATGTAATTATTGGTAAAATTTTATAGTAAGATGAGCAGAACCTAAAGTAGAATGAGTTGACTGGGGCTTTCACTCTAATGCATCAACATTTGAGAGAGCCAATATCCAAAAGCTTCGCTTCAATTCCTACATTGGCCTGTGCCTCTGTGCAGCAGGAAACATCTTTGGTATACCACTCCAGGGTTATTAACCTGTGCCATACTTCCCCTAGACTTACCTTTTCTGCTGACTCTCCCAGGGCCATGGGCTTTACTCTGGGGAATAGATTTCCCCAACCAATTGGGTTTTCCTCTGCATTATCACTGTGTCCCCAGTTTCCCTCAATGAATTTGTCTCAGACACTGTTACTTCTAGCTATAGTTCTGACTGTAACTACTAGTCATCTAAACTAGAGGTGTCAAACACACAGCCTACAATACTCCTGAGTGCAGCCAGAACAGAGAAATACATGTACACATGTATACATACCTGTATATATATGTATATATGCGCAAAGCATAGATGAATATATATGAAAATATAATTGGGACATATTGAACAAAATAAATAAAATAAAGAAAATGTTAATATGTGGTTTTATGAGTCAATATATGCCCTCAGGGATCATTATATACAGTTTAGTGGCTTCTGTTTCTATTTGAGTTTGACGCCACTGATTTTTTTCAAACTTTGTTTTCGTGTATAGTTCCTTAAGGATTAGCCTTTGGGGTTTGAGATCTAGAAGAATCTAATCAGGTAAGAAATCTCTTTGTTGAGATTATGAACATAATGAATCCAGAGAAGCATGGAAAGAATTACTTGAAGTAAAGAAAAGTAAAGAACAAGAAAAGCAACATACACAATGTCTACAACAATGTAAATAGAAAAAATATGGACCACAAAAGAACAGAAAAGGAATGTTGGTAACATAAGGAATAACTTTGCCTCCAAAGAAATATGAAACAACACCTACTGTAATTCTTGGTAGAAGTTGGAGGTCCACAAGTGTGAAACATTGCATATAATATCCTATTTTTAAAATGCATCAATTGGTTTTGCTGAACTATTTTTTCTCTTCTCTCTCTTTCTCTTTTTTTTAAAAATTCTTTGTTATATGAGTTCACTCTTTGGGAAGAGGGAGCAGAGGAAGGCGGACAAAGGGGAATGCCAAGCCACATAAAAACAAAAAAAAATATCAATGCAAACCTGTTTAAAAGAATCATTAAGGGCAGGAAGAAGAGGCATTTCATTCCAAAATACCTATTTATCTCTAAACATTAATGAAAATTGAAGGAATGTACTTCCATCTGAGTATTTATCCAACCTCTGTATTAAAATGTTATTATTTTCAATGAACCAACAAGAATCCAGCAGTGTTTATGCTGATTTATGACGTGCAGCTTTTCATGAAAAAAAAAATAATGCAGGATATTGAAGAAAATGCAAACATAACCCTGGGAAATTTGTTTTTGAGAAAAAGCCTGGGATCTGAGAAATGGCATTTTTAATTAGACTTATCAGCCATCATTTGATGAAGTGCCGTACTCCTGACAACTCAGATCACTCCAAAGCATTAATTGAAACACAGACTTTATTAGTGAGGTATCAAAACTCTAGAGACCTTTGTATCATGTGCCAAAGAAATGTAACAGGGATGCACAGAAGCTTAGCCAGTTTCCTTCATCTTTGGGGAAACATTCAGCACATCTCATGTTCAATAAGCCATTAGTTCTCCATTTTTTCAGAGCTAGCCACTAAATTAGGGCCACTCACTGTAGCTGAGGGCTATCTGTAGGAGTTACCACATTTGGCAGATTGGGGTGACAGCTCCTTCAAGATGACTTGTAAGCTTGCCCTTTTTCAAAGGAAAAATCTATCTCTGATAAGTGTTAAACATTATCCCCTCTTTTCAGGCATTCCAGAATGGTAATTGGTAAGGAGTAAGCTATCTTCTATTACCTCTATTTTCTGATCTCTGCTTTGGGATCCTTGAACTCAGTAATTGATTGAGTGATGGGAAAGTATGGAATTGTAAGGCTTCCCAATTTACTTGAGTTTGGGTAACAAGGAAGATGTGGAGGTTATTATCTTTAACTCCAGATTCTAGGGGTCCATTGGGCCCAGGTGGACACACTATGTGGTTAAAATTAGGGAAACTTCTTGGTTACTTTTAAGAATGGAAGCAAATGAAATAGGAAACCATTAAAATTTCATAGGCATGAGTCCTTGCAGGGAGTTCTGTTTCTGAATTGTCTGGAGAGTGCCAAAAGTTGGTTTTGCATAATTGTTCTTTCACAATAAAAACTAAAGGCTTTATTAAGATGCTTATGACTCTTCCCCTTGAGAGCATGTGAATACTAACTCAGATTTTGGGTGCATGGGAGAGTGGTGATAAGCTTCCAATACACAAAAAATCCCAACAAGGGGCAAAAATTCTCAATTATTAATATAGCTGAGTAGCTATCTTATATTAACTAGTAACATTTAACTACTTTCTAGTAAGTAATGTTAGGTCACTTACATCCCCCAGAGGAAGTTCATTCAGTTATGAAATTCTCAAAAGCAAACATAAGCCCTTTTCATACAGTAAGAACAGTCATAGAAACCACAAATCAAACACTATGAAATGAATAGTGGTAGTCATAGGTTAATGGGCCTGACAATAACCACCTACACAGTGCCCAGAACACATCTGCTGTCATTTCCCAGCACCTGGAAATAGTCAATAGGTTGGGAATGGGGAGTGGGAGGAGGGCAAGTGAGAACAAAAACAAAAAACTAAAGCAGGGATTAAATGACAAGTGTCAGGTCTATACATGCTCCCCTCTTTTTACCTGAATGGTCTTTCTCAAGGAATAATGACAAATGCATGATTTATTGCATGAATTTTGTTTAATTTTTTAATTCACTTTTAACATGCATTAGATTTATGATTTCACTGGAGTGAAGGTATTCCCCTTGGAAATGCAGATTGCAAACCTCTTCAAACTCCCTTATCTTTTGTAATGCTTCTCCATGTTTTCCCATTAATCCTTTATTGAGGAGCTACCCAACATAATAGAAATTGAATTTTTTTTTTGGTGGCAAGACATTTAATAGAAAAACTGGAGGAGACCTCGGGTATCACCTAATTCAATTTCACTTTGAATATGTGGGAACTATAGGTCTGAGCATGACTTTCCAATGGTCACAGGGTAAGTGTCAGGTTCAGGAATCAAATCCTTCTGATTTGATGTCCCTTCCTGGACATAGAACACTGTACTGTTTTTTCCAGTATTTTGAAGAGCCACCCTTATTTTTCAGACTGTCTTTCTTAGGGAAAGTCTGTTTCTTCATAGTAAAGTGGGAAGAGCGCCTTTGGTACTTACCTTAGAGGAATATTCAGAGGTTTGAATGTGATAATGTTCCTTATAAGAAGTACTTGAAAACAGGGCCAGAGACTTGCCCATAGCTAGTAAATGCCAGGGGCAGTATTTGAACCTATATCTTTCTGATTCCAGGTTTGTCAATAATCTAGCCATCATGCCATTCAAGCTATTATTAGTTTATAGATGGTGTAGTATATAGAGTACTGGGCCTGGAGTTAAGAAAACCTGAATTCAAATTTGAGCTCACTTACTTACTAACTCTGTGATCCTCAGCAAATCACAGCCTCTGTCTGTCTCAGTTTCTGCACCACTAAAATGGAGATAAAAATGAAAATACTTACTGCCAGGCTAGTGAGGACCAAATGAATTAATATTTGTAAAGTGCTTTGCAAATCTTAAAGCACTAGAAACAAGTTACTTATTATTATTACTATAGAAATGTGAATAATTATTAAAATAAGCCTAATAGGGGTGGGGAACCTGTGAACTTGAGGGTACATGTCACCTTCTAGGTCCTCAGATGCTGCCTTTTAAATGAGTCCAAGTTTTACTGAAGTTATTCTGTAAAGTTTGGAATCAGTCAAAAAGCTGCACTCCAGGACCTAGAAGGACACATATGGCCTTGAAGCTGCAGGCTCACCATCCCTGGTAGACCTTTGATTTCTTTGATGTAGGGGATTCCTGTATAAGGAAATTCCCCTTACCAATGCAGTTTGCCAACTTCTCTGTAACTCAAAATCTTAGAGAGCTGCTGAGCACTGACATATTAAGTGAGTTTCCTATAGTCATAATAAAGACACAATTATAGGACATATTTCTGAAAACTATGACATGGTTTCATTGATAGACAATTATCAATAAATTTACTATTTGTGTTGAGGTTTAGGGGTTCTGGGACCTTAAAACATTGAGAGCAAGAGATGTGGGTCCTGCCCAAATGAATTCGACCCAAGCCTTCTTTCAGCCAAAGACAAGATTTTTTAAAGAGCTGCCATATTGGCCAGACTTAAGCTATCCCAACATTTGTGACAATGGTATTGACAAGCAGGTTACAGTAAGTCTCAGCTATTGGCTAGATTTTTAAGAATCTGAGCACTTTAATGGAGAGAAGATGGACCTTATATGCAGAAAGACTGTGGGAGGGATCTAGGAGTGGCCAAGTAGTTTGGGGTGACTGTGAAGAAGAGTCTAGGGAGGATCTTGACGAGGGTGACTGGAAGGTGGAGAATGGGGTGTAGATAGGATCAAAGGTGGGAAGTAGCTGGCAGCCATCCCAGGGTTACAGACAATAGAGGGCTGGGCTAGGTTAAGTGTAACAGGGATATTGTCAACCCAGATGGGCTGTGAAGAGAGGTAATGATTCACTTTTTTCTCTGTGTCTTCAGCTCTTTGAGAGCATAATGCCTGTGTATTTGTTCGTGTTTGATATATACATTTTTTAAATTGAGTTACTAATTAATTTGGGCACAGGTTTTCATATATATGCACATACTTAACACACACACACACACACACACACACACACACACACACACATCCTCATAATCATCCTGTCAGGTTTTCTCCCATTTCACTTGGGATAATGTAATAGTTTGCAAACCTGGAAGCATGATATAAATATCAGGTATTATCGTTATTTTTTATACTTTCAATGTCTTGTGAAACATACACTGTCCTTCATGCAAGTTATGTATAATTATGTGGTACTTGAAGTCATTGGATGATTTCTGTTGTAGGGAATTACTTCTGTGATCCTTAGTTGGGCCATCGGTATAGTCAAGAAGGTAATACTTTGCCTATCCTAAAGCAGCAGACTAGATCAGATGATACTTTGAAATTTCTTCTAATTCAAATAATTCTATTATTTTAGTGGGAACAAGAGCTTAGTCCAATCACCAGGTTTTGAAATTATAATAATACTATTTTATTTCAAGAAGACATTTTTTTGGAAAACAGATGTCTCAAAGGCATAATGGAATGAGGAGTCAAAAGTGTGTTATTGTGCTGACTTTCAGGTATTTTTATTTGTGAAATAATTTTGTTAAAATAGACTTTAAGGTATAGGATAGTTGTACTAGGCAAGGAAGCTTGCCACTGCTATGATATTCTGGTACCTCCTCTGCAATTTGAAGTCTTACAGAATTACCTAGGGCACCTAAAGTTTAATGAGTTAAAAAAGATTTTAAAAACACATGATAAGCCAAGATAGCAGAGCAAAAAGGTAGTCACTCTCACCCTCCCCCATCAACCTCTGAAAACCCAGAAAATATCACCCAGAAAAAAAAATTAATGCTGGAACAGCTGAACTAGAAGAAAAACAGGGAACAGCAGTGCAGCAGCCCAGCAAACAGGTCTCCCAGTGCCTCAGCAAAAATAAGGGAAGCAGCACTACAAAGGGCCCCAGAAAGATAAACATCGTGTAGCATTCATCTGAAAGGAGTTGAAGAAAGCAACCTAGAGTCTTCCTAAAGTCCCAGCCTTGCTGATTCCAACCCAACACCAGGTAAGCCGTCAGAACCCTACAGCCTCCAACTGTCAACCAGGAGGAAATCTTGAAGCCCAGGTGGTAGAGCAGGCAAACACCAATACCTGGACCTCTGAGTGCCTCAGTGAGGGTGAGGGAACCAGTGGAAACCAGCTCAGAAAACCACCAGGTGCCTCAGCATTCTACAGCAAAGAAGCCTCCCAGTGCTAAGGGAGGCAGCACTGGAAGGGGCCCCAGGCAGATAAACACCCTGCAGCACTCATCTAAAAGGAGCTGAAGAAAGCTAAAGGAAAGCAAAAGCAGGCAACTTAGAATTACCTGAAAGTTCCAGCCTTGCTGATTCCAGCCCAACACCAGGTAAGCTGCCAAAGCCCTACAGCCTGCCAACATAAGACACTCCAGCACACAAAGCCAGTGACCAAGACCTAGGCTCCCAACACAAGAAGCTTGGTTCAGTGCCCTCTGTTCCCCAGCAGGAGAGCTCAATCTCTGTAAAGGCCAATTGAGAAAAAAAACTATGAGTAAAAAGAAACACACCACAGATTCATATTATGAGAAGAGTGAAGATCAAGACAGAAATTCTGAGGAGGACAACATTGTCAACAAACCCACATCTGCAACATCAAAAGGGACTGTGAACTGGTCTGAAG
The DNA here is from genome assembly GCF_003287225.1 of Phascolarctos cinereus. Lineage (NCBI taxonomy): Eukaryota > Metazoa > Chordata > Mammalia > Diprotodontia > Phascolarctidae > Phascolarctos > Phascolarctos cinereus. Next base: position 200,769,924 of record NW_027555847.1, on the reverse strand, counting down.
CCCAAAAAGCCTTCTTAGAAGAGCTCAAGAAGGATTTTAAAGTCAAATGAAAGAGGTAGAAGAGTCCTTAAAAAATAGAATTGGCCAATTGGAAAAAAAGTTCACTGAAGAAAACAAATCCCTCAAAAATACAATTGGCCAACTGAAGAAGGAAGTACAAAAACTAACAGAAGAAAACAGTCTATTAAAAACTAGAATTAGACAAATGGAAACTAATAACTCTATGAGAGAGCAAGAATCAGTCAAACAGAAACAAAAAATGAAAAAAAAATAGATGAAAACATAAAATACCTCATGCATAAAACAACTGACCTGGAAAATCGATCCAGGAAAGACAATTTAAAAATCATTGGACTACTTGAAAATTATGGTGAAAAAAAGGGCCTGGACAGTATCTTTCAGGAAATCATAAAGGAAAACTGCCAGGAAGTCCTAGAACCAGAAGGTAAAATAACCATAGAAAGAATCTCCACCTGAAAGAGATCCCAAACTGACAATGCCAGGGAATATAATAGCAAAATTCCAAAATTACCAGATGAAAGAGAATATGCTGCAAGCAGCCAGAAAGAAACAATTTAAATATCATGGAACTAGTGTTAGGATTACACAGGACCTTGCAGCTTCTACATTAAAAGACCGCCAGGTGTGTAACGTGATATTCTGTATGGCAAAGGAGCTTGGATTTTAGCCCAGGATCAACTACCCTGCAAAAATGAGCATGATTTTTTAAGGGAGGAGATGGATATTCAATGAAAATAGGAGACTTCCAAACCTTCCTGATAAAAAGACCAGAGCTCAACAAAAAATTTGATCTTCAAGTACAAGATTCAAGAAAGACATAAAAAGATAAATGGGACAGAAAGATACAAAATACTGTTAATAAGGGCAGATTGTTTACATACCTAGAAGGGAAGATGACACTTGTAACTCTTGAGAATTGTATTGTTATTACACCATGTTAAAGGAGTATACATAAAGGGAGTGGATATTCGGTGACTTTGATGTAATGATAAAAAAAAAATCTAATCAAGTGGGTTAAATGGATCCAAGTAAGTGGATTAGTCTGATCTTAGAAAATGTACTGAGAAAGGAGGAGGCAGACAAGGGTAAATTACATTAGAAGAAAAGACAGAAAATCCTATTACAGCAGAGGGAAAGAAGGGAGGAGGGTGAGCATTGTTTGAACCTTACTCTCATCATATTTGACTCAAGAAGAGAATAACAATCAGGTGTAGAAATCTAACTTGCCCTATAGGCAGTAGGAGGAAAAAGGGGAAAGAAAAGGGAGGGGGAATAGAAGGGAGGGAAGAAGCAGTAAGGGCAAAGGTGAAGGAAAGGGAAAGAGATAATAGAAGGGAGGAGAGACTGAAGGAGATGGTGGTCAAAAGCAAAACACTAGTGGCAGGGGAAGGAGAAAGAAGAAAGAAAAGCATAAGTGGGGGGGCAGGATAGAGAAAAAGACAGATAGTAATCATAACTGTGAAAGTTCAATAGCTACCTTTTTTTTCTTTTCTGTTGAGTTTTGCTTCCTCTTTCTGATGGTTCCTCCTATTGGTTTTAATTTTTACTTACAACTTCACTGTTGTGAGAATACATTTAATAGGAATGTAAATGTATAGCCTATATCAGATTGTGTGCCATCTTGGGGAGGGTGGGGGGGAAGAAGGGGGAGAAAAATTTCAAATTCAAAAGCATATGGAGGGAGCAGCTAGGTGGCGCAGTGGATAGAGCACCGGCCCTGAATTCAGGAGTACCTGAGTTCAAATCTGGCCTCAGACACATAACACTTACTAGCTGTGTGACCCTGGGCAAGTCACTTAACCACATTGCCTAGCCAAAAAAAGAAAAAAAAAGCATATGGAAGTGATTGTTGATAAATCAAAATAAATTAAAAAAAATAAAGACACATAGTGTTTTGGATCAAATGAAGTAATATGCATGAAGTACTTAGCACAGTATCTGGCACATAGTAGTAGTAGCTTAATAAATGCTTGTTTACTACCATTTCCTGCTTTCTGTGTTCAAAGGATTCCATTGGTTTGACACAAAGGAGTATACTCAAGGTTGGTTTATTGAAGGATACACAGAAATAATTTAGCAATATATGTGTGTGTTTATAAGGTGATAAGCAATTTTCCCTAGGAGGGATAATTCATATTTCATAAAGACAACTCCTTTCATATAGTTTTCCCAACCCCAGTCATTTCCCAAACTGAAGATGTCCTGGGAAGCATTAAGAATCTGCTTTACCAAGATTGGGAGTTTTGTTACAGTTGAAGGACCTTCCCCTAGACGGGAGACAGTGGGTTTTTTAAACAGGGATTCTAAAAAAGGATTCTCTTTGTGTGAAGAGATGTGAAGAGAAGAACTTGACTCCATCTCAACCCAGTGTACATAGTGTTTGTTCCTCAGAATATTTTCTTGTCATGTGCTAACTAACCTTATCCCTAAGGCCAGGGTGATATCCTAGGCACAAGGAAACTCTGAAGAAGTCCTCCCTGTAGGGTGAGCCAGAAACAGGAACTATGGGGAGTCCTTTCTCTTTTCCTTCCACCTGCACCCCACATGGCCTTCCGTATTAGAACTCCTATTTCCAAATGATCATGTGCTAAGATGCTCTAATTTACCCCACCCCCTGCAATTATCTTTTCCATACTCCAGGGCATCACCATCTGACCACTGGGACTTTCCAGAAAGCTTGCAGGTGAACCCTCCTATATGTGTTGTCTCTCCCAGTCACAATATGAGCTTCTTGAGAGAGGTAATTGTCACAATTTTCTTTTTATATTCCCTTTACTAAGCATAGCACTTATCACACAAGCATTTAATAAGTTTTTTTCATTCATTCACTTATCCATTTGTTCATAATAATAGCTAATATTTCTAGAGTACTTCAAGATTCACAAATCATTTTACATTGGTTATGCCATTCTGTCTTCCCAACAACCTTTTAAGATACACATAATTATTATCTTCATTTTGCATGTGAAGAAATTGAGACTAAAATATGTTGTTCCCATTTTATAGGTGAGGAAAGAGAGAAGTTAATGACTTGCCCAGGGTTAGGTTACATAACTAGTTCATGTCCGAGAAAGGATTCAAACTCAGGTTCTCATGATTTCCAGTCCAAATCCTTTATCCACTGCACCAAATACCTACCACTACTCACTCTTCTGCTTCTGCAACATTTAAACAGATTCAGATCATGTTACCATTTTGTTTTATTTGAGAGATTCATGTGATAAACTTTCAGATTTACAAAATAGCTATAGAAAGAATTATTCTTTGAAAGAAAATCCTGTTAGTTTAGTTGTTGATACACTGTGGTACTTAATGAATTATAAATGTTGACTGTGTTTCATGTCTATTAGCTTGTCAAATTAACAAAAAGAACTGTTAAAATAACTACAAACAAAACCTCTGCCAATACGCACAATTCTATTTGTGTGTTTGGAACAACTTGAGTATCTTAACTCCAATTCCAGTATCCTTTTTTAGCCCAATAATTCAATCTGATTACTTTTTTCATTTATTAGTAAGCTAATCTGAAAATTTCAAGTGTCCATTGACTGTATCAGTCAATGGAAGAAGGTGGTGAGCCAGTCCAATGAGATAGATCCACTGTAGCATTTCTGCCACAATAAGATTTATATAGGTATAGTTGGTAGGGTGTTAATCTACTTTGCTGTCCCTGGGGATCCAGTATGATGGACTGTCTTAACAACTGGCTCATTCTAACCCACACCATTCATTATAAATTATTTTCTATGATCTGATGTACAAAAGCAAAATCCTATTCATTTTTCTCCAGACTCCAGAAAGTCATGTTGCTCCTTAAAAGACCCTTTCCCATCCTCCAAAGGAGCAGTGGCAAGTATGTAATTTCAGTCCCTAAACCCCAGAGCTGAAGATAATAATCTACTGATCTAATTTTTATATCCCATATCAATTACTAAATGGTCCTGGATGTTCAGCCCATCTTTTAAGAATGAAGTTATTAGTAATTATTCTGTACTTCTGCCTGAGGGCAGAATTTGAATGGGGAGGGAGAGGGGGGTACAAAATACTCAGAGGTCAATACAAACCAACCCCTCCCACCCCCCTAAAATTGATTTTTTAAAAAAAATTCTAAATGCAGAGAAGATCTTTGTAAGATAAGTGATTAGGTCCATCTAACACCACAGGTTTGGGATACTTGCCCAAGACATTCAGTAGAGGTATGAGATGCATGGAAGTTACAGGAGGAAAGATATTGATTCCATTTAAAGAAGTACTTTGTAGTGTATTTACACCACTGGATAAAAAAGAGAGAGAGGGAGAGAGAGAGAGAGAGGGAGACACAGAGAGAGAGAGTTCTGAAAAACTAGTGAGTTTTTTACCTGAAAAAAAAAACTGGGAAAGGCAAGGTAGCCATCTGTGAGATTTGTACTGCAAAGTATTTTTTTTTTCCCCGTAGGGATCGGGAAGTATAGATTTGGACTAAAAACCATGAAAGTCCCTTCCAGCTCTAAGATTCTTTCATTTTAAGTTACATACATCAAGTTCTTTGAGCTTCTTGGAGCTAATCAGAGCTAGGATGATTTCTAAAACATAAAATACCTCAAGAAAATCAGGGACTTAAAAATAGTTGCTATTACTATAAATATATTATTTTCTTGGTTCTACTCATTTCACTTTTCTTTATTTTGTACAAATCTATCCACGTTTTTCTAAGATCATTAAGCTCATCATTTCTTGCAGCACAGTAGTATTCCATCATGATCATACACTGTAACTTGTTCAACCATTCTCCAATTGACAGGCATCCTCACAATTTCCAGTTCTTTGCCACCACAATGAGAGCTACTATAAATATTTGAGCCAAATTAAGTACAAAGGACCTATGAAGGAAGACTCTATCTATATCCAGAAAAAGAACTGATAATAGCATGTATAGAATGATTTTACATTTTTACAGTCAAGATTGCATCCTAACCCCACATTACCTTTGGCTGATATCTTTTTTCATTTGGCAAGTAAATCAGATATTTATAGACTATCTAGGCCCTTTTGTTTGGCTTGTTTTGACAACAAATTTACATTGGTTAAACTTCTGAATGAAATTACTGTAGTCTATGTTGATGTCAATCATGTTGTCCATTTCCCATTACTGCCTTTCAGTTGTTTAAGTAATTGTGTTCAGTTACTTTATTTGAACTCCATATCCTTTCTTCTTGTTATTTTTAAATACAAGTTCTGATTGACTTTTGTATCAATAATAAAACAATATTGTGATTTTTAATAATAATATTCATATTTCTATAATAATTCAAAAATTATAATCCTACACATTTTATAGCTCTTTCCTTACAAATCCCTGTGAGGCATGTGTTGCAATTATCTTCATTCCCATTTTGTTTGTACTGACAAGTTTAGTGACTTACTGAAGGTCACGTGGCTAGTAAATGACAAAACTTGTTTCACAGTATTCAGATTCAAAAGCAAATGAAATTTTCCCACCACCATAATGGCCTCTTCTTAAATAAATCTTACTGAAAGAGAGCTTTATAGCTCAGAAAGCTCCCTTAAATTGAGTTTTAACAAAAGCACCATTTTAACTAATTCGGTTACCTCCCACCGCAGAAAGATTAGAATAAAAACATCTACGAAAATGGAAGTTTTCTTAGATGATCAAATTTATAGCTAATCATAAGCAATTTTATAACTTATTCCCAGGAAAAAAGAAGTAGACCTCGAATTTAAAACAACATGTGATAATACATGGGATATCTCTGTAATGGCCTTTTCTGCCTCAATTAAACTTTTCGAGAAACCGGTTGAAACTCGATACTGTTATCAATTACACTTCCTGAAGCCATTAATGTTTACTACCATCAGATGCATCATCACCATCACATTGAGTCTATACAATGTTAAAAATATATGTATGAAAAGTGAGTGTGTTAGTTGAGAGGCAAGTATAAGGCAGGAAAAAGGCTTCTAGCTCTGGAATCAGAAGATCCAAGTTCAAGCAATTTAGTTGCTTCACCTGCAGTTTCCTCATTTGTAAAGTGGAAATAATTCACTATCTACCTGACAGGATTATTATGATGAAATGCTATAATAATGGAAGCTACTGTTATTAATTGTACTACATAATCTAGATGTTAAGGATTTGATAGAAAATGCAGCAGAATGAATGACTATTTTCTCTTCTCTCTTTGTGTGGACTGGCTTCTTACTATGGGCAGCTACATTGTATAGTGGATAGAGTGCAAGACCTCGAGTCAGGAAGACTCACTTTCTGAGTTCAAATCTGGCCTCAGACACTTAAGAATTGTGTGACTCTGAACAAATCATTTAACCCTGTTTGCTTCAGTCTTCTCACATATAAAATGAACTGGAAAAGGAAATGACAAGCCACTCCAGTAGCTTTGCCAAGAAAACCTCATGTGGAGTCTGACACAACTGAAAATGGCTCTCTTCCTCCCCTCCTCCTCCTACTTTATATTGGCAAATCAGCACTTTAAAGACAAGAAAAAAGGTAATTTCCCTGGGTGTAAGAACACCAAATGTAATGCAAGATTAGCATTTTGTATTGCAGACTAAAAAGTGGGCACTCTTTCAAATCTATTTGATGGGTGGACATTTATTTTCAAGTTTGTTGACATTTGTGTAACAGTGTCTGGTTAGAGACATTTAATTTCATAAGAAAACTAGTTACTACCTCTTTGTTGGCCCCTATCCTTTCGTGGATGAAGACATTTTTAGTTTATACCTGTGGGGCAGCTAGTTGGCAGACCAAATAGAGCTCCTGGTCTGGAGTGGAGAAGACATGAATTAAAATCCAGTCTCAGACACTTACTAGCTGTGTGACCTTGGGTAAGTCTCTTAACCATATTTGCCTCAGTTTTCTCATCTGTAAAATGAGCTAGAGAAGGAAATGGCAAACTACTTCAATATCTTTGCCAAGAAAATCGCCCAAGAAGTGGTCACAAAGACTTGGACACAACTGAAACAACTGAACAACAACAGCAAAAAAAACTTCCCCTAGAATAAACAGTAGCTAATAGTAATGAGAGCAAATAAGGAGATAGTGACTCAATAACTAAATGTTGAAGAGAAGTCTGCATGATAGCATGACATCCAGAACATAGTCTACTATAAATGGAATGATGCAATCTTATCATTTTTTCTTTTCTGGGCTAAAATTTCTTAGAGAATCAAATGTCTAATAAATACAGGAGACAAATAAGGATGATAAATACATGACTAATCGAACTTTGCCAAATCTTTGATAAGTACTATCTCTAAGCACAGTCAAATTTGAATTCTATGAGCATCAGATTAGTGCCTATTCGAATTTAGCTTGCTTACCTTACATTCCAAATTTGTTGAGATGATTTAAAATCTTCATTATAATTGTTTGTCATTTTAAGTGAGGAAAAAGCTACATTCACTTTGTTTTTAATTTATTTTCTCAATACTTATGTGCTTATGACTTTGTTTATAGTTGATGTTAGGGCTACATTTCAGCAGTGCCTGTAGCCTTTAAAAATTCAGTAAACCAATATTATGAATATATCTTTACGGATTAAGGGCTTGTTTAAATTTGATAGGAGATGGCACATTGAGTTTGCTGTGGTAGTGAGGCATGCCAGTTTTTCAAGCACCCTGATTTTAAAATATTGAACCATTGGGAAAAGAAATCCAAAAGTGCAGCAGGTTATCACATTCCAACATGAATCTAATGCTTCATGATTAAGACTTTATCCCAAATCAGGGGAGGGAGAAAATATTAAAGTACATTGTATTGCTAGGATAGCAACATTATCCTATTGATGAGCAGAGTGTCCTCTTGGGAGAATGAGGACAGATTATATTTTCTTTTCAGTTCAATACCAGACTGTGATTAAAAATTTAACAGAATCCAAACATTCCAAATAAACTACAGAACGGAAAGGGAATAAATGTGGTTAATAAGAACAGGAACAATAAAATGTAGACTAGAATTGACTTTGTGGGCTACTAAAAGCTCATTCAAATACCTTGTGGAATCATAGAATGCTAGAACTAGAAAGGACTTCTGAGACTTTCTAGTCCAACCCCTCATTTTGCAGATAAAAGAGTATCATAAAACCTTTTAAAATTGCTTATTTTCTGTGTTATCTTTAAAAACTACAAGTCATATTTATTCATTTTTCAATCATCACTCTTCAGTGATCCCATTTGGGGTTTTCTTGGCAAAGATATTGAATGATTTTTCCATTTCCTTCTCCAGCTCATTTTACAGGTGAGGAAACTGAGGCAAACAGGATTAAGTGACTTGCCCAGGGTCACATAGCTAGTGTCTGATGCCAACCACATATTGGACATTAAATCAATCTTCTTAAGCCAGGATTCTTAACCTGGAGTCTGTGACCTTTTTTTTTTTTTAGTGGTTATCTGTATTTCAATATAATTGGTCTTTGGAATCCTGGGTGTGTGTGTGTGTGTGTGTGTGTGTTGTCTTGAAAAGATGTTAGCCAGGCAGCCAAAGGGCTCTGTGGCACAAAAAAGTTAAGAACTATTGCCCTATTCCTTGTAATTCCTAACCTTGTTTTCGAATTTTATTCCATTTTGCATTTGAAAGAAATACAAAACATGTATTACTAAAAATGAAGAGCGCAGAGCAAAACTCCTACCTAATATTTTGTTCATTTTATCTTTAAAAAATCTTTTGTGTAATGAATTTCATCATTTTGATAGTTTTCTCCATATTTTTTGTTCTGATCTACTAGATAATAAAAGCCTTTTGCAGTCAGAAACCCTGTGTTATTTATATCATATTATAGTGTAAATATAACACGTTTTCTTGAACATAGGAGCCTATGGAGAGTATAAATTTCAATTTCTACCAACATAAAGAAATCCTAAATATGGTATCAGTGACCGAACATGTATCCTGATCAAGCATCAACCTAACTATATATAGAAAACCTCATCACAAGAAGATCACTTATGGATTCTTTTTGGCCACTTTGAAATAGAAAAAAAAATTCAAAATGAATCTCAATGTTGTGTAGCTCCTTCTAAAGACAGCAATGGACTAGTGGAAAAAGGGAGAAAGAGAGTTTTAAGATTCATAGATTTAGATAATTTACAAGCATTAATTTAATTGTTAGGATCTTAAAGGTAAAATCTTTGTCTAATGATCAACTAATTAATACACTACTAAAGAAACCAATCAAAATCTGTATTGACATTTTTGTTATTAAAGAAACCAGAAGATTTAAAGAAATAGCAACTAAATGGAAAATGGTAGAGCCATTGATTTTATTGACTTAGTAATCAGAAAAAAAGTTGAGTAGATTGAACAATGCATTTTGTCTATACTGTGACATGAAGTTAGACAAATGGCCATAGAGTTAATTCACAAAAATATGAATTTTGGTCAGGCTCCATTTATAAATAGGCTCAGAATTTAATAAGAGAGGTGGAGCAGACCAAATCACAGCTGGGAAATTTGGCAATGCTTTGAATGACTCAAAACTGCTCTCTATCACCAAAAAGTCCCACAACCAACTTCACCACCTCTGTTCAACATCTGTCCTATGTCATCCAGCCAGCAGGCCTTCTCTGGAAAGGCCTCCATTTTCTTTACATAACCCTCCATTTTCCAACTCTATACCTTTGTATTGTCTATCCTGTATACCTAAAACTCTCTGCTTATCTCTGCTTCAGAGAGTTTCTCTCTTTCTTTAGGATGAAATTCAAGCACCATCTTCTTCATGAAGTCTTTTCTGATTCAGCCAACTGCTAGAGCCCTGCCTCCCAAACTACTTTTATTGAACAATTTTGCATATATTTATATTCATTAATGTCTGTTCTTATTATTGTATCTATTCTTACATGTAGTTATTACTTATCCCATTAGAATATAAGCTCATTAAAGTAGGCATTGTTTCACCCTTGCATCCCACCAATTAGCACAGTACCTGGTATACAGTAGATGCTTAATAAATGCTTGTTAATTAATTTATTGTTGATGAAAATTAATACTCCCTCTGTGAGATATGTGACTATAAATCATGTAATACCATGATTTTGAAGAAATCAAAATTTCAATGATTCAAAAATTAACTGCAGATTTTTTTTTTGGTGGGGGGAAGTTCTAGGAAGGAGGAGAAGAGGAAGCATTATAGAGGACCTGTGACTGTATTTGTATGGGGAAATCCCATTAAGGAAATTTCCTTTATCGAATCAGAAGAAGGGTGGGAGGAAGGAGTAAACATTTATTAAGCATCTGTTATGTTCCTGGCATTGTGCTAAATGCCTTATAAATATTACCTCAGTTGATCCTCATAATAATACTGGGAGGCAGGTATTATTATGATCCCCATTTTACAGTTGAAGAAACTAAGAAAGATAGAGATTAAGTGACTTACACAGTGTCAAACTGCTAACAAGTATCCAAAGCTAATTTGAAGTTGTTTACCTGACTCCAGGCCCAACACTCTATCCACTATGACACCTAGCTGCCTAGGAACAAAGAGAAACTTTTGAAATTTATAAATCTTAGAGTTGCCTTGAAAACTGAGAAGTTAAGTGAATTGTCTAGGGTCATATAATCAGTACGTCAGAGGTAGAATTTGAACCCAGGACTTCCTAACTTTGAGGCTAGTTCTCTACCTATACAATACCACCTCTATGAAGAAAGATACTTGGTATGCAAAATGACTACATCATAATTCCACTAAGGATGTGTTTGAGAAGTGGTATTAAAAATCATCATCAATGTGACATGTAGGTCCAGAAGAGATTTGCCAAAAAAAAGAGCAAGCAACATAGATAATAAATGGATATTTTTATAGGGAATTTATGGAAGACTATATGCAAGAATTGTTTAGGATAACAACATGTCATTAGGTTATAATTTGCACTGGTGAAAGCAATACTTATACCCATGAGGTCACAGAGTCCTGAAAGTGTTGGGCAAAACATAAACTCCATTGTTTTTCATCTACACCTCTTTTTTTTTTTTTTTGGCTAGGCAATGGGGTTAAGTGACTTGCCCAGTGTCACATAGCTAGTAAGTGTTATGTGTCTGAGACTGGATTTGAACTCAAGTCTTCCTGAATCCAGGGCCATCTACATCTCTTTATAGATTGACTCCTTCACTATCTACTACTGCCTTGCCAATCTTTGCACCCTTTTCCCTTTCCTTCCTCTTTTCTCCCCTCCACCCCCCAAGTCCTGGAGCCATGAACCATGATTAAATCAATCTCATCAATTTCCTTCAATTGGATGCTCCTATCTTTTCCCCATTGACTATTTTTCTCAAACACTATCTCTGTAACTTTTGCAACCAAAATATGCCCCCTTGACTATTACTTTTTTATTTGTGTTGTCTTCATCATTAAAATACAATCTAATTCCTTAACTACTTTGCTTTAGTGTTTTGATCTGAGTATGTGATAATAATAACAATAATGAGGATGATTATGATACCTTTTATGTACTGCTTTCTGGTTGGCAAAGCACTTTACAAATATGTAAAATCATTCTATACATGCTTCTATTTCTCCTTCCAAAAACTTTGAGAGGTAGGTACTATTATCCTCATTTTACAGATAAGGAAACTGAGGCAGACTGTTCAAGTGTCTTTTCCAAGGTCTCATAAGTAGTAAGTGTCTGAGGATGGATTTGAAATCTGGTCTTCCTGATCCAGGCACAGTGCTCTATCTAATGAACCACCAAGCTGCAGTAAGTAAGCATTTAATAAAGGTTTTATTTTCATTTTTCATTGATTTATTGACTCATCCATTCATCCCTAGCAGACTAGACTTCTCACACATTATTTCCTTTCACAAGAGCTGTCATCTTACACACCCTTGATCCCATCCCATGATGGCTTCTCCATCAAATTGTCCCTACTATCACATACACACACCTCATCTTTGTTCTTTCCCTATCAGATATTTCTCCTCTGCTGTGTTATGCCTTATAGACATAACTTTTGTCTTTCATCCTTAAAAACCATCCCTTTATTTTACCATACTCACTAGATATTATCCTATACTTCTCCTCCCCTTTCAGGCTAAACTCCTATACTTCACCTATACTTCCTTTCTCTCAGTTCTAAACCCTCTGCCATCTAGATTGCAATCTCATCCTTCATTCCTCTTTTAAATTTTTTTATTTATTTTACTTTTAATTTTTGGAAAAAACAAGCATTTCCATAATATATTATAATAAAAATAATTACCGCACATTAAATAGCAAATCTATTACACACAACCTGTTATTCCTTTTAAATATATAATGAAGTTATCATATAAATTTCTTTTTTTGCTGCCTCCACCCTAGAAATGGCTACCATTTATACAAATATATATATATATATATATAAATATACATACATATATTTATATATATACACACACACATATATATATATACACACACACACACTATATATATATATATATATACACACACACTATATATATATACACACACACTATATATATATATATATATATGAATAGATATATCTATAGATAGATATAAATATGTGTAAAATCATTCTATACATGCTTCTATTTATCAGTTCTTTCTCTGGATAACATAGAATCTTCCTTCATAAGTTCTTTGTAGTGAATTTGCGTATTTATAACAGTAAAAATTACTTATTCAAAGTTATTCTTAAAACAATATTGCTGTTGCTGTATACAGTCTTGTCTTGGTTATGCTCATTTTACTTTTCACAATTTTGTGCAAATTATCCATGTTTTTTCTAAGATCATTGAGCTCATCATTTCTTATAGCACAGTGGTATTCCATAACAATAATATACCACAACTTGTTCAACCATTCTCCAACTGATAGACATTCCCACAATTTCTAGTTCTTTGCTATCACAAAGAGAGCTGCTATAAATATTTTAGAACATATAGGTTCTTTTCCTTTCCCCCAATCATATTTGGAAATAGAACTAATAGTAATATTTCTGAGTCAAAGGGTATAGGCAATTTAATAACTCTTTGGACATAATTCTAGATTGCTCTCCAAAATGGTTGGATAAGTTCACAAATCCAACAAAGAATTTATGTCCCAATTTTTCCACATCCCCTCAAAAATCAGTTCTCCAAAATTACTGACAATCTTTAAATTTCCAAATCTTTTTTGACACTTATTTAACACTATTAATCAAATGACCTCCTTCTGAATGCTATCTCTTCTTCAGGTAATTATGATACTGCTCTGTTTCAATTCTCCTCCCAGTTATGTGATCTCTTTCCAGTCTCCTTTGATGGTTTATCCATATCATAGCCACTAACCATCAGTGTCCGCAAAGATTCTGTACTAGTCTCACTTCTTGGTTCTACCCTATATCATTTGGTGATTTCATTACCTCCCAGTGTTTAATTATCATCTATGTTCAAATGATGATCAGATCTTTTTATCTAACCCTAATTTCTCTTCTTTACTATAATTATGTACCACCAACTGCCTTTTGAATATTTTGAATTGGTTATATTGTAAGCATTTCAAACTCAACACATCTAAAACAGAATTCATTATTTTCCCCTGTACATGTTCCCCTCCTCCAAATTTCCCTATTATTGTTGAGGATCCACCATTCTTCCAGTCTCCCAGTTCTACAATCTAGGTGTAATTGTCAACACTTCACTCCTGCTAATGTAGAGAGGACATAGTATCAAGAAAAACAAGGTGATGAAGTATCAAAAGCTGCAGAGAGTACAAGAAAGATGAGAATAAAGAAAAGGTCATTTGATTTGCTGATATCTGATCTATTGCCAAATTTTGTCATTTCTACCTTCACAACATTTTTTATATATGTCCCCTCCTCTCTGCTCACAAGCCTTTCCCTTAGGTCAGTCCATCATCATTGGATGAAGCAATACCCTAACTTGTCTACCCCATTTCAAGTTTTTCCTTTCTCCTGCTTATCCCCCATTCATAAGTCACGGTGAGGTTGTAAAATGTAATAAGTATTTGCTGAATGTTTGCCATTGGATTTAATTCTTTCTTACTTATGCTTGTTTCTTAAATCATTCCATTTCTTTATGCTATCTTTACAAACTGGAGGACATTATTATTCTTTATAATATCCTTATTTCCTAACACTTTCAAAATATTTCTTTTTTTCTTTGATCCATTCATAAAATGTTCCTTCTGTTCTGATTTGTTTGTTCAAAAAGGGTGTAAAAGTAGGAGGTATTGATTCTTTTCCTTAGGTAACAACAGGACTAATGTTATGAGCTTAGCATTAATTGAAAGTTTTCCCCTATGTAGTTTAGTTGGAATCAAGATATACATATTAAATCAGGGAGAAACTTTTTCATTTCAATGTATCATTTTTAATGATTTCAGCTATACAACAATAGAATGGAACCTGTCAATAAATTACTTTATATACCATCTAATTACACAGCAATTATTTTTCAAACACCACACCTCTTGGTAAAGATATTTTAATATTATCCATGCTTAAATCATTTTAATGTTTCATTGAGACATATTTGCATTAGGCATGGTAATTGCTAGTGATTTCATTTTTAACAATTCCTAAAACCATTATAGCATAAATCAATGGGATGTTTATTACATATCTTGCACAATGTTTTTCCATTTAGATTCACTTATAAGTCATACTACACTACACACAATAACTATAGTTCCCAGATCAATCTATGATAAGAAATTTCATGAGAATTTTAATTTTACCATTGAGGAATTCTATGCATACACTAAACAATCAGCCTTATTATTCAATACAGAATAAAAGACAATAAACTCAATGGGGCTACATTTGATTTTTACTGCTTACTTAGCTTCATTAGTGGCTCAGTTAGATTAATGAATTCAATATTTGGAAGCAGTCTGGTAAATTTGCATTTCCTGAGCTGGGTAATTCTGAAATTTATGTAGAACAAATAAATTCTCTTGAACAGGTTAAATAAATTCAGAAAATAGCATAAGTTAAGGACAAACAGTATTACCAAAGCAACACACTGTATTTTTTGGGTCTTGCTTAGAACAATCTACATTAGAATCAGCATTTGGTTATATATATTTTTTTAAATGGCTGCTCTGAAATAAATCAGTCCACAAACAAGCATTTATTAAGCACCTCTCAATTTTCAGGCACTTTCCTAAGCGCTGGGAATATAGACCCTAAAGAGTAACAATCCCTGTTATCAAGGAAATTCCTTTATTTCCAAGACACTGAAATTCAAGAGCATCTAATGATTTAAATGGCAGATGGAGACACCAGACTCTGTCCTGGGCCCTCTTTTCTATTCCATCTATATTATTTCACTTGGTGGTCTCATCCACTTTCATATTCAATTATTATCTCTATGCTGATGATTCTCACATTTGTTTATCCAGTCCTAACCTCTCTGCTGAACTCTAGTCTTGCATATCCTCCTATCTGTTGGAGATCTCAAATGGGATGTCCTGTAGACATTTAACTTCAACATGTGCAAAACTGCTCTCCTTATTTTTTTCTCCCAAAACTCTTTTCTCTTCCTAACTTCCATATGAACCTATCCTTTCATTCATCCACAATTAAAACCTAGGTCTCATCCTCAGCTCTTCATTATTCTCCACACTGTTCCATATCCAATCTGTTGCTGAGGCCTGTCAATTTTACCTTTGTAGAAGCTCTTGTTTATGCTTCCTTTTATCCCCTGACACAGCTACCATTCTGGTTCAGGCCCAATCAGCTATGCCTGGCATGTTGCAATAATCTACTGCTTGGTCTCCTCAACTAAAAGATCTCTTTATTCAAGTCCACTCAGTTGCCAAAGTGAAATTCCAGGGTGCAGATCTGACCATATCATTGCCATACTCAATGAGTTCCATTGGCTTCCTATCACCTCTAGGATAAAATATAAAACCCTCTGTAAAAAGTCTTTCATTACCTGCCATCTCTACCTTTCAAGATTTTTTACACCGTATATCTCAGCACCACTGCTCCACATTATGAAATACAATGAAATACAATTCCTTGCTATCCCTCTAATAAAACACTCCCTTTTCTAATTCTAAGCATTTTCACTGGCTGTCCCCCATATTTGAAATGTTCTTCCTCTTCATCTCCATGTTCTGATTTCTCTGAATTCCTTCAAATCTGAGCTAAAATCCCACCTTCTAAAGGAAGCTTTTCCAGATCCCTGTTAGATCTAGTGCCTTCCCTCTATCAATTATTTCTAACATGTCCAATATGGCTTTCCATTATAGCTTTTTTTGTACGTAATTGTTTGTACCTCCTCCATTAGATTGTGAATTCTCTGAAAGTAGTGACTATCTTTTGCCTTCCTTTGTATTCCAACCACTTAACTCAGTGCTTGTTATATTATAAGTGCTTAATAAATATTTATTGACTTTCTGGCTGTTTACCTGTTTTACATCCTTTTTGTTTACCTCAAATATGTTTTTCACAAGTAGATAGGAATTCCTTAAAAAGTATCAATCATATGGATCTGAGAACCTCTTTTTATTGCCACTTCAATTTTGAATAGGAAAGAGAGACAAACAGATAAGAAAATGAAGGGGAAAGGGTCACATATGAGAGAGTAATAGAAATAATAGATAAAGTAAGAAGGAAGATGCATGTATAGATAGTCTTGCACTTATTTTATGAATATGGATAATTTTTAAATGAAATGAGTAAAAAGGGATATGTACATCAAATAAGATAACTAAAGTTGAAAATACCCTAATTTCTGCAAGAGTTGAAAAAGGAAGTCATGCAAGACTTCTTTAAGGAAGCTGCCATTTGAAATTGAATTTAAAAGATAGCTGTAAATATAGTAGAAAGCAGAGCATACTATGGGGCACAGAAGTGAAAGAATTCAGGTGGAGTTTGCAGTGGTCAGGAAAACATTTTCTATAATCTCTCTGAAATCTTCTCTGGAGACTCCTGTGTATTTTCCATCAAATCAACACACACACACACACACACACACACACACATGAATCCACACCCCCAACTGTGTGTGTGTGTGTGTGTGTGTGTGTGTGTGTGTGAAAGTGACTTTGCTTTTGTGTAGGGTGAATGCAGGGGAGAAACTAGTTGAGGTTAGGAGAAACAATAAAGCAACAATGGTTCTTGGTATTTTTCCCTTTGTGTCATCATTGGGATGAATGGAAGTATTCATAAATATATCTGTCAGTGCTGGATCTTGGCTTCTACTGCTCCAGAGCCCCTATGAAGTGTGCATCTGAACTGGGGAATAAGTAGTGATGAAAATTAAAATTTGATCCAGCAGAGACCTGCCTATCTGAAGCTTAACAGCTCTAGAGAAAAGCAAGTTGTGATAAGCATAGTTACAATGGAAATTCAAGTGATGAAATGACTATGCTGTTCCTTGCATAGATAATAGTGTGATTAAAAGCTGGGAAGAACTTGGGACATGAATAGGCAAAGCAAAGTTGTCCAACTTGGCTGAATCAGACTACCATATTTTACAGATAAGTATAGAAACAGAGAGTAATACCAGACTGTGGAGGAATTTGAATGCCAGGCTAAGAGTATTAGCTCCACTTTTTACACAATAGGAAACCTGCAAAGCATGTCAAATAGAGGACCGATACAACTCAGAATGAAAATGTAAAGCATTAGTTTGAAAGGCAGCTTAAGTACAGAAGAAAATGAAGAAAATAAAATCTATTAGAATAATGTTATAGTAATTTAGATATTTGTTGGTGTCTGTTCATATATGCACATGTATACATGCTTGTATGGACATATGTATGTATATGTGTATATATATCTATGTGTGTGTGTGTGATATATCATTATATATCTGTCTCTATATTCATTTATCTGTATCTGTATCCATCATCATCACCATCATCATCATCTCTCTCTCTCTCAACATTATGACTTCTTAATGCCCACAAGGTTATAGTTATCCCATACAATCATTTACTTAAAAGAAGAAAAGGACAAATGCAGAGAGACAAAGCAGAGATCTGTACTCATGCACATGTTGGTCCCAAGTAGGGTGTGCCTGAGGTTTCTCCCCATTCAGTTTCTCTCCCTTGAAAATAGTGAGGGAAGATAGAGCAAATGGCTTGCTTTAGATTGTTAATGATTTTTTAACACTACCAAGAATGAAACTTAACAAAAGGGCAAACTGAGGCAAATCTCCAAGAGTATAACATTAACAGGGGCATAATGCCTGCCAACAAATGGACCAATGGATTGCCTCCATTTATGCCAAAGACCTTGAGCAAGAGTACAATTACTCTTTTATAGGTTTTGGGAGTACAGAACAAAGAATAGAACAGGGTAGATGACACAATGGGATTGCTGAGGCTCAGGAACATGACTAGTTGGAAGTTTGATAATGGGGCCTGGCAATGACTCCCTCTTCTTCTCTCATGAGACTAAGAGTTCTCATTGTTTGAGTCTACCTGCAGGGACACTGATAATGGCCCAGAACTTTTGGACAGCAAAGCAGACATCCTTGAAGGATAGTTTGGTGGTGTAAAGATATCAAGCCTGACTCCTTTGCATTCACACACATCCTCAAGTTCAGTTTAATTTCTTGAGGAAAAATAGATCAGTGATTAGCAGGAGAGCTGGATTTTTAAACTTAACCCATTACAAGCCATCTGATTTCTGAACCAAGTTGAGAGACAAAGATTTAAGTAGTTACAGGACAGAAGTTGTTACTTGCAAAGAAGATCAATAAGAAAATGATACAGAATTGATATTAATCTTCTGAATACAAACTGAACTGGAGAGTTTGGCTCATCAGCCAATCAAAAACCAGTCTCTTTACCATATGTTTAACAAACTTAAACAAGGTAAAGAATGTCCATGGAATTTCATTAGCCCTATATACTGAACATGCTCAAAAGAGTAAGACTTAGTTAATCTCCCATGTGGTTGGTAGTTATACTCCTCAATTCACGCAAGTTAGGTTAGTTTTTTTCCCCTTAAACTGTACTGAGACAATTTTTGAGGCATAGTTGCCTCAGAGAAATAAAGGCTCAGAATGTTGTCACTTTCTCAGACTTGAGTACAAAGCAGCCAAGAGAAGCTCCAGAGGCTCTTGGAGAGTTGTCAAGTAAGGAAGTTTCTCTTAGCTGAATCTGGAGATGTCCTCAATACCTATCCATGATAAATGTCTCTTTCTTGCTAGGGTTAAGGAAATCTCTTTCTGTTAACTATTTAATGATTTATAAGGGTTCTATCTTGTGCCAATATCAAGCCTAAACTACCAAGGAATTGTTCTGAATCAGGCCCAGCCCAGAACATCTCAGTACATATGTATTTCAGCATTATTTTCAGTGAAGCAGTGCATTTATATGACAGTAAATAGAAGTAAAACAGCAATGGCATCATTGCATAAAATATACAAAAACAAAATATGTGAAAATAGCAACATATGTAGACATCATAAATAAGCAACAGAACCCTCTTTTTAGAAAATCAGTTTAACTATTTTTTCTCCTTTACAAGTTTCTCCTCTAAAAAGCCCTTACTTTTGTTGGTTAATTCAATAAGTTTTTTTTTACTTTCAATTTCATATCTTCCTTACTTTTTAGAATTTCTATTTTATGTTGGGATTTTTAAAAAGTTGTTTTTCTAGATATTTTTCAGTTGCATTGATCTGTTAATTCTGTCACTGATGAAAGTTTCTAGATAACATCTTTTTAAAGTACTGCTTTGGCTGCATCCCAAAATTTTTAGTGTATTGTAGCACAGATGTCATTTTCCTTTATGAAATTATCCATCATTTCTATTACTTTTTCATTGACAAGCTAATTCTTTAGGACTAAGTTATTTATTATTCATTTACATTTTAATTCTTCCCTCAAAGGCTCTTTTTGGATAAAAGTTCGGGGGGACTTAATAATTGGTTTAAAAATGTGTTTAATGTTTCTGCTTTTCTATATTTATGAGTTTCTTATGCCCTAGCCCATGGTAAATTTTTGTAAAGGTACAATGCATTGATGAAAAATATGTATACTCCTTTACATTCCCATTCAGTTATCACTAGAGATCTATTAGAAAAGTTCATAACTTTTCTAAAAGTCTATTCAGGTCCTTCTTTCTTTATTTTTTTGTTAGATTTGTCTAGCTTTGGAAAGGGATTTGTTTCTATCTTCAACTTTTATAATTTTGCTGTTTCTACTTGCATTTCTATTAACTGTTCATTTTCATTACCATAGTACCCAGAGAAGCTATAGCTCAACTGAATTGTTTGGATTCTCATATTTTTGTTAATTGCAGTTCTTCGTTTTCTTTTTGTTTTTAATATTCATTTTTCATGTCTCAATAAAACCATAGCTTTGTTTTTAATTTTATTTTTTCATTTCATTTTTCTTCTGGTATTTTGTCTCCTTGCATATCTAAATGGATATATATACATATATATATATGTATATATATATATATTCATTGTGCTAGAGTTCTTTTTATTTCTTCATTCTTTTTAGTGATTTTAAATACCTTTGTGCAATTTGCATTAGTTTTGCTTCCTTGAAGGAATTTCTGTTCGTGTTTCTGTAGGGAAATATTGAGGAGACAGATTCTTTTGGATTTCTCATTCAACCATCTTCTCTAAAGTCTTCCTCAATGAATTCTAGAGTATAATACCAAAGATATCTGCTTATGAGTGCTTTTTTCATTATCTACCTTCTTATACCCTAACACATCTATCTACATAACTATCTTAGATTTTCAAGGAAAAAATGTTTAATATTTTTGTATTCTGATGAAATGTATGTATTTGGTTTAAATAGGAATTCAATATCAGAAAAGATCTGAAATAGTTCCATACCATAGGTTAACAAACTTAGAGTTTGACACAACCTTAAGAGTTCATCTAGTACCACCACCCCATTACACAGCTGAAAAAAATCACTGAAATGCAGAGAAATTGATCAAGATCACACAGGTAGTAAATGGAAGGGCTACGATTTTAACTTGGGTCCTCTGATTTGAAACTAGAAATTGGTTCTCCTTATATCATTGAAGTTACTCATAAGCCTGATCCCACTACTAATTGTTATGAAAACTTTTAGTTGTTCAATTTCTAACCTGGACCTGTTTGTTACTCTTTAGGCATACTAACTCCTGGAGCAATCCCTATATTGTTCCCGGATTTTGTATGGAAAACTAAACTTTAGCTCAGTTATACTCAGAATCTCCAAATTCAAGCAATCCAGCAGCTTCAGGCTTCCTAGTAGAAGGGACTCTAGGTGTACACTGTGATACATTTTCTACAGCAGCTCACTGATTTAAACTTATCTTCCCCTATTCTGTCTTTCCTTCTATTACTTAGCACAGTGTCTGGCACATATAGCAAGTACCTTAAAAATGCTTCTTGACTGAGTGACTAAAACATTCACCTAAAAAGAAGAGATGTGCAGCATAGGAAACAAGCAAATTTGGGATGCTATGATTAGAACATAAATGGCATATGATCTATGTCATCACCTAAGACTGGAGAATGATACAGAAGCAAAGTCAATTAGCATTTATAATAAATATTGGAAGAAAGTGTTTTGCTTCAGGCCCATTGGCTCAAGAGGAATCAAACTGCCAGCTGTAGTAAAGTGGTACCTGGGATCTGATCTGCCTGCCAATTTCCCAAGAAATTTATTATATTGATAATAACCACAAATATAACAAATAAAAATAACAAATATAAATACATAGTAAGGCTACTGGTCTAAGTAAGTAAGTAAGTTTAGTAAAATACTGGTGACTCAAGAACTCAAGGAAATTTTCTTTTCCTGAAGCTATTCTAGAAATTTAACTCTTTCTGTTAATGTTTACTGAAGTATCAGACATATGTTATATATTCCATACATATTTGTATATAGGGCAGCTAGGTGGTACAGTGGATAGAGAACTGGGCCTGCAGTCAGGAAGACTCATCTTCCTGAGTTCAAATCTGGCCTCAGACACATACTAGCTGTGTGACCCTGGACAAGTTAATTAATCCTGTTCTCTTTAGTTTCCTTATCAATAAAATGAGCTTCAAAAGGAAATGGCAAACCACTAACTACAGTATCTTTGCCAAGAAAACGCTAAATGGAACCACAAGGAGTCAGACAAAACTGAAAAATGAACAACAACTAGACAGAAAAATAAATAGATTATAATATATATATATGTATATATATATATATATATACACACACATACATACATATATATTTATATATACACTCACACCCACACACATACTTATTTTTAGGTGTTAATTGCAGGAAAAATCAAAATATGGAGTCACCTTATTAATGGCAAGCACAGGAAGTAAATTATCAGTACAGAAGAAATTTAAATCTTTTAATATCACAGTTTCTAAAGGTTACGTGAATGTTATGAACATATGAAAATGATGCACAGTAAGTACTATTTGCTGAAGATAATTCAATTTCTTCAACATCTACAGTGGGTACTATTTACTGAAGATCATTACTGAAGATCATTCAATTCCTTTAACATCAACGAGGTAATGAAATGTAAAACAGATGGGTTTTGTGGTGTACATTATTCTACATAATTATCACTAAAGGTTGCAACCAGGAAGCATGCATTCATCCTATAAACAGTTCAATGAACATATTACACATTTTTAAAAGATTTTCTCTAGAAACAAAGATTCATCAAGCTATCACCATGTAATTCTTTAAATAATACAAGAACCAGTTTAAATTTTCCTTGTTACAACTCCTTCCATCTCTGCTTTTTCCAGGCCTCGATATTTAATTCTGATCCATGTAAAAAGTCAGCATGGGGCAACTTGTTTCTCCCTAAAGAGATGACATTAATCCCTACTTCTACTGAGTTTATATGAATGTTATGAACATAAAAAAGGAACTATACAAATGTGGCTTGAGCTGTTCAGAGGAAAGGTGATATGTAAATATGATGAAGTGTTACAAATAACATTAATATTACATAATCTCTATTGTGAATACTAAGAATCCTCTTATTAAGAGATGTAGGTAGATGGAGCACTGGACCTGGAGTCAAGAAGTCCTGGAATTCAAATCCAGTCTCAGGCATTTACTACCTTAGTGACCCTGGGCAAGTCATTTAACCTCTGCCTTAGTTTCTTTTCCTGTAAAATCTTCAGTATCTATTTCCGAGAATTACTGTGAGAATAAAATAAGATACTTTGTAAAATGTTTTAAAAACTTTAAAGTACTATATAAATGCCAATTAGTGTTGCTCTTCTTCTTTTTCTTTTTCTTCATCTTCTTCTACTTGCAGATCAAAAGCCTCAGTATTGTCAAGATCCAGTTGTCAATGGCCTTTCTCACTCACAGTCAGATCTCAATTAGCACTACTTTGTGACTCTAATGTATTTGCCATGTATTACATTATTTTTCCTGATTTTCTTTCATGTTGTGAAACTAAGTATATTTCCCTTCTTCCTATCCTGCCCCCCATTTATTCTATTCTCTCTTTTGACCCTGTCCCTCCTCAGAAGTGTTTGCTTCTGATTTCCTCCTCCCCCAATCTGCCCTCCCCTCTATCATTCCCCTGCACTCTTGTCCTTTTCTCCCTTATTTTCCTGTAGGGTAAGATAGATTTCCATACCCAACTGTGTATGTTATTCCCTCCTTAAGCCAAATCCAATGAAAATAAGATTCATTCATTCCCTCTCACCTTCCCCCATTTCCCCTCCACTGTAAACGCCTTTTTTTGGCTATTTTATGTGGGATAATTTACCCCATTCTACCTCTCCCTTTCTCCTTCTCCCAGTATAATCCTCTCTCACCTCTTAATTTTATTATCCAGATATCTTCTATTCACCCTGTGCCATCTATCTATCTATCCATCCATCCATTTATCTATCTATCTATCTATCTATCTATCTATCTATCTATCTATCTATCTATCTAGATATATATATAATTTTTAACCTCCAACTACCCTAATTCTGACAAAGGTCTCATGAGTTACAAATATCATGCAGAAATGTAAACAGTTCAACCTTAATAAGTCTCTTATGATTTCTCTTTCCTGTTTACTTCTTCATGTTCCACTTGAGTCTTGCATTTGAAAGTCAAATTTCTTATTCAGCTCTGGTCTTTTCGTCAAGAATGCTTGAAAGCCCTCTATTTCACTGAATGAGGATTTTTGCACCTGAAAGATTATATTCAGTTCTGGTGGGTAGGTGATTCTTGGTTGTAATCCTGTGTCCTTTGCCCTCTGAAATATTATATTCCACGCCCTCTGGTCCCTTAATGTAGAAGCTGCTAAATCTTGTGTTATCCTGATTGTGTTTCCACAATACTTGAATTGTTTGTTTCTGGCTGCTTCCAATATTTTCTCCTTGACCTGAGAACTCTGGAATTTGGCTACAATATTCCTAGGAGTTTTCCTTTGTCGATCTGTTTCAGGAGGAGATTCGTGGATTCTTTCCATTTCTATTTTGCCCTGTGGTTTCAAAATATCAGGGCAGTTTTCCTTCATAATTTCTCAAAAGATGATTTCTAGGCTCTTTTTTTGATCATGGCTTTCAGATAGTCCAAAATTTTTAAGTTCTCTGTCCTGGATCTATTTTCCAAGTCAGACATTTTTCCAATAAGATATTTCACATTGTTTTCTATTTTTTCATTGTTTTGGATTTGTTTTACAGTGTCTTGATTTCTCATAAAGTCACTAGCTTCCAATTGCTCTATTCTAATTTTTAAGGAAATATTTTCTTTAGTAGTCTTTTGCACTTCCTTTTCCATTTGGCCAGTTCTGCTTTTTAGGGCATTTTTCTCCTCATTGGCTTTTTGGACCTCTTTTGCCATTTGAGTTAGGCTATTTTTTTTGGTTTGTTTGTTTGTGAGGCAATGGGGTGAAGTGATTTGCCCAGGCTCACACAGCTAGTAAATATGAAGTGTCTGAGGCCAGATTTGAACTCAGGTCTTCATGAATCCAGGGTTGGTGCTCTATCCACTGCACCATGTAGCTGCCCCTAGGCTATTTTTTAAGGTGTTATTTTCTTCAGTATTTTTTGGATTTCCTTTAGTAAGCTGTTGACTTGTGTTTCATGATTTTCTTGCATCACTCTCAGTTTTTCCTCTACTTCTCTTATTTGCTTCTCAAAATCCTTTTTGAGCTCTTCCATGGCCTGGGACCAATTCACATTTTTCTTGGAGACTTTGAATGTAGGAGCTTTAACTTTGTTGTCTTCTTCTGGTTGCATGTTTTGATCTTCTTTGTCACCAAAGTGAGACTCTATGGTCTGACTTTTTGTGCTGCTTGCTCATGATCTCAGCCAATTACTTGACGTATAAACTCTTTGTTAAGGTAGATGTATCCTTCCAGTGTGGAGGATGTACTGTCCCAAGCTTCGGGGGTTTTGTGTAGCTGTTTTCAGAGATACTTCTAGGGACCTGAAAACTTTCAGTTCTTCCAAGGTGGTATGATAAAAGCTCATTTCCTGGCCTGTGCTGTGGTCTATGAGTGACCATAAGCATTCTTTTCTGCCTTGACACTGTGAGGAGGATTTTCTCTGTACTGCCACTACAAGCTCCACCATGCCAGCACTCCTCCTTCCCCGGGACTGCCAGCCAAAACTGTGACCCAGATCCAAGCACAGGCAAAGCAAGAGAATCCTGCACCAGCAGAGAGATCCCTACAATCCCCTTCTGATCAGCCAACTAGATTCTCCCCTCCATCTATGGGCCAGAAGCTCTGGAAGCAGCCGCTGGCCCAGGGCTAAGCTCAGCAACTGGGCCTGGCACCATGTTTCTCTCTCTCACTCCAGACACAGGGTTTCCCACTGATCTTCTAAGTTGTCTGTGGTGTTCATGGGTTAGGAAGTCTGGAAACCACTGCAGCTGCACATGATTCAGTCCTCTGAGGCCTGCCTTAACTGTGTGCCCATGCTGAATTGCCTTCCTCTCCTGGGTTGGCATGAGGTACCTTTCTAATCAATCGTGTAGGCTGTCTTGGCTGTAAATTTGTTTCACTCTGTCTTTTTGTGGGTTCTACTGCTTTAGAATTTGTTTAGAGCCATTTTCATAGGTAGTTGGAGGGGTTTGGGGGAGAGCTCAAGCAAGTCATTGCTTTTACTGCACCATCTTGGCTCCGCCCCTCTTTTTCTGATTTTTGCTTTATCCACATATTTAACTATTAGATTGATAAAGGCGGAAATTACATCTTATCAAATCTTTTCCCTTTCTTCAGTGTCTAGCACAGTGCTCTACACTGCAAATCTTCATAGAAAGTTTTCTATTTGGCACCCCCTAAAAGAAAATGACTATCAGAAATTTTTCTTCCTACAAAGCTTTAATTGATGAATTCCAATCATCAGTAAGGTAAGTTTTCACCAAGAACACCCTCTTAGGTCCCCTTCATCTTCTTTCTTTGTACCTTTCTCTTGTAAATTTTATCCCTTCCCATGGCTTCAACTATCCCTTCCCCACAGATGTTTTTAGAGTTGATATATCCATCCCTGACCCTTTTTCCCTGCTCTAGGGACACATTTCTTACAGAACATCCAAAAGCATAGTGTGTTATAGTGAGAGGGATGTTTCAGGCACATTTCATATAGAACAATTTAATGCTATAAAGGGCAAAAAAGTGTGTGAAAAATGTTAAAATCAATTATAAAAAATATGTAAAATGTCATTGTCATAGATGGACATTTTGGTTACTAAAGGAAGTGGAATAAGAGCTTTGGTTTAATAAACACTGCTAAAATATGGATACAAAGAAACAGTTTTAGGATGACATTTGAACAGTTTTGGATAGAAAATGAACTTTGGCATAAAGAGAATGACTGAAATCACCTTGTGAAAGATAAAGTATGATGCCTTATTTCAGACTTGCCAACCAGTGAACTTCTTCAGGTGGTAAGTAGGTTAGATTAGATACAGACTGATGATAATTGGGTGCTTTGGGTCACATGACAGCTGCCTGAACTCCTTTGGTGGGCTGTGCAAGTGGTTGTATGTTGTGCAGGCCTGCCTTATTTGTACATGAAGAATTTGGTGATAAAAAGTCAGAAAAGAACTTTTGTTTATTAAAAACTTGAAAAATATGAGTACAAAAATACAGATTAAAAAATAAAATGAGCTATTGGATCCTGATGAGAAGTTAATTGGTAAAGGTTATGATGCTCCCTTGACTTATTGTATATTCCTGTTTCAACTAACAAAAGGAGAAACTACATACCAATTTGAAGACTGAAGCATGATTAAATAAATTCTGATGATTTATTAGGAAGAATATGGTGAGTTTGTAAACTTTTAAGTGAAAGATAAGTCAATGATTTAAATCACTGAAGTGTTTGTGGGAGATGTTGAAGAGACTAGAGAACCTGACAGAAACAGGGGGAAAAAAAATTAAAAAAAGAATGTGACCAAAAGCAGCTCATTGTGTGGGTATCCCTTCTGTGCTCTGGATATCTTTCTTTTGCAGCCATGTATTATTTTAAGTTCTTTTTTCAGAGTTTGCATTTTATACAAGTACAGAACCTTGGATTACTCCAATGGAGACTCCTTGTAATATTAATACTGAACCATTTACAGCTAACAATAATATATGGCTTACTATGTGCAAAACACTGTGATAAGCACTTTACAATTACTATCTCATTTGATCCTCACAATGACTCTGGGGCATAAGTATTATTATCCCCAATTTACAGAGGAAGAAATTAAGGGAAACAGGTTAAATGACTTGGCCAGGATCATACACCTATTAAATATCTGAGGCCAGAATTGAACTCATGTCTTCCCGACCACTCTATCCACTATGTCCAATGTGCTCTGACTATATCTACTTGTACTACCATAAAGTTTATGTCTTTCCATTTTCTCCACAAAATTGTAAGATATGGTATGATAGATACATTCAAAGTTCATAGATATAGATATATAACCCTTGAATTCCTGACCCTTTTTTTGGTACCCCTAAAAGAAAATGACTAGGAGAAATTTTTCTTCCTACAAAGCTTTAACTGGAGAATTCCAAACAACCAAAGTTGACCCTTGGTTCAACTTATTCACACCACTATGGAAGGAGATTAAGACATCTTTTTTCTTAAAGAAAATATTAATACATATTTCTCCATTCTAAAGCTCTTTCCAGACTTTCTTGAATGAAAGAAAACTTCTCAATAGTCAATATAATTTCTAGGAAATCATATGCTCCGTTAAAATCTTTCCCCTTTTTTGTCAATAGCCTAATCTCTTTCTGTTAGAAAACTGTACAAAATATTTAGAACAAACAGTGAGGTCCTAGAAAGCGAGTTAATAGTGACAACCAGTCTTAGAGTGGGAATATCTTAATCTAGTTAAAATCATTGCCTATTCCCACCCTGGGGTGGGAATAATTTAGAAATGATTCTCTAGGATGCGCCAATATTTTCATTTTCATTTTTTTCATTTTTATTAATCTATTCTATAATTTCTCAATTACATGTAAACAAAAATTAATATTAATTTAAAAAAAATTTTCAAGTTCCAAATTATTTTCCTTCCTCCCCTCCCCACTCCTTGAGAAGGCAAGCATTTTGATATAGCTTATCACATGGATGTACCAATATTTTAAGTGATGATTATCTTGATTGATAAATCAATGCTATTAAATGAATTTTAGCTAAGTTTTGTAACTAGATTCTATTATATTGTGAAATTGTCTCTGTCCAAGAATACTATAAAATTTCTTGATTAGAGAGATTACCATGGGCTTGAGGAGACTCCTCCAGTTGGAACTTGCTTTCTCTAAGTAGAAAATGCTCATATTAGAATAATTGTAATTAATAAAATTGGTTCTGACAGACCTAAGCACATAATTTTGAGTATATATATATATTATATATATATATAATATATATATGTACATATATATATGTACATATATATATATATATATATATACACACACACACACACACATTTTTTTTTCTTCAATGCAGATTTATCTCATGTGACTCTCCATGTAAGATATGTTCCAGGCAAATTTGATTATTCTTCATTCTCTTTTCTTGTCCTGTGCTCTTGTGTCACCATGTCTTTGAGCATAACCCTCTCCCATACTTAGAAAAAAATCTACTCCATCTGTGTCTTAGGAAGTACTTCCCATTTTTTAAGGCCCAGCTCATATGCCATTACCTCTTACTGCTATGTATAATATTCTTAATGTGGTCATCTAGCATTTGCTATCAGTCCTCTGGTCATGGGAAACTCACTACCTATCATGAAAACCTATTCAAATTCTAGACAGCTCTAATTTTTAAAAAATACATTTTATGAGCCCCCTTTGACTTTTCATCTGGAAATGATCTCTCCTTCCTTAGATTTCTTATAGTATATTGAGTAACTCTCCTTTGCTTTTTATCACATTCTACTATGTATCATGATTATTTATGTACATGTTCTCTGCACCACTGACTAAACTGTAAGCTCCTTGAGGGCAAGACTGACATTTTTCATTATTACATATCCAATGTATAGCATAGTGTCTGTGCATGTGCCAAACAACCATCCCTCCATCCATCTATCCATCTATCTATCCATCTATCTATCTATTGGCAGCTGGTGGTACAATAGATAGAGCCCTGGGCCTACCATCAGGAAAATCTGAATTCAAATCTGGCTTCAGATACTTACTATCTGTGTGATCCTAGGTGAACCATTTAAATTCTGTTTGCATCAGTTTCCTCAACTGTAAATGGGGACAATACTAGCACTTGCCTGACAGGGTAGTTGTGAGATCAAATGAAACAATATTTGAAATAAAAGTAAGATGTAGCACAGCACCTGGAATGTGGTAGATAATACGTAAATGTTTATTCCTTTCCCTTCTATTATCTGTTCACAAATGTATGTATATATTTGTGTGTGTGTGTGTGTGTGTGTGTGTGTGTGGCTACACACATATATCTTTCTTCTTCCTCTTTAACTGCTGAATTCTTACACATCCTTTAAATCCCAATCCCAAATATGATAAAGTTAAATCTTCTCCACTTATTAAACTCCAGGCACAATTTATTATATTTTTATAGGGCTTGTTTAATGGGTATGGGTGCATATGTATATAATATATATGTATATGTATATATGCACACATTAATATATGTTAAATGTGTATATATACACATTTACACATGTACACACATATATATCCTCTGCACACACATAATAAGGAGATGGGCTCCCTATTCAGTTACATGTTAAAATTTGAGTGATACACAGCCTCCATTACTTGACTTTTCATAGGTCCTGAGAGAACATGACTGTTGTCTGTAATATATGAAGATCTGTCATGCATATGAGGGATTAGCCTTGTTATGTTTAGTTTCAGAGAATAGAACCAAAAGCAATGGGTTAAAGTTACAAAGAGGCAAATTTAGGTCTCATGTCAAAAAAAATTCTGTGTAATATTATGTATTATATAATTCATTTTGCTCCACATTCCCCTATTAGACCGTCATCTCCAAAAGGACAATAATTAGATCTTATCCAAACTTTGTATGCCCTTCAATGATCAGCATAGTGCTCCGGCCATAGGGAGGACTTAATAAATTTTGAATTGTTGAATAATCATTCAAATTAAGCTCATATTCAACAACTTATGGAACATTAATAGGATCTTAGGGTTATAATTCCTCATCAGTAGCTTATAAATCAGTGGTTTTCAAATGCCTCTCTACCTAATCCCAGAGTTCATTAGGCATCCTTGGGGTTCAATGAAAGTATGAGACTACATCAATTACTCCTGCCAACCCTATGGACATTCCACATATAGAAATGTTAGGTTGCTCACTTCCTCTTGTTGCTACATACAGTATTCTCAACATGTATTCGTCTAGTTTTTGCTCTCAGACCTCTGGTGATGGGAAACTCACCACCTATCATGAAAGCCTATTCAAGTTTTGGACAGCTCTAAAATTTTTTAATACATTTTATTCATAGCTAAGATTTAGTCTTTTAGTCTTCCCATCTTTCTCCTCTCTTACATTCTCTCTCTCTCTCTCTCTCTCTCTCTCTCTCTCTCTCTCTGTCTGTCTCTTGCTCTCTCGCTCTCACTGTTTCTGTCTCTCTCTGTTTCTCTCTCTCTCTCTCTCTCTGACTCTATCTACTTTGGTAATAAACTATCGCCTTTTTTAAATTGTGCAATTTCCACTTGAAAGTCTTTCTATCACTTCAAATTAAACATCATCATCATCATTGTCATCATCATCATGACAGCTAGCATTTACATAGCACTTTAAGGTTTGTAAAGATCTTGAAGTCTTGAAACAGAGGTTAAATGAACACATTTTGCAATTCACACATTGGATACAATATAGATTAGGGAGTTCTGAGATCCTTTCCAACTTGAAATTCAATGAATCAATGATCCATTTTGCTCTTTTAGATTAAGGATATTGATGTTGTGACTTCTGGCATACGTGTTTCTCAACGCAAACAGAGACGAGATCAGTGAATTATGACTTCATTTGTTATTTTCCTTCTTACCTTGAAGTTAAGGTACAAATGTGAAAATAAACCTTAAATGCCCCATCAATTTTCATTCATCTAACATCCCAAAGTTTATCTTTCATTCACAAATATAGGCATTCAACAAATTTTGCTGAAGAAAGCAAAAAAAGTTCAAGTTCAGTTGTCTTGCGCTTATGTGTGTATATATAAATATACATATATATTTATATATACACACACATACATATACACACTTACACACATGTGTACATATACACATGCATACATATTTATTTATATATTATAATGTTTCATGTGATAAATTCCTATATATGTGTTTTATATACATATGTATACATATGTGTGTGTGTGTATTTGTGTATTCTTTTTACTGGCCTTTTAGTATTCCATTGTTGTAGGAAATTCCTAGTAAAGAAATTCCTCAAGCAATGCAGATAAGCAACTACTTTTCCATTTATAGTCTTAGTTTTTTGTGGTCCTAGCAGGTTAAGTGACTTTCCCAGGTCACATATCGGAGGAAGGACTCAAACCCAGGTCTTACTGATTCTAAGACCAATTCTCTATCCCTTATACCACATTGCCTTCTCTACAAATTGTAAAATTATATATGTAGACCTAAAAGATACCTTGGAACCACCTATTCCATTTATCCATTTCATAACAGAGGAAACTGAGGCCTAGGGAAGCTAAGTAAATTGTCTAAAAACAAACAGTCGACAGAAGAGATTTTTTTTAACCCAGGTCCTCTTACTCTGTAATCAGTGCCCTTTCCACTGCATTACAAGTAATTTATTAATGAGTGAGGATCAAAAATCTCAAGGACTAGTAAAGATAAAGGAAGACTAGTTCCAAGATGTTAAAAAAAATGCATGTTTTCCTAATTAGGATAGGATATGTTTACAGGATGTGTAGAATTTCTTTATAAAGAAAAAGTTGGTTTTTTTGTTTTGTTTTATTTTGATTTTCAAACTTTCTTCAAGACAAACGTTGTAGAGAAGCCCACTCAGAGACTATGGCCATGTTTACTTTGGTAACTATCACAATATATGATTACTGAACATTATTTGCTCTCAGAATTATTTCCATTTCATAGTATTTCATTAAGTTTTATCCATACCATTAAATTGTACTACTACTACTCCTCAATGGCTTAAGTATTCTTTTTAACTGTAAATTTATGATCTCATTTTAAGGGGATGGAGGCAAAGAAGATGGGTGAGCATGCATCATTATGCTGGATTGATATTCTCCACAATTCTCCATTGAGAGCCTTGTTCCGATAAAATATGTGAGTGTGTTAGAGCATGCCAAGACATTCTGTACTTGATTTTAGTCTGTTAACCATGTGACAAAGAGGAGCTTCTTTGACTGCTACAGATCTAAAAATGGGGTGTATTCAAGAAAAAGGCACTGATCTCCTCGCAAGGTGTCTTTGGACTTGTAAGCATTGAAGAAGAACTACAAAGTGCTGTGGATCTCTGGATGGGGGCAGGATCATAGGACCTCTGGAGAATTCTTGAACCACTGTGACCTGCCATCTCTAATTGCTTGTTTCACTTTCCTTTAATCACTCACTCTATAATAGGAGCAGAATTATTAGACAAGATTCAAAATTAAAGAGATCAAACATTGGTGATGTTCATTACTCCCTAGTTCTTAAAAGTTGGAATATTTATAATCATGGGCCAAAATGTTGGCATAATATGCTGCACACCTTTCACTATTTATTCCAGCCCCATAGTTCAGCTACACTGCTTTCCCTAATATGTGATATCTTTTCAAATGGTGAGCCTAAATATCACATACACAAATATATTAATTAATCATTTTCTTTTTCCTGTTTAAAATTTCTGATAACTAAAAAAATGAATATAGAACATCTTTTTAAAAAAGCTATTTACGTTTTTTGCTGAGGAATTGGTTTTTTATCCTAGTTTTTATAAAAACTAAATAGGGATTAAACATGCCTTAAGTACATAAGTCCTTTTATTTTACTTATGAATAAGCAATGTGATACAGTGGAAAGAGAATTGCTTTTAGCATTAGGAAACCGGGGTTCAAATCCCATCACTAGGACATACTACCTTGTGATCTTAGGCAAGTCATTTAGATTCTCTGTGCCTCAATCCCTTCATTTAGAAAACAAGGGGGTTATGCTAGAAGGCTTCTGAGGTCACTTATAGCTTTATATCTATTATCTTGTGTTCCTATGATTCTATGTCTCAGTCCTTCCCTCCCATGATATAAGCAACTAAGAAGAAGACACTATCAGCAGAAGCCTTCATTCACCTTCAAGGCCTTCTTGGCTATCATAAACCTTTCTCCAGCAAGCAAGCAAATTGGGGAAGAAGGAGGGGGTGGGGCAGATATCCACCAGGGACATAACATCAATGGTGGTTTCATCACTCTAATATTTTATTTAGAATAATGATTCAGATTCATTCTAAAATTGTATCCCTGCCTAGTGTTTTCCCTGCACCATGATCACAATATTACTACCTCTTACTATTCTAATCTCTGTGATTCACTCACTATATACTGGTTTTCTTGCTATATCATTTCAAACTCTCATTTCTACCAAGCTTAGCCCTATTCCTCCCACTTTGTCAGAACTGTCCCTAAGGTACCAGGGAGGTTGTCCCACTTAGTGTTCTTGGATGGATGGGTGGGTGGGAGCTCTTAGGAGCTAATGTCTTTAAATAGTAAGTCAAGAAAATAAGTAGCAGAGTGAGAGGGGATGATTCTGTTGAAAAAAAAAGATCTGAGCCAGATAGATGAAATAAAGATGAGAGGGAGACACACACACACACACACACACACACAACACACACACAAACACACACACACACACACACAGAGGTCCCCAATAAATGCTAATAATGAGTGGTTAGATTATTTGAATTTGCACTGCATATATTATCATTGGTTCCAATGGAACTATGCGTGCAAATTCAAATACATATTACCACTTCAGGGGATTTATTATTTGCATTATTTGGGAATTAGTTGTCCATCTATGTATCTGTGTTTACATACAAATAGGATATATTCACATACATGTGCATATATTATACATATACTATACATATACATTAACAGTATATACCATATACCTTACCATCTCCATCTCCATCACCAAAATAAAGGGAACTGGACTGCTTCTTACCACTTCCACACTCAGCCTCTGTGTTATGAGTTCATTACCCCTTCAAAGTGCCATGGATATTTTTTTAAGCTGTTTTTATGTGTGTCTGTGTATATGTATTGTGCATGTATGTGTATGTGTATGTGTATGTATGAGCAAGAGTATCTTGGGTAAGGGTGAGAATGGGGACTCACACTGTGCTCCTAATACTCCTCCAGGTACAGCTGTGCTCATTGGAATAATGACAGAGACGGATTTGGAGTTTGTGTACCATTTTAATCAGCTCACTCTGAAATTCCTAAATGAAGCCATTAGACAGAGCACATTAAATATCTGTTATTTAGATCTCATTAATTAGTTTATTATGTTGATTAGATATGCCTTCTGCTTATTAGCCCTTGGCAGCATATCACACATAAAAGACATAATAACTTAATGACTTATAATCACATGCAAATGCATTCAAGAAATATCCTTCAAGGAGTCCTAGAATTATCAAAGAAAAAATTAGCTCATTGCTAATAGCTATGTCTTATACTTAACACTTAAGGCTGGGGTTAGTTACAGCTTTTCAGCCACACCTGGACCCTCACCATCATAAACTTTGTTGTCTGTTCCTACCTGCTACAGTCCAAGAATAGCTTTGAGGACTCAAAGCAGGCAACAGTTGTTTTACAAGTGGGCATTTCCAAAGGCAGAGTTTGATAGTGGACAGAATATTGCACTATGCATTGGGAAATGTATCAGATCTAGAATAACATCCCATTTAAAGTTTCATTTTTTCCAATACCTATTACATGGGCCTTTCCCCCCATAAAAGGTCTTTGTAAATATTAAAATGTGAAATTATTTGTAATTATTGACATAAAGAAATCTAACAGATCAAAATCTGAATGGAAAAAGCAGATAGAATTCATGGATAATAAAATTTCAGAATCCTAAAAATGTTTCCTCTATTTTCCTTTATTTATGTGCATATGTCCTCTGGTACATTTGAAATACAATTTAAATTACCTTTCCATAAATTTACCTGCAGCTATGCAGGAGAACATCTATTGCACAAGTGTTCCTAGTCTCCTAAAGATTAAAATATGATTCATCACTCTCATTCTTGTTCTGATGGTTCTATCATTTTGGTGAAGCAGTGCCTTATATATAGATCAAATCATTAGTTCTTCTTGTCTACTGACTCTTTGTCTACCACTCTCAAGGAAGTCTTCTATTTGGAAAACTGGGGATTATCTCCTTTGACTACCTTTTTCTTCAATCTAGGATGAAATTATCTCTCTATTTTGCTCTTTATTCTTTTGTTGGACCACATATAATTTTCTTGTATAGTTTTTATTTTTGTTGCCTTGTCACCACCACTACACCCTAGAATTCTTTCCATTCTTCTAGCATCACTATTACTTTCATCTTTGATTTTTCCAGCTGTAACAACTAGCTTGACTCACTGTATCCTATTTCTCAAGTGACCACATTGGATCACTCAAATCAAACTTGTTGTCTCAAGCCTTCCTCAGGTTCTGGGTGAGATACAGCTCATGAACAAGGGAACTATAAGAATTCAATGCAACTCATTTCAAAACATTTATTAACTTCCTACTATGTGTAATGCAATGTGCTACATTCTAGAGATAAAGCAAAACCAATTTTCTCCAGAGGTCTACTATATCTAACTTTTCTGAAGTTCTATTCACCACCTTAACTTCTTCCTTGTTTATTTCAAGGTTGGATTTATCTAATTCAGAGAGGGAGATGTTGAGGTCTCCCACTAGCATCGTTCTGCTGTCTATTTCTTCCTGTAACTCCGGACTTCTCTAAGAATTTGGATGCTATACCACTTGCTGCATATATGTTTAGTAATGATATTACTTCATTGTCTATATTTCCTTTTAGCAGGATGTAGTTTTCTTCCTTACATCTTTTGATAAGATCTATTTTTGCTTTTGCTTTGTCTGAGATCAGGGTTGCTATGCCTGTTTTTTTTTTAACTTCAGCTGAAGCATAATATGTTCTACTCCAGCCTTTTACATTTACCCTGTGTGTATCCTTCAGTTTCAAATGTGTTTCTTGTAAACAATATATTGTAGATTATGTTTTCTAATTCATTCTGCTATCTGCTTCCATTTTATGAGACTTAATCTCATTCACATTCACCATTATGATTACTATCTGTCTTTCTCTCCATCATATCCCCCCATTTATGCTCTTCTTTCTCCTTTTTCCCTTTCCCTTTTCAGTAGTGTTTTGCTTTTTACCATATCCTCCCTCAGTCTCACCTTCTATTAGCCACCTCCCTTTTCTTCCCTTTTATCTTTACTACTTCTTCTCTCCCTTCTATTTACCCCTTCTCTTTTCTTTTCCCTTTGCCCTCTTACTTTCTATAGGGTGAGTTAGATTTCTATAACTAACTGATTATGTTATTCCTTTTTTGAACCAAATCTGATGAGAGTAAAGTTCAAACAATGCTCATCTCTCTCCCTTCTTTCCCTCTAGTGTAACAGGTTTTTGTGCCTTTTCATGTAATGTAATTTACCCTTGTCTGCCTCCTCCTTTTCTTTTCTCTCAGTACAATCCCTTAATTAGATCCACTTAATCCACTTATTTACATCCACTTAACCCACTTAATTAGATTTTTTATCATTACATCAAAGTCAACTTATACCCACTCCCTCTGTCTGTGTATACCCCTTTAAATGGTGTAATAGCAATACAATTCTCAAGACTTACAAGTGTCATCTTCCTTGTAGGGATGTAAATAGTTTGCCCTTATTAATGACATGTAATTTTTTTTCTATCCTGTTTATCTTTTCATGGCTCTCTTGAGTTTTTTATTTGAAGATCAAATTTTCTGTTCTGCTCTGATCTTTTTATCAGAAATGTTTGGAAGTCCCCTGTTTCAATGAATATCCATCTCTTCCCCTGAAAGATTATGCTCAATTTCGCTTGGCAGTTGATCCTCAGTTGAAATCCAAGCTCCTTCAACGTATGAATGTCATATTCCATGCCTTATGGTCTTTTAATGTAGAAGCTGCAAGGTCCTGCATAATACTGATGGTGGTTCTGTATTTAAATTGTTTCTTTCTGGTGCCTTGCAGTATTTTCTCTTTGACCTGGAAATTTTGGAATTTGGCTACAATATTTCTTGATGTTTTAGATTTGAGATCTCTTTCAGGAGGTGATCAGTGGATTCTTTCGATGACTATTTTACCCTCTAGTTCTAGCACTTCAGGGTAGTTTTCCCTAATGATTTCCTGAAAGATACTGTCCACACTCTTTTTTTCATCATGATTTTCAGGTAGACCAATAATTCCTAAATTGTCTCTTCTGTATCTATTTTCCAGGTCAGTTGTTTTATCAGTGATATATTTTACATCTTCTATTTTTTTTCATCCTTTTGTTTCTCTTTGACTGATTCTCGCTCTCTCATAGATTCATTAGCTACCATTTGCCCAATTGTAATTTTTAACAAATTGTTTTCTTCTATTAGACTTTATATCTCCTTTTCCTTATGGCCCATTTTCCTTTTTTTAAGTTCTTCTCCTCAATGGTTTTTGTGCCTTCTATTCCATTTGGCCAATTCTGTTTTTTTTAGGAATTACTTTCTTCAGTGTACTTTTTTTTCCCATTTGGCCAATTGTATTTCTTAAGAATTTTTTTCTATAGGTAATTTTTGTCCTTCCTTTTCCAAGCTATTGACTTTCTCTTGTATACCTCTCACTTCTTTCCCCAATTTTTCTTCTACCTCTCTTATCTGACTTTTAAAATTCTTCTTTAACTCTTCTAAGAAGGGTTTTTGGGCTTGAGACCAGTTCATATTCCCTTTTGAGGTTTTTGGTGTGAGTATACTGACAATGTTTTCCTCTTCTGAATTTGTTTTTTGATCTTCCCTGTCCCCATAATAAGAATCTATGGTCACTGCATATTTATTTTTTGCTCATGGTGTTAGCTTATTTCCTGACTTTTGAAGAAAATTTAGCTCTCTTGCTGGAGAGCAGGGGGCATTGACCCAAGCTTCTTGTGCCTGAACCCTGGGGCCTGGTCACTGGCTTTGTGTGTTGGGGCCTCAGATGCTACAGTTGGAGACTGTAGGGTTCTGGCAGCTTACCTTGTGATGGGTTGGAATCAGCTACACTGGAACTCTATGGGTAGGGATGGTGACTCTGGCCCCTGGAGGACAGCTGCTTACCAAGGCTTTGCACTCCTTTCTTTGGCTCCTCACCTGGGCCTTGCAGAGGGATGTTTTGATGCTGGAGATGTCTCTTAGCTTTATCTCTTGGAGTTGTGCTTCCAAGAGTTTTGCTGAGTCACCAGGACACTTGGCTACTGGAGAATGCTGTGGCACATGGTGGTTTTCTGAGCTGTTACTGAGGCACCCAGGGGTTCTGGTGTTGGTGCTTGTCTATTCCACCACCTTGGTGTTCAGGATCTCCTCCTGGTATACTGAGGCAGGGCTTTCTGCTAGCTTGCTAGGATGCCTCCTGTTCTGTACTGCTGTCTCTCTCCTCAGAGTGAGAGGGACCTTTCCCATTAATCCTCCATCTTCTTGGGCTACAAGACTGCTGCACCCCATCTTTCTGCTGATTCAGTTGTTCCAGAGTTTTTCTGGGGACAATATTTTCTGGCCTTTCAGAGGTCAATAAGGGAAGGTGAGAGTGACTTACTTCTTACTCTGCCATCTTGGCTTCCAGAAGCAGAACTCTGAAAAGAACTATCTCAATGGATAATTATTTCTTCACAGAGGAAAATGTGTTAATATTCCTTTAAAAGAATAGAATTATTACAAGTTTTATTAGGTCACTTGTAAAGATAATAGAACAAGTCCATGAACTTCTGTAAAGGTGCTGAAAAAACAATTATAAAAATAAGTGGAAACACTAATAAAATGAGGGTAAAAACTAGTACACAAAGGGAAATGATTTTGCCAATGGAAGGGTCCTGTCACCAATGAAGACAGTAACTCCTTCATGCCTTAATAATCCTTGTCTTCATGGGTTGCTGTGTCCAAAGTTCTTATTCTGATGATGAGCCCTTTTCATTTTAAATAGACTGATTTTGGAAAAGAATCCAGAAGGATGGCCAAAACTCTGCATACCCTTTAACCCTTTAAATTTAATAACTCTATTCAGTATTATTAGGCTGTACATCAAAGAGATCAAAGAAAGAGGAAAAGGACCTATAAACATATTTATAACATCTCTTTTTAGTAATTGGAAAAATATTAGAAACTAAACCCATTAAGTGGGGAATAGTTAAAGAAATTATGGTATGTGAATATAATGAATGGTATTGTACTGCAAGAAATGCTGACAGGAGTAATTTCACAGCAACTTAGGAAGACTTGTATAAATTGAAATATAGTGAAGTATGCTGAAATAGGAGAATAATGTATATAAAATAACAATATTGTAAAAATGAACAATTTTGAAAGTCTAACAGTGCTTCCAGAGTAATAGTAATGAAGGATTTTATCTGGCAGAGGTGATATAAAATAAGATAGACATTTTTGAACATGACCAATGTGGAAATTTGTTTTGTTTAATTAATTTAACTAATTTTGTTTAATTATGTATATTAGCTACAAAAGTTTTTTTTTCTTTTCTAGTGGGAGGGGCAAAGGGAAAGAGGAGAGAGAGAAAATAAATGCTAATTCACTGGAAAATTTAAAACAATAAAAATATTAGTTTGGCTGACACTCAAATGACAGAAATATAGTCCATCTCAAGATCCATACCCAAGACTTTTCCATCTTGGTATGACCAAATGAGTTTGTATTCTCTTTTGCATAGCCTTCAAAAATCTGATGACATATCGAAATCATGAAGAGGCATCAGAATAGGGCTTTTGTAGAATATCCAAAATAACCCCTGAAAATAAGTTTTAAAGGAAAAACTCAAGCCTTATATTGGCTCTTACAATAATCCAAGTCAATGATCATAATAATAATATCTGACATTTATATAGTCTTAAGGTTTTCAAAGTGCTTTTTATATATTAGCACATTTAATCTTACCATAAATATATTGAACAGGTGCTATTATTATCTCCATTTTCCAGATGAAGAAATGAGGCTCATGGAGCTATTGATACTAGCCCATGGTGACACAACTAGTAAATGTTTGAGATGGGATTTGAAACAAAGTGTCTCCTGTCTCACAATCTAGCACTATTTTCACTCTACTATGTTGTCTCATATATTCAAAGAACACAGGAGGACTCAAATAATAAATCACAAGTATTTAATGTAAAGTCATAGATAAATAAAGATTACAGAG
The DNA here is from genome assembly GCF_003287225.1 of Phascolarctos cinereus. Taxonomy (NCBI): domain Eukaryota; kingdom Metazoa; phylum Chordata; class Mammalia; order Diprotodontia; family Phascolarctidae; genus Phascolarctos; species Phascolarctos cinereus. Next base: position 200,729,076 of record NW_027555847.1, on the reverse strand, counting down.
GGAAAACACTGTTATATTTGTGTGAGATTTGGGATTTTTTCATATTGAGCTTTATTTTCCTGGCTAGCATTAGCCATAAGATGTGCCATTTCTTATCCATTCATTATATCAGTGTTTTTGTATTTCATAGTAATTTTATTGAAGTAGAAAAAAATATTACTCAAGAAGATAAATATATACTTCAGGGGTAACTAGGTGGCACAGTGGATAGAACACAGGCCCTGGAATCCGGAGAACCTGAGTTCAAATCTGGCTTCAGACACATTACATTCACTAGCTGTGTGACTCTGGGTAAGCCACATAACTCCAATTGCCTCACAAAAAAAAAAAAAAAGAGAGAGAGAGAGATATATAAATACATACTTCCAACAGAAAATTAGCTTTACTGTTTATTTGTAAGTTAAGCAATTCTGAAAAACCAGGAAGGTTTCCAGTTATCATATAAGCAGTATCCACTTCTGTAACTAAGTTGGAACATCATGTGTTACAGGCAGGGGTATACTGGTAAATGTTTAAAAACCTCCACTTTGAAAAGAAAATGTGGGGCAGCTAGGTGGCGCACTGGGTAGAGCACCACCTGAGTTCAAATGTGGCCTCAGACCAAACACTTGACACTTACTAGCTGTGTGACCCTGGGCAAGTCACTTAACCCCAATTCCCAAAAAAACAAACGAACAAAAAAGAAAATGCACCTGCAACATTATGTTTAATCAGCATTAACAATACTTTCTTAAGTCTAGACAACCAACAAAACAATAAATCAAGCTCTGGTTTGTAGCATTTGCCAATTTTTAAAGTGTAAATGCTGAAACTGAAAATTTGTGACAGTAGTAAACATTAATCATGCCTTTTATAAAAATTTCTCAGTGGGTTTTTGAGAATATATCCTCACATATTGTGTTCAAAGGTAATACTCATGAAATCCATTCAAAAAGATAATGTAATTGTCATGTATTTTTGTGAAGTGCGCAACAATGAAATAATTTCAATGTCTAATCTTCAACCAAAGCCTGAAGATAGGAAAAGCCCAGTTCCTCATGGGTAATCCTTTTCTTGGATAAGTCGTCTCTGTGGATTAATAATAAAAAATTTTTTAAAAGATTTTATTTTTCTTTCCCAACACCAGTAATCAGGGTAGAAAACTCTTTCACCTGTTATGCCATAACCAACATTCTCTTTAGCTGTAGATTAGCTGAAGTGAAAAAACATTTTGAAAGTTCACCTACTGACCTCCAGTACAGTAGGAGTTTTCCTTCATTCCATCAAAAATAAGAAAAGTGGTTAGATACTCCCATCTGATGAGAAATTTTAGATATTTAGCTGCAGGCATTTCAAAAATTACTTATCTATTTATATCTTCAGAAATTAACATAAATTGAGACAAGTATCCATAAAAGGAAAAGGGAGTCCAGTAGGTAAATATGCTTTTGCCTGTTAAGATAGAGAGGGGTTGAAGAATTATGAAAGGAATGAAATTTTTTGGTCATAAAATGAATTTCAAGGACAGTTTCCCCCTGAGAAAAATGTAGGCAACCAGTCATAGGGATTGGGGGAAGGAAAAAAAAGGACTGCTACAGATTCTTCTTCCTTCTATTTTTCAGCCAAATGGGCCTATTTGTTCTCCATGCACAAAATTCCTATTCTTGCTCTCATGGTATTTATATCATATGTTGGGGTTTTTTTGTTTTTTTGTTTTTTTACATTGTGCCTAGAATGAAATACGGGATAATATAATTTATATTCCAAATTAACATGCTGACTACAGAGACAGAATGGAGAATCTTAGAACCTTGGTACTGGAAGGAACCTTATAAGCAACCTCAAGTAACAGCCTTATTTTAGAATTGGGGAAACTAAGGCCCAGAAAAAAGGAATTATTTGAGTAAGATCACACATTTGGTTAGTGGAAGAGCTGCCACTAACATCCAATTCTCTTGACTTACATTTCAATGCTTTTTGTTTGTTTGTTTGTTTCTTACTGTACACCAGATAAGAATATGAGATGTGTCAGATACTGTTGTCCTGTTGATTCTATGTTCTAATACCTTATCTAACATCTTAACTATTGTAATAACTTTCTGGTTGGTCTCCCTTGCATAAATTGCTCCCCATTCCAGTCTAGCTGTCAAAGTGATCTTCTTAAAATTCAATCTGACCATGTTACTCTTTACCCTTAGCATCCTCCCATTCAGTAAAATCTACTGGTTCCCTATCACCTACAGGATCAAAAATAAAATCATCTTTTTGGCTTTCAAAGCCCTTCATAACCTGGTCCCTTCCTACTTTTCCATTCTTCTTACACTTTACTCTCCTCTGTGTACTCTAATTCAGTGACAGTGGCCTCCTTGCTGTTCCTCACACATGACATTTCATCTCTCAAATACATACATTTTCACTGGCTTTCCCCATGCCTGTAATCATTTTTCTCCTTGCTTCTACCTCCCAGCTTCCACAAATTCTTTCAAATATAATCTAAAATGCTACCTTCTAGAGGCCTCAATATCTTCCCTCTGTTGATTTTTTCCAATTTATCCTATAAATATTGTGTTGTACATAGTTGTTTGTATGTTGTCTCCCTTATTAGATTGTGAGTTACTAGAGAGCAGGGGCAATTATTTTGCTTTCTTTGTATTCCCAGTGTTTAGCATGGTGTCTGACATATAATAGTTGCTTAATAAATGCCTATTGACTTGGTTATCTTATCTTGTAGCATTTTCAAATTATTTATCTTGATCCCAATTCAAACATTCATTCCACTATAACATTTGATTTCCTAGGGGGCAAGGGTGTTGAGTATAACAGAGATATTTTAAAGTTTTTAAACTTTGGAATTCTGTGTGAATCATCATCACATCATCATCATCATCGTCATCATAATCATCAATTCCTCTCAATCTTTTTACTAATTAATTTATTTTTAGTTTTCAACATTTACTTCCACAAGATTTTGAGTTCCAAATTTTCTTCCCATCTCTCCCTTCCTCCCACCCCAAGATTGTGTGCATTCTGAATACCCCTTCACCTAATCTGTCCCCCCTTTCTATCACCCCCCTTCTGTTATTCCCTTCCTGTTCTATATTCCTGTAGGGCAGGATAGATTTCTATAACCTGTTGCCTGCATATCTTATTTCCCAGTTACATGTAAAAACAATTTTCTTTAAAGGCAATTGGGGTTAAATGACTTGCCCAGGGTCACACAGCTAGCAAGTGTCAAGTATTTGGTCTGAGGCCAGATTTGAACTCAGGTCCTCCTGACTTCAAGGCTGGTGCTCTATCCACTATGCCACCTAGCTGTCCCCTTGTAAAAACAATTTTAACATTCATTTTTAAAACTTTGACCTCCAAATTCTCTCCCTTCCTCCCTTCCCACTCACCTTCACTGAAGAGGCAAGCTATTTGATAAAGGTTATACATGTGTAGTCATGCAAAACATTTCCATAAAAGTCATGTTGTGAAAGACTAACTATATTTACCTCCATCCTATTCTGCCCCCTATTTATTCTATTCTCTCCTTTGAGCCTTTCCCTCCTCAAAAGTGTTTCCTTGTGATTACCCCCTCCCACAATTGGCCTTCCCTTCTATCACCACCACCTCTTATTCCCTTCCTCTCTATTTTCCTGTAGGGTAAGATAAATTTCAATACCCAAATAATTGTGTATGTTATTCCCTCCTAAAACCAAATCTGATGAGAATAAGATTCACTCTTTCCCTCTCACCTTCCCCATTCCCCTCCACAGTAAAAGCTTTTCCTTGCCTCTTTTATATGAGATAATTTACCCCATTCTACCTTTCCCTTTCTCCTGCCAGTCCAATCCTTTATCAGCCATCATTTTATTTTTAGATATCATCCCTTCATATTCAACTTACCCTGTGACCTCTGTCTATAAATATATTACCTCTAACTACCCTAATACTGAGAAAGATCTAATGAGTTATAAGTATCAGCTTTTAATTTAAAAATGTAAAGAGTTGAACTTTAATAAGTCCCTTATGATTTCTCTTTCCTGTTTACCTTCATGCTTCTCTTGAGTCTTGTTTTTGAAAGTCAAATTTTCTATTCAGCTCTGCTCTTTTCATCAAGAATGCTTGAAAGTCCTCTATTTCACTGAATATCCATTTTTTTCCTCCGAAGGATTATACTCAGTTTTGCTGGGTAGGTGATTTTTGGTTTTAATTCTAGCCCCTTTGACCTCTGTAATATGATATTCTAAGCCCTCTGATCCCTTAATGTAGAAGCTGCTAAATCTTGTTACCCAGACTGTGTTTCCACATTACTTGAATTGTTTGTTTCTGGCTGCTCGCAATATTTTCTCCTTGACCTGGGAACTCTGGAATTTGGCTATAATATTCCTAGGAGTTTTATTTTGGGTATGTCTTTCAGGAGGTGATCACTGGATTCTTTCCATTTCTATTTTACCTTCTGGTTCTAGAATATCAGGTCAGTTTTCCTTGATAGGTTCTTAAAAAATAATGTCTAGGCTCTTGTTTTGATCATGGCTTTCAGGTAGTCCAAACATTTTTAAATGATCTCTCCTGGATCTCTTTTCCAAGTCAGTTGTTTTTCCAATGAGATATTTCACATTGTCTACTAGTATTTCATTCTTTTGGTTTTGTTTTACAATTTCTTGATTTCTGAAAGAGTCATTAGCTTCCATTTGGTCCATTCTAATTTTTAAGGAATTATTTTTTTCAGTGAGCTTTTGGACCTCCTTTTCCATTTGGCCAATTCTGCTTTGGAAGTCATTCTTCTCCTCCTTGGCTTTTTGGACCTCTTTTACCATTTGGTTTAGTCTATTTTTTAAGGTTTTATTGTCTTCAGTATTTTTTTAAGTCTCCTTTAGCAAGCTGTTGACTCATTTTTCATGATTTTCTTACATCTCTCTCATTTCTCTTCCTAATTTTTCCTCTACTTATCTTACTTGATTCTCCAAATTCTTTTTGAGATTTTCCATGGCCCGAGACCAATTGACATTTTTCTTGGGGGCTTTGAATGTAGGAACTTTGACTTTGTTGTCTTCTTCTGGTTGTATGTTTTGATCTTCTTTGTCACAAATGTAAGATTCTATAGTCTGAGTATTTTTCCATTGTTGACTTGTGTTCCTAGCCAATCACTTGACTTTTTAACTCTTTTTTAAGGTCAGGCTCTACTTCCAGTGTAGAGGGTGTACTGTCCCAAGCTTCAGGGGTTTGGTGCAGCTGTTTTCAGAGATAATTCTAGGGACCTGTAAATTTTCAGTTCGTCCAAGGTAGTATGATCAAAGGAAAGGTATTTATTTCTTTGTTGACCTGTGCTCTGTTCTGTAAGTGACCACAAGCACTCTTTTCTGCCTTGGAACTGTGAGGAGGATTCCCTCTCTGCTTTTACTACAAGCTGCGCCACACCTGTGCTCCTCCTCACCCTAGTACCACCTCCCAGGACTGAGATCTAAATGCAAGCATGGGCAAAGCAAGAGACTCCTGCCTAAGTGTGAGCAAAGAGATCCCTGCAATCCCCTCAATCCCCACACTGTCTGTGAGCTGAAAGCTCTGGAAGCAACTAATGCTGCTGTGGCCTTCACCCCAGAGCTGTGCTAAGGCTGGGGCTGCACTGCACTCCTCTCTCACCCAGGTCTGATAGACCTTTCCCACTTATTTTCTAAGTTGTCTGACTTTTGTGTGTTAAGAAGTCTGGAAACAACCACAGCTTCCAGTGATTCAGTCTCCTGAGGCCTGCACCATGTTTGCTGGGGCCCATGTCTTTGCCTGTGCAGCCCACACTGAACTGTGCTCCTCTCCCAGGCTTGCACAACAGACCTTTCCCATTAATCTTCCAGGTTGTCTTTCTTTTTGTGGGTTCTGCTGCTCTAGAATTTTAGAGTCATTTTTTACAGGTATTTGGAGGGGTTTGGGGGAGAGCTCAAGCCAGTCACGATATAATCTATGTTCAGAAGATCATAGATTTAGAGCTGGAAGGGATCTTAAATGTCATTTAGTCTATCCCTCTTATTTTACCGAAAAGGAAACTACCACTCTGGGATGATAAGTTACTTGTATAGGATCACACAGCTCATAAAGTTCTGAGGTGGTATTCAGACCCACAAGCTACTCCACAATGCCTCTCACATTACTAATTTTGACTCAATTTTTAATTTGGTAGTTACACATAGTTCTATTTAGGAAGGATGATAATGGATTTTATGGCTAGGTAGAAAAATAATGAGATAAACTGTTTCTCTGAAAAATACCACATTTTGTATAAATTGTTCTTAATAGTATGTTGTCAGTATGCTTTAAATATAATAGAAACTTTTTACATAGCATTGTAAAGTTTGCAAAATTACATATGTTAGCTCATTTGAGTCTCACTGTTATTTTCCCCATTTTTGAAATGAGAAAACTGAGGCAGATGTATACAAAGTTAGTATATAAGGCAAGATTCTAACTTCCTGTTGTTAATGCCAGTGCCCTCTCTACTACACTACATCAAATCTCACACCAAGTGATTATTATGTTTGGGTAGATTTCTTATTTAGCTTGGAACCCACTGTCTATCCTGCATTGTTCATTGTTCAGTTGCGTCTAACTCTTCATGACCCTGTGGACCATAACTATCCATGTGGTTTTCTTGGCAAAGATACTGGAGTGGTTTGCCACTTCCTTCTGTAGTAGATTAAAGCAAAGAGTGGTTAAGTGACTTGCCAGGGTCACACAGCTAGTTAAGTGTCTGAGGCTGGATTAGAACCCAGTTCTTCTTGACTCCAGTCCCACAGTTCTATCCACTGAGCCATCTAGCTGCCCCTAAGTAGAATGCAAATGAACTTAAATTGCTTCCCTGAAAAATTCCTCATTGTATATAGTTTCTTCTTGATACTATCATGTTGTCAGGAAGCTTTAAATAAAAAATAGATTAACATTTGGATACTAAATGTTCTCTATATTTGGGTCTATTTTGCATACTCATAGTATATAAACTATATATATATATACATATACATATACACATGCACATACGTACCTATCTGTGTGTATATATGTATATATGCATGCACATACACATATATACATATATACATACATACATACACATATATATGTTGGGGACTGAGTTAAAGACTTTTTAATAATCAATAAGGCAGTGAAGATATGATGCTTTCAGGTAGGCTATTCAATAATTACTGAGTCTACCACAATCAACAAAGAGTTTCTCCTTAGACTTCCAGGTACTTTTTGACATAGCTTTGGACTCTGCAGTTTTACTCATTCTTCCTTCTTTTTTTGTCATGCTTTCTTGTATTAACTTCTTGAGGTACAAGTTCTTAGTCAATCTTTTTCACTGGTACTTTATCCTTAATTATTTGCTTCAGGCTTTCCTCCTCCCTCTTTGGCTTCGCGTTCAACAAACCCATAAAATTTAGATCTCCTAGTTGTCCTTAGCCTTCCCATTTTGGGGTGAAGGTGGTTTGTGGAGATCAGAACATCAAAGTCCTTGATCAGAATAAACTCTGCTGGGGTGATTATTGGTTCCAGGTCAGTTTCCAATTCCCCTTTCCTTGTGAGCAGCTATGCTCTATGCTACTTGCAATTTATGATCCTTCCCTTTCAGTTTCTCTCCCTCTTCTTTGTTTGGCTTAGTAGAATCTATTTCATCTGTCTCTTGTGGGGCAGGGGCAGGTATAGCATTCAGTCTGGATTATTGATATGGGGGGCCAAGCAAGAACCCTTACAACCAGATGTTCTATCCCTAGTCTGTGTGGTTACTTGTGCTCATTGCACTAAGAAAACAGAATGGATTGGGATGGAGGTAGAAACAACAAACAGGAGTTCCAAGTATTTAAGTTCCCTGATGATGTTTCATGAGCTTTGTATCATGCAGGGTGTTTCTAAATTATCAACTTGTGGATTCAGCTTTAACTATTCTGCTTCTGGTATGAATTTCCTTTTTTTTTTTTTTAAGGGTTTTGGGTTTACTGAGGGTTGTAGAAAACTATTGCTCTGCCATTTTGTTGGTCACTTCTTTGACTCATTTGCTTTAAGTGTGATCAGGAAGCCAAATTGTCCAAAGCACTATTGATATAGTTCTCTTTTGGGAAGTAAGATTCAAAGTGAATTGAATCATATTCTCAACTCCAACGGGACCAGGGGTGGAGAACCTGTGGCCTTAAGGTTGCATGTGCCCTTCTAGGTCTTTGAGTGCAGCCTTTTGACTAAGTTCAAACTTTCCAGAATAATTCCTTTTATTTTAAGGGGATTTGTTCTGTAAAGTTTGGATTCAGTCAACAGCTTGCTAACGGAGACCCCCCAAAATACTGAAAAAAATAACACCTTAAAAAATAGCCTAACCCAAATGGAAAAAGAGGTCCAAAAAGCCAATGAGAATGTCCCAAAAAAGCAAAATTGGTCAAATGGAAAAGGAAGACCAAAAGCTTACTGAAGAAAATACTTCCTTAAAAGTTGGAATGGAGCAATTGGAAGCTAGTCTTTATGAGAAACCAAGACACTGCAAAACAAATCCAAAACAATGAAAAATTAGAAAATAATGTGAAATATCTCATTGGAAAAACAACTGACCTGGAAAATAGATCCAGGAGAGAGGATTTAAAAATTATGGGACTATAGCCATGATCACAGCCATGATCAAAAAAAGAGCCTAGACATCATCTTTCAAGAAATTATCAAGGAAAACTGCCCTGATATTTTAGAACCAAAGGGCAAAATAGAAGTTGAAAGAATCCACCAATCTCCTCTGAAAGAGATCCCCAAAGGAAAACTCCTAGGAATATTGTAGCCAAATTCCAGAGTTCCCAGGTCAAGGAGAAAATTTTACAAGCAGTCAGAAAGAAACAATCCAAGTATCGTGGAAACACACTCAGGATAACTCAAGATTTAGCAGTTTCTGCATTAAAGGACCAGAGGGCATGGAATAAAATTTTCTGGAGGGCAAAGGAGACAAGATTACAACCAAGAATCATCTACCTAGTAAAACTGAGTATAAACCTTCAGGGGAAAAAATGGTCATTCAGTGAAATAGAGGACTTTCAAGCAATCTTGATGAAAAGACCAGAGCTGAATAGAAAATTTGACTTTCAAATACAAGACTCAAGTGGAACATGAGGAGGTAAACAGGAAAGAGAAATCATAAGAGACTTATTAAGGTTGAACTGTTTATATTTCTGCGTGGAAAGATGATATTTATAACTCATGAGACCTTTGTCAGTATTAGGGTAGTTGGAGGGAAAAAAATCATGTGTATGTATAGATAGATAGATAGATAGATAGATAGATAGATAGATAGAGAGAGACAGGGGTGAGTTGAAGATGAAGGGGTCATATCTGGAGAATAAAATTAAGGGGTGAGAGAGGATTATACTGGGAGAAGGAGAAAAGGAGAGGTAGAATGGGGTAAATTATCTCACAAAAAAAACAGAAAAGAAAAGTCTCTTACAGTGGAGGGGAAACAGGGGAAGGTGAGAGGAAATGAGTGAATCTTATTCTCATAGGATTTCCTTAAGGAGGGAATAACATACACACTCAATTGGGTATGGAAACCTGTCTTACCCTATAGGAAAATAGGGGGGAAAGGGGACAAGAGAGCAGGGGAATGATAGAGAGGTGGGCAGATTGGGAAAGGGGGTAATCAGAAGCAAACAATTCTGAGGAGGGACAAGGTCAAAAAAAGGAATAGAAGAAATGAGGGGGTGGGATATGATGAAGGGAAATATACTTAGTTTTTCACAACATGACTGCTATGGAAGTGTTCTGCATAACTACACATGTATAACCTATATTGAGTTGCTTGCATTTTCAATGAGGGTGGGTGGGGAGGGAGGAAGGGGGAAAATTTGGAACCCAAAGTTTTAAAAACATGTTTAAAAAAGTGTTTTCACATGCAACTGAGAAATAAGAAATACAGGAAATGGGATACATAAATCTATCCTTCCCTACAGGAAAATAGAAGGGGAAGGGAATAAGAGAAGGGAGGGGAGAGAGAAAAAAGGGAGGACAGACTAGGGAAAGGGATATTCAGAATGCATGCCATCTTGTGGTGGGGGGAGGGGTGAGATGGGGTGAAAATTTGGAACTCAAAATCTTGTGGAAGTAAATGTTGAAAAATACATAAATATAATATTTATCAATTCAAAAAAATAATGAAAAAAGAAAACATATTGATAAAAATTGCAATTGGTGAATTGGAAAAGGAGGTACAAAAATCCACTGAAGAAAATAATTCCTTAAAAACTAGAATTGGCAGGGGTGGAGGCAAGATGGTGCAGTAAAAAAGTGACTTGCTTGTACTCTCTCACAAACAAATGGCTCTAAACAAATTCTAGAGCAGCAGAACCTACAAAAAGACAGAGAGAAAGAAATTTCCAGCCCAAGACAACCTGGGTGGTTGCTTAGAAATGTTTATTGCACCAGGCTGGGAGTGGAGCGCAGTTTGGCATTGGCATGCAGGCCTCAGTGAACCTGGAGTAGGCCTCAGAGGACTGAATCACTGGCAGCTGTGGCAGCTTCCACACTTTTCAACCCATAAAGACCAAAAACAACTTAGAAAGTCAGTAGGAAAAGTCTGTGACTATGGTGAGATATAAGCTAGATTTCAGCCCTGGTCACAGAGCAACCTCCAGGGTGGTGGCTGCTTCTGGAACTTCTGGGCCACAGATTGAGGGGAAACTGAGTGGCTGATCAGTGGGGGATTGCAGGGATATTTTTGCTGGTGCTCAGGCAGGGTTCTCTTGCTTTTCCTGTGCTTGGATCTTGGTCGCAGTTCTGGGTAGCAGTCCCAGGGCAAGAAGGAGCACTGGTGTAATGGAGCTTGTAATCGCAGTATAGAAGGAATACTCCTCACAGTTCCAAGGCAGAAAAGAGTGCTTGTGGTCACTCATAGACCAGAGCACAGGCCAGGAAAGGAGTAAACACCTTGCCCTTGATTGTACCACTTTGGAAGAACTGAAAACTTACAGGTTCCTAGAAGTATCTCTGAAAACAGCTGCACAAAACTCCTGAAGCTTGGCACAGTACATTCTCCAACACTGGAAGCAGATGTTTATCTTAACAAAGAGTTTGTACCTCAAGTAATTGACTGGGCTCATAAGCAAACTGCACAAAAACAGTCAGAATATAGAATCTTTCTTTGGTGAGAAAGAAGATCAAAACATGCAACCAGAAGAAGACAATAAAGTCAAAGGCCCTACATTCAAAGCCTACAAGAAAAATATGAATTGGTCCCAGGCTACGGAAGAGCTCAAAAAGGATTTTGAGAAGCAAATAAGAGAAGTAGAGGAAAAACCGAGGACAGAAATGAGAGTGATGCAAGAAAATCATGAAAAACTAGTCAACAGCTTGCTAAAGGAGACCCCCTCAAAAAAAAACTGAAGAAAATATCACCTTAAAAATAGCTTAAGCCAAATGGCAAAAAAAGGTCCAAAAAGTCAATGAGTAGAAGAATGTCTTAAAAAGCACAATTGGCCCAATGGAAAAGGAAGTCCAAAAGCTAACTGAAGAAAATACTCCCTTAAAAATTAGGATGGAGCAGTTGGAAGCTAGTGACTTTATGAGACATCAAGACATGGTAAAACAAAACAAAATAATGAAAAAAATAGAAGATAATGTAAAATATCTCATTGGAAAAACAACAGACCTGGAAAATAGATCCAGGAGAGATAATTTTAAGATTATTGGATGATTTAAAAGTCACAATTTTAAAAAAAGAGCTTAGACATCATCTTCCAAGAAATTGTTAGGGAAAAATGCCCTAATATTCTAGAACCATAGAGTAAAATAGAAATGGAAAGAGTCGACTGGTCGCCTCCTGAAAGAGATCCCCAAAGGAAAACTCCTAGCAGTATTGTAGCCAAATTCCAAAGTTCCCAGGTCAAGGAGAAAATATTGCATGCAGTCAGAAAGAAACAATTCAAGTATTGTGAAAACATAATCAGGATAACACAAGATTTAGCAGCTTCTACATTAAGGGACCACAGGGCTTGGAATATGATGTTCTGGAGGACAAAGGAGATAGGATTACAGCCAAGAATCACCCAGAAACACTGAGTATAATTCTTCAGAGGAAGAAATAGACATTGAGTGAAATAAAGGAGTCTCAAGCATTCTTGTTGAAAAGACCAGAGCTGAATAGAAAATTTGACTTTCAAATATAAGACTCAAGAGAAGAACGAAGAGGTAAACAGGAAAGCAAAATCATAAGGGACTTACTAAGGTTGAACTGTTTACGTTCCTACATGGAAAGATGATATTTGTAACTTATGAGACCTTTGTCAGTATTATGGTAGTTAGAGGGAAAAATCATATCTATATCTATATCTATATCTATATCTATATCTATATCTATATCTATATCTATATCTATATCTATATCTATATCTATATCTATATCTACATCGATTACATACATAGAGGGAATAGCATGAGTTGAAGATGAATGGGTAATATTTGAAGAATAAAATTAAGGGATGAGAGAGGATTTTACTGGGAGAAGGAGAAAGGGAGAGGTAGAATAGAGTAAATTGTCTCACATAAAACAGACACGAAAAGGCTTTTACAGTGGAGAGGAGGTGGGCAAAGATGAGAGGGAATGAGTGAATCTTATTCTCATCAGATTTAGCTTAAGGAGGGAATAACATACATACTCTATTGAGTATGGAAAGCTATCTTACTCTATAGGAAAATAAGGGGAAGGGAATAAGAGAGCAGCGGGGATGATAGAGAGCAGATTAGGGGAGGGGGTAATCAGAAGCAAATTCTTCTAAGGAGGGACAGGGTCAAAGAGAGAATAGAATAAATGGGGGGCAAGATAGGATGAAGGGAAATACAGTTAGTTTTCCACAGCATGACTACTATGGAAGTGTTTTGCATGACTCCGCAAGTATAACCTGTATCAAATTGCTTCCTCAATGGGAGAAGGATTTGGAACCTAAAGATTTAAAAACAAATGTTAAAAAATTGTTCTCACATGCAACTGGGAAATAAGGCATACAGGAAGTAGGGTATAGAAATCTGTTCTACCACATAGGAAAATAGAAGAGGAAGGGGATAAGAGAAGAGGGAGGGAGATGGAAGGGAGAGCAGATTAGGGGAAAGGGTATTCAGATTGCATGCTGTCTTGGTGTTGGGGGAAGAATGAGATGGGGAGAAAATTTGGAACTCAAAATCTTATGAAGTGAATATTAAAAACTAAAAATAAACAAATTAATATCTCTTAAAAAAAGAAAAAGAAAACAAACAACAAACCTAGAACTGGCCAAATGGAAAAGGATGTACAGCTACATGAAGAAAACTATTCATTAAAAGTTAGAATTGTTCAAGTGGGACCTAATGATTCTATGAGATATCAAGAATCAGTGAAACAAAATCAATAGAATGAAAAAATAGAAGAAAATGTAAAATGCCTCATTGGAAAAAGAACTGACTTGGAAAGTAGATCCAAGAAAGATAATTTAATAATTATTGGTCTACCTGAAAGCCATAGGAAAAAAAAGCCTGGACAGCACCTTTCAAGAAATAATCAAGGAAAACCACCCTGAGGTCCTAGAACCAGAGGTAAAGTAGTCATTGAAAGAATCCCCCGATTTCCTCAGAAAAGAGGTACCAAAATTAAAACTTCAAGGAATATTGTAGCCAAATTCCAGAATTAACAGGTGAATGAGAATATCATGCAAGTAGATCGGAAGAAAAAATTCAGATATTGTAAAACCACAGTCAGGATTATACAGGACCTTGTAGCTTCTACATTAAAAGATTGGAGGCCTTGAAATATTACATTCTGTAAGGCAAAGGATCTAATTTACTTATTCAGTGCCATACCAATCAAACTACCAAAAATTATTTTATAGATCTAGAAAAAATAATAAGAAAATTTATCTGGAAGTTTTGGAAGTCCCCTATTTCACTGAATATCTATCCCCTCCCCTCAAAGATTATGTTCAATTTTGCTGGGTAGTTGATCCTTGGTTGTAATCCAAGCTCCTTTGCCTTACAGAACAAAAGGTCCAGAATATCTAGGGAAATAATGAAAAGAAATGCAAAAGAAGGTGGCCTAACCATACCAGATCTAAAATTGTGTTATAAAGCAGCAATCCTCAAAACTACTTGGTACTGGTTAAGAAATAGTGGTGGATCAGTGAAATAGGTTAGATACACAAGACACAGTAGTACTATTTGATAAACCCAAAGACTCCAGCTTCTGGGATAAGAACTCATTATTTAACAAAAACTGTTGGGAAAACTGGAAAATAGTATGGTAGAAAGTAGGCATAACCAAGCATAGATAAGCATCTTATCAAGATAAGGTCAAAATTGGTACATGATTTATACATAAAGCGTGATACCATAAGCAAATTAGGAGAGTAAGGAATAGTTTACCTGTCAGATTTATGGAGAATGAAAGAATTTATGACCAAACAAGAGATAGAGAACATTGTGAAATGCAAAATGGATCATTTGGTTACATTAAATAAAAAAAGTTTTTGCATAAAGCAAGCTATTGCCACTGAGATTAGAAGGTAAGCAGAAAGTTGGAAAACAATTTTTAAAGCCAGTGTCTCTGCTAAAGGTCTCATTTCTCAAATATATAAAGAACTGCATCAAATTTATAAGAATGCAAGTCATCCCCAATTGACAAATGTTCAAGGGATATTAACAGGCAGTTTTCAGATAAAGCTATCTATAGTCATATGAAAAAATGCTCTAAATCACTATTGAATAGAGAAATGCGAATCAAAACAACTTGAAGCAAAATCTCACACCTATCAGATTGACTAATATGGCTATAGAGAGCCGGCTCTGGGGAGTTAGAGGGCTTAGGCCAACCTGGGTCTTACCTGTAGTTTGTACTAAGCCCAACAGCTGTGAAACTTAGGGTGTTGGCTCACCATCCCCCTGTTTCGTCTTTGAGAACAGGATGCAGAAAGGGAGGAAACCGTTAGGGTACCCGATAGGACGCAGGAAAGAATGTAACAGACAAGGTACAAGGAAATAAGGAAATCACCTAATTAATTTGTACTTTTCATGAAATAATGTTACTATTGCTTGATCCAGTACTATATAAGCCTGAGCCCTCAGATCAATAAACAGAGTTTGTTCTTCACTGCTCCCACCTGGCCCGTGATTCTTTCTCTCTTCACAGTCTGCCAGCATCATCCCACAGCCGGGGACGCAGGCGCTCAGGGCAATATGACAAACTAAAAATTGATAAATGTTGGAGAAGATGTGGGAAAATTAGAACACTAATGCCCTGTGGGGGAGTTGTGAACTGATCCAACCATTCTGGAGAGCAATTTGGAACTATGCTCAAAGGCTATAAAAATGTGCATACCCTTTAATCCAGCAATACCACTATTAGGTCTGTATACCAAAGATATCATAAAAATAGGAAAAGGACGCACATGTACAGAAATATTTATAGCAGCTCTTTTTGTGGAAGCCAAGTATTGGAAACTGAGAGGATGTCCCCAATTGGGGAATGGCTGGAAAAATTGTGGTATATGAATGTAATGGAATACTATTGTTCTGTATTAAATGACAAGCAGGCAGATTTCAGAAACACCTGGAAAGACTTATATGAACTTATGCTGAATGAAGTGAGCAGGAGAACACAGTACATAGTAACAGCAACATTGTACAATGACCGACTTTGATATACTTAACTTTTCTTAGCAATACAAGGGTCTAGGACAATTGCAAAAGACCCATGATGGAAAACACTATCCACATCCAAAGAAAGGTCTATGGAGTCTGACAGCAGATGGAAGCATACTCTTTTTTTCTCACTCTTTTTAAATTTCTTCTTTCTCCTGGTTTTTCCTTTTGGTTCTAATTCTTCTTTACAATGTGATTAATGTTGAAATATGTTTATCATGATTGTACATGTATAACCTGTATCAGATTCCATGCCATCTTGGCATGGGGGGAACTGAGGGAGGGGGAGAAAATTTAGAACTCAAAATCTTATAGAATTGAATGTTACAAACTACAGACAAATAAAATTTTAAAAAGTGAAAATAAAAGAAGGACAACAGCAACCTATGCTTATGTACATGTATGCTGTATCACCTGATAGAATGTATCCTACTTGAGGTCAGGGATAGTTTCAGTTTTGTCTTTGCATCTGTCCTTAACAGCTAATATGTTGGTTAACAAATCTTGTTGGTTACTTGAATGTAAAGTTATCTGTGTTTGCCATTCATTCTTTTCTCAGTTAGCTATTAAATAAGGGAAAATTCATAATTAAGTTACTTAAAAGTGATATGAGTGATGTTATGCTAATTTGTTATAAAATGTCATGTGATCCATGCCACCTTTTGTGAATTTGTGTAAGTTAAATAGAATTATATTTTTCATATGCAATTGATGGCTTATGGAGATAGCATTTTTAAACTTGGCCTTTTGATGAGGAAGCAGAAAAGTCAAATTAACAAACCATTAGTTTGTCTTAAGTTCTAAATTAGTAAGAAACACAGGAAAGTCTTTAGTTGAAGTTTTTCTTATAATGCATCTTTCTCTGTTCTGAGCACTATTACTCAGGCCAAAAAACAGTAGGAAAAAATGTAAATACTTCGCTCCTTTATCATACCTACTTTTTCTAAACCAAGTAATGATACTTCTCAAGAAGTATCATTTTGACTTCATTAAACAAACATAACAGGGAAGAGTATAATAACTCATTCCTCCATCTGCCTATGTACTTATTAACCAGATCTCAGTAGACTACTGAAGAATGATGTGAATTCAATGATAGAGTTGATAACAGAAAATTGTTCATTAGCCTCTGGCTCTTTACAGAGGTATGAGATAGTAAAATCACAGCCCTATATTTGATGCTCAATTGGTTTTGACTGAGCTCCAGAACAGCCTTATGAAATTCTCAATTTCACTATTTAGGAGCTTGAAACAAGAGTTGAGAGACACCCTTGGACCTCCTCCTTTCCAATCTAATCTTTTTACGGGATGTGGTAGAGATATAGGCCAAAAGTATAGCAAATGGATTTCAATAGATACTTTTTAGTTGCTTGATTGATTTTACCTTCACAATATCTCACATTCAACATTCCCTTTTAATTCTTAGCATCATTAACCTAGTCCAGACGCATATTAGCCTGTATGTAGTCTACAGCACTGATCCCTTGCTGGGGTTAGGCCCCTTCAAATTCTTCTGACCCACAATTTCCCCCCCTAAAACACTACTTCCATTGTCATTGCATTACTCAAAAACCTATAATTCTGTCTTATTGATTAACCAGTCAGATTATTACAACTCTTTAGGCTATAATCCTATCATAGTAGTTGTCTCTTTTGAGGTACTCTCTTCAGCACAGCTCCTGCCATCATGGGGGCCAAGAGATCAATTAGGAACAACCACTTTAAGGATGCTAAAGTGCTATAATACATTTTTTTTCATTTGAACCTCACAAAAACTGTGAGCGAAACACTACAGATATTATTATCTCCATGTTGAGATGACAGAACTGAGATTCAGAGGCACTTAAACATGATCACTCAGCAAGAAAGAATTAGAGGTAGAATTTGAATCCAGGTTCATCATTCTGTAAACTCTGTCATCCATATCCTAAGGCCTTCTGTAGTTTTTTTTTTTTCCTACCCTACCTGTTTGAACTTATCTTCTCAAAATCATATAGTGGAAAATATGTGGACTTGAGGTCAGATTCAGATATCCTGGGTTCAAATCTTGATTCTGATAGCTGATAGCTGGCAAGTTTTTCTACTTCTCAATCTCAGGTTCTTCCCTTTCAGATTGGTGATAGTTGACCCATATTCCTCCCATGTTTGTTGTGAAGAATCTCTCTGCAAATCTTAATAATTAGGGGTTCTTATTCTGGGATTCACATAGATTTCAAAAAAATTGTGAACTTAAGTGGAGAAAAAACATCTTTATTTTTCACTAAACTGTAACTGGAATTTAGCATTTCCTTCAATTATTTAAAAACATTATTCTGAGGAGTCCATAGGCTTCATAAGATTGACAAAGGGATCCAGGATGGAAAAAAAAGATTACTACACTTGTCAAATGTTATTACTGCTTTAGTCAAACCAAAGTAATTAAATGAACATAAGTGTTTGGCACTAGGGGATATAAACACTAAGTTAAGAAACAGTCCATTTCCTCAAGTAGTTTATATTCTACTGAGGAATAAAACCAAAAATAAATGCAGTTGGGGGGGAGTTGGATATGTGACAATCCTCAAAGAGGAAAAGACCAGCTCCATTGTAGGTGCTCTGCCCAAATGCCTCATTCTCTAGCCCCTTGCTAAAAGTAAGCCAGAAGCTTATGAAGGGGAAGTTGTACCAAAAAGGACTGATGATTGAGCCAGGAAAAGCTACTGACTTTGTGGGACAAAAGGAATGAGGAGGCACAATGTAGGTGGCACAGTAGATTGAGTGTCAGGCCAGGAGCAAGAAAGATTTAAGTGCAAATCTGGCCTCAGGCACTAGCTGTGTGACCCTGGGCAAGTCACTTAGCCTCTGTTTACATTAGTTTTATTCAATTGTAAAATACAGGTAGGAACACCACCTACCCCACGGAGTTGTTGGGAGGATCAAATGAGAAAATATTTGTAAAATATTTAGCACAGTGCCTGGCCCATATAGTAGGAGCTATATACATGCTTATTCCTCCTTTTCTTCCTTCTTTGCCACAACTGTCACAAAGACCAGATCTGGACACTCTGGTCATACATGACCTTTAGCAAGGGAGCAGAGTAAATGCATCTCCCCCTATGAATCCAAAGTGTGCATGCCATGATCCAAGGGAAAATTTCAATTTAATTCTCTGTCTAGATGAAGAAAATACTAATTGAAGGATAGAGAGAAGGCTTACTAGGGTGACAAACAAAAGGTTAGATTTTGTAGGTGAAACTTGAAGTGAGCCTTGAAGACCAGTTTTCTTATGTCCCACAAAAACACTAACGCTACCTGCTATTGTGTCTTCTATTATTTATTTCCCCCATTCTAAACAGCTTTTTTTCCCCTTCTTTTTCACATCTTCTTTCAAGGTTCCAAATTCTTTTCTCCTTAGTATTATTTCAAGCTCCTCAAAGGCAGAGACCACAGATGTGTTCTTATTTAGAATGTTGAATTTGGAGTCTAAATACCTGTGTTCTACTCCTAGGGCTACCACTCACTAACTATGAGACCTTGGTAACTCACTTTATTTCTATGAGACTCAGTTTTCTCATGTTTTTTTTTCCTCATCTTAAAAACATGAAGTTTTGGGGCAAGTGATTTATCTGGTTCCTTCTAGCACTAACATTATACAGAAGAATATGAGCTTCTTGAGATTCTAGGGCCACCTTTTAATCTGTCTAATTCCAGGAACTAGAATAATGTCTTCCTTGCACAAATTAGGTGCTTAAGAAATACTTGTTGGGTTTACTACTAAACTGTATTATTCTGGATTCTTTTCTACCTTCTAGAAGACCAGGCATATGGCCTTATAAATAATAGATACACAGTAAGATCTAATCATTTGATGTGAAAAGGAAAATTATTTTAACTGTAAGCTTTTAGTTATCAGTTTTTTAATATATACAATTTATAATGGATTTATATATGTGATTTTAGATGTGAATGAATAAGTAAAATTCTTAGATTATTGATTAGCAGTAAGATATTAATCATTCTAACTAATTTTATAAAAATGGTTATTACGTGGCATATGAATATAACAAAATGATGAGCAGGTGGATTTCATAAAAACCTGTGAAGACTTACATGAATGACTGGAAACTGAAGTGAGTAGAACAAGGAGAATTTTGTACACAATAACAGTAACATTGTACAATGAGCAACTATGGGTAGCTTAGCTCTTCTCAGCAATACTGTGGTCCAAGACAATTCCAAAGGATCCGTAATGGAAAAATGCTATCCACATCCAGAAAAAGAACTGATGCAGTCTGAATGCAGATGGAAGCACACTATTTTTGTTTTCTTTATTTGTGAGCGTGTGTGTGTGTGTGTGTGTGTGTGTGTGTGTGTGTGTTTACTTTTGGTTTGTTTCTTCTCTCACAAAATGACTAAGATGGAAATAAGTTTTACAGTATTGCACATATATAACCTATATCAAATTGCTTACTGTTTTCTGGAGGGGGAAGGGAGAGGAGGGAGGGAGAAAATTTGGAATTCAAAGTTTTTTACAAAGAATGTTAAAAATTATCTTTACATGTAATTGGAAAAAATAAAATATTATTTAAAAAATGACTATCACTAGGTGACACAGTGGATAGGGTGTTGGACATGGAATCGAGAAAGTCTTGAGCTTGAAATTTTCCTCAGATACTTGCTAGTCATGTAATCCTGGGCAAGTCACTTAACTCTATCAATCTCAATTTTCTCATTTGTAAAATGGAGCTAAACATAGCTCCTACCAAGCAATAGGCCAGCAAATGTTCAATAATCAGAAAAAAAAACTATTTGCACAATATTCTTAAATTTAATCTGCATAATTACTTTTTCCTCAACATTTTGTTATGCCTAGACAACCAAAAAAAAAATCAATCAAGCCCTGATTCGTAGCATTTGTTGATTTCCAAGGTGTAAACACTCACACTGAAAATTTAGCAATTGACTCTAACAAGCCAATCTGAGTTAGCTCCAAGACACCCCTAAATTTTGCTCATAGGGTTGTGAGGATTAAATGAGTTACATGTATAGTATTATGCAAACCCTAAAGTACTTTATAAATGCTATTATTAGATTAAATTTTTTTTCTTTAAGTAGTTTAACTGCTCAGTCTTACATAATTTTGTAGAGTTTCTGGATCCATTAATTCTTTATCCAACAAGTATTTTTCAAGTGCCACTTAATTTTAGACATTCTATGGAATGCAAAGGCATAAGCCACGAGCTCTATTGTGGGGACAGCATACATGCAGAACATAGTTCAATAATAATATAAAATAGGATGTAATTATATGCAAGAATTCATGAAATGGACAATAAATGATCTACAAATTAAGATAAAGGAGAAATCAATGTCTTGTAGTGGTGAAATAATATGGGATAGTGGGAAAGATTCTGGATTCTGAGTCAGAGGATATAAGTTCCAACTTTTGCTCAGGTATACATGTGACCTTAGGAAAGGCACATTCCTTTTCAAAGCATCATGTTTAGTAATTTGTCAAATAAAGGAGTGGTACTGGATGTTAAATGATCATAGTGAAAATTTAACAATTGGCTTTCCTGAGTAATTTAAGTTCAGCCCTACCTATTATATAATCCTTTCCAGTTTTAGCCAAGCAGAATGATCTCATTTTCTTAAATAATTTAAACATTTCTTTCAACAAATAATCACTTGTTCTATGACTGCTGTGTCAGCCTTCTAGATGCCAAGCATTGGTTCGTTGATTCCTATCAATGGACAATATTGAACTCAAAATGTGTTCTTAATTGTACAGAATAGAGAAAGAATAGATGTAGTTCTTTCTCTAGCAATAATGAATTGGCCACTAGAAGATATTGGGGAATTGTAGGCTCCCACTTAATGTAATTGTGTGTGTGTGTGTGTGTGTGTATTTTATTTGTATAATTATGTATATATATATATATATTTATATGAGTGTGTGTGTGTGTGCTTGTATGTAATTGTAAGCTCCTATTAGTTTTGGGCAGTCCTTTAGAAAGACATAATTATTTCTGCCTACATTACATTTTATTAGTATATTAAATTAAAAATTTATATTCCAGAGCATGATTCTGTGTTTCAGAGATCAGGAAGCTTACTTAGCTACAAGCAAAAGTCCAAAAGCAAAAATATCCTCTCCTTTCATTCAAGAATGGATATTTTATTAATCAGATATATACATACACATATGTATATAAATTTTACATGTATTATACACACATATAGGTAATACATACTATCTGTTCTCTAAAATATGTTCAATATAGTTTTAAAAAGATTATTGGTCACTAGTACTTTTCACTTTCTATGGTGAATTTTAATCACTGAAATATGCTCTCTCTAAGCTACTACAATTCAGTTAACTTTCCCTGTCTTTCTGTCACCTATTCATCCACCCTATGAGAAATGAAGAGATGAGAAATGAAAGGAAAGAGTGCAATAAAGTGACACCAATAGACTTTCAGGTCTATCTCATTTTTATATGAGAAATACTCTAAGTTTAGTTTTGGAATAGATGAATTGAATACAACTGAATAAAATAGGGAAGCAATTATAGTTTGATGGTGGAGAAAGGTAAACAGGATGTCTAAATATGAAGCAAATTATCTTAGGGGCCTCTTCTGTTTCTTGCATACACACACACACACATACACACACACACACATGCGCACACACACACACATACCTATATACATATACATGTATATGGTGAGGAAACTTCCTCAATCAGATCAGTGTAGGTCAGCAACTTCTATACAACTTATATAGTCTAGGAGAGTTGAATGGAAAGGTTAAACAACTTTCTGAGTAACACACAGCCAGAATGTATCATAAGCTGAAACTGCTTGCTGATTTTGAGATCAGCTCTCTCCATTACACCATGTTGCCTAAAGAAGGATATTATAAACTGTCAGGTAGAAAAAAAATCCAGCAATATTTTCTAATTGTTCCAGTAGCTAACATAGTAGTAATAGCTGGTATTTATATGACACGTTAAGTTTTTTAAAAAGTACTCTAAAATGTTAACTCATTTTGTCTTCAACAACCTTGAGAGGATGGTGCTATTGATATCTCTATTTTGCAGATAAGAAAACTTAAGCAGACATACACTAAATAACTTCGCTACAATGCAACAAGTAATAAGTGTTTGAAACCACGTTTGAACTCAGGTGTTCCTAACATCAGGTCTAGTACCTTTTCGCTCCACCACAGAAAAATTATTAGTAAGTTAGCATCATGTGATCTAATCACAGATACTTCAGTCCCTACATGTGACAAAATACTTCTTTAATTTCATTTCCTACCCCTTCAAATTCTACATTCTCCCTCAGTAATTGCAAATTCTCATTCCATTTTATTTATTTATTCAATTATTTATGTAACTACTTTTTGGTTAGGCAGTGGAGTTAAGTGACTTGCCCAGGGTCACACAGCTAGTAAGTGTTATGTGTTTGAGGCCAGATTTGAACTCAGGTCCTCCTGAATCCAGGGCCGGTATTCTATCCACTGTGCTACCTAGCTGCCCCTCTCATTCCATTTTAGACAGAGTTTTTCATCACTCTTGCCATTTTGTCCATACATGTTGTCCTCCAACTTGCATTTATACTGACTCTTCACCAATCTAAATTACCCTTCAGGATCATCCCAATTCTTCCATCCCCTAAGAACCTTTTCCTGACTAACCTATTCCTATTGAAATCTATCCCTTAACTTGTACTCACCAAGCTCTTTTAGTGGCAAACATACAACTGCATCAAATTAACTTTGTAACTCTTCTCCATTTGTTTCAGGTTCATATAAGCACATTCAGGTCATTTAATCCAATTCACCCAACATTTCCTTTTTTTTTTAATGACTTTTTTAATATAAATTTATTTATTTTTAGTTTTCAACATCTACTTCCACAAGATTCTGAGTTCCAAATTTTCTCCCCATCTTGTCCCTCCCCCCACCCCAAGATGGCATGCATTCTGAATATCCCTTCCCCTATGTGTGATTCCAAAACATAATTATCTTTCTTAATTTCTAGTGCTATATTTAAACAGAAAGGGAAGAAACAGGTATCGAGTAAATTTTTTAAAGGTCTAGTAAATTTCATTATTGTGATAAGGCTAATTTAATTTGATATGTTCTTTTGGCTTAAAAATGAATTTATATTATATATATAGAAGTAAATAAGCATATTTCATGTAAATATACATATATTTAATATAAATATATATATATATATATATATATATTTCCAGTGCTAGCACCCTCCTTACAAATATAAATGCTTATTAAATGATGAAAACTGTTTTTTTCTACAGCCCCTCTAAAATTTATCATTTTTAATCTTTTTTGTCACATATATTTGCCATTATATTGAGTATAATATAATATAAATAATAATAAAATAATTATTTTTATACTTTTCTTGGTAAATTACAGATCATAATGTTGATGTAAACCCATCACAGTCACTCTATTATACTGTTAAACACTGATTTACAATTTCATTAATTGGAAAGGGATTAATTTTTTCATTTGAAGTAGAAGGGCTAGTTGGGACTTTATTGTTGGAATTTGGAAGCCTTGAGAAAACAAAATTGATCAGAATTACAGAATTTTAATAAACGGAAGTAAAGAATTTCCTTCCCATTGCAAACACCTTTTGAATAAAAGAAGGTGGTTACTAGGAATTTGTGGTAATTAGAAATTTATTTTGTTATGGTACTTTAGGTTTTATTTGTTACTTAAAGACATTTTACACTAACTTAGTCTGTAGAATGTGAAGACAACAAAGAAACAAAACATGCAATTCCTGAATGGTTTAAGAGAAAAATGAGAGTTATGAGAGCAGAATTCATGCCCTGTATAGGAAACATGATGGGCAGAATAGAAAAACTGGAAGCTGCAATGACAAATCTCACCAAAGAAACAAGAAGGAACAACAGATTGGGAATGCAAATGTACATAAGTGAAGGACAATCTAGAAGAGAATCACAGAACAGTAACATTAAAAGAAAATATATACTCACTATGAAAACAAAATATGCTGACCTCAAAAACAGATTCTATAGAGATAACCTAAGGATGACAGGTCTCCCAGAAGGAAAAAATCTTAACATCACAATGTAGGAAGTACTTGAAAAGAAACTGCAGAAATTCTGAAATAGTAAATTAAATATCAGTTTAAAGAATTCACAGGTCACTTCCAGGAAAAACAAATGAACAAACAAAAACAAGGCTACAAACCCCAAGACACATAATGGTTAAATTTGACAACTTAATTCAGAAACAATCACTGCAAACATTCAGGAGAAAGATTTTCAGATACACCGGAGAGGAAATTAAAATAATGCAAAATTATTCAACAACCAACAGAAAATGTAGGAGGGAATGGAAAACTATACTCCAAAAAGCAATGGAACTCCAGATGCCACTGAGAGAAACCTAATGTGCTCAACCATACTTAAAGAAAATGGATGTTTGAAGTAGGGAGGTGGAGCCAAGATGGAAGAGTGAAAACAATGACTTGTTTAAGCTCTCCCCCAGGCCCCTCCAAATAACTGTAAAAAAATGGCTCTAAACAAATTCTAGAGCAGCAGAATCCACAAAAAGAATGAAACAAATTTCCAGCCCAAGACAACCTGGATGGTTGATGGGAAAAGTCTCTTGTGCTAGGCTAGGGGAGGCACACAATTCAGCCTTGGCCCCATAGGCCAAGTTGTGTAGGATGCCACTCAAATTAAAAATAAAACAAAACACAGAGGTGTGTACAAGGAGAAACAGAAAGTTAATTTATTGTAGCTATAATTATTATTATTTCAAATCTCGAGATTTGGGTGTCCCTCCATCAGTCCATCAGTAAGCTCTGATGACGGGAGAGGGCCCACAGAGGTAGAAATCAGCTTATATAACCCTGAAGACTCAGTTCCCCCTCCCTCACAGCTGTCCATTAACTCGGCTCACAATCTCACAAGCCAGACTCTAACATAAGACAAAGGACATAGTATACATCTCTATATTTCTTAGTTTGTTGAGATAATGTCAAAGAGGCAATTAAAAGAAATGTGCAGTTAGGAAGATAATTTACAATTGTTTTGGAAGGTTTTAGGGATTGAACAGACAATGTTGGGAACAGGAAGACATCTAAGTAAAATCCTGTCAAAGGGAGATAAGGGGATTTGAAGAATTTTGGGTTTCCTGGGACTGGTAGACAAACGGGAGCCAAAAGAGAAAACACATCTGGGTAAGGTCAAAGGCCAGAGCTTTAACAACTAGACAAATTCCAACCACTAATATCTGGCACCAGGAAAAGAAAAAAAAAGATGATCTTACAGAAATCTATACTTAACCCTATCCCACCTCCTGGACCCACTACCAGATCTAGGATAGTCTTGTCCCAAATCTTAATTACACTGAGAAGTCTTCACAATGGTATTCCATTCACAGTGAACCAGAAGCAGGCCTCAAGGGACTGAATCACTGGCAGCTGTGGTGGTTTCCAGACTTCTCAACCCACAAACACCAAAGACAACTTAAAAGGGCAGTAAGAAAGGTCTGTCTAACCATGGTGAGAAAGGGTCTCTGTCAGGCCCCAGTCCTGGCGCAGCCCTGGGGCAAGGGTTATGTGAAAGGGAGGGAGGGAAACAAGGGTATAAAAAGAAATATGTGACAGACTGAGAAAAATATAAACCTAATTTGCATACTTTTAAATGCAAGTAGATTAATCTAATAATATTTAAAAAAAACCCAGTAACAGATCATATAAGAAAAACTCTTACAATCTGTTGCTTATATGAAACACAACTGAAAAACAAAGACATACACAAAATGAAACTTAGGAGATAGAAAATTTTTTACTATATATGAAATAAAAACAAAAAAGCAGGCATTGTAAGCATGTTGACAAAGCAAAAACAAAAATTAAAAAAAATAAATAAGGATAAATGGGAAAACTAAATTATTCTGAAAAGAACTATAGACAACTAATCAGTAATAATATATTATGCTCCAAATGCCTTATCATCCAAATTCATAAAGGTAATATTATTTAAGGTGTAAGAAGACACAGACCATAACATGACAGGAGACTTCAATATCCTTCTCTCAATTTTGGATAAATCTAACAGAAAGATAAACTAAAGAGGAAACATGAAAGTTAATAAAATGCTGGAGAAACTAGAATTCAAAAACTTATTTCATCTTCTAAATGGTATAGAAAATAATGTATATATTTCTCAGCAACATATAAGACTTTTTATAAAACTTGACCATGCACTAGGTAAAGAGATATTGTAAATATATGTAAAAAGGCAGAAATAGTTAATATATCTTTTATAGATCACAACATAGTAAAAAAAATAGTTCAGGGATCAGAAACAAAAAAAGCACACTCAAGTGGAAACTAAGCAATAAAATCCTAATTAGTGGGTCATAAAACAAATTATAGAAACAATTAGTAAGTAATTCTGTAAAGGAAAATTATAATGATGCAGCAATATACCAACATTTCTGAGATGTAGTTAAATCAGTTCTCATGGGGAAAAATATCTTGGCAAACATACTTTAACAAAATAGAAAAACAGAGGATAAGTGAAATTAATATGCAGTTAAAATTAGAAAGCCAACAAATAAACAACTTTAAAATGAGCCTCAAAGAAGAGATATTAAAAATTAGGGAAATAGATATATCATAAATAAAAAACTTTGTAAAGATGATAAATAAACCTAAAAGTTGTTTCTTTGAAAAGATTAACAAAATTAATAAACTTTTAGCTAATCTGATTAAAGGGAGAAAGCAAAAATCAAATCATAAAATAGTAACTGAGCAAGGTAAAATCACAGCAAAACAAAAAGTAAAAATAATCAGAAGATATAACTGTTATATGATGATAAAACTGATCACAAAAGAAAGAGGAATGCCTTCAGAAATATAAAATACCAAAACTACCAGAATATCAGACTTTAAATATACCCATTTCAGAAAAGAAGAGAGATCTAGCTGTAAAAGAACTATGAAAGGCAAAAACTTCAAGTCTTGATGGATTCACCGGGCAATGCTGTCCTTTTTTAAATGTACAGTTTGCAGCTAAACTTCCTAAATTTCCTAAAAAATTTAAGCAAGAAAATATGTTACCAGAATCTTTTTATGAGACAAATGTGTCCTAATACCTAAAGTAGGAAAAGATAAATCACAGAAGGAAAATTATAGACCAATATCATGACTAATTATTGATTCAAAAACTTTAAACAAAATTCTGTCAAATAGACTACAGAGATTTATCTAGGAAATAATTCATTATGGACGCATAGGATTTATATCAGGAATGCAAGGATAGTTCAATAGTAGGAAAACAATAAACAAAATTAATTATATTAAAAATAAAAACATTAAAAAACCACACGATCATTTCAATAAATGCTGAAAAAGCCTTAGACAAAGACCAATACTCTTATGTGGCAAAACCCTACTAAAACAGGCATATGGGGATCTTTTAAAAAAATATTATAAAAAGCATCTAGTCCAAACCAAAAGCAAGTATTATATGTTATGGGAATACACTAGAACCTTTTCCAGGAGGAATGAAACAAGAATTCCCATTCACCCTATTATTATTTGACATAGCTATGAAAATTCTAGCAACAGCAATAAGGCAGGAGAAAGAAATAGAAGATAAAAAGATTGATAAAGAGGAGGCAAAATTATTATTTGCCAATAAGATTATTGTTTACTTCAAAATTTTAAAGGAATGGCAAAGGTAATAATTGATACAAATAATTTAGCAAAGTTGCAGGCTATGAAATACATCCTCAAAAATCAATAGCTTTTCTTCATAATATTAACAAAACACAAGAAGCAATAATAGACATGAAAATCCCATTTCAAATATTACAAAATGCATAAAATGTCTGGGAATCAACTTAGCAAAGCACACAAAAGACTTGTAGTTGTCTTTACCAGGTGCTTCTTAAAGAAATAAAAAAACAGCTTAAATAACTGGAGTTATTTAATTTTAATTTAATAAATTTAATTAGATTAATTTAAATTAATTTATTACTTATTTATGAAGGTATCATACATATTATAATTTATTAAATAATTTATTAATTTAAATTAAACTTAGTTTAATAAATGAATTTAATAAAAATATTTAAAAATAACTGGAGTCAGTGCTCATGGCTGGGACATGCCAATATACTAAAAATGAGAACATTACCAAAATTAATTTATATTTTTAGTACTATAACAATCGGTTATCAATGGGAAATTTTATAGGGCTGGATAATAACAAAATTATTTTGAAAAAACAAAAGCTGTAGCATATCAAAGGAAATGATGAAAATAAGGATAAAGCAGAAATACCTCTTTTAGACCATCAACTGTATTATAAAGCAGCAGTTATTGAAACATTTGTTGTTGGTTAAAAAATAAAGATAAATCAGTAATTCTACTATGCAAGGGCAAATTAGAAACAATAGAATAAACAACACAGTATTTGATAAAGTGGAAAACAAATTACCAAGAGAAAAAAAAACTCATTTGACTGAAAAAAAAATCCTGCTGGGAAAACTGGAAAACCAAGAACTTAAACCATACTCCTTATTACATATTCCTTAATGCATTTGAAATGAATGTTCAGCCTTAATATTAAAGATCATATTATTTTTAAAAATCAAAAAGAAACACATCTTGTGCTTCTCACAGCTCTACTTAGGAGATGTATTCTTAACCAAACAAGAGATAGAGGCAACTATAAAAGATAAAATAAATAACTTTAGTTACTTGAAACTAAAAAAGTTATACTCAAGCAAAAATAATGCACTTAGGATAACCAAGGATGTATTCAAATGGGAAAACATTATTTTATATCACGTGTACCTGATAAGGGTTTGGTGTTCAAGATATAGAAGCAATTAATAATTCTAGACTAATGGACAATTCCCATTAGAAAATAGGTGAAAGGATATAAATAAACAGTTTCAAAAATGAAGAATTTTAAAGTATTCACAACCTCATGAATGAATGTTCCAAATCACTGGTAATAAGAGAATTCAAATCAAAACTTTCATGAAGTTGTAGGTCATACCCTACAAACTGGCTAAAACGACAAAATTAAAATAGTGGTAACTGTTGGAGGCACTGTGGAATGACTCACTAACATATCATTGGTGGAGCTGTGAAATGATAAAAACTTTTAAAAAGCAATTTGGAACTATGAAAATGAAGTGACTAAAATGTCCATACTATGGACTCCATTACTCCTTATACCCTAAGGAAGTTATTGATAAGAAGAAAGTGCTTGCAGCAGCTAGATGGCACAGTGGATAGAGTACTGGCCCTGGATTCGGGAGGACCTGAGTTCAAATCTGTCCTTAGACACATAACACTTACTAGCTTTGGGACCCTGGGCAAGTCACTTAACCCCACTGCCTAACAAAAAAAAAAGGAGGAGGAGGAAAGAAAGAAGAAGAAGAAGAAGAAGAAGAAGAAGAAGAAGAAGAAGAAGAAGAAGAAGAAGAAGAAGAAAAGTGCTTAGAAACTCCAAAAATTTTATAGCAGCACTTTTTGTGATGGCTAAGAATTGAAAACAAAGTAGATGTCCATTAATTAGAGAATGTATGGTACAATGGGAAAATTATGGTACATGAATGTAATGGAATATTACTGTGCAACAAGAAATTATACATTTGGGGGGCACTAGGTGATGCAGTGGATAAAGCACCATTCCTGGAATGAGGAGAACCTGAGTTTAATCCGGCCTCAGACACACAACACTTACTAGTTATGGGACCTTGGACAAGTCACTTAACCCCATTGCTTAATAAAAAAAAAAATATGTGTGTGTGCGAGCGTGTGTGTGTTTGATGAATACAAAGAAGCAAAATGAAGTAAACAGATCCAAGAAAACAACATTCACAGTAATTCCAACAATGTAAATGGAAAGAATAACTACACTCCCCCAAATCAAAAGTGAATGTGGCAAAATTATAAAGATCAAGCTGGACTGAATTAGAAGATATAAGAGCACAGCTCCAACCCACCCCTTTATGGAGGTGGAAAGCCCACAGGTGTTGTACACTGCACATATTTTTGGACCTTTTGAATGCATTGAGTAGTTGTACTAATTATGTATTATTGATGGGGTTTTTCTCTCTCAAGAATATTATTTTTATATGATGACTCTCTGAGAGTAGAAGAGGAAAGGATATTTGGAATATATGTAAATATGTGTGTAATGTATAAAAAACAGAAAAAATCAATTAAAATTTATTTTTTAAATTTGCTGAGAAAACTAGGCAGCATTCTAATAGTAATCAGGTGTAGAACAACACTCCACACCATATATCACAACAAACTCCAAATGGATAAATGACCTAGATATAAAAGCTTATATCACAGTGTGAAGATACCCTGATTAAATAAATTATAGAAAGGATCATACAAGAAAAAATGCTTATTTTTATCATATAAAATTAGAAAGTGTTTCACATAAACAAATTCTAACACAAATTAGAAGGGGAAACAAGTAAATAGAAAAAAAATATTTGCAATAAGTGTCTCTAATAAGGGTTTCATTTCCAATATCTGTAAGGAACTAATTCAAATTTATAATATTGAGCCATTTATTTCCCAGTAGATAGATCGTACTTGAGCATGACACTCCATCTCCCAACTTTTTACACCGGCTGCCCACTACATCTGAAATTATCTCCCTCCTCATCTTTGCCTCCTAGCTTCTTTGGCTTCTTTCCTCAAGAGTAGGGACTTTTTTTTCCTTTCTTTGTATCCCCAACACTTAACGCAGTGCTTAACACATAGTTTACTTTTAATAAATTTTACTTGACTAATTGGGTGAACAGGCAGTCTTCAAAACAAAGAAATAGAAGCTATTAGCTTCATATGGATACATGCTCTAAACTATAAATAATTGGAGAATAGAAATTAAAACAACTCTGAGAACCTACCTTACTTTTATTATAATGTCAAGTATAACAAAAAAGAATGTGAGGGGCTGTGGAAAAACAATTACACTACTACACTGCTAGGAATTGATCTAGACATTCTGGAAAGTAACTTGGAACTATGCCCAGTAAGTTACTAAACTGTGCATACCCTTTGATCCAGCTATGTTACTATTTGGCCTACATCTCAAATACATCAAAGAAAGAGGCAAAAAAAAATATATCTCTATGTACAATAAGTTTACAGCAGCTTTTTTTTAGTGGTAGCTGAAAATTGAAAACTAAAAGGCATCTTATTGTGTAATGACTGAAAAAATTGTGCTTTATGAATATAATTGAATATTATTTTGCTCTAAGAAATAAAGATATCAACAATTTCAGAGGAAACTCAGAAGATTGTTCTGAACTGATGTTGAGCAAAGTGAATAGAATGAAAATATGAATAAGACACATTTTCATTTAGTTACAGCTCTATGATAGAGTATATGCATTCATAAAATAAAAATTTAATAATAAGATTTATATAGTGTCTATCATTTGTCATGCACTTTGCTAAGTACTTTATAAATATTATCTCATTTTTATGTATCATATCTATTACAATTTTATCTATCTATATCTACACTATAACTCCTTCAGGTATTTCAATGATTAGAATTGTAATACATATTAAATATACATAGATTGATAGGATATAAGAAAAACTTGAAAGTGATAGACTCATTGTTTAAAAAATTTTTTCAAAATTTTTAAATTAATTTATTATTTTTAGTTTTCAACATGCAATTCCACTAGATTTTGAGTTCTAAATTTTCTCCCCATCTTTCCCTTTTCCCACCTCAAGATGGTGTGTATTCTGAATACCTCTTCCCCCAATCTGCCCACCCTTCTATCAGCACCCCCCCCTTTCTGTTATACCCTTCCCCTTCGATTTGTAGGGCAGGATAAATTTCTATATCCCATTTCCCACGTATCTTATTTCCCAGTTGCAAGTGAAAACAATTTTTTTTTGACTTTTGTTTTTAAAATTGGAACATTAATGCATTATTGGTGGGGTTGTGAACCGATCCAACCATTTTGGAGAGCTATTTGGAACTATGCTCAAAGGGCTATAAAAATGCAATAGCTCTTCTAGGGCTATATCCCAAAGAGATCATACAAATGAGAAAAGGACCCACATGTACAAAAATATTTATAGCAGCTCTTTCTGTGGTGGCCAAGAATAGGAAATTGAGAGGATGCCTATCAATTGGGGGAATGGCTGAAGAAGTTGTGGTATATGAATGTAATGGAATACTATAGTGGTATAAGAAATAATGAGTAAGTGAACTTCAGAAAAACCTGGAAAGACTTGCATAGACTGATGCTGAGGGAAATGAGCAGAACCAGGAGAATGATGTACACAGTAATTGCCATGTTGTGCGATGACTAACTTTGACAGACTTAGCTCCTCTCAGCAATGCAAGGATCTAGGACATCTCAAAAGTCTCATGACGGAAAATGCTATTCACATCTATCTAAAGAACTATGGAATTTGAATGCAGATCTAACATTCTATTTGCTCTTTTTCCCCCCTTCTGTTTTATTTTGTTTCTTCTCTCTTGTGGTTCTTCCTATTGGTTCTAATTCTTCTTTATCATATGACTAATGTGAAAATATGTTTAACAGGAATGTATATGTAGAGCCTATATCAGATTTCATATTGTCTTGGGGATGGAGGCAGGGAGGCTGGGGGAAAAAAATAAAACTCAAAATCTATGGAATAGAATATTGAAAACTAAAAATAAATTAATTTTTTAAAATGCTTGAAAGACCTCTGTCTCATTGAATATCCTCTTTTTTTTTTCCTGTAAAGAATTGTACTTAGTTTTGCTGGGTAGGTGATTCTTGATTTTGTTTGTTTGTTTGCTTGTTTGTTTGTTTTTTTTTAAAAAAAACTGTTTTCTAACTTTATTTCCACAGGTTTGTTTTTGTGAGACAGATTTCTTTCTTTTCTTTTCTTTTTCTTTTCCTCTCCACCACTGCCACAAGCCCCATCATGCCAGCCCTCTTCCTAGCCCTAGGACCACCATCAGGGCTGTGACCTAGATCCAAACACAGGCAAAGCAAGAGAATCCTGCCTCAATCCCCCCACCTTCTGTGGGCTGAGAGCTGTGGTAGCAACCACTGTCTCTGTGGTCACTGGCCCAAGGCTGCAGATTTGCTGGGGCCTGGTCTTCTGCCTGCACAGTCTAGCCTGAACTGTGCTCCTCTCCCAGCCCAGCTCAAAAGACCTTTCCCATCAACCATCCAGGTTGTCTTGGGCTGGAAATGTGTTTCATTCTGTCTTTTTTTGGGTTCTGCTGCTCTAGAATTTGTTTAAAGCAATTTTTTACAGGTATTTGGAGGGGTTTGTGGGAGAGCTCAAGCAAGTCACTGCTTTTACTCTACCATCTTTGCTCCACCTATCTAAAAATTTATCATTTAAATGTACCAGGGCAAAGTTAGAGTTGGGTTCAACTTACAAATGTCAACTATTAAATTTTCAGTGGAGGCATTTACATCTCAGCAATTAACAAAGTCTAGAAATCAAGGCTTCATTGTTTTGTTCCTGAGCATAGCCTTTTCAAAGTCTGGCTCTGTGAAAGCATTGTCAGACTCATTTAAGAGGCAGCATTAATAGCTGAATTTTTTCTTCTGATTTAGTTGTGTTGATATTAATATAAACAAATTGGCAGGTTAAAAAATAAAATGATGGGAAAATATGTAGAGTCCAAGAGAAAATTATTTGCATCAACTTGATTGTAGCTCTTTTCTGATACTGCTTTCAGATAATTTTTAGCAACAAAGATCACCACTTCCTATGCATCATTTGTTAATATCACACAGCTAAATTGGAATTAAAAGTTCAAAGTCTTTTTCTTCTTTCAATTAATAACTGGGGAACAAAATGTTATACTTCATAAATGTTTTAATGTTTCAATTTGCTTTGTCCCTTTTTGATGATGAAAATATATATTTTCAGTCATTATAGATAAATCGAATCCCTAGTTGCAATTTAACTGTAATATTTAGGAATGCAAATTACTGATGTTCTTTTGTCCTCAATAAATGTATTATATTCTCAGGAGATTTATCATTGGAAAGTCAGGAAAGACTTTTATCGATTTAAATATATTGCACATAGTAACTAGCTCCAGCTGGCTTCCTTCAGGTTTTTTTTTTAATTTGTCCATCAGCAGAATGATATCTTTGCCAGATAGTAGGAAAATATTCCTTGTTCATAAATTAAAATTCCTCACTTGTTCAACTAAGCAACTGGATGATAATCATCTTTCACTAAATGTGAACTCTTGAGTCTTATAGTAGCTGAAGAAAGAGCTTAAGAAACAATGTGTATTAAGGTAATCTACACAATCCCACAGGGGAATAAGATCACCTGAGTTTTCATTATTACAACTAATATTTAGCTCTCCAAAGACACATAATACAAAGATACACAATACTATGTTATAAGATTAGCATTATCACCTATTTCCCACTCCAAACTGTGCTTGCTACTTAATGTTTCCATTCCATGTTTCTTTTCTTTCTTTTACTTTTCTTTTTTCCTTTTTTCTTTTTTCTTTTTTTTTTTTTTTGTGGCTAAGCAATGGGGTTAAGCGACTTGCCTAGAGTCACACAGCTAGTAAATGTGAAGTGTCTGAAGCCCGATTTGAACTGAGCTCCTCCTTACTTCAGGGGTAGTGCTCTATCCACTATGTCACCTAGCTGTCCCTCAATTCCATGTTGCAAGCATAATTATCTTTTAACAGAGGGATGTTGTACATCCACTGCACTGAGAAATTGTCTCTGAAAATACTGTTATAACAATTCTCTGCTCTTCACCAACCATGTCTCAGGCATGGGGAAATCCAGATGGATGAAGAAGCAAGCAATGAATCTCTGCACATATCTCAGGACGTATGTATCACACCTGAGGAGTCAACAGCTTTCCAAAGCTGTCTGTGTCTAATCAGATAAAAGAAATATCAAATGGAAGCTACCAAAAATTCCTTGGGTGATGCAAACACAGAGCTGCAAAACACAGGAGAAAATATTATAATTCAGGCAACAGAAATATGTGTGAACAATGGAGTCCCAAGAGGATGTAGGAATTAGCTGTGGAATTAGGAAGTAATCTACAAATATGAAAAGATAATGTGTACAACACCTTATTAGCTCATACATTAAAATTTATTCAAAACATTTTTGGTTTTGACTTTTGACCTTCAGAGAGAGAAAGAGAGAGTCTCACAAGATTTAAAAACTAGGATTTATAGTTACAAAGTGAATCTTTTAGTGTGTCTTTTTAGCTTTATCATCACTTTATACATTTTCTCTTTT
Source organism: Phascolarctos cinereus (assembly GCF_003287225.1). Classification (NCBI taxonomy): domain Eukaryota; kingdom Metazoa; phylum Chordata; class Mammalia; order Diprotodontia; family Phascolarctidae; genus Phascolarctos; species Phascolarctos cinereus. The sequence goes on along the minus strand of NW_027555847.1, from coordinate 200,693,133 downwards.
CCTATGCATATGAAATTCAACCAAGTCATTTTGCTGTTTTTAAAGCTTGGTCTTTTTATTCTTCTGTTTATAGTCTCTCTCTTAGCAATAGATCATTTCATAAGATCTTGAGTCTCTTGCTTTTTTTTTTAGGAAGGGAGGAGGGTAATTTCAGACATTTTCTTATATGTTGACCCTACAAATACAATTTTAATCATTTTCCATTTTCCTTACACTTTTTATTTTGACAGTTGAAACCCCAAGTTTGAGAATAATTAATCTGATAATTCATGCCTAAAGATAGTGCTACTGGATATATTTAATTCATTTTGACTTCTGGTAGCCAAGACGGTGGAATAAGCAGTAAGTTGCTCTCACTCTCCTTTATTAACCTCTAAAATCCCAGAAAATATCTCCCCAGGACAAATGCTGGAACCAGTGAGCTGGCAGAAAGATGAGGTACAGCAGTCTTTTAGCTTGGGAGACTTGGTGGATTAATGGGAAAGGTCCCTTTTGCTGTGGTGGAAGAGGTGCTGTACAGCATGGGAGGTATCCCAACAAGCCAGCAGCAAGCCTCACTTCAGCAAATCAGTGAGAGAGCCTGAGCCCTAGGGTGGTGGAGCAGGCAATCACCAAAACCAGGATGCCCCATATGCCTTGGCACAGCCAGAGGAACCTGCAGACTATAACTTGGAGAACAACTACATGTGCCAGCAGGCAGGCATCCTCCAGCAGCCAAACCTCCCTGTGCTTCAGAACAACTGCAGGTGGGTAGGTGTCCTCCAGCAGCCAAATCTCCCCATGCTTCAGCATAATCTGGTGAGCAGGCATCCTCCAGCAGCTGAAATTCCCCATATTTCAGTGCAGCCCTGGTGAAAAAGCATCCTGCAGGGGCCAGACACCCGCTCCCATGCAGACAGCTTCAGTGTAGCCCCAGGGAAATGCAGAAAAACCCCATCTGGCCTCAGCACATGCTAGCCATCACAACTAGGACCCCAGCTCAGTACCAGGTAAGCTGCCAGACCCCTACAGCCTCCAGCTGCCAGCATCTGAGACCCCATCACACAAAGCCATTGTCTAGGCCCCTGGCCCCCAGCACAAGAAGCTTGGTATGATGTCCCCTGGGCTTCAGCAGGAGAGGTCAACTTTAAAAGCTAGGAAATAGGCAGACATTATGAGGAAAAAACAGAAATGGACAAAGACCACAGCTTCTTTCTATGGGAACAGAGATAATCAAAACATAAATTCAGAAGAGGATATTGTCAAAATAATCACATCCAAAACCTCAAAGAAGAATGTGAACTAGTCTCAAGCCTAAAAAGCCTTCTTGAAGGAGATCAAGTAGAACTTTTAAAAGTCCAACAAGAGAAGTAGAAGAAAAATTGGGAAAAGAAATGAAATGTATGCAAGAGAGAGTCAATGGGATGGAAAAGGAAGGAAAAAATTGACAATAACTTAAAATAACTTGAAAGATACGATTGACCAAATGCAGAAAAAAGAATACACTGAAGAAAACAACTTCTTAAAAAGTAGAATTGGCCAAATGGTAAAGGAGGTCCAAAAGCTAACTGAAAAAAACCATATGGTAAAAAATTAGAATTGGGTAAGTAGAAGGCTATGAGTCTATAAGACAACAAGAATCAGTCAAAATCAAAAGAATGAAAAAATGGAAGAAAATGTAAAATCTCTCATTGGAAAAACAATTGACCTGGAAAACAGATCCAGGAGAGATAATTTAAGAATTATTGGTATACCTGAAAGCCATGAAAGAGCCTGGAGAGATAGTATCTTTCAAAAAATCATCAAGGAGGTGGGGTGGAGCCAAGATGGTGGAGTGAAAGCAGGGACTCATCTGAGCTCTCCCTCAAACCCCTTCAAATACTTTAAAAAAGTAACTCTGTTAGAAAAAGTAACAACAATATTTATTTGGAATAACAAAAAGTCCAGAATATCAAGGGAACTAATGAAAAGAAATGCAGTGGAAGGTGACCTAGCCATTCCAGATATTAAATTATATTATAAAGCAGCAATCATCAAAACTGCTTGGTCCTGGCTAAGAAATAGAGTGGTGGATCAGTGGAATAGGTTAAATAGGCAAGACACAGTAGTCAAGGGCTACAGTAATCTCCCATTTGATAAACCCAAAGATGCCACCTTCTGGGATAAGAACTCACTCTTTGACAAAAACTGCTGGGAAAACTGGAAAAAGTATGGCAGAAACTAGGCATAGATCAAAATCTCATACCATATACCAAAATAAAGTCAAAATGGGTTCATGATTTAGATATAAAGGCTGATACTATAAGGAAACCAGGAGAGCAAGGAATAGTTTACCTATCAGATTTATGGAGAACAGAAGAATTCATGACCAAACAGGAGAAAGAGAACGTTACAAAAAGCAAAATGGACAATTTTGATTACATTATGTTGAAAAAGTTTTGCACAAACAAAACCAATGCAACCAAGATAAGAATGAAAGTAGAAAATTGGGAAAGAATTTTTACAACCATATCTCTCTGATAAGGGCATCATTTATTTCTTAAAATTTTTTTTGACTTTATTTTTAGTTTTCAACATTCACTTCCATAAGATTTTGAGTTCCAAATTTTCTCCCCATCTCGTTCCTCCCTCCACCCCAAGATGGCATGCATTCTGAGTACCCCTTCTCCTAATCTGCCCTCCCTTCTACCTCTCCCCCCTCTTCTATTATCCTCTTCCCCTTCAGTTTTCCTGTAGGGCAGGGTAGATTTCTATACTCCATTTCCTGTATATCTTATTTCCCAGTTGCATGTGAACACAATTTTTTTGTTTTTAAAATTTTGGGTTGCAAATTATCTCCCCTCCTCCTCCCTCCACCCACCCCACAGGTTATGCCTGTGTAGTCATGCAAAACACCTCCACAGCAGTTATGTTGTGAAAAACTAAATATATTTCCCTACATCCTATCTTTCCCCCCATTTATTCTATTCTCTCTTTTGACCCTGTTTCTCCTTAGAAGTGTTTGCTTCTGATTACCCACTCCCTCAATTGCCCTCCCCTCTATCATCCTCCTGCTGTCTTGTCCCCTTCCTCCCTTATTTTCCTGTAGGGTGAGATAGATTTCCATACCCAATTGAGTGTGTATGTTATTCTCTCCTTAAGCCAAATCCAATGAAAATAAGATTCACTCATACCCTCTCACTTTCCCCTGTTTCCCCTCCACTATTAAAGTATTTTCTTGTCTGTTTTATGTGAGATAATTTACCCCATTCTACCTCTTCCTTTCTCCTTCTCTCCATATAATCCTTTCTCACCCCTTCATCTTCAACTCACCTTGTGCCCTCGCGCTCTCTCTCTCTCTCTCTCTCTCTCTCTCTCTCTCTATATATATATATATATATATATATATATATATATATATATATATATATATATATATATATACATATCCATATCTATATATACATACATGTAATTTTTTTCCCTCCAACTACTCTAATACTGACAAAGGACTCATGAATTACAAATATCATCTTTCCATGCAGAATGTAAACAGTTGAACCTTAACAAGTCTTTTTTGATTTCTTTTTCCTGTTTACCTGTTCATGTTTCTCTTGAGTCTTGTATCTGAACATCAAATTTTCTATTCAGCTCTGGTCTTTTCATCAAGTATGCTTGAAAGTCTTCTTTTTCACTGAATGTCCATTTTTGCCCCTGAAAGATTATCTCAGTTTTGCTGGATAGGTGATTCTTGGTTGTAATCCTATCTCCTTTGCCCTCTGGAATGTTATATTCCAAGCCCTACAATCCCTTAATGTAGAAGCTGCTAAATCTTGTGTTATCCTGATTGTGTTTCCATAATGCTTGAATTGTTTCTTTCTGGCCTCTTCCAATATTTTCTCCTTGACCTGGGAACTCTGGAACTTGGCTACAATATTCCTAGAAGTTTTCCTTTGGGCATCTTTTTCAGGAGGTGATTGGTGGATTCTTTCCATTTCTCCTCTGGTTTTAAAATATCAAGGCAGTTTTCCTTCGATAATTTCTTGAAAGATGATGTCTAGGCTCTTTTTTTGATCATGTCTTTTAGATAGTTCCATAATTTTTAAATTCTCTCTCCTGAATCTATTTTCCAGCTCAGTTGTTTTTCCAATGAGATATTTCACATTGTTTTCTATTTTTTCATTCTTTTGGCTTTGTTTTATAGTGTCTTGATTTCTCATAAAGTCACTAGCTTCCAATTGTTCCATTCTAATTTTTAAGCAAGTATTTTCTTCAGTTAGCTTTTGGACTTCCTTTTCCATTTGGCCAGTTTTGCTTTTGAAGGCATTCTGCTCATTGGCTTTTTGGACCTCTTTTGCCATTTGGGTTAGGCTTTTTTAAGGTGTTATTTTCTTTAGTATTTTCTTTTGGGTCTTCTTTAGCAAGCTATTGACTTGTTTTTCCATGAGTTTCTTGCATCACTCTCAATTTTTCCTCTACTTCTCTTATTTGCCTCTAAAAATCCTTTTTTTTGAGCTTTTCCATGGCCTGGGACCAATTCATATTTTTCTTGGAGGCTTTGCATGTATGAGCTTTGAATGTGTTGTCTTCTTCTATTGTATGTTTTGATCTTCTTTGTTACCAAAAAAAGATTCTATGGTCTGACACTTCTTTCGAGGTTTGCTCATGTTCCCAGTCAAAATTACTTGATTTTTAAACTCTTTGTTAAGTTGGGCTCTGCTTCCGGTGTTAAGGGTGTACAACATGTCCCAAGATTCAGGGGTTTTGTGCAGCTGTTTTTAGAGATATTTCTAGGGACCTGTAAGTTTTCAGTTCTTCCAAGGTGGTATGATCAAGGGCAAGGTCTGGGCCTATGCTCTGTTCTATGAGTGACCAGAATCACTCTTTTCTGTCTTGGAACTGTGAGGAGGATTTCTTCTTCACTGCCACTGCAAGCTCCACCATGGCAGTACTCCTTCTTGCCCCAGGACCACCCCTCAGAACTGTGACCCAGATCTAAGCACAGGCAAAGTAAGAGATTCCTGCTTCAACACTGGCAAAGAGATCTGTGTAATCCCTCTCTGATTAGCAATTCGGTTTCCCCTCAGTCTGTAGCCCAGAAGCTCCAGAAGCAGCCACCACCCTGGAGGTTGCTCTGTGACTAGGGTTGGGACCTAGCTTCTATCTCACCATGGTCACAGACTCTTCCTACTGATCTTCTAAATTGTTTTTGGTGTTTGTGGGTTGAGAGGTCTGGAAACTGCCATAGCTGCCTGTGATTCAGTCTTCTGAGACCTGCTCCAGGTTCACTGTGACCTGCGCGCCCACACCAAAACTGTGTTCCTCTCCCAGCCAGGTGTGATATACCTTTCTGAGCGATCATCAAGGTTGTCTTGGGCTGGAAATTTGTTTCAGTCTGTCTTTTTGTGGATTCTGCTGCTTTACAACTTGTTTAGAGCCATTTTTTTATAGGTATTTGGAGGGGTTTGGGAGAGAGCTCAAGCAAATCACTCCTTTCACTCTGCCATCTTGGCTGTGCCCATCTGTGGTGGATTTTGAAGAGGAAATGGATGAGATTCATATAAGAGCCTATAATCCACGGTTGGTTTGCAATCTGTAACACTGGTGGGAGTACTTATATTTATGAAATAATAGGTCTATTAGAGAGTAGCTGATTGAATGGAAATGAAAATCTGTGTTTGAGTCCACTTAATTGCTCTATGACCTAAGTTTCATGGTGATTTAAAATAATTCTATTATATGTATGTATATGTGTATGTGTTTACATATGCATATATGCACATATAGTATATGTATATATACATACATGTATGTGTACATATGTGCATGTACATACATATATACACGTGTGTATATAGATATATACATATACACACATACATATATACATATACATGCATGCATTCATACATACATACACATATATATGTTTTTATATTTATATATATATATACGTATATAAGCATTCCAATGAGATAATAAATTTTGTGGAGTGTTTAATAAACAATTAAGTCCCATATAAATAGGGCTCTATTATGTAGATATTTTACATGTTCACACTTGGATACTGCTTACTGTAAGATTACATGTAGCCCTGAGCACATTACTCTAAATTTTAAAGCGTTAAAAAATTCCTATAAGGCAGCCTGAGTTGACACATTTGAGAGCAAATAGATCACAACAGAGTACAAGATCATGTACTGAAAACTGGAAAGGTGTCTCCAAGGTCATCTAGTCCAGTGGTATCAAACTCAAATGGAAAGGCATGGAAAGTTGGGGTGCTATTAAACCATACATAAGTATCCCTACTGGCCTCACATTGACTTAGAAAACCATATATTGATGTTATGTATCTTCTATTGTGTTTTTATTTTTTCTGTTAAATATTTCCCTATTACATTTTAATATGGTTCAGAGGCACTTATTATTGCTACAAGGTCGTAGTATGGCCTGAGGGCCAAGTCTGATGAGTCTCATCTAATCCAGCCCCCTAACTGGAAGAGGAGTAAACTGGTATTTAGAGCAGTAAAGTGGCTTGTCAGACATTATACTGGTGTTGTCAGAGCTTGAATTCATGCTAAGGTCCTCAGGCTCCAGATCTAGAATTCCTTCCACTGCATCAGGCTATGTCTCAGAAAGACTCAGAAAAATTGAGCATGATTGAGCTCTATTTGACTATGCCACAGCAGGACTGTTCCTGATAAGTTGGATTTGTGATGAAATTTCATTAAAGTGCATTCAAATTCCATAAAGTAATGGTGCTAGTATTGCACAGCATGATCTTGGGATCCAAATTGTCATCCAATTATAGCCACTTAAAATACTCTGCTGCTATACCTTGTTAGACATATGCTTTAGGAAAATCCCTTTTTAGCTGAATAAAGGAAGAACTAGATTAGGGAGAGACTTGTGGCAGGGAAACAACATGTAGAAAGCTATTAAATAATCTAGGTATGAGGTAATTAGGGCCTGTATGGAGATAATGGCAGTGTCAAAAGAGAGAAAGAAGCCCATGAGAGAGATGTTAACAAAAGTAAAACTAATAGGACTTGGCAACAGATTATATATGGAGAGTGAGAGAAAGTGGTTGCATGCCTTTGTGACAGATAATAATGGTACTGTCCACAGTTTGAGAATCATTACAGTAAGAGTTAAGTTAGGAACAGGGGAAAGTTTGAGGAAAAAATAAAAGAAAAAAAGTTTGATGCTAATTTAGTGTAGGGAAACTTTTAGTTGATCAATTCATGTTTTCACCAACTGGTTTGTTACTCTCAAGTCACACACTTTATTGGATAGCTTGGTTATACTTTTTAGCTTTGTCTGCTTTAAATGCTTCAGAGACAGGGACAGCTTTCATTTTTTCTTCCTATCTCTATCCCCTAGCTAGGTACATAGTACCTAGTAAAAGTCTACGGAACTGAATTTGCATAATGTGATTGAAGTCTAACTATGGGTTCTAAAGACCTCAAAATTTGAAATGACAGTGGTGGAAATTCTGTCCAGTAATACCAAAATCTTTCTGTTCATATCTATTCTGTTGAGAAGCTGGTCTGTGTTGTCATGACCTCACTTTATTTGGAGAGATTATCATTAGGAATTGGGAGTGAGTGAGTTAAATTATTTCCTTTAAAAATAATCAAAAAGACATCAAGAAATACTGTCATATATGCCTGCTTTCTTATTTTTATACAATTATTACAAAAATTTTTTATACACATATAGATCTACACAAGCAAAATTGGTGAATATGTAAAAAGGGAAAAGATGAACTTGCATAAACAACTTTCTATAACAGATCATACAAAACACTCACATGATCTCATTGTTTTAGTGTATGTGTGCACGTGAGTATATACATATGTTCATATATACACTCAATACACAATACATATTTATGCATACACACAAATATATTTTAATTTTACTTTATAAAGCCAAAGAGTTGGCTTAAAGGGGTTTCCTTAACATAAGAGTTTCCTTCAAGGAGTCTATCATGTATAGGGATATGTTAAGAGATAATAATGGATTATTTGATATATGCAACCATAGAGAAAACATAGTTCAATGACTCTCTTTGTTCAACAACTCAATTAATCCCTCAATTAACATCAAAGAAGATAGATGTTGCCACATGTGTAAGTGTCATAGAGGTATCCTGGGCAATCTCCAGAGGGAAGAGGAATTGTGTATAGATGATGTATTTGTTCAGATGCTCTTATTTATGGAGGACATTATACCGATTGCAACAAGTTTCAAAATATTACAGGACTTCTTCTATGAAATTAGCAATGATTTGAAAAAAGAGATTTTCCTAAAAATCCATACAGGCAAAACCAAACAGATGAAAAACTTCTGTTGTTCAGACTATGACTTTCAGTTTGATGGCTGCTCCATTGAATTAGTATATTACTCTGTATGTGCATAACGTGTAACACACTTATACCTACCTATATATGGATATATGTGTGCTGGTATTATGTATATACATATGGTTATACATATGTTTATACATACACACATACATTACAGTCATTGAAGATGTAATATGAATTGCTATCAGAATTGAATAAGCAGTAGATAAGCTAGATCACACTTGAGAAATTGAAGTGTTTTCAATGATCCCAAATAGGAATCTGATAGACAGAAACATATTTTTAAATATAAAATTTTATTGATATCTTTTATATCAGCTACATTTTTATTAACTTATTCCCAGAAATCTATCTCGTGTACTTAATATGAAAAAGGGAAAAAAAACCAACATTGAAAAATCTTATGTTATATAAACATCCATATCACTGCCACCTCATTCCCCAGGAAGCTTATCCTTCTTTAGAACAAAGCTTTGTGATTACAATTTTATGGCTGTCAATTTTAATTGAAAAACATATACATACAGTTGTGTACAGGTGGTCATAATCTATATATTTTATATATATGTAATTTATTCCAAAGAGATTAATAAAATTACATATATACATAATTTTAAAAATCACCTGCATGCAATTTTATTAATATTTAACATCAATTACATATATATATATGTGTCTGTATATGTGTATGATGGAAAAAGAAAGTGGGCTAGTCATGTAGTCAGAGTGAGTAATTTTATTATAGGCAGCTGAGATTCTGTGCTGGTACCCTCCAATAGAGGTATTAAACATAAATGCAGCCTGCCCCACTCCCAAGTGCAGCCTGAATCACATTAAAAATTTAATTGTGAAATATTTTTCAAAAATAAATAAAATACAATAGAATACATATAATATGTGGTTTTATAAGTCAATATATGGCCAGCAGAAGATGGCCTTGGAAATCTATAAAAAACCCAGTGGAAGATTTCCAATGTGTTGAGTAGATACTCTGTCGAGGTTCTATTAAAGAATATAGACAAGGGTTACACAGGAAATTAGGGTCTGTAGCAAAAGAGTAGACGGATTACATTTGAGATATTAAAATATTTTCAATGATTCCAAATTGATATCTGATAGACAAAAACATACTTGTAACGTAATATGCAGATTGATAGAAGATATATCTATATTAACAAGATCACAGAATCAATAATGTCTCACATATTTGGAATACATAAAAAAGCTACAACTATACACTACTAATCCACAAAATTTCAAGAACATTATTGGTAGATTTAAAACACTATTACTAAATACAACCAATTAGCCTCTTTGAAAGCACCTGTACACCAAGTGTGCTCATCAACTGGTCTCTAGATTACTCAAAGAAAGGTTTACATGGATTTATGAGAATATAGATGGTTACTTATTCCTAGGTATTAGCTACTTGTACAAAAGTCACACAAATATTGTTCACAAGTGCTTTACACATAAATGTACTTAGAAGTATTATACAATAGTGGAAAAAATAATGGAGGACTTGGAGTCAGAAGAACTGGTTTAAAGTGCAGGATTAGCCACATACTGATTGCATTTCCTAGATCAGTGCTTCTCAAGCAGTCCATGAACTCTTGGGAGTACTGATACCTTTTAAGGGATTTCATGAGGTCAAAATTACTTACACAATAATATAGAAGTTGTAGTCATTTTCAATTGTGTCCAACTCTTCGTGACCCCATTTGAAATTTTCTTGGCAAAGATATTGGAATAGTTTGCCATTACCTTCTTCAGCTCATTTTACAGATGAGGAAACTGAGGCAAGCAGGATTAATAAACTTGCCCAGGGTCACAAAGCTAGTAAGTATCTGAATTTTGAATTCAGGAATATTCCCCGACTTCAGACCACATCATACTAACATTAACACAATAATATTAAAATGTTACTTTTTCTACTTTCCTTCCCCAATAAGTATACGATGGAGTTTTCCAGAGTCTATATGACCTATGAATTAAATACTTACTTGTGAATGTAAGGACTGAATTAGTATCTCACCTGCAGAATTACACTTTTGCCTTACAAATTTTCCTGTTTTACTTATATTCATATAGTATCAGGACCAACTAATCATCACCTTTTACATGAATGCCTTACAAAAACCACAGGTGGTGCTAAAGTATTCTAAATATTGAAGAACTTTTTTGAATCTCATAGTTTATCCTGGAAAAACTGTGTTCTCATTTGCACTCATAATTAATGGTGGATGAAAATACTGTAGCCTTACCACCAGTCGAAGTCATGGCACAAACTCTACTAATAGTCATTGCATTCTTCACTGCCATTCATTAGCAATAAAACAATTAGATAAATAAATTAAATTAAAAAAGAAAACAAAAAGCACATTTCACTTAATGTTTTTTGATAAAACAATGGATTTTTATTAAATTGTGGACCTCATATGCATCTTTTAAATATTTTGCATAATGAAAAGGGACATGAACAGAAAACATTTCTGTTACATACCAAAGTGATGGTTGTCTTCAGGTAAATTCTTTGGCCTATTAAAAGAGGTGTAGCCTGAGCTAGCTGCTTTTTTTCATAGAACCTTATTTTTCACTTGAAAGAATGACTGGCAAACTATGATTTGTTCATTTGGCAGAAATCATCTCAAAAATGAGTGAAGTGAGCCTCTCACTTCAAAGAAAACAACTGCCAGTATTTGTTGCCAATGATTAAATTCAGGCCTTCAAGCATAAAGTAGGATTTTGGAAAACTTGTACCTAACACCATGAGCTTAACAGCTTCCTGATTCTTAAAGACTTTCCTGAGGAGATCAATGGTAATATTAACAAATGTGCTTTTTATTGTATAATGGGTCTACATTTGAAGGATTTGCATAACTCAATGAACCAAGACATTCCAAATGACCAATGAGTTTTATAAAATTACCCATGAATAAAAAATCCATTCAAAGTACAAGACAGACTAATGGATTTTAATGAATAGAGTATGAAAAGTTCGTTGATATCATTTAAGATTCCACATTGCAGCTAATCTTTAAGGAACCACCACTTTTTGGATTTTGATGTACTACCAAAGAAGACTAACCACAATTATCTGAAAAGACTATTAAAGTACTCTTTTTTCTAGCTACTTATCTGTGTGAGGCCAGGTTTTCTTTATCTACTTCAATCAAAGTAGCATATTGCAACAGATTGACAGTAGAAGTAGATATAATAATACAGCTGTCTTCTGTTAAGCCAGATGTTAAAGAGATTTGCAAAATATAAAATATCACCACTCTTCTCACTAAATTATCTTAGAAAATAGTTATTTTTCATAAAATAAGTCATATACATTAACATGTATTAAGTTTATCATTGTTTTTTAAATAAATTAACAAATTAATTTATTAAAATTTATCAGTTTTAATTTCTTATATGATTGCATATAATATATCCATACATATATAGTTATATTAGTTTTGATTTCTTATACTTCTTTAATTTCTTAGATCTGTAAATATAACCCACATAGGCAAAATCTGTTTAGGGTCCTCAATAAGTTTTATGAGTATAAAGGGTGCAGAGATCAAAAATATTGAGAACTGCTGACCTAGAATGTCACTTATTAACAACCCGTATTTCAATAAATCAATCAATCACCAGTTTTTAAGCAACTACTATGTCTCAGGCACTATAATGAGCACTGGAAGCACATTTGAAGCTTAACTAATAGAAAACTCTGTTTCTTCATCTGTGCAACGATGATCCAATGGCATCCAAAAGAATTTTTAGGCAAGGTGGTTAAGGTAAGGGTTGTAAACTCCCTTTTGTGATCATGGAATACATATAACCAGTGTACTCTTTTGTAAGTCTCTTCTTAGATAGGATCACATGTGATGATCTGTGTAAAACATTTTGTAAATTGTATAACATTATACAAATAAGAAACTATGTCATCAGTCAGATGTGTGTGCATTTTAGGGATTAGGGCTTCAAGACTCGTTTCTTTCTCCTCAAATAATCTTGCATATACTTATTTATTTTTGTGCTTTTAACCTTTCTTTCCCCACCCACTAACAAGTAGAACACATGCTCATTAAGGACAGAGAAAATGTACATACATATACAACACACATGTGTATGCTCATGAAAATGTGAATGTCTTTGTATTCCCAGACTCTAGCATACTGCCTTGCATATAGTAAGCACTTAATAAGTTCTTAGTGAGTTGCACCAGATTACAAGATTTGAGACCTAAAGCAACTGGTGGTACTGGTCTTAAGAAGCCTTTTTAATATCTACTTTAGTGTTCTTGCCAGAGCTGATACAACTATTTCAATCAGGTCTACAGCTAACAAGGAGCCATGCATTGCCTAGAAATGAAAGTGAGAACAAATGAATCCACTCTGAGTTCCTTTAAAAATAACAACCAAGTGAACAGAAAGTACTCTAATAGAGTACACAGGCTTAGAAATAGAAAATTTCTATTCATCTACAAAATAGGTATAGACAGCAGTGGTTTAAGCAGCTCTCAAATCAAATCTGAACTTGACAGAATGCATCCTCTTGTTTAGAAGCTTGTCATAAGCTTTGTCTCCTAGCCCTAAAGCAGAAAACATGCCTGGTAATAAAAACAAAGCCTACCAACCTCTTCAAAAACGTACTAAGTCCAATCTATAAACTAATATCAGTTTGTTATTGAAAGGGATATGTTTAAAACAAATCTGGTATTAAGTTTGTTCAAACGTTTACATCTTCTAGGGTGATATCTTGGCCTTTTTCTTACAGCTTCTATCTGGGAGTTCATAAAAAATTTCATATTGTGGCTCAAATTTGGTCTCATAATATAAATTCCCTGGCCTGAGATATAAAAAGAATCACACTGGGCTTAAGGAAAGACACATGCTAGGTCATATCAATATCAGACAACAGGCTTTAAGATAATCGTGTACTCAAAATAAATTTAATGTGCTTTCTGTTTGTTTTATAAGGCAATTAGGGTTAAGTGACTTGCCCAGCATCACACAGCTAGTAAGTGTCAAGTGTTTAGTCTGAGGCCAGATTTGAACTCAGGTCCTCCTGGCTTCAGGGCCTGTGTTCTATCCACTGCACCATCTAGCTGCCCCATGTGCTTTCTTATATCCTAATTTTTGTCAGAGGTGTCCATGGTTGGGGGTTGATTCTAAATGCACACGCTATATTCAGAATCTCAGGGTTTTTTAGGGTGCCTATAAAGGGCAATAAAATAATATGTCACATTTAGAGGCTGCTTTAATGTTTCAAAACAGCTTTAAATTCATATGTCATTTGCTCATCACAACAGTGATGTGAGATCTATACGAAAAGCTTTGGTAATTTGGAGCAAGCAGGACTGGCAAGTCCCAATAATAGATATTTTCACGAACAACTGAATTGTTTTAGGCTTATATGTTGTTGTTTTTCAGTTGTAACTCATTTCAAGTTTTCTTGGTAATGATATCACAGTAGTTTGTCATTTCCTTCTCTAGCTCATTTTACAGATGAAGAAACTGAGGCAAATAAGGTTAAGTGACTTGCTCAGGGTCACAAAGGTAGTATCTGAGGCCAGATTTGAACTCACAAAGATAAGTCTTCCTGACTCCAGGCACAGAGCTCTTTCCACTGTGCAACCTAGCCGCCCTTTTAGGCTCATATATCTCTTTGTAAAAAACAGTGGCTTCAGTAGTTCAGCCTTCCTGGGCTATGAGTAGTTGGGGAGCCAGCCTGGGGAGCACTTGAGCTTAAGTACCAGGTATTTAGTACAAATATTGTTTTTTATAGGCATTAATTTTATTTAGCAAGAGTTGCCTCAGTAGATTACTTTACACACCGTTTACATTTGCATGGTAACATCTGTCAATCAGCTATAGCTTCATTATTCAATGTATTACATGCAAGGGAACTAGACCAGAGAAGAAATGGTCAAAATGGTTTGGTTCACAGAACATAAATCAGAGATTCAGAGCTATTTAGGACTTTAGTGGTCATGGAGTCCATCTCCTTGTTTTATATATGAGGGAAACTGAGGCTTAGACTCACCTATGGTCACACAGCTAGTAAGTGTCTGAGGTGGAATTTGAATCTTCATGACTCCAAGATCAGCACTCTACCTATTATAATAGATAGAGTTTTAATTATAAAAAATAATGGCATCTGTAGATTGCATTAATATTGAATTTCAATAACACTAGGAAATCATAATTTCCCCCCCCCAATTTTCCACCTGTATGGGGCTATGTCAAAGACATAGTCTTGATTCTTGAGAACAACAGAAGAAAAGAATGATGAGGAAAAGGAATGATTAGCAAAGGTTATCATGAATGGAGCCAGAGCAAATTTGTCTGGCCAGGAGAAATTTTTGCTGGACCAATGATTTTTGAAACCTAGATGGAGTTTCAGAGAGAAAACGGCGGAGTTCTGCTTCTGGGAGCCAAGATGGCTGAGTAAGAAGTAAGTTGCTCTTACTGTCCCTTATTAACCTCTGAAAGCCCAGAAAATATCACACCAGGAAAAACCCTGGAACAGCTGAACCAGCAGAAAGATGGGGTGCAGCAGTCCAGCAGCTCAGGTAGCTTGAGGAATCAGCGAGAAAGGCCCCTCTTGCCCTTACAGGATTGGGAGCAGTACAGAACGGGAGGTATCACAGCAAGCTAATAGAAAGCCCCACCTCAGTGTACCAGAGGGAGATCCTGAATCCCAGTGGTGGAGCAGGCAAACCCCAGCACCAGGGCCCTGAGTGCCTCAGTATAGGCAGGGGAACCAGTGGAAAATAGCCATGAAAATCACCATGAGCCTCAGTATTCTACAGAAGTCAAATCTGTCAGTGCCTCAGCAAAACTCTGAGAACTGCTTAAAGGGCTCAGGGTGGAGAAACATCCATCTGAAAGGAGCTGGAAAGCAAGAGGAGGGAAGAGAAAGGCTCAGGTGAGCAGGCAACCTCCAAGGGCCAGACTGCTCAATCCTACCCCTAGAATTCCAATGTTGCTGATTCCAACCCAACACTAGGTAACCTGCCAGAACCCCACAGACTCCAACTTCCAGAAGTTGAGGCCTCCTCATGCAAAGCCAGTGACCAGGCCTCAGGCTCCCAGCATAATAAACTTGGGTCAGTGCCCCCTGCTGCCCAGCAGGAGAGCTCAATTTTTTTAAAGCCCAGGAAATAAGCAAACATCATTAGCAAAAAGAAATGTACTATAGATTCTTATTATGGGAACAGTGAAGATCAAGGCAGAAATTCTGAAGAAGACAACACTGAAATAAACCCACCTCTGAAACCTCAAAAGGTATTCTGAATTGATCTGAAGCCCAAAAAGTCTTCTTAGAAGAGCTCAAGAAGGATTTTAGAAGTCAAATAAGAAAGGCAGAAAAAAAATTGGGAAAAGAAATGAGAGGTATGCAAGAGAGAGCCAATAGCTTGGAAAAGGAAGGCTAAAAATTACCTGTAGAAAACAAATCCCTAAAAAACACAGTTGGCCAAATGGAAAAAACAAAAACTACACCAAAGAAAACAACTCCTTAAAAAGCAGAATTGACCAAACAGAAAAGGAGACACAAAAACTCACTGAGGAGAAGAACTACTAAAAAATGAAATAGGACAAATGGAAAAGGAGGCACAAAATCTAATAGAAGAAAATAATTTGTTAAAAATTAGAATTGGGCAAATGGAAGCTAATGACTCTATGAGAGAGTGAGAATCAGTCAAACAGAAATAAAAAAATGAAAAAATAGCTGAAAATGTAAAATACCTCATTGGTAAAACAACTGACCTGGAAAATAGACCCAGGAGAGAAAATTTAAAAATTATTGGTCTATTTGAAAATCACAATGAAAAAAAGAGCCTAGACAGCATCTTTCAGGAAATCATCAAGGAAAACTGCCCTGAAGTCCTAGAACCAGAGGGTAAGATAGCCATAGAAAGAATCCACCAATCACCTCCTGAAAGAGATCCAAAATTAAAAACATCAAGGAATATAGTAGCCAAATTCTAAAATTATGAGGTCAAATAGAAAATATTGCAAGTAGCCAGAAAGAAACAATTTAAATATCATTGAACCACAGTGAAGATTACACAGGACCTTACAGCTTCTACGTCAAAAGACTGTTGAGCATAGAATATGATATTCCATAAGGCAGAGGAGCTTGAATTACAACCAAGGATCAACTACCCAGCAAAAGTGAGCATAATCTTTCAGAGGAGGAGATGGACATTTAACAAAATAAGAGACTTCCAAACTTTCCTGATAAAAAGACCAGAGCTCAATAGAAAATTTGATCTTCAAATACAAGACTCTAGAGAGACATAAAAAAGGTAAATGGGACAGAAAAAAAAAAACAACATAGTATTAACAAGGGTAAACTGTTTACATTCCTGCAAGGAAGGCGACACTTGTAACTCTTGAGAACTGTGTTGTTATTACACCATTTTAAAGGTGTAGGTATAAGTTGACTTTGATGTAATGATAAAAAAAAATCTAATCAAATGGGTTAAATGGATCTAAGTAAGATGATTAATCTGATCTAACTAAGAAAATGCACTGAGAGAAAAGGAAAGGAGGAGGCAGACAAGGGTAAATTAAGTTACAGGAAAAGGCACAAAAACCTGTTGCAGTAGAGGGAAAGAAGGGAGGGAGATGATTAGATTTGGCTCTAGGAGGGAATAACATAATCAGTTAGGTATAGAAATCTAACTTTCCATACAGATAGTAGGAGGGAAAAGGGGAAAGAAAAGGGAAGGGGGATAGAAGGGAGGGAAGAAGTAGTAAGGTTAAAGGGGAAGAAAAAGGAGGAGGCTAATAAAGGGGAGGCTTTGGCAAAAAGCAAAACACTAGTGAGGAGGAAAGGGGAGAAAGGGAAAAGAAAAATGTAAACAGGGGAATATAGGATGGAAAGAAAGACACAGATAGTCATCATAACTGTGAATATGAATTGGATGAACTCTCCCAAAAAATGGAAGCAGATAGCAGAATGGATTAAAAACAATAATCCTACAATATGTTGTTTACAGGAAACACACTTGAAACAGAGGGACGCAGACAGAATAAAGGTAAAAGGCTGGAGCAGAATATATTACGCTTCAGCTGAAGTAAAAAAAAAAAGCAGGGTAGCAACCCTGATCTCAGACAAAGCAAAAACAAAAATAGATCTTATCAAAAGAGATAAGGAGGGAAACTACATCCTGCTAAAAGGCACCATAAACAATGAATTAATAGCATTACTACTTATATATGCACCAAATGGTATAGCATCCAAATTCTTAGAGGAGAAGTTGAGGGAGTTACAGAAAGAAAGAGACAGCAAAACTATACCAATGGGGGGGGGGATCTCAACCTCCCCTTCTATAAACTAGATAAATCTAACCACAAAATAAACAAGAAAGAAGTTAAGGAGGTGAAGAGAATGTGAGAAAAGTAAGGTATGGTAGACCTCTGGAGAAAATTGAATGGGGATAGAAAAGAAGATACTTTCTCTCCCAGTGCTACATGGCACCTACACAAAAATTGACCATGCACAAGGTCATTAAAACCTCACAATCCAATGCAGAAAGGCAGAAATATTAAATGCATCCTCTTCAGATCACAATGCAATAAAAAATTCTATGTAATAAAAGGGCCTCGGAAAGATAGATTAAAAATTAACTGGAAACAAAATAATCTAATGCTAAAAAATGAATGGGTCAAGCAACAAATCATAGAAACAATCAATAACTTCATTCAAGAGAATGAAAATAATGAGACAATATACCAAAACTTATGGGATGCTGTGAAAGCAGTTCCAAATTAGGAATACTGAAAACCAAAGAAGAAATTAGTAACATAGAAATTAAGAAACCTATTAAGCTAATAAATAAAACTAAGAGCTGGTTTTATGAAAAAATCAATAAAATAGATAAACCATTAATTAATTTAATTTTTAAAAGGGTAGAAGAAAACCAAATTACCAGTATCAAAAATGAAAAGGGTGAATCCACCACCAAGGAAGAGGAAATTAAAACAATAATTAGGAACTATTTTGACCAACTATATGCCAATAAATTTGACAATCTTAATGAAATGGATGAATATTTACAAAAATATAAATCACCTAGATTAACAGAAGAGGAAGTATAATACTTAAATAACCTCATCTCAGAAAAAGAAATTGAACAAACCTTTGATGACCTCCTTAGGAAAAAATCTCCAGGGCCAGATGGATTTATAAGTGAATTCTATCAAACATTTAAAGAACAATTAATTCCAATGCTATAGAAACTATTTGGGAAAATATGCAAAGAAGGAGTCTTACCAAATTCTTTTTATGATAGAAATATGGTGCTGATGCCTGAACTGGGAAGAGTCATAACAGAGAAAGAAAATTATAGACCAATTTCCCTAATGAATATAGTTCAAAAATTTTAAATAAAATATTAGCAAAAAGATTACAGCAACTTATCACAAGAATAATACACTATGAACAGATAGGATTTATACCAGGAATGCAGGGCTGGTTCAATATTGGGAAAACTATCCACGTAATTGACCATATCAAAATAAAACTAACAGAAAACACATGATTATCTCAATAGATGCAGAAAAAGCTTTTGATAAAATACAACACCCATTCCTATTAAAAACACTAGAGAGCATAGGAATAAATGGAGTCTTCATTAAAATAATAAGTAGCATCTACCTAAAACCTTCAGCAAGTATTATATGTAATAGGGATAAACTAGAGGCATTTCCAATAAGATGAGAGGTGAAACAAGGATGTGCATTATCATCACTCTTGTTCAATATTGCACTGGAAATGTTAGCTTTAGCACTCAGAGAAGAAAAAGAAATTGAAGGTATCAGAATAGGTAAAGAAGAAACAAAGCTATCACTCTTTGCAGATGATATGATGATGTACTTAGAGAATCCTAGAGAATCAAGCAAAAAATTACTTGAAATAATGAACAACTTCAGCAAAGTTGCAGGCTATAAAATAAACCCACATAAATCACTGACATTTCTATATATTACCAACAAAATCCAACTGCAAAAGATAGAAGGAGAAATTCCATTTAAAGTTATTGAAGACATTATAAAATATTTAGGGCTATACCTACTGAAACAAACCCAGAAACTATATGAACACAATCACAGAACACTTTCCACACAAATAGATCTAAATAATTGGAAAAACATCAGTTGCTCATGGGTAGGCTGAGCTAATACAATCAAAATTTACTTATCCAGTGCCATACCAATCAAACTACCAAAATTATTTTATACAGCTACAAAAAATAATAACAAGATTCATTTGGAATAGCAAATAGTCCAGAATATCAAGGGAACTAATGAAAAGAAATGCAGGGAAAGGTGGACTAGACATTCCAGATCTTAAATGGTATCATAAAGCAGCAATCATTAAAACTACCTGGTATTGGCTAAGAAATAGAGTGGTGCATCAGTGGAATAGGTAAGGTTTGCAAGACATGGTAGTCAAGGACTATACTTATCTCCTACTTCATAAACCCAAAGACCCCAGCTTCTAGGATAAGAGCTCAATATTTGACAAAAACTGCTGGAAGAACTGGAAAAGAGTATGGTGGAAACTAAGCACAGACCAAAATCCCACACCATATATCAAAATAAAGTCAAAATGGGTTCATGATTTAGATATAAAGGCTGATATTATAAACAAACTGGGAGAGCAAGGAACAGTTTACCTATCAGATTTATGGAGAATAGAAGAATTCATGACCAAACAGGAGATAGAGAACATTACGAAAAGCAAAATGGATAATTTGATTACATTAAATTGAAAAGTTTTTGCGCAAACAAAGCCAATGCAACCAAGATCAGGATACAAGTCATTCCCAATTGATAAATGGCATAAGGATATGAATAGGCAGTTTTCAGATGAAATAATTAAAACCATTTATAGTCATATGAAAAAATGCTCTAAAACACTATCGATTAGAGAAATGCAAATCAAAACAACTCTGTGGTACCACATCACACCTATCAAAGTGGCCAACATGACAAAATAGGAAAATGAGAAATGTTGGAGAAGGCATGGAAAAATTGCAACACTAATGAATTTTTGGTGGATTTGTAAACTGATCCAACCATTCTGGAGAGCAATTTGGAACTATGCCCAAAGGGCTATAAAAATGTACATGACCTTTGACCCAGCAATAGAACTTCTAGGGCTGGATCCCAAAGAGATCGTACAAATGGGAAAAGGACCCACATGTGCAAAAAATATTTACGACAGTTCTTTTGTGGTAACAAAGAATTGGAAATTGTGGGCATGCCCATCAATTAGGGAATGGCTGAGCGAGTTGTGATATATGAATGTAATGGAATACTATTGTGCTATAAGAAATGATGAGCAGATGGACCTCAGAAAAACTTGGAAAGACTTGCATGGACTGATGCTGAGTGAAATGAGCAGAACCAGGAGAATGATGTGCATAATAATAAACATGTTGCAAGATGACTAACATTGATAGACTTAGCCTTTCTCAGAAACACAAGGATCTAAAACATCTCCAAAATTCTCATGATGGAAAATGCTATCCACATAAAAAGAACTATGGAGTTTGAATGCAGATTGAAGCATATTATCTGCTATTTTTTTTCTTCTGCTTTGTTTTGTTTTCCCTTTCTTGTGGTTCCTCCTATTGGTTCTAATTCTCACTACATCATTAATGTGAAAATATGTTTAATAGGAAGGTATATGTCTGTATCAGATTGCATGCTGTTTTAAGGAGGGAGGTGGGGAAGAAGAGGGAGAAAAATTTAAAACTCAAAAGCTTATGGAAGTTATTGTTGATAAATCAAAATAAATTAATAAAAAAGAAATAAAAACAGAGAGAAAATAGGTTCAGTGTGAAATGTACCAGAAAGGATCATTTGTTACAATATGTACTGATAATAAAACTCAGAAATCTCAGCTCCTTCCCAAATTCCCATTGAGAAAAGAAATATGATCTTAATATTATATTAGAAAAATCCTTCTTCACATGTTGAAACAAAGAAATCAAAAGCTTCAAATGAGAGCAAATCTCTCTTTATTGGTGGGCACTTAGGAAGTGCCCACTTAAAGGCAGTTTCATATACTAAATACATACTTGTATTCATCAGGCATATGAACCTGGTGAACACTATCACTTTTGTCCTGTGGAAAAGTGCTCCACTATTCTCACATTAAATTATATTTTGAATCCCATCCTTTATACCACCATACTTCATTTTGCAGAATAATTCAATTATGACACTAGGACCCATGTGAAATTTTTGTAATGCATAATAAATATCCAGACAAGCTTTAGCAATGTATGACATTTTCCATAAACTAGAAAGAAGTGTATCAACTAAAATAATAGGAAATAAAATTCATTGAATATTTTGATCAGGATAAAGTGAATTTTTGGCCATTTCCATGTGTTCTACAGTCACAAAAGGTAGCTTACTGCCCTTACTTATTTCTTCCTAAAACTTCTCTTCTATATCCCATTAGATCTATTCTAAAGGTATTCCTCAAACTCATTGTAACTGCCCAGTATAGGTTGAGCATCAGGGAGGCAAATAGCAAATTATCTGGGTCATTACTCTTGGTCATTACCCTGTAGCATATGCCAGGTCACATGATTCAGCAACTTCTCAGTGTTTATATAGCATAAAAGGAAAGTTCCTGCAGAGAAGTGATAATAAAGATTGCTAGGTTTCTGCCAGTAGGTGCTCTACTATTCCCAAATTCCTCTGCAGACTTAGTCTTTTAAACACCATGATCTCTCTATTGGTAAGACTGTGTTTTGATGACTTGAAGCTCTAATAAATGACATACAAATATCCTTCTCAGGAAGGAGAGCGTGGAATACATGACCAAACTACCCAGACTATTTCAGGGAGAGAAATTAAAAAGTTAGTGTATGCTAATATGCAGCAAAATAATTTTCATATATACAATATATTATTATTATATTATTCATGTAAGTAATCATGATGATGATGATGATAACATTTATATAGTGCTTTAAGATTTACAAAGCAATTTTAAAATATTGTTTTATCCTTAAAACAACTCTGGGAAGTAGGTAGTATTATTATCCCCATTTTACAGTAGAGAAAACTGAGGCAGACAGATTAAGTGCCTTGTTTGGGGTCACACAGCTAGTAAGTATATGAGGCTGGATTTGAACTCAGAACTTTTCAACTGCAGGCCCAGCGTTATAAACATTCTACCATTTTTCTGGAATCCCTGTTCTCTTACTAAACAATTGTTCTTCATATTAAACCTGTGGTGTGCCCCAGATGTTACTTTGTGATATACTTCGGATTTACTTTTCTGTGAGCATATTATCACCTCCAATGAACACAAACTCTGTGAAGGCAAGTAACATATATACAAGACCAACATTAATTGCATACCTCTTCCACATCCACATGACCAGATAAAAGAAAATGCCTGCCTCTACTGACATGAATATTCTCTTTGAGAAAGAGACTGAGAGACAGAGATAGATAAGCAGAGACAAGAACAGAGACAGAAACTGAGACAGAGAAAGAGACAGACAGTGACAGAGCCAAATGAACAGAAGCA
Organism: Phascolarctos cinereus; assembly: GCF_003287225.1. NCBI lineage: Eukaryota > Metazoa > Chordata > Mammalia > Diprotodontia > Phascolarctidae > Phascolarctos > Phascolarctos cinereus. The sequence goes on along the minus strand of NW_027555847.1, from coordinate 200,670,232 downwards.
GATAGATAGAGACAGAGAGACAGAGAGAGAGAAAAAAAAGAGACAGAGACAGAGAGAAAATAGTATACATTCCACTGCCACTAGACAAAAAGTGAGTATCTGTCATGCCATTTTAGTTATTTCACTATTTCTATTTCCCAAAGTCTCACACACTTGTTGCATAACAAGTGTCACAATTCTCTGTCATCTTAAAATGTTATAACATGGGAGGGATAGGCAAACTTTTCCATACTTGTTTCTCACATTAACTTGTGTCCCTTCTCTATGCAATATTATTCCTTTGAACGAGCATTGCATGTAGGTGGAAAGTTCTAACTGTACTTTCACTCATTTCATCCCTGGGCAGCAATCCATTTGGAGGTACACTACCCAAAGCCCAATAGAACCATAGACCAAAAACTTATTTTACAGATGGGGAAAAGGAGGCCCCAGGAGGTTAAGAGACCTGCCTAAGATCATAGAAGAGATAAACATCAGAGGTGAAGATAAGAACATAGCTTCTGTGAACTAAGAGTCCAAGCTCTTTCCATTGACTCCAATGACTGGTGCATGGGGTATTTGCAGGCAACCCAACTGAAAACACACAGAAAGCGTGTTTGGATTCTCAGTCACTGCACACAGTATGGATGATTCTCTCAAAAGCAGGCTGATGGTAGCCCCACTGCTTTACAATATTCCAATCATTTATGAATGAATTGAATTTTCCCTTTCCCTAACTACTCTGGCCTTATAAATAATTAAGCTGATAGTTTTTTTCTTTTTGGTCTCTCAACCACTTTTCAAGAGGTTGATAATCAAATCAACTTTACTTTTGCTACCTTGATGGACATGATAGTCTAATATTCTAAAATTCAATTCAGAAAACCAAGCTTCCTTACCTACCCACCAGCCCCTGCTCCCTTATATCTATATCAGCCTCATTTCTTCAGTGTACCTATCCCATATGTGTATGTATTATTTCCTCCAATAGTAAATAAACTCCTTGAGAGCAGGGACTGCTTCAATTTTCTCGTTGAATTCCAGGTACCTAGCACATGATGTCTGGCACATAACAGGCCCTTTATAAATGCTTATAAAATGAGTGGAGGGAAATCACTCACATCAATAATTTGGTTTTTGTTTACTATAAATTTATTTATTTTTAGTTTTCAATATTTACTTCCACAAGATTTTGAATTCCAAATTTTTACCCCATCTCACCCCTCCCCCAGCCCAAGATGGCATGCATTCTGAATATCCCTTCCCCTAGTCTTTCCTCTCTTCTATCTCCCCCCCCTTCTCTTATTCTCTTCCCCTTCTATTTTCCTGTAGGGCAGGATAGACTTCTGTACCCCATTTCCTGTATTTCTTATTTCCCAGTTGCATGTGAAAACATTTTTTTAAACATATGTTTTAAAAACTTGAGGTTTCAAATGTTCTCCCTTCCTCCCTCCCACCCACCCTCATTGAAAAGGCAAGAAACTCAATATATGTTATACATGTGCAGTTATGCAAAACATTTCCATAGCAGACATGTTGTGAGAAACTAAAATTATTTCCCTTAATCCTATCCTACCCTCCCATGTAGTCTATTCTTTCTTTTGACCCTGTCCCTCCTCAGAAGTATTGCTTCTGATTACCCCCTTTCCCAATCTGCCCTCCTCTCTATCATCCCCCTGCTCTCTTGCCCCCTTCTTCCCCTATTTTCCTGTGGGGTAGGACAGATTTCCATACCGAATTGAATGCATATGTTTTTGCCTCTCTAAGCCAAATCCTGTGAGAATAAGATTCACTCATTCCCTCTCACCTTCCCCTGTTTCCCCTCCACTGTAAGAGACTTTTCTGTTTTTTTTTGTGAGATAATTTAACCCATTCTACCTGTCCCTTTCTTCTTCTCCGAGTATAATCCTCTCTCATTCCTTAATTTTATTCTCCAGATATGACCCCTTAATCTTCAACTTACCCTGTGCCATCTATCTATCTATCTATCTATCTATCTATCTATCTCTCTATCTATCTATCTATCTATCTATCTACCCATACATATAATTTTTTCCTCCAACTACCCTGATACTGACAAAGGTCTCATGAGTTATAAATATCATCTTTCCGTGTAGGAATATAAACAGTTCAACCTTAATAAGTCTCTTATGATTTCTCTTTCCTGTTTACCTCTTCATGTTCCACTTGAGTCTTGTATTTGAAAGTCAAATTTTCTATTCAGCACTAGTCTTTTCATCAAGAATGCTTGAAAGTCCTCTATTTCACTGAATGACCATTTTTTCCCCTGAAGGATTATACTCAGTTTTTCTGGGTAGGTGATTCTTGGTTTTAATCCTATCTCCTTTGCCCTCTGGAATATTACAATCCATGCCCTGTGATCCTTTAATGTAGAAGCTGCTAAACCTTGTGTTATCCTGTTAGTTTTTTCACAGTACTTTAATTGTTTCTTTCTGGCAGCTTGTAATATTTTCTCCTTGACCTGCGAACTCTGGAATTTGGCTACAATATTCCTAGAAGTTTTCCTTTGGGAATCTCATTCAGGAGATCGGTGGATTCTTTTAATTTCTATTTTGCCCTGTAGTTCTACTATATCAGGGCAATTTTCCTTGATAATTTCTTAAAAAATGATGTCTAGGCTCTTTCTTGGATCATGGCTTTCAGATAGTCCAATGATTTTTAAATTCTCTCTCCTGGATCTATTTTCCAGGTCAGGTGTTTTTCCAATGAGATATTCCACATTGTCTTCTATTTTTTCATTATTTTGGATTTGTTTTACGGTGTCTTGATTTCTCATAAAGTCACTAGCTTCCAATTGTTCTATTCTAATTTTTAAGGAAGCATTTTCTTCAGTAATATTTTGGACTTCCTTTTCCCTCTGGCCAATTTTGATTTTTAGGGCATTCTTCTCCTCATTGACTTTTTGGACCTCTTTTGCCATTTTGGTTAAGCTATTTTTTAAGGTGTTATTTTCTTCAGTATTTTTTTGGGGTCTCCTTTAGCAAGCTGTTTACTTGTTTTTCATGATTTTCTTGCATCACTCTCATTTCTCTTCCCAGTTTTTCCTCTACTTCCCTTACTTGCTCTTCTAAGGCCTGGGACTGATTCATATTTTTCTTGGAGGCTTTGGATGTGGGAACTTTGACTTTGTTGTCTTCTTCTGGTTGTATGTTTTGATCTTCTTTGTCTCCAAAGCAAGATAATATAGTCTGACTCTTTTTGCACTGCTTGCTCATGATCCCAGCCAATTGCTTGAGTTTTAAACTCTTTGTTAAGGTAAGAGTCTGCTTCCAATGTGGAGAATGTATCGTCCCAAGCTTCTGTGGTTTGTACAGCTGTTTTCAGAGATACTTGTAGGACCTGTAAATTTTCAGTTCTTCCAAGGTGGTATGATAAGGGGTGAGGTGTTTACTCCTTTCCCAGCCTGTGCTCTGGTCTATTAGTGACCACAAGTACTCCTTTCTGTCCTGTAACTGTGAGGAGGGGCTCCTCTCCACAGCCACTACAAGCTCCTCCATGCCAGTGCTCCTCCTCACCCCAGCACCACTGCCCAGAACTGTGGCCCAGATCCAAACACAGGTAAAGCAAGAGATTCCTGCCTCAGCACTGGCAAAGAGATCCCTGCAATCCCTCTCTGATCAGCCACTGGATTCCCCCTCAGCCTGTGGGCCAGAAGCTCAGGAGGCAGCTGCCCCCCCAGGGCCTTGCTCTAGGGGACCTGGAGCTGAGACCCCACATTCCTCTGTCAGCACCACAGAAACAGACTTTTCCCACTGACCTTTTAAGTTGACTTTTGCATACCTGAATTGAGGAGTCTGGAAACTGCCACAGCTGCCCACAATTCAGTCCTCTGAGGCCTGCTCTAGGTTCACTGTGGCCTGCAGGCCTATGTCAACCTGTGCTCCTCTTCTAGCCCAGTGCGATATACCTTTCTAATCAACCATCCAGGTTGTCTTGGGCTGGAAATTTATTTCACTCTGTCTTTTTGTGGGTTCTGCTGCTTTAGAATTTGTTTAGAGCCCTTTTAATAGGTATTTAGAGGGGTTTGGGGGATAGCTCAAGCAAGTCACTGCTTTCACTCCACAATCCTGGCTTCACTCTCCCATCACATCAATAATTTGTAATACAAAGGTATTTACTTTGTAGATATGCATTTTTGTTTTTTAAATTTCCTACAAACACTGAACAGTCTGTTACTGGGTTACCTTTTTCATTATTTTCCAATATAACTTCATTGATGCTTCTGTTGCTGCTACAAGGGGAATGGAGAAAGGAGGGATGAGTTGGTAGGAATGAATGAAAGGATGGATGAAGCATTTATTAAGCACTTATTATGTGTAAAATGCTGTATTAAGCACTGTTACAAATAAAAAAAGTAAGATACTCTGTGGTCTCAAGGAACTCACTTTCTAATGAGGGAGAACACATATAAAGGTTTCAGCTGCAAAGCAGATGGAAAGTCCATAAAGTACAGTGAGAAAACAGATATGAGTACCTTTTTTCAATGTCATTTCTACTGATAAAATCATATCAATTAAGTGTTGGAAATATGGGAAAAACTGAAGCATTAATACATTGCTGGTGGAATTGTAAACTAATCTAACCATTCTAGAAAGCAATTTAGAACTATACCCAAAGGGCTATAAAACTGGGCACACAGTTCTGCATCCCAACGATTTCATTAAAAAAGAAAAGACCCACATGTACAAAAATGCTCTTTTTGTGGTGGCAAAGAACTGGAAATTGTGGGAATGCCTATCAACTGGGGAATGGCAGAACAAGTTGCAGTATATGAATGTAATGGAATACTATTGTTCAATAGGAAATGATTACCAGGAAGATTTCAGAAAAACCTGGAAAGATTTACATGATCCAATGCTAGGTGAAGTGAGCAGAACCAGGAGAACCCTGTACACCGTCACAGCAAGATTGTGCAATGATCAACTATAATATACTTAGCTCTTATCAGCAATACAATGATTCAAGACCACTCCAAAAGACTTGTGTTAGAAAATGTTATGTATACCCAGAGGAAGAACTATGGAACCTGAATGTATATCAAAGCATACTATTTTCTCATTTTTTTTCTCATGGTTTTTTCGTTTTGTTCTGATTCTTCTTTCACAACCTGACTAATGTGGAAATACATTTAACATGATTGTACATGTATAGCCTATATCAGATTGTTTGCTATTTTGGGGAGAGGGAGGGAAGGGAGGGAAGGAGAAAAATGTGGAACTCAAAATCTTATAAAAATGAGTGTTGAAATCTTTACATGTAATTGGAACAAAATAAAACACTATTAAGTGCAAAAAATCACATCAATTTTTTAAAAATTAATTAATCTGTTGGTTTTTAGTTTGCAACAATCATTTTTATAAGATTTTGAATTCTAAATTTTCCCTCCTCCCCCCCTTTCTATCTCCCCATGACAACATGTAATCTGATATGGGCTAACGTGTGCAATTATATTAAACATATTTTCACATTAGTCATGTTGTGAAAAAAGAATCAGAACAAAAGAGAAAAACCACAAGAGGCAGAGCCCAGATGTCCAAGTAAAGGGAGGGATTTGCCTGAGCTCCCCCCCAAAACCCTCCAAAAACCTTTAAAAATTACTATAAGCAAATTCTAGAGCTGCAGAACCCACAAAAAGGTGGAGTGAAACAGATTTCCAGCTCTAGACAGCTTGGAAGGTCACCCTGTTGCACCAGGGTGAGAGAGGAATGTAATCCATCAGAAGTTGCTTCAGTGCAGACCTGGCCCCAGCAAATCTGGAACAGGCCTCAGGGAAACTGAATTACTGGCAGCAATGGCAATTTCTTGACCTCTCAGCCCACAGACACCAGAGACAACTTAGAAGGTCATCAGGAAAGGTCTGTGGCACCTGGGTGAAAGAAGAGAATAGCTCAGGAGAGGTTGCACCAGCACAGCCCCAGCCCCAGCAAACCAGGAGCAGGCCTTGGGAGTGACTAAATCATCAGCAGCAGCAGCAGCAGTAGTGGCCACTTCCAGAGCTGTCAGACCACAGACAGTAAAGGGGTTGAACACCTGGTCTGAAGGAGATTACAGAGATCTTCTTACTAGCACTGAGGCAGGACTCTGTTGCTTTGCTCATACTCAGATCCAGGTCACATTCCTCGGTAGCAGTCCCAGTGTTAGCAGGAGGACTAGCACAGGAGAGCTTGTGGCCATAGTGGAATGGGGACAATCTTCACAGTTCTAGGAAAGAAAATAGTGCTTGTGGTCACTCACAGACCAGAGCACAGGCCAGGAGAGTTGTAAACACTTTTCTCTACATCACACCAACTTGGAAGAACTGAAAATCTACAGGTCCCTAGAAGTATCTCTGAGAACAGCTGCACAAAACCCTTGAAGCTTGGGACAGTACATCCTCCACACCAGAAGCAGAGCCTACCTTAACAAAGAGTTAAAAAATCAAGTAATTGTCTGGGGAGATGAGAAACATTGTGGGGAAAATAAACCTCAGACTATGGAATCTTAATTTGGTGACAAGAAAGATCAAAACACAAACTTAGATGAAGTCAACAAAGTCAAAACTCTAACATCCAAAGCCTCCAAGAAAAATATGAATTGGTCTCAGGCCATGGAAGAACTTTAAAAAAAGGATTTTGAAAATCAAGGAAGAGAGGTAGAGGAAAGATTGAGAAGAGAAATGAGAGTGATGCAAGAACATCATGTAAAATGAGTCAACAGTTTGGTAAAGGAGACAGAAAAAAATATTGAAGAAAATAACACCAGTCTGTATTCAGACACCATCAGTTCTTTCTCTGGGCATGAAGCATTTTTTTTCTTTTGCTTTATTTTTCTTGGGACTTTTTTGTCTATGTTTTCTTTCACAACATGACGATTATGGATATGTTTTGCATGACTATAACCTATATCAAATTGCTTGCCTTCTCAATGGGAGGTCGGTGGGGAGGGAGGAAGGGAGAGAATTTGGAACTCAGAGTTTAAAAACAAATGTTAAAATTGTTTTTATAAGTAAGTGGGGAAAATAAAATGCTAAGTAAATATCCCCAAAGTTTGGGGAAAAAACACTTTTAAAAAACAGACTAGGCCAAATGGCAAGAGAGGGGCAAAAGCCAATGAGGAGAAGAATGCCTTAAAAAGCAGCATTGACCAAATGAAAAAGGAGATGCAAAAGCTCACTGAAAAAAAAATTCTTTAAAAATTACAGTGGAGCAAATGGAAGCTAATGAGTTTTTGAGACATCAAGAAACAATAAAATAAAACCAAAAGAATGAAAACAATATGAAATATCTCATTGGTAAAACAAGTGACCTGGAAACAGATCTGGAGAGAGAATTTAAAAATTGTTGGACCACCTGAAAGCCACGACCAAAACATAGAGCCTAGAAATCATCTTTTAAGAAATTATCAAGGAAAATTGCTCTGACAGTCTAGAGCAAGAGGGTAAAATATGTATCATCCTATAGAAAGAAATCCTAAAATGAAAATGCCCAGGAATATTATAACCAAATTCCAGAGTTCCCAGGTCAAGGAGAAAATATTGTAAGCAGACAGAAAGAAACAATTCAAGTATCATGGATCCACAATCAGGATAACACAAGATTTAGCAGCTTTTGCATTAAGTGATCAGAACATAACATATTGCGGTGGGCAAAGGAGCTAAGATTCCAAGCAAGAATAACCTATCCAGCAAAACTGAGTATAATCCATGGGGGGGGGGGAATGCACATTCAATAAGAAAGAGAAATTTCAAGCATTCTTGAAAAATGACCAGAGCTGAACAGAAATTTTGTCTTTCAAATACAACACTCAAGAGAATCATAAAAAGGAAATGATGAGCAAGATGCTTTCAGAGAAACCTGGGAAACTTATATGAGCTGATCCAAAGTGAAATACACTATGGACAAAGTAATAGCAATATTATAGGATGATTTGCTGTGAATGACTTAGCTATTCTCAGCAATACAATGATCCAAGACTAATGATGAAAAATGCTATCCATCCCCAGACAAATAACTGATGATATTTCAATGCAGATTGAAGCATACTTTTTTTTTACTTTGTTTTTCTTGAGGTTGTTTTGTTTATGTTTTCTTTTACAGCATGACTATTATGGAAGTGTTTTTCATGACTACACATGCATAACCTTAAAAAGAAAAAAAAGAAAAGAAAAACCATGAGAAATAAAAGAGAAAAAAAGAAAGAGAGAAAATAGTATGCTTCGATCTGCATACAGATTCCATTGTTCTTTCTCTGGATGTGATAGCATTTTCCATCATGAGTCTTTTGGAATTGTCTTAGATCATTGCATTGCTGAGAAGAGCTAAGTCTATCAAAGTTGTACATTACAAAATGCTGCTGTTACTGTGTACAATGTTCTCCTGGTTCTGCTCACTTCACTCAGTATCAGTTCATGTAAGTCTTTTGGAGTTTTTCTGAAGATTGCCTACCCATCATTTCTTATGGAACAATAGTATTCCATTATGTTCATATACCATAACCTGTTCAGCCATTCCCCAATTGATAGGTATCCCCTCAATTTTCAATTCTTGGCCACCACAAAAAAAAAAGCTGCTATAAATATTTTTGTACATATGGTTCCTTTTCCTTTTTTATGATCTCTTTCTGATATAGCCCTAGTAGCGGTATTTCTGGCTCAAAGAGTATGTACAATTTTATAGCCCTTTGAACATAGTTCCAAATTGCTCTCTAAAATGATTTGACCAGTTTGATCAGTTCACAACTCCACCAACAATGCATTTGTGTTCAAATTTTCCCACTTCTCTGACATTTATCATTTTCCTGTTTTGCCATGTCAGCCAATCTGATAGGTATGATGTGGTACCCCAGAGCTGTTTTAATTTGCATTTTCCCAATCAATAGTGATTTACAGCATTTTTTATATGAATATAGATAGCTTTAATTTCTTCATCTGATTGCCTGTTCATATCTTTTGACCACTTATCAATTGGGCAATAACTTGTCTTCTTATAGATTTGCCTCAGTTCTCTATATATTTTCCAAATGAGGACTTTGTCAGAGACACTGACTGTAAATATTGTTTCCCAGCCTTCTGATTTCTTTCTAACCTTGGTTGCATTGGCTTTGTGCAAAGCCTTTTTAATTATTATAATCAAAATTATCCATTTTGTATTTCATAATGTATCTCTTGTTTGGTCATATGTTCTTCCATTCGCTATAAGTCTGATAGGTAAACTATTCCCTGCTCTCCTAATTTGATTATAGTATCACCCTTTATGTCTAAATCATGTTCCCATTTTGACATCACATCAGTTTCTGATGTTGAATCATGATAAGGCCAACAACTTTGGTGGCAAGAATTTTCTGGGGCTTCATACTTCGCACTTCACACTACCTGTATTCATAGCACCTGCAGGAATAGTTGCCAGCCTGTATCCCCACTGAGGTTGCTTCCCAGGATTATGGCTGAAGACACTGGACTGAAAGCAGTGGGCTGAAAGTACTGCTGTTTCCAAGGCTCTTGAGTTCAAGTCCTGGGCTGTGTCCAACAGAATCTGAGGGAAGATTGTGGTTAAGGTGACACTGATGATTTAACTTGCTTGGCAGATGCCACTTGCTCTTTCTCCTTCAAGGTGACTTGCTGCTTCAAGTGGGTTGTCTTGCTTGCACAGTGTATGGAATTTGTTTGGTAGCTGGTAGCAGTGGTTTGCCCTTTTCCATAGGAGTTCTTTCCCCAAATGATAGCTGTGATACCTAGGTGGTTGAGGGCAGTGAAGAAGAGAGTGCTATTGCCAAGTCTCTTTAGATCTGGGTCCTGAGCTTTCTCTATCAAGGTCAGAAGGGACAAAATGGTCAAAGTTGTGATGGATTGACTTGCTGTCATATGCTACCTCACTATCAGGGTAATGCTAGCTTGGCTAGCTTTCTTGAGGCTGACTCACTCTCTTCTGATAAAGGTTCCTCCATATTCTACTTCAGGCTGAATCATATATATATATATATATATATATATATATATATATATATATATATATATATATATATATATATATACACACACACACACACACACACATAATCATATATACACACATACACACATACATGCATATAAACATATATGTGTGTATATGTATAGATAGATATAGATACACATGTGTATGGGTATGTATGTATGTATATATTTATGCATGCATAGGTAGATACAGAGACAGACAGATAGATATTCTATTGACCCAAGTTTAGTGGAATCCCAAGAATTGATGCAGGAAACAACATAACATAAACCAATTAAATATCTATTGACTATTTTCTCTTGGCCAGGCACTGCGCTAGGTGGTAGATATACAAATATCAACCAGTCAACCCTGAAAGAGCTTATTCTATGGTCCCTACTTTCAAAAAAATTTACAGCAGAATATAAAGGCCACTTGTGGTCCCAAAATTTGGAGATCTTTGGTGGTTTCTTGCAGCATCTTTTTTGAAAAGCCAAAACTAATTGCATACTGACCCTGATTTAGGGTACTACAATGATCACAGATTCTCAACAACTTTCTCAAGTTTCCATGGTTCCCCTCAGGGACCAAGAAAATCCTAAGGATGCTTCAGCACATTCATTAATGTCTTTTTACTCCATTTCATGTATCTTAGAAAGTGACTTGATTAAGGATTGGTGTGCCTAGTTCTACAAATGTTAGGCCATGATATATTCTTGAGTTTGAGGATATGCATAGGATATGTCTGAGTATGTCTTTGTATGGGTAGAGGATTGGGGGGGGAGCGGTAAGGTAGGAGACGAGGTAAGATTTAGAGCTCACTAGGTATTGGACATGACAGAAGTTATTGGGAAATCTTTAATATTTCCAACTTAGTCACCTAAGCTCTATCTCTTTTCTTGTGCTTTTATCCCACATGTATGCAGGACAGTCATAAGGTCTGCAAAATGGTAATAACATTAATTTTTAATCTTTTTTTGTTAATTCCAAGCATCTTGTTGCCATATATCAACTTTGATTTTATTAAGTGGGGAATAAGTTTGTGAGACAATATATGTAAAGGGTTTTATGTACATTCCCCCAAGTAAAATGAATATAGGTTCATGGAACATTGCAAGAATATTAGATTTGGAATCAGAAGACTGAGGTTCAAATCCCAGCAGTACCAATTACTACCTGTGACCTTGGGCAAGTCACTGGAGTCTTTGGGCTTCAGTTTCTTCATTTGTAAAATTATGAAGTGGACTAGATGCCCTCCAAATCTATCATCCACCATTTTACAAAGGAATCACTGTCCAGTTTTTAGGTACTCTTTTCAGTAGAAGTAAAGCTCCCTGAGGGAGCTTTTTTGTTGTATATCTTGTACTTAAAGAGCAGAATGTCAAATGCATAGTTAGTCTTTAATTCATGCTTGTGGAATTGAAATCAATTGAATTTATAAAGCATATGGATCGGACCTTCATTGTTGTATTTTGAATGATTGTTCCTTGGGAATTCTTTGGAAACTATTTAATTCTTCATAATGCTTTTGCTTCAGTGAATTTAAAAATCAGGAGCAAAAATAATCACTTATATATGTGGTTATGATAATGCTGCTTATGATTGCTACATAAGACAGAGAGCATAGCACTATATAGCCTCTTTATTAATATTCACTGGAATTGTTTCACAGTTATAGAGGACAGGACTCTGGCCCATGATACGCAATTCCAGTTAGAAGCAGTGGGATATGTACACCACTGCTGAAAGGAGAATAAACCACTAGTTATTAAAATTCAGGGTGTATCTCAGACAGCAAATTTCTAGGGAGCATATCTAATATGAATAGTGATATACAGTGGTCTTATTAGGAAAAGAAAAATCTATCTTCATACTTCAAACAATCTTAGATAGCTCCACAGATAATATGGTGATTTAAAGCTTGCAAAGCACTTTACATATATTATTTTCCTCAATCTTTACAACAACCCAATGAAATAAATACTACAGATGTTGTCATCTCCCTTTTATAAATGAAGAAAACAGGGTTCATAGAAATTGAGTGACTTGCCCCGGGTTATATATCTTATATCAGGTACAGGATTCAACTTGAGTCTTCCTGACTCTAATACCAATGTTGTTTTTTTTTTTTCTACGCTACTACACAGAGATATACACTCTGCTCAGAGAAGCAGCTGGAATCAGAAATAAATTGGAATGATGGGAATGTTGGTCTTTCTTTATTAGCAAACTAATTTTGGCCTCTGCTTATAGAGCTCCTGATAGCTGTTTATCTTTTAGATAGTACCTTATAAATTCTGTCCTAGGAGACTCAGGAAGCTTTATCTCAAAAACATTTTCATGAAGAAACTTTGTGCAGGCTGAAGAAAATTCCTCCTGCCACTCATTAATTGTTTTTATAATGTGAACAGAACTGTGAAGACAAATAGATTAAATTATACCTTTTCAAATAAGTTCAATGTAGGATAGAACAAAATCCTTAAGATACAATACCTCAATATGAAAATTTAATTAAAACTAAAATGTATTTAAAAACTGAAATTCAAAGCAAACCATATTTAGAAAAATTAATGCAGCTTTTTAAAGTAAGCGTTTTGGCTACTGAAGCATAAACATACTTTAAATATCAATGCCAAAATGTAGGGCAAAAAAAGATTAACTGGACATGCACCATTCCTATAACATTCAACCAAAATAGAACTGAAAGAAAAAAATAGTATGTGTATTTAGCAACAGTGCTAAATGCTTATTGGTTAATATTTTAAGTTAGTTCATCCACTTCCTCCTTCCTCTCCCTGCATGACAGTCAATGGTATATAGTGGATTGAGAACTATCTTCAAAGTCAGAAGGTTCTGGATTTAAGTAATCCCTGTGATGTATATTGGCTGTGTAATCCAAGTTAAATTACTTAACCTCTTCTTGTTCTAAGCAAATTTCTAAGACAATAAATTGTAAAGCACATACCAATCTGCATTGACAGAGGGAGTTCCTGGGCAGCAGCACTTTATATGAATGAAATCACAGGTAGAGCTTAAGGCCCTGTCACTATTACACCCTCTTTGTCATTTTAATAGATTGCTTTTAGGACATCATTTTGTCAGTAAAAGTAGGATTTCAAATAGCTCTGCCTAAGAGAAGTGTCTGTAAACCAAGCTTTGTCTCATACTGCTGTGATACAAGTTATTATTCTACTATTATATTAATACCCAATTATTAAGCTAGTATCTAGGCTTTTCTCCTTTTATTTACTCATTTAAGTCCCAGCCCCTGTAAAAAAAAATCAGCCTCTGAAGGACATGGTTGATTGATGAGATTGGCCTAACCTTTTGGCAACCTACTTCTTGATCCTGGGCCAGACCCCACTCAGCTAGGAGACTTTGCTTCTGTTTGGAGTGTAAACCAAATCTAGTCTGGGTAAGTAACTTGCCCAAAGGAGAACAGCCTATGTCCTTGTACACCTCCATTGGAATTTAGGGTGACCCAGCTCGTGAAGGAGAAAACCATCCAGAATGGCCTGGATGGAGATAGATTCTCCTGTCCAAATTGCTGGAGATGATTGAGTCTCAAGATCAAGTTACACTCTCACCAGGAAGAGCTGAAGACTTCTACCCCACCTCCTCATTAAATGTCCACCAATAAGGGCTGATTTTCACTTGTCAGCGACATCCCCTTTTCTAAAAGTATATTAAGGCTTTCAGCCTCTTCGTGGTTTTGCCTTTGGTTTTTCAAGAGAAACTACAGACCACCAATTTATTGATCATTAGCTAACCTAATTAATAAATTGATTATTAATTATCCATAAAATCTGTCTCTTGGGTTTTTCATTTGTCCTATCTGTTATGGTGTTGTCTAAACCAATGGATTATAGATTAGAAGGAGGGCTATGTTTAGGGATAGAGATAGGGATAATGATAGGAATTTTAACTTATGCTATCATTGGTTTAGAGAGGTTCCAGGAACAGTAACTCCTTCCACAAATGCAGGTTGGCACCTTCTTTGCAACTTATAGTCTTAGCATTCAGATGTTAAGAAATTACCATTAATAATAACGTTTAATAATGAAAAAAAATTACCCGGTATCATGTGGGCAACATGTATCCAAATCATGACACTGACTTCAAGATTGGCTCTCTAACCATTACAAGGTACTGCTTTTCATTAATGTTAGAATATGTCCCCAAAACCTCTTGCCTCAAACAGTATATATAGATCACTTTCTCCATGATAGATAGATAGATAGATAGACAGATATAGATAGATATAGATATAGATATAGATATAGATATAGATATAGATATAGATATAGATATAGATATAGATATAGATATAGATATAGATATAGATATAGATATAGATATAGATATAGATTGATCATTTCTCTACTTTAGAAACCTCTAATGAACAGGGGTGACAAGACAATCACATCTTAAACTCTGGCCATGGACAAAGAAAAAGAAGCTCACATACTAGGAGGATGATTGGACAGAAAGGGATAGGATCCTTAAAACTGTAGATCGAAAGCTCAGTGGGTCCTGTGGTCCTGCCAGATAACTGCAATACTGGCTTTAGCATAAGAATTCTTCTGCTAAACATAATATCATTAGGCTGAATGGAAGCAGTACCTTCAGGAAACTGTGGTTGTACATGAAGATGATAATCAACAGTGGGCAGAACTCACATCTATCTTCAAGCATATGGGAAATACCTCTCTTTTCCATTTGGTCATAGATGGAGGTGCCTTATTGATAGCCTCACCTACAGGATGATGTTACTGGAGCCTCACAGTAGTATTTGCCTTTGTGGATGCCAGATGATACCCATGAAAGCAAGCAGGACCTGCAGTTCTGGGTATTTGCAGATTTCTGAGATGCAAATGCTCTCACTGAAAATTTCATGATCAACTCTGAGAACCACTTAGAGTTGACTCCAGCACACTCCTGAATTTTCTCCTATAAAGCATTTCAGTTCATCATCATCTTAGAATTATCAGCAGAGACTTGGAAATGATGGCTTTTCTGAATGAACTAAATTATTAGGTGGAATGTTTTTTAAATTTCATTAATTCTCAGAGCTGCATTGCAACTATGGAGGCAGATAATTCCATAGCTCACATTAATTATAGTGTCTTACTACAAGTCTAAGATATTTCTACCTACTTACCCTGTCTCTTATTCCTGAGGAAAAGAAAAGAGTATTACCTATGAATATTGATGTAGACATAATCTATTAACCTAAGAGAGTCAGTTTCACTCTGCTGCTTAGAGGAAATACATTTTTTTTAATCCTTTAGGCTAGATATTCTAAATTCTTTCTACAGATATTGAAAATACTTGCATCTCTTTAAAGAGTCAGCATGTTTTAAGAGAGTAGTTCCACCAGGGGGCATTCATTCACTGGATTCATTTTAAAAGACTAGCCTTCCTGGGAATCAAAAGAAACTTTTTTTCAGCTTCTACTTTCAAATTGTTAAATCCCTTTGGAAATAATTGTCACTGAAATAAATACTTGAATTTAGAAGTGAACATTTTGGCCATTGAGATAACAACTAATAAACTGTTTGTTGAAAGAAATTGTATATCATGAAATTCAATGCAAAAGCATATATCCATACACACATACTTAAAATACTATGTTTAAATCTGTAAGAATAATTCCTAATGTAATTTTTTAAACTTTGATAGTACCTCATTAAAACGATCATCCTCATTCAGCTATTCAATTTCTTTTAAATCTCAAAGTCTGAGGAAATTAGAGAGTTTATTGTTAAGCTTATCATCAGAATAGCTTAAGGGCTCATAACTGAATTTTCTGAGCATTAAGACTCTCAATTAAACACAAAATGTCTCTGGGGCTCAGGGTTAGAGTGAGTGATTGAAAAATATTTGCAAAAATACTAAGAAGTTAAGAGAAAATAATGAAAATTTAAAGCATAATTTGTGTTCATTCATTCATTCAACAAGCATTTATTAAGCAATTTAACATGTATAAGGTACTGTTCTAGATGCTTGTGTTGTAGGAAGAAACAAACAGCTCTGGTGCTCAAGAAGCTAAACTTCTGTTATGGAAGTGGGAAACATACACAAATAAGTAAATCCAAACTATGTTTAAAAAACCTAAAAAGAGATGTGTCTGTTTTCTAGGTCCACAAATATGTAGAAACTTTTGCTTTCTAGTATTTTTTCCAATATTTTCCAATATATGCTTTTCCACTCTATGCACTCTGTGTGTGAATCAAACTATACTTAGCTAGATGACAATTCAAATGGCAGAAATTTCCTGTCATGGCACTGGCATACTGTCCAGGTTTCACAGGCATACAACAATGAGGTCAACATAACGGTTCTGTAGATCTTCAGTTTGACAATCAGTCTAATACCTCTTCTCTCCCACACTTTTCTTCGGAGCCTCCCAAACACTGAGATAGCTCTGGCAATGCCTGTGTCAACCTCATTGTTAATGTGTACATCCCTGGAAAGTATACTGCCGAGGTAAGTGAACTTATCCACCGCATTCAAAACTCCTCCCTTTGCTATAACCAATGTTTGGTGCTGGCTGATGGAGCACCTGTGTTTTCTAGGCCAATATTAGCACAAGCATCTGAGAACTGATCCATACTTTGTTGCATCTCAGCTTCAGAGGATGCATTATGTGCACAATCATTTGCAAACAGAAAATTATGCACAAACATACAGGATGAGTGCTCACATGGTGGTCAGAAATAGCAATATATGGACACTCTCAAGGTCTCTCTTAAGAACTTTGGAATTGATTGTGTGACGTGGGAGACACTGGCACAGGCCCAGCATGGTGTGCCCTCATCAGAGAAGGTGCTATGCTCTATGAGCAAAGCAGAATTGAAGTAGCTCAAAAGAAATGTGAGATGTGAAAATTTAGAGAATCCACCCCAAATGTTCACATGCATTATTTGTGCCCAATATGTAGTAGAGCATTCTGAGCTCATATTAGTTGGATCAGCCACAGTTGGACACACTCTAACATAGTGATGTCTTTTTGGTCCTCTTCAAGAACAAAGGACAATAACCAATCAGCACTTTCTCTGATGAGGGCCCCCTCCTCACCATCTTTTATTTACTCTGGCTTCCATAAAGACTCAGTGAAAATTCTACTTTCTGTAGGAGGTCTTTACTAATCCCCCTAGCTTCTAGTGTCTTCTTTCAGACTATTCCTATCTCCTCTGCATATATCTTGTATGAACCAAGTTATTTACATGTGATTTCCACCATTAGAATGTAAGCTACTTGAGAATAGAAACTGTTTTGGCCTTCTTTGTATCCCAATGCTTTGCATAGTGCTTGGTATATAGTTAGTGTCTCCCTTAATAGATTATTTTTGACTGAATGAATGACTATTAAAGCTGTCTGAAAGTGTAGTATGCCGTGTTGTAGAGTAATAACTTCACTCACATTAGGAGGTCTTTAAGAACTGAATGGATGGCCACTGATATGACAGAGGGGACTCTCAGTCACATATTGTTATTGTTGTTGTTCAGTCGTTTCAGTCACGTCTAACTCTATGTGACCCCGTTTGGGATTTTCTTGGCAAAGATACTAGAGCAGTTTGCCATTTCCTTCTCCAGCCCATTTTACAGATGAAGCAAGTGAAATAAACTTACTTGATCATTGAGCTAATAAGTGTCTGAGGCAGGATTTGAATTAAGGAAAAGGAGTCTAAGCTCAGCCCTCTATCCATTGTACCAGCTAGCTTCCCACTGTCACTGTGGGTTCTTGATTGGGGAAAAGCCATAAAATACAGTAATAAGTAAAAAGCCATAAAAACTTAAACTCTGTGAAAGGTGTAAGCCCAAACATGGTGACCTGTTAAAACTCATAGCTTCGATACTGAGTCATAACTTAAGAGACTATGACCCATGAAGGACATAACAAGAATACTGTGACCCATGTGTGACTGGTACATGATCAATACACAAACTTATGTTAAGGCATAACACTGGCTTAATGCCCAGGATGATTACTAAGTAGAAAACCAAAAATATCCACCAATCCATAGCGATGCACTTTCTACTTCCTCCTTTCTTTCTCTGTTTTCTATAATTACCACAGGTATTTTGGGGGTTCTTGGTGGGGATCCACTGAACTGTCTGGCTGCTACCCTAGACCAAAGATTGCTACTGTTTTGTAAGTATCCATAATGATTGATTAAATTACTACCTATAATCAATCTGGAGATCTTTGGTCTCTTTGTTTGGTATCAGAAAGAATGCTCCATGGTTATGTGAGAGGTACAGGGTTCCCCGGTCATGAGAATTCTGGACCTTAAATTTGATGTAGTCAGCAGGGTTCCAAAGGAATGCCAAGAGAGTAGGTGATAGGCCAGGGATGGAGAGGGAGAGGGAAATCCCTGCCTGGCCTCCATGTTGGAAGGGTGGACTTGTGTTGGGCATATTTGGACCATCGCACAAGGATGGGGATGCCCTGAAAATGTCAAAAGGCCTAGAATCCAATCTGATGAAATTATGTTTCCATCAGGTTGGGAAAAGAAGGGAAGAAAGTAGCAACTGTAGGTTAGCCCTTCCTCACAGCACCAGAAAAAAAAGCCACTACCACATTCTTAGATTCAGAGGCTGAGAATAGAAAGTTGCTGGAGGAATTCCAGTTAAAAGAAACATGTAGAAGAAACATTGATTTGCCAGTTGGCTAGGTTGAAAGGAGTTTAAGCATGTAGACAGGAAAGAGATAAGGTGTGTAATTATGAGAGAGTCTCTTTCTCTTTTTCTCCCTCCATCCCTGGCTGACTGCAGCAGGCTGGGTGGGTGAACAGAAGAAGGAGAGAAATAGAAAACATATTCAGTGAATTAAAAGTTGTTTGAGTAGGTCAGAATTTGAAAGAAATAAGATGTGCTGGCAAATATTTCTGTCTTGTTAATTAAACCCTAAAAGTTCAAAAAATATATTCTTTCTCTTCCTCTACATTCCTGAACTATGGCCAGGTTCCGGGACAGACAAAAAAAAAAAAAGAGGAAGGGAAGAGGAGAACATTTTACCCCTCAGATCTAAGAGAAGAAGGTCACTTAACTGATAATAGAAAGATGGGTTTGGTAGCTGTGTCAGTGAAAGTTTCAAGGTGAAGGGAGGGAAGAGTCTGCACTTGGGAACATAACTGGCACTTAACCCTTTCCTGGCACACAAAAACGTTTGTGTGAATTGAGAAACAACCAAAAGGTAATTGAGCTTGATTGGACTATCTAGCTGGAATTTAGAGAGTATTAGTGGTTAATTTTTAAATAATTTTTTTAAATGGGAGTTTGTGTTAAAATTGGAAACTAGACTGTAAAATATATAAGATTCTTATTCACAAGAAGAAATCATAGAAATATCCACATCTTCCAATAGAGTTGTGGCAAATAAAAATAATAAAGGTAAACTGAAAAAATCAGTTTACTAATAGTGACACATATAACTATTAACAAAGTGGGTCAGGCTGGCAACCTCAGTAAAGCCATGGATCTCAGTGAGAAAGAGGGGACTCTATTGATATACAATGAAGAATATGTCTTGGTGGGCATGAAACTATATAAATGGCTATACTAAGAAAGGTGGACTGGGATGCAGGTGAAGCTAATCACCACCTCTCTAAGACAATTAAGGAAAGTTAATTGTTTTATGGGACCCATCTGCATCTTGTAATCTTTGCTAGGGAATCAAACTACCAGATTTGCTGTCCCTTTGAAAGAGATTAAAAATTCCCCTAATTGCACAAGGGCAGGTAGACCAGAAGATATATCTTTTGGGGATCATAAAAGTAAATTTGTGGGGCTTAATGATAAAAAGAAAAAAAAAACAGATGTCTAAGAAGTATCCCAGGGGCTGCTGGTAGAAGAGATAACTTTTCTTTTAACTGTAACTTTGAACTAACTCAGAGGAAAAGTTGAAAATCCTGAGCACAACTAAAGGACAAAGAAAGGCAGCTTTAAGCAGATGTACACACACACACACACACACACACACACACACACACACACACACACACACACATATATACAGACATACACATATATTTATATGTCACACATATTTATATTATTACATATATCCACATATATACATATATATTAACAAGTGATAGTTAACTGACTATATACCTCATAGGGTTCTTGCTAAGATCAAATGCCATAACCTATCTAAGGCACCTTTTAAAACTTAAGGCACTATATAAATCTTAGTTGTTATTGTTGCTGTTCTTACTATTTTTAAAAGGATATGATTATGGGATTTTTTAATAGTGAGAATGAACAATAATAAATGTACACATTGAGTATTATATACCATTAAATGAAGCATAATACATAAAGAATTCTAAGTATAACAGATTTTAAACAATTTGGCAAGTGTGTCT
The DNA here is from genome assembly GCF_003287225.1 of Phascolarctos cinereus. Classification (NCBI taxonomy): domain Eukaryota; kingdom Metazoa; phylum Chordata; class Mammalia; order Diprotodontia; family Phascolarctidae; genus Phascolarctos; species Phascolarctos cinereus. Next base: position 200,649,907 of record NW_027555847.1, on the reverse strand, counting down.
TTGAACTAGTATTGACCAAGGAAGCAATAAGAAGTAATGTTGTACTGTTAATTAAAACTCCTATTGTATGTTTTATAACATTGATATATTTTCTTTTTTCATGTTGAATGAAAGACTTTGTTCCAGAAAAAACAAAACAAAACAGATATCTTTCACAAATTTGAATCTTAATATTTCTACATCAAATGTGCGCCTTCATTGTAACAAATTTTTTGTATCATAAATTCAATAAAATAATAGAAATGAATTTAGATATCCCATTATTTTAGAGATGGGAAATAATTCAAATTATTGTCATTAAGTATAACCTACATCTCAATATGTTCTTTAGTTAACTATTTCCTTATTCCAAAAGGACATACACTTTTAACAATTTTGTTTTAAAATGATTTTCGTTTATTTCACCAAATAGTTCTCAATTATATGTAAACTATTTTTAGCAATCATTAAACATTTTTGAGTTCCAAATTCTCTCTCTCCCTCCAACCTTTCCCCCCAACTTGAGAAGAAAAGCAATTTGATATCAATTATACATGTGAAATCATGCAAAACATATTTTTGTATTAGCCATATTGCAAAAGAAAACACAAATAAAATAAAACGATAAAAGTAAATAAAGTTAAAAAAAAGTGTACTTCAATCTGCCTTCAAAGATCATCAGTTATCTCTCTGAAGGTCCATATATTTTTCAACACGGATCCCTTGGAATTGTTTTGGATCATTGTCTTCATTAGAATAAATAAGTTTTTAACAGTTAATCATCCTTACAATAATGGAGAACACTGTATAAAATGTTCTCCAGATTCTGCCTACTTCACTTTGCGTGAGTCCATATAAATCTTCTCAGGTTTTCTGCAACAATCTCGATAATTTCTTATAATACAAGTGTATTCCTTCACAATCATATACCACAACTTTCCCAGTTGATGGGCATCTCCTCAATTTCCAATTCTTTGCCACCACAAAAAGAGAAGCTATAAATATTTTTATACAAATGTGTCCTTTTCCTTTTTCTCTGATCTCTTTGTGATACAGATCTCATACAGGTATTGCTGGGTCAAAGGGTATGCAGAGTTTGACAGCCCTTTGGGTGTAGCTTTAAATTGTTCTCCAGAATGGTTAGACTAGTTTACAACTCCACCAACAGTGCATTGGCATCCCAATTTTCTCATAGCCTCCCCAGCATTTATCATTTTCCTTTTCTGTCATGTTGGCCAATCCAGTGGGTGTGAGGTGATATGTCAGTGTTGTAGAGAATGGCTCTTATTTTTATATAAATTTGACTCACTTCCTTATATAGTTGAGAAGTAAAGCCTTTATCAGACAGACTTGCTGTAAAAATTCCCCCAATTACCTGTTTCCTTCTAATTTTGGCTGTATTATTTTGTTTGTGCAAAAGCCTTTTAATTTCAAGTAATCAAAATTATCTATTTTATTTCCTTTAATGCCCTCTATCTCTTGTTTTGTCATAAACTCTTCCCTTATCCTGCCACCTGATAAGTACATTTTTCCATTCTTCCTTAATTTGCTCACGATATTACTCTTTATGTCTAAATCCTCTGTCCATTTTGACCCTAATTTGGTATACAGTGCTGGCCTATGCTTCATTTCTTCCAAACTGCTTTCCAGTTTTCCAATTTTTTTTCAAATGTTGAGTTTTTACCCCAAAGCTTGGATCTTTGGGTTGATCAAACACTAGATAACTGTGGTCATTTACTATTATTTACTGTGTGCCTAATGTATTTCATTGATCCATGCCATATTTCTTAGCCATGACCAGATTATTTTCATGATATAGTTTTGTAATATAGTTTTGAATGTAGTTTGTAATATAGTTTGAAATCTGGAACTGCTAGGTTACTTTCCTTGACTTTCTTTATTGATTCCCTTGATATTCTTGACCTTTCATTTTTTCCAGATGAATTTTGTTAATATTTCTTCTAGCTCTATAAATTAATTGATTGGGAGTTTGACTGTTATGGCACGGAATAAGTAAATTAACATAGAATTGACATTTTTATTATATTGGTTCAGCCTGCCCAGGAGCAATTACTATTTCTCCAATTGTTTAGATCTGTCTTTATGTGAAAAGTGTATTGTAATTGTGTTTATATAATCCCTGGGTTTGTCTTGGCAAGTAGACTCCCGAGTATTTTATCTTGTTTGGAGTCATTTTAAATGGAATTTCTGTTTCCATCTCTTCTTGTGGGGTTTTGTTGATAGAATGTAGAAAAGCTTATGAATGAGTTTATTTTGTATCATGCAATATTGCTGAAGTTATTAATTATTTCAACTAATTCTTAGTTGATTCTTTAAGGTTCTCTAAGTATACCATCATATCATCTATAAAGTGCGATAGCTTTGTTTTCTCATTGCTGATTTTTATCCCTTCAATTTCTTTTTCTTATCTTATTTCTATGACTAACATTTATGGTAAAATATTCAAAAATAGTGGTGATAATGGGTATCTTTGCTTCACTTCTGGTCTTTTTGGGAAAGCTTCTTGGTTTTAAGAAAAGCTCCATTGATTCTAGCGTTATTTATGTTTTCTAATGTTTTTAATAAGAATGGGTTGTTTCTGCATCTATTAAGATAATAATATGATTTTTGTTGTTTTTTATTACTGATATGGTCAATTGTACTGATAATTTTACTAATATAGAACCAGTTCTACATTCCTGTTATAAATCTCATGTCGTCTTAGTGTATAATCCTTGTTATATATTGCTGTGATCTCCTTGTTAGTATTTTATTTAAAATATTTGCATTGATAGTTATTATAGAAATTGACCTATTGTTTTCTTTGTTTGTTTTTACTGTCTCTGGTTTTGGTAATAAAACTATATTTGAATCATAAAAAAAATTTTGTAGGACCTCTACTTTACTTATTTATTTTTCAAATAGTTTATATAGAATTGGGATTAATTGCTCCTTAAGTGTTTAGTAGAATTCACTTGTAAATCCTCAACTTGTCTGTAGCTCATAGTCTTAGAAAGTTACCTAGAGCATTGAGAGGTTTAGTGACTTGGTCATGGTCATACAGATAGTATGGAGGTAAATCTCTTTACCACATCCTTCTTAACTCCAAGGCTGGCTCTTGTCCTGTTAAGAGAAAGAGCATGGGCTTCAAAATGTCAAACACTTCCAGTACAATGATGACTGTTTTCCCATTCTTCTTTCATCACTCTGGTTTCCCTGACATAACATTTTTATGTCTGACAGTCCTGTTGACTCAGCCTCAGCTGTTACAATTCACATAATAAAGAGAATTACTAGCATGTTGATATCCCTTTAAGATTTACAAAGTACTTTACACATATTATCTCATTTGATCCTTGCAACAACCTAATGAATTAGATATTATTCTGTGCATTTACAAATGAGGAGGCTGAGACTCAGAGAGTTTAAATAAATTGTCCTTAGCCACAGTTAGTAGGTGTCAGAGGCAGCACTCAGACCTAAGCAGTTTCTTTATTCCCTACCTAATATTTGTGGCTTTAATTCTGTTTATTTCAGAAGACCAAAGAATCCAAGAATTCTGAAAAACTTAAATAACATAAACTTCTCCAATAAATGAATTTCAAGTCTGCAAAAGTCCACAAAAGTCATAATATATTTCTCCATGAGATCAATGCCTGAGGGTAAATCAGTAAGTGTATATATAGACCCTATGGGCATTTCAGTACCATGGATAGGTACAGGTGAGGAAGAAGGATATTTTTAAACTATTTTTCCTCCTTCCAGCTCTCAATATTCCCTTGCATCCTGCCCAACATTTTAGTTTATGCTTGTTTATACCTTAAACTGGATGCCAGCTTCCTTTCATTAGGAAGGCATTACCCCCATTCTAAAGAGGCATTTGCTCATTCCATCACCAGAGAGAGAGCCTGCCTTTACTTGGAGACAAATTGAAATCTGTAGGAGGTCTTTTCTTGTTCTTTAATTTTTGTAGCTACCAAAATCTGTATACTACTTGATAGAGCAACACCCCTACTAGGTTTGTATCTAAAAAAGGTCAAAGAAAAGGGTAAAAGATCTATTTTTATAAAAAAAAAATTATAACAGCTGTTTTTGTGTTAGCAAAAATTTGAAAATCAAGGGGATGCCTATCAATTGAGGAACAGGTTATGGTATATGATTGTGGTAGAATACTATTGTGCCATAAGAAATGAGGAGCAGGATAGTTTTAGAAAAACTTGGGAAGATTTGTATGAACTCATGTCAAGTGAAGTGAGCAGAATCTGGAGAACATTGTACACAATAATAGTAGTATTGCAGGAATGATTAATTGTGAAAGACTTATCTACTCTGATTAAGACAATGATCCAAGATAATTCCAAGGGATCCACGATGAAAAATGTATCCACCTGTAGAGAGAGAATTGAGGAACACTGAATGCAGATTGAAGCGTACTTTCTAAAACTTTCTTTACTTTTACTGTTTTATTTTATTTTGTTTTGTTTATGTTTTCTTTTTCAACATGGCTAATAGGAAATATTTCTTGCATAACCTGGCATGTATAATTGATATCAAATTGCCTATCTACTCAAGGTGAAGGTTGGAGCAGGAGAGAGGAAGAGAATATGAAGTCGAGTTTTTAAAAACTGATTATTAAGTTTTTTATATGTAATTGGGAAATATTTAATGAAATAAATAAAAAAAATTGAGCTACTTGAAGACAGGAATGATGTTTTTGCTTTTCTTTGTATTCTCAGTGCTTGGCACATAGTAAGTGCTTAATAATGCAATAACCAGGTAATTTTAGAAACCATCATGAATCTACACCTGACCTAGAGCCACAATGCCATCTTGCTATTGGTAGACATCCTAATCAAGATACTTCACTTCATCTCCACTTTAGACTTCTTAGTATGGGCAAGGCAATATGTCTATTGCTGAAGGAAATTTTCCACATTCATAATCTTCAATCAAAGAATGGTATAGTATAAAGAGCACTAGATGTGGAGTCATATGACCTAGAGCAGAATCTCAGTTATTTTGTGAGTTTGGGAAAGTCACTTACTCTCTGCCTTTAGTCCCAGTTTTTTCAACTACAAAATGAGGGTTTGGACTAGTTAGCCTCTGAGGTCTCTTTGAAGGACCTGGAACATCTTGGTTGTCTATTACTTCAAATTGCACTATTAAAGGCTCTTTAATAGAGGTAGTTAGGCATGGAGCCAAGATGGTAAAAAGAAGCCAGGAAGTTTCTCAAGTTCTCCCCAATTTTCCTGGGAAACAACATTAAATCAAGTCTCTAAATGGATTATGGAATGACAGAACCCACCAAAAGACAGTGTGAAAAATTTTTCTAGCCTAAAATAACTCAGAAGGACTTCAGGAAAGATCTGTCTCACTTGGATAAAATGGGAGTGCTGCCCAGTGTAAACAGTGTCCAGGCAAGCTGGCAGGAGGTTCTTAGCCACAGTAAATGAGGCCCCTCTGTCCTGGACCATCAAGGTAATGATATAGCAAGGTAGTTATGAGGCCTCCAGACTCAGCTCAGAAGGCAATTGCCAGCCCTGGAACCCTAGCACAACAGGGATGACAGGCTGGGCCACTCTAGCTCAGTGGACAAGCCGTGAGCACCTGACACACTAGCATCAAAAGTCAGCCCAAGAAACTTGGAAGAGTGTCCCTTGTTTCCCAGGAGCAGAACTCAACTTTTTAAAAAATGAGCAAAAACACAGAAAGAATCCTGACAATAGAAAGCTACTATGGTGACAGGGAAGATCAAAACACAGAGGACAACAACGTCAAATGCCTACATGTGACCCCTCAAAGTGGAATATTAATTGGCGTCAAGACCAAAAGTCTTCTTGGAAGAGCTCAAGGATTTTAAAAATCAAGTAAGAGAAGTAGAAGATAAATTGGAAAAAGAAATGAGAGTTATGCAGAAAAATTATGGAAAAAAAAGAGTAAATGGCTTGGAAAAGTAAACCAAAAAAAAAAAAATGACTGAAGAAAAATAGAAATGGACAAATGGAAAAAATCCTTTGAAGAAAACAGCTCGTTTAAAGGTAGAATTGGCCAAATGGAAAAGGATATACCAAAGCTAGCTGAAGAAAATAATTCCTAGGGGCAACTAGATGGAGCAGTGGATAGAGCACTGGCCCTGAAGTAAGGACCACCTGAGTTCAAATCTGACCTCAAATCAAACACTTGACACTTTCTAGCTGTGTGACCCTAGGCAAGTCACTTAACCCCAATTGCCTAAAAATTAAAAAAATAACTTTAAAAAATTCCTTAAAAATTACAATTGGGCAAGTGAAAGCTAATGACTGAGACATCAAGAATCAGTCAAACAAAATTTAAAAAGATGAAAAAAGAAGAAAAGGTAAAATACCTTATTGGAAAAATAACTGACCTGGAAAATAGATCCATGAGAGAAAAATCTAAGAGTTATTGGATGACCTGAAAGCCATGATAAAAAAAAAAGTTTAGACAAAGATCTTTCAAGAAATTTCAAGGAAAATCGCCCTGACATCTTAGAACTACAGTGTTTCTTTCTGAAAGGGATCCCAAAATGAAAACGTCAAGGAATATTGTAGCCAAATTCCAAAATTATTATGTTAAGGAGAAAATACTATAAGCAGCAAGAAACAATTCAAATATCATGGAACCACAGTCATAATTACACAGTTCATGTAGCAGTTTCTACATGAAAAGAACAGAAGGCTTAGAATATGGTATTCTGGAAGGCAAGGGAGCTTGTATTACAAGAACTACAAGAATCAACTACCCAACAAAATTGAGCATAATCTTTTAGGAAAAAAATGGATATTCAATTAAATAGGGGACTTTCAAAGTTTCCTGATGAAAACACCGAGCTGGACAGAAAATTTGATCTTCAAATAAAAAATTTATGAGAAGCAAAAAAAAAAAAGGCAAACAGAAAAAGAATGCTATACAATAAGACTAAACTGTTTACACCCCACACAGGAATATAGTACTTGTAACTCTTCAGAGCTGTGTCTCTATTTTAGCAGTTAGCAGGAGAATGCATAGATAGAAAATATGGGAATTAATTAACTTTGATGGGATGATATAAAAAAATAAGGAATGAAAAAAGATTGTACTAGGAGAAAGGGAAAGTAGGAGACAGAATAGGGTGAATTATATCACATGAAGATGCACAAGAGACCTGTTACAGTAGAGAGAAATACAAAAGGTAGCCAGAATTGTTTGAACCTTTTTCTTATTGGATTTGGCGCCAAGAGGGAGTAACATACACATTTGGCTGGGAGCAGAAATTTATCTTACCTGACAGGGAAATAAGAAGAGAAAGGGGAAAGGAAAGGAAGAGGAGTGGATACGAGGGAGGACAGAAGTAGCAGGGGAAAGGGGAAAGAAAAGGGAGGAAGACTGATAGAAGGGAGGGCAGATTGTGGGAGATAGTGGTCAGAAACAAAACACTGGTGAGGTGGGACATGTGAAAGGGGAGAGAAAAGTATAAATTGGGGGAAAATAGGATGGAGGGAGTTAATAATCATAACTATGAATGTGAATGAGATGAACTTTCCCTTAAAATGGAAGTTGATAGCAGAGTGGATTAAAAACCAGAATCCTACTATATGTTGTTTACAAGAAACACATTTGAAGCAGAGAAATACACACAGAGTAAAGGTAAAAGGTTGAAGGAGAATATACTGTGCTTCAGCTGAAATAAAAAAAACAGCAGGGGTAGTAATTTTGATCTCAAACAAAGCAAAAGCAGAAATAGATCTAATTAAAAGAGTTAAGGAAGGAAACTACATCTTGCTGAAAGGTACCAGACACAATGAAGCAATATCCATACTAAACATATATTCACCAAGTAGTATAGCATCCAGATTCTTAAAGGAGAGGTTAAGGGAGTTACAAGAAGAGCTAGACAGCAAAACTATTATAATGGGGGACCTCAACCTCCTCTTCTCAGAACTAGATAAATCTAACCACAAAATAAACAAGAAAGAAGCTAAGGTGGTAAATAGAATTTCAGAAGAGTTAGATATGATAGACCTCTGGAGAAAATTGAATGGGGTTAGAATCAAAAGTGATCATGTATTAGGGAATAAAAACCTCACAATCCAATGCAGAAAGACAGAAATTTTAAATGCATCCTTTTTAGATAATGATGCAATAAAAATTACTTAAATAATCCCATTTTAGAACAGAAATTGAACAAACCATCAATCAGCTCTCTAAAAAAAAATCTCCAGGGCCAGAGGGAATTTCCAAGTGAATTCTACCAAACATTTAAAGAGCAATTAATTCCAATATTATGTAAACCATTTGGAAATATAGATAAAGTTTTACCGAATTCCTTTTATGACACAAATATGGTGCTGATAGTCAAACCTTGAGGAGCCAAAACAGAGAAAGAAAATTAGAAAGCAATTTCTTTAATGATTTTTTATTCAAAAAATTTAAATAAAATATAAATAAGGTGAGTATAGCAGTTTATCATGAGGATAATAAACTATGGCCCAGTGGGATTTATACCGGGAATGCAGGGCTGGTTCAATATTAGAAAAACTATCGGCATAATTGACCATATCAATAACAAAACTAACAGAAATTATGATTCTCTCAATAGATGCAGATAAAGCTTTTGAAAAATACAGCACCCATTTCAATTTAAAAAAAAAAAACTGAAAAGCAATGGGAATAAAGGGAGTGTTCCTTAACATGACAAGCAGCATCTACCCAAAACCATCAGCAAGCATTGTGCATAATTGGGATAAGCAAAAACCTTCCCAATAAGATTAAGGGTGAAACAAGGATACCCATTACCATCATTATTATTCAATATTGTACTAGAAATTGAAAGAATTATAATAGGCAATGAGGGAAAAAAAAACTATCCCTCTTTGCAGATGATATGATGGCATACTTAGAGAGTCTTGGAAAAATGACTAAAAACCTATTTGAAGCAATGAACAACTTTTGCAAAGTCACAGGATATAAAATAAACCCAAATAACAGCATTTCTTTATATTACCAATAAAGTCCAGCAGCAAGAGATAGAAAGAGAAATTCCTTTTAAAATGACTGTAGACAATAATATATTTGGGAATCTACCTGCCAAGATAAACCTAAGAACTATACGAATGCAACTACAAAACACTTTTTACATAAACAGAGTCACATCTAAATAACTGGAAAAATAACAATTGCTCATGGGTAAGCTGAGAATAAATAAAAATAACAATTCTACCTAAATTAATTAACTTATTTAGTGCCATAGTAATTAAAGTACCAAAAGTTATTTTATAAAGATAGAAAAATAATAACAAAATTCATCTGGAAGAACAAAAGGTCAAGAATATCATGGGAATTAATTTAAAAAAAAGCAAAAGAAGGTAGCCATACTTGTTCAAAAATTATATTATAAAGCAGCAGTCATCAATATTATTTGGTACTGGCTAAGATTGGCTGATCAGTGGAATTGATTAGGTACACAAGATGCAATAGTCAATGACTATAGTAATCTAATATTCGACAAATCCAAAGATTCCAGCTTCTGGTATAAGAACTCACTATTTATCAAAAACTACTGGGAAAATTGCAAAATTGTATGGCAGAAACTAGGCATAAGACTAACATCTCATGCCTTATATCAAGATAAAGTCAATTGGGTAAATGATTCCAACACAGAGAGTGATACTATAAGCAAATTAGAAAAGCAAGGAATAGTTTGGAGAAGGGAAGAATTTATAACTAAACAAGAGATTGAGAACATGATGAAATACAAAATGAATGATCTTGATCACATTAAAAATTAAAAAGTTTTTGTACAAACAAAGACAATGCAACCAAGATTAGAAAGAAAGCAGAAAGCTGGGAAACAATTTTCACAGTGAGTATTTGTTAAAGGCCTTATTTCTCAAATATATAGAAAACTGCATCAAATTGATAAGAATACAAGTCATTCTCCAATTGATAAATGGTCAAAAGATATGAATAAGTAGTTTTCAGAGGAAGAAATTAAAGCTATCAATAATCATATGAGAAAATGCTCTACATCATTATTGATTAGAGAAATTCAAATTAAAACCGCTCTCAGGTAAAATCTCACACCTATCAAATTGGCTTATATGATAGAAAAGGAAAGTTGATGTCTGCTTTTTGGTATGCTGCCCAGATCTGTCATATCTTTCCTTTCAAGGATCAAGTGTCTTTATTTTTTAAATAGCATTTTTCCCCAATTACATGTTAAGGCAATTTTTAGCATTCATTTTTTACAAGATTTTGAGTTTTAAATTTTTCTCACTTCCTCCTTCCCTCCTCTCCTCTCTTCCAAAAATAGTAGGCAAATTTGATATAGGTTATATTTGTGCTATCGTGTTAAACATATTCCCATATTATTCACAGTTATGAAAGAAGAAACAGATCAAAAGGAACTAAACCATGAAAAACAATGAAGTAAGTGAAAAAATATGCTTTGATCTGTTTTCAGAGTCCACCAGTTCTTTATCTGGTTGTGGATAGCATTTTCCTTTGTGAGTCTTTTGTAGTTGTCTTGGATCATTGTTCTGCTGAGAAGAGCTGAGTCATTCATAATTGATCATCACACAATGTGAACAAGTGTTTTTAATTTCATGGCTGCAGTTGGCATCTGCAGCGATCATTGAGCCCAAGAATATAAAATGTGATACTGCTTCCACTTCTTCTCCTTCTATATGCCAGGAAGTGAAGGGACTATTTGCCAAGATCTTAGGGCTTTTTTTATGTTAAGCTTCAAGCCACCTTTTACACTCTCCTCTTTCACCTTCATCAAAACTCTCCTTAATTGTTCTTCACTTTCTGCTTTCATAATGCTGTCATCTGCATATCTGAGATTGTTGATATTTCTCCCAGTAACCTTAATTCTGGCTTTTGATTCTTCCCACCTGGCATTTGACATCATTGTACTTTACATATAAATTAAATAAATAAGGTGACAATATACAGCCTTAGCATGCTCGTTTTCCAATATTAAGCCAATATTAATAATTAGAGAAATACACATTAAAATTACTCCAAGGTACCCCTGAACACTCATCAGGTTCCTTGAGATGATAAAAAAATCAAAATGACAAACACTGAAAGGTCTGTGAGAAAACATCTATCTATCTATCTATCTATCTATCTATCTATCTATCTATCTATCATCTATCTATCTATCCATCTAACTATCTATCTATCTATCTATCTATCTATCTATACACACACAATACATTGTTGGTGGAATTGTGAACTGGTCTATTTTGGAAATCAGGTTGGAATTCTGATCTAAAAGTTATTAAATTGTGCATACCCTTTAATCCAGTGATACTGCTTCTAGGTCTGTGCTCCAAAGAGACCAAATAAAGAAGAAAAGAACTCATGGAGCAGAGAATGGCTCAACACATTATGGGATATATAAGATGGAATGCTCTTTTGTTTTAAGAAATGATAAAGGGATAGTTTTAGAAAACCTGGGAAAACTTGTATGAACTGATGCAAACACTTTCTGGACAACAATTTATAAAATAATAGTAATATTATAAAGATGAAAATTTTGAAAGACTTAGGAACTGTGATCCTTACAATGGAACCAATCATAATTCCTGAGGACTCATGATGAAACATATCCAACTTCAGATAGAAAGATGATAGACTGAGAGAGCAGACTGAAGTGTATATGTATGGATGCATATATATATATGTGCACATATATACATATATGCATATTTATATACATATATATACATACACATACATACACACATATTTATACATGCACATATAACCAACATGACAATTTGTTTTGACTATCTATCTATCTATCTATCTATCTATCTATCTATCTATCTATGCATATTTGTAACAGATTTTGTTTATATTGTTTTATTAGTAAATGGGAAAGGGGGCAGTAGAAGGGAGAGAATTAAAGACTGAAAATAAAATAAATGCACTCTGAACCCAGACTCACTCAAAGTCACTCAAGGCTTGAACTTATATAAAATATTTGACAGAGAACTGGTGTGGCATTAATAGAAGACTGTCCAATCACCCTTGAGGAGTGGCAATGGAGTAATCTAGACCACTTAAATCAAATATTCTCTGAATGTGCTACAAGGAAAGCCAATAAAATGAGCAGAAAAAGAAAGGAATTAAACACTGCTTGAACATGGGCTAGGATGACATGGGTAATTTAGGTGAGCAAATGTATCATGATTGTTTTAGATAATGTTAATAAAATACATCAATGCTCATTCAGTTATCTTCAGAGTTCACTGCCAAAAGTGGGCAAAAGTAGAACAGCAATAACTTACTGTAAGTAAAACAATAAGATTTTTAAAATGTCACTAAGTAATGAGAAATGACTATAGGCCAATTCACAGGCTCCTCCATACTAGAGATATGAAGATAGACATAATAACATAGTGCGTGAAGTCAGGAAGTCCCAGGTTCTAATCCTACTCTGGGCATTCATGAGCTGTGTGACTGACACTGGACAGTAGCAACCTTTATGTACTTCTGGCAACTTCCTCAGTATCTTGCACATAATGTACACAATAAATGCTTATTAATTGACTGTTTTCTCCACTGAATTAATGACTATTCTTTAGACATGAGAAGGGGATGATTAAGCAAGAAAAAAGAACACCTAATGATTATTCTTTTTTATCTACCAGATTTTTTTTGGTCTACTTGTGAAACTATGAGATGTTTACTATAGATTTATATATTCATCTGTATTTATAAAACATTATATGCAAAGTCTGTCTTCTCTCTCTTCTGAATTTTTTTCTATTTTTTTCTATTCTGAAATTTTTTCTATTTTTGTTAACCTTGTAAATAATTGTTTTTAGTGGTCACAGACAAGATTATATGCCTTTCAATAATCTACATTAAAATATAATTTGGGGATAAAGCACCAACTCAGGAAGCAGGAGGATACGAATTCAAATTCAGCTTCAGACCCTAATAGCTGTGTAACCACGGGCAAGTCACTTAACACTGATTACCTCCAAAAAAGATGCAATTAGTATGTTTGCAGGTATTACTCAGGATCAAGTGACCGAAGTCATGTACTCAAGATCTCATTTTAATATAGCCGGCCTCCCAGATTGGCAATCCTTGAAAACACCTACTCTTTGAAGGGAATACAACTCTGTCCCCCCCAAATTCCAAACTGAGCCAGTTCTGAACTGGTCCCATTAGGAGAGCCCAATTTTGGACTGAACTCTTATGCAATACATGTCAAACCAGCTTGAGAGAAATTAAACCGTGGACACATGCCCCCTAATTCCATTAAAAATTTTTGAAATTATTTAGATTACTGAAAATGCTGTGAAGATGGGGAGGTGGATAGAAAATATATAGAGAGTTGAACCTCAATAAATTACCAACACATCTCCTGATTTATTTTCCTTTTCATCTTCAAAGAATTAGAAAAAAAATTTTAGAGAAAAATCTTTGCCAGTACATATATTTCAAAATAAATCCATTTCAGAGAAGCTATCTTCTTTTTACATAACTGACTGTATATTTCTTCATAAAAAAATTAAAGAAATATATGATCTTAGCACTATTTAAATACATTAAAAAAACCTTTTCTCTTTTTTCCTGTTAGTCCAGCCAACTGAAATTTCATTGGCAGTGATGCTGGGCACAGCATGAACAAACTTGGAAATGGTGCTTGAAAGTAAAGTTTGTAATCACAATTGACCTTTTGAAGCCAACAACAGGCAACAGCCTATTGACTCAAAAGTTGTGATCATTTGTGATGAATGAGAGAAAGTGTGAAGCTTTTAGGCTGCTGAGCCAAACAAACTGGATATAGGTCTATCTTAAGATGCCAAATTCTGTTAAGTATACAAGGTCAACTGGTTAATCTTGGCATAAGAGATCAGTGGGAAGAGATAATAAAAGAAAAATAACAGCCCTCAATCTTCACATAAATAGCATCTAGGAAATAATGTTTGATGCTTTGGTCTCTAGGAGAAGACTATTCCAAAGAGGATTTTCAATTTATTGATTGAAATATGTCATTTGAATGAATGTATTACTTGAGTCCTACCCTTTCAAAGTTGAATTCACATTCTACATTTTCATAACAATAGGATTATGAAATTTATATGGCCTGCTTTGCATAACCATTACTACTTCTACTGCTGCTGCTACAAATGCTGGGAAGTGATTATATGTTTGATTTTTATTTATGCAGCCTAATGGAATAAACCACTCTCCCAAAGTTTTTTTTTAATGAATATTTCTAATGTAACATCTCATTTGCATAGCAACATTATATATTTAGATAATAATGGCCCAAAACCTGATTCAAACTTTATACTTAAATAAGCTCTAAAAGAACTCTAAAAGTGGGAAAGAGATAAAATTTTTGCTTTTTCTTTTTGTCCCTTGCTATAATTTTGCATAAACATAATACCTGCTAGGTCCAGATGTGAAAGTCTACATAGTTTGGAATTCCTTCTCCAGTCTGTTCTGTAAAGTATAGAATTGCCTTCATGTGAAAATAAACATAGGACTATTCCCCCAAAACACAGTATATTCCAAGGCTAAGTTCAAAAGGGATAGGCACAAGCTTATTAGTTTTTGGTAATCAAGTTGCTGAATCTAAGTTCCATTGTCATCAGTCAAAATCACATATGCTCTCTGGCTGGGAATGTACTTGAAGTTTCTTGAGTCAGTTATATCAGTAACAAACAGGAAAATTGCTTCTCCCAAGGGGAAAGTATATGATGAGAAAAAAAGATAAAATCAACAAGGAACTATCAGTGCCTAAAGCACTGATACTCTTTACAGTTAATTGACTCTATACATCAGGGGATATACCACAAATAACCACAATTTATCATGATATTAATAGCCTACATTTATATAGCTCAATGTTATTAGAATGTCCTATACAAGTGTTATTATATATGATCCTCCCAATAAACCACTGAAGCAGATGGTACAAATGATACTGTCATTTTGTAGATGATAAAACTGATTGAAACCCTGAGTGAATACTCAGGGTATTGTGTATGGGTAGTCATATGAATGAATAATAACTAACAACATCTTTTAAAATTGATCCACATTGTCAGAGTGATTTTAGAATTTGATACTTAAAATGTTTCTTGCTGTTATCTAAAAATGTCTATAGTTACTAAGCAGATATATGGCTCTTTGATTACAATGCTAAATATCCTGTGAAAATTACATAATTAAAAATAGTGCATATTTCAATGATATTTCTTTTTTAATATATATTTAATATTTTGCATTTTCCCCAATCACATGTAAAACACTTTTTAAATATTGAGCTCCAAATTATCTTCCTCCCTCTTCCATCTCTCATTGAGAAGGCAAGCAATTTGATATGTCATACATTTGCAGTCATGCAAAACATATTTTCATATTAGTCATGCTGTAAAAGAAAACAGAGACCAAAAAAAACCAACAAGAAAAAAAAATTTAAAGTATGCTTTTATCTGCATTCAGATTCCATCAGTTTTTTCTTTGGAATTGGATAGTATTTTTCATCATAAGTACTTTGGAATTGTCTTGGATCATTGTATTACTGACACTAGCTAAGTCATTCACAGTTAACCATTGTACAGTACTGATGTTACTGTGTACAATGTTGTCCTGGTTTTGCTCATTTCACTTTGCATCAATTCATGTAAGTCTTTCCAAGTTTTTCTGATAGCAACTTGCCCATCATTTCTTATAGCATAATGGTATTCCATCACAATCATATAGTATAACTTGTTCTGCCATTCCTCAATTTATGGACATCCCTTCAATTTCTAATATCTTGCTACCACTAAAAGACTTGCTATAAATATTTTTGTCCATATAGGTCCTTTTCCTTTTTGCTTTTTATCTGTGGGATACAGACCTAATAGTGGTATTGCTGGATCAAAGAATATGCCTTTTGAACATAGTTCCAAATTGCTCTCCAGAATGGTCAATCAGTTCACAAATCCACCAACATTACATTAGTATTTCAATTTTCTCACATTTCCTCCAAAGTTCGCCATTTTCCTTTTTTGTAATATTAGCCAACCTGATAGATTTGAGGTGGTACCCTAGAATTGTTTTAATTTTTCATTTCTCTAATCAATAGTGATTTAGAGCATTTTTAAGCACTTATAAAACCTGACAACTTAAGTCTTTTCATTGACATTAATACACGTAATGGTGATTGCATCTCATAGTGTACACATGAGGATCCCTATGAAACATGTTCCAGAGCTCTCCTTGCAGTTTCCAGGAACAATGTGTTGCTCAATGCTCAAAGGACTCATGTGTTTAATATTTCTTTTGCATGGAGGAAATAAGTAGCTGTCTTACACCTGATTTATACTGTACAGTAATTTTTTTTTTACTCTTTCATTTGATACTCTAGATATAAGCCCAACTTTTAAGTAAAGGGCTTCCAGGATTCTAAGATGGTGGTCTAAAAGCCAAAGAATTTTTTAAAAAAGCCTGATACCTATATTTTGGTACCAAACTATCCCAACTGACCCCAGTCTGTATATGTGTAGATTTAGACATCTCTGAATTCTTCAAATGCATCATTTCTGATAGCACAATAATAATGCATTACATTCACATACCACAATTTGTTTAGCCATTCCCTAATCTACTTTGGTCCCAATACTTTGGTATAAAAAAAAATGTTGTTATAAATATGTTTTGGAATATGGTCCCTTTATTTTCATATCTTTGATCTCCTAACAGTGAGACCAAAAGATATGAACATTTTAGTCATTTTGTTAGTAAAATTCCAAATTATTTCCAGAAGGCTTGGACCAATTCATATCCTCACCAAAGTGGAATATATGATACGTTCCACAATTCATCCAACATCAACTAGTACTGTATTTTGTCATCTTTGCCAGTTTTCTGGGTATGATATGAAACTTTAGGATTGTATTGATTTCCATTTGTCTTAGTGATTTAAAGCACTAAGATTTTCGGGACATCTTGTAGTTTGCAAGACTTCTTTTGAGATCTGTTTCTTCCAATATTCTGACCACATATTCTTTAGAAAATAACATTTGATTATTTTTTAATTTGTGTTAGTTCCCTACATTAATGAAGTCAAACTCGAATAGAAAAAGATCCCTGTAGGTAGTATATTGACTTAGAAAACTATAAATTAATATTATCTCTATAATATTTTCTTTTTTTAACCCATTTCCCAATTACATTTTAATCTGGCATTGGTCACACTACAGAGCAGGCATAAGCTTAATATCTCTGTCTTATCTCTCTATATATCAGAACTTTATCAGAGAAATTTTAAGTAAATATTTCCTTTTCTTAACTGACAGCTTCTCTTCTTTAGGTTGAGTTAATTGAGTTCCTTTGTCTACCTCAGTTCTGAGCTTCATACCTCCTAAGATGATTGGAACAACCAATGGTCAGATTATTGTTATAGAGAGCCCTGGGAACAGTGGCTGCTCTGGCCTTCTGATCTCCATTTGTATACAAAGATGAAGACTCTGTAGGGGACAATGAATCCGATGTGCATAGCTTCTAGAAAAGAGTAGCTTCATGTGGTTTGCATATTAGAAATGAAGCTTTTTTATTTTTTATGTTCTACTATATTTTTAATTTTGTTAAATATTTCTCAATTACATTTTAATCTGGTTTAGCCCCACTTGGAAGAATTGCGGGCCTATAAGGAGGCCATGTAGTTGATACTTCTTTTTTCAAATTTATTTATTTTTAGTTTTCAGCATTTACTTCCACTAGATTTTGAGTTTCAAATTTTCATCTCGCCCCTCCCCCCACCCCAAGATGGCATGCATTCTGAATATCACTTTCCCTAGTCTGCTTTCCCTTCTATCTCTCCACCCCCTTCTCTTATCCCCTTCCCCCTTCTATGCAATGAAGCTTTAAATTAGCCTAAGGTAGGGTTAGCTCTTTCTCTGCTCCTTGAAAGTCCAAACTTATCTAATATTACTTCATTTTGAAGATATGAGCTCAATATATACTTCCTGTTGCAATTGAGTGGAAATTCTTTTACAAAGGGGAAAAAACAATTTGGTTTTGTCTAAGAGAGAGGGTTTTTGTATTACAAGCTATCAGAGCAGTGGCATTGCTAATCCAATTATTTCAGTCACACCGGTTCTATAGATCACTACATAAACATTTTAGACATAATGAGTGACATTAATTACCTGAAAACAAGAACGGATTCAATGCTACATATATACTCTATACTAAGAGAGGGTTGCAGGGGAAAAAGAGTTCTAAACTTTGAGCCCTGGCTTTGAATAATGCTTCTGACACTAACCAGTTATGTGACCTGTGTCCATGTGTAAGTCATTTAATCTCTTTAAGTCTGTTTAGTTATCAAATGAATTCATGTATGGTGACAGTATGTGTAAAGCACAAACTTTGCAAAGCATTACATAGATGCCAACTGTTATTATTACTAGTCTATCTGAGGTGTGCATAAACATTCTGCAGGTTCCTTCGCAGAATATTTAAATATCCATTATCCTTTGCTGTAGAATTTCCAGAATTGCCCATGAGATCCTTACTTTAGAAAGATATTGAACTGACACATGAGAAATTTTCTTATCTGTTTTCTTTCTGTGAAACAGAGGTTTATAACATCATTGCTACAGTATGGTAGAAAACACGATCATCTTTCAGTTGGACAGGCTTATTTATTATCATTCTATTTATTGACAGTACAAAAAATAAAAATAACTGATATCAGGCTCCCTGCTGTACACAGCTAGATTCCTCACAAAGCTTTATGTACCAGATACTAATAATTGCTTCAGTGGTTGGACAAAAACAGAATCAGTTATATTTATGTGACCAGTTCCCTCTGCCTCATCTCCTTGCAGATAGTCTATCTTCCTGTCAAGCCACATAGCAATCAATACAGTAGGTGAAAAACAGACTGCATGGCTCCCCAAACACACAACTATTTTTCCACCCCTCCCAGGAAAACTCTACTAGACTTGAAAGGCATGAGATTGGACATAGAATACTTCTCTAACTCTGAGTTTGAACATTGACTGATATAGATGATATATTTATAATATTTTTTCTTTTATATATATTATATGTAATATATATGTACATACATTTGATTTATAAATGTCTTTATGACATTCTTTTCACAGACCTTAATACTGGTCTTCCCTGATGTTAAATACAATTTGGTTATGTCACAATATATTTGTAGATGAGCTGAAAATGCATAGATGTGATCGTGCAATTTTAAATTTGTTTTTTCTATTAATTCAGGATGTTTTTTTCTTCAGAAATAGGTGTGAATTTTTCACAAACCATCTACTATATCAGAAAATTCAATATTTTATTTGTTCATAAGTAATTCATTTTGTGACATTTTGTATTTAAAGCAGTACTTTTGTGGTAACTAAAAGGTGGGAACAAAAGGGTCACATTTTGATTGGTAATGTCTGAGCTTATTTTGATATTGCGAAAAATAATTTTCTTAGTAATCATTATGTTGGAAACTCAAAGCTTCCATATCCCCCTTTTTTTCTAAGTTCAGTCCTTCTTCATATAATCTAAATGGGTCTATTCTTGCTTATTATGTTGCATAGACAGGTCTGGTAGAATGTTGATTCCTCCCTATTGTCAAGACAGGTGATATAGAAGTTGCTGTCTCTTTGACCAAGATTGAGTGACTCTAACTTTAATATGGCCCTCCTCCCAGTGCTGGTTGGCATCTCTTGGGAACATCTATTCTTTGAAGGGCATATAAAGCTGTACTCCTAAACCCTCAAATGGAGCCAGTTCTGAACTGGCCCCAGTAGGGAGGCCCAGTTTTGGACTGAACTCCCATATAATACATGTCAAGGAAGCTAGAGAGAAATTAAACTATGGACATGCACCCCAATTTTGTTTATCTCTTTCTTGGAGCTGACTCTGTTTCAAATTGAAGTCTGTTTTTTTGAGGTTCATAAGAAGTAAATGTATGGAGTATTATTATCAAAAAGAAAACTATGACAAATTCCAAGGAACATGGGAAGATTTACATGAAGATGCAGAGATAAGAAAGTAGAATCAGAAGAATAAGATAAAAAATCATTACAGTATTATAAACAAAACTAAAAGACAATTGAATTCAGATGAGTTGAAATGATGTCTTGATCTCAGAGAAAAGATGATGATGCACACTTCTCTTTGCAGAGATATGAGAGACTGTGGGTAGATGACAGGTCTAAGAGTCAGACATTAATAATAATAACAAAAATAATAATAATAACAAACTCCTTACCATGTACCAGATATGTGCTCTCTATGCACCAGGTATTTTTCAAAGTGCTCTTTATAATCTCATTTGATCCTCACAACAACTCACACTAATTTCATTTCTCTTTCTTAGAATAGACCCTGTTTCAAATTGGTGTTTGTGGGGTTCAACAAGGTTAAGTGATTCGCCTAGAGTCCCACAGCTAAAGTGTCTGAGGCTGAATTTGAATTTAGGTCTTCCTTACTCTATGCCCAGTGTACCCAATGGCCCCTACCTGGCATTATTGTTTTATTAGTCTGTTTTACTTAACTGGTTTTCCTTGAAATAAGAAAGTCCAAAAAGGTTATATATGCTGGGAAATAACTATCAAGGAAAAGAAAGATGGCAGCAACAACAACAAAATAGTTATTAAAAAGTAAACATAAAAATGCATGCTTTTGTTGTTTAGTAATTTTTCAGTAGTGTTCAACTCTTTATAACCCCATTTGGAATTTTCTTGGCAAAGATACTGGAGTGGCTTGCCATTTCCTTTTCCAGCACATTTTGCAGATGAGAAACTGAGGCAAACAGAGTTGTGACTTGCCCGGGGTAACACAGCTAGGAAGTGCATGAGGCCTGATTTGAACTTAGGAAGATGAATCTTCTTGACTACCAGCCTGGCACTCTATCTACTGCGTCACCTGTCTCCAAATTTGTTTTATCTGAGGGTATTTTTGATACCAGAAGATTTCTGCTAGGCAGCAAGTATTTGGAAAGTACAGACAAAATATATTCTTGGCCTAAGACAAGAATACATGAGAAGTCAAATAACCTCTTTTTTTTTTTTTTACTTTTTTGGGGGTATATTTTTTATCAGCAGATACAACCTAATGAACATATAAATAACAAACCCCGGAAAGAAGTTTAATAAAGCAGTCTAAAAGAGGGATTACAGCTGAAAATACACATCACTTTCTAGTTTTATGGTTTACCATTTCTTGACAGAAACAGGATATGTGCTCTAATTTAAATAATTTCTTAGCAAAACTTTGCAGTGTTTTTTTTAATCTGCCTTCCTTCAATTTAATGTTGTTTCATTAAAATTATAATCATTATGAATATTGTTTTCTTGGACTCTGTTTCCTTCATGCTACATCAAATCATATTTTTTTGTAAATTTTTCATATTCATCATTTTGTAAGGCATAGAAATATCTCTTTACATTTGTATGCCACAATTTGTGTTTCACCAATTGTTGGGCATGAAGTTTGTTTCCAGCTATTTGCTATTTAAAAAATACTATTATGAATATTTTTGTTCATATAGGTCTTCTCTTCCTGTAATAACCTCCTTGAATTTATACATCTTTCAATGGTATCACAGGGAATATCAACTTTTCTTTTATAATTACAAATTATTTTACCAATTGATTAGACCATTTCATAGTTCCATTGACAGTAAATGAGAATGCTTGAATAAGAAGGCAAATCTACTTTAAAAAAAAAAACAAGCACACATACACACAAAACCTTGCAATATTCCAGATGGGGATAAAATTTTAAAATATAAGGACTGAAAAGTAACTTAAAGATTATCTGGTCTAAGCCCTTCATTTTGTCCACTAAAAAAAAAGTAAGCTGAGTTACACAGAAACTAAGTGATCTGCCCAAGGTTAAAGAGAAAATAATAGCAGAACTAGGATTAAAGTCTATGTCACCTGAACACTTTTGGTACTGTCATGCAGCATTCTTCCTAAGTCAAGCTGTTTATCTGTCATTTTGGATTTCATCAGTAAATTACCACAAGTTAAAAAAAAACTTTTTATATAAACATAATAAGAGGGTTTACGAAGCACTATATATATGTGATCTTCATAATGCTATGAGATATGTACTGTATGTATGTATTATTGTCGCCATTTTACAGATGAAGAAACTGAGGCTAAGAAAAGTTACCCAGAGGGATTACACAACTATTAAGCATCTATGGCAGGATTTGACCTTATTTCCTTGAAATAAGAAAGTCCGGGTCTTCTTTACTCAAATCCAGCTTTCTTACATGCTATGTCACTTAGCTAATATGTATACTTTTTCTGTACATGTTGTCTCTCCAAATATAATGCAAGCTTTTAGAGGGTAGGGACTACTTTAATTTTGCTTTTGTATACCCAACACTTAGTCAAGTCCAGTCAAGAAGCATTTATTCAGCAAAGAAAATGAAAACCAGTCTTTATCCTCTAGGAGCTCACAATCTAAAGGGAGGGACAGCATGCAAACAACTATATATGAATAATATACAGAATAAATTGGAAAGAGTCTCAGAGGTAAGGCACTAAAATACAGGAGGATTAGGGACTTTCTGAGACATGTATGAAGGTAGAATTGACTGGGCCTGGCAACAATTTGAATGGTGGTAGGGGAATGGTATAAGAGTGAGGAATTAATAATGACATCTAGGTTGTGAACCCGAGTGACTGTGTTTAAGGGAAACATAATGAGTTCAGTGTCTGGCATGGTGCTTGGCACTTTGTAGGCCTTAAGACGTACTATCTGAAGTCATCTCTAGTTCTAAAATTTCATGTTTCTTTATGTCATATAATTTATTTATTTGATTAGGGATTAAGCTTTATTTTGAGAGGATGTTGTTGTTATTGTTATTCATCACAAAGATAACGTCTTGATTTGAGCATGAATTAGATTTAAGTGAGGCAGAGATGCACAAAGTCATCAGCCTCACTCTCTCCTCCAGATTTATCAGACTTCAATGACAAGGACAAAGGTCAAGATGACTGGTGATGGCCCAAGAAGAAAGGGGTGACCTTAGCCTTTGTAAATTAATAACTTCCCCTGAGTCTTAGTTTGTCTGTGGCAACTCCCATTCATTAACTAAAGGCAAGGTAAGAATTGAGACAAATGATGGCGTAGTTTACCTTCACGAAAGTATTAATCTGGGAAAGAAAGACCCTCAGAGTTTCAGGCCAGAACAGAAAACAATTGTTATTTATATTCACCTTAAGCCATCAAAACCCAAACAATGAGGAATGGAGGCTTGGGCTGGGGTCTATTATTGGCCATTCAGAGTGGTTTGGGTTTATAAGAGTAGTCAAGTGCCTCCACATGAATTGCAACTTTTTTTAAGCCTGTTTTTTTGGAGCTTCACTAATGAAAATTGTGCAGTTCAAAGAGTAAATTGTCCCAGCTTTAGGAAGGGGAGGGGGAGAATGACAAAATAAATAAAAAATTAAAAAAAAATAACTAGCTCCTAAACCCTAAGATATTTTACAAAATGTAAGGAACCAAAAATTATATTCCTTTGGACAGAGCACTCACATGTAAGGTATCATGCCCCAAGTGAAGAGAGGGACTACATGTGGAGAAGGAGAAGAAGAAAGAAGAGTACAAGGAGTAGGGAAGGAGGAGGAGGAGGAGAAAAAGGAGAAAGAAAGAGGAAGAAAGGAAGGAAGGAAGGAAGGGAAGGAGGGCAGTAGATATTAATTTATTAATTATGGGTAAGCCCTATGTACTTGGCAGAGGAAACTGACAGGACTTTTAAAGACTTCATTTCTAACTTTCCCCCCACCCCATTCCCAGACACATTTTGTCTTATCCTTGCCCTCTCCTCTCTCCCTGGGCTGTCCAGGGCTCTTGCAGGCAACTTAGCTACTCTCACCAATTGAATGGAATGGGAGTCATCAACTCAAAGATTACTAATCCTTATTATTTGAGGTCTTTTCAGGCCTTACTCTTCCTTCTTTGTGGGCTCTGCATTGTTATCTGACTTACTGATGAAACCTAAAGACCTCAATACCTTGCCATCCTCAAGACTTCAGGCCTTGACATTGTTAAGGTTAAGGGTTGTTGGAACCCAAAAATCACAATACATGGGCCATGCCCAAAACAATTCAAACCAATAATTTCAGGGAAAGATGAGATTTATTAGAACATCCTTCATATCGTCCAGACTCTTAAGGAATCTGAATATTAGTGAGCTATTGGCTAGATTATAAGAATCTGAGCAGTGGCTAGATTTTAAGAATCTGAGTACCTTAATGGAGACAAGATGGACCTTATATATAGAAAGACTGTGGGAGAGATCTAGGAAGGATCTTGATGGGAGTGACTGGGAGGTTAAGAATGGGGTCTAGATGCGGTCAAGGGTGGGAAGTAGCCAGGGGCCCTAGGGAGGTAAGACAATGGAGGGCTAGGCTAGGTTAAGGGTAACAGAATTGGGATATTGGGCATAGAAGACAACAAAAGGCCAGTCAATGGGATTATAGCATATGGGGAAATCCAGAGATTTGTCCAGGGTTTTTTCTTTCTGGGGTCCAGATCTCAACCTCATCAACATGAGCCTACAATTTTACATGTCAGCTCTTCCAAATAGAATATGATCCCCTTGAGTGCTAAAACTTTCTTATTTTTCCTATTTGTATCCCTAGCTTTTAGCATAGTGTTTGGCACAAAGTAAGCACTTAGTGATTTTTTTTCATTCATTCACTTATTGATTCATTCATTCACTTATATCACTTCAAGTCAAATCCACTCCACTGTTATTTTAAAGAGGCAACATTAAATTGCTTATATAATTTAATGTTGGAATTTTGAACTTCCAAGTGTCAACTTGAATATAAACTAAACTCATATAGGAAGAAAATGTCTTTTATTTAGGCCAAGGAGTCACAAGCGGGACACTGAACTGCACTGGAATACAGAAGTGATCACTCAAAATGGGATCACCAAGGTGTTATGCATTTCAAAGTTTGGAGGGGGAGAGGTTACAAGAGATGTTTAGAATAGTCTTGGGTTTCCTGCTGTGATTCGACCATGGTTACATTGCACAGAATAGGTTCCAGAGATGAAGGAAACAAGAAAGACAGAATAACCTCAAAGGAGGCAGTTGCAGGTCTGACCACAGAACTGATTTAGACTGGTTTGGGCAGCTTGAATTCAGTCTTCTAGAGGAGTTCACTCTGGATCGGTTCTTGGAAATATCTGGGAAAGAGCAAGAGTGGGAAAGTATTATAAGGGAGATTGTCCAATTCAGTTTCACACAGAAGAGGAGGAAAACAACAACAACAACAAGAACAAAAAACTGAACAAGGAACAAAAAACACAGGTGCAGGAGATAATTATGTCAAAACTGTGATACTTTTGAAGTACTAAATAATCAACTAAACTTACATATTCTTGTCTTTAAAAAATCAACCTAAATCAGGTCAGCAAATCCTACTTATTGGTGCTTTTTTGTACCCAAACTTTCTATCTACACCATGGTTTTCATTGTTTATGTTGGTGGAAGAGCAAAAAATAAAAATATGAAGGATGTGGTTACCTTAGACCTGGAGCTTGAAGGAGCCTAGGACAGATACATTGTATGTGTCTGGCACACTCATATTTATGGAACTAACATTTGCTTTCTATATATACCAAGTCCTAAGTTACAGTATGAAAGGAGATGGTACAATATGAACTTCTTGCCCCTCTTAGTATTGAGGTTTAGAGGTTTAGGGGTGCTGGGACCCCAACATCACAACACGTTGGTCCTGTCTGAAAGAATTCAATCCAAGCCTTCTTTCAGCCAAAGACAAGGTTTATTAAAGATGAGACATAAAGGTCAGATTCTTAAGGAAGTTGACCATTTGTGATGCCCATAAAGCAGGCAGGCATGAGGAAGTCTCAGCCCCTAAATGGCAGCCAGGATGAATCTTATATACAGAAAGACTATGGGAGGGATTTAGAAGTGGCCAAGTAATTTGGGGTGACCAGAGGAGGGGCTGGGAGAAGGCGTATCTTGAGGGGAGTGGCCAGTAAGCTGCAGTGACTAGGGGAGGAGTTTAGAGAGGATCTTGAAACTGTGGTGACTGGGAGAATCTTGATGAGAGTGTCTGGGAGGTTGGATGAGCCTTCCTGCAATAGACAATGGAGGGCTAGGCTTAATTAGGGTAACAAAGAATTGGGAGATTGGGCTTAGGCAATAAGGAAGACCAGCTGATAGGAATAAGAATAAACTCAGGAGATTGCAAGACTTTATTGACAAGGTAAAAGGGTTCAAGGAAGAGATTTTTGGGGACCAATCTTGGGCCCATACCCCATCATTCCCCCTCAAACAAATGGGATCCAAATTATTTTTGGGGTGAGGGGCAAAGTTCTCAGCTTTGGCCAATACTCCATCATTAGAGCCAACAAACCTTTTATTTAGTCACTTTGTCTTTTCTGGAAGTGGATGCATGGAACAGAATCAGAATTCTTAAAGATGTCTTTCAACATTGTCCAATAGAAAACTATTTATGTGTGGTATGGGTAGATAGTACACTTGGCAGTGTAGGCTCCTACCATTTTCAACCCCTAGACCTGAGAAAGTCCTAAAATCTGCATTGTCCAATCAGGAGAGACATTTTGGCCCACTACCATAATGCTTTGCATGCTCTACTCTCTCAGTGAACTAAAAATACCCCTTCCTGTGTCAGCAACTATAGGACCAGAGGAAACTGCCCAGCAGTCTTCCTCTTTGTGATCACTAAGGATAGGATACCTGAGACCAGACAATTTCTCAAATAGTGGGACTTTTCTTATCTTGGTATCCTATGGACATATGTCATATAGGGGAAACACAGATATCCTGGGATTATCAATTAATGCTTTGTTACTTTTCTTGCCTTATTGTTATTTACAACCTATTTAACCAAGAAATTTCTTTTCTCAGACTATATGTTAAAAACATATATGTGTGTATATATATGTATATATGTATGTATATATATGTGTGTGTATATATATACGTATATATTGTTTTTTTGAATGACACAGACTTCCTGAATTGGGTTTGCTCTAAGAACATAAATTATCTATTTCAAATTGCTTAAGACAGAGGCTCCACGTACATCCTGCTAACTTAAGGGAATAAACAATATGAATTTACTTATCACCTAGCTTGTTGCCTCTTTAACCAGCTTTCAATTTGACAGAAGTTTGACCCAGCAGGTGTAATACCACGAATGTCACATTGGAACAGTTCATAGGATTCCCTTGGGGTAGAGTTACATGAACAACATGCCCTGAACCAAGATCCTAGGGAAATTCTTTGCTCAAGCCACCCAGTAAAAGAGTTTAGGGAGCTCTTAATATTATTTGGACTCAATGCTATTGACTACAAGTACAATTTAATCCAAAAGTATAGGGCGCTTAGAATCACTAACACTTTTTTCAGAGTTCCCAGGTACTCAGAGGTCTGAGATAAACATTGTCACAGATTCGCATTCCAGAGAAATCTCTACTATGAAGAGGGGAGAGGACTTGCTGTATGATGTACATCAGTGATTGTCACTAACAATGTTATTTGGAAGAGAGAAAATATTGTCATACCCCATCTCCTCCTAAGATCTGACAATAATAGTGATTTGGTAAATGCCTGATATGGGGAAGGACAATTTCTGTCTGATAGCAAGGAAGTAGGATTTTAGTTTGAAGGTAAAGAGCATCAACTGAAAAGCCAAGCCAGGCTGATAGCAAATTATTTTGTGGAGCACCAAAATTGAAAAGACTGAAACCAGCAAATTACATATTCAACAATTTTTTGAAGCGTACTATTTGCCAAGCACTGAGAATATAAAGAAAGGTAAAATTGTTCCTTTCTTTAAAAAGTTTGTGTTCTCATGGAGAAGAAAACATGAAAATAACAAGTTACGTGCAAGATCCAAAGCACATGAACAGTGATATTTATCTCCCAAATATTAATATTTGGCTTTTTTTAATGAAAAACACTAAATAATCCTTGTCAACTGAAGTCTAACCAAATAATCTATACTGATATGTGGGATATCATATTTCATCAGTTTATCTTGCTAGGATCCATGAAAACTTCCTTGTGAACCTAACATGCTATACATATGGGTATAATGTAGACTTTTCTGACTAATAGCAAACAAAACAATGGAAACTAAAACTATTGAAGGAATTCAGATAAAATATGTTTTATTAGATCTCAGATGGAAAAAAGGAACCTCAAAGGTTACATAATCCAAACTGTCTAATCAATATGACTCTCCTCTCCAACGTCTTAACAGCATGAAGCCTAAAATGAGAGTTTTACTATTAGTGGACATTAATGGATCATTGCCTTCATTCTCAGCAGAGAAAGAATTGTTCTTTATGAAATAACTTTTAAAATATTTTAAAATGAGGAATCTAGGCCTTGGGAGGATTTGCCCAAAGTCACAAAGGCAATAAACATTAAAGACTATATTTGAACCCAGGTCCTCCAACTCCAAAGTCTGTACTATTTACATTGTACTATAAATGCCTCAAATTCTAGCAATTTCAGGTTTTTTCTTGAGAGGGTTCTCAGGTTTAAAAATTCCCTCAAACAATGTCAATCGACAGGAACTAAATTTTGTGACTGACCTAGCATCAACTAAAAACAAATAATAAATAAGTCAGTCATCAGTAAAAACAAGTTGAATCTATCACATTGATGAAATAGAGGGGGAGTGCTTGAGGCACATGGAGCAAGCAGGACATGAGGTAGGAGATAAAATGCAGGATGTGACCAGCCAGAAAAGTGATCAAAGAAGACCATGCATTGAAACCCCTACCACAGACTTACCTGTGTGCCTTCACAAAGCACCCTCAATTCCAGAGTGGCTCTTCCCCTCCCCTTTTCTGTTCTCCTTTCTTATCATCTCTGCACTACCTGATATCCTAGGCATCTTGGAGCTGTGCTTGCTCATCCCATTCTCTTGTCCCCTTTCCCCTATTCAGTAAAATTGTATTTAAATCATACCTTTGATCTGGCTAACCACCTTTGCCACCTATGGAAAGCAAGGGATGCTTAGCTCCCTTAGGGGAGCAGGGCCTGCTAACTATGCTCTGCCTCTCGCATCAAGTAGAGCCCAGTGGGGCTCTGCCTCGCAGGAAACAGGTCTACTTGGGTGCATCACTCCAAAAAATGTCTTTAACTTGGAGATTGTGTGAATTCTTTTAGGACACTAGGACCTGCATGTCTATTCCTCATCATTTCAAGTAGCACCCCAACATTCTTGGGGTCCACCCTGAACTCATCACCAATGGCTACAGAGAAGATCTAAGTGAATTCCTTCACACCTGAACCAGCTGTCCCAACTCTAACCTCAACAGCATGTCCCACCAACTAATTGTAGGGGCACACCAAGGCTTTGCCTTGGATTCCTTTATTTTTTTCTCTATATTCTCTTACCTAGTGACCTTATCAGTTTCATCAACTAATTTTGATCTTTATGACTCCTTCCTCCCCGACCTGATGACTCTCAAATCTGTATATTCAGCTCTAGTCTGTCTCCTGGACCCAGTCTTACAGAATTAGTTTAAAGGACTTTTCCAGGGCCACACATTTCTAAATGGATGTTCCATAGCCATCTCTACTTCAACATGTTTAAGGCAGAACTCAACATCTTTCCTCCTGTCATTAGAACACTCTTGACTTTATAAATTATGAATGTGTAATAAGCATGCTCAAGCTAAATACATAGCTCTGTCAACAATTTAAGTGTAATGATCTGATAGATGATAGCTATGAGCTTGACTGCTTACCTTGTTTATATTAGTTACATGCTACATTTGTTTACCATAAATCACCTTGAATTGTGTCATTGACATATCCATATATAAATACAAACAGCTGTAGCCAGTAATTGTTAGAAAAAAAAAGCTGACTATTCAGGTTCCCTTAAAAATGGACTGTCCTAGTTCCAAACTGTCAGTTCTGATTATTGCAGAATAGTCCAATGCAATAGTAAAGACTAAGTCTAAGTCAAAGAGAAAAAAAAAAACAGAACTATGAAATTTCACCTTCACAATGACAAAGGTTTAAGAAGGAATCACACTTCAGCCTCTAGCTTCTCATAACTCAGAGGAAATTCACTACAGCTTCCCCAGAGACCAAATCAAGAAAGATATGGCTCCTAGTTGTTTCGTAAGGAACAATCCTTTCTCTGCTGAGAATGGGGGCAATGATCCATTAATATCTGCTAATATCTGTAAATTTTGTCATTTTAGGCTTCATACTGTCAAGGTATTGGAGAGAGAGTCCTATTGATAGACAGTTTGGATTATATAACCCTTGAGGTTCCTTTTTCCATCTGAGCCCTAATAAAACATATTTTACCTAAATTCCTTCAATAGTTTTAATTTTCATTGTTTTGTTTACTATTAATCAGAAAATTCTACATTATACCCATATTCTATATTTGTAAAGAAGGGGTTAGTGTATTCATTTATGTATAGCATGCCAATGCTTCTCCTGTAAGCTTTCTTCTTGAAATGTTCAAAAAACCTCTGGGAGCATCCTGCTAGAATTATTTACCAAAAGAAAAAAATGTGTTCAGTTAATATAAGCCAAGGATATTTTCTGGAAATAATATGAGAGGATCCCATCACATATGCAGAATATGGGGAATGAATCCAGAGAACAGATGTGATGAAATGCTTCAAAAAAGTTCCATGGAATTGAAGTTTTAAAAAAGAGATTCTGTGAGTAAAGAGCAATTTATTTAGCCTAAAAAGGAGATTGCTGGGGACAGAGAGTGGTACAACTGAACAAAAATTTTAAAAGAATAGAAGGACTATTATATAGGAATGAGGAACATTTTTATATCAGGAAATCTTATTATACCAATTTGCTTATAACTTGGACACAGAGAATGGAATTCAATCTTTACAGTGAGATTTCGATATATAGTTCTGTGAGTCACTTTATAAACATACAATCTCCCAAAATCTCAACACACCTTCCATTCTACTCCTCCCCACAAAGTCTTCCTTATCCAAATGCACAAGTGATTTTGCCTTCTGCAATCCAAGTTTAAGAGAGTAAGAGGCAGCTACATAGTAACATGGATAGAAAACTGGACCTGGAATCAGGAAGACCTGAGTTCAAATATAGCCTCACATTCTTCTTGTGTGACTCTGGACAAGTCACTTAACTTCTATTTGCCTCAATTTCCTTAACTGTAAAATAGGAATAATAATAGCACCTACCTCTTAGGATTATTGAGAACAAAATGAAGTAATATTTTAAACTATTTTACAAACATTAAAGCAGTATATAAAAGCTATTATTAGCATTATCATGTCCAATAATTTATCCTTTTGGGAAGAAATCATGATTTATATTTCTGTAGCAGGTACTACATATCTCTACCTTCTTTGGGAAATTGTCTAAACTAGGGAGAAACATCTCTGTTCCTCCATGCTTAGGAGAGGCAGAAACTAGAGTTACTGAGCCTAAATACTCTAGGAGAAGATGGAGGACATGAAGACCACTGTGGATAAAGTAAATGATGCTTCCCTGAACTTCAAGACTCAGTTGGGTATTACTCAATTGGATTACTTGGATATTGAAGGAGACAGGAATCAGGTAGCAATAAAACACCATAAGCCTGTCGGTGATGGGAAACGTTGGAATGCATAAGAAGACATGTCTTTAATTTTTTTTTTCTATATTTCGTTTTTATGTCACCCAAATTTGTCTCAGCACTATTCCTCTCTGGACAAAGGGGAAAGAACTATTTCCTAACTAACTTTTCCAGACATTAGAGAGGATGAAATTTGTCCTCAATTAACATCTCATAAAAAAGTCATTTTTATGAAATGCCATTCTCTTATTTTTTGTTTTGCTTTTTTAGGTAATTGGGGTTAAGTGACTTGCCTAGGGTCACACAGCTAGTACGTGTCAAGTGTTTGGTCTGAGGCTGGATTTGAACTCAGGTCCTCCTGACTTCAGAGCGGTGCTGTATCCACTGTGCCACCTAGATGCCCCAGGAAATGGCATTCTACAGAGATGGTATCATTATCATCATTATCATCATCATCATCATCATCATCATCTTCACTAATGGCTAGCATTGCACTTAAAGACTTGCAAAATGTATTACATATGCTATATCATTTCATCCTCAGAACAACACATTGAGGTAAGTGCTATTATTATCTCCATTTTACAGCTGAGGAAACTGAGACAAAGAAAGGTTAAGTGACTTGCCTAAAGTCAAACAGCTAGTAAGTGTCTGTGGAGAATGTTCTAGCTCTATGAAATAATTTTGGGTAGTTTGATCAGTATGGCACTAAATAAGCAAATTAATTTAAGTAGAATTGCCATTTTTATTATATTAGCTTGGCCTACCCATGAGCAACTGATATTTTCCCAATTATTTCAATTTAAATTTATCTGTGTGAAATGTATATTGCAATTGTGTTCATATAATTCTTGAGTTGATTTTGGCAAGTAGACTCCCAAATAATTTATATTGTCTATAGTGATTTTAAATGGAATTTCTCTTTCTATCTCTTGCTACTGGGTTTTGTTGGTAGTATGTAGAAATGATTATGATTTATGTGCTTTTATTTTATATCCCACAACTTTACTAAAGTTGTTAATTATTTCAACTAGTTGTTTGTACAAAATCTTTTTTATTTAATGTGGTCAAAATTATCCATTTTACATGTAAAATGTAAAATGGATAATTTTGACCATATTAAATAAAAATAATAAGAAAATACACCATCTGGAAGAACAAAAGGTCCAGAATATCCAGGGAATTAATGAAAGTAAATACAAGGGAAACTAGCCTAGCTGTACCAAATGTAAAACTGTATTATAAAACAGCAATTGTCAAAATGTCTTGATACTGTTTAAGAAATAGAATGGTGGATCAGTGGAATGCACAGTACACAATCACAACATAGTAAGTAAATGGTTCGATAAACCCAAAGACTCCAGATTGTGGTATAAGAAGTCACTATTTGACAAAAATTGCTGGGAAAATTGGAAAATAGTAAGGCAGAAACTAGGCATAGACCAACATCTTACACTGTATACCAAGATAAAGTCAAAATGGGCTCATGATTTAGATATAAAGGCTGATACTATAAACAAACTGGGAGAGCAAGGAAAAGTTTACCTGTCAGATCTATGGAGAAGGGAAGAATTTATGACCAAACAAGAGATAGAGAACATGATGAAATGCAAAATTGATAATTTTGATTACGTTAAATTAAAAAGTTTTGCACAAAGCCAATGCAACCAAGATTAATTTCTTAATGTAAACAACCTGTTTTATGAGCTACCTAACTTAGTTATAAAATCAAAGACTTAGAGTTCTAGTAGACTTTAGACTTTCCATTTACTCTGTCTCCCTCCAATTATATATGGAAAATTACAGAGAGAAAGGTTGTGAAAACAGAGAGCTGGAAAACAATTTTCACAGTGAGTATTTCTGTTAAAGGCCTCATTTCTCAGATAGAGAACTGAATCAAATTTATAAGAATACAAGTCACTCCCCAGCTGATAAACGGTCACAGGATATGAACAGCAAGTTTTCAGATGAAGAAATTAAAGCTATTTATAGTCATATGAAAAAATGTTCTAAATCATTATTGATTAGAGAAATGGAAATCAAAACAACTCTGACGTACCACCTCACACCTATCAGATTGACTACCATGACAAAAAAGGAGAATGTTAAATGTTGGAGAAGATGTGGGAAAATTGGAGCACCATTGGATTATTGGTGGAGCTGTGAATTGATCCAACCATTCTGGAGAGCAATTTGGAACTGTGCCCTAAGGACTATAAAATTGTAAATTCCCTTTGATCAAGCAATACCAGTACTAGGTTGGCATCCCTCCCAAAATCATAAAAAATGGGAAAGGACCCACATGTATAAAAATATTTATAGCAGCTCTTTTTGTGGTGGTAAAGAATTGGAAATTGAGAAGATGCTTATCAATTGCAGAATCATTGTTCAAGTTGTAATATATGAATGTAATGGAATGCTATTGTTCTATAAGAAGTGATCAGCAGGCAGATTTCAGAAGAACCTGCAAAGACTTTCATGAACTGATGCTGAGTGAAGTAAGAACCAGTAGAACATTGTACACAGAACAGCAACAATATGTGATGATCAGCTTTGATAGACTATGCTCTTTTCAGCAATACAATGTTCTAAGACAACTCCAAAAGACTCATGATGGAAAATATTTTCCACTTCCAGAGAAAGAACTATGGAGTCTGAATGCAGATTGAAATATGCTTTTTTCACCTTTTGTTGTTGTTTTCTTTCTCTTGGTTTTTCTCTTTTGTTCTGGTTGTTCTTTTACAACATGAGTAATGTGGAAATATGTTTAATATGATTGCACATGTATAAACTATATGAAATTGTTTGCCATCTTGGGGAGACGGGTGGGAGGAAGAGAGAGGAAAAAAAACCTCAAGATCTTATAAAAGTGAATATTGATCACTTTTTTTATATGCAATTGGAAAAAAATTCTATTTTAATAAAATAAAACAAGTGCCCTGCTCACTTGTGATTGACCAACAGTGTGACCCACTGCCCTGGAACTGTAACCCAGAACTGTATATAGGAAATAGAGTGTGCAATCAGAGCCAGCTGTGCTCAGTTCCAGCAAAGAATCCCCTGTATACTCTTTGTGACCAGTTTTCTGACTTTCCTTTCCTCCTCTGGATTGAGAGTTCCCTAAGGCTGCTTTGCTCCCTCTGTGTGTCACAGACAGGCTTCCATCTCAGTGTCACCAACTTCTCTTGTGACCTCCTAAGATTTCTTAGTCTGGAAAAATGTCTCACTTTTATTGGCATTGCAACTCCAAAATTTGATTTGAGGCATTGTTTTAAAGTTGTTTGGCAGGAAATGTTGAGAAAGTTCAGTTGGATTGCCTCTAATCTGCCATCTTGGCTTCTCCCCTTTCCTGCAGCTATCACTTAACTTCTTAATGTAAACAACCTGTTTTATGAGCTACCTAACTTAATTATAAAATCATAGGTTTAGAGTTCTAATGGACCTTAGACTTTCTATTTACTCCATCTCCCTTCAATTATATATGGAAAATTACAAAGAAAGGGTGTGACTTGCCAAGGTCACACAAGTAATAAGGGGCAGAACATTAATTTAAACCCAAGCCTTTTACAACAAATTCAGAACTTTGTCTTACACACGATTTGGAAGTAGCTAACATTATTTCATGTTTCCTTCAGAAATTTTCATATAATAAAAAATAAAGTAACATGTGATTACTCTAGGTTAATGCATTTTTCCTCCTCGCAAATGAAGCTCCCTTCCTTTTTTATTATTCAATAATCTTCTATGCTTGAGTATCTCTCTGAATCTTTATTCCTTTGCTCATATCTCCCAAAGAAGCCAAGTCTATTGAATTTTAGAAACCTTGAAGTCCTAATGTGAGCAAAGGGACAGAGGCAATAAAGTATGGGGTATGTAGGAGAGGTTTGTTGGAGTATGAAGTTCATGGAAAGGAGTAGTATAAGATTAGTCTGAAAAAAAGATGGCACTAATTTGTTGCAAGCCTTGAATGTCAGGGTAAGGAGTTTAGCTGTTCAGAAGGCAATGTGGTTGATAGGTTTTGTTCAAGGAAATGACATTAGAACTGTGCATCAGGAAAGTATTGCAATTGTACAGTTTAATTGCCAGATTAAGCAAATTTCTACATTATTTAGTTTTCTTGTTTAAATCTAGCATACTAAAATTCTTGGTTTATCAGCTTTTCAAAATGCAAGCTTACTGGTGTTTTTACTACACTTGGTAGATTTTAGTGTGTGTAAGGAAGATTTTGTTATTCCTTTCCAGATAATAGTTCCAGGATCCTAAATAATATTTCCCATGAATTATGGTTGAAAACAACTTCTACTGTGCAGTAGCAGTGAGATATAGGGATGACATAATATACATGTGCCATTCTAGGTCATGACAATATTGCTAAAGTTAACTTGTGAGGATATTATTGGCAATATGCCTTGCACTGGTCAGTGAGGGGGGAACTCATTTTGTGATTTGGGTAACACATGGAGGAATGCAGTATTTGCCTTGATTGGCCCCCATCAGGACTTGGAGGGAATTTGCGTTTGCCTCAACTGGCCCCCATTGAGGCTTAGGGGACCAGTAAGTAGTTGTAGCTCCTACCATTCCTGCCTCTGTGAGAAGTGTGATTAGGGAATGCTGTAGGAATTGGTGCTTCCATCAGCAGCAGCCCTTTTGAGAACAGACTAGAAATAAATAAGCTTATTAACTCCTCCAAAGCTGTCTTCCTGTCTGAGCAGATCAAAAGTGAACTTGTGCTAGAACACCCATTAACGTCAGGAGCCCTCCTATGTTCTCCTGCCCAACAAATGGTGTAACCTGTGTGTTTGCCTGTGAAAGAGCTTGACAAAACTGTTACACTCTATATTATACTCTGTTGTTGCAAAAGCCAAAACACCAGTTGATAGATTACAGTACACAACTCCTTTCCAATATGCTTCTTTCTATTTAGTTAGCCAAAAGATAAGATATTGACCTATTGAAATATATTTTCTTTTAAGATATCATACTAGTTAATTATTTTCTGCTATTTTTTGTGACATATAAAAATGAATTCTCTCCCCACAAGCTTTTCTGATTATGAGTGTAGGTGAAGGCAGCAAGAAGATTTAGTATCCTTGGAATGTTAAAAATCACATGCATTTTACTTCAGTTTAACCAACATCCAGAGTATTTTATAACTTCCCCTTAGTACCATGAGCGGAAGGCTTTTCCACCAGATTGTAGATATAGTTTGAAACACACAAATCTAATGTTTGTTTTAATGTGCTACATGTAAGTAAAGAACCTTGAAAACTCATTCTGAAGGGTTCACTTTCTCCAGATATTGACTGCCTATTGCAAAAGTTAGAAATAATATTGTTCAGCTGTAGAAAGCATCTGACATTTTTATTCTTTGAGTTTCTAAAATTAAGTGGTTATTTAACATTCTTCTAATTTCTAGTGGTTTATCATATCCACACAGGTACGAGCGGGGAAAATACTTCATGAGGTTAACATGAAGTTCAAATGTACAGAAACGTTCTCTGGAGTCTTCCCTTAATTTTTTGGGTATATTATCATCACCATCATTATTATTTTATTTCTCCTTGAAAGTCAACTAGCTAAAGATATTAAAAACAATCCAACAATGTTATAATAGTTCTTCATGTTTGATAGAGACACTTAAAATAGGTTGATAAGAAATATGAAAGCTCTTCCACTCACAATGCAGGACTTTGCCTGCTTAAGGATCTAAGCACAAACTTAAAACTTTAAGTTGACTCTTCTATTACAAATGATTTTTTTTCTTTTTCACTGTTCTTCAGCAAAAGTCTTTTTCTGAACTAACTTAAACTAATTCATATATTTGCTTAACAAATTTGTGTTAGGTATTTGCTATGTTCAAAATGCTATCTTTGGTGCTGACAGAAATAAGAACATGAATAAAGAGAGGTAGTATAATATAATTTCTTGTGTAGAACTTAGATTTGAGAAGACCTGGAATGAAAGTACACCTCAGACACTTATTGTTTTTGTGACTCAGTTTTCCCATCTGCAAAATTGGGGATAATAATAGCACCTGCCTTGCAAGTTTTTGTGATGAGCCGATGAATAATGTTTATGAAGCCCCTTGGAAAAATTAAATCACTACATAATATGAGCCGTTATTAATAATGTTAATACTTGGTCCTTGTCTTCATAAAGCCTATAATAACATATTTAAATTAGCAAAATTGATTCAAAATTGATTGCAAAACTCCAGTGAAATATATCAGTACAGAGAAAGAAAAAGATCATCACTAGATGGATGGATCAGCAAAGGCTCTATGGAAGAAATAATACCTGAATGAGTCCTTACAAAAGGAGTTACTAGATTAGATTGGGAGGATTTGACAACAAGTGAATCCCAGCCAGGTGTGGCCTTTGTCTTCCTCCAGTGATAATCCTAACTGATTTTGAGGTAGCAGAAAATACGGCCAAAGAGGAAGTTTAGGATCAAAACAGAGAGGGCCTTGAATTACAGATGGAGACTGTATTTGAGTCAATAGGTAATAAGTAGCAATTGAAGGCTTTCAGGGTTGGGGGGAATACAATGAAAGTTTTACTTAGGAATATTAAATGGAGTGGCAAGATGGTAGAATGAAAGGTTCTAAACCCAGTTTAGTCTCCATTCCTACATCAAAAATAGTCAGATATATGTCAAAGAAAAAGAATAACCAAAGAGGAAGAAAGAAAATAAATTGCTACAAGGTAGCCCCCATAGTAAATTAAAAGAAGAGAAAAATAGCAAAGGTTCTAGAC
Source organism: Phascolarctos cinereus (assembly GCF_003287225.1). Taxonomy (NCBI): domain Eukaryota; kingdom Metazoa; phylum Chordata; class Mammalia; order Diprotodontia; family Phascolarctidae; genus Phascolarctos; species Phascolarctos cinereus. Next base: position 200,611,571 of record NW_027555847.1, on the reverse strand, counting down.
AAGTATTAGTTTCATTCCACCTTCTGGATACCCTCAGCCCTATAATAGTCTACTTTGGATTTTGCTGAGTCAGAGAAAGCTTATAGCCAGTTGCAGGTGGGGCAGACAATCACCAAAGGCTCTCTGGGCACTAACTATACCAGGGTCTTTCACATTCAGTGTCTCCTAGTTGTCATTTGACTGGGCCTCACATAAAGAACTTTTTAGTGTGGGCTTCTTACTCAGAATAATGACTGACAGCTACTATGTCACAAAAAGGTTGAAAGAAATTGAAGATGGGTGGAGAGTCACACAGGTCTTTCACTAGTCACTTCTAATAGAGTCTCTCTTTAATGTTATTCTCCAAGTTCCTTGGTCTTGATTTTGGGCTTGAAAGGACTTCTGGGAATAAGAAGGAAATCATGATGGGCAGCTTTAGGGAAGTAACCATGAGAGACAGCACTAGGCTGAATCAGATATCATTATATGAAGCTGACAACACCAGTGACTTGAGGGTCCCTGCCCTTCATCACAAGCTCCCCTGGTTAGATATATACCCTTTTATGTTTCTAGTTCCATTCCAGTTAAATATTTTCATTAAGTCCACGTTGTCGTTTACTAATGTCTGAATTACTAGACCTAAATTTTCTTTAGAAATTCTAAGTCTCTGAGTAGATGGCTATCACAATGAGCTAGATAAAATAAATCAGTATTATTTGCCAGAGAATACCTCCCATAATATAAGCCTAAGTCCATAAGGGCAAGATCATGACTGGCACAGAGTTAACATTTGCAAAAATGAGCTATCTAGCTTCTGATTGTGTCTTCATGTTTTCCCTTTTGGAAGTTGTGAAGGTTTGCACTAAATGTTGTTTCACTGCATTGTATGATTTTAATAGATTTATTTTGACATTAGCTGTCATCAATAATGTATCTTATACTTGGTGGAAACATTGCTTGTGAATTTGTAGTACATATGTTTTTTATTATTTTGGATATTTTTTATGTAGTTCTGTATTTGGCTTTCTTACACTAAAAAATTCTAAAAGTCAAAGTCAGTCTTTGTATCACCAGGCAAAGTAATAATAAATAAAACTGTCAATGTAGGGAAGCCTTTTTTCTGTCAGTTATATTGAGGGAGACATTATTGCTTTCTCTCAGTTATTTTTTTGCTGTCTTAATTACAGTAAATTAGAATAATTAGAGAAAAATTACATGAACCTTACAATTCCCTACAGCTTCTATCCTGCTTTTTAGTAAAATGATGAATGTTAATATAAATAATTGATATATTCTGACTGCCTCCAAATCTTTATACCTAATGTTTTTCTTCTTAATTTTACTCCAGATAGAAGGTGATATGTGTGATGCACTATTTTTCTCCTGTAAAAGGTACTAATTTAGCGTTCAGTGAACCTTACTGCAAATAAAGCAAATCCATTTTCTAATTCCATAATAATGGATAAATGCATCAATGGAAAATAAAATAGACTATTGTAAAACTCTTTTCTCTCAGTTGAATATTTAACTTTTTACTTCAAGGACTCCCAAATTAATGAAAACCTTAGCACCAAGGTGACTGTCATTACTGAGTTGTATTTGTTTTCAGTGGAGAAAGTTGTACTATGTTTAAAACTCAATTGTAAAAATTTTGGGATGAAGCAGGAATCAGCTGAACTATTTAGTACTGGTTAAAAAATAGAAAATCTGACCATTGAAATATATTAGAGAAACAAGATCCAGAAGCAACAGAACACAGTACAGAAGTTAGTTATGGCAGCTGAAATAGAAAATGATTAGTAACAAGCCAATAAGAGGCTCTCATTTAATTTGCATCCATTTTCAAAATATGAAGAAAAAAAGCCACTCCTTTGGACATCTGCAAAAGTATAACTTTCTCATAGTTAACAATCCCACAATGCACCCTCCCTTGAGAACAATGGGAGTGTGAACTTACCTGAGGTTCTCTTAGTTACCAAGCACCTTTCCCAGATATTCATAATAACTGACTGGCTTAAGCTTGAGAAGAAAACCCCTAGATCAACTTGTGCTGTGCTTGGAAAAGTTTACCAATTAATGCATCAGATCTCATTGAGATGCTCTGTCATTTGGCTTAAGTTCCCACAAAGGAGAAATCCTAATACTATGTACCAAAGTTTAAAATCTTCTAAAACTTTGTAAAACTGGCTCTTTTCTCTCTGCCTCCTCTTCACCATTAATGAATCACACAACCAGAAATAGTTAGAATCCATTAGATGTTTTCTATTCAACAAGCATCTAGTACTAGTCCCCCTCAATACATCTTCTATTTTCTCTCTCTCTCTCTCTCTCTCTCTCTCTCTTTTCCTCTGGGCATACGAATATAATTAAAAACACAGTCACTGCCCTCTGAGCTCACATTCTGATATTGGAGACAACATGCAAATAAATATGCACATTGGGGGATATGGGAAAGGCCTCCTATAGGACAGGATTTCAACTCAGTCTTCAAAGAGGCCAGAGAAGCTAAAAAGTAGTGGTGAGGAGGGAGAGCATTCCAGGTGTGGGGAACAACTTGTGAAAAGGCATAGAGTTAGATGACAAATTGTCATTTGTGAATAACAGCAAGCAGACGAGTGTAGATAAATCATTGATTACATGGAGGAGAATACAATGTAAGAAGACTGGGAAGGTAGGAAAAATGAAGGGCTCTAAATGCAAAACAAATTTTTTGTAGTTGATCATTGAGGTATTAGGGAGCCATTAGAGTTTATTAAGTAAGCAGGTGACATGGTCACTTTAGGAAAATCACTTTGGGAATTGATTTGAGGATTAATTGCAGTGGAGAGAGAATCAAAGCAAGATGACTAATGTTGTTGCAATTGTACAGGGATGAACTCATAAGGGGTTTGAAACACTGTGAACTATGTGACTGGAAAGGGAAGTATACGAGATATTTGAAGACAGAAAGCACAAGACTTGACCATAGATTGGATATGTGGAATGTGTTCACCTAGAGTTGAGGATGACACCTAGGTTATGATCTTGGTCACTATAAGGATGGTAATGCCTTCAACAGTAGTATGGGAGTAGAGAAGAGAGGAAGATTTTGAGTGTAAGATAATGAGTCATGTTTTGGACATGGTGAGTTTGATCTGACTACAATTTGACATGTCCAATTTGACAAGTCCAAAAGGCAGATTTTGAGAATTATCTTGATAGAAATAATCAATGAATTAATGGGGATGTTGAGATAGTGGAACAGCCCTTCTGGAAAGGTTTGGCCACTTAACTTCAAGGGGTACTAAGTAGCTAATGACCCTAAGAGTTGTATTTATAACTGGCATGCCAAGAGAGGAAGATAACATGACAGCAGGACCGGAGGGCAGGTCTTTCACTCTACAATGGGGAGTTGGGAGAATCTCTGGAAAGAGAGGGGAGAGAGGAAAGAAGATGATGGAGGGAATGGGGCTTTTGCCTAGATATAGAGCAACAGCACAGCTTTGGGAAATCTAATGGTGGCAATGATATCTGCAATTTGCTTTCTCCAACACAAGCTACCAAGGGGAACCATTGAAAGGTGAAAATTAAAGGCATAATATCTAGGTATAAGCCTATGTTTCCTCATATACATGCATACATACATACATACATGCATACATACATACATACATGCATACACACACAACAGCCAAGGGTTGTGAGAATCAAATAAGATATTTGTAATAAACTTACTATAGTGCATGATAGTAATCATTTAATAAATGTCTATTCCTTTCTCTAAAATTCATGAACTCCTGAAATCAAAGAAAATTCATTATTCATCTTTATTCAAGTGCTGAATAGTATACACAACTAGTCATTTAACTGGAAGTTAAACCTTTGTATCATATCAGGATGAGGGAGAAACACCAGTTTTCTTTTGGTAGAGAAGCTTGGTGTATTTGTTATTTGACCTACCTGTGCACAGTACTATTTGGGGGCACTGCCTAAAAGAAAGGGATGGAGCTTAAGGATGCAATGTACAGTAATTCTCCACTACGACTCCTCTTGTCTCCTTCCCAGCATTATTTTTTTTTATTACAACTCAAGTGTTTATGGATTTGGACAAAGGTTGAGGAAGGAGGAGGAGATGGTGCTTAACTACTTGGTCTTAGACACCTTAAGGAGGAGATGTTGGATGAAAAGCCCCCACTGCTCTCCATAACCATTTTGCCACAATCCTCTGCAATGTAAGCAAAAGAATCTACTGCCTATTATTGCGGAGTCAGATCAATTTTGGTTAGCATTTTGCATCTAGTATTTTCATGGCTTTCATATTATGTCTGATTTTAAAACACAGCGGCTGTCAATTGGACTGAAAATATGGGATAGCTATTAAAGCATGTAATTAAGATAGTACATTAAAGAAATTCTCAAGACTGTCTTAAGCAGTGGGAAATTGTTAAAAAAAAAAGTATAATTTAAAAGCATTAATAAGAAATAGACTGGAGAAGCACCTAGAAAGGAGCTGTCTGATTTAATTGGGAGCAGTCAGCATGAATTCATGAAAACAGAGATTATATATCTTGAAGTTTTGATCAGAGTGTTTTCAGAAATGTTTACAAAATATAAACAGTGAGTAAGGTTTCTAAAAGTAATAGACTACTTAAAATCACAATGATATTGCTAAGATTTGATTCTTTAACTTCAAGGTGTCTCCTACTTGTGTGATTAGAAGATGTAAGTGTTTTCACTAGAACTTGTAAAACTTTATCCCAACCCTCAATTCCCCCCACCCTATCCCTAACCAAATTAGAATATGGTGATACACAAAGTATAGAACCTTTTGGATACAATTGCTTTTCAAATTGCAGAATGATTTAATGACTAAAATATTTCTTATCTAGGCTGCATTGTTAACTTATCTCCATAGGACTTTACCTCTTTCCCTTGGAAGCTCACTCAACCCCTGGAATGCTTCCCAGAAGTACCCTCTACCCTTTCAGCCTCACCCTATGATTTTCTGGTTCTTCCCACAACCTCCAAGAAAAAGGCCCAGTCTAACCATGCCTTCATTCATCTTCTAATTCATTTCTACAGGAGGACTTTTTCTTTCCAGCCCTTCCACAGTCTATTTTTCAACACCTCTTAGCTGTTCTCAGTTCCCCTTTATGTATTATCTTTCCCCATTAGAATGTAAGATCCACAAGGTCAGGGAAAGATTTTCTGCTTGTCTTTGTATTCCCAATGCTTATCACTGTGCCTGGCACACAGTAAGCACTTAATAAATGCTTGTAGACTGACTGACAATATTAGAGCTGGGATAAATTCTATACATGAGTAGATCTTAAAGTGTGATCCAGGACCTATGGGGATTCTCTAGTCACTTTCAATGAGTCCACTACATCAAAATTATTTTTGTAATAATACCAAGACAACTGAATTTCTAATATGATAAATATTCATACATAAAACCCACTTAAACACAAATCTCTGGGTTCCTTAATATTTTTTAAGAATACAAATAGCATTAAAAAATTGAGAAGGTTTTTTTTATACAAACTAAGCCAATGCAAACAAGATTAGAAGGGAAGCAGAAAGCTGGGAAACAATTTTTATAGCCACTGTCTCTGATAAAGGTCTCATTTCTAAAAATAAATAGAGAATTGAGTCAAATTTATAAGAATACAAGTCATTCCCCAATTGATAAATGGTCAAAGGATACGAACAAGCAGTTTTCATATGAAGAAATTAAAGCCGTCTACAGTCGTATGAAAAAAATGCTCTAAATCACTATTCATTAGAGAAATGCAAATCAAAACAGCTCTAAGGTACTACATCACATATATCAGATTAACTAATATGACAAAACAGGAAAATGATAAATGTTGGAGAATATGTGGAAAAATGAGAACACTAATGTATTGTTGGTGAAGTTGTGAATTGATCCAACCATTCTGGAGAGCAATTTAGAATTGTGCTCAAAGGGCTATAAAATTTTGCATACCCTTTGATTCAGCAACACCACTTCCAGGTCTAGCAACACCAAAGAGATTATATAAGTGGGAAAAGGACCCACACGTACAAAAATATTTATAGCAGCTCTTTTTGTGGTGGTCAAGAATTGGAAACGTAGGTGATGCCCATCATTTAAGAAATGGCTGAACAAATTGTGGTATATGAATACAATGGAATATTATTGTGCTATAAGAAATGATGAGCAAGTGGACTTCAGAAAAACCTGGAAAGACTTCTATGACCTGATGTTGAGTGAAGTGAGCAGAACCAGGAAAACATTGTACATAGTAACAACCACACTGTGTAATTACTATTTTTGATAGACTTAGCTCTTCTCAGCAATGCATTCTCATCCTGGGATCTAAGGTAATCAAGGGTATGTTCCCACGTTAATTACTAAAATCACAACATTCTTCACATGAATTAACAACAATTATCTCTGAGCTCCCATCCTACAGAGCTCGTCTTTCTTCATGTATCAATCCCCCTAATAGTCTTAAATTTAAGTCAACATAATGATTTCATATAGACTATACTACCAATAGCGTAACTAACAATAAAACAAGTAATACTTATTTATAATATAGCAGAATTCTCATAGCCAAAGTAACCTTTAACTGTCACTACAACTGCTAATTTGTCCTAAATTCTGGAAACACAGACCCACTATTCAATTTTATCAGAATACCCATTAAGAGTATTCTTCACAAAGTAAGGATTAAATCTAGTTCTCTCAGGAAATACTCTTTATTCTTTTCCCCTGCATTCTTTTTAGACATCAAATTTAGTAATGCCTCCAAATGAGAGTTAAATTCTGTTTCCCCATAGTTCCTCATAGAATTGTAATTAAACTGTCACTCTAAGATTCCATTGTCTTTTAAAGATACAGTAATAGTATCTACAGTTTCTCTAGGAATGACAGTTAAAGCTAGCATTACATGCTCAGAATAAAAACAATTTAATTTTGTTGGAGGAGAGACATCAATGTTTATGGGATCAGGAAAAGCTTGATGTAGGAGGCGGTATTTGAGCCCAGCTTTGAAGGAAATTAAGGATTGTAAGAGGCAGGGGTAAGAAAGGAGCTCACTCCAGGCATGTGGTACAACCTTTGGAAAAGTACAAAGATGAGAGACTAAATGTCATGTATGAGGAATTTTTAAAAATGCCAGTTTGGCTGAACTTAAGAATGAATTCAGGTGAGTGATAGATGATAAGGCTGAAAAGGTGAGTTGGACCGAGGCTTTAAACTAAATACAGAAGAGTTTATATTTTGATCTTAAAGGTAATACGTAATCACTAGGCTTTATTGAGCAATGAAGTGACATGTTTAGACCTGTGCTTTGGGAATATAATTTTGGCAATTACGTGGATGATGAACCAGAAAAAGAAGATACTTCAGGCAAGGACCAATTAGGAGTCAATAACAATCTCCACATTTTCTGACTGTTGAATTTCTATCAACGCTTTAAAGCCCAACTCACATACACCAGTAAGATTTTTTTGATCCTTATCTTATCTAGGCTGAAGTATGAAGCTATTTAAGGGCCCATCATAATATTGTTTGACATAGCAGTTTTGACCAGTTACATTTTTTCCCACATTAAAATAATTTTATTGATATCTCCTATTTTCCATAATTTAATTATCCCCTTACTGCTCCTAGAGAAGTATCCCTTATAATTAAAAAAATAAAGACAAATTTCAGCAAAACTAACCAACAAACACAATAAAATAATCTGGCATTATGTTAGTGTCCAGTACACATAGTCCCTCAATTCTGTAAATAAGGTATGAAATGCCATCATATCTCTTCTTTGGGACCAAAGTTGGCATTTTTTAAATTAATGAATTTTTAGTTATCAACATGCACTTCAAAAATATTTTTGATTCTAAATTTTTCCTTCTTCCTTCCCCTTCCCCATCTGAAAGACAGCATGCAATCTGTTATAGGCTACAGATGTACAATCATTTACACATTAGTCATGTTGTGAAAGAAGAATCAGAGCAAGAGGGAAAACCAGAAAAAAGAAAAAAACAAAAGAGAAAAAAAGGAAAACAGTATGTTTTGATCCATGCTCAGATTCCATAGTTCTTTTTTCTGGATATGGATAGCGTTTTCCATCATGAGTCCCCTGGTATTATCTTAGATCATTGCATTCCTAAGAAGAGCCAAGTCTAACAAAGTAGGTCATTGCACACTGTTGCTGTTAGTGTGTACAATGTTCTCCTGGTTCTTATAACTTCACTCAGAATTAGTTCATATAAGTCCAAGTTTTTCTGGAGTAAACCAGCTCATCATTTCTTATAGCACAATAGTATTCCTTTACATTGATATACCACAACTTGTTCAGCCATTCTCCAACTGATGGACATCCCCTCAGTTTCCAATTCTTGGCCAACACAAAAAGAACTGCTATAAATATTTTTGTACATGTGGCATTGCAGGTACAGCCCTTTGGGCATAGTTTAAAATTGCTCTCCAGAATATTTGGATCAGTTGACAACTCCACCAACATAGTATTAGTGTTCCAATTTTCCCACATATTTTCCAATATTTATCATTTTCCTGTTTTGGCCAGTTAGCCAATCTGATAAGTATGATGTAGTACTTCAGAGTTATTTTGATTTGCATTTCTCTACTCAATGGTGATTTAGAGCATCTTTTTTATATGACTATCGATAGCTTTAATTTCTTCATTTGAAAACTGCATGTTCATATCCTTTGACCATTTATCAATTGGGGAATTACTTTTTTTTCAGCTTATATACCAAAATATTTTAATTTATTTTTAATTTTCAACATTCACTTCCACAAGATACTGAGTTCCAAATTTTCTCCCCATCTGCCACCTCCCCTCACCCCAAGACAACCTGCCTCTTGCCCCAATCTGCCTTCCCTTCTAATACCGTCCCTTCTCTTATACCCTTGGGGTATAAGATTTCATATATATATGTACACATATATATATGATATAGATTTCTATACCCCATTGCCTATATATATATATAAAATTTCCCATTTTCATGTAAAAACAATTTTTAACATTTGTTTTTCAAACTTTGGGTTCCAAATTCTCTCTCTTCTTCCCTCCCCACCAATCTTCATTGAGAAGACAAGCAACTTGGTACAGGCTATACATGTGTAGTCATGAACATCTGAGGAGAAATTTATTTTGCAAATTATAATGACAATTGCTCAAATAAAATGACCTTCATTTAGCATAGTCTGATGTAGCTAATATATCTTCAGTCTGTAACTTTTCTCCTATCCTACAGACTTTACTTAATACATGTAGAATATTGCTGTTGTAATTCATACTCATGAAGGATCGACTTATCCCCTAACAAGTAACAGGGGATTCCTTGGTGTAAAGTTGAGGTAGGAAAGGTTGGTCAAACAATGAATAAAACAAGGAAACATGGCAAATTTTGTTTTTAGGACAGTAAAATGATTTATTTTAGACCACTATGATGGGCAAAATCTGAAATAACTAAGGAAACAAAGGTTCAGTCTTCCGAGCCTATCAATACAAGCATATCATCCATGACTAGGGTCCTTCACTTTTTACCTCCACCCACTGTTTCTCTTTCATATTGCTACAGATTTATAGAATTCCAAAATAGGAAGGGACCTTGAAGGTTATTGAATCTAACTTACTTCCTAATGTATGACACATGGTCGTGAAACTAGTAAAGCCTATGAATCTAATAGTTTGCCACAAAAAAAAAATGAAGGGACCCTGGTGTGACTTCTCCAAGGTTGAGAATCTTGGGAAACTGATGACTAGATGATCAATTAGGTCACTTGCAGCCCAATAGCTTATGATCATGTAGCCAGGTTCTGTTTGAACATATACAATTAGAGGGAATTCATTAAATTGGAAATCAGTTCATTCCCTTGACAGACAGTTCAAAACCATAGGAGGGAAGCTAGAGACCACAGGCCAATAAGATCACTGATCTGGAGCCAGAACAGACCTCAGAGTCCAACCCTCTCGTTTTACAGGTAAGGAAACTGAGATGCAAAGAAGTCAGGGGAACTCAAGTTCTAGTAATTTGGAATTTCCTTGAGCTAATATCTGCCTCCCATTAACTTTCACCCATCATTCATAGGTGTCCATAGGCAGCAAAACACTTGAAACAGATACTATTTTTTTCTGTTTTCCTAGCATAAATTGTCCCTTACTAACTATAATAATAGCTAACATTTATTTTGCATCTAGTATGTGTCGGTTCCTGCACTACATGTATTACAAACATTATTTTATTCAATCCTCATAACCACCCTGAGAAGTAGGTGATATTATTATCCCCACTTCACAGATAAAGAGACTGAGGCAAACAGAGATTGTGGCTTGCACAGGGTCACAGAGTTAGTGAGTGTCTAAGGCCAGTGTTGAACTGAGCTCTGACCATGTCCAGGTCTAGCACTTCTATTCACTTGTTAACATGCTAACCAAAGAGCATGAATCTATCTTTATTTAGTAAAAAAAAAAAGGCCCTGTGATATCAAGTATCATAGAGTCATAATTGGAATGAATCACAGAATTTATCTAATTCAACCCTTTCATTTTGCAGATGAAGAAACTGAGGCCAAGAGAGATTAAGTGATTTTACTAATGTCATACATACAGTAAGTGGCAGAGCAAGGATTCAAATTCAGCTCTTGCTTCCAAATCCATCACTTTTTCTACTTCATCACATTGTCAATCTTCCTGTGGGGTTAATATCTGGGGTTCTTAACCTTGTTGTGTCATGGACCCCTTGGGCAGTCTGATGCTAATAATACCATGATTTGCTTTGGTTGCCTACATAATTCATTGAAGGAAATGCTTAATTTCAATGACAAGTTAGTAAAAATTAAGATTTACTTTTTTCCATCTAAATTCATGGACTTGTTTCCACCACTCCTACCCCTCATTCATGGGAAGAACCCTATTCTAGAGGAAACAGCAATAACAAATAGAAGAAAGTTTGGTTTGAATTTTTTTTTTTCTGAATTCCCAATTCCTTCACTGGTTGCCCTTAGCTTTCAGAAAATACAAACTAATAACAGAAATTTGCCTATAATCATAGTGAAAACATTTTCTTATTTCATTCCATTCAGTAGACATGATGAGGAGAGAGCAGCTCCCTCTGAATACCAAGAATAAAAATCTTGAGCTCAAATAGTTCATCATTATTTCTTATATTTGTTTCCTTGGGGATTAAGGGTTGGCAGCAGTGATCTTTGCCTTTAGTCTTATTTTTATTGCTGAAGATGAGCAATCCTTTCAAGCTGCACATTTCAGCTTTTTATTTTGTTGCACAATATTAAAAATCCAGTGAGTTTTTATTCCAGATAAAATTCAACTATAAATGTATATTTTATTTATGAAAGAAAAATTCACTTATGAATAGTAAAAATTAAATATAAATAAGAAAATCAAGTAACTCTACCATCAGCTAGGGATTCAGAGAACACATCTGACTGTAGAAATTTCACAGAGATCTAAATCTTAGCCGGTAATCATTTCTGACATTTTACTACTGCATGGTTCATTATGCCTAGACCTTTTTTATTCAAATAATCAAACTACCATTCCTGATTTATAATGTACATGGGTGGTTAATCTCAGATTCTAATTGCAACTTGACCACATATTTTAAACTAAATGTATTCCTTACAGATTCAAAGACATTTCAGATATTTCTATTTAAAGGTACCAATGGCAGAAATTCCAATTTCTAGTATAAATCTTCAGTTTGCATATCCTTTAACAGACTTAAAGATGATTTATGTTAACCCATCAACCTCAGATGTAATGAATCTTAAGAAAGTCCTTCTACTAACCCAAAAGGTGGTGCTCAAGTGTCTGTGGAATGGTTTGAAATTTACTGAAAGGATATTAAGCTTTGTCTTTTTATCTAAATTCATATCCTACGTAGTGCTGGACCTATTTACACAATTCATCTTAACTCCTAAAATTCATGGAGGGCCTTGCATTTAATAGACAGTTAATGTTTGCAGGATTTAATGAAATCAGTGAGCTTGAAGCATCCTCAGAAATTATCTCAACCAGTCCCCCATTCTATAGATGATGGAATTGAAGCCCAGAAGGGTTAAATGATTTGCCTGCAGTCAACAGTCAATTGTTGGTAGCTCCAAAGGACTAGAACCTAGGTCTTCTGATTTCCACTTCTCCTAAAGAATTATATTTATATTTGAAAGTTCTTTGCGTGGGGAGGAGGGGGTGTGCTGTTCTTAAAATCACTTTTGATGGAATTAAAAAATGAAATATTTAAATATTGTGAGGTTATTCATGACTGTTATCATTTATGATATTCTAGCTTGTTTTTCATTAAGAAAAATCTTAAGATGAAATCCTAGCATACAAGCTAGGACTTGTGTAGTACTTTAAGTTTTGAAAAGTACTTTACATACTTCAACTCATTTGATCCTCACAACATGTGAGGAAACTGAGACTATTAGAAGTTAAGTGACTTGTACAAGGTCACAAACCTACAAAGTGTATAAATCAGGATTAGAACTTAGGTCTCCTTGACTACATTCTATTTGACAGCTAGGTGATACATTGTACCACCTGGAAGCCCTAAATGATCTTATCATTTAGAATTTTCTCAGTAATCCCAGGAAGGTGATGCAGGCTCTGAAATCTTTTCTAAGGTTCTAGTTTTTTGTTTGTTTTTAACAATGAACCTCAGTTAGAAGATTGTAATAGATTCTTAATTGGATTCCTTGTTTCAATTTTCTTCTTGGATTCATCATCTAAGCAGATGCCAAAATAATCGTCCTAAAGCTTTAATATGACCATGTTATTTACCTGCTCATATAGTTGATGTTACTGTTCAGTCATATCTGATTCTTTGTGACCTGGTGAACCATAGCATATCAGGCTCTTTTAGCCTCCATTATCTCTCAAAGTCTGTCCAAGTTCATGTTCATTGTTTTCATGACATTATCTATCTATCTCATCCTCTGCCATCTCCTTTTCCTTTTGTCTTCAATCTTCCCCAACATTAGGATCTTTCCCAAAGAGTCTCATCTATTTGCCAAGAAATGCTGACACCAGTTGCCATGATCTTAGTTTTTTTTTTTTTAATGTTAAGCTTCAAGCCAGCTTTTACACTTTCTTCTTTCATCCTCATCAAGATGCTTCTTAATCCCTCTTCACTTTCTACCATCAGAGTGGTATCATTGTATATTTGAGATTGTTGGTATTTCTCCTGGCATCATTAATTCTAGCTTTTGATTCATCTAACCTGGCATTTCACATGATGTACTCTGCATATAGGTTAAATAAACAAGGTGACAATATACTGCCTTGTTGTACTTTTCCCATCTTAAACCGATCAGTCATTTGATGTTCAATGCTAACTGTTGCTTCTTGGCCCACATACCGTTTCCCCAAGAAACAAGTAAGATGAGCTGGTGCTCCCATCTCTTTGGTTTTGTTGTGACCTACACAGTCAAAGGCTTTAGTGTAGTAAATGTAGCAGATGGAGATATTTTTCTGAAACTCTATTGCTTTTTCCACAATCCAGGGATTGTTGGCAATTTGGTCTCTATTTTCCCTGGCTCTTTGAAAACAAACTCGGTTTTTTTTGGTAATTCTCAGTTCACGTATTGCTGAAGCCTAGTTTGTAGAATCTTAAGTATAACCTTAATGATGTATGGAATGAGTGCAACTGTTCAGTAATTTGAATATTCCTTGACATTGTCCTTCTTTAGGATTGGAATGTAAACTGATCTTTTTCCAATCCAGTGGCTACTTGTTTTTGTTTTCAAAAGTTGCTGGCTTATTGAGTGCAGAACTTTAACAGAAATATCTTTTAGAGTTTTAAATAGCTCATCTGGAATTATATCACCTCCACTAGCCTTACTGTTAGCAATGCTTCCTAAGGCCCAGTCGACTTCATTCTCCCTTCTCCTACTGCCTATATGGCATGTTAGATTTCTATATGTAACTGAGTATGTTATTCCCAACTTAAGCCAAATGCAATGAGAGTAAAGTTCAAATAATGCTCATCTCTCTCCCTTCTTTCCCTCTACTGTAGTAGGTCTTTGTGCCTCTTCATGTGATGTAATTTACCCTTTTCTGCCTCCTCCTAGGATCCCTCTAGGATTATGGCCTTATCACTAATCAATGTGGCTCCTTCAGCTCTGAGTAGTTGAGATACACCATAGGTCTTTGGCCCATAAATAGCCTTCAGGGCATCATAAATGTGCTTTGGATTGTTACTATCAGCATGCAAGTGAATTTCACCTGCCTTCTTTTGACCACCAACTCTCTCAATCTGCCCTCCCTTCTATCCACTCCCTCCCTTTTATTTCCCTTTTCCCTTACTACTTCTTCTCTCCCTTTTAACCCCCATTCCCTTTTTTCCCCCTTTCCTCTCCTACTGCCTATATGGGAAGTTAAAATTCTATACTTGAGTATATTCTTCCCTGCTTGAGCCAAATTTGATGAAAGTAAAGTTCAAACAAGGTTCATTCCCTTACCTTCTTTGCCTCTATTGTAATAGGTCTTTGTGCCTCTTCATGTGATGTAATTAACCCTTTTATGCCTCCTTTTCTCTTCTCCCATTACAGTTCCTTTCCACCACTTCATTAGTTTTTTTTTATCATTACATAAAATTCAACTTAAACCCATCCCTTTTGTCTCTTTATAGCCCATCTAAATGTTGTAATAAAGATATCATTCTTAAGAGTTATAAGTATCATCTTCCCATGTAGGGATGTTAAACAGTTTACCCTTAGTGAATAACATGCTTTTTTCCCCCTTTCTTGTTTACCTTTTTATGCCTGTCTTGAGTCTTGTATCTGAAGATCAAATTTTCCTTTGAACTCTGGACTTTTCATCAGGAAAGTCTTGAAGTCCTCTATTTCACTGAATGTCCACTCTTCCCCTGAAAGATTGTGCTCAATTTTGCTGGATAGTTGACCCTTGGTTGTAATCCAAGCTCCTTTGCCTTATGGAATATCATATTCTAAGCCCTCTGATCTTTTAATGTAGAACTACAAGGTCCTGCATCATCCTGACTGTGGTTCCATGATATTCGAACTGTTTCTTCCTGGCTGCTTGCAGGATTTTCTTATTCACCTGATAATTCTGGAATTTGGCTACAATATTCCTTGGCATTTTCAATTTGCTATGTCTTTCAGGAGATGACTATTTTACCCTCTGGTTCTAGACCTCAGGGCAGTTTTCTTTGATGATCTTCTGAAAGATGCTCTCTAGGCCTTTTTTTCCATCATGCCTTTCAGGTAGATCAATAATTATTAAGTTATCTCTCTTGGATCTATTTTCCAGGTCAGTTGTTTTTCCAGTGAGGTATTTTACATTTTTTCTCCTATTTTGTCATTCTTTTCATTTCATTTTGATGATTCTTGATGTCTCACACAGTCATTAGCTTCCAATTTCCCAATTCTAATTTTTAATGAATTGTTTTCTTCAGTTAGCTTTTGTACCTCCTTTTCCATTCAGCCCATTTTACTTTTTAGGCAGTTGTTTTCTTCAGTGTACTTTTTTTTTTCATTTTGTCAACTGTATTTTTAAAACAATTGTTCAATTTTTCTTCTACCTTTCTTATTTGACTTTTAAAATCCTTCTTGCCCTCTAACAAGAAGGCTTTTTAGGCTTGAGGTCAGTTCACATTTGCCTCTGAGGCTTCACATGTAGGTATATTGACAATGTTGTCCTCTCCTGCATTTGTGTATTGATCTTCACTGTCACCAAGATACTTCTCTATGGTCATTGTTTTTCTATGTTGCTTTTTGCTCATGTTGTTTGCCTTTTTTCTGTCTTCTAAAATTGATCTCTGCTTCTGGGTCATAGGCAGCACTGTCCCAGGTTTCTTGTGCTGGGGGCTTAGGGGACTGGTTACTGGTTTGCTGAGGTGAGACAGAGTTGCATGAACTCATTGGCCTCACTCTGTCTTCCAGAAGCTTCACAGTCCAGTGGCACGAAATAATCAAGATGACTTGTGAGGGCTTGAGATGCAGTAGATGACCTCCGCATCTTCGATGTCTAACCAAGCCCTAAGCCCTCCACCACACCTGCTTCAGCTGCCTTCATTGCCATAGGAACAAATTGTCCTCATCTGCCCCTTCCACCAGGGGAAGTCTTCATATGTTTGGGGTAGATACCCTCCAAACTCACTGATGATTTTGAGACCCCTTGATTACCTTCAACCTGGTTGCTAGCCAGATGTGGCTGCTGTGCATGCTACAGCTTCTTGGAACCACAAATGAGAGTTAGGTGGATCAGGTGGACACAAAAGGTGGAAAGCAACCCTGAAAAGGGCTCTGCAGCCCTCACACCAGAGGTATGAGTCTTCCCTAAATACACCTTATACCCTCCATATTATATAAATATATCTATATCTGTATTGTGTATGTAAGTATATACGTGTGTGTATGTAGACAGACAACTTTCAAATTTTTCAGTCCTCTCCCCTCCTTGATATAGTTTTACATTATACTCTGCCTAAATATCTCCATGACAAAGACGTCTTGAACTCAACATAATAAAATAGTGATACTCATGATTTTTCCATGATCACAACACTTCTTGCTTCCAAGACATTTCCTGAACTGTTTCAAAAAAGTTGGAAAGTTCCTCTCCTTCAGATTTCTAAGTTGTATTTCTTTCACTTTACTCAAAAGCAGAAATGACCAGAATGGTAACAAGGACAAGGCTATTGTGGCCTTGTCCCAGGGCATCAAAATTTAGACTTAGAACTTGCAATTCTTCCACAGAGAAACAATTGAGCTTTAGCACCTAGCTAGCAAGAAAAATTAGTCAAAGTAGGACACTCACAGCTTCTTTCTCCAATACAGTAGAGTCCAACTAAGCCTCAGAAATACCCCGGATGATTTTTCCCTGTCCCATTCATGATATCCAAATGTCCTGCTAGGGGAAATATACATGGTCTCTTTCTCTATGGAGCTTTGTATTGTAGAGTTTTCTACTACCTATTATCACCACCACCACTCTTACCACCAGGATCAACAGCTTTTTGCTGAGTTTGTCTTTATTTGATTTGAGGGCACATTTATAGCTTGCCCTGTGCATAGAATTGCCTGTTAGATTTCTGAATAAAACATCCAAGTAGTTCTTGTAATACTTGAGCACCTACACAAATAATTCATCATTCCTGTTCCCAAGCACCTCCTCTGCCATTTGTGGAAATTACTTGAATGACAATAATTAGACTCTGTATTTTTTTTTTTTGGGAGTAGGGGCTAAAGTCATATTCCTGATAAGCAGATTATTGAATATTGCCTTTTGAGTTAATAATGACTCCCATAATTCTCCATATTCAAAGTTCTTTTAAGAAACATAATAATGGAGGGGATAGGGAAAGATGATCAGATTTTGAGTCTTGACATACCACTTACCCATGTTGTTCTACACAAACATTTAACTTCTTAGAGCCTTGTTTTCCTTATCTATACAATTATTTGGATTAAGTGATTTCTAAGATTCCCTTCAGTCTTATCAGAAAAATTGGTTGTAAAAATTCCTTGCTAGTTTTCTGCTTTCCTTCCAATTTTGATTGCATTGACTTTGTGCAAAAACTTTTTAATTTAAGTAATCAAAATTGTCCATTTTGCATTTTATAATGTTCTCTATCTCGTTTGGCCATTAATTTTTCAATTCTATGTAAATCTGACAGGTAAACTGTTCCTTGCTCTCCTAATTTGCTTTAGTATCAGCTTTTATATCCAAATCATGTAGCCATTTTGACTTTATCTTCATATATAGTGTAAGATGGTGGTCTATGCCTAATCTCTTCCATACAATTTTCCAGTTTTCCCAGAAGTTTTTATTAAATAATGAGTTCTTATCCCAGAAGCTGTAGTCTTTGGGTTCATCAAACAGGAGATTACTATAGTATTTGACTATTGTGTCTTGTGTACTTATCCTAATCCACTGATCCACCATTATTTCTTAGCCAGTACCAGGTAGTTTTTATGATTTCTGCTTTTTAATACAGTTTTAGAACCGGTACAACTAGGCCATCTTTTCTTGCATTTCTTTCCATTAATTCCCTTGATATTCTGGACCTTTTGTTCTTCCAGATGAATTTTGTTATTATTTTTCTAGCTCTATAAAATAATTTTGGTAGTTTGATTGGTATAGCACCGAATAAGTAAATTAATTTAGGTAAATTATCATTTGTATTATATTAGCTTGGCCTACCCATAAGCAATCAATATTTTTCCAATTACTTAGATCTGACTTTACTTGTGCGAAAATTGTTTTGTAATTGTGTTCATATAGTTCCAGGGTTTGTCTGTATGATGTCTACAGTATCTTAGAATTTCTCTTTCTACCTCTTGCTGTTAGGCTTTGTTAGTAATATATAGAAGTGTTGATGATTTACATGTTTTTTATATCCTGCAACTTTGCTAAAGTTATCATTTCAAGAAGCTTTTTTTTTTTTACTTGATTCTCTGGGATTCTCTAAGTATATCATTATATCATCTACAAAAACTAATAGCTTTGTTTCTTCTTTGGCTATTCTAATTCTTTCCATTTCTTTTTCTTCTCTTATTGTTAAAGCTAAAATTTCTAGTACAGTATTGAATAACAGTAGTGATAATGGATATCCTTGTTTCACCCCTGAAATTAGAAATGCTTCTAGATTATCCCTATTACATATAATGCTTGCTGATGGTTTTAGATAGATGTTATTTATCATTTAAGGAAAACTCCATTGATTCCTATGTTCTCTAATGTTTTTAATAGGAATGTAGGTTGCATAGAAAGAGTCATTATATACCACAGATTTTCCATGAAAGGGCAAGAACATCAAAGTCTTACAGTCCAGAGTTGTAAGTACCCCTAGGCATTTAGGTTGTTCCTACTCATGTATATCCTGCTAGGTTACATGAGTATATGCCCATTGTTACCCTGAAATACTATGTACATTGATGGAAAAGTATATTTCAAGTTGATTTGTGTGATTATTTGCCTTTTATTGCCTTATGTAGAGTAAATTTGCCTTATATTGAGTAAATGTGTCATTGGTTTTCTTGGTTTTTATCCTATAGTTAAATACACCTTTTATGCTTAAAAGGTAATGGTAATCCTATATAATAAATGAATAATAAAATGTGTATTTTCTAAAATAAAATATTAGTTAATTTAGTGTAGATTGGAAGCACACTTTGGGGACTCAGGAACAACATTGGTAAGAAAAGCCAATGTAACTCCTCTCTGCAGCAGGGAGCTTTGGACCCTGAGAAAGTTTGAGTTGTGGCTGTGTGCTGAAAGTCCTCCCGCAACAACATACATGCTGGTGTAAACATATTTTTGATGAGTTGAGCCATCCTATAAAGTGAGTGAGAGAACCATGTCCCTTGTGAGAGTGTATATACTATGGGGCTACGTGCTACTGGATAGAGAACTGATGGACTCAAGAGTACAGATGGAAACATTTTTTCCCTTTATTTTTTTCTTGTGTTTTGTTTATTTGTTTTTGTTTTTTATTTTTAGAAGTATGGCTAATGCAATAATATGTTGTGCCCAACTTCACATGTGTAAAGGGTATCATATTTCTTGCCATGGGTACAGGAGGGATTAGAAAGAGGGTGAGAATTTGGAACTGAAAATAAAAATGAAATAAAACAGAAAGCACATGTGGCAAAAGAGTAAATCACAGGTCCTAGTTGGATGGACATTCTTTTGTTTCTGCCTCAAGTCCTGATGAATTTGCCCTTCTCTGGGGCCTCTGAAGTCAAACCTGAAGCTGTTCTGGTCTCTATTTAGAAGAGGTCACTCAAGTGGCCTTTCTTCAGTGTGTCTCTCCAGGGACACAGAAAGAGAGGGAGCATTACCCAAAATTGTCTCTCTGTTCATCTTTTCCCATTCCCTCCCTCCTTCCCATGATTCCATATCCTTCCTTCATTTCTCTTCTCCTTACATTTTTATTTCTTTCTTTTTTCTTTTTTATTGCTTGGGATGGCTCAATGGGTAGGAGAGGGGAGAAAAAATATTTGGAAATGAGGGTAATGTCAAAATAAAAGATATCACAAAATTAATAAAAAAGGTAAATATTGGGAAGGGGGGGAAATAAAATACTTTTGTTTTAGAAGACTTTGTTTTTCTTCCAGGTGAACTAGAATATTAGAAAAGAATATTCTGAAATGGCAGTCATTATTTCCATATTTATACTTTTATATTCAATTATTATACATTCATACTCAATGCTTATTTTTATTTTTTGCTATTTTGTCTGGTTTTGCTATAAAATATAGTTCTTAAATCTTAATAGATAATAAACTTCTTCTGACCCTAAGGCAGACTGTCTGACACTCTAAAGAGAAGCAGTAAATCAGGTAAAAATAAATTTATAAGAATTACAGTATTGTTGTATTGTTAAACATTCAAAGGCTGAGATATGCCCATCTGTTAAAATATCTTTAATTCAGACTTCAGAAAAATAACATAATTAACACAGCCAACACTTCCAGAAAAACATGTTAATGTGATTATCAGAAACTGATGTGTTGGGTAACCTGCTGAGAACAGCTGTATTTACTGTCTATCAATTCCACTTTGATCAGTATTTGTTCTCAGAAGTGTAATGTAACATGGCTTCTTACAGCTACACTTCAGACCTGTCACCCTTCAGCTATAAATTTCCACATAAATTCTAAATTCTAAGACAGCTACTTTTTTCCATCATCAAAGGAAGGTAAGTTATTCAGTGTAACCTTTCTGCCTCAGCAGCCAGAAAATGAAACCAGACTTATTGATCAGATGTTATTAACTGTTCAATTCAGCTGCCTTTAAGAATCTCCTTACTCATTTACCTTTAGAGGGTTTTTACTGAGTTCTATCTTTAAATCTTGCCCTTTATTTTAATACATATATTCCTTTAAGTTCTTGTAGAACAGATCAAATTAATAGCAGTACTTTAAGATTCACATAGTTCATTGTATAACACAACTCTGGTAGGCAAGCAGCACAACTATTATTTCCACTCTATAGATGAGGAAACTGAAGTTGTGAAGTGATTCATTTGTTCAGGGCCACACAATACATGAGGTTCTTCTATAACAGATTCTATGTACTAAAACAATATGACCAAGGGCCAATTTCTGTTCCATTATTATTAAGCAAGGCTCTATGCCTTATTTTTCTGAAACAAACATTTTGGACAGTCTCTTTGGTTCACTTGACTTGCATATTTAAAAAGTGGCACTGTTGCTACTAATGCCCTAAACATACAGGAAACAGGAGTTCTCATTGTTCTTTGGTTATAATGAAAAATCAGAAAGAATTCACTTTGTATGTTGTCTTTCCTCAAAGCTGCTCAGAACTTAAAGAAAGTATACATACTTTTCCTACAGGAAGGGAACATTAATGAGTCATGGCAGCAAATCTTTTTTTTTTTTTCATTGCTTAACATGCAGTGAATATCCTGCATGAGAAGAGGGGCAAAATTCAACATTAGATTCATTCAAGGTGACTTCTTGCAATTCTTCTGCACTTCCACTTGATTTCTCTATCTCAGCCTGGTGTCATTTGCTTTCATATATATATTTCTTGCATGTAATTTTCACTGATTACCTTGTCATGAAATCAGATTTAAAAAACACATCAATTGCATTAGAGTGAGGGAAAATGACATTTTCACTCTTCATTTATTCTATCTCTACATTTCTTGATTGGGTATGGGTTATAATGTTGGAAATAAAGAGAAATAACCTATATGAGAATATAAAAAAATGGAGGAATTAGAATTTTGTGTTTATGATGAAATTGTCTGGGGAATAGTCAAACAGATTGTTCTTAATAGCCATTTTCTGGTCACTTCCATTAGTGCTATCCAAGGGAAAAAAGGAAGATTTCTTCTTTTTTCTACTGGATCCTTTAAGCCCAGTATTTTATGTCACTTCTCATCCACATAATAGATCCTTTGCACATCACACACTCAAATGCTCAGAACGCAAGTTTATTAGCTAAAGTGTGAGGAAATCTTTGATTATAAAAAAATGCATGTGAGTTGTAGGTACACAGAATGTTTACCCCATTTGTATAATATCTTTAGTTCAAATTTGTTTCTCCTCCAGTCCCATCAGTTCATTCTTAGTATCAGTCCTTTCTTGTTAGTTCTCAAGTGTAAATTGCTCTCTCTACAGCCATATAAACACTGAGCTCACTCACTGCCTGCTTCTTTGATTCTTCTTTGGCATACTCTAAACTGCTCAGTGCCCAGGCCTCCACTTTGCTTAATTTTTATCAGTAGCATCTCCATACTCCTAGATTCTTTCTTCTCACATTCTTTCCTTTTTTCAAACTATATTTACAATAATGTACTATAACTGATGTCTTTTTGCCTGAGCAGCAAAACATCCCAACAGTGAACTTATTATTTGTCTTTTAGAATACTGCTTTAAGCAGATTCTATCACTACATAATTCTAATTACCACATACTCCACACCATTGTCATTTTATATCTTGCAATTCTTGAAATCTAGCTGTAAAATAAACATAAATCTAGGCAACGAATACATTTAATGATAAGTTGGAAAACATCTTAGGGATCTAATTCCCTATTGTATAGATGAAAAGACCAAGGCCCAGAAAGATCGCATGATTTTTCCTAGGTTCCATATCAAATAAGTGGCAGAATTAAGACCGCAATTTTTTTCTTCAGAAAAAAAATAGTACTCTTTCTACCATGTTGCTCCTCCTCCCATCTCCTCCATCATCTTGATGTCTGCCAATTAATCTTAAATTGTCATGAAATTAAAATCTCAAAATTCCAATGAAAATTCAACATCTACAAGTTCTTTTTTATCTACAGTGTGTGTGTGTGTGTGTGTGTGTGAGAGAGAGAGAGACAGAGGCAGAGAGAGGACAATACACATAAAATTTGGAAAGGGTTCTCTTAATCACACAACTCATGGTAAGATTTCAGAGTCTAAGGAATCAGTTACAAAAAAAAACACCAGGGCCTTATGTGATGCACATTTACCAAATTTCCAAGACTTTGTATCATGTTTCTCTAGTTCTTGAAAGAAATGTGTGAAAGTGCTGACAAAACTGAATGTGAAGTGAAAGAAAAGCTGCTGGGTGTTGACTGTAGGTGAGTAAATAAACAGAAAAAAATGAGAAAATACAAGAATACTAATGATGGGCAGGTAACTAACGATGGCTGATGAACAGCTTTCTTCAAAAGAAAAATTAGAAATAAAGTGTTTTATTTCTATAAGTGACACATATGAAAAAATTGAGGAAAAGAGAAAATAAATGACAACATATGTAAACAACTCTGTATTTATTTAAGTGCCTCCCCCAAATAGCTAAATGAAAGAGGAATGCTTCTAATGAAATATTGTTCTTAAGATAGTGATGTTAACCTTCCCAGGAAAATAAAACACTTCCAAGTCTAGATCAAGAAAAATTGCATCAATAAAGAGCATTTAAACACAAGGATCTTTATCACTTGGAAGCCACTATCTTAGAAGCAATTTTACATCCTTTTTTTTTTGAGTCAAATGGTAACAAACTTCTCTGGAGCATTGCCATTTTTGTAATGGTAATGTGTCTAGAATGAGCCATAAACACCTGCTACAAAAATCCTTTTGGCTTGAAGTATTTTTTAACATAAAAGAAACAAAATTTGCAGTTGCCCATTTGGGGCCATGGTCATGGCAATGGCTTCACTTCAAATAATCAAAAAAGAAACGAATTATATTTGCATTAAATATAATTGGATGGCTCTTATATTCCTACAAACTGTCATGTTTATGCATCCAAGGCCTTTCTGCGATCATGATCCTGCAAAGGAGACTAAGAAGGATTTTGTCAGACAAGTAGGGAGTGAACCAGGGTACAACAGTGTTCAGAAAACTCAAGGATGAGACAGTATTTAGAAGAAAACAAAAGTCAATAGCATAAAATGCTTCAGATCAATCACAAAGTTTAAGAACTGAGAAAAGATCATGGGATTTAGCAATAAATATATGATCAGTGAGCTTGAAGACAACAGTATAAGTGGAATGGCAGAATTCTAAACCAGGTTACAAGGGTCTGAGAGGTGAATGGGAGAAGAAGAATCTGCTTCTTTGAAAAACAAAGAAGCTCTGTTTGGGAAGATAATCAATGTTTAACCATAATTGACAATAAAACATTTGCTAAGAGAAACAGAATTAGACTTCTTATGTTTTTTTCTTTACCTTCGTATTTATTTCATGCTAACAAATGTTTTGATGAAATAAAGCGGGAGGGGAACCTCTTAGATAATTCATAAATAAAAAGTATCTGGAATAACAAATGGGAGAGTTAACTATAATATAAGCAGAATTAATGGGAGGAAGAGAACAAAGTACTTTGTATTTTATATTTGAACAATGTGCCTTATTTTCAAACTCTATTATGTTTCTGTCTGAATTGAGAAAAATAAGAATTCTCAAACTAGGTATAGAACTAATCAACTATAGAAATCTTCCCAGAGTTAATCCTAACTGAAATATAATTTTTAAAATGTACTATTGATGAATAAGATTAACAAACCTCCCTAAAATTATATCATTATATTGTCCACTGAACTATATTGGAAATTATAACATGATGTAATATAATAATACCTATAACTATAATAATAATAAATAATATAATAATATAACAAACAAGTAATGGGAGAAGGTTGTGGTGATTAATTAAGAACATTTTTCTTTTTACAGTTTATAGTGTAACCTGAGTCCCAAAGTCCATTGGTATATTATTCTCTCCTTATTGGTGGAGATTACTGTCCCATGCCTGCTTAACGGGAATATTGGGGAAAACAATACTCTTCAAGTCTTTTCAGTCTCTTCAAGTCTCTTGAGTTCCTTCAGGCTCTTCTGATTTCAGATGTATGATATCAACACCACTTCATAATACTCAAAGGGAGCATAAGACTGGGAAGAATCTGACATGAGAGGCAATTATATCTCTATCCCCAATTTGTTGCACTAAAGACTTTGAGGAATTTCCCTTTGGGTGAGATCTGGAACTCTCTTTTGTGCGCGCTCTTTCTCTCTCTCTCTCTCTCTCTCTCTCTCTCTCTCTCTCCCTCTCTCATTGAGTTACATTCACTCCCCATGGGAGAGCTCCATCACTCTGTATTGTCTGTTATTTATTCTTTTATGTATACTTTCTCTGATGTCTGTTTTGCTATTAACTTGGAGAAATGTGATTTCCTTGCTATTTACTATCTCACTATTCACCAGTCAGTTCATTGTAAAACTGGTATTTGGTGGGAAAGGGGTTAAGCCTTGGCCATAAAGATTGGGATTCTCCTTTCCTCATTAATGAACAGCAATCAGAAGTTTAACTCAAACTTGAAAACTATATCCACTAGATTAACAATAATAAATGGGAAGGATAGATAGGGTTGTAGCCCAGTCATCCCCCCTCTCTGAGGAAATCAGAGAAACCAAGCTTCTGACTCCAGCCTCTTGGTTTCCCTCCTGGCAGGAATTAAAGTTTTCTTCAGAGAAATGTAGGGGGAGAGGGGGAAGACACTAGAGATGTTTATTCTGTCTCCCTTTGAGTCACACACAATGACACCTGTATGCTACAATTGTGGGGAAGCCTGACTACAATGGAAAAGAATTTGAATGTCAGAACAGACATGGAGAGAGAACAGCAGCCAAGAATATTCCAATATGCAAGATTTGCATATCTCAAACATGGAGATGGATGTATCAGGCCCTCCAACTTTAACAGCACCGTCCCTTTAGGATTTAATTTCCTGATTCCTGATTTTGGCATTAATTCAGCTTCCTGATTCAATTTTCTACTGAAGCAAAAATTAACTTAACCAAGTAATTTAATCTCTGTGATGACTTGAATGTGTCTCTAGGCCTCAGTTTTCTTATCTAGAAAATGAAAGGGTTAGGCTAGGTGATCAATCTCCAAAATCCCTTCCAAATCTAAAACTCCACTGTTGTTGTTGGTTATATTTATCAATTTAAATTAATATATTGACAGCTATATTATATATCAGCCTTTTGTGAGTTTGGTTCTCATGACACTCTCCCATGACTAAATCATTCTAGGGGAGCTGATAAAATAAAATTCCTAAACCAGAAAAACTGAGGACCTCATATTCAATTCTTGTGTCTCTATCATTTCACAAAGCCCTGCTAGAAGCAATTGACTAACTTTTATCTATATATCACATCACTTTTCCCCTCCTATTTCACCTTTTCAAACTAAATAGGATAGGTCAAGTAAAGTTTCACAATTTCTGCTTGTTTCTGTTCATGAAAACTAAGGTTCTAAAGCCTCAAATTAAATACTTTCTCTTTCTCCATTATTTATCTTAACAAGTCAAGGATCTGTGGTTTCAAGGAAAATCTTTCCACTAATAGAGATCACAACCAATTCATCTATAACTTAGTAGTCCTAAGGTGTTATCAGAGCAAAGACAGATGAAATGACTTGGCTTTTGTCACATAATTAATTTGTAAGGGTCTGAGGCAAGATTTAAATCTGGAGTCTTTCTGAATCCAACAGCACTCGATTCAGAAAATAAACATTATTAATTATGTACCATGTGCTAGGCGTTATGCTAAATGCTGCGATGCAAAGGCAAAAGGAAGTTCTCAAGGAGTTCACAGTCTAATGGGGAAGATAACATGTAAGCAATTTTCTACAACAAACTTTATACAGGACAATTGGAAATAATCAGCAAAGGTAAAATACTGGAATTAAAAGGAATTGAGAAAGAATTCCTTTAGAATGTGGAGCTTTAACTGGGATTGAAGGAAGCCAGAGAAGTCAAGAGGTTGTTACAAAGAGGGAGAACATGTCAGCTATGGGAGATAGCCAGAAAATTATTCTGCCTCCCTTTGAGTCATACACAATGACACCTCTATGTTATATGTGTGGGGCAGCCTCACTACAATAAAAATAATTAGGCAGTCAGCACAGACATGGAGAGAGAATAGCAGCCGAGAATAATCTAATATTCAGGATATGCATGTCTCAACCATTGAGGTGGAAACATCCAGGCCCTCAACGTTTAATAGCACTGTCCCTTTAGAATTTAATTTCCTTTATCCTGATTCCTGATTTTGGCATTAATTCAGCTTCCCAATTCAAGTTAGGAGATGGAGTGTCTTTTTTGAGGAAAATCAAAAGCCAGTGTCATTGGATTACAGATTCAGAGAGGTGTTTAAGGTATAAAAAGACTAGAAAGAGTGGGTGAGGACAGGTTATGAAGTGCTTTGAATGCCAAGAAGTGATTTCATATTTGATCTTGGGTGCTTCCTCTCTGTTATTTATATTGAATTTATAATAAAAAAAAAAAAGACAGATGTAAAAGCACATTACATAAATTCTGATATTATAATTAAGTATAGAAATATATTTATGTCTGCATGGAAACAATCCTGTTTAATAAAATATAGACTCCAATCAGAGACTCCATGTTTTTAAAGGTTTATTTCCATATTTTATTCCTACATCTTTGTTAAAGTAAAAGAAATGTTTAAAATACAAAACCTCTTACCCTCAAAAGGCTAAATGAAGAAAATCTGAAAAATTTTCCAAATTGTCTACAAATCTGATAATTTAGAGAGTAAACTAAAACAGTGGTTTCCTTAGAATATCTGATTGTAGCCATGACTGTAGAGTACAGTAAAACTTCACAGATAGGTAAATTATACTGGGAATTGTCTATAAGGTTAAATTTGCTTACTGGGAACTATCTAGTTTGTGATTAGTCATTCTCTTTGTTAATCTCATCAGCTACCTTGGGTTCAATTATCCTCTCTATACAGATGATTCTCAAGTATACATGAAACAATAGTCTCTCCTGTAAGCCTTAGCTACATATCATCGACTGCCTTTTGGAGATTTCAAACTGAACTCCTGTAAGTATCTCAAATTTAAGATTTCCAAAGCAGTACTCATTCTCTGTCCTCAAATTTTCTCACTTCCAATCTTACCTATATTATTTTCATTTCCATTTTTTTAATCAACAAAACTCCTATTTATGTCCCTCCCATGCCAATCTCCATCCCCCATTGAAAATGAAAGAGATAATTAGCATTTACAATGTTCTTTTAAGTTTTGCCATGCCCTTTCACAAGTATTTTCTCATTTGAACTTCAAATTAACCCTGGGTGGTAGGTGCTATTATTATTTCCATTACAGACCAAGAAACTAGTACAAACAGAATTTAAGTGACTTACCCAGTGTCAAAGTCCATTCAGTGTCTAAGGTTATTTGAACTCAGGTCTTTATGACTTCAGGTACATCAATCTATCTATTGTTGTATGTTCCATTATAAATATGTATAGTCAAGCAAGCAAACAAATTTGCACACTAGCTATGTCCCAAAGGTATCTATATTATCTATTTATATCTACATCTTTATATTTATATTTATCTATGTCTATGTGGTATATATATATATGTATATATATATATATATACATATATACAAATGTGTCTATACACATATATATGTGTGTGTGTACAAAAATGTATGTGTGTTTGTGTATGTAATATGCACACCTAAAACAGGTCTGGGAACCTACTCATGCCCTGGTACACAGCCTCTCCCTGGGCATTGAAGTGGCACATGGTACACCCCTAGTCAGATCCTGCCCCTAGTATCCATAGACATCTATGTCTGTTTCCCTGGGTTGGAAAATGATTCATTGTGATTTTTTTCTAGGATTTCCCCATTAGGATAAGGTCTAATGTGTTTTCTAGATTTGTTTCAAGGAATTTTGGAGACGAACTCACTATATTTCTTTCTGCTCTTCTGTCATTTTGACTCTTTTGGAATCCCTATATAACTTTCAATCACCCTCTTAGTCACTAGGATTGTATTCTTGGCATTATCCTCAATTCATAAATTTCCTTCATCCCACATACTAGACAAAAAGCTGCACAGCTCAAGCATGAAGCTTTTTCCTGATCTTTCTACCTGCTAGTGTCCTCCCTCCCCAACTGCCTTTCATTTAACTACTTAACATACTTTAATTACTTAATTGTCTTTGTATTTAACCAATATATATTATTGTATATATGTAGTTGCATATGTACATCTGTACTTAATGTAGTTGCCATTACCTTCATGGAGTATAGGGATTCTATATTCTAGTATCTTTGGTAGGAATTTCTTCATTCTTTATATTTGTATCCCCAGTAATTAATTGCTTAGCATATAGTAGACACTTAATATATTATCTAGAATTCTATGTCTATGTCATAATTTTATATATTGGTATCTATATAATATCTCTATATTTAATAAGTGCTTGCTGATTAATTCAAATACAGCTGCCTAATAAGTAATTAATTGTTAAACAAACAAATATTAAATATTAACTGGGATTTGGGGAGTAAATGTGCATATACAGATATAAATCTATAATTTGCATAGTTCTTGACTCCTTTCTTACAAAATTGTATTAGCATATGATTAAACTTTGTATTTTAACTTTGTATAAAAGTATTATAATTAATGAATATTGATGGTGTTTTTATTTTATTATTTTCAAGTTTTTAATAGTTTCCTATAAAGCACACAAAACGTGATTAAAATTGACTGAAGGTAATTGTATACAAACATATTTGTTTTCTGCACAACAGATTACCAATTGCAACATTATATTATTTCCTCGTTCTAAAGTTTTTATAAACATACATCTATATGTTATTTTTTAAAATTTTATTTTGTGTTTTGTTTTCAACATTCTATTCTATAAGATTTGACTTCTAAATTTTCTCCCCATCCCTCTGCTCCCCACCCCTGACCCCAATACAATCTGATATAGGCCACACATGTACAGTCATATTAAACATATTTTCACATTAGTCATGTTTTAAAAAAGAATCAGAACCAAAGAGAAAAACCACAAGAAAAAAGAAATAAGCAAAACAAAAAGAGAGAGAAAATAGTATGCTATGATCTGCACTCACACTCCACAGTACTTTTTCTGGATGCAGATAGCATTTTACATCCTGAGATTTTTGGAATTGTTTTAGATCCTTGTATTTCTGAAAAGAGTTAAGGTCTATCAAAGTTGGTCATTACATAATGTTGCTGTTACTGTGCACAATGTTTTACTGATCTGCTTACTTCACTCAGCATCAGTACATGTAACTCTTCCCAGGTTTTTCTCATCATTTGTTATGGAACCATAGTATTCCATTACATTCACATACCACAATTGTTCAGCCATTCCTTAAATGATGGGCATCCCCTCAATTTCCCATTCTTGACCACCACAAAAAAGAGCTGCTACAAACATTTTTGTACATGTGGATCTTTCCCCATTCTTGTGATGTCTTTGTGATACAGACATGGAAACTGTATTACTGGTTCAAAGGGTGTGCACAGTTTTATAGCCCTTTAGGCATAGTTCAAAATTGCTCTCCAGAATGGCTGGATCAGTTCCCAACTCCACCAACAATACATCAGAGTTCCGATTTTCCCACATCCCCAATATTTATCATTTTCCTATTCTGTCATGTTAGCCAATCTACTAGATATGATGTGGTACCTCGGAGTTGTTTTGATTTGCATTTCTCTAATCAATAGTGATTTAGAGCTTTGTTTTTCATATGACTATAGATGGCTTGAATTTCTTCATCTGAGAACTGCCTATTCATATCCTTTGACCATTTATCAATTGGGGAATGACTTGTATTCTTATAAATTTGATTTAATTCTCTATATATTTTAGAAATGAGGCCCTTATTACAGAGACTGGTTGTAAAAAAAAAAATCCTAGATTTCTGTTTTCCTTCTAACCTTGGTTGCATTGGCTTTGTGCAAAACCTTTTTAATTTAATGTAATCAAAATTGCCCATTTCGCCTTTCATAATATTCTGTATCTCTTGTTTGGTCATAGATTCTTCATTCTTCGTAGATCTGACAGGTAAACTATTCCTCGTTCTCATACTTTGCTGATACTCTCACCCTTTATGTCTAAACCATGTACCCATTTTGACCTTATCTTGGTTTACAGTGTAAGATGTATGTCTATGCCCAGTTTATACTAACATTTTCCAGTCTTCCCAGCAGTTTTTGCCAAATATGAGTTCTTATCCCAGAAGCTGGTGTCTTTGGGTTTATCAAACAATAGATTGCTATAGCCACTGACTGCTGTGTCTTCTGCACGTAACCTATTCTACTGATCCCCTACTCTTTCTTAGCCATCACCAAGTCATTTTGATAATTGCTGTACCAGTTCTAGATCTGGTACAGCTAGCCACCTTCCCTTGCATTTCTTTTCATTAATTCCCTTGATAATCTGAACCATTCATTCTTCCAGAAGAATTTCTTATTATTTTGTCTAGTTCTATAAAATAATTTTTAGTAGTTTGATTGGTATGGCACTGAGTAGGTAAATTAATTTATGTGAAATTGTCATTTATTATATTAGCTTGGCCTACCCATGAGCAACTGAAAATTTTCCAATTATTTAGATCTCACTTCATTTGTGTGAAAAGTGTTTTGCAATTCTGTTTGTATAGTTCCAGGATTTGTCTTTATATTATCTACAGTAACTTTAAATGAAATTTCTCTTTCTATCTCTTGCTATTGGGCTTTGTTAGTAATATATAGAAATGCAAAAATTAACATGGGTTTATTTTATACCCTGAAACTTTGCTAAAGTTGCTTATTATTTCAAGTAGTTTTTTACTTGATCCTCTAGGATTCTCTAAATATACAATCATATAATCTGCAAAGCATGATAGTTTTGTTTCTTTCATTGCCAATTCTAATTCCTTCAATTACTTTTTCTTCTCTTATAACTAAAGCTAACACTTCCAGTACAATATTGAATAACAGAGGTAATAATAGGCATACTTGTTTCAGCTAAGATCTTATTTGAAATGCTTCTAGTTTATCCCCATTACATATAATGCTTGCTGATGATTTTAGATAGATGCTATTAATCATTTTAAGGATAATCCCATTGATTCCTATGCTCTCTAGTCTTTTTAATAGGAATGGGGGTAGTATTTTATTTAAAAAAAAACCTTTCCTGTATCTATTGAGATAATCATATGATTTCTGTTAGTTTTGTTCTTAATATGGTCAGTTACGTTGATTGTTTTCCTCATATTGAACCAGCCATGTGTTCCTGATACAAATTCCACCTGGTAATGGTGTATAGTATTTGTCATAAGTTGCTGTAATCTCTATGCTAATATTTTATTTAAAAATTTTGCTTCAATATTCATTAGGGAAATTGGTCTGTAATTTTCTTTCTTTGTTTTGGCTCTTCCTCATTTGGGTATCAACACTATATTTGTATCATATAAAGATATGGTAGGACTCTTTTTTTCATCTGTTTTCCAAAATAGTTTATATAGCATTGGAATTGATTTTTCTTTAAATGTTTGGTACAATTCAGTTGTGAATACATCTGGTCCAAGAGATATTTTATTAGGGAATTTATTGATGACTTATTTAACTTCTTTTTCTGGAATGAGGTTATTTAAGTATTTAATTTCCTCTTCTGTTAATCTGGGCAATTTATATTTTTGTAAATATCCATCCATTTTACTTAGATTGTCAGATTTATTGGCATACAGTTTGGCAAAATAGCTCCTAATGACTGTTTTACTTTCCTCTTCATTGGTGGTGAATTCACCCTTTTCATTTTTAATACTGGTAATTTCATTTTCTTCTTTCCTTTTTTTTTAACCAAATTAAACAAAGGTTCATCTATTCATTGGATTTTCCCTATAACCAGCTCTTAGTTTTATTATTTTAATAGTTTTCTTAATTTCAATTTTATTAATCTCTCCTCTGATTTTCAGAATTTCTAATTTGGTATTTAATTGAGGATTTTTAATTTTTTTCTTTTTCTAGCTTTTTTAGTTGCATGCTCAGGTCATTGATCTCTTCTTTCTCTATTTTATTACTCTAAGCATTTAGAGTTATAAACTTCCCCTAACAGCTACTTTGGCTGCATGCCATAAGTTTTAATATGTTGTCTCATTATTGTCATTCTTTTAGATGAAGTTATTGATTGTTTTTGTGATTTGTTTTTACCCATTTATTGTTCAAAATGGTGTTATTTACTTTCCAATTAATTTTAGTTTATATTTCCATGGCCTTTATTACGTGTAATTTTTATTGCCTCATGATCTGAAAAGGATCCATTAAATGTTTCTGCCTTTCTGCACTGGATTGTGAGAATTTTATGCCCTAGAAAAAAATATATTTTCCTTTCTATCCCCATTCAATTTTCTCCAGAGATAT
The DNA here is from genome assembly GCF_003287225.1 of Phascolarctos cinereus. NCBI lineage: Eukaryota > Metazoa > Chordata > Mammalia > Diprotodontia > Phascolarctidae > Phascolarctos > Phascolarctos cinereus. The sequence goes on along the minus strand of NW_027555847.1, from coordinate 200,578,360 downwards.
ACCATATCTAACTTTTCTAAAATTCTATTCACCTCATTAACTTATTTCTTGTCTTTTCTTGTTGTGGTTAGTTTTATCTAGTTCAGAGAGGGGGAGGTTTTGCTGTCTATTTCATCCTGTAACATCCTTAACTACTCCTCTAAAAATTTGGATGCTGTACCACTTGGTACATAAATGTTCTGTATTGATATTACTCCATTGTCTATGTCACCTTTCAGCAGGATGTAGTTTTCTACCATATCTCTTTTACATGGATGTATTTTTGCTTTTGCTTTGTCTGAGATCAAAATTGCTGTCCCTGCTTTTTGCACCTCAGCTGAAGCACAATATATATTGCTTCAACATATTGTAGAATTACGGTGTTTATTCCACTCTGCTATCCAATTCCCTTTTATCTTAAAGTTCATCCCATTCACATTCACAGTTACATTTACTGTGTCTTTCTCTCCATTCTATTCTCCACCTGTGTTTATGCTTTTCTCCCTTTTTCTCTTTCTCTTTTCATCAGTGTGTTGCTTCTGACCACCACCTCTGTCCCTTCTGCATTCCCTTCTACTGACCTTCTCCATTTTTTCCCCTTTCCCCTCTTACTTTCTATAGGGTAAGATAGATTTCTATACTGAAGTGAGTGTGTATGTTATTCCATTTGAACCGAGTCTGATGAGAGTAAGGTTCAAACAATATCCACCTCTCTCCTGTCTTTCTCTCTACTGTAACAGGTCTTTGTGCCACTTCATGTAATGTAATTTATCTTTTCCTGTCTTCTTTCCTCTTCTCCCTGTACAATCGTTTTTAACCACTTAATCAATCAATTAATTAATTAATTTTTGTATCATCACATCAAAGTCAACTTATACCCACACCTTACGTCTATGTATATTCTTCCTAAATGTCAAAATGAAGATACAGCTCTCAAGAGTAAAAGTATTATCTTTCCATGTAGGGATATAACCGAATAACATGTTTTTGTTTTCTTTCCTTTTGACGTTTTCATGCCTCTCTTGAGTCTTGCATTTGAAGGTCTAATTTTCTGTTGAACTCTTGCCTTTTCATCAGAAAGGTTTGGAAGTCTCCTATTTCACTGAATGTCCATCTCCTCCCCTGAAAGATCATTCTGAGTTTTGCTGGGTAGTTGATCCTTGATTGTAATCCAAGCTCCTCTGCTTTCTGAAATATCATGTTCTAAACCCTCTAATCGTTTAATGTAGAAGCCGCTAGGTCCTGTGTAATCCTGACTGGTTCCATGCTATTTAAATTGTTTCTTTCAGCCTGCTTGCAATATTTGGTCCTTAATTTGGTAATTCTAAAATTTGTCTACAGTATTCCTTGGTGTTTTATTTTTGGAATCTCTTTCAGGAGGTGACTGATGGATTTTTTTTGATGACTATTCTACCCTCTGGTTCTAGGAATTCAGGACAGTTTTCCTTGATAATTTCTTGAAAGATACTGCCCAGACTCTTTTTTTATTATAGCTTTCATTAGACCAATAATTCTTAAACTGTCTCTCCTGGATCCATTTTCTAGGTCAGTTATTTTTTTCAATGAGGCATTTTACATTTTCTTCTATTTTTTTCATTCTTTTGATTTTATTTGACTAATTTTTGATATCCCACAGAATCATTAGCTTTCACTTGACCAATTCTTATTTTTAACAAATCATTTTTTCAGTTAGCATGTCTATGTGCCTGGGTCTTTGCTGAGGCAGGGGAAGGTCTGGTTGCTGGAGGTCGCCTGCCTGTACTTGGCTGTGCTGAAGCACTTGGTATTCTGCTCCTGGAGGATGCCTTCACTGGGTGCTGTGTCAGTGCACTTAGTGGTTCTCTGACCTGGAATCTGCCAGTTCCCCTGGCTATGCTAAAGCGTGTAAGAGGTCCTGATGTTGGCGTTTGCCTGCTCCACCACCCTGGAGCTCAAGATCTCCTTCTGGTTTTTTGAGGTGGGTCTTGCTGCTGATTTGCTGGGACACTTCTTGTCCTGCAATGAGCTCCCCTTTTACATGAGTGAAACAGACCTTTCTTGTGGATCCTTTCAGTTTCTTGGGCTAAAAGAGTGCTCCACTCCATCTTTATGTTGTCTCCACTGTTCTAGGATCTTTCCTGGGCCACTATATTCCGGTTTTTTTTTGTTTGTTTTTAAGAGGTCAAAAGGGGAGAGTGATAGCGATTTGCTGCTTAGTCATCCTGTCTCCCAAAGTTCCATCAGTATATTATTATTTTGTTTGTTGTTGTTATTGTTGTTATTATTATTATCATGCTCCAATACACAAATGATTCTATAATGTAATTATTGTTGAAGATGGTGTTTCCAACAATACAGGTAACAAATGAAACTGAAAACAAATATGCCACACATTCACAGGGGAATGTGGTCTGAAATATCACTCATTTCACAGATTTTATAGCTAAATTGGATATCCAGTACTCCAATTCCTACTAACTTCCAAAAACACAAAGTAAGGACATTTCGCTAGAGCTTGACTTGGATCTTAGGCACCCAATAAATTTCTGTTGATGTTCCTAATAGGGATAATGATTCCCAAAACAAGAATTTATAGGACTTAATTTTATTTATATCTTAATACCTGATACATGAAAGAAAAGACGAAAAAGAAAGAAAATCAAATGGAAGAAAACATCTTTCAGGTAATAGGTATTGTATTTTTCAATTTCTCTTCTCCCAAACATCCTTTCTTAGAAGACAGTAGGAAAATACAGCTCTGTTGCTCAGCCTTTTAAGTAGATATCTGTACTTCTGGACAAGTCACTTAATTCTATTAGCCTCAGTTTCCTCATCTGTATAGCAAGCTGGAGAATGAAATAGCAAACCACTCCAGTATTTCTGCCCAAAAAATAGTTGACATGAATGAAGTGACTGAACAATATGCTTCTCATGACATTTGAATACATGGTTTATTGAGTATGGGCTGTTGTCATTGTGATGTGAGAAACTATGTCAAAGTACCCAACTTGATTGACTCTAGCTTGTCCAGGAGAGTCCCACACAGATCACTAATTGACATGGGCCCAGCTTTCAGTAGGCTGAAGTGATCATTTGATGACAATTCAGGTTGCTCTGGTTCTGTCTGTTGTCTGGTATTTCTAAGGACACAGTCTAACTACCATTACCAATATACCTGCATACACAAAATGCTTGAAATGGGCGCATTGTAGCTCTCAGCCTCATGTTATTTGGGCCTAAAGAAATCGAAGACTAGGTAAGTAGACTAGTTAAGATTTTATTAAGTAGTTTGAGTCCCTTATATAGCAAATAGTATATCTCTCTAGGTCTCTGTGGCCCACTCTGTAGTATATTTTCTCTTCATGCAAGTAAATTTCATTGAACAAGTGCTAATTAAATAGTAGACATCAATATACTACAGCTGCTGTTCCTGCAGCAGATATGTTATTTTGATCCAAACTAGATAAAAAAGTAACAACTTTTGCTGTATCTCAAAAAACTAAGTTCTCAATGCTAGATATATGTAATGAACTATAACAATTAGCTATGCAATGGCTTTATCTTGGATCTGAATATAGGAATGTCTTTATGAAATCAACCTCAACAGCACAAAGTTCAAAAGGAGATAAGGAAAAGAAAAATGGCAAAGACATGTAAGCATAGTCAAAATTCTCACCTTCATTCTATGGAGTATATGCATGTCGCTTATTTGTTTTTAAAATAGTATAATAACCAGTGATTATTTAATAGTGTACTGCTTAGGTAATTAAAATTTATAATGTCAATTTATTATTGTTAATGATAGTCCTCGAATCCACCATCTATGTTGTGGCAGGGAAGTGGTTGGCAATGATAAAAAAAAAAATGCTAGGCAGGCCATCATACATCCCAAGACCACTAAGTTGGTTGTAAAGTGCTGGATGAAACCCTTAAACACTTTCCACTTGGGGGCTGATGATATTTCTGATTAGATTAGTACCCCCTAGCTAGTGTGATGATGAAACTGATCCTATGAATCTAAGAAATAGACGGGGTAGCAAAGAAAGGGTTATGAAGAGGCCCTATTATATCATGATGATCAACTTGACATTGAAGACAAGAGCAGGGAGTGATTGATTTTTCAAGTTGTAAGACTACAAGAAGGCAAAATACATTAGGACAAATAAGAAATATCAATAATTCACCTATTGGAAACGCTTCAGTATAGAAGAAACTGAACACTAAACTGTCAAACCATAAATATACATGAAATGAAATAAAGACATGAATACTTTCATTATATTCCAGTACATTACTCACCACAACAAAACTGGAAAGAGATCTCACTAATTTCAGGTAAAGACTTTCGTGAACAGTAACCTGAGCTCCAAAGCACACAACAATTTTAATCCTCACAGTTAAGAAAGTGATTATTTTTCTATTATATTAATAACCAATTATTAAATTAAGATTGAGGTTTTTTATTTCTGTTTCCTTATTCAGGGACCAGTCCTTATAGGTCATTAAAACTCTCTGAAGGGCAAGGCAAATAGATGAGATTGGCCTAATCTTCAGGGTACATGTTCCATGATCTTAGGCAGAACCCACCCAACTAGGGGGTCTTACTTCTGTTTAGAATGATCTACAGAATCTAACCTTAAGGTGAATTCTTGTCCTTAGGAAATAAGCCCGTGTCATTTTATTCCCCATTGCAGTCTAGGGGAACTCAGCTCATGAAGGAGAAAATCAACCAGAGTGCTTCAGATAGAGATGGATTCCTTTGTTCAGATTGCTGAAAGTGGTGAGTCTCATGCTCAAGTCACATTCTCAGCAAGAGGAACTAAAGATTTTTAGGTCACCTCCTCTTTAATATGTCTACCCTCTCATTACTTGTTCACCAATCAGGGTTGATTTACACCTGCCAGGGGTGCCTCCTTTTTCAAAGATATTTAAGCATTTGGAGATCTCCATGGTTTTCTCTTTGGTTACTGAGAGAGACCACTGACCACCAATTTATTGATTTTCAACTAGCTTGATTAATAGATTGCTTATTAATTACCCAGAAACACTGTCTCTCAGGATTTTCATTTGTCTCACAGCTCAGAGGAAACATAAAATAATTTCAATCCTGTGGTGATGGAAGACACAATATTTTTAAGGTAAGTAGTAATTTTGATAGTATTTCAGATATGTGCATCTGCTGATACTAGGCTGACTCAGAATGTTTGTCTTGACCAGACAAAACCATATTTAGCTGGTTTCCACACTTAACAGTCAACTATCAGTCGCTTGAGAACAAAGTTTGCTTCATATACATTTGTTTCATTGTTCATTGCTCTCTTCTTATGTTTCTAATTCTGTGGGGTTTTTTAAAGAATTAATATCACTTCAGAGAAGTGCACAGACATTATATTTCTTCAAGAGGACTCTTTGATGACTTGTTAGAGATATTGCAGTGGCTATTGGATTGAAGAAGCCAAGCATTTGAAGAATCACTCAAATTCATAGTGAAACAGGTTCAGTTGCATCAAAACACAAGATGTGTGCTTGAAAATGGAAAAACTCCAAGAACAGAAGTATTGCTGCCAAATAGTCTAATTAATTCACTCTACCCCCTTCCTCCAGAAATAAGCAAAAGCCTTCAGAGGAATCTAGCAAATGGAGAGGTTGTTATTTATTCTTCTACGATGTGGTATATGCTTCTTGAAGTCGGAAGGAAAACAATACCAATTTTTTTAAAAGCTCTTAATGTTTCTTGTGAAAAATGAATCATCATGACCAAAGCAATACAGTGATTGGAAGAATGAAGATGAGTACAACTGTAATTCTGTTGATGAAATTCTTTTTATAAAGTCAATCATATACCAAAACTATTGTCAGAAGCAATTTAGGTGACTTTATAAGATCTTGGTGTCTTCATTAGACTAGAAAACATCACCTTAAAAATATTTTAGGGGCACTTTTATGGTTTAAGAGACCTGCTCTTCACATTAAGATAGATAGATGGTCTGGGAGCCAAGATGGTAGACTGAGAAGAGAGTCACTCACACTCTCCCTTATTGACCTCTAAAAACTCAGAAAATATCACCCCAGGAAAAACCCTGGAATACCTGAGTCAACAGAAAGATGAGATACAAAAAGCAGTCTTTTAGAAAGGTCCCTCTCACTCTGGTGAAAGGGGAGCAGTACAAAATGGGAGACGTCCCAGCAAGTCAGCAGCAAGGACATCATCAGCAAACCATCAGGACAACATTAGCAAGTTGTGGGATATAAAATAAACACATATAAATCATCAGCATTTCTATATATTACTAACTAAGCCCAACAGCAAGACACAGAAAGCAAAATTCCATTTAAATTTACAGTAGACATCATAAAATATTTGGAAGTCTACTTGTCAAAACCAACCCAGGAACCACATGAACACAATTAGAAAACATTTTTGCCATAAATAAAATCACACCTAAATACTTGGGAAAATGTCAGATGCTCATGGGTAGGTCAAGACAATATAATAAAAATGATGATTATATCTAAATCAATTTACTTATTTAGTTCCATACCAATCAAACTACCAAAAATAATTTTATAGAGTGAGAAAAAATAATAACAAATTTCATCTGGAAGAACAAAAGATTCAGAATATCAAAGGTATTAATGAAAAGTAATGCAAGGAAAAGTGGCCTAGCCATACCAGATCTTAAATTGTATTATAAAGCAGCAATCGTCAAAACTATTTGGTACTGGCTAAGAAATAGAGTGGTAGATCAATGGAATAGGTTAGATACACAAGATACAATAGTCAATGACTATAGTAATCTACTCTTTGATAAACCCAAAGACACCAGCTTCTGGGAAAAGAACTCATTATCTAACAAAACTGCTGGGAAAACTGGAAAATAGTATGACAGAAACTAGGTGTAGGCCTACATTTTATGCCAAGATAATGTCAAAATGGGTATATGATTTAGATACAAAAGCTGATACTGTAAGCAAACTAGGATTGTAAGGAATAGATTACTTATCAGATTTATAGAAAATGGAAGAATTTATGACCAAACAAGAAACAGAGAACATTATGAAATGCAAAATGGATGATTTTGATAACACTACACTGAAAAGTTTTTGCACAAACAAAGCCAAGGCAACTAAGACTAGAAGGGAAGCAGGAAGCATAAAGCTGGGAAACAAGTTTTATAGCCAGTATCTCTGATAAAGGCCTCATTTAAAAAATATATAGAGAACTGAGTCAAATTTATTAGAAAACAAGTCATTCCCCAATTGATTAAAGGTCAAAGGATATGAACAGGCCATATTCATATGAAAAAAAATTAAAACTATCTATAGTCCTAAGAAAAAATGCTCTAAATTCACTAGTGATTAAAGAAATCAAAATCAAAACAGTTCTGAGGTACCACATCACACATATCAGATTAGCTAACACGACGAAACAGGAACATGATAAATGTTGGAGAAGATATGGGCATATTGGTGTACCAGTGCATTGTCGGTAGTGTTGTGAACTGATCCAGCCATTCTAGAAAGCAAATTGGAACTATGCCCAAAGCGCTAAAAAACTTGCATACTCTTTGACCTAGCAATACCACTTTTAGGGTTGTATCCCAAAGAGATCATAAAAATGGGAAAAGGACCGTTTTTGTGGTGGTCAAGAATTGGAAATTGAGGGGATGCCCATCATTTAAGGAATGGCTGAACAAATTGTGGTATATGAATGTGCTATAAGAAATGGTGGGCAGGTGGACTTTAAAAAAAAACCTGGAAAGACTTATTTGAACTGATGCTGAGTGAAGTGAGCAGAACCAGGAGAACACTGTACGCTAATAGCCACATTGTTTGATGATTAATGTTGATAGACTTAGCTCTTCTCAGCAATGCAAGGAACTGAACCAACTCTAAAAGACTTGTGATGGAAAATGCATCTAGAGAAAGAACTGTGGAGTCTGAACATAGATGGAAACACATTACTTGCTCTCTCTTTGTTGTTGTTTTCTCTTGTTTTATTGTTTCTTTCTTCTTTCATGTGGTTCCCCCCATTGGTTCTAATTCTTCTTTGCAACATGACTAATATAAAAATGTTTATCATGAACGTATATGTAAATCCTATATCGTATTTCTTGCTGTTTTTGGGAGGGGAGAGGAGAGGGAGGAAGAGAGAATTTAAAACTCAAAAAACTATGGAAGTGAATGTTAAAAACTAAAATAAATAAATTTTTAAATTTTTAAAAAAACATTTTAGGGTTTTTTTTTAAAAAAACTTTCATGTGGGTTGGGAAATCTATTTCCTTTTGAGGGAATAATAACTTCTAACAAATATATTGTTGTACTCTGAAGCAGAGTTGTTCTGGCATCACAGAAACTCCCCCAAAAAGAGAAGGAATATTACAACATGACCTTTCAACACACCACAAAGTGACAAAAAATTTATCAAAGAAATGAAGATAAATATACTACATTTACCTAAACCCTTGCCTGATGTAAATCCCATTGAAATCTTGAGTGTTATAATGAAAGTCAGATTTTTTAAAAAAGAATTGGTTATCAGTTATTTTTAATATCTGATGTCATAAGTATCTTTTCATGATGATGAATTAAAGAATTAAAGAATGTCATGACATATAAAGCAAGTTCATCTGGCAAAAGAAAAAATGTGTTACATAGTAAGAGGGTCTCTTTTAAACAATATGGAAAGTTATAAGATATATTGAAAGGGGAGAGAAAAATATGGGAACAATAACTGTCAGGTGATATAAAATTAGCTATCATAATGATGAATTATGCACAAACATAAGCTGCAATATTAAATCAAGTAAAGAAATAAAGTATTTATATGTACATTAACATTTATAGCAGCATTTTCTGTTGTAACAAAGAATTAGAAACAAAATAAGTAGTTAGAAATGATTGAACAAACCATGATGTAATAGTATTCTATTACATCATAAAAAAACCATTTAATATAACAAAGAAACTGAGGAAGTCATATGAATCGAGTTACAGTGAAATGAGCATAACTTGGAGAACAAATTTCATGATGAGCATAATAATGATAATGTGATGGACCAAAGCAGCAGCCAACCATGTCTTCAAAAGACTGATGGCAATACATTCCTGGGCAGGGTGACAATGAACAAAATTAGACATGAATGTTCAGATATACTCAATTTATTTGCTTGTTTTACTTGAGTATGCATGTTTGTTAAAAAGATGGGCTTTTGGGGGGGGGCAGAGCCAAGATTGCAGAGTAAAATCACTGACTTGCTTGAGCTCTCCCCCAAACCTCTCCAAATACCTGTAAAAATGGTTTTAAACAAATTCTGTATCAGCAGAAAGCACAAAAAGATAGAGTGAGACAAATTTCCAGCCCAAGATAACCTGGATGGTTGATTGGAAAGGTCTATTTCACCAGGCTGGAAGAGGAGTGCAGTTCAGTGTGGGCATGCAGGCAAAGACGAGGCCTCAGCAAACCTGGAGCTGGCCTCAGGGGACTGAATCATGAGCAGCTGTGGCGGTTTCCAGACTTCTCAACCCACAAACTCCAAAGACAACTTAGACGGTCAGTAGAAAAGGTCTGTGACCAAAGAGAGAAAGAAGCTTGGTCCCAGCCCTAGTCCCAGCACAGTCCCAGGGCAGTAGGTGCTTGCAGAGATGTTGGCCTACAGACAGAGGGGAAATCTAGTGGTTGATCAGAAAGGGATTGCAGGGATCTCTTTGCTAGTAATAAGGCAAGAATCCCTTGCTTTGTCAGTGCTGGATCTGGGTCACAGTTCTGGGTGATGGTCCTGGGGCGAGGAGGAGCACTGGCATGGTGGAGCTTGTAGAGGTGGGAATCCTCCTCACATTTCCAAGGTGGAAAAGAGTGCTTGTGGTCACACATAGACCAGAGCAAAGGTCAGGAATGGAATAAACACCTTGCCCTTGATTGTACTACCTTGGAAGAACTGAAAACTTACAGGTCTCTAGAAGTATCTCTGAAAACAGCTGCACAAAATACCTGAAGCTTGGGACAGTACATTCTCCACATTAGAAGCAGACCCCTACCTTAACAAAGAATTTAAAAGTTAAGTAATTGGCTGCAAACATGAGCATATTGCTCAAAAAGTCAAACCATAGGATCTTTCTTTGGTGACAAAGAAGATCAAGACATACAACCAGAAGGAGACAACAAAGTCAAAGCTCCTACATCAAAAGTCCCCAAGAAAAATACAAATCAGTCCCAGGCCATGAAAGAGCTCAAAAAGGATTTTGAGAATCAAGTAAGAGAAGTAGAGGAAAAAGTGGGAAGAGAAATGAGAGTGATGAAAGAAAATCATGAAAAACAAGTCAACAGCTTGCTAAAAGAGACCCAAAAAAATACTGAAGAAAATAACATCTTAAAAAATAGCCTAACCTAAACAGCAAAAGAAGTCCAAAAAGCCAATGAGGGAAAGAATGACTTCAGATGCAGAACTGGTCAAATGGAAAAGGAAGTCCAAAAGCTCACTGAAGAAGATACTTCCTTAAAAATTAGAATGGGTCAACCAAAACCAAAAGAATGAAAAAAAAAAAAAGACAATGTGAAATATCTCACTGGAAAAACAACTGACCTGGAAAATAGATCCAGGAGAGAGAATTTAAAAATTATTGGACTACCTGAAAGCCATGATCAAAAAAAGAGCCTAGACATCATCTTTCAAGAAATTATCAAGGAAAACTGCCCTGATATTCTAGAACCGGAGGGTAAAATAGAAATTGAAAGAATCCACTGACCACCTCCTGAAAGAGATCCCCAAAGGAAAACTCCTAGGAATATTGTAGCCAAACTCTAGAGTTCCTAGGTCAAGGAGAAAATATTGGAAGCAGCCAAAATGAAACAATTCAAGTGTTGTAGAAACACAGTCAGGATAATACAAGATATAGCATCTTCCACACTAAAAGACTGCAGGGCTTGGAATATGATATTCAGGAGGACAAAGGGGATAGGATTACAGCCAGGAATCACCTGCTCAGCAAAACTGACTATAATCCTTCAGGGGAAAAATGGACATTCAGTGAAATAGAGGACTTTTCAAGAACTCTTGATGAAAAGACCAGAGCTGAATAGAAAATTTGACTTTCAAATACAAGACTCAAGGGAAGCATTAAGAGGTAAACAGGAAAGAGAAATCATAAGGGGTTTATTACAGTTGAACAGTTCATATTCCTGCATGGAAAGATGATATTTGTAACTCATGAGCCTATGTCAGTATTAGGATAGTTGGAGGGAGAAAAATTGTATGGATAGATAGATAGATAGATAGATAGATAGTTAGATAGATAGATAGATAGATAGATAGATAGATAGATAGATAGAGGACACAAGATGAGTTGAAGATGAAGGGGTGATATCTGGGGAATAAAATTAAGGGGGGAGAGAGGATTATACTGGAAGAGGAGAAAGGGAGAGGTAGAATAGCGTAAATGATCTCACATAAAACAGATAAGAAAAGCCTTTTACATTACAGGGGAAGGGGGGAAGGTGAGAGGGAATAAGTGAATCTTATTCTCATAGGATTTGTCTTAAGAAATAACAGAAACACGCATGGAAATCTAGCTTAAGCTATAGGAAAATAGGGAGGAAGAGGATAACAGAGCGGGGGGCAATGATAGAAGGGAGGGCAGATGGGAAGTTGGTAATCAGAAGCAAACACTTCTGAGGAGGAAAAGGATCAAAAGAGAGAACAGAATAAATGGAGGGGAGGATAGTGTTCCAATTTTCTCACATCTTCTCCAACATTTATTATGTTCCTGTTCTGTCATGTTAGTCAATCTGCTAGGTATGATACGGTACCTCAGAATTATCTTAATTTGCATTTGTTTAATCAATAGTAACTTAGAGCAATTTTTTCTTATGATATAGATAGCTTTAATTTTTTCTTATGAAATTGCCTGTTCATATCATTTGACATTTTATTGATTGAGGAATGACTTGTATTCTTATAAATTTGACTCAGATTGTCTATATATTTTAGAAATGAGGCATTATCAGGGACACTGGCTATAAAAAGTGTTTCCCAGCTTTCTGTTTCCCTTCTAATCTGGATTGCATTGGCTTTTCTGGGCAAAAGCTTTTTGGATTCCAAAGGATAGCTCAGAAGTCAAGCAATACCTTATTCTTTTTATGATTCCTTGACAAAGTATGCATTCTTTTCTTCCTGAGATCTTTTTTTTTTCACTTAATAGTATTTTATTTTTCCAAGTACATGTAAAGATAGTTTTCAAAATTGATTTTTATAAGATTTTAAGTTCCAATTTTTTTCTCCCTCCCTGTCTCCCCTCCCCACCTCCCCAAGACCAAAAGCAATCGGATATAGGCTATCCATATATAATCATATTAAACATATATCCACATTAATCATGTTGTAAAAGTAGAATCAGAACAAAAGGGCCACGAGAAAGAAAAGAAGAAATAGTATCATTTGATTTACATTCAGACTCCATAGTTCTTCTCTGGAAGTGGATAATAACATTTTCTATCTTCAGTCTTTTTTAATTGTCTTAGGTCATTGTATTGCTGAGAAAGCAAAGTCTATCAAAGTTGATCATCACACAATATTTCTCTGTGTACAATGTTCTCCTGGTTATGCTAAGTTCACTCAACATCAGTTCATGTAAGTCTTTCCAGTTTTTTCTGTAACAATCCTGATAATTTCTTATAGGACAATAGTATTCCATCAATAATTGTTTTTCTATGTTGCTTCTTGCCCATGTTGCTTGGCTTTTTTTCTGGCTTTTAAAATGTGGGAAAATTGAGATGACAATGCATGGTTGGTCAGTTTTAAAGTAGTCTAACTATTCTGGAGAACAATTTAAACTTAAACCCAAGGGGCCATAAAACTGGGCACACCCTTTGACCCAGCAATGCCGCTACTAGATATGTATGCCAAAGAGATCAGAGAAAAAGGAAAAGGACCTACTTGTACAAAAATATTTATAGCCTCTTTTGTGGTGGCCAAGAATTGGAAATTTAGGAGATGTGTATCCACTGGGCAAGTTTTGTATGCAATTTTGGTTAATTATTGGTGATTTATTTATGATAGTAGCAAGATCCCAAAAGACTTTATTGTGTTTTTTTATTTTAATTTTTCCAATTCAAATTTATCTTATTTTCTTAACAATCTCTCCCCAATTTTAAGTCAAAAGAAAAGAAAAAAAATGTACATAACAAATATTCATGACCAAGTGAAATAAATTTCCTTATTGACTATTCCAAAAACCACGTGCCACATTTTACATTCCGAGTCTCTCACTTCTTTGAGAGTAGGTATGCAGTACATTCTATCTTTCATCCTGTGCAATAATGATTTGCCAGTTATTGATAAGGGTTTTGGCAAGCCTAGCTTCCCTTATATAAAGAAAGAAAAAAAAACTGCCTACTTGATATATAAATAAAGATATAATACAATGAAAAAAAAAAGGGATGAACAAGAACTTTAATAAATTTATGACCAAATAAGAGACAGAGAACATGATGAAATGCAAAATGGATAATTCTGACTACACTAAATTCAGATCCAAAATGAGCAATTTTGAGTAATCCAATGAAAAAATCCAAATCTTTCTTTCTGATCTCTCTTTTTCTAGTTCTGTCATCTCTGCCTACAGAATTTTCAAGTTCAGCTGTTCTTTGATCTTTTGTTACTTTTTTCTCTGCTTTTTCCAATTTGTCATCAATTTGTCTTGCTTCATTTTAATGATGATATTCCTCTTGATATAGAAATCAGCTCTTTCTTTACCAACACTAGATATGCCCTTATTCCCCTCAGAGTATTTTTGACCAATTTGATGCCCTTTTTGTTAGATTCAACTTTGTTCCTAGAACTATCACTGAAGTTAATTTGTTTATTTTTTCTTTGTGTCTTCTCTTTGGGATATTATAATCTATAATGTTTGTTTAATCATATTGAAGAATTCTTCTGTTTTCTGCTCATTTCTTTGTCCCTTTAAAGAAATGAGAGTGATGCAAAGAATTAAGAAAAAAAAGAGTCAGCAGTCTGGAAAAGTGCTTACAAAATAGAACTGGCCAAATGGAAAAGGAGACACATATATCCACTGAAGAAAACAACTCCTTAAAGAGTACAATTGGCCAAATTGAAATGAAACAAAAGTGCAAAAGCTAATTGAGGAATATAACACCTTAAAAGTTATAATTGGGCAAGTGGAAGCTAATGATTATGAGACCTCATGAATCATTAAAAAAAAATTCAAAAGAATGTAAAAATTGAAGAAAATGTAAAATACCTCATGTGAAAAAACAATTGACCTGGAAAGTAGATCTTGGAGAGACAATTATCAGAATCTGACTACCTGAAATCCCTAATCAAAAGGAAGACCTGGACAGAATCTTTCAAGAAATTATCAAGGAAAACTACCCTGATGACTTGGAACCTGAGGACAAAATAGCCATTGAAAGAATGCACTGATCACCTCAGGAAAGAGATCTCAAAATAAAAACTCCAAGGAATAGTATAGCCGAATTTCAGAACTATCAAGTTAAGTAAAAATACTACAAGTGGCCAGAAAGAAAAAAAAAATTCAACTATGAGGCAGTCAAAATCAGGATCACACAGGAACTGGCACCTGAAACCTTAAAGGATCATAGTTCATGGAAGATGATATTCCAGAGGGCAAAGTACAACCAAGAATTACTTATCTGGCAAAATTAAGCACAATGTATCAAGGGAAAAATGGTCATTCAATGAAATAGAAGAAATTCAAGGCTTTGTAAGGAGAATATCAGAACTAAACCAAAAATATGACCTCCAATATCAAGACCCAAGAAAAGCATAAACAGATAAAAAGGGAAAAGAAAACATAAGGGATTCAATAGAGCTAAACTGTTTACATCCCTAAAGGGGAAGATGATATTTGTAACTCTTAAAATTTATTTCATTAACAGTACAGATAGAAGAAATATACCAAGACTGATGATACAGGAATAAGGTAAATTTGAGGGAATGGCATAAAAAATTAAGAGATGATAAAGAGGAGTACACTGAGTGTGAAGGAAGGGAGAGGTAGAATGGGGCAAATTATCTCACACGAATAAGCTAGAAAGACTTTTTTACAGTGGAGGGGAAAATGGGAAGTTGGGCAATGGCTATTGCTTAAACCTTACTCTTATCAATGTTGGCTCAGAAAGGGAATAATATACACAATCAGCTAAATGCAGAAATCTATCTTACTCTACAGGGAAGAAGGAATGGTGGAGATTAAGTAAAGGGAGAGTAGGAACTGACATAAGGGAGGGCAGATCATGGGAAGTAATAGACAGAAGTAAAACACTGGTGAAGTGGGAAAGGGTGAAAAGAGAGAGAGGAAAAACAGGAAGAAGAATAGGATGGAGGGAAATACACAGGTAGTAATCATAACTGTTAATGTGAATGGGATGAATGAATGGGATGAACTCTCTCACAAGAGTAGATGAAAAACCATAATCTTTCAATATGTTGCTTACAAGAAACACATTTGAAGCAGAGAGACACGAACAGACTAAAGATAAGGGGATAGTGCAAGACCTATTATGCTTCAATTGAAGTGAAAAAAAGGCAGGAGTAGCAATCCTGATCTTAGACTAAGTAAGAGCAAAAATAGACCAAGTTAAAAGAGATAAGGAATGAAAATATATCTTGCTAAAAGCTAGCATAGATAGTGAAGCAAACAAATTAGAAGGGCAAGGAATAGCCTAACCTTTCAGATCTATGGGGAAGGGAAGAATTCATAACCCAACAAGAGACAGGGAGTATTGCAAAATATAGGATAAATTATTTCAATCATATTAAATTGAAAAGTTTTTGCATAAAAAAAACCAATGAAACTAAGATTAGAAGAAAGTAAAAAAGCTGGGGAACAATCTTTACAGCAAGTATCTCTGATAAAGGCCTCATTTCTAAACTATATAGATAACTCAGTCAAATTAATGAGAATATAAGCTATTTCCCAATGGATAAATTGTCAAAGAATATGAGCAGACATTTCTTCAAAGGAAGAAATCAAAGATATCCATAGGCATATGAAAAAGTGCTCTAAATCACTTTTGATTGAAGAAATGCAAATTAACACAACTCTGAGGTACTACCTCACACCAATCAGGTTGCTTGACATGACAAAAAAGGAAAATGACAAATTAGAGAGGATGTGGGAAAATTGGGACACTAATGCACTGTAAGCAGATGCATGAACTGATATAACCACTCTGGAGAGCAATTTGGAACTATACACAAAAGGCAACCAAACTGCACATACCTTTGATCCAGCAATACCACTATTAGGTCTGTATTCCAAAGAGATCATAAAAAGAGGAAATGACCTACTTGTGCAAAAATATTTATATCAGCCCTTTTTTGTTGGCAAAATATTAGAAATTGAGGAGATACCCATCAATTGGGGAATGACTGAACAAGCTATGGTATTTGAATGTAATGGAGTACTATTGTGTAATTAGAAATGATGAACAAGCAGATTTCAGAAAAACCTGGAAGACCTGTAAGAACTGATGTAAAGTGAAATGAACAGAAGCAGGAACATATTGTACATAGTATCAGCAATATCATACAATGATGAACTATGAATGATTCAGCTCTTCTCAGCATCACAATAATCCTAAACAAGTACAAAGGACTCATGAAGGAAAATGCTATCCACCTCCAAAAAAAGAACTCAGAATGCAGATCAAATCATACTTTTTTCTTTTTCTTCTTCATGATTTATTTCCTTTTGATCTGTTTCTTCTTCCACAGCTGTGAAAAATATGGAAATATGTTTTACATGATAGCACATGTATAAACTATATCAAACTGTCTACTATTTTCAAAGGAAGAGAGGTGAAAGGAGGGGAGGGAGGGAGAAAAATTTGGAACTCAATATCTTGTAAAAATGTTAAAAATTTTCTTGTTATGTAATTGAATGGAAGATAGGATGCTATGTGGGAAGAAGAGCAAGAAGGTCATTTTGGGGGGGCCATAAGATGAGGGAGGGAGTTCAATATATAGTGAGACTGGGAAAGAAGGAAGGTGATCCTTCTCCATAATACAGCTGTTATGGCTATCATGTTCCCTTGATGTGTAATTAGGGAAAAATAAGACTATTTTAAAAAGAAAAAAGAATTACTGGACATCCCTTGAAACATCCTCAAAGCCCCAGTGATTCTCCCTCAACAGGCTATTTCTCTCCATCAAGGGCATTGTCCAATCAAATGTAGGCTTACTCCCACCTTGCTTGATGTAGTGATTACCTTTAATATGTCCAAGGTCATGTCTAAATATGAAATGACACTAATTTACTGAACAGATATGATCTTCTCCACCTTCATCTGAAAAATAAATAAGTGAACCATCACTTACTTTTGCAGATCATCTTCCATCAGAGAAGTTGTTGGGTCACCTGCATCAGGAAATCTTGTTGAGCCAAGAATTTACTGATAAATGCTTGGTGCTCCTATATTTACTTTTCATAGTTCTGCACCACATCCTCCAAGGTATCCAAGATGATAGGATCAATCAACAAGCAATTATTAAGTAACTTCTATGTGTGAGACATTTTACTTGGTACTCAGTATATATGAAGACAAAAATGAAAGTCTCTGCCTCTAAGGAGCTTATATTCTACAGTGGGAAGCAATATGCAAACATGTAACAATATATAAAATCAATATAAAGTTGAATTGGGATATACCAAGGAGCTAAAGGCATCAGGAGAGGCCTCATGTTGTAGCTGCATTTAAACCAAGCTTTGAAAGAAGCTAGGCATTCTAAGAGGGAAAGGAGAGGAGGGAATGCATTTTAGGCATTGAGAATAGTCAGAGCAAAGGCATGGTGATGGAAAATAGGATGCCATGTGGGAAGAAAAGCAAGAAGATCATTTTTGGGGATTATAAGATGAGAGAGGGAGTATAATGTATAGTGGGACTGGGAAAAGAAGGTGATTCTTCTCCACAGTACAACTGTTACAGCTATCATGTTCCCTATGGTAGGAATCCTAATACTCATGGTAGCCACTTTCACTTCAGACGCTATCCTACAACAGTAACCTGGAGAATCTTAGAGTCTCATGATTCACGTACGCTGGTATTGGATAGAAATATTATTGCTAATGATTGTATCATAGATAACTTATCATAAACCATTATGACTGCATACTCCTAGCCTTAGAGAAGACAAGGCATGAACCAAAAGACTAAGGTGTTCTGCTTTCTGATCCAAGGATTGGATTTATATACAACATTAATTAGGAGAGGTCATTCATTACTACAATATTTCCTCTATCAAACTTAATGAACTATCATTTCTGAATGAGAAGAAAAAAGTAATCATAGCATAGAAACCTTCACAATATAGTGGTTAGTCATTTGTTTGTGGGTTTTTTTTCCTTCTCAATGTTATAAAATTTTTTTTATTGGATCTATGATTTCTGTTATTTTATTAAGCCCCCAGGGATGTAGCAGATTACAGGAGATCTCATTTTAATAGATTTTCAAATCACATGAAAAGCTTCAGCAGTTTCTTCAGACTTCATTGTGGACTCCTTGCAACAATTTTATGTGATAGAACATTGCATTATTTAGTGCTTCCCCAATAATTTAATTATCATTTTAACCTTTTGGACTGGGTCTGTGATTTCATCTGTATGGGGAATTCCTGTATGGGAGTAAAAACTCCCTTCATCAGTGCATATTTGAGAAAACTTGGTGATGTAGTGAATAGAGCATCAATTTGTAGTCAAGGACCTGAATTCAAATCTTGCCTCAGCACATTATTAGCTCTGGGATGCTAAGCAAGTTACTTAACTTTTTTGAGCCTCATTTTTCTCCTCTGTAAAATGAAGATATGCTCTTTAAAAACCTTAAAGCATTATATAAATGCTGGTAGTTATCTGCAACTTATTGTCTTAGACAAAAACTTAGGGCACTAAAAAGTTCAGTGGCATGCCCACAGTTACACAGTTAATGTGTGTTAGAAGCAGAATTAAAAAGCAAAAGTCTTTCAGACTTCAGGTTTGACCTTCTATCCATTGTGCTATGCTATTTCTCATCAATTTAACTTGCTTTTTAAAAATTGTGGTGGTAGAATATCATAAAATGGTTGTATGATCAAAGTGGGAAATATTGTCTCTTTCTACAAATATTAAATGATGTAGACTTGGAGTTCAAGGGAAAGCTGTACAGTTTCCCTTTCCAAATAACCCTTATGTTTTACCTTGGCTTAGATCTTAAATGTATATTAAATGAATGCTTCTTGCCAATTTTACTATGTGAGAGTGTTGAAGGTAGTCTTTAAGGAATGAGTCACTTTGTAGAAAGACTCCCTAAAGAAATAACACTTGACACTTGTGTAAAGGTCAGTGAATCAGAGCTTATCCTGATCTGACAGTAGTTACTTCCTAATCCTGAGACATGAACATATATTCCAAGCTCCCCTATTAAAAACTGACACTATAGCGATACTATGCTGAGTGAGGCAAGTTCATTTCCTTTGCACAAAGGTAGTGACTTAGAAATTAGTTGTGCTTCCTAGCTCTGCTCCTGAATAACCTTGTAATGTAAGGCTGGTCACATTATTTTTGTTCTTCAGTCAGCAAAGATTTCAGTATTTACATTAGCTGTGAAACTATACTACACGTCCAAGAATGAATAAACATATTTCCTTTTTTACACATTAAATATTATTTTAGCTGCAATATTTCACTGATACACAGTGATTTGCTACTATGCAAGATCAGAAAAAATGACATAAAAGTAGGCTATTGTTCATCAATTGTAATTATAAGTATTTATTTGGCATCATTTATCCACATAGGAGATCAAGACACTTTTATGTGATTTTAAAATGAAGTTCTGGATTGTTAAATTTCTTAACATAATGCTAAATAGTCTCTAAAAAGTTAGATTTCTTGAGATTTTTGCATAATGTGTAATACTTGTTACTAGCAAAAGCTGAAGCTGACAGATTGCTTGAATTGCAAAGTTCTGAGCCTCAGTAGAGGTAAGGACAGGCAGGTGTCCACACTGGCACCAGTGGCACCACTGTGATGGGCCATCAGGTTGCCTAAGGTAGGGTGAACCAATCCAGGTTGGAATTGGAGTAGGCTCATTGGGCCCATGAGTGGCCACTGATCTTCCAGCTTGGTTGAGATCATAAGATCCTGTCTTCCTCTCTACTCTTCCAAAATAGTAATATATAACATAAGTGCAAAAACGTTGTGGAAAAACATTAGTGCCAGCTTACCATGAAGTATAAACTTAAGAATTCACCTAGGGTTTTGAGTGCACTACAATTTCAATAAAATCTATCCATGTGGTAATGATAGTAAAAGAAAAAAAATCTGGGGCAGCTAGGTGGCGCAGTGGATAGAGCACCGGCCCTGGATTCAGGAGGACCTGAGTTCAAATCTGGCCTCAGACACATAACAAAAATCTGAGAGGCATGATGTCTAGGAACAAGAAGGTGATATTCTCCCTGACTCTGTCAAAACCACCCACCTCTGTGCTCGGTCCTAGTTGCTGCATTTTGGAAGAGACACTGAGAAACTGGAGACTATCCAAGGAAGATGACTACTATGGTGATGAGTTTCGAGATTATGCCATATGAGGATCAACTGGAGGATCTTGGATGTTTTTCCTAGAGAACAGAAGACTTGGTAAGGGGTTGGGGGTTGGGGTGAGGGAGACATGATAACTTTTCAAGAATCTGAAGAACTCGAGATTATTCTATTGGGCCCCAGAGGGCAAAATTGGTGGTAAGAAGTGGAGGTTGAATTAAGACAAACTTAAACTTGATATAAAGAAAAATTTCCTAATTTTTAGAGCTATCTAGAAATGGGCTAATCTGCCTATGAACGCAGTGGCTTCTTCCTCACTGGAGGTCTTCTAGTAAAAATTAGAAAATCTATCATTCTGAGAAATAATATTACCTATTGTTTAGAAAGGTAAAATATACCCCAATATTCTAAAATACACACAAATAATTGTGTATTTGTACATGTAAACATTGCTGATGTAAACATTGCACTCTGCTGTTAGAACAGAAATGTGGGTAGATGGCATAAGTGCACAACTCAGTAGTAATGCCTGAGTCGTTGCAATAACATTAAGGGATATAAACTGAATCAGTCAATCAAAAGACATTTATTAAATCCCTACTGAAAAGAAGATAATGAGTTCAATTTGGGACATGTATATGGGACATCCAGTTCACGATATCCAGTAGGAAGGTGGAGATGCAAGACTGGACAGTATATATTCCACTGTATAGCTAGGTTCAACTCCCAAGATAAGCTCATCACTTATCAAGTCACTAGCTACTGATTCAAGCCTTGATTGACTCCAAACCTGCAGACCCCTTTCCCCTCTGTTTGGAGGGCAAGAAGATAAGGCATCACATTTCCCCCAATGCCTTCCCTTATAGAGGGCAGAAAGTAGACTTAGATCACTCCACTTCATATCTCCTGCTTTGACTCACTTAACTCTATAATGACCCAGTACCAGGTACCCCTTGGTGTACCTGGCCTTTCTGGCTCCTTTTGTGTGTCTTCTCCCCCTATATGTAAGCTTACTGAGGTCAGGGTCTGTCTTTCTTTTATTAATTGTATCCTCAGTACTTAGCACAGGGTATGTCATGTGGTGGATACTTAATCAATGTTTATTTAATATACCCACACACACACATATCTACACATACATGTATGTATGTATATACATATATACATATGTAGGTTAATGGTGTACATATCTGCACGAATACACATGTACATATTTATATACATATGCATGGAAAATCAAGTTACAGACCTGGCAGATTGGATCATGATGTAGCTATCTCAGAATTACTGACATACTAGAGAACTTTTAAAAAGTTAAAAGGAATAGGAAAGCTATATTTTTCCATATATATCATTAAAGAAATTTTCTCAGAAGTGACCAAAACAATAAAATATAAAAATTCATAGGATTTAAGCATATTAAGGTGATCTACAGGTGTGATTATTTTTAGACGCACCCTGGATTGAAGAAACCCTTCCAAAGCAGATTAGCACTTACTGTTCCGCAATCTATATTCTTAAACATTAGCATTCTCTCTGAGGTTAAGTGACTTGCCAGTCACAAAGTCAATATGTGGCAGAGCTGGTACTTGAACCAAATTTTCCTGACTAAAAGATCCATTTTGATATTGTTGTGTATGATATGCAGTAATCAATGCTAACTCTCCAGGAAAATTATAGCTAATATTTACATACCACATTAAGTTCTACAATGTCCTTTACATAGAAACAGGAGTGATTGGGATACCACCTTGATGTACTAGACTAAGGTATTCCCTATGGTGCTGGGCATATCAACTTTGGCTTCATGGAGACAGACACAGGCTCGTCCTTTTAGGGGAAACCCTAGATATGAGCTTTACCTTAACTTTATTGAAAAGATTTTCTATTAAATTGGGGGTGGAGACATTGAGTCAGAGAGTGTGAGAAAAAGTCAGAATTTCCTCTTCGTAGCCTGGCTTCCATAGGTCTCTTCATGAGTCTAGAGTCAAAATCCCTTAGAGAAAGATGACTCCTGTTTTGCAGATAAGGACACCAATGCTTTGAGTTACTTGAAGTTAAGCTACTTGAAAATGGACACAGTAAGTCTCAAAGACCTGCTCTGCCATCTTCCCAGAGTCCCTCAAACCAGATCTTCTTGATTCTCAGTCTGACTTTCTGTCTTCCATACACTTCCTCTCAAGAAGAAGCCTAGATATTTTTCTGGAAATGATGAGTGAAAGAGCTTTCCTCAAATGTTAAATAAAATATAAACTCCAGAGAAGTATCACATTTAGAAGTATCATGACACAGTGGTAGAGGGATGGCCTCTTTAAGAAGACTTGAGTTCAGGTCCTGACTCTGACACATATGACTGAGCAAATCATGGAGCCTCTCAGTGTGCGAAGTAACAGTATAAGACCAGAAGTCACAAATGGGTTGCTGATCAACACAAGGGTTTTCCCACATGGATGAAATCACAAATCTGGAACCAAGAGTAAGTAAGTAACTGAATAAATACCTATACATGTATCTGTATCTGATGTATATGTATGTGTTTATATGAAAAGAATGGGTAGCAAAAATTATGTAAAAAGCTATGGAAACAGCAAATAACTGGGTGTTAGCTATATTTTCATTAAGTAGGGCAGATCCAACCCAGAATCATGGAGACATTTTGTATGTCAGCATTTAATTCTCTAAACAGTAAATATAAATATAACATATTTCACATAAATAAAAGTTTTTAAAATATGGTTTAATCAGTTTTTGTTTATGCTTACCAGCTTCCAAAATGGCACATTTTTAGCATAAATGAATCAAAGTTGTGTTATTTTTAAAATAGATTTAAAGTTGTTAAAGTATGTTTTGGTGGGCCAGTGTGTTTATCATATCATACATGTAATAGTATATTGCTACCATTAAATACAATCTTTCCCCTAGGATTTAGGATAGCTGTTAAAGCACTTTAAAACTCAGGATTTATTCTGTCCGTCATTGTGTGCCTTAAACAAATTTGATTACACAGTAGGTTACAAACATATTTTGAGAGAATCCTTTATGATGATTCACCGCAACATGTACATTAAAAGAATTTTGGTATAAAACTAAACCATCTATATCTTATTTTAAAGGCATAAACGTGAAGTTCACTTCTGGTTATAGGAATGGATAGGGAGCTGTTCCTGAATATCATAGGCTTATAGATAGAACTGGAAGAGATTTTAGTGATTATCTAAATCAAACCTCAGTTAGGGACAGTTAGGTCACACAATAGGTAGAATACTGGGCCTGAAGTCAGGAAGACTTATCTTCGTGAGTTCAAATCCAGCCTCAGAAACTTACTTGTTATGTGACCATGGGTAAGTCACTTAACCCTGTTTGCCTCAGTTTCCTTATCTGTACAATAAGCTGGAGAGAAATGGCAAACTAGTATCCCTGCCCAGAAAACCCCAAATGTGGTCACAGTCAGGTTTCACTGAACAAAAACAACAACAAAAAATCAAACCTCATTACTTTAAAGATAAGGAAATCGAGGCCAAAATCAAATTAAGGAGCATTTATTAAGCATTCAGTATGTTCCAGGAACTGTGCTAGCACTGAAGGAATAAAGAAAGGCAAGAAACAGATATTTTTTTTTTCTAGAGGAGCTCACATAAGGAAGGAAATTCAAGAGAGTTGTTTATATAAAAGACAAACACAGGATAAATTGGAGGTAATTTCAGTGGGAAAGCATTAGCATTAATATGGACAGAGGGAATGATTCCTGCTTGAAGGTATGATTTGAACTGAAATTTGAAGAAAGCCAAGTGTCAGAGATAAGGAGGGAGGGCCTTCCAGTCATGGTCAACGTAAAGTGAAAAGGAAGTATCAGGAGAAGGAACTTCATGTTCAAAGAATAGCAAGAAGGCCTGTGTTGCTGATCATAGAGAACATAGAAAGGAGAAAAATGTAAAAAAATATTAGAAAACTAAGAAGGGGCCAGTGACACAGGTGATAAAGGTAGCAAGTGACAGAGGTGAGATTTTAACCTGGATTCTGTCCAGTGTCATGTAGCAGTACCACTCTCCCTCATTAAAAGAATGGGGTGGAAAAGGTTGCAATCATGTTTGCCTCCACATTCCCCCAAAACAAACCTAACCAAACATATTACTATATTTTTTCTTGGTGAGGCAATTGGGG
This sequence comes from Phascolarctos cinereus, assembly GCF_003287225.1. Lineage (NCBI taxonomy): Eukaryota > Metazoa > Chordata > Mammalia > Diprotodontia > Phascolarctidae > Phascolarctos > Phascolarctos cinereus. Next base: position 200,553,691 of record NW_027555847.1, on the reverse strand, counting down.
TTAAGTCACTTGCCCAGGGTCATGCAGCTAGTAAGTGTAAGTGTCCTAGGCTGTATTTGAACTCAGGTCCTCCTGACTCCAAGGCTGGAGTTCTATCCAATGCGCCACCTAGATGCCCCATATTACAAATTCAGCAGAGGTTTAAAAACATATCATATGTAACATACTGTGTTTGTCTTCTCTACTAGTTTTTCTCATATAGGAAATTAACATAAAGTCCAGTGCTAGTAGTATCTGTTCACAGCATCTCTTCCTGGTTCTCTGTCATCAGCAAAAGTAAAGCATGCCTGATACAGAAGATCATACTTTCTGACCAGAGACACAGCCTGGACCTCTCAACACCCTTCCTGGGCCCCATTCTAGCCAATCATGTTAAGTAGTTCTTCATTTGCTGGCTTACCTTCTGGTGCTATGCTTCTCATGTTTAGTGAGCTGAGCTTCAAACAACAAATACTGGGCTCATACTTGAAACTTCTGGGCAAAATCAATCAACGATTCTGCTCTTCTCCCTAGCCTTCAGGAATCCAGTATTACTTTCATGTCCTGATGGCATATGATACTAGGACTATAGTGTAGAAAACTTATTGTTATCCCCATTTCACAGATGAGGTCTTATGTAAACCCATACAATTGGTAGAAAGGAGACTAAAACTCAGGTTTCCTTCCTATTCTTGTTCTTCCTTTCTTCCATTAAATTATTTGGTTTATGAATGGATGGAAAAACAGATATTATATCTTTGGGTACCAAAAAAAAGTAGGCCTTTGGGAGAAACAAGAGTATCCTCAGCCTAGAAGGATTAAAAAGTGATCTGTGATTCCAGGACCTTATCACTTTGTTCAGCAGGTGCACTACTGAGAATTTACATACATATAAATTTTTTGTGTTTTGTGAACAAAGTGGAGCTATCTAAAAGAAATTAATAGTAAAAATATTATTTTGTAAAAATTAAGTAATCTTTTATGTGTATCTGAATTTCACATAGTAATGGATTGCTTTCAGGATAAAGTTATATAGTGAAAATAGCACTGGACTGAGTCAAGAAAACTTGGCTTCCATCCTACCTCTCACAATATAGCCTCATAACCATGAGCAGCAAGTTGCTTTAGCTCTCTGGGACTCAGTTTCCTAAATAGCAAAATTAGAATTAATGATACTTCTGGCTCTTGTCTCTCAAGATTAGTATGACGATCAACTGGGGTTATATAAAATTGTGCTTTGCATGATGTAAAGTGCTACATACACATCCATATGTATTATGATTATTATCACAACATCATCAGGGAGATTCCGAAGTATGCAGTTTCAGGCTACAATTGACAAATTGATGATAACACATCATTAGGATTTTGCTTCATGCCACCTTACCTCCCCCAAAGCAGCTGGCATCAAGAGCAATATTCTCTAGGTTCAGAGAAGAGAGCTGTCCTAAAACTCTAAGGAATTGCACACCAGTATGGCTTGGGTAGCCAGTTGAGAAACTTTTTTTTTTTTCACAAAGCCAGTAAGAATGGAAAGCAGTGAAAATTCTTTAAGCATCTATTATTTGTGAGGTACTGCGCTAAGCATTTCATAAATGTTATTTCATTTGAGTTTCAGAACAATGCTAGGTGGTAGGTGCTACTTTATCTCAGTTTTATAGTTAAAGAAAATGAGGCAGGAAGAGGTTAAGTGAATTGCTCTGAGTCACACAGCTAATAAGTATCTGAAGAAGAACTCAGGTCTTCTGGACTCTAGGTCCAGCTCTCTATATGATGTGCCACCTAACCACCTCCTAATAAAAGTAAATCCAAAAGATGACACCCCTGATGTAAATTTTCAGTTGATGCAAACACCTGACCACAGACCTGTAACTTCAAAAAAAGTATTAATGTTCATAGATATTCCCCCCCAAAAAAAGAAATCACAGTAGTTAAATAAACAGCTAAGCAAAAAAAAAAGAAAGAAAGAAAGAAAGAAAAAGGAAAAGAAAACCTTTAAAATGAATAAAAAGCCATTAAGTAAAATAAATTTCTAAAACATAGAACACTATTTTAAATCACAAAACTGAAAAAAAAGAACTGGCACAAAGCTATACGAAATGAATCTCAGATTGCAACCATACATTCTTATTTAATTATCAGCCCCAGTCTCACAGAATGCAGCCATCAGAAAGTGGATCTATCATAGGAGGATTGAGGGACCGGAGCAGGTTTAAAATGTTGTGACTGTCTTCTTAATGGCTGCATAGCCTGTAAAATACATTAGTTTTCAAGAGGGTGATTATGCTTCGCTATGTACCATTATGTCTAATTTGTTTGATGCTCCAGCAGAGAAAATTATTTCCCTCCCTCCAATTTATATGACAAACACCATCAAAATACATACCTTCTCAGGGCAGAGTTAGAACAGATAATAACTGTGGGACTTTAAATATAAGCAGTTCACTCATCTCTAAAGAATAGCCTTGAAAATAAATCTTCTAAATCAATGATGGTAGAAAGGGAACTTAAAAAAAATCAAATCCAGGGCTTTAAGTTAAGAAAAGTTAAAAAAGTAAGTTAAGAAAAATTAAAACTGGTTAACACCTGGAAACACAATGGATTGAAGTGATAACTCTTTATGTAGAGAATGTTAGGGGCCTCCATGCTACTTTACCAGGGAAGTCCCTATTCTGCGGATCCAAGTGTTGATTGCTATTGATTTTATGGAGAGAAAATAATCCAATACCCAGTATTCCAAATGTATATAGAGTATGTTCTGACTACAGAAACACAAATTAATAGCAATGTTTACTGAATTCCTTGTAGCTTTTTGTCATCATTATCACGGGGAAGTCATCAAAACAATTTATAAGTGAGAAAGAAAATAAGCTTGTCATGTGGTGCAAGTAATCGTTGGATTGTTTCGGTGCTGCACTGTTTTCTTCATGATGTCAAGAGCACAGATAAGCACATGGACAAGAATTGGTGGTATGCAATTTGCACTTTTGTAAGGAATACTCACATTCATGATAAAATGGATCTAAGTATTTATGTATTTGATTTAGAATAGTTATGTTGCTAGAGGGGATACAAGATCTTTATAAACACTTTATAAATGTTATCTCACTTGATCCTATAAATAATCCTGTAAGGTATATTTGCTTATGAAGTTAATCCTTATCTAAGTGATTTTGAGCCTCACTTTCCAAACCTGTAAAATGGACAAGGTGTTTCCCAAGAGGTTTATTTCCAGTTTGAAAATGTCATTGATTCTATCATTCTGAGGTGTTTGAAAATAGGCTTTTTAATGGATAATCTCAAAAAATGCATCAGAAGATTTATGAATATCTCCCTTTATTTCATTTCTCATTTAAGAAGAGAAAGATAGTGTACTGTGTACTTCTGAGTTACAGAAATCAAGAGATCATGGTCGATTGCTGTTCTTTTTAGATTAGTTTTTTGCCATTCATTTAATAACCTAAACTTATTGAACCTTTAATCTATACTCACAGTTTCTGTCTTCTCATTGCTTATCCATTTCTTTGCTTTTGGGCACTGACTTCACTGTTTCCATGCTGAAGAAATTGATGGGCTGAGATAGAGCAAAATTCTTTGTTTGTTTGTTTGTTTTATTTTTTTGGTTAGGCAATGAGGTTAAGTGACTTTCCCAGAGTCACACAGCTAGTGAGTGTTCTCTGTCTGAGGTCACATTTGAACACAGATCCTCCTGACTCCAGGGCCGGTGCTCTAGTCACTGCGCCACTTAGCTGCCCCCAATAATTCTTGCTATTAAAAAGGACCTGTTGTGCTCTGGGATGAATGGTGCTCTCTAAGTTTACATAACTGATATATTGATAATTGATTATTACCTAATTTATGTCATAGCATAATGCTTTTAGAAGTGTCAGTTTTAAGAAATTCAATTTTTAAAAGGGACTATGAAACTTGGGATCAAATTTTGATTCAAAATCTCTTTTCTTGAAAGAAATGTAAAATATCAACCATATTCTACATATTGCTTGACTAAAATTTTCCATTACATAAAAAAAAAATGCTAGGAGGTCTTTAACTCTACTGGTTTAAGTATTTCCCAACTTGCAAGATTAACAAGCAGCAAGTAAGTTGATAAAATAAAGAAGGCAACATTTTTGTGAATTTGAAGTGCTGTTGGATTCCACTACATTTTTTGCAAACAGGGATAGGTGTTTTCTTTTTTCAGCCATTGAGTTACGGAAGAAGAAAAAAATTCACATATGTACAGTATTTTCAGATCTTTTTCAAAAACTGAAGGGTAGGTAGGATAATATTACTGAGCTAAGAAGTAAGGTAACTTGTTTGAGATAATATGCCTTTTAAATATGCTAGGTGATACTCAAAACCAGATCTTTTAATTCCAAAATATTTTTTTCACTATACTATGCAAATAACACCACAATACCATTGCATATGGTGAATAGCTTTTAATTCCAGCTGCTTAATAAGGAATCTGAAACAATTAGCTGAAGTAAAGTAGCATGTATAGATGGCAAAATGGTTTTCTACGAATCATATGCAGGGATCTTTCTAGTTTACAGAAGGTAGCCTTTATGGGTAGATGTGGGGTTTACATTGTGGTATAGTGTTCACCAAAACCAGAATGCTGATGGACGAGAGAATAAAATGGGACAGGAATACTCATAATCTGACTCCCTATCTTCTAGGAAGAGCTAGAAAGTGAGACTAGTCATTTGAAGACATTATGACTTTCAATATACAATCTGAGTTTTGATGTGGAGCATGATGCTAAATTCACACTGGAAAACATAAGGTTATGCTTTTCTCTTCCCTTTTCTCAATTCCTAGAAGTGACATAGATATTTTATTGGGTGTTCGTCAGTCTAGTGGGGCCTATTCTTTGTCTTCATAACTTGGTATTTCCCTTTTTTTGGGGGGTGAAAATGGAATACATTTTTTTTCAGTTATGGCCACCATATTTGTAATTTCAACTGATTTATTGTAGCTTTTCCTAATGCTATCAGGGTATCTATCTAAGGGCCTTTCCAGTTCTTTTTTAGTAATATCTTATTTTCCCCCAATTACATGTTAAAATAATTTTTGAACATTTTTTAAAGTTTTAAATTCCACATTCTATCTTTTCTTCTCTCCTCTCCCCCATCCTTGAGACAGTAAGCAATCCAATATATGTTATACATGTGCAATCATGTAAAACATTTCCATATTGGTCATTTTGTACAAGAAGAGTGAAAGAAAGAGAGAGAGAGAGAGAGAGAGAGAGAGAGAGAGAGAGAGAGAGAGAGAGAGAAAAGAAAGAAAGAAAGAAAGAAAGAAAGAAAGAAAGAAGAAAGAAAGAAAGAAAGAAAGAAAGAAAGAAAGAAAGAAAGAAAGAAAGAAAGAAAGAGGAAAACGGCATGCTTCAGTTATATTCAGATAATATCAGTTCTTTCTGTGGAGGCAGATAACATCTTTCATCATGTGCCCTTTGGGATTGCATGAATTAGCATTTTAAACATTCTATGAACCTAGACCTAAAGAAAATCTTTTGGGAATTAGGAAAGGCAAATATTCTATGAACATCTTTATTGTAAACTTCTGTATTAGAATCAAATTTCCCAATGATAGAGGGTTTTTAGTTAGGTCACCACATTTGTATTTGAGCTAATATTTCCTGAGAGTAGTTGATACATATTTTAGTCTTATACATAAAGTTAATAAATAATTTTTTCTTATTATCATAATTATTTATTTTTATTTTTCAAGTAATAACTTTTAAACATTAAACTGTTGATCTACCACTCCTACACCCCATTGATCAAATTTAAAAAAATTGAAAAACTTATCCTTTATTGCATATCTACATATGCTGGGAAAACAAACTCTCACATTAGCCATCTACCCCCTCTCCCTTCACTGTTGTGTTCTCCCTTAGACTATAAGCTTCTTGAGGGCAGGAATAATTTTTTGCCTCTTTTTGTATCCCCAGTGCTTAACACAGTGCTGGGTACATAGTAGGTGCTTAGTCAACGTTTATTGATTGATTGAAGAAGAGATTTATGTGTGATTTGATAGGGCAAATCAATCAAAATGAATTATTTACAACTTCTACAATTTCCCTATTTACCAGACAGTTCTGTGCAGAATTGCAGGTAGTTGTCCCATAATAGATTATAAAGTTCCCTTCCTAGAAGTCCATAAGTATTTTTCATAACTATTAATTAAATTACTATTTAAATTCAGCATCATTATAGTCCTTTTTTGTGTTGTGTTAGGGTGCAGGGAGAATGATCCTATATTTCTTCATCTAATACTTCTTCTGTCTTTTACTGCTATGAAAACTTGTATGTCTCCAGTCAATAGACATTTACTAAATGCTACGTGTCAGGCACTTTTGTAAGTGCTAGGGATTCAAAGAAAGGCAAATTTCTGTCCTTGTCCTCAAACAACATGGAAAACACAACATGTGAATAATTTATACACACATGTATGTATATATATATATATGTGTACATGTATGTGTACACACATGTGTTTACATATACGTGTGTGTGTGTGTGTGTATACACACACTTTCCATGCCTGGATAGTTGTTGTTATTGTTCATCCTTTCTTCTTGAAGAGGACCATTGACATCATGGGGGTGATGTCCTGACTTACACCTGAACTGGATTTAAGTGAGGCAGAATTGTGCAAAGTCAACAGCCTCACCCCCTCTTCCAGAGTCACCAAAGTCCAGAAGCAAAACAAATATCAGGTCATAACCTCAGTGGGAAAGTACTGGCCTTTGATATACCAGGTAAGGCCTTTTGAATAAGATAATATTTGAGTCTTGCAGAAGCAAAGGAAATTATGCAGAAGAAGTAAGGAAGGAAAGAATTCCAAACATAAGGACAAGCAGTACACAAGAACAGACTGAAGAGATAGAATGTCATGTTCAAGGAACAATAAGTAAGGCAGTGTAACTAGATCATAGAGAGTGTGGAAAGAAATAAAATATAAGTCTAGAAAGCTAAGGAGCCAGATTTTAAAGGGTTTTAATTTCCAAAAACCTCTATATTTGATCTTGGACACTTAGAGTTTATTAAGTGTGTATTGGGCCAGGAAAATTACATACTCAGATCTTTACTTTAAGGAAATCACTTTGGAAGCTTGGTAGTAGTTAGATAGGGATAGGGAGATTCTTGAAATGGGGACACCAATTAGAAGGCATTTGCCTTCTACCATGAAAGGTGGTAAGGGTACATAGTAGGGTAGTGGCTGTGTGAGTGGATCTCTTTATTCCCATCACTCCATTTCCAAAGCTACTCTTTTAGGTCAGCCTCAGCTCACATTACTCTCTTGTACACAGTCTAATTTACATTCCAATTCTACTACTATTCTTGACTATTCCTCAAACTTAACACAAGCCTTTATATGTTTTATCAACTTATGACCCCATTCTTAAAATACATTTCATCATCTGTAACTTTCAAAATCCTTATCTTAGAAAGCAGTATTGTATAATTGGAAGAACTCTGGATTTGGAATGGATGATGTACATTTCAATACTAACTCTAACATTCCCTATTAACTTTATGACAAATCACTTTATTCGAAGTCCAAGATTTCTTGTCTTTAAAATAAAGGGCTTTGACTAGATGGCCTCTAAGATCTCTTAAAGCAATACATTTTACTTCAAGTACAGCTCCTGTGTCAACTTCCTCCTGGACTTGGAGTCAAGGAAGACCTTAGCTCAAATCCTCTCTTAGACATTTATTAGCTTCGTAACTAAAGTGCTTAACCTTTCTGAGCCTCAGTTTCTTCATCTATAAAATGGAAAAAATAATAGCACCTATTTCACAAGGTTATTGTGAAGATTAGGTAAGATTAGTTAGTTGATAGATACATAGATGCATAGCTACATAAATAGAAACTGTTTTACAACCCACAAGCAACTACATAAATACAATTGTTGTATTTATGTTGTATTAGTATTATTATATTCCTGAAGGCTTAGCATATCTCCCCAATTGTTAATGTTCTCTTTCCTCAAATAACCTTGTTTTTACTTAATTACATATATATTTTATCCCCTACAATAGAATATCAGATTGTTTTAGGGCAGAAGAAGAAAAATATTTTTGTGAACCCAATGCCTAGCACAATGATACTTTACCAGTGTTTTTTAATTAGATTTATTAGACCTCATGGCACTAGAAGCACAGAGTAATAATGCTGACATTTATATAGTGCCCACTATGTGCCAGGCATTATATTAAGCACTTTACAACTATCCCATTTGATCTCAAAACAACCCTGGGAGGTAGATTCCCATTTCACAGATGAGGAAGTTGAGGCAAACAGGGGGTAAGTAACTTTCCCAGGATCAGGCAACAAATGTCTAAGGTAAAATTTATGCTCAGGTCTTCCTGACTCCAGAACTAGCATCCTATCTACTGTGCTACATAGCTGAACCCACAGCATACATTATACTTAACAATTTTTACTTCCTTTAATTTCTTGATTTATTATATCATTCAGGAAGTCTGACATTTCTTCTTTGTGTAGAAAACAGTAGCCACAGATGAAAGAATTGTAGATCACAGGTCTCCAGAGAATAATAGTGTAATAGTTTAATCAGAGTCCAGAAATTCCCCTAAGGTAAGATTCACACAGGCTATACCTACACCTCCCCAAATAGCTAATTTGAAAGCATATTTCATTGAATTAACTGGCTGTGTTGCTGAAATTCAGACAAGAGACTAAGCGACTTTTTGTATCACTTCAAATCAATTACTGAACATTCAAATCAATTACTGAACTTTTGTTGGCCTGTGTAAAATTGGCCTTACTTTATAAAAGATCTGGGGATGGGGAGGGAAAGGGTTGCAGCATTTCCAATGTGAGCAGACAGCACTCACAAAAGTATGACAAAATTATACTATAATTACAGAAATGTGAATTATTATTTTTAGAGGAATTAAGATTAGTTTGATGGGTAAATGTATATAGAACATATTTCAGTAGGCAATCAGAGTGCCTGGTAACTTTCAGTTTGCAACATAATGCAAGCAAATCATCAAGACAAGATTAATTTGCCTTGTCTCTGTGGTGATTGAAGAAGTTGTTAGAATAATGAAATATGAGCTTTTAATTGTGAAGTATTTCTACTATGGTACATAAAAATTCATTCTTTTGTTGGTCTGTGATAGAGCTTAAGACTACATACAGTTTGTCCCAAAAGTCTGAGTGCAGTTTTGAACTTTAATAATTTCAGAAGTATAAATATTATAAATATACAAAAGGTAAAATTTGAAAGATTGAATTATTGAAAAATTTAAAATATTGATATAGTTAATTTCTGAACTTTTAAAAAACTTTCGTTAGCTGATGTTCAGTTACTTGAAGCATTGCACTTAAAATCCTAACCTTAAAATGATAAAAAGAATAAGGTTTTGATACATCCATGACAGTTTCGATGTGACCTTATAAGAAAAAGAATCTAGGAAAGACTTCTAGAAGCCAAAATAGCAGAGTAAGAAGTAAGTTCCCCTCACCCTTCCTTACTGACCTCTAAAAACCCAGCAAAGATTTCCCCATGAAAAACCTTGAAACAGCTGAGCCAGCAGAAAGACAGGGTGTAGCAGACTTGTAGACCAGGAAGCTTGGAGGATTAATGGGAAATCTCGCTCTGTTGGAAGGGGAGTAGTACAGGATGGGATTTATCCCAGCAAGTCAGCAACAAGCCTCACCTCAGCAAACCAGGGAAAGATGCTGAGTCCTTGCGGTGGTGCAGGCAAGCAACAACACCATGAACCCTAAGGGCTTTGGCACAGGCAGGGGAATTGGTAGACTTCAGCTTGGAAAACCACCATGCATGCTGACCAGAATACTCCATCAGCCAAATCTTCCGTACTTCACAGTAGCCTGAGTGAGCATACGCCCTCCAGGGGCCAGATTCCCCACCACAACCCCAAAAGCTTCAGTGCTGCTAAACCCATTTCAGCACCAGGTAAGTTCCCAGACATCTACAGCCTCCAGCTGCCAGCACCTGAGGCCCCAGCACACAAAGTCAGGGCCCAGGTACTTGGTCCCCAGCATAAGAGGCTTAGATCGGTGCCACTTGTGCTCCAGCAGGAGAGCTCACATGGAAAAGCCAAGAAAAAGGAAACCACTATGATATAAAAAGCAGAAACAGACAAGGACCATAGATTCTTACTCTTGGGACAGAGAAGATCAAAACACAAATTCAGAAGGGGACAACATTGTCAATATGTGCATATCGGGAATGACATAGGGGAATATGAACTGGTCTCAAACCTCAAAAGCCTTTTTGGGAGAGCTCTAGGAAAATTTTAAAAGTCAAATAAGAGAGGTAGAAGAAAAATTGGGAAAAGAAATGAGAGGTATGCAAGAGAGAATCAAAAGCTTGGAAAAGGAAGGACAAAAATTGACTGTAGAAAACAAGTCCTTAAAAATACAATTGGTGAAATGGAAAAAAAAGGACACTGAAGAAAACAACTCCTTAAAAAGTAGAATTGGCCAAAAAGGAGGCACAAAAACTCACTGAAAAGAAGAATTCCTTCAAAAGTAAAATGGGCCAAATGGAAAAGAAGGAACAAAATTTAATTGAAGAAAACGTTATTAAAATTTAGAATTGGGCAAGGGAATGCTAATGACTCAATGAGACAGCAAGAATCAATCAAATAAAAGCAAAAGAATGAAAAAATAGAAACACACTTAAAATACCTTATTGGAAAAACAAGAAAACTGGAAAATAGATCCAGGAGAGATAATTTAAAAATTATTGGTCTACCCAAAATCCATGATGCTAAAAAAAAAAAAGAGCCTGGGACAGCATCTTTCAAGAAATTAACATGAAAAACTGCCCCCAGTTTCTAAAACCAGAGGGTAAAACAGTCATTGAAAGCATCCACTAATCACCTCCTGAAAGACATCCCAAATTGAAAACACCAAGGAATATTGTAGTCAAATTCCAAAATTTTCAGGTAAAAGAAAAAATACTGCAAACAGACAGAAAGAAACAATTTAAAAATTGTGGAATCACAATCAGGATTATAGAAGACCTTGCAGCTTCTACATCAAAAACCTGATGCATAGTGTTTCAGGGGAGGATATCGACCTTCAATTAAATAGGGTAGTTACAAATATTTGTTATGAAAAACCAGAGTTCAACAGAAAATTAAAGCTTCTAATACCAGACTCAAGAGAGGCATAAAAAAGTAAACAGGAAAGGAAAAAAAAAGCATGTTATTTAATAAGGGCAAACTGTTTACATCCCTACAAGGGAAGAGGATACTTGTAACTCCTTAGAACTGCATCTTTATTATGACATTTAAAAGGGGTATACATAGATATAAGGAGTGGGTATAAGTGGGCATAAGTTGACTTTGATATGATGTTAAAAAATCTAATTAAACAGTAGAAAGAGATTGTTTTGGGAGAAGAGGAAAGGAGGAGGCAGAAAAGGGGAGATTACATCACATGAAGAGGCACAAAGACCTATGACAGTAGAAGGAAAGAAGGGTGAGAATTGTATGACCCTTACTCTCATCAGATTTGGCTCAAAGAAGGAATAACCTAATCAATTAGGCATAGAAATCTAACTTACCTATAAGAAGTAGGAGTAGAAAGGGAAGGAGAAGAGAGCAGTCTGATAGAAGGGAGGGCAGATTGAGGAAGATGGTTGTTGAAAGCAAAACTCTAATGAGGAGGGAAAGGGAGAAAAGAAAGAAAAACACAAACACAGTGAAACACACAAATAATACTCATCACTGTGAATGTGAATGAGATAAACTCTCCCATAAAATGGAAGCAGATTGAAAACCAAAATCTTATGATATATTGTTTACAAGAAACACATTTGAAGCAGAGGGTTACACACAGAGTAAAAGGCTGGCACAGAATATATCATGCTTCAGTTGAAGTGAAAAAAAAAAGCAGGGGTAGCAATCCTGACCTCTGACAAAGCAAAAAATATATCTATTTAAAAGAGATAAGGAAGGAAACAACATGCTGCTAAAAGACCACAGACAATGAAATAATGTCATTACGAAACACACATGCATCAAGTGTTATACCATCCAAATTCTTAGAGAAGAAGTTAAGGGAGTTATAGGAAGGAATAGAAAATAAACTATACTAATAAGAGACCTCAACCTCCCCATCTCAGAACTAGATAAATCTAACCACAAAATAAACAAGAAAGAAGTCAAGGAGATGAATAGAATTTAAGAAAAGTTGGAAATGGTGGACCTACGGAGAAAACTGAATGGGGTAGAAAGGAGTACGCCTTTTTCTCAGCAGTACATGGCACCATATATTAGGGCATAGAAACCACACAATCCAATGTGGAAAGTCAGAAATATTAAATGTATCCTTTTAAGATCATGATGCAATAAAAACTATATGTAATAAGGAGCCATGGAAAGATAGACTAAAATGAATTGGAAACTAAATAATCTAATCCTAAAGAAAGAGTGGATCAAATAACAAATCATAGAAACAATCAATAACTTCATCCAAGAGAATGACAATAGTGAAACAACATACCAAAATTTATGGGATACAGTGAAAGTGGTTCTTGGTGGAAGTCTTATATCTCTCAATGCATATGTGAATAAAATAGAGAAAGAGGAGAATTGGGCATGCAACTAAAAAAGCTAGAAAAAGAACAAATTAAAAATACTCAATTAAATACCAAATTAGAAATTCTAAAAACTAAAAAAGAGATTAATAAATTTAAAATTAACAAAACTAACAAATAAAATTAAGAGTTGGTTTTTTGATAAACCAATAAAATAGTAAACTTTTGGTTAATTTGACTAAAAAAAAAAAGAAAACAAACTGCCAGAATCAAACATGAAAAGGGTGAATTCACCACCAATGAAGAAGAAACTAAAACAAAAATTAAGAGCTGTTTTACCCAAATGTATTCCAATAAATTTGAAAATCTTAGTGAAATGGATAAATACTTACAAAAATACAAATTGCCCAGATTTACAGAAGAGGAAGTAAAATACTTAAATAATGCCATTTCAGAAAAAGAAATTGAACAAGCCATCAACGAACTCCAGAGCCAGATGGACTTATAAGCAAATTCTACCAAACATTTAAAGAACAATTAATTCCTATACACACCACCCCCCACACCCACACATATGTATATATGTACATATATATGTATATGCATATGTATGTATATATATGCATATATATGTATATGTAAATGCATATATACATGTGTGTGTGTGTGTGTGTGTGTGTGTGTGTGTGTATGTATAAACTATTTGGGACCATAGGCAAAGGAGTCCTGCCAAATTCACATATTTGCTATTTTTATTGATTATTGTTTAAAATAATAGTACTATATGAGAACTTAATGATTATATCTTGGAATTATTTTGTATGGAAAATATACTTAGAAAAGTGGTTACCATGCTGCTGTCTTGTTCTTGTTAAAAAGTCCCATGTATACAAGTAGAGTTTCCTCATGTACAAGAGTCCTTTTTTCAGGTGAACATTAATTATTCTTCACATAACATTAAAACACAGCATAATTCTGGTAATTTTTACTTGTTTAAATAGAATCTACCAGTAGCTATGGAAAACCTTTTCTGGTTTCCTGGGTACAATTTTATGTAACATATATAAAACTAAAGTGAGATTCATAAATATTCAGGACATTGGCAGCTGATTACATTTACAAAGTCAGTGTGTAAGTGAAGTTATTACTCCCTCCATAATGCCTTATGTACAAGCAGGAGCTGTGATGTGAAACTGCATTGTATTTCCCATTTTATATATGTCTCCCTATTTGATTTTATTCAAGTTAGAGCACATTCTGAAAAAGTTGGCCTTAGGTGTGTCTCGTTGTGGCATGCAAAGAATTATGATGACTTTACATTAAGTGTTAGAAGTTGTAGTTGTTATGACATTAGAAATTTTTGTGGTTTTCAAGAGTCTTAAAGAAAATTGTATATTAACATTGTTTATCAGCCACCACATTTCCAAACAGTATTTTTTTAAAAAATAAAGGTAAATGTGATATGGCAGATGAGCAGACTAACCAAAATCAGTGGTTAAGGGGATTTCATTTTAGATCCTTTTTAATAATCAAAGAAAATGGGACATTTGCCTTACAGATAGATAGATAGATAGATAGATAGATAGATAGATAGATAGATAGATAGATATAGATATAAAAGTTTTATTGAAGTTAGAGATAAAATAGCATACTTAATTTTACAGCTTTTGTAGATCCATGTCCTTTTCAACCTTCCATTCATTTCAGATCAGTTTGTAAATCAAGAGTTCTATTTTATGGTAATTCTAGAAAAATAAAGCTTGTATCATTTTATGTACAACCACCATTTAGGTAACTTAAAAATTACATTGGTATTCAAAAAAGAGGAAAATTACTTAAGAAGCTAAGTTATATCAATAATTAGAAAACAAATTAACTTGTTTTCTTAATCAGATGGGGAGGAAACTTCAAAGGTAGGAGTAAATAAACTCTCTGCTTTAGAAATTTGACATGAGCAGTTTGTATGTTAAACACAGTCTAATGCACTGTATGTATACTAAAATTTCCAGTAAAATGTAGCTTGTAAATTTTCTGAATCAGCTCCTTAGTACTAGTTATAATATAGCTAAAATCTTAATATATTTTACAGTATATAAAAGGCTATAACTTCATAAGTCCTTTTTAACATATCTTTGATAGAACTTTTTGATTTAAAAAATTATTCATTCTGACTTTGTTAGAATATTAATAGCAATATTTTTAGGCTTTCATTTGTCCTGGTGGTTCTTTGGGAGGGTTTGCAAGCAAATTAAACAAGTGAAGTGGGAAAGGGGACATTTATTTGTCTTTGAATATTTAGAAATAGATTTTTACCCTTGCCCAACAAAACCCTCTTGAATTCAGTAGATAACTAAAGAAATTCTTTTGCTTTGCTGCAGAGTTCTACTGCCTAACTCCCCTCTTGTATTAGAAAATCCAGCATAAATTTGTCATAGCCTGGTCAGTAGTTAAAATAACATTTCAGAGTTGAAAATAATTTTTATTAATTAAACCATTAGGGAATCTTTTTTTAACTACAGATAGGAAACTTAGTTATTTCTGTGTTTTCTGCCAAGAAGCATAGCCTTAAACACATTTCTATACATACCTGATTTCTTAGCTACTTAAACTTATGCTGTTCTAAACATTACTTAATCATATTTAGTTGGCTATTTTTCTACTGAACAATTACACAATGTTAGGGAGAGTCTTATTCTAAAATTCCTTTATTTCATATCAATGTGTGATTCATGTTTTTTAAGTGTAATTACAATGTATGTGTCAGAGTATGTGCAAAAAAAAGTGGGGGAAAGATGAATATCATATGAAGACAAGCAGATACTTTGGATTAGTTACATTTTAAGAAGGACATAAGCAATATCATTTCTTGTTTTGCTTTAGTATTCTTGGCAATCCAAGACACCTCTCGACTGACAATGGTCACGCCTACACTAGCAGAAATTTTGCACAATTTTGTCTCACCTATAATATCACTCACTCTACTGGCATCCTGTACAATCTTACTGGACAAGCCATTGTTGAAAGGTGCAACAAGGATATTAAAATCCTCCTTGATAAACAGAAAAAAGAGGGAATAGAAAATAGGGTAAGAAGGAGATTGGATCAGGTAATATATACCATAAATTTAAAAAGGAGATTGGATCAGGTAACATATGCCATAAATTTTTTGACACTAGATTATCAGGGATGTACTCTGCACAAAAACATTGCAGGAAAAGAACAGGTTGTTAGATGAGCAACCAGATGGTAATGTGGAAGGATCCAAAGATGGGTAATTGGGATGATCCAGTAAAATTACTAACCTGGGGTCGAGGTTATGCTTGTGTTTTTCCAGAACATGCAGGAGAACTGGTCTGGGTCCCCGAAAGGAACATTCTCTTCTGTCAGCATACTGACCAGAGGGATAGAGGCCCTGAGCATCAAAGGAAAAACTGGTAAGAGAGACAAGCGGAGGAGGAAGGTGAGACTAAGAAGACAAAGAGCCAGTAATAAGATGTTGACTGTTCTTTTTGCAATGATGACTGTTGCGGGTGTCTCCAGGATGGAGTCATGATTACATTGGACTTATATGCCTTACCCTCCTTTGGTAAAACCTGTAACTTGAAATGTGATTACCACTATACTTTTGTTTGTGTAACTCCCTATTTGCTTTCTAATACTACCAATGTAACTCCTGATCAAATATTGAATAAACTTCAGGGCGCTTAGCATTCCAAAAATATAACATGGATGGTATTGATCCTCAAGATATAGTTTATAAGCTGTTGTACTATATCAAGCAACTTAACACTTTCCAGAATATTTCAAGTTTGCTGTTGCATTTGATACCCTGATAGTATTCTTGTTACTCCTGAGTTTTCTCCTGATGTGCATCCCACGTTCTCAAGCTAGAATAGAAGAAAAGGGGAGATGTAGAGGAACAGCTTTGGGGAGTTGGAGGGCTTAGGCCAGCCCGCGTCTTACCTGTAGATTGTACTAAGCCCGACAGCAGTGAAACTCAGGATGTCGGCTCACCAGCCCCCTGTTCCGTCTCTTGAGAACAGGATGCAGGAAGGGAGGAAATGGATAGGGTACAGGACAGGACGCAGGAAAGAAAGTAACAGACAAAGTACAAGGAAGTAAGGAAATCACTTAATTAGGTTTGTGCTTTTCTTGAAAAATAATGTTACTATTGCTTGATTCAGTACCATATAAGCTTGAGCCCTCAGATCAATAAACGAAGTTTGTTCTTCACATCTTCCACCTGGCCCATGATTCTTTCTCTCTTCACACTCTGCCAGCATCAGACCACGGACATGAGTGCAGGCGATTGTGGCATGGTAGTGATTGTTGAAAACTAAAATTAAATCAATAACTTTTTTTTCAAGAAAGAAATGGTAAGTAGGCAGACTTGAAGAAAAACCTGGATAGATGTACATGAATTGATGCTGAGTGAAGTGAGCAGAACCACAAATCAGTGTTCACAGTAACAGCCAAATTGTGAGATGAGTAACTTTCATAAGTTTGGCTCTTCTTAGCAATACAG
The DNA here is from genome assembly GCF_003287225.1 of Phascolarctos cinereus. Classification (NCBI taxonomy): domain Eukaryota; kingdom Metazoa; phylum Chordata; class Mammalia; order Diprotodontia; family Phascolarctidae; genus Phascolarctos; species Phascolarctos cinereus. Next base: position 200,536,625 of record NW_027555847.1, on the reverse strand, counting down.
GCATCTAACACAACTCCAAAAGACTCATGATGGAAAATGTTATCCACATCCAGAGATGAACTATGGAGTCTGAATGCAGACTATAACATACTATTTGATCTCTTTTTTATCTTTTGTTGTTTTGTTTTGTTTCTTCTTTCTTGTGGTTCCTCCCATTGGTCCTAATGCTTTTTACAACATGACCAATGTGAAAATATATTTAATATGAATGTATATGTGGAGACTGTATCAGATTGCATGCCATCTTGGGGAAGTGTGAAGTGAAGGAAGGGGAGAAAATTAAAAACTCAAAAGCTTATGGAAGTGAATGTCAAAAACTAAAAACCAACAAATAAATTTTAAATAAAAATTTAAAAAAATGTAATGGAGGGATATCAGGTGACCTAGGTGCACAGGTAAGAGGCCCTCCTCTAGTGATCCACCAGTCTAAGAACGTATTATCCAGAAATTGTTGAAATGTGATGCATGATGACTAATATTGTTAAAAATGAAGTTAAATTTTATTATTCAAAATTCAAAAATAAAATTTATACTTATTTTACAATTGATTTTTTAAAATTAAACTTTTAATAATTTTTGTAATTTTATAGCACTTATACTTCTGAAGTTATAAAAGCTCCGAAATTCACCAGGAGTTTTGGGACATCTTGTATTTAATTTTTTTAAAATTCAATTTTATTTTATTTTCAGTATTCAGTCTTTTCATTCCACCTCCCTCTTTCCCTACTAAGAATAAAATCTATTACATACATGCAAACAAAACAAATTCCTGAATTAGCCATTTTTGAACACACATATGTGTGTGCATGTATAAATATATATGTATATATGAACACAGATACATAGGTGTTTGCATATATTTCTGTAAAACACACACACACACATATACTCAGAGTGCAGATTGAGGCACACATATATGTCAATATGAAATGATTTGTAGATAAGGGAGATTATTACCATCTGGGAACATCAGAAAAAGTCCCATGTAGGAGGCAGTACTTGTATATGTGCATATATACATATGTACAAATAGATTCACACATATATACACACATACATATAGATATAAATATAGAAATGTGTGTATGTGTGTGTCAATGCTTCAGCTTGTACTCTGGGTCTACCATTTCTCTATGAGGAAGTGATGAGCATGTTTTGTCAGGATTTCTCTGGAATTGTGGTTGTTCGTTGTGTGCTCAGAGTTTCTAAGTCTTTCAACTGATTTTCCTTTTATGATATTGTCATCATCATATCAATTGTTATTCTGGTTCTGCTCACTTCACTTTGCATAAGTTTATACAAGTCTTCTCAAGTTTCTCTGAAACTAACCCCTTCCTTATTTCTTGCAACACAATAATATTCCATCATATTCATATACCATATATATGTTATCTGCCAATTGATGGAGGCACCTCCTCAGTTTCCAATTCTTTGTTAACATGAAAAGAACTGCTATAAATATGTTTGTACATATGGGTCCTTTTCTTGCTTCTTTGATCTCTTTTGATCTATAAGTGGTATCTCTATGTTAAAGAGTATGCACAGTTTAATAGCTTTTCAGGCAAAGTTCCAAAATACTTTCTAGAATGATAAGCTAGGTCACTGCTCTACCCAAAGTGTATTAATGACCAGTTTTCACACAGTCCTTTCAACATTTGTCATTACCCTTTTTTGTCAACTTTGCCAGTCTGATGAATACTCAGTATTTCAAATGAATAATATATGTAAGGCAGTTATTATCATTATTATTATTTTAATTTTCATTATTTTTTAACCATTTTCCCATAATCAACTTATTGTTAACCAAGTAGTTTAAACTACAGAAAGTTAGTCATCTATGGAGAAGAAAGTATCAGACTAGTTAACTTTAAAAGTAAACAATGAAACACACATTCCTCTATTTCCACTCCTTTGTACAAACTGCCCACTATTCTTGAAATATCCTACCTCCTTACCTCTTTCTTTTAGAGCCCCCACCCTCCTTCAAGGCTGAGCTATAATGCGACCTCTTACATGAGACCTTTTCTCCTTTATTAGTTGGTAATAACCTCCCTTTCCCTACAGATCACTTCATATTTACTTTTTAAAATAATTTCATGGAATCCCAGAAATTTAAATCTCCAAGAATATCTTAGCATCAATCTAATCCCACAAATCTCTTAAAATCAGCACAGCCAATAATGGTCATCCATTCTCTGCCTGAAGACCTTTACTAAGGAACCCATTACCTCTGCAGTCCACTCCATATTTGAACAGTAGTTCTAATTATTAGGAAGTTTTCCTGGCATCAAGTAAATTTGTCTCTTTATAACTTCTGCCCATTTTCTTGGTTTTGCCTTCTGATTCCCAAGATAACAGATCTAATTCCTCTTCCATATGAAACTCATGTAATATTTGTTAAACTAACTATTGCTGAATTAACATGCTCCCCTAAATCTCCTTTTTAGCATAAACCTTTCTAGTTCCTATAACAGATCATCATAGACTCAAGACCTTTCACTATCCTAATTTTTATCTGGATGTTCTCTAACTTTTCAATACCCATCCTAAATTGCAGTGTCCCAAATGGAACAAAATACTCCAGATTTGGTAAGGCAGAAAACAAAAGAATTATCACCCTATTATTCCTTGAGAAGGCTAAATCATCATCTTTACTGACTGCTATAACACATTGCTGATGCTTACTGCTAAAATTTCTAGATCTTCAGATATGCTCTTGCCTTGACCATACCACCTCCATCCAGACCACTTACACACTAATAATAACAATAATATTTATATAGTGTTTACTCTGTGTTAGGTACTGTGCTTGGGTCTTTTACAATTATTATCTCACATCTGATTCTCACAACAAACATTGAGGGTAGGTGTTATTATTATCTCTGTTTTACAGATGAAGAAAAATAAAGATTAAGTGGCTTGCCCAAGGTTCCACAGCTTGTAAATATCTAAAGCTAAGTTTGAACTTCTGTCTTCCTGACTCCAACACCAGCATTCTATGCACTGTGCCACCTACTTGTCATACCCACATACTGTTTAATCCCAGCATACGAAATAGAAACCCCCAAAAATAATTATTCAAATTATGCAATAAAATAAAACCAACCAAAACACTAAATAAATAAATAATGAATGTTGATATATTAGCAACTAATGTACAAATGAATCAAAAATAGAGATTAAAATCAAAACAGTAAGAGGTAAATAATTTCCATATTCAAAGAAATTAAGCAAAAATTGACACTAGTAAGCAAATCATAATCTAAGTAAAATGAATGTTGATGGAAATGAAAAAATTATAAGGACTTCAAGTTAAAATGAAAAGATAACATAGATAATTGAGAGGAAATAATGAAGAAAACTTTGAATAAGGAAGAATAATAAAAACTCGAAAGAAGCAATGCCATCATCTGACAACAGACTTATAGAGGCAAGCAAAATTACAATTAATGTAGATCAACTAGAGGAAATTCAGGCACAGAATATACAGAATCAAATATACAGAATCAAAAGACAGAATTTAAGGATAAATCATAATATAGCAATGTTGGGATTTCTGACATCCCTCAAGCTTTAGAAAAACAAAAGAATCTGAAGGACATTTTCTAGGAAATTGTCAAATAAAACTTTCTAGAATTTATGAATACAAGTTGAAATATAAAAAAAGCAGGAATGCACAGAACCTCAACCAGGAAGAACACATGAACCAATCCTCCTAAACTTATTGTAATTCTACTGTGACACTATAACAGTAAGGAAGAAATAATTCACACTTCTAGCAGAAGAAGAGAAATGATTTACCAAGGAACATTAATCAAGATCACTGCAGACTTCTCAACAGGGTGAAGGATCATCAGGAAAAAGAGAATTCAACACTTACAAGAAAAAAAACACATGGACCATGAACTCAGAATTATCAACTCATGTAACTCTATATGCTCTTCTAAGGTAAAGCATCCTATTTTGAAAAGTCAAATCCTATTTAGAAAGTCAAATCTATGTGCATGAATCCATACAATATCACCCAAGCTTCCTAGATAAATATTCAAATAAATATAGAAAAGACTTCTAAAAATCAAAGTGATCCAGTTTTTGGTACTATGAAAATTAAAAACAAAACAAAACAAAATATTGTTTTGGCTAAATCATTAAAGAAAATTTTCTGAAGAATGTTTCTAAAAGAGCAAATAAAAACCAAATAGGGAACTGAAGAGGGGGAGAGGGAATTACATTATCACTCATTTTCTTACTCCTCCCACTTTGATGGCCATTTCTCTGGAGACTAGACCTCAAAGCCACCTCAGCCTTCTGGGTAATTCACAATTAGCAGACATTAATTTCCTCCCCAAGTGACATTTGGGGGGGACAGAACTCACCCTAGCTGGATGCTGAACTTGATAAAGGAATTCTGAATCTAAGTATTGATCTTTGGCAAAGGGGAAATCCAAGTTAAGATATTTCTATCATTATTAACATAAAATAGAGGAACTTTGATTAGAATCATTTTATTTAACCTGTGTTAATAACAAAGCATCAGAAAATGAATTTGTTTATTTCTCATCAATTAAAAAAAATACTGAAAGTGAAGAATTAATATGGTTGCCCAAACTATGCAGAGCAGAAACATTTTTTAAGGAAAAGCTAATAGAGATAAGAGTGATAGATATGGTTATGCACAGGTTTTTGAACACAACAGATACATATTTTAAAAAAATATTTTGCTAGGCAATGGAGTTGACTTGCCCAAGGTCACACAGCTAGCAAGTGTTATGTGTCTGGGGCTGGATTTGAACTCAGGTTCTCCTGACTCCAAGGCTAGAGCTCTATCTGCTGTGCCACTAGTTGCCCAATATATCTTTTAAAAGAAAAGAAATAAGTAATGAACCATGAATATTGGCAGTGGATAAAGGTCTCACACTAAGAAGAATCTATGAAGAACTGACACATATCTATAAGACCAGTTTTGTTTTTGTAGAGTCATTTCAATTATATTAGACTCTCATACTCCTACATGGAGCAGAAGAAAAAGAAAACAAACATTTTTGAAGAAAAAATACAAATTTATTAATAACCACAAGCAAAGAAGCTCCAATTCCCTACTTAAAAGGAATAAAAATCAAAGCAACCTTTCAGAATATCTCCTAGAATATAAAAATAGCACACAAATGATAAAATGTAATGTTGATAGGCCTGTTAGGAAACATGATAATTAATGGGATTATAGCTTGTTGCAAACATCTCAGAGCGCAGCCTGGCAATATGCAATGAATCCAAAACCTATTATGCCTTTTGACTCAACAATTCATTTACTAGGATTTTGTCCCAAAAATAATGAAAGGGAGGAAGAACTTATCAGTAAAAAATATTCATAGTTGTACAAAATATATATTCACTATATTTATTTTTAATAGCAAGAAAAAATATCTGGGAAACAACTGACATGTCCAACAATTCAAGAATGATTGCATAAACATGTCATACTAATGTATTAGCATATAAAACAATAAAAATGAAAACAAAAATACGGAAATACCTATGTGGAGTGATACAAATCAATATTAGCAGAGCCAGAACTATATACATATTGATTAATATGGACACATATGGCCATAATAACTACTGCAGATGTCCAACCCCTTCCAAATATAATTTTAATTTTTTAAAGGACTAAACCCTTTATCCACAACTTATATTTTGAAGTATACCTGAATAGGGTCAATCAAACAACAAACATTTATTAAATGCCTTCTACTTGCCTAGCATATAGCTTTTAAATTATATACAAAGTGAGATCCTCCAAGATATTATGTAATATTAAAAAAAAACTACAAGATTATAGATTGCTGCTCTGTGCATAAAATTTCTACTTTAGAAAATTGTCACAGTTTCGAGCAGGAAAGGAATTTCTTCTGAGTTTAGTTGCCTTGCCCTATAACAACGCACAGTTTCTTTCATTAATTGTGTCACTTTAAGCATTCATATTTGGGTCAGAAAGTCTTTGTGCAACTGGTGGCTAATCTGCTTTTCCAAGCCTTCACCAAGGTGTGTATTCATCTGTTCTCTCCTCCTGCTCATTAGGAAGTTCGAGGAACTCTCCTGCGGGCAATAGTTTTTAAGAACAATCTAAATGAAATTCCAGCAAAGAGACTAAGGAGTGGTCAGACAGGTGGGAGGAAAATGAGGAGAAAGCAGTATTATGAAAATGTAGAGAGAAGAGTGTTTAGGAGATGAGGGTTATTGACAATACCAAAGGCTGGAGCAAGGTCAAAAAGGATGAGGTTTTTTAAAAAACCATGAGATTTGGCAATTAAGAAATCATGGTTACTTTGGAGAGAACAGTCTCAGATGAATGATGAAGTTGGAAGTCAGTCTGCAAAGAATTAAAAAGAAAATGGAAAGAAAGGAAGTGGAGACTCTAATTGGAGATAGTCTTCTCAAGAACTTTAGCCATGAAAAGGAGGAGAGATATAGGAAAACAGCTAGCAGGGATGAATGGATCAAAGTGAAGGGGTTTTTTTGTTTTGTTTTATTTTTATGTTGAGGAGACATGGACATGTTTGTAAGACACAGGGCAGCAGCCAGTAAATAGTGAAAGATTGAAGATAATGGAGAAAGTAGGATGGTGGAAGGGGCAAACTGTCAAAGAAAGGCTATCTTTTCATGTGAAACAGTAGTCTAGAAGTAGATCAGGAGAGAAGGCATTAAAGTCATGTGAAATGAGGAAAAGAGGAGAAAATGGAGTTCCTAGAGAATGGCCTACATTTTTTTTTAGAGAAAAATGAAGCAAAATTCTCAGATAAGAGAATCGAGAGATTAGAGTTGGAAGAGATAATGCAAGCCATATGTCCTCCTTATACAAATGAACAAACCAAAGTCCAGAAAAGTAAGCATCTTGACTGATACTGCCTATTTAGTTGGGACTCAAATTTGGTTCTCCTCATACCCACCACAATATTCTTTTCACTACATGTTGATGTCTATCCCTGGGGGCTATGATTCCATAAACTTAGTATCTAAAAATATGCACTTACATAATACAATTGTAAATAGAGACAACATCTTGTAGCAAAATAAGTTATATGACTATGAACAAGTTACAACTTCCTTGGGCCTCAGTTTCCTCATCTTTAACATGGAGATAATGCTAGCATTACCTACATCAGAGTTTTTGTAAGGAAAAGTCATTGTAAACCTTAAACTGAAATAAAGTATTAGCTACATATATGCCAAACAAAAGTCTTATTTCTGATTACAATATTTAATAATATTTTATAAAGTATTTTTAAGATTTATAATACGTTCAACAATCCTAACATGAAAATAACAGAGGTTTAATCATGATCAGGCAACTACCAAATATCAAAGTTGGATTTGGAGCCAAGGACTCCTGACTCCAACATCACAACCCAGGGATTCTGACTGCTAGTATAGTTTTATTCCTCTCTGCCTCCCAACATCCTCATGTATTACTTAGGCAGCTCACTGATCAATGTTATGCAAATAATAACACTTAGACTTCTCCTTTTCTAGTGGGTCCAGTATGAATAAAGCGACACAAAAAAAATTCTGAGACATTAGAGGTTCAGAATAAGCTGCTCCTAACAACTATTTATCAAGCATGAAGTATGTTTTAGGCACATAGAATGAGATATGTGAGATAAACATTTTCACACATGGCTAATGTGTTGACTTGTTTTGTTTGAATTCATTTATTTATTACAAGGAAAGGTTTAATTTGGTACGAGCAGGAAATGGGTACTGATAGAGATGAAAATACAAGAAAGAAAAGGGCAACATAACATTAAATATACATAGAAGAATACAAAACTGATTTCAGAAAGGGTCACAAACAGCAATTTTTAATTAAATGTAATAAAAATAAAAAACTATGTAACAATTGAGAGTTTCACATATTATTCTTTTTTGTTCTTTGCTTAAAATATTTGCAGTGATTCATGATTAGTAGGGTCATAATAAAAAAGAAAATTAAAAGAAACAAATTCCTGGAACAAAGCCAACTTACCTTTTTGTAGTTTCTATGTTATTCACCTAACCTCTGTCCGTTGAGACTGGTCTATGTACCGGAGTTAATTCATTTATCAGTCACTCTTTTGGATTCATTTTCTAACAATACTGAAGTGGGGGAGGCATATACCATGGGGATATGGAAACTAGATGATGCAAACTTCATCACTATAGATTCTCTGCATTTAAACAGATAAAACATAAGTTTGCTATGGCTGTCTGAGCCAAACAAAATATGAAGCATTTACTCACAACAACTGAAATGCTAGACCCCAAAGAAGTGAAGTGATTTTAGAAGTGAAGTGATTTCTCACAACCCTCTGAAGCTTCACTTCAATTTGATTAAAAAAGGCAATGAAGCTTCATCACATTTAATGGACCAATACTGATGTACTATAAAACAACAGTGGCAACAGCTCATATTTGATAAGTTGATATTTGACAGGTAGAAAACATAGAGTTGAAGACAGTTTATATGAGAGAATAGGATACTAATAATTTTATGATAGAAAACATTTAAACTTAAATGCAATTGAAATATGAGCAAAGCGAATAGGACAAAAAATTTCTGAAGTGGGAAGGAAGAGTGCTATCTCATATCAGGGTAGAAAAAGAAACTAGATTCATTTTTGTATTCCATTGCTAGGAGAATGACATAGTCTAATCTGATTAAGTTAATAGATAGCTCCCCAGAGGGAAATTCAATAGCACAGAAGGATGGCTATCTGCTTACACAGGGGCATCTAGGAAAATGGGGAAGACAGGTTTGGTTGAGAAAAAGAAGGTGCTGTATGAGCTAAAAACTTTTCAGGAGCATAGTCCAGAATGTGGTACAGGACTTACTTAGAAGCTAATATAGTGGGCAAATTAGAGGTGATTTTGAAGTTGAAAAGGTTTGGTTCTGGAAATCTCAGAGATAGAAGGAATAGCTTTTAGTTAAACATGTACCACAAAGGGATCACATCCACAACAGCCCCAACTGATAGTTGGCTATCAGGTTTCTACTTGAAGACCTATGGAAAATTCATTGCCCTTTGAGATGCAGTCCACTTTTAGATAGCAGTAATTGTTATTTCTTCCTTATATGCCTCTTTTCAACTAGCACCCAAGACTTGTAACCTCTCTTCTAAGTTAAATTCCTTTTCTATATGAAAGATGTCTGAAGTCATTTGTCATTCTCTTGAAAACATTCCTTTCTCCAAGATAAGCACATCACATGTCATCTTTCTAGTCTTTAACTCTTCTGTGAATGATGATTATAGGGAGCCATGTGGATGAAATTTGAGATATCATCATTTGGAAATGCTACATCTTTTCAATGTTCTTTCTAAAACACAAAGCCCATAACTGAACACAATAGTCTCTATAAGAGCCAACCAGTATGTGAAGTGGAATTTGAACCCAGCTCTTCCAGAGCCCAATATTTTTTATTAAGTCAGGCTGCCTGCCAAGTTGTTCTCTTATCTCTCCACCATGCTATCAACAGTAATATAGTCTTAGACAAGTAATCTTGAGTACAACAAAAACTCAAGGTATGAGGATTAATAAAGATTAATACTAAGATAATCCACCCTTGTCAACTTCAAGAGAAGAGATAATGATTATCTTATCTCTGGATATTTGTGCCTGGCCCACTTCAACTTCTAATTCACGAACCTCTTTTTCTCACTCACCAAGAATTTAATAATATATTTTTTCTATTTTCATCTTATTCACGCCTCTTATCTAAAGTAAGCTTCCCCAGCTACCTGAGAAAGCAATACCTATTAATCCCTTTTAGCTCCTATTTCCTATAATTCCATCCAGGTTGGCCTACATACTTACCATAATTTTCTTCTTTCTTCCCATAATTCTCTGATCAGTAGGTTCATCTTCTAGTCTCTACTGAGGATTTATGAGAGGACATGGACTACAGTAGAGTCACACTGGGTTGGAATGTTTGGATGGGTGTAAGGAACACTAACATTGAGGTTTTCATAAGTGTATCGGAGAACTGGAGAACAGTTCTACTTTAAAAGAGTTAAGTTAGGGACTGCACCTATGATTTTGTTGGTCTAGGAAACTCCCAGATGATGAAACTCTTTTCACCAATGCAGAAAGGCACCTTGTCTGCAACTCATAGTCCTAGTTTCTTAGAATATGGAGAGATTTAAGTGACTCACCCAGCCAAGGTCCACATAGCCGGTACATGTTAGAGACAAAACTCAAGCCCAGATGTTCTTGGCTTAGAGGCAAACTATTTATCCACTATATCATGCTACCTCAAATGAAATGGATTGAAGGTAATGAAATCTGTCAAATTACAACACAGTTTTATCAGCTACTCAACTAGAATCACAGAATTTCAAACTGGAAATGACCACAGTGGTCATCTAATCCAATCCATCTTCAAAAGGAACCCTTACTATAATATAACTAACAAATAGTCTTTTAGCATCTGTTTGAAGACTTCCTATGAAGGAGACTCTACTTCTGTGGCAATCTGATATACTTTTGAAAAGCTGTAATTATAGGAGTTTTTTTTCTTAACATAATGCCTAGATTTAGCTCCTTAGACCTTCTACCCATTACTCTTGGTTCTGTCCCTAAGGCAAAGAAAAACAATTTTATTATTATTATTTTAAATTTATTATTTGTTTTAACATTTTTTTTTTAAATTTTGAGTTCCTAATCCTCTCCCTCCCTCTGACTTCCTCCTCCACCCACTGAGAAGGCAAGGAATATAATACCAATTATACATGTGAAATCATGAAAACACATTTCTATATAAGCCATTTTTCAAAAAAGCAAGAAAAACAAAGTCAGAAAATTATACTTCAATTCTCTTTCTGGAGGTGGATAACATTTTTTTCATCGTGAATCCTTGGGAATTGTCTTGATGATTGTATTGATCAGAGTGGCCAAGTCTCAAACATAGTTGATCATCATTACAACATACACTGTTACTGCAAGCATTGTATTACTATACACCATGATCTCTCAGTTCTCATTTTGCTTTGCATCATTTCATATAGGTTTTGCCATGTTTTTCTGAAACCATTCCCTCTAGTCATTTCCCATAGCACAACAGTGGGTCAACTTATCAGCATCCCCTCAATTTACAATTATTTGCCACCACAAAAAGAGATACTATACATATTTTTACACATAGATCTTTCTCTGTTTTTTCTTTTGCCTCTTTGGAATTTTCCCTTATCACTTTTAATTAAATCTAGTTTTGCTTTTGTATTGTCTGAGACCATTATTGCTATCCCTGTCTTTTTCAGTTGAGGTGAAGCATATTAGATTCTGATATAGCCCTTTATTTTAACTCCATGTGTGTCTTCTGTTTCAAGTGTTTCTCTTTTAAACAAAACATTGTTGGATTCTGGTTTCTAATCTATTCTGCTATCCACTTCTACATATGGGAGAGCTCATCCCATTCACATTCACAGTTATGATCACTGTTTTCCCCCTCCATCGTATTTTGTTCTGTTTCATCTTCTCTCTTTTCATCCTGTCTCTCCTCAAAAGTCTATTTTGCTTCTAACCATTGTGTCCCTTAATCTATCCACTCTTTTGTCACTCCCCTTCTGCCCCCATTTCCTTTTTGGATAAGTTGCACTTCTATACACAACTGAGTGTGTCTATATACATTCTTTGCTTTTTTTATTTCACACACACACACACACACACACACACACATATTTTTCCTTCTTTGAATCAATTCCAATAAGAGCAAAGTTCAAGCACTGCCTGCCACCCCTCCACTGTAAGATCTCTTCCTTATATGTTTCTTTTACGTGAGAAAATTTTCCCCATCCTACCCTTCCTTTCCTCCTTAAATGGAGCAATTCTAATCCTTCCCCTGCAGGACACTCATTCAAATATTATAAGTCAATGAGCATTTATTAAGAACTTAGTAAATGGCGGGCATTGTGCTAAACAATGGAGTACAAATCTAAATAAAAAGACAGTCCCTACCCTCAACACACATTCTAATTTTGGTAAGACAACACATAAAGGAAGCTGAAAAATAGAGAGCAGAAGAGGAAGGTACCTGCTTGGATATATGGTGGTAGAGCTTGGAGACTAAAGGATTGTTGGTGTGGGCTCTTCTTCAAAATGGAGCTTCTGGGAAGAACTAATAGGAAAAGAGAGCCAAAGAGACAAGCTGAGTCTTGATGGCAAAGGAGAGATAAGAACTATCTAGTCCTCTCTGAATCTCTTCTTGTGTAGCCAACCTTTCTCCACAACACCTCCTTAATCCCTCAAGTGATCCTCATATGACTCAAGGCTCTTCATCTTGGTGATAAAGCCTTCACCAACTCTATGTGAATTTGGACAAGTGACTTAAACTTTCAATTTCCTCTTCTGGATGCTCTTTCATTTATCAATATGCTTCTCAAACCAAGGCTTTGAGAAATGATCACAATTCTTTAGATATGGTCAGACTACTAGACAAAGCAGAATATGAAAGACCTATCACTTTCTTTTTATAGGAAATTGTACCTCTCTTATAACCCAAAATTACATTAGCTATTTTGTCTGCTGACTCACATTGAAATTTCCACCCACTAAAACTACTATTGCTACTCTCTTGTCAAAAATCAGAATTGGGCACCATTGTACATCTTCCTCATAATTACAAGGATTCTAGTGAGAAAGGGAAATGCTAACATTCATGTTAAAACTTTTCATTAACATCTATTAATGTTTTAATACTGTGATCTTTGTAGGTTACTGCATTAGTTTAATAAGTACCTTGAGAATAAAGTTTAAAAAAAAGTATTCAAATAAAATCTTTTTAAATTCTAAGCAAGTTGAGCTTCAAAAGATTTAAGGCATTTTATATTCTGCTTAATAGTACTAAAGTTGGTGACAGGTAGACACAAAAGGTGAGTAAGTAGCCCTAATAAAGTTTGGTAAGCCCAGTCACCAAAGATGCTAGTCTTCCTTGAACACCTCATATACTTCTGCATGTGCAGTGGTCACATCCTAGTAAAACTAAGATGAGTAAACCAATTTAAGGGTAGCTGACAGGCCTGAAATCTATTGGTGAGTTAGAGGGATGCCTACTCCAAGAATGTAAAGACTTCTTCTGGTAGAATGGGTAGATTAGAACAATTTGTTCCAATTACCATGAAGTGCTTAGAATGTGTTAAGATATCAAAAATGGCAAGGTCATCCACAGCATCCTGGGTTATCACCAATTGTCCTCACTTTTTCTTGCCACTGGACTTCAGTGACTCCATAAGAGAAAGTGAGGCTGATAACTTTACACAACTCAATCTCACTTAAATCCAACTCATGCAAAGTCAAGACATTACTCATTAATATTGTGATGTCAGTGATCTTGAATGAAGGACTGACAACAACAATAATCCTAGGGGCCCTAAAGTGAGGTCTCCAATCTTTCTGATCATTTACTCCAACCAATAAAAAATTTGAGCATGTAAATAAAGCTATATTTATTTATAAATTGTATACCTTAGTATTGTGCTGATATATTATGTCCATTATAAAATACACACAAAATAGGTGTTAAAATGGTGAAACACAGATGAAATAAACAATTTTTTAAGTGATTATTATAATTTATTACTTTTTGACACTCTTTATTACTCTTTGACAAAAACTGCTGGGAAAACTGGAAAAGAGTATGGCAGAAACTAGGCATAGATCAAAATCTCACACCATATATCAAAATAAAGTCAAAATGGGTTCATGATTTAGATATAAAGGCTGATACTGTAAGCAAAATGGGAGAGCAATGAATAGTTTACCTATCACATTTATGGAGAACAGAAGAATTCATGACCAAACAGGAGATAGAGAACAATATGAAATGCAAAATGGATACCTTTGATTACACTAAACTGAAAAGTTTTTGCACAAACCAAGCCAATGAAACTAAGATTAGAAGGAAGGTAGAAAATTGGAAAGAATTTTTACAACCAGTCTCTCTGATAAAGCCCTCATTTCTAAAATATATAGAGAGAATTAAGACAAAATTATAAGGCTACTAGTCATTCCCCAACTGATAAATGGTCAAAGGATATGAATAGACAGTTCTCAGATGAAGAAATTAATGCCATCTATAGTCCTATGAAAAAATGCTCTAAATCATTATTGATTAGAGAAATGCAAATCAAAACAACTCTGAGGTATTACATCACACCTATCGGATTGGCCAACATGACAAAGCAGGAAAATGACAAATTTTGGAGAAGATGTGAGAAAATTGGAAGACTAATGCATTGTTGGTGGAGTTGTGAAATGATCCAACCATTTTGGAGAGCAATTTGGAACTATGCCCAAAAGGCTATAAAAATGTGCATACCCTTTGACACAGCAATAGCACTTCTAGAGCTGTATCCCAAAGAGTTCATACAAATGGGAAAAGTACCCACATGTACAAAAATATTTATAGCAATGATGGGCAGGCTGACTTCTGAAAAACCTGGAAAGCCTCGTATGGCATGATGCTCAGTGAAGTGAGCAGAACGTCCTGGTTGTATGCAGTACAGTTGTACACAGTAACAGTCACATTGTGCGATAACTAATGTTAATGGACTTAACCCTTCTCAGAAATATAAGGATCTAAGATATCTCCAAAGGCCTCATGATGTAAAATGTGAAGAAAGAATTATGGAGTTTGAATGCAGATTGAAACATACTATTTGCTACTTTAATTCTTCTGTTGTGTTTTGTTTCCTGTTGCCTATGGTTCCTATTTGTTTTAATTCTTACTTACAACATCACTAATATGAAAATATGTTTAATAGGAATGTATATGTGTAGCCTATATAGAATTGCACACCATCTTGGGTAGGGAGGTGGGGAAGGAGACGGAGGGAAAATTAAAACTCAAAAGCTTATGGAAGTGATTGTTGATAAAAGAAAATAAATTACTTTTTAAAAAACAGCAAAAATAATTATAATTTTTACTTTGATGTAGAAATATATTTTTGTTTTCACTAAATAGTTTAATATTTTGGGGGAGTGAAATGTGATTGAATGTGCTTTTTCTCCCCCAAAAAAGGTTTAATATATTGCTATACAACAATTGAAAGATCTGGCTCTAAGTTTACTTTATTTCAATGTTTAGTTTTAATGGCTATCATTGATGGGAAAAGGTAATCCTCAAATACATATGAGTCCAAATGAAAGAAGCACAGTTTTGGTTATATATGCTATATCTTAAGACTAATTTTTAATACCATCCCTCAAGTGTGCAGTTTTTGTTTGTTGAAGTTCAGCTAAAAATGTCTTTCCTGATTTCAATCAGTTATTGTTGAAAATTAACCAAATGTTTAGTTTTTATATTTTTGAGTGATTGGTTCAAAATCAACTAAAATTCTTTATTTTGAATATTCTTTAACAGATATGACAATTTTGTTATCAAGGTGTTTTTAGTATGTCAATATGAGAATTTTTATAGATGATATTTCTACATTATTACATTGCATTAAATAGGCAACAAACTTAAATATATTCAGTACCTACCAGAGTGTCTTGTAAATAGGTGAAGCATAATAAATGTTGTTGAATTGTCCGTGAGTGATTCCTAAACGCTGACTCTTACACTGTTTAATACTTAGGTGTAAGAAAGGTACAGGATGACACTTATCTAGAGCAAGAAAACCCTTGGGCACTTATCAATGTACAAGTCAGGAATTAGCTAGAAAATGGTGCTGTCTTTGGTTGATCTAATTCCTTTGTGGTCATATCTATGGATCCTTCAGTCACTCTGGTTGTTTTTTTTCCTCTATATTTTGTACCCACCCACTTTAGAAGGTAAAGGACCAAGTCTGATAAGATTGACTAAAATCTACAAATTTACATGGAGGTCTTGAGAGAAACAGCATGATGATGGCACTGGACTTAAAATCAGGAAGACTTTGGTCCACATCTCTCCCAGACACTTATTAGCTCTGTGACCCTAGGCAAGTTACTTCACTTCTGTGTGAGTGCCTTAATTTATTCCTTTGCTGGATGAGGGTAGGAGACACCCTATGATTTCCAAAGTCCTTCTCAGCTTTAATCTATGACACTATGATCTTCTGTAGTGAAACAGCATGGAAATAACACTAGGTCTAGAATCAGACGACCTGGGTTCAAATCCATCT
Source organism: Phascolarctos cinereus (assembly GCF_003287225.1). Taxonomy (NCBI): domain Eukaryota; kingdom Metazoa; phylum Chordata; class Mammalia; order Diprotodontia; family Phascolarctidae; genus Phascolarctos; species Phascolarctos cinereus. The sequence goes on along the minus strand of NW_027555847.1, from coordinate 200,520,489 downwards.
CTGACACATACTACCCGTGTGATCTTGTGTCAATCATATAACCTCCACTGGCCTCAGGCTCCTCATCTATAAACTGAAAGAACTGTACTAGATGGGCTCAGAGGTCTCAACCACTTCATACTGATGATTTTAAATAACGAAACAGTGGTAGGCTCTGAACTAGGACCATCTTCTGTTCTTCAGTGCTCTTTCCTCATCTATAATGTGAAGAAGAAAAAAAGATGATTGTTTTATTTACTTGGCTATGTTGTGAGGATTAAAAAAGACTAATGTATGTGAAAGTGTTTGGAAAGTCTTCCAGCATGAAACGTATACTAGGATAGGTTCAAAATCTAACCCGTAGAACATGTTGAGGATAGGCCTACTGTTTGTTGGGGGTTGTGTGGGAGGGAAGGTGAAACATTACATGAAATACTTGTAGTGTTAACCCTTTAACCTGGCCACTTCCCGTGGGTTGCGTTTTGACCTTTTAATAAAGGGCATGAACAATCACTGACTTCTGACTGTATCCTCTTCCCCTCAAATTAAGTCTCCTCTAAACTGGGTAAATTTCCTTTAGTACACTTGAAAAGGAGTGATAATGTCTATTCTCAGTCTTTTCTTCCTCCCTTCCAAATGATTAGCTTAGGGCTCTATGAGCTACTGCCTTATACTTGCCATTTGAGAAGAGAGAGATTTTTGTTCCTCCCTCTTCCTTTCCCCCACAATGTGACTCATATGCTGTGGCTGTTCATATGCTGACCAAAAAAATCTGAGCGTGGATCTTAGGCTCACAGATGCCTTTTCTGTTTTCTGTTTCTTTCCCTGAACAAAAGTCAGCAATCATGAGAGATAAACTCTTCTAACTTAGTGGCCACCTCAGAAGTTTAAAGATTTCTAAGTTCTATATCTCAGCAAACAATTTAATGAATTGCTCTAAATTTCACCTGCTAATGGACAGTCTTTTGGTGATGAGGCTCTTTGAAGTCATCCAAGCTTGTCCTTGAATTACAAACATGGCAATTGTTGAGTTTATATTCAAAACTTTAGCTTTTTAGGACATACATGCTACATCTTGAATTCTTCTGGAGTAACCTTCAAGAATCTAGGATCACAACCACAACCATATGAGACACTGAAGTAATATTTATTAGGTAATGAATAGTAGTAATAGTGATAGCAGTGGCAATATTGTAGTATTATAAATTTCAGGATGATGTTTTTACAGATGCACATGAATTAAACATTGGTAAATCAAAATATAGTATATAGGAAAAATATAACCTAAATTATTTTTGTGGGCACAGCCATAATTAGAGTGATATAGCTAATCCTAATTGACTTCCCCAAGGTAATTCTATGACCCATTGTTTCTGTGCTTCTCACAAAACCTACAAAGCATGTGACTGTTACTGATCTTTTGAGTTAATGATGTAAATGAAAAAATCACTAAAAAAAGTTGAACTCTGAATAAATGAAAAATTAATTAAAGTCCCAGAAAACAAATAAGGAATCACATCTCTCTATATTACAGTAAAGAGGTGAAGGGCTACCAGAACAGACTGTTATATGCATTATCAAATATAGTTATTGTATTTGATACTATACTATATTAACTACATTTTCACTGTTACAAAGAAGAAATGTCAGTCTGAATAGTGGTATTGAAATAACTATGCTATAAAGGCAAAAATCATCAATAATATAGATTTTTTTGAAAAGTAAAGCGTTTCTCTTTGAGGTTGTTTACAAGAATAACAGGATAAACTAGCCTAGCCACTGCCACCACCTTAATCACTACTCAAATCTCAGTGAAGATAGCCCAGGTCCGTGATCCTGTGAACCTGGGAAAATCAGTGCCTGCACATACCATCATTCCTTCTGGCCTGGCCCCTAGAGCCATCACTGAGAAAAGCAATCCTGTGTAGAAGGGCCCAACCTTCTTCACTAACATTAGATGCTGACCAGCTCCCATTGATAAATAGACCAAGAATCCCAGGAATGGAAGTATGACCCTAGACTATCAGTCCTGCTTCAAGACCATCTCCCTCAGCTATCACTGTAGGAATCAACCCTCATGGAGATGTGACCTGACATAGCAACTGCTTCCATAGGTGTCAATCTTCACCAATCCCCTCTTCTTTAGCAACCATTGCTACTGAAGACCCAGAAAAAAATCTGTCATCTCCAAAGCCTGTGTCACTGTGAAAAGGCTCAAAAAAAGAAAGTCATTGGAGAATGTGTATTACTATATGCTTTGTTGATTCACCCTTAATTATTTTAGAATTTTTGCATCTGATTTACAGCTGAAATTAAATATAGGTATTGTCTCTCTTATTAGAATCTGAACTCCTTAAGAGCAGGGATTGCTCCCACTTTTCTATTTTTATCCTTAGCACTTAACATAGTACTTGCTTAATAAATACTTGCTCATTCATAAGCAAGTTTTGGTAGATAGCTAGTGGTGCAGTCAATAAAATATTGGGCATGGAGTTAGGAAGATCTGAGTTCAGATCTGACCTCAGACATTAGTTGTATGACTCTGGGCAAGTTGCTTAACCTCTGTTTGCCTCAGTTTCCTCAACTGTAAAATGGAGGTGATAATAGCTGCTGCTTCAGAGGGTTGTTGTGGAGATAAATAAGATGCTATTTGTAAAAAGCATTTAGCATATTGGCTGGCATAAAGTAGGTATTTTCTAAATGGTTATTCCCTTCTACTTCCTTCCCTTCTTTTCTTTTTCTCAAAAATCACCCCACAGTGCCATTTCTATAGTAATCTAAGTTTTAAAAAAATAAAAACCTTTTAAAGTGTCTTCACAAGAATGTTGTAGATAAGGAAGAGTAACTTTTAACATGACTTAGACATTGAGTACTCTGTAGCCTAACTTCTGATTGGAAGTATTGATGTTGTCTTCTACAGTAAGATATTGTACAAACAAATCCAGTGAATATATTTTCAGAGGGCTACAAATGTACTTCCATTTCAGATGCCAAAGCTTTTTTTTTCCCAGACATATGCTTTGTCTTTTTTTTTAAACAGATATTGCCACTCATAATTTTGAAATACATCAAACTGATGGTTTCTGGAAAATGTACAAATGGAATGATACCAATCAAGTGAATAAACTCTTCCTTGTTATCTTAAATAAAGTGTGTGTACTCAAGAAGGATATCTCCCTCTTTCATCTTCTCAAGGCACAAGATTTTTGTTCCTGACATATCAGAGAGATCAGCAAGCAAACACAGACTAAAATGGGCTCTGAACATATATCACAAGAAAATGATAAATAAATACATCATTAGGAATACAGCCATTTCCTTTTTGTTCTTTCTTGCTATAAACAAACCTTTTTTCCCCATTGCATTCATAGTTTCTGTTTCTTTGTGTGTCTCCTCTCTTCTTCTCTCATTTCCTCTATCCCTCTATATCTCTACTTCTTCCTGTCTTTCTTTTACCCTTCTCTTTCTATGTCTCTCTCTGTGTCCCTCTATTTTAAACAAATCCCTTAATACATGATTTTTCTTGCATTTTGCCTTTTTTTTTCCTTAAGGAAATCTTTTGAGGCTTTTAGGAAGAGATACCCAGGGAGTGAAGATGGGAAAAATTTTGAACTAAAATTCTTAAATTGTCAGGCTGTAGAAAAGCAACACTTTGGTTATCTAATTGAAATTTAAAAATGCAGTTTTATGTAGGAAAATACAAAAATAATGTTTCAATATCTCCAGAGAAATTAGAGAATCTACACTCCTATTATTTTCAATACAGCTCATTTTGCTACTACAACATGTGGCAACATTAGCACTGTGTTTACATTGTCATTGTTGAAGTTATCAATCAATAAATAGTAGACAGTCTTTAATTAAACTTAGCAACTTCTAGGACTTTAAGAGATCTCAGAAACCATCTAGTCCAACTCTTTATTTTATGAACAAGTTAACTGAGGTTCAGTGAATTTAAGTGACTTGCCCAAGGTCAAATTAACAAGGTCTCATGTTTAAAACTATGGAACTCAGCCTGCAAATTGTTAGGCTTCTATACAGCATTCCTGAGAAAAGTGAAAGTCAAGACTGATCACATGAAGAATAAGAAAAAAATGCTCATGATTCCCCTCCAAAAATCTGCATCACAGCTTCAAATCAACAGAAGACCCTTAATAGCTTAAATGAATAAATCAACTTCTGCCTGGTTGTGTCTATATTTTAAAACACAACAAATTAATTTTATGGGAGAGGGGCTAGGTCAAACCAGACATTTGGCATAATATAACTTGAATCTGTTAGATTTTTTGTAAATTTTTAGCTGGTTGAATTGATGTAATATCATTTGAGTGTCTAACTCATTATTATTAGTGCTTCAATAAGCACTGAGAGGAATAGAACTTGAATATTCTTCAGAACATACATATTTTATTTACTAATTACTCTTCTATTTTAAAACTAACAGTCTTTTAGCTTGTATGTTTGAAAAAAGATTAGTGGACAAAAGAAAATACTTATTCATATGGTAATAATAAAGGTTTAGTCCCATTCTTTGTAAGTAATCCCTATTTGATGGGAGAGGAGTCCTTGAAAACTCCATAAGGTGGCCTTGGTGTGTACATAAACACTGTTATTTGTGTTTATCATTCTTGGCTGCTTTCATTATTTTAAAAAAATTGTTGATGCTTTTTCGTTTTAACACCTCTTCATTTCTCAACATATGAATCTTCCACACATCCCCATCTAGAGTTCCTTATAGCAAAGATAAGAGAGAGAGAGACAGAGACAGAGAGACAGAGAGACAGAGAGAGAAAGAGAAAGGGTAAGAAACTGAACAAAATTTAACAGTGCAACAGTGGAGTTCCACCAATATGTTCTGTGGTCCATATCCATAGTCCCAATTCTTTGCAAAAAATAGATGGATGTGCTTTCTCATATCTCTTCAAGACTGAGCTTAGTGATTATAACCACACAGTGTTCAAATTCAGCTACAATTGTTTTAGCGCTTTCTATTTACCTTGAAATGCTAATTTCATATGTTGTTTTCCCAGTTCTGTTTACTTCACTTTATATTAGTTCATATAAGTCTTCCTATGGTTCTCTGTTTTCTTTATATGCATATTTCTTGCAAGGATGAGTAATGTTATATTTTTTACATATGTAATATTATGTTGCATATGTCTACCAAAATTTGCTTCTTATAGTTGTAAATAATATTATATATACACATTTTATACCAAATGCATTTTTCCATTTTCTGATCAATGGATGTCTACTTTATTTCCAGTTATTCGCTACTACAAAAAGGGCTGTTATAAATATGTTAGTGTAGACATTCCTTTCTACAACTTTCTTGGATTATTTTCATTTTTAAAAATTGTGTTATTTTTGTTATTGCCCTGAGCTTGTGATTTTATTAGAGTGTGAAACTTGTTGTGTGAAGGTTCTTTCCAATGAGGAAGATCAGCAAGTTATCTATAATGTACTGCATTAAAACAGAATCAGTGGTTTCTACCAGTGATTGAATTGTGAGTGAACAATTACTAGTGGCAAGTTCAGGTTATTGAATTTCTCAATTGGCATGACTTTAACTTTTTTAAGTGGAAAAGTAAATGGCTAGCAGAGCAATGGGAATGCTTGCTAACCCTTCCCATTGGAATTGTTTAAAAATAATGACACTGGAAATGCTTGTAGTTGCCAGTAACTAAGTTGTATCCCAGAACCATTTGGCTTGGAGCATACCTATACACTACCTAAGAAGTGCCAGTACAGTACTCGTAGTAATATATTTTCATTTTCTTTTTAATCTTTGTTTCTTTTATTTTTAGTTTTCAATATTCACTTTTATAAGATTTTGAGTTCTAAATTTCCCTTCCCTCCTGAACACTGCCCCCAATGACAGCATGTAATATAGGGTATATATGTACAATCACATTAAACATATTACCACATTGCTCATATTGTAAAGAAGAATCAGAACCAAAGAGGAAAACCACAAAAAAAGAAAACAAATAAACAAACAAAAAAAGAGATAAAATAGTATGCTTTGATCTGCATTCAAATTTCATAGTTGTTTTTCTGGAGGTGAATAGCATTTTCCATCATGAGTCCATAGAACTGTCTAAGACCATTGCATTGCTGAGAAGAGACAAGTCTATCAAAGATAGTCATTGCACAATGTTGCTGTTACTGTGTACAATGTTCTCATGATTCTGCTTACTTCACTCAGCATATGTTCATGTAACTCTTTCCAGGTTTTTCTGAAGTCTGCCTGCTCATCATTTCTTATGGAACAATAATATTCCATTGCAATCATATATCACAACTTGTTCAGCCATTCCCAAAATGATAGGCATCCTTTCAATTTCCAATTCTTGGCCACCACAATAAGAGCTGCTATAAATATTTTTGTACATGTGGGTCCTTTTCCCATTTCTCAGAGACAGTGGATACAAAAATAGTTTCCCAGCTTTCTGCTTCCCTTCTTATCTTGATGGCATTAGCTTTGTTTGTGCAAAATGTTTTTAATTTAATGTAATCAAAATTATCAATTTTGCATTTCATTATGTTCTCTATCTCTTGCTTGGTCATAAATTCTTCTCTTCTTCATAGATCTGTCAGATAAACTATTCCTTGTTCTCCTAGTTTGCCTTTAGTCTCACCTTTTATATCTAAATTGTGTACCTATTTTGAACTTATCTTGGTACATAGTGTAAGATGTTGGTCTATTCCTCATTTCTACCACTCTTTTCCAGTTTTCCCAGCAGTTTTTGCCAAAGAGTGAGTTCTTATCCCAGAAGCTGGGGTCTTTGGGTTTATGAAATAGATTACTATAGTCCTTGACTACTGTGTTTGGCAAACCTAACTATTCCACTGATCCACCACTCTATTTCTTAGCCAGTACCAAGCAATTTTGATGATTGCTGCTTTATAATACAGTTTAGATCTGGTATGGCTAGTCCACCTTCCCTATCATTTCTTTTCATTAATTCCCTTGATATTCTGGAACTTCTGTTCTTCAAGATGAATTTTGTTATTATATTTTCTAGTTCTATAAAATAATTTTTGGTAGTGTGATTTGTATGGCTCTAAATAAGTAAGTTAACTTAGGTCAAGTTGTCATTTTTATTATATTAGCTCCGCCTACTCATAAGCAACTGATATTTTTCCAATTATTTAGATCTGACTTTACTTGCATGAAGAGTGTTTTATAATTGCATTCATATAGTTCCTGGGTTTCTCTTGGCAAGTGGACTCTCAAATATTTTCTATTGTCTACAGTTACTTTAAATAGAATTTCCCTATCTCTTGCTGTTGTGCTTTGTTAGTAATATATAGAAATGCAGATGATTTATGTGGGTTTATTTTATATCTTGCAACTTTTCTAAAGTTGTTAATTATTTCAAGTAGCTTATTAGTTAATTCTCTAGGAATCTCTAAGTATACCATCATATTATCTGTAAAGAAGGATAGCTTTGTTTCTTCTTTGCCTATTTTAATTCCTTTGGTTTCTGTTTCTTCTCTTATTGCTAAATCTCACATTTCTAATACAGCGTTGAATAACAATGGTGATAATGCGTATCCTCATTTCACCCCTGATCTTATTGGAAATGCATGTAGCTTTTCCCCATTACAGATAATGCCTCCTGATGGTTTTAAAAATATGTTACTTATCATTATAAGGAAAACTCAATTTATTCCTATGCTATTATTTTTTTTTAAATAGGAATGGGTTTTGTATTTTGTCAAAAGTATTTTCTGCATCTATTGAGATGATATATGATTTCTGTTCATTTCATTGTTGGTATGGTTAATTATGCTGATTGTTTTCCTAATATTTAACCAGCCCTGTATTCCTAGCATAAATCCCACTTAGTCTTAGTGTATCATCCTCATGATAAATTCCTGTAATCTCTTTGCTAATATTTTTTTTTCAGCCAAAGACAAGATTTATTAAAGATCCATCATATTAGTCAGTCTCTTAAGGAATCTGAGCATCTGTGAGCTATTGGCTAGATTGTAAAAAATTGAGCAGTGGCTAGATTATAAGAATCTGAGCTTCTTAATGGAGACAAGATAGACCTTATATACAGAAAGACAGGGAAGGATCTAGGAGTGGCAGTCTGAGGGGACTGTGAGGTAATAGAATGCCAGGGACCTGGACTAAGTGGCCAAGGGAAAATGGAGTCTAGATAGGATTAAGGGTGGGAAGTGGCCATAGGGAGGTGCCACAATGGAGGGCTAGGCTAGATTAAGGGTAACAGAGAGTTAGGAAATTTGTCTTAGCCCCAGTGAAAGGCTAGCAGGTGGGATTATAGCCTCAGGGGAATGCCAGAGATTTGGCCATGTGGGAAAGTCCAAGGTTTTTCCTTTTTGGGGTCTAGATCCCATCCTCATCATTCCTCCTTCAAACAAATGGACCCAAATTCTTTTGGGGTAAGGGGCAAAGGTCTAGGCTTCTGAAACTGCTTCCTGCTGTCAAGGGGCATAGAGCTGTCCCTGCCTCAAGGGGGTCCCAAAGAGGAGGTTGACAGGAACTGAGCATGGGCTTCATCCAGGGAATGATCAGGGGATATTGGTTGGTAACCGCTGTTTGCTCTCACCTGTAGGTGAATGGCCTGTAGTCTGGAAGACACAAATCTGACAGAAAAGACTGCAGGGCCCAGATATGACATGATAACACATCCTTAGCTCTGTTTGGATTCAGATAACTCAGTTTTCCAACCATGCAGTATCAAATCTACCTCATAGCCAGACTCAGGAATAGCCAGGTGGGTGACATTGCTTTTCAAAGGGACATAATGGTGAAACCGAGCCAGGAGGATCCCATCTTAGACTGAGGCTAAAATTGTCCTCTCAGCTTTGCCCAATGCTGACTTCCCACCAGTATCACATTCTCTCTGAGTAGCTTGTGGCATTTCTCTCAGATGGTGGATTATTGATTATCAATGTATTATTATGATCCATCAGGTAACTCAAAATAAAATCCAATGAGCTTTTATGTCACACAGCCAGTTTCACTAGTCATAGCTTAGGAAAAACTTTTCCAGGATTTACATCTCAAACTCAAATTTGTCCCGGTGTAAAAAGCCAATAGTTACAGATTATTTCTATGTACTTGCAAACTCTCAGCAAGAGAAAACCCAAACAAGCTTTTTGGCAAGTTTACACATTAAAACAATAACCAACAATAGTCACATTATTTTTGCGATAACCAAATTATGTAGAGTTGCTTGACATAATTCCCTGATGTCAAACAATTAGCTCAACTTTCTCCCACACTTCTGAGGGAACATGGGGAGGTCTGGTACACAGAGGGAAAAGGGAGATGGGAGGCTTAACTAGAGAAGACTGGCTGCCCAAATTCACTGTCAGGCTCCTTCCCAACAAAGGGGTAGGGCAAAAGTAGAGCGTAAGGAGGGAGCATTCAAACAAATCCTCAAATAGGCAGGTGAGGGAGTATACCTGGAGACATCCCTTAGTTTTCCCTGTAATGTCCATGACCAGACCGGTCGAGGGGCAGGTAGGAGGTAGGGAGGTAGTGTTAACCGAGGATGGCAAGAGCTGGGTGCTCTTGCAGTGGGGTTCATAAGAGGGAAATCCAAAAAGTCTTTGTGGGTCAGCTGTAGCTACGAACAATCTTTTCTGAGAATAGGGTCACGAGAAAGTTCGACAAAAGTCATTATGTAAGGAATCTCCACCCATTTTCCTTCTCTGCTACAATATCTTTCTAACTCTGAGAGAGTATGTTGCTGTAATGTTCCAAAAACAGGCTATGCCTTGCAATTTTCTAGGTGATACTGCGGCCAAATAGTGTTGCAAAAGAACACCAGACTTTTCTAAGTTCTCAAAAGAAACTAATTTTTCCCAGTTTTGTAAAAGACAACCCAAAGGCAAATCTTTGGGAATCGAAGAGAATTGACCCTTTGTGGGCATGGGGACTGGAAGACCCTCTCTCCTTAAAGGAGGATTTGGGAATAAGCCTCGGGAAACAAACAAAAAAACCAAAAGCCCAAAAAGTACCTGAAGTTTTCCCAATTCCCTAGCACTGAGAGAATTGAGAGAATTGGGCTTAAGCATTTGGATAAGGAGTCCAAAGGTGTGCCCAGGTACATGATGGAACAGAATCACTGGACCAAGAGCCTGAGAGCATCAGGTTGAGTTCGAGACAGCCTTGTAGCTGTCTGACCCAATTGGACCTGAGAGGTCAGACTCAAAAAACACTTCCAAGCCAAGCCTTGCTAGGTGCTTGGAAATCCCCTCCCAACCACAGAGCAATAAAGGGATTAGGGAGATGGGAGGCTTTCATACCTTGGAGGGAGAACAATTTGGGATTTGACAGTTATTCCCAGTACAGGGAACCATATGAGAGATCTAGAGGTTTAGGGGTGCTGGAACCCCAAAGTCACAATATGTGAGTCCTGCCCAAAAGAATTTGATCCAAGCCTTCTTTCAGTCAAAGACAAGGTTTATTAAAGACCTGCCATATAAGCCAGACTTTTAAGGAGTCTGAACACCTGTGAGCTATTGGCTAGATCTGAAAAATATGCATTTAATATGTTTACCTTTCTGCTTTCTGTTCAGGTTTATATGCCCTAATACATAATCAGTTTTTGTGTGGATGCCATGTACCACTGGGAAAATAGTATATTTTTTTCCTATCCCCATTCAATTATTCCAGATGTCTACAGTACCTAACTTTTCTAAAATTCTATTCACCTTCTAAATGATTTCTTGTTTATTTGTGGTTAGATTCATCTAGTTCTGAGAGAGGAAGGTTGGAGGCCCCCATTAGTATAATTTGGCAGTCTATTTCTTCTTATAACTCATTTCATTTCTCCTCCATGAATCTGGATGTTGTACCACTTGGTACATATACATTTAGTAAAGATATTATGTCATTGTCTATGGTACCTTTTAGCAGGATATAGTTTTCTTCCTTATCTTTTTAAATTAGATCTATTTTTGCTTTTACTTTGTCTAAGGTCAGGATTGACACTTCTGCTTTTTTTTTTTACTTCAGCTAAAGCATAATACACTCTAGCCTACTCTGTGTGTATCTTTCTGCTTCAAATACGTTTCTTGTAAATTACATATTGTAGGATTATGGTTTTTAATTCATTCTGAAATCCACTTCTGTTTTATGGGAGAGTTCATCCCATTCACATTCACAATTATGATTTCTTACTGTGTCTTTCTCTCCATCTTATCCCCCCCATTTATACTTTTCTCTCTCCTTTCTCCCTTTCCCTACTCACTAGTGTTTTGCTTCTGACCACTGCCTCCCTCGATCAGCCTGCCCTTTTATCTATCCTCTCATTTTTCTTTTCTTCTTCCCCTCCTACTTCCTAAAGATAAGTTATATTTCTATACCTGAATGTGTGTTATTCCCTCTCTGAGCCAACCCTTATGAGACCAAGGTTCAAACAATGCTCATCCCCCTCCCTTTTTTCCCTCTTTCTAATAGGTCTCTGAACCTCTTAGTGTGATTTAATTTACCCTTTTCTGCCTCCTCTATTCCTCTTCTCCCATGCCCTTTGTCTATGGTACCTTTTAGCAGGATATAGACAAAGGGCATGGGTAAACAGTTTAACCTTATTGATTGAAAAAAAAAACAGAGCTGAACAGAAATTTTGATCTTCAAACACAAGACTCAAGAGAAGCTTAAAAAGGTAAGCAGGAAAGAAAATAAAACCATGATTGTCAATAAGGTTAAACTGTTTACATTCCTACATAGGAAAATGATACTTGTAACCCTTGAGAACTGTATCTTTATTGCAACATTTAGAAGGAAACTATATCCTGCTAAAAGGTACCGTAGAGTAGAAAGAAATGAATCAATCAAAAGTGTTGACTCATTTTTCCACATTACCTAATGCATAGAAATATATGTATATCTGTTTATATATATACAAATATATGTGGCATACAGGTATAGGCATATTGTGTAAATGTAAAAGTCATCATTGAGATCATTGTTATGATTGGATAGGAAATTCATTTGTTCTAAAAATGCAAAACAAAGTAAATGCCACTATCTCTAGAGATTTGTATTTTTTCTCAGTTGCAAAGAATTTTTTTTCTTTAGAGATGTGTTAAATGGCTTGAAAAACTAAATACATAATAATTTTAATAGAAAGTCTCCATCTTTTCTTTCCATTTCTACTAATGAATGCATCTTTGCAAGGCTATGGTCAGTGTGAAAAAATCAAATTTTAATAAACATTATTCAATCTATTTCTTGTAAATAATATGTTTAATCAATGAAAATGTTTCCTTTCTGGTGAAACTGTGCATAAAATCTCAACTGTGCCCTATATAAGGCAAAATAATATCCAGCAATCCTGTCTCTCACCGATAAGGTTTAAAATGATTACTTCTGTGATGTATGAAGCACAAAGAACATAGTTTGATATTATGATTTGAAGTTCATGTTCCCTTAGCTATAACACATAAAAGTAATTCTCTGTGAGTAAAAAAAACATGGATTTGAAAGTCATTATCATTGAGTAAACCTGAGACTTGAATTATGGAAAGTGAAATGGTAAAATATATGAAATAAGTACACAGAATATAATATTTTACTATATATTACTGCATTATCAAACTGTCTGACACATTGGAATTAGATTTGTCTTCAGAGCCAAAACTGTAGCTATATTCATGTAAGATCATTTTAAACTACCCACCTCTCTGTGTACCTATACTCCCTTCTTTTACTAAAGCAGCATGACATAGCTGATAAATTACTGGATTTGGTAGTAGGAAGGCCTGGTGCAAATTACACCTTTGATTTTACTAGCTACCTGGACAAATTGCTTACTCTCCCTTCCTCTGAATATACCTGTGGACCTCCAAAATCTTTTTGGTTCCTATCAGCACTTGTGACAGCTCACATTCCATGTGAAAAAACAAGAGAAAATCAGGATTCCTTTTTCATAATCTAAACCTTCTCTACCTAAACCTAGAAGGCCTCTCTGCTTCTTAGATTAAATTTTAGCTGGCATCTAAGGACTTGAATGCTCACTGCTACACCTCTGTTATTGTTATACTTTTGCCTGACCTTGATTTGCTTACGTACCTAGAATTGTGATGTCTTCCAGATGCCTATTACATAAATGAATGCTTCTACTGTATCTCTTTAGCAAATGCACCAAAATATGACAATTTACTGGTCACACAGCACTTTGTACCCTTCTAAGACAGTAAAGTATTGCTTTCTATTGCAATTGTTGACATATCTGTTGTATACAATATATTTATATATAATATGATATCATTTTCTGTTATACTAACCTTGACAGAACTTTTCCATTTATTTTTTTCTGTCCTTCATCAAGTTTCAGAATTACATTCTGAAGAATATTCTTTAGAATTATATTGTCTTGCTAAGTTTTCTATAAGTTTGTTTTCCCACTATTTTATGAAATAATACTGCTCATTATTATAAATTCTTCTCCAGTTCAGTTCAACTAACCTTTAAGTGCTCATAGTGTATTGAGTTCTGTGCTAAATGCTGGAGTAGAAGCAAAACATGCAGCTAACAAGCAAAACTGAATATAATCCTTCAGGGAAAACAATGAACACCCAGTGAGACAGAGGACTTTTAAGCATTCTTGATGAAAAGACCAGAGCTGAATAGAAAATTTCACTTTCAAAAACAAGACTCAATAGAAGCATAAAACTGTAAACAGGAAAGGGAAAGCTTAAGGAACTTAATGAGTTTAAACTTACATTCTTACATGGGAAGATGATAGTTGTAACTCATAAGACCTTTCTCATTATTAGTTAGGAGTATATATAGACAAGGAGTATGTATAGACAAGGCACAGGTGTTAGTTCAATATGAAGGGATGATATCTAAAAAAATAAATTAAGGGGTGAGAGAGGAATGTACTGGGAGAAAGAGAAAAAGAGGTAGAATGGGGTAAATTATCTCACATGAAAGAGGCAAGAAAAAACTTTTGCAATGGAGCAGAAGCGGGGGAGGTGAGGGAGAGTGAGTGAACTTTACTCTTATCAGAATTGGCTCAAAGAGGGAATAACATACACACTCAATAGGTTATAGAAATCTATGTTACCTACCCAATAGTAGGAGGGGAAGGGGATAAGAGAAGAGTGTGCAGGGTGATAGAAAGGAGTACAGATTGGGGGAGGGGATATCCAGAAGCAAAACACTTTTGATAAGAGACAGGGTGAAAGGAGAGAGAGAATAGAATGAACAAGGGTGAAAGGATGTTGTTCCAATAGCAATTGTGAAGAAATTGAAACAAGTTTCTCTGATAAAAGGCCTCATTTCTCAAGCATATAGAGAATTAAATCAAATTTGCAAAAACAAGAGCAATTCTGCAATTCATAAGTGATCAAAAGATATGAACAGTTTTCAGATGAAGTACTTAAAGCTATCCATAGCCATGAAAACAATACTCTAATTCACTATTGATTGGAGAAATGTAATTTTTTAAAATTTTTGTTTTTAGGCAATTGGGGATAAATGACTTGCCCAGGGTCACACAGCTAGTACGTGTCAAGCGTTTGGTCTGAGGCTGGATTTGAACTCAGGTCCTCCTGACTTCAGGGCCGGTGCTCTGTCCACTACACCACCTAGCTGCCCCAAGAAATGTAAATTAAAACAATGCTGAGGTATAACCTCACAGCTATTAGATTGGCTAATAGGACAGAAAAAGTAAATGAGAAATGTTGGAGGAGACTTGGGAAAAATGAGACTTTAATGTACTTTAAATGCACTTTAATGCCCTTTAAGGGTGAAGTTGGGAATTGATTCAACCATTCTGTAGAGCAATTTGGAACTATGGCTAAAGTGCTCTGAAACCACGCATACCCTTTGTCCTTGCAATACCACTACTAGGTCTGTATCCCAAAAAAGATAAAAAAAAAAAGGAAAGGGACCTATGCAAACAAAAATATTTACAGCAGCTCTTCTGGGGGTAAAGAGTTAGAAGTTGAGTAGATGACCATCATTTGGGGAACGGCTGAACAAGTTGTGATATGTGATTATGATAGAATACTATTGTACTGTAAGAAATCACAAGCAGGATGCTCTCAGAAAAACCTAGAAAGACTTGCAAGAGCTGATGCAACGTGAAATGTACTGTGGACAAAGTAATACCAGTATTGTAAAATTATCAGCCAAGAATGACTTATTTATGCTCAGCAATACCATGATCCAAGATAACTCTGAAGGACTTATGATGAAAAATGCTATCTATTCCCAGAAAAAAGAACTGATGTTGTCTGAATACAGATTGAAGCATACTTTCAAACTTCATTTTTCTTGAGTTTTTTTCCTTGTCTATGTGTTCTTTCACAACATGACTATTGTGAATATATTTTGCATGATTACGCACGTATAACCTTTTTGGAATTGTTTGCATTCTCAACAGGGAGGGGGGATATGGAAGGAGGAAGGGAGAGAAGAGAATTTTGAACTCAAAGTTATAAAAACAAATGTCAAAAACTGTTTTTACATGTAACTGAGGAAAATAAAAGCTTAAAATGGAATACAAAAGATTATAAAGGAAAACAGCAATTTTATCAAATATATATATTTAAGCTTCATGGACCCTAGGTTAACAACAACTCATTTAAAGGAAAGATTTCTATATGTGGATTTATCGCTTGTGGAAGATTGGTAGAAAAACATGAAAAAGAATCATGTAATTTTTAAAATTATGGATGAGTTATAACATGTATCATTGAAAAAACCACATAGAGGAGAAAATGGGTCAGTTGAAATATTGATGTATTATTCAGGTCATGACAATGATTCCCAGAACATCATGATCCTGGAAGAATCAAAATTTCAAAGGGCCAGGAGGATGAAGGAAAAAATAAATGGTGAGTAGGATGTCACATATGATCAATGGGACCTTGTATGACAAGTGGTTTAAAAAAAAACAGCTAGAATATGTATGGCCAGAAAAGAAAAAAATAAATAAAGCAAAAATAAGCGAGATAAGATAGATATTATCAGAGGCTGAACCAGTACGCATAAAATTTGCAAATAAATTTTTATTGAAACTTTTGCTTTTACATCACCTATATTTCTCAATATATTCTATCCCCAGAGAGACATCCCACTGTACAAATTTAAAAAAGAAGGGGAAAATAAGTCCACAAAATGACCAACAATCAAAAAGATCTGATGTTATATACTATGTTCCCCAACCATAGTCCCCCATGTCTGAAAATAAGGGGAGTGGCTTTCTCATGTATCTTCTTTAGGGTTAAGCTTAGTCACTATAATTTTCTAGTATTCAGTTTTGATGATGTCATTTTTGAAATTGCCATTGTTATATTCATCTTGTATTGCATGAAGTATTAAAGTCCTCCATCGTGTTGGGTAGTCACAAAGAATGAAAGAATGTGGTTCATTATGGAGGAAGTACCTACAGAACATAGATTCATTGAAATGTTAAAGAAGACCATGCCTTAGTCAAATATCTTTGTGACTATCTGGGGCCGATAATATTCATTACTCTATCCTCTGATGCTCTGAAATTGGTGAGAGTGTTCCTCAGATGACAGATGGATAGTATATCAATATGCTTGTCTTCAAAGACTTCCCAATGTGGTTAGACTTGCCAGGACTTATCTTCTGACACATCACTCAAGATTTCCCAAAGTCAATCACCTCCATGCTAGAGTGAGGCATCAAAATCAGAACAGAGCTTTCATTTTACTTGAAAACTACATTTTTGTTGCACTTTATAATAATGTTTAAAGCTTCATGTGATGGGGCTAGTTCCATTATAAGCAAATTTAAACTCTGGCTTTAGGTTCAAGTGAAGACTATATTGATCACTTACCACCAAGTTCACTCTGATACTTTCAGTTCTGGCTTGACCCTTTTACAAAGAGTTTCTCAAGATGCAAAAGAACTAGAAAGTTGGTTGGTGGGCTTAAACAAAAATATTAGGAGGTAGCAAAGGGTATCACAGATGGCACAGATGCCATAATGGTAAGGAGGGGAATTAAAGGACAGAGAAGAACTCTAAGAATAAGAGACTGAGAAAAAGGGGTTAGGGCAAACAAGTAAAAGGTATGTAATCAAGTGTGATAGAAAAAGAGACTTACCATAGTGATACTGTATAAGTGTATCTCATTAAATTATATTGTAAATAAAAAAAGAAATCAAATTATAAAGTATGTATTCATCCTATAAAATTGAAAACAATTTTATAACATACTAAGGTCTAGCATTTTCAAAATAATAGAATATAGAAATATACTTTTCTATACACAAAACTAGCATTGGTGCTATCTTCATTAATTATAACAATTTTTTCTTCTTCACTATCATCAATTCCCGTCTCTTATGTTCCACGATCATTAATTAAAATGATACAATTCTTCTAGATATTAAGACTTTCATAAAGATTCAAGTATATGAGGATTTAGATATAAAGACTGATACTATTAGCAAATTAAGAGAGCAAGGAATAGTTTACCTTTCAGATTTATGGAAAAGGGAAGAACTTATGACCAAATAGGAGATAGAGAACATTATGAGATGCAAAACAGATATCTTTGATTACATTAAATTGAAAAGTTTTTGCATAAACAAAGGTAATACAACCAAGACTATGAGGGAAGCAGAAAACCAGGAAAAAATTTTTACAACCAGTGTCTCTGATAAAGGCCAAATTTTTAAAACATATAGAAAGCTGAGTCAAATTTATAAGAATACAAGACATTCCCCAAATGATAAATGGCAAAATGACATGAACAGGCAGTTTTCAGATGAAGAAATTTAAGGTATCTATAGTCATATGAAAAAAATGTTCTAAATCACTATTGATTAGAGAAATGCAAATCAAGACAACTCTGGGGTACATCACACCTATCAGATTGGCTACCATGAAAAAACAGGAAAATGATAAATTTTGGAAAAGATGTGGGAAAATTAGAACATCTGATGGAGTTGTGAACTGATCCAACCATTCTGGAAAAATAATTTGGAATTATGCCCAAAGGACTATAAAAATGTGCATACCCTTTGATCCAGCAATAGCACTTCTAGGGCTGTACCCCAAAAAGATCATACAAATGGGAAAAGGACCCACATACACAAAAATATTTATAGCAGCTCTTTTTGTGGTGGCAAAGAATTGGAAATTGAAGGGAACAGGTTGTGTTATGTGAATGTAAAGGAATTCTATTGTGCTATAAGAAATGATGAGTAGGTGGACTTCAGAAAAACCTGGAAACACTTCTATGACCTGATGCTGAGAGAAATGAGCAGAACTAGGAGAACATTGTACACAGTAGCAGCCATACTGTACGATGACTAACTTTGATAGACTTGGCTCTTCTCAGCAGTGCAAGGATCTAAGACAACTGCAAAAGTCTCATGATGGAAAATATTATCCACATCCAGAGAAAGAACTATGGAGTCTGAATGCAGATGGAAGCATACAATTTGCTCTCCTTTTCTTTTGTTGTTCTGTTTTATTGCTTCATTTCCATGGTTCCTCCCATTAATTGTAATTGTGTTTTACATCATGACTGAAAGGAAAATATGCTTAATATGAATGCATAAGTAGAACCTATATCAGATTTCATGCTGTCCTGGGGAAGGAGGTGAGGAGAGAAGGGGAGAAAATTAAAAACTCCAAATCTTATGGAAATGAATGTTGAAAACTAAAAATGAATTATTTTTTAAAAAAAGATACAAGTATGAAATTATTTAAGCCCTATTCTTAGGATCAAAGAATTTGATAGTTGAATGGTTTATTTTTTTTTAGAAATCATTTAGATTAAGTCATTGGATGGAGTCCAGAGAGATTTAGCAGTTTGCTCAGAATAACAAAGAAAATTAAAGGTAGAATCAGGATTAGAACTTGGGGCCCTTGACCTCTAATCCAGTATTCCAAATATTGAGCCAGATCTAATTTCGGTTAAGCTAAGATATATTTCCATAAATGCTCTTTCAAAATGCTACATATAGTCCCTGGTGACTTATGGCATCTTATTTTTCAATATTTTAAATAAATTACATAGTTATACATATTTTTTAAATGAATACATTGACAAGTACTTAAAACCTTTATAGCTTCAAACTATGACTACAGGGAAAAAGATTTTTTTTTAAACAATACTTTTTACTGATTGAGGCAGGAAATATCACATATTCCACTTGCTTATCTTTGACCTCTTCAGATTTTCACCTATTTTCTTTTTTTTAATAGTATTTTATTTTTTCCCAATTGCGTGTCAAGACTATTTTTAGCATTCATTTTTTCAAGATTTTGAATTCCAAATATTCTCCCTCCCTCCCTTCTCTACCCTCTTCTGAAAATGGTAGGCAATTCTACATAGGTTACACATGTGCTATCATTTAAAACATATTTTCAAATTAGTCACAGTTGTGAATGAAGAAACAAATGTAAAGGGAAAAAATACTATGAAAAAGAATAAAGTAAGTGGGAAAAAAGTATGCTTTGATCTGCATTCTGAGTCCATTAGGTCTTTTTATGGATATGAATAGCATTCTCCTTTGTGAATTTTTTGTGTTACTGAAAAGAGCTGGGCCATTCATTTTTGATCATCATACAATGTCGCTGACACTGTGTACAATGTTCTTCTGATTCTGCTCATTTTCTAGCTGTACTATTAGTAGTATAATTTTTAAGAATTAAAAGTTATCATCTTCCCATGTAGGGATGTAAACAGTTCAGCTCCAATATATCCTTATGTTTTTTTTTCCCTTTTTCCTTTTTTAGGATTCCCTTGTTTCTTGACATTGGAAATCAAATTTTTTTGTTCAATTCTGGTCCTCTCCTTATGAAAGTTTGAAATCCTTCTATTTTGTTGAATGATCATTTTTAAAACTTTTAACTAATTTGTTTTGAATAATTGACAATCACTTCCATAAGCTTTTGAGTTTTAAATTTTTCTCTCCTTCTCTCCCCACCTCCTTCTCCAGGACGGTGCACAATCTGATATAGGCTATACATATAGTTCTATTAAACATATTTTCACATTAGTGATGTTGTAGGTAAGAATTGGAACCAATAGGCAAACCACCAGAAAGGAAGAAACAAAACACAACAGAAATAAAAAAAAAAAGCAAAGTGTGCTTCGATCTGCATTCAAACTCCATACTTCTTTCCTTGGATGTGGATAGCATTTTCCATCCCGAGGCCTCTGGAGATGTCTTAGATCCTTGTATTGCAGAGAAGGGTTAAGTTTATCAATATTAGTTATCACACAACGTGGCTGTTACTGTGTACAATATTCTCCTGGTTCTGCTCATTTCTTTCAGCATCAGACCATACGAGTCTTTCCAGGTCTTTCTGAAGTCCACCTGCTCATCATTTCTTATAGCACAATAATATTCCATTATATTCATATACCACAACTTGTTCAGCCATTCCCCAATTGATGGGCATCCTCTCAATTCTTTGCCACCACAAACAGGGCTGCTATGAATATTTTTGTACATGTGGGTCCTTTTCCCATTTCTATGATCACTTTGGGATATACCCTTAGAGGTGCTATTCCTGGGTCAAAGGGTATGCAACATTTTTATAGCCTTTTGGGCCTAGTTCCAAATTGCTCTCCAAAATGGTTGGATCATTTTGCAACTCCACCAACAATACATTAGTGTTCTAATTTTCCTGCATCTTCTCCAACATTAATCATTTTCCTGCTTTGTCACTTTGGCCAATTTGATAGGTGTGATGTGTTACCTCAGAGTTGTTTTGATTTGCATTTCTCTAATCAATATTGATTTAAAGCATTTTTTCATATGACTATAGATGGCTTGAATTTCTTCATCTGAGAACTGCTTGGTCATATCTTTTGACCATTTATCAATTGGAGAATGACTTGTATTCTTATTAATTTGATTTAATTTTCTATATATTTTAGATGTGAGACCCTTATTAGAGTGACTGGTTGTAAAAATTCTTTCCCAATTTTCTACCTTCTTTCTAATATTGGTTGCATTGGCTTGGTTTGTGCAAAAGCTTTTCAATTTAATGTAATCAAAGGTATCCATTTTGCTTTTCTTAATGTTCTCTACCTCCTGTTTGGTCATGAATTCTTCTGTTCTCCATAAAACTTATAAGTAAAGTATTCCTTGCTCTCCTATTGATATTGTTTGCTTATAGTATCAGCCTTTATATCCAAATCATGAACCCATTTTGACTTTATTTTGGTATATGGTGTGACATTTTTATCTATGCCTAGTTTCTGCCATACTCTTTTCCAGTTTTCCCAGCAGTTTTTGTCAAAGAGTGAGTTCTTATCCCAGAAACTGGGGTCTTTGGGTTTACCAAATAATAGATTACTATAGTCATTGACTATCGTGTCTTGAATACTTAACCTATTCTACTAACCCACCACTTTATTTCTTAGCCAGTTCCAAACAGTTTTATGATTGCTGCTTTACAATACCATTTAAGATCTGGAATGGCTAGGCCACCTTCCCCCTGCATTTCTTTTCCTTAGTTCCCCTGACATTCTAGACATTTTGTTATTCCAAATGAGCCTTGTTATTATTTTATCTATCTTTATAAAAATGATTTTTGGTAGTTTGATTGGTATGGCACTGAATAAGTGAATCAGGTTAAGTAGAATTGTCATTTTATTACATTAGCTTGCCCTACCCATGAGCAACTGATGATTTTCCAATTATTTACATCTGACTTTATTTGTGTGAAAAGTATTTTGTAATTATATTCATATAGTTCTTTGATTTGTTTCAGGAAGTAGACTCCTAAATATCTTATAATGTCTACAGTAACTTTAAATGGGATTTCTCTTTCTTTCTCTTGCTGTTGGGCCTTGTTGGTAACATATAGAAATGCTGATTATTTGTGTGGCTTTATTTTATGGCCTGCAAATTTGCTAAAGTTGTTTATTATTTCAATTAGTCTTTTATTTAATTCTCTAGGATTCTCTAAGTATATCATCATATCATCTGCAAAGAATGATAGCTTTGTTTCTTCTTTGCCTATTCCAATGCCTTCAATTTCTTTTTCTTTTCTTATTGCTAAAACTAACAGTAAGATATTGAAAAACAGTGGTGATAATGGATATCCTTGTTTCACACTCGATCTTATTGGAAATGCTTCTTGCTTTGTCTGAGATCAGGATTACTACCCCTGCTTTTTTTACTTCAGCTGAAGCATAATATATTCTACTCCAGCCTTTTACCTTTACACTGTATATGCCACTCTTTTTCAAATGTGTTTCCTGTAAACAACATATTGTAGGATTATGGCTTTTAATGCATTATGCTATCGGCTTCCATTTTACATAGGAGAGTTCATCCCGTTAAGATTCACAATTATGATTACTATCTGTATCATTCTCTCCATCTTTTCCCCCACCATTTATACTTTTCTTTCTGTTTTGTCTTTTTCCTTCTTCACTAGTGTTTTGCTTTTGACCACCACCTCCCTCAGTCCTGCCTTCCTTCTATTAGCCCCTTCCCTTTTTTTCCCCCTTCCCCTTACTACTTTTTCTCTCCCTCCTATCCCCCTTCCCTTTTCTTTCCCCTTTTCCCTCCTACTGCCTATGGGGCTAGTTAGATTTCCATACCTAACTGATTATGCTATTCCCTTCTTGAACCAAATCTGATGAGAGTAAGGTTCAAATAATGCTCATCTCCCTCCCTTCTTTCCCTCTGCTATAGTAGGTTTCTGTGCCTTTTCCTGGGATGTAATTTACCCTTGTCTGCCTCCTTTCCTTTTCTTTCAGTACATTTTCTTAGATCAGATTAATCCACTTACTTGGATACATTTAACCTCCTTGATGAGATTTTTTTTTATCATTACATCAAAGTCAACTTATATCCACCCCCTTTATGTATACCTCTTGAACACTGTGTAATAATAATACAGTTCTCAAGAGTTACAAGTGTCATCTTCTCTTGTAGGGATGTAAACAATTTCCCCTTATTAACAACATGTTGTATTTTTCTGTCCCGTTTACCTTTTTATGTCTTTCGTGAGTCTTGTATTTGAAGATCAAATTATTTGTTGAGCTCTGGTCTTTTTATCACGAAAGCTGGAAGCCCCCTATTTCACTGAATATACATCTCCTCCCCTGAAAGATCATGCTCATTTTCACTGGGTAGTTGATCCTTGGTTGTTATCCAAGCTCCTTTGCTTTATGGAATATTATATTCCATGCCCTATGGTCTTTTAATGCAGAAGCTGCAAGATCCTGTGTAATTCTGACTGTGGTTCCATTATATTTAAATTGTTTCTTTCTGGCTGCTTGTGTATTTTCTCTTTGACATGGTAATTTTGGAATATGGCTCCTATATTCCTTGGCATTTTCAATTTGGGATCTCTTTCAGGAGATGATCAGTATATTCTTTCTATGGCTATTTTACCCTCTGATTCTAGGACCTCAGGGCAGTTTTCCTTTACAATTTCCTGAAAGATACTGTCCAGGCTCTTGTTTTCATCATAATTTTCCAATAGACCAATAATTTTTAAATTGTCTGTCTTCAATTGATTTTCCAGGTCAGTTGTTTTACCAATAAGGTATTGTATGTTTTCATCTATTTTTTCATTCTTTTGTTTCTGTTTTCATCATAATTTTCCAATAGACCAATAATTTTTAAATTGTCTGTCTTCAATTGATTTTCCAGGTCAGTTGTTTTACCAATAAGGTTTGTATGTTTTCATCTATTTTTTCATTCTTTTGTTTCTGTTTTCATCATAATTTTCCAATAGACCAATAATTTTTAAATTGTCTGTCTTCAATTGATTTTCCAGGTCAGTTGTTTTACCAATAAGGTATTGTAAGTTTTCATCTATTTTTTCATTCTTTTGTTTCTGTTTGACTGATTCTTGCTCTCTCCTAGAGTCATTAGCTTACACTTGCCCAATTCTAATTTTTAACAAATTGTTTTCTTCTGTTAGATTTTGTATCTCCTTCCACATTTGGCCAATTGTATTTTTTATGGACTTGTCTTCTTCAGCATACTTTTTTTTTTCCAGTTGGCCAACTGTATTTTTTAAGGACTTGTTATCTACAGTTAATTTTTGTCCATTTTCCAGGCTATTGACTCTGTCTTGCATATGTCTAATTTTTTCTTCTACCTCTCTCATTTGATTTTTAAAATCCTTCTTGAGTTCTTCTAAGAAATTTTTGGTCTTCAGACCAGCTCATATTCCCTTTTGAGGTTCCAGATGTGGGTTTGTTGACAATGCTATCCTTTTCAGAATTTCTGCCTTGATCTTCACTGTTCTCATTATATGAATCTATGGTACTTTTCTTTTTGCTCATGTTGTTTGTTTATTTCCTAGTCTTTAAAGAGATTGAGCTTTCCTGCTGGGGAGCAGAGGGCACTGACTCAGGCTTCTCATGTTGGGAGCCTAGGTCTTGGTCACTGGCTTTGTGTGCTGGGGCCTCTGATGTTGGCAATTGGAGGCTGTAGGATTCTGGCAGCTTACTTGGTATTGGGCTGGAATCAGCAAGACTGGAACTCTAGGGCAACTCTTGGTTGCCTGCTTTTCCTTTCCTTTTGCTTTCTTCATCTCCTTTCAGATGGATGTTGCAGGATGTTTATCTGCCTGGGACCCTTTGTAATGCTGCTTACCTTATTTTTGCTGGGGCACTGGGAGACCTGTTTGCTGTAGAATGCCCAGGTACCTGGTGGCTTTCTTGCACAGTGTTCCCTTTTTACCTGGGTGAGATAGACCTTTCCTGCTGATCTTCCAAGTTTCTTGGGCTTAAGATAGTTTCCCCATCTTTTTGCTGGTTTTGCTGTTCCAGGAATTGTTTTGGGGTTCTATTTTATGGTTGTTTGGAGATGAATATGGGCAAGTTACAGTGATTTAATGCTTACTCTCTCACCTATTTTCTTGTCTTAACTTTACATCATATGGTAACTCATGAAGGCAAACTGCAGAAAATGCTTCTTGTATTTATGCTTCAAAGAAAGAAGTGTAGTTTCTTTTAGAATGTATTTTTAAGGCAGTGATGTAATTGGACAATTAATGTTTTATATCATTTGGTCTTTTTTTGCTGTAAACTAATCATGATCTATGCATGCCAATATTCATTAATTATATAATGTACTTTAAAAATAACCTTCTGATATCAGCTGCTACAGGATGCTGCATATAAGAGCTTATAAGCCATATAAGCTACATTTTGATATTTTTCTATTTCACCTGTGAAGGAAAGACACAGTTTTCCCATGTGAATTCAAAGATGTGATACATATTGCGTATTTCTGCCTGTTGTTCTGCCAGTGGTTTAAAAGAAAAATGTCAAATTCTTATGGACTGGGAGACAAAGAGAAACAAGAATCAATTAACAGTGTCATCTCACACTTGGTTCTTGGCGTTGTTTGCTTCCATTAATTGCAGCACTGTTCTCATGCTTCCACTTGGCTGAGTGCTTGTCTTATTGTGAGAAACTAATTCATTGCTAATGAGACAGAGAGATAATTCCCAGGAGGGATATAAGTGGATATAACAGCCAGGAAACCCATCAAGACATGTCAAGGAGTTCAAGATGCAAGAAAAAAATTCAAAGAAAGAGGCCAAAACAATCAAAATACCTGCTTGAATGTGGTAATGAGATAAGTATCAAAGCAAAATTACAAGCCAGTTTACTAGTTTAGATAAGGCACTGATTTTATGTTATTGGATTTGAAAATATAATTTTGCTATGGAGCTATATTTCTTTCAGCATTTCCCTATCAAGACATTGCTGCTTTAATATAGTAGGAAATTGGCACTAGCTGAATATTAGTATGATCTGGGGTGAAGGAAGTTGTTTCCTTACCATATTTTTAACATCTCTCTGCAATGGGACAGTCTCCAGAACATTAGAAGTGGAAATGGATCCTTCTTTCTCCCCTCCTTCATAAATGATTAGGAATTGTGGCAATTAGATCAAAGGCCTTCTGGGAGTGTCCATTTTAAAGCATAAATGTTGGATCTTGAATATTTATTAATGCACTAGGGCTCTTCTTACTATTTTGATATTGCATGGATACCTAAGTATTCAGTCAACTAAATTTTACTAAGCGTCTATGTGCCAAGCACTGCAGATACAAAGTATTGGAGATGCAAAGCAAAGCAAAAAACCATCCCTGTTCTCAAGGATCTCCTAATTACATACAATTACATACAAATAAGATATATTCAGGATAAATTGAGGGTGATGTCAGAGGAAAAGAACTAAGATTAAATTTTGGGAAGGCCTTCTTCCAAAAGTAGAAGAGAATATGTATATGTATATGTGTGTGTGTGTGTGTGTGTGTGTGTGTGTGTGTGTGTGTGTGTGTATGAAAGAGAAATGTATATATAGAGAAAGACTGAGAATAGAGAATCCAATTGTGTTTAGACAGTTCCTGGGTATGTCTTGGGAGGTAAACTCTCAAGTATTTTAGAAGGAATTTCTCTTTTTATTTTTCTCTTATTGCTAGGTTTTGTTAGTGATATAGAAATGCTGATGATGTGTGGGGGTTTATTTTATATCCTGCAACTTTTCTAAAGTTGTTAATTGCTTCAAATGGTTTTTAGTTGATTCACTAGGGTTCTCTAAGTATACCATTATATCATATGCAAAAGAGATAGTTTTGTTTCCTCGTCTATTATCATTCATTCAATTTCTTATTCTTATCTTGTTGTTATAGCTAGCATTTCAACTACAGTATTAAATAATAATGGTGATTATGGATATTCTTACTTTAACCCTGATCTTATTTGGAAGGTATATGGGTATTTCTATGTTTTCTTCTTTAGAATTTGAACTCCTTTACTAATGTACTGTTGGTTAAGTCATGAAGTAGTTTAAGCATTCTGCAAAACAATTTGAAACTAGGCACAAATGGCTGTCAAACTCTGGATACCATTTGACCCAGAAATAACCACTTTTAGGTCTGTATACCAAAGAGATCAAAGAAAATGGAAAAGTATCTATTTGTACAAAAATACTCATGGCACTTCTTTTTTGTTTTGGCAAAGGATTGGAAATTGAGAGGATGTACATCAATTGCAGAACATTTGTAGTGGAATATTATTGTGCCATAAGAAATGACGAGCAAGATGGTTTCAGAAAAGCCTGGGAAGACTTATCTGAACTGATGCAAAGTGAAGTGAGTAGAATGAGGAGAACATCATACACAAATCATAGCTACTCTAATCAATACAATGATCCATGATAACTTCAAAAGACTCATGATAAAAACTTCTATTCCTCTCCAGAGAGAAATTTGATGAATTTTGAGAACAGATTGAAGCATCTACCTCTACCATTTTATTTTTCTTGCTCTTTTCTGCAACATGGCTAATATGGAAATATGTTTTGTAAGACTTCACATGTATAAGGAGTATCATATTACTTGCCTTCTCAATGACTTGAGGAGGGCCTGGGGGAGGAAGAGACTTTAGAAGTCAAACTTTTTTTTTTAATTTTTAAAAATGAACATAATTTTATAAAAGAAAAACATGTGCTTTTATGTATTTTGTTAATATTTTATATATTCTAAATAATTTGCTGTCCTAAAATTATATACTTTTTGATGTAATAACTTCTCTCTGCAATGAACCCCTCTCTCCATATCATTCATTGCCTCCATATTTTCAATATTCATTACTTCCTCAACACCCTGTAATCTGACCATATAACTAAAGTTCCTCTTTTTTGCCTATTTAAAGTTCCATTTTATTGATAATTTTTGTTTTTACATTGCTTACTTTGCTCCCTTCATCTTTCTCTCACCTCATTCCAAGCAGTCATCCCTTATTAAAAAGAAGGGGGGGAGGGGAAGTTCAGCAAAATTAACAAACATATCAAGAATATCTGATATTATACATACAATTCCATATCCACAGTACCCCATTTCTGTAAAGAAGGGCTAAAGTTTCCTACAGGATGGTAATATTGCATTATACTCATGTACATTTTTAGCTATTCCTCTATTGATAGATATCATCTTAATTTCCAGTTCTTTACTAACCATGAGAACCGCTGTTTTTGTATAGGTAAACTTTGTTTTCATCCCTGACCTCTTTGGGACATACTCTTTCCAGTGGAATGTCTGGGTCAGAAAGTATGGCTATTTAACTTTACCTTCATGTGGTTCCAAATTGTTTTCCAGAATGGTTGGAACAATATACATCTCCATCAACAATACATTTGAATGCCTAACTTTCTAAAACACTTTCAAGAGTAAGTATCCCCTTATTTTTTATCTTTTACAGTTAACTAGGTATGAGGGCAAACCTCAGGGTTGTTTTGAATTGCAATTCATTAATTATTAGTATTTTGTATTCATATTTTTAGAAATGATTGTTCTTATTCATTGATTACTTACTGGAAAATGGATTTTGGACATACACATGTATATAAATATATGAGTATATATATTCCAAAATATATATTATATTCATATTATATATAAACATTTATTCTTCTGGTCATCTATACTCTTAGATATAAAAATATCATCAGAGACATTTGAAAATATGTGATACAATTTTTTCCCAACCAAACTTTATCTTTCTTATTAGAGTTACATTAAATTTTGTACAAAAACTTTCCAATTTCATATTATCAAAAATATCAGTTTTATTTTTTGTAACCACATCTATGCCTAGTTTTGTTAAAGATTAAGCATTTTGTAATTGTTTCTACACAGGTATTGACTGTGTTTGGTAAACTGACACCCAAATATTTAGGGTATTTTGTAATGCTATTGAATAGAACTTTCTTCATCTATCATTGTGTCTGAAGATATTGATACAGAGAAATGTTTTCTGTTTTTCTGATCTTATTTTTTAGCCTTCAACTTTATGAAACTATTAATTGTTTGAATTAATTTCTTTGCCATTTCCCTAAAAATTTCCAATTAAACCATCATGGCAGCAACAGAAAGAGATAGTTTTCCCTCATTTTTATCTATCTTTATGCCTTTAATTTCTTTCTCTTATCATACCATTATTGCTAGCATTTCTAGAACTGTGTCAAATAACAATGGGGGAAAAGGACATCCTTATTTTACTATTATCTTTGTGTTCACATGAGAACTCCCTATGTCCATACCATATTTCCTGTTCATTTCTACCATTTAAAATTACTATTTTATTTTAATTTACTTTAATCCCTGCCAAGCTTTCTGGGATCTGCCCAGCTGAAAGCTTTTTGTTTTTTTTCTTTGTTTTTTTTTTACCTAGAGTTTTTTTTTAAGCACTTCAGATTGCTCTATACCTTTGTTTCACAGGTAAACACACAGCTACCACCATTTGTTGGGCAGGAGAACACAGGAGGGCTCCTAACACTAACAGGTGTTCTAGCACAGGTTCACTTTTGATCCAGCAAGACAGGAAGACAGCTTCAGAGAGGTTAAATAAGCTTACTTTATTATAGTCTACTCTTCTCAAGAGAGAGTTGCTGATAATGGGAGCACCAACTCCTACAGCACTCCCTAATCACTCTTCTTTTAGGAGTGGGCAAGAATGGAGTTCAACTCCTTCAAGATTCCTTAAGCCTTGATGGGGGGGGGGGGCGATCAAGGCAGGTATATGCATTCATCTATACATTACCCAAATCCCCAAAATGAGTTCCCCCACTCACTGACCAGTGTCCACTTCCATTATGGGGCAACAGACAAAGAAGGAATATTGTCGACATTAAGCTCACAGGTTAAC
Organism: Phascolarctos cinereus; assembly: GCF_003287225.1. Classification (NCBI taxonomy): domain Eukaryota; kingdom Metazoa; phylum Chordata; class Mammalia; order Diprotodontia; family Phascolarctidae; genus Phascolarctos; species Phascolarctos cinereus. Next base: position 200,490,877 of record NW_027555847.1, on the reverse strand, counting down.
TTTAGTAATATTGTCATAACCTAGCACAGTGTAGGTGTACATTACATTACCCTATATTTCTACTACAACTGCATGGTAGAAGTTGTTTTCAAACATAGCTCATGGGAAACATTATTTAGGTTCCTGGAACTATTATCTAAGAAGAATAACGATATCTTCCTTACACACACTAAAATTCACCTTACTTACGATTTTGTTCTTATTACATTCTAACATATCACTCTTGTGTTCTTGCACCTCTTCCTTAATTTCTATAGTCCTTAGAAGACAAGGATTATCAACGTTTTACCTTATATGCTAGCATTTAACTAGGTACTGTGCACATAGTTTACACTTAACAAAAGTTTATTGAAATAGATCAGCATAGGGAATAGCTGTTATGTGCTTTATGTGTTTTTGTTGGTGAAGGGAACTCCTAGTGATGAAACCATCAGGGCAGACCCACAATTCCTTGGCAGCTAGATGGTGTAGTGGGTTAGAGCATTGGGACTAGGGCCAGTAAGAGTCAAGTTCAAATCAGGCCTCAAACACTTACTAACTGTGTGGCCCTGAGCAAGTCCCTTAACTTCTGGTTGCCTCAGTTTTCTCAACTGTATGATGGGGACAATAATAGAACCTACCTCTCAGGGTTATTAAGGTGACTAAATGAAGTAATATTTATTTTTAAAAAGCCTTTAGAACAGTGACACCTATTAAGCACTACATAAATGCTTATTCTCTACACTTGCCCTAGTAACACAATTTTAGGGAATTGTCTCAGGAACTGAGAGGTTAAATGAATTGACTAGGCTCACATAGCTAGTACGTGTCAGAGGCAGGATTGGAATGCAAGTTTTTCCAGACTCCAAGATCAACTGTCCATATTCTATCTCATGTTGTTTCTCTTATACTACGAATTGAATAAAAAAAAAAACTTCAGAAACATAAGTACAAAAAGAAAAGAAACCAAGTCATTGACTTCAGTTTGTTTAAAGACAAGATCTTTGAGCTGCCATGCTCAACTTCTAATTCTAAACAACTGTGAAGTTTTTTTTTCTTCCTAGTTGATTTTTCTTTGCAGTATGTTCCAATTAATGTTTGAACTTTACACTACTGCCCTTGTTATGTCCTGTGGCTGTCAAGAGAAAGCCAAGATTATATGCATGGTGAATGCCACCCAGTTCTGAAAAAGTTTACAGTCTCAACTTTATTATTTACATCTATTTAAAAAAAATAGTTCAACTATCTAATTCACAGGAAGAGATGTACAAGATGAGTATATCAGGCTTGTCTGTGACATTTCAGAACACAATAAAAACAGTATCTGCACAGAATTATAGAACCTCAGGGCTGGAAGGGACCAGTACAGCTTGACACATTGTTATTTTTGGATGGCTTTGATTTTCTGTTGTCATTACATTTTGAGTATTTTCTCATAGTAATGGATGGCTAAAGAATAGTGCCACTATCTCAGTGTGGGTTTGTTTTCACTTTTTTCAGTTTATATTTCCTCAATGGCAAGCTGAGGAAGATGGACTAAATGGTCCCTTTGGTTTCTTCTAGCTATAAAAGTTCATAAGACAATTATATGATAAGGTTATTTTATTCCCAAAACTTCATTAATATCCAAAGGTCAATGGCAAAAATTGAAAGAAAGAATATGTACCCAATTGTAGTACTCAGTTCTAAATTGCACATCTTAGGTAGAATGTTGATAATATGGAGATCACTAAGAGGAAGACAAACAGGATGGTAAAGAGAATCATGAATGGAATATGCTTCTGGATGGATGAGTAAAAAGGAGGTGGGAGAAGCATAGATGAGCATTGTATTTTGAGAAGGTAAGCTTAAACAAGAGTATCCAAGACTGAAGAGTAGAAACATGATGTAAAGTATGTAGCTGGAAATAATTTGAGGTATAAACAGAGGGGATTTTCTCTTTTAAGTATATAGTAGAGTACTATGGAAAGAAGAAATAGAAGATGACTTTTATAAACATCGTAACTTCCCTGGTACAGAAGCAGGATTAGGTGATAAAGGAGAACTTTAGCTATTCATACATACTTTGGAGCTCTCTCCATCAAAAGCAGACCATCTAATACCACTTTGACTTGCCTTAATGCTAATTTCATCCGTTCAAAAGGGAAAATATGGAGCAACTAATGGGGGAAAATTCTATTCTAGATCTCATTTTCACTATGGAGGAATTGGATGTTGGGTAAAAATTATAGGGATAGTGGGGGTGAACACTCCCTCTCATTGTTTGTGAAAGAGAAGAAAAGGAAATTGCATGTGAATCCTAGATTTTGGAAAGATTTCAAAAGTTTCAAAGAAAGGATAGGTAAGATCCCATGGACTAAAATTCCATGGAATCAGAAGTCAACCCATGAGGGATATGAGGTGTCCAAGAATGAAATTCTGAATACACAAAGGGAAATAATTTTAATGTGGAGTAAAAATGAGATTTGTTTGAGGAGACCAATGTGGTTGGATATCTAGAGAATTTATTGACCAAGTTAGATGTTTTTCAATTCAATTCAATAAACATTTATTAAATACTTACCAGGTACTGTGCTAAGCACTGGGAATAAAAATAAGAAAAAAGACAGTCTCTGATCCCAAGGAGCTTACAATCTAATGGAGAAGTCAAGACACAAAAGGAAGTTGGAAAAATGCTCAAAGTGGGGTGGAGGAGCAGGGCATAGGGTATTCTGTGTAACGCAAACCAAGTGGACCAGCTGCTATAAATTTGCAAGTTAGCACAAAAGGAGATTATTTTTGAAAAAAGAAATGTACAAAAGATGAAAGTCAGACCAGGTAATAGAGGGTTTGAAAAGTGTGGCATACATAGGAGTACTAAAGCTCAGAAAGAACTGAAGCTGATGACAAAAGGGATTTTAGCTATATTACAAGAGAAAAGAAGATCAGAGAAGAGATAAAACTTTGCTTGTGGTAGATGACATGATGATAATAACTAGCAACAAAAGGAAGACAGAATTGTTCACACGTCAATTTGTTTCTTTTTTCTTTCTTAAATAAAATTACATTTGAACTGGAAATAACAGAATAAAAAAGGCGAAAAGGGAATTGATACTCAAGATAAGCAAAGAGGTAATAAGGAAAATCCTGGTTCTCACTAATGAATTCAAATCTCCTGGCCTAGAAAAACTATAACTTCAAGCACTGAAAGAATCGACAGATATGACTACTGAGTCACAACCATTAATATTTGAAAACTGGAAAGCAAGAGAAGACCACAAGATTGGAGAAGGAAAAATTCCATATTTTCAAGTAAGGTATAGATATTGAACTTGCAAATTGTTGGACAGTGAGCTTGACTATGATATCCTTAGTGTGGAAGAAATTAGTAGTTGGAGTGTTTGGGAAAAGTATTCTATAGAAGGTGACATTTGAAATGAGTTTTATAGGAAATCTCAGGTAGATACCAGTAAGCAGAACATTCTAGTGAAGACAAAGGTATGGAAACAGAAAATGGAATGTCATGTGTAAGTAACAAGTAGCTCACGATAGCTGAATCATAGAGGGAGTAAAATGTTGGGGGGTTTTTTAAGACTTGGAGAATAGGAAGGTGTCAAGTTTCAAAAGCATTTAAATGCCAAACAGAAGATTATATTGGGTCCTAGAGGTAATAGGTAGACATTGGAAGTTAATTAAGATTTCCAAAGGAAAGACTACAGAGAAAGAAGAGAAGATGGATAATGGGAACATCTCCACAGATGGGTCAAGAATAGGAAGAAAAGCAAGCAAGAGAGAAGAGGAATTATAGAAGAAGGAAGATAGCCAGGAATACATCATATCATATATCTCTGAAGCTGCAGAAAGTGAGTATCTAGAAAGTGATTATCTAAACAATATCAAAATCCACAGAAAGGTCAATGAGGATGATTGAATAAAAGAGAAATGAACTTTGGAATTAAGAGACCATTGGTAACCTTGATGAAAGTGTTGTGTTTTTGTTTTTTTTTTTTTAGCTGAAATTGGATGGCTAAAGAAATGACAGGAATTTAATAGATTGATGTATGCTGTGGTCACTTTATTAAGAAGTCATCAATGGGGCAGTTAGGTGACACAGCAGATAAAACACCAGCCCTGGAATCAGGAAAACGTGAGTTCAAATCCAGCCTCAACACATAACATTTACTAGTTGTGTGACTCTAGGCAAGTCACTTAACCTGAATTGCCAAAAAAAAAAAGTAATCAGTATGAATTTTGAAGTCCTTGAAGATGGTGGGAGGGGTTAAAGTGGGGAGAAAGTTCATAAGGAAGGTACTAAAAATATTGGGAAAAGTCAGAATGACTTGGAAATCAAAAGCAACAAAGTTGAGGAGAGGGAGCTATAAATTGACTAAGTGAACCTGAAAAGCAAAACCAAAATGATATAATGCAGGGACAGTGAAGGAACACTAGATTTAGAATTTGAAGACTCAAGTTGTTTTTTATCATAAATATATTTTAGTTATGTCTCCCCAAACTTTATTCTTCTCCTCAGGTGACAGACACAGTCTGTCTCTGGGCCTATACTTATAGTGGGACAGGCTAGTATGTCCTTCAAGAGCTCTTCTACTTCTTTCTATTCTTTTACTTACAACCTGTGTGATATTGGGAAAGTTATGCCACTATACTTGACCTTTGTTTCATCTTCTACAAAGCAAGATAGCTGAACGATGTATTCTCTAAGCCTTATGATCATTGAATTGGTCTACATAACAGAATCAGAAGAGATTAAGAGGTGGCAAGGATATACAGAAAAACCATACAATAAAGATCTTAACATCCTCAATAACCACAATCCTGTGGTTACTGATCTAGAGCCATACATTTTTGAGAATGAAGTCAAGCAGCCTTAGGAAGCACTGATAACAACAAGGAAGTGATGGGTTTCCAGCTGAGCTATTTAGAATCCTAAAAGATAATGCTGTTAAAGTGTCGTATTCAATGTGCCAGAAAATTTGCAAAACTTAACAGTGGCCACTGGAGTAGAAAAGATCAGTTTACATCTCAATCCTAAAAAAGGGCAATGTCAAAAAAATTCAAATTATCAAACAATTGTATTTATTTCACATGCCAGCAAAGTTATGTTTAAGATACTGCATGCTCAGCTTCAGCAATGTGTAAACAGAGAATTACCAAAAGCACAAACTGGCTTTCAAAGAGGCAGAGAAAGTAGAGAGCAAATTGCCAACATTCCATGTATTATAGAGAAAACAAGGGAGTTCCGGGGGGAAAAAAATCTATTTCTGCTTCACTGACCATATTTAAGCCTTTGACTGTGTGGATCACAACAAAATGTGGCAAGTCCCCAAAGAGATGAGAGTAGAAGATCGTCTTACTTGTCTACTGAGGAGTCTGTATGTGGGCCAAGAAGCAATAGTTAGACTTGAATGTGGAATGATTGATTGGTGTAAGATTGGGAAAGGACAACAGGGCTTATATTGTCATTTTATTTATTTAACTTATATGTATGCAAAAGGCCAGGCTGGGTAAGTCAAAAGGCAGAATTAAGATTGCCAGGAAAAAATATCAATCATCTCAGATACACAGATGATCCCACTCTGCTGGGACAAAGTGAAGAAGAATTAAGAAGCCTCTTAATGAAAGTGAAAGATAAGAGTATAAAAGCTGGCTTAAAGCTTAACATAAAAAAACCAAACAAACAAACTAAGATCTTGGCAAATGATCCCATCACTTTTTGGCAAATAGAGGTTAGACGAAATGGAAGCAGTGTCAGATATTCTTGGGCTCAAAGATCACTGCAGGTGGAATCTGCAGACAAGAAATTAAAAGATACTTGCTTGTTGGAAGGGAAGTTATGGCAAATCAGGACAGAATACTAAATACTAAAAAGATACTAAATACTAAAAAGACATCACATTGCTGACACAGGTCTGCATAATCAAAGCTATAGTTTTTCCAGTAGTAACGTATGGCTGTGAAAGTTTGGCTATAAGGAAAGTTGAGCATAACAAAATCAACATTTTTGAATTGTGGTGCTACAGAAGACTTTCTAGACTCCCTTAGACAGCAAGGAGATCAAATTGGTCAATTCTTAAAGAAATTAATTCAGGCTATTCACTGAAAGGATAAATACTAAAGCCAAAACTTAAATACTTTGACCACATAATGAGAATACAGTACTCATTGGAAAAGGCACTGGTGTTGGGAAAGACTGAAGGCAAAAGGAGAAGGTAACAGCAGAGGATGAGAAGGAAAGTATCATGGAAGTAATAAATATGAGCTTGGATAGACTTTGGGAGACAGTGGAGGATAGACATGCAGTCACAAAGAATTAGATATGACTGAACACATGAACAAATGTGAGCCTGAAAAAAGGAAAGGTTGAGGATTCAGGACGAATTACTATGAGTGTCACTTATATCTGAAGTTGTGGGACTGGTTGTCCAGGATTAGAGAGTAGATTCAAGGGGAGGTAAATTGTTGCAATATTAAAACTGGATTGATACTTACAAAGTTAATCAGAAAATCAAGGAATTTTTTCTCCCTAGGGCTTCTTATAGTTGAAAGCCATTCAAATAAATACTAAAGATACTAAAGACACTAAATTTATCAAATTGCCCAGAAATCTCCCATTGTCAGAGCCAAACCCTTGAGGTCCTTCAACTTCTCCTCACATTAATCACATCATTTCCATTCTCCTTACCATACTGGTCACCTCTCTCTAGATTTGGGAGGTTCCTTCCAAAATGCAGCCTCCAAGAACTAGAGAACTCCAGATATATTCTCCACTTCTTATAGATACTCTGCCTATCTTAATGCAGTCAACAATAGCATTCACTTCAGGAGTTTCCATTTGATACTGATAACTCATACTGAATACTCTAGAGAAGCATGTCAAACTTAAATAGAAATAGGGCCATAAATTGTACTTAAAAATCCCTGAAGTCCACATATTATCTTAGTTTTAAGAGGTAATGTAATTTATGATTTGTTATATTTAAAATATTTTTTCAATTACATTTTAATCTGGTTTGGACCATACTCAGGAGTATTGTGGGCTATGTGTTTAACAACTCTCCTCTGGACTTGCTAAAGATTTTTCCCAAGAATGTCCATCTAGTCATGCTTTCTCCATCTGGTGCTTTAGAAATTAATTCCATGTACATGTTATTAAATTTCATCTCATTAGATTAAAAGTCAATAAAGTACAATTCCAGGTCTGACACATCCTGGTTTTAGGACACTGGACAGCTCACTCAATCTCTCAATGTTGTAATATCAAAAGCTGACTCTTGTGACATCAAAACTGGATTAAAATCAGATACCTATAAGAGGAACCTAATTCTTATTCTTTAGTTTTTTGTGGGAGGAGGAATGTGGAGAATCTGTTTATCCTTTACAATTATTGGAACATGTATAATCAATGATCTAGTCTAGGCAATTCTCTAAGGTTGTAAGTTTCAGAGGAGCTGCTGACAGGTGGAGTTTCCTTACCTAGGAGTTACCTATGCCAGTGAAATTGCAGGCCCAGTCTCTCTGTCCCTATACCTCATGTATACACATCATGAAACATTACAATCTCTGAAGAATTGAAATTGAGGCTCACCTAAAGGTCAATGGAGAGACAAAAAGTGAAATATGAAATACCTACAATGAATTTTAAGCAAGAAAGAGGAAGGCCTAACTAAAGAATAGCTGACATGCTTCATTGATACTTTGGCAATAACAAGAGGACAGCCTCAAACATTTTTAGGAATCCGTATAAGCATGGCAACCTTGTGGGAAGACATGTATAAGAATCACACTATAATAATACCTAGCATCACTTTAATTCTTTCAAAGAGCCTTAGTAAAGTTATCTCATTTTGTCCTCTTATCAATCTGAGACGTAGGTACTACTATTTTCTCCTTTATTACAGATGAGGAAATTGAGATAGGCAGAGGTTAAGTGATTGATAAAGGTCATGCAGCTATGAAGTGTCTCAGAAAGATTTGAAGTCAGTTCTTCCTGACTCCTGATCCAGAGCTTTCTCCACTGTACCACCTAGCTGCCTCTAGCTTCCACAAGAGGGGTCAGCATGTATAGGCTTCAGTACACATTACTGAAGGTAATTTGTAGATCAGTGAATTCACAGACACATTTAAAGTATTTGAGTAGTTTGGCATGTGATCAAGTTGGTTTTCCCTACGGTGTTTTCTCATTGACTGAAGAAATAGCTTTTACCTGCTACAAGGAGGAAATTAGCCAGGAGCTGCAAATGTGATAATAGGACTGAAGTTTCTTCCTTTACATAACACTTCTGATTAAAATAGGCGATCTGAGAGATCCTGATTTCTTTCTTCAAATAGCTTTTTCGGGGGAGAAGAAAGAATCAGGCAGATGTATAATTATCAGGAATCAAAAAATGCCTCCAAAATACATAATTGCCTGGTTAACAACTCAAATAAAACTTTTTTCAACTCTCCTTTAACCAGTTAAACATTTCTTAATGATTATCATAGTTCGACAGGTCAACAGAAATTATTTTTTTTTTAAATCACTTTACTGCTTCAGTAGGAAGAAGCAAATGCGAGACACTAGAAAAGAAAAATAATAATAAATGACACTTTATTAACCTTGAGGGCAAAACAAAAATCATGTAGCTTTAGCTTGGTCTTGTCCTGCTTTTGAACAAGAAACTTAATTGGAAAGGACAGGGTTCTGCATTATGATGTGTAATATTTGCCCTATAACTGTTGCCATGGGGATAGCTTAGCAATAGCAATAAATAATTATCCCCCCCCCCGTTTTTTTGGCAAAATGTTTATAAGTCAAATTCATGATGCACCTTGCCAGGTTTAAAGTTATCGTTGTAACTACAGGGGCATGATAGCTTTTTCAATAGATCATGCAGTATAACTTACAACACATTGTAACAAAGACTGAGACCTTTGGAGGTAATTGATGTGAATTCAAAGCATGCGAGGAGAAAGAAAAATTATACTCTCGCCTAGCGCAATGAACTTGCCACATGTCTCATGAATCAGAGCTACGGCACATTTTTCTTTAGTAGCTTTAAACCAAGTGAGTTTTATGCTCTTGTTGATATAAATTTCTCTGCTGTGCTGTGTGATAGGTTCTCCTCTGCATGATCAGTGAGTCATTAAGTGTAATCATTTTTAATCTAAACTGAGAAATGGTTAGGCAATCAGTACTGGGCCCAAATCCCCCAATTCTTTTGTTAATTATCTCCAAATAAGTAGTTTGTAGCTCCCCAAAAAGAAAAGTTAAAATCATAAATTTAGAGCTGGAAAAGATCTTAAAGGCTATCTTGTCCAACTTCTCATTTTATACATGAGAAACTTAGACAAAGAGAAATTAAACATTTTAATATCATGGCTTCATATTTTACCTGGAAAATTAATTATCATATTCCAGATGTTCATGTATTTCCTTTCCCGTACATAGTTTTTTTCCCTGTACAGCTTAGATAATTTGCATGAGCTGTTCCTGTGTAATTACTAACCATAAGTGGTCAGACACAGCTTAATCTGATGCATTTAATAATAATAAATTAAAATAAATATTGCATTAGTAAATCAATTATAAATTCCATTGCTTATAAAAAGAGCACAGACAACCTTAGTGACTAAGCTAACATAGAGCTTTCTATAGTAACTCAGAACAAATAAGTGATGGAAAGATTGTTAAAGTCTGATCAAATAAAATTGAAACAAGGAGAAATATAAGAGGTGGTGTTCCAGTGAAGGTTTTGTATGTTTGTTTGTTTTTTCTTGTTTTTGTTGTTTTTCATAATCTGCAGAAGCAGAGATTGGTGCAGTGCTTAGAGTACTGGACACAAAGTCAAGAAGTTTTCTTTTTGCTGTTGTTCAGTCATTTCAGTCATGTACTACTTTTCAAGAACCCATTTGGAGTTTTCTTGGAAAGAATACTGGAGTGGTTTGCTACCTAGCTGCCCTCAAGTCAAGAAGATCTTAGTTTAAATCCAGTCTCAGACATTTACTAGGTATGTAACCCTAAGCAAGTCACTTGACTTTGTCTGCTTCAGTTTCCTCTTCTGTAAACTAAGGATATTAATAGCATCTAAGTCACAATGTTGTTGTCAGGATGAGATAATATTTGTAGTGTTTTGTAAATGTTAAAGTGTTATATAGATGATAGCTATATTTAGCTAGAAAAATCTTCAAATCAATAAGTTGCCGGGGTGACGTTAAAGTTCTAGATTGCATCTAGAAATAGATGAACATATGAGATGATTAAAAAAAAAAAAGAATGTCCAACACAATGAAGCAGAGGAAACTTAGGAAGAAAAGGGTTGGATTGTTTCAGTTTTAGGAAAAAGCATGACACAAATGAACAAACATCCAAAGGGACACAAGAGAGGTACATGAGGAAAACCTTAGTCCTTAGGTCCATCATGAGCTGGAGCTCTGATGTGTAGGTCATCATTAAGGGAAATGAGGTTTGCTTTCCCAGGGAGGTCCCACTGCCAACCTAGGGACTAATTCTGCTTTGCCCTGACTCACCACAACAGGACAGGCATCTTTATACCACATAACCAATATATGGGCAAAGTCTTTGCTGATGGACTTGACCTAGCCTAGCCCAGCACATTACCTCATTGAAGTGTCACAACACCTGTGCTCAGGACCTAACTATTTCTCTAGGAAATTTTATAAAACAAATATACCTTCACCCATCCTCAAATACACATCCTTGATCTCATCTTCATGTGTGTGCTCCATCCCTATGATCAAGAATTCAGAAATTCCTCTCTTCTTTAGGAAACCTTCTATTTTTCTTCCTCCTATGCTACACTGTTCCTCTAGCTAGCTATTTTATTTGTCTATATCATTACCTCTAGCTCTTCCATCCCTTGTGTTCTCACAGGCTATTTAATCCTTCACTAGCTATTTCTATTGTTCTATTGTTATTCTATTCACCAGTTTTTTTTCTGTTGTTGTTGTTGTTCAGTTGTAATTCAGTCATGTTTGACTTTTTGTGACCCCATTTGGGGTTTTCTTGGCAAAAATGCTAGAGTGGTTTGCCATTTCCTCCCCCTGTTCATTGCACAGATGAGGAAACTAAGGCAAAAAGGGAAATAGACAATAGGAAAATAAGGCAAATAAAGATGGTATAAACCTTATTTTAAAATATTTTAATAGTTACTAAAAAAATTGTTTGTTTTGTTTTTTTTACTCTTGCTATTATGACCCCATGTCAGAATCACCGTGGAAATGAGAGATGCTTCTCCAAAATACATTAGAATTGTATCTGTGAAACCGGAGGATTGTAGGATTACCTCACAGATATTTTTGGGAGAGAATGCCATAAAGGAAGGAGTGAGAAAAGTGGTTTAAAATTGACATAGCATCCCTCATCTTGGCACTGTATAAGGAGATAACAAGTGACCAGGTTTTTCTCTTTATCCCCTCCAACCTACCCCTAGCTATTCCTTTTAAAGACAGTATGATGAGCTATTGTTTTGCTGTAGTTAAGTCTGACTAGGGTGTTTGCAGCCCTGATAAGAGCAAAGATCTAGCTTTCTTCTAGCTTCACAGCCTCCAGGTGGAGGAAAAAAAAAAAACAAAAAACCAAACCTGTCAATTCCTGACCAAGAAAGCTCACCTGAAAAACCTCCATGTATGTATATATACACACATACAAGCATATGTGTACATGTGTGTATATTTGTATATGTATGTAGGGTCCAGAAATCCCTTGGCTAATGAGCCCCACACCATGGACTGTTCTTTTTATACCAAAAGGAGACACCAAATATCTCCAGGTTGTTTATCTCTGGTAGTTTAATCAATCATTATGAATACTTACAAAACAGTGGTAATCTTTGGTCTGGGGCAGCAGCCAGACAGTTCAACGGATCTCCACAAAGAAATCTCCATGGTAATTACAGAAAACAGACTGAGGGAGAAGGAGCTATAGAGGGCCACTACTGATTGGTAGATACTTTTGGTTTTCTACTTAGTAATAAGCTTGGGAGTTAAGCCAATGTTATGCCCAGGGTTGTGTATCAATCATGTCCCAGTCATATATAGGTTACAATATTCTTGTTATGGCTTTCATAGGTCAGAGTATCTTAAGTTACGAAAAAGTGTCTAAGTCATGATTCAGTATCTAGGTTACAATTGTTAACGGGTCACCATATTTGGGCTTCCACCTTTCACAGAGTTTAAGTTTTTATGACTTTTCACTTATTACTGTATTTTATGGGTTTTTACCTACAATCCACCCCTGAAGAGCTACCCATACATTCTTTTCAAATATCTTCCACAATGTCCCTGGGGCAGCTGTATACTAGAGTGTTAAGGTCCTTTTTGGGTACAGCCAGGATGATCTCATTTGTAAGCATAAACTATATAAGCAATATAAGCACAGACAAGAAAACAACACAACCAATGAGAAAATCACCACAATTGTTACAATTTTCTTCCATCTCACTCCTGGGAAGGTGAAGGCAGAACTGACGGCATTTGGGAATTAATGGGTGAACTGAATTTCTGAACTTAATTTAGCAGAGGCCAGCTGAGCTTCTGAACTAGGTTTAGAGACAAATAAACATGGCTTGGGCAATTTTATAACATATGGGGGGGCGACAGAGAATAAAATCAGTTACTGAATGGGATCAGAACACTTTGATTTTCTCAATTTCCCCACTTTTTGTCAAAGGGAGACTTGTACAATGATGATCATCAACCCACCCCCAATGTCCATTTAATTAGCAAATTTCATCTTGAAGTCAGACATCCCATGTTGGTTGTCTGATCTCTGGAATATATTTTCTTGGGACAATCTGGAAAATGTTTTGTTTTCAGGGGCAACTCTTCAGCAGAATTCTTTTCCTGGATCCAGGTTGCTTGTAGAGACTATTTGGATGTTCCTGCTAAAATCTTTTACAAAACAGATCTCAATAAAAGTTTAGAACAGCCTCTTAAATTAATTTTCCTTTTCCACTAATTAGTTCATATGATAAAAACCAGCTCAAAACTTAAAATTCTGATCTTACAATAGGACTATGAAAGGTAGCATCAATATGGGAACTCAGAGTTTGCTTAAGCTTCAGAAATTTTTGTTTGTTTGCTTGTTTGTTTTTTAAATGCTCCATTAGAATTATTTACATTTGACATACAGGATTGTCTAATCTTGTTGGTTTCTCAAACTTTTTCCACTCATTCCATTTCCTCTAGGGGGATCGGATAATATTGTGGATCCAATCCTATACATGAAAATATAAGTAACAACACTCTTGTATGGAAAAGCTTTCCACCCCCGGGCTCAATAGTTACTCTAATGAATTTACTTATAAGAGGCTAACTTTTCTACAATTATAATAAAAGACTTGAGAGGATACTTAAGTAATTGATTCCAAAACAGTGCATATCAATAAGTTGTTTATAATAAAAGATATTTGTACCACAAGACACACAATACAAACAAGTGTAATTTCCAAATTAGCAATAAACTTTAATGAAATTGACTTTTCCATTAATATAACAAAATATTCCGTGAGTTATTTAACTCTAGGAAAATTGATTGCACTGAAATTCTCTTTGCCAAATGAAACTGACGATGTCTCTCATGTACTTTCAGTAATTAATAGAATTAAAAGCTAGGTCTTTCAATCAGTTGTACCAACACTTAAATATTCTTACATCATTTTGAAACATTTAAGGACCTTATTTTATGTTTGCCTAATTATTCCCAAATTATTTTGAAAGAATGTGCTATTTCAGAGATTTAATCTTTCACATGACTATGCAAGCAGACAGATGACAAGCATAAGTACTATTTTAAATAGTTCTTTGGTACATGGAATTATTACACCTTCAGTTTTAAAACAGCAAGATCTCACATACTTGCATTGTGCTCATATCTTTTATTAACCACTTCACTGATTATAGAAATTTGCCATAAAAGGAAAAAGCTTGAACGTGATTATACCAGCATCAAACTGATCCTTCAGCCTTAAGCGTAAGGGCATATGCATGACAAGCTAAAGCATTCTTAGTTCTTTGTGATTTTTCAGGTAAGAGTCAAAGTTTAACAACCAACTATGCAGAAAAAAATTTCACCTCATAGCCAGACTCAGGAATGGCCAGCTGGGAAACATTCCTTTTTCTAAGGAATACAATGGGGAAACTGAGCTAGGAGGATCCCACCTTAGCCTGATGCCAAGGTTGTCCCCTCAGCTTTTTCTCAGATGTAGACCTCCATCTATAAACAGTTCGGGATAGCATTCTCTCTGAGTAGATTGCGATACTTCTCTGAAATGGTGGATTACTGACTTAATAATCAGATAATCATATATAAATTTAAACCTCAAAATAAAATAAGCTACACTCCTGAGAGCTTTTACCTCAAAAGGCACATTTCACCAATTACAGCTGAGGGCTAGATACAATTAGATTTTACTCTCATGGATTTGCAATAAGCAATAAAATTTACCAGAACACACATACATAAGAAATCTCACTTAACATCTTTCACTTATTTTTCTGTCTTTCTCAAATTTAAATTTGTTGTGGCATAAGGACCAAACTTCAGATATGAACTAGACAATCATATAGTTCGGTGGACTTGGAACTGGACAGAATAGACAAATGGTTTAATGTTAACTTGAAAGGCAGGGGTCTAATGGAGTAATCTAGCTATCTGTGCTTGGAACTAGGAAGTCAAATGGTATAAATCTGCTCCTTGTTCCACATAATAGTGTTTCACATATGTGAAAAAAGCCCCATAAGTCTTTGATTTGTTAGGCTAAACATGACCATTTCTTTCAACCCATCCTTATATGACATGGACTTAAGGCTCTTCTTCATCCTGGTTACATATTTATTTTAATTAACTTGGTGAATATACAGATGGCACGTTATTCAACATGCAGATGACAGAACAAGGAGACACTTTGATAAGGTAGAGAACTAATTGTCTTGGATGATTATTGCTGAGAATAGTTAAGTCATTCATAATTCTTCATCAAACAATGTTGCTGTTACTGTGTACAACATTCTCATGATTCTGTTAATTAACTTCACTATACATCATTACATGCAAGTCTTTCGAGGGTTTTCTGAAATCATCCTAATTATCATTTCTTGTAGCACAGAACTATTCAATTACACTTATATACCACAGATTGCTTACACATCCCGTTTGGTTTAGAATTCTTAGCCACCACAAAAAGAGCTCTTATAAATAGTCTATGTGATATAGACCTAATGGTGAAGCATACTATCCACCTCCACAGAAAGAACTGGTATTGATTAAATACTATTTTCACTTTCTTCTTTCATTTTTTTCTTTTATTCAAGTCTTCATGTACAAAATGACTAATATGAAAATGTTTTACATAATTGTACATATATAACCTATATCAGATTGCTTACCATCTCGGGGAGGAAATAAAATTTGGAACTCAAAACTTTAAATAAAAATGTTTAAAAATACTTTCATTAATTTATTTAGATTTATCAAAAATTACTTCCATAAGCTTTTGAGTTTCAAATTTTTCTCCCCATCCTCCCCACTTACCTCCCCAAAATGACATGCAATCTGATACTGGCTATACATATACATTCCTATTCAACATATTTTCACATTAGTGATGTTGTAAGGAAGAATTAGAACCAATAAGAGGAACCACAAGGAAGAGAAAACAAAATAAGACAGAAGAAAAAATAGCAAATAGTAAGCCACTATCTGAATTCAAACTCCAAAGTTCTTTCTTTGGATATGGATAGCATTTCCATCATGAGACCTTCGAAAATGTCTTAGATCCTTGCATTGCTAAGGCTATCAACGTTAGTCATCATACAACATGGCTGTTACTGTGTACAACGTTCTTCAGGGTCTGCTCACTTCACTCAGCATCAGACCATGCAAGTCTTTCCAGATTTTTCTGAAGTCCTCCTGCTCATTTTTTCTTACAGCACAATAGTCTAGTCATTCCCCAACTGATGGGCTTCCTCTCAAATTCTAATTCTTGGCCGCCACAAAAAGAGCTAATGTAAATATTTTTGTACATATGGGTCCCTTTACCATTCATATAATCTCTTTGGGATACAGCCCTACAAGTGCTACTTCTGGGTCAAATGGTACGCACATTTTATAGTTCCAAGTTGCTCTCCAAAATGGTTGGATCATTTCACAAGTCCACCAACAATGCATTAGTGTTCCAATTTTCCCACATCCTCTCCAACATTTATCATTTTCCTGTTTTGTCATGTTGGCCAATCTGATAGGTGTGATGTGGTACCTCAGAGTTGTTTTGATTTGCATTTCTCTAATCAATAACGATTTAGAGCATTTTTTCATATGACTATAGATGGCTTGAATTTCTTCATCTGAGAACTTCCTGTTCATATCCCTTGACCGTTTATCAATTGGGGAATGACTTGTATTCTTATAAATCTGACTTCATTCTCTACGTATTTTAGAAATGAAGACCTTATCAGAGACACTGGTTGTAAAAATTCTTTCCAAATTTTGTACTTTCCTTCTAATCTTGGTTGTATTGGCTTTGTATTTGCAGAAACATTTCAATTTAATGTAATCAAAATTGTTCATTTTGCAATTTGTAATGTTCTGTATCTCCTGTTTGGTCATGAATTCTTCTGTTCTCCAAAAATCTGATAGGTAAACTATTCCTTGCTCTCCTAGTTTGCTTATACTATTAGCCTTTATATCTAAATCTTGAACCCATTTTGACTTTATTTTGGTATATGGTGTGAGATTTTTGCCTATGCCTAGTTTCTGCCATATTCTTCTCCAGTTTTCCTAGCAGTTTTTGTCAAATAGTGAGTACTTATCCCAGAAGCTGGGGTCTTTGGGTTTATCAAATAGTAGATTACTATAGTCATTGACTACTGTGTCTTGCACACCTAACATATTCCACCGATCAATCACTCTATTTCTTAGCCAGTACTAAGTAGTAAAAAATATATTTTAAAAAATTTAACTGTTAGACTCAGCTCAATGGTTTTGCCTGTGAAGGTCCTTTCAGATGCTGACTCTTTCACCCACTGTGCTAGCTATTCCTCCCAGTTCTGTGTTGTCTGTAAAATTGAAATGCAAGCAATTTATACCCTTAACTAAGAAACTGATTTTTAAAAAGTTAACTAGTACCACATAACACAGAATCCCTGAAGTACTCCACCATAGACCTCCCCTGCCACAATGAAATTGAACCCTTAAAAGCTATTCTGAAAGAAATTGATTATATTATTGTCTAACTCATATCTCCAGAACTTTTCCACAAGGATAGTATGAGATCATTTCTCAGATACTGAGTAGCTACATGACCATGGGAAAGTCACTTAAACTCTATCTGTCTCAATTTCCTTATCTCCAACAAGAATATAATAGCACCTACATCACAGAGTTACTGTAAGGATAAACTGTATTATAAGTAAAGCACTTTATAACTTAAAGCACTATATAAATAGTAAATTCTTCTTCTTTTTCCTCCTCCTCCACCTTCATTGCTGTCGTTGTCTTCTTCTTCTTCTTCTTCTTCTTCTTCTTCTTCTTCTTCTTCTTCTTCTTCTTCTTCCTCTTCCTCTTCCCTTTATATACTAGCTTGATATTACTGTTAAAAAAAAAGAAATTAATATGGTCTGGCATATTCTTGATGGGGCATGCTGTTTCTTTATAAACACTGTTTCCCTTTCTATATATTAACCAAATGTCTCTCTAATGATCCATTCTATACTCTTTTTTTCAGTACTTGATCACTTTCCATCATCTCTCAAATATCACTGATAGTGGCACAACCAGTTTTGTTCAGGGCTCAATGATGTAGCTAATTTGTGCCAAGTGATTTGAATTCATTAGCACTCTCAATATTTCTTTACTTATAAGCATCAACTCTCTGCTAATAAATTTGTTCTGTAATTTCCAGTGTATACAGCATTCTTTTCCACAGAGAAATCAGAAACAATATATGAATCAAACAGCAATAACTTCTCTCTATTTTCACCTATGATCTTTCTTCATCTTCTCTTTTTTGTCTGAACATATCCAAAATACTCTTTATCATTTGTTTACAGAACCAATATGGTGCAGTAAGAGGTAAGTCGCTCTTACCCTCCTCTACCAAGCTCTGAAAGCCCAAAAAATATCACCCCAGGAAAATCCCCGGAACAGCTGAACCAGAAGAAAGATGGGGTGCAGCAGTCTGGTAGCCCAGGTAGCTTGAGGGATTAATGAGAAAGGCCTCTCTTGCCCTGGGGCAGAGGGGCAGTACAGAATGGGAGGCATCTCAGCAAGCTAGCAGAAAGCCCCACCTCAGCATAGCAGGAGAGATTCCGAAACACAGATAGTGGATCAGGCAGACACCAACACCTGGAACCCAGAGTGGCTCAGTGAGGGTGGAGGAAGCAGCAGAAACTAACTCAGAAAACAACCAGGTGCCTTGGCATTCCACAGCGGTGTTTCAGTGCCTCAACAAAATTCTGTGAAGTTCTCCAGGGGGCCCAGGTGGATAAACATCCTGCAACAGCCATCTGAAAGGAGTTGAAGAAAGTGAAAGGAAAGAAAAAACAGGCAACATCCAGGGGCCAGACTACCCAATCCTACCCCTAGAGTTCCAGTGTTGCTGATTCCAGCCCAACACCAAGTAAGCTGCCAGAACCCTACAGCCTACAACTGCCAATATCAGAGGCCTAGCACACAAAGCCAGTGACCAGACCCTAGGCTCCCAACACAAGAAGCGTGGGTCAGTGCCCTCTGCTCCCCAATGGGAGAGCTAAATCTCTTTAAAGGCCAGGAAATAAGCAAAGACTATGAATAAAAAGAAATATACAATAGATTCATATTATGAGAACAGTGAAGATCAAGGCAGAAATTCTCAAGAGGACAACATTGTCAACAAACCCACATCTGGAACCTCAAAAGGGAATATGAACTGGTCTGAAGCCCAAAAAGCCTTCTTTGAAGAACTCAAGAAGTGTTTTAAAAATCAAATGAGAGAGGTAGAAGAAAAAATGGGAGGTATGCAAGAGGGAGTCAATAGCCTGGAAAAAGAAGGACAAAAATTTACTGTAGAAAACAAGTCCTTAAAAAATACAATTGGCCAGCTGAATAAAAAAAGTACACTGAAGAAGACAAGTCCCTAAAAAATACAATTGGCCAAATGGGGAAGGAGGTACAAAATCTAATAGAAGAAAACAATTTGTTAAAAATTAAAATTAGGCAAATGGAAGCTAATGACTCTAGGAGACAGCAAGAATCACTTAAACAGAAACAAAAGAATGAAAAAGAAGGTGAAAACGTAAAATACTTCATTGGTAAAACAACTGACCTGGAAAATCAATCGAGGATAGACATTTTAAAAATTATTGTTCTATTAGAAATCATGATGAAAACAAGAGCCTGGACAGTATCTTTCAGGAAATTATAAAGGAAAACTGCCGTGAGGTCCTAGAACCAGAACGTAAAACAGCCATAGAAAGAATCTACCAAACACCTCCTGAAAGAGATCCCAAATTGAAAATGCCAAGGAATATAGTAGCCAAATTCCAAAATTACCATGTCAAAGAGAAAATACAGCAAGCAGCCAGAAAGAAACAATTTAAATATCATGGAGCCACAGTCAGGATTACAGAGGACCTTGCAGCTTCTACATTAAAAGACCACAGGGATGGAACATGATATTCCATAAGTCAAAGGAGATTGGATTACAACCAAGAATCAATTACCCAGAGAAAATGAGCATGATCTTTCAGGGGAGGAGATGGATATTCAGTGAAATAGGGAACTTCCAAACTTTCGTGATAAAAAGACCAGAGCTCAACAGATAATTTGATCTTCAAATATAAGACTAAAGAGAGACATAAAAAGGTAAACGAGACAGAAAGATACAATATGTTGTAAATAAGGGCAAACTGTTTACATCCCTACAAGAGAAGATGACACTTGTAACTCTTAAGAACTGTATTGTTATTATACCATGTTAAGTGGTATACATAAAGGGGGTGGATATAAGTTGCCTTTCATGTAATGATTAAAAAATTCTAGTCAAGTAGGTTAAAGGGATCTAAGTAAGTGGATTAATCTGATCTAAGAAAATATACTGAGAGAAAAGGAAGGAGGAGGCAGACAAGGGTAAATTAAGTTACAGGAAAAGTCACCAAAACCTATTATAGCAGAGAGAAAGAAGGGAAGGAGATGAGCATTATTTGAACCTTATTCTCATCAGATTTGGCTCAAGAAGAGAATAACAAAATTAGTTTGGTATAGAAATCTAACTTGCCCTATAGGCAGTAGGAGGGAAGAGGGGAAAGAAAAGGGAAGAGGCTAATAGAAGGGACTGAAGGAGGAGGTGGCCAAAAGCAAAACACTAGTGAGGAGGGAAAAGGAGAAAGGAGAAAGAAAAACATGAACGGGATGGGGGGAAAGGATAGAGAGAAAGACAAAGATAGTAATCATAACTATGAATGTGAATGAGATGAACTCTCCCATAAAACGGAAGCAGATAGCAGAATGGAATAAAAAACATAATCCTACAATATGTTGTTTAAAGGAAACACATTTGAAAAAGAGTGACACACACAGGGTAAAAGTAAAAGACTGGAACAGAATATATTATACATCAGCTGAAGTAAAAAAAGCAGGGGTAGCAATCCTGATCTCAGACAAAGCAAAAACAAAAATAGATTTTATCAAATGAGATAAGGAAGGAAACTACATCCTGCTAAAAGGCACCATAGGCAATGAAATAATATCATTACTAAACATATATGCACTAAATGGTATAGCATCTTAGAGAAGAAGGTCAGGAAGTTACAGGAAGAAATAGAGAGTAAAACTATTCTAGTGGGGGACTTGAACCTTCCCCTCTCTGAATTAGATAAATCTATCCACAAAATAAACAAAAAAGAAGTTAAGAAGGCAAATAGAATATTAGAAAAGTTAGGTATGATAGACCTCTGGAGATAACTGAACTGTTATAGAGGGGAATATGCTTTTTTTTTCTTCGAGTACATGGCATCTACACAAAAATGTACTAGGGCATAAAAACCTCACAATCCAATGCAGAAAGGTAGAAATATTAAATGCACACTTTTCAGACGATGATGCAACAAAAATTATATGTAATAAAGGGCCATGGAAAGACAGACTAAAAAATGATTGGGTCAAACAAATCATAGAAACAATTAATAACTTCATTCAAGAGAATGACAATAATAAGACAACATACCAAAACTTATGGGATGCAGCCAAAGCAGTTTTTAGGGAAAGTTTTATATTTCTCAATGCTTACAGGAATAAAATGGAAAAAAAGGAGATCAATCAAGTGTGCATGCAACTAAAAATCACTAGAAAAATAACAAATTAAAAATCCTAAATTAAACAACAAATTAGAAAAATTAAAAACAAAGAAAAAATTAAGAAAATTGAAATTAAGAAAACTATTGAACTAATAAATAACACTAAGAGCTGGTTTCATGAAAAAAACCAATAAAATTGATAAACCTTTGGTTAATTTAATTAAAATAAGAAGAAAAGAAGAAAACCAAATTACCAGTGTTAAGAATGAAAAGGGTGAATCCACCACCGAAGAAGAGGAAATTAAAACAATAATTAGGAATTTTTTCACCCAACTGTATGCCAATAAATCTGACAATCTTAGTGAAATGGATATTTACAAAAATATAAATTGCCCAGATTAACAGAAGAGGAAATGAAATACTTAAAATAACCCTATCTCAGAAAAAGAATTTGAACAACTCATTGATGAATTAAACTCCCTAATAAAAAATCCCTAGGGCCAGAAGGATTAACAAGTGAATTCTATCAAACATTTAAAGAGCAATTAATTCCAATACTATATAGACTATCTGGGAAAATAGGTGAAGAAGGAGTCTTACTAAATTCATCTTATGATACAAATATCATGCTTATACCTAAACCAGGAATGTTCAAAACAGAGAAAGAAAGTTATACACAATTTCTCTAAGCAACATATAGGCAAACATTTTAAATAAAATATTAACAAATAGATTATAGCAACTTATCACAAGAATAATATACTATCACCAAGTAGGATTTATACCAGGAATGCAGGGCTGGTTCAATATGAGGAAAACTATCAGCATAATTGAACATATCAACACCAAAATTAACAGAAACCACATGATTATCTCAATAGATGCAGAAAAAGCTTTTGACAAAATACAACACCCATTCCTATTAAAAACACCACAGAGCATAGGAATAAATGGAGTCTTCATTAAAATAATAAGTAGCATCTACCCAAAACCTTCAACAAATATTATATGTAATGAGCTAGAAGCTACAAGCTAAAAGCATTTCCAATAAGACTGAGGGTGAAACAAAGAGTCCGTTATCACCACTGTCGTTCAATATCTTACTGGAAACGTTAGCTTTAGCAATAAGAGAAGAAAAAGAAATTGAAAGTATTAGTATAGACAAAGAAGAAACAAAGCTATCACTGTTTGCAGATGATATGATGATATACTTAGAGAATCCTAGAGAATTAAATAAAAGACTAATTGAAATAATAAACAACTTTAGCAAATTTGCAGGCCATAAAATAAAGCCACACAAATAATCAGCATTTCTATATGTTACCAACAAGGCCCAACAGCAAGAGATAGAAAGAGAAATTCCATTTAAAGTTACTGTAGACATTATAAAATATTTAGGAGTTTACCTCCCCCAACAAACCCAGGAACTATATGAACACAATTACAAAACACTTTTCACACAAATAAAGTCAGATGTAAATAATTGGAAAAACATCAGTTGCTCATAGGTAGACCAAAAAAATAATAACACGATTCATTTGGAAGAACAAAAGGTCCAGAATATCAAGGAAACTAATGAAAAGAAATGCAGGGGAAGGTGGCTAGCCATTCCAGATCTTAAATTGTATTATAAAGCAGCAATCATCAAAACTACTTGGTACTGGCTAGGAAATAGAATAGTGAATCAGTGGAATAGGTTAAGTATGTAAGATACAGTGGTCAATGACTATAGTAATCTATTATTTGATAAACCCAAAGACCCCAGCTTCTGGTATTAGAACTCACTCTTTGACAAAAACTGCTGGGAAAACTGCAAAAGAGTATGGCATAAACTAGGCATAGATCAAAATCTCACACCATATACCAAAATAAAATCAAAATGGGTTCATGATTTAGATATAAAGGCTGATATTGTAAGCAAAGTGGGAGAGCAAGGAATAATTTACCTATCAGATTTATGGAGAACAGAAGTATTCATGTCCAATCAGGAGATAGAGAAAATTACAAAAAACAAAATGGATAATTTTGATTACATTAAATTGAAAAGTTTTTGCACAAACCAAGCCAACATTAGAAAGAAAGTTGAAAATTGGGAAAGAATTTTTACAATCAGTCTCTCTGATATAGGCCTCATTTCCAGAATTAAATCAAATTTATAAGAATACCAGTCATTTCCCAGTTGATAAATGATCAAAGGATATGAACAGACAGTTCTCAGATGAAGAAATTAAAGCCATCTATAGACATATGAAAAAATGCTCTAAATCACTATTGATTAGAGAAACATATCCAAAACACTCTTTGTCATTTGTGTACTTTGTCAGCTTCAATTCAATGTGAGTTTAGCATCTTTAGCACTTTCTTTATAAGGCCATGTCATGTTCTTATATTCATGCTGCATTACCTAGTCCCATCTTCTGTATAATTCTCTTAAAAATTTAGGTAGGTTAGATTAGTGAGACAATTCTTTCTATTTTTTAAATAACTCCAGTTGTTTCCTTATATGAAACTTAATTACAACTTCTTTCTTTTCTATTAATTTATTTATTTGCAGTTTTCTACATTCACTTCCACCAGACTTTGAGTTCCAAATTTTCTCCCCATCTCATCCCTCCCCCCACCCCAAAATGGCATGCATTCTGAATACCCCTCCCCCATTCTACCCTCTATTCTATCTCTCCAGGCCTTCTCTTATCCCCTTCCCCTTCTATTTTCCTATAAGGAAGGATTGATTTCTATACCACTTTGCCTGTATATCTTATTTCCCAAATGCATGTGAAAACAAATTTTAACATTTGTTTTTAAAACTTTAGATTCCAAATTTTCTCCTTTCCTCCCTCCCTACCCACCCTCATTGAGAAGGCAATCATCTCTATCATTTCCCTGCTTTGTTATCCCATTCCCCCCTACTTTCCTATAAGGTAAGATACATTTCAATACCCAATTGAATATGTATGTTATTCCTTCCTTAAGCCAAATCCAAGAAGAATAAGAGTCACTCATTCCCTCTTACCTTCCCCCTTCTTCCCCTCCACTGTAAAAGCCTTTTCTTTTTTATATGAGATAATTTATGTGAGATAATTTACCCCATTCTACCTCTCCCTTTCTCCTTTTCCCAGTATACTCCTCTCTCACACCTTAATTTTGTTCTCCAGATATCATCCCTTCATTTTCAAATCACCCTGTGCCGTCTATCTATCTGTCTATCTATCTATCTATCTACATACATATAATTTTTTCCCTCCAACTACCCTAATACTGACAAAAGGCTCATGAGTTACAAATATCATCTTTCCATACAAGAATGTAAATAGTGCAACCTTAATAAGTCCCTTATATCTCTATCCTGTTCAGTTCTTCATGCTTCTCTTGAGTCTTACAGTTGAAAGTCAAATTTTCTATTCAACTCTCATCTTTTCATCAAGAGTATTTGAAAGTTCTCTATTTCATTGAATATTCATTTTTCCCCTGAAGAATTATACTCACTTTTGCTGGGTAGGTGATTCTTGGTTTTAATCCTAGCTCCTTTGACCTCCAGAATATTATATTCCAAGCCCTGTGGTCCCTTATTGTAGAAGCTGCTAAATCTTGTAGAAGTGTTATCCTGATTGTGTTTCCACAATATTTGAATTGTTTCTTTCTGGCTGCTTGCAATATTTTCTCCTTCACTTGGGAACTATGGAATTTGGCTACAATATTCCTAGGAGTTTTCGCTTAGTGATCTCTTTCAGGAGGTGATAGGTGGATTCTTTTAATTTCCATTTTACCCTCTAGTTCTAGAATATCAGGGCAGTTTTCCTTGATAATTTCTTGAAAGATGATGTTTAGGCTCTTTTGTTGATCATGACTTGCAGATAGCCCAATAATTTTTAAAGTCTCTCTCCTGGATCTATTTTCTAGGTCAGTTGTTTTTCCAATGGGATATTTCACTTTGTCTGCTATTTTTTTTTCATTTGTTTGGTTTTGTTTTACAATGCCTTGATTTCTCATAAAGTCACTAGCTTCCAAATGCTCCATTCCAATTTTTAAGAAAGTACTTTCTTCATTGAGCTTTTAGAGTTCCTTTTCCATTTGGCCAGTTCTGCTTTTTAAGGCATTCTTCTACTCATTGGCTTTTTGGACTTCTTTTGCCATTTGGGTTAGGCTATTTTTTAAGTTGTTATTTTCTTCAGTATTTTTGGGGCCTTCTTTAGCAAGCTATTGACTTGTTTTTCATGCTTTTCTTTCATCACTCTCATTTCTCCTCCCAGTTTTTCCTCTACTTCTCTTACTTGCTTCTCAAAATCCTTTTTGAGCTCTTCTATGGCTTGGGACCGATTCATATTTTTCTTAAAGGCTTTGGATTTAGGAGGTTTGACTTTGTTGTCTTCTTCTGGTTGTATGTTTTGATCTTCTTTGTCACCAAAGAAAGATTCTATGATTTGACTTTTTCTTGCATAATTTGCTCATGTTCCTAGCTAATTACTTAACTTTTAAACTCTTTGTTAAGGTAGGGGTCTGCTTCCAATGTGGAGAATGAAGTGTCCCAAGCTTCAGAGGTTTTGTGAAGCTGTTTTCAGTGATACTTCTAGGGAGCTGTAAGCTTTCAGTTCTTCCAAGGTAGTACGATCAAGGGCTAGGTGTTTATTCCTCTCCTGGCCTGTGGTCTGGTCTATGAGTGACCACAAGCACTCTTTTCTGCCTTGGAACTGTGAGAAGGATTTGCTCTAAACCACCACTACAAGCACCATGCTATTGCTCCTCCTCACCCCAGGCCCACCACCCAGAACTGTGACCCATATCTAAGCACTGGCAAAGCAAGAGATTCCTGCCTCAGTACCAGCAAAGAGATCCCTTCAATTCCCCTCTGATCAGCCACTGGATTTCCTCTTTATCTGTGGGCTAAAAGCTCTGGAAGCAGCTGCCACCCTGGGGGCTGGGCCTAGACTAAGGCTGGGACGGTGCTTCTCCCTCACTGTGGTCCCAGACCTTTTGTACTGACCCTCTACGTTGTCTTTGGTATTTGTGTGTTGAGAAGTCTGGAAACCACCACAGCTGCTTGTGATTCAGTCCCGAGGCCTGTTGTAGCTTTGCTGAGGCCTGGTCTTTTCCTTAGCTCCCATGCTGAACTGCACTCTTCTCCTAGCCTGGTGAAATAGACCTTTCCAATCAATCACCCAGGTTGTGTTGGGCTGGAAATGTTTTGCTCTGTATTTTTGTGGGTTCTGCTGCTCTAGAATTTGGAGGGGTTTGGGGGAGAACTCAAGCAAGTCACTGCTTTAACTCTGCCATCTTGACTCTGCCCCCTAGAACTCCTTTCTTTCTTGCCCATTGCTCCCACTTCTGCTTTCGAGGGAATCATCATCCCTCCTCCATGTGAAAGTGCATATGACAGTCCTTTAAATGCTTAAAGACAGATATTATGCCCTGACTAGGTCTTCTTTTCTCTAGACTAAATGTCCCAGTCCCTTCAGCTTTATCATTTATTATGATCTTGAGGCTCTTCACCATTCTTTTTGCCTTCCTTTTGATGTACTCTAGCTTATCAAAGTGTCCCCTGGTTCTGTGTCATCTCCACATTGAATAACATGTCATCTGTGTCTCTATCAAGTTAATTAAAATAAATATGAAACCAAGATGGAGAAGAGTCTTCAGTCCATGGGTTGAAAAAAATGGTCATGTTTAGCCTAGTAAATCAAAAACTCATGGGGGACACGTTAGCTTCACTATTATGTGAAGGAAGGAGCAGATTTATCCCATTTGACTTTCCAGTTCCAAGCACAGATAACTAGGTCACCCCACTAGAGCCCTTTCTTTCAAATTAACATTATACAATTTATCCATTCTATCCAGTTCCAAATCCACCTAACTATACAATTGTCTAGTCCATATCTCTCTATTTATTAAGTACTTACTATGTGAAGGCACCATACAAAGTGCTGGTTATATAAAGAAAGGTAGATGACAGTCCCTACCCTCAAGAAGTTTACAGAGAATATGTTGAAACAAAATGCATACAGAATAAATTTATTATCAATAAAGGGAAGATACCAGCATTAAGGGGAAAATTAAGAACTTTGTGAAGCACTTGATTAAATATAAATTGTATCCATAATACTACCCAGTTTTACCTTCTGTACCATGGACCTGATTGCAGGCAACAGAAGACCAGCTTAGGGAATATTGGTGCTAAATTTATTTCAAATTATTTAACATTTTAAAAAAGAAATACTACAGCAGAACAGAGTAACTACCCATCTTCACTATCTACACATATGAAATGAAAGAGATGAAAATTAACAGTTAGATTTTACTAGAAAATAAACACCTTAACATAGCAAGATTGAAGAGAAAACTTCCATTTTGACTTTTAGACAATTCAAAAGACTTATTTCCTAAATGAGGGTAACTGGGGAAAATATAAAACTGTTTCTTTTATGGAAGTCTATTAATGTGATTTTCAGCTTAGGGAGCCAATGTGTAAAATCCATGGATCAGGTTTTTAATTTTTTTGAGGCGGCAGGGTAGAGGTAGAGGAAGAGGGGGAAAATGTCAGATAGAAAGAAAATCTCAGGGTTTTATTCCTGATTTTTAATTGGCATTACGTATGCAGTAAGGCTGCTCACTAACTGAAAAAGCTGAAAATTGCTCATCTGACAAAGACACATTATAGAGTACAAGGTCTTTATGTTCCATTTAAGAGCTTATTAAGGTTAGAAAAACTTTGAGATCTAAAATATAGGCCATTAAAATAGAAGGAACTAGTGATTGGTATAACTTGGAATTCAGACTAAAATAATATTCTGATTTAGTTAGGCCTTTCTTTTCAGATTTTAATAAGCATATAAATGAGCTGCTATCTTTTCTTGCCTTGAAAATATTTGTCATGAATGTAAAATCACCACTGAGTTCAAATTATGATTTCTTTTGTCATGAATCCTCCTAAATTAGCCATATTTTAGAAATAGGTGATATTTGTATCAGTACTTTAAACTTACACTTTAAGAAGGAAACAGTAACATCAAAACTATGACAGCAAAATTATACCCATATAAATCAATTTTATAAAGATTTTAATTGATGCCTAGCACATTCAAGGCACACACACACTCACAAACACACAGACCACACAAATCTAGATATCGCCTACTAATCAAACATCTCAGTAGAAATGGTACCATAGTCACAAAACAATATTAAAGGTGAAAGTACACATTTTTTTCAATTAGTATTATCTAACATGTAATGCCAAGTATAATCAGCTCTTGAAAACTCAGAAGCTGGCCATCTATTTAGCTTCATCTAGTTTACTATCTTCTCTAAAATTGCCTCAAGTTTAAACTATGACAGTCAAAGAATAAGAATACAAAAATAAAAGAAACACCAGTTTGCTATTACAAGTTTGTCCTGGTAGGAAAAAAGTTCTGTGAAAAGTTATTAGACATTTAAAGCACAGATGAAGGGGAATGAACTTTAGAAAACATATATACAAGATATATAGAAAAATATGGAGATAAGGAACCTGCTAACAAAGGAAAGATGCTGACACTTTAATAAATCTGACTGTCCATGAAATTAAAAAAGAGATCTGTGTTTTCACCAATTTAAGAAACTCCTAGGGTGGCAATCTATCTTTAACTTATCTGCTAAGACCTTAGAAGACAGATACTCCAGTTGCAGAGGAGTTAAGTGATTTTCCCAAGCACCCACCTAGAAAGGATTAGAGTCCAGGTTTCAGTCAGATCTTTCTGACTCCCAAGTTATATGGGAAAACTTTGGGGGGTAGATGTTATTATTATCTCCACTCCTTTCAATTGAATGATTTATTTTATGGGTGAGAAAAGCCTTTTAATAAAAGAATCTTTAAGATAGTATTTTGACTTACAAAATCAGCATTTTTGGATAATGAACAAACAATAAGTACAGTCACATGTGAAATGGTACAGATGTGGTGAGTATTACATGCGAAAGCATGCTTGTTCCTATCAATGCTACTAATTGAAAATGCCCTTGATTTGTGTATAGATGACCTTCATAAAAATGTTTTATTGTTCAGAGAGTAAGCATGTAGGTCATGTAAGGCAGTCATTGTTAATGTTGTCTCGTCTCCTTTTTGGTAAGGCCCAAGACTTTTTTCATGTCTTTAGAATACTCCCCTCTTTCAAATATTTTGCATTTTGCACATTTGGATTATAGCATAGATCTCTGCTATATACCCTTGGTCCAATTTGGCTATGTCTTCCATGTATGTTCTCATTATGTACAATTTTTAACTTTCCCATAGGCATCTCTTACTCTGTAATAATAAGTTCCAATTGTGGTGGTTCCAGTGTCCTTAATGATGAAAACTGTTTGTTACAGTGACTTCTGCAGCTCTTTTCCATTTATATTTTGATTGTTGTCTTTCCATTTTTATCCTCAAATGACATTGATATGACTTTACTTACCCTCCATGGATTCTCTCTGATTTATGAGACAATACTACTAATAATTATCCATCATCGTTTTTTGTAAGATTTTTCAAACAAGTTCATATTATAACCCAATGTTGATTTTGGCCATCATCTCTCTCCATTTGGCAAGTAAGTAAAATATTTGCTAAAGCGTTTTCTGTGCCCTTTTGGTCTTTTTGTAGTGAAAATATATTAGTTAAACTTCTGTATAAACTTACTGGAGTTTATGTCATCTCTGTTGTTCATTTTCCCTTTTTCTTTGCCAATATTAACAATGAATGCTTAACTATCAGAAATAAGATTTGAACTAAAGTCTTCCTGACTTTTAAGTCTATCAGTTTATCCTTTATTCCATGTTGATTCTAGCTGACCTGCCATTATAACCCATTTTCTATGGAGAGCAGATGAAATAATGTATGTGAAAATTCTTTTAAAATTACAAAAATATCATAAAAGTATGTTTATATTATCAGCTTTAAAATAATTTTGTAAAGATTTTTCAAGAGTATTAGTGCACTTTTCTTGATCAATCATTACAGAAGGTGAACTTTTTAAACTTTGTCTGCCAAGAACCTTTTTCATGTTTTTTATTCCTTTGAAAAAATTCACATATTCAAACTAGTGATAACTGACATTTATTCTCACCGATTTAAGATGCACAAGTTAACAAAAACACATTGCATGCCCTTTAATAATAATCCAACATCGAACTTTACAGAAGGTTGAGTTTGCATAATTAAACACAATATCGAGTTATTTTTAGATCTCTGTTCAGACATGTATGTAAAAAATGTTGTGTTTCTAAGTGAGGTTGTCAAGGCTGAACTTGAGATATTATATAGTGACTTGCACTAAGGCCTATCCAAAGAGACAATGTTCGATCATAAAAGTGAGAATAGGATCATTTCCCGGAAGAGACTACAAAGATAAAGTTAGTGTTCTCTCTCCTTAGCAACCAATTATCATAGCCTTTGTGAAGTTATTAAGGGTGAATTCTAAAAATGACTTGCAGTTCTGTCCCAGATGAACTTATTTAATATATGAATAGAGTCAGTCATAACCACAACAAAGTGATCAGGAATTTCATCCAAGATGCCAAATTTAGAGAAAATTAATGGCATTTAAAGTCCTTCAGCAGCGTAGAGCCAGTAGAAATTAACTTTTACACAAAAAGAAAAGTCAAATAAGAAGCAATGAGATCTCAGTCTAGAGTAAGCTCCACCCTTCCCCATCCTTTCTCACCCCACCAAACCCTTCCTTCAATAAGTTTCGTGGTACTTTACGAATGCAAAAATTCTTAGTTTTGCCTATTTATTTAAATATATGATCTAAAGAGAAAAGGAATTACACATGTAGCATATTTATAGCATATCTTTTTGTGGTGGCAAAGAATTAGAAATTGAGGAGGTACCTATCAACTGGGGAATGGCTAAATAAGTGGTGGTGTATGAATGTAATGGAATACTATCATACTATAAGAAATGAAAAGCAGGTGGATTTCAGAAAAAAAAACAACTTGGAAAGACTTAATTGAACTGATACTGAGTGAAGTGAGCAGAACCAGAATATTGTACGTAGTAACAGTAACATTGTGCAATGATCAACTATAATTGACTTAGCTCTTCTCAGCAATAGAATGATCCAAGACAAACCCAAAAGACTCATGATGGAAAATGCTATCCACATCCAGAGAAAGAACTAATGGAGTTTGAATACAGATTGAAACATACTATTTTCACTTTTTTTGCTGTTTTTTCTTATGGCTCTTTCCTTTTGATCTGTTTCTGCTTTTACAACATGACTAATGTTTTACATGGTTACATGATTGATTACAAGTTTAACCTATGTCAGATTGTTTGCCATCTTGGGGAGGGTATAGGAGAGGGAGGCAGAAAAATTTGGAACTCAAAATCTTTTGACAAATGAATTTTGAAAATCATCTTTACATGTAATTGGGAAAAATGCTACTGAATGTATGACTTATCATCCACTGCTTTTGCTGTCATAGCCCCCAAACATTAAATTCCCAACTGGGAGGTTATGGTTACTCCTCAGGGTAACTTTTTCCTAACAGCCCTAGTAATAAAGAACATTCCTTTTCTAAAGGATACATCCTAGGAATCAAAACCAGTCCAATGTCACTTCTTATACATTATTTCTTGAGCTCACTGACATCTGATTCTCAGGGATGTATGAATTATGGTGCAGGTAACACCCTCACTCCACCTTTCCCCAAAAAGGAATGACTTAGAAAGTGTTCTCAGGGATGCACCTAATGCTGATCTTGTAATGCAGTGTTATCATTACCTAAGACTTTTGCTCCACAGCTTATAATACAAGCCACATTTGGAGACTCTTCACAGAGACACACATAAAATATAGAGAAACACAAAGGGGGAAATCTACCCAGGTAACCTAATTTAACAAATTTTCAGTAGACACCAAATATAAATGACAGCACTGGGGATACAGACAGATAGATGAGTCTTTGCCCTCCTGGAGTTTATATTTCAAAAGGAAACAATATTTATAGAGATAAATAATTAGACCCTCATAGTTCTATGTTCTTATTTTCATAAAATCTTTATGAGAATGCCCTAAAGGGGCTGATTGGTAAAGTAAGAGAGCTGGAGTCCAGAAAAGACAAAAGTTCAAATTCAGTCTCAGGCACTAGTTGTCACTGTGACCTCTTGCAATTCAGTTATGCTCTCTGAGTTTCAGGTTTCTCATTGTAAATAAGGGAGTACATGCCTGACACTAACCTGGGGCAGCTACATGGCACAGTGGATAGAGCACCAGACCTAGTTCAAATCTGGCCTCAGACATTTGTCACTTACTAGCTGTGTGACCCTGGGCAAGTCACTTCATCCCATTGCCTAACAACCCTCCCCCCCAAAAAAAAGACCAAGAGAAAAAATAAATAATGGATTGTAGTGCTCAGCTACCCACTTAACAGGACAATTCAGAGTAAATAAAACTCTTTCAAACCATAATGTGACATAGCACTTGTTACTTTGGATCTTAGATGTCATCTAGTATAACCCCCTAGTTTTATAGATGTTAAATAGAAGTTTAAAAACTTGTATAAAGTCTCAGAGAGAGTAAAGGCAGAAATAGTATTTGAAGTCTGGTTGTCTGATTCCAAATTCAACCCTAGTTCAGTAACAAATTTGTATCATAATCCCTTAATAGTAACAGAGCATGCATGTGCACATTCACACACATACACAAACACACACATATGCATAATGGTTTTCTGCTACAGGCTACACCTTCATAGTCACAAAGTGGGCTAAAAGACATAGAATGTAATATCTTGCTGTGATTATTACTAGTTGTTTATTTTTTAAAGTATTTTTTTTTCAGTATGGTAACATTCAGCCTTAAAGCTTATAGAACAAGGAGTCTTTCAAACATATGTTAAGACGATTGTTGAAGTTACTGTTCATCCTTTGTACTGGAAGAGGACCAATGACATCACAATACTGGGGTCAAGGTACAATGTGTCTTACTATGGCTGACTGGACATTTATGAACCCAGAAGGCTCTACTACAGTTCAGGCACAAATAGTCCATTTGAACATTTTGGATGGAGATATCTCTAGATTTGTATATCTTAAGTTTCCTTTGTAGTATTGCAATTCTTCTTTGCTCACAGAGCATAGTGCCTTCTTTGACACAGGCATGCCACACTGAGCGGTCCTGTGCCAGCATCTCTCATGTCTCACAACAGATTTCAAAGTTCTTCAGAGAGACTTTAAAAGTGTCTTGTCCTGTTTCTTCTGACCTCTGTGTGAGTGCTTGCCTTATATGAGAGTTCTCTGTAAAATAGTCTTTTAGGTTAATGTTTATATGTTTATATGCTTGGCATTCAGGCAAATGTACATTTAGATTGCAAACTTGATAAGATGGAAGAAATAAAATTAGTTCTGTTTCTGAAATGTCAAGTCATGTGTGTGTATACCAGTAAGAATATCTAGAACCGAGCAAAAATGCACAAAGGTTTTAGGCCCAGAATTGTACAAAAGAAGGTGATTAGGGTAGATTGACTTCAAGAAATCAAAATGTCCTTTTGATGACTCCCAAGCTTCTCCTAGAAATGAAGATCTTTATTTTTAATGCCAACATTCTCCTGTTTTTGCTTTATAGCTGTAAGAACTGAAACTTAGTAATAAACAGAGGACAATGGAAAGATGCACTGTGACTGTGAACAATGCATAACACAAAACCAAAAAGGCATTTTAAGGAAGAACAAAAGTAAAAGATGTCATCAGGAAAATGTGTAATTGAATAGAAGCTGGACTAGTCAAGTGTTAAGAGAAACGGATGCCATGTCAGCAGTTAACATTTTCCACTGGTATCCTTGATATGTCAAGAGAAAAGAAAATCTCCACTATCTTAGGCAGACTGTCATCTGTAATTAACTTAGGAAAAAATGAGAAAGAGTAGCATAAGATGGGCAGGTATGGATGGAGTATGATCTCCATCATTGGAGGAATGTCCAAGTCAATGAGATCATCAATACTTTTGAGTATTTTTCCATTGATGTTTTACGGTTATGAATCACTGACTATCACCATCACCAAAGGACCAAAATTACAGATGACAAAATGAGATACAGAGGCTTAGAAGGGTCTTAAGTAAACCATAGTACATTCATACAAATCACTTGCATATAGGATATAGCATAAAAGATTTCAACCAGAAAATGTATGATCAGAAAAGGTATTAGTTTGGTAATGTAGCAAGAGTCAAGAATAACAGATGAACAGCCTGTGCACTGTACTAGAATATGAGGAATTTTAAAAGTCTACAGAAAGGTCCCCAATCTTTTGAAAAAACGGATTACAGAGAATTTATGGGTAGAGTAAGTAAGAATTGCATAGTATGAAATATAAGTAGAGATAGAATGTGATTTATACCAATGGATGCAGTAGCTACACCAGTGAGATGATGGGCACACTGAATAATTATAAGTCATATTTTGTTTAAGATTTTTTAATGCCACCATATCCCTTAGATTAACTGGAGCATTATTCTAATCCTAGGGTTTCATAAAAATTGGGTTGCAATGATGGGTATAAATATCAGAAGCAAAATAATGCAGATATAAAGCAGAATATAATATTTTTGCCATCCTATTTCACTGGATACTAACTATGTCAAATCATCTGAATAACAAGGTTTCATTAAAATTCTTATTATGACATAAATGAAGCAAGAATTATAAGAAAAATAATGAATTTAAATAGCACAACAAAATAATCCAACCACTAAGTGAGTAGGATCGTGAGTCCTGACTGTTTCCCTTTATTGACTCAAAATAGAAAGAAATGGAACAAATGCATAAAAGTAAATGAGCAGAAAAAAGAAAGAAAGTGAGACTAGGACAAAATCTACAATAGAAAAACTTACAGAACAGCCAGCAGAAATACTGAAGAAATAAGTTAACAAAAGAAGCTTCTTATAATGAAAAAAGATAGGAGAGAAAGACATCAGAAATTTCAAGAAAAAGAAAATAACTTTAATAACAACAGATAAATCCCTAGAAATGAGAATGAAGCTACCATAAGAATTATCACAGGAATTTAGAAGTTTAATAAGAAATTTTTAAAATTGATAAAGAGCAAGATTAGAACTCTTAAAAATTAAATATAACAAATATCAATGGTTTAGAACTTAAGTAGGAAATATTTAAAAAAATTAGATTGATCTCTTTTGTTTTGAAATCACCTACATTTTCTAATATAGCTTCTCCCTTCTTCCTTATCCTCCCATAGACCTATCCCTCATAACAAGTAATAAAAAAGAGGAAAATATGCAGTTCAGCAAACTAACACATTAAAAAAATCTGAAATTATATGCAGTGTTCTCTACCCATTGTTGTTTAGTTATTTATAGTTGTGTCCAACTCTTCATAATCCCATTTGGGGTTTTCTTGGCAAAGATACTATATTGGTTTACCATTTCCTTCTCCAGCTCATTTTGCAGATGAGGAAACTGAGGCAAACAGGGTTAAGTGACTTGCCCAGAGTCACACAGATAGTAAGGAAGACTAGTAAGACTGATTTTAATTCAGAAAGATGAGTCTTCCTTACTCCAGACTCTGCACTCTATCCACTGTTCCACCTTGCAGCCTCTATACACATAGATCTTCACTTGATCAAAGAAGATTGACTGGTATCTTCTTACACTTGGGGATAGGGAGATAGGCTTGATCATAATTATATAATATGAAGTATCAATGTTTTTACACAAATGTAATAAAGTTAAGATTAAAAGTGAAAATTTAACTAGGGATAAATCTTTACAGCAGGTTTCTCTGATGGTTTCATTTATAAATGCATATAGAACTGACTCAAATTTATAAGAAAAAAAGTGCCATTTATTAATTGATAAATGATTTAAGGACATGGACAGACTGTTCTCAAGATAAGAAACCCAGGCTATCTATAGTTATATGAAAAAAAATGTGCCAAATCTGTACTAATTTGAGAAATCAAAATTAAAGCAATTTGGAGCTTCTATCTTATACCCACCAAAGAGGCAAAGATGACAAAAAAGGAAAATGATAAATGTTAGAAGGGCTGTAGGAAAATGGGAATATTAATGGACCTATGAATGAGTACAAACATTCTGGAAAGCAACGTGGAAGTATAAACAAAAAATTTCTAAACAGTGCATGCCTTTTGACCCAGCTATACTATTGTAGGCCTATACCCAAAAGAGATCAAACAAAGAGGAAGGAGTCTTGTATGTATAAAAGTTTTTATAACAGCTTTTTATGTATTGACAACAACTAGAAACTAAGAGAATGCCCAACAATTGAGGAATGGTTGAATGTGTTGAACTTTATGTATGCTTTTGATCTGTAGGAATGATTCAAAAAAGATATGAAAAGACATATGTGCACTGGTACACAGTGAATTGAAGTAGAACCCAAAAAAAAATTTATAATATAACATCATCTTCATAAAAATGAACAATTTTCAAGACTTTTATAAATGGATAAAAAATGAAATGAGCAAGGCCAATAGAACATTTTATACAATACCACTATAAAAACAGTTTTGAAAGCTGCAAGAACTTTAATCACTATAATGATCGTCCATGATTCCAGAGGATCAATGATGAACTGTTGTACTGTTACAAAGAAGTTTATATTGCAGAATGAGAAATCTACATATTTTTGTGTTAAAAATGACAGTCATTGGAGGAATTTGTTTTGGTTAATTATGCTCATTTGTTTAAAAAAAATTCTTCTTTTCTTTTTCATCAGAATTGGAAAAGGGAGGGAGAGAAAAAAGAGTTCCATGGGGGGGCTCTCTTTAGATATGAAATGTTACACGTACTTTCAGGTGAGATTGCTCTGTTATTAGTTTTACTTAACTGCTTTACTTTGTTAAGGACATATCTCACAAAGTGGAAATGATCTGTAAAGGTTCAAATGTGAAATAAAACACTTTTTTTTCCCTCTCAGCCAAAAACAAAGTTTAGGGGCAGCTAGATGGCGCAGTGGATAGAGCACCAGCCCTGGATTCAGGAGGACCTGAGTTCAAATCTGGATTCAGACACATAACACTTACTAGCTATGTGACCCTGGGCAAGTTACTTAACCCCACTGCCTAACCAAAAAACAAACAAACAAACAAAAACAAGGTTTATTGAATATTTGCCACATTAGCTAAACTCTTAAGGAATCTGAACATTTGTGAGCTATAGGCTAGATTGTGAAAATATGAGCAATGGCTACATTATAAGAATCAGAGCAGTGGCTAGATTTTAGTAATCTGAGCATCTTAATGGAGATTAGATGGATTTTATATACAGAAAGACTATGGGAGGGATCTAGGAGTGGCCAAGTAGTCTATGAGGTAATAGAACTCCAGGGGTTGCCAAGGGAGAATGGAGTCTAGATAGGATTAAGGGTGGGAACTGGCCAGGGAATATATGGAGGTCTAGGCTAGGTTAAGGGTAACAGATTGGGCATAGCAACAACGAAAGGCCAGTTGATAGGATTATAGCCTCAGGGGAGCACCAGAGATTTGGCCATGTGGGAAAGCCAGGGTTTTTCCCTTTTGGGGTCTAGATCCCATCCTTATCATTTCCTCCTCAAACAAATGGGACCCAAATTCTTTTGGGGTAAGGGGCGAAGGTCTCAGCTTTTGAAACTGCTTCCTGCTGGCAAGGGGATCAAATCCACCTCATAGGCAGACTCAGGAACAGCCAGGTGGGTAACATTACCTCTCACAGGAACATAATGGGGAAACTAAGCCATGAGAAGCCCATCTTAGACTAAGGCTAAAATTGTCCTCTCAGTTTTGCCCGATGCTGACTTCCCACTAGTACCACATTCTCTCTGAGTAGCTTGTGGCATTTCTCTCAGATGGTGGATTATTGATTATCGACAGATTATTATGATTCATCAGACAACTCAAAATAAATCCCACCAGCTTTTATCTCAAACAACAAGTTTCACTAATAAAAGTTGCTTGACATAATTCCCTGATGCCAAATAATTAGCTTAACTGTCTTTCACACTTCTGGGGAACATGGAGAGGTCTGGTGAACAGAGGGAACTGGGATATGGGAGGCTTAACTAGAGATTGGCTCCCCAAATTCACAATCAGGTGGCTTCCCAACAAAGGGGCAGGGCAAGAGGAGAGCATAAGGAGGTAGTATTCAAACAATAGATCTTCAAATAGGCAGGGGACAGGGTATGTCTTGGACATCCCTTAGTTTTCTTCAATGCCCATGACCCAGTAGGTTGAAGGGCAAGTACAGCCAGAGTAATTAGTTAAAACAGAGAACAGAGAACATAGCCATGATAAAGTGGGTAACCTTACCTTCAGCCCCGATTTTTGTGCAGGGTTCCATGAGAGATGGAGAAAGCAGGAGCACTATCAAGCCCTAGGCTCCCCTGTCATTCCCAGTCTTGATAAGACTGGAGGATGGGATACTGGGGGGTAACTCCACCACTTTTCCAACCTCAAGGACAATTTTTTTTCCAATGTCCCTCCTGGTCACATCTTGGGCATGGTGCCAGGGGTATTTGTCATGGAGGTTTCCTCTGGGGGAGGGCATTCCTTGGACCAGCCAGCCTCCTTGTGACCCTCACTGCTGGAGTTGACGGACTTCCTCTGAGGAGACACCTTGGAGGGGCACTTCTTGGACCCTGCTGGTGGAATCAGAATCAGGTTTTCCCACTGCCAGAGTTCCCAGGAGCACCCTCGGGTCTTTTCCTGGCTGTGGCAGCAGCCAAGAATTGAGTATGTTCTCTGTCTCTAGCCCTTTCCCCTTTTTTTTTCTTTCCTCTGCTGCTACTAAGTCTCTTGTTAAAAACTGCAAAAGCCATCTCCAGTAATTGGGCCTGAGGAGTTTGGGATCCCACTGCCAATTTCTGCAATTTCCTCCTACTATCTGGGGCAGACTGATTAATGAAATACATGCTAAGAATTGTTGCCCCTTCTACAGAGTTGGGATCTAAATTCGTATTTTTTTAAATAGCTTCTACTAGCCTGTCTAGGAAAAGGACAGGGTTTTCCTTTTCTCCCTGAGTAATTTCCTTAATTTTTTGAAAATTTACATGCTTTTGAAATGCAGTTCTTAGTTCTTCTAACAGGCAAATTACCATGTGGTCTCTCTTTGCCCTATCCTTACTCTTCTAATAATCCCACCCTGGGTCAGTAGTGGGAACAGCAGCTGTTCTTGGGGAGTATTTTGTGGTGTTATTGGTAGCAAAATGATCCCCAAATTTTTGGGCCTGTTCCCAGACTCTCCTCTTCTCTTCAGTGTTACAACAGGTGGAGAAGAGGATATGCAAATCACTCCAAGAAAGCTCAATTGTAAGGACACATCCCTAGAGACCTCAGTAAACTTAGTGGGATCTTCTGAGTATTGCCCCAGTTTCTCTTTGACCAGAATGAGGTCTGAAATGGAGAACAGAACATGTACCCTAATTGTCCCACTGGGCAAGGAAGGAACTTCCCTTAGGGGAAGGCACTGTGGGAATTGGGGTTAGGGAAGAAGGGAGATAGGAAGTCTCACTTCTTTTGAGTGAGTGACTAGGGAATGCTGGCTGAATTGGACTGGACTGAAAAGCCAGGGGATCTGGCAGGCAAGGGAAAAAATCAGCTGGCACCAGAGTAGGGGCAGGGGTCAAGGGAAGAGATATCACCAATACTGGGGCCTGGGTAGTCATTGCCTCAGGGTAAAGGGCCTGGGGAGCAGGTGCCCAGGCAAGGCCCTTGTCCAAAACCTGAGTAGGTGTCACCTCCAGAGCAGGGGCTTGCGGAGGAAATGCAAGGTAAATAGGATATGAGGCTAGATGAAAAGGGAAGGTAAACCAAGTGAAGGGTTGGGGGGCATGGAAAACAGGGGCAGTCAGGGGAAAATGTGGTGGAGATAACAGCTGGGGAAGTGGTGTTAACAGAGGATGGGAAGAGGGGGGTGCTCTAACACTGGGGGCCATAAGAGGGTCATCCAAAAAGTCTAGTTGATCCCCATTCCCCATTTGTGGGGCAGCTCTAGGTATGAGGACCCTACAATCTTTTCTGAGAATTGGGTACCAAGAAAGTTCGACAAAAGTCATTATGTAGGGAATCTCCACCCATTTTCCTTCTCTGCTACAATATTGTTTTAACTCAGAGTGTATTTTGCTATAATGTCCCAAAAATGGGCCATGCCTCATAATTTTCCAGGTGATACTGAGGCCAAATGGTGTTGCAAAAGAATACCAGCTTTGTCTTTTTTAGTTCTTTAGAGAAATTAAATTTTCCCAATTTCATAAAAGATAGGCCAAAGGCGAATTTTCAGGAATTGAAAAGGATTGACCCTTTCTGGGCTGGGTGGCTGGAAGTCCCTCCCTCCTTAAAGGAGGATTTAGGAATAAGCCTCAGGAAACAAACAAAAAAACCGAAAGCTAAAGAAGTACCTGAAGTTTTCCCAAGTCCTTGGCACTGAGAGAATCGAGAGGATTGGGACTACGCTTCCAGACAGGGAGTCGGAAGGTGTGCCCACATCCATGGTCTTGAACAGAACTACTGGACCAAGAGCCTGAAAGCATCAGGCTGAGTTCAAGACAACCTCGAAGCTGTCTGACCTAATGGGACCTGAGAGGTCAGGGCAGAAAAGCAATTCCAAGCCAAGCCTTTCTAGTTGCTTGGAAATCCACCCTATTGCAAGGCAAAAAAGGGATTGGGGGAGAGGGGAGGCTTAGGTACCTTCCAGTCCTAGCTGGTGAAGAGCTTGGTATAGGCAGTTTTTCCCGGTCAGGGAATCACATGATGAGGTCTAGAGGTGAGTGGTGGTGGA
Organism: Phascolarctos cinereus; assembly: GCF_003287225.1. Lineage (NCBI taxonomy): Eukaryota > Metazoa > Chordata > Mammalia > Diprotodontia > Phascolarctidae > Phascolarctos > Phascolarctos cinereus. Next base: position 200,449,889 of record NW_027555847.1, on the reverse strand, counting down.
ATCCCAAAATCACAACACACAGGTCCTGCCTGCAAGAATTCGACCCTAGCCTTCTTTCAGCCAAAAAACAAGGTTTATTCAAGATTTGCCATATTAGCTAGACTCTTAAGGAATCTGAGTGTCTGTGAGCTATTGGCTAGATTGTGAAAATCTGAGCAGTAGCTAGATTATAAGAATCAGACCACTGGCTAGATTTTAGGAATCTGAGCCAAAACACATCTTTCTTTCTTTCTCTTTCTTTTCTTTCTTTCTTTCTTTCTTTCTTTCTTTCTTTCTTTCTTTCATTCGTTCTTTCTTTCTTTCAAAGAAACATGAAGAGCAAAAAAGCCAGCATGAATCTGTCAAAGAACTAACTAAAGGAATTGAAACCAGCTCAATTTTGTTTCATTTGGTTAAGGTCAGATGCTCTAAGTCAGTCTAGTGTTAACAGCGTCACATATATGACCCTTACTGTTACATAATAAAAACCACATCAAAATTATAGCTATTCCAAAAAATTTACATACCACTGTCCTACCATTCCTCAGAAGTCTCAATTCATTTAAGTGTCCTTGAAGGTTAAAAGGGCTGTTGAGGACATGCTGAGAGAAAAGTTATGAGCTAATCTCATGAATACTGGAGGAAAGAAGAAGAGTGGTGAAGTGATTTAATATTTCTTGCAGTTGGGATGCCAGATGGTAAAGTAACTGAAATAAAGAAGTGTGGGGAACAAGGGAAAGGAGCTCTAAACACACTTTTGTATTAGGCAAGGAAAGTATATAAGATAGACTGTAACAGTGAGAGTGAAATAAAAGGATTTAGAACTCAACAAGGCAGAGGGTAATATAATTTGTTCAGTGGTTTGTATAAATATTTAATGGGAAGTATCTCTTATAGTGAAAAGAAATTATCAGAAAAAAATAAAAAAAATAGTCTGACAATCAACAAGCTTTTATTAAGCAGTTACTATAGTTCAGATGGGGTCTTCCTGAGTTCAAATCCGGCCTCAGACACTTACTATCTGTGTCACTCTGGGCAAGTCACTTAACCTGTTTGCCTCACTTTCCTCATCTATAAAATGAGCTGGAGAAGGAAATGGCAAACCACTCCAGTATCTTTGCCAAGAAAACTTGAGAAGGGGTCATGAAGAATCAGACATGACCGAAAATGACTAAACAACATATTCCAGGTATTATAATCTGTTCTGGAGATACAGAGATAGGTAAAAATAGCACCTTCACTCAAAGAGTGTACATTCTAATGAAGAGAGCATGTAAGTAACTAGGTAGATATAAATGAGATACCATGCTTTGCAAACTTGAAAGTATTAGATAAATGCCAGCTGTTATTATATAAGATTTGTACAGAGTAAAGAGGGGAAGACACTAGTAGGTGACAAGCCTCTTGCAGAAGGTTGTGCTTAAGTTAAGTCTTAAAGAAAACAAAGGGAAACAAAGAGGTAGAGGTGAAGGGTCAGAGCATTCCAAACAGAGACTGCCATTGCAAAGGCATGGAGATGGAAGTTGGAGGGCTGCATTCAAGAAACTACAAGTAGGCCAGTTTAGGTATATCATACCATGTGTGGAAGGGAGTAAAATATAAGAAGACTGGAGAAAGAAGTGGCATGAGGAAGGCCTCATTTATCAAACATATAGAGAACAGAGTCAAATTTCTGAAAGTAAGATTCATTCTTTAATTGATAAATGAACAAAAGATAAGAGTTTTCAGATGAAGTAATCAAAGCTATCTATAGCCATATGAAAAAATACTCTAATCCACTATTGAGTGGAGAAATGCTAATTAAAACAATTCTGAGATACTACCTCATAGGACAGAAAAGGTAAATGACAAATGTTGTAAGGCATGTGGGGAAAATTAGACTTTAATGCATTGTCGGTGGAGTGGTAAACTGATTTAACCATTCTGCAGAGTAATTTGGAACTATGCCCAAAGGGCAATAAAACCATGCATATGGATTCAGTCAAAGAGATGCACTTGAGGACCTAGAGGGCCACATGTGAATTTGAGGCTGCAGGTTCCTCACCCATAACTTAGCTATTATCAGCAATACAACAATCCAAGACCAACTCTGAAGGACTTATGATGAAAAATGCTATCTATCCCCAGACTGATGGAGTCTGAACACAGATTGAAGCATACTTTTTTCTTACTTTCTTCATTTTTCTTGAGGTTTTTTTTTCCTGTTTTCTTTCACAACGTGACTAATATGGATATGTTTTGTGTGACTACATATGTATAACCTATGTCTAATTGCTTGCCTTCTCAGTTGAAGGAGGGAGGCAGGGAGAGAATTTGGACCTCAAAGTTTTAAAAACAAATGTTAGAGATTGTTCTTACATGTAACTGGGAAAAAATAAAATACCAAATGTAAAAGACAGATATGTTTGGAATAAAACAGAAACATATAAACAAAATACTGGCTTTGATGCAATTGCCATGTACCATTTTCTCTGTGAATATAGAATTTTGGCTTATTGAATTACAATAATCATGGCTTTATTTCTCTAACTGTGGTGACATTTTCTAGACTACCTGACTGTCAAATAGTTCAATGTGATCAGCAAGTATGACAAACCTTAGTGCGACAGGCATTTATTAAAATAATTATTGGTGATATAAATATAGAAATTAACTCTATGCCTCTGGTCTCAACAATTTGCTAATAAATCTAGGAATTAGCTATTTCATAAAATGGGTGTCAATTCAGTTGAGCCTACTGATAATGGCATATTATTTTTTTTTACTCTTGAAAATATTCTCACTGCTGTAATTGAGATGGGTGCCCTCTAAAACATTTAAAAATTTAAAAGTAAAACAATCTTGCTTTAGTGACTGTGCAGATATAACCTAAATTACAAGTGAGTAGAGTAAGATAGAGAGAGAGAGAGAGAGGGAGAGAGAGAGAGAGAGGGAGAGAGAGAGAGAGAGAGAGAGAGAGAGAGAGAGAGAGAGAGAGAGAGAGAGAGAAAGATACAGATCATTTATTAATTGCTTACTATTTGGTGCCAGGCACTTTGCTAAACACTGAGCATATGCATACACAGACAAGCAAGCAAGACAGTTCTTACCCTCAACAAGGTTACAATACATAAAGGAGTGATGGAAGGAAAGTAGGGTACTGATAAGGTGGGGCAAGGTTGATTAAATTGTAGGAAGTTGAGTGGAAACCTGGGCCCCAATAAGATAAGGCCAAAATCTCATCTATCAGAACTGGGGGAAACTAGGGCTAGAGTCAAAGTTGGAGAATAAGGCCATGAAGCAGAGAACTGGGACAGTAATGTGAAGTCTTGGGCTGAGTGATACCTATTGGCTTTGGCTAACTTCTAAAGAAGAAAGAATAGCTGACATATACCTAAGCTGTGGAATAAATAAATAATTCAGCTTTCATTTGCAATGAGTCTCTCTTAGCTTCATATACTACACTAAAATAAGGGAATTGTGTATGGCCTAGAATTTGTGCAATTATAAGGTATCTATCAACATCTGTCTGTAGCTATCTATCTATTTTGATATGTATTATACCTATAGATATCTCTATCTACATTGCTATATATGTCTCTATCTGTGAAGGTGTTTATTCTTCAGATGCTTAATTTTAATTTTCTAAATGAATGCTAAGTGTATGGCAATATGGGTGTGAGGGTAGATTAATAGATGTTTGCAGATCTTTGATCCAGGTCTGTGATCTCACTGGTACAGGGAACTCCCAGTAAGTGAATTTCCTCTACCCATCTAAATCAGGATCTATTTTGCAACTTAAATTCTTACAGAGTTGCTGTTTGCCATTTGTAAGTGTGAATTTAAATAACTGTCCAGTGTCTAGCCTATATATGGCAACATAAGTCAGGCAAAACTATTGTTCTATAAGAAATAATAAAAGGGAAGATTTCAGAAAAAAATCTGGGCAGACTTATACAAACTGATACAAAATGAAGTGAACAGAACTAGGAGATCATTGTACATACTACCAGCAACATTGTAACAACAATCAACTATGAAAGATTTAGCTACTCTGATCAATACCATGATCCACAATTTCAAAGGACTCATAACGAAAAATGCCACTTACCTCTAGAGAGAGAACTGATGCACTCTGAGCACAGAATGGAGCACATTGTTGCTTGATTTTTAAAATTAATTTGTTTATTTTTAGTTTTCAACATTCAAGTCCATAACATTTTGAGTTCCAAATTTTCTTCCCATCTGTTCCCTACCCCAACCACCAAGACGACATGCAACTTGATATAGGCTTAGCATATACATTCATATTAAACCTATTTTCTCATTAGTCATGTTGTAAAGAAGAAGTAGAACCAATGGGAGAAACCATGAGAAAGAAGAGACCAAAAGAGAGGAGGGAGGGAGGGAGGGAGGGAGAGAGAGAGAGCGCAAATAATATGCCTCGATCTGCATTCAGACTCCACAGTACTTTTTCAGGATGTGGATAGCATTTTCTATCATGAGCCTTTTGGAGCTGTCTTAGATCCTTGTATTGATAAGACATTTCCAGTTTTTGACCACCACAGAAAGAGCTGCTATAAATATTTTTGTACATGTGAGTCCTTTTCCATTTGTATTATCTCTCTGGGATACAGACCTAAAAAAGGTATTGCTGGGTCAAAGGGTATGTACAGTTTAATAGCTCTTTGGGCTAGTTTCAAATTGCTTGGTTGGATCAGTTTACAACTCCACCAACAATGCATTAGAGTTCCAATTTTCCCACATCTTCTCCAACATTTGTCTTTTTTTTTGTCATTTTATTCAATCTGATAGGTGTGATGAGATACCTCAGAGTTGTTCTTATTTGCATTTTTCTTATCAATAGTAATTTAGAGCATTTTTTTTCATATGACTATAAATAGCTTTAATTTCTTTCTCAGAAAACTGCTTGTTTGTATCCTTTGACCATTTGTCAAATGGGGAATGACTTGTATTCTTATAAATTTGACTCAGTTCTCTATATATTTTAGAAATGAGGTCTTTATCAGAGACACTGATAGTAAAAATTCTTTCCCGGTTTTCTGCTTCCCTTCTAATCTTGGTTGCATTGGTTTTGTTTGCATAAAAAGTTTTCAATTTAATGTAATCAAAATCATCCATTTTGCATTTGATAATGTTTTCTATCTCTTGTTTGGTCATAAATTCTTCCATTCTCCATAAATTTGACAAGTAAACTATTCCTTTTCTCCCAATTTGCTTATTGTATCAACCTTTATTTGTAAAGTGTTTTTTTTAACTTTATCTTGGTAGACAGTATAAGACATTGGTCTATGCCTAGTTTTTGCCATGCTATTTTCCAGTTTTCCCAGAAGTTTTTGTCAAATAGTAAGTTCTTATCCATGAAGCTAGAGTCTTTGGATTTATCAAAAAGTATATTACTATAGTCTTTGACTACAGTGCCTTGTGTACCTAACATGTTCAACTGATCTACTCTATTTCATAGGCAATGTCAAGTAGTTTTTATGATTGTCACTTTATAATTCAATTTAAAATCTAGTTTGCCTAAACCACTTTGCCTTGCACTTCTTTTCATTAATTCCCTTGATATCTTGGACATTTTTTTAAAATTCCAAATGAATTTTGTTATTTTTTTTCTAGCTCTATAAAATACTTTTTAGTAGCTTGATTGGCATGGCACTGAATAAGTAAATGAACTTAAGTAGAATTGGCATTTTTATTATATTAGCTCAGCCTATCTGGTACCCACTGATGTTTTTCCAATTATTTAGATTTGACTTTATTTGTGTGAAAAGTGATTTGTAGCTGTGTTCACATACTTCCTGGATTTGTCTTGGCAGGTAGATGACCAAATATTTTAGATTGTCTACAGTAACTTTGAATGAAATTTCTCTTTCTAACTTATGCTGTTGGGCTTTGTGAGTAATATATAGAAATGCTGATGATTTGTGTGGGTTTATTTTATATCCTGTAGCTTTGCTAAAGTTGTTTTTATTTCAAGTAGATATTTACTTGATTTTCGAACATCCTCTAACTATATCATCGTATCATTTGCTAAGAGTGATGGCTTTGTTTCTTTTTAGCCTATTCTAATTCTTTCAATTCTTTTTCTCATTGCTAAAGTTAACATTTCTAGTACAATATTGAATAACAGTGGTAAAAATGGACATCCTTGTTTCACCTCGGATCTTATGGAAATGTTTCTAACATATCCCCATTACATATAATGATTGCTGATGGTTTTAGGTAGATTTCTTATCATTTAAAGGAAGCCTCCATTTATTCCTATGCTCTGTAGTGTTTTTAACAGCAATGGGTGTTGTATTGTGTCAAAAGCTTTTTCTGCATCTGTTGAGATAATCATATGATTTTATTGATATGGTCAATTAAGCTGAGACATTTCCTAATATTGAACCAGTCTTGTATTCCTGGTGTAAATCCTACCCAATCACAATGCATGATCCTCCCTTGTAACCTCTTTGCTAATATTTTACTTAAAATTTTTGCATCTTTATTTATTAGGGAAATTAATGTATACTTTTCTTTCTCTGTTTTGGCTCTTCCAGGTATAAGTATCAGTACCATATTTGTATCATGAAAAAAAAAATTGGTAGGACTCCTTATTCACCTAATTTCCCAAAGACTCTGTAAAGTATTGCAATGAATTGTTCTTTAAATGTTTGATATAATTCACTTGTAAATCCATCTGACCCTGGAGATTTTTCTTTCTGGGGAGTTCATTGATGGCTTGTTCAATTTCTTTTTCTGAGATAGGGTTAAATATTTTATTTCTTCTTCTGTTTATCTGGTATATATATATATATATAGTAAATATTGATTCATTTCACTAAGATTGTCAAGTTTATTGGCATGCAGTTGGCAAAACACCTCCTAATTATTGTTTTAATTTCCTCTTAATTTTTGGTGAATTCATCATTTTCATTTTTGATACTGGTAATTTGGTTTTCTTTTTTTAATCAAATTAATGAAAGGTTTATCTGTATTATTGGTTTCATCATAAAACTAGCTCCAAGATTTATTTATTAGTTCAATAGTTTTCTTAATTTCAATTTCAATAATCTCTCCTTTGGTTTTCAGTATTTTTAATTTGGCATTTAATTGGGGATTTTTAATTTGGTCTTTTTCTAGATTTTTTTAGTTACATGCCAAATTCATTGATCTTCCCTTTACTTCATTCATGTAAGCATTTGGAGATACAAAATTTCCCCTAAGAGCCACTTTTCTGTATCCCATAAGTTTTGGTATGTTGTCTCATCATTTTCATTCTATTCAATGAAGTTATTGATTATTTCTATGATTTGTTATTTGACCCACTCATACTTTGGGATTAGATTGTTGAGTTTCCAATTGATTTTTAGTCCATCTTTTCATGGTCCTTTATTAGATGTAATTTTTATTGCATCATGATCTGAAAAGAATACATTGAATATCTGTACCTTTCTGCATTCAATTGTGAGGTTTTTATGCCCTACTACATGGTCAATTTTTGTGTAGGTGCCATATACTGCTGAGAAAAGGTATATTCTTTCTATCCTTATTCAATTTTCTCCAGAGGCTTAACATATCTAGCTTTTTTTAAATTCAATGCACCTCCTTAACTTCATTCTTGTTTATTTTGTGGTTAGATTTATCTAGTTCAGAGAGTGGTAGGTTGAGGCCCCCCACTAATATAGTTTTGCTCTTTATTTCTTCCTGTAACTCCCTAAATTTCTCCTCTATGAATTTGGATGCTATATCACTTGGCACATGTATGTTTAGTAATGACATTGCTTCATTGTCTACAGTACCTTTTAGCAGGATGTACTTTTTTTCCTTATCTCTTTTAATTAGGTCAGCTTTTGCTTTTGCTTTGTCTGAGATCAGGATTGCTACGCCTGCATTTTTTTTTACTTCAGCTGAAGAATAATATATTCTATACTACCCTTTTACCTTTACCCTGTGTATATCCCTCTGTTTCAAATGTGTTTCTAATAAACATTATATTGTAGGATTATGGTTTTTAATCCATTCTGCTATTCACTTCCGTTTTATGGGAGAGTTCATCCCATTCACATTGGCAGTTATGATTAGCATCTGTGTCTTTCTCTCCATCTTATCCCCTCCCCAATTATTCTTTCTTCTCTTCTTTCTCCCTTTCCTTCCTGACTAGAATTTTGCTTTTGACCACCACCTCCCTCAATCAGCTCTCCCTTCTCTCCACCCCCTCCCTTTTCTTTCCCCTTTCCTCTCCTAATTCCGGTAGGGCTAGTCAGATTTCTATACCTAACTGAACATCTTACTCCCTCCTTGAGACAAATCTGATGAGAATAATGTTCAAGCAATGCTCATCTCCCTCCCTTCTTTCCCTCTATTGTAATAGGTCTTTGTGCCTCTTCATGTGATGTAATTTACCCTTTTCTGCACCAGGTGATCAGTGGATTATTTCAATGAATATTTTACCTTCTGGTTCTAAGTCCTCAGGGCAGTTTTCCTTTATCATTTTTTGAAAGATGCTGTACAGGCTCTTTTGATCATGGCTTTCAAATAGAACAATAATTCTTAAATTATATCTCCTGAGTCTATTTTCCAGGTCAGTTGATTTTCCAATGAGGTATTTTACATTTTCTTCTTTTTCTTTCATTCTTTTGATTTTATTTGACTGATTCCTGATTTCTCAAATGGTCATTAGCTTCCGCTTGCCCTTTTCCATTTGGCCGATTCTACTTTTAAGGAATTGTTTTCTTTAGTGTATTTTTTTTTCCATTTTACCAATTCTACTTTTTAAAGAGTTATTTTCTATAGTCATTTTTTGTCCTTCCTTTTCTAAGCTGTTGATTCTCTCTTGAATACCTCTTATTCCTTTTACCAGTTTTTCTTCTACCTCTCTTATTTGACTTTTAAAATTCTTCTTCAACTCTTCCAAGAAGGCCTTTTAGGCTTGAGACCAGGTCATATAACCCCTTGAGGTTTCAGATTTGGGTATATTGACAATGTGGTCCTGTTCTGTATTTGTGTTTTGATCTTCTCTGTTACCATAATAGTTCTTTATGGTCAGTGTTTTTCTTTGTTGTTTTTTGCTCATAGTGTTTGCTTTTTTCCTCACTTTTAAAGTTGATCTCTACTTCTAGAGCACTATTCCAAGCTTCTTGTGCTGAGGGATAGGGGCTTTGTTACTGGTTTTGTGTGTTGGGTCCTCAGGTGATGGCAGCTAGAGGCTATAGGGATCTGGTAGTTTAGCTGGTGCTGAGCTGGAGCTGGTGGTTGTGGCTGGTGTGTGCTGAGGCCAGGTGGGTCATGTGGGTGGTCTGGCCAACCCTCCTCACCCAGGACTGCACTAGAGTACAGTTAGGTTCAGCTTGGTTGATGGCTGTCTGCAGGTTTACGTGGTGGTTCTCTGAGCCCTCAAGGAACTTACAATCTAATGCGGGAGACAAAAACAAATAAATACAGGCAAGAAGTTATGTGTGGGATAAATAGGAAATAATTAAAAGAGAAAAGGTACTCACATTTAAAGGGGTTGGGAAAGGCTTCTTGTAGGAGATAAGTCTTTAGTTGGGACTTCAAAGAAGCCAGGGAAGCCAGGAGGTAGAAATGAGGAGGTAGTATAAACCAAGAGTGGGGGACAGACAATAATGTCCAGAGCTAAGAGATGGAGTATCTTGTTCATGGAAGAGTAAGGAAGCCAGTGACACTTGATTAAAAAGTACATGGTGAGTATTAAGTGTAAGAAGTGTAAGAAGATAAAGAAGGAGGGAGCTAGATTATGAAGGGTTCTGCCACTCAGCCTCTCAAATATAGATTTACTTTATCAAAATAAGAGACAGTATATATCATAGTGGGGGGAACCTTGAAAACAGAAAAACGCTATGTACTAATTGTGAAGCATCAGCAAGTCAGGATCCAGGAAACAGAAAGTAGAGAAGAGCAACTGATCTACGCCACAGTTTCTGATACAGTTGAAATCACAGGTCTAGAAATTCTTCCTCTCAAATAATAATAATCCTTCAAAGAAAAATACATTTTACTATCCAGGAAAGTCATAATGTCATTGCTGTTGCAACACAGTCACTCATATAAAAAAGAATGCAGTGTTTTATTAACATAGGGTTTCGGATTCAATTAATATTGAATTATGCTCGTAACTTTGGCAAAATGGAATGGAGTTATAGAAAATGGGATGGTGTGCCCCATGCTTCTGGGGAACCTGTAATACAATCTTAATAAGACACACACACTAAATTTTAAAAAAACTGAATATATTTACATGCATAAAGCAGAGGAAAGCATGTCTAGGTGTATACTTTTATGTGTACATGTAGAAGATGGAGATGGAGGGGAAAACAGAGGAAAATAGAGATTGAGAAAGATGAGGAGAGGAGGAGAGAACAGGAGAGTGAGAAGAGAAGTATTGTACTTAAAAGGACAAAAGCATTTCAGCTAGACAAGCTGAATGAGAGAACAAATGCCTACATTAAAAATATATGTATATTTTTTCTGTACAACATTGTTCTGAGATTTTCCAAACTAGATTTTCCTTATATTGGCCCTACACTTTAGTTTCTCTTTCTTTTTTTCTCTTTTTGGTTGAAGAAACACTTTTGGCTGTAGCATTTTCAAAATACCTGGGTTGAAATAGGGAATTTATTAAAGTAAAAGGGAAGTTTTTACCTGAGGCTTTTTGACTTAGAGTTGCAGGAAAAAATGAAAATTCCACAGCCAACTACATCAAGGACCAAATTATCAAGGCTTGAGGCAGAAGTGCACTTACCTAGCTCACTGGAGATCTGATATCACTGTACTCAGACACAAAGCTTTACATACTGGGAAAGAGAGGAGAGAGTACATTTTTTCTCTCTTAACCTTTTGCCCTCAATTTCTTTCCTTCCTCCTTTAGGTCTCCTTTAGCTATGTGGAGACATGCTAGTGTATTTTGTTCAGTGTGCTCCTCCAGGAAGAGATGGGTCCACAAGAGACAACAAGATGGAAGAAACATGGAATATTTCTGGTGAGCAAATGAAGTTAGGTCCCAAAGACTGAATTCTGAAAGTCACTCAGGCACTGAGCTGAATAACTTCTAGGTTCTCAAATTTATAATGAAAATTCTGATTCTTTCTTCTCATCTCCTCCCTTCTGGCTAAAACACCTATTCTCACTACATTTATGGGACACAAAGGTAACTGTCTTATAGTAAAAATATTAACACAGGCAACTCATGGTTCTAATTCCTCTAAATTTTCCTTACTTACTATACTCTCAAAATTATTTTATTCTTTACTATATAATGATAACCAACCACTGGATAAAATTGGAATTAAAATACAACAAAAAAGTGCTACTTCTGTTTATGGAATGAGTGGAATCAGAGCTGTTGTCAAAGAATGTAATTGTATCTTTTCAACAGCATATTCTCACTCATGGAACTATTAGTCATCTGCCCACATTGAAGAAACCATTTAGAGTCATTTAATACTGACTATAATTTCAAATAACCTGAAAAATAGCAGCATGCTAGCTTTGCAAAAGTCAAAGTTGCTTCTAACCAAAGTTGCTTTTAATCAAAGCAACAAATGCATTAGAAGAAGCTTGTCCAAAATTGTTCTCAAATGTAGGCCACATGATCAAAAATTCACTATGAATATGGGCCACTTGGATTTTTATTGTATCAGTTTTAGGAATGAAAGAATATTCCTTTTATAGAGTTAGGTGGACCCAAACATCATCCAAAGATAGATATTTTTTCCCAGAAATTCCAGGTGGTTAGGCCCTGCTGGCCAACTAATTCTCAGGGGTTAAATGAATTACTTTGATGTTTCATTTGGCATGTTTGCTCATCTGTATAGATGGTACTTTCACTGGTGCATAGTGTTACCCATTTTTATCTTTTAATTTTATGTGATTCTTACCCATGTCTTTCCATAAACTGACCAATAGCCTGGGAATTTTAATATTTCATGGAGACTAATGGCATTGAAGCTTTCCATGTGTGATTGCATGCTCATGTTGTGATTAGTCTACTTCTTTTTCCAATTACACATGTCTTTGATGATATCTTTTATGCTACTATATATATATATATATATATATATATATATATATATATATATATTGGTTTGCATTGGTAATAAACTACAGCATATTTGCAGTCATTCCATTCTTCCTGTTACCCTCTGGTTACCAAAAATTTTGCTTCTTCTCAGATTATGAAGTTCCATAATTTGCAGCAGCAGCAGCAGCAGCAGAGGAATACTAATGCTATAAAAATGTTTTTAGAAAGCATTAAAGAGTCTGGGAATCACTTAAATTGCTTCACAATTTCCACATGCAATCCAAGACATCTCAATCTTCTTATTCAATCTCTAGATGAGCTGCAAGACACTGTATGTATTATTCAATGTATCTAGCCTGAGAACACTGCAGGTCCTTCTTAATGAACTTCACAATTACTGAAGAGTTTGCCCTAACTGGGCACACAGAAATATTAACTGGATGAAGAATGCTTATTGTCCAGGTTATAATTTTCACTTGGATTCACAATCTTTAGAGCACTTTCACCAGTACATATGTCTTGGACAAGCACTGCAAGTATTGAAATGACCTGAGATTTGAACAGGAGGAGGACAGTGAGCTGGATTGCATTTGGGAAATTGGACAATATTTCAAATGAACTCAAGTAATGACTATGAAATGACTCCATGAAATAAAATCTCTCTTTTTTAACATCAAGAGATAAACAGGAAGATCTCCAGAATGTTGGATGTGGTCCCAATAATATTATGATGGGAATAGTTTCAGATGAGAAATAATTGACCATTTATAGTCTTAATGATGAAAGTATTTTCGTTTGTATTGTTGAAATCACAAGTCCACTAAAGTGCTGAAATACTATATAAAATTATATATGTGGTGGAAAAAGACTTTTGTATAGGTGTGCGTGTGTGTGTGTGTATGTATGTGTAAGTATGTATGTGTGTATACATATAATTTGAATAATCACAAAGAAAGACTGGCTGCCATTCTTGAATAAGGTAATAAAACCTTTTTGATAATGATGATAAAATGGATATCAAATAAAATGAAGAACTGCAGGAAAAATTATAGGCAAACCTACAGGTTCACAGGTCTGCAAAGGCTTTGGGTGTCCATAGGTTTCTCTTGCTGTATTTCATAAACCAAACAATGGTTTCGAAGAATAGAACATTTAACTTTTTTTAAATAACAAGTCTTCTGTTTTATCAGTCATAAAAATAAGGAAAAAATGCAGGTTTTGTCTAGCCAAACCCCAGAAGTCAAATCCATTTAAAAATTATAATTATGCTATTAATTAAAAGCTAATATTTAATTATTTAGTATTTTTTGAGGCTGAGTTTAGACAGTCAAGTGAGGTGATATAAGAGATAATCCAATTTCTCTCAATAAGTTGAAGGTACCAGGCCTACTTGAACGATGTCATATAGCATGGGATAAACTTGCCAAAGTGGTCATTGAGTTGCTATTGGTAATCTTTTTAAAAATGTGGTGAACAGGAGCGGTGTTGAAGAATTAGAAATAAGTGTATACTGTACTCATTTTTACAAAGAATGTCTTTGTGAGACAAGGGAATGAACTTCTGGGTTAGGTGTTTGTTTTTTTTTTACCCCAGGGTAATTGCCATGATTGGAAGGTATAAAGTGGAGACAACTAGAGAGAGCTAGAAAAAAGGAGACACAGAGACACAGAAAGATAGAGAGTTATGGACTCTCAAATAAATGAAAGTTTTGTCTTGGGAGGAACAGAAATTTGGGATTAAACAGAATGGGAAAACTGTTACATGTGATTGATGTTTCTGTTCTTGCTTACGCATTTACCTAATTACTTTAAACAGACTACTAAAATAACATACCTCAGAGATTTAACTGACAGTACCTGCAGAGAAAGAAGGAAAGGTAGGACAAAGAGGCATGAGTCAGAGAGCAAAGAAAATATTATCCTAGGTAAATAAGATACAAATTCAGTAAAGTAAGAGTTGTAGGTGAGGTATTTGACAGACAGACATGCCTAGTGTTTTTACTGCTGTAGGAGATCAGACAATTATGACAAGTGCTTTCTACTTGTTATATTAGCAAATCAACTTAGCATCAGATCAAGTCAACACAGCATCATAAAGTTTGACATCAGGTGATGGATTATTTTAAATATAGCAACTCATGTAGACTGTTTCCTAAGTATTAGAGGGGTTGATTCTGTAAGAGGGCAGACACATACTGATATAGGCACCTGATACTTTGAATTAATGAAGTAATGCTGACAGTGTCCTATTACGGAAAGATAGCTGGATTTTATGTCAGGGGCCCTGGATTCATGTCCTGTCTCACAATGTGTGATTTTGGACTGGTCTCTTCACTTTTCTTGCCCTCAGTTATTCATCTATAAAAAGAGTGGATTCGTCTAGATGATCTTGTAGGGTTTTCAATAAATATCAATAGGAATGCTCTGTGAAGTATATAGTTACTTTAATGGATCTGAGATCTAACTGATGTGGGTACTCCAAACAATGGCCCACAGATATAGTTGTACTCTATGTGACTCATGTTCCTTTCTCCATTTAATTTTTCCATTGGAGGCCCACCCAAATTTCCAGGAAAATTCCACTAAATATCTTTTTTGGGAACCACAGGTGTTTTTACATATAGTTGGGAAATATGTAATGAAATACCCAAAAAAATATTGGGGAATAAAAGAACCAGAGGCATATAGAGTCTGCTCTTCTGTTATCCCTTACTCTCATATATTACTGAACCATGACTTTTTTGTTATGCATATCTGATGACTACAATAACCTAATTTGTTGTGCCTCAGTCTTCTTTGGACACAACGTCTATTTTCACCATTCTTCCTTCTGTTGCCCTTTGGTTGACTAGCAACTTTTCTTTGAAGGCTGCAATATTCTATTATTTAAAGTCATATAGACTAGGAGAAGAATATTGGTGTTAGAAGATTTGATTTTCAATTCTGGCCCCAAATCATTTTCTCTCTTCAGTTCCTGTTCAAAGTAAGCCTAGGAGACTGGGGAGATAGTGATGCCCTAAATAGTAATAAGGAAGTTTGGCAAGGGAGGGCAGTGTGGGGGAGAAATAATATTCTTTTTGAATATTTTGAGTTCAAAATGCTGTGGAACACCTATTTATAAATGTCCAAGAGATAGTTGGTAATATTGTATTAATAATATTAATATTAATAAAACTGTAGCTTGGGAGAGAGGTTATGGCTGGATGTATAGATCTGTCTTTGAACCCATGGGAGTTGGTGAGGTCCCCAAGTAAGATAATACAGTGAGAGAAGTCCCAGGACACAGCCTTGAAGGATATGCAAGATTATTGGGTAGGACTTAGATGAAGAACTAGCAAAGGAGATGGAAAAGCAATGAAACAGGTTGTTGTTTGTCCTTTGTTTTCAAAGAGGATCAATGACATCATAGGTGATATCTTGAGATGCAAATGAATTGGATTTAAGTGAGGCAGAGTTGCACAAGTCATCAACCTCACTCTTTCTTCCAAAGTCACCGAAATCCAGTGGCAAGACAAAAGTCAAGATGATCGGTGATGGCCAATGACCTAAAATTCTTCTATGTGTGAGGAAGATCTTATTGTTCCACCATGCCTGCTTCAGTCACCTTCATAATTGCTGGAACAAATTGTTCTCATTCACCCAGTAATTGAACAAACAGGGTGACAGCGAAGAGAGAACACTATCAAAAAATCTGGGGAAGAGAAAATATAAAGAGTACAGGCTAAAAAATAGTGCCAACGGATGTAGAGATGCCAAGGAGGATAAGGAATGAGCAATTAAGAGATTGTTAGTGACTTTCAGGAAAGTGGCTTCAGTTGATTGAAGAGGTTGGAAGGCAAGTTGCATAGGGTGTATAAGAGAGTAAAAGTAAAAGAAATGGAGACTAATTATAGATGGCTTTCTCACTCAGTTTAGCTGAGAAAAAGAGGCAAAGTATAGGATGAAGGCTAGCAAATATCAAGTGAGTGTTTTTAGAATGTGGTTTTAGGCATAAGGAAAAGAGCTAGTAGAGAGAGATTGAAAATTAAAGTAAATGTGGAGATGAAAAAGCAATCGGCTAAAGCATACTGGAAGGTGTCAAGGTACGCATTTCTCCATTTCTCTAATAATGATCAAGAATTTTTCTCAAACATTTGATATCCTTCCATCTTTTAGATATCTCAATGAGTTATTCAAGAAGCCTCAGCTGCTCCCTATTGCCTTTAAGATAAATTACAAATTCTTCTGTCTGCCATTGAGATCATTCACAAATCAAATTCAGCCTATCCTTCCAGAATGATCACAAGTAACTCTCTGGTACATGTTGTGAGTTCTAGTCAAATTCAACTACTTGCATTTCCTTGCATGCAACATTCTACCTCCTATCTGCATACTTTTACTCAGGCTGTCCCCTCAAGTCCAAAAATCTCTGCCTTCACACTTGTGCCTCATAAAATTCTTAGCTCAGGTAACACCACCTAGGGGACAGGTTACCTAAAACTCCTTGGTAGTAAAATTTGCTATTACTGTCCCCCATCCACACTACTTTGAATATATTTTGCATACATTTATCTATGTACATGCTGTATACAGCCTGAACCCTTACTTTTCACAAAGAAAAACAACTAAGAAAAAAAGCAACAGCTAGGTGGCACAGCGATTGTGTGCTGAATCTAGAGTCAGGAAGACCTGAGTTCAAATGTGGTTTTAGGCACTTGCTAGCTCTATGACCTTGGGAAAGTCACTTAACTTCTGTTTAACTCAGTTTACTCATATGTAAAATATAGATAATAATAGTACCTACCTCTTAAGGTAGGTGTGAGGATAAAATGAGATAATATTTGTAAAGCACTTTGCAAATATTAAAGCATTATAAAGATGCTACCTTTTATTATCTGATGATGGATGTAATATTATGTCCTAGTAGTCCCCTTTCTCTCTGCTGTGAAGGAGTATGTTTTTGTTTTGGTTTGTGTCTCAATACTTTCACTGGTTTGTCTATTCCTTAGAGTTTAGCTTCCATTTTGTGACTGTTGTTTCTGTCCTTGAGTATCAGACAATCAACAAGCAATTCTTAAGTGCTTACTATGTGCCAGACATTATGGACAACGGAGATAACAATGATAAAACTGAAGCAGTGTTTCCCCTCAAGTGGCTTATATTCTATTGGTAGTAAGAGGGGGTTATGCATAATTTACACATATTTACAAAAAATATACTGAATAATTATAGAGAGGAATGAAGGGCAAATAATTTGAAGTTTTAGGAAGGTCTCCATTAGGACTGGGCATTTAAGCTGAGCTAGGGATGCCAAGAAGTGAAAGTGATGAGGGTGAACAATTTTGGCACAGGCACAGAAGAAGAGACTCTTACATGGAGAAGAATTAAAGCTGTGTCATCCAAAAGGCAGTGGAGAGGCAAACAAAGGGTGTGAATAAGCTATATCATATCATCACCTAGAAGTTATGCTAGATACATGATGTCCAGCTAGATGAGAATTACTTGTAACAAAGTAAAACAAATCTATTGACTTATACAATAAACCTCCCAACTGTTTACATTTTTTAAAAAATTGAACAGGAGATAGAATATATTCCCCTTTTGTCATGTTTGTTTTAATCAATGTGGCATTGAGTTTGCAAAATTTAGACATACACTGTCATTAAATCCTTTATCACCAAGCCAGGCTTTTATTACATTGGATATGAATCATACCTTTGAAGAACAGCATATATTTCTAAGCTTAGCCTTGTTCATAGCCAATGAACTTTCTTTATTTTTTCAATTCAATTTTATTTCATTCTGAGTTTTGAATATGCTCTACCTCCCCATATATCACTGGTTGAGAAGGCAAGAAAAATAAAGCCTGCTATAAATATATATATAGTCAAGCAAAACAAATTCTTACTTTAACCATATCTGAAAAAGGAAAAGAGATGAGAAAACGAGAGGAAAGGAGAAGAAATAAAACAAAAGGTGCTTCATTTTGCACTCTGGCACTATCAGCTCTTTATCTAGAAGTGGATAGCATATTTCATTGAGTCCTTTGGAGTCATGGTTTATCATTGTATTGATCAGAGTTCCTAAATCTTTTGAAGATGTGTTTTTACTATGCTGTTGCTATTGTTTAAGTTGTCTCCTGGTTTTCACTTTTTGTTATTTCATACAAGGCTTCTTGGATTTTTCTAAAACCATCCCCTCACCATTTCTCTTTTAAAGGTATATTTTTATTTATTTGATTAATTATTTCCCAAATCCTACTGCCAAGTCCCTGTAAGTGCCTTTGCTCGTTTTCTGAGGATTAATTAGTCTCTTTTGGAACAATTGTTTATCAGCTCTTGGAGCTCTCTATTGTTTTCAAGTATACTTTCCTTGGCAGTTCACTGCAACTGATCCTGCTTCATTGTGGGCTTGAATTGTCCTTCAAAAATCCATACCTAATAAATAGCTGCTGTAATATCCTTGATAGTCACTGAAGTGCAACTATTGAGAGCTACAACATTTTCCTGTTTTTCTTGTAGTTATATCTATTCTTAAAACCCACAAATTTAAACACAACAAAAGAGAACAATGATATGTGCTCATGTTGTGTAATCCAAAATTTAACTGAAAGAGAACTGAATAAATGTGGGGAAACAAGATCAGTATGGTTTTATTTGATAAATCAATTATTTACCTAATGATCTGAGTCAGCATAGTATAGAGCCTACATGGATGACCACTGCTGCCACAAGATGAAACCAAATCAAAATAATTCCATGTCCCAAACAATTTATACATAATTCTATGTATGTCACCAGACAGAGATCTGATTCCTATTTCCCTACTCCATAACTTTTAAAGTTTTTGCAATAAAAATACTCCTATTAACATATGTGAATAGATAGCTCTGTGCTTTTTTATTTTTATTTTTGTAACATTTTCCAGGAAAATTACTGACAATTGAATTGTTGGGTCAAAGGGTATGATTACTGTTGTAATGTTTACTACGTACTGCTAGGTTGCTCTCCTTAAGGATTCCACAAATTTATGAGTCCACCAGAAGTGAATGATTAAGACTTCATCCAAAAGCCCGCAAGCATTGCTTTTAATTAATGTGAGGTGTCACTTCAGTTATTTTAATTTGCACATCTCTGATTATTAATGGAGTAACTATTTTTTTCAGTATTAATGGTTTTTTTCTTTTTGAAAATTTTCCTGATCCTTTGATCTTTTATGTATTGTGAGCTGAGAGCTCCTTCATAAAATTTTAATATTCCCTTATACATTTTAGATGTCAAATTTTTATCTGTCACATTTGCTATAGATGGTTCCCTCATCTGCTATTTTATTTAAATATAATCAAGTACATTTTTCTTGTTCCCAATAATTTCTTCTTTTTAAAAGAGAAAAAAATCAGTTCTACTCCACAGTTGAGATAAATATTCTTCCATTTCTTTCTATCTTTTTCATGCTTTAAAATTTTTTTACATCTATAATATAACTAGAATTTACTGAGGCATTATGATGTGAATTATATGTGCAAATCCATTCCCGGAAAATGGCAAGTGAATTGCCCACAAACATATTTGTGGGGGACATAAGGGTCAGAGTAGAGTATATGTCATACCTATGCCTTAGACAAACAGTGAAATATTTCTTTTAGTCTTTGGAGCTGGAGGAGCAAGTGTTGAGAATATCATCCCTCTGCATCTCCCATATACCCCTTAGCTTAGGTTACATTTTCAACTGCATTTCTTTGAGAAGTTTTCATTTACTTTATCCCTTTTCTTTTTGTCCCCTCATCTAGTTTAAATGCTCCAGTATCATTCATAAGCTATACCCTTACTTGTTGCTTCCCAATTCTATTTATGTTCCTCATGAGAGGTAAAGTTTCTCAGGCACCCTCCACAATCTCTTTTCTATGTTATCGCATTTATAGGTTTTCATTCCATCCTCTCTCCCCTGATGTATTCATTTTTATTTTATTTTAGCATTCCTTTGGGGGTTTTATGCCTTGCTTCATTCTTTGAAAATGGTAATTCATGAAGGAAAATGTGTTATATATTGTGTTATATATCCTTAGTCATTAATTGTGGTCCGACCCACTGCCTTTCTCATATGATCTAAGGTAGATCATCTTATCTCTTGTTCTATATATCCCCTACCATTTTGGTTACCTCTAGTAATTCTTCTTGGATAGAATGCAATCCTGGGAAGCACAAACCTTGTTTAGAGAAGAAGACCTCTTATTGTGCCCATTCTTCAACTCAGAGCCCATTATAGGTTGAGTTCTGACTTTCAGCAAGACCTAGGAAGGGACCCCAACCCTCATTCTAGGAACAATCTTAACTTATGATCCTCCAATACCAGACCTCCATTGTTTTTTATCTGACTCTCTCATAGCTCTTCACTCTTTTTGAGAGATCAATGGAATCAGGATCCTTCAAAATTCACTTCTAAGATAGAAGGTTTGTGTATCCTCACCTCCCTTTTGCATCTAATCTCTTTTCTCTTCACTCTGGCAAATTCAGTTGTGCTATGCCTTTCATAAAAATAATAATTTCTTTACAGCAGCATAGTGGTAATCCCCAGAATTTTAATTTAGCTTTCTCTTATTCTCTTCTGGTTCTTTAAAAAAAATTCCTTAAATCTTTAGATTCTTAGATCCTTTTTGTCTCTCCTTGTTCTCCTTGCTCCCTCTTGCTTTTGTTTACCATTTTTAATGTGAGAAAATTGGTTTAATTGTTCAGTATTTTTTTCTATATAATTGTTCTTACTTACCTTTCTTCTTTATTTAATTATTTATTTTTTGAAGGGTGAGGCAGTTGGGGTTAAGTGACTTGCTCAGGGTCACACAGCTAGTATTCGTCAAATGTCTACAGTACATTTGAACTCAGGTCCTCCTGACTCCAGAGACAGTGTTATATCCACTGCACCACCTAACTGCCCCTCTTATTTCCTTTTCTTTTGCTGTTCTTGTCTGCAATATTTGATATATGCACATTCTGTTTACCTTTGAGTTTCAGTTTGCATTGCTTTTATAGGAATGACTCAAATGTCTCTTTCTGAAGGCCCATTTTTTTTCCTCACCAATGATCAGGGTCCTCTTTGCAGACCATATAATCTTGGGTTACAAGAGTTCCTTTGTTTTCTGGATTCTCTTATTCAATGCTTTTGTTTAGCTTCTCTTGCTTGAAGAATAATCTTGAATTATTCAAGTTGTAATTCCTTCAGAGCTGAAGTTTGTCTTTCTGGTTGCATAAAAACTTGTGCTGTAATATTGGAATTTTAAAAATCTCATCATAAATTTAGAATTGTAAGAAATTTTAAAGTCTATCTAGTCAAACTAACATCTTTATTTTACAACTAAGAATACTGACACTCAAAGAAATAAGGTAATTTGCTGAAATTCACACAGGTAGCAATCCAAGATTTGAATTGCCATCTTCTGACTCCAAATTCAGCGCTTTCCTCAGTGCACCAAATTGCTGCCCTTGAGCTTTATGCTTTAGAGTTTGAGGCATGGGATTTGTCTCCGTTTTAAATGTATGGATTGAGTAAATCAGTATTTTGTCTGTGTTCTAAAGTTCTAAGCAGTTTTTCTATATTATATCCAGCAGTATAATATTCAGATTCTTTGTTTTATTATGAACTGGAATATCTACTGCCTCCAATGTCAATAACTTTCACATAATGAATTTATATCTTACTATGAAGTTATTATTTGTTACTTATGTTTTGCCAAGGTTTTTTCCCAATTCTATATTTTAAGTTCTGAATCTTTTAGTCTTTAATTTGAAATGTCTATTTTTGGAAGGACTCCCCATTGTGCATTCTATGTTTTTATCCACTTTCTTCCTTCGTTTTACCTTAGGCACTCTGATTTCTGATCCAATTCAATCTAACATCTTGCAAAAGTTTTATGCCTATTGTGAATCATACTGAGTTTCTTGCCTTTGTTCAATAATCTCTGAGGGATCCAGAAGATTTCCTTCCTCCTTGCCTCCCCTTATTCTCCTTCCTTCCTTCCTTCCTTCCTTCCTTCCTTCCTTCCTTCCTTCCTTCCTCCTTTCTTTCTTTCTTTCTTTCTTTCTTTCTTTCTTTCTTTCTTTCTTTCTTCTTTCTTTCTTTCTTTCTTTCTTTCTTTCTTCTTTCTTTCTTCTTTCTTTCTTTCTTTCTCTCTCTGTCTCTCTCCTTTCCTTCCTTCCTTCCTTTCTTTCTTTCTCTCTTCTCTCTCTCTCTCTCTCTCTCTCTCTCTCCCTTTCTTTCTTTCTTTCTTTGTTCTTTTTTTCCTCTTTCTTTCTTTGTTTCTTTCTTCTTTCCTTTTCTTTCTTTCCTCTGCTTCTGTCTCTATGATTCTCTGTCTCTGTTTCTCTCTGTGTCACTACTTTTATCTTCCTCTCTTTGAAATTATCTCCCTATATCATCCAGGCTGAAAGTATAAAGACCATTCATGGACCTGATCCCAATACTGATTGGAACAGAAATTTTGACTTGCTTTACTTCTCAATGTGGGGTAGTTTGTCTCTTCTCGAGTTGTTTGGTGGTCCTCCTCCTGCAGAAGATTCACTGTATTGGTACTACTTTTAATATGGACACCCAGGTGACTTTAGCCTTAGTGCAGGTTGGGGCCTTTTTTATTCTTTACCTTTCCTTATTCCAGTACTCCATAGAACCCAGGGGCTAGATAACCTTAGCCTAATCATGTTGTTGTGGGAGAATTGGGGTGGCAGGAAAAGGGGGAATCTCAATTAATACCCAGCCTCACTGCCATGAGCTCTCATGGCAAAATGCAATGCAAAATAATTTCTTCTATTAGGGAGTAAAAAGGAAGGGTTCATTCAGATGGTCCTCCACTTCCTAAGATGCACAACATAAAGGCAACTGAGAACTTCCCTGAGAGCATTTCGTTTATTGCAAATGGTGGATTTTAGCTTTCTCTGACATAGACAAACCCATGTAGGAAATAATTCATAAGTATAATATGACAGTGTCAATAAATCTTTACTTGTTGCAATGCTTTCTATGATATTTAATCCTTGTAGTTTCTATAGCCCTGACACTTGATGGGCAGCCTATACCCTGCTCTATAAGCTCATATGGATAGAGAAGAGAAGAACACAAAAACTCAAAGAATGCCTGAGGTGACAAGTCAAATATCCATGTAGGCTAGATGATTCTTTGTGCTATGAATGCTGTTCCCACTTGGAAAAGTCCTGCCGTGGTGTTCTATGTGAGGCAACCATTCACTCCTAAAAATCCCCTTTTAATGTTTGGAGTTGGTTACCAAACATCTCAGTCAGGATAAAAAAAAAAGTTTAAATAATATGTAATAGACCCAATCATATTGGGTTTTTTTTTGCTTATGTAGTGCTACAGTTAATAATTTCTTGTGTAAGATGTTAAATCAACAAGACTGGCATGACAGGAGACAAGTCAAAGGACTGATTAATGTTGCTCTGATTTGATCAAGAAATAAGATGCATCACTAAAATGGTGCCAGAGTGTTGACATAAAAGAGGAGAGGTTGTAAAAGTCATTAAGGTAGGCCACTTTAGGTAAAATGCTTGCCAGAGGGCAATGTCTGTATACATGTTCCTTGTGCCAACTTATAAGAAATGCAATATTAATTAGCCAATCAAATCACTGTATTATGTACTATAGTTCTATAAGTATATTTCTGATTCTCCAATCAGTGAATTTCTGCACAGGGAGATAACTTCTGACCTGTGGGATAAACTTAGCACTTGACAAGTTTTTGTCTCCCAGAGTCAGAATTTGAGAACAGTTACCTATGACTTAAAACTCCACAAGGGAATTCAGCTGAGAAGGAATAGGAAATTCTCAAAAATGAACTAAAGACACAAAGAAACAATTCTAAGGAGGAAGAAAGGAGAGTGTTGTCTAAAAGTGACTCCATGGAATTAATTGCAGAGTATAGATTTTTAAAAGACATATACAGAAGGTAGAACAAGGGAAGGTAATGAATTAATGCAAATTGTCTTCTACAACTAGTGTCAGGATTGATAAAGTTCAAAATGAGCAGGAACTATCATGGAATGCCAAAAAACACACAAAAAAAGATCAACTATTTTATTGTTTTGTTGTTGAAAAGAGGAGGATAAATGAAGGATAGGACTTTTAAAGCCAGGGTAAGCAAGGAAACAGTAATCCAGCACCAACTTGCTCTCATTAAGCATGAGTAAGTCTGCTAAGCCTAAGAATACTAAATGAACTGGCAAATATGATTGCTGAACCACTGTGAAAAATGCAAGAAATTTAGGACTAAATAAGTACAAATACTGTCTTAATTTTTTAAGTGAAGAGAGTATAATATGCAAACTATAGGCCAGTTTTCTTGACTTTGGTTCTTGTCAATATTATAAGATATAATGGTAAATGATACTTGGTGAACAATTCTCTTTGATGTGGGAGCTCTGGAATTTGGCTATAATGTTCCTGGGAGTTTCCATTTTTGAGAACTTTTTCAGGAGGTGATTGGTGGATTTTGGTGACATCTATTCATCCTATGTTTTCACTTATGTAATATGTACCCCCAAAAAAGTATTTTTATCTTCATTTTGGGAGCTTAAGTCAAAATCAAATAGAATCAGATGTTATTGTTTTTACTCAATAATAAGAAAAGCCCTTAGATATCAGAGAGTGGCCACAAAAAGCTTATGTTCTTTAAAATGATCATTTTAATATGTTTAATATGATTATATATGTATAGATTATATCAGATTGCATGCTGTCTTGGGGAGGGGGGAGGAGAAAGATGGAGGAAGAAAAAAATTTGGAACTCAAAATCGTACAAATTTTAAAAGTGAGTGTTGAAAACTATCTTTACATGTAATTGGAAAAAAATAAAATACTGTTAATTGGAAAAATAAAAATAAAATAGGGAAATAATTTTTTTTTTAAATATCATTTTATAAGTACATTAGGAATTACTCTAAGCTATTCTCAAGGTATTCCAGGCACATGAGCAATAATGCTGTGTTCAATAGCATTGCTGGCTGGTCTTCCAGTTCAAGTCTCTCTCCACTTCAGTATATCCTCCACTCAGTTGTCAAAGCGATCATTCTATAGCACACGTGTGATAACATCACACTTCCATTTAATAAATTCCAGTGGCTCCCTACTACCTCCAGGATTAAATATAAAATTATCTCTTTGCATTTTAAAGTCCTTCATAATCTACTCAATTCCTATCACCCAGTCACCTAGGTGCCGTAGTTGAGATAGCCCCATTGGTTTTAGTAATTTAAAAGTCATATACTCATTTATTCACAAGTAATCAAAAAGGAAACTCTATGATTCTTAAAGCAGAGAGAGTTTTCCCCAAACCCCTAATGATAATTTTATTTTTCTTCTAAGAAGAAAAAAAAATGTACCCATAAAGAATACATATTTAATTAAAAGTGAGAAAACCCAGAATTCAAGGACACAGCAAGACTATCTTTGTAATGCCCTCAAACTTTCAGAGAAATGAAATGGGGGAATCATGAATTAGAGTCTTGAGAGAACTATCAACAAACTTTCCCAATTCGCCACTGAAATCATATAAAACTTCAATGCAGAAAGTTCCAGGAGCTCCTCCAAAAGGTTCCTATAATGATGGCTCAATGGCACAGAAGCAACCCTTGATTTTTCAGCGCAACACCAGACGAATTCAAGCTTTTGCAAAGTCTTTGTCAGTAGTCAAGTTTTGAATATATTCAAGGCTCTAGACAACAACTATGTTTTGATGACAAATCTGGCTAAGTATAGAGTGATGTCATTACTTATATGTCCCCTAACAGAGATAATAGATTCTTTTGTCATGGAAACCCATGAAAGAAAAGAAAATATAATTTGACCCTAACTGTAAGAATAATTTCTGTTTCTTCAGGGATAGTGCAGAATGGTACAAGATAGGCAAGGGTTACTATGAACTACACTGATTTTAGACTATTTGACCATAGATGCTTTAATGTGTGGCCATGGGCAAGTCATTTAACTTTTCATTGCTTCCACATCATTCTCTAAAATGTGGGACAGTTTGTAATTGTTTGCTTCAACTCCTATCAAGGTTATTGGGGTGACTAAAGCAAAAACATTGCCTTTAATTATCTGTAAGACAAGAAGAGATGCATGGGTTTGCAGGCAAGTTCACTATCTACCAGCCATTCTCATCAATTAATGGGGTTTCACAGCAGCTATTCATCCATTTCCTCTCTATCTGTACATTCCACACAGCTTGAGTGTCCGGCCTCAGGATATGTCCAATACCTCTACTCTACTAAGGAAAATAAGAAGAGCCAAAGAGTTATTTTACCAATCCACAAGAAGAAAGAAGAAATAGAAGAAGGATATTTCTCATAAACCCCAAAAGGAAGGAGGGAGGGAAGAAAGTGAGAGGAAGAATGAGAGAGAGAGAGAGAGAGAGAGAGAGAGAGAGAGAGAGAGAGAGAGAGAGAGAGAGAGAGAGAGAGAGAGAGAAAGTAGTGCTTATTTATATAAGATTATTCTTTTCTGTGTACAATGAAGAGAAAATGAGTAAGGGTCTTAAGAGGGCCTATTGTCTTTTAATTTCACTTACTATTTCCACTCTCGTAAAGTTGTGCTAAATTAAGTTACCAGGCCATCATTCCTTCTGCATTCCAAGCAATGGATCCAAAGGTCAGTAAAACTGTCCTCTTCCATAGGACAAGATAAGATGCTCCCACCATTCTAAACAACTGTTGGTGTCAGTCATAATTGTGATATTGTCAAAAATAGCTAAGCAGGCATCCTCTTAGCAATGTCCTCAGCTTAGGGGAAAAGATATAAGTTCATGAATAATGAGAAAAAACATTTAAAAAAAAGTAGAGGTGAAGAGTTGAGATGGGAGCAAATGGAGTTCAATCCAGTTTAATTCAGCAGTTATGCTGAAAATCTCTCTGGGATATCTGGAATGATGAACTATACTCATGAAGTGGTATCAATATCATCAGAAATATGAAAGACTAAAAGAGGCAATGGGCTAGTTATGTAGATGGTATATGGGGCATCTAATCAGATATCCTATTTTCTACACTGTTACTCATATAACATAAAGATGTAAGAGGGATTTGAGAATTGCCTATCATCCTGGGAGTTTTAGTTTCAGAGAGATGAATATTATCTCTCAGCCCTGACAGCAATCTGTGGCTATTGAGATAGTTTGGAATCTCAGAAGTCAGAAGGCAGACAGCAGTGATGTTTAGGGATTCTTAATTGGACATACATCCATTAAGAGTGACCAGTATCAAGGAGTAGGGGCTTCAAAAGATGAATAGAAGCAGAAATTGTGTTCAGGGTCTCCAACCCCAAATAGAACTTAATGAGCTGAAACAGAAAGAATCAGGAGCATAAAGATAATAGACAAGTAAAAAGTAAAACTGGAGATATATATATATATATATATATATATATATATATATATATATATATATATATATATTTACCTGGGCTGAGGGTAAGAAAAAAAAAAGGTCTACTCTTTCTCCAACTTTCCCTCCCTGTGACTATCTAGTAATAGGCACTGTAATATAGTCTAAATTATTTTACCTAACGTTCTTAGTTAACTGGTTTGGTTTTTTTGGGTTTTTTTGCCTCAAACATAAAGTGGCAAGAGGAAATCTAAAGATAATCATAAATTTAAATTAGCTCAGAGAGTCAAACCTCTGCCCAAATATTAGAAATTTCTTAACCAGGGGCTATAAGTTATTATGATTATTATCCTAATTTTTCCTTTGACACAGACTCATAAAGGAGCAGGAGGGACCACATACACTGAGGGGCCATCACATTTTCTTACACCAGAACCATAACTAATTGTTATAACAAGAAGTAGCTGATTAAATGTCTTCAAATCTCCAGGTAAAGGGGAAAGGGTGGTGATGAGTATTATTAACAAAAATACCTTTAGAGCCAAAACCACACCCCCTCCAGGTCCAAAAGAGGACCTGGAATGAGATAGAGTTTAATCACTAATTATAAAAGCTTTTATTGCCAGAGTAGAGCTTGCACAACTGGAGTAGAGAGGTAAAAGAGTCCCATCTGCTAAGTACAGTTAGTTTTTAGAGGCTTTCAGGTAGGAAGTTGGGGGAAGGAGGGTTTGAAGGAGAAGACATATATAGACATGATAAGCTAGGGAGTAAGGTCTGCATATGCTCTTCAAGTAGTCCTTGAGGTATTCAAAGATGGTTCAGCCTTGGTAGCCCCTCCAAGTTCATTTAGATTTCACTTGCTTCTATAGCATCCAAAGATTCATAAAAAGTTCACTTTGAAAAGGATCAGTGGCATGTCACGCAGCTTTCAGCACCACATATAATTACTGATTGGTTGTTTGTTGTATATTCTCATTATCCTGCTGCCCTGCAGGAAGCTCAAACATATTTAACAAGTTATTATAATCATTACACAGCCCAGATCCACAGTATCTTCTTCTGGTTGTATGTTTTGATCTTCTTTGTCACCAAAAAAAGATTCTATGGTCTGACTTTTTTTTTTGAGCTGTTTATTCACGATCCCAGCCAATTATTTGGCTTTTAAACTCTTTGTTAAGGTAAGAGTCTGCTCCTAGTGTGGAGGACATACTGTCCCAAACTTCAGTGGTTTTGTGCAGCTGTTTTCAGAGATACTTCTACAGACTTATAAATTTTCAGTTCTTCCCAGGTGGTATGATCAAAGGTGAGATGTTTACTCCTTTCCTGGCTTGTGCTCTGATCTATGAGTGACCACAAGCACTCTTTTCTGCCTTGGAACTGTGAGGAGGATTCACTCCCTACCACCACAAGCTCCACCACGCCAATGTTCCTCCTTTCTCCAGGACCGTCACCCAGGACTGTGACTCAAATCCAAGCACAGGCAAAGCAGAGAATTCTGTCTTACTGCCAGCAAAGAGATCCCTACAATCCCCCTCTCATCAGCCGCTTGATCCCCCCTTCATCTGTGGGTCCAGATCTCTGGAAGCAGCCACTGCCCCAGAACTGTGCTGGAAGTAGGGCTGGACCAAGCTCCTCTCTCACTGAAATATGACAGACCTTTCCTACTGACCTTCTAAGTTGTCTTTGGTGTTTGTGGGTTGAGAGTCTAGAAACCACCTTTGTTTCAGTCTGTCTTTTTGTGGGTTCTGCTGCTCCAGAATTTGTTTAGAGCCATTTTTACAGGTAATTGGAGGGACTTGGGGGAGACCTCAAGCAAATCATTGCTTTTACTCTGCCATCTTGGCTCTGCCCCCTTAGCCTTCATTTTTACAAGATTTTGAGTTCCAAATTTTTCTCCCTCTCTCAGTCTCCTCCCCTTTTCTAAAAATTTTAGGTAGTTGATATATTTTAAAACATATTTCCATATTCACCACTTTTATGGAAGAAAAAACAGATCAAAAGGACATAAAACCATGAGAAAGAATTAAGTAAGTGAAAAAAAAAGTATGCTTTGATCTGCATTCTAAGTCCATCCGTTCTGGATTCCTTTTTAAAAGAGAAAAATAAATGTAAATGGAATTTCTAATATTTTCTTCCCACATACCCCCATCTTGGAAGATCCCCCCCTTGGAAGATCACTACTCTAAAGTGTGGGGAATATTTTGGGTAGAGCATACTACCGGGATAAATGCAATGATTCGCTAAAACAATTCCAACATTCATAAATCTTCAGTATCAGAATGTGATACCTTGCCAATAACCACATAACCACTAGGGAGAATGCAAGAGTAAAGCCCCTTTTCAGCCCCACCAGCTATTAACAATGACAACTATAATCTAAGTAAAGCTCGAGCCTAAAATATAAAAACTCTCTAGCTTAAAAATGGTGCATTTGTGAATCCTTTTTTTTTTTCAATTGAGGTAGGCTACTCTTTCTGAGTTTTTAGCTAAGAAGTTACAGAAAAGGAGATAGCCACTTTCCCTGAGGTGCCCTCAGGCTAAAAACTGATGTCCCTTGTGTCTTTTTAAAAAAAAACAATGTTTCTTGGCTTACCCCCTTTTCTTTTTATACC
Source organism: Phascolarctos cinereus (assembly GCF_003287225.1). Lineage (NCBI taxonomy): Eukaryota > Metazoa > Chordata > Mammalia > Diprotodontia > Phascolarctidae > Phascolarctos > Phascolarctos cinereus. Next base: position 200,419,918 of record NW_027555847.1, on the reverse strand, counting down.
AGGCTTATGAAGAAAGGGAATCATTTTAGGACTTAAAAACTTTATTACAGGGCTAGTAAACTGCATAAACTCTTTCTCTTTGGCTCTTTTCACCTCTGGCTCCTAATCTCGAACTTCCACTGAAGAAAAACAAATCTTCCTTTAGAAATTTGGCTTCTTCTCTCACTCTGGTCCTACATATTAAGTAACCAAGCAGGCTTAGGGTTGATGGCCATCAAGTTTTTTGACAATAGTTGAAATAAATAAGTGTGAAAGTAAACAGGGAATCTGAATCACCTCATTGCTAGCTGCTTTGTCTGGCAACCTGGAAAGTACAAAGGTCAAGAGGTCAACCATCTTGAGTCCTGGCTCATCAAAACAATATCCCTGACCAACAACTGTGGATCCAACGGTTAAAGTGGACGAAGACTCTGTAGGAAGGGTCCACATCCAGGCAGGATGCACTATCCAAAACTAATGGGAACTTGAGGAAGGGAATCAGGGATGGGGAAGAGAAGAGATTGACTGTTAAATAAGAAAAAAGTAGCTTTTCCTTAGACACTACAACCACAATACAAAATAGTACAGAAATTCATTTAAAAAACACACACACAAAAACAAAAACAAGCAAATAGCGCTATCTGAAGTTGAAAATGGGAATAGAGAGCTTAGGATAGTTATGGAGGAGGTGATGTTTGAATTGAGCTTTAAAGGATGAGTAAAATTTCAATAAGGGCAAGGTGAAATTCTAAGTACAGGAATCATTCTTTGAGGACAAAAATTGTTTCATTTTTGTCATTGTTATCCCTGAAACAAAGCACAATGTCGTGTGCATAGCAGGCAGATAAATGTATGCACACATTTATATGTATGTATATATACATACAGACACATTTGTGCATGTATTACATATGGACATATACACACGCATATAGTTATATACATAAAACATATTACATAACTATATGACTATACACATATATTAAATATTATTTTAATTGAGTAGATTTGCCTAGCAAAATCAAGGATTCAGATAGGTAGATTACTGGATTCCATTAATGACTCTACCATTGGTGGATGTTTATGTAACACCTCAGTTTTTTCTTTATTTGATGTGATATAGGTATTATTATTTCCAAAGTTTGTAGAAGTGTCTAAAATGAAATAAGGCATTTGAAAATTATTGTGAAAAGCAAAATTCTATAAAATGCAGAATTATAATTATTATTAATGATCAAAATTAGCATTGTGGCAGTATTCCTTGGCAGAAAGTAATAACTTACATTATGATTTTATTTCCCCTGTGCTTTACCTTTGCTTTTTCAAGTCCAAAGGTCAGAGAGTAACAAAAATTTACATAACATCACATTTCATCTAGCAAATAAAAGACTGTATAAAAGCATTACCAAGATATAGTTTTTCTTCTCCTTGATTAGTGGAATTGTTTTGGTAATATATATTATTTGAAAATTCTAAAGTTCATAATAGCCATTTTTCAAAGGAAAAGATGTTATGGGGTTTAATTTCATTTTGAATGAATTTTTATCAATGGCATTTGCATAAATCATGAGTCTAAAATAATGCATTTACCCATATCTAACTGAATATATAGACTTTTAAAATTTTAATCCTCATCCAACAGTGGTACTGATGGGGTACTTGGGTGCTTGTGCTGGGACCTCAATTCCAAGACCATATTTCTCCCCAGCCTCAGAAACACTATCCCTGGCAGTTTCTCCCCACCCAAGGACACTATGCCTAGCAATTACTCATGAGTGGGCTTCAGCAACACAGTTATCTTTATCCTTGGTGCAGTTACAAATTGCACCTGAAGGAATCATTAGTTTGAACTGGCTTTGTACTGGGTCATAAAGATATTTGTACCCACTGAACCATCTATACCACCTCTCTAACTCATTATCTATATCCTAGACTTCTCATTATGTGCATTCTAGACTGAAGATATATGTATACTCCCTCCATCTATCTTGTCAAACAAGACATTGATTGGTGGTAGACTGGGCAAACTTCAGTCAGCCCTGACCACTAGTTAACTTAGTAACATAGCAGACCTAAACACCACACCTCCATGTAGCCTCCCCTTGGCCTTTTCCTGGTGAATTCTGGGTAAAATGCCTGTGCAGTAGATACAAAAAGTGAATGTTCCTTTAAGAACTGACCACTCCTTAATTACTCCCTAATCCCATCCTGAATCACCTAGTTAGCATATTTGATACATGTTTTACTATAGTTTATCCTATATGTACTTTAATTGAACCCCTTTCAGGTCACAAGCTCCTTAAGAATCCTTGATCGCTGAAAAGTGTAACAATAAATCTTTGCCAACTTGACTTAAAGAATACTTGAGTCTGTGAATTCATTCCAGACAACTCTGTGCTATAGGCTGGTCCTTGAGGGGTCTCTGAACCTCTCAGGTAGCAACAATACTGATATCATTTGTGATTAATTTTTTTAAAAAAGATTAACTTTTTTGCTACATAGTCTTGGAAGCAGTCCAATTTATCCAGTTTCCCTATAGTTGTGAATCTCGGACCACCACAATCTTCCATGAATCCAAGTTGCACATGACCCAAAGAGCAGTGGAGACTCCTATGATGGGTGTAAGTAGACTTTGATTAACTTCCAGTGACAATCTATGTGCAAGATGTGAAATAAGGACTGTCATCAAAGGAAACATGATTAGAAAACAGTTGGGCTGTTCCAGGAGTAGCTCATCAAAAAGGAAGTGACAATTTCTTTATATTTTACCCTTCTTAAACCACTTCTGGAATGGTTTAGTCCATGCTATTTTCAGTCCCTGCAGTTTAAGAAGGATTGATAAGCTGGGGAATGTCCAGAGAAAGGCTACCAGGATATTGAAGAGTTTATCTCATATGAGAATCATATGAAGGAACTGGGGATGTTTAACATTTAAGCCTTCAAATCCCTTCTTAGAACAGTGTTAGTAACAGTTTGGAAAATAACTAGAGCAAAGAAATTTTGGAAAAATCAAATATTACTAACAAAAGGGGTCTCTACCAATGCCACTGCCCAACAGATATCTTAAACGCACATTATTCCTTTTTGTCATTCCTTTTTCTCCACTCCCATCCCCGATTCTGCATCATATTCTCAGTAGTGGCTATGTCTGTGGATAAAATACAAACATTTCCATATATAGGATGGAGAGATTATTTCTTATATCCTTGAGAGAATACTCACTTTGTTAGAGTAAGTTGGTCTGCTTTTCAAATCTCATTAGTTCAGGTGTACTATTTTATATCCAGAAGGCATTCTTTTCTCTTCATTCATTATATCAACCCTAAATTTCAGTGAGTGTAAGGAAAAAAAAACCTACAACATTTTTTCATATGCAAATGATTAATATGGAGTTTTAGGATGCCAGCATAACTTATGTTTCAATCATTAAAGCATTTTTATTTACCTTTTTCCTGGGCTAAGTCACAGGACTTAGGAATGTCAATTATTTTCCAATGCTATATAGAATCATCATCTTTGATTTTCAACACGAAGATTATGGCTACTTAATGATCACTTTAATCGTTGGTTTCTAAAAGAATAAATTCTAGCCTTTAATTACTTTGATAAATGATATATTTTGGAATAAATCTCTAAGTATTTGGAACAAGCATAAATATTTTAAAGGAAGGAAGATAGCTCCTGGTATAGGAGGATGAAAGGCTTTTGTAGTTTAAAGTAAATATAATGATAGTTTTATGATTAAGCATGCATTATCTCATAGCATATTGGGGAAACTAATGGGGTGTGCTCTACTTTGGCATCAAACCAAGGGGGATGTTAACTTTGCCTCCTGATTTGTAGGTCTTCTTAATTGGCTACAATGGCTTAATTAAAAATTCTTTGTTGTCTACTGCTAACTGCTATGCTTTTTGCCACAAGTAGCACAATTCCTTGTTGGTCATTGAATCGTGAAAAATGATTTCATGTAGTAGGCATTAAATAAAAAATAGATTTGGGCTTATAGTTCTATTGTGGTCAGTATCTTTTTTTTCTTTTTTAATTTTTTCTTTCTTTCCTTACTTCCTTTCTTCCTCCCTCCCTTCATCTCTGTCTCTCTGTCCGTTTCCTCTCCTCTCCCCTTTGCTGCCCTCAGCTTTCCTTCTTCTCTTCCTCCCCTCCATTCGCCACCTCTCTTCTCCTCTCATCTACTCTCCTCTCTTCTCCTCCCTTCCCTTCTCTTCTCTTTTCTCTTTTCCTAGTTCTCCCTATTTCATCCAAACTGGAATGTGATTGGCATGGTAGCTTTTGTTGAGGTATAGATGTTAGAGGTTGTGGAACCCCCAAAATCACAACACACAGGTCCTGTCCAAATGAATTTGACCCAACTCTTCTTTCAATCAAAGACAAGGTTTATTTGAGATGAACCATACAAGCTAGACTCTTAAGGAATCTGAACATTTGTGAAGCTCATAAGGATGAGCAGGCATGAGAAAGTCTCAGCACTTAAATGGGGGCCAGGATGAATCTTATATACAGACAAGTAATTTGGGGTAACTTGAGGAAGGGCTGGGAGGAGGATCTTGAAGCTGGGGTGACTGGGGGAGGAGTTTAAGGAGAATCCCTGTGGGAATGTCTGAGAGGTTGAATGGGGTCAGTCTTTATTAGGGTAACAAAGAAGGGAAGATAGGGAAGGAATAGGTTAAATGGAGTCTGGATAAGATCAAGGATGGGAAATATACTCCATGGTTATAGACAGTAGAGCACTAGGCTTCATATGGGTATCAAAGGGAGATAGGGTCTAGGATATCCCTAGATAAGGGAGAGCCAGTTGATTAGGAATAATAATCAGGGGACTGCTAGCTTTCCTTGACCAGGTAAGTGTGTTCAAAGAAAGTTGAAAGGTTTTCTGGGGCCCATAGACAAATGGGACCCAATTTTATGGGGTGAAGGGCAAAGGTCTCGGCTTGGGCCCATACCCCATCATTTTGACCTGCCAATTTACCCTTTGTTAAGCAATGCTCCCCACCCCCACCTTCCCATATTCCCATATGATATTAATGTAGATATCTGATTGGCTTAGCCCACTGCAGCTTAGAACTTCAGAGCTCAAGAGATCTCCTAGCCTCAGTGTCCCAGATATCAGAGATTTGTCCCAAGCCCAGTTCTAATAATCTTGCAACACTAATTGTTTTGAGTGTCTCTATAGAGGTACATTTGGCCTTTTGATGCTGTGGATATGGAGGGGTGGGGGTAAGCCAAGATGGCAAAGTAAAAGGAGTGACTTCCTTGAGCTCTCCACCAAACTCCTCCAAATACCTGTAAAAATGGCTCTAAACAAATTCCAGAGCAGCAGAACCCACAAAAGGACAGAGTGAAACAAATTTCCAGCCCAAGACAACATGGATAGTTGATGGGAAAGGCCTGTTGCCCTGGGTTGGTAGAGGAGCACACTTCAGCTTGGGCCACGTAGCCAAAGACCTGGCTTTAGGGAAACTGGAGCAGGCCTCAGGGGACTGAATTCCTAACAGTTCTACTGGATTCCAGACTTTTCAACCCACAAATGCAAAAGACAACTTAGAAGGTCAGTTGGACACTGGTGAGACAGGAGCTTGGTTTGGCACCAGTCCTGGCATAGCCCCAGGGAGGCAGCTGCTTCCAGAACTCTTGGCCCATAGTAAGTAGGGACATCAACATGCTAATCAGAAGGGGATTGCAGAGACCTCTTTGTGGGTGCTGAGGTAGGATTTTCTTGATTTTTCTGTCCTTAGATATGGGTCCCAGGCCTAAGTGACATTCTTGGGAAAAGGAGGAGTGTTGGTGTGATAGAGTTTGTAGTGGTGGTAGACATGGAATCCTCTTTACAATTCCAAGGAAGAAAAGTGTGCTTGTGGTCACTCACTAACCACAGCACAGGCCAGGAAAGGAGTAAATGCCTCTGCTTTAATCATACTACCTGGAAAGAACTGAAAATTTACAGGTCCCTAGATGTACCTCTGAAAACAGCAGCACAAAACCCCTGAAGCTTGGGACAGTACATCCTCCACACTGGAAGTAGACCCCTACCTTAAAAAAAGAGATTAAAAGTTAAGTAATTAGCTGGGAAAATGAACAAACAGCACAAAAAAACTTAGACCACAAAATCTTACTTTGGTGACAAAGAAGACCAAAACATACAATCAGAAGACAACAAAATCAAAACTCCTACATCCAAAGTCTCCAAGAAAAATATGAATCAGTCCCAGGCCATGAAAGAGCTCAAAAAGTAAGAGAAGCAGAGGAAAAACTGGTAAGAGAAATGAAAGTGATGCAAGGAAAATCATGAAAAATAAGTCAACAGCTTGCTAAAGGAGACCATAAGAAATACTGAAGAAAATAACACCTTAAAAAATAGAGTAACCCAAATGGCAAAAGAGGTCCAAAAAGCAAATGAGGAAAAGAATGCCTTAAAAAGCAGAATTGGCTAAATGGAAAAGAAGATCCAAAAGCACATTAAAGAAAATAATTCCTTAAAAATTAGAATGGAGCAAATGGAAGCTAATGACTCCATGAGAAACCAAGAAACAATAAAAACAAAAGAATGAAAAAACAGAAGACAATGTGAAATGTTATTCCCTCCTTAAGCCAAATCCTATGAGAATAAGATTCACTCATTCCCTCCCACCTTCTTCCATTTCCCCTCCACTATAAGAGCCTTTTCTTTTGTGTTTTTTTTTGTGAGATAATTTACCCTGTTCTACCTCTCCTTTTCTCCTTCTCCCAGTATAATCCTCTCTCATCCCTTAATTTTATTCTCCAGATATGACCCCTTAATCTTCAACTCACCTAGGAACCCTAGTTCCTAGGAATTTTCCTTTGGGGATCTCTTTCAGGAGGTGATCACTGGATTCTTTCAATTTATATTTTGTCCTTTTGTTCTAAGATATCAGGAAAGTTTTTCTTGACAATTTCTTGAAAGATGATGTCTAGGCTCTTTTTTTGATCATGGTTTTCAGATAGTCCAATAATTTTTAAATTCTCTCTCCTGGATCTATTTTCCAAGTGAGTTGTTTTTCCAATGAGATATTTCATATTGTGTTCTCATTTTTCATTCTTTTGGATTTGTTTTACAGTGTCTTGATTTCTCATAAAGTCACTGTCTTCCAATTGCTCTATTCTAATTTTTAAGGAAATATTTTCCTCAGTAATCTTTTGGACTTCCTTTTCCATTTGGCCAATTTTGCTTTACAGGGCATTCTTCTCCTCATTGGTTTTTTGGACCTCTTTTGCCATTTGGGTTAGGCTATTTTTTAAGGTGTTATTTTCTTCAGCATTTTTTTGGGTCTCCTTTAGCAAGCTATTGACTTGTTTTTCATGATTTTCTTGCATCACTCTCAATTCTCTTCCCAGTTTTTCCTCTACTTCTCTTGCTTGCTTTTCAAAATCCCTTTTGAGCTCTTCCAAGGCCTGGGACTGATTCATATTTTTCTTGGAGGCTTTGGATGTAGGAGCTTTGACTTTGTTGTCTTCTTCTGGTTGTACAGTTTGAGCTTCTTTGTCACCAAAGTAAGATAATATAGTCTGACTCTTTTTGTGAGGTTTGCTCATAATCCCAGCCAATTACTTGAGTTTTAAATTCTTTGCTGAGGTAAGAGTCTGCTTCCAATGTGTAGAGTGTACTGTCCCAAGCTTCGGGGGTTTGTACAGCTGTTTTCAGAGATACTTGTAGGGACTTGTAAATTTTCAGTTCTTGCAAGGTGATATGATAAGGAGTAAGGTGTTTACTCCTTTCCTGGCCTGTGCTGTGGTCTATGAGTGACCACAAGCAGTCTTTTCTATCTTGGAACTGTGAGAAGAATTTTCTCTTCCCAGTCACTACAAGCTCCACCATGGCAGTGCTCCTCCTTGCCCCAGGACTGCCACCCAGAACAGTGACCCAGATCCAAGCACGCGCAAAGCAAGAGATTATTGACTCAGCACTGGCAAAGAGGCCCCTGCAATCCCCTTCTGATCAGCTGCTTGATTCCTCTTCAGTCTGTGGGCTGGAAGCTCAGGAGGCAGCCACCACTCTGGGCTGCGCTTGGGACCTGGGGGGGCTGAAACCTAGCTTCTCTCTCACCTCAGAAACAGACTTTTCCTACTTACTTTCTAAGTTGTCTTTGGCTACTGTGGGTTGAGAAGTCTGGAAACCGCCACAGCTACTGGTGATTTAGTCCTCTGAGGTCTGCTCCAGGTTTGCTGTGGCCTACGTGCCCGTGCCAAACTGTGTTCCTCTCCCTGCTCAGCACAATATACCTTTCTGATTAACCATCCAGGCTGTCTTGGGATGGAAATTTACTTCACTCTGTCTTTTTGTGGGTTGTACTGCATTTGAATTTGTTTAGAGTCCTTTTTCACAGGTATTTGGAGGGGTTTGGGGTGAGCTCATGCAAGTCACTGCTTTCACTCTGCCATCTTGGCTCCACCTCCATATGTTTCTAAGATCATTGAGCTCATCATTTCTTATAGTATAGTAGTACTCCATGAAAATCACATACCACAACTTTTTCAGCTATTCCCCAATTGATGGGCGTCCCTGCAATTTCCAGTTCTTTGCCATAACAAAGAGAGCTGCTATAAACATTTTAGAAAATATAGGATCTTTCCCTTTTTCCCTAATCATGTTAGGAAATAGACCTAGTAGTGGTAATGCTGAGTCAAAAGGAAGTTTAATAATTCTTAGGGCACAATTCCAGAGTGCTCTCCAAAATGGTTGGATCAGCTTACAAATCCACCAACAATGAATCAGTGTTCCAATTTTTCTACATCTCTTCCAACATTTGTTGCTTCCCTCTTCAATCATTTTAACTGATCTGGTAGGTGTAAAATCATATCTCAAGGTTGTTTTAATTTGTATTTCCTTAATCAATAATTATTTAAAGCATTTTTTCATATAAATTTTTTTATATGAGTTGTTTTGAATTCTTCATTGGAAAAATGTCTGTTCATATCTTTTGACCATTTATCAATTGGGGAATGATTAATTTTCTTATAGATTTGACAAAGTTCTTTATATAGTTGAGATATGAGATATTCATCTGAGAAACTGTCAAAGTTTTTCTCCAATTTTCTATTTTCCTTCTGATCTTGGGGTTACATTTGTTTTATTTGTATAAAAACTTTTTTATTTAATTTAATCAAAATTATCCATTTTACATTTAACTTTTCTCTCTACGTAAATTGTTCACCTATCAAGTGATATGTTCTAATGTTCTTTCAGTATGTCTCTTTATCTTTAGGTCATGTATCCATTTTGACTTTATGTTGGTAAATTGTGTAAGATCTGGTCTACGCCCAGTTTCTGGCATATCATTTTCTACTTTTCCCAACAATTTTTACCAAATAATGAATTCTTATTTCAAAATGTTATCAAATATAAGCAAAGTATTATATTATCTGCAGCTATAAATTGTATGTCTATTCTATTCCATTGATATACCTTCCTATTTCTTAGAAAGTACCAGGTAGTTTTGTTACTAACTGCCATATAATGTAGTTTAAGATCTGGTAGTGCTAAACTTCCTTCCTTAACATTTTTTTTTATTAATTCCATTGATATTTTTGACTTTTTATTCTTCCAGATGAATTTTTTTATTACCTTTTCTAATTCATTAAAATACTTTTTCAGTAATTTAATTGAGATGGCATTGAATATATAAATCAGTTTGAGTAAAATTATAATTTTTATCGTATTGGCCATGTCTACCCATGAACAATAAATATTTCTTCAATTATTTAAATCCGATATTATTTGAATAAAAAGTTTTTATAATTTTGTTTATATACTTTAGGGATTTGTTTTGGCAGGTTTACTCCTAGTTATTTTATAGTGTGTTGCGTTATTTTAAAAAGGATATCTTTTACTATCCCATCTTGCAGAGTTCCCTTTTCTACCATCCCCCTCCAAGAACTGAGTGGCAACAACCTTATTTGGGGCAGCCAAAACAGATGAGCTCTGAATCAGAAGTCTGCAGTATCCTGACTAGACTGGACTAGCCAGGAAGGACCAGGACTTTGGCCAAGGGTTATTGAGGGGACAGCCACAGAGATCAAGCAGGCGATGTCTAAAGCTGGGTTGGAATGCTTTAGAAATGAGGCTAATTGAGGTAATCACTAGGAACAGTGAAGTCAGAGCCTTGGGCTCATAATGGTAGAAGGCAACAATGATGCAGAAACCTATGAGGAAAGCTCAAGTCACTTCCAATTCTAATCAATCCTCCACTCAGCTGTCAAAAGCAGATCTGACTCTGTCACCCTATCTTATTCAAATTCACTAAACAAATATAAATTTCTTTATTTGTCATTTAAAACTCTTTATAACCCTGTACCTTATTACCTTTCCAGTCCTCTTATACTTTACTCTCCTCCAGATTGTCTATTTGAAGCTCCAGGAATACAACATTTGAGTCTCCCATCTTGGTGTCATTTTATTGAGTGGCATGCTCCATGTCTCAAATGGTCTGACCCCTAAACTTTACCTTTTAGTTTCTCTGCCTCTCTTCATGACTCAGGTCAAACCCTATCTTCTGTAGGAGGCCCTTCTGCATATCACTAAGTGCTTGAACATTCTCCTCTCAGATTACCTGCCATCTATACTGTTTATGGCTTATATGCCCTCATTTATTTACATGTTTCTGTTCCATTATACTGTTCATTTTGGGGGGAGAGGAACTGTTCTTGTCTTGATTTGTATCCCCAGTGCTTAGAGAAGTACTTGGAATATAATAGGTGTTTCACACTTACCTGTGGCTGACTGACTGAATGAATGAATGGGGATATCATCCCAAAAGATATATTGTCTCTTATCTGGGAACAATATCAAGGTATTAAGAAAGAAGAAAGTAAAAACAGAGAATCATAGAGGGTGATACATTTCTTTCTTTTTTTTTTCCTGTAGGTGATTCCTTACTGTTTTATTTTGGAGGAGAAAAAGAGTAGGGCACTGAAGCTTCATCTCTTAAACATATATAACCAGGTCAAGTAGAAAATATTGCAAGCAGGCAGAAAGAAATAATTCAAGTATGGTGGAGCCACAGCCAGAATAACATAAGATGCAGCAGCTTCTATCATAAAGGATCGGTGGACTCGTAATATAATATTCCAGAAGGCAAGGGAGCTAGGATTACAACCAAGAATCACATACCCAGCAAAACTGAATATAATACTTCAGCGGCAAAAAAGGACATTCAATGAGATACAGGAGACTTTCAAGCATTCTTGATGAAAAGAGCAGAGCTGAATAGAAAGCTTCATTTTTGAATACAAGACTCAATAAGATAAACAGGAAAGGGAAATCATAAGGGACTCAATAAGTTTATGTTTATATTCCTAGATGCGAAGATCATAAGAAAGTATAACAAGAACATTTGGTAAAAAAACAAAGTACTCTTCTTTTCAAACCAGGGATACATTCTCCCCTTCTACACAGATCTTTGGAGGGGGTAGTCTAAAATTCAAAGTACCATGGCAAAGTGGTATTTGTATAGATGACATGTGTTGTCAAGAAGTACCTTCCAACTCTTAGCCCTAGAAGTCCTTTTTCAGTAGTTATGGAATTCATATGAAGTTTCCCTTGAACGTAGCACTCAGTTGGATAGGTCAGTTCATTTCTGGACCTGGTAAATCTGCTTCTGGTTCAAGTGTTTTCACCTGCTGCATACTGGGACATTTCCCCAATGCTGCTGCAGGCAGTTTCTTCTTACCTTCTGCTTAGGCATGTGGTGAGGAGACGTTCCCAGCTATCATTACACCATCTCTCCAGATCATTCCCAGGCATATTCATTTCAAAAGCATTGCTTGATCACCTCCTAACTCCTATTGCTACTGTTACTTCTCCTTGTGGATTCTGCTCCAAAATAGAGTTGCCAGTAGGGACCTCTGACAGGACCTCTGAAACTCCCAAACTTTAAATGTCACTAGGGTATTTTCACATAGGCGTACTCATAGGCAGCAAGGTGCTACAGTAGATAGTGCACTGGGACTCCAGTCAGGAAGACCTTAGTTTAAATCCAACTACAGATAATTGCTACCTATTTAACCCTAAGAAAGTCATTTAACTACTGAGTGCATTATTTTCCTCTAACGTAAAATAAGAATAATGATAGTACCTACTTTCTGTGGCTGTTGGAAAGATGAAGTGAGATAATATTTGTAAAGTACTTTCTATGCTGCTTGCCATGTCATAGGTGCTTAATAAATCTCTCCCTTCTCACTCTGTGGATAAGAGAATTTGGCCAACCATGAGAAGCTCAAAACAGCCCTCCTCACTCCAAACCACAGAGAAAAGATAATGAAAGATAGATGGGTCATCCCTCTTGAATGCACTCTCATTCTAGCTCATCGTTTCCTCAGTCATAAACTGTCCCATTTCTATAGCCAATTAGAAGACTTCATCATCACAAAGTACCAACTTCTCAGTCACATACTTGGAAACAGTCTCACAAAAGTTTGCATGCTATTGGATTGAAACAAAATATCGAAGCAGAAAACTGGGAAAGGATTTTTACAGCCAATGTCTCTGATAAGGGCCTGATTTATAAAACATAGAGAGAACTAAGTCAAATTTATAAGAATACAAGTCAATCCCCAATTGATAAATGGTCAAAGGACATGAATAGGCAGTTTTTAGACGAAGAAATTAAAGCTATCTATAGCAATGTGGAAAAAAAAACACTCTAAATTACTACTGATTAGAGAAATGCAAATCAAAACAACTCTGAGTTACCACATCACACCTATCAGGTTGGCTAACATGACAAAACAGGAAAATGTGAAATGTTGAAGAAAATGTGGAAAAATTGGAACACAAATGTATTGTTGGTGGATTTGTGAATTGATCCAACCATTTTGGAGAGCAATTTGGAACTATGCCCAAAGGGCTATAAAAATGTGCTTAGCCTTTGACCCAGCAATAGCACTTTGAGGCTATATCCCAAAGAGATCACAAAAATGGGAAAAGGACCCATATGTACAAAAATATTTATAGCAGCTGTTTCTGTGGCAGCAAAGAATTGAAAATTGAGGTGATGCCCATCAATTGGGGAATGGTTGAATAAACTGTGGTGTATGAACGTAATGGAATACTACTGTATTATATGAAATGATGAGCAAGTGGAGTTCAGAAAACCCTGGAAAAACTTGCATGGACCAATGCTAAGTGAAGTGAGCAGAACCAGGAAAATGTATGTAGTAACAGCCACATTGTGTGATGACTAACTTTGATAGACTTAGCTCTTCTCAGCAATGCAAGGATCTAAGGCACCTTCAAAACTCTCATGATGGAAAATGCTATCCACATCCAGAGAAAGAACTATGGAGTTGGAACGCAGATTGAAGCATACTATTTGCTCTTTTTTTCCTTCTGCTTTATTTTTTCTTCCTTCTTGTGGTTCCTTCTATTGGTTTTATTTCTTCTTTACAGCATTAGTAATGTGAAAATATGTTTAATAGGAATGTATATGTAGAGCTAAATCAGATTGCATGCCATCTTAGGGAAGAAGGCAGGGAGGGAGGGGGAGAAATTTTAAAACACAAAAGCTCATAGAAGTGATTGTTGAAAACTAAAAATTAGTTAATTTTTAAAAAGCATAGAATATTTGGGAATGGTCTAAATCAGGGGTATCAAACTTGTTGCCCTGTCCTAATTCAGCCTACAACACTCCTGAGTGGCAGAGGAATCAGATTAAAATGTAATTGGGAAATGTTTAACAAAATAAATAAAATAGAATGAACAGATAATATTACATTTTAAAACTCAGTTGGCAGCCTGTAAGGATCTTTATACACAGATTAATGGCCCCCTTTACAATTTCAGTTTGACACCACTCCCCTAGAATTTATTTAGGCTTTTGGAAAATAAAAATGCTTCTAAATAAATAAATCTGTTTGACTAGACAAATAGGTTTCTGTTTAGTCTCGTTTCTTCATGTCTCTCCCCTACTCTAGTCTATCCTCCACTCAGCTGTCAAATTGATCTTCTGAAGGTACAGGGATGACTCTGTCACTCTCCTCCAATCAATAAACTCAGGTGGTTCCCTATTACCTCCAGGATCAAATATAAAACCTCTTTTAGTTTTTTTAAAGCCTTTCATAAGCTTGCTTCTCCTTCTTTTCCTGTCTTCTTACAATTTACTTCCCTGCATGTACTTCATCAATCTAGTGACAATGCTTCTTGCTCCTTCAGAAAGATGATACTCCATCTCTGTATTCTGGGTATTTTCACTGGTTTCCTCCCATGTTTAGAATCCTCTCCCTCCTCATCACCAGCTCTTGTCTTCTTTAGTTTCTTTCAAATCTCAGCTAAAATATTACCATCTGTAAGAAGTCTTCCCTGTCCTCCTTAAAGTGAGTGCCTTCCCTCCATCATTATCTCTCATCTATTCTGTATACATTTCATCTGTATATAGTTATTTGCATGTTCCAACACCCCTCACCCATTACAGTGTGAGCTTTAGGGCAGGGACTACGTCTTTCTTAGTATCCTCAGCCCTTAGCACTATGCCTGGCATGTTCTAGGCATTAAATAAATGCTTGTTTGACCATTGAATGAATCTGGGTCATCTAAACAATTACATCATTTTTTTTAAAATACTGCACAAATCTAGGGAGAACTCTGTGGTTTTCTAAGTCATCTATGTCTGAAATATATGGAAATACTGCACCTGTGTTACACTAAGTGATGCAACACCAATCATCTGGTAGAAGTTAATTGAGATGAATCTCATTCCCTGGATGAAATGGTTATCACTAAGTCTTAAAATCTAAATACACTTTTAACTGATGGAAATGAAAACATTACATATAATAACTTAGTTTACTCCCATCATTTTGTCACGATTGTGCAATTATTTAAACTGAGAGTGTGATTTTGTAATTGTGTACCATTTTGCTAGTTATTAGTAGTCACTCCCTCTGAAATTATTCTACATTACTTACTTGGGTACCTGTATTAACATCCTTCCCTCCCGCCACAAAAAAAAAAAAAAGAAAAAAAACAAGCTTAAGGACAGGGTTTGTACCTATATCTGGTGTGCATGTATATGTATATGTACGTGTGCATACATATGCTTGTATGCATATATATGTGTATACAGAGAGAGAAAGGGAGGAAGAAAGAGAAAGAGAGAGAGAGAGAGAGAGAGAGAGAGATGCTTCAGTTATCCAGAGACAAATTTATACATACATCATATATACATACATACATGTGTATGTATGTATGTATATATATGTAAGCACATATGTAAGTGTTGGTGCTAGAACTGGAGTCAGAAAGGCATAAGTTCAAATCCAGCTACATTCAAATTCAGACACTTCCTACCTCTATGACCCTGGGCAAAACATGTAAACTTTGCCTCAGTTTCCTCATCTGTAAAATGGGGAAATAGAATGATAGAGATAATTTAAGAACTATTGCCTGCCCAACAGCCATAATCAAAGAAAGACCCTAGACATCATATTTCAAGAAATTATGAAGGAAAACTGCCCTGATATCCTAGAATCAGAGGGGAAAGTAGAAATTGAAAGAATCCACAGAATATCTCTAAAAGGGATACAAAAATAAAAACTCCCAAAAATATTATAGCCAAATTCCAGAGATCGTAGGTCAAAGAAAAAATATTTCAAGCAGCCAAAAAGATAATTCAAACACTGTGAAGCCACAGTGTTTACACAAGATTTAGCAGTTTCCACACCAAAGAAGCAAAGGCTTGGAATATAATATTCCAGGAGGCAAAAGAGATAGTATTACAATCAAGAATCACTTACTCAGAAAAACTGAGTATAATCCTACAGGGAAAAAAAATAATATTTAATGAAATAGAGAACTTACAAATTTTCTTCAATGGACAGTTTCTTCAATGAGACAGTTGTGCCAGACTCTCAATGAGGTCTTTATTCTGATTTTACTACAGAACAATAAGAACCAAATCAGTAATAAATGGTTTCAGAAAGCAGTTAACTGCATTTATGAATCAAATGAGGTAATATATATAAAGCACTTAACACAGTACCTACTACACAGTCATCACTGGAGATTTGTGATTTCATTATTTCATGGAAACTCCCAGGAAGTTGATACTTTATATTCATTTTATTCTTGGAGAATTCTTTAAAATAATGAGAGGTAAAGTGATTTGCCAGTCACACAGCTAGTATGTAGCAGAGCTGGGACCTGAAGACTATTTTCTATTCACTATAAAGTTGCCTCTCATTTAAAGGATACACATTTTGCTTTGAGAAAATTGAATTTAAAAATCAAATATTATGATAATGATAGATAACATTCAATAAATTTCAATAATTTTTATCTGGTTTAATAAGAGAATGGACCTTAATTCCAAAAGTTCAAGTTAACTGATTAAAGTACTGGCATCTTGATATGTAACCAGATGAGTAAAACTAAAAAGGAACCTTTATTATTGTTTTTAAACAAAAGAGAATTACTAGAAAATAATAATTTTAGAAGCTGATATTTATCCCTAAAGCTTCCTCTCACAAAAAAATTAATAAAAATCTAACAAGATGACACAACATCAACATAAAAAATTCATAATCAACTCAAACTAAAATTGGATGGGAAGTCATACAATGTAGGTAAAACTGCTTAGAGGTGCTCCTGCAGAGTTACTTGAGCTGACTTCTGAAGAGAGGAAACAGGAAGACAATTTATACAACATCAACACTTTGAAGCCTCAATTTTGAAACACATAAAAAAACTCACAAGATTGCAATGAACAACCATGATTCCAAAGGACCTATGATGAAGCCTCCTCCCTACAGAGATACTGCCAATGCAAAGATTTGTTTTCTGTGACCATGGATGTTTGTTATAAGCATTTTTCTTTCCTTCTTCTTGAATTTTTTTCAATGTGGGGAAGAGAAGGGAGGAAATAAAATAAAGGCTTGTTAACTGAAAAAAAAATTGAAATAAAAAAATAAAATAAGAATCATTTTCTATAAATTAAACCCAGGCTGCAAAGTCTTGATATAAGTATTCGGAGAACTGTGAAAATAGTGATCCATTCTTGTTTATACTTTCAGCACTTTTGCCTATTTACCTATTCTTACCAAAATTACCAAACAGCACTTAACTTTTTTTTTTGAAGGGGTGGGGCAAGAGTGCTATAGAGGGAGGAGACATCTGTGCCTAAATAAATGGATAGCATACTGCTCTTCATTTTTGAACAATGATTTCATTAAAACTTCTATCCTAGCTGTCCCAAACTAGCAAAAAAGTCAGTACTATAAAATTTCCATCTCCTTTACAGATATCTAGAGCAGCTAGTGGAAATCTCAGCGGAATAGATATTAAACAGCAAGTTAGAGGAAGAAGGAACATAAGCCAAGAACCTAAGTAAGTGAAAATTGATCCAGTTAACTAACGAGATCATAGGCATACTAGTGACCTTAAAGCAACGGTTAAAATGCTAAGAGTAAAGGCCAACACATTCAAGATCTGTGCAATTCCCAGCCAATAGGTTCCAGTTCATAGGTTAGATCTTAGATCCAAGAATACAAATTGAAGCTCACCAGTCTTTTGATCCCTGTGGCTTTTGGTTTCTTCATGTGTAAAATAAGGAGCTTGATCTGGTTAATCTCTGTATATTTTTATTTTTAAACCAATTTTATTATATTTTCAAACAAAGAATTGCCTTCTCTCCTCTCAATTCCCCACTCCCTTAACTTGGTAAGAAAAAAAAATTTTAAATATGCATAGTCAAGTAAAACAAAATTTCTCTTTGGTCATGTTATACACACATATACACATACCTACATACATATATACACATACACACATACATACATTGCATACACACATATATGTACACATATATATCTATATATCTATCTAGATACACATACATTTACAGATATATAAATCTGTGCTCTGAATCCATCATCATTGGGATATTTATGTGGAGTGATACAGTAAGCATGTTTTATCATCAGTCCTCTATAATTTTAGTTGGTCATTTTGCTGATAAGAATGCAGCACAATGATACTCCATCATATTTATATATTATAATTTCTTCATCCTTTCTCTAATTTATGGATTTCTATTCTTTGCTACCTCAAAAAGAACTACAAATATTTTTGTATAGCTTTAGAATTTGTTAAGGAAGCTACACAGTAGATAGAGTACTGGGCTTAGAATCAGCAAAATAAGAGCTTAAATCTGGCCTCAGGCACTTACTACCTGTGTGACCCTGGACAAGTCAATTTACTGTTTACCTCATTTCCTCACCTATAAAATGAGCTGGAGAAGGAAATGGAAAATTACTTCAGCATCTTTGCTAAGAAAAGCCCAAATGGGGTCACAAAGAGTCAGATATGACTGAAATGACTAAACAAAAAAGAATTTGTTCTGTTTAGGATTAATTTGTCCCTTAATCTACTCCTCCCTCTAATACCCCTCCCCTTTCCTTCCTTTTTCACTTGAGTGAAATGAATTTCTGTGTTTGAATTCTTTCTTCTTTTGATCAGTTGAGATGAAAATGAGGTTCAAGTATCAGTCAATCTCCCCACACCCTCTCTCTTATTTGTGTACATGTCTAGTTGTGCACCCTGATTATGTGAGATTCTTTTCCCTAAGCTTCTTTTCCCTTTCCTCTCTCCTCTGGTATATTCCTTCTCTTTCCATTCTTAAGACTGTGAAGACATAACAGAACCACTCCTACGCTTTGTTTAATGCTACTCTCACTATGAATCCTGATGATGATAGGGATCAGAGCGACACATATCATCTTCCCATATTTGAATTAAAGTTTGTCCTGTATAATCCTTTATCATTCTTCATTCATTTTGATTTTTTTATGTTTCTCTTCACTCCTGTAATTGTAATACAAAGATTTTCTACAGTACTGGCCTTTTCATGAAGAATGCTTAGAAGTCCTCTGTTTCATTAAAAGTCTAATTTCACCCTGTAATTATACTCATTTTTGCTAGGTAAATTATTCTTGGCTGTAAGCTCATATCCTTCACCTTCTGTAATGTCATATTCCCAGTTCTTCATTCCCATATGGTGGTGGTTCCTAAATTTTGTGTGATCCTGAATATGGCTCCTTGGTACTTGAATTCTTCCCTTCTGGCTGCTTGCAACATTTCTTTTTCTTTGACTTGGAAGCTCTGCATTTTAGCTATGTTTCTGGGAGTTTTCCTTTGAATTTTATTTTTTTCTTCAGGAAGTGACTGCTGCATTCTTTCTTTTTTGACTTTGTACTCTGATTCTAAGAGATATGGGTAGTTTTCCTTTAAGAGTTCTTAAAATACGATGTTTCAGCTTTTTTGTTCATAGCTTTAGATAGTTCAGAGTCTTAAATATTTTCTTCTCTATCTGTTTTCTAATTGTTTTTGCTATCAGATACCCTCAGTCTTTTGATTTTAATATTTCTTATTAGCTCATTTGTCATTAGCTTCTATTTGGTCTAGTGGGATTTTTGTGCAGTTTGTTGCTTGGGTAAGGTTTTGTTTCTCTTGTACTAAGTTGTTCTTTACCTTTCCAATACTTTATTCCACAATTCTCATGTCTTTTCCATTTTATTCCCCTCAAACACTGAGATTTATAAAACATTTTTAATTATTTTTGTAAACTTTATACTCTTGTCTTCCAAGAATTATAGTTGAGTTTGTGGTCAATCTGTGTTTTTCTTTGAAGCATTGCTTATAGATACTTGAGAGTCATTCTCTTCTTCTATGTTTGTGTCTTGAGTGTCCCTCCTACCAAAATAGGTCCTTATGATATGATTCTGATTTTTTGGTCTGTTCGTCCAGCCTACTTCCTGAATTTAGACTGGATGTTAGAGCTGGGCTCTTTGGCACTTCTGCAGGGAAGGTTTGAGATGCTCTTGTTACTGCTTTCTTGGGGTATTGAATCATGTGTTATTCCATGATCTCAAAGACAGTCTGGAGACCTACAAATTTTCAGTACTCCCTAAGTGGTCTGAGATAAGGCAAAGTCTTGATCTAATTAATCACTGAGTACTTTTTTGGGTCTAAATCAGGCCTACACAACTTGTGGCCTTCCAGCCACTTATGGCCCTGGGCAGCTTGCAGCATGCCAAAGGATTTCCTCTACATGCAAAGACACAAGTTGTGCAGGCCTGGTCTAAGATTTTTTCTCCTATTTACCAATAGCATGGTGGCCACCTGCAGTGAATATTTTATTTTACTTTTTACCTGAGGATGTCTTTTATCAATGGGACACTGATAACACAAGGTACTTTTGGAGAAGTTAATAGCAGCTTGACGGTGGAGGGAAAGCTACAGAAAACTATTAATGGATTTTTTTTTTTATCTCTTCAATATTGAGTAGAAGATCAAGGGAAGGAGAGGTATTTAGGGTCAGAGGCAAATACTGGGCAGAAATCCCAGGGAATTAGGCACAGAATCTCAAAGTTAGCATAAATCTCAGAGGTCATCTAATCACAGAATCACATTGTAGTGAATAACTTTGGGGTACTGACACAGTTTAGGGGTGCTGGGACCCTGAGAATGTCAAGGCAGAATTGCCTGGAATGAATTCACATACTCAAGCCTTCTTTCAGTCAAGTGGCAAAACATTTATTACAACGCCAATAGTGACAGGCAAAATTCCTTTGGGAAACTTGCAACTTAATGGTGGTGAATCTAAAGCTGAAATAGAAAAAAAGGGCAGGGAAAGTAATGTAGAGGATGTTAATTAGGTAATGCAAGGGGTCCATATGTCTTTGGGAGCTTGTGTCAAGGACCTAAGGATGGGAAAATTCAGGGAGTCTGTAGAGATAACTTTGTTTATACCAGACATTGAAGGAGAAAAGACAATTTTTGTTTAGTTGCCAGAGGCATGGACCCTGAGGATATGGCATGAGGGAGAGTCCTTGGGTCAGCCAGGGACAAAAATCGTTGGGCCAGGCACCCCTGTATCTGTTCTGATAACAGAGTCAGGCCTGCAACAAGGGAAAATTTTCTCACAGGACAAGGGCCTACTGAGAGATTGTGAGGCTTGCAGAGACATGATCTTAGGGCTGGGGCCCAAGCACAAGCATCCTATCCATGGGAAGGGGCATCAGAGGTAATCTGTCCAATCTATATATGAATAAGAATCCCCTTTATAATGTTTTAAGAGAGCAGTAATAAATCTATACTTGAAAACCTTAATAATGAGCAACCTACCATTTGTTCTTTTTTTTTTGGGGGGGTGAGGTAATGGGGGTTAAATGACTCGCCTACAGTCACACAGCTAGTGAGTGTTATGTGTCTGAGGCCAGATTTGAACTGAGGTCCTCCTGATTCCAAGGCCAATGCTCTATCCACTAGACCACCTAGCTGCCCCCGAAATCTACCATTTCTGGAAGCAACTTTTGACCAGCTCAAATAGTAACTTTTCCCTTAAATGAAACTACTGCACTGAAGCTTCTGAAGCTTCTGAGAAACATAGAAACATAGGTTTAGAGCTGGATAGTAGCTGAGAAACAAACTAATCTAGCCTCTCCTTTTAGAAGTGAGGAAACTGAGGCCCAAGGAAGTTAGTGGTTCACCCAATATCACCCAACAGTCTCCAAGTATTTTGAAAAACCATTATAAAACCCCTTGGTCTTTATTCCAGGCTAAAACATACCCAGTTCTTTTAACAGATTCTCATTTGACATTGTCTCTATCCTTCTTACCATCCATTTCTCCTTCTGTATAGCTACAAACCATTCTTACTAAAATTGGTATTAAAACTTAGGGACCACAACTCCAGAAGTGGGTGGCTATCTAGAGCCCTTTACACCAATGTTCCAGAAGCACAGACACAATTGTGAGTCTAGAATCTAATGGTCCTAGACTTCTGATCCTGGTAAGAGACAGGAATACCTAAAGTTTGCTAAGCTGAGAAACAATTATGTACAAAAAAAATGTCATTAAAGTTAGATCCAAACACTAGATGACTTGAAAGGAAAAGGTCTACGATACAGCTGCTTTTTGAGGATCTTGCATTCTTTTTACATATGCTTCACACACACATTCCACTCCTTTCAAAGAAATAGAAGTCTCCAAGGCCCAGACTTGATAATGACTAGTTTCAAGATATAAGGCAGCATACTGATTATTTGAATTGCATTTTGTAATGTTTATGAGAACTTTCTGCTGCTCACAGGATTATTTCTCTTGAGGCAAGGCTAATTTTTTTTTTTGGCCTTTGGCCTTAGATTTATGTAAGCAAATATCTAGCTGCCTGTATCATACTATCTTATAGAAGAACAGAAAAAAAAATTAATCCCTGTCAGGGAGTCAGAATACACCTTGCTCTCTTCATTAGCACTACCAGATTCTTATTTTTTTTCAGTTGTTTGATTTTATTTTCAAGGAGGCATTCTCTCTCTTCCTAACATCTCTCCCCACCTCCCACCCTCAACCAACACACATATTAAGAAAAACAAAAATTGCTATAAACATTTATACTCAAGCAAAACAAATACCCACCATGGCCATGTCAAAACAAACATGCCTCAGTCTCTATTTTGAGTCCATTTTTATCTGGAGGTGGCAGCATATTTCATCATGAGTCCTCTGGAATTACAGTTCTCTCTTTTTTCCCTGTTGATTCAGCTGTATTTACTCTAAGTCTGCTGCATAATTCCTCTTCTGGTTTTGTTTTTTGAGTTAATCAGGACTGTAAAAAGCACTTAGTGTTGCTGGTCTTATTATCCAGGAATTCCTACTATTTCTCTTTTAATGAAACATAAGATGAAACCGTTGTTTTTTTGGTCTTTACCATAGGTAGGTGCTTTTTAAGCTTACTCTGTACATAGCAGATAGAGCACTGGACCTGGAGTCAGGAAGATCTGAGTTCAAATCTGGACTCAGACACTCACCTGCTCTGGGCAAGTCACAACCTCTGTTTGCATTTATCCACTGGAGAAGAGAATGCCAAGCCACTCCAGTATCCTTACCAAGAAAACCCCAAATGGGATCATGAAGAGTCAGACACCAATGAAAAACTAACAACAACAATGTACAGAGAGAGACCTTGCTCACTGGTATCAGCTGCGGTGAGCATCATGTTTCCCATGGTTAGAAAATCATCTATCTTACAAGTCAGGAAGCATATGAAGAATACTTCATATTTATAATCTCGTTAAGGTTCTGTCACCTTCAATGTCACATCCTTTTACTCTTGGTACAGGTCTCAGAAAGAAGTACAGTTAATGAGGAAGAGGCATTCAGTGAATTTTCTGAGAAGCCTGCCTATGGTAGGCTGTGCCCATGTTTGTATCCCATAAACGTTAGAACGAGGTAACAGCTTCTTTTAAAACATCCCAAATGAACATATTGTGCATAGCAATTTTTCATATGGTTTTGAATCAGCAGACTGCCTGTTAATTGCTTAAACTACTTTCAGCATGTTTTTTTTTCCCATAAAAAAATCACCCTGCAACCTTTTAGCTCTTCTCCCTATGTGTCCAGACCTACAGGGCTAAACAACAATTCGAGAAAATGAATAATTTTTGCATTTCCATTCAATATTTCACTATTCAGGTCAATCCCCAACATACCAGATGTTTTGAATATAGCAAACCCCTCCCCATTTTACCCCTGAAGCTTCTATAAGCAAATCTAATTCCTTGTTAGATGCTACAGTAATTGCATCTGCCATATTGCTGTGCCACTGAAATTTTCCTATAAACATTACCCATATGTCAAGATTTTCCCCTGGCTGCCTGGTTATCCTAATAAAATAATTAAGCTCTCATTCCTGCTGACTGCAACTATGAGCCCTTTTACAAACCTATTACCCACAACAGTGACACTGAAAACAGAACCCAAGGGGCCCAGTCATACTTGTACCTATTTTAATTCTCTTTCCTTTTCAAGTTTAGTCATGCCATTATCCTATTAGAGAGCAGACTAACTGATAAGGATTTTAACCTGGATTTGGGGTCAGAGGAGAAGCAGTATAGTGTAATGGATATAATGCTTGCCTAAAAATCAGTGAGAGTAGTGCTCAAGTCCTGTCTCTGACACTTACTGTCTGAATGACCACACGCAATTAACTTAGCCACTCAGAGCATCAGGCAACTCTTTAAGACTCTGAGTTACTGATCTGCATCAGTCAAAGGAATGGAATGATTGATGGAATAATAAGCCTTGTTAGTGCTCCAGGAATTACATAGCAGCTAATGATGGTGGTTGGAGTCTAAGAAAAGTAGAGCCTGGAGCCCTCCAGACTACTGGTAGGAGAAAAAAGGAACACTTTATAGGTTTTGCTTGGTCACTATATTGTACCCCCCTGCATCCATAACTTCTCCATCTTTTCCCCTTATTTCCTCTCTTTTGTTCATTGGTATCAGCTGCAGTGAGTATCTTGTTTCCCATGGTTAGAAAATCAACTATGTTACAAGTCAGGAAGCATAGAGACTAATAGACAGGGCAACTGTATCCACTTCAAATGATGGAAACCAAGGAAATTAATGAAACTAAAACAGGGTGTTATTATTACCCTTGGTCCTTGTTCCCTCTCCCTCTTTGTAAGAAAACAACAACAACAAAAACCCACAAGAAAAACAAAAAGAAGAAACCATTAATTTGTCCCATGATTATAGTTTGCTTTCCCAAAGGATGAATTTTTTATGGCAGAGTACAACATAGAGCCATGCAATAAAAGCGATGATATTCCATCCTAAGCGATATAAGAAAGGGGCATTACTGTGTTGTTTTAAAGCTCACAAATACTGTCTGTCTATCTATCTATCTGTTTGTCTGTCTGTCTATCTGTTTATCTACCTATCTAACTAATCTCATTTGAGTTTCACACCAAATCAGTGACATGAACATTAAGGATATTATCACAATTTTTGTTGATGTAGAAACAGTGGTTCAGAGTGGTTAAGTGATATTCCCATGGGAAGAGAGCTAGTTAATGTCAGAGAAGATATGGACATACTTATCTGCCTCGACTACTTCCTTTACCTATTTACATCTGATATCAATACTTATTTAACATCCTTCAGTGTGGCAACCTCAAACTTAACATGCCCATTTGGAGTCACCAAATCTTAACTTGGCTCATTTTTGTACTCGGTTAAGTTGGGTTCTCAGGTCTCCTATTGAACTCAGCTGTAGGTTAAAGATGGTAATAAACTCTATTATAATATACCTATGCCCAAAAAATCTTAGTCTAGCTTTAAG
Organism: Phascolarctos cinereus; assembly: GCF_003287225.1. NCBI lineage: Eukaryota > Metazoa > Chordata > Mammalia > Diprotodontia > Phascolarctidae > Phascolarctos > Phascolarctos cinereus. The sequence goes on along the minus strand of NW_027555847.1, from coordinate 200,394,795 downwards.
GTACTAAAATTTAAAACTGTACTAAGATTTTTGGGACACATATATGGATAATAATAGAACTGACAAAAATTGTCATCTACTTAGAGCATTTTTTTTTCTTTTTGCATAAGAGAAAAGCTGTATCACCTTTGGAGAAAAATTCACAAATCTTTTCCTCCCCTTTTCCCTCTCTCACACAGACATAGATTCAAAATGGGAAATAGCTCCCTAGAGGTTGAATGACTTTTCTAGTTTCACACAGTGTAAACAGTAGAACCTGGCTTTCAAATCCAAATCCTAAACTTCATAGTCAGTGCTCATTCTACTTCATGTAGTGCCTCTCCGTTTCTTTCATAAGTTGTCTTTTGCATGTATTCAGTCAATATATATTAATTGGGTGCACTACACTAAAGGAGAAAAATAGATGAACAAAAAAGTCTTCTTGCTTTCAAATTCTTTCTGTTTATAGAGTCTATATTCTAAGAGAAGGATGTAAAAGGCATGTGCAAGTAATTACTCAGAGTGTGGTAAACAGAAGTACATTAATGTCACAAAGTACTTAACTGTGAAAGTTCAAAGGAAAGAGATCTCATATAGTCCTAATTGCTGTCTTTTCCATTTTTATGCCAATAAAATGTTCTGGTATTAGGAAGACCTGGAATGGGGGTGTGGGAAGGAATTATTTCAATTTTTTTCTTTGACATCCTCAAATTTCTAGCTATGATATAACTAGCTAAGTAAGATGGCCGTTGTATTTCATAAAAACATGAAATGTGGGTAGGAGAAATTATAAGAAGCTTGATAAGTACCCCGACTTTATTTGGCACAAATGACTTTAGGCCTTCCTAATCTTTCTGCTCTTTGAGATAATTGTGCTGGAACTAAATTCACATTAGTTTTGGAATTCTTCCCATAATCATATATCACAACCCACCCATACCTCATTATTACTTTTTTTTTTGGCAATTGGGGTTAAGGGTCACACAACTAGTAAATGTCAAGTGTTTGGTTTGAGGTCAGATTTGAATTCAGGTCTTCCTGATTTCAGGGCTGGTGCTCTATCCACTCTACCACCTAACTGCCCCACACACCTCATTATTCTTACAAAGCTTATATAAGGAAAAGAAAGTAAGCAGACAGTTAATAGTTACTGATACTGTCTTATTTGCATTTTAGGAGGGAATTAATAATATCTATTTTTTGATTAATTGGTCATAATAGAAATGTTGCCAAAAGTGCTGCATCGTTTGTCTATTTGTTATTCTGCTGCAATTTCTCTCACATCAAGCTTTCTATAGCCTTGTTTTCGCTTTCACAGTTCTGCTATTTTATTATGTAACACTGCTTGTTATATTTTGCCATCCTCCTTTTTAGTGTTTTACACATGAATGTTGGACTGCTAGGTGGGGCAGTGGATATAAGGGCCCAGCATAGAGTAAGGAAGACACATCTTTGTAATTTCAAGTCTGGCCTCAGACACTTACCAGCTGTGTGACCCTAGGCAAGTCACTTAACTGTGTTTGCCTCAGTTTCCTCATTTGTAGAAATGATCTGAAGAAAGAAATGGCAAACCATTCCTGTAATTTTGCCAATAAAACCCCACAAGGGGTCACAAAGAGTCAGACACAACCAAAACAAATGAACAACAACAGATGAATGTCTATTCAGCTAGTGCTGACCTTGGCTACTGTTTCTGTCCACTTGGCAAGGAGATCAAATGTTTAATTACTAGGATAGTTCTTGGGCTCTTTAGGCCTCATACTGAAGCCACACTTGACATTGGTTAAGTTTCTGCAGGAAATGGTAATAATCATTTTGGCTTTTCACCATTTACCATATTTTCAGCATCAGTTGCTGATATGAATAAGTCAAGGTAAAGCTGTTGTAGTTTGCTACAGCAGTAGATAGCAGCTGCCATCTTGTGGCTGAGCTAGAAAAATCTAAGTTCAAATCCTGCCTCAGACAATATTATGCAGATACTATGTTACCTTGTCACTTAACTGACCCAAGTCACTTCACCTTTGTTTCTCTCTCAACCTCAGCCTCTTCATTTTTTAAAAATATGGATAAATAGGTTGTTTAAAAAATTGTTTAAAATAGGGATAAATAGGTTGTTTAAAATAGGTTGTTGGGACGACTGAATTAGATTGAAAAACACTACAAACCTAAAGGTACTTCCTCAATGTGCTAGCGCTGTGCTAAGCTATTAATTGGCATTGTTTTGTTATTATCCTTTCATCTAATTTGATGTCATAACATTTGCTTTATTTAATCAGTATTCCTATAAAATGTTCTGGTATTGGGAAGACCAGAAATGGGGATGTGGGAAGGAATTGTTTCAACTTTTCTGACATCCTCAAATTCCTAGCTATGATATAAATAGCTAAGTCATGAAGATCCCTGTGGACCATGTTCTAAGCACATCCTTTTGTAGACATAAAAACTGAGGCACAGAAATGAACTTGCCCGAGATAATACACATGTTGTAAGTAGTGGGGATTGGAATCCAGGTTCTCTGATTCTATTAATATTTTTCTACTTTACCACAAAGTTTTTCACTAGTCAACAGGCTGATGCCATACTGATTCTGATAACTAATTCTGACCTGAAACCCACTGCAGTATTCAATTGTTTCCAATTTAAGATGAAGTCAATTTATTTTTTGTGATGTTGTTAGGTACCTGTCATTTTGAATTCCTTTTGACTTTCTTTTGGAGGTATTTAATCATCATAAATGGAAAGAAAGGATAAGAATGATTGGGGTTGGATATGGAAGAAGAGAAGAGAGACAAAGGAATAGAAGCAGGCTACTTCAGTTATATATTGTGTATACAAAGTATACATTAATAAAATATTATACATATAAAGTATGATAAAACATACATTAAATGTAATAAAATATACAAAAGTATGCATTATTGTTACTTATCCTATTCTTTTTCTTTCCATACATTTTTCTACATAAAGAAGTGGAAGAAGGTTAAAAAAAGGCAAAAAATAAATATGTATAAGAGGTCATGATGGAGGGAAAAATAAAATCACAATCATAATTGTGGAAAGGAATGGAGTGAACCAACCCACATAATACAGGATGGCAGATTGGGTTAGAAGGCAAAATCTATGTCATGTTGCTTTTCAAGAAAGATACTTAACATGTAAAATTCACATAGAGTCAAAATGAGGAGTTGTATTAGTACAAATAAGCCTCAAGCAAATTTTTAAAAACAGGAATTGAAAAAATGAGCTCAGTAAAGACAAAATAATAGGCATGTTTAAAAGAGCTATTTAGGGAAACTACATTATTAAAGGTAGAATAGATAATGAAGTAATACTAATACTTGGTTTAGATGTATGGCATGGCATCTATGTATATGTAGAAAAAGTGAATTCAGCCATAGAGAAAATAGATTTTTAAAAAGCTCTAATAATTGGATATTAGCTCCATGATGGGAGAATCAAATTCAAGCCCATGTTGGTTCACCCTTGTCTCCAGCTATGTATGATGCGCATGTGTATACATAAATGCTAACTGATCATCATAATGAAGCTCTTAATGAATAAGAATTATGCTATCTTAAAGTTCTGCATACCAAGAACTTCACAGTTCTAATCCCTATCCCTAAAAATTGCTAAGGTTCACAGAATACAGAATAAGGTTACAAATCCACATATATATACATACATATATATATATATATATATATGCACACACACACACATACACACACACACACACACACACACACACATATATATATAAATTTCATTTGGTCCTCATGCTAATCCTGGATAGGTAAATATTGCTATTATTTCCATTTTAAAAATAAGGAAATTCAGGCAGAAAGAGGGCAAATAATTTACCTCAGGTCATACGATTGGTGTCTGAAGTGAGATTTGAACTCAGGTTATCCCAGTTCTAAATCCATGATATCATTCCAAGATGCCTCTCAATAACCTTAATCAGACCATGTACTAGCTCTATCAATTGTTCCCATGTCTTCCCTCTAGGGATGTAAAGAATAGGCTTAATTAATTTTACGTGACAAACCTTCAAATATTTAAAGATAGAGATCATGCCTCCCCTCAATCCTTTCTCTTCAGGCTAAATAGCCTCAGTTTCTTCAGCTGATTCATTTCAGTACTAAAATCGTCATCCCAAACAAACAAACTCCAGATATGATTTGGATAGATTGGAGTACAGTAAGACTATCCTCTCACTCATTTTGGCCACCACGTCTTTTTTTTTCTTGGCAATTGGGGTCAAGTGACTTGCCCAGGGTCACACAGCTGGTAAGTGTTAAATGTTTGGTCTGATGCCAAATTTGAACACAGGTCCTCTGGACTTCAGGGCCAGTGCTCTATCCACTATGCCACCTAGCTGACCCAAAACAGATTCCTTTTTTTTTTTTTTGGCTAGGCAATGGGGTTAAGTGACTTGCCCACAGTCACACAGCTAGTGAGTGTTATGTGCCTTAGGCTGTATTTGAACTCAGGTCCTCCTGACTCTAGGGCCGGTGCTCTATCCAGTATGCCACCTAGCTGCCTTCTCGGCCAACATGTCTTAAGAAAGCATAGGATGGCATTAGTTTTTTTGGTAGGGTACCATGTCACCTTGGTGGAATAATCTCAACCTATATTTCATTAAGCCCTCAGGTTTTCTTTTCACACCTTTCATCTTGTCATATCTTGGACTTTCACATTTGATTTTTTTTAACATTAGATCATTTATATTTCTCTTCACTAAATTTTATCACATTAGATTTCAGCTTAGATTTGTATTAACTTTAATTCTGATAAGCAAAATAGACAATAATGTATGCCTTTATCCAAGATTTTTATTAAAAAAAATTGGGAAGAACAAAGCCATGGACAGATCCTTGGGTCTCTACTGAAAGGGAAATGGCAGAGAATAAAGCACTGGTCTCTGAAACAAGAAAACCTGAGTTAAAAATCCTACCTCAGACACTAACTAGTATTGTGACTCTAGGCAAGTCTGTGTTGGTTTCCTTAACTGTAAAATGGGATAATAATATCTACCCACCAGGGTTGCTGTTTGGATAAAATGAGGTAATATTTGTAACAAATCTTAACGTGTTAGGTATTAGCCTTCCTGGCTTCCTTTAAGTCCCAACTAAATTCCTACTTTGTGCAAGAAGCCTTTCCTAAACCTTTTAATTTGGTGCCTTCTCTCTGATAATTATTTCCTACTTATCCTGTATAGAGCTAATTTATACATATTTATTTGCATGTTGTCTCCCCCAGTAGACTGTAAACTCCTTGAGGGCGGGGGCTATCTTTTGCCTCTTTTTGCATCCCCAATGCTTAACACAGTGCCTGGCATATAATAGGTACTTAACAAATTTTTACTGATTGATTGATTTAGCTAATTAACTAGCTATTATTGTTTATATGATATGTTATCACTATCATTATCATTTTTATTTGAACTCAGCATCCTGAAAACACTTGGACAAATAAATGGGCACAATGCCAAGTCAGACTCCATGAGACTAATTAGACAGGATAATACATTTTTGTTAGTTTTTTTTCTGCTTCTCTAAGATGGGCAGATGTCTTCTAAAAGAAACCTGAACTCCATTTCCTTGCCTATCAATGGTGACTTTTTAGAAACATTTTCTCTAAAGAGGAAATCTATAACCTCAACACCTCATTCAGTTCTCAGGTGTAACAAAGTATGTGCTTCTACCCTGGCCCTGAAATGTAGGTATGAATGATATATTGCATACAAAACTTGTTTTAAACTCTGTTATCAACTTTTGTAGGTAATAATTTAGGAAAGTTTATTGTCTGCTTTGGTGTCCTCAGTAATGTCATTTCTAGGATAGATTTGTTATGACAGATCACATTATTATTTTGGTATTTGGGACAAGGGCTATTTCCAAACAGATTCTGTGGGAGCTTTGTGATGAATTCACATTCTATTTAAATAAATCTGTCCCCAGAATTGGCCACAGGCAATCTAGTGTTTCATCTTTGTCCGTCTTTGACTTAATCTCCTCTCATTTTTTCCCATGCACTTCCAGATCTTTATCAAGTAAATGGAATCCCTCATCCATTATAAAAACACTATCTGTAACACTTTCATTACTGATCATAACATTTCCATGGTACCTCACCACTAGCTGAAGCTCTGTATTTATTCTGCCAAGTAAAACAAACAGAATTTCACACTCAGATAAGTTACTGCAGTTGGGCCTATGCAAATCAAAACAATCTCTGGGAGTGAAACATCTGTTGATGTTTTGGTGGATCCCTGGTTCCTCTTGGGTGTTTGACTTTATGAGGTTTGCATTAAAATATATGCCCAAATTGTTCATTCTGGTTTTAATTGTTAACTCACCAATTTACTGAAAGACAACAAAGAATTTTACTTATGAATTCAATGCAATTCAACAAACACGAAGTTCCTACCTAAATATGCCAGACATGAATGCTCAAAGTATAAAGGCAAAAAACATAACAGTCCCTGCCCTCCAGTAGCTTGCACTATGCTAGAGGATAAGATCATAACACAGAGAGGCATAAAATCATTAGTTCTGGAAATCAGAGGGGAAGAAATTTAATGCTGGAAGGGATGTTGTATATCATACCATCCAGAATCTTCATGTTACAAATAAGGAAATCAAGACTCAGAGATGTCAAATCAATTATAGAAGGTCACACAGGTAGTAAGTAACAGCTCTGGGATTCAAACTGGAATCTTCTGACTTGAGATCTCAAGTTGAATCCCAGCAGGTTCTCTTAATGGCAAGTACAGGACTTTGGACAAGTCATTTCATTTCTTGATCCTGTTTCTTCATTTTGAAAATTAGATTATACTCTTCCTACCTCAGGATTATCATTCTGAAAGTCAAGATAGTTTATGTAAAGTGCTTTGGCAAAGTTTTTATGTAAAGTATGAAGCACTGTATACATTTTAGGAGTTATTATTACCTCAGTCTCACTAATGTAAAACAATTTACATTCTTGAAATTCAAATCAAACCAAAATTCTAAACTACCCTAATTCTATATGTGAATTCTATTACTAGTGGTACAATTAATTTCTTTATTTTGATTTGAGCTGAATTGGCCAAAGTACTGATCAGTCTCAAATTGTGTCGCATATTGCCTGTGTTACATTAGGCAAATTACTTCTCTGAGTCCTATTAACTTCAAATACAAAACAGGGGAGTTGCATGATATGACCTTTAAATGTTCTTCTAGCTCAGAATCTCCAGTTCTACTCTCTTGTGACTGATATGAGCTAAATGTTAATTCAACTCAACAAAGAAAATGGCTGAATATAAACCATATTAACCAACACAGTGCAGGTCTTGAACGAGCTGACATCCAGCAGGAAAAATGCGACCTTAAAACAGCAACTTGGCACTGTTTTCCTCCATTCCTAAACATAAGTCTTATTGTATCATTCCTCTCATCAAAAAATCATCAATGGTTGCCTACTGCTGCTAGGATAAAATACAAATTCCTTACCCTGACATTTAAGCACCTTCACAGACTGGTTCTATTTTACCTTTCCAGACTTATTTCACAGTATTCACTTTCATATAGTCTACCTATGATTCAGCCCAATCAACCTACAAACTGTTCCCCTAGCATTCCCATTCCCATTTTCTTTCCTTTGTATGGCTGAAATCTTTGCCTGGAATGAACTCTCTCATGTTACCATCAGTTTTTAATGCTCTTTCATTCTACCAATTATCATGCATTTACTTATCTGTGCAAACGCTTTGCTCATCATGTAATGTGGACTTCTTAAAGGAAAGAGTTGTTTTGTCTCAACACACTATCTTTCCCAGAGTAGGAACTTAATAGACATTATTGATTTGATTCTACCTTGAATATTATTACCAGTTATAAAGGTAACATTGTGTATTCTGGTAAAATAGAATGATGTTAGGGTGTCTATAAGTTGGCTAACTATACTGTAAAGAGTGGTAGAACTCATTTTTTCTGGGAAATATTAGAATGACTAGGTCTCTAGTTTAAAGTCTTAGTTAACATTTGAAAATGGGTAGATTAGTCAATAATCAACAAGATGGGAAGACTAAGCATTTTCTCAAATAAGCATAAAGTCTTAAAAATGCCCGCAATATAATAGAGACCAAAGAAGTAAAATAATTGCAGCTGTCTCTGCAGGCTAAGACACCAAGAAATCTATTGAAGTATCAATCTGATGAATTAGAATCAGGAAAGCATCTGGCATCTAATTTTTATTTGCTAACATGCTCATTAAGCATTTCCCATTAGTTACCACATGCTAGTAGGACAGTACAAGAGAATCCAAAGGCTTATACTCTGGGCACCATTCAGAAATTTCCTTGTTGCAACTAGAGACTTTACTGACACATCATGCCCCTGATGCTACATCACCATTCTGTGGCAAAAAGCAGCAGAACTCAATTCTGCTCTCCTTACACTTCTGCAAATTGAAATGAAGATATAGTAAAGTGAAAGCAAGCTCAGGACTCTGCTGAAATAGCTCTCAACCAGAGAGCTAAAGAATAAAGGGAATTAGGGAAGGGTACTACTTAGTTAGAGGTGGAGTTTCACCACAAATGAAAGAAAAGGGGCTGACGTCTGATTGGATCCATTTATGACCCCTAGAAATCACTTGATGCACAAACTTAGGGCAATGCAAAGTGAATTTCTTGATATGGAAGGGGATTGAGACAACTCTGAGGTTCAGCCCTAGATGATCTGCTGATAAAGAGGAAGGAGTTAGAAAGTGACCAATAGGAAAGCATAAGGAGGGAGAAAAAAATGAAATTATCAAAGCTCTCAGGAAGAAGAAACCTCAGTTAAAAACCTGGAAGCACAAAGTAATAAATTACTAGGGAAGATATTAAACAGAAGGGAAAATGGTTTCTAGGACATCTAAAGTGTGAACTTCTCTGAACAAATATTGCAAGAGAAAGAAAAATGAACTTTCACCTGATGAGACAGAGGATCCTTTGGATTCCCAAGAAAACATGGAACAACAGCAAGATATTCCTTAATAGTTTAAAAGAAATAAAAATGTTGAAAGTAGAATTCTTGTCCTACACAGCAAAAACAATTGGCAGAATAGAAAAAAAAGAGTAAGAAACCACAGCAGGGACTCTCTCCAAAGAAATTAAAAGGAGAACCGATTGGGCAATCAAATGTATAGAAGTGAATGACAATCTGGAAGAAGAAAAGGAAGAAGCAATAACACAGAAAGACCATGTGATCTCAATGAAAGAAAAACATGTTGATCTTTAAATAAGATATGTGGCTACAAGTTAAGGGTATAGATCTTACAGAATACAAATTGAAAAAAAAAAACTTGAACACTCTAATTCCAGAAATAATACAATGGAGCTGCCCAGAAATTCTGAATATAGAAGTGAAAATGACAAATTTTAAAAATTCACACATCTCCTCCAGGGAAGATAAAAACAAAAACAAAATCCTATGTGAAAAAACTTCAATTTCCTATCACAAAAAAAAATCTGCAAAAAGAAAGACTTTCAAATATAAAGTAAAAATTTAGTAAGGTACGACTATTCTGATCTTGGGCAGGTAGGTGGTACAGTGAATAGGGTGCTGGGCCTGTAACTCATCTTCATGAGTTCAAATCTTGCCTCAGACACTTAGTGACTATGTCACCTTGGGCAAGTGATTTAAACCCTATTTGCCTCAATTTGCTCATCTTTAAAATGAGCTAGAGAAACAAACGGAAAATACGGGAGACAGAAATCTTTGATTGGAATAATCTGCAGATATTTGATGCCTGGAAAGACCACCACACTTAAGAGAATGTAATGCCTCCATGGACAACATGGACCAAGAACGGAGATTTCATGTGAAATGGAAAAGAAAATGGGAAGGCAGGAGATATTAATGATACAAATAATTATAGGCATGGGAATATTTCTATTAGGGAACAATGCTTCTATTCACTCTGTCTCTTGCATAAATTAATACTTCCATGAGTTAGGCACAAGAGGAGAAATAGGGAAGGGGTAAGATCTACAAAACAATAGCACATAAACTGTATAGAAGAAGGGACCCAAAACAAGTACCTTAAAAGCTTTGATTCTATGTGGAACACACAGACTAAAATGGAAAAATAAGTATAAGGACCATGAATATAGAGAATAAAGCTAAAAACTGACAGAAAGGGAAGAGAATTAATAAAGCAAACAGGGGAAAGAAAACTATTTTAGAAAACAGGGGGACAAAAATAAATAGAAACACCAAGCAAAATAATTTTACAGGGAAGACAGGAAGGAAGGCTTTATTAAATAATTTAATTGAAAATAAAAGAGGTAAATAATTAGATAACCAGGTAAGAAAAAGATGAAAAAAATTAATCAAAAAATCAAATAAAACCCTGAGACCAGGGAAAGGAGTGACAAGCAAGAGGAGGAGGAATTAGATTGCAAAAGAAAGAGAACCTGTTCAAACAGGGTTGCTTTAAAATTGATCTGGAAAAAGGAATGAAGAGACAAAGTACTATCTCTGAAGAGCAAGAGGAACAAGAAGAAAAACTAATTCAGAAAAAAAATGAGACAAATGAAGGAAAATATAGATGTACCATACATTTAAATGTTAATTATTAAGGAAACCAATAAAATGAGAGTGAAAATTTCATATATCTATATATCTATCTATCTATCTATCTATATATATATATATATGTGTGTGTGTGTGTGTGTGTGTGTGTGTGTGTGTGTGTGTGTGTGTCTCAATGACATTCTTACAAGAAACATACTTAAAAAACAAAGTTATACAAAGAATAAAAATGAGGCACAGAAATGAAATTTACTACATATCCAGTAAATTAGGAAAAGGATTAATTTCAATCATGGCATCAAAGGAAAACCAAAAATTCACACAATAAATACAAATCAACCATGAAATTACACTACACCGAAAGGAACCATTAAAATTTAATACTAAATTTATATGTTTCAAAATGCATTAGCAACTAAATAAATAGAAAAAAACTGAAACACAAGATGATAGAGTAAGAAAATAATAGCAAGAGACTTCAGTGTCCCTCAGTACTCTACAAATGTTACAAAAATAAACAAAAGGGAAAATGCAGAAATGAACAAATTTCTGGGGAAACTACAGTTAAAACTTATTATGATTTCTAAGTGGGACTGATAAATAATACACATTTTTCTCAGCACCACATGGAACTTGTAAAAATAACTGACCATGTATTAGACCACAGATGTATTACAAATAAATGCAAAAAGGCATAAATAGTAAATACATATTTTAACAACCACATTGAAAACAAAAGCAAAAAAAGTCATTGATTGAACAAAAACAAAGACATAGACATGAATGTAACTTAACAAATAAATTCTAAGCAATGACTCAAAGAATAAATCACTGAAATAATTAACAATTATATGAAAGAAAATAAGAATGATGAAACAAACTAAATTTTCCAGGATGCTGCTAAAGCAATTCTTCACGGAAAAATTACATCCCTAAAACATATGATAACAAAATGAAAAAGAAGAGGATTAACAAATGGAATGTGCATTGTAAAATTAAGAAGCAAAAAGAAGAAAGAAAAAAACTTAAAATACAAATATACAAATAAAAGAGGAGATACTGAAAATCAGAATAGAAATCAACTGGCAGTTAAAAAGACTATAGAGATGGTAAACAAAATTGAAAGTTGGTTCTTTGAAAATACTAGCATAATTGATAAACCTTTAGTAAATTTCATTAAAAAGATGTCAGACACTCAAATCAGGAAAAGAGCAAATGAACAAGGCAAAATCATAACGAAACAAGAAGCAAAAAATTTTCAAAACCTACTATGCAGTCACATGCTAACAAAACTGACAACACAAAATAAGATTTCTTTCAAATACTGAGAATACTTGAACTAATAAAAAATCAAATAAAGGTCTTAAATGATCCAATCTCAAAAAGGAAATTAAACTAGCTGTAAAAAAGCTACCAAAGGAAAACTTTCTAATCCTGATTGATTCAGAGGAGAAATACATCAAGATTTTAAGGAAAGATTATTGTCAATGCTGTGAAAATATATTTTTTGAAATTGAGAGAAAAAGCACTTTATCAGGCTTCTTACATGTGACAAATGATACCTTTATACTTAAACCAGAGCAGGATAAATTAAAAAAAAATTGCCAACCAATATCCTTAAGAAATACCAATTTGAATAGTGTAAAAAAAAATCCTGTAAAAGAGATTATAGCATTTCATCTATGCAATCATTCATTATGAGTAAGTTGGATTTATACTAAGGTGACAAGGATAATTCAACATAAGGAAAACAGTGAATATAATGAATCATATTAAAATAATCTATCTCAAACCACATGATTATTTCAAAAAATGCAGAAAGAGCTGTTGGCAAAATACAGAACTCATGTAAACTAAAAATCCCACTAGGTATATCCCACAGAGGATTTTTTTTTATTATAAAAATTATCTATCTAAAACCAAAAACAAATATTGCATGAGATAGGGACATACTAGAAACTTTCTCCATAAATACAGGAAAAAAAACAAGGGGACCCTTTTTCTACTATTACATAAAACAAGAGAAAGAAAAAATGCATAAATATTGAAAAAGATAGATAAAATTATTCTTGCTCACATCTTGCTTGCATGCATGATATGACACTTTCCTTAGAAAATTCTAGGAAATCAGCAAATACACTAATTGAAACCATAAATAGTTTCAGCAAAGTTGCAGGCTATAAAATAAATCCATAAGAATAAATATTTCTATATGATAGCATATTCAAGATGAAATATTAAAGAATTGCATATATAATACATAAAGTATTTGGGTATTAATCTATGAAAATACACAATAGATTAGATTCAATTACAAAGTGTTTATGAAATAAAGAACAATTATTAGCTGAAGGAATAGTATTTGTTCCTAACTGGAATGTATTAATATAATAAAATTCCAATGCAACCAAAGTTAATTATAGTTTTAATGATATACCAATTAAACTATCAAAGGAATAATTTATAGATCTCAGTAAAATAATAAAATTCATTTGGTGAAACAAAAGATCTAGATGTTTAAAAGAAATAATGATAAGTCAAGGATGAAAGGAAAATAGGACTTCCAGACCTCAAACTATATTACAAAGAAGTAGGCATCAAGATCATTTATATTGGTTAAAAATAGAGAAACAGATCAATGAAACAGATGTAATAGAACTAAATATCTCATTTAATAAAAATTACTTGGAAAAAAACTCCATAATTGATAAAAATCTTCTGGTAAAACTGGAGAACAATCTGGCAGAAATTTGATTCAAATCAACATTTTTTACCACGTTCTGCAATACATTTAAAATAGTAACGTTACTTTAGTATTAAAGATCATACCATTGAAGAACTAGAAAAGAAGCAGTTCATTTACCTTTCATAGCTATGGGTTAAAGATGCAATCTTAACCAAACAAGAAATAGAAGTAATGAAAAACCGTAAAATTGATGCCTTTGATGACATAAAATTTAAAAGCTTCTGCATGGACAAAATTAATGCATCTACGTTAAGAAAGGAAGTGGTCAACTGGGAAATATCTTTGTATCAAATTTCTTTTTTTTTTAGTTCATTTTTTTTTACTTTATTTTAATTTATCAACAATCACTTCCACAAGCTTTTGAGTTTTAAATTTTTCTGGCCCTCCCTCCCCACCTTTCTCCCCAAGACAGCACACAATCTAATGTAGGCTATACATATACATTCCTATTATACATATTTTCACATTAGTGATGTTGTTAAGAATTAGAACTAATAGGAGGAACCACCAGAAAGAGGAAAAAAAACACAACAGAAGAAAAAAATAGCAAATGGTATGCTTCAATCTGCATTCAAACTCCATAGTTCTTTCTTTGGATGTGGATAGCATTTTCCATCATGAAGCTTTTGGAGATGTCTTAGATCTTTGTATTGCTGAGAGGGGTTAAGTCTATCAAAGTTAGCTATCAGTCAATGCGGCTGTTACTGTGTACAACATTCTCCTGGTTCTGCTCACTTGACTCAGCATCAAACCATACAAGTCTTTCCAGGTTTATCTGAAGTCTGCCTGTTCATCATTTCTTATAGCACAATAGTATTCCATTACATTCATATATCACATTCACAGTTATGATTACTATTTGTGTCTTTCTTTCCATCCTACCCCCCCCATGCTTTTCTTTCTCCTTTGTCCTTTTACCTCCTTCCTAATGTTTTGCTTTTGACCACCACCTCCCTCAGTCCCGCCTCCCTTCTATTAGCCCCCTCTCTTTTCTTTCCCCTTTTCCCTCCTACTTCCCATAGGGCTAGTTAGATTTCTATATCTAACTGATTATGCTATCCCCTTCTTAAGCCAAATCTGATGAGAATAAGGTTCAAACAATGCTCATCTCTGTCCCTTCTTTCCTTCTGCTGTAATAGGTTTTTGTGCCTTTTCCTGTGAAGTAATTTACCCTTTCCTGCCTCCTCCTTTCCTTTTCTCTTAGTACATTTTCTTAGTTAGATCAGATTAATCTACTTACTTGGATCCATTTAACCCACTTGATTAGATTTTTTTTTCATCATTACATCAAAGTCAATTTATACCCACCCGCTTTATGTATACCTCTTCAACATGGTGTAATAACAATACAGTTCTCCAGAGTAACAACTGTCATCTTCCCTTGTAGGGATGTAAACAGATTGCCCTTATTAATAACTTTTTGTTTATTTCTGTCCCATTTACCTTTTTATGTCTCTCGACTCTTGTATTTGAAGATCAAATTTTCTGTTGAGCTCTGGTCTTTTTATCAGGAAGGTATGGAAGTCCCCTATTTCATTGAATATCCATCTCCTCCCCTGAAAGATCATGCTCATTTTCACTGGGTAGTTGATCCTTGGTTGTAATCCAAGCTCCTTTGCCTTACAGAATACCATATTCCATGTCCTATGGTCTTTTAATGTAGAAGCTGCAAGGTCCTATGTAATCCAGACTCTGGTTCCATGATATTTAAATTGTTTCTTTCTGGCTGCTTGCAGTATTTTCTCTTTGACCTGGTAATTTTGGAATTTGGCTACTATATTCCTTGGTGTTTTCAATTTGGGATCTCTTTCAGGAGGTTGATTCTTTCTATGGCTATTTTACCCTCTGGTTCTAGGACCTCAGGGCAGTTTTCCTTGATGATTTCCTGAAAGATACTGTCCAGGCTCTTTTTTTTCATCATGATTTTTAGGTAGACCAATAATTTTTAAGTTATCCCTCCTGAATCTCTTTTCCAAGTCAGTTGTTTTACCAATGAGGTAGTTTATATTTTCATCTATTTTTTCATTCTTTGTTTTTTGTTTGACTGATTCTTGCTCTCTCATAGAGTCATTAGCTTCCATTTGCTCAATTCTAATTTTTAACAAATTGTTTTCTTCTGTTAGATTTTGTACCTCCTTTCCCATTTGGCCAATTTTATGTTTTAGGGATTTGTTTTCTTCAGTGTACTTTTTTTCTAGTTGGCCAACTGTATTTTTTTAAGGACTTGTTTTCTACAGTTAATTTTTGTCCTTCCTTTTCCAAGCTCTCTCTTTCATACCTCTCATTTCTTTTCCCATTTTTTCTTACACCTCTTTCATTTGACTTTTAAAATCCTTCTCAAGCTCTTCTAAGAAGGCTTTTTGTGCTTCAGACCAGTTCATATTCCCTTTTGAGGTTCCAGATATGGGTTTGTTGACAATGTTGTCCTTTTCAGAATTTCTGCCTTGATCTTCACTCTTCCCATGATAACAATCTATTGTATGTTTGTTTTTGCTCATGATGTTTGCTTATTTCCTGGCCTTTAAAGAGACTGGGTTCTCCTGCTGGGGAGCAGAGGGCACTGACCTAAGCTTCTTGTGTTGGAGGGCTAGGGCCTGGTCGAGAGCTTTGTGTGCTGGGGCCTCCAATGTTGGCAGTTGGAGGCTGTAGGATTCTGGCAGCTTACCTGGTGTTGGGCTGGAATCAGCAACACTGGAACTCTAGGGGTAGGATTGGTAGCATGGCTCATTGAGATTTCCTGCTCACCCAGGACTTTCCTTCCTTTTGCTTTCTTCAGCTCCTTTCAGATGGATGTTGTAGGGTGTTTATCCACCTGGGGCCCCTGGGAGTGCTGCTTCCCTTAGTTTTGCTGAGGCACTGGGACAGCTGGTTGCTGTAGAATGCTGAGGCAGCTGGTGGTTTTCTGAGCTGATTTCCACCAATTCAGGTGTTGGTGTTTGCCTGCTCTACCACCTGGGCTTCAGGATCTCCTCCTGGTATGCTGATGTGGGGCTTTCTGCTAGCTTTCTGTGATGCCTCCTATTCTGTACTGCTCCCCTTCCCCAAGGTAAGAGGGGCTTTTCCAGTTAATTCCTCAAGCTACCTGGGCTACTGGACTGCTACACCCCATCTTTCTTCTGGTTCAGCTGTTCCAGGGTTTTTTCTGAGGTGATATTTTCTGGGCTTTCAGGGGTTAATAAGGGAGGGTAAGAGAGAGACTCACCTCCTACTCCGCCACCTTGGCTCCCAGAAGCAGAAGTCTGAATCAAATTTCTAAGACAAGTCTTGCTAACTGATTTTTAATTCTCCAATTTCCAAATGTATTACATATAATATACTTATATATGTATGTTGTTATAAATACATTTACACATATATTGGATATCTACATATTTTGGATTAAGAGCCATCATTCACTGGATAAAAGCTGAAAGGTTACGAACAAGCAAATCTCAAAAGAAAAATTGCAAGCGATTAACATCCATATGAAAGAGTATTCCAAATCACCAATAATAAAAGAAATGTAGATTAAAACACCTGTAAAGTTTTCATCTCACACCCTGAAAATTGGTAAATATGACAAAGTGTGGGAATAGTTAATGTTGGAAGGATTGTTGTAAAATGGGCATACTTTTACATTATTGGTGAAGTTCTCAATGACTATAACAATTTGGAAAACCAATTTGGAATAATGCAAATGAAGTGACTTAAATGCCCATACCTTTTGACCCAGAGAGACTCCACTACTAGGTATATACCCCAAGGATATCATTGACAAGAAGAAAGCAGTATTTTTACAATGGCAAATAATTAGAGTAGATACACATTGATTCTGGAATGGCCAAACAAACCATGGAACATAAATATAATGGAATAACACAGTGCTATAAGGAACAATGATGAATATAGAGAACAATAAAAAGATGTAAATGAATTGCTACAAAAGAAGGTAAGCAGAACCAAGAAAACAATGTACACAATAACTATAGCAATATAAATGGAAACAACAGCACACACACACATACACACACATACACACACATACACATCAAAAGTAAATGTTGTGAAAATACAATGGCCTCAAATAAGAGATATGAGAAGCCATTTCCCCCTGAAACTTAGCAGAGGTGGGAGGTCCCTGGGTGTGAAATATCACGTTTTCGGACTTTTTTGAAGTATCAATCACTTTTGCTGATTTTTTCCTCTCCTTTTATTAAAAAATATATTTGTTGTTATATTGGATGATGTTTTTTCAGGGAGTGAGGTGTGAGAGAAGAAGACAAAAAAGAGAGAGAGAGAGAGAGAGAGAGAGAGAGAGAGAGAGAGAGAGAGAGAGAGAGAGGATGAAGAGGAGGAGGAGGTGGAGGAAGTGACAATGACAAGGAAAAGTAAAGAGAAGAGACTAAGGAAACTGAGACAAATTTAATTTTAAAACATAAAAAGGGAAATCAAACAACTACCTTCACATATGTTGAGATTACAAAGGATCATTAATCTTGCCCCAGTTCCCTTTAAGATGGCCTTTCATTTACTCTGCATTTTGTTGAATACCTACTTATTTACATGTTGCTTTCCTCATCACAGTATGTTTCTTGAGGAATAGTATCTAATTTCCTCTTTTTATTTTCTTTTTTGTTATTGCCAGTGCCTGGCACATATGAAAAGATCCCTTTGAGAGTACAGTCTCCAAATCATTCATGGTAAGATGAGATTAAGTCTGAATCTCTTGATTTTGCATCCCTAACCCTAGAAGTGACCAATGCTTCAGTAAAAGGAGCCTCAGTGCCTATTTTCTTCCATCTTCAAGAATCCTGCTAATAAGAAAAATTTATCCCTTTCTAGATCTAAAACACAAATGCTGAGCTCTTTAATTTAAACTTTGGGACTTCCATGAGAGAAGCCCCCAAGTCTAGGACTAGCTTCTGGGGGTAAATGAGCTCAAGCATGCCTGCTTATGCCATATGCTCCAGCAGAAAATATCTTCCTGTTTCAATTGCTACTGTCTCATGGACTAAGGAAGATCTTCACTCAGGCATCATGAAAGCATGTGCCTCTGCCCCAAAGCACTGATTTCTAGTTCCTGGGGTAAGAGACTGTGTGAGTTACTCCTCCTCCTACAGTCCCTACATTTGATAGACCTGCTCTGCTGCACAATGATCTGTCTTATAAACAAGTCCAGTTCAAAGGAAATCCAAAAAAGCTTTACAGATCACAGAAAAGCAAGGGGTCCATCCTTCTGAATCACAACCAGAAAGTGTTCTTAAAGGAAGCCCTAGATACTGGAGACAATCAGGAGGTGTGTCTTTTCCATAAAGTCCTAATATGTTCATACTCAACATGGAAATATATCTTTAGATGCCTCCATAACAGGGGTTCTTTACTTAGGGTCTGCAAATTCAGGTGTTTTTTTTTTTAATACTTTAATAACTCTTTCAATTTAATTGGCTTCTTTGGTGTTCCAACATATTTTATCTCGTATATTTATAAAGGAATTTTTATGAGAAGAGGTTATTAGGTTTCACCAAACTGCTAAAGGAGTTATGGAGAATGTTAAGAACCTCTTCAAGAAACCCCTCCAAATCCCTATAAAAATGGTTCTAAAAAACTTCTAGAGCAGCAGAACCCACAAAAAGACAGAGTGAAACAAATTTCCAGCACAAGGCAACCTGGATGGTTGATGGGAACGGTCTGTTGTGCTAGGCTGGGAGATGAAGGCAGTTCAGCATGGGCCCTGCAGACAAAAACCAAGCCTTAGGGAATCTGAAGCAGGCCTCAGGGGACTGAATCACAGGCAGATGTGGTGGTTTCCAGACTTCTGAACTCACACATGCCAAAGCCAACTTAGAAGGTTAGCAGGAAAGGTCTGTCAGACCACAGTGAGAGAAGAGCTTGGCCAAGTCTTGGTGCAGCCCCAGGGTGGTGGCTGCTTCCAGAGCTCTCAGCCTGCAGGCAGTGGGGAGATCGAGTGACTGATCAGAGGAGGGTTGCAGGGATCTCTTTGCTGGTGCTGAGGCAGGATTCTCTTGCTTTGCCCTTGGCTGGGTCTGGGTCTCAGGTTTGAGTGGTAGTCCTGGGTCAAGAAAGAACATTGGTGAGGTGGAGCTTGTGGTGGTGGTAGAGAAGGAATCCTCCTCACAGTTCTAAGGTAGGAAAGAGTGCTTGTGGTCACTTATAGACCAGAGCACAGGCCAGGAGAGTAGTAAACATCTCCCCTTTGATAATATCACCTGGAAGAGCTGGAAATTTACAGGTCCCTAGAAATATCTCTGAAAACACCTGCACAAAACACTTGAAGCTTGGGACAGTACATTTTCCACACTGGAAGCAGATCCCTACCTTAAACAAAGAGTTTAAACTCAAGTAATTGACTAGGAACAAAATTAAACAGCACAAAAAATCTCAGACCACAGAATCTTACTTTGGTAACAAAGAAGATCAAAACATATAACCAGAAAAAGAAAATAAAGTCAAAACTCCTACATGCAAAGCCTCCAAGAAAAATATGAATCAGTCCCAGGCCATGGAAGAGTTCAAAAAGGATTTTGAGAATGCAAGCTAGAGAAGTAGAGGTAAAACTGGGAAGAGAAATGAGCATCATGCAAGAAAATCATGGAAAATGAGTCAACAGCTTGCTAAAGGAGACTCAAAAAATAACACCTTAATAATAGCCTAACCCAAATGGCAAGAGGTCCAAAAAGCCAATGACGAGAAAAATGCCTTAAAATGCAGAAATGGCCAATTGGAAAAGGAGGCCCAAAAGCTCACTGAAGAAAATACTTCCTAAAAATTAGAATGGAGCACATGGAAGCTAGTGACATCATGAGAAATCAAGAAATTATAAAACAAAACTAAAAGAATGAAAAAAATAGAAGACAATGTGAAATAACTCATTGGAAAAACAACTGATCTGGAGAATAGATCCAGGAGAGAGAATTTAAAAATTATCAGACTACCTGAAAGCCAGGATAAAAAAAAAAAGCCTACACATCATCTTTCAAGAAATTATCAAGGAAAACTGCCCTGATATTCTAGAACAGAGGGTAAAATAGAAATGGAAAGAATCCACCAATCACCTCCTGAAAGAGATCCCCAAAGGAAAACTCCTAGTGATATTATAGCTAAATTCCAGAGTTCCCAGGTCAAGGAGAAAATATTGCAAGCAGCCAGAAAGAAACAATTCAAGTATTGTGGAAACACAATCAGGATAACACACGATTTAGCAGCTTCTACATTAAGGGATCAGAGGACTTGGAATATGATATTCTGGGGATCAAAGGAGCTAGGATTAAAACCAAGAATCACCTTACCCGGTAAAAATGAGCATAATTCTTCAGTGGAAAAATGGACATTTGGTGATACACAGGACTTTCAAGCATTCTTGATGAAAAGACCAGAGCTGAAAGGAAAAGATTTGACTTTCAAATACAAAACTCAAGAGAAACAGGAAAAGGTAAACAGGAAAAAGAAATCATAAGGGACTTTTTAAAGTTGAACTGTTTACATTCCTGCATGGAAAAATGATATTTGTAACCTGTGAGACCTTTCTCAGTGCTAGAGTAGTTTGAGGGAAAATGTGTGTGTGTGTGTGTGTGTGTGTGTGTGTGTGTGTGTGTGTGTGTGTGTGTGTACAGACAGAGAGCACAGGGTGAGTTGAAGATGAAGGGATGTTATCTTAAAAAATAAAATTAAGGGGTGAGAAAGGAGTATACTAGGAGGAGAAAGGGAGAGTAGAATGGGCAAATTATCTCACATAAAACAGACAAGAAAAAGCTTTTACATGGGAAAGGAAGTGAGAGTTGGTGAGAGGGAATGAGTGAATCTTATTCTCAATGGATTTGGCTTAAAGAGGGAATACTATACACTCTCAATTGTGTATGGAAATCTATCTAACCCTACAGGAAAATAAGGAGGAAGGGCATAAGAGAGTGGGGATGTTAGAAATAAGAGCAGATTGAGTGTGGGGGCAATCAGAAGCAAATGCTTTCGAGGAGGGACAGGGTCCAAGGAAAGAACAGAATAAATGGGGGGTGGGATAAGATGAAGGGAAATACAGGCAGTTTTTCACAACATGACTATTATGGAAGTGTTTTGCATGACTACACATGTATAACCTGTATCAAGTTGCTTGCCTTCTCAATGAGGGTTGGTGGGGAGGAAGGAAGGGAGAGAATTTGGAACCCAAAGTTTTAAAAATAAATGTTAAAAATTGTTTTTACATGCAACTGGGAAATAAGATATACAGGCAATGGGGTATAGAAATCTATCCTGCACTACAGGAAAATAGAATGGGAAGGGGAGAAGAGAAGGAGGGGGTGATAGAAGGGAGGGCAGATTAGGGAAGGAGTATTCAGAATGTATGCTATCTTGCGGTTGGGGGAGGGGAGAGATGGTGAGAAAATTTGGAACTCAAAATCTTTTGGAAGTGAATGCTGAAAGCTAAAAATAAATAAAAACTCTTGCACAGAAAAAAAAAGAAGAGATATTAGCTATTGTAAGATGTTGGGCATTTATCCTGAATAAAAATCTTTAAAAAAAGAACCTCTTCTAGACAAAGGCTGTAATTTCATCAAGTTGATTAGAGAATTACAACTTGATTTTGGACTCCACTCATCATTCCCACCCTACCCCTTTAAGAAAAAAATATGGGGACCACCTGCCTGTTATTCCCCATATTTCTTCACTGTTTCCCATGCATTATTAAGTAAAATGTGTCCTCAGAATGACAAATAAGTATTTGAAATATGAAATTTGGGTCCTGAGTTAATGCACAAACTGTATTCACTCCATCAGTGATAGCTAGTTTCTGTTTTGACTGGATGAAACATTATTATTTGAGTCTTTTAGGAAAGCAGCAAGTTTTCACAAGAAGTAGAGAAGAAATAAAAATTACTTTTTTCCCACTTGAGGAAAAAGTGTACCTCATTAGAAGCATTCACCAACTCTAGCTGAACTAAGTCATCTTATGAAGTTATTTTTATATGGTTTGAAATGTGGATGAAAAGTCAGCTTCCGCTCAGAAGCAGATAATACCTTAACTCAGCTATCAAACTACTATACTGCTAGACTATTAAAGATGTTATTCTTCTTGAGCTTGTACTGAACATAGCGTAAATGCTTAACTTTGCTGAAATGGATGGGATGACTTGGTCTTTTGAAATTGTCAGGGCCCAAGAGATTCTGTCAGAATTACTACTCAAGAAAAAAAAAAAAAGGATGACACAGGGTAGGTTCATACAAAATAGGAGACAACAGAGTGTTCAGGTGCTTTTGCCCCATAAAAATATTTTCCTTAGTATTACTGTACCCCAAGGTCCCTGGGCTGATTACTTCCAGAGCTCTGAATGGCTATAACAAGAGAACAACATAGATGCCACACTCCACTGAGAACAATGATATAGGCACCCTTCTCTGGACCATTCCTTCTCCTGACAGTGAACTCAACCAAACCCCAAGGATATACAAGAAAAATTCCCATGAAGATAATGCAAATTAAAGATACCATAAGACAACAAGGCCACTTCTACACAACAAGCCTAGCACAGTTCCATGTCTCTCTCATGTTTAGATCACTAGAAGTAATAAATTATTACAGCAACAGCATGACTAAGGCACTAATTCCACCTATGGTTTTCTCCTGATGGGTTCTTGTTACACATTCTGCAAAGAATACCCACCTCTGTAAGCTATAATTGCCTGCATGTGTATGCTCTGTTCTGCAATGTTCTGCCCTGCTGTCTTGCCAGATATAAAGAACATCACAGGTTTCCTGAAGTCTTCAAAGGAGAATTAAGAAATATGCATACAAATGTCTGTTTTTCATGAGGGCCTTTGGCTCCCCTTTGATATCATCAAAGGCAACAAGATAAAATTGTGTTAAGTGTGTTATTGACCCACTGCAAGAGCCTTGAGTTCCATCCAAGGAGGAAAAACACACTGTGAATGTAATGGCATTATCTTCATTACTGAATCTTTCTGCCATTTTTGTTGTTGTTGTTCTTTCCACTCTCACACAGTATTTTGCTATATATTTAAATGTAAAACTCTGCTACTTAGTTGACAGGAAATATCAC
This sequence comes from Phascolarctos cinereus, assembly GCF_003287225.1. NCBI lineage: Eukaryota > Metazoa > Chordata > Mammalia > Diprotodontia > Phascolarctidae > Phascolarctos > Phascolarctos cinereus. The sequence continues at coordinate 200,371,459 of NW_027555847.1, read as the reverse complement.
CCTCGTCAAAAAAATGACTGAGATTTAGGCAGATTTTATTGTTTTATTTTTTTTCTGGTCATAACAGGCTTTCATCGGTGTGGACACTCCTGCCCCTAATGCAGCTTGCAACCCTCTGTACCCTTTTTCATCTTGTACTGTTCGTGCTCATTTTTTTCAATAAATCCTGTTTAAAGTTGGCAGAGTAAAAGCAGTGACTTGCTTGAGCTCTCCCCCAAACCCCTCCAAATATCTATAAAAAATGGCTCTAAACAAATTCTAAAGCAGCAGAACCCACAAAAAGACAAAGTGAAACAAATTTCCAGCCCAAGACAACCTGGATGGTTGATCAGAAAGGCATATCGTGCCAGGCTGGGAGAGGAAGACAGTTTGGCGTGGGTGTGCAGGCCACAGTAAACCTGGAGCAGGCCTGAGAAGACTGCATCACAGGCAGCTGTGGAGGTTTCCAGTATTCTCAACCCACGAATGCCAAAGACAACTTAGAAGGTCAGACTTTTGACTGTTTCTGCTGCGGTGAGAGACAAGCGCAGGTCCCAGCCCCATTACTCAGGTTTGGCCCGGGGGCCACGACTGCCTCCTGAGCTTCTGGTCCACAGACTGAGGGAGAATACAGTGGCTGATCAGAGGGGGATTGCAGGGATCTCTCTGCTGGTGCAGGATTCTCTTGCTTTGCCCATGCTTGGATCTAGGTCACAGTTCTGGGTGGCAGTCCTGGGGCGAGGAGGAACGCTGGCATGGCAGAGCTTATAGTGGTGGTGAGGAAATCCTCCTCACAGTTCCAGGACAGAAAAGACTTTCTGTGGTCACTCAGACCAGAGCACAGGCCAGGAAAGGAGTAAAGACCTCGCCCTTGATCACAGAACCTTGGAAGAACTGAAAATTTACAGGTGCCTAGAAGTATCTCTGAAAACAGCTGTACAAAAACCCTGAAGCTTGGGACAGTATGTTCTCCACACTGGAAACAGACCCCTACCTTAACAAAGAATTTATAACTCAAGTAACTGAGGGGCCAGAGGGCATGGAATATAATATTCCGGAGGGTAAACGAGTTAGGATTACAACCAAGAATCACCTACCTAGCAAAACTGAGTATAATCCTTCAGGGTAAAAAATGGTCATTCAGTGAAATAGGGGACTTTCAAGCATTCCTGATGAAAAGACCCAGAGCTGAATAGAAAATTTGACTTTCAAATGCAAAAGTCAAGTGAAACATGAAGAGGCAAAGAGGAAAGAGAAATCATAAGAGACTTATGAAGGTTGAACTGTTTACATTCTTGCATGGAAAGATGATATTTGTAACTCATGAGTCCTTTGTCAGTATTAGGGTAGTGGGAGGGAAAAAATTACATGTATTTATAGATAGATAGATAGATAGATAGATAGATAGATAGATAGATAGAGGGCAGAAGGTGAGTTGAAGATGAAGGGGTGATATCTGGAAAATAAATTGAGGGGTGAGAGAAGATTATACTAGGAGAAGGAGAAAGGGAGAGGTAGATTGGGGCAAATTATCTCACATGAAACAGACAAGAAAGGGCTTTTACAGTGGAGGGAAATGGGGTAAGGTGAGAGGAAATGAGTGAATCTTATTCTCATAGGACTTGGTTTAAGGAGGGAATAACACACAATTGGGTATGGAAATCTATCTTACCCCACAATAAAATAAGGGGGGAAGGGAACAAGAGAACAGGGGGATGATAGAGGGGAAGGCAGATTGGGGGAGGGGATAATCAGAAGCAAACACTTCTGAGGAGGGATGGGGTCAAAAGAGAGAACAGAATAAATGAGCGATAGGATAGGATGAAGGAAATACACTTAGTTTTTCACAACATGACTACCATGTTTTGCATGACTACACATCTATAACCTATATTGTATTGCTTGCCTTTTCATTGAAAGTGGGTGGGGAGGGAGGAAGGGAGAAAATTTGTGACCCAAAGTTTTAAAAACACATGTTAGAAAAAATTTTTTTTAAGTTTATTAAAAAAAAAATTAAAAAGAAAATAAAAGGCTTTAAAAAATCCTCTTCAAAAGATCCGTTTAAGGATCCAATTAGCAGCTCCATGGCTCCATAGATAGATTGCCAACCCTGAAGTCAGGAAGATCTGAGTTCAAATCTGGCCTCAGACACTTATTAGCTATATGACCCTGGGCAAGTCACTTGACCCTGTTTAACCTCAATTTTCTTATCCATAAAGAATGAGCTAGTGAAGGACATGGTAAACCACTCCAGTATATTTGCTAAGAAAATCAAAAATGGGTCATGAAGACTTGAACATGAATGAATAACAACAAACGATCCATCTACAGAAGTAGAGGCCTTCCTCTGATTTTTTTTTAATATCTTGAGTATAGAAATGTAACATTTAGGTTGTCCATCTATTGTCTCTTTTTTAGTGTATCACAGATCTGAAAATGACTTTAAAATCATCTTGTACATTCTATTTTACAAATAAAGACCCTGAGGCTCATAGAGGTTAAAGAACTCACCCACACAGTCATACAGGTGGTAAATAATAGAACCAGGTTTTCAACCAAAGCCTCCTACAAATCCTTTACTTTTTGTGCAACAACACAGGTTATCCACCCAATGCCAACAGTATGGCTGTAAAAACATAGTTGACTTTAGGATATTGCCTAAACAGAAAGCCTATGTTCTACCTTCTCAAGTTTTCTTCACGAATATTTAAGATATATGAATGTATCTTTCTTATAGAGATACAAATGAGTCACGTGGTTTGATAATTGTTGATGTGTATTTGGTTGTAAAAAAAGTAAAAGTTTAGTAAAAAAAAAACCTATGGTCTTTCTGATTCTTTTAAATTTTTCTTTCATTGAAGTATCTTGAAAATGGATCCCTAAGTACCACCCTGATGCTTTTAGAACGGTTCCCCCACCTTTTTGTAAGATCACGTGCTGTTCCTAACTACATCTTTTTAAGTGTTACTGAAACTTTTCACAAGGTCTAAGGAGATGCTACTTTCATGTCATAGAGAATTTATTAAGCACTTTCTATGTTATAAACACACACACACACACACACACACAGATGGGGGAGAGAGAGAGAGAGAGAGAGAGACTGACTTGTGGATCAGATCAGCCCTGAGATTTGAGAGGTGTTCTGTAGAGCTCTGTGGGAAAAAAAGGGAAAATATTTTTGAGAAAATAGGGGCCTAGAATGACAATGCTGTTAATAAGGATTTAATATTACATAGAAGAAACATGAATTCAGGAGAAGAAATAAAAGAGAAGTGGAGAAGAGGACCAGTTGAAAAGACTTCTCACAGTTTTCCCTCAGAAGTATCCTGGAGCATCATTACCCAACTTTTCTATGATATTCTCCTACAGTCAGCCTAGAGACAGAAGAAAGTCAATTGTAGAAAAGACAGTGGGATCCTAAAAAGTGGTACCAGAAAGATGGAGAAAATATTTAACTACAGAATCCTCTTGGAATCTCCCTGCCACACTGTTCCAACTGGTCGAAGAAATATGAACAGAAATTCGAATTGTTTCTGAAGAAATCTTGTTGATTCTAACAAGAGAGTAGAAAATTTAGAATAAAGCACAGAGTCAGTTTTGAAAATGGTAATTTTCAGATAAAGAGAATAACAAAACTGGAATGCAAAAATGCAGACAATATTTAAGAAAAAAGATTAGTACAATACAATATTTCTGTAAAACCCGAGCACTGAACTTAAAGACAGAGTATGAAGAGATACTCTAGTCTAGTATTATTGGTCTTGCATTAAAATATAATGAAAAGCAAATCTGAATCTCACATTTCAGGAAATCATACAGTTATAGCTCCCAGTAATACTGGAAATAGAAGATAAAATGTAGGTTGTGAATCTATAGATTGTCTGCAGAAAAAAAAAATCCCAAATCTAACTAATCAAGAAACATTACAGTCAAATTTTAGAATTACAAAACAATGAACAAATTTTGCAATGAGAAAAAAACAAACATTTTTTACATTCAGAGGACAAGCAACCAGAATAGTTTAGAATTACTCCTTGTTTATAATAAATCAAAAGAAAAATTGGAAAATGATCTTCTGAAATGCTCAATCGACCCCATAAAATAACATCTTACAAAACTGAACCCAAACATTAAAGGAAACAATTGGCTATTCATCAAAAGAAAAGGATTTAAATTATTCCTTCAAAATAAACCAGAGGCATTGTGAAGATAAAATCAAGCAGGTCTCAAAGTACCAGTTAAAGTAAGTATGTGAGACAGCTATAGGAAAGGGAAGAGCTAACTCTTCCTAGAATCAAAAGCTATTTGTTGTAAATTATACAGCATAGAGACCTTGAAATACAGTGACATATATCATTCTATAAATCCTAAAGGGTCCTTCGGACAACTAGATGTCTTGTGTTCTTCTATATTACCTCATGCAAGTATTTAATCCAAAGTAATCCTCTAGAGTGGCTTTATAGTATATAAGCTATTTTATGTTGTATCTGAGTTTTTAGTACTGCCTAAGAATCCTTTCCAACAGACTGAAGATAAACAAACAAACAAATATGACAGGTCTCACCCTAAATACGAGAAAATTTCATTTCTTTGATGGTTAACAGGATATTCCATGATAAAAATAGTAGCAATAGTACTCTAATTAAGAAAATATATATATATATATATATATATATATATATATATATACATATATATACATATAAATATATACACATACATACACCCATACACACACACATATATACAACTGAAGAAGTTTTTAATGCCATTAGGTTGTTTTTGTGTAGCAAAGCACCTAGTGCTACTAATTCTATTTCAGCAGAGATTTACAAGGTATTTATTATTACAAGGTATTTATTATATATTGTATTTGCTAATACAAAAGCTGACTGACATTTTCTAGTTACGTGGCAAGAGGAGGTTTTGTCCCAGGAGTTCAAGGATGCCTCCATTATCCATCTCTATAGAGGTAATGGAAATAGATTGTTCTGTGACAATCACAGGGGTGTTTCTCTCTTAGTCATTGCTGGCAAGATTCTTGTTTGAGTCCTCCTCAATAAGCTGATCCTTCACCTGGAGGATGATCATTTACCTGAGAGCCAGTGTGGCTTCAGAAAGGGCCAAGGAAGGGTTCACACGTTTTTGTTTTGTTTTGTTTTTTCTGCCTGACAACTCCAGGAGAAATGCCAGGAGCAGAACAGAGGTCTGTACACCATGTCTGTAGATCCTAGATATGACTAAGGCTTTGATGATGTCATTTGTGAGGGCTTATGGAAAGTTATGTTAAGTTTTGGTTGCCTGGACCCACATGTACAAAACTATTTATAGAAACTCTTTTTGTGGTGGCAAAGAATTGGAAATTGAGTGGATATCCATCAGTTGGGGAATGGCTGAACAAGTTGTGGTATATGAATGTAATTGAATACTATTGTACCGTAAGAAATGCTAAGCAGTCTGGGATAAGAACCCACTCTTTGAAAAAAACTGCTGGGAAAACTGGAAAAGAGTATGGCAGAAACCAGGGCATAGACCCAAATCGCACACCATATACCAAAATAAAGTCAAAATGGGTTCAGGACTTAGATATAAAGGCTGATATCATAAGTAAACTGGGAGAACAAGGAATAGTTTACCTATCAGATCTATGGAGAACAGAAGATTTTCATGACCAAACAGGAGATAGAGAACATTATGAAAAGCAAAATGGATCATTTTGATTACATTAAATTGAAAAGTTTTTGCACAAACAAAGCCAATGCAACTAAGATTAGAAGGAAGGCAGAAAATGGGGAAAAAATTTTTACAACCAGTCTTTCTGATAAAGGCATCATTTCTAAAATATATAGAGAATTAAGACAAATTTATAAGAACACAAGCCATTCCCCAATTGATAAATGGTCAAAGGATATGAACAGGCAGTTCTCAGATGAAGAAATTAAAGCCATCTATAGTCATATGAAAAAATGCTCTAAATCATTATTGATTAGAGAAATGCAAATCAAAACAACTCTGAGGTACCACATCACACCTATCAGATTGGCCAACATGACAAAACAGGAAAATGATAAATGCTGGAGAGGATGTGGGAAAATTGGAACACTAATACATTGTTGGTGGAGTTGTGAAATGATCCACCCATTTTGGAGAACAATTTGGAACTATGCCCAAAGGGCTACAAAAATGTGCATACCCTTTGATCCAGCAATAGCACTTCTAGGGCTATATCCCAAAGAGATCAAACAAATGGGAAAAGGACCCACATGTACAAAAATATTCATAGCAGCTCTTTTTGTGGTGGCAAAGAATTGGAAATTGAGAGGATGCCCATCAATTGGGAAATGGCTGAGCAAGTTGTGGTATATGAATGTAATGGAATACTATTGTGCTATAAGAAATGATGAACAGGCTGACTTCAGAAAAACCTGGGAAGACTTATATGGTCTGATGCTGAGTGAAGTGAGCAGAACCAAGAGGACTTTGTACACAATAGCAGCCATGTTATGCAATGACTAAGAATGTTAAACCCTTCTCAGCATTATGAGGATCTAAGACATCTCCAGAGGCCTCGGGATGGAAAATGCTGTCCACATCCAAAGAAAGAACTATGGAAGTTGAATTGCTCTCACTTATTTTTACCTTCAGTTGAGTTTTGTTTTCATCTTTCTGATGGTTCCTCGTATTGGTTGTAATTTTTACTTACAACTTCACTAATGTGAAAATATGTTTAATGGGTATGTAAACGTAAAGCCTATATCAGATTGTGTGCCGTCTTGGGGAGGGTGGGGGAGAAAAAGGGAGAAAAAAATTTCAACTCAAAAGCATATGGAAAAAAAAATTAAAAAAAATAAAAATTACAAAATGGGAAAAAAAATAAAATAAAAGTAAGGGGTGATCTAAAAAACAAAAAGAAAGAAAGAAAATGATAAGCAGGCAGACTTCAGAAAAACCTGGAAAGACTTGAATGAACTGATACTGAGTGAAGTGACCAGAACCAGGAGAAAAATATGAACCAGTCCCAGGACTTGGAAGAGTTCAAGAGGGATTTTGAAAAGCAAAGAAGTGGAGGAAAAACTGGGAAGAAAAATGAGAGTGATGCAAGAAAATCATGAAAAACAACTCAACAGCTTGCTAAAAAGGAGAGACAAAAAAATACTGAAGAAATAATACCTTAAAAAATAGCCTAACCCAAATGGCAAAAAAGGTCCAAAGAGCCAATGAGGAGAAGAATGCTCTAAAAAGCAAAATTGGCCAAATGGAAAAGGAAGTCCAAAAGATTACTGAAGAAAATACTTCCTTAAGAATTAGAATAGAGCAATTGGAAGCTAGTGACTTTATGAGAAATCAAGACACTGTAAAACAAATCCAAATGAATGAAAAATAGAAGACAATGTGAAATATCTCACTGTAAAAACAAGTGACCTGGAAAATAGATTCAGGAGAGAGAATTTAAAAAATTATTGAACTCTCTGAAAGCCATGATCAAAAAAAGAGCCTAAGCTCTTTCAAGAAATTATCAAGGAAAACTGCCCTGATGTTTTAGAACCAGAGAGCAAAACAGAAATTGAAAGTGTCCACCGATCTCCTCCTGAAAGAAATCCCCAAAGGAAAACTCCTAGGAGTATTGTAGCCAACTTCCAGAGTTCCCAGGTCAAGGAGAAAATATTACAAGCTGCCAGAAAGAAACAATTCAAGTATTATGGAAACACAATCAGGATAACACAAGATTTAGCAGCTTTTACATTAAAGGACTGCAGGGAACAGAATATAATATTCTGGAGGGCAAAGGAGATAGGATTACAACCAAGAATCACCTACCCAGAAAAACTGAGTATAATCCCTCAGGGGAAAAAATGGTCATTCAGTGAAATAGTGGACTTTCAAGTATTGATGAAAAGACCAGCGCTGAATAGAAAATTTGACTTTCAAGTACAAGACTCAAGTGGAACATGAAGAGGTAAACAGGAAAAAGAAATCATAAGAGACTTATTAAGATTGAACTGTTTATATTCCTGCATGGAAAGATGATATTTATAACTCATGAGACTTTTGTCAGTATTAGGGTAGTTGGAGGGAAAAAATTATACGTATGTATTAGATAGATAGAAAGGTAGATAGATAGATAGCTAGGTAGATAGATAGATAGATAGATAGATAGATAGATAGATAGATAGATAGATAGATAGAGGGCACAGGGTGAGTTGAAGATTAAGGGGTCATATCTGGAGAATAAAATTAAAGGATGAGAGAGGATTGTACTAGGAGAAGAAGAAAGGGAGAGGTAGAACGTGGTAAATTATCTCACAAAAAAAAACAGAAAAGAAAAGGCTCTTACAGTGGAGGGGAAACGGGGGAAGGTGAGACGGAATGAGTGAATCTTATTCTCATAGGATTTGGCTTAAGGAGGGAATAACATGCACATTCAGTTGGGTATGGAAATCTGTCTTACCCCACAGGAAAACAGGGGGAGAAGGGGACAAGATAGCAGGGGGATGACAGAGAAGAGGGAAGATTGGGAAAGTGGGTAATCAGAAGCAAATACCTCTGAGGAGCAACAGGATCAAAAGAAAGAATAAAATAAATGGGAGGGCAGGATAGGAGTAAGGGAAATAGAATTAGTTTTTCCCAACATGTCTACTACGGAAGTGTTTTGCATAACTGCACACGTATAACCTATATTGAGTGGCTTGTTTTTTCAATGAGGGTGGGTGGGGAAGGAGGGAGGGAGAAAATTTGGAACCCACAGTTTCAAAAACATATTTAAAAAAAAATATTTTCACATGCAACTGGGAAATAAGAAATATGGGAAATGGGGTACAGAAGTCTATCCTGCCCTACAGGAAAATAGAAGGGGAAGGGGATAAAAGAAGGGGGGGAGAGAGAAGAGAGGGCAGACTAGGGGAAGGTGTATTCAGAATGCATGCCATCTTGGGGTGGGGGGAGGGGCGAGATGGGGTGAAAATTTGGAACTCAAAATCTTATGGAAGTAAATGTTGAAAACTAAAAATAAATAAATTTATATTAAATAAAATTAAATGTTATCAGAAAATCCTGATGTTTAAATTCAAACCAATTTAATAACTTACTGTAATATATCCTCCCACACATGAGGATTCGTAGCCTAAAGGCAAATACTGAAATGGCAACTGGGTTGCCCAATGGATAGCGCTGGGCCTAAAGTCAGGAAGCCCTGAGTTAAAATTCATCCTCAGATACTCACTAGCTGTGTCACTTTGGGTAAGTCACTTTTAATCTTTGTTTTCCTCAGGTTACTCACCTATAAATGGGAATAATAATAGCACTTACCTACCAGGGTTGTTTTGAGGATCAAATGTGATATTTGTAAAGCACTTAGCACAGTGCCTGGCACATGGCAGTCAATTAATAAATGCTTGTTTTTGTTTTTCTTTCTTTAATCCTCTCTATAAAGGAAAAAGCATTTATGTATGCAAGCTCATCTACTGATGCATGAATTTACAAATGTTTCCACTGTGATTACCCAATAGGAAGCTTCAGGTTAGATTAAGCATAAAAAAAATTCAGAAGTCTACTCATTTATTAGGTACAAGTCTCACTGCAGAAAAGCAGATTACCTTTTAGAACATTCAGGCTTAAAGTCATAGCTCTTCATAGATCAGGATAGGGCAGGGACCATTTCATCTCTGTCTTTGAATCCCACTGTACCTAGCATAGTGCCTGGTACATAGTGTTTAATAAATGTGAAAACATTTATCAGTGCAATAAAATTTATAAAAATATCCCCAAATTATTTTATCTGGAAGAGGCAATTTTCATGTACAGATATATCTAATACATCTGATACAGCTTTGTGAGCTTCTGAAAGCCCAAGAAGACAAATCACTTGTCTTTAGTCACACGGTTAACAAGCATGGCAGGTGAGGGAAGGAAGAAACACACTGAACTAAGATTTCTCCAAAACCAATTTTGTATCACTTTAACTAATTTCAGTATTAGATTTTTAACATTTAGGAAGTCTAGGTATTTAAAGCTGAAAACTTATTCTTGAAAAGCTACAGTGTTAGGAATTAAATTTCTTTTAAATCTTTTTCCTACCACTGTGCAGCTTGGTTCTAAATTTGAAAAAAAGACTTGTATATAACATCAAGTTTCTAAATTCTCCATACCCAATGTCTGCTGCACAAATCACAGTTTTAAATATTAAGGCTGGCTGTTTCATTCTTTTTTTTTTTTACATTTACAATGGGGTCACAAAGACCCAACTGCTGTGTATCTTAAGAGTATTAATTTTCCAATATGAAAATTATAGCTTACACATTCCAAATTATAGGATTCAAAATTCTTTTCAATCCACAGACACAAATCAGTATCACCATATCTAGGTAAGGCATTGCCTGCACTGTTCAGGTAATTGGAGAAAGAGACATGCATAGACATGTATTTATTTTAAACACATAACCAGGAGTTGAAAAGAGACATAGACAAAACTATTTTTCATGCTTCTTCCTTGTGTGTGCTAGCCTAGCACTTTGGTGTTTTGGGGCTAATGAGCTCCCTGGCTACTTCCTGTTGAGGATAAAGAATCCATTCCTTTATTGGCCAATGAACTGGAAGAGCCCATAAGTCAGAAATTTTTTTTTAAAAGAGTGACTCTGCCCTAAGCTTTTTCTTCCTTTTACCTTCCAGGTGATATCACATAGCTCTGGAAATTCCCTGAAGGGTGGGAGAATGTTTGCCCTTCTCCATCTTAGGCAACCTGGTGAGTGCTTTGACATGGCAGATAGAGCAGGGAGACTGAGTTAGGTAACTTTTAGTCTAGGGCCCTGGCTGCCTTTTCTGCTTTGTGTTTTAATTTTCCAGAATAGGTGAATGAACATTGATTTCAAGGTAGACATGTCCAGGGTTAGAAGAGACCTTTTAGTTGGAGAGGCCTGGAGGTTTTAGGTTCATCAGATGGAGGTGAATGGTGGCAGGGCAAATTTCTTCATCAGAGAAGATGACTACCAGCAAGAGGAGGAATCTAAGCTCTTGCTGAGATGACCAGTAGAAATGTACTTTGACGTAACAGTGCAGAGCTGAGGTGGAATGTAACAATGCCTATCCAGCAGTCCCAAAATCACCTCACAGTTTTGCTGAGGTTTAAGTAATAATTCCCCAGAGAAATATTAACTGCTATTTATAAGTTAAGTTGCTAAATGCAATTTAAAGCATTCTGTCAATGCATGTCTGTGATTGTTGTATGCTTTGCATTTCTTTTTTATGTAGGAAATACAGACCTGTCCCATACCTGATTCATGATGTACAATAAGTACCTTTCTACTCCCACATTTTAGGGGGAATCTAGACATGAACCAAACTAAGTATTTAAGTAAATTGGCCCTGGGGTAACATAATAAGTTGAAAGTTATAGAAGTGATTTCTCCATAAGTTGCAGCTACTTTAACATTTTCACTCCTAGAATTTTTACAGAATGGCTTCTAGCAACACTTTTTTCAGTTCACTGGTTGGGAATTCACTAGTTAGTTTTTATACAGCTGAGCTTTGACTTTCCTGACTGCCTTTTGGGCATATTTGATTATTCTTGAAACCTCAATGTTATCCTCAATGTTTCATTTGAACTCATTGCAATTAAATCTGATGTTGACTTGTCATTTCTAACTTCACAATGTCTCTTGTAAATGTCTCCTTCTGTACTCACAGACCTGCCATGTTGGTGGCAGGCCTTTATCACTGCATTACTGAACTATTTCAATAGCCTTCTGGTTGGTTTCTCTGCCTCAAGCCTCTCCCCATTCAGTTCCATTCTTCACTCAGCTGTGATGTCATCCCCACTACTCAGTAAACTCCAGGGCCTCCCATTTACCTTCAGGATCAAACATGAAATGTTTTGTTTAGAATTTACACTTCATGGGGTCGTGACCCACAGTTTAAGAAATTCTGAAGGGGTCATGAGTGGAAAAAGTTTAAGAAATCCTGCTCTACAGTCAAGTGACACTTTCTTCTTGCTGTCCTTTATGTGGCACTCCAACTCCTTTCCTCAAATCACCTCCTTAAATGTAAATTCACCATAGCAGCAACGGCACTCTATTATCCTACATTCCTTTACTCATTTGCTAGGCAAGCAAAGAGCTGGCATGCTGTCATTTCCTTGATTTAACTCCCATAGAACTCTTGCCCTATTCTCACTGGGGGAAGAGCTGAATGCCTCTCACAGAAGTATTGACCTTTGTTTTCTACAAAGAATACCCATTCTATTTTTACATAATCTCACTCAAATTTGAAAATCTATGTAAGAATATAGATTCATTTCCGCACCCCTACCTCCACACACCTTGTAGCTTCTGGCAACAGCCCCTGGTATTTTTTACTGTCATCAGAAAAAGCCCTTACAGGTGATTGCATAATGTCCCTTGAGATCACAGACAGCCCATTTGATATCCTGAGTATCAAGTATTTTGAAGTCTTCCATAAGTAGGTCAGTATCTCAGATAAAGCAATGCTGATCAGAAAGCATGAGTTTAGAAAAGTCAAAATAGTCCACTTAAACACCTTTTTTCTTATGTTGGCTGCTATAATAATTTAAAATTAGTCTAACTTCTCTTGTGGATACTATGGATTTTTATAGAAGAAAATTACAAAACACATTTAAATTATAACATTTTTATAAATATATTATTTCTTCAATGTGTCTGACACATCTGAAAATTGTAATGCTGTTTCTTTCATTGATAATTCAATACATTCTTGATCTATACCAGTTCTTCTTGTTCTAGAGCAACACTTCTTAAACTGTGTGTGGGTTGCAATCCCATATGGAGTCACAAAAATTTTGGCAACAGTAAAAGGTTTCTGAATGACCAAAAATTAATTCAAAATCAAATGCATAATGAATCTGAGGTGTTTCTGTCAGCGCTTGCCCATGTTGCATTGCACAACTTCACTGCAGCCTTGGTTCTGAACACAAAGCATATGTCCTTTGCACTGTACATGCCCTCAGGCCACATGGCACCAAGGAACGCTGCCAAAATGCAAAAACAGGTTTCCAGTGGAAAAAGTCAGGTTGATGACATCCTTGGAGTGAGTTCTAGGCTGCCCATTATCTATTGCTAGCTTATAATCTTTGGAAAGATAAGCAGGCGGCGGAAAGAAAGAGCTAGGGATTCCATCTTGGTTTGGTTCTAGTCTTAGAAAAGCAGGCCCTAGTATTTTACCTTCTTCTAGGAGACTGATGCTAGTTTCAGGCCATTCCTTATGTGGAACAATTTGACCTACTAATGCATTTGGTTCTTGGTCTTTGGTTGGAAATGAGAATGATCTACTGAAGTGTTTTTCTTGGATGTTCTAATAACCTGGAATATGCAGTTGCATATTCCAGAGATTTGATATGAACTCTGGCTCTGAGTCTTCAGATGATGGGCTTTTAGCTTCTGGGCTAGTTGACTTCTTCCAAAATGATTATTTCTTTTCCAACACTAGGTTTTCAAATGATTTTAGCTGGTTAGATATTTCTTGGCCCATGCTTAAGATTTTTCTCTTTTTTGACCCTATACTCAAAACTTTGTACTCTCAACAACTTAGAGTCTTGGTTTACACTGTTTCTCTTCACTACTTTATTGTTGAGAAAACAATATCCTTTCTTTGTAGAAATGTTAGCATGCTTTTTTTAGGGCCTTCATCTTTCATGCCATTCTGATCCTGCTACTGGGTTTGAAAATTGATAGCAAAGGTTGCTATTCATTTCTTCCAGGATCATCAGCATCAACAATGTCTTCCTCTTTTCACGTTGTTGAGAAGTTAGTGTTATGATTGGTGAAAGACCAAATCCTTTATTTAAAGAATATTACATGGTGATGGACCCTTTATGCTTCATTCATTCAACATGTGACCATGAAAGTTGCACAGAAACATCTTCATAATCAACTTATTTTGCCGTTTAAAAACACAGATTTGCACATGCACATGACAGTAACTCAGCTTAACAAGCAAATGCTCAGAAGAATCAAAATGTTTGTCACCATCATAGAAGGTGTGGTTCATTACATTTGGAAGCAGAGGATTAGGGTTCAAATTCTCCTTCTGCCATATACCACTTGCATGATTTGGGGTAAATTTTTTCATCTACTCCTCTGTTGCTCTGGACCACTCATATCCTTCATTTTCATCAATTTTTTTAATTGACTGTGATTTTATTAGAGGATGGACTCATCATATATAAACAGATATATGTAAAGATAGAACCACCCCATTTCCTTTTAGCTAGGTGAGAATAAGGCTGGATCAGTTAATTTTAAAAAAAAACAAACCCTTAGACTAAGTGTAAAGGCAGGAAGATCCTCCTCCAGGAAGAGGAGGGGGGAAGTGAAATTATACCAGACAGGAAATCTGTTCCAACAGGTTGGGAAAATTGGTCATGCCATCAGCTAGGTACCAATTAGTGAAAACAATGAATCCACCTAGAGTGATCACGTGTTCTATTATACATTATTTGAAGTTACAATTGTGTAAAATATGGTAATTATTTCTAGCCCAATGTAAATATGTAGTACAAATTCAAATAATGTAAACAACTTTAGGAGATTTCATTATTCTTCCTCATCTAGACCTACCTATAAATTATCAAACAAATGGAGATGGGAAAGGAAAATAGAGTATATTGTTCTAACTGACCCTTCTTAGAGTTAATTGAGTGGTAAGTGGTGGAGGAGGAGAGGTCTTAATCTTATCTGAGTGTCTTTTTACTCTCACCCCCCTTCATCTGGAGGAGGGCCTATTACCTTTCAAGATACCAGAGGATGTTGGACATGTCATTTTTATACTAAATAGTTTTTCTGAATCAACTGATTGTAATATCTACAACATTGGGATCCAGGTTCATGGCTTCACATGGAGCCCAGCACAACTACACATATAAGAAATGACAATAAGGATGAACACTTTTGTAGACATACACTTATTCATGCAAACAAAAGAGAGAAATTTGTCATGCAAAAATTAGCTAATTTTCTGGGATCAATGGAAGTTCTTAAAAATTTCCTTGCTTCTCTGGAGGTTAGAAGAAAGGGATTGGCTCACCTCTAAATTTATTTTTTTTGCTTCATCAGAGTCTTACTATTAAATGAAGTATCATGTTGGGCCATTTTGCAACTGGCATAGTTAAATTCTTTGAGCACTGTAACTGACTGATGGGGCAAATGGATAGGAGAAGGGGAGAGAGAGTCTAGCTGAGTAGATGACCAATTTTGCAAATATACAGGGCCCATTCCCATAGATATAGGCAACTTCTCTAGTAGTCTTAGCTGGATTCAGAGAAATGTTTATATATGAGTATACCAGGCCCCATCAATTTTTAAGGAGATGCATGTGAAAAGAAAGAATAAATATGTTATTGTTTGTTCAAGGCCTGAAATGCTGACAACTCAACACTCTTGAATAGGAAACAACAAAGCAAACAAAGAAGACTATAGCAGAAGTTCACCAATGAATACCATATAGACACAATTTTTTAAAACATAATCCTTGCAAAGAAAATATAGCAGTATATAAAGAAAAATTTCACTATGACATAGTTGGGTTAATATCAGGAATTCAAGGTGATTTAAAATTGGAAAATAATCAGATAGTCACATAAACAACAAAAACATATTTTTAAAAAATCCCTACACAGTTATAGCTGTAAAGGAAAAAATATATCTGAAAAATCACAGACTTTTCTTTAATTCCTAATTTGTTGTGGAGAAACATGAGAAGTATTACCAATACAAATAGGAATGAAGCAAAGATGCTCCCTCTTTCCACTATCATTTGACATAGTTCTAGAAAATTTAGCTATAGGAATAACGCAAGAGAAAAAATTAAAGATGTGTACAAGCAAAAACAAAATTATCTTGTTTTGACTGTATACATTGAAGATTCAAGAGAATTGTTGAAGATATTAACAAAGACAATTCAGTAAAATAGCTGGATATGAAAATATAATTAAAATAAATAGAAAATACATTAAATATCAAATAGTTAATCTGCCAAAAGACATGAAATATTTATTTCAGTACAACTAAAATATTATTTATAGAAATAAAGTAACATTTAATCATAGAGGTATTTACTGTTCATGTTTAGGCCATACCAATATAATAAAAAAATACAGTACTATGTAACTTATACATTTAGTGCTATGCCAATAAACTACTATATGGAACTACAGAACAATACCAAAATTCATTTGGAGGAATAAAAGCATAACAGATCTTCAGCTAGAAGGGATCCCAAATGTCATAGATACAGAAGGGGATAATGGGAGGGGTATATTATGTTGCACTCTAAATAAATTATAAAGAAGCAGTAATCAAAATTATTGGTATTGGTTAAAAACCACATAAGTAGATCAGTGGGAAACAAAACATGATTGAAAAATGAAAGCACAACTTCTGAGAGCCAAGATGACAAAGTAAGCAGTAAATCCCAAAAACTTTCCCATATTCACCTCCAAACAACCATAAAATGTGCCCCAGAACAAATCCTGGAACAGTGGAGCCAGCGGAAAGATTAGGTGGAGCCATCTTGTAGCCAGGAAGACTTGGAAGATTGATAAGAAAGGTCTATCTCCCATTCCAGGACAGGAAGCATCTCAACAAGCCAGCAGCAAGCCCCACCTCAGCAAACCAGTGGGAGATCCTGAGTCCCAGTGTGGTGAAGCAGGGAAATGCCAGAACCAGGACCCCCACCCCTAACTCCTCCACATGCCTTAGCAAAGTCAGTGGAACCAGCAGGCTCCAGCTCTGAGAACTGCCACGTGCTTCAGTGTAGCCCTGGGAGGTATGCTGCCAGTTGAACTATAATATAAGTAAAGTATAAGGGCAGAAGTTTGTGGTTATTGTTAAGAACATTTTTTTTTTACAGTTTATAGTGTAACCTGAGTCCCTCAGCGCATCAGTATAGGACTATCTCCTCATTAGTGGAGATCAGTGTCCCATGCCTGCATGAGAGTGGAATTGGTGAGAGCAGGGATGCATTTCAAGTCTCATCAGTCTGTTCAAACTGCCTCAACTCTTTTCTGTCTCTTTGAGTCTTTTCAGGCTCTTCTGGCTTCCAACTTCAAGAGAGAAGATAGAGGATGCCAACCCCACTTCACATTGTTAAAGGGAGAATAAGACTCCGCCAAGATGCTGACATGAGAAGAGCTGGCAGTCTCCATCATGTCCCCTATTCCCAGCTTGCTACACCAGAGATCTCAGGGAATTCCCCTTTGGGTAGGATCTGCTGAGGTTTAGGAGTGCTATGACCTGGAAATAGCAACATGTGGGTCCTGCCCCAAATGAATTTGAAGCCTTCTTTTAGCCAAAGACAAGGTTTATTAAAGATCTGCCCCACTGGTCAGACTCTTAGGGAATCTGAACATTTGTGATGCTTGTATTAACAAGCCTGCTAGAGTGAATCTGAGCACCTTAATGGCAGCCGAGATGGATCATATATACAGAAAAAATGTGGGAGGGATCTAGGGAGAATCTTGATAGGAGTAGACAGTAGGCTAGAGTGACTGGAGGTCAAATGCCTGGCAATGGGGTCTAGATAGGATCAAGGGTGGGAAGTAGCCAGGGGCCACCCAGAGGTAACAGACAATGGAGGGCTGGGCTAGGTTAGGGGTAACAGAGAATTAGGAAATTAGCCTACTGGGAAAGGACAGTTGATAGGATTGGCCCATGCCCAGTCAGATCCACAACTTTCTCTCTTGATTGAGCTGTTACTTCACTCCCAATTCCCTCACTCTGCATTGTCTGGTATGTATTCTCCTATTTATACCTTCTCTGATTTCTAAGTTGCTACAATTTGGATAAATAGGTTTCTTTGCTATTTGCCAGGTGTATTTATTGTGGAAATGCTTGGTAGGAAAGGGATCAAGCCTTGAATATAGAGTTTGGGGTCCTCTTTCCCCCAGTAATGAGAAAGAGTGATCAGAAGTTAGCTTGAACCCTATTATTTCACCTAGACTAACAATATTTAAGGGAGCAAATAGATATAATTCTAGCCCGCTACTCCCTCTGTCTCTCAGGAGAGCAGAGTGTTGACTTGTGGTCCTAAATTCCTGCTTCCTCTCTTAACAGGAATGAAAGTCTTTCTTGGAGAAGGGTGTGTGTGGGGGGGGGTGGGGAAGAAGATGCTAGAGATGTCTATTCTGCCTCCCTTTGAGTAACACAAGGACAGCCCTCACAACAGGTTGGCCTCTCTACACTTGGGGCCCTCCCTACATAAGAAATACAGAGGGAGTTTGTTTCCCACTTTAGCCCTTTGTGGGATGTTTCCCTTTAAGAGGGTGCCCCACCAGTAATAGATTCTGCTCTTTTTTTTTTGCTTGTGTATTATTGTCTCTCTGGTTATAAGACCTCTTATTTATAGTATACTGCACATGTTTAGAGAATGACTTTAATGTTTCTCCAATGCATTTGAGATCTGTCCCTTTACAGATATTTTAGTCTTTTCTTTATCCATGACAGCAATAAACACACAAACAAAGGTTTAGCAGCTGCCAGATTGGATTTTGTATAAAGAGGGAAATAATATGACAGGAATGAAATGACCATGAACATTAGAGAGAAGAAGTTTGTTTGGACAGGAACAAGCCAGAAACTCTTGCTGTCAGTTGCTTAGACATAATTAGTATTTCCTATTGAGCCCAGGCTTCTCTCAAAAGGAGAAGAAATGGTTGACAAGCTTAACAGAGATAAGAACTTTGGTCTAGTCCATTAGTCTTCTTTAACAGGTGTTTGAGATGATCTCTCAGAAGTGAAGCCTCCTCAGGGGATCAATGGTTCTTGTTAATATTTCTTGATTGTTGCTTTCAAAACCCTGTGTTTTAAATGCTTAGCAGAAAAAATAGCCCTGCCCCCAACCTGAACTGCTTGCCTTTTGAAAAGCTTCCCGCCTTTTCTTGTCTCTGGGATAAGGAGAAGGCGGTTAGGGAGGGGAAATTGCAGTAAGTTTCAGTTTCCTAAAAATTACCTAAACCTATAGGAATTCGGCCCTAAACCCCCTCCTGATTGCCACACCACTATCACATCAGCATTAGGTTTACTAAATAAGGGTATGTTTGGATTGGTTATGCCTTGTTTCCTTGTTCTTTGTCTTTGAATTTTTGCACCTAGAATGTAAGCGCCGCCTACCAACCAATGGGAATAAGGGATAGTGGTGGGTGGAGGTTTGTTTGCGTCAGGGTATATAATGTCATTTTGCTTTCTATGCCTCACCTCTCTCCTGCTGTTAGTCTACTGGAGGAGCAGACGCCCCTTCTCCAGAGACTGTAATAAAAAGTAACTTTTGCTTCCACCTTGAGAAGTCTCTGAGTTTAATTGATTTAGAGTTGCTGTCCCACACACAGGTTAAGTGTGGGAAAGACCAAGGTATCTCTGGCTGCTCTACAGGATCATCTGTATTCTCACCAGATCAGGAATGGTTGTGAAGGGGTGAAGTGGAGTGAACAGAAACAGAAGAGAAGGCCATTAAACAGCTCCAGATTCCATTGACTACAGCTGGAGTTCATTAGGTGGAAGACAGAGGCAGGGAAACCAGCGCCCTGCTTGACCCTGCTTATCTTTTCCCATGTGGTGAGGGACTAGAACAGCTTCTTGTAATAACTGTTGGCATCTTGATTCCCAAAGTCTCCAGACAAGTCACCAAATAGTGAACGCTGAAATAGTCTCTGCTTGAGTCTCTTATCTCTATTAGCACTCACAACTCAGGTACTACGCATTGTTTTCCATACAGCATTACTTTAAATAAGGGAGAAGAGTGGACTGAAAAATAATAGAAACCAAAGTAATACAGTAGCTCTTCTTACAGGATTGAGAATTTGTATAGCAGAGAAATGAAGAACAACCTTTACTATAATTGACAGAAGCAATATCTCTGAAACTATTACGTGGGTTGTACAAGATTATTCATTTATAATTTAAGAATATATTTGTAAACTAGTGAATGACTTAACCTCTTTTACCTGTGTTTTCCATACCATCTTCTCCCATTTCCTCTATGATCCTCTTCCACCATCAACTCTTTTGACTATGTCTTAATCTTCTCCCTCTCTGATGACTACATTCCCTTGGGCTAACAACATGTTTAGATCTCCCATTTCCTGGAAATATGAAATAAAAAAAAAACTTCCTTCAACCAAACTGCTTTGTTTCCTCTTCTTCAATGCCAATTTATAAAAGATGTAGTATATACTTTTTGACTACTTTTTGACTACTTCTTTCTCATGCCTTATAATCTGACTTCTGTCCATCATTCTAGTAAAAAAAAATTCTCTCCATGGTTATTATTGTGAATTTTATGCATACTAGGATGGCAATTGTTGTCCAGTCCTCATCCTCCTTGATTTTTTTTTGGTAGGATCCTACATGGGTGACCTCTTTCTTCATCTTAATTCTCCTCTTCTGGCTTTTGGCACTACAGAAATCTCTTTTTCATCCTAACACCCTAAGCACTCTGACTCTTCTGCTGGCTCCTATCTTCCCTAAGCCTGATTCTCCCCCAATGGTCTGTTCTTATCCCCTTTCTCTTCTGTCTCCTAGAGAGTCTGTCCAGTCTCATGGCTTCAATTACTACCACTATGTAGAAGAACGCCAACTTTGTATCTCTAGTCCTACTTCTTTACATATTTCTATTTCAAATATAGCTCTACTTCTATGTCCAAGTTTTCCCATGTGATTAACAATTTCTAAAACTGAGCTCATTTTTTCTTCCAAGTAACCTACCCCTTCTTGTAGCTTATTTATTTATGTTCAAGGCAGTCAGCTTCATAACCTCTGGCTCTTCCTTCTCCCTTATTCCCCACATAGAAACAATTGCCAAGTCCTGTGACTCTGTCTTGGTAATGTCTTCTTGAATCCAGCCTCTCCTTTCTATTCTAATTTCTGTGATGCTAGATATATCCTTATCTCTTCTTACCCAAAATATTGCAATATAAAACAATGATGATGATGATGATAGCTAATATTTGTATAACATTTACTATGTGCTAGGCATTGTGCTAAGTGCTGGGCCTACCTTTATAGCTTTATCTATGAAGAAGAAATTACATGGCATGGTAAGATAGAGTTCTTGTCCTAGAGTCCAGACCTCAGACATGTACTCGATGTATGACCTTGGGCAAATCACTTTACCTTTGCCTCAGTTTCTTCAACTGCAAAATGGAGCTTCAATCGATAACAGTCCATATTCAACCAGGTTGTTAGGTCCAGCCAGGCTTTGTGCTCCTGTGTTCAAGAAAAAAAGGGTTACCTTGACAACATGTGAAACATCAGAATAAGACTTTAGTGGAGGTACTGAAATGGAAATAAAAAACATAGAACCACTTATTCTTCAACACATACTTTTAGCCAGAAAGAGGAAAAGAATGATTTAAAATAAAATATTACATTTTTGCCCTTCCTCCCAACCCTGGCTATTAGAATGTCACACTTTTAATTCATATAAACATTTTTTTTCTGTGCATGTTTAATTGGTGAGTCCAAAGTCCAGCATTCTATACCATCTTTTGCAACTGACTTTGCTGTATGTATTTGTAGAAATTGCTTAACTCTCTCTATGCTAAATCTGCTTTTCCACCTGTAAAACAGTAATACCTCCATTTTCCACATGCTGACTTCACAGAGATTTTGAAAAGATTAATGGAATATGGTTTGTCAAATGTTTTTGAGTTTCCTGGAAGAAAGGAGATGTATTGATTCAAAATATTATTAATGTACCTAAGATTTTTTGCTGTGCCTGGGCCACATATGTCAATCATTCTACAGAGCATGAATCGTCACACTTGTAGGCAATCCTATTATAACTTTTGTGGCATGGTCTGTTATGAGTTCCATTTCTTTGGGAATCTGAGGGGCTATAAGAAGTGTCACAGAGGAAACTGAGACTACAGGACAATGAAAGTAAGAACTGACAGCTCAGTTCTCATGGCAAGTATGAAGCCATGTCAAAAAGGAACAAGATATGGCATGTGGCTTCTATTCCTTCTCTTCAATTGTTTGTTTTTCCCATCCTGTCCCTTGGAGGACTTCTAGCTACGGATTCTTCCCATTCAGAATGCCAGTTGTTCATTCCATTTCATTTCTTTCATATAATTATAAGCAAAATGAAAGTTCTTAATGGCACAAGTAGCCACTTTGCTTCTTGAGGCAAAAAGCACAGCTGTTACAGCAAAAAGAGAGCTGATAACCCAGCCATCACTGGAAAGCTGTTGTGACCAAGATGTTGAGGTGATAAGACCAGAGGCCTGAATTAAGCAGGACTGTGCTGGCACCATCAATACTATGATCAGAGCTGGAAACTGATCCTAACTTCCTCTACTCTTGCCCTGTTTTTTTTTTCCTGTTTGCAGAGCCCATTTTGGGCATTAATCTGCTTCCTCTAATTATTCTTCCCATTCTCCCCATCCCCCTAAGTCTAATGATAGATGAGATGATAGGCAGGAGGTAATCAGAATGAAAAATCCTGAGTACCTGAAAACAAATATTATACTCATTTTCTTTGTATAATGCATATGGCCATGGTGTGAATAAGCTGTGTGATACAAAATACAGAAGGTCAGTTGAAGAGAAGGAAGGTTTGTATTCAAACATGGGGGTTAAAGGTCATAGTTCTATCAAGATTTTTATAATTTTGGTACTTCAGATATACATTTCCTACTTGTAGATCAATTTTGTATTAGGGTCAGTGTCTGTTGCTACAAAGAACCATGTGAACTTAGGACAATGTCCGTCTGTATCCATGAGGGAAGAGATAGGAGGTGTTTTAAGAATCATGGGATCATAGGACCATGTATTTAAACCTGGAAGGGACCTTAGAGCCCACCAGGTCAAACCACTGCATTTTACAGAAGAGGAAATGGAGACTCACAGAGGTTATGCCTTACCCAGGGTCACACAGTTGGTAAGTGATGAGAATGAACTTGGGTCTTTCTAAGTCCAACAGAGGCTTTCTAGTTGCCTCTAGAAGAAATTGTAGGTGAACATCTTCTGAGCAATAAGAATATGGCAGCCTTTATGGAAGATGACATTTATACAGTGTCACTGGATTCCCACTGAAGAAGCTAATTGGCTGGTGGCTTGAGTGCCACACCAGCTGGTGGTCAAATTATGCACAATACCCTGTTGCTGGTTACTGATACATTGATTAGTTCATTGACAGGATGCTTCTCTGTAGGTTTGCAGAAAGCAAGACATAAGCTAGATGTGAGCTGATGTAGTACCTTGAGTCTTACCTATAATTATCTTGGGTATCATCTAGTGTTATACATTACAAAATATACTTAAATACAAATGTCATAAAACTTAAACACAATATGATCTAAACTGAAACCTACAGAAAAGAAAACATTTAAATAATAGTGACTGAAATTCATATAGCATTTAAATATAGCAATTATTAAATATTCAATTAAATATATTAAATATTAAACATAGCAAGCACTTTATATACATATTAAGTCATTTAAGCAACCCACATAGGTACTATAGGTTTTACTGTCTACTACTCAGGAGACTGATAATCAGAATAAAAGACTTGGATTAAGAGGTCACATGGCTAATATGTGTTGAAGCAAGGTCTTTTTGACTTTAACATTCTATCCAACCAGAATTAAATTTAATGAACTTATACCTTCCTTTTTCCCTCCCCCTCACCAAGGGATTATAAAAATTCTAAATAACTGGGAAAAGATGAACTATGTGGTATGGACTGGAGGGAAACAGAAGGAAAACCAAATATCATACTTCTGGTTTCCAGCACTTTACAAAGAGGTAGGGCATTTTTTGCTGGGAGACATAGTCTAAGCTTCATTCCAGGGCAGTTGCTCATTTTCCCAATAGTATGCATACTCTCTGAAAGCAAGGAATTTCATGTTAGTCTTTGAATCTCTAGCCTCTAGTCCACTCCTCTGGACACAGTAGGCAATTTCTAAGTGTTTACCAGATGGAATTGGATTGCATTTCTCACCATAGACATAATTTTATTTAGGAAACCTTCTATGTAAAGTTTTTATACTTTTTTCTCAAAGCTTAGATTCTTATAATCTAGCCATTGCTCAGATTCTTAAAATCCAGCCAATAGCTCACTAACATTCAGACTCCTTAAGAGTCTGCCCAATATGACTGATGTTCTAATAAACCTTGTCTTTGGCTGATGGAAGGCTTGGGTCTAATTCTTTCAGGCAGGACCCACGAGTTGTGATTGTGGGGTCCCAGCACCCCTAAAATTCAACATTTTGGTGGCCCATATGGGTAAATTGACTAACCCCAAGTTCTTCTCCAGAGAAGACTGGAAGGTATGTAAGCCTCCCTTCACCCCCAGCTCTGCAGTTGAGGTTGCTCTCCAAGTACTAAGGCTTAGAGGTGCTTTTTGGGCAGACAGTTACAAGGCTGTCTCTCACTCGGCCTGATGCTCTCAGTTTCTTGGTCCGCTGGTTCAGTTCAAAGCCATGGCCCTGTTTACATCTTCTGCAGTATAGACGACAAGGACAGATGCCCTATGTGGAAGTGTATACCCAATTCTGTCAGTTCTCTTGGCACTAGGGAATTGGGGAAAATTGCAGTTGCTTTTTGGTTCCCTAAGGCTTACTTACTCCCTTCCCTCTATACCCATGAATCCTCTTTCATGGAGTTTACAGGGAAAAGTTAGAACAGCTAAAAACATCTTGGCAGATTCTGTAGATTTTGTGATTGATCATTAAGGAGTTCTGAAACTCCTCCTTAGAACCCTGGTCCCTCCTTTCACTCTCTTCCCTTGAGTCAAAAGAGTATCTGTTAACCCTCATCTTTGATTTCACCCTCCCCCACCTGGGAAAGGAAGGAGGGGGGAGGGGCAGCAGCTACAGCATGGGCCCCCCTGGCAATGACCTTGGGCCCTAGAGCAACCTTTGACTAGAAACATCACTCAGGTTCAGCACATCCTGCTTAAGATAGAGAAGCTAGCCTCCCAACTTGGGTAAGCATGCTCCTTTAAATTTGTAGTTTTAACTGTTAATGATGAGATGTTGATTCTCTGTGAAAAGTATTTAACAAAACTGAAGTCACCTGATTGGTAATGAGTTTGTTTCAAGTTTCAAATTAGTGAACTATTTGTATCAGGTCAAGTAACTTTTCATAATTTGGTTACTGCTAAAATAATTTAGCTATTATTGGTTATTGTTTTAATATGTAAACTAGCCAAAAAGCTTGTTTGGGTTATGTATGGCTTGCTGAGAATTTGAGAGTGTATAGAAATGTCAAATGATTGGCTTTTTACACCAGGACAAATTTAAGTTTGAGACATAAACCCTGGAAAAGTTTCTCCTAAGCTGTGATTAATGAAACTTGCTGTTTGAGGTAAAAGCTCTTAGGATTTTATTTTGAGTTGTCTGATGGATCATAATCCATCGATAATCAATAATCCACCACCTGCGAGAAATGCCACAAGCTACTCTGAATATGATACTGGTAGGAAGTCAGCACTGGGAAAAAGCTGGGAGGACAATTTTAGCCTCAGTCTGGGATGGGATTCTCCAGGCTCAGTTTCCCCATTATATTCCTTTGAAAGGGAATGTTACCCACCTGGCTATTCCCGAATCTGGCTATGAGGTGGATTTGATACCGCATGGTTGGAAAACTGAATTAACTGAATCCAGAGTTAAGGATGTTTTATCCTGTCATATCTGGGCCCTGCAGTTTTTTCTGTCAGATTTGTGTACAGGCTATTCACCTACAGTTCATAGCAAATAGTGAGTACCAGCCAATGTTTCCCCATTGTTCCTGAATGCAGCCTGTGCTTGGTTCCGGTCAACCTCCTCTTTGGGACCCCCTCAAGGCAGGGAAAGCTCTATGCCCCTTGCCAGCAGGAAGAAATTTCAGAAGCCAATACCTTTGCCCCTTACCCCAAAAGAATTTGGGTCCCATTTGTTTGAGAAGGGAATGATGGGGTTGGGATCTGGACCCCAGAAAGGAAAAACCCTGGACTTTCCCATATGACCAAATCTCTGGCATTAGCATGAGGCCATAATTATATCAATTAGCCTTTCATTATGGCTACACCCAATCTGTTACCCATAACCTAGCCCAGCCCTCCATTGTCTTACCTCCCTATAGTCCCTGGCCATTTCCCACCCTTAATCCTAGCTAGCTTCCATTCTCCCTTGGCCATGTGGTCCAGGTCCCAGGAGTTCTGTTCACCCCAACTTACTGGCCACTCCCATCCAGATCTCCTTAGACTCCTCCTCCAGTCACCCCCCACCATCTTTCTCTACATAAGGTCCATCTTCTCTCCATTAAGGTGCTTAGATTCTTATAATCTAGCCATTGCTCAGATTCTTAAAATCTAGCCAATAGTTCACTAACATTCAGACTCCTTAACAGTCTGCCCAATATGACTGATGTTCTAATAAACCTTGTCTTTGGTTGGAAAAAAAAAAAGATTTTTTTCTCATTCTCCTTATATCTTCTTATACTCAAAGAAACCTGATTCTACTCAAGAAGAGAACACACCCCAGCCATGCTTTCCAGTACTAGGTTTGTCTTTTATCAGGCCTCGACACACTGGGCCAAAAAGAATAGAAAAGAACAGCATACTTCATTCTCTTCAATGCTATTTCAATTGCCTTCCTCTATGAGCATTACTTCACCAATTTTTTTCCTCAGAGGCCTAGCCAATTCTTCTGTCTTTTACTCTATCCAGAGCTTAATGACTGCCATCTACTAGGCAAAAAGGCCACAACTTAACCCTCTACCCCAACCCCTGCCTTCATCCTTTGAACCTTTAATGAACATGTCACTGTATTTCAAACCTTCTGGCCTCCCTCTGAAGTAACACCCTAACAACCCCCAATTTTGGATAGAGGGCAGCACCCCAGCCCAAAGCTGGTACTCAGGATGCCCTGTTCCCAGAGGAATTGTGTGATGCTTAGTCTTCCCAGAAATACTAACAGTGATAAGCACATTGGTAAAAGTCATGATTGCCCCATCCTCATTATTCCTCTGCATAGAAAAAAGGAAGAACGTGGATCTATAGTGAAAGAACTTTTAATGCTTCCTGGCAATTAGTACTCCCTAGTCAGATGGAAATTCAAATTGTGTGGCAGATCCTGCCAGTGAGTAAGAAATAAACCTTTCTCAATTTGGACATAAGTGGATTCAGTTCAGCTAGGCATCCTTTAGTTCAATGGACAGCACTTTATACTGAGTGACCTGATAGAATTGATTCTCCCCCCACAAAAGAACAAGATGTTCAAGATCATACTCAATATTTTCACTCCACTTAAAAAAGCTTTCTGTGCCAGCCTCACCTGTACCATTATTCTTTTCCTTTGTCTAGTTTTGCTTTACCCCAAACAAGAAGCTATGTACTACTGAGAAATATAACCTGAATGACTTCAAAACATTTTATTATTTTCTTCATTTTGCTCAATCATAGCCAGAATCCAGATTCCATTTGTTGGAAATGAGTGTAGCTTTTTGACCTAAGGATCACAACCATGACACTTAAATTGCTTTAATCCAAAGTGCAGCACTGGCCTCTCTTGATATCTCAGGATTTCTGCGTGAAGGAGGAATACTTCTGGGGCAAGGAACTAAAGCCAGTTAAGCCAAAGGCAGGCTTAACGCTATTTCATTTAATGCAGAGAAAGAAAAGTCACCTAGTTTCTTCTCCCAGCACAGTAACTGATGGAAACTTTAACAACAACAGAAAAGCTGTTAGGGACTACCATTATGTTTTGCCAAGCATTAAAATGTTTTTATTTTAAACTGTGGTTTCACTATTTCAATATTTTAATAGTTGTGTAATATAATTTTAAATATATAATTTTGTCAGTGAGACATCTCACTTTGTTTTGGAAAAATATGAGGTTGAAAATGAATGTTCACAGCCACTAAACATATAGCACTTTATTTACAACATATTGTATTTAACCCAGCAGGTTACAGCTATAATCATTTGATTCTGACATCTGGGAAAGAAAAAAATTCAGTGGCAAAAAGGAATAGTGGGTGGCAAGGCTTTATGTAATTTTATATTCAAAGTTAATACAAAAATTTATTTAACAAAAATTCAAAAAATATACAGAAAACTCATAGGGGGAAAAAAAGATTCATCTGTTTAGAGCCTAACTTGGAAGTTATATTCCTCCAGTGTTTTACTAAATAACCCCAAGCAAATTTTACTAACCTCTTGGAATCCCATCTTCCCTATCTGTTCAAATAACTCTATTAATTCTTACTTTTTTCTTTTTCTTTTTGGTGGGGCAATCAGGGATAATGAGTTGCCCAGAGTCACACAGCTAGTAAGTGTCAAATGACTGAGATCGGATTTGAACTCAGGTCTTCTTGACTCCAGGGAGAGTACTCTATCCACTGTGCCACCTAACTGCCCTGCTTATTTTTTTTTTTAAGTTACAGTCATGATTAAAACTTTTCCATGAAGATGTACCGTATTTGAAAAATACTCCTACCTTTTTAAAATGTTTTCATTTGAGGAGCAGTTTCTTATTAGAATCAATCAAACAATCTCTTCATCCTCTAAAGCAGCTTGCATGTATTTAATTACATTCTCATATTATACCTTATGGTAGGTACAATTCTTTCTGTCCCTAAAGTATGGAGCAGTGCAAAGAGAATTAGATTTAGAGCCAGATGTGACCTGGGCTGGAATTCAAGTTCTATCATTGGTTTCTTGTGTGACTTTGGAAAACTCACTCCATTTCTCTGTAACTTAGTTTTCTCATCTGTAAAATGGGACCCTCAGGTGCCTTCTAGCTTTAAATCTGTGACCCTATGATCACTTTAAATAAGTTGCAAGCTTCATTATGGCACGGTCCATATTTGGGTTACCTGTTGGGTCACACTTATCAACATCTCCAATTCCTTTCATACTAACTTACACATGATAGAGATGCAAAGAATGAATGGATGGATGGGTGAATAGATGGATGGATTGATGGATGAATAAATGAATGAATGAATGAAATCAATGGATGAATGAGAATTATTAGTACTAGGGAAAACATTCTGCTTAGGAAAAGTTGTAGATCTAGAAGTGGTTTGGGAGATCATCTAGCACAGTTTGCTCCTTTTTATACATGAGAAAATGAGTCCCAAGTGTGTTAAATGATTTGCTTATGGTCACATAGCAGCTGGTGGAATGGCAGAGGCAGAAAAAGAATTAGAACATAGGTCTCCTGATTCTTAACCTACGTCCCCTTTTATCTATATATTATTTTTGTTGTTGTTTCTGCTTTGTTTTGTTTTTTGCTTTTCGGTGAGGCCAGGGTCACACAGCTAGTTAAGCGTCAAGTATCTGAGGCTGGATTTGAGCTCAGGTCCTCCTGATTCCAAGGCCAGACCTCTATCCACTGTGCCTCTTAGCTGCCCTAATCTACATATTATTTTAAGGAGGCAAAATGGCACAGTGGATAAAGAGTTGGCATTGCAAAAAGGAATTCATTTAATTCAGAGTTCAAATCTCACCCCTTTGCACAAACTGGTTGTGTGAATCTGGAGAAGTCATTTAATGGCACTATGCCCTAGGCACCTCTCAAATGAATGAATGAAGCATGTATTAAGCACTTACTGTGTGCCAAGCACTGTGCTATTATCTAGGGATACAAATACAAAAAGGTGACTATTTCTACACTCAAGAAACTTATATTCTAATAGGGAAGATAACAGATAGAGGGGAGTGATAGCTGCCTCCACTGATGAAATCAGAGTTGCTGTTCATTTTTAGTTCTCAAAGAGAAACAATGACATCCCAAGGGTAATGTCTTGACTTGCTTGTGAAATGGACACAAGTGAGGCAGAGCTGCACAAAGTCATCAGCTTCACTCTCTCCTCCAAAGTCATCAGAGTCCCATTGTCAGTGGCCCACAATGTAGTAGGTGACCTTGGCCTTTTTAAGTTAAGGTCTTTCCAAGGTCTTAGTTTGTCTGAGACAAGGCCCATTCAAAAAATAAGGGATAGGTAAGATATGAGGCAAAATCTGGCCTAGTTTACCATTGCAAAAGTCTAGGAGGGGAAGACCTTCAGACCTTTCTAGCCAGAACAGAAAATAAATGCTAGTTACACTCACTCTAAGCCATCAAAACCCAAACAGTAAGCAACAGGGGCTTGGGCTGGGACTTATTATTGGTCATTCAATAAAAGCCAGAGAAATCAGACAGACAGACAGACAGACATCACACACACACACACACACACACACACACACACACACACACACACACACACACACGGTTAAACACTTCTATCAGGAGGACAGACTTTCAAAACGAGGATTTTTCATTTATATATTTTTTCATTTTAATTGTTTTATTCCTTTAATATCTTGCATATGGAATCTTAAAGGAATTTTTGTGGCACAGAATCTGACTTTAAATAACTATGCATGTGTGAAAATGAATATGCTAATTACCTTGATTTCCCAATTATCCAGTACCTGAGGGAGCTGTGTGGGAATGACTTGACCAACTAGGATACAGAATGATTTGACAAATCAACAATCCTTTTCCAAGGATTTACTTGACCAAGAGTAAATCCAGCTGAAAGTGCAGAATCAGTAACTCTGAAACTAGCTTAGCTCAAATCAGGCTTAGACAGCCCCTGAGCTGTTAGCTAGCCTTGAACTCTTAGAGACATCCTGCTTACCTTGTTATGTGTACTAGAGCCTTGAACTCTGCACATCATGCTTATCTTGTCCACCTACAACATGCCAGGCTCTCTCCCTTGATCAGCCCAATTTCTGCTTCCCTTTGTTAGAAAAATCTATAAACCACTCCCTTCTTTCCCCAAATGGAACTGTTCCAGCTTTAGGCTGTCTGTTCCATATGCACATGTATGTACTTGTGTAATAAAGATCACTCTTAACTTTTACAAGCATAGCCTCCCTCTGCTTTTCTTCCCATCTGGAATGAGGGATCCAGGTCCCATAGGGTTTGTGCCTCAGTTTACAAGTATAAGCATGTGTATATAATATATTCACTTTATCACTTTATCCCTTATGTATATATAGGCATGGTCCAGAATTAAGCAGAAGGTGAGAAATATGGATGGCCAGCCTTCAGGAAATTGCAAATTTCCTTCAATAACCCTAAAATTCTACTAGAAACAAAATACCATATTTTTAATAACAATATTTTATCAGTTTTGTATGACTGTAACACATGAAACACAACAATTTCCTCCACACAACTGAAAATGAATATTACATAGATGGGCAATGTAGAGGTACATTGCTGGTGTGAACAATCAATAAATAAACATTTACTAAGAACCTACTATGCGCCAGGCACTTTGCTAAGTGCAAGGGATACAAAAAATAGCAAAAGAAAACCCCTGTCATCAAGGATCTTACAATGTAAGCAGATTATAATGTATATAAAATGGGGAACTTTGAAGAATGAGAGTTAAAAGATATCATAAAAGAAATCTATAGTAGAAAAAGATAGGTTGAACATATGGGGAAAACGAAGTTTGACAGAAAGACTTGGTGCACCACTGCTTTCTTCAAGATAATAGGACAGAGAGGAATGCCTCTGGCATCTTGAATGAATCCTCCCTAGTTAGGAGTAGGCATGGAGAACAGTGATAAGAAATGGGCGGAATGAATGAGTTTAAGGAACTTACATATATGTAAATATACTTCTTATAGGGTAAGAGAAATTTCTATACCCAAGTGAGTGTGTATATTATTTCCTCTTTGAGCCAAATCTGATGAGAGTAAAGTTCAAACAATCCTCACCTCCCTCTCTTCTTTCCCTCTACTGTAATTAAAGTCTTTTTGCCATTTCATGTGATTTCCTGTCTTCTCCTTTCCTCTTTACAAAGTATAATCTTTTTTTCACCCCTTAATTTTTTATCATCACATCAAAGTCAACTTATACCCACACTCTCTATGTATACCCCTTATAAATGTTGTGATAATGTTGCAGTTCTCGAGTTACAAGTATCATCTCCTCATGTAAGGATGTAAACAGTTTGCCCTTACTGAATAACATTTTTTTCCTTTCTTGTTTATGTTTTTATGCTTCTCTTGAGTCTCAAATTTGAAGATTGAATTTCTGTTGACTGCTGGTCTTTTTGTCAGGAAGGTTTGGAAGTGCCCCACTTCACTGAATATCCATCTCCTCCTCTGAAAGATTACGTTCAATTTTTCTGGGTAGTAGTCCAAGCTCCTTTGCCTTATGGAATATCCTATTCCAAGCCCTCTGATCTTTAATGTAGAAACTGGTAGTTCTGGCATAATGCTGAATGTGGTTCCATGATATTTAAATTATTTCTTTCTGCCTACTTGCAGTATTTTCTCTTTGAACTGATAATTCTGGAATTTGGCTACAACATTCCTTATCATTTTCCTTTTCGGATCTCTTTCAGGAGGTGATTGGTAGATTCTTTTCCATGCTACCTCAGGGCTTTTTTCCTTGATAATTTCTTGAAATTACCTGTTTTTGATCATGGCTTTCAGACAGACCAATAATTCTTAAATTATCTCTTCTGGATCGATTTTCCAGGTTAGCTGTTTTTCCAGTGAGGTATTTTATATTTTCTTTTATTTTTTTTCATTCTTTTGATTTTGTTTGACTGATTCTTTACGTCTCATACAGTCATTAGCTTCCACTTGCCCAATTCTAACTTTTTTTTTTTAGGCAATTGGGGTTAGGTGACGTGCCCAGGGTCACATTGCCAGTAAGTGTCAAGTGTTTGGTCCGAGGTCATATTTGAACTCAGGTCCTCCTGACTTCAGGGTTGGTGCTCTAACCACTGTGCAACCTAGCTGCCCCCCCATTCTAATTTTTAATGAATCATTTTCTTTAGTTAGTTTTTGCACCTCCTTTTGCATTTGGCCAATTCTACTTCAGGAGTTCTTCTCTTCAGTGGATTTTTGTACCTCTTTTTCTATTAGGTCAATTTTATTTTTTAATAAGTTGTTTTCTTTAGTTAATTTTTGTCCTTCCTTGGCCAAGCTCTCTCTTGCATACCTCTCATCTTGTTTCTCGATTTTTCTTCCACCTCTCTTATTTGACTTTTAAAATCCTTCTTGAGCTCTTCCAAGAAGACTTTTCGGGTTTGGGAGCAGTTCATCTTCCCCTTTCAGGTTTCAGATATAAGGTTTATTGACAATATTTTCTTCTTCTTAGTGTATGTTTGTTTAGTTTAGCTTCTGTTATAATTATCTGTGGTCAGTGTTCTATTCTGCTTTTTGCTTACTTCCTGGTTTTTAAAGTTGAGCTCTCCTGCTGGAGCATAGGAGGCACTATCCTAAGCTTCTTGTATTGAGGTCCAGGAGCCTGGTCACTGGCTTTGTGTGCTGGGACTTCTTGTGCTGGCAGCTGGAGGCTGTAGGGGTCTGGCAGCTTACCTGGCACTGAGCTCAGGTTCCAGCGGTGGTATCTGGCATGTGCTGGGGCCAGGTGGGGTTTTTCTGCATTTCCCCATGGCTATACTGAATCATGTGGAGGTCTGGCCACTGGAGGATGCCTACCTGACCTGTGCTGAGCTGAAACACAGGGACGTTGGGATGCTGGAGAATGCCTCCCTGCTTTGAGCTGTGCTGAGGCATGGGGTGGTGGGTTCAGCTGCTGGAAGATGCCTGCTTGCCCAGGACTATGCTTGCATAAGTGGTGGTTCTGTGAGCTGGAGTCTGCTGGTTCCACTGGCTATGCCAAGACTTGTAGGGTTCCTGGTGTTGGCATGTTCTACCACCCCGGTGCTCAGGATGTCCTCCTGGTTTACTGGGGTGGGGCTTGCTACTGGCTTTATTGGATTCCTCCTGTCCTAGACTGCACAGTTTTTACATTTACACATTTTTACCTGAGTAAAATGGACCTGACCATCATGTAAGAATAGGAGATTTTGGTCTAGCTTGTACAGACATCATTCAGAAAGACACAGAATGGACCAGTAGAAATGGGAAAAGATTGACACATACTTCAGGAGTGGGTACTAGTCTGTATGCTTCACCAGAACAGCTGCAAAGATCTGAATATGATGCCAAGTCAGACATGTATAGTTTGGGTGTGATCCTTCTAGAGCTCTTTCAGCTATTTGGAACAGAAATGGAAAGAGCAGAAGTTTTAACAGGTTTAAGAAATGATTCAGATCCCAGAATCACTTAGCCAAAGATGTCCAATACAAGCCAAATACATAAAGCAATTAACGAGGAGTAATTCATCATAACGACCATCTGCTGAACAGCTACTGGAAAGTGAACTTTTTCAAAATCCTGGAAACATGAATTATGTTCTACAGAAGAAAGTAGTTGAACAAGAAAAAGAAATTGAAAAGCTCAAGGAAACTATAATACTCCTTTCTCTGGAAAAAGGTACACTTGGTACACTTCCAGGTTTCCCAGGCTAAAACACTGCTTCTCCTGTTTTTCCACTGTCTCTTCTGTTCCAGGATTTTTCCTTGTGTGCTATTTTCTGGGATTTTTAGAGGTCAAAAAGGAGAGTGAGAGCAATTTATTTCTTACTAAGACATCTTGGCTCCCAGCAGTCTGAACCCACAATTTAATTTTTATCTTTGTAATTACAACTGCCATATTGCTTCATTCACCATCCTAGTGATGCCCTAGACAACATCCTTGCCTGTTTAATACTCTTCTTTACATGTTGCTTCTCCCTAATATAATATATTCTCTTTGAGGGTGAGGACTGTCTAGTTTTGTATAATGTATTCCCTTTTCCAAAATTATTTATTCATTTATTGTGAGTTTTGTAGCCCCAGTCTTACCACAGAGTTTGGTATACAGCAAGTGCTTAATAAGTGCTATTTTATTCATTCATTCATAGTACCTGTCACATGGTAGATTCTTTATAAATAATTATTGATTGAGTGAATGATCAATTAGTTTGTCCAATCATGTTTCTGGTTTCCCCAGTGGATTTTTCCATGATGACTTTAACAAGAAGGTTAAATTATCAATCATCTTTAAAGCAGATTCGGTTCATGGCATGTAGATAGATTGAACTGTATCAGTTAAACCTTTCGATTCCTTAATACAATAGAGAAAATGATAATACAGTGTTGCTATAGGTATTCTATTCTAACACAAAAATGTTATGTGAATTGACATTCCTGAATGCTGAAAATGAGGAAAGAAAGCATTAAACTTGTTTCATCTCAATCACTTGGGAAGGATATCTTTCTAACATCTATCAAACACTTTTTTAACTTTTTAAATAGAGTTTATTGAACACACTTTGGCTTTTTCTTGTTGAAATTATCTCCGACATCCATTGCAATGATGACTTAATGAACTATTTGCCTGTGTACTAAATGACCCCGAAATACTATATTTTATTTAGTTCTTTTGTCTACCTATTTTATTAGTTTTTTTATCTTCTCCTTTGCTATCAGATGTTGTTTCTGACAACCTCTACTTTCTACTTGAAACCCTGCACTCCCTTTCCTGATTTCTACTACTTCTCATTTGATCTAAGCTGAGAACCAGATAATTAAACTTATCAGAATTCAATGCAAAATAAAAGTAACTCATCTTTGAGTAAGGCCTCTGTATATGAATTAAATGACTAATATGGAAATCTTTTGCTAGACTATGTAGACACGAATTGAGTATTTTTTTTAAATGCTCAATATGAGAGGTAGTTGTAGTAACAGATTAATAAAAATACATGTTACTTAATTTTTTTTAAATGAAGAGAATTTTTAAAATTCTAGTTTGTTCAACCAGTCTCTTCACTAACCAAACTGTCATTCTGTTTGTATACTCCAATTTGTTAATGTTCTTTCTAAAATGTAGAACCCAGAACTAAACACGCACACAGTTCTATGTGTGGTATGAGCAGCATATAGCAAAGCTATTATCCTTATCATTCTGGACACTACACTTCAATGGCTTTAAGTTTCAATTATAAAAGTAGTATTTCACAGTCCCTTTCCAACCCCAATCAACATAAATAATGAGACGCTCTACTCCCTGGCACATTATCAAGTTATAATATTTCTTTGAGTTAAAAAATTAATAAAAGGTATAAAGTAAATACAAACAATTCATAGATACCTCATCAATCAAAGGCATAACTACCTACACATTGAATGAAAGCAGATGAGAACAGACCTGGCTGGCTAAAGAGAATCAGTAAAGCTGTGTGAGGCTTGGATGAAAGAACAAGACAGTTTAGAATGTGACATCACAACAAACCAGCCTAGGGGTAGAGCAACTCAAACCAAACCTAGAGGGCTGGGGTTAGGGGAGTGAAGAGGAATCTCTGTTTCACTTTCAATGTCAACATGTCAAGAGGTTTCCAGGGGAATGTCTTGAGGATTTGTTCTTGGCCTTCTGCCACTTAAAATTGTTATCAATTATTAAAGCCATAGATGGCATGCCTAGATGGTAAAAATGGGGATAGTTACAATTGGATGGCAATTGGTTTCCAAAGATATTTTGACTGGCTAGAGTTAATGGACTGCAACTGTTAAGAATAAATTCTGTAGTGATAAATATAAGTTCTCATACTTGCATTTCAAAAAATTCAACAATATTAGTATGGTTTTGGAAAGGCATGACCAGGCAGCAAGTTTTCTGAAAATGTTCTGGGAATTTTAGTTTTTGTGAGTCTTCAATGCCACATGACAACCAAAAAAAAAGTCAGTGGAATCATAGGATGCATTGAGAGAGGTATAGAGTCCTGCAATACAGAAGTAGTAATTCCTCTGTAACCGTTGTGGTCAAATCACATATGGAATAGTATTGTATTTACTTCTGGGTGCCACAATTTTAAAATGACATTGAAAAGTTACAAAGCCTTCAGAGGAAAACAACCAGTATATTGAAAGGCCTTGAGTCCATGAAATATGAAGATCAGTTGAAGGAACTGATCATGTTTAGCATGGATAAGAGAAACCTCAGTAGAAGAGATGATTGCTATGTTAAAGCGTTTTAAGGGCTGTTACATGGAGGAAGGTATTATACATTCTGCTTGATCTCATGGAGCAGAGCTAAGCAATGTGTGGAAGATGGAAAAATGAATCTTTAGGTTTAATATATGAAAAAAAACAATCTAACAATTACAGTTGTTTAAAAATGAGAATAGATTGCCTTGGAAGGTGATAGATTTCTCCTTATTGGAGGCCTTTAAGTAAAACATGAATGATCACTTCTCTAGGGGGATTTCCTTTGGGTATGGATAGAACTAGATTTTAACTAAGGGCACCTCAAACTTAAAATTCTAATTTCATTGAAAAGTTAAAATACCTTGCCCTACTATTCATAGAAGGTCTAGCCTTTGGGAAAATCTTTTTTTGACATGTGCCCTTTTTTAAGTCTTACTGCTTTTTTGTCAGTAGTTGGTTCTATCAGTTGTTTAACATGCATTTTCCTCCTTTTGTTCTGACTGGAATTACATTGGTGTAGGGATATGTAGAGACTATCAGTGGGAAATTTCTTCCACTGAAGACTTCATCTTTAATTTGCAGTCTTAGAGAATTGCCTGGGAACACTTAGAACTTCAGTGACTTGCCCATGGTCACACAGTTGTATAAGGCTGAAACAAATTTGAACCCACATCTTTCTGACTCCAATGCCAGCTCTACACCCCATTATGCAAAACTGCCTCTTTTCAGCACACATATATTTACCATGCTTTTTTTTTAACTGAATCTGTGTTTTCATTGGTCTAGGAAACTGCCACTCAGGAAGCATCCTCTCTACCAGTGATGATTGGCACCTGCTTTTGAATCTTTGAGAGTTGCTTCGGGCACTGAGCAACTAGCAGTCACCATGTGCTAACAGTAGAGCATTAATTTAAATCTTCCAGACTCTAGGTCCAGTTCTGTATGTATTCTACCACAGGACTCTCTTAGCATGCAGGTTTTCCTACCACGATATTTAATTTCCACTATTTATTAAATAAGATTGTTTCTGTAGCATGCTGTTAAACACACTAGATTTAAAGGCATAAAACAAGTTTAAGCCCTAGCTGCTACCTTGGAAAAACCACTATTTTCACTAACTCATTCATTCATCTTTTTTTTTCATTTATCTATTTCTTTTTAAAACTCTGATGCCTCTTGTTTTACAGCATAGTTGTTTCTTGATAGAGAAGGCCACACCAACACCACCAAGACTTTCCCTGTAACAAGGGAAAACACTTGTAACCAAAATTACCCAGCACAGTGTCTGTGTCTAACAGTGAATATAACACTTTCAAACCACAAATGGTGACTGCAATTACCCAGCATTTGGCTTTGGCTTAGGGCCCTTTTCATTTCTATTAGCATAGCCATCATTCCTGTTGTTCTGCTTATTTCATTCTGTTATCGATTTATTCAGTTCTTCTCATTTTCCTCTGAATACTTCATTTGTCATTCATTCTTTATTGTATAAAAATTCCCATTATATTCACATATCACATTTTGTTCAACCATTCCCCAACTGATTGAAATGCACTATCTTTACTTTTTTTTTTTTTGCTACCACAAAAAACGCCATTGCGAATAGTTTGGCATATATGGGAATTGCCTTTCTTTTTTGTCATTGATCTATTTGTGATATGTGTCCAAAACTATTATTTCAAATGACTAAACCAATTTAAAACTTCACCTACAGTGAATTAACATGCTTGTCTTTCCATAGCTGCCTCAACATTAATTATTTATATCTTTTGTCATATTTACTGATTTCCTGGGTGTGAGCTTAAACCTCAAAGTTGATGCAATTTGCATTTCTTTTATTGTTAATAATTTGATAGAATACAAATTCCTTGAGGGCAGGGAATGTTTCATTTTGGTCTACATATTCCCAGAGCCCAGTAAACACTTAAATGCTTGCTTATTGATAAATAATCTTCCACACCAATTGCTGATCATTTGTAATGCTTTTTATCTCCTTTATAAATGTGATGAGAGTACACAAATGCTAGTCATTGTCATCATGATCATGATCATCTTCATCTTTGTGATGCTCCAAGTTTTGAAAGACCAATAGAGACTTAGAGGCATGGTGGTTTTGATTGAGGAATATACTTCAAAAATCAAGTCAAATCCTCTCATTTTACAAATCAGGAAGCTCAGATTGTTCCTAGATAACAAATATTTGATTGTATATCTGAGATTAAAGTATATATGAGATTAAAGTAGTCACACACACACCCAAATCCATGTTTTCCAAATGCCTAGAATATTTGAATAATCTCATGATGGCTCAAGTGGGTAGCAAATGAGGAAGCACTATGTTCTGAAACTGTTGCAAGGTTAAAAATAAAAATTAGAAAGAAAAACATCATTTCTATTTACATAATTTGACCCTTTATCTAATATGAAGGGAAAGTCACTTCAGGTGTCTTTACCTTCTTTCCCTCATCTATAAAATGAGAACAATATGACTTAACCTATCTCATGGTATTGTGGAGAACTTACTTCGGAGACCACAAAGTTACTATTGTTTTCATCTGATTCTGAAAAGGAAGTACTAGGACCTACAGCCAGCATGCTCTAGGAAAATTCTAATTTATAAACTGATTGTATAATATCATGCAATCACAAAAAAGGAAATGCAATAGGAATGGATTGGGGAGGGCTGTAATTCAATTGCTTCTAGAGCATCTAGCACTACTGTGATCCACACAAAGCATGGTACTAAACTGAAATCCCCTTCGTAAATTTTTCTAAATACTAGGTAAAATGTTGTAAATAGCAATAAAGTATAAATGGAGATAAAATAACTGGGCTGTGGATTCTTTACCCAGTGATTGCTGTGTGTTTTATTATCATCATTAAATATTTATAGGAGGATATTTCATCATGAAGCTGTAGAAATAAAAGCCTTTGTAGAATTATGGCTGAACTTTAATGCTTTTCAGTTTAATTAAAGGTTTGTTAAAAAAAAAAAAGGAAAAAATTAATACTAGCATCATTGTTTCCTTTCAGTCCTGAGTCAAAGGCAGTAAGAACTTTTTGTAGGTCAATGCTAAATCATTTTGATAGTTTCTATTATTACATGTGTTTTATGCAACCAGCAATCAAGAGAATTTCTATAACGGAATTTATAGTAGGTCAATGAGTTTACCTCAAGGAAAAAGAACAGAAATCAAGACATTGTAAAATAAAACCAAAAGAATTAAAAAATAGAAGACAACACGAAATATCACATTGAAAAAACAACTGACCTGAAAAATAGATCCAGGAGAGATAATTGAAAAATTATTGGACTATCTAAAAGACATGATCAAAAAAAGATCCTAGACATCATCTCTCAATTATTATTTCAATTATCAAGGAAAGCTGCCCTGATATTCTAGAACCAGAGGGTAAAATAGAAATTGAAAGAATTTACCGATCACCTCTTGAAATAGAACCCCAAAGGAAAACTCCTCGGAATACTGTAGCCAAATTCCAGAGTTCCCAGGTCAAGGAGAAAATATTGCAAGCAGCCAGAAAGAAACAATTCAAGAATTGTGGAAACACAATCAGGATAACACAGGATTTAGCAGCTTCTACATCAAGGGACTACAGGGCTTGGAATATGATATTCTGGAGGGCAAAGGAGATAGGATTAGAGCCAAGAGTCACATACCCAACAAAACTAAGTATAACCCTTCAGGGGGAAAAATGTATATTTGGTGAAATAGAGAACTTTCAAGCATTCTTGATGAAAAGACCAGAGCTGAATAGAAAATTCGACTTTCAAATACAAGACTCAAGAGAAGCATGAAGAGGTAAACAGGAAAGAGAAATCATAAGAGACTTATTAAGGTTGAACTGCTTACATTCCTGCATGCAAAGATGATATTTGTAACTCATGAGACCTTTGTCAGTATTAGGGTAGTTGGAGGAAAAAAAATTATATGTATAGGGTGAGTTGAAAATGAAGGGGTGATATGTGGAGAATAAAACTAAGTGGTAAGAGAGAATTATCGTGGGAGAAGGAGAAAGGGAGAGGTAGAATGGGGTAAATTATCTCACATAAAACAGACAAGAAAAGGCTTTTACAGTGGAGCAGAAGTGGGGGAAGGTGAGAGGGAATGAGTGAATCTTACTCTCACTGGATTTGACTTAAGGAGGGAATAACGTACACAATCAATTGGGTATGGAAACTATTTTACCCTACAGGAAAATAGGGGGGAAAGGGATAAGAGAGCAGAGGGGATGATAGAGGGGAGGGCAGATTGGGGGAGGAGGTAATCAGAAGCTCTCAGAAGGAAAACAGAAGGGGAAGGGGATAAGAGAAGTAGGGAGAGATAGAAGGCAGGGCCAATTAGAGGAAAGGGTCTTCAAAAAGTGACAGGGAGCTTAGAGAAAAATCTAATACCTTCCTCCCCATTTAAGACACAAGGAGAAAAATAACCAAATTTCAAAAGACTAGTAAGGAGGTCTTTCAACAACCAAGTCCAGAATTTTTCCACTGCAATAGAAATAAGATGTCTTAAACATTCTAGGCATCTTTAAAACAGTCACTTGGAAAATGTGAATTTACATGTGTGTACATGTGAATGACTATTGTAAACTCATATATACAATAAGATATGTCTTATCCGGGAACAATATGAGTTCCTTCATTTTTAAAATTTGAGGATTTGACTTGCTTTTTAAGGTCCTTCTTTTCTCTAAACCCACTATGACTCAAGTTTCATTTGATACTGAAACACCTGGAGAGTCATTTATATGATGATGACGATAATGATGGCAACTAGCATTTATACAGTACTTTAAAGTTTGGAAAGCACTTCACAAATATCTCATTTTATCCTGCTGTTAGGTGCTATTATTATCCTCATTTTATAGATTAGGAAATTGAGGCAGACAGAAGTAAAGTGATCTGCCCATACAACTAGTAAACGCCTGAGGAAGAATCTGAACTCCTTGCCTCCAAGTCTATCATTGTATTCATTGAGCCACCTTTTCTCTTCCATGTTTCTTCTCCTCCCAACCCCCCCAAAAATCTTCAAAATGGCATAAATTAAAAATAAAAATCTGAAGATCAGTTTCTTCTCTGATATTATAAAGGCAAAAGTGCTTAAGTGTATTTTTACAAATGGTATATTTCGCGGCCCATTCCTGTATAGGGGACACAAGGATGTGGCTTTGGTATATTCTGCATATGTAACAGTGACACAACTATAATATACAACTGCCTATGTAATACCTTACATAACCATCCATATGAACATGGGCCATTCTTCGGCACCAAGCCTTCTTAGTCTTGTTCCTACACAAAACTCAACTAGGTCTGGGTGCATGGAGAGTTCTATCACTGTCCTGCTGTCATCCAGGACTGGCCTTATATGTAAGTCTCCTCAAATAAACTCTATTTACTGTCACACTGGCATGGACTGCTTCACACTTTGGTATCTCAATGCCCTCTCATTACAGTGGGACTGTCCCTCTGGATGGTCTGCTCCCTGACGAGTGGTGTAGTTGGCCAGACACTGAATAAATCAGTCTGGGGGGGTGAGGCAATAAATAGGTGGAAATGCCAGGTTGGTCATCCATGTCCATGTGGGGAAGGGTGGCCTACATGCTAGTCAGAGGTGGAAAGCTGTGGTCTTAAGGCCACATGTGGCCCTCTAGGACCTCAAGACCTAATCCAAAAGTTTGGATTCAGGCAAAGGGTCGCACTTGAGGACCAAGAGGGTCACATGTGGCCTCGAGGCCACGGGTTCTCTACCCCTGTGCTAGATCCTTGCAGTGCTGCCTGAGTACAGAGATGCTCCCAAAATACTGGCTGGTCTGTATCATTTGACAGAAGAATTGAAGGTGCCCCATTTAAGCAAAGAGGGCAAATGGTGTGTAGCCACTACTGACTGACCATTTCTTTGAGCTACCCACTGGGCAACTGAAGCCCAGTCAGAAGCAGAAAGGAGAGTAAGGCAGTTAAAGGAGAAACTCCAATAAAAATGGTATGCTCACTCCTCCATGGCCTTACTAGCTATAGATCTCAGAAAAAAAAATGGAATATAACAGGAATTTAGAAAGCCTTGCCGATTGTTTTGCTCAGCTGAGAGAAAACTGTCCCAGCCACAGGTCCAGGTGATTGTAAATTGTGAGGAATGGGAAGCTAAGACATGAAACCCTTGAGAAAACAATTATACAGTGGAAGATTCAGAGGATGGTATAGAGGTCATCAATGATGCAGTGGAGACTACACACAACCAATATTGTCCCCTGATGAAAGTATACCTGAATATTACTGGAAAGTTTAAGGGGCACTGGATGGGGGACCAAGATGGGGATGTGAGAGACATAGCCAAAGAGCACAGTGGTAGTATACATCAGCTGAAATGATTGCCCTGTTGGCAAAGTTTCAGAAGAAGGGGAAGGAAAGTGTACCTCTTTGGGTGGTATGGCTTTGGGTCTGGAGTAGAGATTTGGGGGATGCGGGGAATGACAGTATCTCTTTAACAAGTGGTGAATCAGAGAAAATAAGTAATATAATGTACCCTCTGTGGCAATGCCTCCATGGAGCTAGGCAGACAAGCAGCACACACTCTTTGTTAGATTGGATTATATTGGGGTATCAGGATGTGTGGGCCAATGAGGGGGATCTCCTGGGACATCCAGGGAGCTGGAAGATTGTAAAGGAGTTACAGCAGATGCTGAGAGATCTAGGGATGAGGCAAGCCATGCACGCACACCGATTTGAAAGTCCAAACAGTATCTTATTCACTGCAGGAATGAAGGGGAAAAAAAATAGATACACACACACACACACACACCACACATATACACACACATATATATTTAAATGAAATAATACAAGCATTTCTGCATAGCAGAATAAAAAAAGATGATTGCACATAAAACTGAAAATCTATTA
This sequence comes from Phascolarctos cinereus, assembly GCF_003287225.1. Classification (NCBI taxonomy): domain Eukaryota; kingdom Metazoa; phylum Chordata; class Mammalia; order Diprotodontia; family Phascolarctidae; genus Phascolarctos; species Phascolarctos cinereus. The sequence continues at coordinate 200,327,719 of NW_027555847.1, read as the reverse complement.
TGTACAACTTTCTATTCCTTTTAAATATATATCTATACATACTTCTACTTATCAGTTCTTTCTCTGGATGCAGCTGTCTTCTTTCATAGGTCCTTTGTAGTTAATTTGGTATTGTCAAAATGACTTAGTTGCTCAAAGCTGTTTTTAAACAATAGTGTTGTTACTGTATACAATGTTCTCTTGGTTCTCCTCATTTTTCTCTTCATTATTTTGTTCAAGTCTTTCCATGTTTTTTCTAAAATCATTTAGTTCATCCTTTCTTGTAGCACAATAGTGTTCCATTACATTCATATACCACAACTTGTTCAGCCATTCCCCAACTGATGGGCATTCCTGCCATTTCCAGTTCTTTGCAACCACAAAGAGAACTGTTATAAATATTTTAGAACATAATGGTTTTTTTCTTTTTCCCTAATCATTTTTGGAACTAGACCTAGTAGTGGTATTGAAGGCTATTGGTAGCTTAATGAGTCTTTGGGCATAATTCCAAATTGCTCTCCAAAATGGTTGAATCAGTTCACTGTTCCACCAACAGCGAATTAATGTCCTAATTTTTTCCTCCAACATTTATCACTTTCCCCTTCAACCATTTTAGCCAATCTGATAGGTATAAAATAATATCTCAATGAAGGGAAAAATCTTGCAAAATCCTCCCATAACCTCGTATGGTGAAGTAGAGAAAAGACAAGGTACAAAGGTGGATGAAGACCAAGGTATGCAGTTTGTGGATTCAAGTAAAGGCCCTGTCAGAACAACAATAAAGCAAATGTGAGCTAGACCTGCTAGCTGTGAGAACATCCAAGCATAATGTTGATAAACAGCCAAATGCTGGGAAGAAACTAAAGCTTTCAAAATAATTCCAGATATGACAGAGCCTAGGTAACACCTACTGTGAATGCAGACCACATGGAGTGGATGCCATCCCACCCCAAGGACTAGGAGTGTGCCCAAAGTCACCCCTAACAGCTGGCAGTAGAGGGCAACTATAGCCCTCACGCGGAAATAACCATGTATTGGTTGCCCTGCAATAAACTGAAGATTGTAGCCCCGGTTGATACAGGTGCTGAAGTGAACTATCATCCATAGTAGGCCAAGATGATTATGGCCTTTCAACAACTATTGATGGGAATGGGGGCAGGGACACAGGACTGGTTATGCAAATAATAAGGCAATAGTATTTGGTTTTTAATATCCCCCGTTTCTGAATGCTTTTTGGTAACTGACATCATGCAAAGACTGCAGGTGAATTCCAGCTCCAGGTTAGAGTGGCAAAGATAGTTTTATGAGGTGGCAGCCCCATGACAAACAGGCACAACTATGCAATATTGCTTTTCTGGAGGACATAAGGAAATAGGGGAAACCACACAGGAGCTTTATTGTGTAGTTATATTGTGGCATGCACATAGTGCAGAATTGTGGGCAGTTTGGAGGGCAGTGATGTATCAATCATGGCCTCTGGGGTGGAACATATGGATAGTTGGGCCATTATCAGAGAACAGGCCACGTGGATGGGTCAATACATAAAGATGAACGGTATATATTGGGTAAACCTCTGCAGGGCAGTGACATGTAGCAAGACATGTACACACGATTAAGGGACTCAAAGGCCCACTTGACTGTGTTTCATGTCCCAGTACACTACCTGGGAACACTGCCAAGGAAAACAGAGGCTGATACCTTAGCCAGAGTACACACAGTGGTGCCCGGACCAATAACCAATATGGCTGACTAGATCCATCACAAAAGTGGCCAGGAGTCAGAGTAGGATGGAGAATAGCACAAATCACCAAGTTGCCCTCCATAGAAAAGGACATGTGAGAAGCAGTTACCCAATGTCTGGTGTGTGCCTGTCAAAGACTTTGGCGAATGTCTTATACACCCATACATATTCACTAAGGCACTGAACTGGTGAAACCATGGCAAGTTGATTATATTGGACCCCTACCTACGAGTAAGGGTTCCAGGCCTGCCCTGGTATGTGTGGACATGAAACAGTGATCGTGCTGGCATTCCCCAGTAAATGAGATACACAATAAACAATTATATGAGGATTAGAAAAACAATGTATAAGGAGCCAAAATGGGGGAGTGAAAGCAGGGACTCATCTGAGCTCCCCCTGAAATCTCTTCATATACCTTTAAAATTGACTCTAAACAAATTCTAGATGGCAGAACCCATAAAGAGACAGATTGAGGCACATTTCCAGCACAAGACAACCTGCAAGGTTGACAGGAAAGGTATGTTGCACCGACTTGTAAGAGAAGCACCCATCACTCAAGGGGCAGTGGCAGACCAGCCTAAGCAAAGCTGGAGCAGGCTTTGGGGGATTGAATCACCAGCCTCAGTGGTGGGTTCCAGTCTTTTCAGCCCACAGATACCAGAGACAACTTAAAGGTCAGCAGAAGGAACTGGGTGAGAGAGAAGGCCAGTCCAGCACAGGGTTGCAGGGCATGCCAATACAGCCCTGGCACCAACAAACCAGGAACAAGTATTGAGAGAGACTGAATCAGCAGCAGTAATGGTGGCAGCAGTGGCAGCACTGCTCCTGGAACTATTAGCCCACAGACTGAATGTTTGAAAGTCACCTATTTTGACTTCCGGGAGCCAAGATGGCAGAGTAAGCAGTAAAAAGCTCTCACCATCCTTTACTGACCTTGAAAAACCCAGAAAATATTGCCCCAGGAAAAATCCTGAAATAACAGAGTCAGCAGAAAGACTAGATACAGCAGTCTTTTTGCTAGTGAGGCTTGGGGGATTAACAGGAAAAGTCCCTCTTGCTCTGGCTGAAGGTGACCAGTACAGTAAAGGAGGCATCCCAGCAAGCCAGTGGCAAGCCCTATCTCAGCAAACCAGTAACCAGGTCCCTATCCCCCAGCACAAGAAGCCTGAGACAGTGTCCCCTGTGCCCCAGAAGCAGAGATCAACTTAAAAAGAAAAAAGGCAAAAAACATGAGCAAGAAGCAACATAGAAAAACAATGACCATAAAAAAGTATCTTTGTGAAAGAGAAGATCAAAATATAAATTCAGGAGAGGATAACATCATTAATACACCCACATCTGAAACCTCATAGAGGAATATGAACTGGTCTCAAGCTCAGAAAGCCTTCTTGGAAGAGCTCAAGAAGGATTTTAAAAGTCAAACAAGGGAGGTAGAAGAAAAACTGAACAACTCATTTAAAATTACAGTTGACAAAATGGAGGAAAAAAAGTACACTGAAGAAAACAACTCCTTAAAAAGTAGAATTGTCCAAATGGAAAAGGAGGCCCAAAAACTCACTGAAGAGAAGAACTCCTTAAAAAGCAAAACAGGCCAAATGGAAAAGGAAGTACAAAACAATTCATTAAAAATTAAAATTGGTCAATTACAAGCTAACAACTCTATGAGACATCAAGAATCAGTCAAACAAAATCAAAAATATGAAAAAACAGAAGAAAATTTAAAATTTCTCATTGGAAAAACAACTGACATGGAAAATAGATCCAGGAGAAATACCTCAAGAATTATTGGTCTATCTGAAAGCCATGGTGAAAAAAATAGCCTGGACAGTATCTTTCAGGAGATCATCAAGGAAAACTGCCCTGAGGCCCTAAAATCAGAGGGCAAAATAGTCATCAAAAGAATACATTGATCACCTCCTGAAAGAGATCCAAAACTGAAAATGCCAAGGAATATTGCAGCCAAATTCCTGAATTATCAGGTCATTCAATTATCAGGAGAAAATTTGTGTGATGACTAAGTTTGATAGCTCTTCTCAGCAATGCAAGGATGTAAGACATCTCCAAAAGTGTCATAATGAAAAATGCTATCCACATCCAGACAAAGAACTAGGGAGGTGGAATGCAGATTGAAGCATACTATTTGCTCTTTTTTTTCTCTTCTGTTTTGTTTTGTTTCTTCTTTCATGTTGGTTCTAATTCTATTCTATTGGCTCTAATTCTTCTTTACAACATGACTAATGGGAAAATAAGTTTAATACGAATGTATATGTAAAGCCTATATCAGATTACATACTGTTGTGGGGAGAGAGGTAGAGGGGGGGAAATTTAAAACTCAAAAGCTTATGGAATGTTGAAAAATAAAAATAAATAATTAATTAATTAAAAATACTTTTTTCCCTAATTAAGTATTTAAGTGCTTCCTATCTGACAGACACTGTGTTAGTCACTGGGAATACAAATATAAACAGATAGAAAGTCCCTGCCCATAAGCACTTGCATTCTCTTTAAAAATATATTTTTTCTTTCTTAGATTGTCATTTATCCCCAGGATCCTTTCCCCTGATTCAAAGGGTATGTAAATCTTAGCCACTTTATTGCATAATTCCAAAATGTTTTCCAAAATGGTTGTACCATCTCATAGCTCCACTAGCAATGCATTTGTTTGCCTCTCATTCAATAAGCCCTTCAATATTCAATATTGCCATATTTTGTCATCTTTGCCGATTTGGAGAATGTGAGGTGAAATCTCAGGATTTTTTGATTTGCATTCCTCTTATCACATTCTTTAATGTGATTGTGAATACCTTGCAGTTCTTTTGAAAACTGATCATATCCTTTTACTTTTTAACTACTAGGAAATGCTACTAGTCTATTTAATAAATACTTATTGGTTGATTGATTAAAAACTATAAATTTTTAGCATTTTGCTTCTATAAAATTATATTTCATTTTGACCCCCCAAAGTCTGTGTTGCGGTTGTCAGGGAGCAGACCATCCATAGGGATGATCCTAGAACAGGTGGTACATGCCAGTGCAGCAGTATGCAGGATTTATTCTGGGAGACCAGTCCTGGTCTGCAGCAGGGTGGTGACAGATCTCTATATGGTGGCCCAGTTGAATTTTACATAACAACAGAACAAAAAAGTGTTGGTGCCATAAAATATCCAATGGTCAAATGGGTGGTTGTGTAAGCTTTTACATGGGCAGTTATAATAGCTGTGTCACTGTTATATAACTATGATACTTGGATGTAGATTATACTGAGGTCATGTCCTTGTGTCCCCCATACACTTCACCCCTCATGACCTGCTCATACATTCTTTCCGATGTCAATGAAGCTGAGGAGCCCAATAATGAGCTACATTGGAGACACAATCCACAACAGAAATACAAGCCAAGCAGGAAAATAATATGGCCAACAGAATTATCACAATTGTTACAACCTTCTTCCACCCAACTCCAAGGGAAACAAAGAAAGAATCTATGGCATCTGGTGATTTTTCTAGGCAGAAGACTGAGCTTACATATGTTGCTGTAATTTGGTGACATTATATGACTCATCAAGGATAAAGACAGAACAGGAGGTTTGCATTATACAGCACAGAATCCTCCTTGGGCAGTGGTTAAGATGTCTAGTGCCAACCTACTTTGTAGTACTACTTTATGCAACTGTGTTAATATTGATGTTAGCAACCCTTGTGTCTCTACACTATCATGAAGGACTGCTTGTATGAAATGTGTAAGGGCTTCTGCCTGGGTCATCGTGACCTCTAGTCTAGTATTGGGTGTGATGATATTCAAAAGATGATTATCGATGGAAAACAGATCTTATCCACTGGGCTTTGAAAAGGGGCAGATTAGTTACAGGTTTAGTAGGTATTGTTATCTAAGTTATTCCCCTGGGCTAAAGCATATCCTAATGTGCAGCAACCTATCTGATCACACAGTAGCTATGGCTACATATTTATATATGATCTGCATAACAATTAGGTACCATTTGGCAATGGCCACACTGTTGTGTGTTGGGAGAAGTTCTTGGACGCTGGCTATATTTCCTCACTGACTGTTATAATATGGTTATGTAGAAGTTGAGATGTCTACCCAAACCCACAGGGAGATCATAGGGCACCCTGATTGCTTTGAGGTAGAGAGGTGTTATAACAGAGAAAAGATGTAAGCATGGTTTTATTACCAACATAAGGGTACTATTTGCGTTAAGCAATCTGTCCCTAGAGTAACTCACATGATTGTGTTTCAGACTTGTATAAGGCTGGGCCTTCACCTCATTTTTCCACAGTTGCATGCTCACATTTGGAGAGAAGAAATGGCAGTGTCGCTAGCTGTGGTATTAATAGACCACTCTGTTCTTTGGTTGTTGATGTGAGACATCCATTCCTTCAAGGCACCCCAGTCCTATCCCTGCAAAAGAGACACCCATCAGGGAAGGTGAGATGTACTATATGGAAGGAGATGGCCACATACCCAACAACTCATTTGATTTTGCTGTTCAGTGATAGAGGTGGTAGGTCCATTGGAGGAACATATTGCAAGTTCCTCTGGAGATCAACCAAATGAGGAACAAGCAAAACTAGGAGTGAAAGTATATTTGTTTAATAGGTACTACAAGAGGTAAGTCTTTGCTGTCTTTCAATACAATACTGGTGGCCTCATTTGGTATAGAGAGCATAGTGGCTGGTACTGGCATTCTACCAGGTGAGGTGATCAATACATGTCCTGAAGGGATGGAGGAAGGGCACATCAGCATGACAGGCAAGTTTGTGGACTGTACCATGACACTTACTACCCCTCTTCTCATAATATTCCTGGCCTCTTACTGCAAGGCATATGATGGAACAGACCTGCCTTTCAAGAGTAACAAAGGGTACCAATTAAGAGCCGAAAGATCCTTTGCTCCTAGCAGGATACAGTAACCTATACACCCAGTGGGAACTGACCATGTCAGATCCCATTCTAATGCATCCATTCCTGGGTCTTAAATATTAGTGCTTTCTTGGCCTCAATCACACAAGGTACAATGGCAGAGGTGGTTGTAGGTGCTACCATAATGGTCATGGCCATGTCAGGTTGTGTACCCAAAAGGCCATATGGGGCCAGAGGACCAATCAGGGCTTCACTGATAGTCCTATGGGCAAGAGGGAGCACTTTTGCCCAACCTACCATCACAACCTGTCAATGATTTTTTCTGTCCTTTCAGAGCCCTGTTTTTATGTTCTACCTGTCGAGCCACAGAAGGTTATAAGGGAAATGATATCACCATTTCACATTATGTTCATTAGCCCATCATTGTATATCATGACCCATAAAATATGACCCTTCTACCAGTGTCTATTTGGGTTGGGTATCTATACTGGTTTTTCTTTTTTCTTGTAATAATAGCTTTTTTTAGTTAATTTATTTTTAGTTTTCAACATTCACTTTTTTAAAAAATATTTATTTTTGTTTTCAATATTCATTTCCACAAGTTTTTGAGTTTTAAGTTTTCTCCCTCTCCTCTCCTTCTCTCTCCCCAAAATGGCATGCAATCTGATATAGGCTTTACATATACATTCCAATTAAACATATTTTTATATTAGTCATGTTGTAAAGAAGAATTAGAAGCAACAGAAGGAACCACAAGAAAGAATAAACAAAACAAAACAGAAGAAAAGAAAAGAGCAAATAGTATGCTTCAATCTGCATTCCAACTCTGTAGTTCTTTCTCTGGATGTGGATAGTATTTTCCATCATGAGACTTTCGGAAATGTCTTAGATCCTTGTATTGCTGAGAACAGTTAAGTCTGTCAAAGCTAGTCATCACACAACTTGGCTGTTACTGTGTACAACATTCTACTGATTCTGCTCACTTCACTCAGCATCAGTGCGTACAAGTCTTTCCAGGTTTTTCTGAAGTCTGATTGCTCATTATTTCTTATAGCACAATAGTATTCCATTACATTCATATAGCACAACTTGTTCAGCCATTCCCCAACTGATGGGCATCCCCTCAATTTCCAATTCTTTGCCACCACAGAAAGAGCTGCTATTAATATTTTTGTACATGTGGGTCCTTTGCCCACTTTTATAATGTCTTTGGGATACTGCCCTAGAAATGCTATTGCTTGGTCAAAGGGTGTGCACATTTTTATGGCCCTTTGGGCGTAGTTCCAAAACGCTCTCCAAAATGGTTCAATCAGTTCACAACTCCACCAACAATGCATTAATGTTCCAATTTTCCCACATCTTCTCCAATATTTATCATTTTCCTGTTTTATCACATTAGCCAATCTGATAGGTGTGATATGGTACCTCAGAGTTGTTTTGATTTGCATTTCTCTAATCAGTAGTGATTTAGAGCATTTTTCCATATGACTATAGATAGCTTTAATTTCTGCATCTGAAAACTGCCAGCATCTGGTATATCTGAAAGCAAACTCTTAATTTATTTATACAAGGAATATATGGACATGACTCAAATTTTGGGTTTTGGTGTCTGAGATACTAATGCTAATGAGTCTACAGATGACTAAAATATAAAATTTAATCTCTAGCCTAATGGAATATCACGGATTAATAAGTGATTAATAACCACTTTTGAAATTCTGTATCCAAATGACTTTGGAAATGAAACCTTGCAGTATAGGACAGGGATTATGTCTAAATGACTATTCAAGTTTATACACAAAAGGAGTATAAATCTCAATATGGCTTTCATCTGTGTGCCTAACTGAAGATTATTCCTGGTAGACCCATCATTCTCTTGACTATTTATCTCTAATTTCATTCTTAGACTCTGGGAGAATTGTGTGATCCCTAGCTACTCCTGCCTACATTAGTGGATACAGGAGATATTCACCCAAGAGTTCTATCTCTGCCATTAGGCACCAGATTCTGACAGAATTAAACCCTAGGTGAGTCACAGCTACCAAGATAAGAGTGACACTACTCCCTGTCCTCACCATCTAATGACAGATTCCTGATATTGTCCTAATATGGCAGTAAGCTTCTAATTCCCTTACAACTCTTTTTGTAGGTGAGTATGGTAGAGGTGAGTAGCCTCTAACATATGACCAATTAAAAACTCTGAGGAAACACAGGAGTAAAAAATGTAATTAAAGAATTATATGACAGGAAAATCTAATGTTCTAATCATGTGCATGTGTAGAGAGTAATTCTTGACAAATGGATGAACAGAGTATTCTGTTGGTTCCCTTGTAATTTTAGAAGAAATTGAGGAAAGTCCGCAAACATTGGATGGTCTCCCTGTGGCAAACTTTTGGGAGGGCATATATGAAAATGGCACAGGATGGGAAGGAATGGATGGATTGTATTCTGCTTCACTGGAGCAAATTCACAAATCAATGAGATCACAGATCTTTTTTACTATAAAATTTCCCCAAGACAGTTTAATAATGTAATTACAAACCACTTCCAAATTTTCAAATTTACTGAACACCAGGTTATTGAATTCCATCATTTTTGATTCTCCTTTTCTATCCTCCTTTGTTCCATTGATATACTTATCCTTCTTTTAGTCAATACCAAATAGTTTTGATGACTGCTGCTTTTTAATTTAGTTTCAGGTGTGGATATGCTATTTCCCTTTAGTCCTACCTTTTATAAAATTATTTCCCTTGATATTTCAGATTTTTCATTTATTTAAATAAATTTTAATTCTGTAAAGTATTGCTTTGAAAGTTTGATTTGATATGTAGCATTAAAACTATAAATTAAAAAAAAAACAAACCAAAAATTAACTTTGGTAGTATTGTCATTTCATTATATTGGCACAGTCCAGCTATGCACAATCAACATTTCTTTAGCAATAAATGAATCGTTAAATATTTTATGCATTTTGTAGTTACTCGGGATGGTATTTCTTGTTCAATCGTTGCCTCATGTATTGCAGCATTACATAGATTTTTTGTTGATTTCTAAAGTTTTATTTTGTACCCTGCAACTTTGCTAACATTACTGTCTCAATTTCTTTGATGATTTCTTAGGAATTTCTAAGTAAACAATCACGTAATTAGCAAATAAGAAGTTTCAGCTCTGGCTTACCTGTATTTAGGACTTTTTTCCCCTCTTTTCCTATTGCTATTGCATTTCTAGAATTATATCAAATAATAGTGGTGAGTGTGACTCCTGGGTTTACTAGGAAGGCTTCTAGCACATTCCTTTTGCATAATGTAAATGCTTTGGGACTTAAGATACTTTTTATGGTACTAAAATGTCCCTCTCTGCTTATATTTTGTAGGATCAATTTCTACTCTATTTCATAGAAACTTGCTACTTCTCTCAAGCTACTGCTGATAAATGACACACAGATACCCTTGTAATTAACAGAAAATAGTGATTATCTCTAGACAAGTAATTTTTTCCTCTCTGAGATTCAGTTTCCACTTCTATAAAATGAAAGAATTGTACTAGTTAATCTCTAAATTCAATTCTGATTTCCATATCTTAAAATCTGTCAAACTTTATTGATTATGGTAATTGATCCTTCATTATAGTCCTTCTTAGAGAAGGTAAGGCACACCTATTTATCCACTTAAGTTTTTACAGTTTTTTAAGCCACAATAATCTACATCCTATTTACCACATCCTACTCACTACTCACAGTGACAAATTAAAATAAAGACTAAGGATAGGGATTCCTGATGAGGTCCTGTTATGGAAATAACCTTATAATGACCTTATAATGAATTCCCTATGCTGAGCATGGTGGAACTGATCAACTTCCAACATATAACCAATGACAAATTCTGAGGAAACAGAGGAGTAAAAGATGTGGTTAAAGAATTATATGACAGAGAAAATGGTCTGGTCATAAAGTATATCTTCTTGTCTTATATTAGCAATTTCTCGGCTACACCTGATCACAGACCCTTGATATAATGAGTGTTAATGAAATATTTTGTTAATGCTTTAAATTCTGCTTGTTTGAACTTTTTTTCAGACTACAGTAAAATCCCTGGGATTTTTTCCCCCTAGAAATATGCAGAGCTTACCTAAATAATACCATATATAGGATCAAACATAGAGAGCTGGAAGAGACCTCAGAGGCCCATTAAACCAGGCCCATGATGTTACAAATGTGAGAACTGAAGCTTAGAAGTTTAGGTAACTTGACCAAAGTCACACAAATACTAAGTAATAGAGCTGAAGTTTGAACCGAGGTCCTCCTACAGCACATTAATTATTTATTCTATTATATAACTGACATTTTTTTTTAATTCTTTGCTACGTTTCTTTATCTTTGCTATGTGTTTTACTTCAGCTCTACTTATAACTCCATTATACTCTAATGAACTTACATAGTTCATTTTATGATCAACAGATACTTTGGCTATTTCTCTGGTTACCCACTACCTTATTACCCACATCAATATTTACGCTAAGGAACAAATTTAGGTCAACTGCTTAAAGGCAATTGTGTTCATCACTATACCACACTGGGTCCACAGCAGGTTCTCACTGAAATTTTTGAGAAATATGTATAATTTGCATGTAATTTGCATTAAAGTAGAAAAGTATTATAGGACTGGTTAAACTGTGATGGCTGTAATTCATTTTATCATGTTTGGTATGTGTTTCTTGGTTGTAATCCTATCTCCTTTGACCCCCAAAATATCATATTCTAAGCCCTCTGATCCCTTAATGTAGAAGCCGCTAAATCTTGTGTTATTCTGATTGTGTTTCCACAATACTTGAATTGTTTCTTTCTGGCTGTTTGCAATATTTTCTTCTTGACCTGTGAACTCTGAAATTTGGCTATAATATTCCTAGAAGCTTTTCTTTTGAGATTTCTGGTATTAGAACAGCAGGGCAGTTTTCCTTGATAATTTCTTGAAAGGTGATGTCTAGGCTCTTTTTTTTGATCATGGTTTTCAGATACTCCAATAAGTTTTAAAATATCTCTCCTGGATCTATTTTCCAGGTTAGTTGTTTTTCCAATGAGATATTTCACATTGTCTTCCATTTTTTCATTCTTTTGGCTTTGTATTTTTCTCAAGGAGCCATTAGCTTCTATTTGCTCCATTCTAATTTTTAAGGAATTATTTTCTTCAGTGGGCTTTTGGATCTCCTTTTCCTTTTGACCAATTCTGCTTTTTAAGGGATTTTTCTCCCAATGGTATTTTGGACCTCTTTTGCCATTTGGGTTAGTCTATTTTTTAAGGTGTTATTTTCTTCAGTATTTTTTGGGGTCTCCTTTAGCAAGCTGTCTACTCCATTATTTTCTTGCATCACTCTCATTTCTCTTCCCAATTTTTCCTTTACTTCTCTTACTTGCTTTTCAAAATCTTTTTTGAGCTCTTCCATGGCCTGGAACTGATTCATATTTTTCTTAGAAGCTTTGGATGTAGGAGCTTTGACTTTGTTGTCTTTTTCTGGTTGTATGTTTTGATCTTCTTTGTCAGCAAAGTAAGAGTCTACAGTCTGAGGTTTTTTTGTTTTTTTGTTTGTTTGTTTGTTTGTTTGTTTGCCTCTGTTTGCTCTTGCTGCCAGCCAATTATTTAACTTTCAAACTCTTTGTTAAGGTAGGGCTCTACTTCCATTGTGGAGGATGTACTGTCCCAATCTTCAGGGGTTTTGTGCAAGAACCCCGGTTTTTAGAGATATTTCTAGGGACCTGCAAATTTTCAGTTTTTCCAAGGTGGTATGATCAAAGGAGAGGTGTGTACTCCTTTCCTGGCCTGTGCTCTGGTCTATTAGTGACCACAAGCACTCTTTTCTGCCTTGGAACTGTGAGAAGGATTCCCTCTCTATCACCAGCACGACAGCACTCCTCTTTGCCCCAGGAACACCACCCAGGACTGTGATCCAGATCTAAGCATGGGCAAAGGAAAAGAATCCTGCCTCAGCACCAGCAAAGAGACCCCTTCAGTCTCTCTCTGATCAACCACTTGATCCCCCCACTGTCTGTGGGCTGAGAGCTCCAGAAGCAACTGCTGCTACTGTGGCTGCCGCCCTCTGGATCTGGAGTAGGGCTAGGGCTGGTCCTTGCTCCTCTCTCACCCAGGTCTCACAAACCTTTCCCACTGACCTTCTAAGTTTCCTTTGGCATTTGTGGTTTGAGAATTCTGGGAACCACCACAGTTCCCCATGATTCAGTCTCCTGAGTCCTGCTGTGGCCCCATCTTTGCCTGTAAGGCCCACACTGAACTGTGCTCCTGTCCCAGCCAGGCACAACAGACCTTTCCTATCAGCCATCCATGTTGTCTTGGCCTGGAAATTTGTTTCATTTTTTTGGTGGATTCTGCTGCTCTAAAATTCGTTTAAAGTAATTTTTTACAGATATTTGGAGGGGTTTGGGGGAGAGCTCAAGCAAGTCACTACTTTTACTCTGCCATCTTGGCTCACCCCTCCCCCCAATACGTTTTAAAAAGCTCAGAACAAATGCTTGTTAAATTGAAGATAATTGAAATGGAATATACTACATAGGTAGGCACTGAAAACATGTTAAAGTCTGGAGTAAGGATGAATCAGGTATTTATGAATAGTCAGAATTTCCTGATGGCATACTAGAAAATGCTGTTTTGGGAGAGGACTGAGGCTTAGGCATATGGATAGGTGATGTTATAATAGACTTTCAACTTGGCAGTTCTAGGAACTCAATTGCCAATTTTATCAAGGGGATCAGGTCTTGGCAGCCTGGTCCATTCTGACTAAATTCACTAGAGACTTTCTGTAACCTGAATGCCAATTTCATTTAAATTATAATGAGAGTTATACTTATCTGGCAAAAATGAACCTGCTGTCTCTTAGACAAGGTGCCCTCTTCTTGTCAGAATAATGGCTTAAAAACTAAATTAAGAATTTATAACGGGAAATAGACTTGGCTAGTCAACATTATGTTCAATGTCATTTTAAAAAGGGCACCCTTTCCCTACTGGTAGAGCTACTCAGAAAACCAGCTCAATTCTCAGAAGGTTGATTAGTTGCTTTAGGGTTAACAACCAAGGAAACTCTCTTCTGTAAGAAAACAAACAAACAAACAAACATTTTCATCAGAGCCTGGTGATAAAGCTTGGTGAACCAGCACTCTATAATAATCAACCTAGAAACATTTATCAAGTACCTACTATCTACCAAGCACTGTGAATTCACAGGAAGGCAAAAGATAGTACCTGCCTTGGAAAAATCTCACAATCCAACATGGAAGACAACAAGCACATAAATATTTATGAACCAGGTAGGTACATGAGATAAACAGGAAGTAATCAACAATGTACAAGCATTAGAACTAAGGGAGATCAGGAGAGGCTTCCTGTAGAAGGTATGATTTATATATGTGAAACAATAAACATACTTATCTAAGAAACTACCTTGTAGACACTGGTGTGATTATTATGACCCTGTTCCTCTCCAAACTATCTCCTTTGTAATTTTCATTGATTCATCCAACATATATACATACTGAGCACCATGTTTTTGTCTGGACCTGTGAATTCATCTACTCAGAAACACCCTCCACTGATGCTTATCTTCAAGTCCTCTCTAAATCAATTGTGTTAGATTAGCTAAATCACAACTTGAAAGTGGTCACACTGCTAGGGTGTGCCACAGGTAAGATCTGAACCCAGGGATTCCAAACTCTGATGCTGGCTGTCCACCCACTATGCCAAAGTATCTCTCACTGGTACCTATTAAATGCAATATTCCAAGTTACCTAGAACACTTGTAATTTCTTTTATTTTATTTTGATCACAACATATTCATCAAATTACAAAACACACACCAACATAAAAGTCTTTTATCTTGTCTCTAGGAGACTGTGTTTTTGGGTAACAATAACATTAGTTGTGACGCTGAATATTAACTCTATTACTAAAGAGGTTTATGTTGATTTTCTTTGTTATTTCTATTAATTTATTTTGATTTATCAACAATCACTTCCATAAGATTTTGAATTTAAAATTTTTCTCCCCCCCCTTCCCCTACTCCCTCCCCAAGATGGCACACAATCTGATATAGGCTCTACATATACTTTCCTATTAAACATATTTTCACATTAGTGATGTTGTAAGGAAGAATTAGAATCAATAAAAGGAACCACCAGAAAAAAGGAAACAAAACAGAAGAAGAAAATAGCAAATAGTATGTTTCCATCTGCATTCAAACTCCATAGTTCTTTCTTTGGATGTGGATAGCATTTTCCATCATGAGACTTTTGGAGATGTCTTAGATCCTTGCATTGCTAAGAAGGGCTAAGTCTATCAGAGTTAATCATGGCATATAACATTACTGTTACTATGTACAGTGTTCTCCTGGTTCTGCTCACTTCACTCAGCATCAGTCCATACAAGTTTTTCCAGGTTTTTCTGAAGTCTGCCTGCTCATCATTTCTTATAGCACAAGAGTATTCCATTCATACACCATAACTTGTTCAGCCACTCCCCAATTGATGGACATCCCTTCAATTTCCAATTCTTTGCCACCACAAAAAGAGCTGCTATAAATATTTTTATACATGTGGGTCCTATGTTGATTTTCCTTGTTGCTATATTCAGAGTTTAAGGGTGGCCAGGCGATGCAGTGGATAGAATGCTGGCCCTGGTGACAAGAAGACCTAAGTTTAAATCTGGCCTCAAACACTTACTAGCTATTTGACTCTGGGCAAGTTACTTAACCCTCATTACCTTAGTTCTTCATCTATAAAATGAGCTGCGGAAGGAAATGGCAAAGGACTACAGTATTTCTGACAAGAAAACTCCAAATGGAGTCATGAAGAATTGAACTCAACTGGAATGACTCAATAACATGTTCAAAGTTTAACTTTTATAAGATGGCTTTGAATTAGGCATATGAACTAAACTTTGAAGGAAACTACGCAGTTCAAGTGATGGAAGTGAGGAGGAGTATGTTCCAGGCATGAGTAAGAGCCCATAAAAAGGCTTGAAAATAGAGGATGTCAAGTCATGATTGAGGAAACAAAAAAAAGTGCCAGTACAACTTGTCAAGAGACCATGTAAAGATGAATAATTCATTACCATAGTGTAAAAAGATGTTGGAGACAGGCTGTGAGAGGCTTTAAAAGCCAAACAAAAGAGTCCATATTTGACCCTGAAGTAATAGGTAGCCAACAGAGTTTACCGAGTAGAAAAGAGACATCAGATCTGGTGATGGCCTTCGAATGGAGAGAAAATTGATTCTAGAGAACAACAGGCATAATATCAGTGTAACATATTTCAAGAGTGGAGAGACTCAGGGCAGGGACTTAACCACAAGACAGACAAAAATCTTGCCTACTAGGTCATCTTTGGAAAAAATAATTTGTGGGTAGAAGACAGAAGGCAGAGCCATAAAAGTCAAGCGAGCAAAAAGATGGGGTTATAAGGGGGTGATTTGTGGATGTTGCAGGAGATATCAGTGAAAGATAGAGTGGACTGCACTCAGAGATTTTTTGCTGAGAATATCTATACATTGCTGACCCTGAGTGAGCAGAGTGGAAAACAGTGGTTAAATCCTCTTCTCTTTTTACTTGTCTCCCATTTCTTCACCCCAGAGAAAACACATATCCTAGTCACTAATTAACTCCTTTCTGTCAGTTCCTCATTTTTCCCTTCAGTGTTGCTTTAGTTTCCATTAGCTCTAACCCAAGAAAAAATAGTTGGTCCACAAAACCAAGCTATTGTTATATTTTACTTAGTATTTAAGCATCTAGAATCCAGATACTAAATAAAAGGAAAAGAGAAAGGATAAGTGAAATCTTTCCTCACTGAGTTAAGTTGGATATCTAGAGCTGCCAAGGCAAAGTGCAAGGATGGTTTGTATGGGCCTACTACAAGCCTGACCCAAAATTAAAAACCTCTAAGTTTTACCAAAAGCTGGCAAGCAAGCCCCCTAAACTATGAAGGTAACAAACCGCAGGAATTTTTAATTTTGCTTTGTTGCCTCTGGTCGCTTTGCCTTCTGGGTTTTAAAGTCAATCTATGTCTACAGTGAAGAATAAGTTGCTTGGAAAGAAAAATCTATGCCCTAGTGTAAATAAAGGGAGAGAACAAATTGTAAGAGGATGAGTCAACAGGATTACTTCAGGGGTTACCTAACTCCACAGAGGCCACTAGCTGCTTACATATGTAAAGTGCTTTGCAAATCTTTAAAGCATTATAAAAAATGGAGAGAGAGAGAAATGTTAGTTATTTTAGTTATACTCTGAAGCTTAAAGCAGACAAGAATGAGGAGGAATGAATGTCTTCCTAAACAAGTTCAAATAAACATTCTTTTTCCTTGAAACCTGGCAGCAAACTTTCTCCCTTGTCTTCTCACTCTTTTCATTTCTCCCACCCTCTACTGCTTATACTAGTTGTTTGTTGTTGTTGCATCATTTTCAGTTGCGTCCAACACTCTGTGATCACATTTGAGGTTTTCTTGGCAAAGATACTGGAATAGATTGCCATTTCCTTCTTCAGCTCATTTTACAAATGAGAAACTGAGGCAAGTAAGGTTTAATGACTTGCCTGGGGCCACACAGCTAGTTAAGCATCTGTTGCTAAATTTGAACTTCAGTGTTTCTGACTCCAGGCCTGGTGCTTTATCCACTGTTCCAGCTAGCTGCCCCTTTATGGCAGTTAGTAGAAGCAAATCAGTTTTCAATTAGTATTCAGTAAATGAGAATGTGTTCTGCTTTATATATTTGAAGTTAAAATCAATTTTCACATAAAATGAAGTTAAAGTATAATTACTAGGTTTCTTTTTTTTTTAGCAACAAGGGTAATGTTCTTTAAAATTTTTTTAAACTGTCACATTCCCTCCTTGTAACCTCCTTCCCATTTTGCATTCATTAAGAGTGGTTGTATCTATAAAATATCACTACTCATTATTCCAGAACACTGCAAAAGAACTAAAACATTATTCAATTTGAGTCCAGAGAGAAGGCTGAACTATCCAGTGAATTTCTGTACCAAACACTCTAATCACTTGAATATTAGTAATTGTTCATGTCCCAAATTCCACTTAAAAATGTTATTCTGTATGAGAAATCTCCTTCCCTTTCAATCCTACACCAGGAGGTATACAGCAATTTTGGGCAGGCCATACGTAAAAAAATACACTACTATCTTCTCTCCCTCTCTTCACTGACCGAGTTTTTCCTATCCCTTAAAACTTAACTTAAATGTGATCTGCTCCAAGAAGCCTTCCCCCAATCCACTCTCCCTCACCCCTAGTCCATAATGACCTTGCTCCTTGTAAAGTCACCATTAAATGTTAATTTTTGTGCCCTTTCCCGCAACTAGCTTGAAAGCTAATGGAGGGAATGTATCAGTGTCTTACATAAAGTTTTTGTTTCCCAATTCCTACCAGTGTTCTGTATACAATAGGCCTTCATTGCCAAATGCTGAATGCATGAATGAATAGAGCGAATTCTTTATTTCCTTTTTTTGGTAATCAAAAATAAGAATAAAGATGAAGGTAAATCATTTTTCTTATTTCTGTTTCCTCTGGAGGAAGGCAAAACTGTTTCCTCTTAAGGGAAGTGCTGATTATTCAGTTGACAGTGATTGTGTGCACCTGTCTAAACATTATAAAATAAAACATTTCCTGGTAGTATTAAAAACAGACATTCATGATTACTTTGATCTTCATTTTGGGAACATCTTTTTTGTAAAAAGACAAACGTGATTTTCCTGCAAACCTTTAACTCTTGTGTTGGATGAAGCCTCCACAAGAACTCTCTCAGCTTCAATCTTCTAAAATCGAACCAGAAAGATATAAGAAACTTTCCACTGCTTACTACTACCACTTTGGAACCAAGTGCCAAATGCTCATTAATTTGCAATGCATTGAATTTCTGAGCATATCTTCCTAGAAAACTGACAAAGCATAGTTTTAATTCTTCAAATTCTGAAGCAATTCACTGGCAGTTCCAGTTCTACTTCCCTCCACCCCCAAATCCACTGAATTTCTGTCCCTTTATAAGGCAGGATTGGGTGAAAAAACCCACTATTGGGGATAAAAAATAATCAAATGGCCCACACAGCTAAAAACCTCTGAACTATAATTTTTCAATTTCACACGACTTTGCACTTGTAACTTCTGGCCGAGACTGGGAGAGAACATGAGTGACAATAGCATGTCCTAACAATACCAAGTGTATTACAGTTACATTAGGAGTTCTGGGGCTCCTGATGGGGTGCACTGATGTGAGACATTCAAGATGACTGCTGACAGTCCACAGACTACTTACTGCCAGTAGGGGGTGACACTGAACAAAGTGTGAAACACACAGCAGGTATGCCTTGGCCAGGGCCTTGTTTTCTTTAACTGGATGTGGATCTGTTTTCCTACATGCTGTGATCTGATATTAGAAGAGGTACATAGACTGCTTAATAGATGTCATTTTTCCTAAGCAGAAACTCCATCTACCATACATGATTGCTTGTTTTGTCCCTGCTTCACTGCTGGAAGGTAGCAGATGCAGAAACCTTACAAAACTACTTATTGATCACCTTTGTTTGCAGAAATGGAACAGGGGACCAGGATGGGGGTGGGCCGGAAATGAGGCTGGGCGTAGGATTAGAGTTTTATTTTTCCTCCCTTTTTTCCCATTATCCCTCTAGTAGTGGTGGAGGGTCAGGAAAAAGTAAGGGTAGAGAAACTGGCTACATCCTTTATCTTCCTCCCTCCTTGGGTGGGTGGTAGTGTATTCCAGTAACAACCCCATGATTATGACTTTCTCTTTAATCATACACTCATTACAAATCTACTAGCAGTGGAATGAGGTATCTTAAATTTGCAGAAGCAAAGTTGCCTCAGGCAGGGGCTGAATCTCTGGCATACAACAGGCACTTAATAAACACTTGTTGATTTGACTGGACTGGACTCTTGCTCACTTATCAAAATTTCCACCAGAAAACTACTACTAATTCATACTGCCGTCATGTCTGGACTAAGCTGCTCTCTGCTTTGGGGATTGCTATAAAACTATGTATCAATAAAATTCACTTTGTTCAGTCTCACCAGGTACATAGCGTCTGTTTCTTTCTCTCCTTCTGCATACTTGATTAATTATACCATCGCTCTCAACTGCATTTGAATAAATGAATTGGAGTACATGAATAAAGCATTTATTAAACTGAAAAGTAAGACAGCCTGTGCTCTCAAACTCACATTCTACTGGGGAGACAGCGCATATGGAAGGTTTCAGCTGCAAGTCAGAAGGTTCCCATGGTCCTAGGGTAGAGCAGCAAAGCGTGTGGTAATGCCACTTCTTTAATGTCATTCCCACTGCTAAAATCACATTAATTTCTAATGCTGACCCAAGGACTTTGGTGGCAAGAACTTTCTTTTCAGATTCTTGAATGGCTATATGTCTCTAGCATCTTGCAGAAGCAGAAGCATTTGCCAAACTGCTCCTGTGAAAGGGTTGCTTCCTCCGGCTGGGAGGACAGTATTTGAAGCATTACAATTCCCCATGCGAGAAATAATAATACTAAGAAGTTAGGTTTCCACAGGCCATTGCGATGTCGGGGTGGAGTAAGCACCACCAACCAATCAGCTTTTAGAAGAGGATGCCTGTCTAACCACAAACATCCTGACAGAGGGAGCCCAGGCTGAAACCAGCTCAAACTGGTCAGGGTCAAGGGACAGTCACCAACTTTTTGCTAACACGCATGTTTAATTAGCCTCATACACATTATCGGATACACCCCAAGGAAGAACTTTGCTCATTTACATAACATGGGATGCATGATGAGAGAGAGAGAACCTGTCAAGAAGAAACATGGGATGGGTGGTTCAGGAAGATTGTAACCTGGAAGAGTTTGGACCAATCGGAGCTCTGAAGGGAGGGGCTAACAGTATAAAGTTTGCTCTCGCTTCTGTATCAGCACGCTTCTCTCCTTATAAGGGAACACACCTGCTTCTTGCAAGACACGTAATAAACAATTCTTCTTTCACTCTGGATTGTAGTTTCATTATTGGGCCTGGAACTGAGACTTGCTCTAGTTAGGGAGGGGGCTTGGTGGGCTTGTTTGTAACACCAAGACTCCTGGGTTCAGGGTCCTGGCTTTCTCCATTAAGATCTTAGAAGAGATGATGGTTGTGAGAAATAAAAGAGTTAAGTTTCCACATATGCAGATTGAAATCAGCATAGTTGTGAAAGACTGGGAACCACTTCAAGGCTAATCAATCAGGGAATAGCAAGTGGGTGATCAGAAACCACAAACAGGGGGCTCAGACAGCAATAACATCATTTTAGGCACAAAATGTATGTTAAGGGGTAGGGATCACATGTATGTAAAATGTATGAACAGAACATATAAGGAAGATTGTAACACAGAAGGATTAGGACCAATCCTGATCCAGAAGGGAGAAGTTAGTCAATCACTAACTATAAAGCTTGCTCTCGCTTCTGTACTCAGCACACTCTCCCTTCCTGTGGAGGTGTGCCCACTTCTCACAAAAATGGAAGAACCACTCTTCAACCTCTCCAATAAAGTAAGCCTGAGACACCAGTTTTCGGAATTGAGTCTGGAGTCTTCTTTATAACAGTGGTCAAGCTGGTGGTAGTAGTTTGACTTACCTGGCACAATGCTGCCTGCCTCCCCTCTTTCCTTCACATCATTTTGCTCCTTCAGCTACACTGGCTTGCTTGCTCTATGAGTTGCAATTGGACAGCATTGGTGGGGAGGGATCTGGCCCCTTCTCCACAGGAGTTGCCACCCTGAATTATGGCTGTGGGTGCTGGGCTAGACGTAGGACTGGAGTTCTGGGAAGTGTTACCACTATCAAGGCTTCTGTGCCTATCCAACAAGATAGTAAGACTTGGATCCATCCTCCAGAAGGAGAGGATGATGATGCTTATCAACAGAAAAAGACCAGAGTTACTATTGAATCCAAAGATGTAGCTATTTAAAACTAAATTATTAATGATTTTTTTCTGGAATTTAAGGAGTATTTTTTTGCTGAGATATATTTTAATCAGTTGGTATTTGTATAAGCTAGCACCTTTTTCTTAGACGATCAAGAGCTTCATTATCTGTATAATATCCTAATAAGGTATACTTTTAGGTCCTAAAAGATGGGATAGTAAAGAGCAGTCTTCATTATTGCTTAATGTGGTACTGACCAAATGAAATTTAGCAATCCAAGTGTACATTCTTATCTGGCTTATGACTGGTATATTATCATTGGAACATTCATAAATCATACCTGACATAGCTATTTCTGCAAGAATATAAAGTAAGGTACCCCTAGGGATTGAGGAGGGTCAGGTCATTTAAATAAGTTTGCAGTACAGAACAGGTCTGGTTAGTTTCTTAAATTTCAAGTGTTCCGAATATCCTCATCTCAAAACAAAAGACTAGGAGTCATAAAATCATGAAGGAAATTTGAATGTATTCTTTGTCAAGTTCCTTGAGTATGAGTCATATTTCTTTCTCCTCCTGAATGCAGAAATATACTGTTGTCTCTTTTTTCAATGGTATGTAGCACTAGTTGCTTACGTCAGGCTGATCTACAAAACTGGCAGTCAGTTGTGCCAATGATACAAATGGTAGCTTTACTCTGTTGTCCAAAGGAGCAAGAGTCAAAATCCAACTTTCATCCACTTCTTGCCTCTTCCTTTCTCTTCTTGCTTCTCACACTGTAAGGTATAAGAAATTATATTTCCACAGATGTAGAGGAAGTTGCCTTAAAGTCAAATACAGGTGTGAAAGGAGCGGTTTTACTTAGAATTGTTGTTGAAAACTAGCAGTGTAGTTAAAAGTGCTGAAAGTAGTACAAAGGTTACAAATTGCTTGTGTGGTTAATGAGTCTATGAATATTATCTTCTTCTCCCTGGGGGGAGGATTAACACAATTTTACGCACAATGTTGTATGTAGAGGGAGGAAGAAACATTAAGGAGTAATATGAAGTAGGCATTCTGGGAAGTTGTATACCTTTTAGTATACAGCCAATGGAGAAACAAGGGAGGGACCTTGCATTTCAGAACAAGAATATAACTGCTTGCTTTTGCTTCTGTAGGGTGCATCTGCCTCTAGTAGTACACCCACTTCTTGCAAGAATGCATAACAAATGAGCTTGCCTCATCTACCTTGGGAGTCTTTGTTTTTCCTAACAAAAGTTATTCCTAACAATTTGGGGTCTTGTTGGGTACCTGAAGCATTGAAGGGGGAGGGCAACCAACAAAGAAGGATGGAGAGGCATGCCCCAACTGAGTTCAGTGGCTTCATGGATTGTTGGTGAGTGTCCTCCCTTCTGACTGCCCAGATCCAAGACTTTGATTCAAAGTGAGGCGGAGTGACATAGGTGAGGAATCGTAGAAAACTGTGGCTACTACACAAAGTCTGTGCACAAAGTAAGGTAAGAAAGATTGGACTTCCAAGTACTACCTTGTTAGTAGGGGCATTCTGAATAAAGGAACTATAGAGTATGACTGGTACTCATAGATAGGTAGAATGGGAAATAAGGAAACTAGGCACTTAGAGAAGGGTCAGGGGTGAGGCCCCTGGGAGCATGCCACCAAATAGTCCCTTAGGGAGGATGCTGGAGAATTGGGATGGATATACATGTACCAAGTATAAGAATAAGAAACAGATGATTAAGTTCTGTTGTGCTATTTGGTCCAAGGACAGCATTATCTCTCTTGTTTTATATCACTTGGAGAAGGGATTATTAAACCTTCATGCATACTTTAGCATATCAGATTAAACTTCAGAAATCCAAGTTCCCCATCAGCAGACATTGCTATCTTGTGAAAGTATGATTTGTACGTATGCATAAATAACACATTTATGTTAACAACCACCTTATAGTTAGAGTTGGACTTATTTATTGATTTCTTGACTTTTATTTTCACATCCTTTCATTCTCATTCACCTAACATTTCCAGCACACTCAATGTAACAATAAAAATGAAAAAAAATCATAGAAATAAAAGGTTCCTGAAGAGACATATGGCATGATGTGAGAAAAGGCACATATGGAACCATAATGGCTAGGACACAAGGTCTGCGATGTATCTGGACTGAAGCACTCACAGTTCCTCAGACAGATTATTTGTTGTAGGATGTTTTTCATGGAGGCAAAAAGAAGGAACAAGCTAGATTGAAGGCCAGGGCAGGTTTGAGATGGAGTAAGGGCAAGCCAGGACAGAGAGGCTGTATAAAAGCACATTTCTATACCATTGGTTTTTATGATTTCTATTTGGGTTTCCTTTAGTTACTTTTGCCTTTGGTTATTGTTGAGAGCAGCATAAAGTCTAGTGAAATCAGGTCTATATAGCAGTTTTTCTTCCTTCTTTGTGGTTTATTCTCCCCTTCTTATTCAATATGGGCTTCAACTCACTATTAGATCTGTTTTTCCATTTTCCTATTTTCCTTCACCCTCAGTCCTCTTTGAACCAAGGGTTTTTTTGTAGCTTTTTGGTATTTTCAGGACTAGTTTATTCTAAAACAAACAAACAAAGAGGATAGCTCACTTTAAGGAAGGTATGTGTTCCTGCAAACATAATCATAAAAATGTGTCAATAACTGAATTTCTTTCTCACATTAATCCTGGCTCAGGAAAGTTAAGTGACCTACTCAAGGTCACACAGATTGTGTCTGAGTCTGAATCAGAATTGAAATTGAAGCCACTTGATTGAAATTCTGATGCTTTTTGCCATTACACTAATGGTGTTGACATTTATTTAGCTTTCTGGTTTACAGCACATTATCCTCACAACACCCTTAGGAAGTAGGTTGTATACAAATATATTATTGAGCCAAGATGATAGAGTTAGAGGTAGCAACGTAGCCAAATTCACCCAACATACTTCTGAACAATTTAAAAATAATACTTTAAATCAAATTTTGCAGCAGCAAAGCCAACAAAACATCGGGGGTTTTCTAGTCTAAGACAACTTTAGAGGTCAAGAAGAGAGAACTATGACACCAGCGTAGGGACCAGCCCAGAGCGTATATGGTGGGAACACCAACAGTAGGCCTTGGAGGTAGCTGCTATAGTAACAAAAGCAGCTTTGGGAGCTCCCAGCCTAGAGACGGTAAGGGAGTCAGATTACTTGTCAGAAAGAAATTACAGGGAACCTTTTTCTGGCACCTGGTGCAGCTAGTGCTGACTGGCAACTCTACTGCCCATATGCATTTCCGTGTTGTAATTCTGGGAAAGACAGGACTGATGGTAGTTGGTCACAAGGGAGCAGGGGCTCTAGTCACACTTCCAGAACCAAGAAGAACACTCAAACTTGTGGCTTCAGGGAAGCAGGGGCCCTTCCTGAGTAAAGACCTAAACATAGACTAAGATAGTGGTGATTATACCTCTCCCAGATCATCAAAATACTGATAATTTTCAGACTCCCAGAACTAGCTCTGAAAACAGAAGCACAAAAAAGCCTGAAAAAGCCTAAAGCTTGGTATAGTGCCTCCCTACCCAAAAGTTAGCAAAATGCAACTTTAACATACAGTTCAAAGTCAAGAAAAAGGCTGGAAAAATGAGCAAATAAAAAAGAGCATCAAAAAGCCTGACACTGATAACGTTATATGCATATTCACAGTCCTCCACCTTTGAAAATAAGGGAAAGAGACATCCTCTCGTACCACTTCTTTGGGGCCAAACTTAGAAATTATAATTTCACAGGATTCAGTATAAACTATTTTATTCTTGCATGCATCCATCAGAATCACTCAACAAGCATTTAATAAATGTCATGTTCCATATACTATACTAGGCTCTGAAGAGACAATCCTGCCCCTGAAGAAGCTCACATTCCAGCAGGGAAAAACAACACACGAGTCATTGGGGACTCACAGAAAGAATACTCATAGTCTTAGAATCAGAAAACCTGGGCTGCAGTCCTGGTTCTGATCCATGCTGTTTGACCTTCAGTAAGTCACTTAAACTTCCAAACCTTGATCTTTTCATCTGTAAAATGGGGTAATATTCATTTTACTTAAATTCTAGGTCTCTTTTGAGGAAACTTTTTTTAATGTGATTATTATGTCATTTTTAGCTGTGTATTATTACTTTAAATTTTTTGGATACTCTCATGTATCATGCAAATTTCCTGGAACTCTCATGGTGTAATCAAAATCAATCAATAAATAAAATAACCATTACATACTAGGAAATATTGTGTGAACACTGTCACCACCATGAATATGTAGAAACTTAATAGCGAATTTTACAGTTTAAAATCCTAAGCTGCCTATGATGGCTAACATTAGGTCACCACAATAAAATAATGGTAGAACAGGGATAAAAATGCTGAGGCTACCAAAGTGTGGACTGTGTCTCCTTTTGTGACAATTCATAATGTCATATAAATACATCAAAACAAAATTACTGACTGAAAGCCATTAAAATAAGTAAAGATAGAAGTACCAGAGCAAAAGGACAGGAAAAGCATAATTAACTGTAAATATCGAACACATTCAGGAAAATGTGTATGAGTTTGTCTACCTGAATGGTTATCAGAGAAAGAAAAAGAGAAACAGAGAGAGAGAACACATCTGAAAGACAGTCCTCTGATAATGTCTTTCTTAATTTAATCACATTTTTCTTTTGCTATACTCAAAATATTTCCATTTTGGTAAAACTTGCCCAAACTTTCATCTTCGAGGATAGACTTCCAGTTTGCAACCACCTCTACTCCATAATAACCTTTAGTTGAAATTTTATGTTAATAATTATATTTACTATCTATTGCTGATTAAAGAGCCACCTGTTTTCAATGTCAGATATTCAGAAGAGCATAAAATATGTGGAGCTACCTTGACATCATTATTTACAACTGGAGATGGAAAGGACCTTAGAGATCGCCAAAATCAGCAACCTAATTTTAAAGTTGAGAAAACTGAGAGACAGACTGGTTCTCATTGTGATTCTATATAATCTCTCTATGTTTATTTTAAAATGAGACTTGTTCAATGTGATCTGTAATGCCCCACTCATCTGTAACATACTATTATGATTCTAAATGAATGTAAACATGTATACAAATACTCAGCATATAATACTGAATTACAGATAGACAGTCCTGTTGTACCACTACAGTAATGAGACAGAAAAAAAGCTGAAGTCAAGGATTTATGTTTAAAAGTGGGTTCCTGAGCATCCTATATGGCAGGAAGGAATTCAGATTTGTCTCATGCCATCTATTTCTCTATTCTATGACATTTGGTGAAGTAACAATTATATCCTGGCACAGCTAATATTTTAAATTATCGCAGAAAGATTTATTTGTCCTTACAGTTGTACCTTTCATACGTTGTTCACAGGAGAAGGAAAGGGTATCAGGGCATTTTTGAAAGGTTATTAACAAGGGTTGAATCAAAGGAATTATGGCAGTTAAAATGTTTTAATTAGTCTTCAGTAAATCAGAAAATTCAGACCAATCCTTGTCTTCTGCTTTAAACTAAGATATTACTATATAAGGGTTTTCCTTTCTTTTTTGGGGGGAGGGGCAGCAGAAGATGTTTAGGAATTAAGGTTTTTAGGCACCTTAGAATCTTGGAAGAATTTAAAAAAAACTACAATAAATAGATTTATTTGTTTAAACTAATCTATCAGGCAGCAAAATTGTTTCTTTAGATTGTAGTGAAAATAAGTTTTAGTACTTTAATACAATAGTAGGAGTAAGTCTGTCAATTTAGCATAATTGATTCAATTTTGTTTTAAAATAAGCAGTTGTGTGCTATGATGTAGTAAACTGATGGGGACCAAAATGCAAAAAAAAGTCTCTGGAAGCACCCCTAATCTCAGTAGACCCCTATGAGAAAATTCTTTGCTTGTTACAGGCACATACAGAGTTGACCCTGTAATTCCTCAGATAAAGGCTATCATAACAGGCACAGGGGCTGCCTGCCCAAGGACTTGGCCTCTGTAACCTGGAAGAAAACTATCTTGTCACTTCTCCCCCAGTGTCTGGTATTAACAAAGCTTTCTCTGTTAACTCCCAGAAGTTTCCCATACATTACAGCAGCTCAGCACCTAGACTACCTGCATACACTGACCACTCCCTAATCCCCGCCTCCATTACCTAACTAGTAAATTTGGCATTTCTTTTCTTGTCCTTTCTCCATATAAGCTTTAGCATAAATCCTGTCAGGTTGCAAGTTCTAATAATTGCATTACAATAAACTTTGCCATGTTTTGAGTGGGTGAATTCATTCCAGGCAGTGCCACCCTGTACCCTGACATTTTGGAGGTCCCAGAACCCTGAAATCATGTCAGCACCCCAAAACCACATCAAAACGACATGTGAGTTCTTAAACATACAAAAATATATAAGACAGACCAACAATGAAGAAGTATTATAAACAATTTTATCAGTAATTTATATAGTAACTATCAAATTATGTGGTAAACAACTAAGGAATACACATACCTACTATAAAACAGAAAAGGAAAAACCAAGGGAGGCCCCACCATTAACCTATTTCTAGGGCAGGGACTAACTTTGTCACCTTTTACCCTCACCCCACCCCATCCCATCCCAGTGCTGATTAATTGAGTTGAGACTTGCTAAACAAACATGTGGCCCCTAAGCAGACAGAATTTTGTTGAGTTTGATGTGGAAAAAAGGTTATGAGAACCTCTTAGAAATTTATTCTTAAAAAGTGTTAGCACACTTTAACTAACAAAGTTTGATTATATGCATTGAGAAGTTTAAGTCTCATGAATGTTTTCATCTCACTAGTTAGCAAACTTAACTAAAGAGGAGGAGAGATGCAGGGTATTTTTGCATAGTAGTAGTGGACTGTATCCCTGAGGTAGAGGCAGATGGACAACCACACCCACAAAAATCCCATTTAAATCCTAGAATATCTATTTGTTTAAGTATCTGCAATCTGTGGTCAGCAGCTGAACCTTTTTGAAAACTGAAAATCTTATTTCCTTATCCTGGAGGGGTGGGCACCTAAAAAAAGGAATCCTGTAAAACACAATTTGTTTCCTCACCTATATAATTAAAGTGAAGTAAAATACTTTCCTCTTTTTTTTTCTTTTTTTAAGCTTTTATTTATTTTCCCCTAGTTAAATGTAAAAACAATTTTTAACATTCATTTTCAAAACTTTGAGTTCCACATTCTCTCCTTTCCTCCCTTCCCACCCCCTTCATTGGGAATGCAAGCAATTTGATACAGGTTATACATGTGTAGTCATGCAAAACATATCTATAAGTCATGTTATGAAAAAAAAAAACATAGACAAGGAAAAAAGAACTCAAGAAAATATAAAGGTAAAAAAAATGCTTCAATCTGTATTCAGACATCATCAGTTTTTTCTCTGAGGACAGATAGCATTTTTCATAAGTGGATCACATTGTATAGAATTTTATTGTGTATTTTATTGTATAGAATAGCTAAGTCATTCACAGCTGATCATCTTATAATATTGCTGTTATTTTGTACACAGTACATTTTGCTTTGCATCAGTCCATGCAAATCTTCCCAGGTTTTTCTGAGAGTATCCTGCTAGTCATTTCTTATGGTACAGTAGTATTCCATCACAATCACATAACATTTTCCCAACTGATGGGCATCCCCTCAATTTCTAATTCTTTGTCCCCAGAAAAGAACCACTATAAATATTTTTGTACATATAGGTCCTTTTCCTTTTTTTTCCTTTTTTTTAATCTTTTGGGATACAGACCTAGTAGTGGTACTGCTAGGTCAAAGGGGATATAAGGTTTTATAGCCCTTTGGGCATAGCTCCAAACTGTTCTACAAAATGGTTGAATCAACACCAACAGTGCATTAAAGTCTCATTTTCCCCACATTCCCTCCAACATTTGTCATTTACCTTTTCTGTCCTATTAGCCAATCTAATAGGCATGAGGTAGTACTTCAGAATTGTTTTAATTTGCATTTCTCCAATGAACAGTGAGAATATTTTTTCACGTGGTTATAGATAGCTTTGATTACTTAATCTGAAAACCGATCATGTCCTTCCATCATTTATCAATTGGGGAATTGCTCTTATTTTTATAAATTTGATTCACTTCTCTATACATTTGAGAAATGAGGCCTTTATCAGAGAAACTTGCTTCAAAATTTTTTTTCACAGTTACTACTGCTAACTGTATTTCCCTCCATCCTATTCCCTCCTCCCCTCAGTTATTCTATTCTCTCCCTCCTTTCACCCTGTTCCTCTTCAAAAGTGTTTTGCTTCTGACTACCCCCTCCCTCAATCTACCTTCCCTTCTATCGCTCCCCTCCCCCCTTTCTCTTATTCCCTTCCCCTCCTAGTTTCCTGTAGGGTAAGTAAGATAGGTTTCTATGCCCAATTGAATAAGACTTTTCTTTTAATTCTCTTTCTCACAAAACCTACCCATCTTTTTTTTCTTGTTATTGGCTCCAATATCCTCCTCTTCTTTCCAGGTGGAATGCCCCTAAAGTCATTTTCATCTCTTTGCTCTCACTCATTTCTCCTGCAATCTAATCAGATGCTGAGTGTTGTTGATTCTACCTCTACAATTTCTGTAGCAAGCTTTGGCTCTCCACTTTTTTTTTTAACTATGCTACTGCCTTTGTTACTTTTTTTTTTTTAGGCAATTAGGGGTAAGTGACTTGCCCAGGGTCACACAGCTAGTACCCGTCAAGTGTTTGGTCTGAGGTTAGATTTGAACTAAGGTCCTCCTGACTTCTGGGCCGGTGCTCTATCCACTACACTACCTAGCTGCCCCTGCCTTTGTTACTTTTACACGAAAGAGTGTAGATCTCAAGTCAACTCAATAAACATTTTTTCCGCACCTACTGCTGTTATTACTATAAATGTTTTGCCTCTCCTTTCTCCAAACCATTCTAATCCAGGATCATAAGTTGCCACTGTTCTCAGCTGCCTGTGAAACACAAACTCCTTGTGCCTATCATTTCAGATTTAGAATGTATCTCAAATCTACCTTTTCAACTTTATTTCACAATTAACACACACTTACATTTCTGAATAACTGTGCACTAGCTGTTCCCTAATTGTATCCTACAGTGATCTCTAAGGTCCCTTTCTAAATATAAATCTATGATTCCAGCTCAATGAATTCACATAGACTGCCTATTGTCCTGATCCTTCCCAATACCTAGAATACAATCCCTCCACATCTTAGTTGAAATCCCTTTTTTTTTTTACTTCCTGGCTACTGGAGGTGCCACCTCCTTCCCACATGAAGCCTTCCTGATTACCCTTCAGTTCAAAGTGATCTTTCGTTTCTTATACTTTTGAAATAGCTCCTTTCCTGCATATTTCCTTGGCGCTAATCACATTTTACATTGTATCATACTTATTTGTATGCATGTCTTGTTCTCCCTACTGCAAAATCATAGAGGTCAAAAACTGCTTTAGTACAGTAGGTGCTTTCTACACGTTTGTTGAATTGAACTGAAAACTACCGCACATCTGTCTACTATGAAATTTTGGACAAAATTGAAAGCACACATCCCAATATAAATTCGTAATAGACCTTTTTATATATTTTTTCCAATTACATGAAAACACCAGCAAATAAATACTTTCATTAACTAGAAGACCGAGAAAACTCTACTTAAGAAGGAACTCTGGTCAGCAACAAGCAGGGTACAAGCCTTCATTACGTACATTCTATGTGACAGGTATTCTGGCTATTTTTCTTGGAGACTTTTCAGGAATCTTAGTACTTTCCATTTAAAAAAAAAAGGGTTTAATGATCACGGACTACGCCTCAACTCTTGAGTCACCTGCCCGCCAAATTACCCAATCAGTGATCAGAATTAGTTTGTAATCAGTTTCAGCCAATCAATGACTACGACAGTCACTTGATCACAAACAGCCAATCAGCAGCGAGTCTTGCCTAACTCGAGCTTTGGAGGAACGGAGGGTGGGGGAGCTTTTCATTTGCTTTTCGTTTGTTCCGGGCACTGGTCGTAGGTAGTTTTTTTTGCTAGAGATTCTTGGGCGTTGATGGGTGGGAAGGAGCTGGGAAACTTTTTATTTTTATATTTTTGTATTTGGGGGAGGTTTTAGAGACTTAAATCGTTCAACAACTTAACAAGTGAATGCTTTGGTATTTCTGTAGCCTCAGAAAAAAAATTCTTAAAGGAAAGCTTATTCTAAGGCTTTGTTCCATTTTATATGCTTTCGTGGGTTAAGTAAGTTTACCTTAAGGTAAAAAAAAATAGGTTTGTCTTAGGATATTTTATGTTGGGACTTTGCAAGCTGTTGTTAGGAGATGTTTGAGCAAGAATTTATTCCATGCTAGGAATTTAAATGTTTCAGAACCGGGAAGAGATTATATAATTAGGTCCAGACAGGCTTTTTGTGGAGAATTTCTTTATTTTAAAATTTTAAATCATTAGGAGAGAAAACAGTATTAGAAAACAATTTATCCACAGCGTTTGAGTATTTGGGCTTGGGGGAAAACAGCTTACTCCTAGCTCAGTGCACCTTAAGCTCCTGCCTGTACTTGAATTTCAATGTTTACTGTGAACGTGTAGTTGGGGATTAAGGAGTGGTGTGTTTCTGGTCCAGTGAGACCAGATGCTTTCATTGCTCACAATTTAAAGCACTTACGTAGCAACAACAGTAAACACAAGGAGGATTTTTGAATAGTAGCTAGACTCAACTTAGTGGTTAATGAGAGTTAAGGGGGAGTGCTGCCGCTTCTGTTGTTTACACAGATAATATTAACACTCATGTGGCAAAATGGAGGAAGAGAGAATACATTTTGCCTATTTAAGGGAGCAGTTTAGCACTTGTGTAGGATTTGTAATTACATCAGTGTTTGCTGTGCAGAGCACATATTATCCATGGCACTTTACTCATATTTAAAAAAAAAACAAAAAACTTAAATGTCATGTATTTCAGCCAAAATCATTTACTTCAGAATAATTCAGGTAGCTACCGTATACTTGTTTCCTTTTGGTGAAAGTGAAATTAAGAAACAGTAATTTGAGGCCAAATTTGAACTCAAGATCATCTTCCTGCTTCCAAGCCTAGTCTTCTGTCCTCTGCCCCCAACTCATCTACTAAAGTTATTTTCTGAAGTCTATAATGTTTTTTGCTTTATGATAAATTATATTAACATTTTTTTTCTGAACTACATAACGTTTCAGTTTATGCTTTTTGGTTTTGTATTGTTTTAACTAAAATTAACTTTAACTAGTTTTGCCGTGCTAGAGAGCTTCCTTTCATGGAACATGGGGGAAGTTATTCTTAAAAGAACAGGAAAATGGAGAGTAAACTCCTATCATTGCTCTCTATAACCACATTTAATTCCATGACTTACTGAAAAGGATTAATAATGATTTGATAGAATTCAGCAGGTGAACATTTCCTTTCTAGGAAAGGACCGATGTGTTCCTGTGGCTCCCCTAGTGTCTTTAAGATTAGTTTGTACAGATCTGCAGAGGAATTGGGAAGGGGAGAGAGTAGGACTAAATGAAGTATTTAAAATATCATAGCTTTAAGAACATTGCCTTAGAGACAGATTTCTTTCATTGTTTCTAAAACTTTGATAGAGAATTACATTACATCGTAATGAAGTCAGTTTTCAGTAAAACTTATGATTTCATGAGTTCATGTTGGGCAAATTCTTAGTCTAATGAGTGTGTTTGGCTAAGAGGCCTTTTAAAAGCAAGTAGGAGACTGCTGAATTTTTTTATTGTAAAAAAAATTCAACAGAAATTCACTTTGGGCAAGACACTTCTGAATACTGGTAGGACAAGATCAAAATCTATTTTTTTTCCCTAGGATCTTAGGTTCTCTTTAGGTGGTAGGTCATGATACAAACATGAAAAAAAATTGAGGAAGGGTCAAATACTAATCACTTGGGAGGCAGAGGGTGGATGGGTAGGTGGGTGGAGGCCTGTTAAAAGAGAGGTGGCACCAGAGCTCTAAGCCCAAAAGGAAGGATTTTGAGAGAAGGCAGTGTCTAAGGGAATTTAAATATGAATTTCTTAAACTTAGAGACAACATACTTAGCATGTCTATTCAGTTCACCAAATAGTAAGCACCTATTCTGTGTAAGGTATTGCACTTTTGCCTGTTGAGAGACTTGTATCACTATAAGAAGTTCATCCATTACAATGTCACTATAATCAGTTTAAATGTTGGTCTACCACTTGCATTATCATTTGTCACTTATACTTTTTTTAGGCCTAAAATTGAAGGGACCAGATGACCCCTCTGTGTTGCTAATAAGTGACTAAATTTTTCCCATGGCTTGTACTGTTTTTTGGATCTAGACTACTTTTAAATCCTGCCTCCCTAAAACATGTAATTAAAAGTAGGTTTCCCAAAAGTCCAAAAATTGGCCATAAATAATTGGCCTAGAGAAAATGGATATGGTGACCACTAATACTAGTAGAACCTGGGACGGTAAAATATTTTGCTAAATCTCTCAGGATTTAAATGGACATAAAATTGAGCATGAATGAATTATAAATTCAAAATTATTGTTCTTAGTTTTAGTCAAATAAGTGATTTTGTAGTGGAAATGAAAATACTTAGGTTTGTTAGGGATTACATATAAGGAAATATATCCCTAGATAAATGGCAGAAAACAGGGAAAAGTAAATACACTTTCATAATCTGAATTTTACCTTATATTGAATCAACTGGCTCAAGTACCTTTCCTTGGTAATCTTAAGAGTAAATTGCTTGGCTTGCCAGGTGGCAAAGATTTCTGAGAAATTTGGAAATAACCTTAAAAATTTTGATGTTCTCCAAGAGCAGTAATTTCATTTGGTCTTAAAGAACTGGCAAATAGATTGAGCCTACTCAAACATCATACCATAATCAGTTATTGGGATACTAAAATCTTTATCTCACAGCTTTTAACTACTGAAATTTTAAAAAGTCAAGAAATGTAACCAACCTCTAGCACTTAAAAATGTAATCAAATATTGTCAACTTTATTATAAATTTTGACAGAGAAATAAAATAACTGAAAATGGCATAGTGATTTAAGGGGAAACTGATAGAAATATGAAATGCTTTGGATTCTAATCTCAACTTTCCAATTCTGTGAATTAGTTTGGTCTATATGATTTTTCAGCTCAGTGTGTGGTTCTAATACAAAATATTTTCTGTATTTTAATAAAAGTTAACAAGTATGTATAGAACACTGGCAGTCATTGGGAATATAAAGGGTAAGAGACCCACTGCCCTCAAGGAACATATACTGAGGAGGAGAGGAATGCAACAAATGCACAGATTTGTAAATATAAAAGGACTTCTCTTGGAAGAGAGTACTAGCAACTTAAGGATTCAGGAAAGAGTTAATGTAAGAGTCAATTTAGCTGAGCCTGAAGTGACACCAGCACTTTTGAGGGACAGATTCAAAGCAGGAGAGAAGGCCTTTGCAAAGTCTTATTCATAAGGACATTACAAGTTAAGTTTAGGAAATAGCTAGTAAGCCAGTT
Source organism: Phascolarctos cinereus (assembly GCF_003287225.1). NCBI lineage: Eukaryota > Metazoa > Chordata > Mammalia > Diprotodontia > Phascolarctidae > Phascolarctos > Phascolarctos cinereus. The sequence goes on along the minus strand of NW_027555847.1, from coordinate 200,292,663 downwards.
TGACTAAACAGTATATGGAGAGGACTAATGTGAAATAAGTTTGGGAAAGAGAACCAGAATACAGAAGGCTCAGATGCCATTTGGAAATTTCTTTTTTAGTTTAGACAATTGTTGTCATTTCAGTCAATGTCTGACTTTTTGTTACCCCATTTTGGGTTCTTGCCAAAGATTCTGGAATGGTTTGCCATTTCCTTTTCCACCAAATTTTACAGATGAGAAACTGGGACAGACAGGGTTAAGTGACTTGCCTAGGGTAACTCAGCAAGTAAGTGTCTGAGAACAGATTTGAACTTGGCAAGATTAGTCTTCCTGGTTCCAAGTCAGTGTTCTAGCCACTGAACCTAACTGCCCACTTACATACAATAGAATGTCTTTGAAATTCTGAAGTAAGTAGTGGTTTGAGGGACTTGAAGAGAAAAAAAAGTTTTGGAAATGTCCCTGATGAGCGTGTGATACTCAGAGAATAATAAATTGATAATAACATTTAATTGATAATAGATAAATTTTGAGTGGACACAATTGGCATTGTTGTATTTCTTCAAAAGCAGGCAGGAATAGGAGGGAGCAAAGAAGAAAGATAGTAACTTAACCCTAGAATTGGGCTTTGGAAAAGAAACTTTGAATAGGCTAAGAACTGAAGTGATTACAGTGATAAAAGATAGTGAATGGTTTTATTGGTAAATCATATGCTCAGTATCAAAATGTAAAATATAATCACAGGGCTTACCATTCTCACGATGTGAGAGAGTAATGTATTGATAGAAAATCTCAGGTGTCAGGGTGAAACTCAATGAGACTGCTTTGGTCTTACTCTAGGGGTTTTTTTGTTTTTAATTTGAATTTGAAAACAAAAATGAGATATCTGTTCATAAATTTGGTGGCTGACAAAAAGATGAGCATTGCTTAATATATAATATGACAAGCTAGATTGTAGAAGTTCCCAAATTTATTTGGCCCACCTTTCACTTAAAAAAAATTACCCAGCACTCCCCCATCTACTTTATTTTACCTTTACCTTTTTTTTTTTTTTGAAGTTTGCATCACCTGGGGATACTACTGCTCCCCCCCCAATTCAGATTGGGTGGGGGTGTATGAAACACCAAATGTAATAGGTATACAGTTTGATAACACTAAATGTGAATTTCTACTTAGCCTTTGGGGGAAAAACAAAAAAAAAAAAACCCAAAACCTTACACTCCCTAGGACAGAGGTGTAGGAAGGGTTAACTAGGCAATAGATGATGTGAAAAAAGACTGGGGGAAGGGTTTTAGTGAATACAAGCTGTGTTTGCAGTAGCATGATATTCTGGCCCAAAAAATCCCCAAAACTAAAGAAAACTAATGCACTTTTATGACTCATTAGTAGAAGCATAGTATGTGGAATAAGTAAAGTTTTAACTACCAAATTCTACATTGACTGAAATGCATTTGAGATATGAAGTTTTGTGTTTCTACACTGCTGGAGCCAGAGCCAGAAGAATGACCCATGATAGAGAATAGGGTATGTGAAACAATACTTATAATAGGAGGATCAGGTAAGGAGCTGGAGATGTATACTTAGAAGACTTGAGGAAAACTTTTAAAGGTATTTTTTTCAAGTTATTGAAGAATTGGGTGAAAAAATGAATTAAATTAAGTAGTTTGTTAGATAGGAAGATGGTTTATCATCTCTCTTTGCTCTGTGCTGTTGCTGGACCTAATAGATCAAGCAGGGACACAGAATAGAGCAGAGTTGAGTGCAAAAAAAAACTGAACTTGAACTTTGGTTCAAATCCTGGTTCTGCCAGTGAATACCAGTATGATTTTGCATAAATCACTTAACCACCCTTGACCTCAGTCTTCTCATGTGTCCTAGGGGCATGTCCATAGGTCACATGGACCTATGTCTGTTCCAATTTAGTATATGATCAGAAGTCAAGAAGCTCTCTCGCACACCAATTTAGACGCTAGTTTAATTCTCAGTATAACTTGTTACAGTGAATTAGTTCCCTGCTCTTCCTGCTGCCAATTTTCATGTGTTTGGCTTTCCCCCCTTGTTACCTTAGTTTTTTTTTTAAAAATCTCTCTCTGTCTCTCATACTCTACCTCCTTCCCCCCCCCAACAAACTTAATTGGGTAGATCTTCAGATATAAAGTTGCCTCCACAAAGTTAATCTTTTCTCCTGAACATTTTCCACCTTCTGATCTGTTTTACCCCATCCACATTTTTTATTTATTATCTTTTGGATAGCTAGCAGAGAAAAGGTTTCTTGTGGAACATTTAGTAGGTGTCATGGAAGTCAAATATAAAAGTTTTCAACCTTCAGTGTTTGGTCTAAAAAGACACAAAATTAGGTCATATGTGTGATGTTTATTCTCTATAAGATAGCTGAATCATATGTGTATGGGAGTCTCAGTGAAACTGAGCTCAAAGAAAGAGTAGTTGAAAGAGATCGTATAAGAAGTGTTCCCCCCTTCCTTCTGACTCCGGATGCCTGTATCAGTCAAAATTACAGTTTCCATAGAACAAGAGAGTGGCCTTAGGATGTCTGGTAGAGGATGTCATAAAATAATGAGTGTCATAACAAGAGAAGGCCATAAAACAACAAGATAAGAGAAATGCCACTAATTAAGATAGTGTCTGGTTGAAGGCACTTGGTCTTTATCAGTCATCCAGCCTTGGGATTGCTGACAGAAAGAACCTTGGGTTCACTCAGAGAGCTGTGCAAAGAATTATTAAAAAGGGCTCAAATCATCCTTTCCAATTGGCTAGTCCAGGTTTTTGGCCTCCTTCAGGTGATGAGGGGCTCAAGCAGGTCTCACATTGTATCCTTTTGGTCGAAGGCACCTCCTGCAGATCAAGAAAAATATGGGGAAAATCTCACTCATCCTCAGTGATCAAATTGTAAACAAGCAGAAGAAGCAGGCTGAAAGGAGGACCAAGAGGGAGGAGGGAGTGAGGAGCACAGTGGAAGAATAGTACAGTAAATCAGGTTTAAAACAAAAGCTAGAGCTACCAAAAGATACAGGCAAATGACTTTGGGCTTATTAGGGACTCATGGTGAGGGAGCCATTCCTTCAGACCTCGTCTGAACTCTTGGGAAAGCATTCTGCATCAGATGATGTCTTCTTCAGGTTCCTACAGAGCTGAAAGGCAAGGCCTCCAATGGACCATCTTTAGATGATCCAGGAGTCCACACCCACAAATTGGCAGCTGTGGGAGTAGTCAGAAGGACTGGTTGAGGCCTTAAGAAGACATATGGATTGACAATTGAGAGAAAACTCCTCCTTATCAATCTTTGGATCAGAATTTCTGGTCGGCATAGTATAGTTTCTTGGTTAAAAGCACATAGAGATGGTCTAGTTTTCCCTGCTATGCAGAGCAAGATTCAAACAAAAATTAAATTTTTTTCTCAAAATTCCCATAATTGCATAAATACATTGTCAGGTACAGATTAAACTACTTAGAGGGCTCACAATGGACAAGTTTTTTGAAGGGAGATTTATATGTCACTAAGGTAACCAAGAAAAACATAAACCATGCAAAGCAATGTGATTGTTATCATCAATATTAACCAATGTCAAGTCTTTTTGTATCCCAGTAACCCATTCTCAACATCTATTTAATCAGCAGCTTTTGAGTCCCAGATGTCTCATGTAGTTTTCTGGTCCCTAGATATCTCTTCTTGGACAATAGGTTTTATTCTCAGAACAGCTCAAAAAGGAGGTTCTACTTCTTTGGTTCTAAATCTAGAGGTTCCTAGATAATTCTGACTTAGTACAATTTGGTACAGTCACTTAAATTCGATGCTCAAATGTTGAAACTTCAAAGAATTTCAGTTTGTGTATCAAATGCTGTTTCTATCCTTATCAAATCCTGTACCTGATACAGGAATCTTTTTTAAATTTAAGGGTCCAACCATGAAATGAGCTCTTATGCCTTTTAAAATTATCAGACACTTTAATAATAGGAAAATAATTTTACTTTATAATTTACCACTTTTCATGTAACTTATGTGTAAAAATCCAATTTTAAGATCTTTTTCCCAAAACATGAATTTCCTGAATTTCCATTATAGATAAATTTTGGAAGCCAATCATATATGTATATATATCTGAATATAGTTATTAGATAAAACAGTTTAATTTCATTGCTTTTTAAATATTTTACTATATACATCTTTGTGTAATCATTTCCACCTTAGGAGGATGTCATCCCTATATTATTTGACCATGAATAGGTTAAAATTGGGAGGTATTTATACTTGCTTACTATTACAGGAACTCTCATGTTCCCAGTATCAATCTATTATTTAATAAATTTAGTATTGTACTTAACAAGACTTCTTGATTATCAAAATTTGCTATAAAAGAAGAAGAGGGACATAACTATACAGTAAGGAAATAATGCTTCCCTAACTGTGAATTGCAGGCGAAAGTTATATAGATGGCCAGTTGTATTGAGCCAGGCTTAAAGTAAGCCAGGTGGGATATTTTCTATTCCATGTGCCATATTGGGGAAATTAAGTCAGGAGAATCCTGTCTCAGCCCATGCAAATAGTTATTCCCCTAGCCTTTCCCATGAGAATGAGAACACCCCCTGCAGTTAATACATGTAAAACCTAATGGGGTTGCTGGCACTATGGATCATTGGCTTATTAGCCTTTCTTGATGATCTAACCTGGAGGCAGACTCAGAATATCAGGTAACAGTTCCATAAGGTCTTTACTAGCAAGTTCCAATACTCAGAGCTTCAGGTGGGTTAAGCTTTCAAGGATCACATATGCTAGATAGTAAATATTGACTATAATCTCATGTTGGTAATATGATAGCAATATACGACAGCTCTCAGAATCCTTTTAAACAATGGGAATATCTTTAAGGTAGTTTACATACTTAAGTAGTTTACATATATTTCCACACATGTTTCTGATTCCATATTAAATAACAAAAATAAGTAAAATCAGATTTCCCATTAAGATAACACAAGATAGCTCATAAGTTGCTACTCTATACTAACATAACTGTCTGTACTGAAATCCTATTCATTAAAACAAAATCAAAAGAGGTTCCTGACTTTAATCTCATAACTTAATAGATGTACATTTTCTTTCATAAGCTTTTTTACGCTTCTCTCAGTCATCATACTGAAAGAATGAAATGCTTCAGAAATTTGAGCTTATACGTATGATAAATTCAAACACTAATTTAACTCTTGCTTAGGCCGTGGAATCACTATGAACTCAAATCAAAACAGAAAGATCTCTCCCACTTACAACTTGTTATGGTAATTTAGCAATAAATTAGCTTATAAATGAAAATTTAGTAGGCTTTTAAAAAATCACACAAGTCTTGATGACTATACTTTTAATCTATGATTCTAGTGATGGGCGTCAAAGAATAAGAACTATATAATGTTTTCAGTAGCTACGTTTATTTTTGTGTCCAATGGTAGGTAGGTCCAAGTCATTCAGAAGTTTGCATCAGCAAGCATTGATGAAGATGGAATGTATTCAGTAAGCCCCTAATTTAGTTGAGAATTTGAGAAGTGCATAGCTATTGTTTCTGTCTGGATTTACTTACTCAAGTCTTTCCTGTTGATCTTGTTAGATCTGTCTTTTTTTCTTTCTTTGGAAAGAGTCTTGAATGTCATTTCTCAGTTAAGATCAAATACTCTCCTTGTTGTGCAATTAGGAATTGCATGACCCTCTAATACATTCTGGGCTAGATATTTGATTAGGTGTTTCAGTTTAATTGAGGGATAAAAGTTGAGATTAAAGGTTTGCAAATTACATTAATGTAAATGGCGATATTTTTCATGATTCAATTTATTTTTTTAAATGCCATTTCAGAGTTTTGTAGAAAGAAGTATACTGATTCTTTGCTGGTGAAATTACAAATTTGTAGAAACTTTTCTGGAAAGTATGTGTTTTCTCTCTGTATAAGTTAATGACTAGAATGAAGTCTAGCCATTCTGAAAACTGAGTGTCCTATTTTGCTGATAATGGTCAACAAGAGCATAGTTGATTGTTAACTGTACAAGTGGCTTCTATAGGATTTTTGATTACCAAAAAACCTTTAAAGTTAATAGTGGAAGGGTTAGAGCATTCAAATTACATAAAGATTCAAGAAAGAAAGTTAAGGAGTAATATATGATTTAAAATGAAAGTGTGGGTCTTAAGCATTAAGGCACATATTTAGGTATTTTTTATGTATAGGAATTCAGAAAGTAAAAGGAACAGAAAGTTAATGTCGCTGTATATATTAAAACTAGCCACTAATCCTTTCTCCTGCTGTAGTTTCAACGCTGATCCAATTGAGAAACTTGATCTTTTAAGAGTACTTTGGTTTTGTTTTGTAAGAGATTAGCTTCTTGGTCACCTAATGGGGACACTGGTGGCCCACAGTTCATAAAATCAGCTTAATACAGTAATAAATAACCACCGACAGAAGGGAACTGTGCAAATCAGTCAGGCTTGCCTGAATCAAAATCCTTGATGTTACTGGTTGTTAGTCATCCATTAACTCTGTCTGTATGGCATGTTTTCACTCTACTCTAAGGGTTTCATCTATTGAACTGATGGCAAGAAAATGTCTCTGCTCACACTTACTTTCGTACATTCCTATCCCTTATTTATTTATATTATTATTTTTGGTGAAGCAATTGCGATTAAATGACTTGCCCAGGGTCACACAGCTAGTAAGTGTTGTTTCTGAGGCCGCATTTGAACTCAGGTCCTCCTGACACCAGGGCCGGTGCTCTATCCACTGTACCACTTAGCTGCCCTCTGTCCCTCCTTTAGTTTCTTCAAAACACCTTATTTAAATCTTTTCCTTAAAAAGCCTTTTCTCAATCTAAGCTAAAAACAACAAAATTAGCATATCCACATTGAAAGAACAGAATAGAATTGTACATGAAGCTGAAAATCTCTACTACATTTAGCTTGCTTTTTCTTTTACATAGATAATAAATCCTTTCAATGCTATCTTATTTTCCTGGCGTTCCTCCAGGCCTTCCTTTTGCTTAGAAACATTAGAGTGGTAAAAGGAAGGAAAACATTAAGATGCACACATGAAAATGACTTCAACAGTCATTTAATGCTGCTCAGGGAAGGCAAGAACTCAAAAGTTCATTTCTCTGTAATTTCCCAACAAATTGTATGAAGGGCAATTCACTCAACAACAAATGTTGTAGCTTGTGCTGTGTGCTGATGAATGCAGGAAAAGCAAGGTTAGTAGGTATTTTCCCCAAGTGCTACATAAGCAGGTGCAGTTGATAACAGTTTCATCTTCAGCACTTTTCAATTAGCTCATTTTTTTCCTTGAGATCAGTTTCATCAAAACTTTTGAAGTTCTGTGTTCCTAGAAAATTGATTTGATTTCCCCAAAGGGAAATAGCATTGCCTATCAAAATCCCTCCTAAGGTTAAGAATGGGGTGTACAGAGTGAGGACTAGCAGGTTATAATCTCAGTGATGGCAGACTGCCATTGCTGTTCACTTTTTCTCTGTGTTCTTTCAAAATTGCTTAAACTTGGGATGTTGTGCATGTGTGTGCTCCATCCCTGGACATTTTCATTGCTGGGCTGGCATGAAAATTATTCTTCTGTATTATTGGCACATTATTACCCAGAAACTTGGGCTTTCTAAAATTTCTTAAGAAGGACAGATATCTGAAGAATAAATGTCATAACTGTCAGTCTTTTCTTTGAGTGTTTTCTTTCTCTTTCCCAGACACTAGGGATCCTCTTTGGCTTTTTGTTATAATAAAATGCTCAGCTCTTTCAGCCTGACTGAAGAATTTGCCTCAATGTTACCACCTTGCCTTGCCTAGTGTATTGTTATTGCATTAGGCCAGTGGCACCCCTTGTAGCTTTTGAAAACCTTTTGGTACATTGTTTGTGATTCTTGCTGCTGTTTGGAAAGGCTGAATGTTTGTTCATTGAACTATTTTTTTCTTTATAATAAGTAAGATAGAAATGGATTTTGGCAATAATTTACTAGTTGCTTTAGGAAATATAAAATACTCAAAGGTAATTTACAGAGTTGTGTAATTTATAGAACTCCACCCAACTCCAGGAAATCTATCCCAATAATCATTAAAATATCTAATAAACTGGTTAGTACTAAAGTTAAATGACTGTCAGAGGTGTTTTTGAGGCATCCAGTAAAAAAAAAAATCAAACTTAATATTTGGCAATATCTTCTTTTGCAAGTTTGCAGAAATAAACAAACAAAGTTGTATTCACAGGTCTTTGAAAGCAAAATACTCAAGAAGAGATGCCGCACAATCACAAACTTTCACCAAAGTCTTTTTATAGTCTTGTTAATACTCCTAGTGAACATTCTGCCATTCTCCAATGGTTTTATGTTTCCTTGTTATAGCTCTTATAATTCAGTAGTTGTCCTTTAATATCATACTGTGAAGGTCATGGCTTATTCTAGAGTTCTGTACACCACCTGGAACTTTTTGGTCCACAGATGAGATCTTCTGGTAGTTACACGCACAGTTTCACTTTTTAAGTATTGCTCACAAACTCATGGCTGACAACATTATATAAACAAGTTATATAAAGGATAAGTGGGAAATAATGAGCAGAGGGAGACATTGGAATTAAAAGGTTTGGAAAAAAGAGTTCTTGTAGAAGAAAGGATTTTAGTTGGAACTTAGAGGAAAACAGGAGGAGGCAGAGATGAGAGAGAGCATTCCATGCATGGGAAACAGGCAGAGAAAATTCCCACCCATAGCTATGTGATGGAGTATCTTGTTCTTCAAACAGTAAGGAGGCCAGTGCCACAGGATCAGAGTATATATCAGAGAACAAAGTGTAAGAAAATAGACTAGAAAGGTGTGTGTATAAGTGTGTACGGTTAAAGAAAGCTTTGAATGTCAAACACAGGATTTTTGTATTCAGTTCTGGAGGTGAAAGTAAGTCATGAGTAGAGGGATGACATAGTTCGGACCTTTGTTTTAGGAAAGTCACATTGGCAGCAGAATGGAGGATGAATTGGAGTGGAGAGAGCCTTGTGGAATGCTGTGTGTAAGTGTATAGTAGTCCAAGCATGAGGTGATGAGGGCTTGCACCAGGGTGATGGCAGTCTCAGAAGAGAGAAAAGGATACCTGTTTGAGAGATGTTGCAACAGTAAATCAGTAAGCTTGGCAACAGATAGGTTATGGGGATTGAAGTGAGGAGTACTGGATGACATCTAGAGTGCAAGCCTGGGGACTTGGCTCACATCCTAGGGAAAAAAGTATCAAGGAGAAGAAGATGATCAACAACGAAAGAGGCTGAAGAAATATTAAGGATAAGGAGCACTGAGAAAAGGCCACTGGGTTTGGTAATTAAGAAGTCATCAGTAATTTTGGAGAGATCACTCTGGGTAGAACAATCAGGACAGAAGCCAGAATGTATGTGTTTAGAAAAGAGCGAGAGGAGAGAAGCTGTAGACGACTATTTTAGATAGCTTTTTCTTAGTTTACCCACAAAAAGCAGAAGTGAAATAGGGTGATAAGGAGGGGATGGAAAGATCAAGTGAGGATGAAGGAGACATGTTTATGTTCATAGGCAATAAGAAAGGAGAGAGTGAAGATAGATGATGGAATGGAAATGAGAGGGGGGCAGTCTGATAGAGGAATTGAAATGGACTGGCTTCTTTTGTGCAAGTAGAAGGATTTACCTTGGAAAGGAGTAGGGGACAACTTTTTATGAGATGGGTGAAGGAGATAGTGGCAAGAAGCTTTTGAGTGATAGGAGAAGGCCTCTTTGCTTTCTGTTAAATAGGAAGCAGAGTTCTTAGCTGAGAATTGGGGAGGAAGAGGAGCTAGGGGAGGTTGGAAGAGCCACTGTGCAGAGTGGATTAGTGAGTTAAAAAGAGAAGTATAGAACAATATCCTTGCCTCAAAGAGGGCCCAACTGAAGTTGTTAAACATTCATGTGTAGTAGGCCCAGTCAGAATATTTGGGTTTTTTTCCAGTTTGATTAGCAATGTGTGTGTATGAATGAAGGTGGTAGATGGTGGGAGTGATTGAAGTAATGGACTTGTTGGAGTACAGTCGAGATATGAGGGGGTCAGGGACAAGAGAAAAAACAATGTAATGGGGAAAAAAAGGAGAGAAAGGCTGGCATAGGGATGATGGCCTGGGAAGAAACTGAGGGGTGGAGGATTTGGAGATTTTTATCGTTATTATTATTGTCATTATTATAGGTCAGTCCTTACAGACAAGTATTGCTATAGGGTTTGTTAAAAGGGGAAGTCAGAGGGAAAGACGGAAAGCTAATAGATTATGTTCAGAGATGAGGATTTCAGAATTCTTGGACATGGATGTGGTACATTTGTGGTGATGGCAAGATCAAAGGTATGACCATTTTTGTGAATGGTTGAGGGGGTGCAGGATCATTGGAAGTAAGTTGAAGAACTGAGTGATTAGGGGTTTGAGGGAGAATCAATCCCTTAGTATGAAAGCAGGAGTTAGAAAGGAGAAAATAATGGTTCTGCCTATTGGTTTTAATTTTTACTTACAACTTCACTAATGTGAAAATATGTTTAATAGGTATGTAAATGTATAGCCTATATGAGATTGTGCACTGTCTTGGGGCAGGTGGTGGGGAGGAAGGGGTTTATCAAATAATAGATTACTATAGTCATGACTACTGTGTCTTGCATATTTAACCTATTCCACTGATCCACAACTCTATTTCCTAGCTTGTACCAAGCAGTTTTGATGATTGCTGCTTTATAATACAATTTAAGATCTGGAATTGCTAGGCCACCTTCCCCTGCATTTCTTTTCATTAGTTCCTTTGATATTCTGGACCATTTGTTCTTCCAAATGAATCATGTTGTTATTTTTTCTAACTCTATAAAATAATTTTTTGGCAGTTTGATTGGTATGGCACTGAATAAATAAATTAGCTTAGGCAGAATTTTCATTTTTATTATATTAGCTCGACCTACCCATGAGCAACTGATGTTTTTCCAGTTATTTAGATCTGTTTTTATTTGTGTGGAAAGTGTTTTGTAATTGTGTTCATAGAGTTACTGATTTTGTTTCAGGAGGTAGACTCCTAAATATTTTATAATGTCTACAGTAAGTTTAAATGGAATTTCTCTTTCTATCTCTTGCTGTTGGGCTTTGTTGGTAATATATAGAAATGCTGATAATTTATGTGAGTTTATTTTATAGCCTACAACTTTGCTAAAGTTGTTTATTATTTCAAGTAGTTTTTTATTTGATTCTCTAGGATTCTCTATCATTGTGTCATCTGCAAAGAGTGATAGCTTTGTTTTCTTCGCCTATTCTAATACCTTCAATTTCTTTTTCTTCTCGTATTGCTAAAGCTAACGTTTCCAGTACAATATTGAATAACAGTGGTGATAATGGACATCCTTGTTTCACCCCCAATCTTATTGGAAATGCTTCTAGCTTGTCCCCCTTACATATAATGCTTGCTGACGGTTGTAGATAGATGCTATTTGTTATTTTAAGGAAGACTACATTTATACCTATGCTTTCTAGTGTTTTTAATAGGAATGGGTGTTGTATTTTCTCAAAAGCTTTTTCAGCATCTATTGAGATGCTCATGTGGTTTCTGTTGATTTTGGTGTTGATATGCTCAATTATGCTGATAGTTTTCCTAATATTGAAACAACCATACATTCCTGGTATCAATCCTACCTGGTCATAGTGTATTATTATTGTGATAAGTTGCTATAATCTATTTGCTAGTATTTTGTTTAAAATTTTTTGCATCTATATTCATTAGAGAAATTGGTCTATAAATTTCTTTCTCTGTTTTGACTCTTCTTGGTTTGGGTATCAGCACCATATTTGTATCATAAAAAGAATTTGGTAGGACTCCTTCTTTACCTATTTTCCCAAATAGTCTATATAGTATTGGAATTAATTGTTCTTTCAATGTTTGATAGAATTTGCATGTAAATCCATCTGGCCCTGGAGATTTTTTCCTAGGGAGTTAATCAATGGCTTGTTCAATTTCTTTTTCTGAGATGGGGTTATTTAAGTATTTTGCTTCCTCTTCTGTTAATCTGGGTACACATTACTTTTTTAATTAATTTTTGGTCATTGCACATTCAGAAACCTTTTACTGTTGCCAAATATTTCCTAACCTATAGGGGTTGCAAACTACAGTTTAAGAAGTGCTGATCTAACTCACTGATTCACAATAACTGAGTGCAGTGATGTCTTTACTAGGCCCCTATCAGTCTCAAGGTCTACTTCAACAAGCAAATTGCGTAACTTATCCACACCTAAGTATGGGGTAGCTTTCCATTGGTCTGCTAACTTGTGTGTCTCCTGAGTGCAAAGATTTCTTAGCAAGATGTCATTTTGTTGAAGGTCCTGACAATGAACATAAGCATCATATTGGTGTTTATTCACTTAGTATATCTGATTTTCTAGGTGGTAAACTTCTTCAAACTTTCCTCTCAACTTAGAAACATACTGGTCACAAGTATTCTCTCTCTCTCTCTCTTTCTTTCTTCTCTCTCTCTCTCTCTCTCTCTCTCTGTCTCTCTCTCTCTCTCTCTCTCTCTCTCTCTCTCTTTCTCTCCCCCCCCCCCGAACTCAAAACAAAAGTCATTAGGTCAAGTATGGCTTACTTCCAAACATTAGCAGGTAGAGTATAGAGGCGGGTGCATTATTAGAATTGTAAATATGTGCTGGAAGAGCAACATGCTAGCTCCATTGACATTTTTACTCTCGTATCTGTGTCCCTAATATGTGAATCAGTACAGTCAAAATATTCAGGATGTGAATTCCCTTGAGGTTTATAAGGTGGTATTCTAGACTTTGATGCCAGTCAGATCTCATTTCTTTTTCATTATTGTGCTTTCAGATTTTCTACTTTGTTTTTAATGAATCCTAGATAGGTAGTGCTATACACCTATTTTAGAACTATTTTTGTGTCTGTACACAATACTTTGGCAACTGTGAAGGCCTTCTGGTTCCTTGAAGTCTGTGCTTGGGCTTACTGAGAAAAGTGGTTCATCAGTGTCAGCATGTGACTTATGTTCTTGCTATTTCCTTCTAGAGATAGGATGTAAGTGCAGGCAAGTTTTAAAGGTTTGCTAGTACTTAACATTTCCAAGTGTATAATCAGTGTAATTTGATAGTACTTTTCTGGTGACATCTGTAGTCATCTTGGATTATTAAAATGTTTACTACTTTTTCTAGAGTCCTTTCTTGACCCATATGTTTTAATCATCATGTAGAACTGTCATCATGGAGAGAGATGTCCTGGGTAGCACCAATTACTTCCTAGTACCATGAATAGAGTAAGTGCCCATCTCGTAGAGTATTCCTTTGCACAGCTCCAACTTCTGCCATTGTCTTAATGGTAAACAGCCTTCAGAAGACTGACACTTGAGTCTTGTGCCATGGCCAATTCACTTTATAGCTCTTATTATTTCACATATTCCTTTATCAACCTTCTGTTCTCTGTGCCAATCATCCACAATTGAGGCAAAGAAGTTTGTTAAAATGAAGTGAGATTTGTGTGCCTCTAGCAGGAATCTCAGACTTTTAGCTTTTAGTAGAGCTATCTGCAGACCAAACCTTTGTTGGTTGCATATAGATTTTACTCCTTCTGTAGGTAGTACTACAACTTTGGTGTCTTATAGTCTTTGAACATGACAATGCATTGGAATTCAATTTTATTTTTTTTAGTTTTCTTGGTTAACCATCTTTGGTAAAGAGGTTCCATCTTGGCATATGTCATAATGTAAGTGGATTTTTATTATTCTACATGCAATTTTGTTCCATACAAATATTCTCAAAATTTCTCAGTGATTTAAAAAGCTAGAGACTCCACTTGTGAATGGGGTAGAGTGTTGGTCACACAGATGTCTGATGGCGAATGTGATTGGTTTCATGTAGCCATCACTCTCTTGATTTAGAAGTTCTTATAAACACTATAAGTAGAAATCTGTATGCAAGGCAAAAAATTTATTTGTGTCAGCATAGGCTGATACTGGTTCATGAGTCTTTAAATGCTTGTTGGTTTCAAAATAAATTTGTACTTCTAGTCATCCTGCCTCTTCTATTATATGTATTTGAGTGAGGGTCATACAGTGGCTTAGCAATAACAAATTTTTAACATTGCTAATAACTACTAAATCTAAGACAAGTCTTCAAATCCCTTAAGATGCTTTGGCTCAGTCAGGAGTATCTGTCTTACCTGCCTTAGTGCTCATATTCTGTTGAAACAGTGGATCCCTCATACTTGATATAATCGAAAGGATTACGTACTGCGCAGTTTCAATTTAGGTTCTGATCTCAAGATATAATGACATGTACTCAGTATAATCTTAACAAGTAACCACATTTGTTTTACAATGATTAATAATGATTAAAGCAAAACACATAAAGATGAGAAAAACATTCCATATAATAAGCAATAATCAAAATAAAGAAAAGGGGGAATAAGAAAAGAAAGGGTACACACTCGCTGACCAGGTGAGCTCAAATACCTAATAGACTGGAGAGACTGAAGAATGACCAAGAGGTCTCGGTCAGGGAAGCAACAGAGTGGCATCCTGCTCTGACTCAACAGAAGCCATGCACACGTTCTGCTTCTGACCACAACAGAAATTTGTCATCCCTATCTCTGACATCAAAGTACTCCAAAAATCCCTTTCTAAACAACTCCTTTTATATTTATGTAAACCAGGGAAAGACAATCTTAATGTTTTGTTTTGTGTGTGTATCCTTGGTGAGTGCTCAGGTCCAGGCACACACACATCCTAACAAAGGTTGGAGCTTGGTTGGAGCTTGATCAGAGCTCCAAATACCTGTTTGTTGCATAAGTCTCCAAGGAGTGATCAATTGCTTGGACAATTACACACCTTTCTCAAGAAAAATGTTCCTTGAGATGAATTGCTTTCCCAGGTAACATAGTTTGTTGGTTGTTTAATGTTCTGTCTCCATGATCCTGGCCATGCATGGTAACTCCCATTTATCTTTGTCAGTTCATGAGGCAGTTATACCGTCAGGTCATGAGATGGTTAGACAGGGGGCTGGGGAGCATCTATCCTCCTCAGTTTCCCTTACACTTGACAAAGATTCTACAAAACTGGCATTTGTCAGTTGAATATTTTCATTCAGCAGAGGCTGTTGCCCTCTTGCTGATCCAATACTTCCATTAGTTTCTTCTTTTGTTTAGGGTAGTTGTGTGTAAAACTCAATTAGAAAAAGGGGGCAGGTCATTAAACTTCAAAAAAGTCTCTATGAGCTGCATGTAACTCCAAAAAAATATGCTTATTTATGTATTTGTTATTAATACATCAATACATTAAAATCAGATTGGAACTAGATATGATTATTTATAAAAAGAAACAAATTTCACAGTGCTTATGATATTTACATGTATTTATATTTATTACATAAATCCATACAAATTAGAAATCAGTTACAGATAAAAAAAGCATAGTTTTATGTTTTAATATCTGATAGATTCAAAATAATTACAAAATAACACTACAAGAAAATTCAAAATTTGCTAGGAACATGGCATATTTTGCCAATAACTTTTATCAGTATCTAGTATAAATTTTGGTGATAAGTTTTTCAGTGTGGATGATAAACATTCAATTGTTAATAATGGTCTCTGAAATTTTAATAGTTTTCAGGGTTGACTATTTCTTGGCCTTCCCATTCAGTTTATTTTCTAGTTGTGGAAGAGGTTTTAGAAAAGCTGAGAGCTGTGACCTTTTTGTCTATTGCATTCACTCCACCCCTATCTAGCTCCCATTTTGTCTGAAAAATTATCTGCTCTTGTACGGCTATTAGTGCTTTTAGAATGTGGCATGATTTATACCTTTCCTATAAAAAATTAAGTTTAAAAAACTTAAAATTTTGTACTTCTAGGTATAAACATTTGTAGTTTTCTTTACATTAATTGCAGGTAAAGACTTTTCTTTTGCTTTCTATATAGATGGACAGCAAGGTGGTACAGAGTACTGAGCCTGGAATCAGGAAGAGCTGAGTTCAGATTCATTCTTGACAGTAGCTGTGGGACTTCAGTCAAGTTGTTTGTCCTCTGTTTGCCTAAATTTCCTTATATGTAAAATGAGGATAATAATATCATTTCCCATGGTGGTGTGAGGATTATATGAGATAATTATAAATTGTTTAGTACAGTGCTTGATATATAATGGGCACTACTCAAATGCTAGCTATTATTGGTGTTAATTATTTTTCTTAACCTGTTTTTTGTATCATAAAGACTCATTTAATATCAAAACAGTGAAATATCATTTCCTGCTTACCATTTAATACATGAATTTTCTGTAGTGTACGGGTCAAAACAGTAGATCACTTGCAGCTACTATGCTTACAAGAACCTGGAGGGCAGAATTTACTTGTGCAGATGGCAATAAGCCTTCCCTCACTAGGTTACTTATAGGGAGCTAATTTCAAAATATGACAAGAGCTTACTTGGTGAAAGACAGAACATACTTAAAGAAAACAGCAATCTGAGAAGAGTAAATAATGTTCTCTCACACGTAACTGCTTTTGTTTTCTTACTTTCTTAGAAATGTCTGTCATATGTTTCATTTCCCTGTGAACTCTAATAGTCTGCTTGCCACCAATATGATTAAATACCAACGTGAGTGAAACAGTGCTTATATACAGACATGGATAGAAGGATTTAGTGTATAGTGTGCCACAAGGCCCTTAATCAAGTGAAAATAATATAATTTACAGTCTCCTAATAAGAGCTACCAATGCAAAAGAAAATTGAGGTTTTTTACTTTTTATCAATAGCTTTACAAATACTAAAAATCAATTTGCTTTTTGCATTTTTTTTTCCACCAAAAAAAGACTTAAGTTGCAAAGATGGAAACTTGGATATGATGTGTAAGACTTCTAGAATTGTTTTGCCATTTAGCTCACATGCTTGTATGGAAGGTTTTAGCTTCCTTTTTTTTTTTTCCCCTGGCAATTGGGGTTAAGTGACTTACCCAGGATCACACAGCTAGAATGTGACAAGTATTTGGTCTGAGGCTGAATTTAAACTCAGGTCCTCTTGACTCCAGGGCCGGTGGATACACTGGGCCACCTAGCTGCCCCCAGGTTTTAACTTCTGAAGTGCTTACAGATTTATCTCCAATTTCTACTATTTGAGCCATGTTTCCTTCTTATTATTCCTCTGTTCACCATCCAGGTCTGAGTTTCCTCCTGCAAACCACCAAAGTATTATGCAAACCACCTCCTTATCTCTTACTCCCATCTAACACTTGCCTGTTTCCTCCAAAATTACCAGTAACAACTAGATATTTGAGAGTGGAAAATTAGTCTTTTAAGATTAACTGTCACCACACTATGCATACTAACACACAGGAGTTAGTAAACTTGTTATTGTTGGGTAACTGTGAGTCAATATTTTGTAAAGTAAGAAGCTAAAATTTCACAGTAGAGCAAAGCAAGTACTAGAGGAACATGCATGTGGGTAGTCTGTAAGAGACTACAAAGGAGAAATGATAACAGGAGATTTTTATTCAGTCAGGACTAGTCAGTTCTCTTATACTATTCTAAAAATAAAGCTTGCAGAACAACAGGAACTTGTATACAAAACCACCTGCCACATACAGAGTAGCAGGAACTTGTACACATTATTTTTCCTACATTTCCACAAGTACATTACTGCTGGCAGCCCTTTATCATAATTCTCTCACAGTAATTATTTATTTTATAATAAAACTGCACTTAGGGAAAATTGATTGTTAGTTTTAATTAGCATCTATGTTTTAATGTACTTTTGTTGAATATTTCTTAATTACATTTTAATCTAGTTCAGACCACACTCACGAGTGTCAAGGGTCACATATTTTACAACTCTGTTTTAGTATCTTCTCAAAGATGATGTCATCAACATGTACACATAAATCACATCACTGACTGCTTTCTTCATTAGTCTTTGGAAAGTGGCATGTGCTCCTGAGATACTTGGGGCATATATTCAAACTGGTAAAATCCAGAAGGATAGATAAAAGCAGTGGTTTTTTTTGTTTGTTTTTTGTTTTTTAAATCAGTTTCTGTTAGAGGAAACTGGTAATAGCTCTTATACCAATTCGAATGAGAAAATCATTGACAAACCTCAAAAACTTTCCAGGGCATCTTAAACCTTTAGCAATTGTGTATTGATTGATGTTGGTTCTCTTGTTGAAAATCTGATATTCTATACACATATAAATCTTTCCATTCTTCCTCAGGACCACCACTACAAAGTCTAACAGAGGGACTGTTAGATTTTGTGATGTTATCGTTTACTAGTAGGTTATTGAGATACTCTCTGTGGTCATTCCTCACAGTCAAAGGAATCTTACCCATAATGGCAATGAGTCAGTGGGATGGATTTTGTAGCTGGTCACCTGTGTATATCCACCATCCAAATTATAGTGAGAGCAAAGAAAACCTCATGCTGAACTTATCCCTTAGCTACTCCTCTCATTCCTCTGTTGCTGAGAGAACTCTCGAAGTCAAATAACTTAGGGTCTACTTTAGTAGTTGAAGATTACGGCATGTTCCTGTGCTGATCACAGTTAGCTCTTGATTTGGTCCATCTGTATTCCCCCATACGAGCTGCATGAATGGTCAAAATGCCCAGATATTGAAGCACCTTGTTGCTTCCAATATTCAGTTTCTATTTAGTTTCTATTCTCAACAGACTGAAATAGGCTTTAATTAATGCTGTAATTACATGAATACCTGGATAGAATAGGGCAAGAATGCCCATTGTGTTATTGACAACAGTAATATCTTGAACAAACTTCAAGGTTACTTCAAAATGTCCCAAGTATGGGTAGTTTTTGTCACTCAGTCCTCCAAGGCCAAAACCTATAAGAGGCTGTCTGTGTATTTTCTTAAAATGTTTTTCAAGGAATGACTGAAACAAAATAGTCAATATGCTCTACTGTCTAGGACAGCAATACAATCAACATTACTGATTTATAGAGACACTTACTTGAGGTCCTATGAGACCAGAAGGAGAAGAGTCAATAGAAATTGGCTTTTTGAGGTCATTGCCAATGATTGTTGGGGTCAAGGTAACTACGTTTCCTTGCCCCATTTTCTTTTATCGAATCTAGACCTGTAGCTCTCACTGTTTGCACCAAAAATCCATTCTCTTCTATAGTGTATTTAGCCTATGTGTGGCCATTCCTTCCACATGGTTTTAACAGAAACCAAGGCTACCTCCTCAATTCGTTCAGTGTGGCTGGTATACCATAGTCTCCATCCCATTGGAACAGTACACTTCCAAGGAGGTGGCTGTTCCTGGAAGTTCCCATTAGGAGTTTATTTTTTGCTCCCCCAAATTGCCTAGTCATTGATTTTTCTCTTGTACAAATTCCACAAGAGGACCAACTAATTTGTTTTCTTTGAAGTAAACTAAATTTAAGTTAAACATATCTGACTCAGTTGTATGCCTTGTTTACTGATGATAAAACAGCATGCTCTCTTCTACTTTATTTACCGTCATGCAGATATTCTAAAAATGTAATTAAAATGGCTAGATTAAAAGCAATTTTTTCATCTTACTGCAAAGCATAAAAGTCACTTTAAAAATTGTTTCTACAATAATTGATTGAACACTGGGTATCTTGATGTAGAAACAGCCATCATCTTATTAATAAAACGTCTTCAAAAATACACTTGAAATTGCTTTGGCACATGGCAAAGTATTTTTTATAGTAGTAAGGACTGCCTTAAGTTTTGCGCTTTAAAAACTCACTAATAGCCCTTTCAAATGCTTTCCTATATTTATGCTCACTGTAATAAATGAAAATATTAGGAATTTTCAATATTATTTCCACTTTTTAAAAAATCAACAGGTTTATGAACATAGCTTTTGTCAAGGCAAAAGAGGTTTTAGAAATTATTCTTTTTGCAAGTAGTTCCAAGTAGTTATTGATAAATTTCACACTGTAGTCATTGGATCTTTATTTCCAAGAAATGGGAAAACTGAGTTAGTGCACTTATTGTGTATTTTTTTTGTCATTTTTATAAGTCCATCATGATATATCTTATTTCAAATACATTTTAATACATTTCAGAATTGTGACCTATTATGAATAATTTCCTATCACAATGTGTCAAATATGAATGTTTTGAGATTCCTCATTAGCACATTTTTCAACATACTATTTTAAATTACTTCGTCTTTTTTCAATATTTTTCAATATCATTTAGAAGATAACATAAGTATTTTAACTCTAGTTTCCCTGAAGTTTGTTCAGTTCCATATTTTCCCTTTTTTCCCTTTTTGTTGGACATGTACAAAAGAGAAGAACGTGAAAGTCTCCTGTCAATATTATTATTCTCTCTATTCTTATATTCCAAATAATATTTACTTTATGAATTGAGATGCTGAGGCATTTGGAGAATGCAAGTTTATTACTGAAATTGGTTGTTAATCTATGGTCCTTTTAGAACAATGTAGTTGTCTAATTTATTATTTTCCTATTGATTTTTTAATGTTTTTGTGTTGTTAGATCTCTCCCTAATATTGTTTCTTTTCAAGTTATGATGTTTTTTCTTTCTTCTGGTATAAACATTATTTTCCTTAAGAGTTATTTTACCTTAACCTTTTATACAGCGGCCCTGTTTCCACTAGCTCTTTTTTCCTTACTCCTCATGCCTTCTCATTTGTTACACCTTTGTCTTTGGGGTTTTATTTATTAATCTTTTCTTCTGCTTTTGTTGGGTTATATAATTCTTCCTTCTTTTTTCCTCTGAGTCAAATTGATTCTCTCCTTTTCTTCCTTTCAGCTGGTCCTATTCATTAGTTTTTAATTTCATTTTCTGCATCCCTTTTAAAATTCTTTCACATTCTTCAATTCATTATCTGTTCTCTCTCTCACCTGTAGATTACCATTCTCTAACTCATGACCCAGATAACTAATCTCTCTCTGATCTCTATATTTTTCATGTAATCAAAACTTCCAAGGTATCCCCTATAGGCTCTCCTATCTAGGCAGTTTCTGCCACTTCCTTTTATAGCTTGCCATGTAGATTACAATTTTCAATTGTGCCTCACCTTAAGAACAGTGTCAATTATTGTCAAGTCCCAGCACTGCCCCATGGTAGGGCCCTTCCCTCACCATGTCTTTGATCATGCCGCATACTGCTGTTGTATACCTTCCTCTTTTCAATTACTTTTTGTCCATTTGCCTCAGAATCTCTTCCCAGAGTCAGTTGTACCCCCAGGAGTTCTAATTCTCCAGAAGTAGAAAGAACAGATTTTTTTAAGCATCAAATTCCTCAGGGCCACAACATAAGGTAAGGTACTCCTCTCCCATCATAGAAAATCCCTCTTCACCCCTAAGAACATTCATCAGTAGAACCTCTTCCCCCAACGAAAGGAAAGACCCTCTTTACTTTTCCCTCCTTTTTGATTTTGCCTTTCAAGGTCTCAAATCAGTTCTGTTTCTTTTGTACCTTTCCTGAGACAATATTTTGTGTGTGTGTGTATGGGGGGAGGGTGTTTACTACCTTGCAGTAAAAAGATAATTTTTAAAATAATATTTATTTTCCTCCCAATTGCATGAAAAAAACAAATTTAACATTATAAAAATTGAGTTTCAGATTCTCACTCTCACATGCCTTCCTTCTGTCCTATCCGCTCTCCTTGAGATGGTAAACAACCTAATATAGGTAATACATGTGCAATCATATAAAACTTTTCAATATTAGTCATTTTGTGGAAGAAAACTCAGAAGAAAGAAAGTAGGGGCAGCTAGGTGGCTCAGTGGATATAGCACTGGCCCGAGAGTCAGGAGGACCTAAGTTCAAATCCCACCTTGGACACATAACACTTACTAGCTGTGTGATTCTGGGCAAGTAACTTAACCCCAATTGCCTCACCAAATAAAAAAAAAAAAAGAAAAGTTAAAAATAGTATGCTTCAGTCTGTATTCAGAATCTGTTAGTTTTGGTTTTTTTTTCCCCCTCTGGAGGCAGATAACATTTTTCATAAGTCCTTTGGCATCGTCTTGGATCGTTGTATAGTTGAGAATAGCTATGTCATTCACAATTCTTAATGCTACAATATTGCTGTTACCATGTAGAGTGTTCTGGTTCTGCTCATTTCATTCTGCATCAGTTGATGTAAGATTAGACTTTACAGGTTTTTCTGAAATCTTGCTGTCATTTCATATAGCACAATAGTATTCCATTACAGTTACATCACAGTTTTTTCAGTAATTCTTCAAATGACGGGCATCCTTTTAATTTCCAATTCTTAGAAAATACAAAAAGTTGCTATGAATACCCTTGGACAAAAAGGTCTTTCTTTTTTAATCTCTTTGGGATGCAAACCTAGGTTTAACTTTCTATGGTGAGGATCTTTTTTTTTTTTTAACATGTTTTGAGGCTTTATTTGGAGAGAGTGCTGTCCCAAGTGTCTTTTGCTAGGACTGCACACCTTATTGTACTGCTGGTCTATAAGGGCTTTAGCCTGCTTCTGGGTGCTTCTGAGCTGCTGATTTACATGGGAGTATGGCTTAGCTGGTAGCCTGCACTGGGGGTGGGGTCTTGCTGTGCTGCTGATCTGCAGGGACTACTGGTTTATGTAAAGATTCTCAAGGGCTGCTTCAGATTTGCACTGGGTGGGCAGGTCCTTGCTGTTATCTTGCCACGTGCTTGGGCCCTCCCTGCAGGCCTACTGGGGTGTAGACAGCTGTTAATTCTCACTGACCATACACCACTAACACCCCAGTGAGACAGACCTTTCCCACTAACCCTGCAAGTTGTCCTGGGCTGGGAAGCAGCTTCCCTGCTGCAGAAATTTTATCTGAGGTAGTTTTAGAAGGGCACCAGAAGTATCTCTTACTTGATTTTTAAAATTGTTTTTGAGCTTTTCTAGGAGTCCTTTTTGTGTATAAGATCAATTCACATTTTTTTTTTGAGGCTTTATAGTAGCCATTTTGATATCATTGTCCTCTTCTAAGTTTGTGCCTTGAATCCCCCATCAGCATAGTATTATTATATGGTCAGGTAATTTTTTTTCTTTTGCTCATTTTCTTGCCTATTTTGTGGCTTTTTCTTTTTATGAAAGCTGGACTCTGCTTCTGGAATGAAAAGGACACTGCCACAGGCTTGGGCCTTGGTGCTGTACTGTAGTCATTGCTGTCTTGCTTGGGAGCAGCGTTAACTGAACCATGCTCCTTCCCCACCACAATGAGACAGACTTTTCCTGATTACGCTCTAAGCTGCCCTGGGATGGAAAACTGTTTCACTGCTCCAGAATTGCTTTTGAGGCATTATTCTAAGGTTGGTTTGAGGGGAATTTAAGCGAGCTCAGGCGAGCTCCTGCCTTACACTGTCACCTTGGTTCCAGAATTGAAAAAGGAGGTTTTTAAGGGTCATATTCAGCTAAGTCCACTTGGCGGGTGGCTGGCTTGACTTTTTCTGTGGAGAAATGCCAATGCCCAGGGTGTTCATACCTATAGTAAGACAGGAGCAGTTCTGAAATAGTCATCAGAAAATTCCATAAAAGAAGGGTACTGATAATCAAATTGAGTGTTTCAATAGCCATTCCAAAGTGTGCAGTCACTCTTGTAATTATGATCAGCATTCCAAAGAATAGCTGCATGGGCACCAAGATAAGGATGAGTTGCAAACCTATGTCTAGTAGTGTCAGGAAGTGCCAATTGCTCTTGGAACCCAGAGAGCCTTTTGTTGTTGTTTGTCCTTCTTTTTAGGGAAGAAGACCAATGGCAACACAGGATGATAATCTTGACTTGTACATGAATTGGAATTAAATGAGACAGAGTTGCAGAAAGTCATCAGTTTCACCATTTTCCAGAGTCATTGAAATCCCATGGTAAGACAAAATCAAGATGACTGGTGAATGGCGTGGGGTGCAGTGGATGACGTTGGCCTCTTCCATCTCTGGGCAAGCTCTAAGCACTTCACAGTGCCTGGTTCCATTTTCATAGCTGTTGGAACAGATTGTTTTTGTCTGCCCGTTCTGCTTGGTGAGTCTTCACATGGCTTGGGGTAGATATTTCCCTAATTCACCATCAGGTTTGAGGCTTGTCTGTTACCCACAACCTGTTTTAGCCCAGCTGCTGAGATAGTTATACTCTGAACTGTGTGTGCTAAAGCTTCTTGGAGCCAAAGGTATGAGTTGGGTGAATCAGGTGAATACCAAAGGTGGATTATCAACCTTGAAAAGGCCTCTGCCAACTCTAATACTAGAAATGATGGGGGCAGGGCCCAAGCCAAGATCTTCACCCTTTGCCCCAAGGGGAATCTGACTCCCACCTGTCTATAGACTCCAGTTCTTCATCTCCCTTTGAAAGCCTTAGCCTTACCTTTTAATCTTATTCAGATGTGGTTTGCCCCTTGCCCTAAAAGAATCTGGCTCCCTTTTGTCTATAGGCCCCTGAAAGACCTTACTCTGGTCTCAAAGGGTTCCTTGTTGACTCCCCTAATCTCCCTTTGAAAGTCCTAGCCCCACCCTTTGATCTTGCGCAGATGCCTTTCAGACTTCTGCCTTCCTGTTCCCTCCATTAGCTATTCCCATTGCCTGTTCGATCTCTCAGACCTTCCAATCGGAATTCTCACCTAGACCCTTTTCCCAGCCCCCTTCTCTGGACACCCAAAGTTACTTCAGTGTATAAAAATTCCACCCTGGCCCCCATTCAGATGTTGAGAACCTCATACTCAAAAGGTGAGACTTTCTCATGCCACCCGTCCTTAACTAGTGTCACCTGGCCAATGCAATTTATCACTAATAAACTTTTCCTCTGACTGAAGAAGATTTGAGTTGAATTCGTTCAGCAGGGCCCGGTACCACGATTTTGGGTTTGCAGCACCCCCAAAGTTCTACAGCTCTTCAGAAATATGTGCTAGTCCTCCCAGAGCGGCCCCCCATACAACCTCTCCAATAACACACAATCTAAGACCCCAAGAGACTCTCCTAGGCATCAGACTCCAACACAAGGATAGGATATAGCAGAGGTTATTGTTCCTTATGGGACTCTTTTGTTGTTTTTTGTTTTAGTTTTTCAAGGCATTTATTTCAAGTAACACAATACACCAATCAGTCTCCTCTGCTTCTTGAGGGAGATGCAGCTTAAGGTAGACCGCAGCTTAAGGTAGACTGCAGCTTAAGGGGGGTGGCAGCCTCCTACAGAGTGGGGACAGCCTCCCAAGGTAGAGGGGCTGATCGAGGGAGCTGCCTCCCACTTAAGAGAGACATCCATCAAGCCCTCTACTTAAGGAAGGTACCTCCCCCTAGCCAGGACAGGCTAGGGATTCATACAGAGGAAAATCTCTTTTGGTCGGGATGTTGCACCATTACAGATGCGAGACAGAGACCCAATCAGAATTTTAATGTGGAGGTTTATTGAAGCTCATGGCTGCAAGGGGAAGTCCCAAATCAAGCAGCCCTGAATGGAGGGAGAGCAAGGTTTATAAGGGGAAAAACCGCAAGAGGGAGGGTCCTTATTGCCATAAGCAGTATTCATACAGAAGCACAAGCCAGCCCTTAGTTCCTTATCTGGGTGCTAACAGGATGCCCTTGGGCCTCATGAGACCCAAGATGTTCCAGGAAGTTAAGGAGGGAGGAGGTTTTTCAAACTTAAAAAATGGAGAGGCCAACAAAAATAGGGTGCAGGGTCCCGTACTTCAGGGAAATGAGGTGGCCAGGGACAGTACAGAGTTTTAAGAATACCTAGGCACAACATTATTCCATTGTTCAGCATTGGGCAGAGAGGCCCAGGTTAGTTGTAGTATTTCATTGATTGACCAATCTGCTTGAAACTCATTGTCTCCTAACAGTGGCTTTAAGTGGTACTTGAGATAATGGGTTTCTTATTGACCACTCTATTTAAATCTCCTCATCTCTCCCTCAAGAATGCATCCAAATTCATTTGGTGAATTGAGCCGGAGGTCTCATCTTCTGGAACTACTTCAGGCTGACAATGGGGTTAGAGCTGTCCCTGCCTCAATAGGTTCTGGGGGTGGGAGGAGAGGGACCAACCAAGTAGGCCGTGTCTGTGGTATGGGCTAGAATCCTTCCTATACGACCCTCTGAAATTTGATTTAGGTTGGCCTGGTGGACACAAACTTTGATTAGAAAGTTCAAAAGGCAATGTCTGAACATCAAAAGGAACAAGACAATGGGGAAAGGGGAGGGGGGTCAGAAGTGGCAACAGCAGGAGAGTTAAAAAAGTTAAAAACCAGGAACCCTAGTGAAAGTAAGGATTTTGTTATTCCTTTTTAGGTAGTAGCTTCCAGGATCCTAGAATATTAGTTTCCACAATCATGGTTGTAAACAGTTCCCACTGCGACTGTGCAGTGAGATATAAGGATGGCATAATGTGCTATTTACTATGCTTGCACTGCACTACCTATGTTGATATTGCTAAAGTTAACCTATGAACTAATTGTTGGCAAATAGCCTTCTTTGTGTGCTCAGCTATAAATCAGGTGAGTGCTGGTCAGTGAGTGGAGATTTAGGGAAAGCGTGTGTGTCTGCCTCAACCAGCCCCCATTGAAGCTTAGGGGGGAGTGTGCTATCTGGAATGATGTGCTTCTTCAAACAGCCTACATTGAGGCTTAGGGGAATGAGATAGGAGTTGAACCCCTACTTTGTATGTTCTCACCCGCCCCTTCCAGAAGGGTGATTAGGGAATGCTGTAGGAGTAGGTTCTCCCATTATCAGCAGCCTTCTTGAGAAGATGAGACTTGAATAAAGTTAAGCTTATTTAACCCCACCTAAGCTGTCTTCCTATCCTTCTGGTTGCCCAAATCAAGAGCTAACCCGTTAGATGCTAAAGTCCAAAAAAACCCTCAAGTGGCTCCAATGATATAGCCAGCTTGGTGATTCAGAGGGGCACAGCTGGCTGTGGATTTTATTTATCCATTGGGCCTTTTCCAGGATGGGATGCAACTCCCATCTCATTCTGCTTTCGATTATTGATATAAACACAGGATGTTGTTATTAAACAAGAGCAAAGACTCCTACTTTATAATTGAACAAGAGAGGCTTGAAATATGTGATGTACTCCATTTGGATTCTTCCTGGCTTTCTATATCATTCTCAAATCAAGCTACATAATTTTTATTCTTAACTTTTTTTTTCCTTTTTAGGCAGTTGGGGTTAAGTGACTTGCCCAAGGTCACACAGATAGTAAGTGTCAATTGTTTGGTCTGATGTCGAATTTGAACTCAAGTCTTCCTGACTTCAGGGCCAGTGCTCTATCCACTGTGCCACCTAGCTGCCCCCTTAACGTTTTCCTAAAATGAACTTCCTCACACCCTCTCAACATGCTTAAACCATCTGAAGCTGGTACAACTGTACCTAGAATAACTGCCCAGGGGCAGGAGGGGCTTGGATGTCCCCAAACCATCTTATCTGTCTTCCATATTTTCCATCAAGCCTTTATTTTTCTTTCTAAATCTTTCAAATGCATTACTCAAAACTACTCAACTTTACATTTCAACCATATTCCAGACTATACCTACTGTTGTTAAAATTAATGTCTTATTAAAACCCTACTTTCTGAAGCTGTGAAGTTAATTTCAACCCAGGGGATTCATTAATCTGCATAAAGCCACACTATGTATTCTTTGTTCCAATATAGGAAGAAGTTTGTGAAGAAAAAAAAAAACTAGACCACTGTCACCTTTGGGTGGTCTAGACAAAAAAAATCTGTTTCCACGCAATCTTGAGTAGAACACAATGAGCTTCCCTACTTTTAGATTAAATTACTGGCAAGCTTGGATAGGGGCTGACCAGGATAAGGAGATAGGCCAAATAGCTTCCAATCTTCTACTTACATCTTATCAAAATAACTCAGAAATGTTCCAGTATCAATTTATAGAAATTTGCTATAAAAGAGTAGGGACATAACTATACATTGAGGGGATAATGCTTCCCCAACTTCATGCCGATTTCCAGGCAAAAGTTATGTAGATGTCGAATTGCATTGGGCCAGGCTTAAGGTCAGCAAGGTGGTATATTCATATTAGGGAAATTGAGTCAGGGGAATCCTACCTCAGCTCATGCAAATCGTCATTCTACCAGCCTTTCCCATGAGAATACCCAGTGCAGTTTATAGATATAAAACCCCATAGGGTTGCTGGCACCATGGATCAGTAGCTCAGTAGCATTCCTTAATAGTCATACCTGAAGAGAGACTCAAGAATTATATCAGTCAACAGTCCCATAAGGCCTTGAATAGCAAGTTACAGTAATCAGAGCTTCAGGTGGGTTCAGCTCTCAAGGATCACGTATTTTAGATAAGTATTGAACTAGTATTCATGCTGAGTAGAGTTTTTCCTCTTCCTGAGTTCAATGCTTTTCAATGCTTAATAATAAACAATAAAACACTTGAAATGTGTAAATAGAATAATCCCAAATTGTATGTAGAAAAGATTTCACAAACATTGTCTGTAGTAGAATGTGTTCAGTTAGTTACCATGTTCAATGGACATAAGTGTAGACCACTACTCTCAGAATCTCTTTAAACAATGGGAACATCTTTAAGGCGAGTCTTCAGTACTGTATTTCACCCCATAATCATTGCTACCACATAATCATCACACCTTGTTTTTTCAGTCCAGATATTGGTTTATAACTTTTCATTGCATAATCATCGCCATAGTATAATTCTGTTTTTCATGCTACTTAAAAGGTAAACAGCAATGTATTCACCAATGGCATATGGATACACATTTATCTCTTGTGCATTTTGAGCTGAGCCAAGAATTCTCAGTGTACACTGCATTGTCAGTATTTAATTTTAGTTACACACTAAAATACATGAGTAGTCCATATAGTCTAATTTTGCATCGAAGACAATTTAGTAATAAATGATTTTTAAGTAATGTGGGCACCCTTTTTTTTTTCGGACTTCACATAATGGTCACACCCCACTTAGTTGCAAAAAAAAAAATGGCATACAATTTGTGACGATTATGCAGTGAAGTGTTAGTTTACATGTATTCCTACTCATGTTCTAATTCCAGATTAAATAATAAACGTAAGTAAAATTAATTTACCACTCTTCACTGATATAACTATACTGAAACCCTATTCCTTAAAACAGAAACAAAAGAGATTCCTTACTTTAATGTCTCAACTTAATAAAAGGATCAGGCAATTTTACAAAGTATGGGGAATCATAGGGACCTAGGGCCTGACAACCCCATGATATTTTCCTCTGGATTAATGTAAACCATATAATTTCTGGAACTAATACAAAAGTTTACCAATTTGAAACAATATTATGTATTTGAAACTTGAAACAAATCTATCACAATTGGGGTGACTTTGATGTTGTTGAACTCACAAAACAGCATTTCTTCAATTACTTTGTGCAGAAAATCATTCATCTTGTCATTAACATGTTGAAACTACAACTTTAAACCACCTTATATTTTAAGTTTCCAAATTATCTAATTTTTTTCATATGCTTTTAAAAAGACCAGTTCATATGCAACAAAATTCAGATGAAAAATTGCTTTTTCCAACCAACACCTTTCCTAGCTCACAATGGTCAAATTTTATAAGAGAATTTTACAATACAATTTAGAACACAAACAATAAATTTCAGATGATATCAATTACGTTTCCAAATCATCACATAATGAAAATTGATAGGTTACGCTTACCAAATACAGAAGCTAGATGGCTTCTTACCTTATACAGCCAGCTATGTATTGCCTAGGAGTCTGGGTGGCTAATGAATGCTGGCCACTGCAGAGACCAGATGCCAGGATGCACTGAACCGGGAGACACTTCCAGATCCCACCCAGAGGGTCAAGGCTGCTGAGCATCCATGGGCACAGGGTTGTTGTCAGTGGACTGTGATGACCGCCACCCACTCCCCCTGCCAGCTCAGGGAGGACAACCCAAACCTCCCACAACTCTCCAGCACCACAGTCCCCTAATCTGATTTGGGATGAGAGGAGTCAACAGGAAGACACCCAGAAGTCTCAGGAGTTTCCTTCTGCAGTCTTAAAATAGTCAGTTTCCAAACTCCTTAATGATTAATTGCAAAACCCCCAGAATCTGCTGAGATGCTTTTAGCTGATCTGACTTTTCACTGTAGCCTCTGCCTGACTAGAGCTGGAACCGCAGGGAGAAGAGTCTTTAGTATTTTTTTTGAAAGTTTTTGAACTTTTATTCAAATAAACTGTACTTCTGTGACTACTCCTTAAAAATTTAGGATGGGGCATCCTAGTGGAGAGTCTCATGTTGTGGAAAGAAACTGCCCCATTTTGCTGTAAGTCCAAAACAAGTCTCTTTCCCTTTAAACCATTCCACATGGCACCCCATGAGAGGAAAGCACAGGAATCTCAAGCAGTGTGTCTCCCACTTAGAGCCTCTAAACACGGTGCAGAGGCCCCAAAACTAGGCACAGGGACCCAAAACTGGGTACAGAGACCCCAGCCAGGCACAGAGGCCCAACTCCCCACCTCCCCCAGTATCCCATGGGGAGGGGAACAAGACAGGGTTCTTAAGCAAGGCATCTTCCACTTAGTAAGAACCTGCAAACAGGGTGCAGAGATCCCAAACTACTCCTAGTCAGACTGGGATGCCAGCAGTAAAGGGAATGGGCTTATGGGCTTATCTTGATTTGGAGAGGGCCTAAGGTGGAGATAAGCCTGTTGGGCGCCAGAAATAAGGTTTAAGGTATCCCAGAATTTTGGGGTGCAAGGTTGTCTCAAAAGAATCTGTTCAGTCCAGTCTCCAAATCAAAGTCATTTATTGGGGATAACACAACACACCAAGCAAAGCATACCCAGCAGGCTCCTCTATCACTTAAGGGAGATGCAGCTGAAGGGAGACCCCAGCTTGGGGGGGGGTGGCAGCACGTAAGGGAGAGGGCTGATGCAGGGTGGTGCCCTCCCTTAGGGGGAGAGAGGCTCACTTAAGGGGGACTCCTTCCCCTAAAAGGAGATGCTAATCAAGCAGACCTCAGTTTAAGGGAGATGGGTCCTTAAGGGAGACCCTAGCTTAAAGGAAGATGGCCATGGAGCTTTACCCTTGGAACTGCCACACCCGTAGCACCAGAGAGCTGCCCTCAACCTTGGGTCAGTGAGTTCTTGGACAAAAGCAGGGGCTTTTATTTCTTCTTGTCCTTATCTATACACTGGGCCAGGAGTTCTCTGAGACCATTAGTGTCTTCATGTTGAGGGGCCAGGTGTGTGTTGTGATGTCATCTTCAAAGAATTCATACTTAGACTGTCTCCCAAGCCAAGTAGAGGATATTTATTGAAGTGATGCACCCAGAAGACTCTGGTACTTCTGAGAGTCAGGGCATCTAGCCAGATTGTGTGTTTGGTTTATACACAGTTTGAGTGGCAGAAAATAGGAAAATGGGAGGGGTGGAGCTACTCTGGAGTGTCAAGTAGTCTGGTTTGGGGTGTAGTGCACATGCAGTTTTCCATGATGCATACAGAAAATCCCATGGGGGGAGTATTAATTTATAGTAATGATGTAATTTGCTCAACTTCGTTCTAAGTTTACCACACAGGGCACAACTTTAGCTAATGTACAAGTTCTATGATTTAAGAAGTCCTTGTTATTTTCTTGAGGTCAAATTGTGATTTATGAGCATTTTATAGCTGATTGGGTGTCACATCCTGCATCCTATTTCACATTCTGCATCCTGATTGGACATGCTCCAATTGCCTTGTCATTTCCTCCCTCAAATATTCACTCAAATGCATTTGGGAAAGGGATGAAAGTCTCTTCTTCAAAAGCTACTTCTTGCTAGAAGTGGGTGTAGAGCTGTTCCTGCCTCAGTGAAGGTGGGAGTAGAGTGAAATGAGGCAGAGGCAGCATCCAGAGGATGGGGAGAGTCCAGAATAGGTTTGTATCCTTGTTGCATGGCTATCTGCAGAGGGACAGCTGATAGTTTAGAACAAAGGTTCCCAAACTTACTTGGCCTTTTGAAGCCACTTTTAAAAAAAGTTACTCAGAGGGGCAGCGTGGGGGTGCAGTAGATAGAGCACCAGCCCTGAAGTCAGAAGGACCTGAGTTCAAATCTGGCCTAAGACCAAACACTTGACACTTACTAGCTGTGTGACCCTGGACAAGTCAATTGCCTTAAAAAAAAAAAGTTACTCAGCACCCCCCTGGAAAACTACTTTCTTTAACCCTTTAATGATTTTGTTTTTGTGGGGGGAATTTAAATCATTTCAAAAGAACAAAATTTAAAAAAAAAGACATCTTAAATTTAATATTTATTGTAAATTTGTGGTATTTTCCTGCATTGAAATTTTGATGACACGATATTGTCTCTGTAAGCATATAATATCTTATTGTAAACAAGTCATTGCATGCATATATTCCTACCAGTGCATGCTAGACTTCCCAACAATGTGCGACAGGCTCACCTGCCAACACTTGCTTGTTAAGACCTGTAGATGGACTTGACCACTGATTAGTTAACTTGTATTTTGTGTTTATGTGGAAAACAATGTAATCACTATGATTTCAACTGTTACACAATAGATGAAACATGTATGAACGGTTTTTCAAAATTTTCTTCTCTTCTTTCCTTATGCTAACACTGTATCTCCGTATTTTAATGCCTGCTATTTGCACCCAAGCTACTATTGTCCCACTCCCCTGATTATTCCAGCATGCCTCAGGAGGTGGTATTGCTCACTTTGGGAACCTCTAAAGACACAAATCTAGTCAGCATGTTAATTAGGTAAGGCCCAAAGATCAAGAGAAAGAAGGGAACCAAATGAGATGTAACGATAGGAGAAGGGATTGATAAGAGCCAAGAGGCCCAGGAACTGCCCCCTTGTGCAGAGAAAAGAAGCTCTGTATTTATTTCACCACTGAGCCTTTTCAAGAATGTTCGCAAGGTGGGTATCGACGTGCTTTGAGTTATTGATGTAAACACAATATGACGTGTTAGCAAGCACAGATTCTCCTTTCAGAGGTAGGGAGGTAGTCAAGAAATATACAATTGTCCAGAATAACATTAGTGAGGGAGTTTAGGGATTCCCATAAGTCCAGATGTGAGAAGGCTGTATTGTAGCTAGTTCTTGGGTAGTGACAGATTGGTTAAGATTGCCTCATGTTCTATGTAGGCAGCCAATGGGGTCATGGCCAGCAGACTACATGATCCCAGAAACCCCTTTCTGACTGCGAATGTGATTTGGAAGGAAGAGTACATTGAAGATTTCAGTGGTGGGGAGCAAGCATTCCCAGGGTGCACCTCTCATGTTAGGTGTAGGAGTCAAGACACTGGGAGGTCAGAACTACCAGGCTTAAGGAGTTTATCAGGGTGTGAGGTTAGATTGTTACAAGACTGGTTGTAAATGGAATAAATTAGAATGTTTTTGAACCTGCAGAGGAAGGTGTATCCTCGGGGTGCACAGACAAGGTTCTGGGTGCTGTTCAAGAGTGTATAAATAAGCAGGGCCTATGGGTCAAAGCAGTTACGTGAAGGAGGGAACTCTGGTGCGGATGGGGCACGAGCAAGAGGGGTTTTATAATTCCAGATGTAAAAGGGGTCCCTGGGAGCTCAATAGCAAAGCCCACCTTAACATAGAAAGTATGGCTAGGGCCATCCTCCATGTGGTGGGGTCAAAGTTAGTGCAGAAGGGACAGCTAGTGTGAGTAAGATTGGGGGTGCCCTGTAAGTAACAGTTAGTGGCCCCATGTGGGAATAGATATTCCCCGCTGAGATAGACCAAGTGCTGAAAAATAAGCAGAGTTTTATGGAATTAGGGCCAGGTGTATACTGGATGATGGAGGCAGGGGCTCACCCAATGTCAAAACAGGATTGCATTGGTGAACATATCCCAGAGTGACAGGTGACCTAGCAGGTAAGTGAGTAGTGATGTTGGGGAAAGGAGGAAAGAGAAAATGGACCTTGGTTCAAACTTCAGAGGGTCCCTCTGGAGGTGGTGATGATATACCCAGCAGTTGGGGTGATATGTGTTAGCATCACCTAAGTGGATTAGGGCATTTCTGCTCTATGAGGAAGCATGGGCTTTAACCAAGGGAAGAAGGAGATTGGATGAAAGAAGGAAGGGAAGGTATCAGAGGGAACCTATTCAAGGGCAGTAAGCTGCCAGGGTAGAAGGCATTATCATTGGAGAAGAACAAAAATTATCAGGAGGACTGGGAAAAATACAAAGAGTGCCATCCAGGGGATGTTTTCTCTCTCCATTCAGGGTCCACCAGGGCTTTCTTTTTCCAGAAGAGCAGCTTTAGATCCTCCTCCAGCTCACAAGTGTACCAAGGCTAGTCTGAAAGGTTATCAGAAAGGGGGCAAAACTTTAATCTACATATTAATCTCCAACTGGGGAGGCCATCAAGTTTTACAGTAGTTGGGGTGATTAGAATAACATGGTATGAGCCCTTCCACTTAACTTCAAGGCCTGCGTCCCCTGGGTACGCAGGGACAGAGGAGCTTGGGTCACAGTTGGGTAGGTACTCATTAGTATACTTAGAGCCTCCTGAACTTCTTGGGAAAGGTCTCCCATATAGGAGCTCAAAAGGGCTGAGTTTAGTGTTGCCTCGGGGTGATCTGGGCCTGCAGTAGCCCTACAGGGAGGACCTTTATCCAGTTGTCATATGTTTCTTGAGATAACTTAGTCAATAAATGTTTAAGAGTGTGATTCATCTTCTCTAACTTAGCTGAGGACTTGGGGTGCCAGGTGGTGAGTAAGTGGAAGGCAATTTTAAGAGTCCCTACCACCCCCTGGGTTATCTGGGAGTGAATTAGCCCAAAGCAAAGGATGATTTCTTTTAGAAGGAATTTGACAACCTCTTGGGCTTTTTCTGTTCTGCAAGGAAAAGCCTCAACCTAATTACACAAGGATGAGGAGAAGCCTGAAACTCCTCCAGGGCAGCATGTGTGTTAAGTCAATTTACCAGTCTTTCTCTGGATATGTATTTCTCTGAACAGGTTTAAGGAAGGGTGGGGGTTGGACAGCGCCCTTGGGGTTCATCTGAGCACAGGTGAGGCAGGCTCACCAGACCTGCTGAACTACTTCTGCTAATTTATGGCCTGTGCAGATAGGTCTAATAAGGGATAAAAAGACATTTTTCCCTTAATGTGTAGCCTCGTGCAATACAAAAAGGAGTTTCCACTGGCTTCTTTTAGGAACTAACAGGTGACCAGATGGAACCTGATACCAACTGGATGGAGTGAGAGTGTATCCCTACTCAGGCAGTAGCCTGATCCCAAAGATTATAAGATGGAATATAAAAATCTGGGAGCTGGGGAAGTAAGGGAGCTAATATAATGGATTGGCAAGCAGCCTCTTCTGTGGCTGTATCGGCAAGCTGATTCCCTGTGGCTCGGTCTGATTCTCCCTTTTGGTGACCTTTTACAAAAGATTATTGGCCATCTCCTTTGGATTTTAGATGGCCTGGGGAAGGTGTATGATCTCATGTGTTTGCTTAATAGGGGGGTTCTTTGGTGTTAGAAACCCCCTTTCCTTCCAGATACTCCCATGGACAGACGTGGAAGGCATATTTTGAGTCATTATAAATGTTCATTCTCTTGTTTTTTTCCAAGTTCCAGGGCTCTACTAAGTGGTATTAGTTCAGCCTTTGGGGCTAAGGTTCAAGAAGGCAAGGTTTTTGCCTCTATAGTATGAGAGACTGCCGCTATATACCCTGCTCTCCTCACTACTTCAATAAAACTGGACTCATCTGTGTACTACTCTTCATAGGCATTGGCGAGGGAGAAGTCCTTTAAGATCACTGGAGTAGACCAAGTCTAGGGTCTCTTCACAGTTGTGAAAGAGGGTCAGGTTGGGAGTGTCTAAAAGCAGGGCCTGATATTTGGTGAGCCTACCACTAGACAGCCACCTGTAGCCCTTGGCCTCTAAGATACTCTGAACTCTGTGAGGAGTCTGAACTTCTAAGGGCTAACCAAGAGTGAGTTTGGAGGCTTCCTTAATTAGGATGGTGGTGGCAGCCACTGCTTGCAAGCAAGGGAGTTACCCAGAAGCCACAGAATCCAACTGTTTGGAGAAGTAGCATACTTCTCCTGGGGTCTGGTCTGAGGGATTGAGTTAAAACACCTAAAGCCTGATCCTGTCTCATCAACGTGAAAGGTGAAAGGTTTGTCCAGATTGAGTAGGGCTAGCACAGAGGAGATGGTCATTCTGGACTCTGAAAGTCTCAAAAGCTTTAGCTTGATGTGGGCTATGAGTGGAATCATAAAGGGGCTTTGCAATGAAGCAAAATTGGGGATCCAGATGTGGCAAAAACCCAGCCAAGCCCAGAAAAGTGTGTAATTGTTTCTTATAGCTGAGGTAGGAATTGATAAAATCCTCAGTTTACTTTCAGATGTTAAGGAGGTAGGAGTCAGCTCAGACCTAGATATTTTACAGATTAGTTGGCAATCTGAGCCTTAGCCAAAGAAACCCTGTAGCCTTGGGAGCTGAGGAAATTAAGAATGTTTTATATAATAGCAGCCAAGGAGGCCTCCTGCTTTGGGCTACAGATAAGAACATCATCCACATATTGAATAAAACTGCTATCTAATCTTTCCCTGAAGCCTGGCTGAAGATATTAAGGACTATCTCAGAAGCCCTGGGGTAGGACTATCCACTGTTGCTATGGATTAGATTTTTCTGGGAGTGCCCATTCTAAAGCAAAAATAAACTGTGAATCTCTGTGGAATGGTATACAGAAGAAAGCATCCTTAAGGTCTCAGTCTTACCCAAATTTCAGGGGACAATCAGTGGCTTAGTACCAAGAAAGAGTGTTCAAAAAGGAGACTTTTGAATTGGCATGGCGAAAGGGGAGTTGTTTGGCACCTCTGGAGCCTTCCATCAGTGCCGACCACAGAGTGGGGAGAGGTGGAGGTGGGAGCAGAGAACTGAAGATGCAAGACAATGGCTTGCCACAATGGTGGCTCCTGTATCAATGAGGAAGTTAATATCAATATATATCAACATCCATATCTGTTTCTGTCTGTCTGTTTGTCTATCTGTCTATCTAAATACCTATCTGTCTCAATAATATCAATAAGGAAGTAAATGCTGTTTTCTGTCACATCTGAGGTTACGAGGTTACCCTGGGTTGATCCATGGTGATGGATAAGGGGGGAGCTGGCTGGATCCCAGGCTCTGTCACCCTGAGTCCTGAGGAGAGTGGAGGGTGGGGTATTGGGAGGTGGATGCTTGAGCACCCTTTGAGCAGTCTCTTTACCAGTGTCACTCCTGATGGCAAGTGAGACATGGACAGAGGGCGGAGAAGGAAGCCTATTCTACAACAGATATTCACTAGATCAGTGCCTTTTGTTATGGCACCTGAAGCACGAACCATCCCTGTGATAATCACAAGTAGGCCCTCTGTGAGTGGGTGAAATAGCAGCGGTGGAGGGCTGAGCCTCTTCTCTGTTCCTAGCCCCGGCTCTATCATTTCTTTTCTCGGCCATAGCCCTCTGCTTTTCAGCTGCTGCATGGTCTCTGTTATTAAACATTACAAAGGCCATCTCCAAAAGCTGTGACTGGGGTGTCTGGGGACCCATATCAAGCTTCTGAAGCTTCCTACTGATGTCAGGAGCCAATTGGCCAATGAAATGCATGCCTAAGGTGGTATTGTTCTCTGGGAAAGCAGGATCAAGTTGAATAAACTTATTAAGGGCTTTCACAAGCCTTTCTTGGAAAAGGGCAGGGTTCTCATCAGGTCCTTAAGTGATTTCTTTTAAGTTTTTCATAGTAAACCTGCTTCTTTAAACATTTCTCCACCCCATCTAAAAGACAGGTGATCATGTGATCCTTTCTTTCCTTATCTCTACAACTGTCTCCATCAGACTTGCACGACTTAGCAGTAGGTAGGGGCCAAAATTTGAATAGGCTAAACTTCTTCAGGCTGCAGACAGGTTAGACTAGAGACAGACAGATGGTTGGGTGCCATGGGTCATGTGACAAACAAGAGAGAGTGTACAGTGGCAAATCTACATTTTTCATGGGCCCTCTAAAATCATTTATTGGACCATATGTTGTTTAGGTGTGCTTGTGATAGTCCTAGCAAGGATTGGCTGCAGGAACTGCAGTTGCCCTGGGTAGGGTGTGGGGGAAAGGTGTTGAGTGTTACCAAAATTGGATTCAGATAATTTATCCTTGAATTTGTGGGCCAGATCCCATATTCTCCTCTTCTACAGTAAAACAAGAGGAGATGATGATGTTACTGTCCCTGCAAGTAAGATCAAGAAGAAGAGTAATAGCCTTAAAACCTTCAGTAAACATGGTAGAGTCTTCTGAATATTGGCCCAACTTTTCCTTGATCTGGGAAAGATCGGTCATGGAGAAGGACACATGGACACAAGCAGTACCTCCTTGCCCATCTATGACTTTCTTTAGGAGGCAAAGTTTTGATGAAGGCAAAAACAGAGCCCCATTTCTGATGTTGGAGGGGCTTAGCTCAGAGGGAAGTTTGTGGCCAGGACAGGGAGGTGGATTTTGGAGCTGCTCTCAGAGCTCACAGCAGGAGTTTGGAGGGGCCTAAGATGATGTAGGAGGAGAACAGCCAGAGGGATCCAAGGGGTGATTAGAGCTTTCTGGACACCAAGGAGAGAGAGTTAGAAGTGGGTCATCTGGGATATCAGGAGGGCATTTCTTTTGGCCCTTAGTCTGTTTGGGGCTGAACAAGGCTAGAAGCATCCTACAGCCGTGCTGCCAAGTAGGGTACTATGAAAGGACCATAAAGGCCTGAACATACAGAATTTTGGTCCACTTCTCATGGTGACAAAATAGATCAGGTTGCAAAATGGCATTGCAGTTAAGAGATCCAAATTCAGGTCGTTTTTCTTGGTCCTCTAGATTAGGATTTGTTGAACTTTTTCCACTCG
The DNA here is from genome assembly GCF_003287225.1 of Phascolarctos cinereus. Classification (NCBI taxonomy): domain Eukaryota; kingdom Metazoa; phylum Chordata; class Mammalia; order Diprotodontia; family Phascolarctidae; genus Phascolarctos; species Phascolarctos cinereus. The sequence goes on along the minus strand of NW_027555847.1, from coordinate 200,253,860 downwards.
TGACCCCTATTCACCTCAAAAATTTTCATACACCCCATGGAAAATGGGTATAAAAAATAAGTATACAAATAAAAAAATTACTGATAATAAACCATAAAGAAATGTATTTTAAAATATTTTTGGTACACATATAATTTTACCATTTATTAAAGATGAAAGCAAATTTGCATGTTAATGAGATAGATGTGCTTGTTTATTTTTGCATAAAGAATTAAATCTTGGCAGAATATTTGATACTACAGGATGTAGAGCATCTTCAACATTTTTCGGAGTTGATTGATATTTTGATTTTATAAGCATAACTGCTGATAATGCCGCTTCACATAAATACATAGTATAAAATGGCAGAAGTATGTTTAGGGCCGTTTTAGAAATTGTTGGAAGTTCTGTCCTAATCCCAAGCCAAAATTCATTTGATGAGGTTTTTTTTTTTAGGAAGCTCAAGTTTTAAACCTGTTCCACTTGATAACTCAGCAATTCTTCTTGAACTTTTTAATGGTAGATAACTGATTTTTTTTAAATTTCGATTTGGTATGGCTTATGAACCCAACTTAGTTTTTTTAGAATCAAAATTTGAAGGGAAGTATTTCTGAAACTGTGTCTCTAGGCACTTCAGTTGATCAAGTGAAGTCGTGTGATATAACACAGGCAAGTGTAGCCTGAAACACCTTGGATTCATTTTGCGTTTGATTTTGAAATAATTTTTGGTTATTGCACATTCAGAAAACTTTTACTGTTGCCAAATTTTTCATGACCACCACATTCAGTTATGTGGGGTAGTAACCCAAAGTTTAAGCTTTGCTCTAGATTGTATTGAGGCCAGGCTGTGTTTCAGGAAAATACAAAACACCTATTCTCTAAGTCTTGGAGGCCAAATTTTTCATTAAGCTTGTTGAAATTTCAGAGCAGGCAGCCTAGAGGGGACTCTCTAAGTATAGAAGGGGACTGATCCATAATGTAAAAGATGTTAAGAGTCTAAAGGTAGTGGTTTCTAGGGCCAAAGAATCACTTCAGGCTCCCGAGCAAGGTGTCACCTGCATTTAGAGTTTCCAGAGATGGGTATTGAGCCTCTTTTTACCCCCAGGCTTATATGGCTAGGGGGGTCCAGTCCCAAGAGAGAACTTAGCTTTGGATTAGAGTAAGTCAGACCTAGAGACTAATGCCGGTACTGTGGTGTCATCTTTAAAGAATTCAGATTCAGACTGTCTCCAAGCCAAGTATAGGATGCTTACTGGGGTGACATGCCCAGTAGACTCTATTCGTTATGGGAGGCAGGGCATCTAGCCAGGTTATGTGTCTAGTTTATATATGATTTGAAAGTAGCAGAAAATAGGAACATGGGAGGAGGGAGCTACTTTGGAGTGTCACGTAGTCTGGGATGTATTGCAAATGCGGTATCCCATAAAGCACATGAAAAAACCCCACTGGGTGGGTATTAATATATGGTAATGATATTGCAGTTAGTCTGACTTAGTCATAAGTTCACCCAAGGGCTTAGCTAGTGCACAAGTTCTAGGATTTAGAAAGTCCTTACTGTCTTCTTGAGGCCAAATTGTGATTTATGAGCACTTTGTAACTGGTCAGGTGTCACATCATGCATCGTGTTTCACATTTTGCCTCCCATTTGGACCTGCTCCAAATGCCTCATCACTCTGGTTGACTGCCTAAAAGCTAGAATCAAAAAAAGAATCTTGATACAATAATACCAGAAATGATTATGGAAAATTGTCCTGAAACATTAGAACAAGAGTGGAAAGTAGAAATAGAAAAATCTACTGATAACCACCTGAAAGAGAGCCTATGAGGGAAACCACAGGAATATTATAATCAAATTCAGAATCCCTCATGTCAAGGTTAAAATATTATGAGCTACAAGAAAATAATTTAAATATGGTGGTGCCACAATTAGAATCACATAATACTTAGCTGCAACAATACTAAAACACTGCAAGTCTTGGAACACTATATATCAGAGCAAAAGAACTGGGGTTCTGTCTGAAAATCATGTCAAAATATCACATTAAAGATAAGCATAATCTTGAAGGGAAAAAAAATGGACATTTAATATGAAATGTTGAACTTTCAGGGTTTTGTTAAAAAAAAAACAACCCTGAACTTAATAGAAGATTTGACATATAAGAGCCAAGAGAAATAATAAGGTACATGCCAAAGACTAATTACAAAGGACTGAATAAGGACAGACTTTTTACCTTTAGTGTATGTAAAACATAAAAAAGTATGTCTAAGATTGTAATAGTGATTGAGTGCTTTGTAAGAAAGATTAGTATAGACCTGAATATATAATTTTGAAAAGTAAAATTGTGTAGGAACAGCTAAAATTAGTAATTATTGTATACAAATGAGGTGCAAGGGAAAGAATCAATATAGAGGAATTAGATGGGAGAGGAGGGCTGGTTGTTCCAGAAACCTGCTTTCATTGGGAATAGCTTCAAGAGGGAACAATACATATATATCTAGAAGAGTACAAAAGTCTTACAAATTCAGAAAGAGATAAAACCCTAAGGGATTAGGGAGGGTGGAGAGGATTTGGGAGAGATCTTTAAAGGAGAAGGTGAGGGAAGAGGTTAAAGGGGGGTATAGAAAGGTGTTTAGATTAATGGGAATGGGAGGATAAAGGAGGGGTCCTTGGAGGGGGGGTAGGTTAAGTAATAGGAGAATAAGGCAGTGGGTAGAAGTAAAGTAGAGAAGTCAGAAAGGATAGGAAATAAGAGATATGCACAACCATAAAATAAAGATCAGGGGTAGAATTTATTAGAGAAAAGGAGCAGGGGTTGTAATCACGATTTCAGACAAAGTTAAGGCTAAAATAGATTTATTCAAAAGAGAAAAACAGGGAAACTACATTATGTCTTTATCAATGTTATTTTGGACTAATAAAACAAGATGGAGTATAAGGTGGGAATATTGCTATGGTGTAGGAAATGATGAGTTGATGGACTTGGAAAAATATGGAAAGACTTGTATTTATGAAGCAAAAGGTTATCCACCCTTAGAGAAAAAGGATAAGTATAGCACGCTCTTACGTAGATGCATATCAATGTATAGGTCTATATATGACAATGATTATCGATATCTAAGTGTATATGTAAGTGTATGTATGTTTGTATATGTATATCTTTGTGTATATGTGTGTGTGTGTGTATATGCACATATACGTGTGTGTGGTGTGTAAGTATCCATGCATAATTATAACCTTTGAGGGGCCAGGAGGAATGTGGAAAAAAGAATAAAAGAGTGTACAGCAGAGAACAAAAACTTACAAGGAAGCAAAGAAAGGATGGACGGCTCTCAACATAATGTGTAGTATTTATTGTATAGGCTTTCTTAAAATGGAAATTTATTGCCATAAATTTTGAATCTTTTCTCACATTCTGCGGTGCATATAGCAATGCTTTTTCCCCCTTTTTTTTTTCCATGTTATATTTAAGTTTAAAGTGAAAAATATTACCACCCCCTCCCAAAAAAAGAAGGGTTTCTACACAGAGACATGAAGGCATTCATCAGGAAACTGTACTGTACATAATGGCAGACTTAGAGTACCATGCCAATATTTTTCTGAACAAAAGCCAGTCCTCCAAAGTAGGTAACTCTGACTGGATTCAGGTATTAAGGACAATTCTAGTGGAGTATGCTGTTTTCTAGGCCATAAAAACCAAATGGAGAAAGAGGTGGTGATCTAAATTACCGTGTGAGGTCTATCAGCCAGTAAGACCCACCCAGGTTCTGAGCTGGGCAGAGATTCAGGGCCCCTGAGATATTCTATCTATTTGCCACATCTTTACTCAGCTGAGAAAAAAGACCTGTATGACGTTAAATATAGAAGGAACATTTCTTCTGGCTTATTTCTCATCTAGGCCTTACTGATGTTCTCTAATTAGAGTCTAAATTTCCAGATAAGTAAATTCCCGTTCTCACTGTTAGGGGTCGAGAAGGTTTGGAGAAGTCTAAGCAGTGTAGACACTGAGTGGTATACCAGAAAGTCCCTATCTTTAATTGTGTTTCCTGGTTCTCCAGCATCACCCAGTCAATTGTAGCAGTATCTACAAAAAGGTGTCTTCTGTGTCTCCTGCTTGTCCTCACTCAACCCTGAAGGAGCTGTTGTTACCCTTGGGGCATCCCAGGATAGGCTGATTGTGTTGGTATGTGGCTGCAGCCACTGGGGCCCACATTTGTGCTGTCATTTCCAAGCGTGGGTTCTGTGTCCTGGTGTTTTTTGTTGGCCTGAGGAAAGCGCTCAGGGCAAAACTGTTGCTGGTGCTTAGTCAGTAATTCTATGATGTAACATATTCATTCCTAGATAAATATTTCCACACAATGTAAAATCACAATGAAAAAACACAGGCTTATGGGAAAAATAGAGTTGGGGCACGATACACACACACAGACACACACGTGTATATTCCTGTTGATTTTACATTTAAGAAATCAAGGAGACCATGGTCTAGGAAAACACAGCATCTTTAATTGAGCCAAGAGGGTCGCAAGCCAGGACACCACACAACACTGAAGTACTGGAGTGTCCTCCTGTTAGAAAAGGGGAGAGTGTTTTATGCAATTGAAGAGGGAAAATGGGGGTTGACTAGTGGTTGGATTAGTCTTGTGGGGGTTTTGTTTTGTTTTGTTAACCCAGGAGCCCATGGAGAAGAATTAATAGCCTGGAGGTTAAACAAGTCCTAAGCATGCTAACCTGGTTCAAAATGACTGCCACTGGTTCAGGCAAGTCTTATGGGGAGAGTTCACAGTGAGGCATGGAGCAAAGGCATCTGGGAAAGAGCAAGATTTCTGTTCCATTATTCAGTTGTGGAAGTATAAAAAGAGAAAGACTAACATGAGTCGTGGTCATCTTGATATTCCTTTCTTAAAGTTTCTTGATGTCACTCATAGAGTCATTAGCTTTCATTTGCCCGATTCAGATTTGTAAGGAATATCTTTTTTCAGTGAGCTTCTGTATCTCCTTTTCCATTTGGCCAGTTCTATTTAGGGAGGTTTGGCTTAGGTGAATTTTATATGTCATTTTGCCATTCTTTGTGCTTCCTTTACTAAATGGTTGAGACTTTCTTTTCATGATTCTCTTGCATTTCTTTCATTTTTCTTCCCAGTTTTTCTTCTGCCTCTCTTCTTTGATTTTGAAAATCCTTTTTAAGGACTTCCAGGAGTTCTTTTTGGGCCTGAGACCAGTTCACATTTTTCTTTTGAATCTTTGTATGTAGCATTTTTGACATTGTTGTTCTTTTCCAAATTTGCACCTTGATCTTCCTTTGTCATACTAACTTTCTATGATCAGTTTCTTTTTGATTGTTGGCTTTCTCATTTTTCCATTTATTTTGTGATTTTTAACTTTATGTAAAAGTTGGGCTCTGGTCCCAGAGGTGGAAAAGGCACTATTCTAAGCTTCTTGAGTTGGGGCTTTGAGCCTTACTGCTGGGTTGTACTGGGCTCAGGGCCATACCTGGTGGTATGAGGCCTCACTACTTCCCTGCCTGGGTACTCAGGTCTTCACTGCTGGCCCAATGGGTATAGCCTGCAGTTGGCTTGCTCAGGTGCCAACTGTGCTGGATTGTACTCTCCTCCAAACTTGGTGAGACAGACTTTTCCCCACTGATCCTCCAAGCTGTGCTTGATAGAAAACTGCTTCACTATTCCAAATTTCATTTCAGGGTATTATTCCAAAGTTGTTTTGAGGCAAGTTTGGGAGAGCTCAGGCAAGTTCCTGCCTCATTCCACCATTTTAGCTGTGGAAGTCCAGAATTTATTATTTCTAAGGCAAAGCCAACCTCTGGTGGAATTTGATAAGGAGGCATGTGGATGCTGAACACAGAGATAGACCTAGGGTACTAAGGAGGAGAAGTAGAAAAAGTACCTGGGCTAGAAGCTGATTGGTGTGAGGAGGGTAGAGACCATGAAGAAGAACCACACTGTTAAGGCAACCACCATGACTGGGAAGGGCTCATAGAATAGGAAGAGAAAAAGAGACAGGGAAGCTGTCCATGCTCAGCTCATATCCAGTGTCTTGGGATTATCTGCCTCAGGTGTCATCTGCTTCTCATTCCTGGATTTCCAGGTCTGTTATTTTTTTTCCAATAAGAAATTTAACATTTTCTTCTCATAGTTTAAAAAATTCCTTTGATTTTATCATTTCTTAATGTCTTTTGGATTCATTAACTTCCACTTGCCCAATTATATTTTTTAAGAAATTATTTTCTTCAGTGAGCTTTTGTACCTTCTTTTTCACTTGGCCAATTTTATTTTTAATGAGTTATTTTCTTTGGTGAATATTTGTACTTTTTTCCATTTTTTTTGTTTTTCTTTTACCAAGCAGTTGACTTCCTTTTTTGTGATTCTCTTGCATTACTCTATTTTTCCTCAAATTTCTGTACTTTTCCTATTTGCTTCAATTAATTAAAACAAAAAAGCAAAAGCTCTTCCAGGAGTTCTTTTTTGGCCTGAGACCAATTTACGTTTTTCTTTTAGGCTTCACACGTAGCTATTTTGACAGTTTTCTTCTAGGTTTTTGCCTTGATCCTCCTCACTGTCACCATAGGTAAGTTCTATATTTCTTTAATTTTTTGCTGATTTTTTTTCCTGACTATTTTGTGAGTTTATACGTTGATATAAGAGTAGGGATCTTTTCCTACACTGTTCTAAGCTTCTTATGCCAGGGTTTGGGGCCCTTGCTCCTGGCTTTCATTGGGCCTTGAGACCTCACTGTTGTCTTGCTGTGGAAGTGTTGAAGCTCCACTGACCAGCACCAAAGTCCATGAAAGGGTTCTTGACCGAAGACTGGGAGGCAAAACAAAGAGACGGGGCTCCAAGCGTGATGGAAAACTGAGTCAACTTTATTAGAGCACAGCAGGCAGTTTTATAGCAATTAATCACAAGGTCACTTCCTTAATCCACACGGTATTGTTTCCGTTAGAACACCATGTACTTCTTGTTCCCAGAATGTCTCATTACTTGATACATAATATACATGTTTGAGCTTGAGCTAGCAATATTGTTTATGGTTGAACTTGCATAACCGTCTTTTTTCCGGGAGTGGAGAACCGATCCAGGCCAAAGAGCAAGCTCCTCATCTGAGAGGGCTTATTCAGCCATCAGGGTCAGAGTCCTACTCACCTGTGGTCCTCTACATGGAAGCAGTGTATTACTGCTGTCTGGCCCCAGGGGTGGGTTCTCACTACTGATCAGCAACGAGGATGGAGTTTCACTGCTGGTCTAAGGCTGCTGTCTTCTGTGAAAGTGGGGCTTAATGCAAGGCCCGCTGGGGTGTAGCCTGCCAGTGCTGCTTATTTACTGGGGTTCCATTCCACTCCTGGTCTTTTTGTCAGGAAGGTTTGGACATCCCCTATTTCGTTGAATGTCCATCACCTCCCCTGAAAGATAATGCACTTTTTCACTGCGTAGTTGATCCTAGGTTTTAATCCAAGCTTCTTTGCCTTATGGAATATTGTATTCCATGCTCTCCAGTCTTTTAATGTAAAAGCTGCAAGGTCCTGCATCATCCTGATTCTGTTTCTAGGACCTCAGGGCAGTTTTCCTTGATGATTTCCTGAAAGATGCTGTCCAGACTCTTTGTTTTTTCATCATGGTTTTCATGTGGACCAATAACTTTCAGATTGTCTCTCCTGAATCTATTTTCCATCAGTTATTTTACCAATGAGGTATTTTATGTTTTCATCTATTTTTTTCATTTTTTTGTTTCTGTTTGACTGATTCTCACTCTCTCATAGAGTCATTAGCTTCCACTTGCCCAATTCTAATTTTTAGTGAGTTGTTTTCTTCTATTAGATTTTGTACCTCCTTTTTCATTTGGCCCATTTTACTTGTTAAGGAGTTCTCTCATTAGTGAGTTTTTTTGCCTCCTTTTCCATTTGGCCAATTCTGCTTTTTAAGGAGTTGTTTTCTTTTTTCTTTTCTTTTCTTTTTCTCCCCATTTGGCCAATTGTATTTTTTAAGGACTTGTTTTCTGTAGTTAATTTTTGTCCTTCCTTTTCCAAACTGTTGACTCTGTCTTGCATTCCTTTCATTTCTTTTCCCAATTTTTCTTCTATCTCTCTTACTTGACTTTTAAAATCCTTCTTGAGCTCTTCCAAGAAGGCTTTTTGTTCTTGAGACCAGTTCATATTCCTTTTTGAGGTTTCAGATGTGGATATGTTAACAAAGTTGTCCTCTCCTAAATTTCTGCCTTGATCTTCCCTGTCCCCATAATAAGAATCTATGGTCATTGTTCATTTCTTTTTTGCTTATGGTGTTTGCTTGTTTCCTGACCTTTCAAAAAATTGAGCTTTCCTGCTGTAGAAGAGGGGGCACTGACCCAAGCTTCTTGTACTGGGAGTCCAGGAGCTGGTCACTGGCTTTGTGTGCTGGGGCCTCTGGTGCTGGCAGTTGGAAGCTGTAGGGTTCTGGCAGCTTTCTTGGTGTTGGGATTAGAATCAGCAGCACTGGGCTCTAGAAGTAGGAGTAAGGAATCTGTCCTCTGGAGGATGCCTGCCTACCTTGGCCTTGTGCTCCTTTTTTGGCTCCTGCTCACCAAGCTTTGCACAGGGATGTTTCACTGCTGCAGGGTGTCTTTCAGCCTGGAGCTTTACCTCTTGGAATTGTGCTTCCCAGAGTTTTGCTGAGGCACTCTGAGACATGGCTGCCAGAAAAAGTCATGGCATGTGGTGATTTTCCCAGCCACTCTCCACCAGTTGCTCTGCCCATATTGAAGCACTTGGGCGGGTCCTGGTGTTGGTGCTTGCCTGCCCTACCATTCTGGTGTTCAGGATCTCCCTGTGGTATGCTGAGGTGAGGCTTTCTGCTAGCTTGCTGGGATGCCTCCTGTTCTGTACTGCTCTCCTTTCCCCAGAGAAAGAGGTGCTTTTTCCATTAATCCCCCAAATTTCCTGGGCTACAAAACTGCTGCATCCCATTTTTCTGCTAGTTCAGTTGTTCTAGGTTTTTTCCTGAAAAGATATTTTCTGGGTTTTCAGAGGTCAATCTGAATCTCACTTCTGACACCATAAATGCTGATTTAACAAAGCAAAGAGATATTGGTCTAGGGGAACACAGTGTCTTTAATTGATCCAAGAGGGTTTTGAGCAGGAACACTGCACAGCACATAAGTTATAGAGTGCCTGCTTGTTTCATACAGTTGAGGAAGGAAAATAGATGTTGCCCAGTGGTTGGATCAACCTTGCAATTATTTGGTTTGCAGGGTGATTGGGGGTCCATGGGGAGGAATGAGATTGAGAAGAGAGAGATAGTCCATAGTCAAAACAACCTGGAGGTTGTTACTTGATTTCAGAAGTATGAAAAAGGAAAGACTGACATCAGTCAGGGTCCTCTTTACACACTGCAAAAAAAGTTTAAAGCTTAGTGAGAAAAAAAGATAATCTTATGAAAACAGTAGCACGATTTTATACATGTTAAATGGTTAAGAAATATATAAATATTACAATAAATGGTGGTGGGTATCCTTGGTCTCAGACTGAGGCTGGGAAAGGTAGGGTGATGAGTGGATATGTGGGTATAGACCAGGTCTTATCAACCCCACAGCTCCTATATCAGAAGGTATACAATAAATATAACAATTTACCTTGGAAGTGGGTGTACAGGAACCCCCAGTGTGAGAGCTGGGTCATTAACAATCAGCCACTGTCCAATAAGAAAAGCATAAATGGGATCATTCTATGACCGGGAATGTGAGACCAGTGACATGGCCTCTGTGAGGTCTTATGGGGACCACCCCAATGGTGTTCCACCAGTTTTCATAGTGTCCTGCAACCATTTCTAGCCAGGCCTTTCTTCCTCTATAGGTCCTCATCTCTCACTCCCTTAAGTATTACAGATGTCCACCTAGTAACTCTTGCCATATCCTAAGTTGAGGAGGTAAGCTCTGCAGTCTTTTACTTAACATAGTCCAAGTCAACAACTTATGAGCTTAAAGAAGGTTGTAAAAGAAGGACTGAGTTCCCTGATGCTGGAGCAAAAGACCGAGAACTACAGCCCTTGCATTCAGTTTGTGATTTACATTGATTTGTTCATCAGGATAGTGGTACAATTGTCATAGGTCCTATTCCTAGCCCTGGATAGCACTTGATATAGTAGTTCTCTCCACCACTAACCAAACCCTGTGTCTTTGGCACAGAAGGAAGGGTTGTATTCTAAAATTACTGAAAAACAGATTTATTGCCTGTGCATTGACACTTAGCACAGCTTGTAGTCTACAGTGAGAAAAAGGTTAAAAGGCATAGGCACGTCTGTGAGGGAAAGAGTGATGACCTGGGGTAATAGCTTAGTGAAGCTGTAGGTCAGTGATGCTAGATGGAAATGGGGCCACTAAACTGTACATAAAGATTCCTATGGCCTTCATATTGACTTTGAAAACCACATACTTACAGTGGTTAGTGTGCTACAAGGTGCTTAGTCAAATCAAACATACAATTTACAGCACCACAGTGACTGCTACCATGCAGCTACTTTTTACTAATAGTCCTTAAAATGCTAAAAATACCACAATATGGTAGTCTTCAGTGATTTTTGAAAGAAACAGAAATGAGTTCCATAAAGAGTTTTTGTCCTTACTCCTACCAGTGGGGATATTTTCCTTTTCAGTTTGAATTTAATCCCAGATAAAGGTAGGGAACTCAAGTTGTCATCTTCTTCTACTCCACGAGCACCTGCCTCTGTGGCTGTGGCCTATCCTGACGGAGTGTGAAGAGAGAAAGAATCATGTGGGCCAGGTGGGAGATGTGAAGAACAAACCCCGTTTATTAATCTGAGGGTAAGGGTTCATACATCTTTCCAAAGTAACAAGAAATATATTTCTCATGGGAACATTACCCAAAGTAACAACAAGTATATTTCTTTTGGGAACATTACCCAAAGTAGCAAGAAGTGTATTTCTCACCCAAAGTAACAAACTGTTTCCTCACTTCCTTGTAATCTACAAGGTCATCCTGTTCTCAAGAGACAGAACAGAGGAGTGGTGAGCCAACATCCTGAGTTCACATAGCCACTGGATAGAGGACAAACTACAGGGAAAACCTGGGCTGGCCTGAATCCTCTGACTCCTCAGGCTGGCCCTCAATATGTCCCCCTTTTTTCTGTGCTAAGTTGAGATAATGAAGGGATGCATGAAGCTCACCTAAGATGTGGTGAGTGTGTCTTAAAAAACAGGGAAGAAGGAAACAAAACTAATGCAAAACATAGCCAAGGAAGAAAGTGCAACAGCAAGCTCAATACATTGTTAAAATGATTAAGGTGATTTATCCAATGTAACATTTGTTTGCAATATCTTGAGGGTCAATAGCATCAATATGAGAATCAGCTATCTCATGTTGTATTTTGGATAATTGGTTAATTTCCCACGTAATATTTTCAGAGTGCCATGTACCCTGGAGCTTATTTAATATTAGTTCACTAGTCACATTAGTGAAATTTGAATACACATATGGAGTCACACAAATAAAAGAATATCAATAATCACATTTCAAATTGAAGTGCATTTCTAATTGTTGTATATGTCCACGCAGTGCTATCATTGATTGTTCTTAAACATCCAACTCTTGTTGCAGCAGGGTGTTTGTTTCAATTTGATGTTGTAGAGCCACGGATATATTCTGAGCTGAATCGTTAGCATACTGAGCAGTTTGTACAGAGCTTTCTAAGGCCACTGCAGACATAGCGAGAGAGGCAATTATGGAAATTGTAGCTATTATTCCTACAACCAAAGCACTGATAAATCTTTTTTCTTCTATGTTTTACAAGAGCCGTTTCATGAGCTATTATATCAAAGCTTTCTTTTCCTGCAGACTGATGCCACCTATGTGACACTTTTGTGGGAAATAAGGCATAACTGGGTTGTTCTACAATCAAAACTGTAGACCCTGAGGTAGGGTCTGTGCATCTAGATAGAGTACAATTAACACAAGGTATGTTAAAAACTTGGTTATGATACTTTTGGACCGACAAATTACAACATAAAAACATTTGGGGATACCCTATACAAGCCTGTATATAATGAGTTTGAGGAATTATCCACTTGTCCCATACCTTTTTCTGTGTTATTACAGGGCCCAAAGCTGCCATGGCCCTCCAAAGATCCTCAAACACTTTTCCTTCTGGTTCTGTTATAATAGTGTCTTCTATAAAGGAGCCTATGGATACACCACCTTGAGTATCAGACCATATGAGCAACCTATGCCCCCCACCCCCTATAGTTTTAGTTATGTTAAGGTGAACAATACATTTTTCCCAAGGTGCAAAAAGGTGCCATGTAACATTATTGGTGAGGGGACAAGTATGATAAGGAGGCCTAGGGGTCTGTGACATGGACATGTTTCTTCGAGTGTGAGTGGTGAGGAACAATTTCTGCACTAACCACCACTGTGCATGTTCAAAAAATTAAGCTTTCTTATTATTAGGAAAAAGACTATGGCAAATGTTCCGTTCATCACCACTGGTCAAATTGATTCTAGAAAAACATATGGGGGCTCTTGTTGCTAAAAGCTGCATAGATACAGTCTTATTTATATTTACAATATTCAGGTTATGTGCTTTCCCCCCAAGACTATCAGTATTATTTACAGTTATTGGGGCCAATTTATCATGCCAAGTGACAGGTTTAACCCATGGGGGGCATGGCATATAAGTCCAATGCAATCATTCTTCCACCCGGTAAGAACCCGTGATAGACATCAGTGTGATGAAAAAAGTCATTGTTCTACCACCCAATCTTCTTCTCCTCGGTCTTGCCTTCCTCTTTCACTTGTCCCTCCTTGAATGACCTCCATGGATACTCAGGGTCTTCATCCTTGTGGCTAGTGTATTGGCACATATGAATGTTTCTCTCGGGGTCCCACACCAATTCTCTTGCATGTACTGGAAAAAACACAAACATAACCTCGACCCCAGCTTAGTGATTTTACTGGACCAGCCCAATTACCCATCTTTGGATCCTTCCACATTACCGTGTCATCTGGTTGCTTGTCTAACAACCTGTTCTTTTGTCCCGCAAAATGTTTATGTGCAGGAGTATGTCCCTGATCATCTAGTGTCAAAAAATTTGTAGATATTACCTGATCCAATCTCCTTCTCACCCTATTTTCTATTCCCCCTTTTTTTCTGTTTGTCAAGGAGGATCTTAATGTCCTTGTTGTGCCTTTCAACAATGGCTTGCCCAGTACAATTGTATTGGATGCCAGTTGAGTGAGTGACATTATAGGTGAGACAAAATTGTGCAAAATTCCTGCTAGTATAGGTGGGACCGTTGTCAGTCTTTAGGTGTCTCGGAATGCCAAGAACACTAAAGCAAAATAATAAATGATCAATGACATGAGTGGCAGCTTCCCTGGCTTGGGGGGGTAGCCATAGTAAACCCAGAGAAGATATCTACAGTCACACGTATATAGTGAAGATGCCCAAAAGATGGTTAATGAGTGATATCCATCTGCCATATGTCCAATGGACGGAGGCCTCTCGGATTAGTGGAGGTGACATGCAGAGAGGAAAGACAGGGAATACATTTTGTACGTGATTTGGCAATATTCCGCGCTTGTTCTTGTGTGATATGGAGTTGTTTCTTTAACATCTTGGCAAATTGATGGAAATGTGCATGGGATTGCTGAGGTTCAAGTAGGGAAAAAGAAAAGGTAGTTACTGTATCTGTTATGGAGTTGCTTTCTATAATAGGACCTGGGAAAGAAGTATGAGCAGGAACATGCATGCAAAAGAGAGGATGGGTACACTCTCTTATTGCGTTTTATAATTTGTGAAAAAGCTGAAAAATAGAGAGGTTAGTGGAGCATTTTAACTGTGCTCTTTCTATGGAGTTAACTATGTAAACAGCATACTTGCTATCAGAGACAATATTGAGAGGACAATTATATTGCTTTATGACTTCAATAATCTCAAAAAATCTCATTTTGTTGAGTAGAGTGAAATGGATTATTAATAAGGAAGGCAGTAATAAGCCGCCCTACCATTCTTTGTGGCATCAGTAAAGACAGTCAATGCCTTGGGCAGTGGCTGAATTTGTATAATCTGAGGGAAAATCCATTTATAAGGTGTCATGAATTGAAAAATTTTTTGTGTAAATATATTATCCATAGTCCCTTGATATATGGATAACACCACCTGCCAGGAGGGTTCATTACTTACCAACAGGTCAAGCAGCTCCTGAGTATATGGTTATTGAATCACCTGGGGAAGGTGCCCACTGATTGCGAGTGCTCATTTTAGCACGTTTGATATAAGTTGTGCTACAAGCTATGCATAAGGGGTTACAGATCTTTTGGTTTGGAACAGCAGGAATACCCACTCTAAGATTCCCATTTGCTGATGTATGGCTCCAAAAGGAATCTCTGGAGTTGGCAGAATGGTGATCTCAGTAAGGAGACCCTTTTTTATTCTTTGGGTTTCACATTTTTCAATTGCAGATTCCACCCTTTGAAGTTGTATATTTGTCTCTGGAGTTAATTGCCTTGGGGAATTAAGATTAGGATCTCCTCGGAGTATCTTAAAAAGTTCCCCTAGCTCATGAGTTCCTATTCCCAAATGAGGTTGAAGCCAATTGATATCTCCCAGTAATTTTTGAAAATCATTCAAGGACTTGAATTGATCCCTTCTTAAAGCAACCTTCTGTGGTTTAATATCTGTCTGAACTACTGTTGGTCCTAAATATGAGAAGGGTGGAGAAAGTTGTATTTTATCTGGTGCTACAACTAAACCTTGATCTTCCAATGCCTTAGCCATAGTTCTCAAAATCGTGTCTAATACTCCAGCATCTGGGTGAGAGCATAAAATATCTTCCATATGATGCATAATATAGGCCTGTGGAAAGCAGTCTCTAACTGGTTGAATGGCTACTGCTACAAATTGCTGACAAATGGTGGGACTATTGAAGGTAATGAAAATGCAAAGTACAGTCTGTCCTCTGGTTGTTAACAGGATAGTATAGAAACAATCCTTCAGATCTATTATCCATAAAGGCCATCCTTTTGGTATTCTACTGGGGGAGGGCAATCCTGGTTGAAGGCTGCCCGTATCTTGCATTCTATCATTTGTGCGTCTAAGATCGGTCAACATTGTCCATTTTCCTGATTTCTTTTTTATAGCAAAAATAGGTGAGTTCCACGGACTATTAGATGGCTCAATATGGCCGGCCTTTAACTGTTCCTTCACTATTTCAGTCAGGATGGTCAGCTTTTCTTGAGACAGGGGCCACTGTTCCACCCATATGGGAGGTCCCTCTTTCCAGATTATTCGAGGGGTCTCCACCTTCCTAACATTCTCAACAGTGACCCCTAATAAAAATCGCTGTGGGCTGATTGTATTGAGACTCCCATCTTTTTGAGTATATCCTGCCGCCACAGATTCGTTGGTAGGTTTGTAAGGATATAGGGCCAGAATTTTCCTTGCATTCCTTCTACTTGCCACGCAAGCCATTGAGTACTTTGTTGAGGCATGGTTACAGTCCCCACCCCTTGTTGAGGCATCTCTGTTTGCTTTAAAGGCCAGGCTTGTGGCCATTGAGCCTTTGAAATGATGGACTTATCCTCTCCAGTGCCTATCAACCCTTCAAAATTTTTTCCTTCAATAGATAGTCTTAATGTGGGATGGCTGTCCATAATAGTCTGTGCCCAAAATGCCTCCCGTCCTGTACTGCCAAATCCCTGTGCTCCCCTAACTTGATTATTATATTTACCAGTGTTAACATAAGGAATAAGTATTAACTGTGCAATCCGTTCTCCCTTTTCTATCATAAGAGGTTTGGAATATATAGAATACAGAAAAACTTGAATTTCTCCCGTGAAATCAGAATCTCCAACCCTGGGAAGAACAACCAAACTCCTCATCGATGATGAACTCCAGCCAAGAATAAGTCCCACCGTTCCCTGACTGATAGGGCCAAAAATGCTGGTAGATAATAAACAGATTCCCATAGATGTGGTTATCGAATAAGAGTAAGAACTAGGGCGGTCAAGGCCCACACTACATAAAGTTGCATGACACAAATCTTTTATTGTGGTGGGGTTGGCATGTGAACTGGAGGAATCAGGGATAATGCTGCTCCCATTGTTTGTTGGGGCTGGAGCAGGCCCCGGGAGGCACTTCCCAAAAGTAGATTGCTATCTCTATCTGTAGTGGAGCGACACTCATTAGCCCAATGATTGCCCTTGCGACATCTAGGACAGACCTGTGAAGGTGGTAGAGATTTTTGTGACTGGGGCTGAATTATGGGGGCTTTGCAATCTTTTTTTATGTGACCCTGCTTCCCAAAATTATAACAGCAGCGTTCTTTGCTGCCTCGAGGTGATGTTAATGCTGCAGCAAAGGATTCTAATAGAAGGCCTTTGTCCCTACATTCTGACACCTTTTTATCATTTCTGCTATAGGTGTGTCATCCCTTGTTCCAGCTAAGCACTTTTTACAGTCGGTGTTAGCATTTTCTTTAGCTAATCTTTGTAACAAAATGGAAGCTGCCTCAGAGTTGCTGACACTTTGTTAAATAGCTAGTGTCAGATGAGCAACAAAGTCAGAAGAAGGTTCTTGGGGCCCTTGAACAAGCTTTGTATAGGAATTGGAATGATCGGTTTTCCCTGGGACCTTCATCCACGCCACACGAGCACACTGCATAATTTTCTCATAGGCATGTAAGTCATAATTTATATTGCTCTCTTAATTCTGAATATTTCCCAGTGCCAGTTAACTGTTCAAAAGTTATGTTTATGCCCTGTTGACAATTCTGTCTAGCCTTCTCCTGACATAATTCCCAAAACTCTGATTTCCAGACTAAATAATCACCTCCTTCCATGACTGTCCGTGTCAAAATCTGCCAATCCTGAGGAGCCAAAGCAGTTCGGGAAATGCTCTCCACTAGCAAAAGCATGTATGGACTGTTAGTGCCATATTCATGTGCCCCATGTTTTAATTCTTTTAGCAATTTTAGATCAAAAGATTGATGTTCTCTAATGACCCCTCCATTGGGATTTACTGTTTCTGTAATAGGCAAAGCAGTCTGTAGTTCTATAGGGACCTCTTGTCCTACTGCTTGAACCTACAGCTCTGGTCACAATGTCCTCCTCCTCCCGACAAAGATTTAACCAGGAGGAATACTTTGGAAGAGCTGTGGGGGATGGAGAATGTGGAGGGGGCTTTGAAACTTCAGCTGCCTCATCACTTAATTCTTAATTACTGTTTTCGTTAACATTTCTGCAACTTCTTCCTCCCCCGTAGTACCACAAGAGGCTTCTACCTTAATTACTTTTGTGGCCAAAGGCACCTCTTCTGGTTTTTGGCGACATATTTTAAGTATGTTCTATATTGAGAAAGTGAACACCGGAAAAACACCAGGTCCACATTCTCGATAATATTCACTTAATTGTTTACTTACTATTTCCAATTTTCCCATATCTATTGTCCCTTCTTTGGGAAACCAAGGATAGCATTGTTGCACCGTATCTAAGAATTCAACCAGCTGTCCAGAAGTGATCAACAATCCTGTCTCTTACTAATGATTTCAACACTTTTAAGTAATGTTCTCTGTCTCTCTTTTCTGCCAACGACCTCTGCCCCATATTAGCTAATTATTTTATAGGACACTGCTTAGCCTGTGTAGTTTACTTTTGCTTTGAATTGGAGACGCCAAAAAGCGGTGACCAGAGCTCCTTTTCTAGGGCTGTTGGCCAAACAGCCCACCTTGTCCAGGGCCACTCTGCCTGGGGAAGCCTTCCTTCCATGTCCCTGTTCAGGCACCACTTGCCACAAGCTCTTGCGTCCACGGCCAAATGCCGACAGAGTGTGAGGAGAGAATCATATGGGCCAGGTGGGCGATGTGAAGAACAAGCTCTGTTTATTAATCTGAGGGTAAGGGTTTATGTATCTTTCCAAAGTAACAGCAAGTATATTTCTTATGGTAACATTGCAAGTAACAACAAATATGTTTCTCATAGGAACATAACCCAAAGTAACAAGAAGTATATTTCTCACCCAAAGTAACAAACCCTTTTCTCGCTTCCTTGTAATCTACAAGGTCATGCTGTTCTCAAAATACAGAACAGAGGAGTGGTTAGCCAACCTCCTGAGTTCCCATAGCCATCGGACAGAGGACAAACTACAGGAAAAACCTGGGCTGGCCTGAATCCTCTGACTCCTCAGAGCTGGCCCTCAACACTTGAGACTCCCCCCACCTCCTCCACCCCCCCCCTTTTCAGTTGGGTGGTCTGTATTGCTCCTTCAAAGTCAAGACACTGCTTCTGGGGAATTGATTTCCTTGGGGTTCTTAATTGGGGTTACTTTTATTATTATTTTTTTCTTTTTTTAAGTAGTAAAGTATTTAATAAGAAATAGCAAGATGATAGAAAGGAAAATAAAAGGCAACAAAATAACATTCAGTCTCTCCTTCCAGCCTTGCCAAACATAAACATGGATACAGACACAAATGTGTAACGACTTCAAGAGAAACACTAAGAAGTATTAAAAAAAAAATTATCCTTACTATATCTAGACTTATGGGATGCACTATTAGGACACTGATATGTCCTCATCCCTTCTAATCTTGCTCTCAGCCATCATAACGATCTGTAGATAGCTGTAGGATGCAGTCATTTCCCTTTATGGAGCCAAAGTGTCAGGCTTCTGTTGGGATTCCTGAGCCCAGGAATAAAAGATTCTCATTTTTTATATTTTTTTCTCATTCTGGCTAAAGACACTCTTCCCAGGCAAAGAAGGACTTTGTCTTTCACCTTCCTTAGTTTATTTTTAGCTACAGGAAAGTAGCCTGTGTTGGTGACTGATTCACCTTTGGTGATTGTGCTGCTAGGAACACTCATTGGCTTCAAAGCCAGCCTGCATCTCTTGATATAATCCTAGTGTCCACAAAAAAGTCTCATAGTATTCTTAAATTCTGGTGTTTCCCTAATGACCAGTAGTTACATTACAAATAAATAAAGTCAGATAGGGTAGCTTCCTATTATCATCTTCCAATTTTGAATACATTTTCTTTAAATTGTAGCAGGTACATTAATAGAATCGGATGCAATAGACCAGACATATAGGTCCCATATAAATATATAGCATGTAACATCACATAATGGTTTTGGATATAGTAGACCAAAAAAGGAAGTAAAATATAATACATAATATCGTATGTTTGCCAGCAGCTGGTGTGGTGTAGGACAGAGCAGTGAAGAAAAATGGGAGGAAGAAAAGTCAGGCTAGGCGAGTCTTAGAGGTTCATGCTCAAGACTAGTTTATTTCAGGTGTTTTCTGATTATATACTCATAGAAAAACAGCTTTGTATCTTGAAAAATGATTTACAAGTTCCACTAAGTGCTGTTAATAACATACACAAATTAAGCAGCTAAACATCACATCATCTTTTTCTCATGAGAAAGTAATTTTAATGCCGAGGTTCATATCTATTGTTTTCCTGCTAAGTTTTTAGTATAGTCTACTGTGAATTAGCCACCTGGCTTCAAGGCTGGTCATGAGTAAGGTCTTGGAATCAATGAACAATAACAAACAGGAATTGGAGCAAAAGTCAAGGAAGCGTTTATCCCGAGGCAAACCTCTGTATGTATTGACCCCTTAAATCACTAAGGACTTAGAGATTATCCATAGGGACCCGGCTCTGGCATCTCCCCCTTTTTTGTTTTTTAACTTAAGTTCGTGTAATTGACTCACAATTGGTTTAATGGTTGCTAATATGAATCTGAAAAGGCATGGGAAAAACAAATTAGGCCAATGCCACAGTCTGGTTAGGGAAGCATTATGCAAAAGCAAGGATATACTTGGAAAGGGTGAAAGTTGGTGTAATGCGGACAGGATAATATTAGCTATTTTATTGGGGTCAATCCTAGGATGGGGACTGTTTTAAACGTTGGAAGTAATCTCATAAAGGGTATTAAGATTGAGGGTAATATTAGAATCATGCCAGGCCCCTAATAGGTGGGCATGTACCTTGTCCCATGAGATATTAAAATCTGAAGCATTATAGGGTAGTGGAGTAATGCAAATGTATGAATATCTGTAATCGCATTGCAATACCAGCCTTGTTTTCAAGGTTTCTAACTCATCTCCTAAATACAATACTGATTGCTCTGATAAATTGAACTTATACAATATAGCTCTATCAATAGCACTTAAGCTAAACTTATATTTTTTGCTAAGTCATTTACAAATTGTGCAGTTTGAACTTCAGATTGTAGAGCGATAGATGAAACAGTAGTGGATACGATAAGAGCAGCAACAGTGACTAATCCTGTAACAAAGAGGCCAATAAATCATTTTAAACAGGCTAAAGAGGAAGAAATAATTTGAGTAGCATGTTCACCAGAGTTCTGGAACCATTCGTGTGAAATATTATTAGGGAAGATAGTAAATGATGGTTGTGCTTACCAAGAGTACAATATAGTCATTATTATCAATACATTGTTTCAGAGTACAATTTATACAAGTAATATTCTATTCAAGAGTGTCATTATTTTGAACAAGACCAGTATCTCCACCATTAGTCCCAGTTTCATTGAAAGATATTGCAACAAGAAAAGCTTGAGGTGGCTTTGTACAAGCCTCTAAAAATGTCTGGTTACCTTCAGGGGTTGTAGCCAGGGTGGAAAAGGAAAATAAGTCCAGTGTTGGTCGCCTTGGACACAAGGTGTCTGCTGGATGACAAGCAGTGCAACCATCGCTAAAAACAAAAGAGGTGGGGTTACAGGTTTCATTGCTTGTTAATCATAGCTACTGCTTCTGCTGATAGGTCTTGTATCTGATCCCAGGAAGGAAGAGGGTGGTTGTAGTTAATTGTCTTTAGGCTTTTCACATATCACAGTAATCTCTTTAAGCTCCTCCACCTTTTCCCCTGGATTCTCAGCTTCAGTAGCTGGTCTGTCAGTTGAGGAACAGGTTCAGACATTCTTCTTGGAGATCCAGACAGGTTTATCAAAGTTTTCTGGAAAAACACAAGCATACCCTCATCCCCACATTACTAATGGATCAGCACCTTCCCACTTTGCTGTCATAGGGTCCTTCCACATTGCCCTGACTTCTGAGAGTTTTCTTTCCTTAAACTGTCTGTTGGCAGGTGTGAATCCATCTTTTGTTACATTTAAAAAATTCAGAGTGTATAGTGCAACAGCCGTTTGCATATGAGGGGAATCAAGCCACATTCCCCCTTTTTGTTTAAGAAGAAGGTTTTTAATATCTTTATTTTTACGTTCAATTATAGCTTGTCCTGTGGGATTATATGGAATACCAGTAGTTAGGTTAATATGATAAAAGGAACAGAAGGAAACAAAGGATTTGCTAGTATACGCAGGTGCATTATCTGTTTTTAAACGTCTAGGTATCCCAAGTACTGAAAATGATAGAAGGTGAGTAATGACATGTTTAACAGCTACTCCAGATTGAGCTGTAGCAAAGGTATAAGAGGAAAAAGTATTGACAGTGATGTGGACATAAGAGAGTTTTCTGAGTGAAGGAATATGTGTAACATCCATTTGCCAAATATGGTTAGGTTTAAGACCTCGAGGATTAATAGAAGTAAGAAGAGAAGGAGTAAAAGAGATGCATTTGGGACAGCTTTTAACGATTTGTCTAGCTTGTTCTCGTGTGAGGGAGAAGTGTTTTCTTAATGTATTTGAATTTTGATGGAACAGAGAGTGTGATTCAATTGCTTGTTGTAGATTTGGTAAAAGGAGAGTAGGAAAAAATCGCAGCTGTGTGTCCACGATAGCATTTCTGTATGAAAGAGGGAAGGGTAAATTAGAATGGGGCTTGAGTAATATAGATAGGATGACAGTGTGCTATGGCCGGGATCACCGTGCTTTGTCTCCTACTGAGACCAAACTGCCAGGTTCATACTCACAATTTTGGCCATCCATGAGTCTTTGGAGCCTACCCGGATACACCAAAGGACGAGTCAATCGGGAGGTGTTTAACCGTTTATTACAGAAAAGCCATAAGGGTGAGCAAGAGAAATCAGCAGATGGTAAAGCAAAGCAGGAGCAAGAGGGAGTGAGAGTGAGAGTGCCGTCCTCGGCGAGGACCGACCCCGACCACCAATCCGGCCCCACCCCTTCAGTGGAGAAGAGCAATCGCGTACCACTGCTGCTGTAGATGGAGACTTGGCATGAGTGTATTGGCTCAGCCGCCTCAATAGACATCATAGGAGGCATGTTAACATGCCTCTATAGATCTAATGGAGATGTGGCAGAAGCATAGGCTTCCCTGCCTCTAGAGTGACATCACGCACAGCCCGTGCGCCTCCACTCCACTTCCAGGACAGTTTCCATACCAGTGGACAAGGCCGAGACCCACCAGGAGCAGAAGGCCCCTAACAACTCCCCCTTTTTGTTTAAGCTACTTGGGCCCTCGGTCATAGCACCAAAAGCTCAGATTTGACCTGCTCAAAAGCAAACAAGGAGGGAGGGTAGAAGAAGAAAAAGAAAGACAATTGCAAACCCAAGAGTGATAAGGTGGCCCAACCACCCCGCCACTGGAGAGGACACATGGCTCATCCAGTCTGTAATCTTTTGGATGGTGTCGTCAGAGCTGTCATGCATTTGAGCAATTGCATTCTTAGATAGTCCTACCAGCCATCGTAGAGCCTGTATTTCCAGTCATATCAGTGGATTGAATGGCACTTAGAGTTGCCTGTTGTTCGCACCAACGGGTTACCCAAGTGTCACTGCTGGTGGTGTCATTGCAACGTGCCTTCAAGGGGGTCACACATGAGGTCGTGTATCTTCCGTCGCAAGAGATCTGGCTCCACAGTTCATGCCAGAGCAGCTCATTGCTAAGCTGATGAGTCACTTCAGTTAGTGCCTGAATTTGCAGTTCCAATTATTGATCTATCTGCGCCTGCCTTTGGATGGCTTGTTGCAGGATTCGTGCTTGTTGATCAATTTGTGAAGCCAGAATCTTGTTCTTAGCATATAAGTACTGTATTTGAAACTCCTCAAAGATGCTTGCCTCTAAGGCAAGGGCACCTAAAAAGTCCCTCTTCTGTCTCTCTAATGCCTTGGCCATGCGTGCTATATAATAGTCAGCTTTGGTGCTATACCAATCGTTTGGGCTCAATGCACGCAGGTATGCAACATGTCTTATTCCTACCAGGAATACAGTCATATTCATGGGAAGAGCCTCAGGGCCAATGGCGTTGGTCAGATTACAGCTCTTAGTCTGTAAGTGAAACACCGGTAGACCGAGTTCCATCCCATTGACTGTAGCCTGCACCTTGTCTTTAAAACACACAAGAAATCCATAACCCTGAAGCTCAATTGCCTGCATCTGGGATCAATACCCCATCACGTCACATCCGGTTCGGCAATTTGAATGGGTGGTGTAATTGGCGGCCTCCACTCTGAAGTAGGCATGAAATTGCTGGAAAGTGGGGTCTTGGCACGGTGTTCCCTTACATTGACATATGGTAGAGTTCATTGACACGTTCTGGATCATAGCCACTGCAGTCTTCCAGAGTCCAACATGAGGAACCCTGTGGTAGCTGAGCACTGCTTCCGGCAGTTCCGTATTCCTGTGGGGCTTGTTGTTGAGTACCCAAGCTTCCATCCAACGCCCAATGTATCATTCCATCATGGGTCGGAAAGGTATCCTTTGGCAATATAACTAGAACATGGAAAGGGATCATGACAGTGGGTGAAAGTAGGGTGCATGGGCATCTGCTCCGCTTGGTGGCATGGCCAGTAAATCGGCCGAGAGCCATTGCTGAACTGGTCACACAATATGCCACCCATCGTCAGGTTAGTCTCAGTGGGGTTGGCCCCATGTATTGTTCATATAAGGTTGCATGGTCCAAATACCCATATGCCCCGCCAAGAGGGAAAGGTGTTTAGTCTTGTTATTCATATCATATTGTGCCTCAAAGGTCTTTTCTGCAGTGGTAATGCATGTTGGGGTACCTCGCACAGTCCAATTTGCCAAATGATTCATTTTAACTCTGGGCGTGATGAGGTCGACATGATGGTGACTCACAATCAAGGAAGTATTACCTGCCAATCCTATCTCTGGTGTCTCTTCTTCAATGATGGTCATTTGCAAGCCTCCCCTGGGCACCACCATCCACCTCTCTGCATTCTCCTCTACATCTGTGCAAGCGATGGCTTTCGATGCCCCCAGAGATAGCTGACTGAAAGCAAGGCTGATAAACAGAAGATTTTTAGCTAATTGTGTCTGTTTATGGCGTCTGCGTCGGGGTGCCTGCCTCCTCTTTTGATTTCTCCAGTGGCCGCGTTTCTTCTTCTCTTTGGATTTCACCTGAAGGGTGCTCTGAGCATTCCTGATCTGCTTTATTCATCTCTCGAGGACTGACACGTCGAGTCCATCGGGTAGGGACCCATCTTTGTCCTTCTGCTTCATCCTCATCTGCAATGCAAGTAAATCCAGGTCCTTCTAATAGGACCTTAGAGGGCCCTTTCCATACTCCTGTATGGTCCCTCCACATAACAAAGCGTGGCTCTCGAGGTGCCTGAAGCATGGTTTTCGTGGGGGACGTATGGCTAGGGTGTGTCATCAACAGCCCGAAGTGTTTCATGGCAGGAGTGAGGGTCCAGTCCCGATCAAAACACAAAAAATTATGAGTAAACAGGGCCAGATCTATATCCGATTGAGCAGGCCAAAGACCCTGGTGGCCACCGCGAACTCCCCCTTGTTGTTTAAAAAGGAGAGTCTTTAAAGTGCAGTTAGCGCGCTCCACAATGGCTTGGCCAGTGGGGTTATAGGGAACGCCCATGATATGCCTAATGCCAAACTGGGAACAAAATTGATTAAACTGAGCAGAAGTGTAAGCAGGCCCATTGTCTGTTTTTATAGAGGCCAGAAGGCCAGTGGCCGCAAAGCAATGGAATAGGTGGGTGATAACGGCCTGAGTGGTTTCCTTTTTTGCCGCTGTGGCCACAATAAAGCCAGAAAAGGTATCCACAGACACGTGTATAGCCACTGATCCCATATGGGTCACGTCCATTTGCCAGAGCTCGTTAGGAGCTGTGCCCCAGAGGTTTGCAGCCTTGGAAGGCGGCTGGGAAAGGAAGGGCACACAATGGACACAGGAGTGGACAATGTTACGGGCCTGCTCCCGGGTAATGCTGTATAACCGGCGCAGTGAGTGAGCTGGTAAGTGAAGAAACTGGTGCGCCTTAAAGGGGCTACTTTCAAGTGGCATGACAGAGACAGTACCCGAAAGGGCGTGATCTGCAATGTCATTACCTTCAAATATGGGACCATAAATGGGTTGGTGAGAATAAACATGCAGTATATATACTGGGTTAGCTCTGCCGCGAAGGGCTTCTTGCAGCTGGTGAAGAAAAGTGAATATAGAGGTCCTGTCATGCAGTAGCAAGGCATCTTCAATGTGCCTGGTCACTCCCACTGCGTAGTGGCTATCAGAGATAACATTAATGGCCTCAGGAAAGTGCTGACAGGCATAGATGATTGCCTGTAGCTCGTTTTTCTGGGTTGAGGAATGGGGAATGTCAAGAACCTTAATACTCCTTCGACCTTCATGATATATTGAGGCCCTTTCTTTATTAGCATCAGTGAAAACATTAAGAGCATGGACAGGTTCCATTTGAACAATATGGGGAGGCTTCAATAGAGCAAAGGGTTTCAAGAGGTTATGGAGCAAAGACGAGGTCTTATAGTCTACAGTGGCCCATTGCATACATAGGAACCATGAGTAGGATTCCTGGGCTAGGAGATGAAATTCAGTGGGGGAGCAAGGACGGTGGAAGATGGGCGTCCGTCCACTGAGGTGGGTGGCCCTCTGAAGGGTCTGTAAAGCGAAGTGACCCAGAACTTCCACTCTGTTGGGGAGTGAGGTATTTCCCCGTTTCATGCATATAAATTCTTGGGACTCCTGTCCCTGATGGATGACACTATAAGGAGGCTCCTCTTTGAGAATGGTCACCTCCAGCAGCTGTTGGGGCTCCCACCTGTAGGTTGATGAGCAAGCCGCCAACTGTAAGATCTTCTGGAAGGCCTGGAAGGCTTCGGGGTTCCACTGTCGAGGGGACTGCAATTTGGAATCCCCTTTTACGATGTCATATAAAGGTGCCATCAGTGAAAAGGGCACAGGCACTTTGCTTCTAAGCCATTGAATCTGTCCTACTAATTTTTGAAACTTATTTAGGGTATTGACACTGTGAGTGTCAATTTTTGGAAATTCTAAAGAGACAATGAAATCTCCCATGGAATGGCCCAGATACCTGAATGGTGGGGACATTTGGACCTTATCAGGGGCTATGAATAAGCCATGGGCTGCCAGGGTAGAAATAACTTGCTTCTCCAGGCCTGCAAGCACAGCAGATTGGGGAGAGGCAAGCAAGATATCATCCATGTAATGGAGAATTATACTCTGAGGCCATTGCTGTCTTATAAGCTCCAGAATAAAGCCCACAAAATATTGACGTATGGTAGGGCTGTTGCACATGCCCTGAGGGAGAACTTTCCAATGATATCTTTCATCAGGGCCTGTGTTGTTAGTCGTGGGTACTTTAAAGGCAAAGCAGGGACAATCCTGTGGTGCTAATGGAATGGAGAAGAAGCAATCTTGAATATCTAATATGGTTATCGGCCATCCTTTTGGTACCATGTTCGGGGAAGGCAACCCAGTCTGCCTCAGGTCCACTAACATTCTCAATTTACCTGACTTCTTTTTTATAACAAATACAGGGCTATTCCACGGGCTTGTGGTTTTCTCTATGTGGCCCTTCTTTAACTGTTCTTCCACTATTTGTTTGAGAGCCTGAGTCTTGTCAGCAGTTAGGGGCCATTGAGGGACCCAGACTGGATAAGAAGACTTCCATACCAGCAGTATGAGGCATGCTTTCTCAATGGCCCCCACTAAAAACTTGCCTCCGGTATGTATACCACGGCACCAGATGCTTTCAGAATATCCCGTCCCCAGAGACAGTAGTTCAATCCCTCTATCACCAGGGGGTTAAAGGTACCTCGCTTCCCTGCAAAGTCCCACTCCAAAGGCTGTTGTGACAACTGGGCGATTTGTGTGCCCCCTACTCCTTGAACCTGGGTATCAGCCTGTTGTAAAGGCCATCGAGGAGGCCACATGGTGGATGGAATGACAGAGTGGTCAGCACTGGTGTCAATAATACCCCGGAATGGCTGCCCATTCACAGTTATAGTGGCCCAAGATTTGCCATGTTCTACATGTTGCATCCAATCAATATCTGGGGTCTCTAGGGGAGGTTGTATAATTAACGGTAAGGCCTTTGCCACAACATCCCCTTTGTTAATAAAGAAAGGGTGATCTTTGACATCTGTCACCAAGATTTTTTCTCCATGACAATCAAGCACGGTGGTATGAACTATTACAGGAACATAATCTGTCATGCCCACCACCAGGGCAGCTTGCCAATAAGGGGAAATAGGGGAAATAGGCATTAGAACTGTGTCTCTGGGTTCCACTCAGCAGAATTCCCCAGCTTTAAGGGATTTCCCATGGAGGGGAGAAGTCACTGATATTCTCTTAGTAGTGACAGATTCTGAGCTGGGAGACTTTGCATAACAGGAAATGCCTGCTGATTCTTTGGCGCTCCACTGGTCGGTTTGGCAGGGGCCCTCGAGGGGCCCCTTCGCCCGTTTCCCAACTGCGGTTTTCTGCATTCCTTGGAAAAATGTCTGGGCTTTTGGCAATTGTAGATTCTAGACCAAGCCCCACTCTTGCATTGTGATTTCAAATGACCGGATTTCCCACATCCATAGCAAACCTGATTCTCAGATTGCTTGCCTTGTAATCCTCTAACTATGCCTGCTGACAAGGCCTCTGCTAGGGCATCAAGTTGGAATGCAGAGGAGCCAACATTCTCACATTTTCTTATCACTTCCTCTACCCCCAGCATCTGGATCAACTGAAACTAAAATCTTTTTACAAGCCGCGTTCACATTCTCTCTAGCTAATCTTTCTGTAATCAGACCTGCTGCCTCTGATTGTCCTATAAGCTTCAAGGTGGCTTCCTGAAGACGAGCTACAAAATCCACGAACGGCTCATCTGGTCATTGAGTTATTTTCGTGAGTGCAGGTGTTGTTTTGCCAGAAGGCTGTGTTTTTTGAAATGCTCTCTGCGCCAGCTGGCTAACTGTGCCGAACACAGTAGCATTATATTTTAACTGCTCTTATTAGCTTCATATTTGCCAGCTCCCACTATTTTTTGGAAATCAGCTTGGGGAGTCCTACTCTGCATGTCTCTAATAAAAGTCTTAGCTATGTCTGCAAAAGTTGTCATCCACTGAAGAGCTTCCTCCCGGCTTCAACACTACCTTTGCTAAAGTTTTCCAATCATTGGGTGTCAGGACAGTACTGTTTGCCAAAGATGCAAGCATCTCCTTAACAAAAGGGGAATCGATGTCATATGACTCTGCTGCTTGTTTTAAGTCCTTTAGTTTTTTCCAGTCTAATGGTGACCAAACGCGCCCTTGGTCAGTTTCAAAAACGGGGCAGGCATCCAACCATTCCTTAGCCTCCTCATCCCCTTTTTCTAAAGCCTGTTTACAAGCACGGGCCAAAAAGGAATTTCCTCTGGGTTCAACAGGAGGCACAGAGGGGGCAGGTCTCAGCCAGTCTGAAGGAGGCGGGAGAAGTGTGCTCCAGCACCCCTTCTCCTCTTCTCCTTCTTTCCCGGGTTGTACCCCCGCCCCTTCTCCTTCCTGTTTTTCAGCTTAAGATAAAGAACCGGTTAAGGGTGGTTTCTTGGAGCCTTCGGGCCCTGTTTCTTTTGTTTGCGCCTCAGCATCCAGTTTGGGGGTGGGGACTGAGGTCCATGTATCTGAGTTTTCAGTACTGTATAGATCAAATTGTGTAGGGAAGGACTAACCCCCAGATTGTCTCTATCAAACGAGGCCATTTGGGAGCCGACTACAGCCCACCTTTGCAAGTCAAGTCCATTAACATGAACCCACAGGCAGCAGCGAAAAACTATGTCTACAAAGGCGCGGGCATCCTTAGGATCTACACCCAAACCTGCTCGCTTAACTAATCTGTCTGTCTCCTTTCCCAACACCTCCCAATCCGAGACTTTAACTAAAGCATGACCCATCTTCCCTTCACATAGAAGGGGCGTCGTCCCTCTTCTCCTAGCCGGACCAGCCAAGCTAAGAGGACCTGGCACTACTCTTCCTGCCCCACGTTGGGCACCACTTGCAATGGCTGGGATTGCCATGCTTTGTCTCCTATTGAGACCAGGCTGCCAGGTTCATACTGACAATTTTGGCCATCCACGAGTCTTTGGAGCCCACCTGGATACACCAAAGGACAAGTCGATAGGGAGGTGTTTAACCGTTTATTACAGAAAAGCCATAAGGGTGAGCAAGAGAAATCAGCAGATGGTAAAGCAAAGCAGGAGCAAGAGGGAGTGAGAGTGAGAGTGCCGTCCTCGGCGAGGACCGACCCCGACCACCAATCCGGCCCCACCCCTTCAGCGGAGAAGAGCAATCGCGTACCACTGCTGCTGTAGATGGAGACTTGGCATGAGTGTATTGGCTCAGCCGCCTCAATAGACATCATAGGAGGCATGTTAACATGCCTCTATAGATCTAATGGAGATGTGGCAGAAGCATAGGTTTCCCTGCCTCTAGAGTGACATCACGCACAGCCCGTGCGCCTCCACTCCACTTCCAGGACAGTTTCCATACCAGTGGACAAGGCCGAGACCCACCGGGAGCAGCAGGCCCCTAACAGTGTGAACAACGTAAGGTTTGAAGTTGTTGGAAAAGAGTATATCTATGTACTAGTAGTATATTTCAACTTTGCAGTTTCTGTATTTTGAGAGGCATAGAGTACTTACTGTCAGAAACAACATTAATAGGCTCAGTAAAATCCTGAAGTAATAATATAAGAGCTGCTATTTCGGCTTTTTTGTGCAGAAGAATAAAGTGCCTGAATATAATTTCTTTGAGTTGGAGAGATATAATATCCTGCCATACCTGTGCTTGATGCATTGGTGAAAGCAGTGGGGGCTGAAGGAATGGGGTTAGATCTAACAATTTTTGGAAATACCCACGAATAATTAGTAGAAAAGTTTAACGTCATGAGAGATGGTAAGTGATTATCAATACAGCCAGAAAAAGTAGTAATGGCAATTTGCCAATCCTCTAAAGAGGACATAAGAGTATCTAGTTGTTGTTTATTATAAGGTTTGATGAATAATAGAAAGTAGATTTCCTGAAAGTTGTAGATATCTTTTATGGAGTATTACTATTAGATAAGCTACCATTGTAGAATGAGAATTTATAGAATTGAGGAATTGATGAGGGAGGTGAAACCATTCTAAGACTCCAGAAGATTGGAATTAATTTAACTCCCTTAAGGGACACTGGAGTACTAAGGATAGCACCTTGTACTTCTTCATTTAAAGAAATACGGGTGAGTTGAGATTCAGAAATTTTTTGGTCGACTAACTGAAGTTCTTTTTTTGCCTCAGGAGTTGATGTCCTAGGGGAATCTAGATCAGGATCTCCTCTAAGTGTGGAAAAGAGATTGGCCAACTGTTCTGTACTAATTTGGAGTGATCGTTGAAGCCAATTAACATCCCCCAAAAGCTTTTGAAAATCATTAAGTGATTTTAAAGAGTAATGGTGTAAGTGTACCTTTTGTGGCTTTACCGCTGTTTTGGTGACAATATGACCTAGGTAGGAAAATGGAAATTTTTCTTGAACCTTTCCTGGGGCTATAATAAGCCCATATTCCTGGAAGGCTAACTGAAGCTAAGGTAATAAATGTGTGAGTTCACTTTTAGTGGAACAGCTAAAAAGTATGTCATTCATATAATGTATTATTTTTGCATTGGGAAGTTTTTTCCTAATTGGTTGTATAGCTTATTAACAAAATTTTGACACATTGTAGGACTGTTTTTCATGTCTTGAGGTAGGATTTTCCATTGAAACCAGGTTGCAGGTTGTTCTATATTAATGCTAGGTATTGTAAAAGCAAAGCGACATTTGTCAGCTTCTTGCAGTGGTGCCTCAAGCTCCTGCATCTGTGGCTGTGTTTATATTCCGGTCAAGTATGAAGAGAAAAAAGACACACAGTCTAGGTGGTTAGCAAGTAAAGAAAAAGCTCTGTTTATTAATCTGAGGGCTAGAGTTTTTATACTTCACTCGTGGGAACAGCACCCAGAGTAGCAAAGGCAAAGTATCAACAATTATTTTTCTCACAGGAACAGTAACCAAGGGAAGTCCCCCCTTGAACCATTTCCTCGACTCCGTGTTATCTTCAAGGTCCTTCTGTTCTCAAGAGAGACAGAGCAAGAGGGTTAGAGAGCCCACATTCCTGACTTAAGCAGCAGTTGGATAGAGGAAAACAACAGGTAAAACCTGTACTGGCCTGAATCCTCTGACTTGTCAGTGCTGACCCTCAATAACTACCCCTTTCTTTTTTGTGCTGACTTGAGATAATGAAGGAATGTATGAATCTCACCTAAGATGTCGTGAGCGTATCTTTAAAAAATAGGGAAGGAGGAAACATGAAACTAATATAAAACATAGCCAAGGTAGAAAATGCAGTAGCAAGCTAAATACATTTTTTAAAGGATTAAGTTGATCTATCCAATTTAACAATTTGTTTGCAATATCTTGAGGATCCATACAATCAATATGAGAGTCAGTGATTTCATGTTGTATTTTGGATAATTGGCTAATTTTCCATGTAATATTTTCAGAGTGCCATGCACCCTGGAGCTTCTTTAATATTTGTTCAATTGTTACATTAGCATTAGTGAAATTTGAATACACATATGGAGTTACACAGATAAAAGAATAGCGATAATCACATTTCAAATTGAAGCGTGTTTAACAGAAATATATGAATATGTATAATCACGTTGCAATAGCAACCTTGTTTCCAAAGTTTCTAACTCATTTCCTAAATACAATACTGATTGCTCTAATAGATTGACTTTTCAATAGCTTCTTGTGCTTTAAGTGCTAAACGTATATTTTTTGCTAAATCATATACAAATTATGCAGTTTAAATTTCAAGTTGTAGCACAATAGATGAAACAGTAATAGATACAATACGAGAAGCAACAATGATTAAACCAGTAATAAGGAGACCAATAAATTGTTTTGATTGACTTAAGGAGGAAGTAATAATTTGAGCATGTTCACCAGAGTTCTGGAACTATTCATGTAAAATGTTAGTAGGGAAAATAGCAAATGATGATTGTTCTCCCAAAAGTATAAAGTAGTCATTATTATCAATACATTGTTTGAGAGTACAATTAACACAAGTAACATTCTATTCAAAAATAGTATTAGATTGAATAAAATTTACATATCCATTAGACAAACTGGTATTAAAAAATGATGTAACAAGAAAAAGACAGGATTCAATGTTGTTGCTAAATTTTGAAAAACATATAGGTGTCCTGGATGCTAGAGATCTGAGGGTAATTGTAACATTGGCTCTGTCCTGAAGAAAGGGATATTCTTGTCTTCCAAATATACAGGTGTTATTGATATATATTTCCCAATTTGTCCCTATATGTGGGTTGCAACCAGGGTGGAAAAGGAAAATAAGTCCAGTGCTGAGCACTCTGTACATTACATACTTGAGCAGAAAGTAAATCTACTATTACTAAAAATACAAGTTCAGGAGTCTTCCATCGCTCGATGAGAGGGAGCTTTCACTTGACCCCATGTGGGAAGGCGACTTGTCACTGTAGATTGGCTCCTTCTGCGCTTTCTCCAAATCCTCATACTCTGCTTTTGAGCTGTGAGTTGTGTTACATGCTTGGACATTTTTCTCTGGTATCCAGACAGGTTCATCAAAGTTTTCTGAGAAAATACAAGCATTCCCTCATCCCCTCATTAGTGATGGATCCGGTAATGGATCTGGGCCTCTGGATGTTTATTTGTCTCAAGATGTTTTTGGCTGAGTGTACCCATCTTTGTTAATATTTTAAAAAATTAATAGCCAATTGTTGATGAGTGGTAATAGTCTAGATACTCGCTTTTTTGTTTAAGAAGAATAGTTTTAATATTTTTGTTTTTAAGTACATAGAGTGTTTGTGATCAGAGAAATGTTATAAAAAGCATAAAAGGAAGAAAATGTTTTGCTAATGTATGCAGGAGCATTATTTGTTTTAATTTGTTTAAATACACTCATAACTGTGAAGACTTGTAAAATATGATTGATTACATGTTTAATTGTTCCACTTGTTTGTAAAGTGGCAAAAATAAAAGGAAAAGAAAGTTTCGATTATGGCATGAATATAAGAAAGTTTTTCAAAAGAGGGCATATAAGTTACAGTCATTTGTCAAATATGTTTGGGAGAAAGGCCTCTGGGATTAATGGCAAAATAATTATGTTTCTAATACCGTAGGAGTTTATTTATTCAAAAATAATCACACAGTGTTATCTTCTCTATAGTTAAAGTTGTTGTATTGGTAGAATGTTGTTAATAAAAGGAAAAGTTAAGTGGCAGCATTTATTAATAGCTTCTTGTATGGTAGGGGTTAAAAATGTTGGGTAGAATTGTAGTTAAGAATCAATAATGGCATTACTTTCAGTAAGAAGTCTCATATGGGGATAATATAGATAAAGAAATGAGGTTTGAAGTTGTTGAAAAAGAGTGTATAATTGTGTATTAGTAATATATTTTAACTTTGCAATCTCTATATTTTGAGAGATATAAACAGAGTATTTTACAACATTAATAGGCTCATAATATCCTGCCATACTTGTACTTAACCCATTGGTGAATGTAGTGGGTGCTAAAGGAATGGGGTTAACTCTAACAATCTCTGGAAATACCTATGAATAATTAGTAAAAAAGGTTAATATTTTAAGAGATGGTAAATGATTATCAATATGGCCAGAAAAAAATAGTAATACCATTTTGCCGATCCTCTAAAGAGGACACAAGAGTATCTATTTGTTTTTTATTATAAAGCTGCTGAATAACAGAAAGTAAATTTCATGTAAGTTGAAGATTGTAGGAGACACTGGAATACTAAGAACAGCACCTTGTACCTCTTCATTTAAAGAAATATGGGTGAGTTGAGCTTCAGGAATTTTTCTTTTTGACTAATTAAAGCTTCTTTTTTGCCTCAGGAGTTAGTGTCCTAGGGGAATTTAGATTGGGATCTCCTCTAAATGTGAAAAAGAGATTAGCCAATTGTTCTGCAGTAATTTGGAATGGTGGTCAAAGCCAATTAATAATCCCTAAAAGTTTTTGAAAATCATTGAGTGTTTTTAAGGAATTAAGGCATAAGTGTACTTTTTGTGGCTTCACCATTTGTTTCAGTGACAATATGACCTACATAGGAAAATGGAGATTTTTCTTAAACTTTCTCTGAGGCTATAGTAAACCTATATTTCTGTAAAGCTAATTAAAGTGGAGGTACTAAATGTGTGAGTTAATTTATAGTGGAATGGCTACAAAATATGTCACAATATAATGTATCATTTTTAGCTTCTTGTAATGGAATAGCAAAAAAGCAATCTTTTAAATCAATAACTATATAAGGCTAAGAGGTCATGAAGCATCGTCAATTTTCCTAACTTCTTTTTAATAATAAAAACAGGTGAATTTTAAGGAACCCAAACAGGTTTATCAGATTTTCATTGTATTTTATTAGCTTTATGGATAGGAGAACCACAAACAGTGGGCGGGAGAAAATAACAGCTCCCTGTAGATGTAGAATATTGCGCCCCCACAAATTAAGGGGAATTAATTGAGTTTCAGCTATTATTCTAGTAGTTTAAATTCATCTTTTGTTTGAACTGTAAATATTCTTGGTGAGGTGTCTGAGGGTGGTAAAAAGTTAAATAATTGATTAATGGTGATCTATTAGGCAGGCTAAAGCTAATTAATATCTTTAAGAAGTTTTTTTGAAAATTATTAAGAGTTTTTAAGGAATTTTGCCTAATTTGTAATATTTGGGGGATCTGATTGTAGACTGTGAAACAATATGTCTAAAGTAAGCAAAGAGTGATTTCTTTTGTACCTTTTCAGGGGCAATTATAAATCTATGAGACTGAAGAGCTTGTTAATGCTCAGGCATTAATAAAGAAAGTTTGCTAGTAGTAGAACAACTGCAAAGTATATTATCCATATAATGAATTATTTTTGTCTGGAAATATCTCTGCCTAACACGTTTGATAGTGTTATGAACAAAATTTTGGCACATGGTGGGAAACATTCCTTTTTAAAGGAACACAATAGGAAAACTTCAAATACTGATTTAATGGAGACAACTATACCCAAATTCAAACTCAAAACAAAAGTGATTATAGTCCTAAGAGTCTTTTACCTCAAGCAGCAAGTTTCACTAATCCTGGCTTAAAGCCAGATACAGTTAATTTTATTTCCCTGGAGTTGTAATAAGTAATAAAGATTTACCAGGACTCACAAAACCTAAGAAATTTTACTTAACATCCTTTTTTTCTCAAATTTAAACTTGTCCTGTTCAAAAGCCAATCATTAGAAATCATTTCTATCTACTGTACATAAAATTGTAACTTCTCAGTAAGCAAAATTAATTCTTTAGGAACTGCATAATCCTAACCAGTTCTTTTCTCAGGGCAGATGACGTTGCCCATACAGATGGTTTCTAGGAGCCTCAGCAAATTTCCAAAGTAAAGGGAATTGCCTTGTGCCCCTCCTTTTCACTCATAAGTAATTAAAATTTCTAGGTTTTAACATTAAAACAGTAACTTCAAATAACTTAATTAACAATCTGGTAATTTTCGTCAGTGATAGTCAAATTGTTTTAACTTTTAGCTGTTTTTAAATTACAGGTAAAAATGGAAATGCCTGATTTTCCAATTGACAGTTCTAAAACATTATAAAACAAGATTAATAGGGCTTGATAAAATAATTTAACTGGTTTTACATAATTTTCCCACTCTCAGTTATTTTAGTTCACATTTTAATAACATCCAAATTACTAAAAATTGTGTGACATAAACAATACAAAAGTTTACCAGTTTGAAACAATACTAGATATTTAAAACTTGAAACAAACACATTACCAATTTGAATGAACTAAATTCTCTTTTGGTTGTGTTCCAATACATAAAAACTTTTCTTTTTGATCTGAGGGGAAAAAATTCACCCTCCTTTCCTTTTTCTCATTCCCCCTCCTGCACTGCAACTTGGCCAAGGTTGGAATGCAAGAGGAAGGAAGAGAATATTTTCCAACAGCTTATCTTGTGCAATCTTTCAATCTACATTCAAAACTTTAGCCAGAGCTTAGAATGTAAAAAGAAATAGAATTTTTTCCTAACAATTCTCCAACAGTTTCAAAACCTCTATGCATACTGTGTAAATAAATTACACCTTCCTTAAGCTTTCTACATGTACTCTCTCCTACATGCTTAAACTTTCTTGCCTTTCCTTCTGATGGATTTTGATTAAAGCCCCTTTAAAACTGCACATATCTTATTGCTTTCTAATTCTGACCTGACACTTTGAGGATCCTTCTCAACTTGGCTCATATAACCTAAATAATAAAGTATTTTTCTCTCCTTCTGTCTCCCATCCACCTCTTCCCAGGAGGCGGCTGATATTAGGGAGGGAGAAAGGGAGAAAGAAAATGGTGTTTCAGAATCCAGCTGCAGCCCTTGGCTGCCTGGCTGCAGAGGGTATCAGATTACACACATTATACACAGACACTCACTCATACCCACACAGACGAACACAGAACAGATAACATGATAATGACAGGGAAAATCCAGAAGCTCAGAGAAACTTGTTAGAAATCCCCTGCACAAATCACACAATTTGGTTTTTTGTGGTTCTCCAGATCTTATGGAGACTAGGCAAAAATTTCCTTAAGGTCTTGAAGACTCAGCTTTCTGGAGGTGGTTATAGAGTAGGAACATGCACTAGGGAGATCAAGACCTGAACTACTTTTAGTAGCATGACAAAGTTCTTTTATTGTGGTTGGGTTGGCATTTGAACTGGGGGAATTAAGGATAACGCTTCTCCTATTGTTTGTTGGGGCCGGAGCAGGCCTTGGGAGGCATTTCCCTGAAGTGGATTGCCATTTCTGTCTGCAGTAGAGTGACACTCATTAGCCCAGTGTTTGCCCCTGCGATATCTAGGACAGACCAGTGAAGGTGGCTGAGATTTCTGTAATTGAGGGTGATGCATTGGGGCTCTACAATCTTTTTTCGTGTGACCCTGCTTCCCACAATTATAACAGCAGGGATCTTTGCTGCCTTGAGGCATTGTTAATGCCGTAGCAAAGGATTCCACCAAGAAGGCTGTTGTTCCCACATTCTGACATCTTTTTATCATTTCTGCTATGGATATGTCATCCCTTTTTCCAGCTAAGCACTTTTTACAATCAATATTAGCATTTTCTTTAGCTAGTCTTTGTAACAGAATGGAAGCTGCCTCAGAGTTCCTGACACTTTGTTGGACGGGCAAAACAATCTGCAGTTCTGTAGGGACAACCAACTGTCCAGAAATGATAAACAATCCTCTGTCTTTTACTAATGATTTTAACATTTTAGAATGTTAAAATAATATTCTCTGTCTCTTTTTTCTGCTGAAGAGCTCTGTCCCATCTTAACTGATTATATTTTCTTATATGCTTATTCAGCCCATGTAATTTCACCTTCACTGTAAACCGAATGTAACAAGGTACTTTGATTCAAAGTGAAAGTAAAGCACACACACTGATCTATATCTATTATCCTGCTAAACCTGGTGAATTAAAACTAAATGAGAAGAAATTATCACCCTTACCTTAGTTGTTGTCTGTGGCACAGTGACCAGAGCGCTCCTCTTTAGGGCTGATGGCCAGACAGCCCACCTTGTTCCAGGGCTACTCACCAGGGGAAAAATCTCTTTCAAGTTCCCTGCCCCTGATAGGGTCCCGGTTCCAGGTTCCCGTTAGGGTCCCTGTTCGTGCACCACTTGCCACGAGCACCTGGGTCCGTGGCTGTGTTTATATTCCAGTCGAGTATGAAAAGAAGATATGCAGGCCAGGTGGGTAGCAAGTAAAGAACAAACTCCGTTTATAATCTGAGGGCTAGAGTTTTTATACTTCACTGGTAGGAACAGCACCCAGAGTAGCAAAGGCAAGTATCAACAATTATTTTTCTCATGGGAACAGTAACCAGGGGGAGCCCCCCCTGAACTGTTTCCTTGACTCCGTGTTATCTTCAAGGTCCTTCTGTTCTCAAGAGAGAAAGAGCAAGGGGGTTGGAGAGCCCACATTCCTGACTTAGGCAGCCATCAGATAGAGGAAATCAATAGGTAAAACCTGGAATGGCCTGAATCCTCTGACTTGTCAGTTCTCAACACAATGGGATAGTGAAAAAGCAATCCTTTAAATCAATAACTATCAAAGGCCAGGAAACAGGGTTCATGGTGGGTGAGGGGAGACCAGGTTGGAGAGGAACCATAGCCATCATGGTGTCATTTATAGCTTGGAGGTCATGAAGCATCCTCCACTTTTCTGACTTCTTTTTAATAACGACAACAGGTGAATTCCAAGGACTTATAGAAAGTTGTATGTGACCTTCTGAAAGTTGCTGTTTAACTAACTCTTTTAATGCAAAAAGCTTCTCCATTGTTAAGGGCCACTGTTCCACCCAGACAGGCTTATCAGATTTTCAATATGTTTTATTAGCTCTATGGATAGGAGAAGCACAAACAGTGGCATTCACTATAAATTTTGAGGGGGATGAGAATAAATAACAGCTCCCATTTGATGTAAAATACCGCACCCCCACAAGGTAGGTGAATTTTGTCAAATATGTATCGTTGAAATTTTCCAGACCTTCTTTCCTTATCTTCCCATGACAAAATTTTAGAACTTTGTAGTGGAAGTTCAACGCTGCCTATCCCTGCTAAGGGAGCAGCACCACTTTGAGTAGGCCCAGCTTTCGGCCAGTGTGAAAGAGCTATAACTGATTTATTGGCCCCTGTGTCTATGAGACCTGAAAACAGTTTTCCTTCAATGATCAATGACATTTGTGGGTGAGACTCAATGATAGATTGTACCCAAAAGCTTTATCTCCAGTACTCCCAAAACCTGAAGATCCATAGGTATGATCATGAATTTTCTGTTATCTTATATGGAAGAATAAGGATTTGAGCAATTCAACAGTTCTTTTGAATATCTATAACTTTAGATGTCCAGCATAAAACATGTATTTCCCCTAGATAATCCTTATCAACTCTTCCAGGAATAACCATGAGACCTTTTAAGGACATTCCACTCTGTCTTGTTGTGAGGCTGGCAGTGTCTGAAGGTAATGGTCTAAAGACCCCAGTAGGAATATTTTGCAACCCCATTTCAGTGGTGAGAGCTAATCTAATAGAGGCATGGAGGTCCAAGCTGGCACTCCCTGGTGTGGCTCCAGAGAGGGAGGACATAGTTAATACAGTGAGTGTTCCTTGGGAATGGGGTGTGGCTGTTGAAGAGTCAGTGAGGCCTCTGTTGTTTGGTGGGGCCAGGGTAGGCCTCATTGGGAGTTCCTGATTGATTGGGTACACCTTTTTTTGTGAATCTAGATCTGCATTCAGAAGCCCAATGCTTCCCCTTTTTGCACTGGGGACAAAGCCCTGGTGGAGCCCTTTCTACTCCTTGCAAAGATTCTTTTGGTTTGCCTATCTTGCATTCTTGTGCAGTATGTCCAAAATTGCCGCAATTGTAACATCCTTTCTGATCTCTATTTTGGATGTTTTGCAATGCAGCAGCCATCATATTAGCACTGTGTGAGGCTGGGCCCACATCCTGACATTTTCTAATCATATCAGTAACGGAGAGAGTTTTGCGACTTCCAGTTAAAGCTTGCTTACAGTCTTGGTTACAATTATCATAAGCAAGCTGTTTTATGAGGATAGTGCCTGCAGTAGTATCATTGACACTCCTGTGTATGGCCATGGTAAGTCGATTGACAAAATGTTCAAAGGTCTCAGAAGGGCCCTGTAGAATTTTGGTAAAACTGGAATTTGTTTCTCCCTTAGCAGGCAATTTTTGCCAAGCAGTTTTTGCAGCAGTGGCAATCTGTTGATATGCCTGTAATGTCCAGGTGAGTCGAGTATCAATATCAATAAAAGGGCTGGTGCTTGTCAGCATTTCAAAGGAAATACTAACTTGGGCAGCCTGATTCCTTCTTGCCTGATCAGCACAATTATCAAAGTAATTCATTTTCCACAATAAAAAATCCCCACCATCCAAAGATGTCTTAGCAATGGTGTACCAGTCAAAAGGACAAAGAACAGATGAGGCTATATTCTGTGAAAGGGCCATAACATATGGAGCAGTGGGGCCATAGGAAGAGGCTGTCTGTTTAAGGTCTTTTAATATTTTAAAATTGAAAGCCTTGTGTTGGTGAATGATTCCCCTGGGATTATTGGGATCAGCTATTTCAATAACGGGAAGTGCTTATAAAAATTCTAAGGGAACTTTTTGCTCCTGTTTTAACAGCCTGCATTAGTACCTTTTGTACAGGAGAGTAAATTTTAGAAATAGGACAAGAGGGATGAAGAACAGAAGGGGTAGGGAGGAGGAAAGGGGCGGAGGACTATACAGGAAGGTGATGAAGAAAAGGGTTTGGAGAAGAATGAGGCAGCTCAGAGGTATCAAGAAAATTCACTTCAGTCTCCACCCCAACATCTTGTTTAGTGATTCTATTTACCATTGGAACCTTAGATTCAGGAGTCAAACAAATTTTTATTGTATTCCATATTGAAAAGGCTATAATGGGAAACTCATCTGGCCTGTCTTGTTTTGATTGTTCATTTATTTTCCAATAATCTCCCATCTTTCAAGATCCAGAGTTCCTTCTTTAGGGAACCAGGGACAGCAATGTTCCACACATTGCAAAAATTCCTCCAGTTGTTCCTTTGTAATGTGAAACCCTTAATCTTGAATGACTCCTTTTAAAATTTGAAGGTATTCCTCTCAATCTTTAAATTGAATTTGACTCGTTTTTAAAAGGAGAGCAGAAAAATCCCCGAATAAGCCTAGTGTCATGTTTCTTTCAATATGAATGAAATTCCTTCACCCTCTACTTTCATCTTTTAGTGGAGCTCCAACTGGTAAGGCGCCGCTGTGTCACATTCAAACTCTCTTCAATCTTCCCGGGTTCAAGTGGTCCCTGTTCAGGTGCCAGCTGCCAGCAGCTGGCGTGGTGTAGGACAGAGCAGTGAAGAAAAATGGAGGAAGAAAAGTCAGGCTAGGCGAGTCTTAGAGGTTCATGCTCAAGACTAGTTTATTTCAGGTGTTTTCTGATTATATACTCATAGAAAAACAGCTTTGTATCTTGAGAAATGATTTAAAAGTTCTGCGAAGCACTATTAATAACACACACAAATTAAGCAGCTAAACATCATCTTTTTCTCATGAGAAAGTAATTTTAATGCCAAAGTTCATATCAATTGTTCTCCTGCTAAATTTTTAGTATAGTCTACTGCAAGTCAGCCACCTGGCTTCAAGGCTGGTCATGAGTAAGGTCTTGGAATCAATGAACAATAACAAAGCAGGAACTGGGGCAAAAGTCAAGGAAGCGTTTATCCCGAGGCAAGCCTCTGTATGTACTGACCCCTTAAGTCCCTAAGGACTTAGAGATTTTCCACAGGGACCCTGCTCCCGACATATGTTGAGGTTACAAATACCCTTGAGTGTAAAGGTTCTTTGCTGCTTTGATGCTCTCTGTCAGCTCTTTATTTTTCTGTAATTTTCTATATAGTAAGCATAGGTTTTCAGGGTGCTTAAATACGGTGATCACTGCATTCAGTATTTTTTTTTTGTCAGCACTATGAATGTATTAGAGTTGGTCCCAATCAACTGAATTTCCCAATCAATCTGAAGTTTCCAGAAATTGATGGTGGTTCTAACCATAGTAGGGCCACAGTGTTCACCTACAATTTTCCTAGGGAAATCTAGACTCACTTCGACATGGTACAAAAGTAGATGGTCTTTTTCACTCATCCCATAGAACCTTCCTAGCCCCTGGATAGACCATTGTTTCCCTCATGAAATGACTAGAATAAAGTTGCTCTGTGGGCTCTATTCTACAGGTTAGCAGGATACTATATATCTTTCATCCTCACCACTGCTTCATGGAGTCCTGTGACTCCAGGAAAAGTTGTGGTATGAGTTGTTATCCTAAGTTCGTTCCAATCCCCAACTTGTGTCCATTTTTAAATTTTTTTAAATTCACTTTTAGTTTTCAACATTCACTTCCACAAGATAGTTTTTAATTTTCTCCCTCCCTTCCCCCTCCTCAAGATGGCATGCAATTTCATATAAGCTCTACCTATACATCCATATTAAACATCCTTTCATATTAGTCATGTTGTAAAGAAGAATTAGAACCAATGGGAGGAACCATGAGAAAGAAGAAACAAAACAACCACCAAAAAGAAAACAAAACAACAACAAAAAACAAAACAACAACAAAAATACCGAATAAACCAACCAGCAAAGAGTATGCTTCCATCTGTATTTAGACTTCAAAGTTTTTTCTCTGGATGTGGATAGCATTTTCCAACATGAGTCTTTTGGAGTTGTCTTAGATCCTTATATTGCTGAGAACAGCTAAGTTTGTCAAAGTTAGTCTTCACACAATGTAGCTGTTATTGTGTATAATGTTCTCCTGCTTCTGCTCATTTCACTCGGCATCAGTTGATATGTCTTTCCAGATTTTTCTGAAGTTTGCCCGCTCATCTTATGGCACAGTAGTATTCTGTTACATTCTAATCTTTCCCTATTTTATGTATATAAACACTGAGAGATATAAAACCATAGTTTTGGTATATTGTCTCATTATTGCTATTCTCTTGGGTGAAGTTTCTATGCTCCCCTTCCACCAGAGAGAGAAGTACCTTTTCCATTAATCCCACAAGCATCCCAGGTTAAAAAACAGATGAACCCTGTCTTTCTACTGGCTTAGCTTTTCCAAGGTTTTTCCTGGGGTGACATTTTCTGGGCCTTTGGAGATCAATAATGGGGAGTAAGAGTGACTTATTTCCTACTCAGCCATCCTGGCTCTCAAATGTAGTGAATCCAGGGTTCTTTCTCCTTTACTTTGATAGCTGTGTGCATTGTCAGAAGTACCTGGTAGGATCAACCCAACTTCTGTAACAGAGATTCCCCACTCCAGTTTTTCTTGTACATACACTCTTTTGGTTGGTTTTTATAGGCTGAGACATCCAGGAAATTTTGTGATGTAAAATGGTTTCTTTGTGGGGAGAGTACACCTGAGACTGAAAGGAGAGAGCATATTGTATTAGATCTTCATCCCCCGTCAATAAGAAAGAGCAAACTAGGTAAAAAGGCATATTGTACAACACAGGTCTCCCAAACAGCAGTTTAAAGAGTGACTCATTACATGATAGACAAAGTAATGACTAATTGAAGGCAGGTTAAGTGGGGCACAGACAAAGCACTCGTTACATGTTTACTTTTTTTTCCCTTCACATCCTCTACATTTTCTGCAGCCTGCCCATAATCCTTTGATGCGGTACAGGTGGCCAAAGATTA
Organism: Phascolarctos cinereus; assembly: GCF_003287225.1. NCBI lineage: Eukaryota > Metazoa > Chordata > Mammalia > Diprotodontia > Phascolarctidae > Phascolarctos > Phascolarctos cinereus. The sequence continues at coordinate 200,210,372 of NW_027555847.1, read as the reverse complement.
CAAGATTACAAGAATTTTGTATGACAAAATAGAAAAGGTGAATAGACCTCGAGTGAGATATGAGAGGAAATGTCATGGAAATAACAGTGGGAAATGAAGTTTAGGAAGGGGGTATGCTTGGGTGCCTGGAGATTCAGTATCACAGAGATTAGGAGAGTAACAGGTTTAAAAAACTTGCTAACCATAAAAAAAGGTGATATCCCGTACAATAGTATTGAGTGGTAGGATTTCTGCTGAAAATTGCAAATAAGTAGAATGCTCACCACCTCCTCTTGGTCATTATTCAAGCTCTGAAGGCTCAGAGTGAGTGTAAATAGTAATTGTTTCTGTTTTAGCCTGAAATCCTGAGGGTCTTCACTCCCATATTTATTTATTTATTACTAGATAAAAGAGACTGTTCTTTGCCTCATTTCTTACCTCACCTTCATCACTGAATAGATATTGCCTCAGACAAATTGAGACCTGGGAAAGACCTTATCTTAAAAAAGGCCAGGGTATCCCACTGCATCAGGGCCACCTCCAGTCATCTTGATTTGTATCTTTCCACTGGAACCAAATGCTGTGGAGGAGAGAGTGAGGCTGGTGACTTAGCACAGTCTTGCCCCACTGGCAAGTCACGATGTCACCTATTTGATATTGTGGTCCTCTTGGGAATGGAGAATAAACAACAACAACCACTTCAGTCAGTCCTGCTCAGGAAGAAAGACTTTTGCCTTGGGTGTGGGAGCCTGACACAATAGTGGTCTCTGAAAAGCTCCTTTGCTTTTGGAAATACGATTTCCATTCTTCAGATTTTGTGTATCTGTGGGATCCTCTGATCCCACATTCTCTGATCCTGTGATTGTATTTGAAATCTTGTAGTTGCTCCAATATTTATTTTGTGTGTTTGAAATTTTACCCCGTTGTAGTGGAATTTGAGATATGGGTTTTCTTTTCCATTGTGACAATCTATGTTTTCTGGTCATGTTCAAAAGTTCTGAACAGAGTTTTTAAGATTATAAAATGTTTTTTTTTTTACTCAGCTTGTTAGAATTGTAATGAAAATGCCTAAATTTTCTTTGCACATCCTATCTTAAAGGCCAGCTCTTTTGACAAACTTCTATTAAACTAGTGTGTACTTTTCATGTTTCCTTTTACACGTCTTCTGCCCAGTTTTCTTCCTTAACATTATTTTTATGTTTGCTTGATGGAACTAGGTTCCAGTTGGGCAGATTAGGGGCTTTTCTTGGTAGTACTGACTCTTGGTTGAATGGAGTCAATAAATGTTTTGGAACTCAACCAGTATTCAGTGCACTAAATTAGTCTGGCTTTTGGATGTTCTTCCATAATCACTTAATCAATAAGTATTTATTTAAAGCTTAATGTGTCAGCCACACTGCTGGGGTATTTGGAAAACTATAGTTCAGATTGTTTCCCTGGATAAATTCCTTTTTATATCCTTCGAGCATTTATCAAATGAGCATTCTTTGTGTGAGATGTTAGAAATTCCACTGACAGGAATGGGACCTCTTGGGAAAGATGTCTGATGATTTTAGGTCAAAAGAAATTTATTAGCATGTGAAAGAAGATTTCTTGCTCTGATAGCAGCCTCTAGTTCTTAGAGTATACTTTGGATTTCTATGTTTTTGGGATTACTTGGAGCGTGTAACACAATCAGCCTTCCATAGCAACTTAGGATAATTAAGTAAAGCATTCCATAGGAGAGGGAAGGATAGAAAATGGAAGAATCAGCCAAGAGAAAAAGTGGAGTTTCTAGGGGAATATGTAACATGAAGTTACCAGGGTTAATCTTTTTAATATAAGCTTCATGGCAACAATTCAGTGTGTATGTTGGGGGAGAGGGGAATATTTCAATCATTGTGTGGCCAATGACCTAATCCTAGACCACTGTCCACAAACTTTCCAGCTTGTTTCCTGCTTTGACTGAGAGAATCATAGCCATGCAACACCATATCAAAGATTTTTGTTTTAACTTCGTTGTCAGTACTTGGCTTTATTTTGAGGGTAGATTTGCATATGTGTTTCTTGCAGTAGATCCATTTGTCAGGATTCAAATTATTGCTCCTTTCAGTGGTTCCATTGGTAAGGCTTCTCAAAACTGTTAGTGATAAGACTTAGTTTACTTTAGTAGGGCTTGACAAAATCTAATGATACTGGCTTTCTAGTAATAATTTCACATGGTATCAAAGTCTCAAGGTATTAGTATTATGTAATCATGCCTTATGATTATGAGTCAGACTCATAGTCAGGGACTGAATTGATAGTTATTCTGCACTTACAGGGGAAACTGTGAAGTGATTTGTATTTATACTCACAGGTAGATAGCAAAACTCTCTAATAGTGAGCTCTGGATGTTGAGCTTCTAGCCTTGCAATTGAAAAGGTCACTCTGTCCTTTGTGAACCCATTGAAGCCTCATTTTATAAACAGAAGAACATCTAACATCATAGTAACAAGATTGGCCACAGGCGATTGAGAGATGATATTAAATCTGACAAATGTAGTCTTTAACGGAATAAATTAAAAGAAAAATACAAAGAGAAGTAGGAGTGAGGGAGAAGTATAGTGCCTACTCAAGCTGCCTGTCCCATTAAAAAAAACCTCACAGTCCACTTTACCCTTTACTTCTTGTTTTCCTAGTTCTTCTCAACAGTCCTCAATTTCAAGGCAGAGCCAAGACGGCAAGGTAAAGGCAGGGATTGAATTAGCAGCAGCAGCAAGTGCTTCTGGAGCTCTCAATCCACAGAGGGTAAGGGGGGTGGGAGGGTGTCAAACAGCCAGTCAGAAGGAAATTACACAGGTCTTTTTGCTAGCAGTGAGGCAGAACTCTCTTGCTTTGACCATACTTTGATCTGAGTCACAGTCCGAGAGTGAGGAGGAGCACTAGCACAGCAGAGCTTGTGGCCACAGTGGATGGAGGTCGGAGTGCTTCTCACAATTCCAGGGCAGAAAAGTGCTTGTGGTTGCTCACAGACAAGAGCACAGGCAATGAGCATTGTAAACACCTTTCATTAGAAAATAACACTTTGGAAGAACTGAAACCTACAGGAGTATCCCTGAAAACAGCTACACAAAACCCTTAAAGCTTGGGAAAGTGTACCCTTCATCCTGGAAACAGAGTTATAGGCTAACAAAGAGTTAAAAATCAAGTAAATAGGCTGGGAAAATGAACAAAGAGCAAAAAAAAACCTGACTATAGAAAATTATTATGCTTACAAGGAAGATCAAAACACACACTCAGAATAAGACAACAAAGTCAAAGCTCCTACATCCAAAGACCCAAAGAAAAATATGAATTGCTCTCAGGCCATGGAAGAGCTCAAAAAGGATTTCAAAAATCAAGTAAGAGAGGTAGAAGAAAAATTGGGAGGAGAAATGAGAGTGATGCAAGAAAATAGTGGAAAAAGAGTCAAGAGATTGATGAAGGAGACACAAAAAATACTGAAGAAAATAACAACTTAAAAAACAGGCTAGGCCAAATGGTAAAAGGGGTCCAAAAAGCCAATAAAGAGAAGAATGCCTTAAAAAGCAGAATTTGACCAAATGGAAAAGGTCCAAAAGCTCCCTGAAGAAGATAATTCCTTAAAAGTTATAGTGGAACAAATGGAAGCTAATGACATTGTGAGAAATAAACAATAAAATGAAACTGAAAGAATGAAAAAATAAAAATGTGAAATATCTCATTGGAAAATCAACTGACCTGAAAAATCAATCCAGGAGAGCTAATTTAAAAATATTCTTGGACTACCTGTAAATCATGATCAAAAAAAGAGCCTAGACATCATCTTTCAAGAAATTATTAAGGAAAACTGTCCTTGATAAACTGTTTTCCCAAACAGTTTATATAATAGTATTGGAATTAGTAGTTTTGTAATGTTTGATAGAATTCACTTCTAAATCTATCTGGCCCTGGATATTTTTTCCTAGGGAATTCATTGATGCCTTGTTCAATTTTTTTTTTTCTAAATTGGGGTTAAGTATTTTATTTTCTCTTCTGTTAATCTGGGCAATTTATATTTTTGTAAATATAAATACATTTCACTAAGATTGTGAAATTAATTGGTATACAGTTAACAAAAAAATAGCTCCTAATTATTGTTTTAATTTCTACTTCATTGATGGTGAATTCACCCTTTTCATTTTTGATACTGATAATTTGGTTTTCTTTTTTTAAATCAAATTAACCAAAGGTTTATCTATTTTATTGTTTGTTGTTTTTTTTTTTTAAATAAAACCAGCTCTTAGTATGAACAGATTTCTTGCAAGTAGAATTATCTTTCAGCCAGAGGAGCCACATGGTTGAAAAAGTTCTTCAGAATTCTGCAGCAACTTCTCCTGTTGCCTAAGGGGTATGATATAAAAGGTCTGAAAAGGTACAATGACAGTGAATCACGATTCTGGCATTTTCAGGTACAAGGAAAAACTTTATTGCTTACAACATTATTGCCACATTGGTACCCAAATAATTGGCATCATCAGGACATGAGGAGAAATGTCCATAGACCCCAAGGGAATGAGGAACACGGCTGTGGGAGGATTTGGGGAGCTCATTGATTTTGTGGTCATTTCCTTCTCGAGGCTTCCTTCTCCTTCAACTATAACATTTTTTCCCAGTCTCCTCAGAACTATTAGGTGACACCAGCTTGTCCTGCATACTCAGACAAAATTATTTGGAATATAGTTTCTAAAAAGGTATCTTGTCACCTTTAAGCTTAAGGAACTAAATCCCTTCCTGTCCCCCAAGAGCTTGTTACCTCTTTATATTTAAAGCATTCTAATGAATAGACCCAGAGTAGTATGAAGGATGAGAAAGGAAAAGAAAAGATGGAGAAAAAATACAGATTTTGAAATCCTCAATTCTTCCATAAGTCTGATTATCACCTGATTTGGGAGGGTTTTTGCTGTTGTTTGTTTTTAATATTACACCATGTCTAGGATTCCTTGTAGGGTTTACAATGGAGAAGATTCATAGTGAGAGGGAAAAAAATGAAGTTTCAGTTACAGATTGAAGATAAAATGGCAATTCCTTAAGAGACACTAACATGTCTTTAAGAGTTACATTATGTTAAAGAAAAATGATAAAATTCGAGGTGATATTTAAACCACCAAATCAAAATGAACAAATGTACTGAATTAGACAGCTGTGACATGAGTAGATGGATACCCATGGCTCTGGGTCCAGAAAGCAAGCCAGTTTGTGACTCATACTTCCCCTAGCACAATGTGCACCCATGATATTTATAAAACCGTATGGCTCCTATGCCTGAAAGATAATTCCACTTGCAAGAAATCTGTTCATGCTAAGAGCTGGTTTTATGAAAAAAACAAAACAAAACTGTGTGACCCTGAGTAAGTCACATAATGCTATCTACCTCAGTTTTCTCATCTGTAAAATGAGCTGGAGAAGGAAATGACAAACCATTCCTGTATCTTTGCTAGGACCCCAGATGGAGTCCCGAAGAGTTAGACATGACTGAAACGACTGAACTTGAATGTATTATTTCCACAAAAATATATTGAATCCTGTGAACACAAAGCTCCTACTGTGGTTCCCATTACAGAACAATATGGTCTAAATAGAAACCAAAAACTCAAAGGAAAAACACATTTGTTGTCTAGCACCCTTGAACTAGTTTGTGACTATTTTTCCTAGCAGAAAAAGACTTGCTTTGTACATACTTGGTGTTGGCAGGAAATATGGGTGCCTCTCATTTCTGTGACATTGGAAGTGTGGTAGCTGTTGGTTTGCTTTGAGTCTCCTTTAGAGCCAACTCTGGCTCCCACTCAGAGCTTAGAAATACTCTGGATCAGCTTGTTTAACTAAGTCCTTTTGCCACAAAACTTCCCATTGGTAGAAAATGCTTTAAGCCTCTTTTTAAAATTAAATGAAGAGACAAGCAGATGCCCAGGAAACTCATGAACCTAGTTTATCTAACAAGGGCTAGATCACTTCTATAGCTGTAATAGGGATATTGAACAGTCTTTTGAAGATCTAGAACTGCATTAGCCTATTCCTGTGGATACATTGTCTGATAAGAGTGCCAAGGAGAGTCAGGGTGTTCAAAGAGTGCTCTTGCTATTACATCCAGACTGGTGAGATCAGAACCTACTATTTGGGCAAATATTATTTGTAAACATACAGCTTGTGCAGGCAAGTAACTTACTATCATTTTATGACAAACTACAATCCCATCAGCCCTCTGCAACTGATCTGCTACCTTTGGAATTAATGGCATGAACTCCTTCTGAGGTTATGTTAATTTTGGCAGGGATATTTTTTCTCTAGGAGACAAATGCAGGAAGGGAGATGGTGAATACAAGACTCTTCCCTGCATTTTGTCAGTCAGATATTTGGAGGTTAGGTTATATGACTCCAGTTTCTTCTCAAGAGATAGTAACCTCTTCACTCCCCAGATTCTGGACTATATAAAGCCAGAAGATCTTTCCAATTTCCATCATCAGATGCTTTTAGTGCTCCATATGGCTCATAAAATCAGCTGTGTTCTTTTAGCAAGTAGTTCACCTACTACTTTTCTGGCATCATCTGTTTTTAGAACTTGATCTGGGGGAAGAAAGGGGCTAACATCTCTGCCATCAATTGCTGCCACCTAGCGTCTTGGGATGTAGCTCATAGACTGCACAATCCTGAACCAAGTGACATTCCATATATGTCAATTGAGAAAGATGATACAGCTTCTGCAGTAAGAGACTCAACATTTAGTGTTCTCAGAATTTCTGGAAAAATATTAATCCTGGTCTAAAGATCTATATGTTGATTCATTGTCACCAGGCACTCAAGCAATCATATTGACTCCTGTAGCAGATACCAGATTTGGTTTGACAGATCCAACCAAGAGCATTTTGCAGCTGTGTTCAAAGAAGCTGCTTGGACCAAGGCATTTTGAGCTTGTAGCTGACAGAGCTTCTCTATAAGCTCTACCTCAGTTTTGACTTTATGGCCAGCTGATGCACCTCATGATATCTCTGTCCCCATTAGTGACATAATGAGAGAAAATAAACAATTGGTTTGTCTCTGTATAACATTTAAAAAAATACCGTTATGTCTTCTTTTAACTTAGATGTAGGGTTAAGAACTTGCAGTATGTCTCTAACTTGTTTATGGTCTTCTTTTAGAATGGAATAAAAGGGAAGGGAATGAAGAAGACACTTGAGTGACTAACCTGTCACTGTACCTGCATCCTAAAATAAAGAGGAATGTACAAGTCATTCTTTGGATAGGGTATTTGCATCTAATATGAGTTCCAAAGACCATAGGGCAGTATGGGGGTCACAGAAAATGTTCTTAAATCCTGCCAAGCTAAGGAATTTCATCAGTGTTAATTCAGTGTAAGTTTAGGAGTTTTGGTAGGATTTTTTTTCTCTCAGTTTGACTGTAAATACTTTTATGCAATTTTAAAGTGAGTATAAAATTTTTTTTTGTCTTGTATGTGTACCTGAGGACAGCTATGTGGCTCAACAGATAGTGTCAAGCTTGGAGTTAGGAAGATTCTTATTGAGTTCAAATCAAGCCTCAGACACTTACTTTCTCTGTAACCTTGGCAAGTCACTTAACCTTGTTTGCCTCAGTTTCCTTATCTGGAAAATGGGCTGGAGAAGGAAATGGCAAACCCCTCCAGTGTTTTTGTCAAGAAAATCCCAAATGGAGTCATGAAGAGTCAGACACGACCGAAAAACGACTGAACATAGAACATACCAGAGAGAAGCTCCCTACTAGAAAACCATTTTTGAAAAGGAAAATTTTATTATTCACTGATTTAAAAAAAAAAGGTGAGCTTTAAGTAGAAAATAACTGTAGTATATTGTTTGACGATTTAATCAAATAAGTTCTTTGCTAAGGTAATTTCCTAATGCTTTCTAATAGTGTACAATATTTTTTCTTTCATATAAGCAGGGCAGGACAGATGCATCCATTTTGTCAGGGCATGATCACAAAGAGATTAAGAAATGTGTCCTTAAATTGCTGGACCTTTGAAATGTCAATATAGAAAGTGGATTAAAAGATTTGTATGCTTGGAGAAAAAAAGATAAGAGATGTCAAAATATCCAAGTAAGTATATAAAATGAAGATTAAGCTGTATGAAAAAATTCCATTTTTAAAAACATTAGAGCCTGGTTGGAGAAATAGAGAATCTTATTGTGGATTTATTACTAGATGGAGCTGATAAAAGAATCCAGTAAAAGCTTTAGTATTTAATTCTCCATGCAAAAGAGAATGACAGTTTTGGTCTTGGATTTCTTTTCTTAAGAGATGGATGGGAAAAGTAGATAGCTAAACCATTTGTAATTATGTTACAGTAGTGAGTAATGCCATTCTGGCTATTAATAAAATGGCAAGATTTCAATCTGGAAAAACATACGGATAAATAAAGAGCTCTCAAATCGTATGAAAAAAGTAAAGAGCTACATATTTTTATTTCCCAGAATTATGGGATTGCTAAAAAAATTAGATGAGCTAGTGACAAATTTGCACACTTTGAGAGAATCTATGAATTAAAAATGGAGGAAAAAAAAAGTAGACTGCAAGGCAGGGAAGCTTATCTTGGAGAAAATACCCAAGTAGATATAGACTACCATTACACATGGAGACTTCCTAACCCAAAACATCTTCCTCTGCACTACCTAGTTTTGTTTATTTTTTCACTTTTCTTTAATACTGCTTGATACTCTGTACCAGTCTCATTTGTCTTAATAAACATCCTCATTTATTCATTCAAGCACAAATTTAATATATCCAGGGGAGGAAATGTGATGCTTATTCTTAATATCTAACCTGAAATCAGCTGCCATAGATAATTCATATCCATATCCATAGAGAATATGGAAACTGTTATTGGGACTTAAGAAGAAAGAAATAGGTAACACTGGAATATGAAGTGCTTTGAGAATAAGGCAGGCCAGGGTGGAAAACTGAAGTATGAGGGAGCTTCCAGAATGACATCAAGGACCTGGGTACCTGAGGAGAAGAGCACTAGGAGCCAGGCAAGATGAAGTAAAGAAAGTGAGATAATGTTATGCTGCAGGTATTTGAGCACTGGACATGGAATCAAAAGGGCTGGGGCCAAATTCTGTCTGTGTTACTACCTGTATGACCTTGGGAAAGTCACTTAATCTCTAGATCTCATTCATTTTTCTCACTTTTATCATAAAGGGATTGGACTAGATCATGGTTACTTAGCCTTTTTTCAATACTGAATCCATTTGGCAGTCTGCTCAAGTCTGTGGACTCCTCTGCAGAATAATGTTTTTAAATGTATAAAATAAAATACATAGGATTACAAAGGAAGTTATTATATTGAAATAGTTATCAACATTATTTTTTTTTTTAAGTTCACAGATCCCAGGTTAAGAACTTTTGGATTAGCTAATAACTAAGGTTCCTTCCAGCTCTGCACCTGATGGCAAAGACAAATGTTTAATTCAAAAATCTTTCCTTCATCTTTCTCTGTGCCAAGGAAAGGGAGAGGAAACTAACCCTTTTTCTAGTTACTCCTCCTTGTCCATCTCTGCTTCTTTGTTTCCTGCCTTACTACCTCTGTTTCCAGGGCCCACAAAGCAGAACTCAGCTGCACCATAAGTTATATAGGATTTTGAGGGCTAGCCTTGGAAACTCAATAATTATTTATAATATTGTCTCCTTGGGAAAATGTATCCAGAGTACCAAGCAATTAATTTAATAATGAAAATAATTTATATTTATATAGTACATTTAAGATAAAAAAGCACTTTTCTAACAATGAAATTATAAGCTAAATGGTAACAAGTTTTATTATATCCTTTTAAAAGGGGAGAAAACTGAGCCTTAGAGAGCTTATGTGATCACAGACTGTGTTTCAGAATTAAAATAAAACCCAAATCCCCTAACTGCTAAGTTCCAAGTTCTTTTCTCTAGGCTTTTCTTTTTTTTTTTTAATTTCATTTTTATTTTTAGGCAATTGGGGTTAAGTGACTCACCCAGGGTCACACAGCTAGTAAGCGTCAAGTGTTTGGTCTGAGGCCACATCTGACCTCGGGTCCTCCTGACTTCAGGGCAGTTGTTCTATCCGCTGTGCCACCTAGTTGCCCCCTTGCTAGAACTTTCTTAGAAGGGGATTTAAAGAAGAAAAAAATTGTTGATAAATTAGTGATGGCCTTTATAGCTGTTAGCATAAAATGAATGAAAGAAATTTTGTCAGAAGAGAAACTATGCAAAATAAGATTAGAACAAAAGATTTGATTCATAAGATTTTCTATAGTCTTTGTACATAGAGAGAATATAGAGAGTCTGCAATCAAGATTATACTTTTCAGCTAGAAGGGAATTTAGAAGTCACCAAATGTAATCCCTTTATCTTACGGATGGAGACACTGAGGCCCAGAGAAATGAAATGAAATATATGAAGCCATTTCAAGGTAAAGTGGTGGAGGAGGAACTGAGATTCATATCTGGAACAAGCATTATTCTACCAATTTGTAGGGCCATTCACTGGGCCAGGCATGGTAAATTACACTGATCAGTTCTTTGGTAATAAGTGCTTGTAGAGGTATGTCCAGAATTACAAAAGACGTTAGAGGGAGAAAAGACACTCTGCAGACCATCTAAATATTCTGGCGTCATGAGTGGGCCCAATTTCTCCTACCCAAAGGCTGGTGAATTGCAATAAGTACTTTTTAAAAAAATATTTTTATTTGCTAAATATTTCCTAAATTACATTTAAAATTTTTACAACCATTTCTTGAAATTTTGAGTTCCAAGTTCTCTCCCGCCTCCTCTTACCTCTTCTTCCTACTTGAGAAGGCAAGTAATATGATAATGATTTTATGTGTGAAGTCATGAAGAACATATTTCCATAATAGCTATGTTGCAAAAGAAGACAAAAACAAAATAAAATCATGACAATAAAGAATTTTATAAAAAGCATACTTCAATGTACAGTAAGAGTTCATCATTCCTCCCTATGAAGGTGGATAGCATTTTCATCATGGGTCCTTTATAATTGTCTTGGTTCATTGTCTTCATCAGAGTAGCTAAGTCTTTCACAGCTGATCATCCTTACAATACTAATGTTACTATGTTACTTCAGCTTGCACCAGTTCATAGAAGTATTCCCAGGTTTTTCTGAAACTATCCCCTTTGTCATTTCTTATAGCACAATAGTATTCTGTCTCAATCATATACCACAACCTGTTCAACTGTTCCTCAGCTAGTGGCTATCCCCTCAATTTCCAAAAAGAATTGCAACAAATATTTTTGTACATATGGATACATTTCAGTTTCCTTTGATCTCTTTTGGATATGAACCTAGTAGTGGTATTGCTAGATCAAAGGGTATGCAGTTTTATTAGCCTTTGGGAAAAGTTCTAAATTGTTAGCCAGAACAGCTGTACAAGTTCACAACTTCACCAAGAGTGCGTTAGCATCCCTATTTTTCCACATCCCCTCTAGCATTTGTCATTGTCCTATGTGGGACAGAGACCATTACCCAAATTCAGGACAAAGACTTAGATACCTTGAAAGCAGAAAGGAGTTTATTGCTTTCTCATGAGAAAGAATACCCTAAACGCACTAATGGCACTGCCAGGGAGTAAGAGTTGGTTACAGAAAGCAAGGTGTGTACCCTAACATGATCTCCCCCTCCCTAACCCCTTTCCCCTTATCCCATTGGCTGGGCTTCAGGGGGCACAATCTATTCACAGAAATCTTCCCCAGCAACAGAGAACAAAGGCAGTTACACAAGTTTGCCCAGAGACAAGAAAAGACAGGAAGTTTTGCAAAGGCAAGCAGCTTAGGTTGGGGGGAGGGCCATTCTTTCTGCTACATGCTTAAAAACAGGGTCTGAGCAGGGGAGGGTTTTGAAAGCATGATTTTACAAGGTCAGAAGGGAGTGTGTTTCAATAATACAAGAAGTATTAACAACAACTATTAACCCTTTGAGGAGGCTTCACTTCTGAGAGATCATCTCTCACATTTCCCCCTCTTATTTCTTACAATTTTAAGCCTCCTCACACCATTGTTGGAATACTTCCTCCACTAAATCTTAAGTACAAGCTCCCTGGTTTGAATGGCCTAATCTGGTAGTGTGTCTGTGTTTTTCTTACACCAAGCTATGTCCCTGTCTCCTTCACAGCTCTCTTTGGGATCATCTCCTACTAACATATATTCACACCATTGAGTATAGGTATTAGTATTCAGGGTATCTTGGCATGGAACCCAGCTCCCATTATTACATCGAATGTGGGTACTATTCCACTTACTCTTGTAGGGGGTGCAGTCCTTCTGAAGTCCTTTTATTGTGAGCCGATAAGTCCACTCACATTTACTTTCCCCAAGCCACTTTCCCTCTCCTGTCTGATTTAAACAATATTTTCCTTCTCTGCTTTCTGCCAGGGTCCAGGAATGTTCTTTTCATTCTTCCCAGAAACCAGTGCCATTGTGGGCCACTGATCTGTTACTGAGAATCCAGGCAGGGGCTAAGTGGAATGGGGACCCAGGGCCAATTTTCTTTTCTTTTCTTTTTTTTGTAATTTTATTAATTTATTTTGATTTATCAAAAATCACTTCCATATGATTTTGAGTTGAAATTTTTCTCCCCCTTCTCCCCACCACCCTCCCAAGACGGTGCACAATCTGATATAGGCTATACATTTACATTCCTATTAAACATATTTTCACATTAGTGAAGTTGTAAGTAAAAATTAAAACCAATAGGAGGAACCATCAGAAAGAGAAACAAAACTCAACAGAAGGTAAAAAAAGTGATAGCATTCACTTCCATAGTTCTTTCTTTGGATGTGGACAGCATTTTCCATCCTGAGGCCTCTGGAGATGTCTTAGATCCTTGTAATGCTGAGAAGGGTTCAGTTTAACATATTAGTCATTGCATACATGTGGCTGTTATTGTGTACAAAGTCCTCTTGGTTCTGCTCACTTCACTCAGCATCAGACCATATAAGTCTTTCCAGGTTTTTCTGAAGTCAGCCTGTTCATCATTTCTTATAGCACAATAGTATTCCATTACATTCATATACCACAACTTGCTCAGCCATTCCCCAATTGATGGGCATCCTCTCAATTTCCAATTCTTTGCCACCACAAAAAGAGCTGCTATGAATATTTTTGTACATGTGGGTCCTTTTCCCATTTGTTTGATCTCTTTGGGATATAGCCCTAGAAGTGCTATTGCTGGATCAAAGGGTATGCACATTTTTGTAGCCCTTTGGGCATAGTTCCAAATTGTTCTCCAAAATGGTTGGATCATTTCACAACTCCACCAACAATGTATTAGTGTTCCAATTTTCCCACATCTTCTCCAACATTTATCATTTTCCTGTTTTGTCATGTTGGCCAATCTGATAGGTGTGATGTGGTACCTCAGAGTTGTTTTGATTTGCATTTCTCTAATCAATAATGATTTAGAGCATTTTTTCATATGACTATAGATGGCTTTAATTTCTTCATCTGAGAACTGTCTGTTCATATCCTTTGACCATTTATCAATTGGGGAATGGCTTGTGTTCTTATAAATTTGTCTTAATTCTCTATATATTTTAGAAATGAGGCCTTTATCAGAGAGACTGGTTGTAAAAATTCTTTCCCAATTTTCTACCTTCCTTCTAATCTTAGTTGCATTGGCTTTGTTTGTGCAAAAACTTTTCAATTTAATGTAATCAAAATTATCCATTTTGCTTTTCATAATGTTCTCTATCTCCTGTTTGGTCATGAATTCTTCTGTTCTCCATAGATCTGATAGGTAAACTATTCCTTGTTCTCCCAGTTTACTTATGGTATCAGCCTTTATATCTAAGTCATGAACCCATTTTGACTTTATTTTGGTATATGGTGTGAGATTTGGGTCTATGCCTAGTTTCTGCCATACTCTTTTCCAGTTTTCCCAGCAGTTTTTTTCAAAGAGTGGGTTCTTATCCCAGAAGCTGGGGTCTTTGGGTTTATCAAATAATAGATTACTATAGTCATTGACTACTGTGTCTTGCATATTTAACCTATTCCACTGATCCACCTCCCTATTTCTTAGCCAGTACCAAGCAGTTTTGATGATTGCTGCTTTATAATACAATTTAAGATCTGGAATTGCTAGGCCACCTTCCCCTGCATTTCTTTTCATTAGTTCCTTTGATATTCTGGACCTTTTGTTTTTCCAAATGAATCTTGTTATTATTTTTTCTAACTCTATAAAATAATTTTTTGGTAGTTTGATTGGTATGGCACTGAATAAGTAAATTAGCTTAGGTAGGATTGTCATTTTTATTATATTAGCTCGGCCTACCCATGAGCAACTGATGTTTTTCCAATTATTTAGATCTGATTTTATTTGTGTGAAAAGTGTTTTGTAATTGTGTTCATAGAGTTCCTGGGTTTGTTTCGGAGGTAGACTCCTAAATATTTTATAATGTCTACAGTAAGTTTAAATGGGATTTCTCTTTCTATCTCTTGCTGTTGAGTTTTGTTGGTAATATATAGAAATGCCGATGATTTATGTGGGTTCATTTTATAGCCGGCAACTTTGCTAAATTTGTTTATTATTTCAAGTAGTTTTTTACTTGATTCTCTAGGATTCTCTAAGTATATCATCATGTCATCTGCAAAGAGTGATAGCTTTGTTTCTTCTTTGCCTATTCTAATGCCTTCAATTTCTTTTTCTTCTCTTATTGCTAAAGCTAAGTTTCCAGTACAATATTGAATAACAGTGGTGATAATGGACATCCTTGTTTCACCCCGATCTTATTGGAAATGCTTCTAGCCTGTCCCCATTACATATAATGCTTGCTGAAGGTTTTAGATATATGCTATTTATTATTTTAAGGAAGACTCCATTTATACCTATGCTTTCTAGTGTTTTTAATAGGAATGGGTGTTGTATTTCAAAAGCTTTTTCTGCATCTATTGATGATCATGTGGTTTCTGCTGGTTTTGGTGTTGATGTGCTCAATGATGCTGATAGTTTTCCTAATATTGAACCAACCCTGCATTCCTGGTATAAATCCTACCTGGTCATAGTGTATTATTCTTGTGATAAGTTGCTGCAATCTATTTGCTAGTATTTTGTTTAAAATTTTTGCATCTATATTCATTAGAGAAATTGGTCTATAATTTTCTTTCTCTATTTTGACTCTTCCTGGTTTAGGTATCAACACCATATTTGTATCATAAAAAGAATTTGGTAAGACTCCTTCTTCACCTATTTTCCCAAATAGTCTATATAGTATTGGAATTAATTGTTCTTTAAATGTTTGATAGAATTCGCATGTAAATCCATCTGGCCCTGGAGATTTTTTCCTAGGGAGTTCATCAATGGCTTGTTCAATTTCTTTTTCTGAGATGGGGTTATTTAAGTATTTTACTTCCTCTTCTGTTAATCTGGGCAATTTATATTTTTGTAAATATGTATCCATTTCACTAAGATTGTCAAATTTGTTGGCATATAGTTGGGCAAAATAATTCCTAATTATTGTTTTAATTTCCTCTTCCTTGGTGGTAGCTTCACCCTTTTCATTCTTGATACTAGTAATTTGGTTTTCTTCTTTCTTTTTTTTAATTAAATTAACCAAAGGTTTATCTATTTTATTGGTTTTTTCATAAAACCAGCTCTTAGTTTTATTTATTAGTTCAATAGTTTTCTTAATTTCAATTTTATTAATTTTTCCTTTGGTTTTCAATATTTCTAATTTGGTGTTTAGTTGAGGATTTTTAATTTGTTCTTTTTCTAGTTTTTTTAGTTGTATGCCCAATTCATTAATCTCCTCTTTTTCTATTTTATTTATGTAAGCATTTAGAGATATAAAACTTCCCCTAAGAACTGCTTTTGCTGCATCCCATAAGTTTTGGTATGTTGTCTCATTATTGTCATTCTCTTGAATGAAATTATTGATTGTTTCTATGATTTGTTGTTTGACCCAATCATTTTTTAGGATTAGATTATTTAGTTTCCAATTATTTTTTAGTCTATCTTTCCATGGCCCTTTATTACATATAATTTTTATTGCATCATGATCTGAAAAGGATGCATTTAATATTTCTGCCTTTCTGCATTGGATTGTGAGGTTTTTATGCCCTAGTACATGGTCAATTTTTGTGTATGTGCCATGTACTGCCGAGAAAAAAGTATATTCCTTTCTATCCCATTCTGTTTTTCCAGAGGTCTATCATACCTAACTTTTCTAATGTTCTATTCACCTCCTTAACTTCTTTCTTGTTTATTTGTGGTTAGATTTATCTAGTGCAGAGAGGGGGAGGTTCAGGTCCCCACTAGTATAGTTTTGCTGTCTATTTCTTCCTGTAACTCCCTGAACTTCTCCTGTAAGAATTGGGTGCTATACCATTTGGTGCATATATGTTTAGTAATGATATTTTCATGTCTATGGTGCCTTTTAGCAGGATGTAGTTTCCTTCCTTATCTCTTTTGATTAGATCTATTTTTGCTTTTGTTTTGTCTGAGATCAGGATTGCTACCCCTGCTTTTTTTACTTCAGCTGACGCATAATATATTCTGCTCCAGCCTTTTACCTTTACCCTGTATGTGTCACTCTTTTTCAAATGTGTTTCCTGTAAACAACATATTGTAGGATTATGGTTTTTAATCCATTCTGCAATCCATTTCTGTTTTATGGGAGAGTTCATCCCATTCACATTCACAGTTATGATTACTATCTGTGTCTTTTTCTCCATCCTTTTCCCCCATTTATGCTTTTCTTTCTCCTTTTTCCTTTCCCCCTTCACTAGTGTTTTGCTTTTGACCACGCCTCCTTCAGTCCCTCCTCCCTTTTATTATCCTTTCCCTTTTCTTCCCTTTACTCTTACTGCTTCTTCCCTCCTTCTTCCCCCTCCTTTTCTTCCCTCCCTTTTCTTTCCCCCTCCTTTTCTTCCCCTTTTCCCCTCTACTGTATAGGGCAAGTTAGATTTCTATACCTAACTGATTATGTTATGCCCTTCTTGAGCCAAATCTGATGAGAGTAAGGTTCAAACAATGCTCACCCCCCCTTCTTTCCCTCTGCTGTAATAGGATTTTTGTCTTTTCTGTAATGTAATTTACCCTTGTCTGCCTCCTCCTTTCTCAGTACATTTTCTAAGATCAGATTGATCCACTTATTTGGATCCATTTAACCCACTTGATTAGATTTTTTTTTATCATTACATCAAAGTCAACTAATATCCACCTCTTTATGTATACTCCTTTAACATGTAATAACAATACAGTTCTCAAGGTTGCAAGTGTCATATTCCCTTGTAGGGGTTAAACACCCCCCTTTTAACAATATTGTATCTTTCTGTCCCATTTACCTTTTTATGTCCTTCTTGAGTCCTGTACTTGAAGATCAAATTTTTTGTTGAGCTCTGGTCTTTTTATCAGGAAAGTTTGGAAGTCCTATTTCGTTGAATATCCATCTCCTCTCTTGAAAAATGATGCTCATTTTTGCTGGGTAATGGATCCCTGGCTGCATTCCAAGCTCCTTTGCCTTACGGAATATCATGTTCCATGCCCTGTGGTCTTTTAATGTAGAAGCTGCAAGGTCCTGTGTAATCCTGACTGTGGTTCCATGATATTTAAATTGTTTCTTTCTGGCTGCTTGCAGCACCTTCTCTTTCATCTGGTAATTTTGGAATTTTGCTATTATATTCCTTGGCATTGTCAATTTGGGATCTCTTTCAGGTGGTGAGCGGTGATTCTTTCTATGGTTATTTTCCTTCTGGTTCTAGGACTTCGGGCAGTTTTCCTTTATGATTTCCTGAAAGATACTGTCCAGGCTCTTTTTTTCATCATGATTTTCAGGTAGTCCAATAATTTTTAAATTGTCTCTCCTGAATCGATTTTCCAGGTCGTTGTTTTACCATGAGGTATTTTATGTTTTCATCTATTTTTTCATTTTTTTGTTTCTGTTTGACTGATTCTTGCTCTCTCATAGAGACATTAGTTTCCATTTGTCCAATTCTAGTTTTTAACAGATTGTTTTCTTCTGTTAGTTTTTGTACTTCCTTCTTCAATTGGCCAATTGTGTTTTTTAGGGACTTGTTTTCTTCAGTGTTTTTTTTTCCAATTGGCCAATTGTATTTTTGAAGGACTCTTCTACCTCTCTCATTTGACTATTAAAATCCTTCTTGAGCTCTTCTAAGAAGGCTTTTTGGGCTTCAGACCAGTTCATATTCCCTTTTGTTGTTGCAGATGTGGGTTTGTTGACAATGTTGTCCTCTTCAGAATTTCTGTCTTGATCTTCAGTCTTCTCATAATATGAATCTATGGTACGTTTCTTTTTACTCATGGGGTTTCTTTATTCCCTGGCCTTTAAAGAGATTGAGCTTTCCTGCTGGGGAGCAGAGGGCACTGACCCAAGCTTCTTGTGTTGGGAGCTTAGGTCTTGGTCACTGGCTTTGTGTGCTGGGGCCTCTTATGCTGGGATTTGGAGTCTGTAGGTTTCTGGAAGCTTACCTTGTGTTGGGCTGGAATCAGCAAGGCTGGAACTTTCAGACAATTCTAGGTTTCCTGTTTTTCTTTTCTTTTAGTTTTCTTCAGCTCCTTTTAGATGGGTGCTGCAGGGTGTTTATCTGCCTGGGGCCCCCTACAGTGTTGTCTCCCTCATTTCTGCTAATGCACTGGGAGATTTCTTTGTGGTAGAGTGCCGAGGCACCTGGTGGTTTTCTGAGCTGCTTTCCGCTGGTTCCCCCTGCCCTCACTGAGGCACTTGGACGTCCAGGTCTTGGTGTTTGCCTGGTCTACCACATGGTCTTCAGGATCTCTTCCTGGGTGACATTTGGAGGTTCTGAGAGCTTACCTGGTGTTGGGCTGGAATCAGCAAGGCTCGGTCTTTAGGTTGCTTTCTTCAGCTCTTTTCAGACGAATGCTGCAGGGTACTTATCTACCTGGGGCCTTTTTTAGTGCTGTTTTCCTTATTTTTGCTAAGGCACTGGGAGACCAGTTTGCTGGGCTGCTGCACTGCTGCTCCCTGTCTTTCTGCTAGTTCAGCTGTTCAGGTTTTTTTTCTGGAGTGATATATTTTGGGTTTTCAGAGGTTGATATGGGAGAGAGAGAATGACTACTTTTTCACTCCACCATCTTGGCTCCCAGAAACCCAGGGCCAATTTTGAAGCCCTTTTTGTGGCCTACCACAAATCCAGCAACTGGTTACATTGAAACTCTCTGCTATACTTTCCATTAATTGTACATACTGATTCTTTGTCAAGGAGGGAGAGGGAGGCAACATGCAAATCCCAGAAAAAGAATTATGACGTGGTGCATAACAATGGAAATGACTAAGGCCTAGAGGCCAGAGGCAAAAGAAAATACCTGCAACAAAGCAAAGAAAAGGTATAGCAACTAACAGAAACAATAAAACCACAACAGTCGTTTCAGTCATGAATGAGTTGGTCCCTTCTTCAAAGTCAGTTTTAAGGTTCCAGCATCTTGGGATGCAAAAGTCCACTGGGCTGGAACTGGTACCGGTACCTTCACTTGAGTATGATGAGTCCAGCCTCTTTCTGTGGTTCGAACAGCAGTGTCAGCAGTGAGGAGTATCTGGTACAGGCCTTCCCAAGTGGGAGTCAGCTTTTCCTCCCTCCGTGTTTGGATCAACACCCAGTCTCCAGGCTGGAACTTATGGACTGGAAACCTTAAAGGAGGTGTTTGAGCAATTATTCCCTTCTTCCATAGCATTGAGAATTGTTGTGCTAAAGACTGAACATATTCCCTAAGGAACCTATCTTTAAGAGTGAGAGAGGAGAGGTCAAAAGTTGGTGGTGGGGGTAAGGGTGACCATAAAGAAGTTCATAGGGGGATAAACCAATATCTCTCCTGGGCTTCATCTGGATCCTAAGGACTGCTAGGGCTAAGCATTTTGTCCAAGGCAACTGAGTCTCTATCACTGATTTAGTTAATTGTTTCTTTATTTCCTTGTTCATTCTCTCCACCTTGTTGGAAGGAGGAGGATGCCAGGGGGTATGGAGTTCCCAGGATATTTCTAAAGCTCTCATAATAGAGTGTAAAACTTTTGCTGTGAAATGAGTCCCTTGATCTGAGTCTATATACTCCACTAGCCCATACCTAGGGATTTTTTGTTCCAACAAGGTTCCTAGTGACTGCAGAGGCAGTAGCTTATGAGAGAGGAAAGGCCTCCACCCAAGAGGTGAGGTGATCCACAATGACCAGCAGGTACCTTAGCCATCCTACCAGGGGCACCTCAGTGAAGTCCACCTGTACATTTTGAAAGGGTCTGGTACCTGGGGGCCACCTTCTGTCCTTTGACACACAATGCAGCCATCAACCATATGGCATGCCAGTGTGTATGTTCCAGGACATACATACTGGGTCAAGACTGTGTCACACAGGTTCTGGAAATCCCAATGGCTGCCCTGGTATAGGTGTTGTAGGACATGCCTCATAGTAGGCTTGTTGAGTACCTCACACCCGTCAGGTAGGAGCCACCTCTCTTGAGAGTCGTCCTCGGCACCTAGATCTATTGCCTGTTGTTCCTCTTCCCTAGTCAAGACTCCTGGAGGAGTCAGGCTCGGATCAAAGGAGGGAATGAGGACCAATATAGGTTTTTCCCTCAATTCTAGCTCCTCAGCCCTCCTGGCCTTCTCATCTGCCATCCGGTTTCCCCTATCCTCAAAGGAATTCCTCTTCTGATGGCCGCTCACATGTATTACAGCCACTGCCTGAGGGAACTGTAAATTTTCCAAAACTTGCTTTAACAAGGTGTCACAGACCCATTCTTTTCCTTTACTATTTACCATGCTCCTGTCTTCCTAGATTTTTCCAAAAACGTGAGTCATGCCCAAGCATATTTTGAATCTGTGTAAATGTTCACTTCTGTTCCTTCCAGTAATTTTAAAGCCTGATTGAGAGCATAGAGTTCACAGAAAACACATAGGGCTTCATAGAAACACCACAGGGAGGGGTAAAGTCTTCCAAAACAGTCTCCAGAATTTGACCAAACAAGTTGGGGGATTCAGTATATCCCTAAAGGAGGACACTCTAGCAGAGCTGTTGTTTCCTTCCTGTATCTGGGTCTTCCCATTCAAAGGCAAACAAATCCCTAAAGGACAGGCCCAGAAGGCATCTTTAAGATCTATTTCACTAAACCACTTATTGTCAGCAGGGATCCTCCCCAAAATAGTATATGGGTACAGGTCGACCTGATGTGAGGGCAAAACTGTTTTAATTTCTCTGAGATCTTGTACCAATCCCCATCCCCCTTCTTGATGGGAAGGATTGGGGTGTTGTATGGGGACAGGCAGGGTTCTAATAGTCCATCTTCCAGTAATCCCTGGATCACAGGTTTTAGGCCTCTCCTTCCTTCCAAGGGTATCGGCTACTGTCTTACTCTAACTATAATTCACTGGTCTCTCAACTGAATCCTAATAGGAGTCATTTCCACCTTCCTTCAATTCCTGGGAGTAGCTCATACTAGAGTATCAATCAGTTTTTCTTCCACTACTTTCAATACTAACACTCAAGGGACAATGTTAGAACCAACTGGGATTAGGTAGATGGACTCTTCCCAATAAATTAACCCCTGCTTTGGGGACTAAAAATAATTTCCCTAAGGTCAATGATCCTTGATATTCTACCTCAATGATTTCAATTAGGGGGACAGGGAAATTTTCTCCTTTTAGCCCCAAGATCAGAAGAGTTTCTTTCCCTAATTTTACTCCCCTGGGCAGTTTGATTACAGAGGACCAGGTGGCTCTGTTGTCAATCAAAAATGTGTATTCCTACCTGTCTCTGCCCACCCTTAAATTTATCAGGGGTTTGGGGTGGGCTTGTTTTATGAACCTCTGACACCTCTAGTCTTCAGTTTCTATTGCAGCTCTGCTGACCAGCAGTGAAGTCCATGAAAGGTTTCTTGACCGAAGACTGGGAGGCAAAACGAAGAGATGGGACTCCAAGCATGATGGAAAACTGAGTCACCTTATTAGAGCATAGCAGGCAGTTTTATAGCAATTAATCACAAGGTCACTTCCTTAATCCACACGGTATTGTTTCCGTTAGAACACCATGTACTTCTTGTTCCCAGAATGTCTCATTACTTGATACATAATATACATGTTTCAGCTTGAGCTAGCAATATTGTTTATGGTTGAGCTTGCATAACTGTCTTTCTTCCGGGAGTGGAGAACCGATCCAGGCCAAAGAGCAAGTTCCTCATCTGAGAGGGCTTATTCAGCCATCAGGGTCAGAGTCCTACTCACCTGTGGTCCTCTACAAGTTTCCATCAGGGAGATCTTATTCTCCCTTTTCCTCTGTGGGCAGTTCCGCCTCATATGCCCCTGTTGTCCACACTCAAAACAAGTAAGGGGTCTATGTTCCTCAGTGTTCCCTGGATGAAGTTGATGACTCAGAGGATGCTAGAGTCTTCTGCCCCTTGCCTGAGGCTGCATCACTCATTTAGCTAACAGTCTGGACCATCTGTAGCATAACTCAAGTGTGTTCCTCCTGTTTTTTTAAGGCTTGCGTCATAGCCTGAGTTTGCTTAGCCTGCTCTCGTTTGACTTCAGTCAGGTGACATATGCTTTCTGAGCAATTTCTAGTAGTTCATCCAGTGGTTTATTCTGCCACCTTTCTAATTTCTGCAACTTTTTGTTGATGTCTGGCCAGGAATGGGTGACAAAATAGACCCTTAAAAGGCTCTGAGCCGTTGGGTCCTCTAACTCTAATCCAGAGAACTTCCTCATGTTCTCCTTCAGCCAATCCAAAAAGGCAGAGGGCGTTTCCTCTTTTTCCTGCTGTATTTCTTTAACCTTATTTAAATTTTGGTTTTTAGGCACTGCATTCCTAATTCCTTGTATTATTATTTCCCTTAATTCTCTCATATTTCCCCTATGGGATGCATTATTATGATCCCAATTAAGGTCTTGTAAGGGGAACTTTTCTTCTCCCCTCAGGCCGCCTTGGGCTAAGGGGATGAGATCGTAAACTTTCATTGCAGCCCTTCTAATTTGTCCCTGTTCCTCTCCTGTAAATAAAATATCTAAGATAGCTACCATCTCACTCCAACTATATAAATTTGGTCTCAAAAATTGATTAAATTGTTCTGCGGCCCCAGAGGGGTCCTCTATAAGCTTTTTCATGTCTTTCTTAAAGTTCCTGATTTCGGAACTACTGAGTGGAGCATTAACATAGCCTATTCCCCCCTGAGCGAGGGGAACCTCTCTCAAGGGAGTGGTCCCAGGGAGTGGGAAATTCTCTTGTTCTCATATTAGTTGCTTCAGTTCTCTCTGCAGCAGGGCATACGGAAGCGTCCTTGGCCCAGTGAGGTCAATCAATTATCCACCTCCTGAGAAAGCGTACTGCCCCTCATTGCACTAATGGTGCTGGCCAGAGAGTATGAGTTGGTTACAAAAAGCAAGGTCTGTTTATACCCTAACGTGAGCTCCCCCTCCCTAACCCCTTTCCCTTTATCCCGTTGGCTGGACTTCAGGGGGCACAGTCTATTCACGGAAATCTTCCCCAAGGAACAGAGAACAAAGGCAGTTACACAAGATTGCCAGAGCCAAGAAAAGGCAGGAAGTTTTGCAAGAGCAAGCAGCTTAGGTTGGGGATAGAGCCATTCCTTAACAGGGTCTGAGCAGGGGAGGGTTTTGAAAGTATGCTTTTACAAAATCAGAAGGGAGTGTGTTTCAACAATACAAGAACTATTAACAAGAACCATTAACCTTTTGAGGAGGCTTTGCTTCTGAGAGATTCTCTCTCTCAGTCCTTTTCTGTTGTGTTAGCCAATGTGATAAGTGTGAGGTGGTACCACAGAGTTGTTTTAATTTACATTTCTCTAATCAGTAGTGATTTAGAGTTTTTTTTTTTATTTTTTGTTCCCATGGGCTTAGAGATAGCTTTGATTTCTTTTTCTGAAAATTGCCTATTCAGATTCTTTGACCATTTATCAACTGAGAAATGGCTCTTATTTATTTATTTATCTATCTATTTATTTATTTGTTTGTTTTTATAAATTTGGCTCAGTTCCCTATATATTTGAGAAATGGGCCTTTTTCAGAGAAACGTGGTATAATTTTTCCCACAGCTTTCTGTTTTCCTTCTAATTTTGGCTACCTTAGTTTTATCTGTGCAAAAGCTTTTTAATTTTATGTAATTAAAATTATCTATTTTACTTTTAGTAATTCTCTCTTTCTCTCTTTTGATCATAAACTGCCAGGAGCTGGCGTGGGTGCAGGACAGAGTGGTGAAGAAAAACAGAGAAAGAAAAGTCTGGCTAGGCGAGTCTTAGAGGTTAATGCTCAAGACTAGTTTATTTCAGGTGTTTTCTCATTATGTTCTCATAGAAAAACAACTTTATACCTTGAGAAATGATTTAGAAGGTCCGTAAAGCGCTATTAATAACATACACAAACTAAGCAGCTAAAGATCATCTTTTTTTCATGAGAAAGTAGTTTTAATGCCAAAGCTCATATCTAGTCTTTTCCTGCTCAGTTCTTAGTATTGTCTACTGTGAGTAAGCTACCTGGCTTCAAGGCTGGTCATGAGTACGGACTTGGAATTAATGAACTGTAACAAGCAATAAGTGGGGCAAAAGTCAAGGGAGTGTTTATCCCGAGGCGAGCCTCTGTGTGTACTGACCCCTTAAGTTACTAAGGACTTAAAGATTTTCCATAAGGACCTGACTCCTGATGTCGCCCCCTTTTTGTTTGTTATTTTAAGTTCATGTAATTGACTCATGATTGGTTTAATGGTTGTAGATATGAATCTCAAAAGGAATGAGAAACAAAAACAAATCAGGCCAATGCCATAGGGGAGCATATGCAAAAGCAAGGATGCACTTGGAAAGGGTGAAAGTTGGTGAAATGCAGACAGGATAATATTAGCTACTTTATGGGGGTCAATCCCAAGGCAGGGGCTATTTTCAATGTTGGAAGTAATATCATGAAGGGTATTAACATCGAGGGTGATGTTAGAATCATGCCAGGTCCCCAGTAGGTGGGCACATATCTCATCTCATGAGATATTAGGATCTGAAGCATTATAGGATTGCAGGGTAACGCAAATATATGGATATCTGTAATCACATCGCAATAGCAACCTTGTTTTCAAGGTTTCTGTCTCATCTTCTAAATACAATACTGATTGCTCTAATAAATTGACCTTATACAATATATCTCTATCAATAGCTTCTTGTGCTTTAAGTGCTAAACTTATATTTTTTGCTAAGTCATTTACAAATTGTGCAGTTTGAACTTCAGATTGTAGAGCGATAGATGAAACAGTAGTGGATACAATAAGAGAAGCAACACTAATTAATCTTGTGATCCTGCAGAAGAGGAAGAAATAATTTGAAGAGCACATTCACGAGAGTTTTGGAACTATTCATGTGAGATGTTAGTGGGGAAGATAGCAAATGATGATTGTTCTACCAAGAGTACAATATAGTCATTAGTATCAGCACATTGTTTCAGAGTACAATTTATACAAGTAATGTTCCATTCAAGAGTGTCGTTATTTTGAATGATACCAATATCTCCACTGTTAGTCCCAGTTTCACTGAAAGATATTGCAACAAGAAAAGCTGGGGCGGCTTTATACAAGCCTCTAAAAATGTCTGGTAACCTACAGGGGTTGTATGAAAAGCAGGGGTGCCTTTAAAGCCAGTGTGATTAAAAGTCCTGGGAACTCATTTAATTCCCCTTCAACTTGTAAGATTTCTTCTAAATTGTCTGAATATGTAAGGGGTCGTAGCCAGGGTGGAAAAGGAAAATAAGCCCAGTGCTGGTCACCTTGGGCACAAGGCATCTGCTGGGCAACGAACAGTGTGAACATCACTAAAAATAAAAGGGGGGAGGGTTACAGGTTTCCTTTGCTTGTTAATCATAGCTACTGCTGCTGCTGATAGGTGTTGTATCTGGTCCCAGGAAGGAAGAGGGTCGTTGCAGTTAGTCATCTCTCGGTGTTTCATGAGTCACTGTGATTTCTTCATGCTCCTCCTCCTTTTTCCCTGGATCCTCAGATTCCATAACTGGTCAGTGAGTTGAGGAACAGGCTCAGACATTCTTCCTGGGGATCCACACCAGCTTTTCAAAATGCTCTGGGAAAACACAAGCATATCCTCATCCCCAAGTTAATAAAGGATCAGGACCTTCCCACTTTGCTGTCATAGGGTCCTTCCACATTACCCTGACCTCTGAGAGTTTTCTTTCCTTAAATGGTCTCTCAGTGGGTGTGAATCCATCTTTTGTAACATTTAAAAAATTCACTGTGTAGCTCAGCAATCAATTGCCTATGAGGGGAATCAAGCCACATTTCCTCTTTTTGTTTGAGAAGATTTTTGATATCTTGATTTTTACATTCAACTGTAGCTTGTGCTGTGGGATTATATGGAATACCAGTAGTTAGGGTAATATGATAAAAGGAACAGAAGGAAGCAAAGGATTTGCTAGTATACGCAGGTGCATTATCTGTTTTTAAATGTCTAGGTATCCCAAGTACTGAAAATGATAGAAGAAGGTGAGTAATGACATGTTTAACAGCTACTCCAGATTGAGCTGTGGCAAAAGTATAAGAGGACTAGGTATCGACAATACCATGGGCATAAGAAAGTTTTCAAAAAGAAGGAACATGTATAATATCCATTTGCCAAATATGGTTAGGTTTAAGACCTCAAGGATTAATAGAAGTAAGAGGAGAAGGAGTAAAAGAGATGCATTTGGGACAGCTTTTAATGATTTGTCTAGCTTGTTCTCGTGTGAGGGAGAAGTGTTTTCTTAATGTATTTGAATTTTGATGGAACAGAGAGTGTGATTCGATTGCTTGTTGTAGATTTGGTGAAAGGAGAGTAGGGAAAAAATCGCAGTTTGGTGTCCGCGATAACGTTTCTGTATGAGAGAGGGCCAGGTAAATTAGAATGCACGTGTATGTGAGTAATATAGATAGGATGATAGCGTGAACAAAGTAAGGTTTGATGTTGTTGGGAAAGAGTATATAGCTGTGTACAAGTAGTATATTTTAACTTTGCAGTCTCTATGTTATGAGAGACATAAACGGAGTACTTACTGTCAGAAACAACATTAATAGGCTCAGTAAAATCCCGAAGTAATAATATAAGAGCTGCTATTTCAGCCTTTTGTGCAGAAGAGTAAGGTGTCTGAATATAATTTCTTTGAGTTGGGGACATATAATATCCTCCCATACCTGTGCTTGATCCATCGGTGAAAGCAGTGGGGGCTGAAGGAATGGGGTTAGATCTAACAATATATGGAAATACCCATGAATAATTAGTAAAAAAGATTGATATCTTGAGAGATGGTTAGTGATTATCAGTATGGCCAGAAAAAGTAGTAATAGCAATTTGTCATTCCTCTGAAGAGGAAATAAGAATATCTGTTTGTTGTTTATTATAAGGTTGATGAATCACAGAAAGTAAATTTCCTGTGAGCTGAAGATATCTTTTATGAAGTTAAACTATTAGATAAGCTACCATCGTAGGATAAGGAGTTGTAGAATTGGAGAATTTATGAGGGAAGTGAATCCATTCTAAGACTCCAGAAGATTTGAGTAAAACTCCTCTAGGGGACACTGGAGTACTAAGGATAGCACCTTGTTCTTCTTCATTTAGAGAAAACTTCTTCATTTAGAGAAATATGGGTGAGTTGAGATTCAGAAATTTTTTGCTTGACTAACTGAAGTTCCTTTTTCACCTCAGGAGTTAATGTCCTAGGGGAGTCTAGAGCAGGATCTCCTCTAAGTGTGGAAAAGAGATTGGCCAACTGTTCTGTGGTAATTTGGAGTAATGGTCAAAGCCAATTAATATTCCCTAAGAGCTTTTGAAAATCATTGAATGTTTTTAAAGAATTATGGCATAAGTGTACTTTTTGTGACTTCACTACTGTGTTGGTGACAATATGAACTAGGTAGGAAAATGGAGATTTTTTTTTTGAACCTTTCCTGGGGCTATAGTAAGCCCATATTCCTGTAAAGCTAACTGAAGCTGAGGAAAGAAATGTGAGTTCACTTTTAGTGGAACAGCTACAAAGTATATCATCCGTATAATGTATTATTTTTAAATTGGTAAATTTTTTCCTGATTGGTTGTATAGCTTAATGAACAAAATTTTGAGACTTTGTAGGACTGTTTTTTATACCTTGAGGAAGGACCTTTCATTGAAACCAGGTTGCAGGTTGTTCTACATTAACACTAGGTATTGTAAAAAGCAAAGCAACATTTGTCAGCTTCTTGCAATGGGATAATAAAAAGGCAAACTTTTAAATCAATAACTATCAAAGGCCAGTATACAGGGATCATAATAGGTGAGGAGAGACCAGGTTAGAGGGGACCCA
The DNA here is from genome assembly GCF_003287225.1 of Phascolarctos cinereus. Lineage (NCBI taxonomy): Eukaryota > Metazoa > Chordata > Mammalia > Diprotodontia > Phascolarctidae > Phascolarctos > Phascolarctos cinereus. Next base: position 200,182,092 of record NW_027555847.1, on the reverse strand, counting down.
TAACCACCATCGTGTCATTTATAGCTCGGAGGTCATGAAGCATCCTACACTTTCTTGACTTCTTTTTAACAATGAAAACAGGTGAATTCCAAGGACTTGTAGAAGGTTCTATATGACCTTCTGAAAGTTGTTGTTTAACTCTTTTAATGCAAAAACCTTCTCCTTTGTCAAAGGCCACTGTTCCACCCAGATAGGCTTATCAGATTTCCACTGTATTTCATGAGCTATATGGATAGGAGAAGCACAAACAGTGGCTATCACTATAAATTTTGAGGGGGATGAGAATAAGTAACAGCTCCCATTTGATGTACAATATCACGTCCCCACAAATTAAGGGGAATTTTGTCTAGTACATATGGCTGAAATTTTCCAGACCTTCCTTCCTTATCTTCCCATGATAAAATTTTAGAACTTTGTAGTGGAAGTTCAACGCTGCCTATCCCTGCTCAGGGAGCAGCACCACTTTGAGCAGGCCAAGCTTTTGGCCAGTGTGAAAGAGCTATAACTGATTTATTGGCCCCTGTGTCTGTGAGACCAAAAAAAAGTTTTCCTTCAATGATCAATGACATGCAAGGGTGACGCTCAGTAATAGATTGTGCCCAAAAGGGCACAATCTGGTGCTCCCAAAAGCTGAAGATCTGCGGGTTTGATCACGGGTTTTTCTCATTATCTTATGTGGAAGAATAAGGATTTGAGCAATTCGACAGTTCTTTTGAATATCTACAACTTTTGATGCCCAACATAAAACATGTATTTCCCCTAGATAATCCTCATCAACTCTTCCAGTAATAACCATGAGACCTTTTAAGGAAATTCCACTTTGTCCTATTATGAGGCCGGCAGTTTCTGAAGGTAATGGTCCAAAGATTCCAGTAGGAATTTTTTGTACTCCCATTTCAGGGGTGAGAACTAATCAAATAGAGGTATGGAGGTCCAAGCCGGTGCTGCCTGGTGTGGCTCCGGAGAGGGAGGACACGGTTGATACAGCAAGTATTCCTTGGGAATGGGGTGCGGTTGTTGAAGAGTCAGTGAGGCCTCTGTTGTTTGGTGGGGCCAGGGTGGGCCTCATTGGGAGTTCCTGATTGGATGGGTACACCTTTTTCGTGAATCTAGATTTGCATTCAGAAGCCCAATGCTTCCCCTTTTTGCACTGGGGACAAAGCCCTTGTGGAGCTCTTTCCACTCCTTGCAAAGATTCTTTTGGTTTGCCTATCTTACATTCTTGTGCAATATGTCCAAAATTGCCGCAATTGTAACATCCTTTCTGATCTCTATTTTGGACATTTTGCAATGCAGCAACCATCATATTAGCATTGTGTGAGGCTGTGCCCACATCCTGACATTTTCTAATCATATCAGTAATGGAGAGAGTTTTGCGACTTCAGTTAAAGCTTGCTTACAGTCTTGGTTACAATTATCATAAGCAAGCTGTTTTATGAGGATAGTGCCTGCAGTAGTATCATTGGCACTCTTCTGTATGGCCATGGTAAGTCAATTGACAAATTGTTCAAAGGGCTCAGAAAGGCCCTGTAGAATTTTGGTAAAACTGGAATTTGTTTGTCCCTTAGTGGGCATTTTCTGCCAAGCAGTTTTTGCAGCAGTGGCAATCTGTTGATATACCTGTAATGTCCAGGTAAGTTGAGTACCAATATCAATAAAAGGACTGGTGCCTGTCAGCATTTCACAGGAAATATTAACTTGGGCAGCCTTCTCACCTGATCAGTACAATTATCAAAGTGATTCGTTTTCCACAATAAAAAATCTCCACTATCAAAAGATGTCTTAGCAATGGTGTACCAGTCAAAAGGACAAAGAACAGAAGAGGCTGTTCTCCAAAAGGGCCATAGGAAGCAATGGGGCCATAGGAAGAGGCTGCCTATTTAAGTTCTTTTTACATTTAAAATTGAGAGCCTTGTGCTGGCGAATGATTCCCCTGGGATTATTGGGATCAGCTGTTTCGATAGAGGGGAGTGCTTGTAAAAATTCTAAGGGAATTTTTTCTTCCTGTTTAACAGCCTGCATTATTACCTTTTGTACAGGAGAGTAAGTTTTAACAATAAGTGGGACAGAAGGTGTAGGGAAAACAAAAGGGGCTGTACAGGAAGGAGGAGGAGAAGGCAGCTCAGAAGTATCAGGAAAATTCACTTCAGTGTCCACCCCAACATCTTGTTTAGTGACTGTATTTACCATTGGAACCGTACATTTCGGAGTCAAGCAAATTTTTATTATGTTCCATATAGAAAAGGTTATAATAGGAAACTCATCTGGCCCATCCTCTCTTAATCGTTCATTCATTTGTTTCCCAATAACCTCCCATCTTTCGAGATCAAGGGTTCCTTCTTCAGGGAACCAGGGACAGCAATGTTCCACATATTGCAAGAATTCCTCCAGTTGCTCCTTTGTAATGTGAAACCCTTGATCTCGAGTGACTCTTTTTAAAACTTGAAGGTATCGTTCTCAATCTTTAAATTGGATCTGACCCATTTTTAAAAGGATACCAGAAAAATCCCCGAATAAGCCTAGTGTCATGTTTCTTTCAACAGGAATGAAATCCCCTTACTCTCTATTTCTTCTTTTAGTGGAGCTCCAACTGGTAAGGCGCCGCTGTGTCACGTTCAAACTCTCTTCAATCTTCCCGGGTTGAAGTGGTCCCTGTTTGGGTGCCAACTGCCAGTAGCTGGCATGGATGCAGGACACAGCGGTGAAGAGAAACGGAGAGAGAAAACTTGGGCTAGGCGAGTCTTAGAGGTTAATGCTCAAGACTAGTTTATTTCAGGTGTTTTCTCATTATATTCTCATAGAAAAACAACTTTGTACCTTGAGACATAATTTACAAGGTCAGTGAAGTGCTATTAATAACATGCACAAACTAAGCAGCTAAAGATCATCTTTTTCTCATGAGAAAAACTCAGTTTTTCTGGGTAGATTTTTGGTTGTAATCTCAGCTTTTTTGCTTTCATGATATCATATTCCAAGCCCTCCATTTCTTTAATATGTATGGTACCTGATAAATATTTTGTGATCCTGACTCAGGCTCCATGTTATTTTAATGTGTGTTTTTTTGTTTGTTTGCTTTTTCCCCTTGTTGCCGGAAGTAATTTCTCTTTGACCTGATAACTCTAGTATTTGGCTTTAATATTCCTAGGTGTATTCATTTTGGGATCTTGGATTTTTGGTGGTGATCAGTGGTTTCTTTCCATTTGTATTTTAGCCTGTGGTTCTAGGGTATCAGGGAAGTTTTCCTTGATAATTTCTTGAAATATTGTGCCCAGGCTCTTTCTTTGATCATGGAAGTCAGGCAGGCCAATAATTCTCAAATCATCTCTCCTCAATCTGTTTTCTAGATCAGTTGTTTTTCCAATGATATATTTGACATTTTCTTCTATTATTTTTTTCATTCTTTTGACTTTCTTTTATTGTCTCTGATGTCTCATGGAGATATTAGCTTCCACTTGCCCGATTCTAATTTTTAATAAATTGCTTTATTTTTTCAGTTAGTTTTTGTACTTTTTCCATTTGTCCAAATCTGTTTTTTATTTTCTTCAATATTTGTTTGTACCTCTTTTGCCAAGCTGTTAATTGTCTTTTCATGATTATCTTCCCTTGCTCTCATATCTTCACTTAATTTTTTCTCTACCATTCATTTAATTAAAAAAAAAAAAGCTCTTCCCAGAATTCTGTTTGGGCTTGTGCATAATTAACATTTTTTTTCTTTAAGGTTGTGTTTGTAGCTGTTTTGTCTTCAGTGTCTTCTTCTGAGTTTATCTTGATCTTCCCTGTTACCATTGTATCCTGACATGGTGTTGTCAGGGTATTCTGTTGTTGTTGTTGTTCTATCCCCCTTCCCCACTCCCTTTACTTGATTTGGAATGCTTTTGTTAATGTTGGACTCTTATTACCATGTGTATAGAGGGGAAGGGACTCTGTCTCAAGTTTGAGGCTTTTTTTGCATTGCAGTTTTCAGAAATAATTCTAGTGGTATGGAAGTTTTTGATTCTTCCAAGATGGTGTGATCTGGGCAGAGGTGTGGTCACCACTCTTCTCATTTGTACTCTAATCCTTACCCAGGAAGCGTCCCTGATCTCTCCAGCTTAAAATCAGTACTGTCCTTCAGGGTCCTTGATTCCTTCAGGCCAAAATGATAAGGTCCCCCACTCCTTCTTGACTGAAAGTATTCCTCTCTGCCCTTGAACTATGACCCAGAATTGGGTATAGGAAATGGAGTTGCCACCCAGCATCTCTTTTCCTTCCCAGATAACAGCAGGCTATCTTTGTGTTTAAAAGCATAAAAACATGAATAATGCAAGAAGACCGGGCTGTGGTGAAACAGTTTTCAAAACAGGTGCTCCATTCTTGCTGCTTTGGTTGCCACTGATGGAAGATGTTTAAATGCCACATTTTAAGAAGAAGTAAAATTAGTGACTTATGGAAACACATGCCAATTTGTCAAGACACTAGTAGTTTTGTAGTTATTTCAGAGTAAATGGGATTCAGAGTTAATTCAGAGTTTTGCTTCAGCTTGTAAGTAATGGAAGAATGGTCAGTCTCTGATGAGCCACAATCTGTTTCCATTTACCATGCTGGGGATGTACCAGCAGCAGTCTAGCTTCTTGCCAGGATGCTGAAAATTTGACATTGCTTCATTAACACTTGGCTCCCAGGTAGTGATGTCAGGCTAACAACTATGAAGAGGTCTTGGGAAAAGGTAAAACAAATAGTATAATAAGGGTCTCAATGATGCCCAGTACATGGCTGTTGACCAGCCACTGTTGACTTTAGATTCATGATATATGTTAGTGTCATGTGGAAATTCTCTTTTGACACATTTTAACCAATGCCTCTTTTTAGGACTGGTAATTTTGGGGACAAATAAGTATGAGTATGAGATATTCTGAGTACTTGGGAAATAATTATTGATCCTTTCTATGACTTCCTATGAGATCAATCCTGCATTCCTGTATTCTAATTGTTCTATGACTATAATAATTCATATATCTTTCCACAGCAATCTTTAATTTGGTCTAAACCAATAGTCTCTGAGGGGTTTTTTTTAACCCTATATCTCTTAATCAGTAAAAAAATTAATTGGTGAGCACCTCTGTATGTGTTTGTTTATTTGTAAGTTATGTATATAGTCTTAATTTCATTTTATTTCATTAATTGGTTTTAATACTATCATAGAAATGCAGCAAGAGAGGCAGTGTGGTATAGCAGATAGAATAAAGAAGACCTAGATTCAAACCCCTACTCTCATATCCTGGCTGCATGACTCTGGATAAAGGACAAGTAACTTAACGCTCTCAATGCCCTAGGCTTCTTCCCTTGGTGATTACTTTCAGAGAAGGTGCCATCTGTATTCATAGAGGAAGTTTCCTCATTGGAGAGTTCCTATATGACTGAACTCATAATCTGATCCTGACCTACAATCAGGAAAAACAAAACAAAACAAAAAAATGAAAACACAAAGATACATAGCTCTGAAGGAAAGAAGGTCATCTTTGGCTGTAGATGGAAAGAAGTCCATCAATGACATGATAGTTATTTTTCAATCCCTTCCATCAATTACACAAAAGGTTTTTTTTTGTTTTGAAATAGATTAGTAAGTTTCCATTTTCCCTGATATATAACTGCTATTTTTTTGCAAATTAAATTGATGCTGCATTTTTTATGTATACCTATATATTTTCTATGATAATTTAATATTTGTTAATTATTTTTGAGCTCTAAATCCTCTCTCCCTCTAGCTCCTCCCACACCTATTGAGAAGGCAAGCAATATAATAACAATTTTACATGTGAAATCATGGAAAACATATCTGTATATATTCCATGTTACCACATAAAAGAACAAAAAAGAAAAAGTACAAAACAAAAATTACTTTAATTTGCACTCAGCTCATCAGTTCTTTCTCTGGAAGTGGATAGCATTTTTCATTGTAAGTCACTCAGAATTGTCTTGGATTATTATACTGATCCAAGTAGGTAATTCTTTGGCAGTTAATCATTATTACAATATTGGCTTACTGTGTATGGTAATCTCTTGCTTCTGCTTACTTCAATCTGCATTATTTTTGTATGGATTTTACCAGGTTTTTCTGAAACCACTCCTTTGTCTTTTCTTATAGCACAATAATATTCTATCACAATCATATGCCACAACTTGTTCAGTCATTTGCCATTTGATGGGCATCCCTTCAATTTCCAATCCTTTGCCACCACAGAAAGAACTACTACTAGTATTTTTGTATGTATGAATCCTTTTCCATTATCTTTGATCTCTTTAAGATATAGACCTAGGACTTGTATTGCTGGGTCAAAAGGTATGCATAGTTTTAGCAGCCTTTGGAAGTAACTCTAAATTATTATCCAGAATGGTTTAGAACAGTTAATGGTGCATTAGTGTCCCTGTTTTTCCACCTCTCCTCCAGCATTTTTCATTTCCCTTTTTCTGTCATGGTAGCCAATCTAATAAATGTGAAGTGTACCCAGTTTTGTTTTAATTTGTACTTGTCTAATCAATAGTGATTTGGACAATTTTTTTTCATGTAAACATAGATAACTTTGATCCATTCTTCTGAAAACTGCCTATTCATATCCTTTGACCATTTATTGGGGAATTTGAGAATATTGGAGAATGGCTCTTATTTTCATAAACATGGCTCAGTTCCCTATTGTTTGAGAAATGAGATGATTATCATAGAAATTTTCTATAAAAATAATTTCCGTTTTCCTTCTATTTTTTGTTGCATTGCTTTTCTTTATTTAGAACCTTCTTAATATCGTAAGTATCCACTATATTTCCCATCATCTTCTCATCTTTTGTTATAAGTTCTTTCCTGATCCATAAGTATCACAGGTAAAATTTTCCATACTCCCCTAATTTGCTTATATCATCACCTTTTATGGCTAAAATATGTACCTACTTTGACCTTATCTTAGTATATGATATGGGATGTTGATCTTTGCTTGGTTTTTGCCAAAGTGTTTGTTAGTGTTCCCAGGAATTTTTGTCAGATAGTGATACTCCAAAATACTCATACTCCAAAAGCTTAGATCTTTGGGTTTATCAAACACTAAATTACTATAGTAATTTAGTACTCTGTATTGTGTACCTAATTTTTCCACTGATCCACTACTCTATTTCTTAACCAGTACCACTTTGTAATATAGATTGAAATCTTGTACTGCTAGGTTGCCTTTTTTCACATTTTTTTCATGGATAGCCTTAATATTCTTGCCTTTGGTTCTTGTAAATGAATTTTATTTTATTTTTCTACCTCTATGAGATAATTCTTTGGTAGACTAAATAATAGTATGGCACTGAATAAGTAAAGTAATTTAGATAGTATTATAATCCTTATGACATTGGCTTGGCCTACCTATGACCAATTAGCCTACCTGTGAACAATTAATATTTCTCTAGTTGTTTAAATATGTCTTTATTTGTGTGAAAAGGGTTTCTAAATGAGTTTACATAGTTCCTGGGTGTGTCTTGGCCTGTAGACTCCTGAGTGTTTTATGTTGTCTACAGTTATTTTAAATGGAATTTTTCTATTTCTTACTTAGTTTTTGTTGGTAATATATAGAAATTTAAAAGGTTTGTATGGCCTTATTTTCTTTCTATCTATCTATCTATCTATCTATCTATCTATCTATCTATCTATCTATCTATCTATCTATCTTAAAAACGCGGACAGATGGTGAATGTCAAAGCAGCAAAATTTATTGCAGGAGAATCTTAAGGAAGTTTTCCAGAAGCGGGCTGCACTCTCCTTCAGGGAGGAGTGAGCACTGAGTACAGAAACGAGAGAAGCTTTATGCTGTTAATTCAGCGCAAGCCCTTCCCATCAGAAAGCTGGTTAGCCAACTTTTTTCCAGATCATAATCTTCTTCATACATCCCTTGTATGTTGTTACTTGATGTGTCTAAATGTGTTATCCATCCCTGGTCATGTGTCTGATGATCTATAAATGAGGCTGTAATTTTATGCAGGGTGTGTCAGTTAATATTATATCAGTTAATTAAGCAGGCACAGTAGCAATTTTGAGCTGTCAGGTCACTGACCCCAACTGGTTTGAGCCGGATTGGCCCTAACCCTAAACTTGCAGTTTTCTTGAAACCACCACCTTACTTCTTAGTGGCTAAGCCCACCTGCAGTGCAACTGTTTCTTTTGCTTTGAAACATCTTGGTTGTTTTGTACTCCCAGGACTATTTTGTTTTTGTGGAAACTTAACCCTTGCCTAACTCTCACAATTCCCTCTTCTCCTCTTAATAAGGATTATGTTTCCACACTTTTCCTCCAGTATTTTCCTCAAATCTTTTTAACATTAGTTCACGTTCTTCATCACTAGGATGATTTTCACTAGATCTTTCTACCATAATTTTAACATTACCTTCCCCTGAGATGTGAACCTGTCCTAATTTGCTACAGCATCCTGTACCAGGCAAGTCACAAGTTGAATCATACAGGGTAAACAGACAGGGAGGAGGATAAGCCCTCCCAGGGCCAGAAGGAGGACCCCTAACAATTGTTTTCCACCAGGCCCCTCCAAACCAGAATAACCATGAAGTATTAAACGAGGAGCTCCAGGTTTGCACAGGGACATGCGTTAATTTCCTTATACCTTGAGTAATTTCTTTAACCGCTTTCCCATTATCGTCAATTTTCATACAATTTGATAAGTTTAACTTCCCACATACTCCTCCCTCTTCTGCTAACACGTCATCCAATACCAACCTATGCTGCATAACTGCTTCCCTTGTTTGTGTGGCCTGATCCAGTAACAGGTCTAAAGCCTGAGATATTTGGTTAGTTATAATTTCAACCACTGCTTGCAGTCTGATCAACCTGTTCAGTATATAAAGGGGAATCCTATAACCCCAGCTTCCATTCTGAACCCAAGTGTCTGGGCCATAAGTTTGGATTATTTTTTCTGGAGGCCATGTATTTTCCCATCCATTTTTGTCCCCTGTGCTTTGTTAAGGAAATATCTCTGTTTCTCTTTCCTCATCTTAAATCGTCATATAGCTGTACTCCTAAGTGTCTTCCCTCCTTCCCAGGGAGAAAAAAGAACTTTGTCCTCACTAATCCTATATAACAAATTCCAGTCCAATTTTTAGGTGTGTGTAGACCACGAGCCCACATCCAATAATATATCCCTTCAAGGCAGAATTACTTTCTTGAAACAACCTCATCCTTTAGGCCGATGGATAGTAGTCTAGATCCTCTGGCCCTAGCAGCCCTCTCACCATAAATGTAGAGTTATATCGCCACAACTGCTGCTTCCCTTTCCAAGTACAATTATATAGGTCTCCAGTTTTATTATTTACACTCCAAAACTCATTAAACAATTCTTGGGTTTCATTTCTTTCCCATTTCCATATAAGCTTCTTAACCTCTGTATCCCCAGTAGCCTCTATACAGTGTTTTAGGTCTGTCTTCATACATTCTGTGTCTCATCCATTAGCTCTAGTCTTAAGACTGCAACCATGAGCAGTATGTGATTCAGTGGACTCAGTGTGGGTACAATTGACCCGTGTTCTGTTTTTGCACTTTACTCCAGTCTGGTTCCAACTCCCCTGACCCTGGTACAATCCCTTTACCTTAATATAATGAGTCCAACCTCGCTCTGCAGTTCCTATGGCAGTCTCAGTGGTAAGCTGAGATGTGGTTTTCTCTCTTTTGCAGTCCTTGATTAATACCCAATCACTTGGTTTGAAAGAATATAGCAAGAACTCCAGAGGTGGAGTTGAGCAAGGATTCCCTTTGGCCAGAGTTCTGAAAGGGAAGCAGACACTGCCAGTATATAGCTCTAATTTGAGAATCAAATCACTCCCTGGAATCTGTCTGGTTATTCCTACATCAAATAGTTTTCTCCTTTTACTTCAGAGGTCTTAAGACTATCCCCACTCAGTTCTGACCCCTGGGGTTTAAGGCTGAGTGAGGACCTTTCTGCCCCCAAATCTACAAAGAATAGCATAGTCCTCATCTTCCTTAAATGTCCCACTCGGGACAGTTTCTCTTAAAATGACCTGGTTTCCCACATCCATAATGCATATTTTCTCCCTGCCACTTCCTTACTTGCCCTCTACTTTTGTTCTTCTTCTTCCCTTGACTGTATTTTGGTCCCGATTTCATTTCTCTTCTATCTCCTTCTGATTTCACAACTTCTTTCATTGTCTGTACTATAATCCTAGTCTGCCTGTGTTTCTCGTCCTCCCTTCTCACAGGACGAGCTTCCCTTAATAATTCCTCCAGGGGCTTAATACTCCACTGCTCCAATTTTTGGAGTTTCTTGTTTATATCTCGCCAGGAGTTGGTCACAAACTGCGCTTTAAACATCCCCTTGGCAAGGGGATCCTGTGGGTCTAGGCCAGAATATTTTCTAAAACTTTTCCTCATTCTTTCTAAAAACTCAGATTCATCCTTCTTCTGATGAACTTCAAATACTTATTCAAATTTTGAGACTTTGGGACGGCCTCCTTAATGCCTGTTAAGATCAGTTCTCAAAGGTCCTGCATGTTGGTTCTGTGAGCCTGATTATTATTATCCTACCCCGGGTGTGGATTAGGAAATTTTACTTTGGCTGTGATCACTCCTTGGGCAGGAGGATGTCTCCTTTCCCGTCCTAGCAGTGCTGCTCTTCTAATCATACCACTTTCCTCCCCAGTAAATAAAATGTTTAGGATTGACATTAACTCATTCCAGGTATAAATGTTTGGACCCAGAAACTGGTCTAGTTGTTCAGGTAATCCCACCGGGTCTTTGATCAAGGATTTCATTTCTTTCTTAAAGATCCTTACTTCAGCGGTGCTCAGGGGTGTATTTACAAATCTGATTCGCCCCCCCCCCCAAGTCTCACTCTTCCCTGATTTAAATGGTAAATTCTGAACATCCTGTTTGCATTGTTCTAACTCTTTTCTTAATCTAGAATATAATTTCTCTTCCACTTCTCTGATTGGCAGAGAGGTAGAAGGATCTGGTAGTGAAGCAGGGAGAGAGTGGCAAAGATCTCTGAGTTGGTTACATTAGGGAGGGGGTTTCTTTCAAAAACTGCCTTAAACAAAAGAGGTTCCTAACTTTAACCCCACAACTGAATAAATACACAATCTTGTTCCACCAACTTGTTTATCTTTCTCTAATTATATTCACTGTGGAAGAAAGAGACATCTCAGAAATTGAATCTTTTACATATGATAAATTCAAACACTGATTTTACTCTTACTTGGACCATGGGATGACTACAAATTCAGATCAAAACAGCAAAATCTCACATACTTACATTGTGCTCATATCTCTTACTGACCACTTGCTCTGATCATAGAAATCTACTATAAAAAGAAAAGGCAGAGACATGTGACATATCAAATATGACAAATAGAACATCCTTAGCTCTGTTTGAATTCAGGTAAGAGTCACAGTTCTCCAGTCATGTAGTATCAATTCCACATCATAGCCAGACTCAGGAATAGTCAGGTGGGAAACATTCTTTCTCAAAGGAACATAATGGGGAAACTGAGCCAGGAGGATCCCATCCTAGATTGAGGCTAAGATTGTCCTCACAGCTTTTTCCCAAATGAAGTTTATGTCTAGTCAGATGTATGTAAAAAGATAGTTTATCTTTTTTTGTTTTTTTAAGCAAAGATGAAATATTTCTCAGGAGCAACATGTGGAGAAAAAAAATCACTAATTCACAGAGGTTTTCATAACTAGCTGGTCAATTCAGCACAATTTATCTGTCATAGTTTGTTCAGCCCCAAGAGAGTTTAATAATCTTTGCAGTGTTGCTATAGAAAACTGATTTGAAAAAAAAATTAAACCTTAAAGTGAGAGTCAATAATATATTATAATGATGAAAAAACAAAACAAATGACCATTGAAAGACTGTTTTAAGGCTGTAGATATTAAGATTTAAAATGCTGTGAAGATGAATATTTTTGATATTTACACAGTTTGTTATTGAATATGATCTAGTCACAATTTTTCCTTGAATTACATTTGTATCTCAGTTAAAATAATGTTAAAGTTATATGAAAAAATTAGGTTTAAATTGAAATTTTGTGGATCAGCTTGTTTAATGTGAATTAGAGTAGCAGACTATTTAAAGGAAACCTGTAGTAAATTATTCTACAAATTGTAAAATCCTTATACATAACAAATATGTCACCCCAATATTTATCCATTATGTTTAAAAAAGATTATTCTTGTAAAGAATCAGCCATTAACTTTAATTACTATTCTGTTATAGTCTGATGAGGTTAGTTATTAATTCTGACCTTTTTTTAAAGGAATTGACAACAAACTACCTAATATAGAATTGAAATTGTAAAATGGAAAATAAAAGCCTGATTGCGAAAAGACAATCACAGGGAAGTCATGCTACTGACATAAAAATTTAATATTAGTCAATTTTAGTAATTATGGGGAACAGCAACAATTAAGAATATAACACATGAGATATAAGATCTCTGAACAGTAGGCCAAGTATGCCTTTTTCTGGAAATAAGAATTGCTTTGTTACAAGCATCAAATGTTCAAATTTAACATTGAGGTGTTAAAAAAATGTAACTACTATTTGTTCCTGGGGAAAAAAAATACATACCTACGGGTGTGTATGTGTATATGTATATATATGTATGTGTATATGTATGTGTGTGTGTGTACACACACACACACACACACACACACACACGAGATTTGGTTAGAGTAGACAGTTTCTTGGTAAGAACACTGGAAATGTCCTGAGAAAGACTTATGCTAGAGATAGAGAGATAGGAAGACAGGAAGATAGGGAGAGAGAGAGAGAGAATTTGTTAAATGCTTTATTACATGCCTGTCCCTATGCCAAACACTGGCAATACAAATGCAAGCATTTTTAAAGCAAAAGCCATGTTTTAAGCCCTGTTTGGCACTAAGGATAAAAAGAGAAAAACAAATTAGAAAAATGAAACAAAATGTACATATATAATGTATATTTCTGCTCCTTGACTTTGTTTATTTAGATTTTAAAGGACTAATAATTATAGAAAAGGTGGTCCAGGGCAAATAAAACAATACTTTTCCTTCACAGCAACACAGATTATATATCTTTCTCAAAGTCACAAAGGGAACTAGTGCTGGGTGTAGGAATGAACCATATTCCGTGTTCTTCAGACCTCCACATGGGCTTTATTTACTGAGCAAAGCTGTCCAACATATTGGACATGTTACAAAACAGAATACAATGTAAAGCAACAAAGGTGGAACCCTTGAGCCCCAATTTATATAATTAGTGATTCTATTATTTCAGTTAGTAATCTTTATAGAATTGCCTTGTGGTAAGTTTGCTACTGTGGATGATGCAGAAATAACCAGACTCCAGAGTATTAAACTTATGTTGGCGTTTACTGAATTCAACAGCAATGGAGCTGACCTACATGGGCACCCTGCACTTGTGAAGAAACAAAGGGACAAAGCTTATATGTGCTTAAACCACAAAGGATGGGGAAAGCTTTCAGGAAAAAGAAGATTGGGAGGGGAATGTTGCAACAACTGACTGATTAGAGAATATAATTGAAAGACCAAGCAGATTCCTAAAATCAGGGAACCTTTGACATCTCCCAAAATAGGTGTTTATCTTACAAGATGTTCTTGTGTAGGAATCATTGTTGTGGGGATCTTGGCAAGGAGGACTTTCAGTTCTGTTTAGTTCACCAAGATGGAGGGAGTTTTGTTCAGTTTATGATCCCTACTGCCCTCATTTTGAAATAGAATTCAAACCACAGCCTTTCCAACTAAGAGTGCCTAAGGACCTCCTGTTAGCAAAATGATGAGGTTTTTTTTTTTTACTGTTTCATTTGATTGAAAATTTTGCTTGTTAAAATTTCATTTGATTCTATTTACATTCCTGATCCTCTAAAATGTAATTAATGAACCAACCATAATTAAACATGTACAGTGAAATACAGAAAATTTTCAAATAAAATAGACATTGTGTTTTAAGTATACTGTTTATGAACTGGTGATCAGATGCTATGGTATATTTAATTCACCAGAGCAGTCCTTTTCCAGGAGTCTCATTTAGAACCTTTTCCCCTTTCTGCTTTTCTATTATTTTGAGTCTCTCTTTATCCACTGGCCCTTTTCCCATCATTTATGCACGTGTTTATGTACCATCTTGACCCACTGATGAAAGTAAATAAATAAATGATCCCATAATGGTGCCACCCCCTTTATTCTGTATTCTTTCCTCTGTCATTCACAACCATATTCCTAGAAAGAGTTGAACATAGCAGTGGCATAAAACTCAAATTAAAATAGGTAACATTAAACTTACATATTGACTGAGAAACCATATTAATATTATCTGTGGACACAACACTATCACTTGTTGCAGATGATATGATGATATACTTACAGAAGCCTAGAGAATCAACTAAAATGACTTTAAATTATTAACAACTTTAGCAAACTTGCAGGATATAAAATAAACCCACAGAAATCATCAGCATTTTTATATATTACCAACAAAGCCCAACAAGAGATAGAAGGAGAAACTCAATTTAAAATGATTTGTAGACAAAATAAAACACTTGAAATCTACCTGCCAAGACAAACCCAGAAACTATAGGAACACAAATACAAAACTCTTTTCACACAAATAAAGTCAGATATAAACAGTGGAAAAATACTATTTGCTCATGGGTAGGCTGAACCAATATAATAAAAATGACAGTTCTACCGAAATTAGATCTATTTATTCTCAAAATTTTATTTTGTAGAACTAGGAAAAAAATTCATCTAGAAGAGTAAAAGGACAAAGATATCAAGAGAATCAATGAAAAAAAAATGTGAGAGAAGATAGTCTGGTCATACCAGATCTCAAACTTTATTACAATTATCGAAACAATCTGATAATGACTAAGAAATAGAGTGGTGGATCAGAGGAATAGATTAGGTATAAATTACATTATAGTAAATAACCAGAGATATCTCATATATGATAAACCCAAAAATCATAGCTTTTGGAACAAAAACTCATTATTTCACAAAAACTGCTGGGAAAACAGTATGAGAGAAACTAGGCATAGACCAATATCTCACACCATATACTATGATAAGGTCAAAATGGGCACATGATTTACACATAAAGGGTAATATAAACAAATTAGGAGAGCATGAAATAGTTTATCTGTCAGATCTATGTATAAGGAAAGAATTTATGACCAAGCAAGAGATAAAGAATGTTACAAAATAGAAAATAAATATTTTTGATTATATAAAATAAAGTTTTTGCATAAACATGACTAATGAAAATAACATTAAAAAGGAAAGCAGTTAACTGGGGAAAATTTTTGTGCAACAAGTATCCTAATAGTGGTCTAATTTCTCAAATAATGGAAAACTGAGTCAAATTTATAAAAATACAAGTCATTACCCAATTGATAAATGGTCAATGGTATGAACAGGCAGTTTTCAGACCAAAAAAATCAGTTACCTGTAGTCATATAAAAATGCCGTAAATCATTATTGATTAGAGAAATGCAAATTAAAACGACTCTGAGGTACCATCCTACCCCTATCAGATTAGCTAATATGACAAAAATGGAAAATGATGGATGTTGGAGGGGATGTGGGAAGACTGGGACACTAATGCGCTGTTGGTGTAGTTGTGAACTGATCCACCATTGTGGAGAGCGATTTGGAACTATTCTCAAAATGTTGTAAGAGCGTGCATACCCTTTGACCCAGTAATACCATTGTTAGGTCCATATCCCAAAGATATTTTTTAAAAAGTTGGGGGGGTGGAGAATATATTTGTGCAGAATGTTTATAGCAGCTCTTTTTGTGGTGGTTAAGAATTGGAAATTTAAGTGATGCCCATTAACTGGGGAATGGCTAAACAAGCTGTGGTATATGAATGTAAGGAATATTATTGTGCTATAAGAAATGAGAAGCAGGACTTCAGAAAAAAAAAACTTGGAAAGACTTATATGAACTGATGCAAAGTAAAGTGAACTGAATCAGGAGAACATTGTATACAGTAACAATACTATTTTATGATGAAGAACTGTGAATGACTTAGCTATTATCAGCAATACAGTGATCTAAGACAATGCCAAAGACCTAATGATGAAGCATACTATCCACCTCCAGAGAAAGAACTGATATTATTTGCATACAGATTGAAGCATGCTATCTTTCACTTTCTTTCTTTCTTTTTGTTTTTTATTAAAGTTTTCTTGTACAAAATGAGTAAGAAGGAAATGTTTTATATGACAGCACATGTATAATCCGTATCTGATTGCTTACTGTCTCAGGGAGAGGGGAAGGGGAGAGAAGAAGAGACAGAATTTGGAACTCAAAACTTTTTAAAAATGTTAAAAGTTGTTTTCACGTATACATGGTGAAAAGTAAAATATAGAAAAACTGTTTTCTCATCTTTTTTATTTTCTTAAATATTTCACAGTTATATTTTAATGTAATTTGGGCTGTTCTCAGGAGTATTGTAAGCATCTACAACCTCTTATTCACACACATCTTTACTGCCAAAATAAGAAAAGTACTATCATTTTGGAATGAAACTGCCCTTTAATCCATCTATTATAAAGAGAAGAAGCAATGGTTCTTTAAACTAGTGATTCACCTTCTTTCATATTTCTTTACATTTTGTAATCTACATATATTTTTTTCTTGTTTGTGATACTAAGTCAGTATCAAATGTCTGGTCTGAGACTAGATTTGAACTCAGGTCCTCCTGATTCCAGGGGAAGTGCTTTATCCACTGTACCATCTAGGTGCCCCCAAAATCTGAAATAGTTTTAGGAAGAAATTTATTTGGTCATTTTGTAGAGGAGGAAAGTTTGTGAAGTTACATTACATAGAATTAAGACAAGGCAAAAAATATTCTCCAAAAGAAGGACAGTTTGAGATAGATATCACTAAGTAAGTCAATCTAATTTGGGGAGCACAAAACATAAGCTTTGGGTGGATCCACAAGAAGACCTGAGTGCACCCAGAACAAGCACTAGGTGGGATCTAAGAATTCTTTACAACTATTCCTCACAACTCCCTTGGAAGTAAGCCTGACTTCTACAGTTAGCTTTTGGGGTTAGACAATTTTCTAGCCACTTAAAGCTAGCTCCAACAATATTAGTAAAGCTTCCTAAACAATGTGATAAAATATTTCCCCATATTTGTAAGTGTTTAGGATTAAAAAAAAAATTTCACAAGTACAAGGTTGTTAGGCATAGGAACATGAATGGCTATATAGGACCCTATCTAAAAAAAAGATGGAAAGGGGCAGAATTAGTAGGTGTCTACTTCAATAAATATCAATAGTGTGATGTAACATCCAAGAAAGACTTGATATAAGAAAACCAATGCCCCCACCCCAAAAAAAAAAAACCTTTCTTACAGCAAGCACTATCCAAAGGAATCAGCTGTCTTGAGATGGAATGAGTTTTACCTCACTGGAGATCTTAAGAGGATAGATAATTGTTTGTCGTTGTTGTTTGTTCTTTATTTTCAAAGAGGGCCATTGACATCAGGAATGTGATGTCATGACTTGCAAGTCAATTGGATTTAAGTGAGGCAGGACTGTCTAAAGTCACCAGCCCCACTTTATCCTCCAGAGTTATCTGGCAAGAGATCATGATGACTGGAGATGGCCCCAGATGCAGTGAACCTTTCCCAGGTCTCAGTTTGTCTGAAGCAGGACCCATTCAGTGATTAAGACTAGGTAAGAAATGAGGCAAAGAATAGCCTCTTTTATCTAGTCAAAAACAGAAAAATCAGTCTGGGAGGGGGAGATGCTCAGGGTTTTTGGCCAAAAACAGAAACAATTGCTATTTACACTCATTCTGAGCCATCAGAACCCAAATAGTGACTAAGTGAGGCTTGGGCTGAGTCCTATTGTTGGCCAGTCAATGAGAGCCAGAGTGATTTGAGTTTAGGGCATGGTCCTTAAAAGAAATCTAGCCTGTGAACCCCAAGATATCCTGCAGTTTCAGTGATCAAAATTTATGTTCCTTTGGACAGTGCACCCACAGGCAAGGGTATGACATGTAGACAGAAGGAGAGGAGAGAGGAAGGGAAGTAAGGAAGGTGAAAAAAAAGAAGGAAGTAAGAGTACTGCCCAATTGGAACTGGCCTGTTGGGTTCCCACTGGTGCAGCTACTTCTACTGACAGATTGATGTTTGTTTTTCATTTTTGAAAAGGACCAATGGCATCAGGAAGGTGATGTCATGACTTGCAAGTGAATTAGATTTAAGTGAGGCAGGGCTGTGAAAAGTCACCAGCATTACTCTCTCCTCTGGAGCCATCTGGGTCCAATGGCAAGATATAGACCAGGATGGCTGGAGATGGCTCCTCAATTGTTAGTTATATATTGGATTTTCAAGTGTGAGCTGGTCTCTTCCAACTTTGAACTTCTCTGATTTAAAAAAAAGCACATGAGCTGAAATCTGCCTTGTTCAGTTGTTATTTCATTTATTATTATTATTTTTTAATATAAATTTATTTATTTTTAATTTTCAATATTCACTTCCACAAGTTTTTGAGTTCCAAATTTCTCACCCCTTCCTCCACCCCAAGATTGTATGCATTCTGAATACCCTTCCCCTGGTCTGCCTTCTCTTCTATCTCTCCCCTCCCTTCTCTTATCCCCTTCCCCTTCTATTTTCCTGTAAGCAGGATAGACTTCTGTACCCCATTTCCTGTATTTCTTATTTCCCAGTTGCATGTGAAAACATTTTTTTAAAAACATGTGTTTTTAAAACTTTGAGTTCCAAATTTTCTCCTTCCTCCCTCCCCACCCACCCTCATTGAAAAGGCAAGCAACTCAATATAGGTTATACATGTATAGTAATGCAAAACACTTCCATAGTAGTCATGTTGTGAAAAACTAACTCTATTTCCCTTAATCCTATCCTGCCCTCCCATTTATTCTATTCTTTCTTTTGACCCTGTCCCTCCTCAGAAGTATTTGCTTCTGATTACCCTCTTTCCCAATCTGCCCTCCTCTCTATCACCCCCCTGCTCTCTTGTCCCCTTCTCCCCCTATTTTCCTGTAGGGTAAGACAGATTTCCATACCCAATTGAATGTGTATGTTATTCTCTCCTTAAGCCAAATCCTATGAGAATAAGATTTCCCTCATTCCCTCTCACCTTCCCCTGTTTCCCCTCCACTGTGAGAGACTTTTCTGTTTTTTTTTTGTGAGATAATTTACCCCATTCTACCTCTCCCTTTCTTCTCCAGTATCATCCTCTCTCATCCCTTAATTTTATTCTCCAGATATGACCCCTTAATCTTCAACTCACCCTGTGCCCTCTATCTATCTATCTATATATACATACATACAATTTTTTTCCTTCAACTACCCTAATACTGACAAAGTTCTCATGAGTTACAAATATCATCTTTCCATGCAGGAATGTAAACAGTTCAATCTTAATAAGTCTCTTATGATTTCTCTTTCCTGTTTACCTCTTCATGTTCCACTGGAGTCCTGTATTTGAAAGTCAAATTTTCTGTTTAGCTCTGGTCTTTTCATCAGGAATGCTTGAAAGTCCTCTATTTCACTGAATGACCATTTTTTCCCCTGAAGGATTATACTCAGTTTTGCTGGGTAGGTGATTCTTGATTGTAATCCTATCTCCTTTGCCCTCCACAATATTATATTCCATGCCCTGCGGTCCTTTAATGTAGAAGCTGCTAAATCTTGTGTTATCCTGATTGTGTTTCCACAGTACTTGAATTGTTTCCTTCTGGCAGCTTGTAATATTTTCTCCTTGACCTGGGAACTCTGGAATTTGGCTACAATATTCCTAGGAGTTTTCCTTTGGGGATCTCTTTCAGGAGGAGATCTGTGGATTCTTTCAATTTCTATTTTGCCCTCTGGTTCTAATATATCAGGGCAGTTTTCCTTGATAATTTCTTGAAAGATGATGTCTAGGCTCTTTTTTTGATCATGGCTTTCAGATAGTCCAATAATTTTTAAATTCTCTCTCCTGGATCTATTTTCCAGGTCAGTTGTTTTTCCAATGAGATATTTCACATTGTTTTCTAATTTTTCATTCTTTTGGATTTGTTTTACAGTGTCTTGATTTCTCATAAAGTCACTGTCTTCCAATTGCTCTATTCTAATTTTTAAGGAAGTATTTTCTTCAGTAATCTTTTGGACTTCCTTTTCCATTTGGCCAATTTTTCTTTTTAGGGCATTTTTCTCCTCATTGGCTTTTTGGACCTCTTTTGCCATTTGGGTTAGGCTGTTTTTTAAGGTGTTATTTTCTTCAGTATTTTTTTGGGTCTCCTTTAGCAAGCTGTTGACTTGTTTTTCATGATTTTCTTGCATCACTCTCATTTCTCTTCCCAGTTTTTCCTCTACTTCCCTTACTTGCTTCTCAAAATCCCTTTTGAGCTCTTCCAAGGCCTGGGACTGATTCATATTTTTCTTGGAGGCTTTGGATGTAGGAGCTTTGATTTGTTGTCTTCTTCTGGTTGTATATTTTGATCTTCTTTTTCACCAAAGTAAGATAATATAGTCTGACTCTTTTTGTGCTGCTTGCTCATGATCCCGGCCAATTACTTGAGTTTTAAACTCTTTGTTAAGGTAAGAGTCTGCTTCCAATGTGGAGAGTGTACTGTCCCAAGCTTCAGGGGTTTGTAGCTGTTTTCAGAGATACTTGTAGGGACCTGTAAATTTTCAGTTCTTCCAAGGTGGTATGATAAGGGGCGAGGTGTTTACTCCTTTCCTGGCCTGTGACCACAAGTATTCCTTTCTGTCCTGTAACTGTGAGGAGGGGTTCCTCTCACAGCCACTACAAGCTCCACACCAGCGCTCCTCCCACCCAGCACGCACCCCAGAACTGTGACCCAGATCCACAACAGGGCAAAGCAAGAGATTCCTGCCTCAGCACTGGCAAAGAGATCCCTGCAGTCCCTCTCTGATCAGCCACTGGATTCCCCCTCAGTCTGTGGGCCGAAAGCTTGGGAAGCAGCTGCCCCCCCCCCCAGGCCAGGCTCTTGGGGAATGGAGCTGAAACCACACCTTCCTCTCTCACCACAGAAACAGACTTTTCCCACTGACCTTCTAAGTTGTCTTTGGCATTCGTGGGTTGAGGAGTCTTGAAACCTCCACAGCTGCCCGCGATTCAGTCCTCTGAGGCCTGATCCAGGTTTGCTGCGGCCTCCACGCCCGCTGCACTGCTCTGCGCTCCCAGCCTGGCGCGATACACCTTTCTGATCAATCATCCAGGTTGTCTTGGGCTGGAAATTTGTTTCACGCTGTCTTTTTGTGGGTTTTGCTGCTTCAGAGTTTGTTTAGAGCCATTTTTTATGAGTATTTGGAAGGATTTGGGGGAGAGCTCAAGCAAGTCACTGCTTTCACTCTGCCATCTTAGCTCTGCCCAGTTGTTATTTCAGTCTTAATCTTAAAGCAGTTCATTTGTTGATTTGTCATTAGGTGTTTTAGACTTCCTCAACAAGAACAAAATCCAAGATGTCCTGATGGAGTGTTTATCCCAAGGGGGGGTAAATCAATTATGAAGGCTGAAAAATGGTTGTGTGTGCATGCACATGTGTACTTTTCCCTACTTCTCCCAATCTTCTGCCCCACCTCTATCTCCGAAGCAATAAAAGAGATCTGCAGATGCAACTTCAGCAATAAGAAAACATACAGGATGACAGCTGAGAAATACTGTGCTCTCCATGTATATATAGCAACTGTGTTTCAGAACAATGATGCATATATGAGTTAAGTGAACTTACTGGTCATTACTGGCAAGGTTACAAATGTGTACCTAATGGATCTGCTGGAAAAGCTGTAATATATTATATCAGTCAAGCACCCTAGCACCTGCCTGTGGAGACATGAGCAATCTGAGTGCTCAGTGTGTGTTATGTAACTAATCTGTCTGTTATATGAGTGAGTGAATTGTAATGTGCACATGAAACCGGGAGTTTGTAGCAGGCTTATGTTACTGTGACAAATGACAAGAAAAAAAGACTTTTTTTTTCAGAGATGTCTCTTCTGAGAGAGTTATAGCTTCAGTACACATGATAAAAGCAGTACTTTTGACTTTGCTCATAAGTTAATTCCTTGACTAGTAGCCTGCAGCTACTAGTAAAATCACTATATCAACATCTACATATTTTGATATTTTATATATTTTTGTATTTTTGCATCTAGACATATACACACATGTATATCTATTTTTAAAAAAGAGAACTTTAAGACATATTCATCTTGAGAAAATTTATGCTTAAATGACTTAGCTGAATATGTGAAATGAAAGAAAAATGTATTCATGTTGATTTAAACTGATTATTAAATGTAGGCACCTAGGGGATCATCCAGTTTCCAATCCACTCATTCAGTTCCCTGTTCTTTAATTATTTTAAGGATTTTCATTAATGCTGCTTTTGATGGCACTACTTAGTAGAACCATATAATCTTGGAGTTCTCATAATCTCATCCAACCTATCCATGAATAACAGTTTTCTCTGCGATATGTCCTACAAGTGGTCATCTAACCACCATCTTGGAGACCTATAGGGAGAGGAGAATTCATTCCCCTCAGGAGCATCCCATTCTATTTTTGATAGTTTAATCATTGGGAAACTTTTCTTTATTCCAGTTTGTAACCTACCTCTGAAACTTCTATCTATTATTCCTGTTCCAATCCATATACCACTGTACTATGGGCTTTCAAATACTTGAAAACACATATGATAGCCATTCTGTCCTCCCCACAAGCAGGTCTTTTCAGACCAAGTATACTGTTCCTTCATCCTTCACCCATCTAGTGCTTCAATTTATCCATGTTTATTATGGTCTCTGGATATGTAATTATAAATTGTCAATGCTGTTCTTAAAATTCAGCATCCTGAACAAAATGTAGTCTAACCAGGGTAGAAAATAGTACACCCCTACTTCTGGTCACTATGCTTCTATTAAAACAACCTAAGATCACATTGACTTTTTTATCTGTTAAGTCACATTGTTGACTCATATTGAACTGGAAGTTGAGTACAACCCCTGGATCCTTGTCATATCAATTGATTTCTAGTTGTGTCTTGCCTAATTTGTATCTGTACAATTGATTTTCTCAACTGAAAAGTAGGTCTTTACATTTATCTATATTTGATTTTACCTTATTAGGTCCAGCACATTATTCCTGCCTTTTGAGACCCTTTGAGATGATCTGACCCAAACCTCCAAAGCTTTTTGTCACTTGTTAACTTGATGAGCATGCCCTCTGTGTCTTGTTATGAATGTTGTGAATGTTAAACAAAGATTCTTAGCTATTCTTCCAAGCTCAGTGCTCAGATCTGGTGCTATAATCACATGCCTGAGACAAGATGGTGAAGATCTGAGTCAACACATTTGGCTATGTTGGGCACCTGGTTACCAGGGCTGCATCCAACTCAGGCAGGGTAGATGGTGTTGCCATCAGTGACCCTTTCATTGTTTTCAACTATATGGTTTATATGTTCCAATATGATTTCACCCATGTTAAATTTTACTCGTGGCACTGTCATAACTGAGAATGGAAAGCTGGTGATCAGTGGAAGAACCATTACCATCTTCCAGGACAGGAGAAAGATCCCACCAATGTTAAATGGGGAGACATTGGAACCAAGTATGTTGTAGAGTCCACTGGTATCTTTACCACCATGGAAAAGGCTGGGGTTCACTTGAAGGGTAGTGACAAGTGGATTATTTATACATAAATATTTATATTGTCTCTGCCTCTTTTACTGATGACCCTATGTTTGTGATGGGAATGAACCATGAGAAGCAGGATAATTCCCTTAAGATTGTCAGTAATATTAATCCCCTCGATCATGATCATTCATGACACTTTTGGTATTATGTAAGGACTTAAGACTACAATCCATGCCATTACTGCTACCCAGAAGACAGTAGATGGCCCCTCTGGCATGCTATGGTATTATGGACATGCTACTACTCAAAACACCATCCATACTTCCACTAGTATTGCTCAGCCTATAGGCAAGGTTGTACCTATGCTGAATGGAAAGCTCATAGGCATGTCTTTCCATGTTTCCATGCTTTCCATGTTTCTGCTCTCAAAGTAACTGTTGTGGATCTGACCTGCCGCCTGCAAAAACCAGCCAAGTATGATGATATCAAGAAAGTGGTGAAGCAAGCATCAGAGGGATCCTTGAAGGGCTCTTGGACTACACAGAGGACTAGTATCCTGTGGCTAACAGTGACACCCACTCTTCTACTTTTGATGCTGGCATTGGTATTGTTCTTAATAACCATTTTGTCAAACTCATTTATTGGCATGGCAATGAATATGGTTATGGCAGCCATGTAGTAGACATCATGGTCTACATGCCCGTGAGAAATAAGGAAAACCATGAATCTTCATCCCCAACTAGAAAAGTAATTTCACCACTGGGGCACCCACATCCCTAAACCATCTCTCTATACTGAGGATCTCTTGCTCCAACGCACCTCTGTAGTAGAGGGAGAAGCATAAAGCCCTATGTTGTGTATCATTAACAAAGTCACCATATTCAGTGGGGAAAAAGAAAGAATGTTAAACAAAACTGGAACAAGCACAATTCTCTTGGGTACTCCACTACCAAAGTCCCATTGTTGAAATTGACAATATCTTTAGAATTCATTCAGTTAACTATCTCTGAGTCTAATTCTCCTTATTTCTCCACCTTATACACAAGGGTACTGAGCAATTTGTTAAATGCCTTGTTAAAATATTCTTGATGTCTACAACCTTGTCTAAAAGGAAATCAGGATTGTCTGGAATGACACATTCTTGATGAAGTGTAACCAGTGCCATGTGATCTTTAATGAAAATTTGTAGGATTTTGCTAGAAATTGAAGTAAAGCTCACTAATCTATAGTGTGGAGAACTTTGTCTCTTCCTTTTTTAATGCAGATAATTTTTCCCTTTAATTCTGAAACTCCTTTGCTTATTCTGTCAATTTTCAAAGATCAGAAATATGTCAGCAAATTTTTTTTCAATATCCTGGGATATAGAATTTTTATACCTCTGAAGTGGTTATTCTGATTACTCCAAGCAATGAACCTAACCATTGTTTAATCTTTTTCTTGTTCACAACATAGCAAACAATTGATTTTTATTTTTTTCCTGGCTTCTGGTAGTTCTTGCTGTAGTAGTTCTCTGTTCTTTCACATTATTATTTTAGTTTCTCCCTTTTTTCATGCTTTAGTTTATGGATTTCTTACATTATGTAGATAGAAAATGTTACCCCCCCTCCATCTAATCTATTCCTTTTTAGGAACCAAGTCTAAGTGATATGTAAATGGTCAAATTTACCTCCATGTTTCAATATCTCTAGTTCACTTCATTTATTACCTTTATCCTATATGTTTTCTGTATAGACCTCACAAATCATGCATTTCATTCATTCATTCATTCATTCATTCATTCATTCATTCATTCAGCAAGGCTAAGTATGTAGACAACTTACCTCAAAGCCAAGAAGACCTGGGTTCAAATTCCATCTTTGATACAAAATAACTGTGTGACTCTGAGTAGGTTAACCTCTCAGTACTCTAGACAACTCTCTTAGATTATAAATTGTAAAGAAGATGCTGACGTGCATTGGTAGAAGGAGTTTCTTCACTTGAAAGTTCCCTGAGAATGAAATCAAAGGTTTTTTTCCTATATCTATCCTGCTTTATTTATTTATTTTTATCAAAACGTGGCTCTGATCATGCCACTCCTTTAATCAACAACCTCCAGAGGCTTCCCATTGCCTAACAAATAAGTAATTTTCATGTATTGAGCATTTTAAAAAGTGTTTTCCTCACAAAAATCCAATGAAGAAGGTTGTCAAATCTTAGTATCATTTCCTAGTTGAGGAGACTGAGGCTTTGAGAGTTTAAATGTGTAGCCCATAGTCACATAGCTTGTATCTGAGATGAGATTCAGACCCAAATCTCTTAACTTGGTCTGCTCTTTTCACTGGGCCAGAATCTCAGGAAAAGCTGTCATCCTAGAATTTGGGGTCTTCCATAATCAAAGCATTCATTTCCAGTTGCACCTTGTACTACTACCCTCTATGCATGTTCTGTTCTATCCAGACATGAGCCACTCTCATGTCCTTGCTCCAGTCTTGCCACTCATATCTCTGTGACTTTGCTTAATAAATACTTATCCAATTGAATTAACTTGAATTTAGGAACATGGGAAATCAATATGTGAATTATCTTTTCCTCTCTCCAGTATTACTGATTCAAAACATTAAAAGATTTGCCAGTGTTTGGTCTCACCAATTTGGTCACACCCCTGGATGCAACCAGGATCAAAGCTAGTCAGGATCTATGGCTGAGTATCCTCTATAGACTGGGTTGAGAGTTTAGTGGCTTTGCATGTGAGGGACAGTCCTCAGCCATTCATTCTGAGAAGGAATGATCAAAGTGATGATTAAAAAAAGATCTGTTATCACAGTGTAATAAGGGGTAGAATCAGTGGCAAGAGATGGATCTGTAACCACGAGTCAGCAAGGTGTCAAAATAGTGTCAAAAGGGTAAAGCAGACAGTTTCAATACTAATAAGAGTTTCAGTCAGTCAATTAACAAACATTTGCTGTGTGCCAGGCTTTGTGGTAAGTGCTGAGGACACAAAGAAAGGCAAAACAGTTCGTTCGGTCAAGGAGCTCACACTTTAATAGGGGAGACAACATGTAAACAACTAAGTATATGGAATTGGAGGTAAGGGTAGGGATTAGCTTTGGGGGATGGAGAGGACAAGAAAGAATGGGGAATAGTCAAACAAAAGGCACAGATGGAGTATTGGGTGTAAGGAACATGTAAATAACTAGTGGTATATATATATTTATTTGTATGTAGATATACCTACATACAATGCATATTCTACATATAAAGCACACAAGATATCCAACAATATGTAATATTTAAATATTTGATATAACATATATTAAATGTGTCATAAATAATGCATTATTATAATATATGTATATTAATGTACATTACATATTATCCATATAACAGAAATATATTATATATGTTTATTGTCTTGTATTTATTGTCCAGTCATTTTCAGTTGTGCCCCACTCTCTATGACCCCATTTGGGGTTTTCTTAGCAAAGACACTGGAGTGGTTTGCCACTTTCTTCTCCAGGTCTTTTCCAGATGAGGAACTTAGGCAAACAGGGTTAAATGACATGTTCAGGGTCACATATCGAGTAAGTGTCTAAAGCCAGATTTGAAATCATGAAGATGAGTCTCTAACATTCCAAGCCCAGTGCTTTATCTACTGCACCAGCTACTTATATATGTCAATTATGTATGTATGAAATATATATATATATATATATATATATATGTATATAACATACATATATATACACATATATTCTAGTATGACATTTTATATTAAGTAGTATAAATTACTACTTAATATGTAGCAAAAGTTGTGTTGGAGTAAAACCATGAAACAGAGGAGATAGAAAGTAATCTTTCGGGGGAAGGCACTATCAGCTAGGTGGACGAGAAAGTACCCCTTGCCAAAGGTAAGATTTGAACTGACTCTTGAATGAAGCCAGAAACTGAGTGTCTGAATATATTTGAGCTTATACAAGATGCGCCTTTCCAATTTGATGTGCTCAAAGATAGTCATGCAAACATCCATTTGATATGTAGCATTTGTATTCACCTTGCATCCCTTAAATTTTGAGTGAGTGTCAGTCATAGAGAATGTTCCATCACTGCTAGCATTTCTGCATGTGGGGAACAGTTGTTGGTCTGGCAGAAGACAATCCTAAGCAACTCAATGAGAAAACAGTGTCCCCAGTACTACCCTAAGAATTTCAGAAATGAGGCCCAGAAATCCTGTAGCTAGAAGACCATGTTCAAATATATGTATGAGACTAGCAACTAACACTTGTAGGATTGGAACTGTTTCGTATGTACAACTGAAACAAACAAACAAACTTTTCTCACCTAGATTTTACAGCCGGATTTTACTGGAGGTTAGGGGACATTCTCCGTATGTTTTAGGATAAAAATGAACTTTTACTCTTCATTTTTCTTCAGCATCTGTAGAGTTATTGGAATTGCCATTTGACACTTTCTCCATTCCCCAACTTTTGCTTGATGGTCATCCATAGTTCTTTAATAAATGCCATATGGAATGTAGGAATAAAAGATGGATGAAATTGCACTGTGGCAAGAAAGATGTAGACTATGAAAATGACACATTGATTGGACCAGAGTTACAATAAATAATTCACCCAGACGCAAGCAGAAGAGGGATATATGTCTGCAGCCAACAAGCAATTTCATAACTGGGTAGAAGCCTGGAAAAATGGAGGTTGAGTGCTAAAATATACAATCCTTTCAGGTGTGTCCTATAGGTCCCTGAACGATATTCTGACCAAACAGAGCCTTCTTCAAGGTGTTGCAGACACAATGACTTATTCACTGCAAGGAATTGTAACTTTCAATTATCTACACTGTACTGTGTAATACTTCTCCCCAACACTGCTACTTCTTTGTTCTGTCAGCTCCCTTATGTGTGTACAAAGAATATACTGTCATACCTCTTAAGTAATTTATCCCACAGAAGAGTGTGATGAAGTAGACAAAAAGGAAGGGCTAAGAATAATGGCTTATATTTATAAAAGGCTCTGTGGTTAACAAAGTACTTTCCCAAAAGCAGGCCTGTCAGAGAAGAGGTTTATTATCCAGAGTTGGGTGAAGTCTCATCCAAGACCTAGGATTGAAGAGTATGTTCCCTGAGGGCTAAGGGCAGTCTCATCAATCAGTCATGTCCTTCAGAGAGTGATTTTTTTTTTTTTTTGGTGAGGCAGTTGAGGTTAAGTGACTTGCCCAGGGTCACATAGCTAGTAGGTGTCAAGCTTGACCTTTGGTAGGACTGACGTCTATGTCTTGTCCCTTTGTATGTCATTCCTCTCCTTTTAGGTTACATCATAAAATAAGAGGAGTTGGACTAGATTATTTCTAATGTCTGTTGTAGCTCAAATTTTCTTTATCATTCTGTATTCTGAAAAAGTAACATGGCAAAACACTGTCTAAAACATATATAAAGATGATATATATTTTTGTTTTAGCATAGATGGCCCCCAATTTTTTAACTGCTCATTCCAATTGCAAATCTGCTTCAAATTTGCTTTGAGAAATGAGAGACAAAAATCATCAACACATAGAGTAGAAAATAAAATTCAAATAATTGACAGGCACTGAAGTACAATTGACTGAGTGCTGGATTTAGGGGTCAGAGGACAGTTTCCAATCTCACTTCTGCTCATTATTTATGTAACTTCAACAAATTACTTCATCTTTATTGGCCTCTGCTTCCTTGCTTATTAAATGAGATGATGATCTCCAAAGTACCTTCCATCTTATTAATTTTAAAAAAAAGCTATTTTAATTGTATAGGATGCTGAGAATTCAACAAAGTATTTGAAGAAGTTGCTCATGGCATTGTTTGCTTCAGAAATTAAATTTTAATACATATTTTGTTGATGCATTTTAATATTTAAGAGTATTCCCTATTGAATCCTCACTTGTCATCAAGCATACCAATTGAGCAAAAACATTCAATACAGTGACTGATTTTGGAAATATATGCATTTTGAAAAATGTATACTACTCTACTTCTCTCCCATAAGGAAGAAGTACTACCATAAGAATTTCAGAGATGAGGCCCAGGCATCCTGTAGCTAGAAGACCATGTTCAAATATATTTATGAGACTAGCAACTTTGTACTACAGAATCTTCATTTGTTTTTCCATTACTTAGTCTGACTTCTTTTCAGTGAACTTTTTTGCAGTTACCACGTACATTGTTCTTTTGGTTATGCTAATGCTTCTCTACATCAGTTCATACCCCCTCCCCCATTCGTCTGAATACCTCATATTGATAATTTCATATAGCACAAAAATATCCCATTAAATTTATATCTTCTAGACATTTTTCCAATCAATTAACCCAGTTAATTTCTCACTTTCTTTCCACTTTTTTGCTACCACAAATTGTCCTTTGTTTGTTTTGGTACATCTTGGGCATTTATTTCTGCCTTTGACTTCTTTGTGATATAAACTCAGTTGTGACACCATTAATTCAAAGGATATAGATAGTTTAGTCACATTTCCTGCATAATTCCAAATACTTTTATTCATGACTTTTCTTCATATCTTTAACTTAGAGTTTTGTTTTGGTTTTGATAGAATTTCCATGTATTCTTCTGCCCCGACCTGCAGGGCCAGTATACGTGGGGGGTCGAGGAGGACCCTGGCTGAAGGGAATGGGTGAAAAGGAGGAGTGAGACCAAAAGGATGGTAGGCAAGGTCTAATTTTATTTTTGAGCATTACAAGCTTATATAGGGCAAAGCGGGGAGGGGCAAAAGAGGAAAATAGGCCTCCGGGACTTTCCAGGGGCGGTGTGGCAACATCTTGCGGTCAGCCCTGACAGGAACACGTTATGGTACGGTTTGTCCCGGAACAAGCTGCTTGGGGTGTGGTGTTCTCACGGGGTTAGGGGCCCACTACCAGGTGCTGGCCTCCAACATTCTTCCATTTTTTTTGGGGGGGGGACGACAGAGGTCCTTCTTATCAAGATTCGATGATTCTATAGAACCTTCATGTCTTTCTCAATACAAGACTGCTAAGCCACAGCTTGGCTCAAGTCAATTAAGGGTGGGGGCTACTGCTAGTAACATACTAGAGAAACATGGAGCACTGAGCTCCAAAAAGCAAAGGAACTTTTTTTTTACTCTAACTCTGATTCAGAAAGAAATTTCGTGTTTACTATTGACTAAAAATCCTTCCATGAAATGTGTTTATTCATCTGTAAAGTGGGAATAATAAAAAGTAATTACTTCACAAGGTAGTTGTAAGGATCAAATGAGATAGTATTTAATATTATAAAGTGCTTTGAAAACCTTAAAACACTATGTAAATGTTTATTATTATTAGACATTATTGTTAGAGTCTGAGGCTTTTAATTGCTCATCTGCAAATTAAAAGAGTAATAGTAAATATTCTCAAAGTTCCAAGGCATCTCTAAATCTAATGGTCAAAAGATAGACTCTATCCTTAACATAATTTCTAATTTTAAAATCAAGAGGCCTGGCTTTTAGAAAACGGATGTGTGCATTTGTAAGGTTCAGTCCCTATGTTTATTCACCTTCCTAGAAGATAATCTTGTAGGCTGGCCAAGTTGATCTCATTTAACAACAAAGAGTCCATTTCTGGAGCATCTAGTATTTAGAGCAAGAATGTATTTCTTTTCATCTTAATTCAGCTTCTTGGCAAAGTTAGCTTTGCTCAGGGCATACATACAAAAGGCATTTAATGTGTTCCTTCAGTTGAATCTAACTGGTGCATCATAATGCACATCTCCCTCTTGCTAATGTTCATGCAGCTGTATGAAATTGATATGACATTTTTCAGAACTATAAATGTTCTTTTTTGACAGGTAGAAATGCTCAAATAAATAGAAACCAAAGAAAGACTATACAAGCAAAATGATAAATGAAGAAAATAGTAGCTCAGCAACTGTCAAGGAAAAACAGTCATATAAAAAGCAAACCAACTAAAAAATAACCCCATAAGCAATTAATAAAAACAACATTAAAAAGTGCTTTCGATGACCGTACACACCACTATGTCGTTTCATTTTAAGTGTTATACCAACATTGTCTGTTTTGCTTACTTAGTGTTTTGTTGCTGTTTGATTTTGTTCTACCAACTCTTCTCGTTTTTGAACTTCCCTATTACTGTCAAGGGCACCACCATCTTTCTAGGCACCCAAGCTTGCACCCTCAGTGTTATCCTCGACTCCTCACTTTGACTTAGCCCACATATCCCACCCATTGCTAAATCTTACAATTTCTACCTTTACAGCATCGCACTTATATGATCCTTTCCTCTCTAGTCACACAGCCACAATCCTAGTTGACGCTCTCATCAGCCATCATGTAGAGTCTAAGTTGTAGACCACTGCAATAGCTTTCTAACTAGTCTAACCTATTATTTTTTCAGCTAGCAAAGTATTTTATTTCCTAAAGCTAGGTCTGACAATATTACCCACCCTCCTTATCTAGGATCTGCCATTTAAAGCTATTCCTATCCTGCCCCCTTCCTTCCTTTACAGTCGTCTTATACTTTAGTCTGCTCCATGCACCCCACAATTCAGCTGTGCCACCCCACTTGATGTTCCTCAGATTTGATACTCCTATTCTCTGTCCTCCATGCCCAGAATGCTCTGTCCCATCACTCTGTTTCTTGGCTTGCCTGACTTACTTCAAGACTCACCTCAAATCCAATCATTAATTTTGGGATCACTTTCAGGAGGTGATTAGCAGAAGTTTTGGCTGCTGGAGTATGCCTGCCTACCTGAAGTTGTGTTTCCTTGAGTTGTGCTGAAGCACTGGAGTGTTTGGCTGACGGAGGACAGCTGCCCACTTGGAGTTGTGCTTCTTGGAGTTGTTCTGAAGCATGATTTGGTGGCTGGAGTTTATGGTTCCCCTGCCTGTGCCAAGGCACTCGAGGGATCCAGGTATTGGTGCTTGCCGGTGGATGTCATAAATGCAAAAAACCCTCATGTTCTATACTGCTACAGTTTCACTAGAGCAAGAGGGACCTTTAATCCCCCAAGCTTTCTGGGTTAAAAGACTGCTGCAAGCCATCTTTCTGCTGGCTCAGCTATTCCAGGGTTTTTTCCATTGGCCATATTTTCTCAGTTTTTAAAGATCAATAAGGGAGAGTGAGAGAGACTTACTTACTCCACCATCTTGTCTCTCAAATAATTTAAAAAAATAAATGCAATTGAATTATTATTTGTTTTATACATGAGCAATCAAAGAACTAAACATTCTCTCTCTTGGCCTCAGAAAGATTGGTGCTAGGCTTAACAAAACAAAACAAAACATGGCAGATCCCTTGAGACTACAATAGAAGTCAGGTAGAATTATTAAAATCCAAACCTTTTGGAACCAGCCTTTTTTTTCTGTTATCCTTTCAAAAATTTAACACTAACCATCTAAATGGGAGGCTTGAGACTTAACCATCAGGGCAAATAATGAACATCAATTTTGGGTCATTCTGAAGGGGAAATGAAGAAGGGCTTTACTGTTCCAGGGAGACAATTAGTAGCATCTACCCTTAAAATTGCCTTTTCTCTTCATGGCAGCGAACCCTGGGGTCTCAATCAGGTGCTTATCCAAGTGATGCAGAAGATTTAGTCAGAGCTTTAAAAAAAGAAAAAGAAAAACTAAAATATAATGGCCTCATTTCTCAGTCTTACTGCCTGCAGCTCAGCTCTGTGCAGAAGTAGGTTGGTCCTATGAGTGAGCAGAATATGAGTCAGTCTTCTAAATTTCTCCAATAGCCTATAAATATTGCCATATACTTTCTATCAAAGATCAAAGATTCCCTTTTTAAGCAACACCACCAAATAATTGAATGGTACACTCCCATCAAAGAATTCTAAAATGAATTGCTTGTGTCTTAGCACATTCTTGAGATATTTTATTAGAGTACTGGCTAGGAATTTGTGCATGTGGAATAAGAATTGGGCAGATGTGAAAATGTGTGTAGACACTAAAGGATAGGAAGTATGCCACAGGGGATACTGAACCTTACTTCTGTAGAGGTAAGAAAGTGAGGGAAGAGGCACCAGGGATTATTGTGTGGATATAGAAGGATGGAAATGTACTTTTCACCATTAGTAAGTGTGGTCTTTGATGGGGAAGAGTTAAAATGAAGAGCAGGAGAAGCAGACCATGGGATGGTGCTGTCAACATCCTCTAAGTTTCCATTCCCTAAGTTTGAAAACTTTGTCACCTCACTCTGATTATGAACTTTTAACTGATATGTGAGACAAAGTCTGATGGAAAACTGAGCTATTCATTTCTTGTAGGTCCCTAAAACTGGCTTAACTTACATGATGTTCACAATATAAATGCAAAAAAACCCAAAACAAAACAATAAAAGAAAGCTGCTCTTCAGGTAATTCTTTTTTTATTAATTTATTTATTTTTAATTTTCAGCATTCACTTTCATATGCTTTTGAGTTTTAAATATCCTGCCCCTTTCTCTTCTCTTCCCTCCCCAGGATGGCAGGCAATCTGATATAGTAATCCATTTGCATGGTCTCAGATCTGCCAGTATTTATTCATGTGACAAAGAACAAGTCATTTCACCTCTATGCGTCTCAGTTTTCACCTCTAAAATGGATGGGTGAACTGGGCTAGGTAATATCCAAGGTCCCATCCAAATTTAAAATTATATTATCTATGGTATCTGCTGTTTTTATATTGTACCTTAAGATTAACAAAGTGCTTTTATGGGTTATCTCATTGATTCTTGCAATAAAGATAATTTATTACACCCATTTTGCTCACATTTATGTATTGTTTTAAGGTTTACAAATCACCTTTCTCACCACAACCTCTGTGAAGTAAGCAATGCAAGGATATATGTAAGAGAACACTTCCTTTCAGAATCATGGAATATTAGAATTGCAAAAGTCCTTAGAGTATAACCCTACTACCCAATTAAGGAATCCATTTTATGTATCCCAGATGGAGAGGGATTGACATCCTAGGAAAACACACACACATATGTACACATGCACACTGGATTTGGAACAGCAGCTAGGTTCAAATCCCAAGTCTGATATTGTTTATATGACTAGACAAGTCACTTAACCTTTCTAGGTGTCAATTTCTTCATCTGTAAAATGAATATATAAAATATTCATCTAACATTCTGTCAGCTAGATCTAAATAATGTCCTTTCTGATTCTAAATTGTATGGTCTTGAGATGAGCAAAGAACTGTGTCTACCATGCTTCCAATGATAATGAACTCATTATTTAGCTAAGCACTCTTTTCCCACAGTTAATCATTTGGGTTTTAGGGCATTGTCTCTTTCTCAGATTGAACTCAGGTCCACTTCTCTGTTACTGATATCAGTTCGATAGGATTGCAATATGGATTAAAGCTTTGTTGTAATGAAAGATGAATGTTTCTCTTTATCTTCTCTCAAAAATATTATGGCAGGCTCAGATTCTTAAAATCCAGCCAATAGCTCCCTAATGTTCAGACTCCTTAAGAGTCTGGCCAATATGACAGATGTTCTAACAAACCTTGTCTTTGGCTGGAAGAAGGCTTGGGTCAAATTCTTTCAGGCAAGACTTGTGTATTCTGATTTTGGGGTGCCAGCACCCCTAAGCCTTTAAACCTCAACATTTTGGAGGCATAGATGGAGTAACTGCTTAACCCCAAGTTCTTCTCCAGCCAAGACTGGAAGGTATGTAAGCCTCCCTGCTCCCTCCTTTCTTGCTCTGCAATTAGGGTAGCTCTCCAATCACCAAGTCTTGGAGGTGCTTTTTTGGGCAGACAGTTACTAGGTTACCTCACACTCAGCCTGACACTTTCAGGCTCTCAGTCCACTAAGTCAGTTCTAGGCCATGCTCCTGGATACACCTTCTGCAGCATAGAGGACAAAGACAGCCACCCTATCCAGAAGTGTATGCCCAGTTCTGTCAATTCTCTCAGCGCTAGGGAGTTGGGGTAAACTGTAGTTGCTTGTTGGTTCCCTGAGGCTTACCTACTCCCTTCCTTCAACGCCAATGAATCCTCCTTCATGGAGGTTACAGGGAAAAGTTATAACAGTTATAACATCTTAACAGGTTCTGGAGATTGATCAGTCATTAAGAAGTTTTGAAACTCCTCCTTACATCCCTGGTCACTCTTTTCTCCCACTCCCTTCCCTTGAGGCAAGAGGGTATTTGTTAACCTCTCTCACAGAAGAAGAGAGTTTCACTGTTTACTCCTTATATTTGATTTTGCCTCCCTCACCTGGGGAAAGGAAGGAGGGGAGAGGGGCAGCAGCTACAGCATGGGCCACACTGGCAATGGCCTTGGTCCCTAGGGCAACTTTTGCCTGGAAGTATCACCCAGGTTTAGCACATCCTGCTCAAGGTCAAGAATCTAGCCTCCAAACTTGGGTAAGCACTCTCTTCTTAAAGTTGTAGTTTTAACTGTTAACGATTAGATGTTGATTCTTTGTGTAATTTGGAAATGCATTTAACAAAACTGAAGTCACCTGATTGGTAATGGGTTTGTTTCAAGTTTCAAATTGGTGAACTTTTTGTATCACTTATCTCATAATTTGGTTACCTCTAAAATAATTTGGCTAATGTTGGTTACTGTTTTAATGTGTAAACTTGCCAAAAAGCTTATTTGGCTTTTAATTTGCTGAGAATTTGCAAGTATATAGAAATCTCTAATGATTGGCTTTTTATACCAGGACGAATTAAAATTTGAGATATAAATCCTGGAAAAGCCTTTCCTAAGCTATGATTAGTGAAACTTGCTGTTTGAGGTAAAGAAGCACATGGGATTATATTTTGAGTTGCCTGATGGATCATAATAATCCATTAATAATCAATAATCCACCATCTGAGAGAAATGGCATAAGCTACTCAGAGAAAGTGATACTGGTAGTGTTAGGGTCTGAGAGGTTGAGACCCCACAAAGACTGGAATACAGGAAGGGGTTGTCTGGAATGAATTCACAGACTCAAGCATTCTTTAAGTCACGTTGGCAAAAAGTTTATTATTACGCTTTTCAGGGGGCAATTCTTAGGGAACATGCAATGTTAGAAGGGTATGGTTAAAGTTTATATAGCATAAAATATAATAAAAGATGTGCCAAATATGCTAACT
This sequence comes from Phascolarctos cinereus, assembly GCF_003287225.1. Lineage (NCBI taxonomy): Eukaryota > Metazoa > Chordata > Mammalia > Diprotodontia > Phascolarctidae > Phascolarctos > Phascolarctos cinereus. Next base: position 200,145,366 of record NW_027555847.1, on the reverse strand, counting down.
AGGTGATTCGGGGGGGATCAGGCAGTGGCTAAGGAGTGGTCAGTTCTTAAAAGAACATGCACTTTTTGTACCTACTGCGCAGGTTTTTTACCCTGAGTTCACTAGGAAAAGCCCACAAGCGGGGCCACATGAAGGTGCGGTTTTAGGCCTGCTACATCACTAAGTTAACTAGAGGTCAGGGGTAACTGAAAGTTGTCCAGTCTGCCACCATTCAATGTCTTGTTTGACAAGATAGATATAGGGAGCATACATATATCTTAGGTCTAAAATACAGATAATGAGGAGTCCAGGATGTAGATGATGAGGTAGGGCGGTAGTATAAATAGTCCAGTGGGTAAGAATTATCTTTATGACCAGTGCAAAGCCAGTTCAAAATAATAATTCCTTCAGGTGCTGTTTGTAAGTGCACCAGGGAAAGAGATAAAGGTCTTATTGAGGCTCACTCATGAGTAATTGCTAGGCACAGTGTCCTTGGGATGGGGAGAAAGTGCCAGAGACAGGGTTACTGAAGCTAGGGAGAAATTGGGGTCCAAGCACAAGTACCCAAACACAGGCATCCATGCACCCATGATTTGGAACTCAGCATTGGGAAGAGCTGAAAGGACAATTTTAGCCTCAGTGTAAGATGGGATCCTCCTGGCTCAGTTTACCCATTATGTTCCTTTGAAAAGGAATGTTATCCACCTGGCTATTCCTGAGTCTGGCTGTGGAGTGGATTTGATACTACATGGTTGGAAAACTGAATTATCTGAATCCAAACAGAGCTAAGGATGTTTTATCCTGCAGTCTTTTTCGGTCAGATTTTTGTCTTCCAGACTACAGGCCATTCACCTACAATTGCTAGCAAACGGTGTGTACCAGCCAATGTCACCCCATCATTCCCTGGATGCAGACTGTGCTCGGTTCCAGTCAACCTTCTCTTTGGGACCCGCCCTGAGGCAGGGATACCTCTATGCCCCTTGACAGCAGGAAGCAGTTTCACAAGCCAAGACTTCTGCCCCTTGCCCCAAAAGAATTTGTTTGAGCGGGAATGATGAGGTTAGTATCTGGACCCCAAAAAGGAAAAACCCTGGACTTTCCCACATGGCCAAATCTCTGACATTTGCCTGAGTCTATAATCCAGTCAACTGGCCTTTCATTGTGGCTACACCCAATCTCCCAATTGTGTTACCCTTAACCTAACCTAGCCCTATGGCCCCCCGGCCATTTCCCACCCTTAATCCTAGCTAGGCTCCATTTTCCTTTGGCCATGAGGTCCAGGTCCCAGGCATTCTGTTCACCCAAGCTTACTGGCCACTCCCATCCAGATCTTCCTTAGACCCCTCCTCCAATCACCCCAAACTACTTGGCCGCTCCTAGATCCCTCCCACAGTCTCTCTGTATATAAGGTCCATCTTATCTCCATTAAGGTGCTCAGATCCTTAAAAATCTAGCCAATAGCTCACTAATGTTCAGACTCCTTAAAAGTCTGGCCAATATGATGGATGTTCTAATAATTAACCTTGTCTTTGGCTGAAAAAAAATGTTACAGCAATTCTTCAGTGATAGAGAATTTTAGATTTGGTCTGCCATCATCTGTGTATCAGTTTCTGTTTCCGCACAGTGTGTTTTTAAATATGAAAGGAGAGCACAGTGGCAAAATAACATTTTAATTCATTAGAAACCCTGAATGTCAGTTACTTTTAGAGAGGCAAAGCAGTTGAACTAGGAGACAAGAAAGGCAGAAGCGGCTGCAAACCACCAGACAGAAGGCACCTATCTCTCTGTCTCTCTCATGCTAAGGCTGCCTCTATATGCAACTTATAAAAGCAGGGACAGTCCCAGCCTCTGGGCTAATATTGATTAAGGCTGCCCTTATTATGGGGCAAGAGTGATTATGATTATAGGAAAAATTAAGAGAGTTAGATGAGTAGTAGACTAAGTCAAATTATCTGGTTGACTTTCCACATGTACGTGTATTCATGTTCTCACTTGTGCTTGCCACTGGGAAAAGTTCTTTTCTTCACTAAACATATGTTACTAATCTATAAAATGGAAATAGAATATTTGCACTACTTGTCTCACTGACTGATAAAAGCACTTTTGCAAAGCATAAAGTATTAGGTCAGTTTAGAATGTTTTCATCTTTAGAATTATTTCATCTTTGTATTTACATCTGTATATTTCCTAGTCAACTACAGTTCATACCTTGACCACAAAGAGGCTCTAATGGGATTCTAGTTTCTAGGGAGGGGGCTGGCTTATAACATCTTTAGCAAAATGAATATAATATTTATTTTCTCCTCATGAAGACTTACTTGTTACCTTTGCTGGCTCTAGTTGCATATTGAGTTTCTTCATGCCTATTCACAGTAAGGAAATGGCCTTCTACTCTGCCCTTAACAAAGTTGTACTCTGTCAGATCAGTTCAAGCTAGAGGTCTCATGGAGGAAAAGCTCTCTAGAGAAATCATGCCCATTCTTATTTCCTTTTCTAAAAATAATAGCACTTTAATATCAAACATTCGTTTCCCTTTCAGAAAGAGAGAGAGGGGAAGAGAGGGAAAACTTCTGTGTTACTTAGGCATAATCAAGCAACATATTAACCATATTAAATAAACCTATTATGTTAACATACTTCCACAGCAGTCACATCCAAAAATGGATTTCTCATTCTGTATATTAGTTCATCATTTCTCTGTCATGAGGTAGATGATGTTATTCTTTGTCAGTCATTTGGAACCATGGTTGATCATTTAGCTGATCAAAGTTTTTAAGCCTTTCAAAATTATTACTTTACTAATAGTGATGTTATAGTATAAATTATTCATCAGGTTCTACTCACTTCACTTTTTATCAATTCACGGTAGTCTTGGTTTTCATGTCTCTTTGAAACCATCCTTTTCCTGATTTTTAATAGCATAGTAGTATTCCATTACTTTCATATGCCAATCTTGTTTAGCTATTTCTCAATTGATAGGCATCTCCTTATTATCCAGTTTTGCAAGCACAGAAAGAGCTACTATGAACATTTTTGCATATATGGATCCTTTTCCTCTTTGTTTTATCTCTGATGTATAGAACTAGCTGGGTCAAGGAGGAGCATGCACTATTTAGTAAGTTTTTGTACCTAATTCCATATTGTTTTCCAGAATGGTTAAACCCATTTATTATTCTACCAACAGTGCATTAACATGCCATTTTCCTGCAGTTCTTCTAACATTTGTCATTTTCTTTTTGTTATTATTATTGACAGTTTGAGGGGTGTGAGGTGATACCTCAGTGTTCCTTTAATTTGCATTTCTCCAGTAATTAATTTTTGGAGCATTTTTTCCATATCTCAGTAACCTGGATTTCTTTCCTTGAGAAAGGCATACTAGCTTCTTTACATGAGAATGCCTAAAAATAAAGAAAGGAACCCTGAGGTGCACAACGTAGTGAGTGATTCAGATTTAGTTCAAGTCCTTCGAACTGTTCTTGGACATGACTCAGTAGCCTGTGCAGCTAGAGAATGAGAATCACAGGAGTGAATCATTCCTACCAGCACAAATGGGGCTAAATACACAGGAAAGCAGCTTCAGATTTTCCTAGCTCTCAGAGAGAAATGGTTCAACAGTTATTCAGTCAGAATTCCCACTGGTTCTCACTGAAAAGCCTCTGCATGCCTAGTGAAGCTCACCCACATTTCAATTACCATAGCACATTACAAGATGGCTAATTAGGTTGGTGCCTACTGTGGGCTTTAATAGATACACCACATGTAAACATCCCTTAATTGGCATAACTGAACAACGTTATCTTGTTTAATATTTGATTATTATTATGCATGTAAGTTATTTACCCTTATGACATTAATGATTTTCTTGTGCAATATTTCTAGGTTCTTGAGCTAGAATAAATCCATATTCTGTCATAGTCCTACTCCCTAGGAGTATAAAATTGCTTTTTTCAGAGAGAGAGAGACACAGGGGTGTATGTGTGTGTGTGTGTGTGTGTGTGTGTGTGTGTGTGTGTGTGTGTGTGTGTACATGAACAAGGAACTCAGATACAGTCATTGAGAAGACTGACCCTAAAGAGAAGGGACTAGACTTTTCTCATAATCTTTGGCTCATTATCACCTCACCAGCAGTTATGGGGATTAATAGGTTGCCTTAATCCGTATATAAAGTATTAGTTATCAGTTATAGAATGGCTATCTAGTTCCTCCTTCAAAAAGGACATTTTTAAAACAAAAAAACACTGAAAAATCAAGCATTAGTAAATACTTAAAATAAGACACAGTAACCCATGACTCCTGTAATACAGTCCCAGAAGGTTAATGCCTAAAATATGAAATATTTTGTGCGATTACTGAACAAATATTTCAGTTGACTTTTGGAATTGTGCTGTCTGAGCAATTCACTACAGGTAATTTTCTTCTCATTTTTCCTAGAAGTGGACATCTTTTCCTCTGAGAAGGACAACTGGCATCTGGATTTCTCTTTTGTAACTTAAATTTTATTTTAATTTCATGCTTTCTTTCTCTTCTCACTGTGAAAGCAACCTATTACAAATGTATAGACAAGCAAAATAAATTCCTACAATCATCACATACAAATAACATGTCTTGATTTGTACTCTGAATCCATCACCTCACTGTCAGGAGATAGACATCATTCTTTGGGAATCATGATGAACATTATGTTGACTGCAGTCCCTAATTCTTTCAAAGTTGTTTGTCTTTACAACATTGTTGTTATCGTATAAATTGTTCACCTGGTTCTGCTCACTTCACTTTGAACTATTTCATACAAGTCTTCCCAGGTTTTTCTGAAATCATTCTCTTCATCATATCTTATAGTATGCTGATATTCCAACACTATAACTTGTTCAGCCATTCCTCAATTGATAGGCATCCTCTCAGTTTTGAATTACTTGCCACCACAAAAAAGAGCTGCTATGAATATTTTTGTACAGTTCCTCATTTTCTTTTATCTCTTTAGGGTATGCACCTAGTAGTGTTATTGCTCAGCCAAGGTTATTCACAGTTTAGTAACTTTTGAGGCATAGTTTCACAGCTGAACTCAGTGTCTCTGGCTCATGAGAGAGCTGCCAAAGATAGTACTCTTATGGTAAATGAAGCCAAGATGGGGGAGTAAAGACTGTGACTTGCTTGAGCTCTCCCCTAAACCCCTCCAAATACCTATAAAAATGGCTCTGAACAAATTCTAGAGCAGCAGAACCCACAAAAAAGAGTGAAAGAAATTTCCAGCCCAAGACAACCTGGATGGTTGATTGGAAAGGTCTATCACACCAGTCTGAGAGAGAACCACAGTTCAGCATGGGCCCCACGGGCAAAGACCAGGCCTCAGCAAACCTGGAGCAGGCCTGTGAATCATCAACAGCTGTGGCAGTTTTCACACTTCTCAAACCACAAACACCAAAGACAGCTTAGAAGATCAGTAGGAATGGTCTGTCAGACCTCAGTGAGGGAAGATGTTGGTTAGGCCCCAGTCCTGGCTCAACCCCAAGTCGGTGGCTGCTTCCTGAGCTCTCTGCCCAAAGACAGAGGGAGGATCAAGTTGCTGCTCAGAGGGGGATTGCAGGGATCTCTTTGGTGGTGCTAAGGCAGGATTATCTTTCTTTGCCCATGCTTGGATCATGGGTGCTATTTTGGGGCGAGGAGGAGCATTGGCGTTGCAGAGGTTGTGGTGGCAGTGGAGAGAGAATCCTCCTCACAGTTCTAAGGCAAAAAAGAGTGTGATCACTCATAGACCAGAGCACAGGCCAGGAAAGGAGTAAACATCTTACTCTTGATCATACCACCTTGGAAGAACTGAAAATTTACAGGTCCCTAGAAGTATCTCTGAAAATAGCTGCACAAAATACCTGAAGCTTGTGACAGTACATTCTCCACACTGGAAGCAGACCCCTACCTTAACAAAGAGTTTAAAACTCAAGTAATTGGCTAGGATCATGAGCAAACAGTACAAAAAAAAAAGTCAGACCATAGAATCTTTCTTTGGTGACAAAGAAGATCAAAATATGCAAACAGAAGAATACAATGAAGTCAAAGCTCCTACATCCAAAGACTCAAAGAAAAATATGAATTGGTCCCAGGCCATGGAAGAACTCAAAAAGGACTTTGAGAACCAAGTAAGAGAAGTAAAGGAAAAACTGGGAAGAGAACTGAGAGTGATGCAAAAATATCATGAAAAACAAGTCAACAGCTTGCTAAAGGAGACCCCAAAAATACTGAAGAAAACACCTTAAAATATACTAACCCAAACGGCAAAAAAGTCCAAAAAGCCAAAGAGGAGAAGAATGCCTTCAAAAGCAGAATTGGCTGAACAGAAAAGAAGTCCAAAAGCTCACTTAAGAAAATACTTCCTTAAAAATTAGAATGGAGCAATGAAAGCTAATGACTTTATAAAAAATCAAGACATTATAAAACAAAACCAAAAGAATGAAAAAAAAATAGAAGACAATATGAAATATCTCATTGGAAAAACAACTGACCTGGAAAATAGATCCAGGAGAAAGAATTTAAAAATTATTGGACTACCTGAAAGCCATGATCAAATAAAGAGCCTAGACATCATCTTTCAAGAAAGTATCAAGGAAAATTGCCCCAATAATCTAGAACCAGAGGGTAAAATAGAAATTGAAAGAATCCACTGATCACCTGCTGAAAGAGATCCCCAAAGGAAAACTCCCAGGAATATTGTAGCCAAATTCCAGAGTTCCCAAGGAGAAAATATTGCAAGCAGCCAGAAAGAAACAGTTCAAGTATTTTGGAAACACAATCAGGATAACCAAAAATTTAGCAGCTTCTACATTAAGGGATTGGAGGGCTTTGAATATGATGTTCCAGAGGTCAGAGAAGATAGGATTACAGTCAAAAATCAAATACCCAGCAAAACAGTGTAATCCTTCAGGGGAAAAATTGGGCTTCATTGAACTAGAAGATTTTCAAGCATTCTTGATGAAAAGACCAGACCTGAATTGAAAATTTGACTTTCAAATACAAGACTCAAGAGAAGAATAAAGAGATAAATAGGAAAAAAGATATCAGAAGGGACTTATTAAGGTTGAACTGTTTACATTCCTACATGGAAACATATTTGTAACTCATGAGACCTTTGTCAGAATTAGAGTAGTTGGTGGGGAAAAAATTATATGTATGTATGTATGGGGAGAGAGAGAGATTGAGAGAGAGGTCGATAGATGGCACAGGGTGAGTTGAAGATAAAGGGGTGATATCTGGAAAATAAAATTAAGGGGTGAGTGAGGATTACGCTGGGAGAAGGAGAAAGGGAGAGGTAGAATGGGGTAAATTATCTCACATAGAACAGACAAGAGAAGTCTTTTACAGAGGAGGGGAAAGGGGGGAAGGTGAGAAAGAATGAGTGAATCTTATTCTCATCAGATTTAGCATAAGGAGGGAATAACATAAACACTCCATTGAGTATGAATTTCTTTCTTATCCTACAGGAAAATAAGGGGAAAGGGAATAAGAGAGCAGGGGGGATGATAGAAGGGAGGGCAGATTGGTAAAGGAGGCAATCAGAGGCAAACACTTCTGAGGAGGGACAGGGTCAAAGGAGAGAATAGAATAAATGAGGGGCAGGATAGGATGAAGGGAAATATAGTTAGTTTTTCACGACATGACTACTGTGGAAATGTCTTACACGACTACACATGTATAACCTGTATCAAGTTGTTTGCCTTCTCAATGAAGGTGGGTGGGGAGGGAGGGAGGGAGAAAATTTGGAACACAAAGTTTTAAAAACAAATGTCAAAAATTCTTTTCATATGCAAGTGGGAAGTAAGATGTACAGGAAATGGGGTATAGAAATCTATCTTGCCCTGCAGGAAAATAGAAGGGGAAGGAGATAAGAGAAGCGAGGGTGATAGAAGGGAGGGCAGTTTAGGGGAAGGAGTATTCAGAATGCAAGCCATCTTGTGGTTGAGTGAGAGATGAGATGGGGAGAAAATTTGGTACTCAAAATCTTGTGGAAGTGTTTGTTGAAAACTAAAAATTAATTTATAAATTTTAAAAAAGAAAAAAAACAGTTTCAAGAAGATATCAAGGCTCAGAGAGAACAATAAATCATAGAGAGTTGAGAGAGAATGCCCTTTGTGAGCAAAAGTGTGCTGGAGCCGTCCTTTATTCTCTATCCTTCTCACACCCAATTAGCCAACTATTTCCAAATCTTATAATTTCTGCCTTCTCCATATCTCTCATTATTTCCTTGTCTCCAGTTGTGCAGTCTTCTTTTTCAGTCATGTCCAACGATTTGTGACTCCATTTGGGGTTCTCTTGTCAAAGATACTGGAGTAATTTGACATTTCCTTCTCTAGCTCACTTTACAGATGAGGAAAGTGAAGCAGATAAGGTTAAGTGACTTGCACAGGGCCACAGAGCTAGTAAGTATTGTCAGGAAGATGAGTTCCTGACTCCCAGCCAATACCTCTCTATCCATTGTGCCACTTAGCTACCCCACATAGACATCACCCACATCCAAGCCTTTATCTCCTCTCACCTGCAACATTGCAATATCATTCTCATTCTTCCCCTTCCTTCAAGTCTTTCTCCGTTCAAATACATTCTCCACTCACCTGCCAAAGTGATTTTTCTAAAGCATAGGTCTACCATGTCATACTTCTCCTACTCAGTAAACCCCAGTGACTCCTCATTATCTCTAGGATCAAATGCAAAATCCTCTGTTTGGTTTTTAAAGCCCTTCATAATATGCCCCAATACTACCTTCTTACAATTTACTCCCCTCTTACCACTTTACAATGCAGCTTCACACATGTACTTGCTATTCGTCATGCATGTCACGCTATCTCTGGATTCTTCCTTTGAACTGGCTATACCTTACTGTCTGGAATGTTCTTTCTCCTCACCTCTGCCTCATATGTCATTTTTGGCTTTCTTCAATACTCAGCTCAAATCTTATCTTCTGAGAAAAACATTTCATCCTGCTGAAATCATCTTTCCTTTTTTTATTACCTGTTAACTACAGTGCTCTGCATATATCTTGTTTGTACATGGGGCCATCACCAGTCATCTTGCCATAGGACTCTGATGGCTCTGGAGGAGAGAGTGATGCATAGCTCTGCCTCACTTATATCCAATTCACTCGTAGATCAAGACATCACCCTTTGATGTCATTGATTCTCTTTGAGAATGAAGGACAAACGGTAACAATGTTTGTACATAGCGGTTTGTATGTTGCCTCCTCCATTAGCTGATGAGCTCCTTAAGATCAGGGAACTATTTTTAACTTTCTTTGTATCCCCAGAATTTTGCCCAGTGAGTGGCACATAGTAAGCTCTTAACAAATGTTGACTCACTGACTATTAGATCTCTGCTGTGTTCAAGGTGTGGCCTGTAAGAGAGTAGGAATTTGTACAAGACTATATGGAAAGGTAGGATAAACAAAGGATCTTAGCTACAGCTATAGTAATGACCAATATCAGTGCCCCACTAGCAGAATCATTTCCAACACCTCTTCAGCCAGGTGGTGGTGTAAACCAGTACAGGTGAACGTCCTTTTGTGTAACTGCTCAAAGATCTACTTGACTTTTTAAGTAGCTTATTTCCTTCATCATCTGTTTCTTATGTTTCCTGGCTGAACTCAAATCTCATCTTCTGAAGGAGACTTTTCCAGGTACCTCCTTGGTCACCTTTTAGATTACCTTCCACCTACTACCTCTCCATACATCGTGTATGTACCTAACAATTTACATGTTGTCTCTCTTTTTAAAATGTGAGGTCCTTAAGGACAGAAACCCTGTCTTTGCCTTTCTTTATATCTCCCCCACTCCATGTTCAGCCAAGCATCTGATACATAATGCTTAATAAATGTTTGTTGACTGACTGCGTACATAAGGGTGCTCTGTGATCTGAATAAAGGGGACTGCAGTAGATAGAGCACTGGGCTTGGAATCAGGAAGACTCATCTTCTTGAGTTCAAATCCTTGTTTAGACACATTCAGTGTGACCCTGGGCAAGTCACTTAGCCCTGTTTGCTTCAGTTTTCTCATATGTAAAATGAGAAGGAAATGGCAAACTACTTGAATATCTTTGCCAAGACAACCCCAAATGGGTTCATGGAGAGTTAGACATGACTGAAATAACTCAATAACAACCTTGATTAGTATCTTTGAAGCCTATATCCTTATCTGTGCAGTGATGCTGTAAGATTCTCCTACAGGTGCCCATTTTACAGTCATTTTGGGGCTTCCCCATGCTCTTGAATGAATGAGCATAAATGTCTCTTCAATAAAAGTTCTTTTTTTTAACTTAAAAGTTCCTTTTTATTATATTGTATTCAGTAATACTTTTCCAGGCATTTGTAGTTTTTCCAGGGACTGTTGGGTTATGGTCATGTCATCTGTTTACAAACATAATGCAATTTATAGAATAAGATTCTGTACTTTGTACAATGCAGAAACTCCCAGGCAACTTTTCTAATTATAGTCTTCTCTATATGCTTACTATCAAACTGCTAAAATTTAATTTAATTCAGATTATTCTTGAAAGCTAAAATATTCAAATAACTCTAATACCTTTACAAAAGTATGAAATTATTTTAGCAAGAGGAAATGCAGTTATCATTCTTGTTACTCTTGTTGAGGAAAGAAAACATCCTCAAGATTCCAGATACATTACAAAGATAAAAAATTATGCAAAGGTGTACTGTTTACATAATTAACTTGTAGTCTCAACAACCATTTCATTTCATTTATAGGTAGAATGTTATATTTATGCTCTAAGTTTTCTGTTTTGTGAATATTACTACCAGGCTTGATACTTGATGCTCTCAGATAAATACTTAGTACAAAATTTGACAAACAAAAAAATCTTTTCTTTTCTTCAGCACTATGAATATTGCCTATATTCATAAATAAAAGATCCATGTGTATTCTGTAAATTTAATTTCTATTGTGAGCCAATTTTTATATTTCAGTTTAAGATCTGTTAATCAAATCAACAATGTGACATTTGCCTAATTTATATTTTAATTAAAATTATATTAGACTAGTCAAAGTAGAATCTACTAAACAATTTTTAATGCCAAAATAATTGTCAGGGCACTTCATCTAAATATGGTATTTTTCAAAAGTGTAAGTTATGTTGGTTGGATCATCTGCAAAATTGACAACAAAAGGTGGAAGTTTAGAAACCCAAGACTAGATGGTAGACTTGATTGGCTCTTACTTACCATGCATACTCTGATATCACATATTTAAGAATTTTTCTATGTTCAGCTTAGAAGGTTTTTCTTCCCGTTTCTGTCAAATGCACTTGATTGAATGGGTGAATTTGGTTCATAAAATGGATTCATTGCAAATTTTATATATAAATCATAGCCATCACTAAAGAAGTTCTTTATTCTATCTTGTTGTCTTACATCATGAAGCCTAATAAATCTTATATGGTCTGCAGTAACAAAAGCAGAAATGAACTACTCATTGAATTTGTCCACAACTTTCAGGTACATATTGTTAGACAGCCACATATTTTCATCTATTAGGTCAAGGGGTGCATGAGCTATGAACTGATTCTGATGACGATGATCATCCTTAGATTCCACTTTTCCAGCTGATAAAAATCCATTTCAAAAACTGGATCACCATGATGGCCTACAATTACAAGGTAGAGGCTTCCAGACATTGTCTCTAATGTACAGGTCCTGTGGGCAGGACGAGGCACCTGTACCAACTGCAGCAGCCACCACTCTCCTTAGCCAGACAGGCTCAATAAAAGTTCTTTTTTGCTGAAACATTGTGAATCTCATTGACCTAGAGCTCCCATAATTTGAACCCAAGTTTTCTACAGGTTGCCCCTGCTTCACAGGGTAGTTGTGAGTATCAACTGAGACAATGTAGGTAAACCTTATGAAAATCTTAAAGATTATTATCAGCAACAGTAAAAATATCACAGAGTGGCATAATGGTTGATGACCAAATCTATGGCAGAGAACATAATCCTATGGATTAGCATAAAATGACATACTGTTGGATGGTGGTCTCAGTCCTACCACTAAAAGAATGCTTACTAATCAGATGAACTGGAATGCTTTGCTTTTCCTTGTATTGTTATTAAGTGCAGCATTTTAAACTATTGCACTGTATAGCAAACAAAGCTACACAGCATTTATTTTTCAGTTAGCCAGAAATTGAAACAGAGAACTTTACATTTTCTATTTCAGAAATTAGGTGAGAAAAGAAATGCTTAGTGCTAGAGCTGGATATTCATTTCCTAGACTACTGAAGCAAGGGTGGCACATGAAATGTTTCAAATTGCCTACCCTTCAGTTTTGTCTACAATTCTTCCCCTTGCTTGGTGGTAACCAGAGTATATAGCTAACAGTAGGTGGTATTGTGGTTCCTTCATTTCCCTTCACTTTCATTCTTACTCCTCTATGTAATCGACATGTTCTACATATATTTAAGAACAAGTGCCCCGTGGAAAAAATAAAAGAGAAAAAAAAATCTTTCTTTGTGGAAACTTTTAAGAAAATTCAAGGCTTACCAACTTGTTTAGTGAAAAACTTGAATAAATATGTGCTTAGCACCAAACTCTACAGTTTGTTTTCAATCAGTACATTCCTGTTGGGATGCAACATATAGAAGTAGTGTAATAGGGTGAAAAGAAATTTTTGCTGTCAGAAGATGTGAAATTCAAAACACTGCAGGTGCAAAGTCATTCTTGTTCCAATAACATATCATAGAGATAGCAACTTTTTTTTTGTTTTTTTTTTTTTTTGCTTTCGGATACTTTAAATTGATTCCCAAATCAGAAATTCAGTTTTTAAAACTGAATACCTATCACTTGCCTGTGGTGACCAAGTTTGAAAAAAGGGCAGTCAAAATGATGTCATAGCCAAATTCCTAGAGTCAGTATCGTATATTGTGAGAATCTAAAGTGTGTGAGTAATTTAATATTAAATGAGTGGTATAATCTTTGTCTCCACAGAGCTTATATCCAAAAACAAGATGTGTATAGAAATCAAAGGGAGTCAAGCTTACAGGGATGTTGTTAATGTAGGCATGATAGTGACTAAGGAAAGTTTGAAAATTTTATTTTCTGTAGTGCTTCTAGTATAGGAGGGAGAGAATAAGGGGATGTCTGTGGGATAGAAAGTGAGAACAATTGTTGGAACAGGGAACAGATTGCATTGATATAGGATTTTTCTGTCTCTACACATATATACACATAATCATTAAAGATGCAGTTTTTCTTTTAGCTAAAAACAAACAGATTTTCACAGAATCTCAGCATTGAAAGGGCCTTCCTAGGTCATCAGAACTAAACTATATCAGAACAAGAATCTCCTTTAAAGTAATAGCCCATCTCCAAAAAACATAATACGTTGAGATGACTGGGGCTGTGTTCTAGGGCTTGAAAATCTAGAGGGTACTAACAACACTTCTATGTCTTTAGTAGCATAGAGAGTTGAAGGTCTGCAACTTAAGGTAGTATAGATCCTTTTAAAATAACTAATTAGAAATCCATAAAATTCTCAGAACTGCAAAGGACTGTAATTTCCTACCTCCCCCCGTTATAAATTATACCCAAAAAAAAAATCATAGCTTTGGAGCTGGATGTTACCTTAGAAGTCCTATAATAGAACCCCATCATTTTATGACTGGGAAGGCTGAGTCCCAGAGAAATTAAATAATTTTCCTAAGGAACAAAAGGGTAGTAGGTGACAGCCCCACGATATGAATCTAGCTCTGCCAATTCCAGATTCGGGGCTTTTTACACTTCACTAGATAGTAAACCTCATTTTACAGATGACAAAAACAATCACGGAAAGGTGAGGTGATTTGCCTGAAATCACAGTGCACATTGTTGGCAGATTTGGGACTAGAATACAGATTTTATGACTCCTTGAAGCCAATAGAATATATTGTACAACATAAGACCACTGAAAGAGCAGTAAGATGGGGGGTGGGGGAAGAAGGACGGAGGGATCTTTGTCATTCCTCTTACACAAATAATAAAATGGGAAATCAGCTCCTTAATAGGAAGGAAGGGGAAAACACACTATGCAGCAGAATTTGGAAGAGAAAGAACAAAACACACTGGGAAATTTCATATTATCAGTCTTGTTCTTTCTCTTCCAAATTTTGCTGCATAGAAGAGAAAAGAATACTGATAGAAGAGATCTGCAACCTTTGGGGAATTCTTGATCTACACACTATTAAAAAAAACATACAGTTACATAATGATGCCTGAGCTAAAATAACTTCAGTTGGCTACTGAGGAGCAGGTAGGTAGAAGTGCTCTAATATCAAACCAGCTGCAAGTTTGAGGACAGAACATCTACAATCTTCTATTCCAATCTAAAACAAAATAAAACAAAACAACCCAACAACAACAAAAACCAAGAATATTCTCACCAGAGTCTATGTTTAGTAATTTTCTTCCAATTACACTGCTAGTAAATAGCAGAGCTGGGATGTGAACCCAGGTTTATTAATTCTAAATTCAGTGATTTCTTATGTATTTTAATGGATAAAAATGCAAACAAAAATTAATATATGAGAGAGAATTTTCACTGTCTCATGCCTTTTTATGTCTCTCAGTGCCCAGAATAGCGCAATGCAGATTATAGGAAATCCATAAATATTTAAGTGAAAGGATGAATGAAGTCATAATTCTGAGAAAGCAGAGCATAAGGCCTGTGCTTTTAATGGCCCCAAACTACATTTCAGAAATGCTGAAAATGTTCATTCAAAAATATGCAAGGAATAGGCTACATGATCCTTTAAAATCACAACACACACAGTTTAAGAAGTGCTGTATAGGTTGCTAGTGAAAAAAGTTTGTGAAGCATGCAAATAATACTGAAGAAAGAAGATATCATTTTCTTATTTCCACAAAATTCAAAATACAGGGCATCTAGGTGGCATAGTATACAACATCTGGATTTACTATCAAGAAGACCAGAGTTCAAATCCTCATCCAGATACTATGTCTGTGACACTGGGCAAATCACGTAAGCTATATGAGCCTCAGTTCCTCTGTCTATAAAATGGGATTAATTAAGCACCTGTATCATGAGGCTCTTGTGATGATCAAACATGAAAACATATGTAAAGTTCTTTATAAATTCTAGCTAATATTGTGTGGACTAAAAATTTTTAAGTGTCTCCTCATCAGCCTCATCACTTATCTTTTGGAAATTGCTTATAATGGCATTTAAAAGGCAAAGTGAGAAAAGGTCTGGTTTGACATTCACATCAGCAGCTTTAAACGATCAGTGATTTAAAAATATTTTCTGATTATGTTTTCATTGCATAATTTTTATTTATTGTAAGTGAAAGCCTGATATACAAAAGAGTACAGTTAGCAATATAGTTACAATATTTGGTAAAGACAGGGAGGGAGGGAATAAACATTTATAATATAGTACCTACTATTATGTGTCAGGTATTGTGCTGAGTGCTTTTACAAATATTATGCCATTTAATCTTTACAACAATGCCATGAGGTAGATTCTATTATTATCCCTATTTTATAGATGGAAAACCTGAGGCAAGTATAAGTTGAATGATTTGCCCGGGTGATATAGCTAATAAGTGTCTAAGGCCACATTTGAACTTAGGACTTCCCTCCTCTATGCCTAGCACTTGATCTCTTGCTGCCAGCTGCTTCCAAAAAATATGATAGTAGCTAACATTTAGCTTACAGATGCAGTGAAGGGTCTGTTAAGACTGTTTGGCTGCTAACCACAGTCATGATATTTATTTTCCGTTTTTATCAATGATGGTTGTGTTGGTGTTGGTTGTGACATTAATGCTGAATCATGCTGATGTCTTATGAATTAACTATAAGGAATACTTAAAACAGACCTTTCAACAGTGAGTTTATATTCCAGAATGAATAACGATCTGGGGAAGATTATGAAGGGATATTCTGATTGCTTAAAAATTCTATATACAACTTTTAAGTAGCACCTTAGAATTTGTTTTTGAAACATTAATGATTATTCTTATGATGACCCCTCCCCATATATAAAGTGTCAAATAATATAGTATAAATATATTTACATACATGTATGTATATATATATATATATATGTATATATATTCATATAAAACAAGTGACTATCAATATAAAAAATAGTATGGGTGTTTTAAGTCATTGGCAATTTTGTCTCAGAAATGGATTTGGAATTAGAAACAGAAACCAAAATAAAGCCCTCATAATATTTGTATAAAAATGATACAAAGGAAATTTTCTAGTTAATAAGAGCATACTTTGAACTCTGAAGTGCATTAGGCAAGAAGGATCAATTGTACGTAATTACTTTATGTGACTGAAAAAGCAACTGACCATAAAGAGAACTTGCTCAATCCCCATTGAGAGTTTATCCAGACTCAATCAGCCATTAGATTTAAGTTACATAAGTTTTTTAAGGAAAAGGAGAGCTCCCTCTCTTAAGAGCAAAGCATGCTTAAGAAATCATCCCAATTGAATGTGCAAACTCATTCATTGTAACCATGGCAACTGTTATAGACAATGACCCAAATAAAATGAATATTTTTGTCTCAAAAAGCAAGAGGTAGGAGAATGGTAATTAACGTTAATTATAATTAATTGGGTCATGGAACCTTCATTCCTCAAGATCTCTTAAAGGTATTACAGGTATTAGGTCGTGTTAGCAGTGTATCATTAGGAAGCAAGGAGTTGGACTAGTTCATCTGCTTCTCCTACTAATTAAGGTTAGAGGATTCCCATTTTTTGCCATAATCCATTTCCTGAAATCCTTGCATAACTCCCCTCCCCTTCCCACTGTGATGCACAGTAGTCTCCTGAGGCACACTCTCAGATGCAATTAGTGAATCATAGTTTTTGCTTATTTGTTTTTGCTTGTTATAAGGGAAACCTTTCTGTGGGTTGGGATGGGCAGGGAATTAAAATGGCTGATGTAAAGAAAAAAGGCACCAACTAAACATTACAAAACTTAAAAAAAATTAATGTTATAAAAAGAGTTGTGACAAACGAGGTCAAATTGGTCCCTCTGAGTAATGCAATCATTAGTGACTGTTTTACTGAGGAAGGATTTAGCATTAATAAATTATCAATGTGTTGATATCTCAAAAAAGCCAAAACAGAACAGTATTAACACATATGACAATGTAAAATGGCATATCAATTCATACAGTTTTAGGTCTAGAAATTAACATAGTATTCATAGTCATAGTAATCATAGTCACAGATGATTTAGCTATTTCTCTTCTTTCTACTGAATTCTGAAACTACAGTATTGGTCATTAATAATAATAATGATAATAATAGCTATCATTTAAATAGTACTTTGAGGTTTGCAAAATATTCTACAGATATTATTTAATTTTATCCTTACAATAACCCTGGAACTTAGTTGCTATTAGTGTCCTCATTTTACAGATGAGGCAACTGAGGCAAATCACAGTCATATATATATATATATATAGTCATGGTCATATATATAGCTGCTATGTGTCAGAGACAGGATATGGACTAAGGTTTTCCTCATTCCAGTCCCTGCATTCTATCCACTACATCACCAAATTCCTTAAACTTTAAATATAATTTTGATTTTAAATAGACATTATTGATGCTTTTTGTTAACATATCACAGTCATTTCTAAATACAATTGCTCCTCCCACAAGCCTATATTTGTGACAAATTAAAACAGTTAAGCCATCAGTGACTACATCTGATAGCCTATGCAGCATTTTGAATCCATACACCCCTGTCTGTCTAGTGAAAGAAAGGATGCACTTCCTTATATCCTCACCAGTGCCCAAATTGGTCGTTACTAGTTCAGCATTGTTTTTAGTGTTCTTTTCATTTATCTTTGTCATTGTCTGTATAATTGTCCTAATTGACTTCACTCAGCTTTAACTTTTATTTTTTTTTATTAATGTATTTTGATTTATCAACAATCTCTTCCATACACTTTTGAGTTTAAAATTTTTCTCCCCCTTCCTTCCCACCACCCTCCCCAAGACAGTGCACAATCTGATTTAGACTATACATATACATTCCTATTAAACATATTTTCACATTAGTAATATTGTAAGTAAGAATTAGAACCAATAGGACGAACCACCAGAAAGAGGAAACAAAACTCGACAGAAGAGAAAAAAAATAGCAAAAGTATGTTTTCATCTGTGTTCAAATTCCATAGTTCTTTCCAGCTTTAGCTTTTACATTTCTTCTCATGTTTCTCTGAATTCCTCAACTATGGCCTCTATCTTATGGAAAATTGGTATTTCACAAGATTTATATATCATAATTTATTCCACCATTCTCCAGCTAAGCTAAACAAAGAGACCTTCTTTGTTTCCAAAGTTTTGCTGCCACAAGTTTCAAATGGCTTTCCTGATGATACAGAACTAATTAGTGGCACAGCCTAGAACTCAAGTCTGTAGTCTTCTAGTACCATTGACACTACCCTACCTGACATAGAAAATGTCATAAATTAGGCAAAACAATGACAACACAAGCCAATGTAACAAAGATATTCAAAAAACACTTTACATCACCATCAGAGAATCATGGCAGTTTACAGTTGGAAGGGCCAATAGCTTTCATCTAGTTCAATTCCTTCAGTTCTTGGGTGAAAGAATTGATGCTCAGAGTAGTTAAATGACTGCTAGAAGACAAATCATTTTTTGCTAATCTAAAACCAACAAATGACCTGTAGCAGGCCTGCACAGCATCTGGCCCACAGGCAGCTTGCAGCTAGTCAAAGGATAGGGCAGCCCATGAAAAATGCAGAGGATGTGAAAGAAAGTAAAGATTTAATCTACCTTCCACTAGTCATTATTGTGTCCATCATGTAACTTTGCAAGTGGGTTGCCACTCTGCATTCACTCTTGTTTGTCACGTGACCTGTGGCAACCAATCATCATCAGTCCATCTGAGAGGAGTGAGAGCCACATCTTTTTTCCCTATGTTTTTGGTCTTTTGGTTGGTACTGGTATTGAACAAGTGCAAAGTGGGTGCAGCGACATGCCAATGAAGCTGATGCTCACTATGCAAAGAGCAGCAACGACATGAGGACTTCTTCCCCTTCCTTGTTGTGCTCCTGCCCTCCAAGTTACATGAGTGTCTGGCACTCTCTCCAGGGTTCAGTATTTGTATGTGAGCAGTTGCTATGGAGATTTTTTGGTTCTACCATTAATGTTTTTGGGGTGATTTTGTGAAATATTATAAAAAGAAGCAGAAGATCGAATCATAACATGGAGTGTTTAATCCGGAGTGGACAAATAGATAATTGTTTACTTACACGAGACAAAATATTGTGCCTTGTTTCCCGAGAATAGCCATTCTGCAGGAATATGATCTTCGTCACCATTTCGAATCAAAACATCATGACTCAAGCAAATTGGGCACCAATGAAGAACAAATTAAAGCTTCCAAACTGTTGAAACATCTCAGTGGGGAACAATGGCTTTTCAAGAAAATAAACTCAGAAAATGATGCAGTTACTAATGTTAGTTTTCAAATTTCTAAAGAAATTGATGCCTATGGGAAGTCTTTTACTGAAAGTAAAATATGATAACCTGATTGCTGACAAGAAGTGTAATATGTCCCATTAACTAAATGCAAACAGTAAGAAAACCTGAAAAATGTATTAAAACTTGTACTGCTTAGCAAAGTGATTTTTAACATTAACGTGATTTCATGCTAAATAAAAATCTTAATAAGTGTAATTAATTCATATTAATTGTAATTTCCCTTTTTTATATGGTTTATTTGCAAAATAGTTCAATCATTAATTATACCTTTACTTGGAAGTAAGCCACTAAAAACCTATCTGCAACCCAAAGAAGTTTAGCCTCTTTTAATTTTGGTCCCTACCCACTGTCAAATTGTGCAAGTCTGACTTATAAATATTAATTTTAGCTTTAATTGACAGCAATCTAACTTTGATTTGAGAAAGTCTTTGGGACAGGGGAATGGTTTTGATGACTTTTTAAAAAAGCTGATCAGGGAAGTTTGAACTGGTATCTTATTTTTCTCCCAAAAAATGTTTCTGTTGCACACAGAGGAGTTTTAAATTATTCCATTGATCTTTCCCCCTCTCCAGCTTTTTAGTGTGTGTGTGTGTGTGTGTGTGTGTGTGTGTGTGTGTGTGTGTGTGTGTGTAGCCAGTTGGGCTGGGTTAGCAGAGTGAGGGATCAATGCCATATCCACCCACTGTTCACTTTCATGCCAGTCAGCTTGAAATCTCACTTCCTCTACCAAGATATCTCTAGAGGATTCTTATAGGGCCTCCATTCCCTAGTTCCCCAATTACACACCCTAATATCTTGCTTGTTTTCAAGACAATTTTCAGAAGAACAAGAAATTACAGCGTATAGTACGCTAAAGTTTAAAAGTGTATTTTCGCAGCAACTCTGTGAGGTAACTGGATACTATCCCCATTTTAAAGATGAAGAAAATCAGTCAGAATAACCAGTATTTCAATCATTCTGTGACCTCACTGATATGAGTACTCCCTTGAACGGTGCAAATCTCACTTCATTTTTACGTTCTCAGCATATGTTATCCTGGTCCATGTTCTCCCATGAATCTGGAATTTTGAAATAATAATCCACATGTTGAAAGCAGTAATTTGCCCTTTCTAATATCCTTCTCTTTAACTGTGATCCTCCTTATCTCCAGTGCACAGATCTCTCCTCCTAAAAACACCTTAACCTGACCACACCATATTTTCAAAATATCATCCTAAACCACCTCCTTTTCCTTAGCAATCTCTGAGAAAAATTCTCTAACACTCATCATTTCCATTTCTTCCCTTCATCTTCTACCCATTTTGCAGCCCCTTGCCCTCTAGCTTCTGACCCCACCACTTGAATGAAACTGTTCCCTCCATTATTACCAACTGACAAGTTAATAGTTGTTGTTTTTTTCTCCAGCATTTAACATCCCTGACACTGTTGACCATCTTTTTCTCCTGGAAATTCTTTTCTATCAGCTTTTGGGACATTGCTCTCTCCTTCTCTTCCTATCCGTCTGTCCACTTTTTCAGAATCTTCTTTGAAGAATCATCCTTCATTTCCCACTTGGTTGACTGCCCGGATCTCATGATCTTCAGAAACATATTATTATGCAGGATGAATCAACTCTAAAACTCCTCTGCACCCTCTACCCCGGGATCCCTCCCTACTTCTGGTTGGAGAGGGTGGGAATTAGATATCTGGGAGCTCCCTCCAGACCCTCTGTTTGAGGAAGGCAATTGGGGAATTGACTTCATTATTTCCCACTCTGCTAATTTCCTCAATTTCATCAGCTTCAGAAACTCATCATTCTGTAAGATGAAATTAACTCTGAAATCTGCCCCTGGGTTCCCTCCCTCCTTCTGGTTAGAGAGAACAAAGAGTAAACATCTGGGAAGCCCCCAAAGACTCTCTGAGAAGGACAACCAGGGAATTCACTTTATCATTTCCTACTGGGTAACCTCCTGGATTGTATGATCTCCAGAAATTCACACCTCCTCGTATCATTTTCCAGCCCAGTTGCAGTATTTCATCATTTCCCTATACCCAAGTACCCTTTCTTCTCATCACTTTTCTGAGTTACTTTTATGTGTTGTCTTCCTCCATCAGATTGTGAGCTCCTTGAGGGCAGAGACTGTCTTACACATTTCTTTTTATCTCCAGTGTTTAGCATAGTGCTTGACACATAGTCGATGCTTAAATAATGTTTATTGAATATTGATTGTTGACCTTTGTTCATGGGTATGCCCTAGTGTACTGTCCTAGGCTTGCTCATCTTCTCCATACTTGATAATCTCATGAACCCCTATGGATTCATTTATATGTCTATACAGATGACTCTCAGATTTATATATCAAGCCATAGTCTCTCTTGATGTCTCTTAGATATTTCCTACTGAATAATCTGTAAGCATCTCAAACTTAATATTTCCAAAACAGTTCTTTATCTTTTGTTCCAAAATATGCTCCTCTTTCAAAATTGCCTCCTTCCACAATTTCTGTTGAGAGTATCAGTCAATCAGTTTATCATCTACTTTGTACCAGGCACTGTATTAGGCATTGATGATAATATAAAATGAATGAAACAATCCCCAATTGCAAGCAGCTTTTATTATTTCTGGGGAGATATGTAGGACACATACAGAAATATGTACAGAATAAATACAAATATAATAAATGGAAACATATGCAAAGTGATTAAGGCAGTTTGAGAGGGCACCAGAATTTGACAAGATCGGGAAGGGTTTCATGAAGAAGAGAAGTATGAAAGAAGTACTATTCCTGGGGCTTTAATATTACTGAGTACTCACAACATGATGATTGGGATTATTTGTAAAAGGGAAAACTTCAATGAAGACTTGACAAAACAAGGCAAGTGGGACAGTAAGACTTTTTTTTAAAGTTACATGTTGATGTATTCACAATTTATATATAAGGCTTCTCTGAAGTGAGGACCCTCCCCCCCAAAATAACTTGTATTGGATAGTGAAAATACAAAAAGGTGTCATTTAAGTAATCATGATGCCCTAAAGATAGAAGAAAGCTTACTATTTATTTAGTGCAAATAACTTAAGCTTAGAAATAAGGAGGTAGTGTGGTACAATGGAAAGTATACAGACTTGGAAAACAGAGTACCAGGGTTCAAATCCAGACTACACAGCCTTGGCCAAGATACTTAACCGTTTTAGACATCAGGTATCTTATCTACAAAATGAAATTGCTAGGTTAGCTCACTTGTAGATCTAAGTCTATCATTTATAAAACTGAGGATAAAAAGTATAGTCTGGGAAACTAGGTGGCACAGTGGATTGAGTCCTAGGCCTGGAGGCAAGAAGCACTGAGTTCAAATGTGGCCTCAGACAGTTACTAGATGTATGACCCTGGGCAAGTCACTTACCCGTGTTTGCCTCAGTTTCCTCTTCTGTAAAATGAGCTGGAGGAGGAAATGGCAAACCACTCCAGTATCTTTGCCAAGAAAACCCCAAATGAGGTCACAAAGAATTTGACACAACTAAACTACTGAATCACAGCGACAAGGAGTATAGTCTATTAAGGGATTAGAGTTCAAGTTTTCAATCCATTTAGTTAGCCAACAAGCATTCAGTAAGCATTTGCTGTGTGCTAGGCATTTGGCTAAGTGCTGAGAACACAAAGAAAAGCATTTAAAAAAAAACAGACAAAAACAGTCTCTACTCTGAAAGAGCTCCTCCTATTGGAGGAGATAGCATGCAAACAGTCATGCAGAAACAGGATATATAGAGTTTAAGTTGGAGATAATATCAGAGGGAAGACACTAAGATTAAGGGGAGCTGAGGAAGGGTTTCTTGTAGAATGTGAGGCTGTAGCTCAGGCTTGTAGAAAGACAGGGAAGCTAAGAGGCAGAGATGAGGAGGGAGAAAGTTCTGGGCATGCGGGATAGAAAGTCAATGAAAATATCCACAGTAAGGAGATGAAGAAGCATGTTGTTTCACAGGTAAACAGAGAAGTAACACCATTCTGTTGGGCATGAGAACACAGGAGAGCTCCTAATAGTAACAGGTTCACTTTTGATCCAGTCAGACAGCTTCAGAGAGGTTAAATAAGCTTACTTTATTCTAGTCTAGTCTTCTCAAAAGAGGGTTGCTAATAATGGGAGCACCAACTCCTATAGTATTCCCTAATCACACTTCTCTCAGGAGTGGGCTAGAATGATAAGAATTATGACTCCTACCAGTCCCCTAAACCTCAATAGGGGCTGGTTGAGGCAAACACAGATCCCCCCCAAGCCTTGATGGGGTCTGATCACGAACTGATCAGGGGTCTGATGCAATCCTCTGTGCATTACCCAAACCCCAAAATGGGTTCCCAGCTTAACTGACCAGTGCCCACTTGCTTTATAGGGCAGCACACAAAGAAGGCAAATTGTTAACATTAAGCTCACAGGTTAACTTTGGCAATATTGTCATGACCTAGCACAGTGCACAAGTACATTATGTTACCCTTCTATCTCTATCACGACTGGGTGATAGAGGTTGTTTTCAACCACAATTCGTGGGAAATATTATTTAGGATCCTAGAACTATTATCTGAAGAGGAATAACAAAATCCTCCTTACACACACTGAAATTCAGCTTACGTACACATGTGTAAGGAACAATAAAGAGGCCTGTGCCCCTAGATTGTTGTTTACTCTAACATGGGGATAATAGTAGCACCTACTTCCTGGGATTAATGTGCAAATCAAATGAGATCATGTTTGTAAAAGGACTTAGCACAGTGCCTGATATATAATAGTGCTATATAAATGCTGTCCCTTGGGGGACTGGAGGAGGGTGAAGGTGTAAAAAGACTAGAAAGGTAGGAACAATATATATATATATGTATGTGTGTGTGTGTGTGTGTGTGTGTGTGTGTGTGTGTGTGTGTGTGTGTGTATATATGTGTGTGTGTGTATATATACACACACATATATATACATATATATATAAAATATCATAATACTATATTGCATATATTATCTATATATACATAAAGGTTTTATTTGTCTATATATATATATAATTATGGAATTATAATGAAACTCTTTGGGTTGAAAATGAAATAAACATATTTTAAACCAATTTTCAATATAAAAGTACCTGGTATTGTTACAGTCTGAGAGATTCAGAGATGCCTCAAGGACTGAAGTACAGAACAGGGTTATCTGGAATGAATTCAGGAACTCAAGCATTCTTTAAATCAAGTTGACAAAGATTTATTGTTATGTTTTTCAGCAGGCAAAAGTTCTTAAGGAACCTATGACCTTAGAGGGGTTCAGTTAAAGTTTATATAGGATAAACTATAGTAAAACATGTGCCAAATATGCTAACTAGGTGATTCAGGGTGGGATTAAGGAGTGGTCAATTCTTAAAGGAACATGTACTTTTTGTATCTACTGCACAAGCGTTTTACCTAGAGTTCACCGGGAAAAGCCCACGGAACATCTACAGGGAGGTATGGTTTTTAGGTCTGCTATGTCACTAAGTTAACTAGCAGTCAGGGCCAACTGAGCGATGCCCAATCTACCACCAATCAGTGTCTTGTTTGACAAGATAGATGTAGGGAGCATACATATGTCTTAATGAGGAATCCAGGATGCAGATAATGAGGTAGGAAGCTTGTATAGATAGTCCAATGGGCATGAATATCTTTATGACCCAGTACAAAACGAGTTCAAATTAATAGTTCCTACAGGTGTAGTTTATAACTGCATGAGGAAGAGAGAGAAGTGTGCTGCTGGCGCCCACTCATGAGTGACTGCCAGGCATAGTGTCCTTGGACTGGGAAGAAACTGCCAAGGATAGTATTTCTGAGGCTAGGGAGAAATATGGTCTTGGAATTGGGGTCCTAGTATAAGCATCCAAGCACCCTATCAGTATTATGCATAACTTCCTGCTAAGAGTAGTTTTGGGGCATTTTTCTGTGTTTTATTGTTTATAATATTATTGCTTATAAAAGACAGATTCAATGTAAAATTGAACTGAATCGGCATTTAGAAAATGCCAGGAAGAAAACTGACCAAACTGCAAACTGCCATACATGAACAGATCATCTTGCATAGGAACAAAATGTCACAGAACAGAGTCAGCAATATAGAGAAGTACATTCATGCTTCTTACATTTAGGGATGCAGATAGACTTGAACCTGCTATTTCATTGGTACTAGGAACTTCCTACAAGGCAAGGACACTCCCTCTTTGAATGGAGTTCAGCTCCTTCTTGGATAATAGCTCTGAGGATCACATAACCCATATATGTTTTAAACTATAATTGAACCCAGGTCTTTTTTGGCTTCAGGGCTGAATTTTTATAATACATCACACTAATTCTTTAATTTAAACTCTGTTGAGGGGCGAAGGGATGCATTTGGGTGGCTCAAAAGACAAAGCACTGAGATTGGAAGCAAGAAGACAAGTCTGGCCTCAGACACTAGCTGCAGGACCTTGGGAAAATCATTTAACTTCTGTTTGCCTCAGTTTCCAGTCTGGGAATAATAGCAGCAGGTTCCACAAAGGGTTGTTGTAAGGATTGTAAAGCACCTATCATGTGGTAGGAGCCATATAAATGCTAGCTATTATCCTGGGATATTGTCTATTGTAAAATTTATGTAACATACACATCCTGGGGTTTCCACTTGAATTTTCAGTTTGAAAAGGCAATTACATTGTGAACAAATTTGTCTTTTGATGAGTGAGAAATATACTTAATGAGTTTTGCCAAAATATGATCTACTTTCTTCTACCCTTTAATCTATTGTAAACATTATTATTTTATATTAAAGTTGTATGTACCTCCCATATAACTTAGCCTTGCGATATGTTGACACAGGAAGTTTTCGTTATTGATATAACTTCAATAATTATAAAACTGCAATATATTTGAAATATTTTTAAAAGCATAGGTCCCAACTGGGGAGGCAACAGAACATTTCTTTTAAGAACATAGTTTAATCTGTTTAAACAGCATTCAATTACAAAGTCACCCCGTTATCTTTGTTCAGCTTAAAGATCAAGAGTCAGAAAACTGGTGCAAAGATGTTAAGTCCACATTATTCAAATGTTTTGAATGTTCAGGTTACGAAGGGTTAGTTTCCCTTGAAGCATGTCTGACTTACTTGATCATTATCCTTTTTATTCATTCATTTGCAGGGACCAATATTGTTTTTCTTGGTATATTTTTTAGTAATGGGAACTCCCTGAATGTGATGTACCCACTTGTATCAGTATCTTAGTCACTCCTGGTAAAATTTTTATTTGCTTAGAGGTTTTACTTCTCCATTTATATTAACCCATCATAGTATTGCTTATTACATAGAGTTGTGAATACCACTGCTGAAATCGAGTATTACGTGTCAGTGTACAAATATAAATATGCATGCATGTGCATGTACTTGACCATATATTATAAACTTACATACAAATATGCATAATTCACATAAACATACACATATATATGCATATATGTATATACACATATAAGGAATATGGACCAGGACAGCAATAAATCGTGAATAAAGAGCCAGCCTTGAAACCAAGAATGTGAAAAAAAGGTGTTTATTACATATATAAACTATATATATATATACATATATATGCGTGTATATATGTGGTTTACATGTATGTTTTATGTATATACATATATGGATGAGTGTATATATACATACAAACATGTTACATCTTCATAGTTATACTATACATGTGTAATAATACAATACATTGTGTATATATATGTATATGACATTTTTGTTGGGGCATATACATATATACACACAAACATATATACATACATACAACATATACATAAACACATACAAACACACATATATAAAATTTATATTGGGACAACTATGTAATACAGTGGATAGAGTACTGGACCTGGAGTCAGTAAGACTCTTCTTCCTGAGTTCAAATCTGCTTTCACACACTGGGAGACCCTTGGCAAGTCCCTTAACTCTGTTTACCTCAGTTTCTTCATCTGTAAAATTATCTGGAGAGGGAATTTCCAAACCACTCCAGTGTCTCTGCCAAGAAAACCCCTAATGGGGTCATGAAGTCAGACATGACTGAAAAACGAATGAACAACAACTAACATTTATGTAATATATAATATATAATACACATGTATTACATTTCATATGTGTGTATTCATGTTTACATACATATACAAGCAGAATATATATGCACATAAATATACACACACAATACATATGCATGTAGAACACATTTTTGGTTTATTTATTTATACTCAGCGTCCCTCTATTCACTATACGTTTTACATCAGACTGTTTTTGCACTCAGAATACACACATATGTATACATGACACACATATAAAATTTGTATATATAAATTTTGTATCAGATAGTGAACAGTAAACAGAGGGATGCCAAATATAAAAAAGTGAAGAACATTCCTTATCTATTGTTGTTTATAATCAGTCTGTCCTCTTGCCACCACTCCCTGCCATTTCCTATCAGAGTTTTTGACTGTGGAAAAATATATCTTTTCAGAAAATTATCTCTTAAATTGAGGATGAAAATGATACGTGATAGATTTTTTTCCAGAGCATTTTATCTCATACATCTTAGCACAATGCCTCAGAAAGTGCTCAATAAATCTTGAATGAATGAATGAATGAATACTTGAATGAAAAAGTTACTTTTGCATTTTTTTTAATTTTATGAGCAACTTTCTTGTGACATATCTTCAATAACATATCTAACAAGCTTCTGGCTCAGGCTGAGTTCATAAATGCAAGGTTGCTTTATGAAAGAAAAATGGCTAAACTTTTCTTCTTTGTACCTCAGATTTAGGAACCACATTGAATCCAAGTGTTACATGATTTTAGAGTTAAAAAGGATCTGATAGTGTAATATTCCCGTTTTACATATGAAGAAGCTGAAGCCCGCAAAAATTAATCAACTTGTTTAAGACCATGTTTGTAAAATTTGTCAAATGTTTATAAATCACTTAGTGCAATTCCTGGCACAAACTAGGCACTATATAAATGCTTATTTCTTTCCTTTCCCTTTACCCCGGTTAGTTACAGAACCTTGAATATAAATGGAGTCTCTTGACTGGCCAGTGCTGGTTCCACTGTATTCTATGCTTCCCTTAGTTAAACTTCTGGGGAAGCTTGAAAATAAATAAGGTGTTTAAATAATCATTTTCTACCACAAATATACAGACATCTTTCCTCAGTGCACTACTTCTTTCTAGGCTAAATGTCTTTATCATGGCATCATCAATAGCATGAATCAGATTTACTGCATTCATCAATTTCTTCATCACTCTGCTATCTACTTTAGCTAAGGGGAAACAAATCATAGTCATGAGCATATGATTTCACCTGACTTCACAGAGAAATTTTATAAATGCTTTGTAAGTGAAATCTGCCCCCAGTATTATTTAGTCTAAATGAAATACCATTTCCCCTGCATTTTAGTATAAGCTATGAATTGTAACCTCAGATTTGTAATATGCACATTTTCTTCTAATATATTCTTTTGTTTCATTAAACTCTCTATACTTTTTTAATGAGTACTTCAGTGCTTCATATATTATTTCTGTGTGCAGTATCTTGCCTTTCCAATCAGAGAAAATATGTATCCCAAAATTTTCATTTCCCAATCTAGCCTGGTCTTCCTGTTATCCCAATATATCCTCCAATATGTCATCCGCTACTGGATATCTCTTTATAGTATGTAAAATTAGATGCCATGCAATAATTTCCATTTTCTAAGTAATTTATATGTTAAACAGGACATGACTTTACATGACATATTTCTAACAGCTTTTAATAAAGATTCCCAGCCAGTTGCCTGAATCTTCTATAATAGTCTTGCCTTCCAAAAAAAGAAAACAATCCTCCATTCAAAACATTTAATTTAAAAAGAAAATATTTTTATTTAATTCAGAATTTAGTTTTAAATTATCCCATATTTGAACTCAAAGTGATTATTTAAAAATAACTTCTTAAGTTTTATTTATTTACTCTTGTGCAGGTCAGATAACTAATTAAATATGGTGATCCAGTTTCTGCATGTGGACTTTGTTGTTGTTTAGCCCGTTGTGTCCAACTCTTAGTGACCCCATTTGGGTTTTTTTTTGTTTTACTTTTTTCAAAGATACTGGAGTGGGTCACCATTTCCTTCTCCAGCTCATTTTACAAATGAGTGAAACTGAGGCAAATAGGGTTAAATGACTGGCCAAGGGTCACACAGCTACTCAATGTCTGAAGCTGAATTTGACCTCAGGTTCTTCTAACTCCAGGACCAGCACTTTATCTACTGTGACACCCAGCTGTGGACTTTAACATATGGAAATGGACAAAGTAGTATAACTTGCTTTTTTTTTTAGTCCTGATTTAAAACCTTTTTCTGCAAGTGGACACACCCTATCTGCTAATAAATTCATTTGCTTGCCAAAAAAAGATGAATTTTTCAATAATTTTTACAAATTAGTTGCAGTTTCCCATCTCAATCATAGCCTTCTTGTGATGTATCTTAATGACATATCCAGTCTACTTCCAGTTTTGGCAAGTGAAGAGTCACCTCCTTGTAGCCTTAACTCAAAGTACTAATTCTTCCACAGAGTCATCTCTGATTCCTGAGTTGTTTGCATGTATCTCATTTTGTCCCCATCACCTAGAGATACATGGGACATTCTAAACATTTAATAAATATTTATGTAAGTGAAGGAAATTTAGGCAAAAAACATCCAACCCATCTTCTCATATTGGACACAGTCACTGGCTTTGTGAATTAATCAATTAATTAAAAATTCACGAATATGGCTGAAATAACCAGTTTTATTTATACTTTTAATCATACAGCCCAATAATATAGACTGTTTGTTTTTGGAGTCCAATTTACAGACACAGGTAGAAACTAGCTTCTCTTCTCAGGGTATTCTTTACCCTGCTCTTTCCCAGATTCTTCTTCCTAAATGTCTAAATGCATCATTATTGCCATCTAAAACAACAAAAACTATAAGAAATATTTATGAGTGCCTACTATGTTCCAGATGGTGAAGGGAATGTAGTGTGCAAGATACAAATTAACTGTCTTTCCTAGTTTAAATCTCTATGGGTTCCATTTCAATAATGAGGGTAAAATTAGAAGACTGATGTACTGTTAAATCTACCCACAGCAAGGTTTAAATTTTTTAAATTAAATTAAATCACAACAATTACATTTTTCTAAATTATGCGTTAAAGAAAACTGGGTTATTTCTTTTTTCCCTTCCTTTCTTTTCTTTTTCTCTCTCTCTTTCTTTCTCTCTCCCTTTCCCCATCCAAAGACATGCTATTACTTTAAGGATTTTACAATCTCATTAGGGTCATAAGGCATCGACTTAATTTAATTCACTTATCAAATATTTACTGATTGCCTACTCTGTTCAAGGCAGTATGCCAGACCCTAAGGAACTGAAAAGATAACAATGACAACTAATTAAAAATACAAGTTTCTGTTTTAATAATTGCCAGATCATGTCAATGTCTTATTGAAAATTCTCCAATAACTTACCATTGCCTATAAGATAAATTTCAAACTCCTTTGTCTAGGATTGATAAAGGCCTACTATCTGGCCCCAACCTACCTTTCCAATCATCACTCATAATCCCCCAACATAACTCCTTTCCCACTACATGCCAGTTCTGCAGTGAACACACATAGAAAATAGCAAATAAACCCATTTATCTAATTCAATAGGAAAATAGAAATCAGAGAAATTGTAAATAAAAGAATACATACCAGGCAATACAGAGTGAAAGAGTTTTTCCTTTTGGAGCAAGATAACTCAGCTTAACCAAGAAAGATTCTGAGACCTCACCCAAGGAAAATTCCCTAAAGTCGCTACTGTTAGGGATAGGGACATAATAGAGATCGCCAGCTTCTCTACTTGTCAGGTTCTTCCCAGAGCCTTTCTCCCATCATAGACCTAAAGAGAGGTTGGAATCACAAAGCATCTCTCTGGACACTGGAAGCTAGAGAAAACCCAAATCTCTTTTCTCCCAATCTCACCAACTCTGCCTTCACATAGGCATGGGGTATTGAATAATCAATCTGCAGCAATGAGGAGAGAATCCTGTATATGAGGCCCTCTGAGGCAAAGATTTTTGTTGTTCGGTCATTTCAGCTGTGTCCTCCTCTTTTTGACTCTATTTAGAGTTTTCGTGCAAAGATGCTGCAGTGGTTTGTCATTTCTTTCCCCAGCTCATTTTACAGATGAGACTGAGGCAACTAGGGTTTTGTGACTTGCCCAGCTTCACACAGCTAGTAAGTGTCTGAGGCCAGATTTAAACTCAGGAAGATGAATCTTCCTGACTTAAGGACTAGCACTGTATCCACTGTACCACCTGGCTGCCTCTGAGGCAATGATTACACTTGATACACAGAAACAGAGGCACAGAAAAGTGGCATAATGGCTCTAAACTATCTTACCTAATGTTTGGCATGTGCTATATTTTCCCTTTCTTGACATGAATAATGAGACTTTAGAATAAACTTTCATTTCAGGTGTAAATGGGCAGTTACATCTAACCCCTATGTTTTGCATTCCTTTAAGATGGTTCTTATGCAAGGCCAACCAAAAGTCAAAACCCAACTCATCTTAAACCCTTAAGGTTAACTACAGACTGGCAGATTAGAAAGTTTCTGTCTCCCCCTCCCATGAAACATAATAAACTGATTCTGTTTTAGGCCAAGTTTGACTTAGGCCAACCTGGTACTTCAGGTTTGGTATTAGAATAAAATGACATGAGACACTAATAGACCATTTAATAGTTAACAAAAGGAAATTTACTTAGCCAATGCATAGTAAGAATATTCACCCAGTCTACAGACTTGATTCAGTTGGACACAGCTTCTTTACCTCTTCATTAACTATTCAGGCAAACCAATCAAAGCATGAGTCATTGACTCCACTTGCACTGACTTTTGTACCCAGGTGAGTAGAAAGCTATGTAAATAGCTTCATTTTTAATACTCTTAAACTAAGAAGATAGTTTCACCACCTTTTTAGAGAAAGACTAGACTAGCTTATGTCATGGGAACCTTAGTAGAATTATTCCTATTATAGTTTCCAAGGCCAATGATTGGTAGGATTCAAATAAGGTAACTATTTGTTATCTATATATTGTAAATATTTGTGAGAAATGGCTCATACTCAGAAGCCCCTTTATCTCATTGGGACATACTTCTCTATGAGTCAACTGGTGCTTCTCCCTGCCTAGACTGGTATAGCTCATGGAATAAAGCCTTTTACTGATTTGTTTTCTAAATTGTAAACAATGGGCTTTCGTGACATAACAGTTCAAAAGTCAAAATGCTGCCATAAAATAGAGGGAAAATGATGTATGTATCTCAGTTCTCATGAATAGAATTTATTCTTCTTTTCAATTACCCAGTTGACTTTTGGACAAATTGGTGTGTTCTTTAAATTATGCTGAGTATTACTAATTTATACATATTTTTCTGTAGTGAGTAAATGTAATAATATTGTCCCTGTTTTTCAGGTAGCAAAATAATAGTTGAAATATTGGTTGAAAGCTACATCAGTTTTGGAAGGAGAAATGTGGATCTCCTCAGTTCCCATCTATTACTGTATAAACTAGGCCATATTGAAGCTCTGTTTAATTATGAAAACTGAAATAAAATTACAGATGATTTATTTAAATTATATGTATGTGAAAAATTCCATATAAAGCAGTAGCTTTTATGAGTAAAATACTTTGTATGGGCATACAACTTCATCAGCTTTTTTTTTTTGGCATATTCAAGGAGTCTAACTTTCCATTACAATAAGTAAAAGAACCTTTGTTTGGGTCAGAACATGAAATTCAAACCGAAAGTAAACAATCATTGCAAAATGATATATTATAAAATAATCATTTTGTATATAAAATACTATGATAAAATATATTTTATGTATAACATGTAATTAATGTTTATCATATATAAACAACATGTTTGTCATGGAAACCCTAGACTCCAACATCATTCATGGGTTTGGAATAAAAAAGAATGATCTCTCAGGAGTGAGCAGAGTTGTTTGTAAAAACTTCCTCATTGAAGGATTCAGCCATAATTGCTACATGATCCATGTGAGCCAAGCAAACGAGGAAGAATTTTTACCCTAATTACTGGTAGCATTGACTGATTAAAATGGAAAGACTGGTAATATGCTTCTAACAAAAATATAATTTGCAATAACATTTAGCTTCATCCACCTCCATTATCTCTTTCTACTCATATCATCAAAGGCAAGTTACACAGCCACACCCCAAAAATTATTTTTCTTGGCTTATTTTTCTGTTTCTTTATCAAGAAAACAAATATAAATGTTAGAGTTCTATGCACATTTTAGCACACTGTGAAGCCCAAAATATTGCACATGTATGAAGAATATCAGTGAAATGTGTTAAAATTCCAATATCTTTATCCTTTTCCTCTTCTTCCTCAGTATTTTGTGTTCTCCCAGTGTCTTTTCTCAAATTCATGAATATATTAGTGCAAACTTTTCCTCAAAGTTGCATAAATGATACATGGCTTCTTACAGAGCTTTAACCACCACAGAGTACTGGGGATTTGCTCTGGCTTGTTTACATCTAGAGGACAGATGCATCCTCCCTGTGGAGTGCTAACATGGAAGAGCTATGATACTTATATTTTTAAAATAGTGCTAGCGATGTGGATGAAGTGTATTACATCTCTAATGTCAATTATGTCCTCTAAATTATTTCCTCTTCCAAATAGGGAAGAGGAAATGTAATTTTACCCTCCCAGACAACCTTGGATTGTGACATCTAACCTACTGAGTATTCAGTCATCATGTCATTATAATGTCAATATATTATCAATTATTATTAACTCTATTTTAGAGTTAAGAAAACTATGGTTTAGAGAAGTAATGTGACTCAACCAAGGTCACAGAAATATAATAAATTAGTGTTGAATTTGCAAGTAGATCTCCTGACTTCAAGTCCAGTATCCTTTCTGTGACAACATATAATGTGCGATGTTCTAGAAATAAGTTTGCCTTGAGCACAGAATTTGTTTGGGGGGCATACCTGCACTAAGAATTTCAATTTGACTTTATGAGTAGTGGAAAGACACTAAAGTTTTTTGAGTGAGAATGAAAGCAGTATTGAAATTGTTCCTACCTGTCTTTGTAAAGATTACAAAGCCTCACCCTTTAAAGAGTCTGTTGATTCCTAGTACTGATCATTTCAAATGTTTGGGAAAGGTAACTGCAGGCAATTCTGTTATAACAACATATAATACAATTCACACCACAAGCATTGTGGTGTGAAAAAATTGCACAATAAAAACCACAGGGATTAAGAGGAAATGGGGTTAGGGCACAACACTTAAAAACTTCATCAGTGCTAACATTTTTAAAAAGATACTAAACTCATAGAAATGATAGAGTTTGATATAAATTAAATGGTTAATAAATATATAAACACTACAGTAAATAATGACCCTGGCCCTGGCTTCTCAGCTTCATGAGCAAGCTAGGCAGGTTGTACCTCCTGGCCACCTAAAGCAGTGGTAGAAGGGAGTGAGGTAGTTCAGACCAGCCCCTATCTGTTCATAGCTCCAATTGTACCAGAAGATGAACAGTAACAATAAAACTTTACTTTGACAAAGTACTGAAGTTTGCTTGTGGAAGTGGTAATGGAAAGGGTCACAGCTTGTTAATTATTATGAAGTGGTTCAGTTTTCTGAGTTTTCTGTTTCTCTTAGGAGAATTCTCAAAAAAAGCAAACTTGAATTTAGAGTTTTTGAAACACATACTGTAGCAGAACTAATTATATTTCTTTATACCTGGGGTGGTATCCTAGAATTTGTGTCCTTTGTTGTATCAAGACAATAAATTGTATTTTTATGCTTTCATTTCCGATGCCAAAGGGTAGTGTAGAAAACAGCTGTTGATCTCTTAAGGCTAACAGGGTAGGTGGATGGCCTTTCCCAGAGAGGTGCTTAATCTATTTGTCACAGTGATGGTCTGATGATAATGGAACTTCAGTACATATTTTTATAATGAAATTGTCACATTATTAATTGTAACTGAAAAGAAAGTATTTGTTATCCATTGGTAAACAGCACTTTAAAATGTTTTTTGGGGTTTTTTTTGGTCTAAAGTACCAGTGAATTCTTCTGAATATAAATCATTTATATTCCACATTGATAAAGTTACATGAAGATTAGATGATTTCAGGAAGCCAAGACTAAAAATATCAATATGTGAAAAATCTCATTTTTTGTATTATTAGTATACAACTTAAAAAAATAACATCTGAAACTTGCCAAAAGGGTCTGTTCTTTTGGCTGTTAAAAATAATTTTTCAAGGGACATTACTGAAGTTTCAGCTATTTTAATGGTAGGCTTTCTCCAAGCAAAACAAAAGAGGTACATTAAGTGAAAAAACTAACTCATAGAACTTGGAAATGCTAAACTAATTATGAAATTATTAAAATTTCCATCATAAATACACACACACTCAAATACCACACAGGTACATACACACACACACACACACACACCCCAACAACCACAACCACAACAACATCAACAACTCCATTTACTCTTGGTAAGAGACAAGGAAATTTTGCTCTTGTTGTTTCTTGGAGTTTAGAAAGTAAGTTTGATAAAAGTTAAATGCTAAAGGACAAAGTTATGTAATAATTTGAACAGCTAATGTTCAGTGTGTTTCAAAACTGACCAAAGGGACTAGGGATGATTGAATCATTTAGTCACCCCACCCAATTAAATTCCATTGAATTAGTTAATCAACCAAAGACCTTAAACTAGGTGTGAAAAGACCTTAATCAGCTCTGGAAGAGTGAAAGCCATTGTATGAAATAGAACTATACAGGACTTAGTTTTTAGATTTGCTGATGAGAGTCAGGCTTTGTTGGGCACGGATAAAAGAGCAAGATATGGAACTTAGTGCAGGCATGACTCATTTTATAGCACTTCATAGATATTGCATTTTGTACAAATTAAAGATTTGTGGGAACCCTGGCTCAAGCA
Source organism: Phascolarctos cinereus (assembly GCF_003287225.1). NCBI lineage: Eukaryota > Metazoa > Chordata > Mammalia > Diprotodontia > Phascolarctidae > Phascolarctos > Phascolarctos cinereus. The sequence goes on along the minus strand of NW_027555847.1, from coordinate 200,108,824 downwards.
AGTCTACTGACACCGTTGTTCCAATAACATGTGCTCACTCCTCTGTATGACAACTTGTTACTTTTTGCAACATGTCAAACTCTTTCTTTATTGTTACATGATTTGTGATCAGTGATCTTTGATGTTACTATTGCAGTTGGTTTGGGATTCCACAAACCTTACCTATATAAGATGACAGCCTCTGTTGATAAATGTTATGTGTTCTGACTGTTTCACCAACTACTGTTCCGCTATCTCTCTTCGTCTCTTAAGGTTTACTTATTGCCTAAGACATAACAATATCGAAATTAGGCCAGTTAATAAACCTACAGTGGCCTCTAAGTGTTCAAGTGGAAGGAAGAGTCAATTGATGTGTCAAACTTCATTGTTGTCTTATGTTAAGAAAATGCCACAACTGCCCCAACCTTCAGCAACCACCACCCTGATCAGTCAGCAGCCATCAACACTGAGGCAAGACCCTCCACCATCAAAAGATTACAACTCACTGAAGGCTCCGATAATGGTTAGCATTTTAAAATTAAGGCATGTACATTATTTATTAGATATAATACAATTATACACTTAATAGACTACAGTACAGTATAAACATAACTTTTATATGCACTGGGTAAACAAAACATTTGAGTGACTTGCTTTATGGCAATGTTTGCTTCATTGTGGTGGTCTAAAACCAAACCTGAAGCATCTCCAAAGTATGCCTGTATTCAAATAGTAAGCCTGCCTAAAACTTTGATGGGTTGGAAGATTTGGACATGTCATTTGCCTCCTAGCAATGCCCTTTGAATGTCAGTGGATAATGGTAGTGCCTGCAGTGAGAGTGAAGGAAAAACTATGGAAATTAAGGAAAAGTAGATTGATGGTTTCTACAAAAAGACACAACATTGTTAAAGAGAGCATCATAAGAACTTGACAAAATAAGAAAAAGGACTAAAAGTAAAGACTTTTTTTGCAACATGAGCCTTAAGCTCAGAGAATGAAGACCTCAACAAACGGCAGGCCTGGTAACTGATAACAACAACAACAACAACAACAATTTTTATAGTATTTTAAGGTTTACAAAGTACCTTACATCCATTTTCTCATTTGAGCCTCACAATACCCTCTGTTTTGGACTGTTCTATAAAGAACAGTATCTCATTCAATTAGTCCATCACAGAAAAATGCATGTAGGACTCCAGCACATAGTATTAAAACAGAAATTTGCTACAAGAGTGAACAATTGCTTAACCACTAGTTTTAGAAGAGAGGCCTTGGGAGACCCAAATAAATATAGACTCATGTTCCATACCCATAAAAAATAATGAAGAACTTAATTAAAATTATGGTATTATAATACACAGAAGGATAAAATTCAGTAGGGTCAGACCAACACTATGTTTTCCAGAGTTATATCAAATTACTTGAAGAGGTAAGAACTTTTGAAAAAAAACATTAATGAAAAGGCAGGTGAAGATAATGCAGTAAAAACTATTTACTTGGTTTCCAAGATTAATTTATAAAATATAACAGCTTAAATTCAAATAAATTACAAATTACGTGGTAAAATAATTTTATTTCAGACCGCTATACATGACAAATGAAGTTAATTGAATTCAACAAACTTTCGTTCAGCAACTTCTATGTGTTGGGAACTATGCTAGATGCCTGAGATACAAGGTAAAAAACAAAATAGTCTGTATACACAAGGCACCCATATTTTGCTAGAGTTAGCAAGAAAAAATAATCTGATAAAAACAAATATTTCTATTAGTGACATAACGTTACAACTTAGTTTCATAAGTAATAATAGAGGCAGCATGGCTTAGAAAAGTGACTTTGAAAGCAAAAAGATCTGGGTTCAAATCCTACTTGTGACACATCCTGGCTGTATGACCCTGGGAAAGTAACTTAAACCTCTCACTAGTCTAGGCAATTCTCTAAGACAAGGTTTCTTAACTGGGGCCTCATGAAGATTAAAACAATAAAACTATTTCAAAATATTTGACATATACTCATTAACTAGACTGTCTCCCCTTTGCCCCTTCTTTTCTTCTCCTTCCTTTCTCTCATTTCCCATTCCCTTTTTCTTTGCATATATTCTCCATACATTAAAACTTCATTCTCAATAACTATCACTAGTGGGGGCGGAATTACAAAGAGGGATATTCTACTAAATACCATTGTCTGCAGAATGGAATTGACTTGAGGGAAGTAGGGGAATCAATAACTCTGAGCAATTGCTCTCAACTCTTCAACACATGTTCTCCGTGATTAAACAGTATAATCATCAGAAATATATAATTTGCAAAGTGCAGTAGAAGATATACATGAATGAATGAATTAATCTATGGATGGATGGCTCTAATTACTGAAATTTTGGGGTGTATGAGCAGTCTTATCCGCAAATGACAGAATTAATCAGTGTTACAAACAGTATACTGTTGAAAGGTTTATATGAAAATAAAAAAAGGTAAGCTTAGGATAATTATGCATACAATAACCATGGTTGACATATTTGCCTAAGCATTTATTTGCTGGTTATATGAATACTATTTTAGTTTATATTCAGTTTAATTTTTAAAGGAAAACCTATAGTTGATATATTAAACATATAGAAAAAATCCCAACACTTTGGCCATCTTCCTGATTGTCTGTTATGCCACCTGGACTAAAGTCCATGATATGGTGGTCTTTAACTTTTTCATATCCAGGACTTGGATATGACCAAAGGCTTGTTATGTTTCTGAAGGGATTTGGACTGTTTTCATTGGTTTCCTGATGCTGGGGTCAGAGCAATAGCACTAAAGTCCTGTTTTGCCCCCGGGATCTGGCTCCGAGATACTCTTCTTCTGAGATGCAACAATAGCATGGTGGATTCTGCCTCTTGGAAATGAATCTTAGATTCTCCCACCAGAAACAGAACAACAAAATCGTAGCCATCTTTTGCTCCCAGATTTCTCTCCTGGTCACTTGCCTTTGCCTCAAATTTATGATCTGGTCTTGGAAAGATGACCTTGTGTTTTCACCCTAGGTTTCTGATCGCTTCTCAACTTACCGCTTATCTGAGATCTTTGTGTAGTTGTCAAGGAAGCTGGGCTTATCCTTATCTTTCTACCATCTTAGCTGGTCCTGATTTTTTTTTAAATTAAATATTCTGGAAAACAATTAGTAAGAATACAAAGAACGTGATCAAAATGTCTATACCCTTTGTCTCAAACACTCCACAACTAAACATATAACATTACATAAGACAGTGACAATAAGACATGCCCCATACACACCAAAATATTTATAGCATCACTCTTTGTGGTAGCAAAATAGAAGTAAAATAGATGACCATAGACTGGGGAATAGTTAAACAAGTTTCTGTAGATAAAAAGTGAAGCAAGTATCACCAGGAACAATTATACTAAATATCTACGTCATTGTAAAGATCAACGAAAGCTAGAAGCTGTGAAATTACAGTGACCAAGCTTGGCCCCAAAGAAGACACCACCCTGCCCCCCCCCACACCCACACACATGCATACACTCACACATGCACAAACACATAAACACTTCTTTGCACAGATATAAGAACATAGATATAAGACATACAATTTCAGACTTCTTATACATTTTGTTAAGTTTTGCTAAACTTTTATTTTCTTTTTCATTCTTTATTCCAATTCCAAAAGACACAAAGAACTGTACTTAAAAGTTGTCCATTGTACACAGTTAGGGTTTGAGTAGGGGGGCAGAGGAGAAGGGTAAGCCTGGAAGTGAATCTGAAAGACTTTATTTGGCCCTAAAATTTTATTTGGAGAAGTGTAGGTGATACAGAAAGAAAAGATGACAATAGAATTTATTTTTAAAAAGATACCAGTCAATTGTAACTAAAAGCTATACGAAAAATTCTCATTTAATTGAATCTAAATGTGCAACAACTTAATAAAAAGTTTAGAAAGTTAAAGTTAAAAAAAAAGATCAGTATTTCTTCTTTCTTCTTTATGAGCTATATTAATATAAGTAAGGTCTTTCAGACTCACTTCTAAGGTTGCCCTTTCCTTTTTCCCCTGCTAAATTTTTTGAAAGTGTCCATTGAGCAGCTTTTAAGCAAATCTCTCAGTGATCATGGTTGTATAGCTATTGTTATCCCCCTTTTACAAAAGAGGAAACTGATGATTAAAACAGTTTTGTGATTTGGTTGCACATAGTAAAAGCCAGCACCCAATATTAATGTGATCATTATTAACATAATAATAACAAATAATAAGTTATAGCTAGCTTGCGTATCATGCTTTAAATTCTGCAAAACACCTTACAAATATTGAAAAGAATTAAGGCAAATCATTGTAAATATGAAAATCTTAAGAAGACTGACAAAGCATTTATCTTTCAGTCAGACAAATTGGAGAGAGGATTCTGGGAAGATGGTAGAGTAGGTCAGAAAATTCTGGGCTCTCCAGATTTCCCCCACAAAAAAGACAAAATAGCACCTCTGGCAAATGTAGAGTGGTAAAAATAAACAAAAGCTGAGGCAGAACAGTAAACCCCCCCCCCAACAACTGGAGAACTGAAGAAAAGTCCCAGGACTGTGGTTTGGTCCCTGTGAAGTCTAAACACCTCCAGGCCACATGCACTGAAACAGCAAGTGGTAAGCCCTGGGGCTAGCTGGCTCGGGAGTAACCCCAGCCCCAGCCACAGGAATTTTCACCTCTCAGACGGTGTGGGGAGTTAGGTATCTCATCAGGGAGTAGATTGAGGGAAACTTTGCTGGTAAGGGATGCCAGGCCCAACTGTGCTGCCAAGATGTGGTCCTGGGTTAGAAAGAACCATCATACCTGAGGTGAGTAGAGAAGCAGTGGAGTGGGGAAGCCAATAGTGGAGTCTTGGTTTCAGTTCCAGGCCATAGGGAAGAGCTGAAATCAGACCAGAGGCCAGAGGCACCATCAGGTGCTAGAGGTGATTACAACAAATCACTATTTTTTTAAAAAAAAAAAGAGCAGGCAAAGGAGAAAGAACCCAATCATAGGAAGTTACTATGGGGATAGTGAAGACCAGAGTTCATCTTCAGAGGAGAAAAAAGAAGTCTCTTCTACCCCAAAGAATAATGCCAAATAGTTACCTGCCCAAAAATAATTCATAGAAGAATTTTTAAAATACTTTAAAAATTGTATGAGAGAGATTGAGGAATTTTTTTTCAATAAGAACAATCCAAGAAAACCAAGATTTTGAAAAGAAAGTTAACCAGTTGAAAAAGGAGATCCAGAATCACAAAGAAGAAAAGGACTCTCTGAGAATTAGAATTGGACAAGTGGAAGCCAGCAAAGTTATGAGACCAAGGCATAATAAAACAAAATATAAAGAATGATAAAATAGCAGGAAATGTGAAACATCTCACAAGAAAATCAACTGATCTGGAGAACAGATCAAGAAGAGAAAATATGAGAATAATCAGACTACCTGAAAGCTACAATCCCAAAACGAATCTTGGTGCAATACTACAAGAAATTATTAAAAAATTGTCCTCAACCATTAGAACAAAGGGGGAAAGTAGAAATGGAAAAAAAATCCACTATGTACCACTTGAAAAAGATCCTATAAGGAAAACCTACAGGAATATCATAGTCAAATTCTGAAACCCTCAGTTCTAGGAGAAAATATTACAAGAAACAAGAAAGAAAGGCAATTCAAGTATGACAGAACCACAATTAGAATCACATGAAAACCTAGCAGCAGCTACACTAAAAGATCATAGGTCTTGGAAGACTATATATCGAAGAGCAAAAGAACTGGAGTTGCAGTCAAAAAAATATCATACCCAGCAAAGTTAAGCATAATTCTGAATGAAAAAAAAAAGTAGACATTCAATGAATTGAAAGACTTTAAGGATTTTATAACAAAAAGACCTTAATAGAAAATTTGACATACAAAATCCAAGAGAAATATAAGGTCTAATTACACAGCAAAGACTAATTACAAGGGACTCAATAAGTACAGATTGTTTACTTTTTATACGAGGAAATTTCAACTGTTTGCCTAAGATTATAATTAGTAATTGCGTAGTTCAAAAGAAAGACTGGAGAAGAGCAGAGTATGATATTATTCTAAAAAGTAATGCTGTCAAGAAAAGGTAAAATGATTAATTATTTTATACAAATGAGGCACAAGAAGATAAAGCAGCACAGATGAATTCAAGGGGGGAGGAGGGCTGGTAGTTCTGGAACCCTACTTTCATCGGGAATGGGTTAAAGAGAAACAATATGTGTATATCTAAAAGGGTATAAAGGTCTTCTAAATTTGTAAAGGTGAGGGAATAGGATAAAGGAAAGTTATAGAAGGGTGTCTAGATAAATGGGAATTGGATAAAGAGGGGACAAAATACACTAGAAGGCTATAAAAGTCTTCTAAATTCAGATAGAAACAAAAGGGCAAGGGGAAAATGTAACAGGGAGAAGATAAGGGAGGGATTCTTGGAGGGGGTGTAGGTTAAGTAATAGGAGGGCAAGGTAGCAGGTAGAAGTAAACAAGAGGAGTCAGGAGGGATAAGAAATAAGAGATACACACAAAAATAAAATAAGTATCAGAAGTAGAATTTGTTAGGGGAAAAAAGCAAGGGTACTAATCATGATCTCAAACAAAATTAAAACTAAAATAGATTTAATCAAAAGAGAAAAAATAAGGAAAGTATACTATGTATCAGCCACATTAATCAATATTGTTTTAGACTATATAAAGTAACTAGACAGTATGAGGTTGAAATATTGTTGTGGTGTGGGAACTGATGAGTTGGTGGATTTAGAAAAATAGGAAAAGTCTTGGACTGATGAAGGAAGGTATTATTCTGTTCAGAGAAGCAGAGCATGAACAAGTATACTACAGTCTTACATAGATGCATAAGAATGTATACCTGTGGGGCAGTCAGGTGGTACAGTGGATAAAACACTAGCCATGGATTCAGGAGGACCAGAGTCCAAATCTGGCCTCAGACATATATCACTTACAAGCTGTGTGATCCTGGGAGATCCTGGGAGAGTCACTTAACTCCATTGCCTAACCAAAAAAAAAAAAAAGAATCTATACTTGTATATATGTGTATAATTATAGATATCTGTGTATATGTGTGTGTATGTAAACCTATATATGTGTAGGGTGTATGTGTGTGTGTATCCATGCTTAATTGTAGCCCTTTTGTGAGGGGAGGAATAAGAAAGGGGAAAAAAGAATAAAGTAAAAAGTGCACAGCAGAGAACAAAATAAAACCTACAAGGAAGTAAAGAAAAGATGGCCAGCTCTGAACACAATGTGTAGTTTTTATTATATAGACTTTCTTGAAATGGAAATTTATTGCTTTATGTTTTGAATCCTCTTTTATGTTCTGCTATGCACATGACAATGTTATTTTTTTCCTTTTTTATTTTGTATTTAAGTTTAAAATGAAGAATTTTTTAAAAAAATTAGACAAATTGGCTACTGTGCATAGTTCTAGGTCCTGAGGATATAAAGATGAAAAGCAATAGTACTTGACTTAATGCAGAGAGGTAATTGTGGAAATATTGCGGAACGTAAAAATAAATATGGTACAAATTAGAGTGTGTCAAGGGCAAAGGGAAGCTCAGAGGTAGGGAACCTGCAGCCTCAAGGCCACATGTGGCCCTCTAGGTCCTCAAGTGTAGCCCTTTGACTGAATCCAATCTTCAGAAAACAAATCACCTTAATAAAAGTATTTGTTCTGTAAAACCTGGGTTCAGTCAAAAGGCTTGCATCCAAAGATCTAGAAGGTTTGTGTGGACTTGAGGCAGTAGGTACCCCCACCCCTGCTCTAGATAAATAATCTTGGAAAATTTGAGGGGGAAAAATACTGAATTGAGTTTTTAAGGAAGAGAAGAATTTCAATATATGGGAATGTAGAGAAAGACCTGTACAGTTGCAGAGTATAAGACTATATTGGAGAAATCCAATTTTCATATTTTGTCAGATTATAGAATTGTGGAGAAATGCCATATGAAATAGCACTGGAAAGGTAGACTGACGAGCTTTCAGCATTCCTTTGAGTAGGTTTAAAAAAAATTATTTTGTCTTATGGGTAATTGGGAGCCACGATAGATGATATTCTTCACTTGACAGCTCCAACTGCTTTTCTGGTTATACATCTCTGACAATATCATTTATACCATTTTTCTTATATCGTCTTTCACTGGTAATGTACTGTAGCCTACTCACTCCCTTCACAGGCTTCTTCATTTACCTTTGAGTATTTCATATTTGGTAGCTATGTAACATAATCAGAATAATACAGAATAATTAAAAAAGCTGGTCCAGAAAAAATATCTGGAGGCTACTAGAAATACTGCTTCTCCTTAGCTGAAGTGTTGCTCAGATTTTTCAACTAGAATGTTGACCTTAACTTAGGACAGACAGAAGTTTCTTCATCACAGTCTCAACTCTGAGGTTGTTTGTCATCTCCAGACAAGAGATGACAGAAGGCTTGATTCTCCTTTAGACGAATTCTTCCCGTTTCAGAAGCCCAGTGGATGTTTCCTTAGGGTGAGTAGTTTCAGTACAGTCATTTTCACCTCCCATATATCTTTAGGAATCTTACCTAGATCAGTGGAAAGGGAAAAAAGTGTCTATGCAGTCTGTATCCTGACTGAATGTTTATTAATTGTCTTGCTGCCCTCTTCGTATTCAACAGAAGCTTTCATTCCTTCCACTGTTTGTAGGGTGAGAAATGTTTATTTTTTAAATTTTTTTTTCTGAATGCTTTCCCTTTTTCTTTACAATACTTCTATAATTTGTCTTCCACAGAGCTTCAATTTTTGCTGAAGTTTCCCTTAGTTATACACCTTACATTAGCTATTTCTTTCTTTCTTTAAAGGGCCTTTGGGGTTTTCATTTTCTTTTTTAAAATGATTAACTTGATAAATGTAAACAAATATTAACACTGCAATATACAAAAAAGACAAAAAGAGATTTGTAAATGAGATCATGAATGGAGATTTCATGCAGTTTTGTCTTTTTTTACAAATATATAGCAAATTTAATACAACTCTGCCCTGTTTATCTCTGTCTCCTGAACTTTTTTTCTGTTCTCTTTTGTATATTTTTTAAAATGTGTCATTGCATCTCTTTTCTTTCTTTTATTTTTTTTTCAGGGTATAATTCATTACCTCACCCCTCCCCCTCAAAAAAATAAATAAAAGCCCTTTATTGTGGGCCAAGACTGACCCAGGGTGACCCAATGGATTAGATTTGACATTGTAATGAAATAAGATGCTCATAAACCATCCAACAGTTAACAAAAATAAATTTATTTAACAGTAGTATAGAAAGGGGAGTAAGCAAGGATATAGCATTGGTTCAGGTAGTTGCAGGATCTCTAATCTCCAAACAGAAACATATCATGTCAAAAGGGTGTGTTGGGTCAATGGGTATAATGTCTTGAAGGGCAGTGGGATATCCATTAAGTCTGAGGGGCATTAACTCCTCTTGGGTTGACTCTTGTGTGATGTGGGCAACTGGCAAGCCAGCTAGACATATCAAATCTTAGAGACATCTTCCTGGCTTGTAAGTGAAAACTAGGCCAAAGAACCTGTGAGGAAATTATAGGTGAAGTACTGAAAAGGAACACGAGGGCTCTGAGGCTCACAAGTCAGGCAGTTTATTACTCACAGATATGCAAGGATGTCTACTTAGTGTCAATATTCTTCCAATCCAACAAGTATTTACTAAGCTCCTAATATGTGTATTGTACTAGTTGTTTTTTTAAATTATTAACATTATTTTAATGAATAGAATTCTATTTTCTTCCCTTTCACATGAGCCAGATGAAACCCAAAGAGATGAAGTATTTTGCCCAATGTCACACAGTTATTAAGTGGAAGAGGCTTGATTTGAACCCAAGTCCCAGCACCCTAGCCACTATTTTACATTAACTCAATAATTTGACATAGTACAGGTTGGAGTTAGTTTAATTGAACATCCTACCTTCCTCTTAGTTTTGTTACTTGGGCATTAGGGAGATTATTTTGACAACTGAGTGAAGGCTGAAATTCAGAAAATAGATACTATGCAGAGAAATAAGTTAGGATGGTATTACAGTAGTTCAGGTGAGAGGTATAACAACCTGAACAAGGGTGGTGTCTCATTCATGCCATTCCTTGGAGAAAATTCTAGTATACAAAGAGAAAAACCGAAAGGCAAAAGAAAACAAAAACGAATACATGTATTATTTATGCACAATTATAAGCCAGATCTCAACCATTAAATAGGGTCCTGAATCTATACCTAGAGAAAAACAAACATTAACCTTAACTGTGTCAGCACCTTCAACCAGACAGACTGTAATAGGTTAAGAAGGGCTAAAGTAACTGTTTAGCTGACTCCCTCAATGATTGAAAGTGATAATAAATTGAATTTTTCAAATTAAAAAACTACATGGAATCCCTTTCATTAGGATGTAAAGCAGAAATGAGGTCAAAGAAGCAAAGTTAAATTGCCCCTCATCTGGAGAGAGGAGTAAGTGAAAGAAAGTTTTGGTGAATTACGAAAGCAAACTAAAATGTTGGACCTGCTTCTGATTAAAAAAAAAAATGAAACAAGTTCAGATGGCCATGGCTGGGAACTCTACTGAAAATACTGGGGAGGGGAACACAGGATAATCTGTATTAGGTGGAATTGTATCAAGGGAGGTCTCTTCAACAGTACTGCCAGTTACGTTCCCTTTGATGTAATGTGCCACTATAATTAAGGATTTCCCATAACAAATGGGAAGACATGGGAATGGCGCTTGCAATCAATATTAAATGAGGAGATGTTGAAAACATCAGGAAAGATGGAAACAAAACTGAAAATGTATACAAGCTGAGAACTGGGGCCCAAAATAAAAAAATGTAATTCAGCTGCAAAAGATGCAAACTCATATCTGCGGGGATGCATAAATAGTTAGAGATATTCAATGAGGAGAAGAGAGGTAAAACATGAGTTCCGAAAGGGACTTAGAAAAGTTAATGTGAAACAAATGAAATATGAATTTTCATTGACTTGACTTGACTTTCATTGAAGGTAAAAGAATAATGTAAAATGCTAAGGATTTATTAATAGGAGACTATATCTTTCTGAAGAAATGGTAATTGAAAACCTAGTACTCACATTTGCCACTCTACCAGGGAGAAACAAATTAGATGAACCTAAATAGACAATTATCATTCAAATGGGAAAAAGGGACTGGCAAAGGGCATAATAACTGTTGGCAAATATTTGCAATAGGTGACCACCAGGGAGAATTCTTCAGAGTAGAAAAAGTGTAGCTAAGCATGATGGAATAATATTAAAGCGAGAGCAATTTAGGTTGACAGAAAATAGTCCCTGATGGCAAGACCTATTTCATGCACATCTAATAACCTCATGAAAGAAGTAGAGGATCATTCACTGAAATTATTTAAAATTAGTTTATAAAATATCTAGAATGTTGCTATTACAGAAAATTCCTATCCTACCAGAGAATTGAAGTAAATGATCTTGTTTCTGGTTTGGTAATTAATTTCAACTACATTTATTAAGGATTTTCTAGGTGAGAGATAACTTTGGTAGGTACTGGAGATACAAAAATAAAAAGAAAACTTCCTTGAAGGAACATACATTTTACTGAAAAGAAACAACACGTATGTGAATAAATAAAAGCAAAATATAGAGAGCATAAATGCAGAGTAATTTGGGGGTAGGATGTAGAGTATCGACTTTGGGTTAATCGCTGCATGACCTTTTGAAATCAGTTAACTAATAAGTATTGATTAAGTACTCATTATGTTCTAAGCGCCATGCTAAGTGCTGGGAATAAAGACAGAGTGAGATAAACCTTCTCCTCAAGGAGCTTAGAATTCTATTAGGGAGATTTTACATGATCAAAGTAAATTAAGGGATATATAAAAATAAATATAAACAAAATAAACATGCAAAATATGAAGTAAATACAAAAAAACAAAAATTAAGAGGGCACTAACAGCTGGGCGATTCAGGAAAGGCTTTCTGTTATTAATTTATTTATTTTTAGTTTTCAGCATACACTTCCACAAGATTTTGAGTTCCAAATTTTCTCCCTATCTCATCCCTCCCCCCAACCCCAAGATGGCATACATTCTGAATACCCCTTCCCCTAATCTGCACTCCCTTCTATCCCCCTCCACCTTCTTTTATCCCTTTCCCCTTCAGTTTTCCTGTGGGGCAGCATAGATTTCTATACCCCATTGACTGTATACCTTATTTCCCAGTTGCATGTGAAAACAATTGTGACATTTGTTTTTGAAATTTTGGGTTCCAAATTTTCTCCCTTCCTCCCTCCCCACCCAACCTCATTGAGAAGACAAACATCTCTAAACAGGTTATACACATGTAGTCATGCAAAACACTTCCATAGCAGTGATGTTGTGAAAAACTGACTATATTTCCCTTCTTCCTATCCTGCCTTCCTGTTTATTCAATTCTGTCCTTTGACCCTGTCCCTCCTCAGAAGTGTTTGCTTCTGATTACCCCCTCCCCCAATCTGCCTTCCCCTCTATCATCCCCCGGCTTCCTTATCCCCTTCCCCACCCCCCATTTTCTTGTAGGGTAAGATAGATTTCCATATCCAATTAAATGTGTATGTTATTCCCTCCTTAAGCCAAATCCAAGAAGAATAAGATTCACTCATTCCCTCTCACCTTCCCCCACTTCTCCTCCACTGTAAAAGCCTTTTCTTGTCTGTTTTATGTTAGATAATTTGCCCCGTTCTACCTCTCCCTTATACTTACTCCCAGTATAATCCTCTCTCACCCCTTAATTTTATTCTCCAGATATCACTCCTTCATCTACAACTCACCTTGTGCCATCTATCTATCTATCTATCTATCTATCTATCTATCTATCTATCTATCTATCTATCTATCTATCTATGCATACATACAATTTTTTCCCCTCCAACTAGTCTAATACTGACAAAGGACTCATGAGTTACAAATGTCATGTTTCTATGCAGGAATGTAAACAGTTCAACCTTAATAAGTCCCTCATGATTTCTCTTTCCTGTTTACCTCTTCATGCTTTTCTTTTATTTGAAAGTCAAATTTTCTATTTAGCTCTCTGGTCTTTTCATCAAGAATGCTTGAAAGTCCTTTATTTCATGGAATATCCATTTTTCCCCCTGCATTATATTCAGTTTTGCTGGGTAGGTGATTCTTGGTTGTAATCTTATCTCCTTTGACCTCTGGAATATTATATTCCAAGCCCTCCAGTCCCTCAGTGTAGAAGATGCTAAATCTTGTTATCCTGATTGTGTTTCCACAATTCTTGAATTATTTCTTTCTGGTTACTTGCACTATTTTCTCCTTCACTTTCTGGAATTTGGCTACAATATTCCTAGAGATTTTTCTTTGGGAATCTCTTTCAGGAGGTGATTGGTGGATTCTTTCAATCTCTAGTTTACCCTAGGTTTCTAGAATATCAGGGCAGTTTTCCTTGATAATTTCTTGAAATATGAGGTCTAGCCTATTTTTTGATCATGGCTTTCAGATAGCCCAGTAATTTTTAAATTATCTCTCCTGGATCTATTTTCCAAGTCAGTTGTTTTTCCAATGAGATATTTCACATTGTTTTCTATTTTTTCATTCTTTTCATTTTGTTTTACAATGTCTTGATTTCTCAGAAAGTCACTACCTTCCAATTACTCCATTCTAATTTTTAAGAAATTATTTTCTTCATTGAGCTTTTGGACTTCCTTTTCCATTTGGCCAGTTCTGCTTTTTAAGGCATTCTTCTCCTCATTGGCTTTTTGGACCTCTTTTGCCATTTGGGTTAGACTATTTTTTAAGGTGTTATTTTCTTCAGTGTTTTTTTGGGTCTCCTTTAGCAAGCTGTTGACTTGTTTTTCATGATTTTCTTGCATCACTCTCATTTCTCTTCCCAATTTTTCCTCTACTTCCCTTACTTGCTTCTCAAAATCGCTTTTGAGCTCTTCCAAGGCCTGGGACTGATTCATGTTTTTCTTGGAGGCTTTGGATGTAGGAGCTTTGACTTTGTTGTCTTCTTCTGGTTGTATGTTTTGATCTTCTTTGTCACCAAAGAAAGAGCCTATGGTCTGAATTTTTTTGCATAGTTTGTTCATGATCCCAGCCAGCTACTTGAGCTATAAACTCTTTGTTAAGGTAGGGGTCTGCTTCCAGTGTGGAAAATGTACTATCTCAAGCTTCAGGGGTTTTGTGCAGCTGTGTTCAGAGATACTTCTAGGGACCTGTAAATTTTCAGTTTTTCCAAGGTCGTATGATCAATGGCAGGGTGTTTACTCCTTTCCTGGCCTGTGCTGTGGTTTTTGAGTGACCACAAGCACTCTTTTCTGCATTTACACTGTGAGGAAGACTCTCTCTCCACAACCACTACAAGCTCTACCATGTCAGCGCTCCTTCTTGCTCCCGGACTGCCACCCAGAACTGTGACCCAGATCCAAGCATGGGCAAAGCAAGAGAATCTTGCCTCAGCACCAGCAAAGAGATCCCTGCAATCCCCTCCTGATTAGCCATTTGATTCCCCTTCAGTCTGTGTGCCGAGAGCTCTGGAAGCAGCCATCTCCCTGGGGCTGTGGTAGGAATAGGGCCGAACAGAGGTCCTCTCTCACCGAGGTCCAACAGACCTTTCCTATTGACCTTCTAAGTTGTCTTTGGCGTTTGTGGGTTGAGAAATCTGGAAACTGCCCCAGCTGTCCATGATTCAGTCCCCTAAGGCCTGCTCTGGGTTCTCTGAGGCTTGGTCTTTGCCTGTGTGCCCATGCTGAACTGTGTTCCTCTCTCAGCCTGGCATGACAGACCTTTGAATTAACCATTCAGGTTGTGTTGGGCTGGAAATTTTTTTCACCGTCTTTTTGTGGGTTCTGCTGCTCTAGAATTTATTTAGCATCATTTTTACAGGTATTTGGAGGGTTTTGGGGGAGAGCTCAAGCAAGTCATTGCTTTTACTTTGCCATCTTGTCTCCACCCCCCCAGGAGAGGCTTTCTGAAGGATGTGTTTCTTAAGCTGAACCTCGAATGAAGCACTGTATCATAAGAGACCAAGTAGAAGAAGAAGAGCATTTTGGGCATGAGAGACAGCATGAGGAAAGGTCTTGAGCTGAGAGATGGAGTGTTTTATATTGGGAATACCAATCTGGCAGTTTGACTTTGCATGGAGTATATGGGGGGAGTAATTTATAATCAGCCCAGATAGGCTTAATTAAGATTGTAAAGGTCTTTAAATGCCAAACAGAGGAGTATTAATTTTATCTTAAAGATAGAGAAGAGCTTCTGAGGCTTCTTGAGCAGGAAGTACCTTAGGCATTACTTTGAATTAGAGATGTCAATTTGGCAGCTATGTGGAGGATGGTTTAGAGAGGGAAGAGACAGCATGCAGGGAAACCAATCAGAAGGCTATTGTTATAGTTTAGACCACTGAAGATGCAGACCTGGATTTTGGTGGGGACTTGGCACTGCATTGGATAGGAGGAGGGGCTGTGAGAGGGAGTTAAAGGGTTGAAGATGAGTCCTAGTTTTGAACCTGCATAGCTAGAAGAATGTTGGTGGCCTTGACAGAAATAGGGTGATTTGGAGAAGAGAGAGGTTTAAAGGCAAAGATAATGAGCCCTATATGGGCTCATTGTTGAAATTGATAGTTACAGGATCTCTGGACAGAGATGTCCAATGGGCAGTTGGAGAAGTGGAACCAAGTTAGAATGAGAGAAAATGGCTGAAATTTAAATCATCTTGTTGAATACATGGGAGCTGATAACATCACGAAGAGTTTTCAGAGAGAGGAGAATAGAGGGCCCAGGAAAGAACAGTGAGGTCTGTGCATGCATGGGGGCAGAATGTAAAACTCTGCAAAGAAGTCTGAGTAGGATCTATCCAATAGGTAAGAAAGGAATCATGACAGAGCAGTGTCACAAAAACTCAGAGAATAGATAAAATTCAGAAGGAGGAGACGGTCAACAGCATCAAATCCTGATCAAGAAAGATGAAGACTAAAAAAACCAACATTTGGTTTAGCAATAAATACTTAACACAACCATAGTGTGCCTGATATGGACCTCCATAATGATACACTATGACCTGGCTTGCTCACCCCAACTTGTCCTCACACTGATAAGTATCTGTTCCAAAGAAGAAACACTGGAACATGACTACTTTTAAACTCTTTCATGATTCTATGGGTAACTATCATAGGATATACATTTCCCATACTGAACAGGATAACTCTTACACCGTAACGCGTATGATTTTTATTAACACAAATCTAGCCACTCTCAGTGATGACACTCACACCAGCATACTCAGTATCTGTGAGGGAAAGTGGGCATATGATTCTAGAAATCAGCTAGGGAATCATTTCAGTGAGGATATGCCCATAAGCCCAGGGAAATCCACATACTTTGACTGAAGATCTTAATGGCACTATTTTATTTGGAAATATTTGTACAACATGAAGTCATTTCTCTGTTAACTCTTCCCTTACTGGTCAGTTCAGTTATAGAAATGCTGATTTAATATATCCATGGGATATCCAGTTTGAAATGTCAGGAGATGTGAGGCATGGTGACTAAAAAGATTTGAGAGACATAGTTTCTGGGTAATTTAATCTTTTTTTTTTTAATAAGGCCAGCATGTTTATTAATAAAAGAATTTGTCTGTCTCTCTTAGACCAAAGATGATCGTGGTGGTGGTCTCACAGTTTATATTACATACTCTTTGAAGAGTGAGTGTTCAATGAGGGACTGAGAGTGACATCATGTCACCCTTGGACAGAGAGACTACCTCTATACCGAGACCACCCCCAGCCTTCAGCAATCTATTCAAAGAATTTATGATCCACCCAAGAACACAGAACATAATGGCTGTACTACATGGGTGGAGTCTTGAACAAGAAACTTAGTCCAATCTCATTATAAACAAAGTCCTTCAAGAGACTGAACTTTTTAAAATCAGGACTTTAGAAAAAGGGGACAACTTTAGATCTCCCCAAATCATTGGTTATTAATAATAATTTCTCTCAGAGGCACATTCAGAAGCCAGGTTAGGGCTGTATACATAGATCTGGGTATCATATACATAGAAATAATAAGTGAATCCATGGTAGCTGATGAGATCCCTAAGCAAGAGATCAAAGAGAAGGAGGGACCCAGGACAGAAACTTGGAGGACACCAGTAATAGGTGTGACCTAGGTAAAGATCCAGCAAAGGAGACTAAGAAGGGGCAGTCACTCAGAAGGAAAACCAGGTAAGAGCAGTATCACCAAAAACTTAGAGAGGAGAGTGCCCAGGAGAAGAGGGTGATCAATAGCATTAGAGGATACAGGCAAATCAAAAAGAAGTGGCCTGAGAAAAGGCTTTTAGATTTTGGGGATTAACAGGTCACTGGTAAATTGTGAGGGAGCTGTTTCAGTCAAATGATGATAATCTGTCTTTAGACAATCAAGAACAAGCAGTCAAAACCTTCTTGTAAGTCTGCTTTCCTCACACAGTCTTGCCGTGACTGGCTTTTCCACCGCCAATGAGTTCTTCTCTTCTCAGTTCTTTATTCCTTGACAGGCTCTCCACTGCTCTGGTCATGCTCTTTGCCAAATTCAGTAGCTCAAATCAGAGCTTACTGGTATTCATCTTTCCATTATGAGGTAAAAATTTACAAACTCCTATTTTCTGTTAGTTTTAAAATCAACAAACCTTATTTAATCAACCCATAATCTCCAAAATTGTTTTTGATTTATTATATTGTGAGTTTCAACTTCTTAAGCCTTAATAATATTTACATGCAAATGGACTGAGGGATCCCAGTCCTCTGCAGCCTGAGCTATTTGTTAATCTTCAAACCTATCTTCTTTACATTCTATATAATTGAAAAAGGTCTCTTCCCATTTGCATTTAACGTTGTAGAATGTAAAAGTTCTTTTTCTGACCCCTTCAGCCACCAAACTGTTCACAAACTAAAATGGCATTACCTTATATCATTTACAATGTTATTGATACCATTTTGTTTATGCAAAATCTCCTTATGGCAATCGCCTTATGTTAGCTGAAAATTGTTATTCTTTGCACATGGATTGGACCAGATTTTTTTATTAAATAGAAGTTGCTTTTCTACCTTTTCTGCCTGTTTACTTCTGTAAGACGCATTACCTTACATTCTTTGTTGTTTCTTATTTGTTGGTTTATTGTTTCTTCTTTATGATAATAGTGATGATGCACACTCTGATGATGGCTTGGTGTAATGGAAAGAATTCTGGACTTCAAGGAATTCAACACAATTAAATTTATTATATAATCAGACATTTCCTAAATGTGTGATCACATACACAAACACATCATTTACATGAAGCACAGCCAAGATGTCAGAGTAGCAGAACAAAATAGAGTCAAGCTCTTCCAGAAAATATACCAGCCTAAATCTTGATTGAGAAATATGAGAAAAAAAATCAGCATCAGTTTTCTAGTCTAAGTCAACAAAGAGTGATAGATAACAAGGTCTGCCATCACTCTGGCTGGGGTCTGATTAGGGGTGAGCAGGTCAGAACATTCTAGTACAATGGAACTGAAAGAGGACCAAGGTTATTCATCAGGGCAAGAAGAGGTCTCATTCACATTTAGGAGAACTTTAAGCCTTGTGTAAGATATAAGAACAGGTGCCAACTGTTCTGTCTTTCACTATACAGATCCAGGGAAGACTAAAGGTGGCACTTGCAACTAGGCTGGCATTATAGAGTAAGGAGCAGTCACAGGCCTTAGGCTGGGTACTGAAGTACAAACACATTCAGAATAGTAGTTGTATAGCTGTGACTCAAGGAGAAGAGCAAGATCCTAGCTCTAGTCTTCAGCCCAGGCTGAAGCCTGCAGTGGAGTAACCAGGACAAGAATCCCAGATCAAAAGGGAGCTTGCAATTCTGTCTCAACCTGCATAGTTTTTCATTTAACTGATGAACAATCTACTGAAACTTCCAACTAGGCACAAGACAATATCAGTGTTGTGCAGAACCAAGTCAGGTCAGGAACTTATAGGACTCAGACAAGAAGGTCAATGATCAGATTTTGTCCTGGGTCGTATTACTTTGGGGTGATTGAAAACTTGCAGATCCCACACTGAGCTGCCACTGAAACCCTGGAAAAATACAATGCTTAATACCACCAAGAAAACAGCAGAACGACATAACAGGGCAAAAGTTCAGCTCAGACATTCCTAGTCAGAGGGCATAGCTTTAACATAAAGTCCCAAGTCAGGAAGAAGGAAGAATGAGCAATTAAAAAAAAATCTCTTTATAAGTAGCTACTATGATGACATGGAAGTTGAAGACACACAACCAGAATAAGAGAAGGACCCTGAAGCACATGGAGGCAAAAACTCAGAGCAAAACACAGTTTGGGCAAATATTCAACTAGAATTCCCGGAGGAGATGAAGCAAGAGTTTTTGTTTGTTTGTCCTGGAGATGTGGGTGTGGCTGAGAGAGCAGGTAGTTAGCTCATGTTGCCCTAGGTCTATATCATAACATCCTAGCCACAAACAGTCGATAAGGTGTTCCCTGCAAGCAGTAATTGCTTCTACAAAACTTCTGACATCCCTTCCTTTGCTGAGTCTTTTATGCTGCAGGTGTCAAATGTCTTATAATTCTCCTTAAAATATCAATCCAGCTTATGTAGTTGCTGCCTAATATGTGAGGTGATTGGCAGGCTATTGAGGGGAGAAGGGAAGGGAAAGTGAGAGGCAGAGGTGTATAATCATATTTCCTCCCTCAGCAATAGCCAGCTGGATAGCTTTTATAGGAAGTCTTCTACAGCAAGCCTTTCCCAATCCCTCCTAATTCTACTGCTTTCCCTCTATTCATTATTTCCTGTTTATTGTGTATATAGCTTGTTTGTACATGCTTGTTTGCATATTGTCTCCCCCATTGGATGTAAACTCCTTGAGGGCAGAGACCATATTTTGCCTTCTTTTGCATCTCCAGCCTTTAACACAGTGCCTTAAACATAATAGGCACTTAATAAATGTTGATTGATTGATTGACTGGATGGTCTTCCTCAGCAGTGGACCTGGTGACCACTCACCATTCATATCCCTTACTAAGGGAACAGTAGCAGAGTGAATGCAACAGTGCTAAAACAGCATGCACTCATACAACCTGTGATAGCAACTTTTATTTTTAATTAGTAATTTATTTTAAATATTTTAAAGTAATTAATTAATCAATAATGCATATGATTGGTATTTATTTGGGACTGTTAAACAAGAAAGAAAGGGGAAAAAAACCTTTGAGGTATAAACTTAATGGACATAAATGATGGTTTTTCAATGATTGTTGCATTAGGCTACAACTGTGAACTTGTTGATATTAATTTGAACTCAAGAAACCGTTGAGCCCTGCTTGAAAGTATAACCAGCAGACCTTGATATGTGTGAGATAACCTCTTAGAACTTTGATTTTAATTTGTTCTGAGTTTGAATCCTGTTAAAATTGTTTATGCTGATGAGTTAAAAATTCCCTATCCATAGGAAGATACCAACATCTGCTTATAAGGAACACTGCCTTGCAGAACCAAATTTTATAGTCATTTCTAGGTGAATACAGAAGGGAATAGTCTTATGAAGATATTGTTAAGAACCTTTTGATTTAATTTCCCCTTTTTTTGCCATGTTCCCTTTGAATGGGAAAGTTTTCTACTGTCAGATCATGAGGTTGAATAATATACCCCTTGAATAATGTGGCGTTCTGATGAATAAATTAGCCTTTCCAGAAAGTATCTATGACATTTAGTCATGATTCAAAAAAAAAAGCTAAGAAAATCTTATCTCATTATGCCTAATAAGTTCATCTCTGACTTTCAGAACCAAGCCTAACAGAAAAGTTCCAATGCTATTACAACCAAGTCTCTTCTTCCATTCAAAGCAAATTCCTTTAACTTTGGAGCAGATACACAAAAATATTTTGATGAATCTTACTTTCATGAGACATCTTTGAGTCTATAATAATGGGAATTTCAAGGGCAGAAAAACTCAAATACTTGTTTTGGTTGTTTGTTCATTCATTTGTTTGTTCTTACTGCTTTGAATTTGTAGAGACCTGTATGTTCTTTTGGGCTGGTAGGTGGTGCAGTGGAAAGAGGATCTGACCTGGAATGGAGAAGACCTGCATTCAAATGTGGCCTCAGACAGTAACTCACTGTGTGACCCTGGGCAAGTCACTTAACTCTGTTTGCCTCTATTTCCTCATCTGTAAAATGATCTAGAGAAGCAAAGGGCAAACCACTCCAGTATCTTTGCCAAGAAAACACCAAATGGGGCCACAAAGAGTGAGACATAACTAAACAACAGCAAATATGTTATATTGGGGAACTACCCTATCCCAGCTAACTAACACGTTTTAGAATAGTTTGTTGAAAGGGATGGTAATGATTCCAAGGATGTATCTAAACTACAGAAAGATGAATTGAAAAAGAAGGAACATTGAACCAAAGATTTTGAATGATATCCCCTGACGTAAATCAACAAAAAAGTCAGAGAGAGGTTATACATACATAGATATTGTTCTATGTAGTAAATAGATATAATTCCAAAGAATAAAATATGCCTTATCCTTCTTCATTCTTGTGACTACCATATTAGGATCCACAGAATTTGACCTGGCAGTGCTGCCAAGCAGTGGAGCTATATACCTCCTTCCTTCCATGCCACTTAATTTAAAAATTTATTTCTCAGTTGAATAACTTGGTAGGATAAATCCAACTTAAGTTTAGCCAAATAGAGAGTAGGTGTATTAGGACTACCAACAACTCTGCACTAGAGAGGTAAAGTTAAATTAGAGAGCCCCAGAAAATGAAAAAAAAAATCAAGCGAGATCCCCAAGATCCACCAAGATCTGAACTTGGATAAGAATGACGTTTTGAGTACTGAGTAAGTGGATTCTCCAGGGCTTAACCGTAGTCCTGGTAGTGGTCTTCATAATAAAGTTTTTAGTCTGCTACTAAGAATCTGCTTAGAATGCTATACCCAGCAATTGATCTGATATGTTGTGTTTCAACCTGAACTGGATCTTTGAGTAATGTATTAATAATATGGATGAGGTCATGCTGTGTCCACCAATGATCTAACTCAAGGAATGGATTGTAATAGGCTATAACCAGGCACATATACCTGCATACATACATATATATATGCATATATACACGTGTATATATATGTGTGTGTATATATATATGTATATGTACATATATATATATATATATATAAAATTACAAGGAGGGAAGCAGACCCTGTGGTACAGACAGAATTTAAAGGTGGAAAATCCTAGTTTATAAAACAGGTAGGAATTCAAGCCACAAGGATTGATGATGACCAATAGACAACCAGAACACAAAGGTTTCATTGTTTCACGCATACTGGGCACAAATGCTGGTGAAAAAGTGGTTGACAGTCCCAAAGACATATGGAAGCACCCAGCACAAAGGACTATGGGCTTCTTCAGACCTGATAGGGTTTCTCAAACTACATGAGCCATAGCAGCCATGGATTAGGTATTGTTTCCATGGCGGTTAGAGTGGAAAAGGGAGATCAGGAACCCACCATGAATATCAGCATATGTTCTTGATCTTGATCTCTTGGTGATAACTATATCATTACAAGCTAAGTAAACCTCCTTTTCTGTTCCTTGATGGTCAGCCATTTACACTCCTTCAGTATCTGGGTTTTTAGAATTATTTCCCCACATACCTATCACAGCTTTGAAGGAACCTAGGAATTCTGAGGCAGAAATGAAGAGGGAATTCAATACAGGCATGGGGGATATCAGCTTGTGCAAAGACATGGAGATGGGATATGGTGTGTTGTTTGTAAAAAAAAAAACATAAAGAAAGCCAGTTTGGCTTGATCTTATTCAGTGAAAATTTAGAATATAGAATATTATTCGAATGATTTAATTCCCTAGGAGGAGAAGGGGACAGCAAAACAACATTTCCCCCCAGTAGTAGTAGTTCATCTGTTTAAAAATGAAATGAGGGGGCAGCTAGGTGGTGCAGTGGATAGAGCACTGGCCCTGGATTCAGGAGGACCTGAGTTCAAATGTGACCTCAGACACATAACACTTACTAGCTATGTGATCCTGGGCAAGTCACTTAACCCCCATTGCCCAACCAAAAAAATAAATAAAATGAACTAATCAATTAATTCCTTATTCTTAATCTTAAGATCATGGATTTCAAGCTGGGTGACATTAGAGGCCATCTAACCCAAATTCCTATTTATTATTATTATTATTATTATTATTATTATTATTTTATTTTATTTTTTTTTTACAGATGAGGAAACTAGGATCCAGAGAAGGTGTGATTTATAGACGGTCACACAGGTAGATAGTGATAAATCTGGGATTTAATTTCTGGTCCTTTGACTCCAAATGCCACACTACTTCCCCCTGTATTATATCTTAATTTCCATGTGAAATGGCCAAAGTAGAGAAAAAAGTTGGAAATATTTAATAAATTCAGGCACCATGAGGCAAAACCATAAATGAGTAACTAAACCTATGAAATCACCAGCTAATTATCAATTTTTTGCCTTCCCTTATGCCATGTTAGCTTGGCCTGAGAATACTTCTGAGCATTTCAGTATACTTAAATCAGTGCTGAGATATTTTGAATAATTTAAAAATACCAGTATTCATGCCAGGTCTGTGACATTTTATTTGATAGAAAAATGAATCACATTGTCTATGTAAGTGAATATAAGGCATTTATTGGTAAATTATTCTCTAAGCTTCTGGGAAATGAGTGGATACTCATGCATTTACTGTATTCAATCACTAATAACACCAGAAATGCTTATTCAACCAGGGAACATTTACATGCAGAATGTAGCAAGTAAGCAAGACTTCGTCACTTCCCTGATTAAAGGAATTGATTTGCCTCTAGGAAGAGTGACTTTAATTAGCTGTGCAAATGTCATTAATTCCAATTAATCTTCTCACACTGTCAAGACAAAAATCCAAAGTGAAGATAAATTGCAGTAAATCAATATAACCCCTGTTTCTACCAGAAACAGGTACTTGTGGAAAGATGAATGTCATTAATAGGTCTCTGCATCAAGAAGTATTTAAACAAGACAGTAATTCAATGTACCTAGCCACTAGATGGTTCTTCTTAATATGTTTATATATCTCTTTAATTGCTTTGAATTTGATGGAAATCATTTAAACTAGAAGTCTTGGGAGTTATTCTAACTCCTATACAAAAGCTAAATGCCAAAGGCAGACCTTTTTTTCTATGAATAAAGTCTAATAACTAAGATGTATCAGGGGAAAACCTGCACTGCTTTCTATTAACTGTTTAGATCAGGGATTCTTAACCTGGAGTCCATGGTGCCCAAAAGGTCCTATGGATAAATTTCAGGAGAGGAGTCTATAAACTTAGATGGGAAAAAATTACAATTTTATTTTCATTAACTTATGCCTGAAATTGAGCATTTCCTTCAATTATTTATAAAAGCTGTTCTATTTTCAGTCTGCTAAAGGGGTATATGACACACTAAAAATTAAGAAGTTCTGGTTTATGGATTAGTTTTAATTAAGAAAAATTAAAGTTACAGAAGAACATGTTACATGTTAATATTCCTTCTCATTTTAGTATGAGCAAAGATTTTTCTTTCTTTTTCTTCCTTTGCTCCTTCCTTCTTTCCTTTCTTTCCTTCTTTCTATTAATTCATGTGAAAATTTTAAAGATGACAATCATCGCTTTAAAAAATGGGATTTAAGCTTAAAACAATTTTTTTTCTATTTTATATATATATTTGACTAAACACCTTCAAATAAATTCCCCTAAAACATAATATTATATGTAGTACTTTGTGTTTACCATTTTGACCATATTTTTGCCAAATGACAGGATTTTTAATTAAATTCCTTTTTGATTATTTTTACCTGTGGCTTTAAAAATTCTCCTAGTTATTTTTACTGGCTATTTATTCTCACAAAAAGCCACTTCATGCTTTTCTTAAGGCAGGGTCTCAATTTTAATCTGATAGAAAATGAGATGACCTCAGAAGAACCTAAGGCCCTTCTAATTCTAAATCTATGATCCTCTGATTTATAAATTGGCCAAAATATTCTTTAATTAAAACATTATTGATATCCATGGTTGTTATATAATCTGTATTTGTAAATAGATATATCCTTCTTCCCTATAAAAACTTCCATTGTAACCAACAATTTTAAAAAAGAAGAAAAGTAGAAAAGAAAATAAGCGTTTCTTAAATGGCTAATATGTGTCAGTCACTTTCCTAAGCACTTTACTAATATTATCTCATAGGATCTTTGCAAGAACCCTGGCCCCATTTCACAGTTGAAGAAAGTCAGGCACACATAGGGTAAGTGACTCATTGAAGGTTACACAATTAGTAAGTGTCTAAAGCTGGATTTGAACTCAGTTCGTCTTCACTACAGGCCCAACAATCTCTCCACTGCATTATCTAGTTAAAATAGGTAGAAGGGAGAAAAAAGGAAAAAAAAAATAGAGAATAGAGAAAAAGAAACAAGAAAGGAAGAAAAAGAAACAAGAAAGGAAGAAAAAGAAACCATTTAATTAAAATAACCAACACATCAACTAAGTAGGCAGCTAGGTGGTATGGCTGATAGATTACCACATCTGGAGTTGGGAAGACTTGAATTCAGATCACTCCTCACATTCTTACTAGATTGTGTGTGACCCAGGGCAAGTCACTTAACCTCATTTTTCTTATCTATTGTCTGGGAATAACACTGGCCCTTACCTCCCAAGGCTGTTTAAAGGTTCAAATGAGTTATTTGTAAAGCACTGAGCACAGTGCCTGACAAATAATGAGTGCTATATAAATATTAGCTGCTATTAATAGGTTTTTTTCTTTTTTAAACTAATTTATTTATTTTTAGTTTTCAACATTCACTTGCACAAGATTTTGAGTACCAAACTTTCTCCCCATCTCTTCCCTCCCCCCACCCCAAGACAGTGTGCATTCTGAATACCTTTTCCCCTAATCTGCCCTCCCTTCTATCTCCCCTCCTCTCCCCTTCTCTTATGCCCTTTCTCTTCTATTTTCTTGTAGGGCAGGATGGATTACTACACCCCATTGACTGTATTCCCAGTTGCATGTATAAACAATTTTTAACATTTGTTTTTAAAACTTTGGGTTCCAAATTCTCTCCCTTCCTCTCTGCTCACCTACACTCATTGAGAAGGCAAGCAACTTGATACAGGTTAAATGTGTGTAGTCATGTAAAACACTTTCATAATAGCCATGTTGTGAAAAACTAACTATATTTCTCTTCATCCTATCCCACTCCCCAATTATTATATTCTCTCCTTTGACCCTGAAACTCCTCAAAAATGTTTGCTTCTCATAAGTCCCTCACCCAATCTGCCCTCCCCTTCTATGATCCCCCTCCTCTTATCTGCTTCCCCCTGTTTTCCTGTTGTGTAAGATAGCTTTCCATACCCAAGTGAGTGTATATGTTATTCCCTCCTAAAGCTAAATCGGATGAGATTAGGATTCATTCATTCCCCCTCATCTCCCCCCTCTTCCCCTCCTTGAGAAAAGCTTCTTCTTCCATTATGTGAGATAATTTACCCCCATTCTACCTCTCCCTTTCTCCTTTTCCCAGTACAATCCTCTCTCACTCTTTAATTTTATTTTTTACATATCACACCTTCATCTTCAGCTCACCCTTTGCCATCTATCTATACATATTCCCTCCAACTACCCTAATACTGAGAAAGATCTCATGAGTTACAGATATTATCTTTCCGTGTAGTAATGTAAACAGTTCAACTTTAGTAAGTCCCTTATGGTTTCTTTTTCCTGTTTACCTTTTCATGCTTCTCTTGAGTCTTGTATTTGAAACTCAAATTTTCTATCCAGCTCTGTTCTTTTCATCAAGGATGCTTGAAAGTCTTCTATGTCATTAAATTTCCATTTTTTCCCTGAAGGATTATACTCAATTTTTCTGGGTAGATGATTCTTGGTTTTAGTCCTAGCTCCTTTGACCTCCAGGTCAAATCCCGTAAAGTAGAAGCTGTGAAATCATGTTTAATCCTGATTGTGTTTGTATGATATTTGAATTGTTTCTTTCTGACTGCTTGCACTATTTTCTCCTTGACATGAGAACTCTGGAATTTGGCTATAATATTGCTAGGAGTTTTCCTTTGGTGATGTCTTTCAGCAAGTGATTGGTGGATTCTTTCCATTTCTATTTTACCCTCTGGTTCTAGAATATCAGGGCAGTTTTCCTTGATAATTTCTTGAGAGATGATGTCTAGGCTCTTTTTTTGTTCATGGTTTTCAGCAGTCCAAAAGCTTTTAAATTTTCTCTTCTGAATCTATTTTCCAGGTCAGTTATTTTGCCAATGATAAATTTCACATTGTCTTCTATTTTTTCATTCTTTTGGTTTTGTTTTATAATTTCTTGATTTCTCATAGAGTTCTTAGCTTCCATTTGCTCCATTACAATTTTTATGGGATTATTTTCTTCATTGAGCTTTTGGACTTCCTTTTCCATTTGGCCAGTTCTGTTTTTGAAGGCATTATTCTCCTAATTGGCTTTTTGGACATCTTTTGCCATTTGGGTTAGGCTATTTTTAAGGTGTTATTTTCTTCAGTAGCAAACTGTTGACTAGTTTTTCATGATTTTCTTGCATCACTCTCATTTCTCTTCCCAGTTTTTCCTCTACTTCTCTTACTTGCTTCTCAAAATCTTTTTCGAGCTTTCCATGGCCAAGAACCAATTCATAATTTTCTTGGAGCCTTTGGAAGTAGGAGCCTTGACTTCATTGTCTTCTTCTGGTTGCATGTTTTGATCTTCTTTGTCAATAAAGATTCTGTGGTCTGACTTTTTTTTTCTGCTATTTGCTCATGTTCCCAGCAAATTATTTGACTATTAAACTTTCTGTTAATGTAGGGGTCTGTTTCCAGTGTGGAGAATATACTGTCCCATGCTTCAGGGGTTTTATGTAACTGTTTTTAGAGATAATTCTAGGGACCTGTAAATTTTCAATTCTTTCAGGGTGTTATGATCAAAGGCAAGGTGTTTAATCTTTTCCTGGCCTGTTCTCTGGTGAACAGAAGCACTCTTTTCTACCTTGGAACTATGAGGAGGATTTCCTTTCCACTGTCAACACAAGCTCCACCACACTAGCATCCTCCTTGCCCCAGCACCTCCACCCAGGACTTCACCCCAGATCCAAGCACGGGCAAAGCAAGAGAATCCTGCCTCAGCACCAGCAAAGAGATCCCTGTAATCCCCCATCTGATCACCCACTAGATGGACCCTGAATCTGTGGGCCAAAACCTCTGGGAGCAGCTATAGTCCCAGGGCTGTGCTTGGACTGGGGCCAAATCATGCTCCTCTTTCCCTGAGGTCCAACAGACCTTTCCTATGGACCTTCTAAGTTGTCTTTGGTGTTTGTGGTTTGAGAAGTCTGGAAACCAGCACAGTTCCCCTTGATTCATTCTTCTGAGGTCTCCTCCGAGTTTGCTGAGGCCTGGTCTTTACCTGTAGTACCCATGCTGAACTGTGTTCCTGTCCCAGCCTGGCACAACAGATCTTTCCAATCAACCATCCAGGTTGTCTTGAGCTGGAAATTTGCTTTGCTCTATCTTTTTGTGGGTTCTTTTGCTCTAGAATTTGTTTAGAGCCATTTTTTACAGGTATTTGGAGGGTTTTGGGTGAGAGCTCAAGCAAGTCACTACTTTTACTTCGCCATCTTGGCTCTGCCGCCCCAGCTGTTATTAATATTAACTATTATTGTCAAACAAGTAAGTTATATTCCATTGTGTTCCACACTCATTATCTCTGCAAAGAAACAAGAAAGCTACATTTCTTCATCTTCTTCTCATTTTGCATTTGTATTCACTGGGTATGTTATTTTCTTGGTTTTACTTATTTCATTCTTCATCAGTTTATGTCTTCCCATGATTCTCTTAATTTCCAAAACTCGTAGCTTTTCTTAGTTTAATAATAATATTCTATTAGTTTCATGTACTACAATTTGTTTAGTCTTTTCTTCATTCATGTATATTGACTTTGTTCCTACTTCTTTGTAACCACCAAAATAATGCTATTGTATATAATATGTGTCATCTTTCTGTCTTTGACCTTGGTAGGGTTATGTGCCTAGAAATGAGATGTGACTATTTTAGCCACTTTTTTTTGGAGGGGGTGGGGCAGTTACAAATTACTTTCCAGAAAAGCTACTCTAATTCATAGTTCCACCAAAAATGCTTTAGTGTGCCTTACTATTAGATATATGCAAATTATTAAAATTTCATATAGAGGGATAGTAGACTGATGAAGTAGAAAGTGTAGTGAGAGGAGTGAGAGGACCTGAGATGGAATCTTACCTCTGCCACTGATGATGTGCGGAGATCCCCCTAAAATATCAGAATGTTGCATTGTCATTTGGAAAGAATTCATGGACTCAAAACTGTCTTCAGTCAAGTAGCAAAGCTTTATTGTGACATTCTAAAGCAGGCTAAGTTCCTTAGGGAATTTTCAGCTTAGTGGGGGTTAAGCTAATGGGGAAAAGTCCATGGGGTGCCAACTATGCTAATTAGGTGGTCTAGGGCAGGATTAGGAAGTGGTCAGCTCTTAAAGAAACATGCAGTTTTTGCATCTAGTATGCAGGCATTTTTCCTGCACTAAGTTCACTATAGGAAGCCAAAGGGGGAGTTGTGGAGAGAGCTTTTAGGTCTGCATCATTAGTAAGTCAACCAACAGTCACTGCCATGCTATCTGCTACAGTCAATGTCCTGTTTAGACAATATAGCCATGGGAGTTGATGTATACCTTAAGTTCTGGAAGGTATATGGTAACTGAGGGAGTCAATATGTGATAGTTCTATTGGTACCAGATAGTGCTGCTTATACAAGGGAAATTCTACAGGGTCAGCTCATTCCTGTAAGAAGGAGAGATAATTTGCTTTACTGGGACCCACTTATGGGTTACACCTGGAGATATGATCTTGTGCTGGGGTCCAATCATTCTACCAGTACTACCTAAGTGACCTTGAGCAAATAATTTAACATCTCTGATCTTCCATCTCATCATTTGTAAAATAAGGGGGTTAACCTTGACCATGTATTTAGTGCCTTAGAACAATAAATTTCTAATAATAGTATAAGTGCTCTACAGATTTTATTCAGATATACATTAGTTTGACTGCATAGGTTACACCTTATTTTACAATATAAATAAATTAATTTCCTCTTAGCTATCCAATACAGACAGGATTGTGCTGGCAAATATTTAATGATTGGCCCTAGGGGAGAAAAACATGTATAGTCAACACTTTTAAATTTAATTTGATAATTAAGATTTTTTTCCATCATTTTCTTAAGACTAGACAATCAACAAAACAATAGATCAAGCCCTGATTTGCGCCACTGCCAACTTAACCACCAGCTCTTATCAGCTGGTATAGGTTGGCTCCAGCATACCTCTGATTATCAGGGTTATACATAGCTTCTCTGCCCTTATGTGCGTGTCCAGTTGTCCAAGGAGAATGATGAAATGATAGGCCATGATAGGGAAAAAGCATTGAGTGGTTAAGGTCAGAGAGCTACAGGATACTGTACAACTTCTTAAAATTTATTCTTTAGAGAAAGAAAAATATTCAACTGCCCTTGAGAATCAGGGAACTGTTTCCTTGTCAAAGCAGGTGTGATGCTAGTGCTCTGCCATAAAGCAAGCGTGGACTAACTGTCACATAAAATAAACCATGCCAGGTGGTATAGTAGATTATTTTCCACTGATGCTTTTACATATGCAGATCACATAAAGTTGTATATTCATGGAGGCTCTTTTATAAATCAACCTAAGCTTTTATTACTTTATTTGAAAATCATTTTCTTCTCCTTCCATATCTCCTTGCACTAAATATACAACAATGTTTAGTAGCTGGCAAGCCTTTGCTGAAGTCCTATTTTTATCTCTCATTGTGACCTAGAAGTGACCTGGCATTCTTGAAGGCTATGCAAACAGAGTGTGAGCTCTACTAGGTCATGTAAGAGAGACAGCACATTAAAATAAATTTCTTTACAAACCTTATGTTGTAATAACCCTCTTTTGTACAAAAAAAATGTTGCTACTAATTTTCATAAAGTGATCTGTGAAAATAATTTGCCTGACTCATATTTTATTCAAATGAAAGTAAGAATTTATTACAATGTTTATCACAACATAGAAACAAATATTAAGCATGTAAGACAAATAATGTAACATAAATAGATGTTTGTTGATAAAAAATGCTTTGCAGTTTTTTGTTTCTGTAAGGTGGATGTTTGTGGGCTTTTTTACTCATGTAGGTTGTGTGTGTCCATATGGATCTGTCTATATGTCTAAATGAGTCTGTCTAGATTTGACTTGCAGAAAAAGAGTGGAAGGAATTAGTTGGGGCCAGAAAGTGGCCACTCTGCTCTCCTCAGGTAGAAGGAAAAACACACACACACACACACACACACACACATATGCACACACATATGTAATCAGGTGCATAGATAGATAGATAAAATGAGAAACTTAGCTTGAATGTAAAAAAAAATTCCCCTATTCGGACAGTATTTAGGGAGATATTGGTATAGATATTGGTATAGATATAGACAAATATCCTCCATAAGTACTGTTAGTGTAAGGGGAAATACATTTTTAGGTTCAAGCTGAGCTCCTTATTGTCATCCCTTAATTCAGAGTGTCCCAAACTACATATCCAAGCCCTGACTCCCTTTCCACCAGATGTGAATTCCACAATGAATATACAGGAAAGAGCAGTAAAGATTTATCCAAGCCAACAGCAAAGAGAAATCAAAGAAGGTATAGAAATGAGTGTGTATGTGTCACACACACACACACACACACAAATACAGAGAGAGAGAGAGAGAGAGAGAGAGAGAGAGAGAGAGAAAAGTATACAGAGTTAAATGAGCCCTTCCATTGGGAACAAAATATCACAGCTCAACCAAGAGAAAAAATGCAAGATAGTGTTAACTAAGGGGAAATTACCAGAGTTTCCTGGGTATTGAAGTGGGAATAGGGATAAGATAAAGACACTAGCTTCAATTATATGTTAAGTTTTTCCCAGAGTCTTTCTCTCCCTTCGTGGACCTGAAGGCAATCTGGAACGAAGGCAATCTGGAACCACTTATCTTTTCTCTTGAGTTGAAAGCCAGAAGACTAAGATCTCCCTTTTCCCAAATTCCCACCAATTCTACCACTGTCAGTCACAGTGCTTTGAATAGTCAGTCTCCACCAATGCAAATAGGCTTTGATCAATGGGTTAAAATAATAAGTTACAAAATAACAATGTTATTATTACTATTGTTTTTATGCATTGGCTTGTTTTTAGATAATTTCTCAACATATGGTGTTACTTAAGATACTGCTTTTTGTAATTTGTTTTTCTCCACTGAGATCAGTATTTTGTCTTCATAATAGTAGAAAGCCCACAATTACTATTTGCATTGCTTTCTTTGATAAAACTTATCAATCTGTAGCAAAAACAGTAAGATTTTTCAGATTCATAGGCTTGCTTCAATGTACTATAACAAATCCTATGTCTTAACCATGGCAAATGGGTTCCTAATGCACTTGCATTTGGAAATAGCTAGCTTTTAAACTAAAATGACAATTATTTATTAATCAAATGATTAATAAAATATCTTTACTGTCTTCTACCTCTTCTACTTCATTTGTAGTCAAGTTATTAAAATTTGGAAATATCAAAATATGATTTTATAATTGTATGATTCGTATTGTTAACATTTTCATCACTCTATATTTTTTGGATAAGTGTATCAATTTGATGACCTAGCTTTTGTTTATTTACTCAGTTTTTCAAAAATCTCTACCAAATATGCACAATTCAGGAATAAAACTCTTTTAGTTATAAAGTGAATTTGCTTTGCCTTTATTATCTCTAAAAAGAAAATGGCAATTTCTTCTGTAATCACAAAGAAACTTAGAAGTATTTTGACTGAGCAAATCAAAGGCATGTCCTATTCCCTGCCCTTTAACTTTCCCCAATTTTGAAAAGAGTCTTCCTTTAAATAAACTTTATTTAGAAATTAGGTGATTACTCTTGAAATAACTTGAAGAATGGTATTTAACTCTGTAATTACATTTCTACCAGGGATTGTCTGTGGAGCATGCAATGTGCTTAAATTGCACCAAGGGCTACATTTTTTAGCTAATACTTGCATATCTGTGCTTCTTCCCTATAGCTTTTGAGCTTAGGTATTCTGAGTCCAATACTATTCTGCTGCATTATATCCTTTTCACAAAACTCTATCAATCATATTGAAAATTTCAAGAGACTTCTGTGGTATTGCCATAAATACTTTTACAAAATACCAATTCTTCCCTAACCTGAGTTTTAACATTATCATGCATATATAATCAGATAAGCATCATTAACTATAGATGTTGCTTCACCCACTTGAAATGATTAGAAATGTTTTAATTTTTTAATAAACTGATTGCAAAGATCTTCAGATATATGGGCAATTTTCCTTCCTACAGTGTTTTCTGGAAATTAAGCCATTTGAAGCCGCTTTTCCTATGATTTACCAAGCTTTGTTTCTGTTACACATCACTTCAGCTAGCCCCAGTGTATCTCTTTAGCAACACTGTAAGCACATTTATAAGAAGTAAGCAATCCTTTTGATGTCATAAACATAGATTTTTGAACAGATTTGGTTTTGCTTATTCAAACCTCCTAATTTTCCTAAGAAAAAAACGTCCTCTTGTCTTGCTAATGTATTCTGAATTTACACTTTTAAGATAGAAGCAAGCGCAACTTTTTTTTCTTTCCATCACTAAGAGTACTTCTGAATCACAATGACAAATATAGTGAATCTTATTTTCTGGATTTTGGATTTTTACTTTGTGTATTTCTTTGCATAAAACTGTCTCTTGGCATTTGCTAATTTTACCTGCTCCAGGGGAATTTTTCTTGAAATAAGTTGTGTATTTATTTGTAACAAAGGGATATTATTTCATTTAATGAAAATTAGAAACAATAAAATTGTGACAATTAAATATAAAATTAATGGTTACACATTTCAAATAATTATAAGTATTCTTGAGCAATTTGAATTTTGAAAAAGTTTGAGGGAGAGAGCTTATTATATCATATTTTCCAAAATGGATGGAATTAAGAAATATACAAGTTATCATTGTACTTTTGACTTTCATACAGAAAACATCTAACTTCATGTTTATGTTAGCAGTCAAATGCAACAACTATCTAGCTCTATCACATAATTCATCTCTATCATATTCCTAAGCAAACTGACAGTGATGGTGGCAACCAATTCAAATTTAACCTTCTTTGTGTATTAAAAAACGTCTGTGTGACACCCATTGTCATTTGGAGGGGCCACACAAGTAAGTGTCAAAGCCAAGATTCACATCTAGAACTCTTCTGACCCCCAGTGATATCACCGTGTTGATGTCACTGTATTTGACTTTTGTTAGGACTATTTTAGTTGAGAAAAAGAAAAGTGGATTTATTTGTGTATCAGTTGTACTTTAAAAAATGTGCTGTTTGGCCATTGTTTTGTCTCCTCTTAAGAGAATATCTTATAATTTTGAATGCTTGTCAGGGGAGACCTAGAATTGAATTCTGTTTTTGAAACTTAGCTATGTGACCATGTAATGTTATTCAAATCTCTGAGCCTCAGTTTCCTCATCTATAAAACTGGGATAATAACAAATACCCTAACTGACCCAAAGGAGTATTTTTAAAGAAAGTATTACATAAATTTTAAAACAATATGCTGTGACTCCTCTGTATCTCTTCCCCAACTCACACTCACAAATTGTGTCTGTAAGGGGTGATAATGACTCAGGTTCATGTATTCTGTGGATGTAGCTCCTAGAACAATAACTCACAAGTTCCTAACAGTGTGCTTTCCTCCACTAGTCTGTCAGTAGTGAGATGACATTAAGACCATTAACTACAAACTATTTCTCACATATTCCTGAGTCACATACTCTCTCACAACTACATTTAGCATCAGTGATAAAAGTGGGTATACATGTAGATTACACTGGTCAAGGTAGAAACATAAAAAACACATGGTCAAGGCAACTCACACCTCTGAGGTGTGAGCCATGATGTCTTTTTCTTTTCTTGCCATGATATCCTCACGCTCCTCCCACTTGGATAATGCAGCCAGGCTCCCTGAACCTCCTACTTTTTGTAGATTTCCTGACTGTCAGTGCTAAGTTTCTCTTCAATATATAATTGGTTCTCTTCTTTGCTGATAGAAGTCACAGTCCTCAGAGAAATCTCAGCTAACTGCTGAGAAAATATCTTGACTTTTTAAAGGGTCACCTGGTTGCCAATTCTTTGGAGCCAATGGCTGGATGTATTCTAAATTCCGTCAAGTAAAACTCTTCCACACCTTATAAAGAGGTAAAACATGAAAACCATTTTTTTATCTGAGTTATTAAAATTTTATTAATCACTTTATTAAGTCTAAATAATAAACAAAATAATATATCAAGTCTGCATTCATAGTATTTGCTGATATCTAAAATGTAAATGCTCACACTGAAAATTGAACAATTGGCTCATGTTAGCCAGTAAGAGCTGGCTCCAGCATGCCACTCTCTAAAAGAGAGAACTTAGAGTTACCATCAGGGCAACTCTTTGACATTTTTATGATGCTGTCCTTCTAAAGTCCCAGACATTCTCCCTAAGACTCATAGTATCACCTTGTAGTTTAGACTCCCTCTACAAGGTGGATATACTTTGGGGGCTGTGTATAAGCAATCCTTTTTCAACAGACCTTCACTTTCCTAGTAACTCATTGTCTTTGCGCTCCAAATAAACAGGAACCATACATGCTGTCCTTTTCTTTCTTCAAGGAGCATTAGGAAATCCCCTTTTCTATCTAGAATGTCCAATCCATAACATAGGTTGAACTTTTGAATTTGAGAACTTTTTTATTAATTTATTTTTAGTTTTCAACATTCATTTCCACAAGATTTTGAGTTCCTCATCTCTCCCCTCCCCAACCCCAACATGACGTGCATTCTGAATACCCCTTCCCCAAATCTTCTCTCCCTTCTATCACTCCACCCTTCTTTTATCCCCTTCACCTTCTATTTTCCTGTAGGGCAGGACAGATTTCTATAGCCCATTGTCTATATATCTTATTTCTCAGTTGCATTTTTAACCATTTTTAATGTTAGTTTCTAAAACTTTGAGTTCCAAATTCTTTCTCTTCCTCCATCCCCACCCACCCTCATTGAAAAAGCAAGCAATCCAATATAGGTTATACATAAATACTCATGCAAAACACTTCTGTAGTAGTCATGTTGTGAAAGACTAACTATGTTTCCCTCCACCCTATCCTGCCCCCCATTTGTTCTATTCTCTCCTTTGACCCTCTCCCTTCTCAAAATTGTTTGTTTCTGATTACACCCTCCCTGAATCTGCCCTTCCTTCTATCATCTCCCCTGTTTTATCCCATTCCCCTCTATTTTCCTGTAGGATAAGATAACTTTCCATATCCAATTGAGAATGTATGTTATTCTCTCCTTAAGCCAAATCTAATGAGAGTAAGATTTGCTTATTTTCTGTCACATTCCCCTGTCCCCTCCACTGTAAAAGCTTTTCTTGCCTCTTTTATGTGAGATAATTTACCCCATTCTAGTTTTCCTTCTCTCCTTCTTTCAGTACAATCCTCTCTCACCCCTTAATTTTATTTTTTTAGCCATCATCACTTCATATTCAACTCACCCTGTGCCCTCTGTGTATAAATATATGCCCTCTAGCATAATACTGAGAAAGATCTCATGAGTTACAAATATTATCTTTCTATGTAGGAATGTAAATAGTTCAACCTTAGTAAATCCTGTATGATTTTTCTTTCCTGTTTACCTTTTCATGCTTCTCTTGAGTCTTGTATTTAAAAGTCAAATTTTCTATCCAGATCTGGTCTGTTCATCAAAAATGCTTGAAAGTCTTCTATGTCATTGAATGTCCATTTTTTTCCTCTGAAGGATTATACTCAATTTTGCTGCATAGGTGATTCTTGGTTTTCATCCTTGCTTCTTTGACCTCTGGAATATCATATTCCTAGGCCTTCAATCCCTTAATTTAGAAGCTGCTAAATCTTGTTTAATCTTGATTGTGTTTCCACAACACTTGAATTGTTCCTTTCTGGCTGCTTGCAATATTTTCTGCTTGACCTAGGAACTCTGAAATTTGGCTACAGTATTCCTAGGAGTTTTCCTGTAAGCATCTCTTTCAGGAGGTGATTGGTGGATTCTTTCCATTTCTATTTTACCCTTTGGTTCTAGAATATCACGGCACTTTTCCTTGATAATTTCTTGAAAGATGATATCTAGGCTCTTTTTTTGTTCATGGTTTTCAGTTAGTCCTATAATTTTTGAACTATCTTTCCTGGATCTATTCTCTCTCTCTCTCTCTCTCTCTCTCTCTCAATAAGCCTGGATGTATTTTCCCGGTCAGTTATTTTTCAAATGAGATATTTCAAATTGTCTTCTATTTTTCATTAATTTGGTTTTGTTTTATAATTTCTTGATTTCTCATAGAGTTCTTAGCTTCCATTTGCTTTATTTTAATTTTTATGGGAATATTTTCTTCAGTGAGTTTTTGGACTTCCTTTTCTATTTTACCAATTCTGCTTTTGAAGGCATTCTTCTCCTCTTTGGCTTTTTGGAGCTCTTTTGCCATTTAGGGTAGGTTATTTTTTAAGGTATTATTTTTCAGTATTCTTTTGGGTCTCCTTTAGCAAGCTGTTGACTTGTTTTTCATGATTTTGTTTTTGCATCACTCTCATTTCTGTTCCCAATTTTTCCTCTCCTTCTCTTACTTGCTTCTAAATTTTTTTTTTTTGAGCTCTTCCATGGCCTGAGACCAATTCAGATTTTTCTTGGAGACTTTGGATACCCACAACAGTAGAAATAGAGATCTTTCAAGGCCTCAAAATAAAAAGCCAGAAAGCATTAAGAGCTGCATGAAAAGTCTCTCTAACCCTACTTAATATAATACTATATTAGGAATAAGGACTGGGTACAAAGGAGTACATTACTGGTAACACTTGAAGCTTTCATTATAACTTTGAGGACATCATTATAGTGAAGTTCTAGTGAAAAAGGAAATAGTGTTTTCCACATATAATAAAATAGTAATTAAAGGCCCATTTGTCCACGCAATTCCTTTGGCCAAGACTCAATAAATACTGAGAAATGATTCGTGATGAATTGGACAAACCATATTTGCATAATGATGTACCTTAATTCCAATTAAATACCAAAAAAATCTCTTGGTTTTTCATGTAAAATATTATACATTTGGTTCAAATTCCAGTTTTAGGATAGTAACTAAATATAGATTAAACAAGTTTTCCCATGACCCAATTCTGTACTAATGCATTTCTGTCAAACCTAGAATTTTAAAAAGGAAATGTAGATGAGAAGTTGGGGTATTTTATGGAATGAATTCAGGAGCTTATGATGACAGTTACAAAATTTCTATCAGACAGAAGCTAAAAAGAAATTTAATGAGTTGGGAAGAATTATAATTGTCCATTCAGAGCATGAAATTCTGAATTCTTAAATGGTGGAAATACCACAATGCAATCTCTATTCATTCTAATGAATGGCATCTGGAACTAAGTCTAATTTAATATAATTTTCTACAATGTACCTGAAATGAAGCTATATACTTTTAATATACATTTTCTTGTTGATCAGAAAGGATCAATGTGCATTTAAGCTTGCAGCATTCAACTGAACCACCAGCACTAGACTCCCCTTACATCTATACAGTGATTCAAAAACTTTGGAGAATTGTATGGTTAGGAGCAGAGTGGAGATGGTGTTATAGTGCCATTGAGAAAAACACAGAAAATGTCTTAAAACATTTGATTTTGATCAAATCTACTGTCTTCATTAATTTTCCATTAAGGCAAGAAAATCTATTTTAATTTCAGTACTTTAATTCTTAGTTAAAGTTCTCCTGTGATGTCTCATTGTAATGTGGAGGTGACCATTGACTTTTGCAGGCTAAATAATAAGAACACAAGGATGGTAGATCTTACCAAAAAAGGCTTCAAAATACTGATCTGATGGACCCTACATTTGTCACACAAAGGTTAGCCTTGGTGTAGCAATGGATAAGTGTTGGGAATGGAGTCCGGAAGTCCTGAGTTCAAATCTAGGTTTAGACACTAGCCATGTAACCCTGGGCAATCCAGTTAACTTTTATCTGTCTCAGTTACCTCATTTGCAAAATAGGGATGATGGTAGCACTTACCTCCAAAAATGATTGGAAGAACAAAAATTTTATAACATTTGTAAAGTGCTTTGTAAATCTTAAAATCCTATATGAATGCTAGCTACAGCTATTAACTGTTTTAGGAATGCTTTTCTTTCTTCTGTTCTATACCCATTTACCAGATACCATACCACAGTATAAAAAGTACTGGTCTTAGAGTCAGATGACTTTGCTTCAAATACTGTTTCTGATATTTGTTGCCATAGAAATCAATTAACTTCTCACAGTCTAAGTTTCCTTATGTGTAAAGTAGAGATAATAATAATATTCACAGGGTTATTTTGATGAAAGTGCTCTGTTGATGTTAAAAATAGTTTATAAATGTGAGGTATTATTATTATTATTATTGTTAATGGCTAGAACTGATACAATTGATAGCAACTCCCTCCAGGGAATTTCTTTATAAAATGTAACAATTTCTTTATTAAAAAAACCCCATAAAACATAAAATAGGTAATGTAATGGTAAAGTTTGTATTTATATAATATTTTTAAAATTATAAAGCACTTTCCTTGCAATAATCCTATAAGGTAATTAGTATGATGCTCATATTTTCTAATAATGAAACTTAAACATGGAGTAGTAATATGATTTGCACAATTTATACATTTTTAAAGTCATTAGAAGCTGCACTTCAGTCCATATCTCGTGACCCCATCCAAGGCTAGTGTTCTAGAAAGAACCCGGAAGAACCAGAAAATGCTAGATCTGGGGGAGATCTTAAGCTTCCTGTAGTTCAACCCTTTCATTTTACATAAGAGGAAACTGAGGCCTATGTCTTCAGATTCTAAATCCAGTATTCCTTCTAGGACCAAACCACCTCTCTTCCTTAAAATTAGTGATATATTTAATATTAAATTAGTGTTCAGTCCTAATGTTAATCTAAAACAGATAAGTGTGATTATTCAAGTTCCAGAGATTGATCTAATAAGCAGGTCTAACCATAATAGTTGTGTTTTTTTTTAGCTTCCAGATAATTTAATAATAATAATACATTTGTGTAGCCATTAAGTTTTCAAAGCCTTTTATTTTATTTGTATTATGTGTGTGTGTGTGTGTGTGTGTGTATACATATATGTTATTTACAAGGTTATAGAAAAACAAATTTAAAGATAGAAGGGAATTTAGAAGGTATTGGGTCCAACTTCCTGAATTTATAGACAAGGAAAACTGAGGCTGAGTGAGGTTGTGACTTAAGTTAACTAAAGGGTAACATGCAGCTAATTAAGTGTCTCAGTCAGGATTTGAACTCATGTCCTTCTAAGTCCAAATTCATTGCTGTGCCCATTGTGTTCTTACCACTTAGTGCCATTTTACAGATGAGAAAACTGA
The DNA here is from genome assembly GCF_003287225.1 of Phascolarctos cinereus. NCBI lineage: Eukaryota > Metazoa > Chordata > Mammalia > Diprotodontia > Phascolarctidae > Phascolarctos > Phascolarctos cinereus. Next base: position 200,068,169 of record NW_027555847.1, on the reverse strand, counting down.
AACTCTGAAAGGTTACATTCTACAAACATTTATTAAGAGCTATTTAAGAGGTGGTGCAAGGCGCTGGATGAAAAAGACAAAGCCCAGATCAGTTCCTACCCTTGAGGAGCTTACACACTAGTGGAATGTCATGTGACCAGAAGTTGATGCAGAATGATTTTCACTACCCAGCACAATGCCTGGAATCTAGTATTCACTCAATAAATATTATTGAACTGACCTTAGATAAGCTGACTTCCAGTCCAATGCTCTTTCATTATAGTTAATTTTCTATAGGTTTTTAACCAAAATCTCTGAATCAGTTTTGGGTGCTGGATAAAGTAATGCTTAATGACTTTCACGATCCAGGATCTACATTCATAACAACAAGGGTCTTATTACCACTAAATTTCGGTGAGAATACTGGCATATGATCAGAATTTATATTCATTATGTAAGAAGTAGGTATAATTAGTCTTTGCTATTATTTCTTAAATCTGAGTAAAATAGAAAAGGAACAGGAATTATAATTATATAATATGCTCAGCTGTGACTTGGTATAAAATGTGAGATGAGCCAAGTAGTACCTCCACTTTTATGAACGATCTACCATTTTTATTATCTGCGTCATGTTCTTTTAAGAGAGAAAATTCCTAAAAACTAAATTCACAGAAGATGCACTGCAATTAATATTCCTTTATAAGAAAACCAAATCCTTATTTTTATCTACTGGGTCTCTTGATTGCATTTCTGTACCTTTGCATTTAACAGCCTCATAAAGAAAATCCTTTAATAATGGTTGAGGAGTCTTGCAGGCAATTTAATCTTTTAATACATCCTGCAGAACTTTCAATATTATTCACTTGTCTATAAATCTTTTCCTCTAAAGCAAACATTTTCCCTCTGTCATGATAAGGAGTACATAGTTACCAGGTTCTTAAGAGCCCTGCATTAAACTGTCACATCTGGGTATAGCTGCATACTTACTCAAAAACAGTCAGTCAATATTTTGACCCCTACTTAAATTTCCAACCTTATCTCTTTCACTGCCCTATGTGAAAATCTTACAATGGCAGACAAAATGACTTACTATGATATTTCCAAAGTTCTATGCTCTCATTGATGCGGGTATTACCTCTGATAACACAAATCATAGGCCATTTACACCTGTTAATTCCATATAATTTTTGTCTATGCCCTATCACAGAATCTCCACTGTGGTGATACTCAGTGTGCTGGGGACTTCCTCTAACACTTTATGCATTGTACAGATACCAAGTGAGCATGCAGGTTATTCCTCACTCTTATTACATGATAGGCCCACTATTTACTATGAATTGCCTTTTTTCTTCTTTAGCACTAGACTTATAATTTCGTGGAAAAGGGAACTCTGGGTGTGAAAACTCCCTCTGCCAATGCATACTGACACCTATTTTGTGATTCTGTTCTTAGAAAGTGGATGGGGGACAATAAGTGGTTAAGTGTCTTTCCAAGTTTACACCATCAGGATGCCAGAAGTGAGATTTTGACCCAAAGTCTTCTTGACTCTAAGGCTGGTCCTTTATTCTGTTATTTAATGCTGGTTTTTTGTTATTTGTCTTCAGTGTTTCCCAAGTGGGTTTCCTACCTCAATGCCTTTGCTTATATTTTTATGTTTTGGTTCGTTCTCTTCATTCTTTTAAAGACTATATTAATCAAGCAACAAGTATTTAATAAATACCTGCTATGTTCAAGAATTGTACCAGTTGCTGAGGAATACAAATACAAGTAATGAAAAAAAAGTCCCTACTTAGAAGAAGCTTACATTTTAACAGATGGATAATAAGTACATATAGAACAGGGGTTCTTAAGCTGGAGTCTGGAACTTATTTCAGTGTGATTGGTTTCTGTTGTAAATCTGTGTATTTATTTAATGCACAAAAAACATCATTCTGAGAAGGAAAAACAGGTTTCACTAGATTGCTAAAGGGATCCATGACACACAACAAAATTAAAAACCCCTAATAGAGAAGAATATGCAGAATAAATATAAAGAGAAAAAATATAAATAAATACAAGTTCATTAGTGAGGGAGGACACTAATTATAGAGAATGAAGGATCAGGAAAAGCTTCATGTAGAAGGTGATATTTGAGCTGTGTCCTGGAGAAAGAGATGAATGCTATGAAATGAAGATAGAGAGTGCATACATTCCAGGTATGGGACCACCCAATGCAAAGGCCCAGAGATGGGAAATAAAAATGGCTAGATTGGCTGGAACATAAAAAGCAAAAGGGGGAGTAATGTACAATGAGATTGGACAACTTTGAGAACTACCCTACCTCCATCCCTCTAGTGATCTTGGCTTCCATTGAACTCCTTCCTGTAGTGCTTATCTGTATTACGCACTGAGCAGTCAATCTCATGTTGCCTTTTACTTTTTCGTGTATGGATATTTCATTTCCCCATTGAGATTATAAGTGTTTTGATAATAGGGATAGCACCATATGCTTCTTGGTGTCTTTCTTCACAGCTTCTAGCTTAGTGCCTTGAAAATAAAGTAGAGGGAGTCTTTATAAATGATTTTTGGTTGATTGTTGCCCACAGGAAGGGATATAGAAAGTTCCATATTTGTACTTCCAATTTTAAAAGAAGCTTCTGATACAGTTGTAAATATGCTTTAAATTAATCTTTCTTCTTTCTGATATTCTCTATCTCCGTAAAAGAACTGGTTCTCCATTTTCTGTGATTTCTCACTTATTAGCAGTTTTAAAGTTGAAAAGGAACATTTGTACTTCAGCTTTTCCCTCCAGGGAAATCCCCCAAAACAACTACTCTATCTCTGTTTCTCCCACTGCTACAAATGCACCACCTTATTAATTTTAATATGAGCAGATTTTTAGTCTTGTTTGGTGGAATGAAATATTCTGCTACTGCTGCATACTTTAAATATGTTTTTCCACACTGTGTATTTACTTAAGGAAAGGAAAGAACGTAGAAGAAAGTATACTGTAATGTAGATTCAGGTGCTCTGGGTTCAAGTCCTAGGTCTGATTACCTACTTGTTGTATAAGCCTAAACATTCTTTGCCTCACTGTTCCTCAGGTCCTTTATCTTAAAACTAGTGATAATTATATCTGTCCTCTCAAGCTTATCAGGTTGATGTGGAGTCAAAAAAGAGCTTTTCACACTTCAACATTTTACATGTAGGCTCATAGGGAAATATATTTTGCATGACTGTAAGGTGGAATTTGTTATACTTTTTAGATGATAAATCCCAGAATAGCTTCAAGGATCCCAGACAGTAGTTTATAGTTTCAAGGACTCTAGATAGTAATTCTTAGAATAATAATGACAGATAGTCATATTTGCAACTGCACAATGAGATACGGGGATCACACAATTGATATTTAGTATGCTTGCACTGAATGACAATATTGCTAAAGTTAACCTGTGAACTTTATGTTGGCAAAATGCCCTCTTTGTTACCCTATAAATCAAGTGGGCACTTGCTAAGGAGTGTGGGTGTTCGTCCTCTACTCCTCCTTGCTGGCTACCACTTGGAGTAATAAACTGTTGTGAAACCCCTTTTTACTGCTCCATTGTCTTTCTTTGGTTTGTCTGAATCTAGAGTGAACTTGCCAGAAGTTGAGCTCCTGTGACTTTCACACATTTAATCAACATCATACTGCTTGCCTTCTCAAGGGTTGAGGAAGGGAGGAAGAGAATTTGGAGCTCATTTAAAAAAAAATTAATTTTATGTTTTTAAATGTAATTGGGAAATATTTAGCAAAATAAAAATGTATTTTAAAAATTGCATGTAGCAAGGAATAATATAATGTTAATAATAATTAATGTTGATAATGATAAGGTTTATAGGATTTGCTCAATCCCCAGCCTTCCACTTAGCCTGGAAGACTTTAGTTTGAATCCTGCCTCTGATACATACTGAATGTGTGACTCTGGGAAAGTCACTTAAATTCTCAGTGCTCAGTCTCTAAGACTCCAATTTCAGAGAAGCTGCTGATTTGTATTGGTAGAAGGATTTTTTTTTCATTAGGAGTCCTCTAGTCCATCTAGATTTTCAGGGATTAAAGCAGTCTGTAGGGGATGGATCACTGTTATTCTTACCTGGTAAGAACCACACTATTCACTAATGCTGCTCTTATAGGGACTAAGAAAAAGGTTGTGAGTGTGCCTTAATGAAGAATGAGAAGCCATTCATATCTATATCGAAATTTAATCATGCATTTTTGATTGCTAAAGTTCTTATATGTTTTGATGATCCAAGTAAAGCTATATTTAGCACAGATACAGTGTGAGCGCTCATTCTTGCTAAATTCTTAACCTGATGCTTCTCAGGGCTAATTAAATGATAAAATAATTATCTTGTTGATGGTGGATAAAATATTAAGAAAATAATACTTTTAATTGATTTGTAAAGTTATTTCTTACAAGGCAAATGCCTTCCTTCTAGTCTCCTATTTTGTGCCTTTAGAATAGAAATTTGCCCAATGAGTAAAGGAGAAAGGTGGCATTATATGTTGACAATATATGATTTTGTATTTTCTTTTCTCATTCCTCAGAAACTAGTTATAAATATGATTTCATTTGCAGTTTGAGTTCCTTTGGGGATTGTTTGTATTATGTTTCAGTCTAGTTGATATCTTAGAAATTTTTCCACAACTTATAAATCACTACATAAAGATGATATTTTGCCTTTTCATTTGCCAACACTTTATTGATTCATGTTTAGAGTACTTTCTCTACCTTAGAAAATTGCACAAATATTTCTCACTATGTTTTCTTCTTTTAGGATGTAAGGATTTCTGAGTTTCCATAATTTTCTTTCAAAATATCTTTGACCTTTTTATCCTTCTGAAGAATTCTAGCTCATTGGCGTCCCTATTTGATTTCTTTCCCTGTTTCACTAATTTAATATAAAAAGTCATAAATGCAGAATTAATCAGTATTATGAAAACAATTATTTGAAATATGTTTTCTATTTGGTAGGACTTGGGATCATGTATCTGTTATTTTTATGCTTTCCCCTCTATTCTTTGTCAACTTACCTTTTTACTCTCCCTCAATGCATTCTGTTTTTCCTGGTGCTGCTTTTTGTTAACTTCAGTGGAAGCTTATGTATTATTAGCCTGTTTTTTCTCAAAAATCACAAATACAACCTCCCAATCAGAATTCTTACCTAGACCCAAAGTTACTTCAGTGTATAAAAATTCCACCCTGTCCCCCATTTAGACGCTGAGAATCCCATGCCCAAAAGGCTGAGACTTTCTCATGCCTGCTCATCCTTATGGGCTTCACCTGGCCTATGTGTTTTATCACTAATAAACTTTTCCTCAGGCTGGAAGAAGATTTGAGTTGAATTCATTCAGGCAGGGCCCAGTGTCCCCAAAGCAGCACCCCAAAGTCCTAGACCTCTTCATAAAGAGTATTTGTTTTTTACAAGTTTGATAAACTTCACCAATAAATCCATCTGGATCAGGGGTATTTTCTTTAGCAGTTCTTTTATGGCTTGTTTGTTTGCTCTTTGTAAATTTGGATTTTTAAATTCTCTGTTTTCTGTTGTGTTAATTTTGTTGTTTTTGCATTTTTATTTTGGTGTTTATCAACTTGATTACACAGTGCAGTTTTGGAAAAACAAAAAAAATCACAAACACAAAAATGATGACAACAAAAACAAGAACAGATTAAAAGTTTTTATTCTCACCTGGTCTTTGGAAGTTGTATACAATAGCAATGTGGGTTAAAGTGCAGATTATTCAACTGAAAAAAAAATAGTTGCATTAAAAAAAAATTGTGCATGCGCAATAATGCCATGGTCTTTGTAACTTTCTATAGCTATAATGTAAAATATTCTCTTTTATCTCCTTTTGAGGAACACTACCTCAGAATACATTTTCAATCTCTTTTCATGTTTCACTAATATAAAAGGCATGAGAGCAGTGAAAATCAGTATTATTAGGGGAAATATATGATTTAGGGCCCAAGTATTTAAAAGCCTCATCATGAAGCATAAAGACTTTACTTTATCTCATCAAGCAAAACAGATATTTCATGACTGGAGAGAAACTATAATGGGTGCTTATAAAAAATATCACCATATGGGAACACAGCAAATTTGCTTTGAGATTATTTGAAAAATTTACTTCTAAAGGGTAAATCAGAAGACACTGAGGATATAAAATAGCACTGCTTTTTGAAGGAAAGGGTTTAAATAGCATTGAGATTGTTCGATTAGTTTAAATTCTTCTTTGCATAAAGGGTGAGATTTATGTCAATATTCTTCTTAGTATAACAAATTATAACATGTTTTTTATATTTGGAAGGTAAGGTCTAATTTTTAACAGTAGATGAGTAAGTACTAAAGCAGAAGAAAAAAATCTCACCTTAAAAAATTATAAAGGAAAGAATCTAAAATTAGGTAGAATGGTGTTATTAACTATGGAAGCATATAATCCATCTGCAAGATTTATGTTTCCTTGGTTTCCAGAAGATAAGTGGGAAATATCTACATTTCTTTTATTTTAAATTTGATGAGATTATTATATTGTAGAAGTTAACAAACTACTTACTTGCAATGTATTTAATATATTTTCTTTAAATGAATTTCTATTTCAGAATATGTTGTATTATTTTTAACATGATATGATTTGGAATTCCATTAGTTCAGATACCTTCTTATCTGAAGAAATTTGAAATCCCTCCATACCTTCCTAGACAGCCTTTATGTGTTGCTGTGGGTGAAAAAGTAATTACCTAATAATGATTTTTATGATTATCCTCTCTGAAGTTATTTGGTCTTCAACACCTGGCCTGTTCTTGGAGATATTCCAGTTCAATATATGGACAGATTATTTGAGAACCCAGGATTACCTTCCTTATGCCTAGATGAGTCCTTTCTTCCAAGATCTTCGTGATTATCAAATGAAAATATCTAAGTAAAGTTTTTTGTAAAATTTAAAGTGTTGTATAAATGATGACTATTGCTATTTGTGGCTTGTTGATATACAGTAGGAGGATTTTAATCAGTTTTATTTTTTAATTTGGAATTTTAGGCCTGGAGACCTATGGTTTCATTGCTGTCATTTTTTAGTTATGTTTGACTCTTCATAGCCACATTTGGGGTTTACTTCACAAAGATGCTGTAGTGATTTGCCATTTCCTTCTCCACTCATTTTATAGGTGAGGACATTGAGGCAAATAGAGTTGAATGATCTGCCCAGGATCACATGGCTAGTAGGTGTCTGAGGCATTATTGAACTCATGAAGATGAGACTTCCTGACTCCAGGCCTGACATTCTATCCACTGACCTAGAATTTCATTACGTATAGGTGACTCCCAGGTAAGGAAGCTCCCTTTACGACCACAGGTTGGTACCTTCTCTGCAACTTAAAGTCATAGAGAATTGCATAGAGCACTGTGGGGTTAAGAGATTTGCCAAGAGTCACACAGACAGAGGAGAGACTTGAACCCACATCTTCCTAGCATCAAGGATAGTTCTTTATCCACTCTGCCGCACTGCCTCTTTGTTTTTATTATTATGTATTACTATGGTTAAGCTTAAATTGACTCGACGAAACACTCATACATGGCACTGTGCTAGATGCTGGGGATTCAAAGACAAAAACTTGAATAGCTATTTCTAAAAAAGATTATCTCCTACTTAGCGATACAAAATGTATGCAGATGATTAAATAAAAGCTAATATGAGGAAGGAAAATATAGTAAATCCTTCAGAAGATATTAAAAGTCTTGTCACAAATAAATGTAGGTTTACTTTCAATCTCAATGAAACTTAATATTTACTACATAGTGAATTGATGTACAATAAATAGCCATAAAATTGTTACGTTTCAAATATATTAAGCCTATAAAATTAACAGTTTGTTTCAATATTTGCACTTTATTTATTCCTAATCTCCACCTGTCTCCTTGCCATATTTATGCATCAAAGGACCAGGCCTGGAATTCAACCTTAAGTTGCTTATTGCCTGTGTGGTAAGTGATCTAAAAACTACAATTAAAAATACCTGAACTCAACCCCAAAAAAAAGTGTTTTCTGAAACTTAAATGGCTAGTATTATGATTACTTTCCAAACTGATAGACTAAAAGTCTGTCATTCATTCTAACAATCCATTATTTATTAAATGAAGCCTCCAAGTCATATCCACTCTGACTTTGTCTCTGCAACACAATAAATCAGGTTCTTACAGATAACCTAACCAGGAGAAACCTTAGGAAACTAGTAAAGTGAGCAAACTTTTCAGTTTCCCCTTTAGTAGCTCTCATCCTCCAAAGTATCCAGCGTACTACTGCTCATCCTTTAAATCACAGAAGCTTCTCCTGCTACAAAGCCCTGGACAGATCAGCCTTTTGCTGCCAGTGCCCTGGGCTCCAGAACTTTTAATAAGATGCAGTTTATTTAAGGTTCACTTATCTAAAAGCTTTGACCTTGATCAGAATAAATCCTGGATGGAAAGGAATCCATACACAGAGAAGAACTTTTCTCACAATGTTTTGGCTAGGAATACATGATGCAATGGAAAGAGTGCGAAGGACAGATTTATTATTATATCTGAATACTTTGTTGTTTCTCATGGCATAATAATAATCAATAATGATAAGAGCATCATTTCTATACTACTCTGTATACAAAAAACCTTAAATATTATCTCATTTGTCTCTCACAATAAGAAATTATTTAATTTTACAAGAATTTTAGTATCTCCCCCTCCCAATGTTCTCTACAATTGAATAATAAATTAAAAAAACACATTGAACCATAATTAATATGTACAATCCAAGAAGACAAATTCCCACATTGGCTATATCCCAAAATATGTCTTATTCTACATTTTAAGTCCATCACCTCTCTGACAGGATGTAGATGGCATGTTTGACCTTCAGTCTTTGGATTTGTTTTATCATTGCATTGATTAGCCTCTAAGATCTATTTGTCTATCTCCCCTCTCCTGTCCTTTACTCTCCCCTCCCTTCCCTTCTACTCCCCTCCTCTATTCTCCTTCTCTGCCCTATCCCAAGGATCTTCTGTCCAAAGGAGGGTAAATTTTGATGGCTGAAAGCTACCTAGTTAACTTGGGGTTTACTGGCTAGATTTCTTTCTCAAAGACCAAGCCTTAAGCCCAATTCATTCTGGATTCGACAATAGGTCCCTGTCCAAGCACCACTTACTGGTTATTTTTTGGGCCCTACTGAATCAGAGGGAATGTAAACAGTAACTGTTTCTCTTTTGGCCAGCAACCCTGAGGGTCTTTCTCCCCCAGTTCGATATATATATATATATATATATATATACACACATTTTTTTTTTATCAAAGAGCCATCCCTTTACTCACTTCTTAAAGATGCCTGTTCACTGAATGGGCATTGTCTCATTCAAAGTGAGAAGCCAGAAAGATCTCAGCTGAAAAGGGTCAAGGTCTCCCACTGCATCCTGGGCCATTTCCATTCATCCTAATAGATATCTGGCCACTAGACCCAGATGACTCTGGAGGAGAAAGTAAACCTGGTGACTTTGTACAGCCCTCCCTCACTCAAATCAAAGTCAATTGCAAGTCATGTTATCATCTCCCTGTTATCATGGTCTTCTTTGACAGCGAAGGACAAACCACACAACCACAATGTCTTTCAAACTTGTTTTTTTTCTTTATAATGTTATCTGTGTATAAATTGTTTTTATTCTGCTTACTTAGTTCTGAACCAGTTTAGAGTTCTTTCCAATTTCTTCCAAAATTGTCCACTTTATCATTATTCATGGCACAGTAGTATTCAATCATATTCACATACCACAATTTTAAGCATTCCCAAATAAGTGAATAACATGGATTTCCAGTTTGAAGCTACCATATGGCTTCTTTCAATCTTTCTTTTGGATACAGACCTGATCTCTTTCGGGTATAGACCTAACAATTGTATAGGTGGATCAAAGAGTATAAATAGTTTAGTACATATAGGGGCAGGTTAGGTGCTATTATTATACTTATTTTAGCCATGAGGAAACTGAGTACCAGGTAAGTTATGGTAAGTAAATTGTCTAGTATTGCATCGGTAGTGTCTGAGGCATGATTTGAGCACTTATCTTTCTGACTTCTAGTCCAGTGCTCTATTGCCTGTGCCACCTGACAGATATGGAATATATGTGATCCAAAATACTACAGATATAGAACAGACTCAAATAACCAATTTAATAGCATCAATTAATTTTTATCCTGTATTTTATATTAATGAAATATGGAAAGAGATTGGGTAGTAGAAACAGTGATGAATTTGGAGTCAGAGGAATTGACTGCTACCATTGCACTAATTTCTTCTGTAAAATGAGATTAGTGTGGTCAGTCTTTTTTAAACTGTGGGTCGCTACCTTATGTGGGGTTGTGACCCCCCCTAGTTTATGAAGCATTGAAGGGATTGCAAGTGTAACAAGTTTAAGAAGCCCTGGTGTGGACTAAATTACCTCTAAAATCATTTGAACTGTGAAGATTTCTGGTTCGTAACTGAGGAAATCTCTTTCTACTGAAAGGACCAGTCCATCATGAGTATGATGTGGTTTTTGTCTTCCTTTACAGACAGCAAGTCTATGTACACTAGCATTTTCATGTAGGAATTCCTTCTTGGAATTTCTCAGGAAATATTTATCTGTTTACTAATCACAAGAAAAATCAAGAAATCAAGAAAAAAATACTATCAATCTCTTGCAAAGTTTAACATTCAACAGAGAGATGTTATTAGTTCAAAGGAATCAACTGATATCAAGAATAAGAAATCCCGATACAAAGAGCTGAAGGTTAAAATCATCATTTCTAAGAACTAGGACAGGAGCACAGAGGAGAGAAGCAGTTATGATCTAATCAGTCAATCTTGTTTGTAATTGTTGCCATGATACACATATCTGTTTGTGGCTCTGTCTATTGCTAAACAGTGAGTCATTCTTGAAAACAGAATAAATATTAATAAGTCTATATGCATAGAATTTTATACAAGCCCTGTTAGTGGTGTTTCAGGAAATAACAAGTTTTGAAAAAGCATAAGAAGTCTCATTAAATTGGCAACTTCCACACATGATTTTGTGTAGTGCTGTTAGCCTTACTGAGAGTTCTAAATGTTACATTATTCAGATACTGTCCAATAATGTTCACTGGTGTTTTCCAGTGGTGAATATTTGCTACAGGTTATAGTTCTTTGTAAATACCGCTAAACTTAACTTTTCTTATTAAAACTTTTAAGATATTCATAATAATGAGTACAGAATGTGAGAATGTTGGCAGTATTTTAAGAAAGAAAAAGGAAATCACCTTATTTCCAGCTAGGTTTTAAAACTCTTTTATAATTTATTAGTTCATAATAATAATAAACCATGCACTTATCATTACATTTATTAGAGAAAACCTCTAAAACTTTTTGTGTAACTGTATGTCAGAAAAATGAGTAATTACATTATTATAGAAATGCATCATTATTTAAAACACATAAATAAAATGTTATGAAAAATGCAGATTATATGATTTTTGAGATTTCCGAGACATTTGATTTCTCATTCCCAAATACTGAAGATAAGTATCTGTTAGGAATTTGGAAACACTCATGTACAGCACCTCTAAATGGTATTCATGCTGTCCAGTTAAGCAGCTGAGTCAATATCAATAGTATTCTTTTGTACACAATGAGCACAAGTATGTTAATATGCTATATATCACAACTGTATCTATATACATGCATGTGTATATGCATGTGTATGTGTATATGCATATATTAATCAAAAGAGCCTATTCATATGAGCCCCAGAGTTTTCTCTTGGCCTAGGTTTCTAAAATCATAATGGACTGCATTCCTCATGCATCAGCAGGCATTGAGATAACAAATACTATCTTCTCATACCTCATGGAGAATCTATGCTCATCACTTTTAGATTGTATAGCTCCAACATCATCTGTTCCCTCAATAGCAGGATTCCTTTAGGAGAGCTGAGCCTGAGTTCTTAATGATAATTTCCCTTGCTTGGTCTTTATCACTTCTAGACAAGTCATATAATCTCTGAGTGCTCTAGAAAACTCTCTAAGAACATACATTGCAGTAAAAAAAAATGATGACCTACAAATGTATAGTGAATTTCCTCACTTCAGATTCCCTATAATGATGAAATCACAGATCAAGCCCTATGCCTATATCACTTTTTTAAGGAATTCACCTTGCAATTGTTTTCACCTCTACTTGAAACTGAACAATAGCCCGCTTCAGAGCCAAAACCTGGAATTTGTGGAAGGGGGAAAAAAATTGTTGCTTTCAGTGAGTATTCAAATGTGGTGACCTTATTATGGCCACTGCTCATCTAATGAGGCTTCTCCTTTTTTTTCCAGGTCTTTCCTAACAGGGGACATGACAGGCTTGGTTCTCCCTCTTCCAGAAGCCACTACAATAGCTATTGGCACAGTTAAAATTTATTGTTTTTCTTTAGTTGTTTTTCTGTTGTATCTGACTCTTTGTGACCCCTTTTGGGGTTTTTTTGTGGCAAAGATACTGGAGTGGCTTGTCATTTCCTTCTCCAGCTCATTTTGTAGTTGAAGAAACTGAGGCAAACAGGGTTAAGTGACTCATCCAGGGTCACACAGCTAGTAAGTATCTGAGGCTGGATTTGAACTCAGCTAAAAATGGTAACAGGTAACTCCTTCACAGAGAATGACCCCCCCCTTCTCTTCCTATGTGTCTTTATGTTGAAGGGTGCTGTTTCTTTCCCAAGGCAAGGCCACTATCCCTGTTCCTTACCTTTCAGTCTCCCACTGAGCCATTTTGCCAAACAATAAACCTGTTTTGGAGGTGTCACCCCCAAGTTACTGTCATAATTACAAAGTTTACTTCCTTCCAAGACCACAATGAGGTATGGACTAGACTTCCTGAAAGATGAGCAACCACTCTCATGGTGGGGTGTCATCCATAGAGGTGTCTTCCTCTGTAACTCCAGTGCCATTGTTGTCTCCCACACCACTCACAGTTTGCTCGAGGTGCAAGAATTCCTAGTTACAACACTTACTGTATTGTAGTGCTACTCCTTCCCTCCTTCTTCCATGACCCCTTCTCTCTTGCTCTCTGTCTTTCTATTCCTTCCCCCTTGCCCTCTTCTTTGCTTGATTTAGAACAAGAGCACCTATGCTGTCAAGGAAAGCTGAGGAGAAGAAATATAATTCCATCCTATTTCCAGAAATACTGTGTTTGTGTGTTTAGGATGACTGTTAAAAATCATATCTTGAATTTATAGAAATAGTTTTGGGCAGATGGGCATATTTATATTGGGTTCAAGCAAAAATTTGGTTGGTTGTTCAGCATTCAATAAGTCAAACATTCTAGTATGCTTTTTTGGAAAAAACACACACATATACACACAAGGAGGAAAGTCAGTCTTATCCTCAAAACACTTGCTGGAGAAATGGCTTTAATATGAGAAATAAAGGATTCTCTCCATTGGAACTCTAAAGGAGGATGGATCATCACTGATTGCAGAAGGGATCCTGCTCAGACATAGGTTGGACTAAGTGACTTCTGAGGCCCCTTACAATTCCTTTTGTTGTTGTTGTTCAGTCATTTTTAAAATTTTATCCAACTCTTCATGACCCCGTTTGGGTTTTTCTGGACAAAAATACTGCAGTGCTTTGACATTTTCTTCTCCAGCTCATTTTATAGATGAGGAATGAGGCAAACAGGGTTAAGTGACTTGCCTGGGGGTTGCACAGCTTGTGGCTGAGGCCAGATTTCAACTCAGGAACATGAGTCTTTCTTATTCCAAGCCCAGTGCTCTATCCAGATCCCTCAATTCTCCAAAGGGAAGTCTTTTGCATTCCAGTTAATTTTTAGTTAGGTTTAATACTCTATTTTTGGCCTTCTCTTGGATACCAGAAGATCTTTTTCTGTCTATTAACCTATTCATCTTTGATATGAAAGATGTATATAGAGTCTTAAGTGAATTAAGTGACAATGTAGCGTAATGGTCTCAGGAAATTTGCTTTTGATCTGAGCTTCTTCACTGATTCATTATGTGATCCTGGGAAAATAATTTCATCTTTCTGGGTTTCAGTGTCCTCATATCTAAAAGGAAATGGGACTCAATTGACTTCTAAGATTCTTTTTTTAAAAGTTTTTATTTAGTATGTTATTTTTCCCCAGTTACATGTAAAAACAATTTTTAACATTTGTTTCTAAAACTTTGACTTCCAAATTTTCTCCCTCTCTTCCCACTCGCTCATTGAGTAGCAAGCAACTCCATATAGGTTATACATGTGTATTCATGAAAAACATATTCATAAGAGTCATGTTGTGAAAGAAAGCACAAACAAGAAAAAAACGAGAAAAATTAAGAAAGTTTAAAAAAACATGCTTCAATCTGTATGCAGACACTAACAGTTCTTTCTCTTGGGATGGATAGCATTTTCCATCATAAGTCCTTAAGTCCTTCAGTGTTGTCTTTGATAATTGTATTGCTGAGAATAGCTGTCATTCATGGCTGATCATCTTACAATATTGCTGTTACTTTGTGTACAGTACATTTCACTTTGCATCAGTTCATGCAAGTCTTTCCAGGTTTTTCTGAGAGCAGCCTGCTCATCATTTCTTATAGTACAAATAACTATATTCCATCATAATCACATACCACAGTTTGTTCAGCCATTCCCCAGTCAATGGGTATCCCCTCAACTTCTAATTCTTCACCCTCAGAAAAGAGCTGCTATAAATATTTTGTACATATAAGTCATTTTTCTTTAGGAAAATGTATTTTTTGGGATACGGACCTAATAGTGGTATTGCTAGGTCAAAGGGAATGCATAATTTTTATAGCCCTTTGGCCATATTTCCAAATTGCTGTACAGAATGCTTGAATCAATTCACAAGTCCACCAACAGTGGGTTAAAGTCTCATTTTTCCCATGTTCCTTCCAACATTTGTCATTTACCTTTTCTGCTCTATTAACCAATCTAATAGGTATGAGGTAGTACCTTGGAATAGTTTTAATTTGCATTTCTCCAATCAATAGTGAATTAGGGTATTTTTTCGTACAGCTATTTGATTACTTGTTTTCTTCAGTGTACTTTTTTCCCATTATGTCAACTGTATTTTTAAATATTTTTCTTCTACCTCTATTATTTGACTTTTAAAATCCTTCTTGAGCTCTTCCAAGAAGGCTGTTTGGGCTTGAGACCAATTCATAGTCCTCTCTGAGGTTTCATATGTGGTAATATTGACAATGTTATACTCTCCTGAATTTGTGTTTGTATCTTCCCTGTCATGAAGATAATTTTCTGTGGTCATTGATTTTCTATGTTGCTTCTTGCTCATGTTGTTTGCCTTTTTTTCTGGCTTTTAAAGTTGATCTCTGCTTCTGTGGCACAGGGGGCATTGTCCCAGCCTTCTTGTGCTGGGAGCTAGGGGTCTGGTTACTGGTTTGCTGAGGTGGGGCTTGCCACTGGCTTGCTGGGATGCCTCCCTTCCTGTACTGGTCCCCTTCAGCCCAGCAAGAGGGACTGTTCCCGTTTATCCCTCTAGCGTCAAAAGCTAAAAGATTGCTGTACCTGGTCTTTCTGCTGACTCTATTATTTCAGGAATTTTCCTGTGTCAATATTCTCTGGGTTTCTCAAGGTCAGTAAGGAAGAGTAAGAACTATATACTGCTTACTGCTCCATCTTGGCTCCCAGAAGTCGAAGTAGGTGACTTTCAAACATTCAGTCTTTGGGCTAGTAGCTCCAGGAGCAGCCACTGCCACTGCTGCCACTTCGGCTACTGATGCTGATTCAGTCACTCCCAAGTCCTGTTCCTGATTTGCTTTTTGCTGGGGTTGTGTTGGTACATCCTACCACCGTGAGCTGGACTGTGCTACTCTCTCACCCAGTTCAGACAGACCTCTCCTCCTGCCCTTCTAAGTTGCCTCTGGCATCACTGGGTTGAGAAGACTGGAACCTGCCACTGCTGCTGGTGATTCAGTCCCCCAAAGCCTACTTAGGCTTTACTTAGTCTGGGTCTGCTGCTGTATCCTACACACTGGATATACCTTTCTCAGGCTGGTGTAACAGACCTTTTCTGTCAAATTTCCAGGTTGCTTGGGCTGGAAATCTGCCTCTCTCTGTGTCTTTGTGGGTTCTGCCATTCTAGAATTTGTTTAGCATCACTTTTTAGAGGTATTTGAGGAGATTTGGGGGGAGAGCTCACGCAAGTCACTTCTTTCACTCAGTCATCTTGGCTACCCCCCACTTTATGTTTCTTAATGTTTAAAAAAATGGTTATTTTCTAAACAAAAGCTGTTCATTTGCTAAAGAAGTTAAAAGTCAGTGAAGAACAACAAATGCCTTATAGCAGCTCTCCATTTCCTGACATTTGATACAGTATTCCCAGGAACACTAGACAGGGCTCATTCAGATATTTTCTTACACTAAGAAGATTTTGACATGGCAGATGAAGAATATATGTTTTGAGGGTTCAACTCAACCACTTTAGATTTTTCCTTCTAAAACAGATGATTTAGTTACATTTTAGTCCCAATCCTATCTGGTCTAGGCTTTTATATTTGCTATGTAATTGGAAGTAGCTGAAGTTAATTGACTAGCATGTCAGATTTTAGGTAGGAAACTATTTGTATCACTTGTATTAGCACTTTTGAGTTAAAATGGACTTCAGAGTCCATCTGATCCAACACCCTCATTTTACAGTTGAGGAAAGCTTGGTCTTTTAGTGGATAGAGCACTGGACTTGAAGGCACAGAGACCTGAATTTAAATACAGCCTCAGACACTTGCTAGCTCTAAAACTCTGGGGCAGGTAGAAGAAAAACTTTGTTGAGATTATTCAAATACTCATTTTTTAACTCTATGACAAATGAAAAATTGGAAAAATTGGCCTTGATGAGTGCATGGAAGAGAGCATTATATTGAAAAGATTTGTTACAATTGGTATCTCCAATGATCCCTCCCTTGTCCTCCCATTCCCCTAAATCTAAACACCCTTCTTTATCCCCCTTTTGACTTATTCTTTCATCCTTCCCTTTAAAGAGCCCTCCTTTATCTTCTGCCCTCCATCCCCTTAGAGTTTTATTTCTTTCTAAATTTAGAAGACTTTTATACTCCTCTAGATATATTTTTTCCCTCTTGAACCCATTCCTCATGAAGGTAGGTTTCCTGAACTAACAGTCCCCCTCCTCCATCTAATTCCTCTCAATTTGTTCTTCCTCTTACACCTCGTTTGTATAAGATAATTACTCTTTTAGCAGTTCTTGAACAGTTTTGCTATTTGAAGTCTACTTAGGTCTACTCCAGTCTTTCTTATAAGCTACCTAACTACAAATAACAATATTAGAAATAGGTTTTACATTTTGCATACATAAAAGGTAAACATTCTATCCTTACTGAGTCCCTTGTAATTGGTCATTGGTATGTATCTTATATTTCTCTTGGCTCTTGTATGTCAAATCTTCTATTGAGTTCAGGATTTTTTTTTATTATTAATAAAGTCCTAAAAGTCTGACAATTTTTTTTTTCATTCAGAATTATGCTTAGCTTTGCTGGGTATGATATTTTTGGCCAAAAGTGCAGTTCTTTTGCTCTTCAACATAGAGTTTTCCAAGAAGACCTGCGATCTTTTAGTTTCAATGTTGCTAGGTCTAGTGTGATTCTAATTGTGGTACCAACATATGTAATTATTTTTTTTTCTTGTTGCTTGTAATATTTTGTCTTTGAGCTCAGGGTTTCAGAATTTGATTATAATATTTTTGTAAGTTTTCCTCATAGGATCTCTTTCAGGTGGTGATTGGTGGATTTTTTTTTCTATTTCTAATTTCCCCTATTGTTCTAATGCTTCAGGACAATTTTCTTTAATTATTTCTTTCATTATTGTGTTAAGATTCTTTTTTTGATCATAGCTTTCAGGTAGTTCATATGTTTTCTGTTCTTGATCTATTCTACAGATCAGTTGTTTTTGTTTTTCTTATGAGATATTTCACATTGTCTTCTATTTTTTTCGTTCTTTATATTGGGGTAGAAGAGGATTTCTTTGCTTCAATATCCTCCTCTGAAGATGAACCCCAATCTTTTCTATTCCCATAATAGCTGTCTATGCTTGGATTCTTTCTTCTTTGCCTGTGCATTTTTTGTTAATAGTTTAGTTTTTATAGTCGCTTCTAGTTTTGGAGGTATGGAGGATGGTGCCTCTGGCCTCTGATCCTCTTCAGTTCTCCCCTCTGACCTTGAACTCAAATCAAGACCTCCAGCCTCCTGTAAGTGCCCACAGCCAGTGGAGTCCCTGCTACCAGCTTCTGCACTCACCAGGCATGTGCGCCACCCCCCCCATGCCCACTCCCCCTCTACCTCTCTGCTGCATATATGGGTCTGGTGCTCCTTGTCAGCGGTCCCTTAAATCTTCCCCAGGTCAGATACCCAACTCTCCTCACTATGTGTGTGTGTGTGGGGGGGGGCGGTGAGGGAGTTAATGTGTTCCTATGGCTGGGACCAAGGCAGCCCAAACCAGCTAACCCTAGGGTTTACCACTTGTTGTTTAAGTGGTCTCTAGCCTGGAGGTGTTTACTCTTCACTGGGAAGAAACCTCATTCTAGGATTTTTCTTCAAATCTTTTCTGATTGTCCCAAGAGGACCCCTGTTCTGCCCCTACTCTTATTTATTTTCACAGCTCTATGTTCACCCAGGGGCACTATTTTATCTCTTTTGTGGAGGAAAATCTTTAGAGCTTGAAATTTTCTGACCTACTCCGCCATCTTCCCAGAATTTTCTGTACAGGGAATAATTTTTAAAACCTGGCCTAGGGAGTACAGGTTATCTGCTATGGCAATGGCAGGTGGCAAAATAGAGATGTACTTAGGAAATGAAAAGGTGTATATGTGGGGGCAGGAGGTGGGTGAGGAAGAAAACCAGAGAGAACAAGAAAAAGCCAAAAAGCCATACAAAGCAAGTAATCTGGCATCCACACTTCCACGATCTTCAGAGGAAATGTAACTATATTAAGCCATCTTTGTGTATAATGATGCATGTTTGTGTGTAGTGAGTTCCCGTGGGATTTCATTCATAGCTACTATGAAGAAAATGATTTAGGGGAGGCCATATGTGCACATTATAATTATTTCAGATTCTGTTTAAAAAGAGCTGAGGTTTTTATTTTAACTTTAAAATATTATTTATATAACTGACTTTTTCCCCTAGTTGTCAGCTCCTGAATTCTTATCTATGACATAATCAAGTCATGAAATGGATATGATTTCCATTTTGATTAATATCAGTTCTGTGTCCTTTTCTTTCTCTAGTATAGGGCACCATTCATTTGAGTGAATATTACCCACCCATTAAGGAAAACTTATTCTTTAACACATAAGGCTTAGACAATGATTAAGGAACTGCTTGGTCCTTTCATCAGCTTCCTTTGTGGCTAGTATGATTATCTCATTTTTATCCCATACAGAGCCTTACCCAGAAGTGTTACAAAGGTTACTGTAAATTATGAAGTTTTGGGGGGAAAAACTGGTACTGTTAAAATTATTTTGCTAAACTTGATCTTGAAGAAGCAAAAATAAAAAGATAGACCTCTACAAATATGTGAAAGAGATGTATTTTTTCCATTTCTCTTGCAAGAAAATTTTACTTTTAATCGAACAACTCAGAAGGAGCTTGTCAGTTGCATGAAGGAAGATATAGCATTATACAAAGTAATACCTGCAATAAGTTGATAACAGTAATTATATATATGAAACACAAAATAATTATTCCATTTATGATGGGGGCGGGGCCCAAGCCGAGATCTTCACCCTTTGCACCAAAGGGAATCTGACTCACAGGCCCCAGACCCTCACCTCCCTTTGAAAGTCTTAGCCTTACCCTTTAATCTTATTCAGATCTGGCTCCCTCTTGTCTATAGGCCCCAGAAAGGTCTTCCTTTATCTCCTTTTGAAAGTCCTAGCCCCACCTTGATTTTGTGCAGATGCCTTTCAAACTTCTGCCTTCCTGTTCCCTCCATTATCTATTCCCATTGTCTATTCAATCTCTCTGACCTCCCCAATTAGAGTTCTTACCTAGACCCTTTTCCCAGCCCCCTTCTCTGGCCACCCAAAGCTACTTTAGTATTTAAGATCCACCTTGGCCCTTATTCAGATGCTGAGAATCTCACGCTCAAAAGGCTGAGAACTTCTTATGGCCACTCGTCTTTACGGGTGTCACCTGGTCAATGTGATTTATCACTAATAAACTTTTCCTCTGGCTGAGGAAGATTTGAGTTGAATTCATTCAGCAGGGCCCGGTACCATGATCTTGGGGTCCCAGCACCCCAAAACCCCTAGACCTCTTCATTATCAAAATCTGAAAATGCACTTCAGTTCAAAAAATTTGATGCCTCTGATTGGAGTGCAGAAGGAAGGAGATTTTTTTAATTGTTTTTTGAAACTTTAAAATGGAGTGAGGAGTATTCCAAGACAACATTAAAGAAAAACCATTGCATTGCCTGCTTTGTCTTGCACCCTGAAGACTGTGAGGCATTTCTGATTTGCATCTTTGCTCTATTTGTATTCCCAGTGTATTCGCATACAGTAGGGGCTTAATAATTTTCTATTCATTTGTTTATTTATTTACTCATTCAATCATTCATTTTAGGGCTGAGGAAACAGGCTGAAAGATTGCCTAGGATCCTATAGCTAGTAAATAAAGAATTTGAACTGAAGTCTTCCTGACTCTGAGGCTGGTAGTCTATATACACACTATGGTGGCTTTCTTCACAATTAATTGGTTGGAGTATCCTGAGTCAGCATAGTACCTTTGCACAAAATAAGTGTTTAATAAATGTTTGGTGAATGTAATTGAATTCATTGTACCCTCTTGATGCCGTGGGGATACAAAAGCATATAAAGAGCATATATATCCTTAAGTAATTTATGATGTAGCTCAGAGACACAAAATATGTATTAAGCAAGAGAACATGTGAAAGAAGATAAAGTACTAAAGATAAATTAAGTTAAGATAAAGTATAATAATGGAGCATTATTATGGCACTGGGGCTGAAATCATCAGGGAATGCTTTATGGAAGAAGTAGAACCTCTGATGGGATACAAAGGATAGGTAGGATTTGTTTAGGTGGAGGGAATGGCAGAGAACATTGCAGGTTGTTTATGAGACTATGAAGGTTCCACACTTGTTGAACAAGGAAAAATATAATGGAGACATAAAATCCTTGATGTAATGAGAGCAATATCCTAAGCAAATATGGCTAGTTTTTCTTTAAAAGCCACTAAAGCTGTCCTTGAGATTTGATTAGCTCAGGGAACTAAGGCTAGGACTTTAGTAGCCTCTTGGTCACTTCGATAAAAAATAGAGAAGACATTCCAAACTGAGGCTTTGACTGTAGACCAGCACCATGGACTACATTGGAAAGCTGTGCTCAATATCTTGGATAAACCTTCTCTTCCCTGCTCTGAATATTCTTCAGAGGCTAAATTAGTCTCCTATTATTAACTTTTAGATGGGTTACAAGTGTCTTATTTCATTTCAGTTTCAGATCTTATACTACCAGGAATAGGTCTGAATCAGTCCAAGTCTGTTACCCTCAGGAGTTTATATCCCCTGTAATCCTTAATTCATCTTTTTCTAATACTACATCCAGGAGGTGGAGGTACAAAGGAAGGAATTCTTTTGTTAGAGAAAGAGAGTGAGAGAGTTCTAAAGCCATAGGCAAAAATAAGGCTTCAGGAAATAGGCCACTGAGGTAGTCAAGGCATGAACTAATCAGGGGCCTATATATGAATGGTGGCAGTGGGAATAGATAGATGGGAGGGTTTATTCTGTTAGAGGATAGAGGAAAATCAACAACTTTCTACCTGACCAGGGCAGTTTAGTGGAACTATTATTGGATGCCATTCCTCTGTTAAATAGCCTTTGGAATTCATTTTGCGAGCTCCCAAGACACACCTTAGACTTGTACTGAACTTGGAGCCTTCTGAACATTAGCACTACCACTATAATCACTAACTCCTATTTTCTTTACTGGTACAGTTGTCTACCAATACCTGCTCCATCCTTTATTTGTGCAAATTGATTTTTAAAAAGATAATTTACTGGGGCAGCTAGGTGGTGCAGTGGATAGAGCACCAGCCCTGGATTCAAGAGGACCTGAGTTCAAATCCGGCCTCCTACACATAACCCTTACTAGCTGTGTGACCCTGGGCAAGTCTCATGTAACCCCATTGCTTAGCCAAAAAAAAAAAAAAGAAAAGAAAAAGAAATAATTTACCCCCATTCAACTGCATCTTGTTTACTAAGCCTTTGCTTCTATCCTTGTAAGATCTTTTTTTTAATCTCAAGACTGTTATTGAATATGCTGGATACCCTTATAAGCTTCATGTCATTTAGAAAATTGACAATTATGTCATATACATCTTCATTTAAGTCATCAATTAAAATTTTAAACATGACAGGACAGCTTCCTGGTGTGCTCTACTAGAGAATAATCTCCAAGCTGCAAAGGATCATAGGTTTAGGGTTGGAAGGAATGTTGTGGTGCATCTAGTCTAAATCCTCATTTTACAGATTGAACAGAAGCAGTAGTCATTGCAGCTAGATAGAGGAAAATGTGCCTGCAATTCTAGTCTCTGTCCCTTGACTCCTCTTACAATCTTAGTCAAACTGGGATTGTGGTGGTCCGTGGGCTGTTAGTAAGTCCCTAACAAGTGTTTATTAAATGGTGGTAAGATAGTAAGTTATCTCAGTCAGGATAGATCAGACAAAAGGATGGTGTAGGATAGTTCCCATTCTATCCATCATAGTGAATTAATTTTACTAAGATTAGTTACATAGGTAAGGATTTGACACTGCTTTCCCCTCCTTTATTTGTTTGCCATCCAAAGCCCCTTAGGAAGATTTCTTTGTGAGTAAAATTTTCTGGCCTTTATTTAAACTCAGAAAAATGAGAAATTTTATTTTGAAGGTTCTTAACTGGCTCTTTTAAAAAAGACAGGTAGCAACATTGAATATGATAAAACGAAGCACTTTAGCATATACGTATATGTATGTAATTTGGCAGTCTAGTGTATTTTGGTGAGTAGAATTTTTTTCAGAGCAATTGACAATGTGTTAGCTCACAGTTTATCATAGCTTTTTTTAACCCCATGCCCCACCACACCACTTTATAATTTCCACTCTCAAACATCTGCCAAGCAAGGTAGTTATACCAAATTTGACTAGAGATGTGTGGCCTACTTTGAAAGTCTCAACATTTTTCTCCTTTGGTTTGGCTCTCAGTTTAAATTACTGAATGCATCACTTTTCAGTCCTTTGCAAATAGTAGCCCAGAAAATGTGGCAAATTGCCTTAGGAGACACCTGTTTGAAGTTTTTGCAATTAGAAATCTAAGCAGCTACATTCAGAGTGCATTCTCCCCTGAGGGAGAAAGTGTAAATTCCATTCCTGACATCTTGTTTCTCACTGGCAGCATGACATAGTGAACAATATTCTGGACGTGGAATCAGGAAGACTTTGATTCATATCCTGCTTCAGACAAGTATTAGTTGTGTGACCCTGGAAAAGGCACTTAACAACTTTTGGTCTTTTTCTTTACCTTTAAAATGAGAGGGTTTAACTTTATTTTTCTTTTTGTATCATTGTTAATTTATTTATTTTTAGTTTTCAACATTCACTTCCACAAGATTTTGAGTTGTAAATTTTTTTCTCCATATCGCACCTCCCCCTACCCCAAGATGGCATGCATTCTGAATACCTCTTTGCCCAATCTGTCCTACCTTCTATCATCCCCCTCCTCTTATTCCCTTCCCTTTCTATTTTCCTGAAGGGCAGGATAGATTTCTATACCCCATTGCCTGTGTATCTTATTTCCCAGTTGCATGTGAAAAGAATTTTTAACATTTGTTTTTAAAACTTTGTGTTTCAAATTTTCTCCCTTCCTCCCTCACCACCTTACCCTCACTGAGGAGGCAAGTAACTCAATACAGGTTATACATGTATAGTCATATAAAACACTTCCATAATACTCATGTCGTGAAAAACTAAGTTTCCTTCATCCTATTCTGCCCCCCAGTTTATTCTATTCTCTCTTTTGACCCATCCCTCCTTAGAAGTGATTGCTTCTGATTAACCTGCCCCCAATCTGCCCTCCCTTCTATCATCCCCCCACTCTCTCATCCCCTTCTTCTCTGTTTTCCTGTAGGGTAAACTAGATTTCCATACCCAGTTGATTGTGTATGATATTCCCTCCTTAAGCCAAATCCAAGGAGAATAAGATTCATTCTTTCCCTCTCACCTTCCCGTACTTCCCCTCCACTGTAAAAGCTTTTTCTTGTCTGTTTTGTGAGAGATAATTTACCTCATTCTATCTCTCCCTTTCTCATTCTCCTAGTATAATCCTCTCTCACTCCTTAATTTAATTTTTAGATATCACCCCTTCATCTTCAACTCACCCCTTGCCTTCTGTCTGTCTGTCTGTCTGTCTGTCTGTCTCTCTCTCTCAACTACCCTAGTACTGACAAAGGTCTCATGAGTTACAAATATCATCTGTCCATGTAGGAATGTAAACAGTTCAAATTTAATAAGTCCATTATGATTTCTCTTTCCTGTTTACCTTTTCATGCTTCTCTTGAATCCTGTATTTGAAAGTCAAATTTTCTATTCAGTTCTGGTCTTTTCATCAAGAATGTTTGAAAGTCCTCTATGTCATTGAGTATCCAATTTTTCCCCTGAAGGATTATACTCAGTTTTTCTAGGTAGGTGATTTTTGGCTGCAGTCTTATCTCATTTGCCCTCTGGAATATTATATTCCAAGGCCTCCAGTCCCTTTATACAAAATCTGCTAAATCATGTGTTATCCTGATTGTGTTTCCACAATACTTGAATTGTTTCTGGTTGCTTGCAATATTTTCTCCTTCACCTGGAGACCCTGGAATTTGGCTATAATATTCCTTAGGAGTTTTCCTTTGAGGATCTCTTTCAGGAGGTGATTGGTGGATTCTTCCCATTTCTACTTTACCCTCCAGTTCTAGAATATCAGGGAAGTTTTCCTTGACAGTTTCTTGAAAGATGATATTTAGGCTCTTCTTTTGATCATGCATTTCAGATCGTCCAATCATTTTTAAGTTATCCCTCCTGGATTTATGTTCCAGGTCAGTTGTTTTCCCAGTGAGATATATCATATTGTCTTCTATTTTTTTTTCATTCTTTTGGTTTTGTTTTATAATTTCTTGATTTCTCATGAAGTCATTAGCTTCTGTTTGCTGCATTCTAATTTTTAAGGAAATATTTTCTTCAGTGAGCTTTTGGACTTCCTTTCCCATCTGGCCAGTTCTGCTTTTGAAGGCATTCTTTTCTTCATTAGCTTTTTGGACCTCTTTTTCCATTTGGGTTAGACTATTTTTAAGGTGTTATTTTCTTCAGTATGTTTTTGGGTCTCCTTTAACAAGCTGTTGACTTGTTTTCCATGATTTTCTTTGCATCACTCTAATTTCTCTTCCCAATTTTTTGTCTACTTCTCTTACTTGCTTCTTGAAATCCTTTTTGAGCTCTTCCATGGAGAATTCCCTCTCCATCACTGCTACAAGCTTCACCACTCCAGTGCTTCTCCACACCCCAGGACCACCACCCAGAACTGTGACCCAGATGCAAGCACAGGCAAAGCAAGAGATTCTGGTCTCAGCACCAGCAAAGAGATCCCTGCAATTCCCCTCTGATCAGCCACTCTATTCCCCCTCCATCTGTGGGCCAAGAGCCACAGGGCTGTGCCTGGGGTGGGACTGGAACCTGAAATTCTCTCTCACTGTGGTCACAGACCATTCCTACTGACCTTGTAAGTATTTGTGGGTTTGTGTTTGTTGGTTAAGAGGTCTAGAAACTGCCACAGCTGCCTGTAATTCAGTCCCCTGAGGCCTACTCCAGGTTTGATGAGTCCTGGTTTTTGCCTGTGCACTCACACTGAACTGTGCTCCTCTCCAGCCAGGTGCAACAGACCTTTCCAATCACCCATCCAGGTTTGTCTTGGGCTGGAAATTTGTTTCACTCTGTCTTTTTGTGGGTTCTGGGGCTCTAGAATTTGTTTAGAGCCATATTTTAACAGGTATTTGGAGGGGTTTGGGGGGAGAGCTCAAGCACGTCACTACTTTTACTCCACCACCTTGGCTCCTCCTGGAGATTAGACTTGATAGCCTCTAAGGTGCTTTCTAAGGGCAGCTCAGTGGCACTATGCCTGGAGTCGGGATGACTCCTCTTCCTGGACTGAAACCTGGTCTCAGACATTTACTAGCCGTGTTATCCTGTGCAAATCACCCTGTTTGTCTTAGTTTCCTCATCTGTAAAATGAGCTGAAGAAGGAAATTGCAAACCACTCCAGTTTCTTTGCCACTTGTTATTTAGTTGTTTTTCAGTTGTGTCTGGTGCTTCCCTGATCCTTTTGTGGTTTTCTTGGCAAAGATAAGGAAACTTAGGAAAACTAGGGTGTAAATTATTTGCCCTGTGTCACACAGCTAGTCAGTATCTAAGGCCAGATTTGAACTCAGAAGAGGCCTTATCCTAATTCCAGGCCTAGCACCGTACCCACCGTGTCACCTAGCTACTGCCAAGCAAACCCTAAATGGAGTGACAAAGAGTGTGACATGACTGAAAAATGATTGAGCAAAGTCTCATCTAGCACTAAACTCCATGATCTGCAATTCTGTTTAGTTTGGTGAGTTTTTGTAAATCAGATACATTTTTCCACCTCCCCTCATTCTCCTCTTTACCCTATGTACTGCCACCCTCTCCATCATGGTGGCCAAAATGGGGCTGACAGGGGATTGACAAAGCACCTTCAAGATTCTGGACTTAATGATTATAACTTCAGGTAAGCTTCAGTTGAAGATTTGCATCAATTCTCCCTCTATTTGAAGCTGATATCCAGTTGTGCAACATCAGGCAGTTTATTGGAGGAATATTTTTAGCGTAATCCCAGAATCATCACTAGGATAGGGGTAATCAGAGGTGGGTTTTCCTCAGCTTGCAAAAATTTAGAAATTCTGGGTATTCTTTTGGCCCTTTAGCATCATAGCAATAACTCAGCTTAATATCTAGTTGTCAAAAATCAATAATTAAAATAGAAGCTACCAAATGACAGCTTCCTCCTCATATTGGGGGCATATGCCAGTGGCCTCATCTTGGTGACAGCTCCAACACAAGCATTGACAAGGAACTCTGTAGTTTCTACTGCCTGTTTCCACAATTAAATTGAGGGTTTGATTCATGTGCCTTGTCCTGGATGCAAAACTCGTATTTACAGCTGTAACCCACCCACACATCCGGACACAGAAAATATACATAAGAAACATAAGAAAGGAGTGGATGAAGATTGAAAGAAAAAACAAAACTCCTAAAGGAATGCTATAGGCTGGCTCATTTAGCTCCTTTCTCACCATTATCAGCTCTATCATTTGGGGAATGGCTGAGCAAGTTCTCTTATATGAATGTGATGGAGTACAATATGTTGTGCTATAAGAAATGATGAGCAAGTGGACTTCAGAAAAACCTGGAAAAAATTATATGGACTGATGCTGAGTGAAGTGAGCAGAACCAGAAGACCATTGTACACTGTAACAGTAACATCATGGGAGTATTACCTTTGAAAGGTTTAGCTGTTCTCAGCAATGCAAAGATCTAAGACATTAAGTCTCACGATGCTCCACATTCAGAAAAAGAACTATAGATTCTGAATACAGGTCAAAGCATACTATTTGTTCTCTCTCTGTTTTCTTTTTGTTTCTTCTTTCTCATGGTTTCTCCCATTGATTCTAATTCTTTTTTTTACAACATGACTAATTTGAAAATATGTTTAATGTGAATTTATATGTGGAACCTATATCAGATTGCATGCCATCTTGGAGAGGGGGAGGACAGGGAAGGGAAAAAAATTAGAACTCAAAATCTTATAGAGTGAATGTTAAAAACTAAAAATTAAAAAATTAAAAAAAGAACAACAATAAAACATAATTCTCCTTTTTCAAATTTCATATCTAAGTACAGATTTTCTTGCTTTTATTTCATCCGAAAGAAATTGAAATAGATTGCATATAGAAGCAAATATGAAAATCTAATTGTCTTCTCTCAAGCCAGACATTAAAGAGATTTGAAAAAAAATATTTGAAACACTGTCATTTATCTCATTAATTTCTTTTTATTTTGAAAGATATTTTCATAAAATATGTTATCTGTATTAATAAGCAGTGAGTTATTATTTTCACTTTCAATAATTTTAATTATTGGTTTTCATTTTAGTACAATAGATTCCCATATATATAACCCACAAAAAACCAAAAGCTTTTTGGGGTCCTCAGTAATTTTTAAGAATATAAAGTATTCCCAAGAGCAAAATGTTTGAGAACTACTGCACTAGAATGATTTTCAAAAAATTGTTACTTTAAAAACATAGATTCTTCTAATTTTAGAGTTGGAATGAAGGCTAGTAGATCTATAGCCACCCTGGTATCCTGTTAAATGCCATTTCTACTTCTCATATGGCACATGAAGTCCTAAGAACCAAATGCATGATGATTATATTGTCAGTGATGATGAGAATAAATTGCTGTAGAAATATTTCCAATCTGTTCCTTTTTGTTTTTGTTTGTTGGGTTTCTTTTACTTAATATGGCTTCAAGAAAAAGATTCCTCTAGGCTAATTTCCATTCCCTAGGTTTTTCTGTTGTTGCTGTTGTTGTTGTTTGTTTTGTTTTTACTATTCTATAAAACAATACTGTTCATTTTTGCTTTCTGCTTCCGCAAGGTTTTGTAAATCAGCTTGTGCAGAAAATTGGTATTGCCTTCAGCTGTCAATCTCTCTGCTTAACAAGAAGATCAAGTGTTTGCTGGCTTTGGCAATTTTCGGGCTCTTTAGACTTCTTACTTTTGTTATTTATTCCGCATCCCATTGAAATAATGATAATCAAAGTCTCATATACATTTTCGACGTTTCAGAAATAATAGCTAACATAATTGTATGCAGTGTCTTTTCGTCTTTCACCTTTTATTTAATATGGTGTCAATTTTTATTATTGCTTTATCTAGTCAATGGCCTGGTTGTATAGAAACAACTGACTTCATAATCATATTGTTCATAACTAGCAATTTCCTATCTGTTAAGATACTATTTACTTAACTTATGTAATATAGATTTTTAGAATCTTACAAGGAATTGACATAAAGATACAATCTATTCTCCAATGGTTAAGTGGTCAAAGAATTTGTAAAAGTAGATCTTAAAAAAAGAAACACAATTTATCAACAATCTTCAGAAAAAAATAGTTAAAACTATCAGAGAAATGCAAATTAAAATAATTCCAAGACTTCATTATATCCATTAAGTTGTAAATGATAGTTAAAAGCAATAAAAGTAATGGTCTGTAGGATTATGAAAAACAGACAAATTTTATACTAGTAACAGAACTCTGAACAGTTACAATCTTTTGGGAAGGCAATATGGAAGTATATAAGAATTATAAAACTATTTTAAACTTGTTAACCATATGATCTCACTACTAGAATTATACTCAACGGGCATCATTGAACAAGAGAACAAAAAAAAAGATCCATCTGTATAAACTTATTCATGGTAGGCTTATTCATTGTAACAAATTAACTGAAAACTTCTTGTGTAACATAAACTTAATGGGCATTCAATAAGAAATGATGAATAGGGAAATCACAAGGAATTGCAAGGTGACAAGAATGACCCAGGGTAAAGAAAGCAATATCAGAACAATAACATATGAAATAATTATGACTGGAAAATTATTATTAATAGTAGTAGTAATAATAAGAAAACTAGGAAAATACTGAGAAACAAAGGGAATTTTAAGATACATAAAAGCAAATGGGGTATTTACGTATTACTTATTAAATTGGTATTCAATTTATCACATTTTAAATAATTTAGCTTTTACATTTTATGTGCAATGGCTTTTGGTTTAGTTATTTGATGGTTTCTAAATTTGGAAGTTTCTGAAAAAATAAATGTGAATTACCTATGTGATGGGAATGCCAAAACAAAACAAATAACAAACTAATTCAACTCTGGGCTACATCAAAAAAATATGT
Source organism: Phascolarctos cinereus (assembly GCF_003287225.1). Classification (NCBI taxonomy): domain Eukaryota; kingdom Metazoa; phylum Chordata; class Mammalia; order Diprotodontia; family Phascolarctidae; genus Phascolarctos; species Phascolarctos cinereus. Next base: position 200,038,097 of record NW_027555847.1, on the reverse strand, counting down.
TGTTCACCTGAAGGCATGCAAGAGTCCCTCTGTACTTTGTCCTGGTCAGGCCATACCTTATTTCTCAGTGCCATAGTTTTGGTGAGGCATTGACAAACAGTATATGGTAGGGAGACTCCTAACCATATCATACAAGAATTAGTTAAAAGAATTTGGGTTGTTTAGCCTGGAATGAAGATTTAAGATAAATATAATAGCTGCTTTTAAACATTTTAGTGGTTTTCCTACAGCACAAAAATTGTACTTATGTGAAGTTCCAAAGGCAACATGTATGATTAATGGATGGAATTTACTGTTTATCAAGGAGAGGCAGTTTGGTACTATGGAAAGAGACAGAAATTTGGAATTAAAGGACGTAGTCTAGAATCTTGGCTCAGTCACTAGTAATTGTGGGCAAAGTGGGCAGAAACCCTCCCCACTCTCAAATACACCCCAGAAACTTCTTAAAATATCTTAAGGTAGTCAATTTGCAAGAAGTAACCCCTCACTGCCTTTGCCTTAATATCACATACCAACCCCCACTATTGTTGCACCATGAATTTCCCTGACATGTTTGTGTAATAGACATTAGCTTTTTTTGTTTTCTTGTTCAATGATGCCTCTTGAGTATAATTCCATTAGTGGGATCATATTTCTAACAAGTTTAAAATAATTTTATAATTCTTATATACTTCCATATTCTCTTCCCTGCCCTACTAAAGGTACAGCCCTGTTTCATAGCCTTCTGGATTCAGCTATTTTGTTGTGAGCTAAAAAACACAGCTGCAGCTGTAGCCATTAGTGTCTTATTCTCTTTTCTTATGGGTAACAAAAACTTAGATGCTAAAGGTATAGGATTCCAGACTTCTGGGCAAGTTCTCCTCACTGTCTGGACTGTTGGTCAGATTTTTTTGATTCAAGTGACTCAGGCAATAATCTAAAATATATAAGGTTATATATATATACATATATATATACATGTATATGTATATATATACATACATATGCATTATTCCAAGTATATTATTATTTTTATATAACCACCTGTGTTTTATGAATAGCTATCTTTCATTGCTTTGTTTCACATAACGTTACTTTGAATATTGTTTAGCTTATGAATGGTGCCCTAAAAATCTGTCTATAAGAAGACCTATGTTACGTCATGTCAGGATAGACAGCTGTCCACTTTGCAGTCTGCTCTAGGAGGCCTGAAAAAATGGTTACTTGCTTCATTCTTAATTCACTCATTATTCCCATTATTTCATCCTGACCTTAAGAACCCAGATTGGTGAATGATGACCTTTGAGTCCTTAAAAAATTCTAATATACTGTCTTTGGGTCTCAATTCCTTATGTATAAAATGAGATTAATGGACAAGATGATTTTCAAATCTGTGATCTGATCCTATTAATTACAGCTATAGACAATTAAGTCATTGAATATGAGGTGGAAATATTCTCCAAGGTTGTGTCATTTAAAGCACATCTAAATAGGGTTTCCCTCTACTGCATCCTCAGAAATAGGATATTCATTACTGCCTGAGGAAATTAGTCTAATTCTGTTAAGTTTTTTTTTTCCTTCTCCTTATATCAAGACAAGTTATTAGGTTTTTTTTTTTCCTTCTCCTTATATCAAGACAAGTTATGACTTGTACAATCATAGGATCAGAGGTTTGGAGATAGAAGACAGATATAGATGGGGCCTTTGATCATCAAGTCCAAATTCATTTCATAGTCATGGAAACTGAGGCCCTGAGAAGGTAAGTAACTTGCCTAAGGTTCATAAAGGCACAGCCAGGCATTGACCTCTCATCCTCTGACTGTAACCCAATATACCTTCCATAGCACCACATTGCCTCCCAGAGCTAAGCAAAGCTATTCTAATTCTCCTCTCACATGGCACCCCTTAAAACAATTTAAGATAGCCATCTTTTATATCCTTATACCCTTTATATATCCAGAATTCCTTCACCTCATCCCCATATGACTTTGCTTCCAGTTCCTTCACTCTCTTGGCCATTCTTCTCCAGATGCATTCCAGCTTGTTAATATCTTTTCAGACACTTGGCACCCAGAAAAGAACAAAAGCAAGAGATACAATTTGGTAAGAGCAAATTACAGTGGGACCATTCTCTCCCCTTGTTTTGCAGACTCAGATTCTATTTCTATAACCCAGGACCACATTGGTTTCTTCTGGCTCCTACACCACATTAGAACCTTTTTGATTTCACAATCCACTAACTCCTGCCTCCCTCCCCCTCAAATCACCACATTCCTCTGCATTCTACTGCAGTCAGTCTCCCAGTGCCTCAGCGAAACTATAGGAAGTGCTCCAAGGGTTCCTCTCAGGCAGAGAAACATCCTGGAACAGGGAAACATCCATCTGAAAGGAGCCAAAGAAAGCCAAAGGAAGGAAAGCCCCAGGTGAATAGGCAACCTCTATGAGCCAAACTACACAATCTTACCCCTAGAATTCCAGTGTTGCTGATTCCAGCCTAATACCAGGTAAGCTGGAAGAACCCTACAGCCTCCAGCTGCCATCATCAGAGGCCCTAGCACACAAAGCCAGTGACCAATTTTCCTACATCCTCTCCAGCATTTATCATTTTCCTGTTTTGTCATGTTGGCTAATCTGATAGGTGTGATGTGGTACCTCAGAGTTGTTTTGATTTGCATTTCTCTAATCAATAATGATTTAGAGCATTTTTTCATATGACTATAGATGGCTTTAATTTCTTCATCTGAAAACTGTCTGTTCTTATCCTTTGACCATTTATCAATTGGGGAATGGCTTGTGTTATTATAAATTTGTCTTAATTCTCTATATATTTTAGAAATGAGGCTTTTATCAGAAAGACTGGTTGTAAAAATTCTTTCCCAATTTTCTACCTTCCTTCTAATCTTAGTTGCATTGGCTTTGTTTGTGCAAAAACTTTTCAATTTAATGTAATCAAAATTATCCATTTTGCTTTTCATAATGTTCTCTATCTCCTGTTTGGTCATGAATTCTTCTGTTCTCCATAGATCTGATAGGTAAACTATTCCTTGTTCTCCCAGTTTACTTATGGTATCAGCCTTTATATCTAAGTCATGAACCCATTTTGACTTTATTTTGGTATATGGTGTGAGATTTGGGCCTAGGCCTAGTTTCTGCCATACTCTTTTCCAGTTTTCCCAGCAGTTTTTTTCAAAGAGTGGGTTCTTATCCAGAAGCTGGGGTCTTTGGGTTTATCAAATAATAGATTACTATAGTCATTGACTACTGTGTCTTGCATATTTAACTTATTCCACTGATCCACCTCCCTATTTCTTAGCCAGTACCAAGCAGTTTTGATGATTGCTGCTTTATAATACAATTTAAGATCTGGAATTGCTAGGCCACCTTCCCCTGCATTTCTTTTCATTAGTTCCTTTGATATTCTGGACCTTTTGTTTTTCCAAATGAATCTTGTTATTATTTTTTCTAACTCTATAAAATAATTTTTGGTAGTTTGATTGGTATGGCACTGAATAAGTAAATTAGCTTAGGTAGGATTGTCATTTTTATTATATTAGCTGGCCTACCCATGAGCAACTGATGTTTTTCCAATTATTTAGATCTGATTTTATTTGTGTGAAAAGTGTTTTGTAATTGTGTTCATAGAGTTCCTGGGTTTGTTTCGGAGGTAGACTCCTAAATATTTTATAATGTCTACAGTAAGTTTAAATGGGATTTCTCTTTCTATGTCTTGCTGTTGGGCTTTGTTGGTAATATATAGAAATGCTGATGATTTATGTGGGTTTATTTTATAGCCTGCAACTTTGCTAAAGTTGTTTATTATTTCAAGTAGTTTTTTACTTGATTCTCTAGGATTCTCTAAGTATATCATCATGTCATCTGCAAAGAGTGATAGCTTTGTTTCTTCTTTGCCTATTCTAATGCCTTCAATTTCTTTTTCTTCTCTTATTGCTAAAGCTAATGTTTCCAGTGCAATATTAAATAACAGTGGTGATAATGGACGTACTCGTTTCACTCCCAATTTTATTGGAAATTCTTCTAGCATGTCCCCATTATACATAATGCTTGCTGAAGGTTTTAGATATATGCTATTTATTATTTTAAGGAAGACTATTTATACCTATGCTTTCTAGTGTTTTTAATAGGAATGGGTGTTGTATTTTATCAAAAGCTTTTTCTGCATCTATTGAGATGATCATGTGGTTTCTGTTGGTTTTGTTGTTGATATGCTCAATGATGCTGATAGTTTTCCTAATATTGAACCAACCCTGCATTCCTGGTATAAATCCTACCTGGTCATAGTGTATTATTCTTGTGATAAGTTTGCAATCTACTTGCTATATTTTGTTTAAAATTTTTGCATCTATATTCATTAGAGAAATTGGTCTATAATTTTCTTTCTCTATTTTGACTCTTCCTGGTTTAGGTATCAACACCATATTTGTATCATAAAAAGAATTTGGTAAGACTCCTTCTTCACCTATTTTCCCAAATAGTCTATATAGTATTGGAATTAATTGTTCTTTAAATGTTTGATAGAATTCGCATGTAAATCCATCTGGCCCTGGAGATTTTTTCCTAGGGAGTTCATCAATGGCTTGTTCAATTTCTTTTTCTGAGATGGGGTTATTTAAGTATTTTACTTCCTCTTGGTTAATCTGGGCAATTTATATTTTTGTAAATATGTATCCATTTCACTAAGATTGTCAAATTTGTTGGCATATAGTTGGGCAAAATAATTCCTAATTATTGTTTTAATTTCCTCTTCCTTGGTGGTAGCTTGCCCTTTTCATTCTTGATACTAGTAATTTGGTTTTCTTCTTTTTTTTTAATTAAATTAACCAAAGGCTTATCTATTTTATTGTTTTTTCATAAAACCAGCTCTTAGTTTTATTTATTAGTTCAATAGTTTTCTTAATTTCAATTTTATTAATTTTTCCTTTGGTTTTCAATATTTCTAATTTGGTGTTTAGTTGAGGATTTTTAATTTGTTCTTTTTCTAGTTTTTTTAGTTGTATGCCCAATTCATTAATCTCCTCTTTTTCTATTTTATTTATGTAAGCATTTAGAGATATAAAACTTCCCCTAAGAACTGCTTTGCTGCATCCCATAGGTTTTGGTATGTTGTCTCATTATTGTCATTCTCTTGAATGAAATTATTGATTGTTTCTATGATTTGTTGTTTGACCCAATCATTTTTTAGGATTAGATTATTTAGTTTCCAATTATTTTTTAGTCTATCTTTCCATGGCCCTTTATTACATATAATTTTTATTGCATCATGATCTGAAAAGGATGCATTTAATATTTCTGCCTTTCTGCATTGGATTGTGAGGTTTTTATGCCCTAGTACATGGTCAATTTTTGTATGTGCCATGTACTGCGAGAAAAAAGTATATTCCTTTCTATCCCCATTCAGTTTTCTCCAGAGGTCTATCATACCTAACTTTTCTAATGTTCTATTCACCTCCTTAACTTCTTTCTTGTTTATTTTGTGGTTAGACTTATCTAGTGAGAGGGGAGGTTCAGGTCCCCCACTAGTATAGTTTTGCTGTCTATTTCTTCCTGTAACTCCCTGAACTTCTCCTGTAAGAATTTGGGTGCTATACCATTTGGTGCATATATATTTAGTAATGATATTACTTCATTGTCTATGGTGCCTTTTAGCAGGATGTAGTTTCCTTCCTTATCTCTTTTGATTAGATCTATTTTTGCTTTTGCTTTGTCTGAGATCAGGATTGCTACCCCTGCTTTTTTTACTTCAGCTGAGCATAATATATTCTGCTCCAGCCTTTTACCTTTACCCTGTATGTGTCACTCTTTTTCAAATGTGTTTCCTGTAAACAACATATTGTAGGATTATGGTTTTTAATCCATTCTGCAATCTGTTTCGGTTTATGGGAGAGTTCATCCCATTCACATTCACAGTTATGATTACTATCTTTGTCTTTTTCTCCATCCTTTTCCCCCATTTATGCTTTTCTTTCTCCTTTTTCCTTTCCCCTTCACTAGTGTTTTGCTTTTGACCACCTCCTTCAGTCCCTTCCCCCTTTTATTATCCCTTTCCCTTTTCTTCCCCTTTAGTCTTACTGCTGCTTCCCTCCCTTCTTTCCCCCCTCCCTTTTCTTTCCCCTTTTCCCTCCTACTGCCTATAGGGCAAGTTAGATTTCTATACCTAACTGATTATATTATGCCCTTCTTGAGCCTAATCTGATGAGAGTAAGGTTCAAACAATGCTCCCCCCCTTCTTTCCCTCTGCTGTAATAGGATTTTGTGTCTTTTCCTGTAATGTAATTTACACTTGTCTGCCTCCTCCTTTCTCAGTACTTTTCTAAGATCAGATTGATCCACTTATTTGGATCCATTTAACCCACTTGATTAGATTTTTTTTATCATTACATCAAAGTCAACTAATATCCACCCTCTTTATGTATACTCCTTTAACAAGGTATAATAACAATACAGTTCTCAAGGGTTGCAAGTCTCATATTCCCTTGTAGGGGTTTAAACAGCCCCCCCTTATTAACAACATATTGTATCCTTCTGTCCCATTTACCTTTTTAAGTCCTTCTTGAGTCCTGTACTTGAAGATCAAATTTTTTGTTGAGCTCTGGTCTTTTTATCAGGAAAGTTTGGAAGTCTCCTATTTCGTTGAATATCCACCTCCTCCCTTGAAAAATGATGCTTATTGTTACTGGGTAATTGATCCTTGGCTGCATTCCAAGCTCCTTTGCCTTATGGAATATCATGTTCCATGCCCTGCTGGTCTTTTAATGTAGAAGCTGCAAGGTCCTGTGTAATCCTGACTGTGGTTCCATGATATTTAAATTTTCTTTCTGGCTGCTTGCAGCACCTTCTCTTTCATCTGGTAATTTTGGAATTTTGCTATTATATTCTTGGCATTGTCAATTTGGGATCTCTTTCAGGTGGTGATCGGTGGGTTCTTTCTATGGTTATTTTCCCTTCTGGTTCTAGGACTTCTGGGCCGTTTTCCTTTATGATTTCCTGAAAGATGCTGTCCAGGCTTTTTTTTCTTTTATCATGATTTTCAGGTAGTCCAATAATTTTTAAATTGTCTCTCCTGAGTCGATTTTCCAGGTCGGTTGTTTTACTGATGAGGTATTTTACATTTTCATTATTTTTTCATTTTTTTGTTTCTGTTTGACTGATTCTTGCTCTCTCATAGAGACATTAGTTTCCATTTGTCCAATTCTAGTTTTTAACAGATTGTTTTCTTCTGTTAGTTTTTGTACTTCCTTCTTCAACTGGCCAATTGTGTTTTTTAGGGACTTGTTTCTTCAGTACTCTTCTGTTAGTTTTTGTCCTTCCTTCTTCAATTGGCCAATTGTGTTTTTTAGGGACTTGTTTTCTTCAGTGTATTTTTTTCCAACTGGCCAATTGTATTTTTGAAGGACTCTTTTACCTCTCTCATTTGACTATGAAAACCTTCTTGAGCTCTTCTAAGAAGGCTTTTTGGGCTTCAGACCAGTTCATATTCCCTTTTGTTGTTGCAGATGTGGGTTTGTTGACAATGTTGTCCTCTTCAGAATTTCTGTCTTGATCTTCACTCTTCTCATAATATGAATCTATGGTACGTTTCTTTTTACTCATGGTGTTTCTTTATTCCCTGGCCTTTAAAGAGATTGAGCTCTCCTGCTGGGGAACAGAGGGTACTGACCCAAGCTTCTGTGTTGGGAGCCTAGGTCTTGGTCACTGGCTTTGTGTCTGGGGCCTCTTATGCTGGGATTGGAGGCTGTAGGTTTCTGGCAGCTTACCTTGTGTTGGGCTGGAATCAGCAAGGCTGGAACTTTCAGGCAATTCTAGGTTGCCTGCTTTTCCTTTCCTTTAGCTTTCTTCTCCTCCTTTTAGATGGCTGCTGCAGGATGTTTATCTGCCTGGGGCCCCCTGCAGTGTTGTCTCCCTCTTTCTGCTAATGCACTGGAGATTCCTTTGCAGTAGAGTGCAGAGGCACCTGGTGGTTTTCTGAGCTGGTTTCCACCAGTTCCCCCACCTCACTGAGGCATTGGAGGTCCAGGTGTTGGTGTTTGCCTGCTCTACCACCTGGGCTTCAGGATTTCTTCACAATTGGAGGCTTCAGGTTCTACAGCTCACCTGGTGTTGGGTTGGCCAGCAAGTCCGGGCTTTAGGAAGCCTTTAGGTTGTTTTCTTCACCTCCTTTCAGATGAATGCCGCAGGGTACTTATCTGCCTGGGGCCCCTTGTTTTGCTGAGGCACTGGGAGACCCGTTTGCTGGGCTACTGCACTGCTGCTCTTGTCTTTCTTCTAGTTCAGGTGTTCCAGGTTTTTTTTTTTTCTGGGCTGATATTTCTGGTTTTCAGAGGTTGATAGGAGAGAGTGAGAGCGACTACCTTTTCACTCCTCCATCGGCTCCTGGAAGTGGAACTCCTGGACTTTCTTTATCGGTGACTTTTGCCTTACTAGAGGTTTATTTGTGGGTCACAGGTAGCACTACAGATATTACCATTGTGTCTATCTCTGTCCCTGAGCCCATTTAAAATATCATTATGTTTTGCTTTCCTTTCCTTTACCAAAATGTACATATTAATCATTCTGTGTTAATTACTAAAAAATTTTTGGTACATAAATAAAATCAAAATTTTAACAGTTAATATTTTGGCAACTTTGACTCATATCTGGAAAGAGAACAAGGAGACTGAAGGGTTTCCTGACACACAGGAAAATGTTTTCCTGAAGGTAGAAGGGGAGAAGTGGTGAAGCCAATTACTTTTAACTTAGGTAAATGTCTCACCAAACTATGGGTGCTGCAGATTAAGGCTCGAATATTTTCTCTTATCAGCTACTTGTTAACAACACAGGATAAGTGTTGACTTTTTATCCAAAATTTAGATGCTTTCTTTCGGACATCTACTTTGTCCTATTTCAACCATAGCAGTACAAGATAGTTTTTATCTGGTTTCTTTCCCACAAGTCTGCAGAAATTCAAGGTCCTGGCACTTTGGGGCAACTGGACTCAAGGCAAGTGAAAATGCATGGGAGCTTTCTTATGGGTGCCTTCTAATTCCTACCCTTTTCATGAAAGGAGCTCAAAATATGGGCTATGTTCAAGAAAATAGTGATATTCTTTTCCTGTACTCTTCCTGACACTGATTCATATTGCAGCTTGATATATTTTGGAGGAGGATTTAAAACATTATTATTAGCAAAATGTCCTTTACCATTCTGATTCAATGAGTTCACTAGATTTTTTATTTTTTTGCTTGTATGGTGATTCCTCTGATTGGAAACATCTGGAAGACCATAGAGACACTAAGTCATTTACAAAGTTGGAGGTACTTCCAGGTCTGTATCCCAAAGAGATCATAGAAAAGGAAAAGGATCCACATGTACGAAAATATTTATAGCAGCTCTTTTTGTGATGGGCCAAGAATTGGAAATTGAAGGGATGTCCATCAATTTGGGAATGGCTGAACAAGCTGTGGTGTATGAATGTAATGGAATACTACTGTACTATAAGAAATGATGAGCAGGGAGACTCCAGAAAAACCTGGAAAGACGTATATGAACTGATACTGATTGAAGTGAGCAGAACCAGGAGAACATTGTACACAGTAACAGTCACAGTGTGTGATGACTGACTTTGATAGACCTAGATCTTCTCAGCAATGCAAGGATCTAAGACAATTCCAAAAGACTCATGATAGAAAAAGCTATCCACATCCAGAGAAAGAACTATGGAATCTGAATGAAGATGGAAGCATACTATATGCTCTCATTTTCTCTTGTTTGTTTTGATTCTTCTTTCTTGTCATTCCCTCATTGGTTCTAATACTTCTTCACATCATGACTAATATGAAAATATGCTTAATATGAATGTATAAGTAGAGCCTAAATCAGATTGCATGCCATCTTGGGGAGGGGGGAGGAGAGAGGGGGAGAAAATTTAAGACTCAAATCTTATGAAAGTGAATGTTGAAAACTAAAAATTAATAAATAAATTGTTAAAAGGAAAACAAAGGTGGTGGTGGTATTCTTGGTGGTGTATGTGTGTGTGTAAGGATCTTACATATTAGTAAGTCATATCTGTGTGGTCAAGAAAGTATATTTTTTCAGATGACACTAAGCTTTGTAAAACCCAGATTGATAAGGATATACATTTTTCTGGAGAGAATTAAGTTTTGATTAAAAATACATCTTTTAGAATGTCTTATTTTAACAAAAAAATCTTAGTTATTGTATACTTCTAAAGGCAGTTAGAATCATGTTAGCACATAAATAGAAACTCTTGACTGAAGACTGCTTATATCATAGTTGTTAATAATGACAGCTGAGTGCTTTACAAGTTTTAAGTGCTTTGTTAGCCAAGTACTTTACATAGATTATCAATACCATTTGATCTAAGAAAAGACCAAGTAATGGAATCAGTTCTCTCATGTTTATAGGTTCTTATTGTTATTTACTTAAATGATTTATAGGATTAAAAAAGAACAAAGAGATATCATTACAGAATAAAAAAGGAACTAAGGGACAAAAGATGTAAGAGGAGCTTAAAGAATCAATGAAGGGAAGATGTAAGGTTGAATTAATAATTGATGATCTACATCCCTGGTCTCTTAAAAGTGAATCAATATCTTTTGTAAAAAGGAATCATAACTTGAGTGTGAAACTGTGTAAATAAGGAGAGGGGAGATAAGTTGAAGAGAAGATTAAATCTATAGGTTAACAGTGAAGTGATAACAATTCTTATAATCTCTTAAAATAGGAAGGCATGGCATGGGCTGTAGGAGAATAAGACAAAAATAATGCAAGGGAGTGAATGGGATAAAGGGAATCAATGTCAGGGGGCAAGTCTCACCCTAGGAGAAAGGGAAAAGGGTCACTAGCACTCACCTGAAAGAGGATATATGTCTGCAGTAAGTGTTGGGGCTTATGTAATGGGTTTTAAGCTGGGGTGGGGGGAGATTTGCACATTAGAAGACAACCTTCATTGGTAAAAGCCTCCTTTGACATCATCTTGCCTTTGTAGAGGGCATATATGATTTTCTACAACCAGCCAGCACTAATCATGGAAGGGGTAACACTGAAAAGGATGTAAGTTATCCTAGCCTCAGTAGTAGAGAGTAAATATGATAAGAGCAGGGAGTATGAGCAGGCCTTATGATTTGGATCACAGAAGGCATCTGAAAAGATTTGTTCTACTTGACATTGTTTCCCTCAAAACTGACATGTTGAAAAGCAATGTACAAGAGAGCAAAACAAAGGATGGGATAAAATCTACAAAGGGAATAACATAAAATCTAAACAGAAAGGGGGCTTAAACTTAGTACTTGAGAAACTTTATCCCCACGACAGACTCAGAATAAAAGAGGGCTGAGTAAGAATACATAGTCAATGAATGTGAAAATAAAATTCAGAATTAACTGGTTAGCAAAAGTAATAGTGAATGGAACAGTGCAAAGGAAAACTGTGAAAAGGGATGCAGTATAATAAAATTATTAAAATAAAAAATTGAAAGGAGATGGGAAGAGAAGATTTTGAACCACTTACTAAATTCGTCAGGGAAAGAGAAGGGACTAAAGAGATAATAAATAAACAAACAAATAAAAATAAGTAAATAGAAAGGAAATTAATAATTTAAAAAATTTTAAAAAACACGACTTGGGATAAGGTGGTAAATAAGCAGATTAAAGAGGGAGAGTCCATGGGAATAGAGTAACATCAAAGTAGAATAAGTAAAACTAATCACAGGGAGAGAAGAAAAAACAACCAGTCATAAGAATAAAATACAGACTTTAAAAACAGGAGATAAAAATGAATAGAAAAGAAACTAATGAAGAAAGACACAAACCTAACAATCATAAATTAAACATGAATGGACTAAAAAAATTAAAAAGTGACAGTGGATAAGAAACAAACTTCATCAATCTGTTTTATGTAATATATACATCTAGAAAATGAAGTTATATACAGAAATAAAATGTGAAGTTGGGACAAAAATTACTATGTATCAAAGAAACATTTTGAAGGAGAATGATGATGATGAGACCACATACCAATATTTCTATCTCACAGATAAAGCAATGCTCAAAGGAAGAAAAAAAAAACTCTGAAAAGATAAATTAACAATATATTAAAAAGGAGAATTTATTTACTGAATAAGCAAATGAGAAATTAGAAAATAAATGAATCTAAAGCACAAAAGAGGAAATCTTTCAAATAAGAGAAATGGATAAAATGGACAATAAAGACTATAGAACTGATAATTCTTTTAATTAACTAGTCTTTGAAAAACTAACGAAATATGCCTTTAGTTTATATGATCAAAACAGAGTGAGGAAAATAGAATTATTAAAATGAAAATGAACAAGGGGAAAGCACAATGAAGAAGAAATAAAGAGAATCAATAGAATTTACTATTCTCAATTATATATTAAAAAATGGAAAATTATTCTTAAAATACAAATGCATAAACCAACAAAATACGAGCATGAGATTGAAACCAAGGTGACTGACAGATGGAGGGGTGTCCTAGTCTAGATGGATTTACAGATGAATTATATCAAATATTTAAAGAGTAAATGATATCCATGCTGCAAAATTATTTTTAAGTGAGCTTTAAACAGAGGTAAATTTTATTAAAATAAGTCAAAGATAAGACAGACAAAAAGTTCCAAATATACTAAAATATTCATGGAAATACTCTTTATGGTAACAAAGAACTAGGTAAAAGGGTATGCCTGTTGATTAAGGAATGGCTGAAAAAAATGCCTATATATCAAAGGAAACATTATTGAATGGTAAGAAATGATGAGCACGAGTAATTCAGAGATATACCATATATAAAGATTGGTAAAAATTAATGTGTAGTGAAATACACATAATAAAATGATCACTGAACAGAATGACTATAACAGTATAAAAATCATTAAAAGGACATTGAAATCTGAGTAAATGAAAAAGCCAAAAGTCTTAGAGAAGAGATAATACAATATACTTCCTTACACTTGTCAGGGAGGCAGGGGATTATTTATGTAGAATTTTGTAAAAGCTGTCAGATTTGATCACAATATCAGATATTTTTCCCTAATTATTTTTTGTTGCCACAGGAGAGGGTGGATGAATTATTGTGGTATAAAGGGAAATAATAAATTAAAATTTTAGTGAAAAAAATAAATCTAGGTCACAGAATATTTTTGGGAACATTGCTATGGTTTTTGCTAAAATATTATTTTAAAATTTGCATTAATATTAATAAACAATAATAGTCCCTGGTTCTCCACTCCAATTTCTCCCTAACTTGGGTATCAAGACCACATTTGTCTCAGAAAAAGGAACTTCTTTAAGTGTCTTCCTTCTTATTTGATAACTTTTTTGTAGCTTTCGATTTATTGATCTTCAAATATTTGATAAAATTCACTTATAAAACTGTTTGGTAAAGTCATTTGGGGTCTCTACCCTTTGGGAGTTTGTATATGAATTGTTGGATTTTTTCCACTATGATAGGATTGTTTAGCATTTCTATCCACTGAGCCATTTATCTGCCTAATAATGTTATTCTTTTATTATCTCTGGTGCCTTACAGCATAATGTTGTTTTGCTGTTTATCTCTCTTGATAGCAGTTTCTACTTTAGTTTTATTTGAAATAATGATTACAACTCCTCATGTTTTGAAATCCCTGAATCATAATCATTTTTGATCAATCTCATTGTCATTCTATGTATATTATGTATTTAAAATATACTTCCAAATATGAAACTAATTGTTGAGTTCAGCTTGCTTATCCAATTTGTCATATTCTTTTTTTTATTGGGGAACTTAGTACATTAATATTTAAAATGATAATTCTTAAGTTTGTATTTTGCTACCTAAATTGCATTATTTTTTCTTCCTCTTTTAAGTCAGCATTTATTTATTCTCTGACTTTGTTTTACCTACAAATACGTGAGTCTAACCTCCTTCCAGAAATAATCGCACCTTCGTTGCTTCTTCTTATTGCTTTGCCCTAATCAAATTTCCTTGAGTTCATTTTATTGTTATATTTATAGGTCCCCTTTCTAAGAAATATTAATATAATTCATGCCTTTCCTTGTCTTTTCCATCTTCTAGCAAACTTCAGAGTGTAATTTCCCTTTTATGAGTTTTGTACTTGTGTGTGTGTGTATATATTTGTTTAGATTTTCTCTATGATTCTCATGGAAGTTCGGATTTCTGAAAAGCAAAAGTGTGACTTCATTCTCTATACAATACTGATTTGAATATAAACTTCCCTCATTCTACCATGTCCCATTTCTCTTTAGCTCTGGATCTTTCTGCTCTTTCTTTCTGTCTGACTATGTCTCATTTTCTGAGCATATTTATTCTCATGAATATTAATTCATGAGGGACAGAGTATAATGTAGTAGAAAGAGCTTTTCATCTAGAGTCAAAGGTCCTCTTTCCCCTCAAGTCTTTTCACACATTACCTACCTATCCTAAGGCCAGTACCTCATCCTTTGGAAGCTGTGTCTCACAAAACCACCAGATACATTCTCCTCCCCTGAAGTAGGTGGCTGTTCCAGGAAACAAACTCTGCCTAGAGAAGAAAATTCCCTGTAGTAACCATGCTCTCTTAACAGAATGTTTTTCATGGTACCATTATTATTTCTCCATCCCTTCCTTAGTTTGGGGGGTAACCTGCTATTTTGCTCTTGGTCATTTCTTTTATACACTCTTTCCTCATTCTCCTGAAGCCACCTAGGATAGACCTGAGACCATAATTAAAACACACACACACACACACACACACACACACACACACACACACTCCATTTCTATTCTAAAGTCCAGACTAGACAAGAGTCCATCTCTACATTTCCCCTATTCCATTGCCCTCCTGAAAAACCTCCCTTTGTGTAGCTCCCATATCCAATATCAATTTACTCATGAGCAAATATGGGATCCAGACCAACAATTATTAATTCAATGTTTTCTCCTTCCCTCTTTTGCATTATTTTGAGCCCAATTTAAGTTTTTCCATAAATGTACTACTGTACTTTTTTGTCTTGATGGCTCTCAAAGAACTCTTCACTTCCCACCAGATGCACTACTTGGTTTCAACTGTAGGGACATTACACTCCTCTGTGTACCTTCTGCCTCAGCCCTCCCTCCTGTTTCAGTTTCCTTTTGTGTATTGTCATCCCCATTAGATTATAAACACCTTCATAACAAGGACCATATGGGTAGCTGCTAGGGTCTGAAAGGAGATAATATTGGAGATGGTGCCTGTGCTGCCCTCCACCTCCCTATTAGCATGTGTTGCCACTTCAGCTAAGTAGTCTTGCCTTCCCTGTCATTAGCAATTAGTCAGCAATGAGTGGGTACAACTTAATTTTTTTTTTAGATCTTGATTCACTACTTCATGGTACAGTGATTTAAGGATATTTTTCTAAGTTCAGTTTGTTTCAGTGCTTAGTTTTGATGATAATTGTAGATGAAAAGTGATTTCTGAAAAAGACAAATTCAAATGTAAGAAAATCCATCACTGTGTTTATCAGATAATGATACTCATGTTTCAATCACATTCACCAGTTATGTAAAAATTTTGTTGAAATTTGGCTAGTGAACTTCCATTCTCTGATAATTAAATTAGTTTTTACAAACTAGTTAGAAGGTAATGCATTTTAATGATTTTAATAAATATTGTTTATTTATGCTTCATTTGGAAAATTTTTTGAATAGGTGAGAAAATTCTGATTTCAAATTTTTAAGTGTGCACATATAAGAGTTCTTTACAGGTGGTACCCTTAAATAATTTTCAGCAAACCAGATATGAGAGAGTCAGTATCAAAGAGATTGGGATCAATACTATTATGTGGTCCAGAGAGATTCAAAAAGATGTGGACTATGGACAAAAATATCAGATTTGGCAATGAAGGAAGAAAATGAATATTTATTAAGCACCTACTATATGCTAGGCATTGTGCTAAGCACTTTGCAAATAATATGTCATTTGATCTTCACAGCAGCCCTGGGAGGTTATATAATTTTTGTAATATTATGCAAGATGTAATTATGTAACATTT
Source organism: Phascolarctos cinereus (assembly GCF_003287225.1). NCBI lineage: Eukaryota > Metazoa > Chordata > Mammalia > Diprotodontia > Phascolarctidae > Phascolarctos > Phascolarctos cinereus. The sequence goes on along the minus strand of NW_027555847.1, from coordinate 200,022,080 downwards.
TACTATTGAAGAAACTGTTATAGATAGAGATCCCACTGCCAGGGATCACACCACTAGTTGTATCTGAATTTGAGTTTGAACTCAGGTTTTCTTGTTTCCAAACCCAGAGCATTATCCAGGAGGCATATAGATACCATTGGTATCTATTTTGGTATATTGATGGGAGAAATTTCAGCTGAACCAGCAGGATGAGGACCTAAATGATTGGATAGTGATGTTTTCAGTAGAAATAAGAAAGTTCAATGGAAGATTATGTCTAAAGGAAAATATAATGTAATGACATCTGCTTGCTGATTACAATCCATGGCTGCTCATCTTGTGGTACTCACTTTTTCCAATGAAAATTGAAAAGCGGTACAATGTTACTTACTAGACAGGGCCTAGGCCCAAAACATTTCTACTGAGGGGTTTCTGAAGGTTATTTATTTAATCATTTTTTCTTGAAAAACTGGGACAATTAACTCTTTTGTCTCATGTAGTTTTTCATTCATAATTTCTTGAAATATAGCTGTGGTAAACCAGACTTTGATAAAGCCCCTTGGGATTCAAATGGAGTTATTTAAAGAGTGGTTTCTTATCCAGAAGTTTGGGTCTTTGGGTTTATCAAATAATAGATTACTATACTCATTGACTACTGTGTCTTGCATATTTAACCTATTCCACTGATCCACCTCCCTATTTCTTAGACAGTACCAAGCAGTTTTGATGATTGCTGCTTTATAATACAATTTAAGATCTGGAATTGCTAGGCCACCTTCCCCTGCATTTCTTTTCATTAGTTCCTTTGATATTCTGGACCTTTTGTTTTTCCAAATGAATCTTCTTATTATTTTTCTAACTCTATAAAATAATTTTTGGTAGTTTGGTTGGTATGGCACTGAATAATTAAATTAGCTTAGGTAGGATTGTCATTTTTATTATATTAGCTTGGCCTACCCATGAGCAACTGATGTTTTGCCAATTATTTAGATCTGATTTTATTTGTGTGAAAAGTGTTTTGTAATTGTGTTCATAGAGTTCCTGGGTTTGTTTCAGGAGGTAGACTCCTAAATATTTTATAATGTCTACAGTAAGTTTAAATGGGATTTCTCTTTCTATCTCTTGCTGTTGGGCTTGTTGTTGATATATAGAAATGCTGATGATTTATGTGGGTTTATTTTATAGCCTGCAACTTTGCTAAAGTTGTTTATTATTTCCAGTAGTATTTTACTTGATTCTCTAGGATTCTCTAAGTATATCATCATATCATCTGCAAAGAGTGATAGCTTTGTTTCTTCTTTGCCTATTCTAATGCCTTCAATTTGTTTTTCTCAAATAGAGTTATTTAGCTATGCCTTTTACACATATCACTTTGGAACTAATGGCTAACCAAAAATAGGTCCTAGTCCAGACCTCAGACCTCACTTGCTCATTGATTAGGTTTTGATGGTTCAGAGTGAGTGTAAATAGCAATTGTTTCTGTTTTGGCCTGAAACACCAAGGGTCTTCTCCTCCCAGATTGATTCTTTTGGAAAGTCAAACTAGGTTGTCATATTTTGTCTCGATTCTTACCTACCCTTTAATCACTGAATGGGTATTGCCTCAGACAAACAGAAACCTGGGAAAGACACTAACTTAGAAAGACCAGGGTCTACCATTGCATCTGGGGCCATAGCCAGTCATTCTCACTCATATCTGGTCCCTGGACTCCAAGGACTCTGGAGGAGAGAGTGAGGCTAATGATTTCACACCGCCTTGCCTCACTTAAATCCAATTCATTTCCAAGGCAAGACATAATGCTCCTGATGTCATTGGTCCTCTTCCAGAATGAAGGACAACAGTCAAGGGCCAAAGCCTGGGCCTCAGAAAGCCAGCAGTGAGAGTATTGGACTATAATAGATGAAATGTGGTTATGTTGCAGACAAACCTTTGACATATTAAATATGTCCACTTAGAGTAGGTGTGATAGGACTCATCTTCCCACCCTCCAATTGCTTGATCATACACTCCTTGGGGCTAAGCCTCCAGGGCTCTATGGCTTGCACTTTGGAGAATATTGGTATAGAAGTTTAAAAGCTTTGATTTCTTGTCAAAGTCTTCTCTTTCTCATCTCATCCCTCTTTTCAGCTTCCTATTATATTTCTTCTTCCCCATTAGAACATAAGTACATTGAGGGCAGGAAGTATCTTTCTTTTTGCTTGCATTTATATGCTTAGCACAGCATCTGGCACATAATAAGTTCTTAAGAAGCACACTTAGATTGACTAAATGGCTAAATGTACTTATTTACCTTTTTTTTTTTACATTTTTCCTTAATGCCAGATTGCCTGCCCACCTCTAATTTCTTTTGAATGACTCAAATTCTTTTATTTTGGTGAACATCTATCTTTTTTTTTATTGATAAATAGTATATCCAAAAAAATGTTTTGGGGTACAAACAAATCCACTTTCTTTTTAAGAATATGTTTTCCCAACATTTCCTTTTACTTCTCACAAAAATGTAAATTGATTTACCTTGGATATGTTGAGTTTTTTCTTAGTTAATTTTGGTATGGGTTTATTGATAGTGATATTCTGTTATTTGATCATGGGGCTTCTTGGTGAGTAAATAAAGTGAGGTTTCACTGCTGTGGCTTTTCTTGACTTGTACTTTGCCCTGTTTCCCATACTTCTAGATAATTTCCTTTGAAATGGTCCTGAGTGGACACTGAACTATTCTTAAAAGTCAGTTTACTTGTCTTGTAAAGATGTCATATGTTTATCCGATCTTGACTTTTTACTTTTGTTCATTCAGTTTTTTTTCATTCAGAATTGCATTTTTAGGTTCCAATTATGACAATTATTTTTTTCACAGAACTTACTGTTTAAGATACTGTATAGTTTACTCCACATCCTTTAATTTCTTTTTTGTCTTTATTACTTATCAGTACTCTAATTCCCATCTGTAATCATTAGCATGATTTTTAAATACTTTTATGAAGTTTTTATAGTTGTTCTCTTATCTTTCCTGAGACTTTGGGGTATGGTGTGGGAGTCTCCTAGGATTTTTATTGTATTTTTCCCATTATTGAAGAATATGGAGCCAATTGTTTTCCCTTTATGGTATTTATTTGTTATATTGGATACTTTTGTTAATTTGTTATTTTTCTTCTGTGTTTTTCTGACCACTTTTCTGTGATGTTCATCTTGTAATAGCTTCTTTTCTATCCCTTCTTTTCTATTTTTATTATTCATTCCTTCTAGTTGGTAAATTTCTTACTCCTTGAAGGTCATTGAGGAGAGTAGTGCAAGCAGCCAGGAAAGACCAATTCAGATATCATGGAACCACAGTCAGAATTAAGTAAGACCTTGCAGATTCTACATTAAAAGGAGAGGTCAGCTTGGAATATGATATTCCATAAGGCAAAGGAGCTTGGATTGCAACCAAGGATCAACTACCCAGCAAAATTGAGCATAAACTTTCAGGGGAGGAGATGGACATTCAATGAAATAGACTTTCCTGATAAAGGGACCAGAACTCAATGGAAAATTTGATCTTCAAATACAAGACTTAAGAGAAACATAAAAAGGTAAACAGGAAAGTAAAAAAAAAAAACAAAACAGGTTATTCAATAATGTTAAACTGTTTACATCCCTACATGGGAACATGATACTTATAACTCTTGAGAATTGTATCTTTATTACAACACTTAGAAAGGATATACATGGACACAGGGGATGGGATTAAGTTGATTTTGATGTGATGATAAAAAACTAATGAAGTAGTAAAAAAGAATTGTAATAGAAAAAGAGGAAAGGAGCAAACAGAAAAAGGTAAATTACATCACATAAAGAGGCACAAAGATATGTTACTGTATATGGAAAGAAGGGATGGAGATGAGCATTGTTTGAACTTTACTCTCACAGATTTGGCTCAAAGAGGAAATAACATACTCAGGTACAGAATTTTAACTTACCCTGTAGACAGTAGGAGGGGAAAGGAGAAAGAAAGGGGAACAGTGATAGAAGGGAGAGAAGAAGTAGCAAGGGAAAAGGCAAAGAAAATGGAGGGGGGATAGTAGAAGGGAGAGCAGACTGAGGAAGGTGGTAGTCAAAAGCAAAACTGTAGTGAAGAGGGAAAGGGAGAAAAGGAGAATGAAAAGCGTAAGTGGAAGAGGGAATAGGATGGATAGAAAGACACGTATAGTAATCATAACTGTGAATATGAATGGGATGAGATATTTCATAAAATGGATTAAAAACCATAATCCTACAATATGTTGTTTACAAGAAATACATTTGAAACAGAGGGATACACACAGGCTAAAGGTAAAAGGCTGAAGTAAAATATATTATTTTTCAGCTGAAGTAAAAAAAAAAAGGATGGGTAGCAATCCTGATCTCAGCAAAAACAAAAGCAAAAATAGATCTTATTAAAAGATATTAGGGAGGAAACTACATCCTGCTAAAAGGCACCATAGAATGAATGTTATCTCAGAGTAAACATATATGCACCAAATGGTATATCAACCAAATTCTTAGAGGAGAAGTTCAGGGGGTTGCAGGAAGAAATAAAAAGGAAAACTGTAATAGTGGGGGAACCTCAAAACACAATATAAATAAGAAAGAATTTAATGAGGCAAATAGAATTTTAGAAAAGTTAGATATGGTTAATCTCTGGAGAAAATTGAATGGGGATATAAAGGAATATAGTTTTTTCCTGATGGTAAAGGGAGGGAGTTTAGAAGGGAGAGAAGAAGTGGTAAGAGTAAAGGGGAAGAAAAGGGAGGGAAGGGAGGCAGGACTGAAGGAGGCAGTGGTCCAAAGAAAACATTAGTGAGGAGGGAAAGGGAGAAAGGAGAAAAAAAAGCATAAACATGGGGGAAATAGGATAGAGAGAAAGACACAGATGGTAATCATCACTGTGAATGTGAATGGAATGAACTCTCCCATAAAACAGAAGCAAATGGCAGAATGGACTAAAAACCGTAATTCTACAATATGTTGTTTACAAGAAACACATTTGAAACAGAGGACAGACACAGGATAAAGGTAAAAGGCTAAAGTAGAATATACTACACTTCAGCTGAAGTAAAAAAACAAGCAAACAAAAAAAAAACAGGGGTAGTAATCCTGATCTCTGGCGAGGCAAAAGCAGAACTAGATCTTATCAAAAGAGATAAGGGAGAAAACTACATCCTGCTAAAAGGCACCATAGACAATGAAGCAATATCATTACTAAACATATGTGCACCAAATGGTATAGCATCCAAATTCTTAGAGGAGAAGTTCAGGGAGTTAGAAGAAATAGAAGCAAAACTACTAGTGGGGGACCTGCCTCCCCCTCTCTGAACTAGATAAATCTAACCACAAAATAAACAAGAAAGAAGTTAAGGAGGTGAGAATATTAGAAAAGTTAGGTATGATAGACCTCTAGAGAAAATTGAATGGGGATAGAAAGGAATATACTTTTTTCTTGGAAGTACATGGCAGATACACAAAAATTGATGAAGTACTAGCACATAAAAACCTCACAATCCAATGCAGAAAGGCAGAAATATTAAATGCATCCTTTTCAGATCATGATGCAATAAAAATTGTATGTAATAAAGGCCATGGAAAGATAGACTAAAAATAATTGGAAACTAAATAATCTAATCCTAAAAAAAATGGGTCAAACAAAAATCATAGAAACAATCAATACTTCATTCAGAGAATGACAATAATGAGACAACATACCAAAACTTACGGGATGCAGCAAAAGCAGTTCTTAGGGGAAGTTTTATATCTCTAAATGCTTACATAAATAAAATAGAAGAGGAGATCATGAATTGCATACAACTAAAAAACTAGAAAAAGAACAAATTAAAAATCCTAATTAACACCAATTACAGAAATTGAAACCAAAGGAAAATTAATAAAATTGAAATTAAAAAAACTATTGACCTAATAATAAATAAATAAATAAACTAAGACTGGTTTTATGAAAAAAACAATAAAATAGATAAACCTTTGGTTAATTAATTTAAAAAAAAGAAAAAGAAAACCAAATTACAGTATCAAAATGAAGGTGAATTCACCACCAAGGACAGGAAGTTAAAACAATAATTAGGAATTATTTTGCCCAACTGTATGCCAATAAATTTGACAATCTTAGTGAAATGGATGAATATTTACAAAATATAAATTGCCCAGTTAACAGAAGAGGAAGTAAAATACTTAAAATAACCCCATCTCAGAAAAAGAATTTGAACAAGCCATTGATGAACTCCCTAGGAAAAATCTCCAGGCTAATGGATTTATAAGCAAATTCTATCAAACATTTAAAGAACAATTAATTCCAATACCATACAGACTATTTGGGAAAATGGGAAGAAGGATTCTTACCAAATTCTTTTATGATACAAATACGTGCTGATCCTAAACGTGGGAAGAGTCAAAAAGAGAGAAAATTATAGACCAATTTCTCTAATGAAATTGGGTGCAAAAATTTTAAATAAAATATTAGCAAATAGATTACAGTAACTTATCACAGGAATAATACACTATGACCAGGTAGGATATATGACAGGAGTGCAAGTCTAGTTTATATTAGGAAAACTATCAGCATAATGATTATATCAACAATAAAACTAACAAAACACATGATCATCTCAGTAGATGCAGAAAAAACTTTGACAAAATACAGCACCTATTCCTATTAAAAAACTAGAGAGCATAGGAATAAATGGAGTCTTCCTTAAAATAATAAGTAGCATCTACCTAAAAATTTAGTAAGCATCATATGTAATGGGGACAAGCGAGAAGCATTTCCCATAAGACCAGGCGTGAAACAAGAATTTCCATTATCACCACTGTTGTTCAATATGTACTGGAAAACATTAGCTTTAGCAATAAGAGAAGAAAAAGAAATTGAAGGTATTAGAAAGGCAAAGAAGAAACAAAGCTATCACTCTTTGCAGATGATATGATGATATATACTTAGAGAATCCTAGAGAATCAAATAAAAACTATTGAAACAATAAATAACTTTAGCAAAGTTGCAGGTTATAAAATAAACCCACATAAATCATTGGCATTCTCTATATTATTAACAAAGCCCAACAGGAAGAGATTGAAAGAGAAATTGCATTTAAGGTTACTGTAGTCATTATAAAATATTTAGAGTCTACCTAACGAAACAAACCCAGGAACTATATGAACAGAATTAAAACACATTTCACACAAATAAAGTCAAATCTAAGTAATCAGAAAAAACATCAGTTGCTCATGTGTAGGTTGAGCTAATATAATAAAAATGACGATTCTACCTAAGTGAATTTACTAATTCAGTGCTAAACAATCAAACCACCAAAAATATTTTATAGAGCTAGAAAGAATAATAACAAGATTCATTTGGAATAATACGAGGTCCAGAATATCAAGGGGACTCATGAAAAGAAATGCAGGTGAAGGTGGCCTAAGCCATTCCAGATCTTAAATTGCATTATAAAGCAGCAATCATCTAAAGTACTTGGTACTGGCTAAGAAATAGAATGGTGCATCAGTGGAATAGGTTATGCATTCAAGACAGAGTAGTCAATGACTATAGTAATCTACAATTTAATAAATGCAAAGACCCCAGCTTCTGGAAAAAGAACTCACTATTTGACAAAAAGTGCTGGGAAAACTGGAAAAGAGTATGGCAGAAAGTAGCCATAGACCAATATTTCACACCATATACCAAAATAAAGTCAAAATTGCTTCATGATTTTATATAAATGTTGATACTGTAACCAAATTGGGAGAGCAAGGAATAGTTCACCTGTCAGATTTATGGAGAATAGAAGAATTTATGACCAAACAGAAGATAGAGAACATTATGTAACGCAAAATGGATAATTTTGATTACATTGCATTGAAAAGGTTTTACACAAAGCCAATGCAACCAAGGTTAGGAGGGAAGCAGAAAACTGGTAGAGAAGTTTTACAACCAGTGTCTCTTATAAGGGCCTTATTTCTAAAATATATGGAGACCTAAGTCAAATTTATAAGACTACAAGTCATTCCCTAATTGATAAATGGTCAAAGGATATGAACAGGCAGTTCTCAGATGAAGAAATTCAAGACATCTATAGTTATATAAAAAAATGCTCTAAATCACTATTGATTACAGAAATGCAAATCAAAATGACTATAATGAGGTACCACATCATATCTATCAGATTGGCCAACATAACAAAACAGGAAAATGATAAAGGTTGGAGAAGATGTGGGAAAATTGGAACATCATTGCATTGTTGGTGCAACTATGAAATGATCCAACCATTTTGGAGAGAAATTTGGAACTGTGCCCAAAGCGTCATCAAAATGTGCATACCCTTTGACCCAGCAATAGCCCTACTAGAGGTGTATCCCCAAAAGTTCATCAGAATGGGAAGGGAACCCACATGTACCAAAATATTCATAGCAGCTCTTTGTGTGGTGACAAAGAATTGGAAATTGAGGGGATGCCCATCGACTGGGGAATGACTGAACAAGTTGTGGAATATGAATGTAACGGAATACTATTATTCTGTAAGAAATGATAAGCAGGTAGACTTCAGAAAAACCTGGAATGACTTGTATGGACTGATGCTGATTGAAGTGAGCAGAGCCACGAGTATGTTGTGCACAGTAACAACCACACTGTATGATTGATCATTAACTTTAACAGACTTAACTCTTCTCAGCAATGCGAGGATCTAAGCCATGTCCAAAAGTGACATGATGAAAAATTCTGTCCACATCCAGAGAAAGAAATATGGAGTCTAAATGCAGATGAAAACATACTATTTACTCTTTTTTTCTTCCATTTTGTTTTGTTTCTTCTTTCTTGTGGTTCCTCCTATTGGTTCTATTTCTTCTTTACATTATGACTAATGTGAAAATATGTTTAATAGGAATATATATGTAGAGCCTATATCAGATTGTATGCTGTCTTGGGGAGAAAAAAGAGGAGAGAAGGGATGAAAATTCAAAACTGAAAAGTTTATGGAAGTGAATGCTGAAAACTAAAGACAAACAAATTAGTTTAAAAAAATGTAAAAAAGGAAATCAAATTGTCCTTTCTGTGTACCTTACGCAATACAAAATGAACCAAAGGATGACTAGATTTTACACTGATTTCAAATTATTTCTTGCTGAGGCAAAATTATTTAGTTAATAAGACTAGAAATTTTTAATCATATCTGTTTTTCTGTTGCATTTAAAAAATATTACCTTCCTCAGGCAATCAATATTAATGCTATTTCAAATCATGATAGGAAAATCAACCTGAGTGTTATTTTTTCAAAGGTCACCTCTGAGGACCTATTCACAAATTTAATAGCCTTTTCAAGGACTCTCCTTTTCTGATATGATTGAATGAAGATTTTAATGAAGTTAAACAGCTGTAGAAAAATCTTTTAAGGCAAAAGAACTGCAAATGACACTCTAATTGATAAACAGGGATATTTAGTACAGTATTTGTGGGCAGTCTTAGGCAATGGCTGTGCATGAAAATATGCAAATTTATGAATGTTTATATGCTTTTACGCATAGTCTTATTTTATTTACAAAGTAATAGATATAGAAATATTCCATTTTCATGGATTTCTTTTGCTGTGTCTTTCCCATCATCTTAACCTGAATAATTCAAGTAATACTGAGGTAGAATGCACATATCTGAAGTGTAATGGAGTTAACAGCATCCCTGCCATTCACCTCCCAAAAGTAAATAATAGATGCCATACTCACTAATAGGATCAAAAACCTATTTTTTCTAACTTATAGAGTTATAGTTTCATTATTCTTCTGGGAAAATGTATATACTTCTATGATGAAGTTTAATAGCCAGGATCTATAATTTTAGCTCACAGAACACATTGCCATTTCACCACAGTATAGAAATTAAGTGAATTGAAGGAATCATTCTGCTCAAGGTTAGGTGATATGCAACATTAGATTAAGTAGTGCTTGATAAGCAATAATAGTTATGAATAAGCTACATTTTTAATAGTCATGTCTTTAGCTCTTATTTTAATTGCATATTTTAAAATGAACAATGCAAAGTAATTATGAGTGCTACTTAATGTTAATATTTGGATAATTTAATAAACACTACTTTCATATATGTTGCAAAAGAATAATGGTGTGAAAACTCTAGATCTTTCTCAAAAATGCTTCTTTTATTTATTTTAAAATATTTTATACGTATTAATATATATGCACATTGTCTTCTTGATAGAATTTGAGCTCATTGAGAGTTGTTACTGTTTTCTTTTTGTCATTGTATTTCCATCATTAAATTTTGTGCCTTCCACATAGTAGGTGCTCAATAAATGTTAGACGATTAATTGACTGATAGAAAGCCTAAGTTTCTGATTCACAATGTCACAGCCTTAGTGGCAACATATCCTAACTCTAGGCAAAGTACGTAGCAGAAAGAGATGGCCTTTTAGGGTGCTAGCAATCATCATGTTTCTGTTAGCATTACATTGGTAATAATTATTTAAAACCAGTTTCAGGAGAACAACTTCAGGCTGAGTCTACACAGAAATATTTACTTAAACATGTGCTACCGTCTATGTACCTTGGGTCCATGCTATGCTTTCACTGTGCCAGCACCATGCCTTATTGCCGATTTGAATTATTATTCCCCATCCAACCTTGGCCCCAGGGTAATGATCATTATTTAAAGCATGTAATGAAGCAATTTCTGATGTTTAACTTCTTCCCCACCCCACATACTGAGAACCTGGAAAACCTCATGAACAAAGGGAAAACACGCCCTGGAAGAAAATTGGTGTGACAGGGTGTGTGTATAGATATACAAGTCTGGGTTTACCTTTTCCTTCCATAGCCTTTCAGTTTTGATGTGAGGAACAAAGGTAGTCATAACAGAGATAATGATACTGTAGCCTTGAGTTTCAAAACTTCATACTTGCTATATTGGCAATGGTGAGCAGAAAACCATTGCAATCAGGCAGAGGGATCCTACTCTCTAGGACTAGCTGACTTGTGGAATGAGAAAAACCAGGAAGCTCTGAGATTCTTATCTGTTGCTGTGAGGACTGGAGGAAGAAGAGCAGAGATCAGTGATTAAGTGGTGACCAGAGTCTAGAAAACAAATGGAGAGCAGATCACTAGGCTCCCAAGGTGACTAGAAAGTGGTACCAAGGACATGACACTGCCAACTACCCCATAAAGACTAATATATTGGTGACCTATGGATGGTAATACTAGATGGGAATAAAATCCCTCTCATCATACTTCCCCTGCCTTCCCTTTTCATACTTCATGGGACAGAGCCAGGGTTCTGCATATATACTTTTCCTCATTTATTTCCTTTCCCCAACCAGCTGCTGAGTTGGGTTCAGGAAGTCTGCAGTTGCATCTGAAGAACTAGGAGAGTAAGCAGAAATAATTCGGGGGATGGATGGCTCCCAGTTTCTAGATAGAAAATAGAAGAGGCCAATTCCACTTTAGATTGCAGAAAAAAAAAGACTCTTGGAAGACATAAGAGGAGTGGATAGTCTCCATCATGCCCATATTCATAGTCTGATAACTCTAGAGAATTCAGGGAGTGCTTAATGTTTCCCTTGTCATTTTTCCTATGTTAAATAAACTAAGTGGCCATAGTATGTTGAATTTTTCTCTCCTCTGGATACAGGGGTTTTTGACTAAGGGAAAAGGTTTTTTGATGCATTGTGGGGGCTAGTTATACACAAAAGTATTCCAATGATTTCCTAGATGTAAATCAAATCTGGCCAGCATCATGTAATCTATTTGTCACTGACTCTTTCAGCTATGCCTTTTTTTTGCAGTTGTGGCACTATTTAGGCTAGCTGAGTCCTCTGATAGCCTGAGGGGATAGTGAAGCCTTTGATGAGACTATCTTATGTTTTATTCAGGTACCAAAGAAAATCTGATCAGAGTAGTTGACTACTGGCTATAACAGAGGATCACCTGATGGAAGTATATTACAGAATAACAGGTATAATGGTGCACGATTTTGTTTTTATTGTTTTATTCTGAACATAAGAACACTAAATAAAATGGGCACTTTCATAGGCACAGTAGAACAGGAAAAGATTTTACATGAAACTGTGGGTCTCCATTATATATACTTGTTCTTCATTTTAATTATGTAATAAATCACTATACAACTTCCAAAGCTGTCCTGCTTATCTGTGTTTAGTTTTGGCCTCCCTTCACTCTTAATTAAAAAAAAATACTTCATATAACTCTTCCTTCACCTATCTTCCTTCCTTCCTTCCTTCCTTCCTTCCTTCCTTCCTTCCTTCCTTCCTTCTTCCTTCCTTCCTTCTCTCCTTCCTTCCTTCCTTCCTTCTCTCCTTCTTCCTTCCTTGTTTTCCGGCAATATTGTTCATACTCAACCATCCCTCTCATTTTGTCCTGCCTTGCAACTCCACTGGGGGAAATTTTTATGCCATATATGCCTAATCAAGCAAAACAAATCCCCACATTGGCCTGGAACACCGACTTTTTGTAGGCTTGAGAGCAGTCTAAGGAGACTATATATCTTTCACAGGAAAGATGAATAGGTAAAGAGTATTTTGGAAGCCAAGTAAAGTCCAGATAGGGAATTAATTTTAACTAAAAATTCACTGCGAGGCAATGCATTTGCTTTTTGGAGACTTGAGAATGAAAGTTTGTAAGGTTCCTCATAAATTCTCCCAGTCCTGATTAGGATTACCTTATTCAACCTTCTCAATCAATGGTGATCAAGTGCCACTCTCCCACCCTACTCCCACACTGCAGCTCCAGCAGGGAGAATCCTTTATCACTCATTTGAAAGTCATTTCTTCAGCAAAGGTTTTGAAGATAAACTGAACTCCCACCTTTTATCTATTAATTTGGAATCTTTCTGGAAGTGTATACTAGGAAGTTTAGCAGAAAGACAGTAATTAGATGAACTTTTTATTGAGAGAGAAGAGATATTCAGTGAGAATTAGCAAACGAATGGACTTTCATAGAAATTTTGTGCTTAGTTCAAATACATAAATCAATTTAGAACTATTTTCATAAAGTAAGAATATAATTGTTATTGGTAAGTCTAAACACCAAGATTTATTAAAATTTTTAATTTAGTATTTAATTTTCCCCAATTACATGTAAAAACAATTTTCAACAATTATTTTTCAAATTGAGTTCCAATTTTTCTCACTCCCTCTCCACTCCCCTCATTGAGAAGGCAAGTAGTCATGTGAAAAATAATTCCATATTAGTCTAGTGATGTTGTAAAATAAAACATAGACCAAAATGCCACCCCCCAAATAAAGAAAGTAAAACAAAAGTATACTTCAATTTATAGTCAGACTCCACCAGTTCTTTCTCTGGGATGGATAGCATTTTTCATCATAAGTCCTTCAGGGATGTCTTGGTTCATTATATTGCTGAGAATAGCTAAGTCATTCCCAGTTGATCATCTTACAATATTGCTATTACTGTAGACAATGTTCTCCTGATTCTACTCATTTCACTTTGCATCAGTTCATGTAACTCTTTCCAGGTTTTTCTGAGAGCATCTAGCTCATCATTTCCTATAGAACAATAACGTTCCATCACAACCACATACTACATATTGTTTCCAGGGATGGAGAACCTGTGGCCTCATGGGTGTAGCATTTTGACTGAGTCCAGGTTTTACAGAACAAATCCTTTTATTAAGGGGGATTTGTTCTGTGAAGTTTGGGTTCAGTCAAAGGAGCACACTTGAGGACTACCCCTCGTGGCCATTCCCCAATTGAGAGGGAATCAATTTCCAATTTTTTGCCACCAGAATAGAGTTTCTATAAACATTTGGGAATAGTTCCAAATTGCTCTCCAGAATGGTTGAATGAATGTACAACTCCACCAACATTGCTTTAGTGTCTCAATTTTCCTTTATCTCCTCCAACATTGTTCACTTTCCTTTTCTATCCTATTATTCAATCTAATAGGTATGAGGTAGAACATCAGAATTGTTTCAATTTGCATTTCTCCAGTCAATAATAATTGAGAGCATTTTTCTCTCATCTGACTATAGATAGTTTTGATTACTTGATATGAAAACAGAATGTTTATATTTTTTGATCATTTGTCAATTGGGGAATGGCTATTTGCTTATAAATGTGATTCATTTTTTTCAGTATATTTGAGAGATGAGCTCTTTATCTGAAAAACTTGTTTTAAAAATAGTTTGCCCAGCTATGATTGTATTTCCCTCCATCTTATTTTCTCCTGTTTATTCTATTCTCTCTATCCTGTCTTCTTGTCATTACCCCAAAAGTGTTTTGCTTCTGACTACCCTCTCCCCCAATCCACTATCCCTTCTGTAAGCACCCTCCTTCTCTTATTCCCTTCCTTTCTTACTTTTCTGTATGGTAAGATAGATTTCCTTACCCAATTGAATGTGTATGTTATTCCCTCTTTGAGCCAATTCTAATGAGAGTAAGGTTCAAGTGTTCCCTGCCACCTTCCTCATCTTCCCTTCCATTGTAAAAGCTCTTTCTTGCCTCCTTTATGTGAGGTAATTTTTTCCCAGTGCATTCCTCTTCCTCAACCCTCAATTTTATTTATTTACATATTTAGATTCCATCATATCCAATCACAACTGTGTCTGGTGTCTATATATATACTCCTTCTAACTGCCCTAATAATGAGAAAATTTTTTATGAGTTACAAATAACATCTTCCCATATAGAAATGTAAATAGTTTACCCTTGAGTCCCTTATGATTTCCTTTTCCTGTTTACATTTTTATGCTTCTCTTGATTCATATATTTGGAAGTCAAAATTTTTGTTCAGCTCTGGTCTTTTCATCAAGAATGCCTGAAAGTCTTCTATTTCATTGAATATCCAATTTTTCCTCTGAAGGATTATACTCAGTTTTGCTGGGTAGATGATTCTTAGTTGTAATCCTAACTCCTTTACCCTCTGGAATATCATATTCTAAGCCCTCTGATCCTTTAATATAAAAGATGTTAAATCTTGTGTTATTCTGACTGTGGCTCCAAGATACTTAAATTGTTTCTTTCTGGATACTTGCAAAATTTTCTCCTTAACCTGAGAGCTCTGGATTGTTGCTAAAATATTCTTGGGAGTTTTCATTTGGGGATTTCTATCAGGAGGTGATAGGTACATTCTTTCAATTTCTATATTGCCCTCTGGTTCTAGAATATCAGGGCAGTTTTCTCTGGTAATTACTTGAAAGATCATATCTAGGTTCTCTTTTTGATCATGTCTTTTATGAAGTCCAATAATTTTAAAATTATATCTCCTGGATCTATTTTCCAAGTCAGTTATTTTATAATGAGATATTTCACATTGTCTTATATTTTCTTCATTCTTTTGATTTTGTTTTATTGTTTCTTGATGTTTAATACAGTCATTAGCTTCCAGTTGCACAGTTCTAAGTTTTAAGAAATTATTTTCTTCAGGGAATATTTGTACCCCTTTTTTCCATTTGGCCCATTCTGCTTTTCAAGGCATTCTTTTTGTCATTGGCTCGTTGTACCTCTTTTACCATTTGGTCTATTCTGTTTTTCAAGGTTTTATTTTCTTCGGTAATTTTTGTGTCTCCTTTACCAAGCTGTTGACTTCT